>NC_081321.1:3650000-6050000 GCF_026419965.1 Kogia breviceps | reverse complement strand
GTGCAACTCTGTGTATCCGATTCCACGGGGATGGAAGTTTTCTGGGTGAGTAGATCACCCTGGGAGGGTGTGTCCTTTCTGGAACAGGGTTGGGACAGGAGAGAGGTTTGGTGCTGGGTGGTTGGCCTGGAGGGACGCTCAATTCCCTTCTCCCTTTATAGGGAGCGCAAAACGCTTGCCCCTCTCACTCCAGCTAGACTTCTTCGTGCCACTTCGCTGTCCTCAATTCTCTGCCACATGGTCGGTATGGCATTTCTACCACCTGGTGGGCTTTCCCCTACATCCTGGGCCTGGAGAGCCAGGGGATTGTCAGCTTCTCTCTGGGGACCCCAGCACCAGGTCTGCACGGCCCTGGCCTGAGTTTCTCATCGGGGCTGATGGAGGGAAGGAGAGTGAGTGCCAGGGAGAGAGGGAGTCTACCAGAGGCCGAAGTCCAAGGGGCCGGGCCCTCTCCTCCCCTGTCTGGTCCTGTCCTTCTGGTCACTGTCCTTCCATGATCCCTTTTCCAGGAGGGTATGTGACCTAGGTCTTGTGCTAGGCAGCTCTCTGGCCTCATTTACTCAACACGGGGACACACACTGACACAGGCTGACACTGATTCACACACACAGCTACAGAGGAGCGCCCACGCGATCCGGAGACACATGGCCCGGTGTTTGGGCATTCTGGCACACACTCTTGAGACAGCACAAGAGCACAGTGGAGCCACTCGGCACTCACAAAACAGCATCACGGCTCCAGAACAGCTACGTCTCCGCACGCACACATGTAACTGACACGGGCAGTCCCACACACTCGCTGGATTTCAGACATACAAAGACACCTACTCAGTGAAGTCACATGCCACCGCACAGCCCACCGGAGGGCCGCTCAGCACACCTTGTCAGATCTCACACGGAGCCCCTGTCTCCCACTGCCTCGAATCCCATTGGCTCTCCCTTTCACTTCACCGGCCTCCAGGAGACCTCTGTGACCTCCTCAGCAATCACTCCCCCACCCAAGGTCGGGCTCCCAGCCCCCAAACCCTGGCCGAATTAATTTCCCCAAGCGACACTCAGCAGGTTCCCTAGGGAAATTAGAGAAAGGCTGGAAGAGAGGCAAGGCCGAAGGGATGGGGCCAGGGAGGGAGCTGACGGGAGCAAGGGCGGCGCGATGCAATGCCATGCAATGCTGGGCCCCAGCTTTTTCGAAGGCTGTTCCTGGCCCCCTTCAGGTTTTTAGGAATCCAAGATTCTTTAAGCGTGGGGGGAGACGATGGAGGAGGGCTATGCAGACTAACAGAGCTGAAGGCCAGTGGATGAAGGAGTGGGTTCAGATGGAAGGAAGGGAGGGAAGGAGCAAATAGAGGCAGTCACTAGCTGTCGGAGGAGAGAAGCAAGAGACGGTTGGGCCTCGAGGGGAGGGGCCGAGAGAAGCAGCCTCCCTGGAGAGTCCTGTTTACACCGGAGGCTCTCAAACCGCTTAGCGGAGGAAAGGTGAGGTCAGACTGCAAGGGAAGACAGGGGACGGGGCGCCGGAGAGGGGCGCGGGGGAGGGGGAAGGGTAGATGAGACGCGCAGAGCTCCGACGGTCACCGGCCGGGGTGAAGGCGCGCGAGCCGGGGCCGGAGAGGGGTGGGGACGGCGCGAGGCCGGAGCGGCCAGGCCGGGAGCCGGGCGCACAGCGCTCGGGAAGCTAGAGGGCGCTGGCGCGAGCCGCGCGGAGCGGGGCAGGCAGCGCCAGGCTGGGGCGCGGGGGGAGGGCGGAGCGGGGTCCGCCGGGACCCCGCACCCGGGCAGCAGCTTGGGGCCGTCGGGGGCGGCCTGGGGCACACGACTGCGCGGAGCCCGGGGGGCGTGCGGGGGCCGGGCCGCCGCCGGCCCCGCCCGTACCTTGGCGCTCAACTCGGCCGCTGCCTCCACGCTCTTCTCCGACATGGTGCCGGGGCCGGGGCCGGGGCTGGCGGGGAGTCGGGGTCCCGCGGCCGGGACGGAAGGGCCCTGGACGGCGGAGGGTGGCCGCGGCCTGAACCTGGCGCGGTGGCGGCGGCGGCGGCGACAGCGGCAGCGGCGGCCGCTCGGCAAGCTGGGGCTCAGGAAGAGGCGGCAGAGGCGCGCGGGGTGGGGCGGGGGTGGGTCTGGAGCGGAGACCCGCAGGGCTGCGGCCGTCCGGAGGGCGGGCAGAAGGGCGGTGCGGGCGGTGGCCGGCGCGCTCCGGCCGCGGTCGCTCGGTCCTCTGCTCGCCGCCCCCGCACCCGCAGAGCTGCCGCCGACCAGCCGCTGCCGCCCCCGGCCAGGGAACCCGCTTATAAAGCGGCGCTGCCCGACGGGAGGGGCTTCCCAGGGGTGGGGCAGGCGGGAGCGGGGAGGAGAGGAGAGGGGAGGAGGATGAAAGCGGAGGTTGGAGAGGTGGGGATAGGAGGATGAAAGCGAGGGGAGGGAGCGCGCGAGAGGCGGGAGGGAGGACTACACCAGGAGGGGGAAACGGAGAGACTACGGTCGCGGCGAAAGGAGTGGGGCGAGGAGGTGGGAAGGGGTGGGGTTCCTGCGGGGAGGGACCTCTCCGAATCCCGACCTACTGCCGGTGAATGTGGAGTGTGTCTTTTGGGGGCGGGCGGGAGGGATGGCCTGGATCCTACAGACACCCCACCAATAGCCTCGAGATTTTTGCCAAGGGGTGAAGTGGGGGGGAAGCAGATGGAAAGGCCGGGCAGGTATTTGAGAAACCAAAAGCTTAAAGAGGAGGAAGAGGGCGGGAGCTACTTCCACATCTCGCTGATTTCCCCTTTCCTGCGGCATCTAAGTTCCCTGGGTGGCTTTGGGAGGGGTTGAGAGAGCAGAAAGGGCCGCCCACCCTCCGTCCAGCCCTAGGCTGACTTTTGTGACCCCTGCTGGGTTCCTCCCTTCCGGGCTCTCGCTTGTGATCTGAGGGGAGTAGTCAGAGGCCCTCCAATCTCCTTTCCCCTTTTCCATCTTCGACCTTTCTTCTTTGCCCATCCCACCTCACTCTTCTTTGCCTGGTCCTTCTATCTTCATCCCTCCTCATCCATTTCTGTCTCACATCTCTCTTCTTCTGTCGCCCCTTCTCCACTTCTTACTTGCCCTCTTCTACCTTCCCTCTCTGCCTTGCCTCTCTCTCCAGACAACACAGTTCTTGTCTCATCTGAGTCTGTCACCCGGCCCTATATCCTTAGCTGATTTTCCTCAACTCCTCTTCCTGTCCTTATTTCCCACATTTTCCCTCTCTTGGTCGTTCTCTTTCCTCTGCTGCCATCTTCCCCAGCCTTTCTGGATATCTGCTTCCTTTGCAGGGGGTTCCAGCCCCCACTGTTCCACACACGCTCAGCTCCTCTCCCTCAGTCTCAGTATCTTTGGGTCATTTTGAGAAGCTTGGGGTTTCAGGAGGGGACAGGAGGCCTGGGGTGTGTAGCAAAGGTCAGGAAGGTGGATGGAATGGAAGTCTAGGGTTTGGAAAAAGATATCTTTGGTGTATGTGCGCTCCTGTATTTGTCTATCATTAGTCTTCATCTTTTTATCATTTTCATTTTCTTAATAAAAAAAGACAACTGACCAATCATCACCATTTAGTCTTTGAGTGCTTAAATACCCCATCTTTTGGTCCCTTGGTGTCCACACCTCCTAATTTCTCTTTCGACTCTTCTATCAGTTTCTCAGTCTCTGTCTCCTCCGAAATCTTGGAGCCCCACCCAGGTTTCTCCTTGCCGACTTCTGTCCATCTTTCTCTGAGATCTTTCCATCTCTGTCTCTGTTTCTCTTGACATACTCGCTGATGTCTTTAGCGATCTCTGACCCTCTCCATCTCTGTACTCTCTTGCTTCATTTATCTCCCTCTCCCCCCTCCTCCCCCCCCCCCCGCCCAGTCTCCCTGTCTCGCTCCCTCCCCGTCAGTCTCTTTCCTCTCCCTCCCACCCTCCTTTCCTCTTCCCCCCTTCTCCACCTAGCAGCCCCGCCTGCTGTCTCGGACACCCTGCTGGGCTCTTACCCTGTTGCCCTGGTAACCGCCCCCCACTCCGGTCATCTCCACTCCCCTCCCCCCCTTCCAATCACCGCCACCAACAACCTCCATCCACCTTCCTCCTATTTTTCCTGAGAGCCAATAGAAACTCTGTTGCCAGGTGGAATGCTCATTTGAATCAGCCAATCCAGGAGCCTAACTGCTTGCCCTACCTTATATGGGGATTTGAGGAGGGCCACTCCCCCCACTCCAGCCCCACAGGGGACCAGCCCCTCCAGTGTCCTTTATCCCCGCCCTGGAGAGAACCTGGGACCCTCCCTCTCACCCTTTTATAAGGGTCTGGCTTCCCATTTCCCTAACTGGGACCACCGGGGTTAGTGTGGGCTGTGGGTTGGACTGTGGGCTGGGCCTGAGGGCCGGGGGTGGGAATGAGGTGTGATTAGGGAAGGGGAGGCGGAGGGAGCCGGGAATTTTGCCCAGGGAGGGGTGTCTGGGAGCGGAGGCAGCTGCAGTGGAAAATTCCAGGGAGATGGAGAGGCAGAGAATGGGAATCCTGCCCCAAGGCCCAAGGGAGAGCCTTGAGAATCTAAGAGTTTGGACACTAGGGTCCGCAGGGACCAAAGGAAAAAGTAGGAAGCAGGAGGGCTGGATCTAATTCCTTCCTGCATGGGAGAAGCACCCCTTAGCCCTCGCTCTCTGGTTGGACAACACATGTCTCCTGAAGTCTTGGCTTCCTAAGAAGAAAGCTACACACTTAGGATGAATTCCGAATGAGTGGGATGCCGAAAGCCCACCCCCTATTCCTTGGGGTTGGTCTCTGGGCCTCTGAGGCCAAGAGTGTTAAATGATGCCAGCCTGTGTTTACTACTTTCCAAAGAATGATTTCTGAGGCCTTGTGGAAGTTTGCCTATTCCTAGAGTTCTTTCAGTCCACAATTCAACGGAGAATTTTCCACTGGTAGAATGGGGAAACCTGTGCCTTCTTACACATTTTCGGGAGGTGGGAAAAGGAAGGCCAGGTGAGAATAGGGGAGGCCCGAGCCCCCTGGAAACTATGACTTCTGACATCCCAGCAATTCCCTCACTACTCTGTAGAAGGTGTTCAACTCTATAACTATTTCCATCTCATTCTTAAGTAAATTCTTCCCCCTCTTCAGCTTCCTGGGTTTTTTCAGTTTGCCTCTTTATCTGATAGGTTAAGTGCTAAGGAAGGTGTTGTTAGCTATCATTCAAGGATGGGAGGACAGAAACCTGAAAGTTGGGCCTCTCCACTCCTCACTATGCTATCATCCCATTCCACTCCCAATGACCTCGTTTGCTATTCCTCATTTTTCCTTTGCTTTAAAAAAAAAATCTTTTCAAAACTCAAGACAGTAGAGAGTTGAGAGGAGATGGATTCCTAGATTTAGTTAGGCTGGACTCTGTCCAATAAAATTTTCTGTGATGACGGGAATGTTCTATATCTGCAGTTTCCAATACAGTGGCCACAAGCCCCGTGTAGTTACTGAATACTTGAAATGCGGCTAGTGCAACTGAGGAATTGCGTTTTTTACTTCAATTTTAATTAAATTTATTTATTTATTTATTTATTGACTGTGTTGGGTCTTCGTTGCTGGGCGCGGGCTACTCTTCCTTACGGTGCATGGGCTTCTCACTGCGGTGCCTTCTCTTGTTGTGGAGCACGGGCTCTAGGCGCGTGGGCTCCAGTAGTTGTGGTGCACGGGCTCAGTAGCCCGCGGCCTGTGGGATCTTCCAGGACCAGGGATCGAACCCGTGTCCCCTGCACTGGCAGGTGGATTCTTAACCACTGCGCCACCAGGGAAGTCCCTTATTTATTTACTTTAAATAGAAGTCTACCTCATTCTTTTTTATTTTATTTTTTTTCTGTCATGCTGCACGGCCTGTGGGATCTTAGTTCCCTGACCAGGGATTGAACCCAGGCCACAGCAGTGAGAACGCTGAGTCCTAACCACTGGACCGCCAGGGAAGTCCCAATTTTAATTCAATTTAAATAGCCGTAGTGGCTACCATATTGGATAGTACCACTTCAGACCTTGGTCCTAAAATGCCTTATCTTTTTCTATCTCATTTTCTTGTCTCCGTCCCCAGTGTTCTGTACATGGAAAGTCAAAAGCAATTCTGGCTGCCGTGTTGGAAGGTCACCTGGGCCACTGTTGTCATGTACTTTACCACAGGTGCGTGACTGCTCAGGATTTCCACATTTTCACAGATGAAACAGGCGATGTGGCTGACCCAGAGTAGAGGAAAGTGAAAGTGAAAAAGCTAGGGAAGATGGGACCACGAGTGACAGCTAGAGGCTTGTTTTGCCCACGGGGTAAAAGGCCGAGGGAGGACTTAATAACCAGGAGGAGGTTATTCAGCCAAGTGCCAACTGAACCCATGCAGGTGGCTCAGGTCTCAGGGGTCCTTGTTCTCACTCAGTCTCCCTAAGCGACTCCATCATGTACCTCCAATGGTGCAAGTCCCGCTGCCAACGCACACCTCAAACCCTGATGACTCTCAAACCCGTATCTCCAGCGCCGGCTTCTCTCCTGAGTGCGAGTCATGACTCCAGTTCCCTTCTGTCTTCTCTCCCTGGATCCTCCACAGTGCCTCAACCCCATGCCTTCCAACTGCAACTTCCCCATTTTTCTATTTCGGTTAAAGATCCTGTCCCCCACCCATTTATTCATGCCAAGGGGTCATCCGAGACACCGCCTCTTCCTTTCTTCCCTAGATCCTTCACATTTCACTTTCTAAAGGTTCCTTGAGCACCTCTTCTTCTCTCCAAGCCCAGTCCTGCCCCTGCTCCAAGGGTCAACATCACTCACTGACTTTAAGCTTAATTAATTTGGGTTTTCAATCATGATTTAAGAGTTTTTGTATCTTCAGCACCTACCGCTGTACCTGGCATATTGTAGATGCTCAAAAATGTTTGCTGAGGGCTTCCCTGGTGGCGCAGTGGTTGGGAGTCCGCCTGCCGATGCAGGGGACACGGGTTCGTGCCCCGGTCCGGGAGGATCCCACGTGCCGCGGAGCGGCTGGGCCCGTGAGCCGTGGCCGCTGAGCCTGCGCGTCCGGAGCCTGTGCCCCGCAGCGGGAGAGGCCACAACAGTGAGAGGCCCGCGTACCGCAAAAAAAAGTAAAAAGTAAAAATTTGCTGAAATGCACAAACTGCCTTTCTACCTAAAATACAAATAGACTGTTGTCATCTCCCTCCATAAAACCTTCTGATAGCTTCCCCGGCCTCTAGGATAAAGTCCAGAAGCAAACCCAGCCCTTCAAGGTCTGGTCCCTTTTAACCTCTGTAGCCTTAGCTCTCACCAAGTTTCCCTCAAAAGTTTTGCTTCAGCATTTTTTTTACTCCTCATAGCTCCTCCCTAATGGGGCCTACCTCTGTGCCTTTGCATTGATCTCACCTTCCGCTTGAAATGCTTCTCCTGGCTGCCCTACCCCACCCCCCGGCCACTCACTCCCTCTTCTGAACCACTTTTGCCCTTTTCATATACATCTTCCTATGGCGGCCTTCATCCCAGGATTACCATGGATTCCATGCTGGCAACCCTCACTGGACTGTGAACCCTGCTGGGCAGAGACCATGTCCTACTTGTCTTTTCATCTCCAGCACCTTGCACTGTGCCTGGCGTATAGTCGGAGCTCCGTAAATGGTCACTGACAGGAACTACCACACAGGTAGCGCAAACTTCAATCCTTAAAGCCCACGTTAATCACGAGACATGCTCCCTCCTTGGGGATGCCTTCTTGAAACGATCGATCAACAGACAACAGGAAGTTCTTAAGACTTAAAACTCCACTGCTAATGCCAACCATTAACATTAGCATACCTGCCCAAGGTAGTCTAACATCTAATATCTTATGGTCGAACTAGGCATGGCATTCATGGATTCCTGTCGTCCTCCTCCTGCTTTGGGTGGCTAGCTTCTAAAGGGAAGACTGTCCACTCAGTTATCCTGTGTGGCCATGTGGTTAGGATCACAATTTCAGCCAGACACAATTTCCATATATTCTCAAGCTAATCCTATATGCACACAGTACAGTGTGCCCACAGTACAGCAGATTGCTCATTTATTTCTCATTCAGTCGCCCAGATCAAAAAACCCTGGGGTCATTCTTTTTTTTTTCCTTCTTTTCCGGCCACGCCTTGCGGCTCACGGAGGGAGATCTTACTTCCCCGACCAGGGATTGAACCCAGGGCCACAGCAGTGAAGGCGCCAAATCCTAACCACTGGACCGCCAGGGAACTCCCCCTGGAGTCATTCTTGACTCTTCTCCCTTTTACTGCATCCAACCATCAGCAAAGTGTTAACTCCATCTTCAAAACATACCTAGAATCTGATCATTTCTCGCTTCCACTGTTTCTAACCTACTCTAAGCCATCTGGATTATGGCTACAGCATGCTAATAGGTCCTTCTGTTTCTGCTGTGGTCCCCCCAATGGCCTATTCTCCATACAACAGCCAGAGTGGTCCTTTGTAGGTCTTACAAAGTCCCACGGGATCTGGCTTCCTTCTTGCTCTGTGCCTTGTTTCTCACTACTGCTCTTCCTTTCATTCACATCAGTCTAAGCACATTGGCTTCTTTGTTCCGTGAACACACTAAGCATACTTCTGCCTCAGGGCCTTTGCACTTGCTTTTTCCTCTGCCCAGAATGCCTTAACCCCAGTCTGCTTAAGAGTCACCTTATCAATGAGGCCATCCCTAGTCACTCTAAAAAGCAACTACCACCTCCCAGCTGCTTGCCTGTTCCTCTACCTAACTTCCAACCTGCTTTATTTTTCTCTCTGTGTATTACTATATCTCCAGAGCCAGGAACAGTGCCTGACACAGTAGGCATTCAATAAATATTTGTTGAATGGATGTGAATATAAAACAAACTGAAAAGCTGGTTCTTAAAAACATGTTCCTGAGTCATTTTTCAATCTCACTCTGATCTGGTGTCCACTATACAGCTGTCTCTCTACCTGGGGCAACTTAGTGCTAATTGTCAAGGTTTATCTCCCCCCCACCAATACACATGCACATACACATACACAAATCATCACAGCCATTCACGTTGGCTCAGGCTGGAATCCTGGAATCCCGTCTCCCCTAACTCCATCATCACCCCATCCTCACTCTGCTCCAATAACCAACTGCCCTGGGATTGCTCCAGATGCGTGAGCTCACATCTAACAAGGGCCTCTTTTCTATCCCAGCTCTACTCTCAAGGACTTCCTGACTTTGGCTCTATCAGATAAAGCAGTGAAGAGAAACCACTGTTTCTCTTCCTTCCCAACAATGCTTATCCCCTTTTGAGCTCAGCCTCACCCCTGGCAGGGCCCACCCTCCCTCCTACATCTTATCATCTACAGGAAACTCTAATGACTGAGGAATTTCTGTTCATCAGAATTCACTGGACAGAGATGTAAGAAAGGAAGGAAGGAGGGACAGAAGGAAGGAAGGAAGGAAGGAAGGGAGGAAGGAAGGAAGGAAGGAAGCGGGGAGGGAGGGGGACGGAAGGGATGGGAAGGTGACAGAGAAGGAAGACAGACACAAACTGCGTCTGGGGGACAGAAAGGTTACTTGTAAAATTACATTCCTTCAATTCCTGGACTGTATGGCTGCCTATATGGTCCATCGCTGGGCACTCTGAAAATGAGCTCTGCATTTCCTCCTTCATCCCCATCTGTTCAAGGATCTCTTTTTTAAAAAAATTTTATTTATTTTGGGTGCGTTGGGTCTTCGATGTTGTGTGTGGGTTTCTCTAGTTGTGGCGAGCGGGGGCTACTCTTCCTTGTGGTGAGCGGACTTCTCATTTGGGTGGCTTCTCGTTGCGGAGCACGGGCTCTAGGCGCGTGGGCTTCAGTAGTTGTGGCTCACGGGCTTAGTTGCTCCGTGGCATGTGAGATCTTCTCGGACCAGGGCTCGAACCCGTGTCCCCTGCAGTGGCAGGCAGATTCTTAACCACTGCGCCACCAGGGAAGTCCCAAGGATCTCTTTCTAAGCTGAGACAAAGCCCAGGTCATAGTTAGATGCTAAACTGTAATTTGTAAATATTCCTAGGAGAGGTAATTGATTTAAAATCATGCAAAGGTAAAAATGACTGATAATCAGATTTTCTTTTTAATTTCATTTTTTTGGTGACACCGTGTGGCATGCGGGATCTTAGTTCCCTGACAAGGGATCAAACCCGTGCCCCCTGCAGTGAAAGCGCAAAGTCTTAACCACTGGACCATCAGGGAAGTCCCTGATATCAGATTCTTAAGTCTTGGAAGGAAGAAGAGAAAGAGCTCTGGACACCTAAAGGCAGTAGGTAGAGGATACGAGGTAATGGAAAAAGACCAAAGGAGGAGGCTAGAAGCTAAGCTGCATCTCCTATGCATCTCTGCGGAAGGCTGGACATGAAATGAGGAGGGAGAGGCTGGAAGGTAAGGCCCACTCTTCCTTAAGTCTGAGCTGCAGAACTCTCCTGGGACAACTCTTGATCACATGTCAAAATGCTTTTGTTTGGGGGCAAGAGGAAAAGGGGCACTTGCATGATGGCATGTTTAGAGATAGAGCATCTGGAAGATAAAAGATTTTTACTAAGTCTCTTCCCCAGAAATCTCAATGGAAAATACATTTTCTTTTTTTTTCTGTCTTTGGCTTTAGCTTTGCCAGTCTGCCAGCTTCTAATTTCTCTCTGTTCCCCTCTGTCTCCACTATTGTGTTTTTCCTCTTTAATAATGATCAAGTCCAAAGAAACCTGAGAAGCCCCACTCCCACCACCTTCTCCTGAGTCACCAGGGACCCCCTTCACCTCCTTCCCCAGGGAAGTGCTGGGGATGGGAACAAGTCTCTCTCACTGTCAGGCCCACAGACGTCAGGCCCGCTAACGTGGCTAGCGGCCAGTGTAAAGAACTAGGAGAGCTGGAGTCTGGAGGGGTCCGGTCTAAAGTCCACCCCGGACAGTCCAAATCCCCTGACACCCAGGGGGAGGGCCCTTCTCTCCAGTCGGGCCAGATTTTATGCAAGACATTTAGTATGTCAAAGTGTCAGTCTTTGGCCTTCGAGTCAGGTCTCCTGGGCCTGTCTGCAACTCTGCCCCTGGGTGAGCTTAGTTAATGGAGAGCTCCACCCCTTTCTTCTCCCAAACGTTAGACCCTTGACCTACCTACCTACTTGACTCGAGGCAAGAAAAGATCTGTGCGGACTGGGAGCTCCAGAGGATACAGGAGTTAGAGAAGAGAAAGCGGGCATTGGCATTAAACGAAAAGGTTTCAGAACTAGGGCCTCTCCCCAGTGTGACCCTTCACAGCAGGGTAACTGAGGGGGGGGGCGGTCCGAGAGCCTCGCCAACTCCAGTTCCCAAGGGGCTGCGGTTCTAGCCTGGCCAAAGAGCGCCATCTGGCGGCCGGTCCCCAACCTGGATTCTCTTTGCCCCAGCCCGAGTTCTCGAAGCCAGAGGAAGACCTGGGCAGAACTGTCACCTCCTCTCCTACGTCACTCCGAGGGCCCTGCCCCTGCCTGGAACGCACCTCCTCTCGAGGGGACTGGCCCTAGCGCCTCCCCCGTAAAACTGCCGCCCTTCCTCCCTCTTGGGATGAAATCTTCCCAGGTAGAAATCTGCTTATTGCTCCCCCAGGGATCCGCCCCACCTCGTGGGGCCCGTGAGGAGCCCGCCCTCCCCCATGGGAATCTGCCCGCGTCCTCTTCCGTCTTCCTCCCCTCGCGGCAATGGACTCCTCTGCTCCTCCCCCACACCCTTACAGGGAGCCTCCTCCAGTCCACAGGACCCAAATCCAGGTTACTAACGACGCCTCCCCTCCCCTGGTCCCGGAAGACTCCGCGACTCCCAGCTCCGCTGCCCGGGAGCCAGCCGCGCGCGCGCGCACGCGCGCGCGCCACAAGGCCGCCTGTAGGCGGAGCTCCGCAGGCCTAAGGGGGGGGGGGAAGCGGGCTGTCCCGTCGTGACGTCACTTCCGCCCGGGCCTGGCCGGGGCTCGGGCTCAGTGGGCCGAGGGGGGGCACAGAGGTGGCAGCTGTGCGAGGAGGCGGTGCGGGAGGCCGAGGAGCTCACGCCCGGACCAATCCCGCGTCCCGGGCCGCAAGCCCCGATCCTGCCGCGCACCGAGAGGCGAGACCTGCCGGATGGGCCGCTGAGTCCGGATCGGGGACCGGTGAGGGTCGAGCGGAGCGGGCAGCCGGTCCGGGGTGGGAGCGGCCCGTGGGGCTGCAGGGTCCCCAGGAGCCTGGGTTGCGGGGAGGGGAGCGGGTCAGGCCTGCCTCTCCTGCTCGCCCGGCAGGGAGGCAGTGTTTGGGGGGGTGCCGCCGCCAGGCGCGGAGGGGACGGTGAGGCCCGCCCGGTGGAGGCCTGGCCGCGGCCGAGTGTGAGGAGGGGGCGGGGTGGGGGTCATTAATGCGGGAGGAGGGCCGGCACTTGGGATTCGCCTGCGGAAAGGTGGCGTCGGGGGAAGGGGAGTATGCTTCTGGCCAGGGCTTTGGGAAGAGGATGGCTCTGAGTGGGGGAGGCAGAAAACAGGCTTGGAAAAATTTTCCATGGTCCTCCTTCGGGGAGAGGTTTGAAGAGCTCTGCTTTCCCTAGAGGGTGATGTTGAACACCTGCAGGAGGGTCTCCCTGGAGTTTGGGGGGCCAGTTCCAGTATTTGGAAAGGGACCATGCTCTGAGAGTCCCTGCCCTGAGCGGGTGTGCGAAAAGCCTGGCCGCCTCCAACATTTGAGCCTCCACATCTTCACAGCGTGGAGCCCCCTGGAGCTAAAATCAGGATGTTCCGCTTCATGAGGGACGTGGAGCCTGAGGACCCCATGTTCCTGATGTGAGTATCCCCTCCCCCTCCTGCTCTAGAGCACGCATCCGCTCCACTTCAGGTCTCTTGACTAGTTGAGCCAGACATCTGGGCTCCCGTCGCGGGCACTGATCACAGCTTGGTGGCCACTCAGCCCCAGCTCAGACTTCGAGGGGAAATCTGTGCCACTGTTTCCCTATGGCTCTTTTCCTCGGGGGAGGGGCGGGTGGGAGGTACTGACTGCTGGTCCTTCGGCCACCCGCACCGTGTACTCCCTGCACAGGGACCCCTTTGCCATTCACCGTCAGCACATGAACCGGATGTTGTCGGGCGGCTTTGGATACAGCCCCTTCCTCAGCATCACAGATGGCAACATGCCAGGGACCAGGCCTGCCAGCCGCAGGATGCAGGTAATGGTGCTGCAACAGACCTGAGACCCGACAAAAGGTTGGAGCGTGGTCAGTAAAGTGCTTGATTTTTCTTGCACAGTGACCAGCTTAGCAAGTGGAATGCCTTCGAGGACTGGGGAAAGGGGTCTGGAAAAACACGCTTTGTGATCCCCTTTTGAGAGGAGGATGGATAAGCAACAGAGGCCATGGGCTTGGTTTGGGATGGTCATGAGATAGTATGTGGTCCCTAATTGCTGTTCCTTACGTCTTCCTGTAGGCTGGGGCTGTCTCCCCCTTCGGGATGCTGGGAATGGTGAGTCCTCATCTCCTTGCGTCCTTCCATCTCAGACATGTTCTATACCCTTAGATATTATTTCCAAATGTGCCTCTCTGGCTAGCCTTATGGGTAACCCTGGAATACTCATGTAGTGTTCACAGAGCTCTGGGCCTGCTGCTGTGTGCTGAGTCCTGTGAGTTCACGATGCTAACTTACCAGCTGCTGTACTTCTAGGAGCTGTACCCATTAGGAAGATATAATTGCCTGATATAACTGTTCTTTTGAGGAAGGAGGTGCTGTTGAAAGGCCAACTAGAGATGGCTTGTTGAAGATTTTTCTACAGTTTCAGAACCAACCCCTTATAGGTTAGAATCCAGTGACACTGGCTTGCTTCCTAAAGGTAGGAGGAAATAGGGCAGCCAGGAGAAGGAACATGGCATCAGAGCAGCCATAGAGACTGAGGAGGAGGAGGGCAGTGGCATACAGGAAGAGAAGCGTGGAGAGGAGCACGCCTATTCTGGTCCTGTTCACGATGAATGAGAAGAGCAGCTGCTAGATGTGAAGGAAAGGGAGAGAGGGAACGTGTAGCTGTGTAGCCCGTGGGAGCCGGAGCGCACCCACCTCTGATCATGGCCCTGCTTCCTGACTCTGTTTTCCATCTCTTTGCTCCAGTCGGGCGGCTTCATGGACATGTTTGGGATGATGAACGACATGATCGGGAACATGGTGAGACTCTTGCCCCGTCCCGTCCCCTTCCCTGGCCCTGTCCCCAGGGATGGCTGGCAGTACCTCGAGTCCCCGGAGGCGGCAGTGGGGGAGGGCATGGGCATACCTGGGGCGCGTGCAAGCTGGATAGGCCCCTGGGCCCGGAGAGTGCGGCTTCCTGCGTGGGAAGCAGCAGTGCAGCCTGCGAAGTGTGCAGTTAAGGCTTCATCTCTTCAGGTCCTTCTGGCGTATTGTTGGACTCAGAGGAATTTGGGGGGTAATGATGAGTCCTGATGTTTTCCTGGTTCTCACGTTTTGTGAGAAAGATATGGGCAGGCACAGGCGGCTGAAGGGAGGGATCCCTTCTCTGGAGGCGAACCCCTTCCCACACAGCCCTGCTGTTCCCTTCCCTCCTCAGGAGCACATGACAGCTGGAGGTAATTGCCAGACCTTTTCCTCCTCCACTGTCATCTCCTACTCCAATACGGGCGCCGGCGCGCCCAAGGTCTACCAAGAGACAGCAGAGATGCGCTCGGCCCCAGGCGGGGTGAGTTGGAGGGCTCCTCCTATCCCAGAGGAGGCACGATCGGATGGCCCCCACAGAAATCCTGGCCGCTGTTTTCAGGATTGGGTCCCGGGCGGCCTTTCTGGGCTGGTGTGGCCGGGCTTTGGAAGGAGCTGCTGAGTGTGCCGTGCTCTGTCTCCCCCCAGATCCGGGAGACTCGGAGGACTGTACGGGACTCAGACAGTGGGCTGGAGCAGATGTCCATTGGGCATCACATCCGAGACCGGGCTCACATCCTCCAGCGCTCCCGAAACCACCGCACGGGGGACCAGGAGGAGCGGCAGGACTATATCAACCTGGACGAGAGTGAGCCTTGCCTCCCGCTCCTCAGCCTGCCAGCGTCCTGGCCCGCAGCCCCTCGCCCCGGCCCCGTGGGCTACGACATGGCAGCTTTCTCTCCCTAGCTCCGTATATGTTTCTTGGGCAAGGTTATGGATGAGCCCCATGTCCTTAACTTACTTGGAGCCTTTTCGTCAGCTTAGGGCTAAGTGCGTGCCCCGCGGAGGGCAAACTCTGTCACCTAAGTCAGATACTGATAGTAATCTACCCGTCTCCATCTGGATCCGTTTTTTTTTAGTTCTTCTTACTTATTTTTTTGAAGTCAACAAATATTTATTAAATGCTTACAGTGTGCGTGGGACTGCACTAAGTAACTAAGTAATTATCCCATTCCTGATTGCCTCCATGCTTCCAGGAGCCATGTTGAATTCAAAATTGCTAAATAAGTAGCTTCCCTTCCCCAGCACCACCACCCCGCCCCCAGCCTTTCAGCCTTGGCCCTGGGTTTTGAACGCAGAGCCTGTGGCTCGGGGCCCGCGTCTGCCCCCGGGAAGCCCGGCGGTACACAGGGGTCGTGTGCGCTCTCCGTGTGCTCCCCAGGTGAGGCCGCCGCCTTTGATGATGAGTGGCGGAGGGAGACTTCCCGATACCGGCAGCAGCGCCCCCTGGAATTTCGGAGGCACGAGGCTTCCGGCGGTGGGGGGCGGAGGGCTGAGGGGCCGCCCCGCCTGGCCATCCAGGGACCTGAGGACTCCCCCTCCCGACAGTCCCGCCGCTATGACTGGTGAGGGCCCCGGGCCCTCGGCCTCTCGGGTAAGTACTGGGGGCTGAGGCCTCAGGCACGGGCGGGGCTGGGGGCCGGGGGTGGGGAGTGCGTGGTGCCCGCCCTCTCAGCCTTGAGGCAGGAGCAGCCCACGTGTCCAGCAAACACCGCCCTTGCCAGTGAAGTTTTAGTTGGTATGAGCGAGCGTCCTCACCGGAATGAGGGATTAGACACCAGCCCTGCCTTTTATATTTTGTCTTCCTTTTGACTTGTGCTCATCTCTTTTCCCCCTCCAGGTACGGGCTGAGAGGCTGAGAAATCATCCCCTGAAATAACTTGTCCTCTTCAACTCCCACTCCCAATTTAATATTAAATTAACAGGCCAGCTGGCCCCCACCTCTCCCTGGGGGGTCTCAGCGAGAACCTTTCACTGCCCCTTTACCTCCGTTTTCCTTCTTTAATCTGCTTACCATGATAACTCCACTTCTTCTGTATCCACGAACTTGATTTTTCACTTTGCTGCCCCATCTCTGAAACTCCTTCCCTTCTCTGTTCTACCCCTGCCATGCATCGAAGGGGCTTTTGGGGTGGGCTCTGGGTTGAGGGGCCTCAGTGACCCTGGATCCTTGCCCACCTCCTCCCCAGATTCCCCGCTGCAGGGGCCATAGCCCCGGTCCAGGGCTGTGTGTGGAGGGAAGAACCGGCTCCCAGCCCAGTCTCCCTTCCCAGCCGCTACGCATCATAAAATCTGCCCCACATCCTTCTCTGCCTTTATTTTTTGATTTGTGCAGCTTGTAACTAGGTGTTTATGGAATAAAGGAGAATGGAGAAAAGACCAAGTAGGATTCTGGCATTACTTTTTTTTTTTAAAACTTATTTTACTGAAATGTCGTTGATCTACGGTGCGGTGTCTGGCTTCACTTTTGCTCTTTTCCCTGTTCCATTTCAACCCACCTGTCTCCTAGTCACCTTCCCTTCCCTCTATCTCCGTGTGTGGCCTTCTTAAGTCAAGTTCAAGCCCAGCACCTCAGTGGTACCGCAGTGGGGCTGCCGGAGCTCTGGTGGGTGGGAAGCCGCAGTGGATGCGGCCAGGCTGGGCCGGGGGTGAGACCAGCGGCAGCTGTCCTGCCAGCTCCCTCGCTTTCACTGTACCTTCACTCGTCAGGGGGATTACAGGGCACACCTTCAGGTGCCTGAGGAGCTTTCTGCCCCTCGTCCGTGGGCTGCTTTCTGGCCTGGGCTGTGGGCGGGAACACTTGGGGTGCCGAGCAGGAAGAAGCCCAAACAACCCCACTCAGGTCTTTAGAGGGGAGGAAGTCGGGTTAGCAGTGTTCTTCAAACCCTCCAGCCCCAGTTGTTGAGAACTTGAGCCTAGGGAAGAAAACCAGCCTGGAACCTGAGCAGCACTGGACGGGCACGAGGCACTCAAATTTCTCAAGACGCTGCTCGCCGCTCGAGCCGGCTCAGCAAACGGGCCGCCCTGTTCCTCCCGGGGACTCTTCAGTGATGGCAAGTGCTTGTGAGAGTCCGAGGCCGGTTTCTGCTTTATAAACATCTTCTGTCCTTGTCAGTTGGTAAATCAAAGGCAAAAACAGCCCGCTCCAGGCCCCGGGTCCTCTCAGGGAAGGGGATTTTCCCCACTTCCTTGGTGGACAAACAGATTCAAGAGGATTTGTCCATCCTGATGATGTTGAAGCCATAAGGAGCAGAATGTAGAAATCAAAAAGGGTCTGAGTATCTATAGTTTATCTCTGGGACATTTGAAAAAAATCACATGAGCCAAAGAGTTTCCAAGGGATATATATCAACAGTCTTTGTAAACTATGACATCACACAAATGTTTATTTTTGAATTATATATATATATATATATACACACACATATATATATACACATATGTCAATGTGTGTATCCATCTATTTATTTGTATTTATATATTTATGTTGTTGTTGTTATATGCCTTACCATTTTGACTTCTGTATAAGGTCAGAAGTCTGGCTCCATGGCGCAGCCTGAGGGGTAAGCATCAATCTATAGCAACTCTGAATATTAAAGATGGTTATATGTTACGTTGATCACGTCAGAAGCTACTCTTCTGAAAAAAGGACTGTTTGATTTGCCTTAAGACCAAACTGAAGAATTCATGTATTAGAGCAGCTCTAACTCATGTTACGCTGCAATGAATTAAAGATAAACTTAAATTAAAAAAAAAAAAGAGGATTTGTCCAGAGTCCCTCCACAAGCAGAGACAAAGGTGAGCTTGGCAAGCGGGCACTGACGTCCTATCCAGGGCAGGTACTGCGTAAACAGGCCACTAACGACGCACCACCAGGGTCAATGGAACCAAGCCAGTGGCTAAAAGGCTCCAGGAATCCCACAAGTCAAACAGGCAGAGGGACTTCCTCTCCGCCCGGGTCCCGACCTGTGGGTGGTGGAGCTCAAAGCATCCACAGCCCTCGGCTTCCAGCGTAACCTGTGCACCGTCCGGGTTGCACGTGGCTCCGCCCTCTGGGAGCTGCAGGAGCTGTGGTCAGTCCCTGAGGAGGCAGCCCCCCAGCTCAGCTCTGCCACCGGCGCAGCCGTGTGTCCTTGGGCAGGTCCCTCCCTTCCCTGGGCCTCAGCTGTGGGGGTCCCTTCTCAGCACAGCTCAAGGCCAACCTCTCAGCCTGGATTCCATTCACAGTGCCCGTGTAGGGGCTGGAGCAGGACAGGGGCTGCCCTGGTTTCAATCCAGATGAGTCCTCCAGTGCTTCACAGGCTTTCCCATTTGGGTCCTGGCTCCAGACACAGAAACCAATCCGTCTTCACCCCTGCTCCCTGCTCTTGGGTGAGGACCAGCCTGCAACCCAGGACGTGTTCGTAGGGCCTGTGACAGCGTTTTTCAGCGAGGGTACGTGGTGGGGCATTGGGCGTTAGCAGAGTTGAGTGAGACGCTCTAGGACCAGCCCCCTGGCCCTTTCCTGACCTGTCTACCATGTGGGGTGAGAGCCGGGGAGCAGACACGGGAAAGGAGTCTCGGGAAGAATGCTGACCCTTGACTTCCAGGTCTGGCCCGCCTCATTCACAGTGCCTGTCCACAGCCCCCCTCCCACCCAGCCCCCCACCTGACAGGTGTCCAGGGCACATGGCCACACTCACTTGGACTATTTCTCCCACCCCAGAAAATTACAGGTTGGGAGAGGCGGATACTTGGTGGCAGGCTGTGAATTAGAGGAGTGAAATTACGACGACAGACTGCTACAAGCAAGCCCGGGTCCCGCCGCTTACCTCTGACCCTGACGAAGAGTCTTAATCTCTCAACGTCGGTTTCCCGCTTTGTAAAATGGGCCTTTTTCTAGGATCTGGTGGCAGTGGGGACGTGGATTCATACCTCAGAATTACGAGAATTAGGTGAGTTAGTACAGAGGAAGCATTTGACGCAGGGCACAGGATGGATGTCTGATTTCGCCCCCGTTCCCCTGCCTCTGTCCTGCACCTTCAGTGCTCTAGGGTGGCCCTCATGCCCCGTTCCATCCTCAGGACCCCTGAGATACCTTCAGACACGGCCTCGAAATGGTCTTACTGGCTTTGCATCAGCCTCCATTCTCCCAGCTACCGACTATTGTCTTTCACCCTTTCATGTTTCACAGACCAACATGTAGAAACGTTGGGGGCTGTGCTGACCCAGTCCTGCCTGCAGTTTGGGAGTTTTCCCCTCCCGAGGTAACAGGGCCTCGAGTCCTAGTAACACCCTTTACCCAATGCCCCCTTCCTCTGCCCAGTGCCCAAGTCCTATAGACAGGTTACCCAGAGAACCAGGAGCTGATCCACAAGAAGAACCCAGGGTCTGGTCTCCCAGCCCCCATATTCCAAGTGCATTTAACTCCACAGACCTGTCCTGCCTCGAGGCCCTGAGTTTTAGGAATGGGTCATTCCCGCCTCCCAGGCCACTGCCGTGGGTCGGGGTAAGAAAAAGGTACCCTTAACCTCTCTTCCTCTTAGACATCGGTGGGTTCTTCAGACAGGAGAAGTGGGAGCCAGATGAGGCGGCACTAGGAGGGAGAGATGAAGACGGTTAGGCACAGGAGGCACCAAGAGGTAAGAAACGAGCACGGAGACGGGGCACAGGGAGAGACCTGGTGTAGCTGCTCCCCGAAGGAGCCTCCCAACTAGCCTCCATCCCCAGGGAGAGCCTGCGGGGGGCAGGGAGCTGGCGTGGCTTGAGGGAAGGGTACCCGAGGGGCCTGGGATGCAGAGGCCGGCAGAGCCGTGGTAAGAAGGTGGGCCTGAAGCCCCTCTCTGCAGAGCGCCGACGGGCCCTGAGCCTTCCCAGCCTCAGTGTCTGGCCTTGAACAGTATCTCCAGGGAGACAGGGGGAAGCAGGGCGTCCTCCCCCTTCTGGGAAGGGGACCATCCCTGAGATGAGCTGGGTCAGCAGTCAGGGTTGCTTGGGCTTTCTCTGCCTTTTGTGATTCTTCTTCCCCGGAGACTTCTCTAGAGGATGGGAATAGGGTGCTGCCCTGCTTTCTCCCAGCATCCATCGCATCCTCTTCATCTCCTCTGTCTCCTGCCCCCTGGATGACTTGAAGGTTCTGAACAATTATTCCCAAGATGTTAGTGTCTTCCAGCCGGGAGGCCAACTAAGTGTCTGAGGGTCTGCGGCCGGGACATTTGGACACATGAAGCTGGAAGGTGGGAGAGAAGCCGGCATGAGAAAGGCCCGAAGAGGTGGGACTGAGCCTCTAAAAGAAGGAGCAGAGATACCCTGGGAAAGGTCAAGGTGACACCGAGGTGGGAAATGGTCTGATGAAAGTAAACAAAGCTAGATTCTTTCTTTCTTTATTTTTTTTTTGCGGTACGCGGGCCTCTCACTGTTGCGGCCTCTCCCGCAGCGGAACACAGGCTCCGGACGCGCAGGCTCAGCGGCCATGGCTCACGGGCCCAGCCGCTCCGCGGCACGTGGGATCTTCCCGGACCGGGGCACGAACCCGTGTCCCCTGCATCGGCAGGCGGACTCTCAACCACTGCGCCACCAGGGAAGGCCAATATTTTTTTAACATACAATAAAATTTCTGTGTGTGTGTTCTCTGAGTTTGAACGCATGCAGGTCTGTGTAAGCACCCCCACAATCAGGGTCACAACAGTTCCATCGCCCCCAAGCCCCTCCTGCTGCTCCTTTGCGGCCGCCCCTCCCTCCAGGCCTAACCCTTGGCGACCACTGATTTGTTCACCATTGCTATAGTTGTACCATTTCCAGAATGTCACATAATGAAATCATAAACAGGCATACCCTGCCTTATTGCGCTTTGCTTTATTGTGCTTCACAGATACTGCGTTTTTTTACAAATTGAACATTTGTGGAAACCCAGCATCGAGCAAGTCTGTCAGAACCATTTTTCCAATAGAATTTGCTCATTTCATGTCTCTGTGTCACATTTTGGTAAGTGTGGCAGTATTTCAAACTTCCTCATTATTATCATATTTGTGATGCTGATCAGTGATCTTTGATGTTACTATTGCAAAAATATTATGAGTTGCTGAAGGCCCAGATGATGGTTAGCATTTTTTAGCAATGAAGTATTTTTTTCTTAAGATTTCATTGTTTTATTTATTTATTTATGGCTGTGCTGGGTCTTCGTTGCTGCGCGCAGGCTTTTCTCTAGTTGCGGCTAGCAGGGGCTACCCTTCGTTGCGGAGCACGGGCTCTAGGCGTGTGGGCTTCAGCAGTTGCAGCACGCGGCCTCAGCAGTTGCGGCTCGCGGACTCTAGAGTGCGGGCTCAGTACTTGTGGCACACGGGCTTAGTTGCTCTGAAGCACGTGGGATCTTCCCGGAGCAGGAATCGAACCCCTGTCCCCTGCATTGGCAGGCGGATTCTTAACCCCTGGACCACCAGGGGAGTCCCCAGCAATGAAGTATTTTTAAATTAAGGTATGTACATTTTTTTTAGACATAATTCCAGTGCACATATAATAGACTAGAGCATAGTGTAAACATCACTTTTGTATGCACTGGGAAAACCAAAAAATTCATGGGACTTGCTCTGGAACCAAACCAGCAATAAAGGTATTGCCTGTGGTGTGTAACCTTTTGAGAGTGGCTCTTACACTCAGCATAATGCCTTTTAGATGCACACACGTTGTTGTGTGTATTAATAGTTCACTCCTTTCTATTGGCGAGTACTATTTTACTGTGTGTTTACAGTTTACCCATTCATCTGTCAAAGAACATTCCAGTTGTTTCCAGTTTTTGGCAATTATGAACAGGAGTGCCATAAACAATCATGTACACGTGTGTGAACATATTTTAATTTCTTTAGGAGTGAAATGGCTTGGGATTGCTAGGTCACATGGGTAAGTACATATTTAACTTTGTGAGAAAATGCCAAACTGTTTCCCAGAGCGGCTGCATCATTTTGCATTTCCACCAGAAATGTAAGAGAGTTCCAGTTGCTTTATATCCTGGAGAGCAGTTGGTATTGTCAGTTTTTATATTAGGTGTGTGGGTATTCTTTTATTCACAGTGAGATATTTATAGACATCTCACCATGGTTTTAATTTGTATTTCCCTGATGATTAATGATGTTGAACATCTTTTCATGTGCTTATTTGTCATCATTATAGCCTCTCTGATGAAGTGTCTAAGTCCTTCAGTCATTTTTTTCAAAATTGGGTTATTTTCTTACGGTTGAGTTTTAAGCGTTCTTTGTATATTCCAGTTAGAAGTTGTCTGTTAGATAGGGATATGCAAATATTTTCTCCATTCTGTAGTTTATCTTTTCCTCCTCTTGGTGTGGTCTTTTTCAAAGCAAAAGTTCTGAATTTTGATGAAGTCCAACTTACCACCTTTCTCTCTTACAAATCATATTTTTGGTGTCATATCTAAGAACACTTTGCCTAACTCCTGGTAACTAAGATTTTCTTCTGCTATCTTCTGAAAGTTTTATAGTTGTACATTTATATTTACATCTCTCTTCTTGGTTGTGTTTTGGTAGCTTGTAACTTTGAGATTTGGTCCATTTCATCTAAGTTGTTGAATTTGTGTGTAGAATTATTTGTAGTATTCCCTTACTAACATTTTAATGTCTGTGGGGTGTGCAGTGATATCTCCTTTTATTCCTGATATTGGTTATTTGTATCTATCTTCTCTCTTTTCTTTCTTTCTCTCTCTCTCTCTCTCTTTTCTTTTTGGTCACTATGGCTAGAGGTTTATCAATTTTATTGATCATTTCAAAGAATCAATTTTTTGTTTCATTGATTTAAAAAAAATATTTATTTATTTGGCTACATCAGGTCTTAGTTGGTGCGCGAGGGCTCTTCGTTGCAGCGTGTGGGCTTCTCTCTAGTTGTGGCACGTGGGCTCAGTAGTGCAGTGCGCGGGTTTAGTTGCTTTGCAGCATGTGGGATCTTAGCTTCCCGACCAGGGATCAAACCCGCGTCTCCTGCATTGGACGGTGGATTCTTAACACCAGGGAAGTCCCAATTTTTTTCTTTTTTGGTTTTCATATTCATTATATTCTGCTCTTGTGTTTTCCTACTACTTGCTTTCTGCTTATTTTTGCTCTTCTTTATGTACCTTCTCAAGGTAGAAGTGCAGATTGTTGACTTCAGACCTTCTTTACTAATACAAGAATTTGATACTATAATTTGTCATATAATCACTGCTTTAGATGCATCTCATATTTTGATATTTTGTATTTTCCTTTTTGTTAAGTTCACAATATTTTCTAATTTCTCTTGAGACCACATCTTTGATCTCTGGGTTTAGAAGTGTGTTGTTTAGTTTCCAAGTGTTTGACAATTTCCCTGTTATCCTTCTGTTTTTTTTTTTTTTTTTTTTTTTTTTTTTTTTTTTTTTGTGTGTGTGTGTGTGTGTGTGGTACGCGGGCCTCTCACTGCTGTGGCCTCTCCCGTTGCGGGGCACAGGCTCCGGACGCACAGGCTCAGCGGCCACGGCTCATGGGCCCAGCCGCTCCGCGGCATGCGGGATCTTCCCAGACCCAAGGCACGAACCTGCGTCCCCTGCATCGGCAGGCGGACTCCCAACCACTGCGCCACCAGGGAAGCCCCTATTTTTATTTTTCTTTAAGATTTAATTATTTATTTATTTTTGGCTGCATTGGGTCTTGTGGCTGCGCGCAGGCTTTCTCTAATTGTGACGAGTGGCGGCTACTCTTCGTCGCAGGGCGAGGGCTTCTGCTTGCGGTGGCTTCTCTTGTTGCCAAGCACAGGCTCTAGGCGCTCGGGCTTCAGTAGTTGTAGCTCACGGGCTCTAGAGCGCAGGCTCAGTAATTGTGGCGTGTGGGCTCAGTTGCTCCGCGGCATGTGGGATCCTCCCAGACCAGGGCTCAAACCCCTGTCCCCTGCACTGGCAGGCGGATTCTTAACCACTGCGCCACCAGGGAAGTCCCTGGCCCTCTGTTTATAATTCCACTATGTCTACATTCCAGCCTTCTTTTGGTTTATTTGGATACTATTTAGTATTCCACTTTGTCTAGTGATTTTTTTCACTAGTTTTTAAGTGGTTGCTCTAGGGCAGGATTGGCAATCTTTTTCTGTAAAGGGCCAGACAGTAAATATGTGTGGGCTCTGCAGGCCACACAGTATCTGTTACAACACACAATTATGACACTATAGTGTGGAAGCAGCCACAGATGATATGTAAATGAATGAAGTGTAAGTATGTTCCAAGAAAATTTTATTTACAAAAACAGGTAGTGGCTGGATTTGGCCTGTGGACTCTGGTGTACTGACCCCTGCTCTAGGGATTATAAAATACATATGCTCACAGTTCACTGAGAACTGGTACCTCACCAACTCCTTTTAAGTGTACAAACTTGACCATCACCCAGGTCCCTTGACTTTCCTTCCTTTGTGTTGTAGTTGTCACACATATTACACCGAAGAGGCCGAAAACCCCATTCAGTTCAGCTGTTCAGGTGAGATCCACGCTGCGTCTGCAGGTGAGCCCAGGAGTTCACACAGAGCTCAATGCGGCTGTTCTCTTGATTTCCCCCCTTTCTGCAATATCCTGACACTTTCTGGTTCTCCCCTTCCCAGTCTTCTGGCCCAAAGTCGGGCCTTTAGTTTCTCTACTCTGCTGGGCATTTCTCACTGTGTGTCTGGACCAAGCATCAGGAGAACAGAGAAAGAAAAAAGCAGAGGGGATTTGCCTCACGTTTTGGGGACCAGAGCTCCTGTGGTCAGAGAGAAGCTTCTCCTCCCTAGAGTTAGGTGCCTGCCAGGCCACTGCTGCTGTCATTTTGCTGCCGCCACCATGGTGTTCCCTGGGGCTGGAGGTGGGAGAAGGGAAAAAGAAAAACGGGATTTCCCCACTCGCTGACCCGTAGGCGTCGCTTTCTGCTCCCTAGATGTGCAATAGGAGACTCCAAGGGGGCTCTTTCAGTGCACACCTCATGTACACTGCTAGGTTTGGGGCTGTCTTTGAGTCTAATCTGGGCAACACTGGAGGCGGGGGAAATGGTAAACTCACCACCGGTTTAGTGGAACTTTGAATTCGCATGGCTTGCGGGACCCCAGTTCCCCGACCAGGGATTGAACCCGGGCCCTCGGCAGTGACAGCATGCAGTTCCAACCACTGGACGGCCAGGGAATTCCCTACTTTGTTTACTATTTACCATAGATCTCGGATAACTGCTCCATGGGTTCTGTCCTTCTGTCCGGTAGCGTGAGAGAGACAGGGTGGTGTGTGCCTAATCCACTTATGATCTGTGTGACCCTAGGCAGGTTACATAACCTCTCTGTACCACTTCTGTCATCTTTAGAAGGGGATAATGGCGATATTAATCTCAGAATGTTGTTGTGTGTATTAAATGAGTTTATATACATAAAGCACTCAGAACAGTGCTTGATCACAGTAAGCACTTAATAAATATTATTAGTAATAAATAATATTATTTATTATTAGAAACTATCATAGAAATATTGGAAAGTAGAGACAGGCAAAAAGACAAAAATCACCCCAAATCCCAATGCCCAGAAGTATAATATATGCATTATGGTTTGTATTATTTCAGATTTTTCAGTCAAGATCTATTTACCAATTGATTGGACAGATGAACAATAAGTAAACGTATAGGATGGGATTCCCCACATTACACATTTCACATTAGGGGAGCTGCAGTAGTCCACAGGATGAAACCTTTCTGCCTCTAGGCCTTCACCCCACTTTTCTTGCCACTCAGAAAGCTCATCCTCCCTCCTCTTTATCAGCTTAGCTGCTGCTTGGGTTTCTAATTTCAATTTAAAGGTCACATCCTCGGAGGAGGCTTTCCTGACCCCAGGCAAGTAGATCCCCTGGTAAGCGCTTTCATGTCACCCTATACTTCTTAGTACTTATCACACTTTTAATTATATAACAATATACTTAAGAACCTCAGAAGACAAGTCCTCTCCCGAGCCCTGTACTCAAAGTTTCACCTTTGCTCACCATTCTCTTCCAGATGGTGACCCAGGGCCTCCTCACCCGTCCTCCAAGGCCCTGCAGTAGAAGCCTTTTCAGCTACCTATCTAAGGTGGCACTTATCTGGGCAAGTCTGCTTATATAAATGGGACATCACAGTTCAGAGCTGAGTCAATGAGGGCGGTGAGGTCCCGTTCCCAGTGCAATCCCAGAGATTCTAATTCAATAGGAACTGGGGTCCAGGAATATGCATTTTCAAAAGCTCCCCTGATGATTCTGATGCCGGGGGACCGAAGAAACACTGCCTGAGGTAGGAAACTTCTGACATGCCTTCCAACGATCCCTGCCTTCCGAAAGTCACCAGGCTGAACCCGGTGACTAGTAAAATTGATGGGCTGTTTCTTCCGTGATTAGGTTACAAGAGACTGACTTCACCTTGCTGATGTGTTCTCTCTGGCCCTTGCTCTGATGAACGGGGCTGCCTCTGACACACAGTCAGCCAGGGAATGAAGTCCTCAGTCTGGCCACCTAGAGGTGACGAATCCTGTTGACAATCACGGGGTGTGCCCGGAAGTGAGTCCTTCCTACTGGAAGCCTGAGATGAGACGCCCTCGCTAACACTGTGCTGTAGCCTTGGGAGGGACCCTGAAAACTCAGCAGAGAGCTCATCTTAGCTGTGCCGATTCCCGGACCGCAGAAACTGAGATAATCAATGTGTGTTGTTTTAAGCCATTAAGTTTCAGGGTAATTTGTGACACGGCAAGGGAACTCATACGCTGCCTAGGCCTGCCCCACGGAACTCCCTTCTCTCCACCCGTGTTGGAAGTTGAACCTAAGCAGAGAATTTCTAACCTCTCTTTAACAGGATCGCGTGAAACACTGACCATAGACGTTGCCTTTGCTCTTCTTGTGCATAAAGGTGCGCCCCAGTCCACTTGTGGTTTTTAGCTATAGGGACACTTTGTCTTCACCTGCTAAGGGTCACCTGTTTCATGTGCATGAACTCTGAATTCACAGAAGGCAAGTTCTCTTCCTCTTTCTCCCTACCATAGTGGTCCAGCCCTAAGCTCCTCTGAGATTGCTGTACAGCAGGGGTCAGCATGTGAGAAGGTGCAAGTGGTGATAAGACTTCCGCTTGGGAGAACCTTCCTGGTCCATGGTCAAAAACAGCCCACAAAGAATCCACTCCCCCATCTCCAAGCCTTGGGAGCCAAGAGCCCTGTCTTTGTAAATCGAAGACAAATTGAATTTTCAGGTCCCTGGGGCCGTGAACAGCCCCTCCTCCCTCCTTGGGTGGAGGACCAGGCAGTCCCAGCCCAGCCCACACCCGACTGTAGAGATACCCACTGAAAGCTGGCACTAGAGAGATCAGGGCAGCTGTGGAGTCATGGCTGGAAGCGGCTTACAGGAAAATGAGATACTAAAGTTCAGGAGAAAAATGGGGCCTGGGCAGAGAAAGGCGGCAAAGGCTCGAAGCACCAGGAGTTAGTGACCTCTGCACAGTGGACGGTGTGGGAGGAAGAAGGGGTTTATTTCAGAGACTTAGACTCAAGATGCAACAGGCCCGACAGGCTAGTCTAGGCCAAAGCTAAAGCGAGAGGCCAACAGTGTCAATTCCTGAGACAGGGCCCACTGGACCGGTCCCATGAAGTCTCCACTGCCCCGCAAGCTAACTGGCTCACCCGGCCCACGTTTAACCGAAAACTCGGGATCTACCGCCACTTCCAATTCTACAACTGACACCTTTAGGACCAGTAAAGAGTAGTCTGTCCTACATCTCCACCTAGAGGACAGCACAAGCTTGGGAGAGCAGCTCGGTCAACACTGGGACCCTTAGGAGGCAATCGCCTCTCATGCACGTGGGGGGCCAGCTGTCCTTTACGCTAGAGCTTCCCAACTCCAGGGCGTGTGCAGCAGTGCACTGAGCCAAGGAGACCAATCCTCGCAGCCTGGGACGGGGACAGGAGCCCGACTGCTGCTGCTTACTGAGATCTGAGAGTCCTGTGTGGTACTGATGCAAGAATCGGAGTTTACCAGCAACTCTTCCACCTACAATTCTATAAGGTGGAAGGAAGCAGGCTGAAGTCAAGCTCCCTGAGCGCAGGGACAGTGCCCATGACTTTGGACCTCCAGAGCCTGCCACGTGCTGCTGCTCGGTAAGCATCCACTGCTCCTTAAAGGACGCCGAGATAGTGAGCCAATTTGGCCAAAGTCAAACGGCCCACGATCTAGGTCTCCAGCACCCGTTTCTTTAGTTTTTCTAGCACTTTGCTTTGGAGTGGACTGGGAATGAGCCTTCTTCCCATCCACAAACACCAAAGACAGAAGATACCCAGTGCAGGGCATGTTTGTAGATAGACTTCTCATAGATTTATTTGTGTCATGTTATATATAGATATACGTATATATACTCTTTTTATACAATCTATATCCCCTTCCCTTCCCCACAAACCTCACAGAAGGAAGTATAAATCCTTCCAGGATTGCCATCAGGCTTTCTAAGACAGCCAGGGCCAAGAAAGGACCATCTCGCAACAGCTCGAGAAACAGCTGCCCTGAGGCTCTGGGGTCATTGAAGCAGCAGCACTCCCAGGACCCAAGGGGAGGAGAGAGGACAGGAAACAGCTGCAGAGTGACAGGATTCTAGGATGTGAGCGTCCAGTGACTCCTAGAATGGCTCCCAGAACTCTCAGGGTGGGAATAAAGGTGGGAGCCCTATGGCTCTTCAGATGCTGCCCAAACAGGCCGGTGGGCAGGAGGCGGGGCATGCAGGGCTGGGGCGGAGGAGGGGGAAGGGATCACGTGTGGGTTATGCTGGAGACACGGCAGCCCCGCCCACTCAGTGACGTATAATAAACAGGGACAGAGCTGGCTCCTACAGAAACCCGGGAGGGAGCGTGGCAGGGGGGAAGAGGGGACAATGGGACACACGAGAAAGTTACATGAAACAAAAGTACCAACAAAAACATGACTTGTACTTGCCTCCCCCCCCAGAGACGGTGTGATCTACGCCTGGGGGTGTGGGAGAGAAGAAGGGAGGTGACGGGTCATGAACTAGGTTATCAGCTGGCCAGGGGCACAGGAAGGCTCTCTGAGGACTCCTAAGGGGCAGCTGGGCAGCTAGGACCCCACATCCCGGAAGAAACGACAGTCCCTTCAGTTCGACTTGGACCAAATCTTGGCGCTCCCTCGGAGGCTGGCAAGGGGAAGAGAGAGAGAGAGAGGCTGCAGGGAACCCCCTCGGTGCTGCAAGCCCCCCAGTTCCCGAGCCCCACGCAGGTGACTGAAGGGACGAGGAAGCAGCAGCAGGGCCCCCCGGCCGGCGCTCCCGCCCCCCTCCCCCCCGCTCACCCCTTGCCCTTCGAGGCTTTCTTGCTGGGCTGGCGCTGGTTGCTGCCGGGAGCCGGTTCCCTCAGCTCCGCCAGATGCTGCTCCGGGTCCTGAGATGTGGCCGCGGCGGCGGCAGCTGTTGTGACTTTAATGGTTTTTTTCAGGTTGGCGACCTACCAGGATGAGAGGAGCGGGGCGAACGAGGAAGGTTGCAGGACCGGACAGCCCCCCGGCCACCTGGTCTGCCTGCCTGCGACCCTGGCTGCCCGGGCACCCGGCCCAGGCGGGGGACCCGCCCGCCCGCCTGCTCACCTCGCTCTCAATCTGCTGCTTCAGGCCCAGCTGCTGCTCCTTGTGCTGGTTGGCACGGCTCACCTGCTCCTCGATGCCTGACAGCACCACCTCGCAGCCCACGCACCTGCGGGAAGCAGGGCGGGCAGGGGAGGCTGTGGTCAGGCTCACGCAAGAGGGGCTCGCGGAGACCCCCAACCCTGCCATCGGACCCCGGGCGGAGTCAGAAGCCTCGCCGGGGCACCTGGGGGCCACCTGCGACGACACTCCCAGGAGCCAGCAGGACACTAGGTAAGATAAGGGAGGAGAGAGAAGTGCCCGGTGACGTGCAAGATGGGGGAGGCGAAAGAGGGCAAAGAGGAGGTGTCTTAACGAGCTGAAGTCACACAAGAACACAGAAAACAGAAGCGGGAGAGGCCCCTGGCCTGTGGACAGGGCTGCTCACTGACCAGGGGGCTGCATGCAGCCTGAGACAGGTGACCCACACCCCAGGGGGTGCGCTCAAGAGTACCACCCCCTCCCTCCCCCAGTTACTACACCCCCCAGGCCCTCCTCCACTCTTTTTCTCCCTCAGAAGCCTCTGGAGGAACGAGCTCTCACTCCCCTTCATCCTCTTGGGTTCCACCTCTGCCGCCCGGCCCACCTCACACCCCTCCAAAGCATCCCTCCCCTTCTTGGGGCGAGCAGAGAAGGGACGGCGCCGGGACACGGGGGGTCTCACCACTCCTGCAGGGTTCGGGCGATGGCGCTGAGGTCCTGGCGCTGGATGTCCCGCCCGATGCTGTAGTCAACCTCCAGCCGCTGGTTGCGCTGGTCCAGGGAGCCGCGCAGCACGTCCGCGTACACGGCCTCGATGACGAGGTCCTCCAGCTGCCGCACGTTCCGCAGGGCCAGGGCCTCCAGCAGCACTGCGTATGGGATACACTGGGGCCCGAGGGCGGGCTGGGGCTGTGAGGTTCCGCAGCAGAGAAGGGCTTCCAAGATTCTTCTTCCCTCCTTTCCCCGCCACCCACCCTCCACTCCTACTCCTACATCGTTGCCTCTAAGAGGCTGGTTCTAAGGTAAAATAAATAAAAGTACTCCCACCTGAGAAATAACAACATGAGAAGAACAATCTTAAATACAAGACATACGCTCCCCTACTCCCTTCCCTCCCCCACCCCAGGGTGACATCTGCCTGGATGTCCATCCTCTGGCCCAGCTCAGGACAGAACACGGACCTGGTCCAGATGAGCTTGACACAATGGGAGGATGTGGTGTGGGAGAGGTCTGGAGCTACTCTGTTTACCATTTATATTCCGTCTACCTCCAAAGAGGCATCTTGCAGTAGAGCCTGGTTTAAGTAAAACCACGAGCATGCCAGAGAGTCAGTAACAACTGGGAGATGCAGGTGGGCGGAGGCGGACAGTTAACAAAAACAGAACCCAACAGGATATACAAAGACACTTCTGGGTCATGTATTTCCTTCTTTCTTTTCTTTTTTTTGGTCGCGCGCCGTGCAGCTTGCGGGATCTTAGTTCCCCGATCAGGGATTGTTGAACCCAGGCCACTGCAGGGCAAGCGCCGAGTCCTAACCAGTGGGCCGTCAGGGAATGCCCTGGGTTATGTGTTTCTTATTTTAGCAAAACAGAAGCTGGCCCCTCAACAGAAGAGAGGGCTTCGTTCCGGCTCTGGATGCCGCGGCTGTTTGCAGAGGACTTTACAGCGGGGGGAAGGACTTTATAGCTGCTGAACGACAGCGAGGGGTAACTGACCCCAAACAGAAAAGGTGTTTTAATTAGAACTTAAGTTGGCTGAAAAAGAAAAAATAGAAAACTAGGAGAATAATATTCAGCCCCAAAGGCCGCAGGTCGCAGAGTTCAGACACAGACCTTGGAGGGAGGGCATGGGGCGAGGCAGGAAGAAGCAACCCGGTGGTCAAAGGCCGTCCAAGTGCCGTTCCCTTCAGATGGACCCTCGAGAAGGGAGACACAGAAGGTTCTCTGTGGCGCGGGACTGGGGGGACCGTCACTCACCTTGACTTTGGCAGCTAGGGTGACGACTGACAGGTGTCGAAGCTTATTCTTCTGAGCCTCTGTGAGTGGGGGAAGATTCCGGGCTTCAGCTAGAAAAAAAAAAAGACAAAGAAATCCTGATTTCACATTTGTGGAAAGCCCTAGCCTCCTTCCCTTGCCTTTTTTTTTTTTTGAGTTTTCCACACCAATTCAGGTCTTGACCCTGACCCTGTGTACTGAAGGGATCTAAGTCGGTTATCCCCGGAATTTCTTCTTAGTCCCTCGGTAAACTGCCCTTCCCCCACCTCCAGCCCCTCCCGTTACCTAAGTAGTCAGCATACGTCCCGTAAGCAAACACGGTGAGCAGCCGGAACGTGGAAGCAAAGTCGCTCTCAGCCAGCTGTGAGAACATGATGGGAGAGAAGAAGTGACAGCAAGGGCCTCTCTCTCCACCCTCCCAGCCTCGCCCAGTCTGAGCTCCACTTTCTGGCCCCAGCCTTCCCTCCAACATTAGCTCCCCAGCTCACCGAAAGGAACTCTCTGCCTCTCCGATCACTCTCCCCACAGCAAGGCCTCATTTCCACCTCCGGGCCTTTGCTTACACTACCCCCCCAATCCACAATGCCCTCTTGCTCCATCCGCCTCCAATTCCTACCCTAAATTCAGAGTTGAAAACTTTCAGTGTTTAGTATCTAACACACACACACACACACCACGCACACCCCGCAAACACTGCAAAGTGTGTTGTCTGGTCCTCAGAGTATATTTAGCATTTCTGAATCTGGATACCTTTAGGGGGTCTGCTGTACCCCCCAATTCACCAAAGACTTCTGCCTCAGCCTCACTCCCTTCACGGCTGCACGAACTGAGCCGGCACTGGGATTTGTGGCCTCTGCTTCAGACCGGCCTCACCCGGGAGCTTCCACCACCCAGACCTCCTCCCCTACCACTGGTCACCACGTAGTCAATCGAAGCCCACCTGAGGTTGTTACCTAAGAATATCTTTCTTTTCAACAGATGTGGCAGAGGTCTGGCAGAGCTGTGCATGTAGTTGGCTCTGCTGATAAATACTTGCTAAATAAATGATTTACACATGGATATCCATTCATCTTCTCTCCGCAACTGGAATGTAAGTTTCAGAAGGGGAGCACTGTGTCTTGTACTTTTCTGGCATTCCCAGATGACTAGCAGAGTGCTAAACTGGCGCCCCAAACATACTTCTTTTTCTTCACACTGATTCTCTTTAATTCCACTGCAGAGGAAAGCAGGGAAAGAAGGCAGCCAGATTTCTTTGGACCAGAAGGCTTCCGAAAGGCTAAATTCATTGACTCAATCCCTGGCACTCAAAAACTTCACTCACGGCTGTCCTCCTACCACTGTCATAGCATGTCAGGGCTTTGGCTGGTGTCATACATCTTGGCAACCTACTGGACTTTAAACTCTTAACTCTGCCACTTCTGTGTGAACAGTTCTCTCTGCTGTGTTCCTAGCATCCTGCCATGTGTCTTTGGGAAAAAGACAACTCTACCTTAAGTGAATTAGCATATGTTGCAAATGGGAGAGAACAGGTCATGCCAGTTTCACATTCATTCCTTCCACTTGTAACAGACTTTATACCTTCCCATAATCTCATCTGATTTCTACAACAATAGTGAGGGGCAGTATCAGGTCCGTTTTTAAAAGAAAATTTAGGCCCTAAAATAAAAGTGACCTGATCAAGGCAATATGATTATTAAGAGCTACGACATTGATGGAGACAGTCTAGAATCAGGTCTCCTATTCTGAATCACAGGCTCTTTTGCTTACAAATGAAAAATACTGGGTTTTACAGATCATTCATCTCCAAAGGGGAATTAAGAGGTTTACTTGCCTACTTACTTCCGCATGCTGCCAGTTAATAATCGCCATATTCTTGTTCAACTGAATGCTTATGGGGTTGCAGAATGAGCCCTGCCCACCCGTTCTCAGATTCAAACTTTAGCCCCAAGCCTCCCTGGGTGCTATCCAGGCCAAGAACCCACCTCTCTAACATTAGGCATATCCAGCAGTTCCCCAAACACGTAGACACCAGGGGCCTCCAGCACCTGGTGGATGAGAGTGGCCAGCGCTGCCCCCTTGGCCGACTTGGCCAGGAGCAGAAATTGCTCCTGGTTCTGCCCTGTCACCTTCACCTCGGCACTCATGGCTGCACTGAGTTGGGGGTACCTGGGCTCAGGAAGTCTGGAGCTGCAAGGAAAGAGGATGTGAAGCTGGAGGTTGCTGAACTGGGGAGGATGGAAAGCACAAGGCCTAGGACCTCTATTGCAGAGGCACTGAGCCACTTTTGCAACGAGGAAATCAGAGATGGAACAGTCTAACACTTGGATCTAGGAATCGTAAATTCGGCCACTTGGATGGCAGCCTGGCTGACACACGGTTGCCACGCCCACCTCCCCCATCCCTGGGCCTATCCCCAAGTCCCACCAGTGCACCCCACTGAACCCCAAGGCACAGGTATTGGGGGGAGGGATGTCACATAGTGGCCACCCCAACGACGACGCTCCCTCAAATCGCCACTGTGCCCCGCATGTGCCCCGAACCACGTGACCTCACCCTCGGGATCCTTCCACGTGGCTCCGCCCCCTCCCTTAAAGAGGCCGCCCAGGAACCGTGGGCTCTCGCCGGCTGCCCCGTCGTACTCTGGGTCAGACTCTGCGGACAGCTACCTGGAAGCTTCGTCTTCCAGCGCACCGGGCGGGGCCACCGCTCCGTCACCTCCGGCAGCTGTTCCCAGCCTTTCCTGCCCACTCCCTGCAGGGCCGCTCTGGCCCCTAAACTCTATGGCTGGCTTCCGGCCGTACTTCCGCTCCTACGGGGCGGGCTTCGGGCGCGACATGCCCCGCCCTTGCCTCTGACTGCTGAAGCTCCCGTGAGTGAAGCAGGCATTCTGCTCTCTGATTGGCCGTTGCAGAAAGAAGGACGGGCGCCTTTTTTCCGGCTTTTTTTCAATAAAACTTTATTGTTGGAAGAGTGCTAGACGCTAAAAGCGGAAGGAACTCCAGGTCTCAGGCCGGTCCCGGCAGTTCTAAGCTGCTTGAGATCTGGACATCTGGCTGCACAGGGTGCGTGAGGCGAGAGGAAAGCTATGGTCGAAAGAGAGGGGGAGGAGGAAAAAAGCCTGGTGGGTTGACGAGGAGAGAGGACGGGGACAATCAATAATAGAAGTTGAGCAGCAGAGATCACCTGGGTAACGCAACCACTCATTTTTTTTGGAGGATCTAGAGAAAAGAGGGGAAACGGTAAAGGAAATAGTAATAGCTAGCGTGTATCGAATGCTTACTGTAGGTCAGGAAACTTAAAATTAAAAATGTATCCCACTGAATCCTCGTAACTTTACAGCATCCCCACTGTGACTCCAGAACACCATCTGTCATGATTACAACATGTACTTACAGGGTGATGCTTTCCTACACATTGACTTTTTTTAATTCCCGGGAAGGAAAAAAACACTAGGTGGAGGGAAGGCATATATTGTTATTCTCATTTTATAGATCAGAAAATTGAGGCTCATAAGAATTCAGAGTTTTCCCTGGAACCCATGTCTTTTCAAACCTGGAGCCAACTTTCCAGTTCACCGTGATACTTTAGGGGAAAAAGAAATAACATTTCTATAGTGTTTTTTATTTCATACGGGGCTCACAGAAAGTCAAACGAGAGCAAAGTTAACGGTGTCTTGGAGCCTTTGTGTGAGGCACTGAGCTAACAGCTTTATTTCATTCATTTGATGCTTATAACAATCCATTATTGTTTCCATTTTCCAAATGGAAAAACTGAGGCCCAGGGAAGTTAAGTAATTTATAAGTACTGGAAAGATAAAGGGAAAAAGAAGATAACTGAAGAAAAAAAATCATAGAACTGGTAGATTGCTGGAGCTGAGGGGACTTTAAGCTCAATGTTTATTGTCCACATGGCTTGGTTCATGATACAAAATGAGAAACAGAAACAGGGAAAGGTCAAAGAGAAGGAGAAGAAGAAAATGAGGAAGAAGAGGCAGAGGAGGAGAAAGAAGGAGAAATAAATGAAAGAGCTGATACATGAAAGTGAGGAGAAGGAATCAAAGGCATAATAAAGCATCCAAAGTTTGAAGGAACCAAAGAATTAATGAGTCCAACCATATCCATCTAAAGAGGTAAGGATAAAGAAAAATACAAGAAAAGAACGAGAAAGGAGGCAACATATATTCTATTATGTGCCAGGTCTTTATTTGTTCAACGTTTTAACGACTTTTATTATTATTATTATTTGGCCTTGTGACATGCAGGATATTAGTTTGCCAGCGAGGGATAGAACCCTGCCCCCTGCAGTGGAGGCACAGTGTCTTAAACACTGGACTGCCAGGGAAGTCCCTTAAAGACTTTATATTTTTAGAGCAGTTTTAGTTTTATAGTAATAAAATTGAGAGGAAGGTACAGAGATTTCCCCTATACCCCCTGCTCCCACACATGCATAGATAACCTCCATTATCAACATCAGACACCAGAATGGTACATTTTTTACCTAGGATAAACCTGTATTGACATATCCTAATCACCCAAAGTCCATAGTTTACCTAAAGGTTCACTCTTGGTGGCATACATTCAGTGGGTTTGGAAAACTGTATAATGACATATATCCATAATTATAATATACAGAGTATTTTCCTTGCTGTAAAAATTTTCTGTGCTCTGCCTACTTATCTCTCCCTGCCTCCTACCCCTGGCAACTACTGATATTTTTGTCATCTCCATAACTTTGTCTTTTCCAGAATGTCACAGAGTAGGAATCATACAGTATGTAGCCTTCTCAGATTGGTTTCTTTCACTATAAGTTTCCTTCATGTCTTTTTGTGGCTTGGTAACTAATTTCTTTTTAGTGAGGAATAGCATTCCATTGTCTGGATGTACCACAGTTTGTTTATAAACTCACCTATTAAAGGACATTTGGGTTTCTTCCAAGTTTGGGCAATTATGAATAAAGCTGCTATAAACATCCATGTTCAAGTTTTTTGTATGGACACAAATTTTCTACTCCCTCAGGTAAATACCAAGGAGCCCCATTCCTGGATCATATGGTAAAAGTATGCTTAGTTTTGTAAGAAACTGCTAAGCTATCTTCCAACTGGGCTGTACCAATTTGCATTCTCACAAGCAATTAGTGAAAATTCCTGTTGTTCCACATCCTCACCAACATTTGGTGTTGTCAGTGTTCCAGATTTGGGCCATCCTAATAGGTGTCTAGTGGTATCTCATTACCACTTTATTTTGTATTTCCCTGATGACATCTGATGTGGAGCTTGCCATCTGTATATCTTCTTTGTTGAAGTGTCTGTTAAGGTCTTTGGTTCATTTCTTAATTGGGTTGTTTTCTTATTTGTTGAGTTTTAGTAGTTTTTCATATATTTTGGATAACAATCCTTTATCAGCTGTGTGTTTTGCAAATATTTTCTTCCAGTCTGTGGCTTGTCTTATAATTCTCTTGATATTGTCTACCTCAGAGAGGAAGCTTTACATTTTAATTGTCTACCTTATCAATTATTTCTTTCATGTATAATATCTTTGGTGGTATATCTAAAAAGGCATCACCATACTCCAGGTTATCTAGGTTTCCTCTTATGTTATCTTCTAGGAGTTTAATAGTTTTGCATTTTACATGTAGGTTTGTGATCCATTTTAGTTAATTTTTGTGAAGGGTGTAAAGTCTGTGTCTAGATTCTTTTTTCTTTTGCAAGTGGATGTCCAGCACCATTTGTTGAAGAGACTATCTTTGTTCCATTGTACTGCCTTTGCTCCTGTGTCACAGATTAGTTGGCTATATGGGAGTCTATTTCTGAGCTCTCTATTCTGTTCCATTTATCTGTTTGTCTATTTTTTCATCAATACCACACCATCTTGATGACTGTAGCTTTAGAGTAAGTCTTGAAATCAGATAGTGTCAATCCTCCAACTTTGTTCGTCTCCTTCAATATTGTATTGATTATTCTGGCTCTTTTGCCTCTCCATATAAATTTTAGAATCTGTTTTTTGATATCTATAAAATAACTTGCTGAAATTATGGTTGTGATTGTATTGAATCTATGGGTCAAGTTGGGAAGAACTGATATTTTGACAATATTGAGTCTTCCTATCCATGTACTTGGATTATTTCTTCATTTAATTAGTTCTTCTTCAATTTCTTTCATCAGAGGTTTGTAGTTTTCCTCATAGATCTTCTACATGCTTTGTTAGATTTATACTTAAGTATTTCACTTTTTTTGGTTACTAAATGACATTGTGCTTTTAATTTCGAATTCCACTTGTTCATTGTTGATATATAGGAAAGCAATTGGCTTTTGTATATTAACCTTTGTATCCTGCAACCTTGCCATAATTGCTTATTAGTTCCAGGAGATTTTTGTTGTTGTTGATTCTTTCAGACTTTCTACATAAATGATTATGTCATCTGCAAACACAGTCAGCTTTATGTCTTCCTTACCAATCTGTATACCTTTTATTTCTTTTTCTTGCTTTATTGCTTTAGCAAGGATTTCCAGTACAATGTTGAAAAGGAATGCTGAGAGAGGATATCCTTGCCTTGTACCTGATCTTAGAAAGCTTCGAGTTTCTCACTAGTAAGTATGATGTTAGCTGTGGGGTTTTTTTGGGTCTGTGTATGTTTTTGTTGTTCAACTTTTAATTTAACCTTTACAACCCTTTGAGGTGCACATTAATATCTCAGTTAACCTGTGAGGACACTGAGGATCACAGAAGTTAAATAATTTGTTGAAAGTCACCAGTATAAGTGATGGAACTGAGATCCAAATGCAAGTTTGTCTGACTCCAACACTATGCTAAGAAAGAGAAGAAAAAGCAGAAATGAAAGAGAGAAGAGAGGAGGGAGAAAGAGATAGTCTGAGATCTAGTCCTGACTCATTCAGTTTTACACTAGCTATGACCTTAAAGTGAATTGTGCCATCTTGTGGTAGCTCCTCTTCAGTATCTGCAAAGTAAGAGATTAAGGCCAGCTCTGATTCTGATGTTTTATGGTCCCGTGAGAGACAGAAGAATAAGAGAAGAAAATGAGGGGACAATTGATAAGTAGAAAAGGAGAATTTGGAGAAAGGAGAGGGGATGGACTAAAGAAGTGAGATTAGAAAGGGCAGAGAGAGAAGAGGAAGAGGGGTAGATATGAGAAAGAGAAGAATAGAAATAAGGAAAAAGGGGAAAGTGGGAAGAAAAGTAAAGATCTCCAAGGGAGGATAGGAGCTAATTAAATGTAAACAAAGATTAGGATGTAACATTTATTCATTCATTTGTTACTAAGTGACAGTTGTTTACAAGGCCATGTGTCAGGTGCTGTGTTTTTAATGCTAAGGGTAGAAAACAAGATGCACTGAAATAAAGCTAGAGAAGCTGTCTGATGTCTAAGGAGTCAGACACATAATAAAATATTCATCAGTGATTCAGAAGAATATATTTAGCACCTCTCATTGTCAGGCTTTTGTTCTAACTACTAGGGATATAGACAAAATAGATGCCCTCTTGGTGTTTACATTCTTGTGGTGAGACTCAGGCAATAAATACATAGGTCCACACATAAGTGGTCAGGAGAAAATTATGAAGCAAAAAAAAAAACAAGGAGGGGGATAGGGAATGCAAGAGACATTTGTTCTTTTGTATATGGTCATAAGGAAAGGCCTCTCTGATAAGGTGACAATGGAGCAGAGACTTTAAAAAAAGAAAAAGGAGCAAGTCATATGGATTTCTGTGGAGACAGTGTCCCAGGCAGAGCAAACTACAAGTGCCAAGTCTCTGAGATGAGAACACACTTGATGAGTATGAGGAACAGCAACGGGGCCTGTGTGGTGAGAGCAGAGTTGAAACAGGCTGGGACCTGGGACTCTTTGCTGCAGTGCTGCGACGCTTACAACTGGACAAACAGCTCCTGGAGCTACAAGATATAAAGAAACTATAAGGGACTAAAAATAACCATGTGTAAGCACAGTTGGGACAAATTATGGACAAAACGATACAAAAAGACCTAAAACCTCAACTGCCACTTCTGCAGAGCCAGGAGCAAAAACAGGGTACTGTGCATGCCCCCCTACCCCCACACAAAACACCACCTAAGGGGTAAGCAAAACACCTAAGCCACCACTCCGGCCTGACCCCCCCCCGACACACCCCCGACCATCACGTATAAGAAACCAGCTCGACCCGCCTTCGGGGAGCAAGCAATCAAGGGAAGCTGCTGTTTGTTCTCGCTACGGCCTGTGGCTGCAGGAGCCCCAGTAAAGCTTTGCCTGAATTTCTTGTCTGGCCTCTAGTCAATTTATATTGATCTGATACCCTAGTCGGTATCAGAGTGAGAAGGGAGAGAAGTAGTGGCTGAGGTGGGAGAGACAGCCCGGTGGCCAGGTCATATCAGGCCTTGTGGGTCATGGTAAGGACTTTGGCTCTTACTCTGGGTGAGGTGGGCCCCAGTGGAGGATTTGAGCAGAGGAGGAATAGGATCTGACCCATATGTTTAAAATATTGTGATGCTGCATGGACAGAAACAATGAGTTTATTTAGGAGGCTACTCCAGTGATCCAGGTGAGAGATTGTGGTGACTTAAATGAAGGTGGTAGCAGTGGAAGTGAGAAGTAGTTGGATTCTGAATTTAATTTAAAGCTGAGGATAACAGAATTTGCAAATGGATGAGATGTGAGGTGTAAAAAGAAAAGAAAGTTAAAAATTACATCCTACAGGCAAGCTGCACCAAGCTTTCAAAGTGCAGATCATTTTAATCTTATATAAACTTTTCCAAAAATTAGGAAAAGAAAGGACAGTTCATAACTCATTCTATGGGGCCAGAATTACTTTGATAACTAAACCAGAAAAGGGTAATACGAGAAAGGAAAATTGCAGGCCAATCTCACTTATTAACAGAGATACAAAAATCTTCAATAAAACAAGAGCAAACTGAATCTAGCAAAGTGCAAAAAAGATAATACACCAAGACTAACTTGAATTTATGTCAGGAATTTAAGGTTAGCTTAATATTAGAAAATACATTCATTTCATTCATCATTTTAATAGATTAAAGGAATAAATCACACAATCATCTCAATAAATACAGAAAAAGCATGTGATGAAATCAACATCCATTTGTGGTTAAAAAAAATATTTTTTTTTTAGAAAAGTAGAAGGGAACTTGTGTGAGTTCCCTGGTGGCCTAATGGGTAGGATTCCAGGCTTTCACTGCTGTGCGGCCAGGGTTCAATCCCTGGTTGGGGAACTGAGACCCTGCAAGCCACACAGTGTGGTCAAAAAAAGAGAAGAAAACTAGAAGTGAAATTGTACATCTGATAGAAGAATGCCTGGTACCACCAATTCTATTTAGTCTTGTAACAGGGATCCTAGACAGAGGAGTAAGAAAAGAAAGAAAGAAAAAAAAAAGGTAAAACAATTAGATTTAAAAAGAAATAAAGCAGTTATCATTTACAGAAAATGTCAAAATGTGATTGCATATGTAGAAAATTCAAAAGAATCTACAAATAAATTATTAGAATATGAGTTTAACAAGGTTGCTTAAGAAAATATAAAATCAATTAATATATTTATATATGAACAACAATCAGATGATGAATGATTTAAAAGTTACCCCTTGCAATACTATGAAAAATATCAAATATCAAGCTATAAATGTAACAAAACATGAGAAAGACCCATATGCAGCAAATTATTATTTATTGTGAGACACTGAAGACCTGAAATAAACGGAGAGATATTTCACATTCATAGATTAGAAGTCTCAATATCATGAAGAAGTCAGTTCTCCCTAAAGAGATTCATAGATTCAGTACAATCCTAATCAAAATCCCAACAGGCTTTTTTTGTGAGTGTATAAAACTGACAAACCAATTCTAAAATTTACATGGAGTTGCAAAAGGTCAAAAATAGCCTCTTGAAAATGAACAAGACTTATTTTACCAGATACCAGGACATAATTACAAAGCCATAATAATTAAGATAGTGTAGTACTGGCACAAGATAGATAGATAAATTGACCACTAGAACATAATACAGAGCTCAGAAAAATATCCACACATACATAGACACGATTTATGATAGATTTGCACATTCGAGCAGGAGAGAAAGGACACACATTTCAATGTTGCTGTGACAAGGGGGTCTCCATATGAAAAAATAAAACTGAACCCCTATCTCAAGCCATATACAAAAATCATTCCCTACTATGCTACAGACTAAATGTAAAAGGCAAATTAAAAGGGTTTTAGAAGATAATGTAGGGGAGTTCCCTGGTGGCCTAGTGGTTAGGATTCCAGGCTTTCACTGCCAAGGGCCCCAGTTCCATCCCTGGTTGGGGAACTAAGATCCCACAAGACATGTGGCATGGCCCCCAAAATAATAATAATGTAGAAGAATTTATTCACGAATTCAAGGTAGGAAAATCTTTCTTAAGACAAATACACTAACCATAAAGGAAAAGATTGATACATTTGACTGCATTAAAATCAAGAACATCTGTGCATCAAAAGACAAACCACAGAATAGAAGGAAGAATTTGTAACATTATCACCGACAAAGGATGTGTCCAGGATGTATAAAGAACTCCTACAAGTGAGTAAGAAAAAATCCTAACCATAAAAATTATAAATGTGAACGAAACAGTTGAACTAGCAATTCACAAGAGGAAATCCGTAAGGTCAACGAACATAGGAAAAAGTGCCCAACCTTATTTATAATTAGACGGATGCAAATTAAAACCATAATGAAATATCGCTGTATACACCAAAGTAGCCTAAACTAAAGTCTGAAAATATTGTGTTGACGGGTACATGGAACAAGAGAAACTCTCCTACACAGCTAATGAGAGGACAAGTGGTTCAACCACCGTGGAAAAGCGTTTAGCATTATCTAATAAAGTGGGAGATGCCCATCTATGATGCCGTAATTCACTGCTACACGTATAACAAATACACGTAGTATTATTACATGTGTATCTTCAAAAGTAGACAAAAGGAACTATATTGTTAAGGCATGTAGACACATACCGGGATATTACTAAGAAAATCAAGGAAGTGATTGCCATAAAAGTCAAAATACTACTGATCTACCATGAGGAGGGAATGGTATATGTTGGAGTAAGATCACAGAGGTCCTTTTTTTTTTTTTTTTTTTTTTTTTTTTTTTGTGGTATGCGGGCCTCTCACCGCTGTGGCCTCTCCCGTTGCGGAGCACAGGCTCCGGACGCGCAGGCCCAGCGGCCATGGCTCACGGGCCCAGCCGCTCCGCGGCACGTGGGATCCTCCCGGACCGGAGCACGAACCCGCGTCCCCTGCATCGGCAGGCGGACTCTCAACCACTGCGCCACCAGGGAAGCCCACAGAGGTCCTTTTTGAATACAGGCAAGGCTCTTTTAGTTGGCCTAGATGGTGGTTACATGAGTAACCATACTCTCTAAGCATTCCCTTTATAACTAGTCAATATACTTTATGTTCTCATTGCATTTATCTTTATGTGTTAGCTTTCACAATAAAAACTGGCTTTGAAAAGCATTTAATTCAACAACCACATGTGACAGAACTCCTAGCAAACTAGGAATAGAAGGGGGCTTCCTTAACTTGATAAAATTTAATACTAAAAAAAAAACCTACAGGGCTTCCCTGGTGGCGCAGTGTTTGAGAGTCCATCTGCCGATGCGGGGGACAGGGGTTCGTGCCCCGGTCCGGGAAGATCCCACGTGCCGCGGAGCGGCTGGGCCCGTGAGCCGTGGCCGCTGAGCCTGCGCATCCGGAGCCTGTGCTCCGCAACGGGAGAGGCCACGGCAGTGAGAGGCCCGCGTACAGCCAAAAAAAAAAAAAAAACCAACAAAACACTACAGCAAACACCATTCTTACTGGGAAAACGTTGGAAGATGTGGCTGTGATGGAAATGAAGAGGAACTAGCAAGGAAGACTGAGAAGGAGGAACCAGTGTGGTAGCACAAAATCAGGACAGCGTAGTATCATAAAAGTCAGGTAAGAAAGTGCTTCTAGAATGGGACACGATCACCTGTACCAAAGGCTGCTGATCACCAAGTAATATGACGCTGATAATTGGCATCTTGATTTGGAAACATGGAGGTCCCAGGTAGCCTTGACAAGAGGCATTTCAGCATAGTTTGGGCAGGAGCCTGACGGGAGTGGGTTCAAGCGAGATCAGGAGGGCGTCCATACATCAGGATACTATGGAGATGTGTGAAAGGATGGCAAGGCCCCCTATTGATTGCTATGGCAAGATAACAAAGATACTCCAAGTCGAAAAGGAAAGATGTAGAACAGTGTACATGGTATGGCAAGTCTATGTCAAATACATGGGGGAAAAAGAACTTGCATTACTGTTTGCTTGTGTGGGCATAAAAAGACTCTGGAAGAATATGTCGAAATTAGTCACGCTGGAGGCAGAAGATGGGAATTGGACAGATAGTGGATGGGGTGAGAATGAGAATTTTCACTACATACCTTTTTGTACATTGGAAACGTTTTTTTGCACATGGGAATGTATTACCAATTCAAAGTAATAAATCACAAAAATTAAAGCTTAAGTTAATAAAAGAGAAAGGGAAGGAGTGGGAGGAGAAGTGGAAGAGCTGGTGAACAGAGAGCATCTTCTGAGATCTTTGCCTGTAACGGGAAGCAGAGAAGGGCGGACGCTGGAGGGGAAACGTGAAGCTAACCAGGGTTTGTTTCAGGCTTAAACTGCATGAAGTTACAGTGTGTGTACGTGCTGCTGGGCGTAATCAAGCAGAGAGGAGGAGAGCGATGCGGCAGGAGAGGGAGGGACAGTCACTGGAGTGATGGCTTTGGGTGGTTGAAAAGGCCTGGGATCCCTCCCAGAAGGAGGTGTGGCTGGGAGGCGGTGGTGCAAGTGGGGAGGTTCTCTTCTGCTTCTATTTTCTCAAAAAAGCAACACGTGAGATCATCAGCTGGCTGAGAGTGAGAAGGGTTCAGGAGAACCTACATTTGAGGACAGGAAACAGACAGAAATTGACCCTGACAAATACTGGGGAGTCCCAGTGAGCGCAGAGATAATGATAAAGATACCAGCAGAGCCAGGCACAAGGAGAGAATTTAAGGACTGTGGAGTGTGAGAAGGTCCTCAAATTCATCTGAAGACACATGTACCTCTCTGTGTTTCATTGTCTCCCTGGCTCCATTCTAAGTTTCCACGAAGAGAGTGATGACTTTGTTCTTGCTCTCCACCACGCCCCAGACTGTAACACAGTACCCAGCGTGTAGTAGGTGTTCAAAAAATAGTCACTGAAAGAATGAATCAATCGAGAATATGAGAAATCATTCATAATGACCCAAAGTCTTCAGTGTAAAAGTCACTTACACTGCTAGTGAATATTCACTTGATAAATCTGACCCACACCCATCATATCCTCAGGATGCAGCTGGGGCTCACTGGGGCCTAGGATTTGCACACCCTGCCTGACATGGCCCGGTTTGCCTCCGGTGTGCACCATCTTTCCCTGCCACTGGGAGACACTAGGAGGAGGGCTCACTCACTGTCTTCTGAGCTCGGAATAAAGGGCTGTCAGGGACAGACAAGCAGGAGGGCAGCCACCACAGATGCTGGTCAGAACAGCAGGTTTCCTTCCGGGAGGAGAGCGGGTCAGGCTACTGATAGCAATTAACACAGGGGATGAGGGGTGAGAGTCTGGAGGGGCCAGGGTGTAAGCAGAGACTTGGCTTAAAGCATTCTGCACAGGGAAGAGATCAGGGAGAGCAGGCAGAGAGACCGGAAAGGCAGTGGAGAGCAGAGGAGAGAATGAACAGCTTGGAGTGGGCAGGGGTCCCAGGTGAAGTTTGCTAAGCAATAAACATTGAGCATCTACTATCTGCCAGGTGCCAAGGAAAGATACAGGGTAAACAAGGCAAATGAGGTCTTTGTTCTCTAGCGTATGTGGGGGTGGGTGGGGTCAGACAATAAACAGTAAACAAATATAAGATCATTTCAGAGAGTGATGAGTTGGAAAAACAGTGAACCGTACTAATGAGACAGAGTGGGTGGCTGAATGACAAGAGGGGGCCAATTAGGTGAAGATGCCGGGGGCAAAGGATTCCAGGAAGAGGGCATGAAAAGTACAGGGGTGCCAAGAGGATAATTCAGATGTTTAGAACATCAAGAAGTTTGATCTGGCACATTGTTTGACTATGGAGGAGTAGGAGTTGGAGAGCCTCTCCTAACAAGGAGTTCAGATTTACTCCAAGCACAATGAAAAGCCACTCAAATATTTTAAGCAGGCAAGAATGATACAATTTAGATTTTCAAAACATTACTAGAGGCCTACCTGCTCTTTGGTGGGGCTAATGGAGGGCTCTGGGAGGGCTCACGCCCAGGATCACTTCCCAGAACTTCTGCTGCCAGTGTCCTTGTCCCCACGGTGAGCCACAGCCACCCGCTGCCTCTGCAGGAGATCTCCAACACTAGCAGCAGATAAGCCAACATTTCCAGTTAAAGGTGCTTAATCCTAGTGCTGAACTTTCTTTGGAGGAATCCAATCAAGGGGGCTTGGGTCCACAGTCAAATCACTGCCCACAACAGGTGAAAGGTGACACCGAGTGTGAAAAGTTCGCCTGTTTTGAAAGGAATCTCAAGAAAGAATGGCTGAACTAAAAACCAAGCTGACAGGAAAAGTGGGGCCAGGAGGAGGGATAGAGACAGGACATTCTAGAGCCTTCTAGGGGCTCTTATCAAGAATAGATGCGTTAGAGAGCAGACAGCAGAAGCAAGAAGAACAATCCTGCAGCCTGTAGAACAAAAACCACATTCACAGAAAGATAGACAAGATGAAAAGGCAGAGGGCTATGTACCAGATGAAGGAACAAGATAAAACCCCAGAAAAACAACTAAATGAAGTGGAGATAGGCAACCTTCCAGAAAAAGAATTCAGAATAATGATAGTGAATATGATCCAGGACCTTGAAAAAAGAACGGAGGCAAAGATAGAGAAGATGCAAGAAATGTTTAACAAAGACCTAGAAGAATGAAAGAACAAACAAACAGAGATGAACAATACAATAACTGAAATGAAAAATACACTAGAAGGAATCAATAGAATAACTGAGGCAGAAGAACGGATAAGTGACCTGGAAGACAGAATGGTGGCATTCACTGCTGTGGAACAGAATAAAGAAAAAAGAATGAAAAGAAATGAAGACAGCCTAAGAGACCTCTGGGACAACATTAAATGCAACAACATTCGCATTATAGGGGTCCCAGAAGGAGAAGAGAGAGAAAGGACCCGAGAAAATATTTGAAGAGATTATAGTTGAAAACTTCCCTAACATGGGAAAGGAAATAGCCACCCAAGTCCAGGAAGTGCAGCGAGTCCCATGCAGGACAAACCCAAGGAGAAACACGCCGAGACACATAGTAATCAAATTGGCAAAAATTAAAGACAAAGAAAAATTATTGAATGCAGCAAGGGAAAAATGACAAATAACATACAAGGGAACTCCCGTAAGGTTAACAGCTGATTTCTCAGCAGAAACTCTGCAAGCCAGAAGGGAGTGGCAGGACATATTTAAAGTGATGAAAGGGAAGAACCTACGACCAAGATTACTCTACCCGGCAAGGATCTCATTCAGATTCGATGGAGAAATCAAAAGCTTTACAGACAAGCAAAAGCTAAGAGAATTCAGCCTCACCAAACCAGCTCTACAACAAATGCTAAAGGAACTTCTCTAAGTGGGAAACACAAGAGAAGAAAAGGACCTACAAAAACAAACCCAAAACAATTAAAAAAATGGTAATAGAAACATACGTACCAATAATTACCTTAAACGTGATGGAATAAATGCACCAACCAAAAGACACAGACTTGCTGAATGGATACAAAAACAAGACCCATATATATGCTGTCTACAAGAGACCCACTTCAGACCTAGGGACACATACAGACTGAAAGTGAGGGGATGGAAAAAGATATTCCATGCAAATGGAAATCAAAAGAAAGCTGGAGTAGCAATACTCATATCAGATAAAATAGACTTTAAAATAAAGAATGTTACAAGAGACAAGGAAGGACACTACATAATGATCAAGGGATCAATCCAAGAAGAAGATATAACAATTATAAATATAGATGCACCCAACATAGGAGCACCTCAATACATAAGGCAACTGCTCACAGCTATAAAAGAGGAAATCGACAGTAAAACAATAACAGTGAGGGACTTTAACACCTCACTGACACCAATGGACAGATCATCCAAACAGGAAATTGATAAGGAAACACAAGCTTTAAATGACACAATAGACCAGATAGAGTTAATTGATATTTAGAGGACATTCCATTCAAAAACAGCAGATTACACTTTCTTCTCAAGTGCGCATGGAACATTCTCCAGGATAGATCAAATCGTGGGTCACAAATCAAGCCTCAGTAAATTTAAGAAAATTGAAATCATATCAAGCATCCTTTCTGACCACAACGCTATGAGATTAGAAATCAGTTACAGGGAAAAAAACGTTAAAAACACAAACACATGGAGGCTAAACAATACGTTACTAAATAACCAAGAGATCACTGAAGAAATCAAAGAGGAAATCAAAAAATACCTAGAGACAAATGACAATGAAAACACAATGATCCAAAACCTATGGGATGCAGCAAAAGCAGTTCTAAGAGGGAAGTTTATAGCTATCCAAGCATACCTCAAGAAACAAGAAAAATCTCAAATAAACAATCTAACCTTACACCTAAAGGAACTAGAGAAAGAAGAACAAACAAAAACCCAAGTTGCCAGAAGGAAATAAATCATAAAGAACAGAACAGAAAAAGATGAAATAGAAACAAAGAAAACAATAGCAAAGATCAATAAAACTAAAAGATGGTTCTTTGAGAAGATAAACAAAATTGACAAACCATCAGCCAGACTCATCAAGAAAAAGAGGGAGAGGACTCAAATCAATAAAATTAGAAATGAAAAAGGAGAAGTGACAACAGACACCACAGAAATACAAAGCATCTAAGAGACTACTAAAAGCAACTCTATGCCAATAAAATCGACAACCTGGAAGAAATGGACAAATTCTTAGAAAGGTATAACCTTCCAAGACTGAACCAGGAAGAAAGAGAAAATATGAACACACCAATCACAAGTAATGAAATTGAAACTGTGATTAAAAATCTTCCAGCAGACAAAAGTACAGGACCAGATGGCTTCACAGGCGAATTCTATCAAACATTTAGAGAAGAGCTTACACCCATCCTTCTCAAACTCTTCCAAAAAATTGCAGAGGAAGGAACACTCCCAAACTCATTCTATGACACCACCATCACCTTGATACCAAAACCAGACAAAGATACTACAAAAAAAGAAAATTACAGACCAATTAACACTGATGAATACAGATGCAAAAATCCTCAACAAAATACTAGCAAACAGAATCCAACAACACATTAAAAGGATCATACACCATGATCAAGTGGGATTTATCCCAGAGATGCAAGGATTCTTCAATATACGCAAATCAATCAATGTGATACACCATATTAACAAACTGAAGAATAAACACCATATGATCATCGCAATAGATGTAGAAAAAGCTTCTGACAAAATTCAACACCCATTTATGATAAAAACTCTCCAGAAAGTTGGCATAGAGGGAACCTACCTCAACATAATAAAGGCCATATATGACAAACACACAGCAAACATCATTCTCAATGGTGAAAAACTGAAAGCATTTCCTCTAAGATCAGGAACAAGACAAGGATGTCCACTCTCACCACTATTATTCAACATAGTTTTGGAAGTCCTAGCCACGGCAATCAGAGAAGAAAAAGAAATAAAAGGAATCCAAATTGGAAAAGAAGTAAAACTGTCACTTTTTGCAGATGACATGATACTATACATAGAGAATCCCAAAGATGCCAACAGAAAACTACTAGAGCTAATCTATGAATTTGGTAAAGTTGCAGGATACAAAATTAATGCACAGAAATCTCTTGCATTCCTATACACTAATGATGAAAAATCTGAAAGAGAAATTAAGGAAACACTCCCATTTACCACTGCAACAAAAAGAATAAAATACTTAGGAATAAACCTACCTAGGGAGACAAAAGACCTGTATGCAGAAACTATAAGACACTGATGAAAGAAATTAAAGATGATACAAACACATGAAGAGATATACCATGTTCTTGGATTGGAAGAATCAACATTGTGAAAATGACTATACTACCCAAAGCAATCTACAGATTCAATGCAATCCCTATCAAATTACCAATGGCATTTTTTACAGAACTAGAACAAAAAATCTTAAAATTTGTATGGAGACACAAAAGACCCTGAATAGCCAAAGCAGTCTTGAGAGAAAAAAACGGAGCTGGAGAAATCAGACTCCCTGACTTCAGACTATACTACAAAGCTACAGTAATCAAGACAATATGGTACTGGCACAAAAACAGAAATATAGATCAGTGGAACAGGATATAAAGCCCAGAGATAAACCCACTCACCTATGGCCAACTAATCTATGACAAAGGAGGCAAGGATATACAATGGAGAAAAGACATCTCTTCAATAAGTGGTGCTGGGAAAACTGGACAGCTACATGTAAAAGAATGAAATTAGAACACTCCCTAACACCATACACAAAAATAAACTCTAAATGGATTAGAGACCTAAATGTAAGACCAGACAGTATAAAACTCTTAGAGGAAAACCTAGGAAGAACACTCCACCTCCTTGAGTAATGGAAGTAAAAACAAAAATAGGGCTTCCCTGGTGGTGCAGTGGTTGAGAATCAGCCTGCTAATGCAGGGAACACGGGTTCGAGCCCTGGTCTGGGAGGATCCCACATGCCGTGGAGCAACTGGGCCCGTGAGCCACAGCTACTGAGCCTGCACGTCTGGAGCCTGTGCTCCGCAATAAGAGAGGCCGCAATAGTGAAAGGCCCGTGCACCGTGATGAGGAGTGGCCCCTGCTTGCCACAACTAGAGGAAGCCCTTGCACAGAAACACAGACCCAACACAGCAAAAATAAATAAATAAATAATTAAACAAAACAAGACAAAAATAAACAAATGGAACCTAATGAAACTTAAAAGCTTTTGCAAAGCAAAGGAAACTACAAACAAGACGAAAAGACAGCCCTCAGAATGGAAGAAAATATTCGCAAACGAATCAACGGACAAAGGATTAATCTCCAAAACATATAAACAGCTCATGCAGCTCAATATTAAAAAAACAAACAACCCAATCCAAAAATGGGCAGAAGACCTAAACAGACATTTCTCCAAAGAAGACATACAGATGGCCAAGAAGCACATGAAAAGCTGCTCAACATCACTCATTATTAGAGAAATGCAAATCAAAACTACAATGAGATATAACCTCACACCAGTTACAATGGGCATCGTCAGAAAATCTACAAACAACAAATGCTGAAGAGGGTGTGGAGGAAAGGGAACCCTCCTGCACTGTTGGTGGGAATGTAAATTGATACAGCCACTATGGAGAACAGTCTGGAGGTTTCTTAAAAAACTAAAAATAGAACTACCATATGACCCAGCAATCCCACTACTGGGCATATACCCAGAGAAAACCATAATTCAAAAAGACACATGCACCCCAATGTTCACTGCAGCACTATTTACAATAGCCAGGTCATGAAAGCAACCTAAATGCCCGTTGACAGATGAATGGATAAAGAAGTTGTGGCACATATATACAATGGAATATTACTCAGCCATTAAAAGGAACGAAATTGGGTCATTTGTAGAGACGTGGATGGATCTAGAGACTGTCATACAGAGTGAAGTAAGTCAGAAAGAGAAAAACAAATATCGTATATTAATGCATGTATGTGGAACCTAGAAAAATGGTACAGATGAACCGGTTTGCAGGGCAGAAATTGAGACACAGATGTAGAGAACAAACGTATGGACACCAAGGGGGTAAAGCCACGGGGGGGTGAGGATGGTGGTGGTGGGATGAATTGGGGGATTGGGATTGACATGTAGACACTGATACATATAAAATGGATAACTAATAAGAACCTGCTGTATAAAAAAATTACTAGATATTGTGAAGACTAGTTTGTAAAGGGCAAAGGCAGAAGCAACAAGATTCTAGCAAGGTTATAACAATGATGGAGAGGAGAGGAATTCAGGGCATATTTTAGATGCAGAGCTCACAGGACTTGCTGAAGAATTAGATACACGGTGGGAATCAGTGAGAAAAGGGAAAGGGAGGAAGGATGTTTCCTAGGTCTTTAGCCTGAACAAGCAGAAGCCATCATATCCCAGGATGGGGAACACTGCTGGGAGAGAAATGGATTGGTGGGGGGCAGCAGTGGTAATGTGAGACATCTATTTGAGCCATATGAGCTTTGTACAGCTATTAGGCACCCAAGTGGAGATGTCAAGTAGGCTGTTGGATAAATGAGTCTGGAGCGCTGGATGTAAATTTAGGACTTGCTGACATTTACATAGTATTTAAGCCCTGGGACTGGATGACATCACTGGACAGAGAATGTGGAACGAGAAGGGGGCCAAGGACTAAGCCCTAGGAAGCTCTAACATTTAGAGGTCAAGCAGAAGATGGAGAAGGAAAAGCCAGGGAGGTTGAAGGGAAACTAGAAGAGTGTGGTGTCCTAGAAGTGCAACTCAAGTAAAACAGGGTAACCTGAAAGCGCGGGGGAGGGGGTAGGACAGGATGAGAGTGGGGTCAGGGGAAGCCCACTTAGAGAGGTTAGGGAAGGCCTCGCAGAGGAGGTGACATTGGATCTAAGTGAAATTTTAATGAAATGAGTGAATCATTGTGAAAAGCCAGGCAGTGGGAACAGCAAATGCAAAGGCCCTGTGGCAGGTGAAGCCCTTCTAATTCTAGGAACATAGATCAGGTCCAGTGTGGCTGGGGCATGAAGAGTGTTAGGAGGGGCGGGGGCGGGTTATACAGGGCCCTGTAAGTCACGGTGAGGAGTTTGGATACCCTGAGCGCTAGAAAAGCTGAGTAATGCAACTCGGTATACCTATTTTAAAGATCGTTTGGTTTGCTTCGGGGAGAATGCATTGCAGCAGGACCAGAATGGAATCAGGGGATCAAGCTGTTGGGATAATCCAAGGTCTCCACTCCCACCCTCACCCCGACCTCATCCCCGGTACTCAGCACTCTGCAGCAGGAGCGAAACAGAGTTGGGGTCACAGAGCTTTGGGTGACTCAGAATCTCAGAGATTGACTGGGGCAACCAAGGGTGTCCATGGAGTTGGGGTGAAGGGTGGAGAAGCCCGCCACCGGAACCCGGGGAATCGGACGGTGCTCACCCTCCGCCGCCCTCTCGCGTTCTCCACCTGGGACGCAGCCGGGCGCGGCTCCCCAGGCGCGGCAGCGGGAGGGTTAAACAACGCGGGAGGGGGAGAGGCGGAGACCGAGCGCTCCGAGCTGCCGCGCCGAGCCCCGCCGGGCCGAGCGCAGCCCGAGCCGAGCCGAGCCGAGCCGAGCATCTCCCGCCGCCGCCGCCCCGCGCCCCGGGCGCCCGCCCCCACCCTCTACAGCACCCCGCTGCCCTCGGAACCCCCCGACCATGCCCAGTGCCCCACCCGCTCCCACGACCCCCCAGCCCGGCGCAGCCCCGAGCTCCCGCAGCCGTCGCGCCGCCGCGCCGGGCATGCAGGTGAGCGAGAGGGACTCCCACGCCCCCGCCCGAGGGAGCCCGGCCCTGCCCTCCCCGACTCCGCGCCTTTCGCCCCCCGCCCCTCCCGGCGCCGACCCTCGCCCGGCTCGAGCCTCCAGCCCATAAGCGCGCCCTCCCCACCACGCTTTCCTTCGCTCCGCGGGTCCCGACTCCATCCCTCCCTCCTGGCGCAGCGGCCGCCGTCCCCGCCGCCGCCTTCCTCCCGCCTTGGGCTCAGCCCCCGGCTCGGCTCCTTGCACCCTCCTGCCTCGGCTTGCCTTCCTGCTCTCGGCGCTCCCGCCCGAGGAGACCCCTCGCCTACCTCCCGGTCCTCGTCCCCCGCCCCCCTTGTCGCTTTCCAGCCCTGTCCGGGGAGCGTGGGCCGGTGGGAGGGGTGGGCTCGCGGCCGCGCTGGGGATGGGGCCCGGTTCCCCCAGCCCGAGGCTCCCGCCCCACCCCCAGCTCGTCTCCTGCGCACAACAGGTCGGTGAGGAGCGAGGGGAGGGTGGGGCGGCGCGCCAGCCTGGGGACTTGGGGCTTCCTGGAGGGGGTGGCTAAGGGGTGCGGGGTCCGGGGGCTGGAGATGACGTTGGTTGGGGAGGGGGGAAAGCACAGGCGGAGAGGCGAGTGGGTCCTGGAGTCAGCTGGCCGCAGACGTCCCTGGGAGCCCTCTTCCCCTCCCCTGGCTCACACGCCTTCCTCTGTCCCTGCAGCTTCGCTCTTTTCCCGGTTCCGTCTCCCTTCTTCCCACCAGGCCCCCATCCCTGCCTCTCTCCGTAGCTCCGTATCCCTTTCCGTTGGAAGAAACAATTTCCATCTCCTCCATCTTTGCTGTTCCCGTTTTCCGTCCCCCGTCCCCTCCTTGTCTCATTTTGTCTTCAGTACCACGTTCTCTCCTTTCCCCCTTCCTTCCTCCCCGTCCCTGGTCTCCTCCATCCCTCTTCGCCCTTCCCCTTCCACGATCTCCACTTCCCATCCTGCCTGGGCCTTTCCTTCCTCCTCCTCCTGCCCTTCCTGCTTCTTCCCGGCTCCTGTGCCCGCTTCACCCTCTCAGCTTCCCTCCCTGACCTCTCCTCTCATCCTCAGCGTCCCCCGGCTGCCGATCTTCTCTGCGGCCCCCCAGTCCGTTCTTTCAGGACTAGCCCCCTTTACCTCCTTCCTCTTCACCTTTCTCTTCCCTTCTCACGCCTGACCAGCCTTCCCTTTCTCAGGCCATCATCCCTTCACATCTCTCCCCACAGCCCACTTGCCCGATCCCTTCCCCAGACTCTCCCACCTTTACTCCCCTGTTATTCTCTGAGAGTGCTTGGTGTCCAGATTTAGACCCAGAACCCAGAGGACACCAAGTGTCAGATCCTCATTCACTGGGGAGCCTGCTGCTGCCGCCGCCTGGATCCACCACCCTCAGCTCTGAGAACATGTCCTCCTCTTTCAAAACCATCCATCCCGATTCTCCCAGGACTCTTTACCCAGGAGAGCTACGTTTGAGGGGGGGTGGCCTCTGCCCAACTCCACCTCCCCTCAGAGGGCACCTCTGCATTTGGATGATCGAACATTGAGCAGATATTATATTCTGTAGTTTTTCTCCCGCCCACCTCTCTCTTTCCTTCCATCCCTCCATCTCCTCTTCCCCTGCTCCTGAAGATGAGCTTCCTGGGGCCGTTCAGTCGTAAGCGAAATGCCTCAGACAACAAGTGGGGGGGGGGGCAGGCTGGGACGCTCCCCCTGTGCGGCCGCACACACGTTCACACACTCGCTCAGACTGACTTCCTCTTCCCTCCCCCACTCAGACTCCCTCCCTCCCTCGGTAGGTGCTCAAGGAATCACAAGGTTCTTGGCTCTAAATTAAGATCTAAGAAAAGCTAGGAGCTGTGGGCAGAGGAAGTGAGAGGGAAGGAAGCCAGAGAAGTGAGGGTAGACCCTGGGGTGGGGAGGTAACGGGGACCCCGGAAGTTGTGTAGGTAGGGGCCTGGGGCTAGACAGGGGACCATTCTGGGGGTTCTGCTCCCCGCCCCCCGCAAGAGGATGCTAGGCAGGGGTGGGTCCTGAGTGGCCGCAGCATAGCTGGCAGCCGCAGCATAGCTGGCAGCCACAGCTGGGAGGGGAGCTGGAGGGGAGCTGGTGGATGGATGGGCTGGGGAAGTCAGGGCAGGGTTGGGATGTGACGACCTCTCTCTCCCCCAGTAAAAGCCGAAAATCTGGGTCATCTCTGAGGACGATCTTGGACATGGAGTCCAGAATGTGGTAAGTCTGGCCCAGCAGGGGAAGCTTGGAAGCCACTTTCCCTGGGGTCTTGGCCCTTTCCCTGGTAGGCCCACCGGGGGCCTTCCATCCTGAGGGCTAGAGCCTAGGAAGATGGGAAATGAGACCGGTCTTCCCAAGGCCCACCTACTTTTTGCACAGCGTGTTGGAGGGAGGCAGCCTGTCCTCTGCACACATAAGCCCCAGATGGCCTCGGTTTCACCCGCGCTCTCTCTCCCTTCCCGCAGGCCGGCACTGCTGCTGTCCCGTCTCCTCCCTCTCTGGCCACTGCTGTTGCTGCCCCTCCCACCACCTGCTCAAGGTTCCTCCTCCTCCCCTCGGACCCCACCAGCCCCAGCCCGGCCCCCCTGTGCCCGGGGAGGGCCCTCAGCCCCACGCCATGTGTGCGTGTGGGAGCGGGCACCCCCACCGAGCCGCTCCCCGCGGGTCCCAAGATCACGTCGGCAAGTCCTGCCGGGCACCTCGCCCCCGGCCACCCCATCAGGCTTTGAAGAGGGGCCACCCTCATCCCAGTACCCCTGGGCTATTGTGTGGGGTCCTACAGTGTCTCGAGAGGATGGGGGGGACCCCAACCCTGCCAATCCTGGATTTCTGCCCCTGGACTATGGCTTCGCAGCCCCGCATGGGCTGGCCACCCCACACCCCAACTCAGACTCCATGCGGGGTGATGGAGATGGGCTTAGCCTTGGAGAAGCACCTGCCACCCTGCGGCCGGTCCTGTTCGGGGGCCGCGGGGAAGGTGAGTGGGAGTTGGGGAGGTTGGTAGGGATTTGGGGGTGGGGAGGCTGCCTGAAGACTCTACAGGAAGCAGCAGAGGTCCTGCCTGTTAGCTCCTTCCACAAATGTGTCGGGCACGAACCCTGGCACAGGAGGCCGAGATGAAGATGCATCTGAGCCTCAGAGGAGCTCCAGTCCACTGGAGACGACGGATGTGTAAACACTTGGGGACGCGTCAATGTAATTAACGCTCTAATGGAGGCGCGCACAGCATGTTTTTAGGCAGAGAGAGAAGGGAGAGACTACTTCTGCCTGGGGCTCAGGACACCCTCCAAGAATTGACATTTAAGCTGGACCTTGGAAACAGTGGAAGTATTCCAGGCAGAGGAAATGAACGAGCCCTTCAGGGTGACATCTCGGCTCAGGGAGCGCTGAGACTGGGCCAGTGGTCTGGGGGTGGGGCCAGGGTGGAGATGGGCGTTTCCAGCCCCCAGTTTCTGTGCAGAGAGAGAAGTTCTCTCTGATCTTGGAACCTCCTCCTCATCCCATATATACAGAAGATTTGGGGAAGTGGAGATAAAGGATCTGGGAGGAAAAGAGCTGAAAACTCTGGGGAAAGCTGATGATAAAAATAAAGCGGGGAGGCTCCAGAGAAGCAGAAAGAGTTGGGCGACGTGGCTTCAAACGGCAACACTCCAACCCCACCCCCAGCCTCTCTCGGCTCCCCCCACCTCAGGCCTCCCTAAAAATTTCTCCCTACCCCAAGCAGGTGTGGACCCTCAGCTCTATGTCACAATTACCATCTCCGTCATCATTGTTCTCGTGGCCACCGGCATCATCTGCAAGTTCTGGTAAGCTGGGGTGGGGGGAGGAGATGCTGGCATCCCCATCAATGTTTGGCTGGAAGGAGGGAAGGAGCCAGGGCGGCAGTTTTGCTGGCGGTGGGATAGGAAGTGGTGGATTAAGGCAAGCCTTTGGGAAAAGGTAGGAAGGTTTCGGGTGGGGGAAGCTCTGAGAAATGAGTGCAGATTCCTTCTGGGGAAATACAAGGGTGATGGGAGATGGGGGGGGGAGTCATTTGTGTGCGCGGGGGCTTTGGTGGCTACCCCTTGTCCCCGTACCCTCCACGACCCATCCTGCAGAGCCCCTTCTTAAGGCTGCCTGCGGAGGAGGGAGAAAAATCCGAGCTTCCTTTGCACACACTTAATGTCGGGTCGCTCAGTCCTTCCCACTGTACTGTAAGAATCATTAGACTCAGGTGTCCAGGTCATTAGCTTGACTTTGAACTAGAGCTCAACCTGCCAGGCGCCTGCTGCGGAGGGAAATGGCTCTGCTGGGTATGCGTGGGGGAGAGGCGGTTCTGGGGGACTCTGTCTGTGGGGAGGGGCTACTCATTCTGTGGATCTGAACCAGGTGAGAGGGTGGCTTAGATTCCCGGGCCCCCTGGCGGGGACAGGAAGTGGTTTTGTGGACGCGGTCTCAGAACGCGGGGCTTAGGGACCTGTTAGAGGCTGGTTTCTCTGCTGTAGGATGTTGCAGGTGCCTGAGGGAGGCTAGGGGTGGGCAGCGCTGGAAGCCCAGCTTGGGGCTTCCTGAGTGTGTGAGAACCTCTTTCCTTCCGGGGCACCAGCTGGGACCGCAGCCAGAAGCGGCGCAGGCCCTCTGGGCAGCAAGGTGCCCTGAGGCAGGAGGAGAGCCAGCAGCCCTTGACAGACCTGTCCCCAGCCGGGGTCACTGTGCTGGGGGCCTTCGGGGACTCGCCCACCCCCACCCCTGACCACGAGGAGCCCCGAGGGGGACCCCGGCCTGGGATGCCCCAGCCCAAGGGGGCTCCGGCCTTCCAGCTGCACCGGTGAGGGCAGGGCAGAGGGCTGGGAGGGCGGGCCGGGGACGCATCTCGGGGCTGCGATTGTGGGATCGGGGCGCTCCCTCCCGGGTGGGTGGAAAGGCGGCAGACCTGCCCCCCACCCGCACCCCGGGAGGCTGGACCCCTCCTCTCCGGGGGCACCCTTCCATCTCCCTCTGTCTGTGGCTCCGTGTCCTGTTCTCATGCCTCCATTTAACTCCAACTCTGCCCTCTTAACCTTGGTCCCTTTTATTTCTTGGACTGCCCTCTCGAGTCTGGCCTGCCTCTTGGTTCCTGACGGCGCCCTTTCCCTTTTCCTCTCAGGATTCCCTTGGTGAATCTGTGATGCCCCCCAAGGCTGGGCTGCCACCGAGCAGGGGGCCAAGGGGCCGGCACAGCCCCCATCCCGCTGAGGGCAGGGCGGCCGCGGGCACCTCGGAACGCTCGCTAGCCCGCGGGTGAGCGCACCTGCTGGGCCTCTTTAGGTGGGGGCCTCACGTGGCTGTGGCTTCTGGCCCCCGGCCCCGGCCCGGCACACTCACACGAGAGCCTTGCACACTCACCTCTCCCCTCACGAGCCACCGCGCACACTCACGCTCTCGTACGGCCCGTCTCCCTGGCCGCGTCTCTCCCCCCGCCGCGGATCCCTCACATCCTCCCTTTCGTCTCACACCGTTGCCTTTGTCTTCTCCCACGTGCCACCCATCGCTCGGTGGCCCAGCGCTCAGAGGTCAGTGGGCGACTCCCGTGGACCCCCGTGTGCATGTCCCAGCCCCGCGCTGTGGCGCTGTGTGTCGCTCTCGCCTCATGAACACCCACTGATGGAGTTTCTGTGGCCCCTGCATGCTGCCCCGGAGGTGGGTGGGAGGTGAGCTGGGGGCCCCTTGGACCTCCATCCGTCACGGTCCCGTCCCGCTCGCGTCCTGTGTTTCGCCGTCTCCCCCATCCCGCTCCGAGGGCGCGAGCACCCCTTACCCTGAGGGCTCCCTGCGGGAATGGGAGTACTCAGGGCCCAAACTCCCAGCCCCTCCACTGCTAAGTTCTGTTGTCTGGGAGATGGCTTGTGGGGAGTCACCTGCTGCACTACATGAGAAAGGGGCTCCCATTTGCCCTCCCCTGCCTCCCTCCCAAGTCCTTCTGTCTTGTCTGTCCTGGCTGTCTGTGTGTGTCGCTCTGGAATTCAGAGCCCCCTGAGCCAGTCCTCCACTTTCCGGCCTCCCCGAGGGCCTCCCTGACTCCACCTAGGCTGCCGGGGACGGAGCCGGCTGGTTCAAGGCCTTTGGGAGCTCAGCCTCCCGATCTGCCCCCCCCCTCCCACCTTGGTTCCTCCACTCTCCCTCCTTTTGCACCGTCCCCCCCCTCGGGTTTGTCCTGACTTCTCATGGCTTTCCCACCTTCCTTCCTACTTCCCTCTCTTACCTGGCTCCTATGCTGTGATATATATTTTTGTATTATCTCTTTCTTCTTGTGGTGATAATCTTGAATTCTTGTGGGATGTAAGTTTCAGAATTTTCAAATAAAGCCTTTGCAAGATACCTGAGTCCCCTGGTTCTGCCTCATGAGCCCCACAGAGAGGAGGAGGGGCGATGGGCAGCTAAGAGGGAGGAAAAGAAGGATGGGGGGGTGCGGGCAACCCCTCCGGACCTGGCCTGTGACCCGGCCTGCTCTGACCCGGGGCAGCTTTGACTCGGGATGGAACGGAAGGAAGAGACACTGAAGGGCGCAGTCTTGACCAAGAGCAGCCAGAGCAAGAGGGAAACTGCAAGAGTGGCTTCTTGTTCATTGCAAGAGTGGCTTCTTGTTCATTGCAAGAGCAGGTCGAGAGAGAAAACGAGGCAGAAGAAAAGGGAAACTTACGTAGAAGCACAGGCGACGTGGCGCCAGCAAGAAAAGGAAGGGGCGAGGCTGATAGACACACGGAGGTGGAAGGGCAAAAGGAGAAGAAAAAATGGAGAAGCGGGCAAGCAATGAGAGGGAGCCGCAGCAAAGAGGCTGTGGCTGCCCTGCTTGCCTTATTTGTAGCCTTGCACCCTCACCTGCCCCCGCCCACAGCCGCCCCCAGGAGCCGGTTAGCTCTCTTCAGCTTTCCCGGCTCTGCCCTCTCTGAGAGGCACTGCTGGGGTGTGGGCGCGGAATCGAGGGGTGCGGCTGGAGGAGGGAATGCAGGCTGCCCAGCTGGGATCGGTCACCTCTGAGCCCCCCGTTCTAGGTCTGGCTCTCAGAACAGCCCTGCAAAAACCCACACGGCAGCCTCTCAGCTGTTGCTAGGTTCTGTTCCCATGGTAACCACCCAGGTCCCATTTCTCCCCCCACCCCCATCTGTGCCCCACTTGCTCCCAGGAAATGGGGGTGCTCCGGCGAGGAGAGGAGATGGTCACGTGCAAGAGGGGGGCTGCCCTGGCGTGTGTTGGCCTCCATGTATTTATTTGTGCAGCTAGAATCAGGAATGTCTATGTATCTGTAGGTGGGTGCTCTAGGGGTTGGGGCGCTTTACTGTGTACTCAAGTGAAGTGAGCCTGAGTCCACGAAGCACACAGCGGTGAGGGAGGTGGAGGGAGTGTACTTCTCAGGATCAGAGCAGTTTATGGGTTCGGGTCATCAGACTCTCTAAGAAAAAGAAGCAGCAGATCCGGGCCAAGGGGTGATGAACCAGCTAAAAACAGAGGTGCGAGGCAAACATGCTGCTCAGGCGGGCTCAGTCAACCCAGTGGGACCTGAAGAGACCCCAGCCCGAAGCTGGTGGAAGGGAGAGGGCTGGATGAGACCTGAGGGTGCAGGAAGAGGTGCTGCTGGGATGGGCTGGGGGTACTGAGGGAAGGACCTGAGGGGGAGGGGGAGGGGGAGGAGGATGACGGGAGAGGAAGCCTCATTACCCTTTCCCTTCCTTCCCCGCAGGAATCTAGTCCTTGTCAGCTGGGGGTTGGGGGGAAGAGCTGAAGTGCCCGGACAGCACGCGTCTCTTATCACCTTCCTCTTCAGAGGGACAGTGTGGCCCCAAGTCTCATCCATATGCAAAAGGCACACATGAAGGTCCCCAATGAAGAGGGAATTAATTATCACCTGAGTAGACTGCTGTTTCTCTAATTATTTATTATTATTATTTTTTGCGGTACGCGGGCCTCTCACTGCCGTGGCCTCTCCCGTTGCGGAGCACAGGCTCCGGACGCGCAGGCTCAGCGGCCACGGCTCACGGGCCCAGCCGCTCCGCGGCACGTGGGATCTTCCCGGACCGGGGCACGAACCCGCGTCCCCCGCATCGGCAGGCGGACTCCCAACCGCTGCGCCACCAGGGAAGCCCTGTTCCTCTAAATTTAAATAAAATATACCAGCAAGACACAGGAAATTCTTACTTGTTCCTTCTCCCTAAATGCCCTCCTTCCCCATGGAAAGTCAGATGGCAGGGAGAGCCAGAGGAGAAAGATGTCCGAGTGTTCTGAGTTGTCCTAAAGGAATGATCCCAAACTAAATTCCATTGTTATGCTAACCAGGAAGAGTCAGGAGGCCCTGGGGAAGGATCCTAACTGTCTCATGTAGAGTTGAAACTGAAACTGTGGGGCCTCGGGAGGTCCTCAGAAGGCTCGAAGTGGCAAAGCAGAGTCACTGCTTAGTCACAGATCAAGAACAGAAACAGTGGCCATACCACCCCTTTGCTTTTTGGAGGCCGCCCATCACTACCGGGACCCGCATCTCTCATCTCTATGCTTTCTTTGCCTCCTGAGCTGTGCATCGAATGAGTAAGCCAGGCTTCTCTTACGCATTTTTCTGGAATGCTTACCATTGTGGCTCAGACCAAATCAGGGAGTGGGGAAGCCCCCAGGAGGAGGGATCCCCCAGGCAGAGCTCAGGGTGTGGAAGTGATTCAAGATGAAAACAGTGTGCCAGCTGGAAAACCCCAGGCTAAAATTAACAGCCCTCCTCCCCCTACGCCCCACATTTATCTCTCTAAAGCTTTTCTCTAAGGAGTTCAAAGCACTAAAACTTGCTTCTTATAGCAAGGGCAGGGTTGACAATTGGAGACACCGAGGCCCCGGGTGGGGGTGCCAGTTATTGTAAACAGGAGAACAACAGAAAGAGAACCAGGACTTATAGTGATTACCACCATTTTGCTCCCACTTTTCTATCTCTGCCCCCAAAGTCAAGGTTTCTCAAATCATCGATCTCTAACCCATACAGCAACAATGTCTGGTCACATCTGCGCCCTTAAGACCCTTATCTTATTGTGTCACTATTGGGTTGACACAGGTTACAGAGTCCCAAAATGTGATAAAGAGAGCAGACGCTTTTAAAAAGATACAATTACAAATACGTATCTCCTATTTAAGCATTTAATTGGACTTTTTAATTTTAGGTGTCTTTTGCTACTTCCTGCGGAAGCTGTGACCTTGGGAAAAATCACTTAAGTCTTCAGAGTCTTATGTTCATTGTATGTAAAATTTGGCATTACAGTTATTCCTATCCGGGTTATTTTGATCTCTAAGCAAGGAACTATTACTGTTAATAGGAGGCACTTTGATTCTGTTTCACTAAAATAGAGCTGAGCCCAGAGGGATTCTGGTCAGATCTGGGACAGGCTGGTGGCAGCATTCATTTACTCAAATAGCATGTATTTATTTAGCATCTACTGTGTGCTCAGCAAAGCAGTGGGCGGGTACCATGTATGAGAGTATTTCCCGAGTTGCTGACAAACTTGCTGAAGAGTCACATATATGAAACAGTTAAAACAGCCCCCACCCCCAAAAAAAAGGTACGGACTAAATGCTGTGGAAATTCGGAGAACGAGACCGTTGGAGCAATCAAGGAAGGCTTCCTGAAAGAGTTCACATTAATTGTTCATTGATGCAACAAACGTTTACCAACTGCTTAACGAAGTGCCAGGCTCTGAGGATACAGCAGCGAACAATTCAGAGTCCTTGCCCTCGTGGGGCCGATATTCCAGTGAGAAGAGGACATCCAACAATATAGAATCAGGTAGAGGTGAACGCTATATTTAAAAGTAAAGCTGGGTGAGTAGGAGATAAAGATGTGGAAGAGGGCCACAAGAACTTAGAGACCAAAGCAAAGAGAGTAAAGGGTGTGGCTAGGCAGGGGTCGGATCCTGAGGCTTGGGAGGGGTTATTAGCCATGCTTTGGGCCTAAGGAGGGACCTCAGAAAACTGACACATCCTTTTCCTTTCTTTCATATTCAAAGCATTGCGACATTCTTGAGAGTATGTAAGAAAAAAGAATGGTAACTCCCTACGTCTGCCTATGTCCCCTTGGGGTAAGGGAACCAAGACCCGTCTTTTAAGAATCCATACCGCCCCTCGTACCTTGATGCATAATTCATGAACCTGTCGCGTTCCCACCCTCCCACTTCCTCTGAAGTCCCTTCCGGAAGCCCGGAACCGCAGTCGTGAAGGTTCGGCTCCTGCCCTTAGCAGAACCCACCTTCACTTCCGCTGTGGCGTCACATCCCTGGGGGGTCTACCGTGTCCCCGGGCAGAAGCTACTTCCGCCCCTACTTGTCGTAACTTCCGCCCTGCATATGCTTGAGCGCTAGCTGCGCCGGATGTGCTCTAACTGCTCCCGGAAGTGACTCGACTTTTGCATTTCCCCCCCCTTCCCCATTGCCACCCCCCCAACATTGCTATTTCCCTCCCTCCCCCCTTTTCGTTTCCGGCGCTCCCGCCTTCTCTCAACCGCGGCTCAACTCCGAGCCAGTGGGGGGAGGGAGGGAGGGAGGGGGCGTGGAGGAATCGGGGTTCTCGGGAGCACGAGCTGCGGCACCACTTCCGGGTGAGTGTTGAGGGAGGGAGGGAGGGAGGGGGCCACCCACTGCCTAGCGCCCCCGCCCTGCGGGTGTCTCGCGCACGATCCGTGCGTGTGAGTGTGTGGGTTTGCCTCGCGCCTAAAGTGCGTGCCCGCGCGCTCGCCTGGCGCTATCCCCCTCCCCTCGCCCCCTCCGGGTCCTCCCACCGCACTCGGCTCCCTCCTTCCCAGCAAACGCCGCCCCTCCCGCTCTCTGGCTCCGGCTCTGGCGCCGCCGCAGCCGTCGCCGCCGGGTGAGTCTCGCGCCGCTGCAGCCGGCGCGCGCCGAGCTCTCTGCTCCTTCCCCCTCCCCTTTTCCTTGGGGGGGCGGGGAAGGGGGGGGTCCACGATGGGACTGTACGTGTGTCCGTCCCGGAACCGGAAGTGGTTGTGGAGGAGCGGGCGATGGGGAGGAATGGGGGGGTTTAGGGGGCGGGTGTCTGTCTGGTGGGTGGCAGAGTTCACCTCCCTGGAGAGGAAGGAGAGGTGTCCCAAAGAGGGGTCTTAGAGGAAGGGGTGGTGGGCGACCTCAGGAGAAGGCGCCCAGGGGCTGTCTCAGGGCAGCGAAGGTGTCTGGGGGACAGCCGGGGTCTCCAGTAGCTAAACCACTGTGCAGGCTGAGGGAGGTACTTCTTGGCGCAGGGCCTTGGGTAGGCAGGGGCGAAGTCCTCGCGGTGGGGGGGAGGCCAGAGGAAGTGCCTGGGCCTGAACTGGCACTGTGCCTGACACAAGGGCTTGTGCATCCCCCCCGGGTCCTCAGCTTTGCCTTCTGAGCCAATCCTTGGGAGGCAGGGACGCTTCTCTTCTTCCAGCTCTTCTGTTCTCTAACCATCCCCACGCCCCCCCGCCCCCGCCTCCGGTTACCTGCGGCCCCGGGAGACCAAGAAGAACCAGTGTCTGAGCCCAGGGGTGGACCCCACGCACTGGTGGTAGAGTTCATCTTAGTTCCTGGGAATTGGATGTATTTCCCTCGTATCCACATAGGGGGTGGCCCTGCACTCTTGTTGTTCTATCCTTGCATCTTTGGATCGTTGGTCGGGGGTCCGCCTGCCTTCTGGACTGAGTGCTGATGGTCAAAGAATTCCTGAGGTTCTCCACAGTTCTCCGGTGGCTGCACCCTTACCGGCCCCTGTAACCCAGACAATTTGTTTACAGAAAGTTCAGGAGCCCTGGAAAGGACAAGGAATAAGACGACAGGAGGAAGAGAGAGAGAGGGTAAGACAATTTGGGGTTAATGGCTTTTACAGTTTTGGGGGGCGAAGGGGTCATAATCAAATGGCCCTTTTGCGGACAGCGTGACAATTGTTCAAGTAATAGTAATACTGGTGTTTGCTGTGGGAGAAAAGTCAGCCTCTTCGTATTATCTCTTGAGGATACGCAGGAAGTTTTGTGCAGAAAGTTGGCATTGTACCCTGTCACCTTCCATACCCACCAGTCCTCAACAAGAATGAGTTGTGAAATGCTCAGGTGAACTCACTAAGCAGTGTTGCATTGTGTCCAAAGGAGAAATTTATTCTGCTTTGGAGATAAATGGGCCCTAGTTGCCAGTGTAGCCTTTGTGGCATAGCTAATGGAATTGCTTTCCCATGTTTGGAACAAGCAGAACTGAGTTTAGAGTGGAGTTTGTATCCTTAACGTTGCTTCAGTGTTTGGCGTGGATCTGGTGAGTGATTAGAATCCGTGGCGTGGTGTCATTTGAATTTGACGTGGCAGGGTGAAGTTTTGGGGAAAAAAACTGATTCGTGGGTAGTTTGAAGTAAAATGGATAAAACTGTATGGAGTAGACTCCAGAAGTAGCTCTGGAAGAATTCAGAATATGAGGTTTGATGGTGATTGAGTTTTAGGTTCCCTGCAAGTGACAATATATCAACCCCAAAGAGTTTGAGTTCAGAGCTTATAATCTTAGAGGTGTCTTCTGAGAACCAATTCCAGGCTGATTTATAAAATTTATTCCCCATCGGTTTCTGAGCCAAGTTGGTGATTAAATATTAGGTGCATATTCCCTCTTCTCCAGTCTTTGTTTGTTTGTTTGTTTGTTTTTTCTTTCCTGCCTCACAATGCTCTGATCCGTCAGTTAATAGTGGAACGGGCAGGGCAAGGGGAGCCGCTATGGCGTTCTTCCTGCAGGGTGCAGGTACAGTGGGCCAGTGGTGCCCAGGGTAGAAGGTGCTGGCTCCGATTGCCAGCTGTGTGGTGGTAGTGGTCCTGTTGCTCTCTTTGGGCATGGTGTGATGGTCTTTCCCAATAGAATTGGGATAAACCTGTTCTCAGTTATTTTGTACTTGGGAGAGTTCACAGTAGGAAGTCCCCAGATCCTATTGGGATGGCCCTTCTTGAATGCCCTTAGGACCTGAGAAAAAGATTTTTTTTCCTGAGGAAAAATGGTCCTGTGTGTTTCCTCACTTCAAATCTTTAGCTAATGTTGCAACCTTTCTGCAGTTGTGCATTTTGGAACAGTTTTTTTCAATAGAGCGTCTGAGATCCATGTGTCAGGTTCTTTCCTCTTTTTTTTTTTTTTTTTTTTTTTTTGTGGTACACAGGCCTCTCACTGTTGTGGCCTCTCCCGTTGCGGAGCGCAGGCTCCGGACGCTCAGGCTCAGCGGCCATGGCTCACGGGCCCAGCCGCTCCGCGGCATGTGGGATCTTCCCGGACCGGGGCACAAACCCGTGTCGCCTGCATCGGCAGGCGGATTCTCAACCACTGCGCCAACAGGGAAGCCCTCCTTTTTTCTTTTAATTAATTAATTACTTTTTTTAGTTATGACCGCGTTGGGTCTTCGTTGCTGCACGCGGGCTTTCTCTAGTTGCGGCGAGCGGGGGCTACTCTTCGTTGCAGTGTGTGGGCTTCTCATTGCGGTGGCTTCTCTTGTTGCAGAGCACGGGCTCTAGGCGCTCGGGCTTCAGTAGTTGTGGCATGCAGGCTCAGTAGTTGTGGCTCGAGGGCTCTAGAGCACAGGCTCAGTAGTTGTGGTGCACGGGCTTAGTTGCTCCGTGGCATGTGGGATCTTCCCAGACCAGGGCTGGAACCCATGTCCCCTGCATTGGCAGGTGGATTCTTAACCACTGCGCCCCCAGGGAAGCCCCTCAAGTTCTTTCTGTAGTTGAATTTGAGTTGATTGTTTTTTGCATCTCTTTTTCTTGTTAGTGCTTCTAGGTGGTGATTAGTAAGCTGGGGGCTGTGGATCTGATACTTTTGGGTAGTTCCTTTATAATTATGTGGTCTCTGTGTAATTTCTGCAGATTGTCACTGATCGTCCTCATCCCATGGAGGTGTCTCTCTGACTCTCCTCAGGGGTACTTTGAGCCTTTTGTTCATTTTCTCCTGTGTGTTGTCTCCATCTCAATCCCATGTGCCATATGAATTTTTTTAGGGGTTTTATACTTTTCCATCCTCTACCCAAGTAGAAATTTAGGAGAGTCGTAAATTACTCAGAGTCATTTACTGATGTAGGGCCGAAACCTAGATTCTGGAAGCCTTGATTCCTCGGTCCATCCTCTGGCTACTAAATTGGGTTGGTGTATTTCATGATTTCCTAAAGGTTGGTTGTGTGAGAGAATGTTATTTTCTTGAGAAAAGAAAATCATGCTTTATTTTTGGGGAAAAAAATGTAAAAATTGTAAGTACCAGGAAAGAAGTGGTGGTCTTCAGCACTTCTACGAAAACTGCAATGCTGGAGGCAGTGATGTCTTTATCTCTGGATGGCTGGTAGCACTGGGGAAGGATGGACAGGTGGACAAAGCTCTGGTTCAAGAGTTCAAGTCCTCCTATGTGTTTTATGGACGTAACTTAATATTGTCTTTTTTCTTCACCTTCTCAGTCTTCCAAGATTTCTTTTGAGATTGGAAAAGGAGTATGTAGTTCCCGAACCTCTTGAAAGGAAAATGCTGTCCAACTTAATTATAGTAAACGTCCCTTCTTATTGGAGAACAGCGGAGGCATGGTGCGGTACTAAAGTTGGAATTAGAACCCAGATTTTCAATCTGCCAACATCATCTTTCCACCTACTGTGTTTTTCCTTCTTTCCTGAGCTTTGGGGCTTTCATAGAAGCCTGCCTCTTCCTTCCCAGTCTAGGGTAAACCCCTTCTGGTTTGTTTTTAATGTGTTGGCATAATCATCAAAACTGACGCTCTGTGGGGAGTTCCCTGGTGGCCTAGCGGTTAGGATTCGGTATTGTCACTACCGTGGTCTGGGTTCTATCCCTGGTTGGGGAACTGACATCCCGCAAGATGTGCGGCGTGGCCAAAATATAAAACAAACAAAAGAAAACTGGCGCTCTGTGTAGAGATGAAGTTTCCCTGTGATATCATTACTTTCTTGGGGTTTCAAGAATGTTCATATGTGCGTACCTGGATGTCAGGATGGTTTGGTGGGCGTTCCTCCATGCGTGATAGAGAGTTGAAAGGAGAAGTGGTAAAACAACAGTTGGCAGGTATTTGGGTGAGCTGGTGCCAGGGCACCCTGTGACCCAGCCCCAGGGGGGGCCATTTACATCACATTCTGGCATCAGATCAGTGTTGACCCTTTCTCTGGTGTCACCCTGCAGGCAGATATTGTTTCCAGTTGGGCAAGCAGGGCTCCCCGTGCACCCCCCTTTTGGGCTCATGTATTTATCAGGAGCCCACAGACACGTGTTATCATTTTGTCCTAGGAGCAGCTGTGGTTCTGATCTTCAGCTTTGTTCTTTTAAGAACCAAAGCAGAGTGAGAGACTGGGTATCCAGGGAGGTGGAGAGGCCTTTTCTTCTATTTACCCCTTCCGGACAGTCTGGCCTTTTAATTCAGACCCCATCATTCTAAAATCAGTGAGGTTTCACTGGATGTGGACAGAGGATATCATCTTTCACTGCATTTTGCTGTCATTGAAAACTTCGTTTATGGTGTGGTTTTTTTTTTTTTTTTTGGCAGCCATGCTGTGGCTTGTGGGATATTAGTTCCCTGACCAGGGATTGAACCTGGGCCCTTGGCAGTGAAAGTGTGGAATCCTAACCACCGGACCACCAGGGAATTCCCCGAAAACTTCATTGTTGAAAGCGTTTATTGAGAACTACCTGAAAAGTATATAGTCCATTTCTGGAAATAGTTTAAATTTTGATTTGTGAATCAAGCCCCAGCATCAGAGAGCATGTACTTAAGTTGGTCTCTTGTAGGACCCTTTTCTAGCTTGCTCTTTGGTCCTGGGTTCAGATCGCTGTTCTGCTATTTACTGTTTGCCTCCAGTTTCCTCATTTGAAAAATGGGTAACACAAGGTTATAAATCAACTACATTTCAGTAAAATGTTTTTTAAAGAGAAAGAAAACAGAAGAATAGGGATTACACTGTCCTGCTTCATAGAATTGTTGTGGGATTAAATGGCGTGATGGTTGTAAAGCGCTCAGAACAGAACCTTGAACACAGCGGGCTCTTAATAGATGCTAATGGTGGTGGTGATATTGTCCTCCAGGTCACTTCGTGCCCCTTTGTAACAACCCGCAGGCCATGTTTGACTCAGAAACTGCTTCCCCTGAGCCCGTGGCAGGACACTAAGATGGATGTAGTTTGGGCACAGGGAGGAGCCTTATTCGCCAGGACCCTGAGGACAGCCTTATTTTCAGGCTCTCAGTTCCTCCCTCCTAAGTTTTCACATCCGTAATGCGTTTACTTCCTTGTCTCTTTTGGGGGATATTATGATTAGATCCTCCTTTCCTTTACTCTCCAGCCTGATTCTCTACTGCATTTCCACCACAGCCGCCACCCTTGTCGATTTCAGGCCTCTCGGCTACATGGTTAGAGGGATGGGGGCTGTGGGTCCCAGTTGGAGCCCTTGGCTTGGCTTTCAGGGTCCGTATGCGTAGTCTGCTGCCACTCGATTCCCCAAGTATGGAATTGCCTACTGGGTGGTGGGGTCCTGTGTTAGAGCCTGGGGGCAGTTCAGGATGTGGCCCCTGCCTCCCCCAAAGCTGGGCAAGATCGGGTCCCCTTACACTGTGATCTCACTGTTTCTCAATGTCCATTGCCTACGGAGGGCCTGAGGCTCAAGGCCCTTTATAAAGCTGGCAGGGAACTGGGTGGCACCCGTGCGGAGAGTGTCTGGTTTTACTGTGTTTATAACTCCGGGAGCAGGATTTGTCTGTGCCTGACCCTCAGGGCATTTAAAGTTGAGTCTCATTTGTGTGAAGCTGTGGTGGCCACAGGTTTGCTACTCTACTTTGCTACTTTTGGGGAAAAATAGGCTGAAATTCAGTTCTGCTTCCTTTTATAGGTTTTATGAAAATTTAGAGTGTTGTTCAGTAGAGCAAAAAATGTGATGAGACTTCTGGAGAAGGACCAGGAACACCGTTGCATTTAGAGTGAGATCTTTTGCTTCACCTCCTTTGCTGAAGAACTTTCCTGGTTTCCTTAGTCACTGCCTGAGCCCCAGTTTCTCTGCCCGGTCTACCCACCCATCTCTTAGAATCCCTGGTGTTCGCCTCCAGCGTGTCCTCAGTGGGACCATGTGGTGACCAGGCTACAAGTCACAGCGTCCTGTGGGTCCTTCCGCCCTCCTGGAGCTTGGCCGCCCTCGGCCCAGAGCAGCACCGCGGTGTCAGTGTTTGTTCCCGCTCCTCCGCACTTCCCCTTCCCGCTGGGCTCCTCCTCCCACTTCACCTGCCTGCTGCCAGCCCGGCCCTCTCCTGGCCGAGGCTTTTGGGAAGCTACTCTGGACCAATAGCCTGCAATTAAGCCTTGTTAGGAGAAGCGGTCAGAGTATGAAACCGAGTGGGGGGATCCTGGGTTCGGACCCATCTGTGACTTGCAACATGATTCTGAGGGATTCCTTTTCTTGCTTCTTATTCTTCCCTCCCCAGGTCTTAAGCTTACTTGTCATCCGCCTACAGAGGAGAACTTGAACTCTTAGAGGTGTAGTGTTTGAGAGCTACAGAGGAGTTTGCTAATGTGTGTGTGTTCTCACCCACCATTGCCCCTGTTCTAAATCCCTTTAGGTGGAGATCTGGGGTGCTGGTGCTAGAAACAGTCCCCCTTTTCTTCCTTTGGCCATGCCATGTGGCTTGCAGGATCTTAGTCCCCTGACCAGGGATTGAACCCGAGCCCTCGGCAGTGAAAGCGCAGAGTCCTAACCACTGGACCTCCAGGAAACTCCCTAGAACCCCTTTTAAAACTGGTAACTCCTAGGTTCTTACTGCTGAGTCCAGTGTGTGTGGTACCCAGTGCAGCATCACAGATGTTCTCAGACCTTGGTGGGATCCACGGGGCGTGGTCCTCAGATACCGTCTGGTTCCCCAAAGACCTTGATTCTGATTCTCGCCAATTTCATTCTTTAATTCTCTTGGGCATTTCCCTAGAACCTTTTCAGGCTACAGAGAAACTATAGACATGTCAGTTGGAACCCTTGAAATTTTTTATTTCAAGGAAGATGGATTTGAGGGATGAAAGGAGAGGAACAATCATAGGTACCCTGGCTGTTTTCAAGCCGATCGGTGATCTGCTTTGTGTGGACCTTGGGTCCATGCCTTCCTCTCTCGTGACTTCAGTTTCTCTTTTTGTCAGCAAAAGAAAGAAATACCAATTCTGTTTATTTGGGGTACAGGAAACACTGTGTGGGTAGATGAGGCGTGTGTGAGTTCTTTCACCAGCATCTGAACGGGGATAGCCTCTGTTGGAGGGGGACATAGTGGTGAGTGGCTCTGACCAGAGGGACTAGTACGCTAGCTCCTGCGGTCGTGAGTACCCACCCCCAGCCCTGTGGGAGGAGACCAGGCGCTCCCCAGCGCCCCTCGCCCGTTGCTCGCTGCTTCACATGATTCCCGAGTGTGATGTGGTCTCGTTTCCTTCTTCAGGTAGAATGGAAGAATCTCACTTCAATTCTAACCCGTACTTCTGGCCTTCCATCCCCACGGTCTCAGGACAGGTAGGTGGCGGTTGGTTTTTTGCTCCTGCTCCATTGTGTACTTCTTTCAGCTCTGCGTAGCAAGTTCTATTACCGTGGACACCGAAGCAAGATGGATTCCATGCTGTTTCGCCAGGCCCCCCATCATTGAGAATTACACAGTGTTTCTGTTCAGCTGCTCTCTGGAAGCACAGATACTAACCACCCGCTTTTGATCCCCACAGAGGATGGACAGTGCAAGGTGCCGAGGGAGCAGACGGACTCGGGACTCTCCCTCAGAGGCCACTGTCCCGTTGCTTGTCTTTCAGATTGAGAACACGATGTTCATCAACAAGATGAAGGACCAGCTGTTGCCAGAGAAGGGCTGTGGGCTGGCTCCACCCCACTACCCCACCTTGCTGACAGTGCCTGCCTCCGTGTCCCTGCCCTCGGGCATCAGCATGGACACAGAGTCCAAGTCAGACCAGCTGACCCCACATAGCCAGGCGTCCGTTACCCAGAATATCACGGTGGTCCCTGTGCCGTCGACAGGACTGATGACCGCTGGTGAGCACCCTCTGCTCTTCTCCAATCTGAGGTGTTGATCCTCCACGATCAGTACCCCAGGCTGGAGGGCGCCAAGGACATGGGGAGTGGGATATGTGTTTGATTACTCAATCAGATTTTTATTAAGTGCCTACTGTGTGCCTAGCAATGCGCTAGGCATTGTGGGCGATACAAAGAAGTAGAAGATGCGGTCCCTGCCTTTGAGGAGGTGACATTCTTTCCTTCTCTGAATCAAGGAGTCTCCTGTTCTCAGAGGTGGAGAAGAGAAGGGAGTCAATCAAGGGGTAAATCTCACTGTTACTGGGGGCGGGGTGGGGACAGGGGTTAGGAGACCATTGTTTTTCTACAGGGTTTGGGGTTTCCTGTATACTCTGGGCGGGGGGGTGGGGGGGAGGGGTTAAATAGACAATGATGTGGGGAGAGTGACGTAGGACCAGGACCAGGACTGGGCAACATGACACCGTCTCCTGTTTCTCCCAATCCTAGGTCCCGGCTTGGTCATCACATCCCCCTCAGGCTCCCTCGTGACCACAGCCTCGTCAGCTCAGACCTTCCCCATTTCGGCTCCCATGATTGTCTCAGCTCTTCCCCCTGGCTCACAAGCCCTGCAGGTGGTCCCTGACCTCTCTAAGAAGGTAGCATCGACCCTAACAGAGGAAGGAGGCGGCGGTGGCGGCGGCGGTGGCACTGTGGCCGCTAAGCCCCCCCGGGGCCGAAAGAAGAAGCGGATGCTGGAATCGGGGCTGCCCGAGATGAACGACCCTTACGTCCTCTCTCCCGAGGATGACGATGACCATCAGAAAGACGGCAAGACCTACAGGTAAAAGGATCAGAGCCTGGGCAGGACGGGGTGGGGCGCGCTCAGCTTCCTCGCCCCCGTCGGGCTCTGTGCTCTGGCAGCTTCCACCTCAGATCCACGTGCATGTCAGGTGTTCCGTTGAGGGGTAGGAAGGTGGAGCTTCTGGCCCTTCTCTGGCTCCTCTTCCCCAGGATGCAGACCCATTTCACCCCTTCCTTTTTTGAGGTCTTCAGCATTGACTTATTTTGGGGTGACGTAATGGAATTTCTTTCTTGTAATGAGGCTTTAGACTGGGTTTGAGACTCTTGTCTCCAGCTCCTTTTTGGTTTCTACATTTTCCATTCCTATTTTTCCAAGAAACATTTCTGGCAAGCCCCTAACCTTAACCGGTGTGCTATCCACCGGTTCTTGGGCCGTATTTGAGCGTTGAGCCTGCCTGACCCTGCATGGTTGGGATGATGGGAGGGGTCTGTATAAAAAGGTGGAATGAATAGGATACCTCCCCTTCCCCCCTGTGGAGTATATGCTTGTGAAATGGCTATTTGCTCACTTTCTCATTCATGGAAGTTCTTTTGATCCTCCACTTCCTTTAAGTGGTCCACTGCCAAAAAGCATTATAAGCATATTTGCATGCGGTACTATACAAAAATAATTACATATCTAAACTCCCCGCCCTTTGAAAGGTGGAAATCTTTTAATCCCCTTGAGAACCGTCAAGGACCCTAGTGGGTTTGGGGAGTCTGGTCCCAGTGTACAGAGTGGAATAACCACCGTCACAGCTTTGACGCAGACAGGGGTAGATGTGCATGGCTGGGAGACTGGGTCTGTCCTTAGGGTACCGAGATGGGCAATGTTGTTCCCATTTTAGGAGCGAAGGGAACTGCGGCACAGGAAATGGACAGAGCCTTGGGCTCATGGATTCAGTTCCCGGCTCCACCACGAACTTGCTGTGTGACCCTGGGCAAGTCCTTTTCCCCTCTCTGGGCCTCAGTTTCCTCATCTGTAAAATGGGGAGAATTCTGTTTATGCCTCCCAGTTGTTGGGAGTATATATCAAATGAGGTTTGAAATGTTGGGAACTTGGAAAGAGATGAGAAATAGTCATCATTTAGCATTTACTTTTATGTGTTGTACACTTCTACCATGGACAGTTCAGAGCGTTTAAATTCGTCTTTGTAAGTCAGAATGAGGGGAGTGTTGCTATGCAGAAAGTATTGAGCACTGCAGAATTCCAGCTCATAATCTGAAAGTTCACTGCAGCTTTATTATTACAGGTGTGCCCCCACTTTATACAGTAAAAGAGTTCCTGAACAATGTTTATTACATCATATCATATTATAAAGGTACTTGACAAGTTTGGTTCATTTAAAGGTATCATTCCATAAAATGCAAATCCCTTTTAAATTTATTTTATAGAAATTTGGATTTGTATGTATTGGCTTAAAGTGAGGTCATTGTGACGTGGAGCTACACCTGAACAAGACCGGTTGTTGCAGGAACGGTGGGAGGGCTCCCTGACGCTCTGTAGGGCCCTTCACGTGGATCAGCGTCATCTGGTTCTGCCAAGGTTTCTCTCTCTTTGTCTTCCGGACCCACATTAAAGCTATTTCTGGACTTCCCATACGATTGGAGGGCAGCCCTGATAGGGTTTTCCACACACTACCTCCAGGTGACTAAAGAGAACTCTGAATGTAAGGGAGACTGATTCTGTTATAGGGAAACGGAATTTCTTCAGAAACTCGGAACTCTGAGGTTCCAAAGGAATCTTTTTAATCACCAAGAATCCCTGTTTCGATGCAGGTGTGGGCCAACCACATCCATTCCTGTGGTCTGTGGCATTTGACTAGGTATTGGGGGAACTGGGTTCTTTTTCTCTGGGCAAGTCAACTTATTTCTAGTAAAATTTGAAGACCAGTCATGGCCCTCATCTATCCCGTGGAAATGTTTCGAGGGAAAATCAGAGTATCTGAAAGTGTTTTTGAACATCTTAGGGGAAAAAGGGTTGATAGTTCACTTCAAAGCGGTTACTGTAACCAAGGCCATTGCCTGGCATGCCTCCAAGGGAGCACTGCTGTGGTGTCGGGTGTGAATGGTGCCCCCGGAGCTGTGCACCCAGCGACACGGCCACTGCCACTGCCACAGCTCTCGTAATCGGGTTTCTTTCCCAGCACCTGACACCTTGCGTTAGGCTTGTACTTATTTGGCTTCTCTGTACTTCTAGTGTTTAAGCATTTCTGGCAGGTGATAGGATGGTCCAGCTTCCCCCTGGATACGTCTAGTGTGAGGAATCTAAGGGTTAGGTGAGGATGAATCACTGTTCGCCCTTTGGCAAATTGCTTTACCTTTCTGAGCCTTTGTGCTCCTTTCTGTAGAACAGGGACAGTACTTGCCAGGTTGTTCTAAGGAGCGGAAACAATGTGTTTAAGGGACCTAGTTGGCGCCCAGCAGGATCAGGCACCACAACAGGTGGCAACTGTTACTGCCGTGATTATGATGTTACTGTGATGATTCTCCGTATTATACTCACACCTCCGGAGACGGCTCGTTTCGTTGGCAGTCCGTTATCGGTGAGTTTAAGTTTTGCAGATTCTTGCCTAGTTGAAAACTTTGAGGAAGAGGGTTATTTTCTCTTCTATAATTAATTTCAGGTTAAGGGGTGCAGTTATGTGTTCAGCATTCCCAGGCAAACTAAGGAGGTTTTGTTTGAGCTAAAATCATTCCACCTGTCTGAGAAATCTTAGTGGAGGGAAGTTATTTTGTAACTCCAGTGCAGTTCCTCTCCAAGTGGCAATGTGTCTAGTTTTCTAACCTCAGTTTTAGTGAAATACATAGTAGCATGAGCTCATTCAGCACTGACGCTGCTAACATGAATGCGGTTTTATTGTTAGAGAATGCGTGGCTTCCCATTGACCATCCTGGGTGTTTGCTGGCCCTTTTGGGGGCAGTTATTTATCTCTCCATTTTACAGACCAGAAAATTGAGGTCTAGATTGACGAGCCAGCCTGTAACTGAACCCTGAGTAGAGCCCCGGTGTCCAGGCTTCCGTTGGCTGTGTCCTTCGGAGCCTGCTAACTAGAAACAGAACCCCCCGCCCTCCCGCCCAATGGTTGGGCATCGCAGACAGCAGCCGGGGGTTGGTAAACAGGTAATCGGATTTCTTTCAGACTTACCAGGTGAGTCGAGAACTAGAAAGTGGCCTCAGTGATTGGATTTTTAATAGAAGCATTAATACAGGAACCATGCCCCCAAGTAACAGTGGTCTCTGCTTCTCTGAGGAGCTCAGAGTTCTTTTTAGTCTGCATCTCAGTTATTCTCTGAATATTCTCTTGGGATCAGGAGAACAGCAGAAGTCACCCTTCACCATGCTAAGCCCCTCTTAGAGAGAGAAGTTGTGTGGGTCTCAGAGAAGAGGGACTTGCCCCAGCTGCTTGGCTTCTGGGCCGCGGCCCTCGGCTGCCAGCCCACACCGTGTGCCCGTGAGTCGCTTGAGGGATGGGCGCCAGCTCACACGTAGATAGCTTTCGCCCAGTAAAGTCTGAAGAGCTGTGACTTATCTTGCCCGCGGGCCTCCTTGTTTGATACTGTTGGGCGGTGTCAGAGCAGGGAGAAGGGTTACCGGCTCAGATGGTGCGTGAAAGTATGTTCCGATGATACTGTTGTCAACCCGAAGCGCGGGCACGGTGCGCCGGGAAGGAGGAAGGTTTCGCGGGGAAGCTCGGCGTTTCGCCAGCCTTTTGCTCCTGAATGTTTGAGGGCCACAGCCACTCCGGCAGTCGCCTTGGCTCATTGCGGAAGTAATTCTCACTTGATTGCCAGGGGGCCGGGGGATGGGGGGAGTCGGTGGAACATCAGATACGGAGCGGAGGCCGGACATACGGTTTGGGGAAAAGCCCCCTCCAAGTAATCCTGATAATTCTTCACCTCATCCCTCTAGAAATCACTGGCAAAAAGGAGAAACTCTGAGAGAAGACAATTAGCTGAGGAGACAGGAGAAGAGTCCCCTGAGGCATCTAGTCCGTTTGTCCGCATTGTCACCTCAGGGGCTTGAGGATTACCTGAGGGATGTGCTTTCTCCACGGGAAACTGGGGAAAGGGGTTCTGTAAAAGGCTGAAGTCAAGTTACAGGCCGAAGGAAAACAGAAGTTAGGTGATATTCCTGGTCCGGTGAAAGCCATGCCAGCCCAGGGCCTGTAATAAGATTTTCCCGTCTTACCTGGTTGAATTCTTGTTTACGTGCACACTTAGGGAGTCCAGGCATTCAGCAAACACTTACGAAATTCTTGTGTTGGGCTGTGTTAGAAGTGCAGGCTGTAAAGATAGAAAACATGGAGCTCCTCCTCTCGAGGGCCTCGCGCTGTCGCTGGAATAGAAGAGAGAGCGGATAGGCCGGCATCTGTGGAAGCGGAGGGGCGGGCTCAGCGGCGCCCTCCCGGTGGGCGGGGCCTAACCGCCGCCTCCCTCGGCCCAGGTGCCGGATGTGCTCCCTGACGTTCTACTCGAAGTCGGAGATGCAGATCCACTCCAAGTCACACACCGAGACCAAGCCCCACAAGTGCCCGCACTGCTCCAAGACGTTCGCCAACAGCTCCTACCTGGCCCAGCACATCCGCATCCACTCGGGGGCCAAGCCCTACAGCTGTAACTTCTGTGAGAAGTCCTTCCGCCAGCTCTCCCACCTCCAGCAGCACACCCGGTAAGGCTGCTTTCAGTCTCCCCCCTGACTCCCCGCCGTGGACCCCTCACCCCGAGGCCACGTGGCCCACGCCTCCTCTTTTCTCCACATGTTTTCTTTTGTCCCTTTCAACTCTGCCCTTTGGGAGCCTCGATTTTCTCCCACTGCTGTCTGTGAAAACTAAACTACACATCCCTGCAGCTTGGGGGTGGTGCCTGGAAAATTGTGCTCTCCGGTCCCAAAGTCTGGAACGATTTGTGTGGCTTCTCTCTGTGTCTGTGTTTGGAAATCTTCTGCAGAGCAGGCCCTGCTTTTACTGTGTGCTTCAGTTCAGAGCCAAGGTGTGCATTCAACCTCAGGTCCATGGGGCACAGGCGGTGTTGGTCTTTGTTCAGATTACTGTTTGGAAGCAGGGTGTCTGTGGTGAGTGTGTAACCTTGGCGCAAAGCAGAGGGCTGACGACACCGAGATCTTTAAGGTCGCAGGAGCCGGGGGCGCAGCTCTTCATCATCTCACTGCCATTCTAGCCACCGACTTAAGATCAGCAGCAACCTAGATGTGGGTGTCCTCTTCACGAGCCTCTCCAGGCCGGCGCGGGTTTGGGGGGAGGGAGGAGGGGTGCTCTCATCCGTCAAGCAACATCATTTCACCCAGCGGAGAGCTGAGCCCTTGGTGTCGAACCGCTCCCTCCTGCCCCCTTCCCTCCTCTCCTCTCCGGCAGGATCCACTCCAAGATGCACACGGAGACCATCAAGCCCCACAAGTGCCCGCACTGCTCCAAGACCTTCGCCAACACCTCCTACCTGGCCCAGCACCTCCGTATCCACTCGGGGGCCAAGCCCTACAACTGTTCCTACTGCCAGAAGGCCTTCCGCCAGCTCTCCCACCTCCAGCAGCACACACGGTAAGGGAGAGTGGCGGGCGACTGCCCCCGCCCCGCGGGCATGCCCTCCCCACCCCCGCCCCGGACACACACAAAAACCCGCATGCGGGGGGCGGGGGAGAGAGCTGGCCGGAGGAGAGCGCAGCTGGCATCTGGGAGGAAGACCAAGCAGGACTGGAGATGCAAGTGGATGCCCAGAGAGCCCTTGTGGGGCAGAAGCAGCGCCGAGCAGACACAGTGACTGTGGGACGTTCCCTGATCCGAGGGAGGAGGAAACTCACTGGGAGCAGAGCCGACGTTTCCTTCCCTCATTTCCCTCCCTGGAGACACCTGTGCACACATCCTGCAAGATTCTCTCCTCGATGCCAAAGCAGAGCCATTTGGTTGGAGAAGACCATCCCTCTGGCCCTTGGGGCACCGATTGTGAATGGGAGGAGGCATAATCAGACTTTAGCTGGGTACCAACCCAGCGACACCTACAGCACCAAGCAAAACTCCAAGGGATGCCAGGAGTACAGGAGAGAACAAAGCGCAGCGTAAATGTTCACAGAGGAGCGGCAAATGAAACAGAAACGCCCCGACTCCGTAAGGACGTGCACTTTGTCCCGTGAATCTGGAGTGGCTCGGAGGTGGGCCTGCCTCCTGGAAGAGCTGATGGTCTCCTTCAGTGGGATCTCAAGTTGAGCTGGAGTCCAGACTGCTGCTGGCCACAGGTCTCCTCTCCCGGCTGCTTCCGGAGGTGGCGATCTCCCTTAAAGTGTTCCGACAGCTTGCTTCTCAAAGAGGAGGAATCGGGCTTCCCTCGCAAGGAGACGTGTCCTGCGAGGTTTTCAGGGTATTACACCCGGGATCTCGAAAAGCACCTGGTCACAGAGATGCTTCTGAAGTCCCCGCCGAGGAGCAGAGGTCTGCCAACCCCTCAAGTCCTTGGCTCGTCTCAGTACAGGGCCCTATAGTGTTTGGAAAGAGGTCACGTCAGTACTAACCTACGCATTTCCTGCCGTTAGGGGCTGAGCTGGGAAAGGCCCCAAGGAGCTTCCACCAGCATCGATGTTGCTGCTGCCCTTCACGGTTCGCATAACTCTGTGCTTTTCTTTGACCCCAGAACTTTCTCTGGGATTGGTGCGAAGGCTGAAGGGGTAGTTTCTGGCTGTATGTTGGGGGCCACGGGAGAAGTGTTACGTGTTTCTTTGTTCTCGCCGTGTGTTTATCTCACATTTCTGAACTCTCGTGAGGGCCGGTGACCGTCGGAGCTGCCTTGGCTGCCGGATCGTGGCCTCCCTGCGCCTTGGCTGCCAAGCCCCCGGCCCTGCCCCAGCAGAGAGGAGCCCAGCTTGAGCGGAGTGGTGTGGGCAGCGAGCAGCAGTCGGGCCCGCTGGCCTGAGCCGGCGTCTCCTGGAGACCCACCCTGTGCTCCCAGAGGAGGCCTGTTAAGCCGCTGGTCCCTGAGCGGCCTTGCTGATGTCCTTCCCCTTTCTTCTTCTCTCGTCCCTTGCAGAATCCACACCGGGGATAGGCCGTACAAATGTGCCCACCCGGGCTGCGAGAAAGCCTTCACACAGCTCTCCAACCTGCAGGTAGGTGTTCCACCCTCTACGCGAGGCCTTGAGTCTAAGACTTGGGGTCACAGTGCCGTTTGACTAGTACAGTGGTTCTCAAACGTTTTCAGGACGCTTTACGTTCTTAACAGTCACTGGGGAGCCCAAAGAGCTTTCGTTGATGTGGGTAACACCTAATTACGTAGACATTATGAAACTGACAAGCTACTTAGTAATTTGTTTAAAAATAACAAACCCCATTGTACATTAACATAAATAACATATCTCTTAACCTCCCTCCCCACAAAAAGAAGTTTAGTGAGAGGAACGGCATTGCTTTATGTTTATGCCCGTTTCTCTAATGTCTGGCTTACTAGAAGATGGAGAGATTCTCTTATGTGCTGCGTTCAGTCTTTACAACATTACACATCGTGTAATCTCTGTATAGTCATGAAAGGATGAGAGTGAGAAGACAAACAGGGTCTTTTTCTTATTATCATTTTGAAAATAGTTTTGACCTTGTGGGCCCCCTGAAAAGGTCTTGGTGTTCCCTAGCAATCCCCGTTCTCCCGTTGAGAACCACTGGACTAGTGGGACCAGGCGTAGCCGCCGTTCTGGCTTTAAGGATCCTGCAGGATGCTGCTTCCCTTAGCTGGTAGCGTCGGAAGTTTCATTTGAAGCAATTTCTGCTGCCTTCAGACGGAAGAGAACCCAGGAGGCCTGGCACCCAGCCCAGGGCTTTCCATTAAGGTCAAGGAGGCAGGAGGGCAGAGTCTGGCGCGTGCCATCCTGATTTCTCCTTATTTTCTCAGTCCCACAGGCGGCAGCACAACAAAGATAAACCCTTCAAGTGCCACAACTGTCACCGGGCGTACACAGACGCAACCTCGCTGGAGGTGCACCTGTCCACGCACACAGTGAAGCATGCCAAGGTGTACACCTGCACCATCTGCAGCCGGGCATACACGTCGGTGAGCACTCACAGACCCCCCCTCCCCCGCAAGCGGCTTCACCCCACCTTTCTGATAAAGAGCTGCCGCAGTGAACACACCCCATCCCTTGCTCCAACTTCCAGGATCAGTAAAGAGAACAGAAACTGAAAAGACCCAGAGCTGAGGAATCGGGGGGTGCCTGGTCCCTTAAGCCTATAGCGATTGCTCAGCAGTGATTCTTCATTTTACTGAGACATAGGACAAAAGAAAGCATCTTGGAATTGTGAGAGACGAGAGATTTCAGTTAGATGTTTTCCATTAGACTCCAGAAAAAGGTGGTCAGGTTGTTCCAGTCAGAGATCTTTGAGAGAGTGACAGCTTTCCCCGTGCCAGTTGAATGCCCACGGTTACCCTAAAGGTTCCCCCCACCACTTGTCCACTGGTGCGAGCACTGAAAGTGGCTCGTGGGGAGAACGTGCGTGGCTCCAGAGCACCTCTGTATAAGCGTCGTTCTGTTCAAGGTAACAGCCCGGGGTGCTGGTTACAGGGAGCTTCCTTCCTTCTCTTTCTCCCCTCAACCCCTCTTCCATCCCCCTCAGGAAACGTACCTGATGAAGCACATGCGCAAACACAACCCTCCTGATCTCCAGCAGCAGGTGCAGGCAGCGGCGGCAGCGGCGGCAGTGGCCCAGGCCCAGGCCCAGGCGCAAGCGCAGGCCCAAGCGCAGGCGCAGGCCCAGGCCTCCCAGGCTTCGCAGCAGCCACAGCAGCAGCCGCCACAGCCTCCGCACTTCCAGTCCCCGGGGGCGGCTCCTCAGGGCGGGGGTGGCGGGGACAGCAACCCCAATCCCCCGCCCCAGTGCTCCTTCGACCTGACCCCCTATAAGACGGCAGAGCACCACAAGGACATCTGCCTCACCGTCACCACCAGCACCATCCAGGTAGAGCACCTGGCCAGCTCGTAGAGACCTGTGCTGCCGTCCCCCGGGGAGAGGGGAGAGAGGCTCTGGTCCCTTCTTTCTCCAGCTCCTCTTGGTGGGAAAAGTCCTCTTCTTCCTTGACAGGCCACGGCTCCATCTCCTTGGGCCTCAGGCATGGCCTTCTCTCACAGGATACCATCCTTATTGTCTCAGCTCCTCTTCCGAAGGAACGTCAGCCCTCCCGAATGGCAGAGGAGCACTGAGCTGGTCGCGTAACCCAGCAGCCTCCCGCCTAAGCGTAGCTTTTCACATTGGGGGTTGGTGCTCAGGGGAGGGGTTTGCTATGACCTCATAGAGACTTTTCCAGCGTGGGCACTTACTCTCTCCTCACCCTCGTAATCCTCCAAGCTCGGGCTGACAGAGGACTAGAGGCTGGCACTCCCAGACGTCACAGAGGAGGAAGCCCTAAATGCAAGCAGCCTCCTGTTCTGTTCTTGCCTGCGAGAGAACAGAGGTTCCTCCCGTGCCCCTGTCCCTGGGAGCCGTTTTCTTCCCCTCATGATCTCACTTCACTTCCTACCTGATGCTGGAGGGAGGTCTGGGGCGGGTCAGACCCCCTTTATTTGTAAAGGGGCAAAAGGGCCGAGATGTGGTCCCCAAGGGGCCGGAGATCCCCAAAATGGCCGACGGTGGCTTAGAAGTGTGGGTTATGGCTTTCCTTGGAGCCTCTCCCCTTCGCTGCCAGCCGAGGCCCTGTGCTCAGTCTCCCCGTCCCCAGCCTAAGGAGCTGCGGGTTCTTTATGAAACCCCACAATAAGGGGGCTGCAGAGAAGGGAGGGTTCGGGGCCGATGCAAGGACTGGACTTAGCTCCCTAGGTGCCGCGGTCAGTTGCCGGACACGGATTTATATATAAATATATATATATAAATATATATATACCCACTCATCACGGCCATCTTTGTTGTAACCATTTCTGTGTTTATAAATGCATTATCTCTGAGAATTTTCATATTTGATGTTCTGTTTATTTTTGTCCCTTTTGTTTTTCTCCACCCTGTCTTCTGGCCAATGGCATTTTAATTTCCTTTCGTCTTTTTTTTTTTTTTTTTTTTAAATCATGGCAGATTTCAGAGAAAGGAGAAAATGGAAAAAAAAAATCAGGAAACCAATTGTTATAAAGTAATTTAAAATGAGGAAAAAAAGAAAAACTTATGTACAAAACCAAGGGGTGTTTTTAGAACCTTGTATAGAAATAAATTCGTGTAAAAGGATCAGAGGCAGTGGAGCTACTGATGTGAGCATAAGCGTGGGAAACAGCTATTTGGGGAGACGTTCAAGGCCAGTGCTAAGGATTTACAGTAGAGTGTGCGAACGGTAAGAACGAATGCTGTGTGATGGGGCCGTGTGTGTATCCCTAGCCATAGAAGGGCACACCTTTGAAATTTCTGAAGTGAAATCTTGGCTTATGAGGGTTCCTGCGTACAAATCCTGCTGTCAGGACTGTGTCGCCTAAGGTGTAAGAGCAGGGTTTCAGTCGTGTGTTAACAAGATACCTCGAAGCTCTCCCTATCCAGGAAATGGAAGCACGGCCTCCTGGAAGGACCTGCACTGCTGCCAGAGCATCCGTGGGCTCAGTGCTAATTCCAGCTGGCATATCCTGTGGCACCTAAAACCAGAGGTTTCCAGTGGTGGAACCCATAACCGGGATTGAAGAACGAAACAGGACAGTTGTAGTGCTGAGGCGGAGAGCATGGGCGGGAAACCTGGACCTCCGCCCTGGCTCTCCCATCAACCAGTGTCGGCCGCAGTGCTTCTTCAGCTGTTAAATGAAGGGATTGGGCTACATCACCTCCAAGATTCCTTTCCGAAAATTAAAAATCTTTAAGCACCGAAAAAGTTGTGGCAGAGCTCCCACGTCTGACAACGTGGCCGTCCTGTGTGGGACCGCCGGGCAGCCACGCTCATTAGCTGGTGGCGTGTGGATAGGCAGTGAAATAACACCTCTTAGCTTAGGGCTTGTGCTCTCGGGTGGGCATCCAAGATAGTCTCAGCCTGTGGTGTGATACTGACGACCGTATCACGTATGACCAAACGTGCAGCGTGTTAGTTGCCTGCGTGTTTACTCCTTTCCCCCCTGTTCTCTCCCACTGTTGAATTGACACTGAGAGCCCTACCTTCATCACCGGTATTACAACCAGCATCTCTTTGGAAGGGTGCCCTCCCTCACACTTCAACAGCAACAACCCTATGAAGTAAGCAGTGTCCCAGGCATATGGTAGAGGAGGAAATAGGCACGGAGATCGTGTCATCCAAGGGCCTGCCGCTTGCAATCAGAGGGACGTCTTCTAGATTCTATTGCTCTGTCCACCACCTGCTCAGTAGTAAACCTGGGGTTTCACCTTGCCCCCTTTTTACCTATTTGAGCTGAATGATGTGGCTGAAATGTTTCATTGAAAACCTACCATGTGGGCGTTCCCTGGTGGCCTAGTGGTTAGGATTTTGGGCTCTCACTGCCGCCACCCGGCTTCCCTCCCTGGTGGCTTCACTCCCTGGTCGGGGGACGACAACCCACAAGCCGCGGCAGTCGAAAAAAACCCAATAAACCCCCAAACCCAAACCTGCCACGTGACATTAATATTAAGAGCGCGTGATTAGGGGTGACAGTGATCTCCAAAACTGTCTTACTAACACTCTGCGGCTCTGGGCGTTGAGTTCTGCGTCCCTGGTGTGGTGGCGGCCTGTCGTGCACTTGGTGGCTTTCCATCCGGACGAGGAGCGTAGCTGTCGCTGTGATGTCGCGGACCAGGGTGATAGCGGGCATCCAACTGGCCCCGTTGTGACAGCTCCGTGCCCCGATCCTTTCAGAATCATGGTGCCAGTTAACATCGTACACAAACTCGAATAAAAAGGGAGACAAACAGGAGGGCAAGGCCAGAAGCACTCTGTCACTTTACAAGCGAGAACGTCCTCAAGTGACAGGTACCCTGACAAAAGGTGTGGAGAGTCGCAGCTTTATTGTGTGAGTAGTTCTTTGTACTCCTAAGTAGAGTTTATAAATAATTGTTTCCACGTTAAAACATAATCCTGGGGAGTTGGTGTTCGCGCGAGTGAACAGAAACGGGGAGGATTTAAACCTCGCACCGCCAGGCGCCTCCTCAACTTCCCAAAGAAACCGGCGACTCGGGAGAAGGCACCTGCCCTGGTCGCCAGCTTCACATTCCGCCAAGGGGCCGATTCACATTCCCCAGCTGCTGAGAAGGACTCTTTGTGGGCTGAGAGCCCAAAGAGACAGGTTTCCTTGCTCTCACGCCCGCACGTCCCCGTCCTGGAGGGGCTGGAAGTTTGAGCGAGGACGCAAAATGGCGCCCTCAGCCGCGGCGGCCACCGCCGCCGGCCCGGCACCCGGCCGACCCGCCACGGACTAGCGTCTGCGCCAGGCGAAGGCGACTCGGAGGGCCCTCTACTCAGACCGGAAGTTCGTCTCGTGAGGGCGGAAGTTCCCCTCGTGAGGGCGGAAGGGCTCCAGGCCGGGTAGGAGCGCTTCGGCTCCCTTCGCTTTCAGTCACTTCCGGGGCGGAGCGGAAGTTGCTTTGTTTTGCTTCAAGATGGCTGCGGGGATGTATTTGGAACACTATCTGGACAGTAAGAGCAGGCTGGAGGAGGGGGTCAGGGGTCACAGACGGGTGGGGGGGATCGGGGCCGAGGAGCTCTACGGCCCCGAAGTCACGGTGGTCAGAAAGTCACAGTCGTGAAGGGTTGAGTGAGAGAAAATACTGGAGGGTGTGAAGAAATAGGGGGCGGGGCACCGGGGTCGAGGCCTCGCTCTGGGGTGTAGACGAGGGAGGGGCTGCGCGGCAGTGCTGGGGGACAGCTCTTGAAGGGCTGGTGGGCATAGCCGGTAAGATATTTGCTGTCCGCGTCTGCAGGGTCTGTGGCCTCAGCATATATCATTTTCTTAAAGTCGTTCCGAATCGGTCGTTTTCGTATTGATGTATCATCCACTGCCATTTGGAGCAGCGATGAAGATCTGCTCGCGGCTCCTCCAACCAGTTCTTTCGAAGAAGCGGCTTCTCGTGGGGATGGGGGGTTACGAGTGACCACTGTCAGATGATGAACTGGAAGGCTTCTCCTCTTGGAGTGAAGATCCAATTCCCATCAGATGGAAATCTGGTGTTATGTTTATGCCATTTGTGTAACCTACCTCTTCACAGAGTCTGTCACCCTATGCCCTTACATTTGCCTTACCGTTGAGGGTCATTCATTCATTCATTCGTTTTTTGAAGTCCTGCTATGGGTCAGACATAATGGCAGGTACTGGCGATATAGAAGAATGAATAAGACCCGGCTCTTGCCCCCAAGTGCTCATAGTCTAGTAGAACACAGGTTCTGCTAATATTTATAAAACAGTGTGACAAATGAAATAATAGAAATACATTAAAAGGACAGTAGGTAACACTGGAGAAAGAGGGGCTCATTACCTGGGGGTGTAGGTAAGCTTTACAGAGGATGTGATGTATAGAAACTGGAAGGTTGAATGCGGAGAGGGAGAGGGAATTGCAGGTTGGGGAGAGCATCAGCAAAGGCGTTGTGATGGGTTTGTGGCAAAGCCAGGGAAAAGTGAGGCCAGAGTGTTTGATGTATAGGACTCCGAGGTGGAAGATTGGGAAATGAGACTGGAGAAGGTAGCTGGGGCTAGGTTGTGCAAGGTCGTTTAAGCCAAGCTAAGAAGCTTGCACGTTATATTTATTTATTTTTGTTTGGTTTGGTTTAGCTGCATTGGATCTTCGTTGCCACCCGCAGGCTTCCTCTAGTTGTGGTGAGCGGGGGCTACTCTTTGTTGCAGTGCGCGGGCTTCTCATTGCTGTGGCTTCTCTTGTTGCGGAGCACGGGCTCAAGGCGCGCAGGCTTCAGTAGTTGTGGCTCGCGGGCTCTAGAGCGCAGGCTCAGTAGTCGTGGCGCACAGGCTTAGTTGCTCCGCGGCATGGGGCATCTTCCCGGACCAGGGCTCGAACCTGTGTCCCCGGCATTGGTGGGCAGATTCTTAACCACTGCATCACCAGGGAAGTCCACCAGCGTGCACTTTAAATAGCGAGGAACCAACAGATTTTCTAAATAGGGTGATTTTTTTTAATATAAAGGAAAATAAATGTTGTATGATAAATTGGAGCATGATGACATTGGTAATAGGGAGATCAGTTAGTGATAACAGTCCTGGTCAGAGATGACGACCTGATCTCAGGGAGTGACAGAAGTGTTTAGGAGTTAGATAATACAGGATTCACTGAATGACTGAGTGGCTGAGAGAGAAGGAGGAATCTAAGGTGACTTCTCTGTTTCCCGTTTGGGAGGTGAGGTAGACAGTAAGTCATCAACAACATAGGAAATTCAGGAGTAACAGTAACATATTTATTCAACTTAGATTTAAGCATAGGAATGGTAATTGTATCTGTAAGAGTGACTGAGATGGAGATCATTCAGAGAAAGCAAGTGAGAAAATTAGAGGATTAAATTAAGTGTAAGCTCAAGAAAATATTAACATTTAAGGGACAGGCTAAGGAAACGTCAATGATGGAATTGCTAGAAAATTATGTGATGAGATTTGGAATCTTAAGAGGAAGAAAGTTACTCGAAGACGGGAAGATGGTGCCAGATGCTGCAAACGTAATTTTTTTTAGGATAGGACTAATAACCGAGCATTTGATTTGTTAAGTCATTGACGACTTAATCTCAGTAAACTGGTGGTGGCGAACCTGAGTTCATAGGTTAAAGCAGTGGAGGCATTTTAAAAGTTGGAAGTGGAGTCATGGGAAGAGATTTTTCTTTTATGAGAGAGACTTAAGTATTTATGCATTTACTCAAGTATTTATTGAAGATCCTCTGTAGCACATCATAGTTCTAAACTCTAGAGAAATAGGAAAGAAGACAGATACATCTAACCCTTCTGGAGAGCTGGGGAGACATACCAAATAACTAATTACACAATTACTTATTTAAGTACATTGGATAAAGAGCCCAAAAGGGTAGACATAGAATACCACGACAGGGACTTCCCTGGTGGTCCAGTGGTTAAGATTCCACGCTCCCAATGCAGGGGGCCCGGGTTCGATCCATGGTCAGGGAGGGAACTAGATCCCACGTGCTGCAAATACAAGATCCCACATGCCGCAACTAAAAGGTCCCGAATGCGGCAACAAAGATCCCGTGCACTGCAACTAAGACTCCGTGCAGCGAAATACATATTAAAAAAAATTGTATGACAGCATAATCCAGGGCACTTGTTGGAGTCTGGGGCAGTCAGGGTTGAGCTGAACTTTGAAGAATGAACAGGAATTTGTAGGCCAGGAGGTGTGGTGTAGGTGGGATGAAGAAGACTGGGCAGGGCATTCTGGGCAGAGAGGGTAGCGTGTGAAAAGCCAAGTGTCCTGAAGGGCACTGGCAAGTTCAGGGCACTCGGAGGAGGCCAGTATGATAGAGCAGAGAGAGCACAGACGGGGCTGACGTGAGTTAGGGCTGGTGTGAGGGAAGCAAGGGCCAGAAAGTGCAGAATAGGAATAGGAATATTGCAGTAGGAGGTTACTAGAGGGTTATAAACAGGATGGTGACTTGATCAGATCTGCAGTTTTTAAAGAACGTTCTTGCTGCTGTATGGAGAGCAGATTGGAAGTGTGTGTGTGAGGAGTGGTGGCGGATGCCAGGAGGGTATTTGTAAGTTGAGGGCAAGGAGCTTGGAGACAGAGATGGAAAGGAAAGGGGAAGGCTGATTTGTAGAGTAAAGTCACTGAAGGGAGGAAGGGTGGGAAAACTGTGTACAGATGGAGGGGTTAGTTGTGGAACGAGGCAGACGTGACCTCTCCTGAAAGCAGAATGGTGAGTGCTATCACAGATAATCCAGCGGTTTGAAGGAGGGAAAACCGAGTGTGCGTTTGGACCTGTTCTTTAAAAGCAGCTGTAGGGCCTAGGGCGTCCAGGGAGGCTCAATTTCTCCTCTTCTCCCCAGGTATTGAAAACCTCCCCTTCGAACTGCAGAGAAACTTCCAGCTCATGAGGGACCTGGACCAAAGAACAGAGGGTACGTACAGAGTAAGGAGTCCAGTGTACAGTGAGTGTGTATATGATCGTGTCTTCTTCTGTTTGGTGTTACCATATCATCTGGTCTGGATTGCTGCAGCTTCTCTCTCTCTCACTCTCTTGCAATTCTTAAAAGGAGAGTAATAATGACCTATATTTGTGTGTCAGCTCTTCCATAACATATGGAGTATTGTGACAGTGCCTCAAGAATTCAAAGATGCTATGCTCTTTATATCTCCCTCAAGAAGAATTTAAAAAACCAAAGTCATTCCTAGAATCATTTCTGTTCTCCATGTTGAATACGTTTATAGGAAGACTAGAGTGTTTCTACTCCATTGGATTGTTAATGTTACTGTCACAAAATTCACTGTGGCTTTAGACTGCAACTCATGTTGGTAGACAGGAACTGTGCTGCATGAGAAGATCTTAAAAAGCAAGAAAAAAAGAAGGGAGAGCAGCAATTCACAAACATCAGGATCTCTACACTACATTCTTCAGCCGCACAGAAGCACTAGGTGCCATCTGTGGCCTTGCCTGGACGTTGCGCAAGTTCGGCTGCACCGAGGCATTCATTTGGAGCCTGAGGCCACACTACAGTGGCCAGCTTTGTCTCTTCAAGGTCAAAGGTGTTTGTTGGAGCTCTCTCCCCACACCTGCTGAAGGATATATAGGTGCGTCCCCATGTAACTGTGCCCAAGGATGTAACAAGCTGTTGTTAGAATACCTAACGCTGTGATTTAAGTTACCCTTGGTAAGTTTACTCGTGAAAAGGTGAACGTCATCTAAAATCCTGGACGTAGGCCCCTGAGAACTCCCTGCCGAATGCTGAGTACCAGCTCTTTGCTTTGTCATGCCGTCCCAGCTCTTGAGTTCGTGCACAGAAAGGCCAGTTGGAGGTTAACTGAGCTCCATACATGCTTGTCCAGCTTCCTCCAAGGGCCTCGAACGAAGCGGGGCGTAAACCTGGTGTGCGCGCACGTCTTCCCTATTACCTATTGCTGCCCCGCGTCGCAGTCCTACTTTTTTCTCCATCGACATTTTTTGTGAGCACTACCAGATACCGGGCAGTGGGCATTGAAAGTCTCGCTGTCCTGGGACTCACCAGCCTCGCAGAAACGTTTGGAGCAATATCTAAAATGCACAAACAGGAAAAAAAAAAGTGATGGGAAATATAAGCAAGTTGTAAACGATGAGCAAAACAGGGTGGGCAGTAAGTAGAAGGACTGTGCCGTGCATGGACCAGGGCCTAATTTTAAATGATGAGATATAGATGTACAGACCTGGAAGCCAGCAGCAGCAGATCACCCAGCCTGGTTTGTAGCACTCAGAGCTGTCGTGGGATGTTTTCGAGACAAGAAACCAAATGACTTTTGAGACAAAGTTCATGGTTCACGAGGCAGCAAGCCCTGCAAAGAAGCATCTTCAGACAGCGACAAAAACACACTTCGTATTAGTGCCGGGTACAAAGAATCCCTCATTATGGTTCAATAAATTCAGTTCCAACCATGATAGCAATGTTTTCAGCACCCGAAAGCACCTTTGAAACAAATATTGTGAACATGTTGCATTACTTGAGTACGTGGCGCAGTACCTAGGAACGTTCAGTACGTTTTAATTCGAAGGTTATGATGGTCAATGGAAAAGGTCCAAGGAGCAAGAGGAAGAAGTGTGTTCCACCTAGCCACTCAGGGGCCATTGTGACCAGGCCTCTGTCTCTGTTGTAGACCTGAAGGCTGAAATTGACAAGTTGGCCACTGAGTATATGAGTAGCGCCCGCAGCCTGAGCTCCGAGGAGAAGTTGGCCCTTCTCAGACAGATCCAGGAAGCCTATGGCAAGTGCAAGGGATTTGGTGACGACAAGGTGCAGCTTGCCATGCAGACCTATGAGATGGTATGGCCCTGTTCATGGCTCCCCACCTGCCTCCCGGCTATTCCTCGGGGTCCTAGAGCCCCTCCTTCAGCCGTGTTGGGATCTGTTCTGGGTCTGGGAGATCCACAGACTCTGCCTCAGCCTGTTTTCTCTCACTGGAACCAGCCCTGTAGCCCTTCCTTCCCCTTCCTTCCACCCAGGTGGACAAACACATCCGACGACTGGACACAGACCTGGCCCGTTTCGAGGCTGATCTGAAGGAGAAGCAGATTGAGTCAAGCGACTATGACAGCTCTTCCAGCAAAGGCAAAAAGAGTGAGGAGGGGGTGGGGCTGTGGCAGGTGGGGCGAGGACCCCAGGGAGAAGCCGGCCTGGTCCTCAGCTCCAAGGGAGGGCCGCCGCGTCGGAGGAGGGGCCGGGGGAGGGGGCCTTAACCCATCCTTCTGTCTCCCTGCCTTCTGGCTTCCCCCCCTCTTGCCCAGAAGGCCGGACTCAAAAGGAGAAGAAAGCTGCCCGTGCTCGTTCCAAAGGGAAAAACTCCGACGAGGAAGCCCCCAAGGCCACCCAGAAGAAGTTAAAACTTGTGCGCACGTGAGTGTGTCAGGAAGCATTTTGCCAAGGGACAGACTCCTCTTTCCCGCCACCACCCCAGCCACAGCGCCCCTTGCCACTTTGCTGTCTTCTGTGCCAACAACTCTCCTTGCCATTTTGGTATCTGCTGAATACAGAGGAGAGGCCACAGACCACTAGCCCCCCAGGGACCTCCTCTGCCGGCTCGGAGCATCTCAAGCTGTAGCTTCCCTTCCTGCAGATGACACTTTCTCTTCCTCTTGGCACGCAGAAGCCCCGAGTATGGGATGCCCTCAGTGGCCTTTGGCAGTGTCCACCCCTCTGATGTGTTGGATATGCCTGTGGACCCCAACGAGCCCACCTATTGCCTTTGTCACCAGGTCTCCTATGGAGAGATGATTGGCTGTGACAATCCTGACGTAAGAACGGTTTCGCCTCAGGGTGGCGGGGTTCTGGTGGACGTGAAGGGGGCTGGGTACAAGAAGGGGGGCGACGGTTGAGTAGTGGGACTCTGGGGTAGGAGGGACATAGTTGGAGTTGGTTGGCCTTGGACCCTTCAAGAATTCTCCCAAGGGACGGAATAAGGGAGTACTCCTAAGGGATGGGGGGGGAATGGAGGGTGGGGGGGTGGTTCTTTTCTTTCCTCTGCCCCACCCTGGTCCTTGAGTTCTGCTTCTTCCATCCTCTTCCTTTCCCAGTGTTCCATCGAGTGGTTCCACTTTGCCTGCGTGGGGCTGACCACCAAGCCTCGGGGGAAGTGGTGAGTGAGAGCTGCGGTGGGGCTGGGCTGTCACGAGCTCAGTGACAGAGGGCACCCCCCCTTTCGCTCACTCTCTCCCCTTCTCTGCCACGTTCCTCTGTAGGTTTTGCCCACGCTGCTCCCAAGAACGGAAGAAGAAATAGACAAGGGCCTTGGATTCCAACAGAGTTTCTTCCACATCCCCTGACCTGGGCGAGTGGGGAGCGGGATGCCCGGCTGGGGTCAGGGAGAGGCGGGTGGTGCAGAGCCGTCATCCCCGCTCCTCCCATCCCCACTCCTGGTGCTGAGGCTGCACCCAGACCCTGGTACGGGGGTGGCTGCAGCCACTAACGGTATGTGCTCTCACTCAGCCTGCCCCCTCCAGAGGGAAGGGGTCTTGCCCACTGTCCTTTTGCCTCCATGCTGAGGTTGGTGCTGTATTTTTGAGGGATGGTCCTCTTTACTCCCCTTGCTTTGTATTTAAGGACTGGGGCAGTAGTATGGGGCCCTCCCCCAGCCTCCTGATCCCCTCCCCTCGTGGGGGGCCATGGCGTGATAAACTTTCTTCACTCTCTTCCTGCTTTTCCAGTGGGGGCTCCTCCAGATCATCTGGGCTGCGGCCCTGGCTGAAGGGTCACCCCTTCCTCTGTGCCAAGAGGATTCGTCCTGGTTTGTGAGTGGGAGGGGCAGGGTGGAGTGCAGATATCTCATATGTAAAGGAATTGGGTCGGTGAATAAAAGCTGTACATGTTGGCCTGCTGTGTTTATTGTAGAGACACTATTTTAGTACATGTGCTAAGCATATTTTGCATCCTCTGAGTTGGCTAAAAGATGGGAGGATGACATGCCATAAGTGGGACAAGATGTGGAACCAGAAGTGGTACCTCTGCCCCAGAATCCACAACTTCTCAACTTGGGAACCCCCAGAGCTGCCTGGGGACTGGGCCTCAGACCAGGGGTTTACAAAACCTTTAAGATTCTGCATCTTTTCTCCCTCAGATACCTTTCACTTAATTTCCAGTAAATGTGTATTTTGTGCTTTATACGTGAGCAATTATACTAAGTATCAGGCTGACTTATTTTAAACACAAAACAGAAAAATACGTAGTTTGCCCTACACCTGTGAGCTGTCTGGCCCGCCTCCACCAGGAAACCACCTCCTTAGACTGAGCCCCGCTTATGCCCCGTCTCCCCCTCACCCGAAGCCCCTGGAACCCCCTCTTGCTTCTCTTTCGGCTCCTTACCTGGAGGCGCCCTCTCCAGACTTTGTGTTGTGCGTCCCATGTCCGCCCGCCTCACCTCCAGGCCTCACCCGCTCTTGGGCAGATTGTGAAATAGGGCTAATAACAGTACCCACTTTACGGGACCACCTTGAGATGGAATAGCGGTCACACGTAAGGAACAACGCGGGAGCTCCGCCATCCACGGCACCGAGTCAGTGATCGCTCTCGCCCTCCTTGTCCTCTCGAGCTGGAGCGTGACACGCGCGGACCCGCACCCGCCCTCCGGCCGAGCCCCGCCCAGCGTCCGTTTCCCCGCCCCCCGCGTGGCCCGCCCCGCCCTTTGTGACGTCGGCGGCCTCGCACGCGCGGCACCCGCCCGCCGGCCAGCCCTGGCTCGGCCCGTTAGAGGCCGCTCGGTCCGGGGAACACGGGCGGCCGTCCGGGGCCATGAGGCAGCTCGCCGCCGCCTCCCTTCTCTCACTCCTGAGGGGTGAGCGCGCGTCCGCCCCCGGAGCCCTCCCGGCACCGTCTCTGAATCGCCTTCCCCGGGGCCGGCCGTTTCCAGCCCCGCCCCCAGCCCTCTCGCCCTCGCCCGCGGGCTCGGCGGCCAGACGCCCCTGTCCCCGTGTGCACGGCCCCGCTCACCCGGCTGCGGCCGCCCGGCCCGGCGGGTGTCGGGAGTTGGGTCCATCCGTGGTCTGTTCCCCGCCCCGCAGTGCTGCTCCTGCCTCCGGCATCGGCCCCCGCCCAGGATTCCCTCTCGACCTCCACTCCGGGCAGCCCCCTCTCTCCCGCCGAGTATGAGCGCTTCTTTGCGCTGCTGACCCCAACCTGGAAGGCAGAGACCTCCTGCCGGCTCCGCGCAACCCACGGCTGCCGGAACCCCACCCTCGTCCAGCTGGACCAGTATGAAAACCACGGCCTGGTGCCGGAAGGTGAGGGCCCGCCTCGAGGGCCAGGCCTGTGCTCGCTGCACCCGTGGCTGGCACCTCACGCTGAGCCCGCGTGCTGGCCTCTCCAGACCCCAGGAGCCCACCGCCCCTTCCCGCCCCCTCCCAGAGGCCGTGCCCCCCTCCCAGAGGGCTTGTCCCCTGGTGTGTTCACCTCCGCCGCGCGCCCTTCCGCAGGCGCTGTCTGCTCCGACCTCCCTTATGCCTCCTGGTTTGAGTCTTTCTGCCAGTTTACTCAGTACCGTTGCTCCAACCACGTCTACTACGCCAAGGTGAGGCCGGGACAGAGGTCCGATCTGGTGTCAAGGATCAAGGGACAGGCGGTGGCAGTGGCTCCAAGCCAGCCTTAGGGCCTCCCTCCCTGCCACGTTGCCATCATTTACCCAGATTATACGTGCGTACAGTCTCACCTTGGGCATTCAGACTGTCAGGACAGTCCTGTTACTGCAGGAAAAGTAGGGAAGAGGGATGGGAGGGGGCAGAGATAAGCCCTTCCAGCAGGTCAGTGATGTCATTCAAGTCAAAAGCAAAAGACTGAAGGCAGGAGTGTGGGCCAGACGGGAGTCTGATCTTGCAGGGGACCCTTTCTCAGGTCTAGAGAGTTCCACCGGGGGCCATGTCCCCTCATTCCCGCCCGGGAACTGTGAGAGAGGAGACCCGAGGGACAGGGACTGAGGATAAGCAGGAGTAGAAGTCCACCCTTTGGGAACGGCGTTCCCACTTTGCTTCTCTCCTTGCAGAGGGTCCGGTGCTCCCAGCCACTCTCAATACTCCCACCAAACACTCTCAAGGAGGTGGACACTTCCTCTGAAGTGCCGCTGCTCACGACGATGACCTCCCCCAAGTCCTCCCACATCACAGGTGAGACCCTCCCAGCACCCGGGAGACTCCCAGCCTCTCCTCCCACGAGTGCCCGAGCCCAGGGTTTAAGGCATCAGTGGGAGGGACATGGGGAGATGAGCCAGTGGAGGTGGCCACGGGCAGCTATTTACATAAGGGAGAGCCTGCTTTTTCTGAATACAAGTTAGGGCTTTCCTGTCCCAGGACGTTTTACGACATTACGTACATTTCTGCCCTGAACCGATTTTTCCTAGCTCCCCAAGACCTTCCTGCATTAAGAAGTGCTCTGGGACTTTTCCCAGCTAAGATCTTCACTCTAGAAAGGATTGGTTGCTAAGTATTCAGAATACTTGGTGTTTCCTAAGTGAGGGGGACAAAAGGTGGTATTTGAGGTGGGTTAGAGAAGAGGACCACCTGTAAGGGAGGTGGAAAGGGGACCGGTAACGCTGCCACCGCTGTCGCCGTGCTAATATTCTTTTATTTTGCTATTTGTATTCTTTCCTGTGTTTTTTGATGCTCAACTGCGTGAATATGTGTCATTTGCGCTGCCTTCCTCTGCCTTCGTGTTTATGTGTGTGTTTGTGTGTGTTTACGTGTTTATGTCTGCGTTTCTGTGCGTCCCTCTGCGAACAAAGACACCTGGGGTCAGAAACCTGACCGTCCCTTTCCCTTCTCCCTCCTGGTCCCTCCCAAACCCTGCTGCAGCCACAGAACGACAGGCCTTCCAGCCCTGGCCCGAGCGGCTTAACAGCAACGTGGAGGAGCTGCTACAATCCTCCTTGTCCCTGGGCGGCCAGGATCAAGGGCAGGAGCAGGAGGAGGAGGAGGAGCAGGAGGAAGGACAGGGCACAAAGGAGGCGCTGGAGGCCATGTCTGGGTTGCAGGCAGACCCGGAGCCCAAGACCCAGTCTGAATCTGTATCCTCCAACCCTGTCTCCTTCACCCGCCGGGTGCGGGAAGTGGAGTCTACTCCCATCGTGATGGAGAACGTCCAAGAGCTCATCCGATCCGTGCAGGAAATGGATGAAATGAATGAAATGAATGATGTGTATGAGGAGGAGAATATCTGGAAAGCCCAGAGTCCCGGCAGGTACAGGAAGTTCTGTCTGCCCCACTGGCCCTACCCTCCCTGCTGTCTTTGGGGATGAGAAGCCCCCTTTGCTGGAGAAGACCCCTTTTCTGGAGGTCTCGACCTTCAGACCCACTCAGATCTGCCTGGGCTTCAGGTGCACCTAGCCGCTGCCCGCCTCGCCTGCTCTGTGGCCGTCATGGGCTTAAGCACTGCCCTAGACGTCTGTCTCTACATGAAGTACTGGGGTGCGCCCTGAACCTAGAGCTACCAGACTTGGGTTCTGGGGTTGTCCCTGGCCCTGATGAGCTCCGCAACTTTTACTTCCCCTTTCTGGATCTCAGTTCCTCATTTGTAAAAGGAGGCAGTTGGTCTGGAGGCCTCCGAGGCCCCATCCAGCATGCTGAATGTGTGTGACTGAGCCGAGAGGCTAAGGGAAGGGGAGGGGAGGGGAGTGGGCGGGCTTTCTGCCCCAGCCTTCTGGCCCCTCCCTCCCAGCCGGTGCCATCTTCTTGCAGTCTCCTGCAACTGCCCCACGTGGAGGCCTTGCTGGCACTGTGCTACTCGATTGTGGAGAACACCTGTGTCATAACCCCTACAGCCAAGGCCTGGCAGCACTTGGAAGATGAGATCTTTGGTTTCGGGAAGTCGGTATGCCCACCGTGCTGTGTAATGGCTCCATGCTCGCCGGGCATCCTCTGGGCCTCGGGAGGATTAATGGGCGGGGCTACACAAAGCCCGAGGCATCATTGGGGAGATTCTCTCCAAGTGAGAATCCCTTCTTTGGAAGGGTGTCTCCAGCTCCCCGTAAAGGAGGAAGGCACAAGACGGAGTCTGGAATCCATTTCAATCCAGAATTCATTCTGTGGCTGTGCCTTGTTAGGTTTGAGTCCTCTTCTGAGCCAGTTCGCCACCGGCAGGACTTGGCTTTACCTTAGATGTAGCTCTTCTTTCCAGAGGGATCGTAGAACCCTTTCCAGGGATCTGTAGAGAGATCCCAGCCTCGATGTGTCCTCGGCACCCAGCAAGTCCTATTCCCAGGAAATAGGACTTTCAAAAAGTGCAAGTTAGCAAATGTTTGTTGAGAGCTGGTATGCCAACCCATTCATCCGTTTGTTCATATATTGATCGGGCTATTAGGTATTGGAGACGTTAGCAACTCTGTCTTAGGGGTTTTAGCAATGAGTGCAACAGATCCCATCCCGTCCTCCTGGAGCCCGGATAAGTACAAAGTGCAGAGAGAAGATGGAGAGCACAGGCGGCGCGCGGGGCAGGATCGGGGAACCGCCTCTGGGAGGAACCGACGTGTAAACTGAGACCTGGAGCTAAAAGAAGTTAACCAGGCGAAAGAAGGGGTTGGTAGAACTTCCTGCTGGAGGGGTTAGTGTCAATATGTGCAAAGTCTCGGAGGCAAGAAAGAGAAGAAATTCCACGTGGAACCAAAAAACGAGCGCGCTGCTGCTGCCGCCGGCCCGCAGGGAGCCGAGAGCAGGGGTTCGTTCAGTGGCCCTACAAAAGGAGTATGGCAGGCGCTGGAGAGAGAGCCTTTCTGGGTCTTTTCGTTTTTGTTTTGGAGTGTAGGAAGTCAGGAGTGGTGGAGGGCTCCCTGGATTTTGAGGCTTGGTTGAGGGCACAGTAAGGAGACCGTTTGACCTGGAGATAGAGGCAAAGAGATAATAAGGGTCATGATGTGAATAATCCCGAATGGCAGTCTGAAGCATTTGTATTTAACTTGGTAAGAAAAGAGAATTCAATCATGATTTGGGGTCGGGGACATGATGACGCGCCCCCCGTGAGCTGTTAGGAGGAGCAAGCAAGGCGACGTAAGAGATTCTGCGACTGCGCTGACGGGGTGGACTGGCGATGCCGCGGGGCGGGATCCTCCTTCCTCCTGGAAGGCTGGGGAGACTCGCTCAGGGCAGAGAGCCCCACCAGGAGGTGATGGGCTCCACGTCCAAAACGTCCTCCAGGAACTTGGAGGCTCAGAACCTAGGTGCTCGGGCAGAGGACACGTTTTGGAGTTGGAAGCACCAGGACCAGTGCCTCAGCTCCACACGCACAAGACGTGGGTTTGAGCAACTGACTCAGCCTCACGGAGCCTCGGTTTCCTCGTCAGGCAAACGGAGGCCTGCTTAGTACCTATGCTAATAGAAGGTTCCCGTGGGGACCAAAGGAGATGATGGCATTTATCGCCACGGTGTGCAGCTCTGTGCCAACTCTTTGTGAATGTTAGCCTTACCACTAGCGGAGAGGAGGGGAGGGTTATGAGTCTTTTTCAGACAGCCTAAGTTAGACGTCTGTCAGGCACTTGGCCGTGGGGATTTGGAGCTCAGGAAAGAGACCAAAAGTGATGGTAACGGTTTGGGTGTCACCAGCAGGGAGATGAACATTACCTGTGAGTAGATAAATTATCCAGGAAGAGGGTGAAGAAACAGAGAGCCGACGGGAGGCCCTTGAGGACCCTTGGGGAGGGGGGCAGGGAAAAGCCACGGGAGCTTCTGGAAGAGTCTTAATGCGGAGACATTCTGCGGAGCGGCTCTGGAGGGCGGCAGCGGGGGAGCCCCCGCCTCGGTTCCTCGGCCACACTCCTCCTCAGGTCTGTGACAGCCTCGGGCGGCGACACCTCGCCACGTGCACCCTCTGTGACTTCTGCTCCCTGAAGCTGGAGCAGTGCCACTCGGAGGCCAACCTGCAGCGGCAGCGGTGTGACAGCTCCCACAGGACGCCCTTCCTCAGCCCCCTGCTCACGTCCCAGAGCATGTCCACCGGCGCCCAGGTACCGAGGAGGGTGGCCCGCGGCGGCCGGGGCCTCAGGCCCCCGGCAGGACGGGGCAGCGGGGGGGGGCCAGGACGCCCACCCCTCCCCTGTGCCCTGCGCCACAGATAGGGACCCTAAAATCGGGCCGCTTTTACGGGCTGGATTTGTACGGCGGGCTGCGCGTGGACTTCTGGTGTGCCCGGCTGGCCACCAAGGGCTGCGAGGACAGTCGAGTCGCCAGCTGGCTCCAGGCCGAGTTCCTCAGCTTCCAGGATGGGGACTTCCCCACCAAGGTCAGCGCCTTCCCCAAAGCTCAGCCCCGCCCTGCTCATCCTGGTTCCTTCCCGTCCCTTGCTCTGGGGACCCCTAGGATGTGGAGGGGGCCTTGGGGCCCCGGCCTCACGGAGCCTCCTGCCTCTCCCCAGTAGACCGCCCCCCGGACCCCCAGGAGAGCAGGACTGTGCTTAGCAAAGGAGGAGGGATCTGGAGGGCTGGGCAGGCACAGGGCATATGGGGGGCACGAGACAGGTCTGGTCGCAGCCCTGCCGGTTTACCTGCAGGGGGTGGGGTGGGGGACTTCATCTCTGCCCCAAACGGCTGCTCCCTGGCCGTGACCCCGTGCTTCCCTGCCTAAGTCTGGAGGCTCCTTCCCACATCTTCCAGTGCTTTCCCTCTCAATGGGATCAACTTTGCTCCCTGCCCCCGGAACTAGCTGCTGTAGCTGAGAGCCCGGCCCCTCCCTTCTGTGGTTTAGCAGGAAAAATCAAGACCAGGAAAAGCAGAGGCAGCTTAAGAAAGGGCTTTTATCTGAGCCGAGAGGTCTCTGCCCAGCTCTTCTCCCTGGCCCCCTAGATCTGGAGGGGGTCTCGGAAGGCCTCAGCTGCTCCCCTGGATTTACAGATGGGCAGGCGAGGTTCACAGAGGGAAGTGACTGCCCCAGGGTCATACATCAGAGGCACTTCTGACCTCTTCCTCACTGAACAGTCCCTGGGAAGCTCCCTGAGGTGGGACTGCTGCTTGGGCCCCTTCTTCCCTGGCCCTCGTCCCTCGGCTGCTTTCCCAGCTAGGTGACCAGCAGGGCGCCCCCTTCTCAGCTCCAGCTCCTGGCTTTTTCCCAGCAACTGAACCATGGCTGAGGGTGGGACGGGGAGGGCAGAGGGGACGGCCCGGGTGCAGGGGGCCTGGTTCTGTGCCCTGGTCCTGCCATCGTGGGCACGCTCTGCAGGGCTGGTGTCCGGGAGGCTTCTGATGTCTTCCCACCTCCCATGCCCCGCCCCTGGCTTAGATTTGTGACACAGAATATGTGCAGTACCCGAACTACTGTGCCTTCAAAAGCCAGCAGTGTATGATGAGAAACCGGAACCGGAAGGTGAGACCCTCCCTCTGCCGCGGGCCCCTCCCAACCCGCCGCCTCCCTGGTCCGTTCTGGGCCCGCCGTGCCGCCTCCCTGGTCCGTTCTGGGCCCGCCGTGACGACCGAGCATCACGGGTGTGGAGAGCGGGTGCGTGTCCGGGCAGGGCCTCCTCCGTGCAGCTCTGCCCCCACCCCTCCCACCTTGGGGCGAGCAGCTCTCCCAGGCCCCCAGGCAGAGGGTTCCGGGAGGGAGGGAGGCTGCAGATCAGAGGCCCTGTGGATACTCCAGGAGGGAGGCTGAGGCCTCAGTCTTGCCTCTCTCTCTTACTCACCAAGTCGTCTCAGCCAAGTCACTTCCTCTCCAGCCTCAGGCTCCTCATGTCTGAGGGGGGCGGTCGGGCTACGTGGCGTGTCCCCCGCTTTAAAACCTGCGTCTGAGCTTCCTCCTTCCCTCTGCCGCCTGTGCCCACGCCACCCACCTCCTGTTCTTGAATTTCCGACGCCTCTGGCTCCTGGCTTTCCTGCCTGGAGCACGTGCGCCCAATCCCCGTGCAGGTGTCCCGCATGAGATGTCTGCAGAATGAGACGTACATCGTCCTGACCCCGGCCAAGAGCGAGGACCTCGTGCTTCGATGGAGCCAGGAGTTCAGCACCTTGACTCTCAACCAGGCCGGCTGAGCTGGACTCTGCCCTCTCCCCACCCACTTGCCACACCCTCCATGGCTCTCAGACCCCAGGTTGCCTCTTACTTGGCCCAGGCTCACGTTTCCCTCGGGTTGGGGCAGCCGTCCCCGTCCCCGGAGAGGTCTGCGATGGGAACTCCACCTACCTTAAAGGATATCTTTACATAAAGTGTTTATTTTCAACCCGTGTGGCCTGTTTTGGTTCTTATCCCCTCGTTGGCCCTGCCCCCCTTGCCCCGGGGGAGTCAACCCTCCAACCCCTGGATCCATCTGCAGGCGAGGGAACCATGGGAATCGTACTCAGGGAAGCAGCCCTCTGCCAGGAGGAGAAGCCCTGAGAAATCAGAGTTGGATTGAAGAAGGTCACAGCCGGTGTCTCGGGGACCATGTGGGCCATGAGGGCGTGGGTGCCTCCATTTCTGAAGCCCTGATCCCATGATCTCAGATGTGAGTGTAGGATTGTCCCTCCGGAGGACAATCTGAATGAGATTGTGTCCAGGGGGACCAATCCCAGACCGTAGGGTAGAACTTGGTCTTCATAGGAGGAAGGAAACAACTGGGCTGGAGCTCAGGAAACCTTTGCTGTGACGTCCAGTCATGGGCCCGATAGCCTGAATGTGGGGAGGAGCTGCATCTCGAAGCATCGGCCTTTACTAACCTGGGGTCTCCCAAAACGTGTTCGGGGGACACGTGTATGGGGAACTATACAGCATTTAAAAGAAAACATTTATGGGCTTCCCTGGTGGTGCAGTGGTTGGGGTTCCGCCTGCCGAGGCAGGGGACGCGGGTTCGTGCCCCGGTCCGGGAAGATCCCACGTGCCGCGGAGCGGCTGGGCCCGTGAGCCGTGGCCGCTGCGCCTGCGCGTCCGGAGCCTGTGCTCCGCAACGGGAGGGGCCACAGCAGTGAGAGGCCCGCGCACCGCAAAAAAAAAAACCACAAACTTTTATTATGGAAAAGCTCAAATGTGCACACGTAGAGAATAGTGTAATGCACTCCCATGCACCCTTCACCCAGCTGTGATTACCAACACGCAGTCAACCTTTTAAAGGCATGTCGAAGGCTCTGAGAAGCCCTGAGATAGAGAAACCTGTTTGACTTAGTGTTTCCCGTACTCGTTCGACCACCCTGTCCTTTTTCACCTACCGCTCAAAGCTTGTTTTCGAGTACTGAGCGCAGACAACCCGCCCGTCCCTATTGATCCAGAAGATGAGGGGCTCAGCCCAGGGTTCAGAGACGAGGGGCTGTCATCTGAGCCCCGCCCCCCCCATCTGCCGCCCCCCACACAGAGGGAGGTATAAACCACATGTGGCAAGAACGAAACCACCTGCGGGAACCCAAGAGAGACAGCTGGGGGGGGGGGGATGCCGAGGACAGCGGGAGGCTGGGGGTTAGTCATCTGGCATCTGTGGGTGGGTGTGCCAGTTAGGCTTCCCGGAAACTGCAGGGAGTGTGTGAGCTGGGAGTGGGTGGTTGGGTGGGGGGCATTAGTGGGGGCGAGTCGGGGCTGCAAGAAGTGCCATGATCTGCTGGGGTTTCTTCTCTGGCCAGTCCGTGGAGGCCACCGAGGGCACTGCTTCCTCCTCTCTCTCTCCCTCCCTCCCTCCCTCCCTGCCTGCTCGGGGTTGGGTGCGTGCAGGGAGCTGGGATCTGCCGAGATCTGCTGAGGTGCGTGGGTCCCACCCACCGAGGACAAGTCCCACCAGCCCAGCCCGGCCCAAAGCAGGCAGAAGCCGGCTTGGAGCAGCAGCTGAGCCACAGTGGTGAGCACAGGTATGGGGGCGTCCCAGGTGCGGTTGAACCTCACAGGGGCAGGCGGGGCAGCACCCCTTCTTTAGAACCGGGAGACATGGGTGGGGATGGAGGTGAGAGGGGGCCCTGGGTCCTGGGAAACCTTTTTGAATAAAGAGTTCAGAGGGACGGCCTCAGGCAGGCAGACCTCAGACAAGAGGATGATGGCCCCAGGCCTGAAGCACCAAGGTCCCCTGGGGCCTGTGTGTCCGGGGGTGTCTGCGTCTGCCCCTTCACCCCTTAGGCCCCCCGCTGTCATATGCTGAACCCCAGATCCCAGGCCACTGAGGAGGGAGGGCCCTCTGGGATGGTTTCCAGCCCTTTCCCACTCTCAGATAAGACAACCCCTGACCCTCTCACCCCAGGGCTGGGCCTCTGCTGGTGACAAGGAACTGATGTGATTAAACTCCACCAGCGGGTTCAAGGCACAGATCTGCTCTCACAGTTATCCTTCCCAGCTAACCAAAGTGTTCTAGTGGTGCCTTAGAGAGATAACTGCCTTCACCCAGGGCTTTTTCTTTATAAGAAGATTAGGGACTTCCCTGGTGGGCCAGTGGTTAAGACTCCGCGCTTCCACTGCAGTGGGGGGGTGCGGGTTTGATCCCTGGTTGGGGAACTAGGATCCCGCAGGCTGTGCGGCTCAGCCAAAAAATATATATATATAAAAGATAAAAAATAAAGTGTTGGTAAAATTAGTTTAGAAAAAGAAGAAAAAAAAATAGAGGATTAGACCAGCTGTCTCCCATGTTCCTACAGCTACGGTAGAATGTGGTCCACGGGTGTCACGAAGTGGATAAAATTTCAGATACTGACCGTGGGGTCGGGGGGGTGATATTGGAGGGGGGGGTGAGGCCTGCTGATGCCTCTGCGTCACACCACTGAGGGCAGCTGCCCACCCGTTCCCTGGGTCTATGGGGGCCTCTCTGACGGGAAGGGGCCCTCCCATCAGGTCACATCTCCAGTCCCTTCAGGATGAGCTGAAGTTGTCGCCAAAGGGGAGATGGAAGCAAGGCTCGAGGAGGAAAAGCAGAAACTTATTCGACCCGTGAGCCTCACCTCCTGGCCGCCCAGAGACCCCAGAGCCTGGCTGTGCCTCTGTCTGACGCCCCCAGCGTGTAGCCCTGCAACACGGAAGCCTTGCATGCCTGGGCCCGCGGGGAAGGGGGCAGCAGAGGCGCGAGGGCTACGTGTGGAGCACACTCGGTGCTGCCCGAGGTCAGGGTGAGGTCCGTGAAGCCAAAGGCTCCAGGAGGTTTCTCTGAGGCAGCGGGACCCAGCCAGGTCCCAAAGCGAGGACCACCCAGAGCACAGGGCTGCGGAGGGAGGCCTGAGCCCATCTGGGTCTTGATTGGGACTGTGTTTCCTGTTTTTTTCGGCTCTTGACAGCAGGGTGGAGAAATGTCTGCAGGTGGGGAGACTTAATTATGGAGATGTAGGTCGCCTTTGCTTTCTGCCTTTTCCTAGAAAAAATTTCAGGAGGGATGAGATGAGAATACCCAGGGATGGTTCTGGAAAGGCGGGAAGAGAGGCTCAGGTGGGGAAGGGTGGGGAGAGGCTGGAGCAGGAATCTGGGCTGGAGAAAGCAGAGCAGGTGGGATCAGGGAGGAAGGAGGATGGAGAGAAGATAGGACACCCGGCAGGGGGGACGAACCCGAGGGCAGGTGGAATCCTGCTCCACTGTCTCCACCCCACAGGCTCCCCAGATCCAGGACAAGCTGATGGGCAGGATCCATGTGTACCCAGAGCAGCCCTGGGACAGAGCTTTTCACAAAGCCTTTAGACTTCTTGAAGCTTCCGCTGAAGGCTCAGTACTGTTTGGATCTGTCTGGGGAGTCTGAAACTACAGGCGTTAAGAGGTCTTCACAATTATGAGTGTCTGTGGGTAAAGGGTGCATCTTCCCGCGGCTGCCGGGGTGTAGCGGCAGAGGAAGTGGGCTCCGCCAGCAACACGCAGGTCGCAGGTGGCAGTGCGCGCCATGCGGGGGAGGAGATGGAGGGTGGACACGCTTCCTGGCGCCTGGCCGCCAGCACCTAAAAGAAGGTGGGAGCCATTCCAGAGCTGGTCTTCTGGGGCAAGGAGGATGAGGAGGACGGACATTCCCACTTTCCGAACTTGTGAACGACGTGGATTCCTGAGGAGAGGAGGTGGGGAGTAGGGGGGCAGGAAGCACACGGAGAGGGTGGCAGACAGGAGGAAGCTGTACAGAGACGGGGTGCTTCTCTCCCCTCCCCGCCCCCACCACTGTCCCAGATCGCCCACCCCTTTCTGTTCCGCTCCCCTCTGCATCCCTGGTCTGGCGCCGGAGGGGGGGACACCACAGGCCGGCTGTGTGGAGGAGAGGAAGAGAAAGATCATGAGCTAGCCTCCTGGCCGCTTTTACCCTCCATTCTCACTTCCTGCTAGGGCAGAAAATAGCCCTGCCCCTCTGACTTATCTCAGCAAAGAGTAGTACCCAGCCCAGCTCAGAGAGCAATGGGACAGGTCCCAGAGGCCCCGAGGACATAAGGAGCCTGGGCCCTGGATGTGCAGGTGGGAAGCTGAAGGACAGAGAAGCAGCGCGCAGGAAGGTGGCCGCGCACCATCTGGCGTGGCGTGTGCGTGGTGGGGGGGGCGGGGATGTGGGCGGGGCCACCCCCAGGGCCTCTCTTTGCCTCTCAGTGCCTTGGGGCCGGGATCTGTTTGTGCACATCTGCATGCGTGTGTGAGCTCCTGAAGCTGCCCGTCTGTCTGTCCGGCTAAGGATAATGTCCCCAGGCGGGATGGTGTCTGCTTTCCTCCCCTGGCTCGGCCGTCTGTGCCTCCATGCGCGCACACGTGTGTCACATGCTGTGGATACACGTTGATTCGTATGTTACTAGGGATCTCGTGTGCACATCCCTCAGTGTACCCTTACCTGCGCGTGGCCTTGCACGCGCCTCGCGTGTGTGGCCTTGCACGCGCCTCGTGTGTGTGTGTGTGTGGCCTTGCACGCGCCTCGTGTGTGGGGGTATGTGTGTGCTCACATGACCTCCGGGCGTGCTGAGGTTACAGAGCCGGCGTGGGCCTCCACGTCCCCCTTCCCCCTGGTGAAATGAAATCCCAGTGTCTCTGCTTTGCTGGGGCACCTGCTGCCTCTTTGCTTTACGTCTCCCGCGCCCCCCAACCTGACCTCCTGCTCAAGGAGGATTGAGGAGAGCGCCATGCCGCTCCTCCCCCACATCTAGAGCCCTCCTTCCACTTCTCATTTGCCTCCTTTTTGGCAGTGTTTCCCATCTTTGCCATCTGGCCTGGCACTGTGCCCATTCAGCCCCACTGATGGGGAGGCTTCGGGAAGCAAGCGTTTCAGGTGGGGACCAGGGCAGGGGCCCCGCAGCTCTCAACAGCTTGGGCCATTCTGTGTGAGTCTGTTGGAAAGGGGTGGCTTTTTTTTTTTTTTTCCCGGCACGCGGGCCCCTCACTGCTGTGTCTTCTCCCGTTGCGGAGCACAGGCTCCGGACGCGCAGGCTCAGCGGCCACGGCTCACGGGCCCAACCGCTCCGCGGCACGTGGGATCTTCCCGGACCGGGGCACGAACCCGCGTCCCCTGCATCGGCAGGTGGACTCTCAACCACTGCGCCACCAGGGAAGCCCCTAAAGGGGTGGCTTTTTGACAAATAAACTCAAGGGCTTCTCTGCTTTGGAATGGAGTAAGGCGAAAGCATCGCCATCTGCTTTCCTGAAGGATTCCTAACTCTCTACCTTTTAGTAGCAGCTCACCTAATACATTTTGGTCTCTAACACTGCAGCTTTGTTGATGAAAGACTTGGGATTCTTGGAAAATAATGATCAATTCACTCCTTCAGTGTCTAGGATGTGCCTCCTAGTTGTAAGGAGCTATGGATGCTCCAAGTAACGCTTAAGAAGGATAAAATGTTACTGTGATTGTAGCTGTAAACTGTTATTGAAGTCTTAATGCAAGCTGTTTCCAAACGAGCCTTTCCAAAGGGACATGCTTTTCTCTGAGTTATACGTGCGGACAAGATCGTCGGGAGTGTGATAAGAAGTGGCTGGACTGATGCCAGGAATATTATAACAGGGTTACAGGCGGGGTGGACATGGGGGAGGGGGCAGATTTCCTGAAAGGCAGCCAAGGAGTATCACAAGGGCCTGCCGGGTAGAGAGACTGAAGTGTGAGTGAGCTTGGGAAGGAAGCTGTGGAAGGCGTGGTCTGCACCCCAGGACCCTACTGTCTGGCTGGGGAAATGGGACAAAAACATGTCATGACCTAAGGAGTTCAAAGCAGCAAACTGTTTCTGTAGGTAAGGGGAAATCATCAGGAAGGGCATATTTGTGTGTGTGTGAAAGAGAGATGAGTCTGTGTTGCCAGTGTTTGAAGTGGGAGAAAGAAGGAAGTGGGTTATTAAAAAGTATATGTTTCAATTGGACAAAGGAGGAAGTAAAACGATTCACCTGTGGGCACAGATTTGCCATAGGCAGCTATAAAAGTTAGGTGCTCTTTGCGGCATCCAGCCTCACACCCACCCACCCACTCTTGTTGGAAGCAGCTTGGACTTTGGAGCCCGGATGTCCTGGATTTCAGTCCTGACTTCTCTCCTCACTGACTGAGCTCTTGAGTAAAAATCAGGAGAAGCTCCTACCTCAAAGGGCTGTTGGAAGGATTAGAGCTTGTGCGTGTAAAACACCCTGGGAGATGGTGAGTGATCAGTAAATGGCAGCTATTATTTTTGACCCAGCATTTATGGAGGGAGGGCTGGGGCTACAGAGATGAAAAAGCCACATTCCCCAGGCCCTCCCTCAAGGAGCTCCCAGGTGGGCGGGAGAGGCAGACCAAAAACAGCCAATTATAGCACAGGTGGGAACAGCTGACCTGTGGCCAAAGTGCTGGGAAAGTTCCAGTGAGGGGACTCGCCTGGTAGGAAGGGAGGGAGTCGGGAAAGGCGTCACGGGGTCCTGAGAAATGACTGAGTTTGCCAGCTGGAGAATGGGAGAAAGGGCATTCCCAGTCGCAGAAACAGCACGTGCACAGACAGAGCCCTGAAGATGTAAGGTATGTGCAGAATTATCACTAGTTTGGCATGACTGGAGCAAAGGAGCATGGGAGGTGGGCACGTTTCAGGAAGAGAGGCTGGCGTTACTTGCTTTTCAGCACGTTTAAGACCCATCTAGCATTATTTCCATTGATGAAATTGGTATCTTGCAGAGAAAGCGTTTCCTTATTCCCTTCAACTGTTGTACTATGCTTCTTACAAGTCTTAAACTGCTGGAGTCAGAGTCATGGTTGGAGGGAGAACAAACAAACGAACAAAAAAACCCTATAAAACTTGTTATAGTCATGTTTACAACTTGGTTCCATGTAAGGATTTAAGTGGTTCCTTTTTTTTTTTTTTTTTTTTGGTATGCGGGCCCCTCACTGCTGCGGCCTCTCCCGTTGCGGAGCACAGGCTCCGGACGCGCAGGCCCAGCGGCCATGGCTCACGGGCCCAGCCGCTCCGCGGCACGCGGGATCCTCCCGGACCAGGGCACGAACCCGTGTCCCCTGCATCGGCAGGCGGACTCTCAATAAGTGGTTCCTTTTGGAGGGAGTATGTTCCATATCTTAGGATAATCGCTCAGGGTCTCCGGATAACTTCTGTCCCTAAGATGGCCCATGGACGCCCATGTTCAGTAGCATTACAGTCACAATAGCCAAAAGATGGAAAAACCCAAGTAACCGTCAACAGATGACTGGGAGAACAAAATGCGGTGTATATATATTATTCAGCCATAAAAAGACTGTAATTCTGATACAAAGTACCCCATGGATGGACCTTGAAAACCTTAAGCTATAAGTGAAATAAGCCAGACACAAAGGGACAGATATATGATTCCACTCAGATGAGGTGTCTAGAGTAGGTAAATTCATAGAGACACAAAGTAGAATAGAGGTTGCCAGGGGCTGGAGGGAGGGGGGATGGGCAGTTATTGGGTAATGGGTACAGAGTTGTTGTTCGGAATGATGAAAAAGTTCTGGAAATAGTGGTGACGGTTACACAACACTGCGATTGTACTTAAAGTCACTGAACTGTACTCTTAAAGGTGGTGAGAATGGTAATTTCACATTTATGTATATATATATATATTTTTTTTTCGGTATGCGGGCCTCTCACTGTTGTGGCCTCTCCGATTGCGGAGCACAGGCTCCGGACGCGCAGGCCTAGCGGCCATGGCTCACGGGCTTAGTTGCTCCGCGGCACGTGGGATCCTCCCGGACCGGGGCACGAACCCGTGTCTCCTGCATCGGCAGGCGGATTCTCAACCACTGCGCCACCAGGGAAGCCCACATTTATGTATATTTTACAACACAAAAAATAGATGGCCCCTGGGGGTCGCAACGCAGGGGTGGCTGCTGTGGCCTTATGGCATTAAGGAAGGTGGAATCCTAAGACCAAGCAAGTCCTGTCTTCCAACTCCTCCGCCTCTGACCACATCCTTCCTCTGACAGCTTTTGCCTGGGGACGGCAGCGGCTGTGGTCTGCCCTTTCCAGTAGCCTCAGCAGCACGCAAGGTACTTCCCGGTCTCGCTGCCACCCTCTCTGGGCCCCCTTCGAGCCCTGAGGACGAAACTATCATCTGCCCCCGTCACGGAATCCCAACTAGGAAGCACGCGAGTCAGACTCTCCAGGGGAGCACCTGGAAAAGTTCAACCCACGGGGCCGTCTCCTGCCTGGAAGGGCCGTGCTGGTGTGTGCGATCAGCCTACAGCAGCGGTCCCAAACCTTTTGGGCACCAGGGACTGGTTTTGTGGAAGACGATTTTTCCACAGACAGGGTGGGGGGATGGTTTCAGGATGATTCAAGAGCATTACATTTATTGTGCATTTTATTTCTATTATTATTACACTGTAATATGTAATGAAATAATGATGCAACTCACCAAAATGCAGACAGGAGGCAGAGCTCAGGTGGTAATGTGAGCGGTGGGGAGCGGCTGTAAATACAGATGAAGCTTGGCTCGCCCACGTCCTGCTGTGTGGCCCCGGGGGGTTGGTGACCCCTGGCCTAAGGGACCCCTATTATATTACTGTCCCCATTTTACAGATGAGGAAACTTAGAGAGGTCAAGCAATCCAGCCGAACCAGATCGCTCTGACCACAAACCCAGCCCACACAGGAGCGATCGTGGAGATGAAGCTGGGATTTTGTCCTGCACTTGGGAGTTTGAACTTTATTCTTTAGATAATGGGGAGTCAGCGGAACGGGCTGGTGCCGAGGGAGGGGCTCCACAGTACTTCTCACCACCTGACATAATACCTTTTCACATGGACTTTATTATCTGTCTCCCTTCGATGGACGGGAACATAGGTAGGGGCAAGGCCTTTGTTTTGTCCACTGCTGTGAACATGCCTGGAACCTTCTAAAGTCCCAGTGAGCATTTGTACGGACTTCCCTCGTGGTCCAGTGGTTAAGACTCCGGGCTTCCACTCCAGGGTGCACAGGCTTGATCCCTGGTCGGGGAACTAAGATTTCACATCCTGCATGCCGCGAGGCCAAAATGACAATAGTAATGATAAGTAAAAAAATAAAATCCTGGTAAGCATTTGTAGAAGAAAGAAAGGAAGCAAGGGAGAGATATTCGTAGATGAGAACAGTAAGCAAAGCACTTTAAATATATCATCTCGTTGAATCTAATGACCTCGTGAAGTAGGGGCCCCTCTCCTTTCTTTCTTTCTTTTTTTTTTTCCAGGTAAGGAAAATGAGGGGCATAGAGATTAAGTCACTTTTCTGAGCACAAAAGGCCAGATTTAAACCTAGGCAGGACTGACTCTAGAGCCTGGGCATTTAGCACTGTGCCACAGAGCAGGCTGCAGAAAGCTGTTCTGGCCAGAAGGACGGTGGAGGAAAGATGTGAGGCTGAGAAAAGGCCCAAGAGGCCAGCAGGTTCAGCTATGTGACATTTGTGTCTTCAGCCCTTCCTTGCACAGTCCTGACTTCTGGCTTCCCTCCTATGCCAGGTCTCCACTGCGGCCGATGAAGCTCTGACCAAAGGCATCTGATCCTCCACAGCTGTCGGCCCTGCAGCCACAGCCCACAAGCCTATGCCCGGCCCCCGCTTGCTCTGGGACTCTGTGCAGCCTCCAGGCCCCCGCCCTGGAGCCTGGAGATGAACGCGAAGCCAGCACGCGGGTGCGCCCCCTGATGCCCCCGGCCTAGTTCCTCCTCGCCCTCTGGCACGATGCTGGCCAACTCCTCGGCCAACGACTCTGATCTCAGGTGCCCGGACCACCAGCCCATCCACCACCTGCACTTGGTGGTGTACAGCCTGGTGCTGGCGGCAGGGCTCCCCCTCAACGCGCTGGCCCTCTGGGTCTTCCTGCGCGCGCTGCGCGTGCACTCGGTGGTGAGCGTGTACATGTGCAACCTGGCGGCCAGCGACCTCCTCTTCACCCTCTCGCTGCCCTTGCGCCTCTCCTACTACGCGCAGCACTACTGGCCCTTCTCGGACCTGCTGTGCCAGCTGGCGGGCGCCGTCTTCCAGATGAACATGTACGGCAGCTGCATCTTCCTGACCCTCATCAACGTGGACCGCTACGCCGCCATCGTGCACCCGCTGCGGCTGCGCCACCTGCGGCGGCCCCGCGTGGCGCGGCTGCTCTGCCTGGGCGTGTGGGCGCTCATCCTGCTGTTCGCCGTGCCCACCGTCCTGGCGCACCGGCCCTCACCCTGCGCCCGCGGCGGCCGCCGGGTGCGCCTGTGCTTCGAGAACTTCAGCGACGAGCTGTGGAAGGGCAGGCTGCTGCCGCTGCTGCTGCTGGCCGAGGCGCTGGGGTTCCTGCTGCCCCTGGCAGCCGTGGTCTGCTCCTCGGCCCGCGTCTTCCGCACGCTGGCGCGGCCCGACGCCACGCGGAGCCAGCGGCGGCGGAAGACGGTGCGCCTCCTGCTGGCCAGCCTGGTCATCTTCCTGCTGTGCTTCGTGCCCTACAACGCCACGCTGGCCGTGTACGGGCTGCTGCGCGGCCACGTGGTGCCGGCCGGGCCGGCGGCGCGCAACCGGGTGCGCGGGGTTCTGATGGTCATGGTGCTGCTGGCCGGCGCCAACTGCGTGCTCGACCCGCTGGTGTACTACTTCAGCGCCGAGGGTTTCCGCAACACCCTGCGCGGCCTGAGCTCTCCGCTCCGGGCCAGGATCTCGGCCGCCAACGGGGCTGGGGGGGCACTCGCCGAACCGCCCGCTGACACCTCCTACGCCACCGTGCCGGCCGCCGCCGGCCAGGGGCTGCTCCGGCCCTCCGGCCCCCGGGGCTCCTTCGCCCGGTGCCCCGAAGACTCGTGCCTCTGAACGCACGTCGTGCCAGAGCGCGGTCCCCTCACCCCACCCCCGCGCCCCTGGCCCTCGCAGACGCGCAGGGTGTGCACAGGAGGGCGGTGGGTTGGGCACTTGGGCTTCTGAGCGGCAGCTCCAGCTCACAGATGCAGAAGGGGACAAAGTGTGAGGGGCAGGGGCCCGGGGAAGGAAGAGCGCGGCTGCAAATGTCTTTAGGTGGTGATGGCGAGCGCAGAAGGACCCCTTCCTTAGTACCTAGGAAGTGCTGCCGTGAGCCTGCCCGTGCAGAGACGGGAGACTGGATGAAATGCCCTCGGCGGGGCATGAAACGCGGCCCATAGCTGGTAGCTGGAGCAGAAGATGGGTGTCCTGCGTTTAGACCGACCACTGTGGCCTTCAGGGAGTGGACGCCAGCCACTCCCCTTTCCACCTGGGCTCTGCCTGCCCCGCACCGAGGCGTAATGCAGAAGCCTATTGGATGCCGGCTGAATTGGTTTCCTTCTTGTCTAGTGACTTAACAATTGAGATCTGACGCCCAGCGTGGGTGGGTGGGGGCAGAGGGGGGTTTCCTCCAAGTTCCTGGTCACTGTTTCCCTTTCTAGGTCCTGCCTTCCCCTTCCACCTCACCCACCCTTTCAAAAGCTCCTCCATTCTAGATCCTAAATCCTCCCACCACCACCGTGTGTGTGTGTGTGTGTGTGTGTGTGTGTCTCTGCTGATTCGTCTAGAATAAGGAGAACATTCTCTGTACCAAAGTAGTCGTTCTCCAATTTGGGGGTATCAGACCGTTTTACACTCTTAAAAATGGAGAATTCCAAAGAGAGTTTGCTTATACGTTGTTCTTTTGATACATGAGCATATTCGAAATCAAAAATAGTAAGTTTTTAAAAACAGAGATACCCAAACACACATTCCAATAGCTATGAGAGCAAGTGTCATCACACTTCATGAAGCCTCTGGAAAACTCCACCGTCTACTCGTGAGACAATGAGTGAAAAGGACAAATGACATCTTAGTAGTAGTATTATGAAAACGGTTTTGATCTCGTGGACTTCCTCAAAGAATCCATCCCCAGATCACACTTGGAGAGCCATACCTGTACTGAAGTATTAGAGTTGTGTGTAAAGTCTTCCCAGGCCATTACGTACATTGTTTTTATCGCTGCAAGGAGAGGGCAATGCTCAGCAAATCGATTGCTAATTGTAGTCCGTAAGGCTTGGGGTTTTCTTGGAGGGGGTTCGGAGTTGCACACCCAGTGAACCTGGGGCTTCCTGGAGCTGCAGTGGGAGGTAGGGCTGGAACTAGTCGCACAAATAACTCAGGAGGAGGTGGAGGGCTTCTCTGGGCAGGGAAAAGGGAACTGTGCCAGAGCCAGGCAAGACGTTTATGGGAAAGTAAGAGTGCGATGGACGGGAGGACAGGAGTAAGCTGACTGCTCTTGGCGAGCTGGAGGTAAGGAAATGGAAGTCTGCTTTACAGGCCACCTACTGTTTTCCCTCTTCAGCGGAGTCGGGGCTGGGAGGAATGGTGGAGTTGGCACTGTGACATCCTGAGACCCTGACATTGGTGAGATTCGTGAGGGAGTTGGTGCCATGCACACGTCCGACATGCATTTCTGTCCCTATGTCTCTCAATGCTGTATGTTTCTGTGTATGTGCGTGTGTGTGTGTGTGTGAGACAGTGTCAGAGTTTACCCGGGTGTGTCTCCGTGTGTTTTAGTTCGGACTCAGCCTTTTGTGTGTCTTTTCGTGATCGCTCCAGATGGTGATTTACAAGGGTAAAATGACCCCTGGTGGCCAAACCGGAGAACTGACCCAAATTCCTCAGTGATAGCCGTGAAGTCGGGCTTTCCTCCATCTGGCGGGTTAGAGCCCTCAGCTCCTGCTGCTCTGGAGGGGGCTTGATGGTTAGCACCTGCTCCATCTTGCTCCATCCTTAGGGTTCAGGACCCATGCCCTTCCAGCCCTGGGAGCTCCAAACGTCATCACTGTCCAAAGTCTCAGGACTTTACCCTATCCAAACTGAACAGAATACAATTTTTAAAAATTACTTGAGTATTTTTATATGAAGATAATGTGAATGAATTCCAAAGTAATTAAAACTCACACAGCAAGTTTATTCTAACATACTATATAATTTACTTATTTATTTATTATAACTTTTATAGTTTATTTTCTGTCCCCCCTTCACCCCCCAAGTAGAATGTAAGCTCCCTGGGGGCAGGGATTTTTGCTTGGTCCGTTCTTTGATGTATCCCCAGCACCTAGAACAGCGCCTGGCGTAAAAGAAGTACTTAATAAATATTTGTTGAATGATGAACAGTTGAATCTTTTTTTAAATTTATTTTTTATTGAAGTATAGTTGAATTACAATGTTGTGTTAATTACTGCTGTAATGAACAGTTGAATCTTGCTGTGAAGTAGTTTACTATCTAGTGGGGACCACAGAACAAGTCAACGATAATTATCATTCAAGATGGAAGATGAAAGAATGCAAGGTAAGGCGCTGGGTGTTAATTTGGTGGGCAGTGGGCAGTCTCTGGAGGTGCTTTTCTTTTTTAAGTTTAAAAAATATATGTATTTATTTTATTTATTATTTTTGGCTGCATTGGGTCTTCATTGCTGCGTGCGTGCTTTCTCTAGTTGTGGCGAGCGGGGGCTACTCTTCATTGCGGTGGCTTCTTTCGTTGCGGAGCACGGGCTCTAGGTGCGCGGGCTTCAGTAGTTGTGGCACGCGGGCTCAGTAGTTGTGGCACACGGGCTTAGTTGCTCCGCGGCATGTGAGATCTTCCCGGACCAGGGATCCAACCCATGTCCCCTGCGTTGGCAGGTGGATTCTTAACGACTGCGCCACCAGGGAAGCCCCTCTGGAGGTTCTTCAGTGAGATTTTGCCCACCCTGGCACACTGGGTGGGATGAGCTGTAGGGAAACGAGGTGTGGAGAGTCTAAGGAGAAAGAAAGACTGGTGAGGAGAAGCTGGTCTAGGAGAAGTGTACTCGCGGCCTGTGGAGGCAGATGGAAATGAGTTTTCTTCAGTGTGGAATCGCCTCTGTTTAAGCTCTGGTGGACTGTTTCCCCACATTCAGTATATCCAAAGGGTTTCCATCCTGAAGACAAGAGAGGCAAGAATAGATTTAGGATGGGACTTCCCAGGTGGCACAGTGGATAAGACTCTGCACTCCCAATGCTGGGAGCCCGGGTTCGATCCCTGCTCAGGGAACTAGATCCCACATGCATGCCTCAACTGAAGAGCCTGTGTTCTGCAACTAAGGAGCCCACATGCTGCAACTATGGAGACTGCCTGCCACAACTAAGCCCCATGCAGCCAAAGAAATAAGTATTTTTTTTAAAAAAAGAATAGATTAAGGAGATGTTGCAGGCAGAGGACGAATGAACAGAAGCTAACGCTAACAGGAAGCTTAAGGAAGCCTGTAGCCACTGCCTGCCATTTTCACAGGTTCCCCCAACTACTGGGTGGCCAGCATGAGGGGGGCGAGATGTGGGAAATCCAGAGCCCTCACCCTGTGCTCTGGAGTTACTTACCCCTCTGGGGCTTAGGAAAATCCAAAGGAGGAAAAGGATAAAATCTTAGATGCTGGAAGAAGAGCGTTAACAAATTGTAAAAATACTTGCTATGCCAAGACCTCAATTTAGTGCTTAAAATGAATTATTTTATTTTTTTATTATAATAACCTTCTGAGTTAGGAATGATGCTTATCTCCATTTTACAGATGAAACACCCCGGAGAAGCTGAGGTCTAAGGTCCCCCAAGCAGGAAGTGGCACAGTATCTGTTAGACTCCGGAACTCCTACTCTTTGCAGGACACCCTACAGTATCTCCCCTTCGTTTACTGCCCACCTTCTCATCCCTGGTTCCCTTACACCCTGGTTTTCTTTCCTCTCCTTCCCTCCTCATGTAGGCCACCACTCTCTCACCTTGAGTCTACTGTGTCATCTCTGTCCACCTCGTGCAGTTTTCCCTCCCCGCTCCTACCCCACGCACCCCACGGCATACCTACCTGCCCCTTCCCGGTGTGGCTGTGTGAGCGCTGAGAACTGGGCTCATTCATCGTTCCAGTGGTGGTGGGTCCTAAAACACACCGCGTCGAGGGCTCAGAGGGGAGTGGCTCATGGGTGGCACCCAAAGCAAGATGGCTCAGCCTTCAGGCACTTGGCCATGACTCCCCTCCCGCAGCTGGGATGTACCCAACATCTCCAAGACAGCACTCCTGATTGTCCACCAACTAAACCGAAGAGGATGCTTCCCCTTGTTGGTTCTCCTCAAGGTCTGTCTCCTCTGTAGAATGGTCCTTCCATGCGTTGGGCGAAGACGAACAATCGTTGGTCTTGAGATGAAACAAATTCAGGAGAACCAAGGCAAAGGTAAGGGATCCTAAAAGGGAAGAGATGCTTGTTAGCCCTGGACCATCCTGAGGGAAATCCCTGTGGGGTTGCCACTTGGGGTCCCCTGGAAGACATGGGGAGGGGGAGGTTAACCTCACATGGAGCCTTCCTTCTCCCTTCTTTCAGGAGACCCTGGAGACAAGGGAGGCTGGGGAACTGTCACCATGCTATCTTTTCCAGAGGAGCCCTGAGAACACTGAAAAGTGAAGTTTCTCCCAGGGGCTTGGGGAATCCCGAAGGCTCTCAGAACTTCGCAATCAAACAAACCTGGGTACTAATTTCAGCTCTGTCACTTCTTGGCAATGTGACCTTAGAAGCTCTTTAACCTCTCTGAGCCTCCGTTTTCTCTTCTGTGAAATGGGGATCATAATATCTACTTATTGGGTTGTAGTGAGGGTCAATGAGGTCACCTTTGAAAGGCACCTGAGAGACATCCCGTAAGGTGGACCTCTCTTTCCAACCAGGGTATGGGGAGAAGATGCTGTTAGTAAAGTCTGCCTGTGATGTTCGGCGGGAGTGTTTCTGGAAGACAGCAAGGGTTCCAGGTGAATCCTCACCCAGACAGGGTTCTGCTGGCAATCAGAACCAGGGCCGCGGATGGGTGAGCAAGGCAGGCTGGGCCAGCTGCCATGGTGCTTGGTCAAGGAGGCAGGGGCAGTGACTGGCCTGTCGCCCTCTGGGGGCACTCTCTCCCCACCGGCCCTGCCGTCCACCCCACAGACAGAAGAGTGGGTGGGAAAGTGCCTGAAAGGGAGAGGAGAGGGGGCATGGGATGAAGAACCAAGCAAGGGAGAAAGGGCAAAGGAGGAGGCTGGAGGGGAAGTGAGGGCCCGGGCAGGCACAGGGTGGGGCCGGGAGAGGGGCCCAGGGCCGGAGGGCGGGAGACAGCCTGGGAGGGAGAGCGCTGGGGAGGGAGGAGGGAGGGACAGGCAGGGAGACCGGCGGCGCTGACACAGCCTCGATGTGTGGAACGGGCTGGGGTTTGGCCCACAGGTCAGGCGTCTGGCAGTATTATGGGATGGAGAGGCCTTAGGAGACAGGGAGAGTATTATGGGCTGGAACAGCCTTAGGAGACAGGGGAATATTATGGGCTGGTGAGGCCCGGCTCCAACTGGAGGCGGGAGGAAGGGGTGCGGGGCGGGAAGGGGGGGTGGTGGTGGAAGGGAATATTATGGGCTGGAGGCCTCCTGCGACCAGAGGCAAGAGTATTATGGGCTGGCAAGGCCTTCGGTGGCCAGAGGGGGGAGCAGCGGGGGATGGCACCGGCTGCATGTGACCGAGGGGGGGGCCAAGTTGGGGGGGTGGCGAGTGGGGGTGGGGGAGCATATTATGGGATAGCTCTTTGTACCTACTGCGGGGACTGCTTCTCCAGAAGATATTATGGGATGTCGTGTGTGGGAGGGGGAGAGGGGCTGGGGGATTATTATGGGATGGTGGTGCAGAATGGGGAGGGCCTGAGGCGCTCTTCTCCCACCGCCCCCCCCACCCCTTACCCTCTTGCCATCCTCTCTAAGGTCTGCCTTCTTTCGCAAATGGCCCAAGGAGAACACCTGAAATCCACCCCCCCCTCCACTCGCTCTGTGGGCACCTCAACCCATCCTAGCCATCCCGCCTAATTAGCAGCCACCTCACGGGTGCTGAGGGGGAAAGGAAGCCCCTGGGGATGGGGAGAAGGTCCCAAAGCGGGGATGTGGTGGCCGGTGGACCACACCTCCCACCTGCCCGGCGTCCCCTTGGCTCCCCCTCCCCGTGGGTCACTCTCCGTCCCCTTCTCCCTCCCTTCCCCAAAGTGGGGGCCCTCGATCCTCCTCCCCTTCCCCCTCCCCTCCATTTCCTCTCCAGCTCCCTCCACAGCCGTAACCAGTAAAACAGGCGGCCAGTTATTATGGGATGGCTGCTCCGGCAGCTCTGCAGGGAGGGGGCGGTCACCGCGGAATGTCTCTTGTGGGTGGCTATTATGGGATGGCCGCCTCTCTTTTTTGGGGGGGGTGGGGGCTAGCAAGGAGAAGGATTATTATGGGATGTGCCCAGCGCAGCTGGGTGGGGCTGTCCTGGGTAGGTGAAGCTCTGGGGAAGGGGGATGGGGAAGGAAAGGAAGGAAGAGGGAGGGAAGAAGCTGGGGAGGGTGCGGTGAACCCTGGAGCCAGACCTGAGGCCTGGCAAGAGTGACTGGCTGGAGAGGTTCTTCAGTGACAGCTGTTTGAAGAGGCCCCCGGGGGCAGGCTAGAGCTAGCCGGATCTGAGCCCTGGACACCTGGGTCCCTAAACAGTGGGTGAGCTATGGGGCCGCTGAGTCCAGGCATGCAGTGAGGAGGCCTGGGTTCTGGCTGTGTGACACACGAGGGAGTAGTGCTCCTGGGTGACCACAGCACCAAGTACTCCCCTCCCTCCCTGCCTTCCTGGGTTTGAGCCTTGGGACTGTAGCTCAGGTAGGGGTCAGGCCAGGGGAGCTCTGCCACCTTGCAGCCACACCCAAGGAGCTGAGGCTGTGTTGGCTCCTGCAGGACACATGCCTGGGTGGTGCCTCCCAGTCCTGCACCACCTGCATCCTGTCTAGCTATCAGAGTGCACCGTCACTGTGGCTTTTGTGTCCTATGTTGCCTTCCCAAACCCCCTTTTCTGGCAGAGCAGGGGAACCCTAGTCCCTTAGATGTCTCATGAGCAGAGTTTCTGGGACTCACAGAACGGAGATGTAGAGAGAAGAGCTATAGAGCATGTGCTGAAAACTCCACGGACAGCCCACTTTGTTATTCCAGGTTCTTCTGTCCCACGGGACGGAAGCAGACCTCTAAGGTAACCAGCTAGAGAGGCTGTCCCCCTGGGCGCATTAATCAGGAGATGATCCCACCCTTCGTCTCTGTGGGCTAGTCATGCTGCTGGTTTATTTCTAATTTATCTGCGAGGGTAGCATGGGGCTAGGGTATGGAGGCGGAGCACAGAAGCGTAAGGACCACAAAAGAGAAACACAAACACACACATCCCAGCCCGCTGGAACTCAAGAAAAGAGGAAGGGACTTTTAACCTTCTCCCTGTGGTGGTATCACGGAGAGGTGGGGAGTAAGAGGAGCCGGGGGATAAGTGGGTACAACCTGCAGGGATGGGGCCGAGGGGCTGTGGTGGACAAAAGGGACCATGTTTGTAATCACAGGCAAGAGGCTGTGACTACCCAGTTACAAAACTCTCTTCCTGGTTTATATTATGAGTCACTGTAGTAACGTGGTATATATATTGGGAAGAAGAGGGTATGGGGCAGATGGAGACATTACAGAAGGGAATTTGAGCCCCGGAGGCAGGCTGGATCCCCTAGAGAAATGGGGAAGGAGGAGGGCGTACTAAGCACCTGGCAGTTCATACACGAATGAGAAACTTCTTGAAAGGAGGTCTACCCACATTATGGTATCTTAATGAAAGAGCTGCCTCCTCTCTCCCAAGTGAGGAGTACAAGTTTTCCTCTTCGTATCCAGAATAAGCATGGGGGAGGGGTTGCACAAATGAAGGGGGCCCAATCTTGATGTCAAGAGAATTTAATGAGAAGGCCAGGCAGCCTTGCAGAACGGGGGAAACAGCCTGTGTGCCACAATGGATATGTCGAAAGGGTGGTCCAGGGAGTTAAGTCAGGTGGGAGCTGGGGGAAAGCCTTATCAGCATCACTGGTGGTCAGCTTGGAAGCATAGGGATAGTGATTTCCTGAAGCAAGCTCTTGCCTCTCCTGAATTCATCTCTCCTGGCCAGTTCTCCAGTCCTGAGGCTCCCAGAGGAGGGAGAGACATCTGGCCAGGCCCTTTCTCTAGGGAAGTGAGATTAGAAGGGCAATGCAGAGATGATGTGAGGTTTGCCCCATTCACTTCTGGTCAGGAAGGGCCTCTCCTGGGAGGAAGTTCCGGTTTCTCTTCGACCTGTCCTACCACCAAGGGTCTTGGGCTTATGTGAAAAGCAGAGGAAGATATTATCTGACTTTGGGGTCTGGGGCATTGGCAGCAAGGAAGTGGCGCTGGGATACTGGTTTTCACCCAGGTCCTGGTTCTCTGGGGATCAGGAAGAGGGAAAAGTGACAGGCTATAGACTCAGGTTCTCTTAGGGCCAAAAGATTTTAAGATTGGGCTCTCTGACTTTCTTGGGCTGGGTCCCCAGTGTGGCTGCAGGGTAGGTGCAGTTTAGGGAAGGGTGTGGTATGTGTTGACAAGCTACCTTGTGGCATAATAAATGAAGAAGGCATTCTGGGATGTTGACTTGTACACAGGAGGAGAAGATGGTGAACGTAATACAAAGATGAGGGGTTTTGTTTTGGGTGGAGAATGGGACCTCAACAAGATGAGGATGGGGGCAGTTGGAAGTATTATGAGATTTCAGGATATATAAAAGGAGAAAGGATATAAATAAGAAACATGGGGCATTGAGGGTAAGCAGAACTTGGTGTTCAAGCAGGAGGATGACAATTCTGGCATGCCGATGTGTCTCTCAAGAAGGAAGCACATGATGATATTATAGGATTTCAGTATTAGAAACGCTGGATGGATGAACATTGCTTTCCAATCAAAATCCCTTAGTATGTAGGGAGCAGATAGGAGATTATCTTGACCATCCATCCATATTGTAAATCCTTTTGAAATACCTTCCGGGCTCTAGAAGGACCGCTGAGAACTTCTACTGGGATCTGATCTCTCCTGAGATCAGTTGGGATTTGTTTTATTCTCTGTAACAGAAAATTAGGAAATAGCACTCAGTTTTCCGTTGACACCAGACATTCGATCTCCTCTTGGAGTTTGGTTGTTTATGCTTCTTGAAGGGAGGCACTCCCCACGGTGCCCAGCTTTGCGCCTTGCTGGGTGCTCCATCAACATCTGTTGCGTAAGCATGAGTAGCAGTGAGCAGACGGAGAGCAGTTCTTGGATCTTTGTGTGTATATAGCGGGATCCTCAGTTCACACCATGGTGGGGTGCCCATCCATAGGAATGGCCTAGGGGTGAGAATAGACCGCTTGACCTGGGGAGGCGGTGTGGGAAGAGGACTGCTGGAATGTTGAGAAATAATCTTTAGGTGGGAGTTTGTAATTATTATGGGATGCTTTGGGGTGAACTAAACTTTATGTGAAATGGCTTATCTGGCCAGTATGCTATTTGGGTTGGTCTTGCTCAAAACTCAACTGGAGGTAAGTGTCTGGAGAACACCTGGATTTTGGTGGGATTGGGTGGGGCCCTAGGTTGACTCTCAGTTCCTGCGTGTCTGGAAATGATGGATGAGGGAAGCTAGGGTCCATCTTAGACATCAAGAGGCTTTGTGCCAGGACACTGCTTTGGCTCATTAAGGGATGAAGGTGTGTACAAGTTGGGGTGGGGGAGAGGGCAATGTGGGTAGCCTGTTTCATCCTGGCTGGTGTGGGTGTTAGAATAGACTGACAGCCTTGGAGACAGGGGAGGTATGAGTATGAATATTATGGGATGCCTGGCTGGAAAGGTAGAGGGGTGGTGGAGTGGAGATGAAGCATTATGGGATGTGACTCTGGGTTGTGCTGGGAGTATTATGGTATGTCTGGTTGACCACGGGTTCTTTGCAATTATTATGGGATGTCAGGGTGGGGGTGGGGGAGTAAAATTATGGGATATCTTTCCAGTGCTAGAGGAAAGGAGATTAGTTGTCCCTCTGTGGGGTGACAGTAGGGCTCTTGATCATTATGGGATATCTCTTTGATAGGGGAGGAGTGGTTATTACCGGCTGTGGACTTAGAATGAATGTGTGAAGCTTGGGGGTCGTGTTGTGAGGATCTAGCCGGCAGGGGCCGAGGGCAGCGCCAGGGGGTTGGTTATTATGGGATGTCAGTATAGAAGGTGGGAGACTGATTATTACGGGATGTGTGTGGGAGGAGGCCGAAGTGTCCGTTGTGTGTGGGGGGTGAGTTTCTGCCTATTATGGGATATCAAACTGGGGGTGGATGAACAGTGGTTATTATGGGATGTCTGTGGGGGATGGGGATTGAGTATTATGGGATGTGAGGCTGAATGGCTGGGAGGGGTGCTTATTATGGGATGGCCATGGGGAGGGAGAGGTGACGAATTATTATGGGATGTTAGCATTAGGGCCAAGAGTGAAGAAGTTGGCAAAGGATGGCTATTATGGGATGTCTGGGGGGGTAAAGGGTTAGTTGCAAAAGGTCGGCAATATCATGAGATGTCAACAGCCCTGGCATATATGTGTATGGAATGTGTGTGCGTGGGGGTGGTGGGGGGTGGTGGTGGGGGTGGTGTCCGTGTGTATTATGGGATGGCCAGGGGGTGGGTGGTTGCCCGGGTGACACGCGCGCGCGCGCTCGAGGGGGCGTGGTCAATGGTTGCCGGAGCGACGAGGGGGCGGGGGTTGCCCGGGAGACCTAGGGAGGAGGGTGGCGGTAGTGGAGGGGGGGTTGGAGTTGGTTGAGGTTATTATGGGCTGTCCGTGGGGGGGCGGGGCCTGTGCGGTGGGATTTCCCGGCCGGTGTTTCGGGCCCTTTAAGAGGCGACGCTGGAGCCGGAGCCATTTTCCCCCCTTCGGCCGCGGCAAGGAGGAGCCGGAGCGGGAGTGACACCGGGCCGGACCCAGCGCGACCTGCGGCGGCTCTGGGGTGAGGAGAACGCCGGGTTCACAGAGAGACAACCCCTCTCAGCCCGACCAGCCTCGAGGGTCCTCCCTCCACCCAGCCGCCCCTCGGGCGTCCCCGGACCCGCGGACCGCCCCCTGCCTGGGGAGCCGACCCTGCCTCTCCCTTTCCTGCAGGGCGCCCAGCCCCCGCCCTCGTCCGGCCCGAGTCTCGCTCCCCGCGACTCCCACCTCGGGCTTGGCCTCCCACAATGCCCGGCGCCCCCCTCGCCCTTTGCTCACTTGCCCCCCGGGACACGTGGCCCGGCCCCCTGCCCGGTGGGAGCTCCGGCCCCCCACGCCCCTGCCTCCAGCCCCCTGGAGCGCCGAGCCTCCACGCCCCCTCGTCCCCGCGGCTCCTCCGGAGAACCCGAGTTGTCCCAGAGGACAGCCTTTGGAGAGCTACCCTGTCTGGGGACTGGCCCCTCCCCAGGCGCAGGGAGGCGCCCCCCCCACCCCCCAGTGACCTTGTGTCCCCGAGCGCCTCGCCGCCGGCCGCCTCCCCCGGCCCCCCCGCGCCGCGGCCACTCGGACCCCTTCCCCCGTCACGCCCGGCTCCGTCCAGCGGCTTCTCCCCTCCCCACGCCGGCACCGGCCTGCCCTCGGGGGCGCCGCTCCCTCTCGTCTGGGGGGCTTCAGCCGGGGAGCCGGCTTCCGGGCTGCCCCCGGGAGCGTGGAAGTAAAGTTCAGCCTGAGTGGTTCGGGTGCCCTGCTCGGGTGGCTGTGGGGCGGCCGGGGGTGGGCGGAAAGCGCGGCGGGGTGGGGGAGGGGGCCGTGCGCGTCACTGACTGTTCTCTTTCTCTCCCCCCTCCCCCGCACAGTGACTCGGGCCAGTGTCGAGGGCCCCAGGCCGCAGGCAGGAGCAGCTGGGCCAATTCCCTGGCCGGGAGCGGAAGGGGATGGCGTCGGGCCTGGGCTCACCGTCCCCCTGCTCAGCGGGCAGCGAGGAGGAGGATATGGATGCACTTTTGAACAACAGCTTGCCCCCTCCCCACCCAGGTAACAGCTTCCCCAAGGGCCCCGGGCAGGAAGGAGTCTTCTGGGCCCTCCCTGGCGACTCTGGTGCGGCAGGGTTGAGTTTCTGGGCTTTCTCTGTGCAGTCGGAGGTGGAGGGCATCCGAAGGGAGTGGTTCCCTTCTGCGGAGCTGTTGTGCGAGGGGGCTGGAAGCCATGTGCCTTCTGGGCTCCGCGGACCGCGATGCAAGCTTGCTGCGCTGTCTTCGGGAATGCTGTGCAGATCCCGGTTGAGGGAGCTCTCCGGGCTGGCAGGCTTTGCCTGGCGTGGGTCCTAGAAGGAATGCAGGTAGCTGGGACCCCTGGAGGCTGCGCGGCGGCGGCGGCGGCGGTGGTGGTGGCGGCGGGGTTGAGGATTGCGGTTGGAGGAGACCAGCCGGGCATCTCTTCTAGTAGGATCCTGTAGCTGCTGCTGTGGAAAGGAAAGAGGGAGTGCGGGTTACTCTCTGATTATTTTTAGCTTCTGATCAGTTACCGGCTTTCTGTGCAGTTTCAATCGTGTGAAGTTTGAATTGCGCTCCTCAGCTGGGATCTAGAGCGCGTTTAGTCAGGCAGATTTTTGGAATGTTGAGTGAGCCTAGGGGTAGGATGTCATAGCCTGCAGGATATACTAGGAGGAGCAAAAAGAAGGAAGGTGACACCCTGGGCACCCCTCTTCCCCTGGCAAGTGGACTTAATCCTGGCTTTTTTCCCAGGAGGCTTCTGCCCTGTGCAGGTAGCCTGGGGTTTGGGCTGGTGGTGTGAAGTGTTTGTGTCGGTGTGTTGGGGGTTGTGCTGGTCTGTGTTTTGGGGTGGCTCCTCGGACTGGCTGAACCCCAATGGTTATAACCAGCCTGCATGATTGGCATGGCTCTTGTCTGTCCCCAGCTGATGATGGATGTCATGTTTCTAAGTGGATGTCTCTCTCCTCTGTCCTTCGTTCTTCAGAGCGCTTAGCTAAATCACCTACTTGTTTCCTTGATCATTTTTTTTTAGTTTAGTTTTTTTTTTTTACATGTCATTTCTTTTCTTTATCTTCCTTGTTTATATTTTTATTTTAATTCTGGAGCCTGCTGGTCCTGTTTTTGTTTCCCATCAAACATCTTTCACTTTTGCCTTCTCTTTCCTTAGCTCCAGCTGCAAGTTGAGGTGGTCTGGGAGAGATGTTTCCACATTTGGCACTTTCTAAGTTGGAAGTCTTCACTTCAACCTGAGGCCACTTAGGAGAGGGTCAGTCTTCTTACTGAATCTTCAGCTGTTGGGATAAGAATCTTAGGCTTGAGTCTCATCACCGTGTAGGGCAAGGTGGTAGATTTCTGTGCTATGGCCCAAGGTGGGGGTAGGGTGGTGCTAGTGGTGAGGCGGTCCCATCCTTTCTGTGCGGGGCATGAGAAGCAGCAGTGCCACCCAGCCAGTGTTGGTTCCACATCTTGGCTTCCCATTGGCCCCTCGGTCTGGGGCTGCCCCTGTGTTGATTGGGAGCCTGTGGGCTCCCAGGGTGAATTCTGCCCCAAGCTGTAGCGTGACCCAGTTTTTCCACTTGCCCCACCCCATTCCTGCCCCTTTCCCAAATCGTTCTCTATATCTCAGCCAGTTTGCCGCTTGCCGTGTCAGCACATCTGCCTGAGAAGTTTGAGGGTCTTAGGTGGATGGAAGGGTGTCCCCTTTGCCTCCGTGAGTTTGTCGTTGTCTCTACTTCCAGCTTTTACGGAGGCGTGGCTGATTGGGAAGGGGGGCGCCACGGGGATTGCTGGGGAGAAGCCCTTAAGAAAATGTTTCTTTCTGGTGAGATCCAGGCTGGTGTCCCATTCCCAAGGGAATGGGAGGGGCTGTCTTGCCTGGCCTGATCCTGGGCTGAGAGGGAAAGGGGGGGGCTGATGGTGCTTTGTCCAGCCCAGTGCCGCCTGTTCCCTAGTGTCTGCCTCGCACAGGAAGGGCGGAGTCAGAGGCATTTTAGGGCCCGTTCTGGGGGTCAGGAGCAGAGAGCGGGTATAGGAGAAAAGGAAGCGTTCTGTTGTCCACTACTCTCTAGGTGCTGCTCCTTTTTCTCTGTGTTGGATAGGTGGATACCTCTAATCTGTTAGCGGTGGTCTAGGATCTGTGGCCTGCTCTCTGGTAGAGGTGATGAGGAAACTGAGTTTCAGAGGCGTCTTGTGGGCTCCCATTCCTCAAGGTAAATCTTTTGGGTGTCAGAAGGAAGGTTGTGTGCTCTGACCACAGCTCCACTGAACCCTCGTTAAATTCTAAGCTCTGATGATTGAAAGCATAACGATTGAGGGAGTAACTCAGCCCCTCACATGGTGTCACCCTTCAAGGTGCCTTGGGTTTCCTTGCCTCGGACATTATTAGAACGGCCTCTTGAGAACAGTGTCATCCCACAGTAGGTGTTAGAAGGGGTGCCGTTTGGACCTGGGGCCAGGTGGTAATTTGGGAAGTCTTCTGTGAGAGGGTAGCCTTTCCCCGGCTACCTCTCTCAGCCGCACCCCCTCCCCTGCCACTTCCTGTCTGTCCTCTGTTGGCAGCTGGGTGCCCTGGGTTGGCTTCTGTGGTCAGGAGCCATTTTCCCTCTCCTCAGTGGGTGAGGCATTCCCTCCTCTCCACTCCCTTCCCACCCCTCCCTCCTTGGGGGGGGGCGGTGGCTTGGGAAGCAGGAGGGGAAGGAGGAGGGAGCCGTGCGCTGGTGTGAATGTCTGTTACAAAGGAAGCTGCCTCCTGGCCTCCTCCTCCCCCTCTGTGCCCCTTCCCACCTAGGCCTGCCCAGGAGCGCTCAGTATTACCCCAGGCTTTGTGTGCGCTCCCAGCCAGGGAGGAGGTGGAGCCAGATGGGGGGAGGAAGGGGGGGGATGGTGACAGCTGGGCTGATTTGGGCCCCTGGGGAGAAGAGGCTCCTGACCCAGGAGAAGCTGGGGAGGAGCAGTAGAGCTGGAGATGGGGAAAGGAAATCAGCTTTGGGAGTGGGCGTGACCCTGGGCTGGCGCCGGAACCTGGGGCTTGGGGGTTCTGGTGGTTTTGCACAGTGATGAGCCAGAGGGCTTAGTGAAGGGTGTGGTTTCTGGGACCCTCCAGCAGGTACTGTTCTGGGAATGTGCTGAGGGTATATTCTTTAGTTTTTGCCTTCCGCGGAGGACCTCTTATTCTCATTTCCTGGTTTATGGAATACTTGGTGGCTGGTTATAAGAGGACTAGGCCGATTTCTCTTACTTGGTTAACTGTATGCAGCTTGATTCAGCTGCGCTGGTGAACACATAGAGGACTCGTGTTAGGGATGAGGGAGAGGAGGCAGGGGTCTGGACAGCTGCCCGAGGTGGGCCTGGTCTGGCCCGGCAGGCCTATTTCAGGCATATACAGCTCTCTCTTTGTCTGTTTTTGTCCTGAGTATCAGCTTCCTTCTGTGGCGTGTATAGCAGTTCTCTTCAGTGGAATCTGGGACAGGAGGTGGGGGAATAAAGTCTAAAGCTCTGGATTGGGCTCTAACCTTTTGCTATTGATCTTTTCCCTGCCTATCTTTCTTTGCCAAAATATATGTAGAAAACGAAGAGGACCCGGAAGAGGATTTGTCAGAAGCAGAGACTCCAAAGCTCAAAAAAAAGAAAAAGCCTAAGAAACCTCGGGACCCTAAAATCCCTAAGAGCAAGCGCCAAAAAAAGGAGGTGAGTGGGTGACTGGATGTTACGGGCAGCAGGAGGAAGATGGGAGGTGCTCTGTGGAGGGCTGGGGCCTTCGTGGCTTGCCCTGGGGCGGTGGGCCAGGTCCTGGGCGTGAGCCGCAGGGCTGTCCTGAGGTCAGCATGTGTGTAGCATGTGTGTGTGTGTCTCCCTCTCCCCCTTCCCTGCTCCAGCGTATGCTCTTGTGCCGGCAGCTGGGGGACAGCTCTGGGGAGGGGCCGGAGTTTGTGGAGGAGGACGAAGAGGTGGCTCTGCGCTCAGACAGCGAGGGCAGCGACTATACCCCTGGCAAGAAGAAGAAGAAGAAGCTCGGACCTAAGAAAGAAAAGAAGAGTAAGTCCAAGCGGAAGGAGGAAGAGGAGGAGGATGACGAAGACGATGATTCAAAGGTGCCTGGACCTCCGTCCTCTTCTCTGTGCTTCTGTCCTTTGTTTTCCAGACACTCTGCTGCCCTTAGAATGTTTTCTCTCCACCTGTTTCTAATGATTTCTTCTTAGCCCTCTCACCCTGGACTTGCCAGCCATAGCTGCAACTCAGACCCTCCTAGCGGGGGTGGGGGCACTAGGAGTCCGGCTTTGACTTTGCTGTCTATGCAGGAGCCGAAATCATCCGCTCAGCTCCTGGAGGACTGGGGCATGGAAGACATTGACCACATGTTTTCAGAGGAGGATTACCGCACCCTCACCAACTACAAGGCCTTCAGCCAGTTTGTCCGGTAAACAGGAGGGTCTTGGGGGCAGGAGATGGAGAGCGCTTCTGTAATCTCTTCTCATTTCCCCCGCCTCCTTTATTTTTAAACTTTGTCTCCTTTCTGTTCCTGCCATTTTCCCCCCAGACCCCTCATTGCTGCCAAAAACCCCAAGATCGCTGTCTCCAAGATGATGATGGTTTTGGGTGCGAAGTGGCGGGAGTTCAGCACCAACAACCCCTTCAAAGGCAGTTCTGGGGCTTCTGTGGCAGCAGCGGCAGCTGCGGCAGTGGCCGTGGTGGAGAGCATGGTGACGGCCACTGAAGTTGCACCTCCTCCGCCCCCTGTGGAGGTGCCTATCCGCAAGGCCAAGACCAAGGAGGGCAAAGGTGACATGGGGCTCAGTGGGAGTGGGGACTAGCGCGGGCTTGGGGTGTCGAAGTTCGAGGAAGCGCGGGCGCGCTATTCTGTCGGCCCAAAGATGGAAGCTAGGAGGTGGGAATGAACCATGGATTAGGAGGGAAACTGGGGAAGCTGGCCACGTAGAAATAGTTTAGGTGGGGAGTATTTTATTGGGTTGGCCAAAAAGTTCGTTCTGTTTTTTCCATAGGGTGGCTCTAGTAGCACTTAGTTGTCTTTAACTTCATTCAAAACAGTTTCGTTGGGTTGTATTGTGACAGCTGTCGTATCAGCGTGCATTTAAAAAAAAACTTACCAAAACTGGTGAATTTTTGTGTAGCCATTTTAATATTGAAGATGGAAGAAAAACAACATTTTCGACGTATTATGTTTTATTATTTCAAGAAAGGTAAAAAGGCAACTGAAACGCAAAAAAAGATTTGTGCAGTGTATGGAGAAGGTGCTGTGACTGATGGAACGTGTCAAAAGTGGTTTGCGAAGTTTCGCGCTGGAGATTTCTCGCTGGACGATGCTCCACGGTCGGGTAGACCAGTTAAAGTTGATAGCGATCAAATCGAGACCTTAATTGAGAACAGCCAACGTTATACCACGCGAGAGGTCGCCGACAGACTCAAAATCTCCAAAGCAAGCGCTGAAAATCATTTGCACCAGCTCGGTTGCGTTAATTGCTTTGATGTTTGGGTTCCACATAAGTTAAGCGGAAAAAATCTCTCGACCATATTTCCGAGTGCCACTCTTTACTTAAACGTAACGAAAATGTTGCGTTTTTAAGACAAATTGTGACAGGTGGTGAAAAGTGGATACTGTACAATAATGTGGAACGGAAAAGATGGCGGGGCAAACGAAATGAACCACCACCAGCTATGCCAAAGGCCGGTCTTCATCCAAAGAAGGTGATGTTGTGTATATGGTGGGATTGGAAGGGAGTCCTCTATTATGCGCTCGTTCTAGAAAACCAAACGATTAATTCCAACAACTACTGCTCCCAGTTAGACCAACTGAAAGCAGCACTCGACGAAAAGCGTCCGGAATTAGTCAACAGAAGATGCATAATCTTCCATCAGGATATTGCAAGACTGCATGTTTCTTTGATGACCAGGCAAAACCTGTTACAGCTCGGCTGGGAGGTTCTGATTCCTCTGCCGTACTCACCAGACACTGCACCTTCAGCTTTCCATCTGTTTCGGTCTTTACAAAATTCTTTTAATGGAAAAAATTTCGATTCCCTGGAAGACTGTGAAAGGCACCTGGAACAGTCCTTTGCTCAAAAAAGATAAAAAGTTTTGGGAAGATGGAATTAGGCAGTTGCCTGAAACATGGCAGAGGGTAGTGGAACAAAACGGTGAATACGCTGTTCAATAAAGTTCTTGGTGAAAATGAAAAATGTGTCTTTTATGTTTACTTAAAAACCGAGGGAACTGTTTGGCCAACCCAATACCTTTCCCATGTTCTGCTCTGTGGTGTGTATTTGGATTGTATGATCTTACCTGCTTTCTCCTGATTTAGGTCCCAATGCTCGGAGGAAGCCCAAGGGCAGCCCTCGTGTCCCTGATGCCAAGAAGCCTAAGCCCAAGAAAGTAGCTCCCCTGAAAATCAAGCTGGGAGGTTTTGGTTCTAAGCGTAAGAGATCCTCGGTGAGAGGCCAGCCCGTCCCCTGGTGAGGGTGCCTTAGCTCACGGGGAGGATGTGGTCTTAGGTTAGGATTCAGGGTTCACGGTAGGTGCATAAGGATGTGGGGAGTTGGCCATAGAAGAGGTGACTAGGCTCCCTTGCTGGGATTCCAGCACCCCTAGTAAAAGGGTGATCCCTTCTCCACTCTCTCCTTCCCCTTGGCCTGAACCTCTAACCTTCTCATCCTGCCAGAGTGAGGATGACGACTTAGATGTGGAGTCTGACTTCGACGATGCCAGTATCAATAGCTACTCAGTTTCTGATGGTTCCACCAGCCGCAGTAGCCGCAGCCGCAAGAAACTCCGGACCACGAAAAAGAAAAAGAAAGGTGTGTTTCTTTTCTGCATCAGTATGTAATGGAATGCGGGGGAGCGATTGGGGAAGCATCTCCCTATGGAGATGGGGGTTGGGTTTAGGGGGGTGGGGGGAGGTAGGTTTTTTCTAATAACTGGGCTTTCCCTCTTCCTTGCCTAGGCGAGGAGGAGGTGACTGCTGTGGATGGTTATGAGACAGACCACCAGGACTATTGTGAGGTGTGCCAGCAAGGCGGAGAGATCATCCTGTGTGATACCTGTCCCCGAGCTTACCACATGGTCTGCCTGGATCCGGATATGGAGAAAGCTCCCGAGGGCAAGTGGAGCTGCCCACACTGTGTGAGTGCCCGGCTGTCGTGGCCCTTGGGGACCCTCGAGCGGAAGGGTGGGATGATGAAACTCTTTCGGGCCTGGGTGGGGGTAGAAGTGGTGGCGTTGCTGGCTACGGGCTTTGGGAAGCTTTCAAAGGAATGATGGGTGCGGTTCAGACGGGGTGGGGGGGTGGTAGTAATCTGACTCTGTGGTCCTTGACTGCAGGAGAAGGAAGGCATCCAGTGGGAGGCTAAAGAGGACAATTCGGAGGGTGAGGAGATCCTGGAAGAGGTTGGGGGAGACCCCGAAGAGGAGGATGACCACCATATGGAATTCTGTCGGGTCTGCAAGGACGGGGGGGAGCTGCTCTGCTGTGACGCCTGTCCTTCCTCCTACCACATCCACTGCCTGAACCCGCCCCTTCCAGAGATCCCCAACGGAGAATGGCTCTGCCCCCGCTGTACGGTGGGTGCCTGGCCCCAGCCGGCGGAGCGATGCGGGAGGTGTGGTCCAGCAGCAGGGTTTACCCCTCTCACGTGTAGGTGTCGTGAGGCTGAGGTGCAGGAGAGGTCACTGGAGAGCTCTAGGCCTTTTAGCCCTGAGGCACAAATTTCCTTCCTCGTATAGTCACGGGATACCTTTGTCCTGGGAAACTGTAGGACTAATTTTGAACAGAGGTGATGCTTTGCCAGCTCTCCGAAGTAGGATGGAGTGGTGTTCTTTTAGCCCAGAATATCCTTTCCTGTCTTGACACCCAGTCTCGAGGTCTTGGTAGCTTGATGATATAATAGGGCCACTGAATGCTGTTAGATTGCTTCAGAGAGGAATTCTGAGCCCCGGGTCTGTGACTTTTCTGTGACTACTTGTTCTGGGTTATTGTTGAAGTCTAGCTACTGGCTCTGTTAGGCAGATAGGAGTGATGATGTCTCACAAATCCCGGATGAAGTCCAGAAACAGAGGGAATTCTGTTCTTCTCTCCTGGGATTAGGGTCCTGGGATTCGGTCTTCCTTGAAATGAGGTTTTAATAACCCTTTGATGCGGTGGAGGCTGCCTGTGGGCTGTGCAGTGGTAACGATTCGCTGTCGGGTCGTCTCTTTTCCTCTTAGTGTCCAGCTCTTAAGGGCAAAGTTCAGAAGATCCTAATCTGGAAGTGGGGTCAGCCACCGTCTCCCACACCAGTGCCTCGGCCCCCAGACGCCGATCCCAATACTCCGTCCCCCAAGCCCTTGGAGGGGCGGCCGGAGCGGCAGTTCTTCGTGAAATGGCAAGGCATGTCCTACTGGCACTGCTCCTGGGTGTCTGAGCTGCAGGTAAACCTGGGACGGAGCAGATGTGGGGCTGCAGTGACGAGGGCGGTGAGAGAAGACAGCCTTGTGGGCAGAAGGAGTGGGTGTGACTCCTCGGTGGCTTCTTTCTCTTTCCGCTTTCGCAGCTGGAGCTGCACTGCCAGGTGATGTTCCGGAACTATCAGCGGAAGAATGATATGGACGAGCCTCCCTCGGGGGACTTCGGTGGCGACGAAGAGAAGAGCCGGAAGCGGAAGAACAAGGACCCCAAGTTTGCGGAGATGGAGGAACGCTTCTATCGCTACGGGATAAAACCCGAGTGGATGATGATCCACCGGATTCTCAACCACAGGTGGGGGTGGGGGGCCGCGCGGGGCGTGTCGCGGGCACATGCCGGCGGTGGGCAGCGTACCCGCGGGGGATCAATTAAGGGAATGGATGTTACCGGTAACTTACGCTTGGATGAGACACGCAGTGTGTTATTAACTGACTGAGTCCTGGTGTTTGAGCCGTAGACCGTAGATGAGAGATCATTTTTGGTGCAAAGACTGCTTCTGAATACGTGTGGTGTCTGGCCTCCTTAGAGGTCTGGTTTTTGAGAGGAGCAGAGCAGCGTGGCCTTCTGGCTCTGAGGGTTTTCTCTCCTTGACCTTGCAGCGTGGACAAGAAGGGCCATGTGCACTACTTGATCAAGTGGCGGGACTTGCCCTACGATCAGGCATCCTGGGAGAGTGAGGATGTGGAGATACAGGACTACGACCTGTTCAAGCAGAGCTACTGGAACCACAGGTGAGGGACTTGGGTGAGTAGAGCTGCTGCTCACTGACTGGGAAGGACTCCAGGCAGCTGCGTGACGCGTCTTGTCCTCTTTAGGGAGCTGATGAGGGGTGAGGAAGGACGGCCAGGCAAGAAGCTCAAGAAGGTGAAGCTGAGGAAGTTGGAGAGGCCCCCTGAAACCCCAACGGTTGACGTGAGTCAGCAGGAGAGAGAGGGAGGGCAGTTTGTCGCGTAGGATGATGTATGTTGTGCGCTCCAGTCTGAAGGCGTGATCTCAAGTGATCACTGTAGCTGAGTTGCTTCACACAGACTGCTTCCCTAGTTCTCCACATCTCTGTAAATCAGGGGAAAAATACTAGGATTACTTTATTTTCTCTCTTTCTCATCAGAAAAATAAAAACATAGATGTTAGTGTTTATATGACTCAGGAGGTGTTACGTATGGAGGGGTCACGTAACCGAGCTTTTGTGAAACTTATTTTGGAACCTGGGTCTTCTGACCCTTAATTCATGGCTCAATTCTTCCGGGGTTTTGTGTAATATAAGGTAAGTCTGGTTAAGGTTAGACAGATAAATCTAGAGGGGGCATAGGGTCATTTATCTGGTGGTTCCTGACCAGTAGAATTTACTGTACTGCCAAGGAGACTATGATGTGTCTTTCTTGGATGTCTGTGGAACCAAGATCTCCATCTTGCCTTGCTTCCTGGAGGATCCTAAGTAAAACACAAAGTTACAGTAACCATTAAGCATCTTTTTCCCACCATTTTTTGTGGCCCCCTCGAGTAGGATCTAGTGAGAGTGTGTCAGGAGGAGGCAGCTGCTGTCTTACGGAAGGAAGGGAATTCCTGGCCAGCTCTTGACTTCTTTATTTCATCCTTCAGCCAACAGTGAAATATGAGCGACAGCCAGAGTACCTGGACGCTACAGGTGGAACCCTGCACCCCTATCAGATGGAGGGTTTGAACTGGTTGCGCTTCTCCTGGGCTCAAGGCACCGACACCATCTTGGCCGACGAGATGGGCCTTGGGAAGACCGTTCAGACCGCAGTCTTCCTCTACTCCCTCTACAAGGAGGTAGGAGAGCTGGGCCTGTGAGTTTTTGTGTGGGTATTTTGTGTTCGTGGTCTTCTCTTACACTCTGAGGAGACAGAAAAAGGAAGAAAAAAAATTGGTCTCTGGCCCTGGAGAACAGTGTTGAGTGGCAGTAAGATAGACACAAGTACCCAGAGACAGACTGGAGGGGATGGAGCCGTGGGTGGGATTAGCGGTGGGTGCCTGGAGCCTCGGTCCTGGGGGACGGATATGCGCGGAGACACGCAGAACTGTGGGTAGAAGCAGTGGAGAGACGCTGCGCGGCGGGTGCGCTGTAAGCTCCCCGCGGGGCAGGCAGGGCGTGTTGGTACATGGAGAGGGGAGGGAGAGGAGCCGCCGTGCACACGCCCGTCCTCCACCCATTCCGGGGCAGGGGCAGGGTGGGCGCTCGGCTTGCGTGTGGGGCCCTCAGTCCTTACTCTCCATCTCCTCTCCTTCCTCAAAGGGTCATTCCAAAGGGCCCTTCCTAGTGAGCGCCCCTCTCTCTACCATCATCAACTGGGAGCGGGAGTTTGAAATGTGGGCTCCAGATATGTACGTGGTGACCTACGTGGGTGACAAAGACAGCCGTGCCATCATCCGAGAGAATGAGTTCTCCTTCGAGGACAATGCCATTCGTGGCGGCAAGAAGGCTTCCCGCATGAAGGTACCTCAGCGGGAGGGAGACCCACCCTCGGAGAGGGGAGTTGTTGCTCTGGGCCCCTCGTGCCCCGGTCCCCGGGGTGAGGCGAAAGGATAATGGCCGGGAGGAGGGAAACCCCCCCGGAGCCCCTTGACTTGGCCTATACCGGTGGAGTTGGACAGCAGTGACCGGGTTGCCTTCTTGTGCAGAAAGAGGCATCTGTGAAGTTTCACGTGCTGCTGACGTCCTATGAGTTGATCACCATTGACATGGCCATCTTGGGCTCTATTGACTGGGCCTGCCTCATCGTGGATGAAGCCCATCGGCTCAAGAACAATCAGTCTAAGGTGAGCGGGGCCGGGAGGTATGGCCTCCAGTTTTAGTGTTCTAGTACCACCTACTCACTAAGGGGAGACCTAGGAGGACGGGAAAGGGAGAAAGGCTCTCTGCCTTCCTTCCTCACTCGTGATAGATCACCCTTGGAGGCCAGGCCTTGAAAGTAAGATGGAGGGCTTCCCTGGCGGTCCAGTGGTTAACAGTCCGCGCTTCCATTACAAGGGGCACGGGTTCAGTCCCTGGTCAGGGAACGGAGATCCCGCATGCTGCACGTTGCGGCCAAAAAAAAAAAAAAAGAGTAATGGGAAAGGCGGTAAGCGGGAACAAAGGGAAGGTGGGGATGGGGGCGTAACTGCTGGGCGGCCAAGCAGAAGTCTGTGGACGTGTGCCGGAGCCCTCTTCTTACTGAATTCCACCTCTCTCTCGCCTCACCAGTTCTTCCGGGTCTTAAACGGTTACTCGCTCCAGCACAAGCTGTTGCTGACAGGGACTCCGTTGCAGAACAACCTGGAAGAGTTGTTTCACCTGCTCAACTTCCTCACCCCTGAGAGGTTCCAGTGAGTGTGCGCTTATCCATAATCGGCTCCGAACTCTTCTAATTCTTCCTTTTGCCCGTTTCCTATGTCACTTGCCTCTCTTCCTTTCCCCCTCTCCAACAACCTTTTCCTTTCTCTTTCTGAAGCAATTTGGAAGGCTTCTTGGAGGAGTTTGCTGACATTGCCAAGGAGGACCAGATTAAAAAACTGCATGACATGCTGGGGCCTCACATGTTGCGGCGGCTCAAAGCTGACGTGTTCAAGAACATGCCTTCCAAGACAGAACTGATCGTGCGTGTGGAGTTGAGCCCTATGCAGAAGTGAGTCTGAAGGGGCGGAAGCACTGGCTCCGTTTTGCAGACACACTTACACACCTGCCAGTCCGCACGGTGCTTCCTAGTCTTCTCCATACTCCGCCGCAAGGCGTGTGCTGACAGGAGCCAGCGAGGGCTAAAGAAACCTGTTGCCAGGTTGCTGGGGCCCAGAGTTCTGTTCTTTTCTTTTCTTTAATTTTTAACATCTTTACTGGAGTATAATTGCTTTACAGTGGTGCGGCCCAGAGTTCCTATTGAGTTAACCCTTACCTTGTTTAAAATGATGACGGTGGCGCTTCTTAGGTTTCCTCAGCCCCAAAGTGAGATATGTTGGGAAGAGGATCCCAGACGCTGGGACTGCATTGTGAGTCACATAAAGGCTCTTGAGCATGACTTACCTTGCCGTCTTGCCCGCATAGGAAATACTACAAGTACATCCTCACTCGAAACTTTGAAGCGCTCAATGCTCGAGGTGGCGGCAACCAGGTCTCTCTGCTGAATGTCGTGATGGATCTTAAAAAGTGCTGCAACCACCCGTATCTTTTCCCCGTGGCTGCAATGGTACGTCGTGCCGCCTCTTGTTCCTCCCTGGGCGGGAACTGCTCCACGTGGGGTTCCTTTCAATGTTTTTGTCTTTGTTGCTTCTTTCCTCAGGAGGCCCCTAAGATGCCTAACGGCATGTATGACGGCAGCGCCCTGATCAGAGCCTCTGGGAAGTTGCTGCTGCTCCAGAAGATGCTCAAGAACCTTAAGGAGGGGGGGCACCGTGTGCTCATCTTCTCCCAGGTATCGGGAGGGAGCTTCTGGGGGTAGCAGTGCACAGCTCAGTGACATGGGGGAGGGATTGTCATCTGATTAATCCCATAATTAAACTATGCTCGTTTTCCAGATGACCAAGATGCTGGACCTGCTAGAGGATTTCTTGGAACATGAAGGTTATAAATACGAACGTATCGACGGTGGAATCACTGGGAACATGCGTCAGGAGGCCATTGACCGCTTCAATGGTGAGAGGGAAGGAGTGGCTTTGATCCTGGCGTCCTCACTCACGCCTCTGGACCCATCACTTGTTCTTGAGCATCTGCTTTTCTGTGTAGTGGTTTAGGGTCTTTTGTCAATTGATGTGGAAGAGTACTTTTGAACGTCTTGATTGGAAGGATGTATTGGACTATTGCTAGGAGATTGTTCATTCCCTTTGGAGTCTTTGTTCTTTCTGCTAAAAAGAAGGGCACTTTATTTAACCCTCCACATTGCATCTTGAGGCCCAGGACGGACCAGGACTTAGCAAACCCAGGTGGCAAGTTAGTGGCAGGCTTGTCTCAGTAGCCACTACCACCTCCTCTTCTTTTTTTTTACTTGTTAATTTGAAATAATTGTGAACTTCAACTTCAAAAAAATAATACAGAGAGTTGGTGTATACGCTTGACCCAGCTTTTCTTAATAATGACTTATATAACCACAGTACAATGATCAAACCCAGGGAATTAACGCTGGTGTCATACCGCTGCCTAAGCTGCAGACTTGAACTGAACGTCACCACTGTTCCTGTGTCAGGATCCAGTCCCGGATCCCACGCTGAGCGCGTAGTTGTTGTTTCTCTTCCAGTTCTTCCTTCTTTCCTTTCCTTCCATGACATTGATAACCTTTGACGACGACTGGTCAGCTCTTTTGTAGAACGTCTCTGCTTTGTCTGATGTTTTCTCATGGTGAGACGGACACTAGACATTTTGGGCAGGAATCCCAGAGAAGTGATGCTGTGTCCCCTTCAGTGCATCATTCCCGGGAGGACGTGATGTTGATAACGTTCCACTGCTGGTGTCAACATTGATCACTTGGTTTAAGGTGGTGTCTGCTGAATTCCTCCCATGTAAAGTTACTCTTTTTTTTTCATTGTGATTGATACATATCTTGAGGGAGATACTTGAGACTGTGGTGACATCCTGTTTCTCCTTAAGCTTTCACACTGATTTCAGTATCCATTGGTGGACCTTGCTTATGAGTATTACTTACTAATATTATTAGTTTTGTGTTTGCCCAATGAGGTGGGTTTTTTTTAAATTCAAATATAGTTGGTTTACAGCGTTGTGTTAATTTCTTTTGTACAGCAAAGTGATTCAGTTGTGCATATATATACATTCTTTTTTTTTTTTTTTTTTTTTTTTTTTGTGGTACGCGGGCCTCTCACCGCCGTGGCCTCTCCCGTTGCGGAGCACAGGCTCCGGATGCGCAGGCTCAGCGGCCACGGCTCACGGGCCCAGCCACTCTGCGGCACGTGGGATCCTCCCGGACCGGGGCACGAACCCACGTCCCCTGCCGATTCGGCAGGCGGACTCTCAACCACTGCGCCACCAGGGAAGCCCAAGATCTACATTCTTTTTCATGATGGTTTATCACAGGATGTTGAGTACAGTTCCCTATGCTGTGCAGTAGGACCTTGTTGTTTATCCGTTCTGTGTACAATAGTTTGCATCTGCGAAGGAGGTTTTATATTTCTGATATTCCTTAAACATTTATTGACTGGAATTCCAGAGACGCCGCTAATGGTGTTTTTGGTTCCTCTCTTAGCACCAGGTGCTCAGCAGTTCTGCTTCTTGCTTTCCACTCGAGCTGGGGGCCTTGGAATCAATCTGGCCACTGCTGACACGGTTATTATCTATGACTCTGACTGGAACCCCCATAATGACATCCAGGTGAGCAGAGGTAGCAGCCTTGGTCTGCAGTGACATTTTGGAAATGCACAGTGTTCTCTGTGAGGGCTCCATCCTCTGGGATTAGTTGTTTCAGGGGGAAACAACAGATTCTTTTCAAATGTCTTTTACCTTATTGTAAGCCAGAGAGTTTGGGTTAGCTGTGGTCCTATTTTGGGTAACAGGATAGGGGGTGGTATCTGGGGGTAGAGGTGCAAAGGGAAGTTTTGTGTGAGGGCAAAGCTGCAGCTCCTGCCTCATGCTGGATTTAACTTATTATGTGGAAGTCAGGGCAAGAGTAGAAGTAAGGAAATAGGATTACTTCAGTTTTTGCCTCCGTTTTGCGCACACCTCCACCAGGCCTTTAGCAGAGCTCACCGTATTGGGCAAAATAAGAAGGTGATGATCTATCGGTTTGTGACCCGTGCGTCGGTAGAAGAGCGCATCACGCAGGTGGCAAAGAAGAAGATGATGCTGACGCATCTAGTTGTTCGGCCTGGGCTGGGCTCCAAGACTGGATCCATGTCCAAACAGGAGCTTGATGACATCCTCAAGTTTGGCACTGAGGAGCTATTCAAGGATGAAGCCACAGATGGAGGTGAGCTAGGCAGGAGTTTGTTTTGGTGTGGGCCTTGGCTTCTCTAAAGGGTATCTTTGATGTCTAGGGTCCTGAGACTCAGACCTAGGGTCCTCTGGGACTTGCTTTTTCCACTGCAGCTGCTGACGTTAACTGGGGGTATGGACCCCTGATTCTTTATAGGAGGAGACAACAAAGAGGGGGAAGACAGCAGTGTTATCCACTACGACGATAAGGCCATTGAGCGACTGCTGGACCGGAACCAGGATGAGACAGAAGATACGGAATTGCAGGGCATGAATGAATATTTGAGCTCATTCAAAGTGGCCCAGTATGTGGTGCGAGAAGAAGAAATGGGGGTGAGTATGAGTCCAAAGCAATGCTGTGCTTGGTGATTGGTCCAAAAATTGGAATTGAGACCACGATGGTATTTGAGATGAGAAGAAACCATCTGTAGGCAAATTAGTACATTGCTGAATTGATATACCTCTTCCTGTGAAGAGAAATTCTGTAACATATGAGCAAATCACATTCTCATCTTTGACGTGGCTGTCCAGCCACTTTTCACACTCAAAACACTTGTATTAGCTCTTCTTTTTTTTTTAAATAACTATTTTATTTTTATTTTTGGCTGCATTGGGTCTTTGTTGCTGCTTGTGGGCTTTCTCTAGTTGTGGCGAGCAGGGGCTCCTCTTCGTTGCCGTGCGCAGGCATCTCATTGTGGTGGCTTCTCTTGTTGCGGAGCACGGGCTCTAGGCGCGCGGGCTTCAGCAGTTGTGGCTCGCGGGCTCTAGAGCGCAGGCTCAGTAGTTGTGGCGCACGGACTTAGTTGCTCCGCGGCGTGTGGGATCTTCCCAGACCTGGGCTCGAACCTGTGTCCCTTGCATTAGCAGGTGGATTCTTAACCACTGTGCCACCAGGGAAGCCAAGCCCTATATTAGCTCTTCTTTATCAGAATCTCATCTTATTTTCTCTTATGTATTTTATTAGCCCTATAAATAAATTTTGGATTGCCATCTCAAGTCTCTCTGGAGAAAAGGTAGGAGATACGATACATACTTAGCCTATCTCCCTGTGCTTCCCCCCCCCCCCCCCGTGCTTTTTAAAACTTTAGAATTGTTTTCCCTTTTTGTTTTCTTGGGTTTTTTTTAGTAGAAAACAAAACATACTCAGTTATAAATGCTTGCCCTCTCTAATGAATTTTTTCCTCCTAATGATATCTAGGGTGTAAAATGAAAAAAACATTGCTTTCTCTTCTGGTCCTCTTGTAGCACACCCAGGTCAGGGTTCTACGAATGGGCGTCAGTTTCTGGCGGTCCTTTTGCCATCTTTTCTCATCCTTCCAATTCAGAGCCATCCGTCTTGTTGTTATTGTTGGTTTGTTTGGTTTTTTTGGTTGTATTTTTCTGATACGTATTATCTTTGTTCTTGAAAGGGATGCTACTAAACTTCAGTTGGGTGTAACTGTGGCTGAAAAGTCTGACAGGTCTACAGACCAGTAGTATTCAGTCAAAACTGCCCTCCTGTCGGGGTGGTGACCGCACATGGGAGGGACTGACTGGGGCAGAACGTGCCAAGTGGTTGGAAGGGAGGAGTGGCACTCTCCCTCCCGCTGACGACCGCTCCTGATGACCACACAGGTAGAGACAGCCCTCTTATTAGTGGCTGAGGCTGCGATTTACTTTATAATTTTTTTTTTTTTTTTTTTTTTTTTTTTTTTGCGGTACGCGGGCCTCTCACTGTCGTGGCCTCTCCCGTTGCGGAGCACAGGCTCCGGATGCGCAGGCTCAGCGGCCACGGCTCACGGGCCCAGCCGCTCCGCGGCACGGGGGATCCTCCTGGACCGGGGCACGAACCCGCGTCCCCTGCATCGGCAGGCGGACTCCCAACCACTGCGCCACCAGGAAAGCCCTATAATATTTTTAAATGTTATTTTATTTTTTTTTGAATTTCATTTTATTTTATTTTTATACAGCAGGTTCTTATTAGTTATCTATTTTATACACATCAGTGTCTACGTGTCAGTCCCAATCGCCATATTCATCCCCCCACCCCCCCACCGCCCACCGCCTTTCCCCCTCGGTGTCCATATGTTTGTTCTCTACATCTGTGTCTCTATTTCTGCCCTGCAAACTGGTTCATCTGTACCATTTTTCTAGGTTCCACATATATGCGTTAATATACGATATTTGTTTTTCTCTTTCTGACTTACTTCACTCTGTATGACAGTCTCTAGGTCCATCCACGTCTCTACAGATGACCCAATTTCGTTCCTTTTTATGGCTGAGTAATATTCCATTGTATGTATGCACCACATCTTCTTTATCCATTCGTCTGTCGATGGGCATTTAGGTTGCTTCCATGTCCTGGCTATGGTAAATAGTGCTGCAGTGAACATTGGGGTGCATGTGTCTTTTTGAATTATGGTTTTCTCAGGGTATATGTCCAGCAGTGGGATTGCTGGGTCATATGGTAGTTCTATTTTTAGTTTTCTAAGGACTCTCCATACCGTTCTCCATAGCGGCTGTATCAATTTACATTCCCACCAACAGTGCAAGAGGGTTCCCTTTTCTCCACACCCTCTCCAGCATTTGTTGTTTGTAGATTTTCTGATGCCCATTCTAACTGGTGTGAGATGACACCTCATTGTAGTTTTGATTTGCATTTCTCTAATAATGAGTGATGTTGAGCAGCTCTTCATGTGCTTCTTGGCCATCTGTATGTCTTCTTTGGAGAAATGCCTATTTAGGTCTTCTGCCCATTTTTGGATTGGGTTGTTTGTTTTTTTAATATTGAGCTGCATGAGCTGTTTATATGTTTTGGAGATTAATCCTTTGTCCGTTGATTCATTTGCGAATATTTTCTTCCATTCTGAGGGCTGTCTTTTCGTCTTGTTTGTAGTTTCCTTTGCTTTGCAAAAGCTTTTAAGTTTCATTAGGTCCCGTTAAATTTTATTTTTTGAATAGATAGTATAGCCCTCCATATCTGTGGTTCCTCCCCATCTGCAGATTCAACTGACCATGGGCCATGTAGTATCGTAGTACTTACTATTGAGAAATATCTGCATATAAATGGATTCATGCAGTTCAAACAACACCTGTGTTGTTCAAGGGTCAACTGTAATTCACCTAGTTCAAAATTCAAAAGCTACAGAAGTATCTCTTTCCTACTCCAGCCCTTTGGCTACCTAGCTCCCTCCCTGGGAATAAGTGATATTTATTTTATAAATTATTTTATGTGCACACAAATTACATATATATGTATATATACATACACATGTATATACACACGAACGCCTTTTTTCCTTTTCCTTTTAAGGAAAGTAGTTGTTTTTTTTAATTGAAGTATATTTGATTTACAATGTTGTGTTAATTTCTGCCGTACAGCAAAGTGACTCAGTTATATATACATTCTCTTATTTTATATATACTCTTTTCCACTATGGCAGTTCCCTGTGCTCTACAGTAGGACCTGTTGTTTATCCGTTCTCTATATAAAAGCTCACATCTGCTCACCCCAGCCTCCCACTGCATCCCTCCCCCAACCCCCTCCCCCTTGGCAACCACCAGTCTGTGCTCTACGTCTGTGATTCTGTTTGTTACGTCGATTCATTTGTGTCCTATTTGAGATTCCACATATAAGTGATATCATATGGTATTTGTCTTTCTCTTTCTGACTTACTTCACTTAGTATGATCATCTCTACTTGCATCCATGTTGCTGCATAAGGAAAGTAGTTTCTTATACATGACATTCTGTATTTTACTTTTGTCCACCTAATAAATCTTGGAAGATTTCGTCCAAATCAGTACCTAAAGAGCTGCCCCCCCTCCCCACCCCTTTATTCGCTGTATAATATGTCCTTGTGTGGAAGTGCCATAATTTATTTACTTAAAAAAATTGAGATATAATTGACATATGCCATTATACTAGTTTCAGGTGTACAACATAATGATTTGATATTTGTATATTTTGTGAAACGGTCACCCCGGTAAGTTTAGTCGCCATACACAGTTATACGTTTTTTTCCTGTCAGAACTTTTGAGAGCTGCTCTTTTAGCAACTTTCATACATGCAGTACGGTATTAAGTGTAGTTACTATGCTATACATAAAATCACCATGACTTATGTATTTTATAACTGGAAGTTTATACCTTTTGACTCTCTTCACCCTTTTCACCCCCCATAATTCATTCAAGTTCCATAATGATGGATATTGAGGTTGTTTCTAGTATTATGCTGTTAGCAGCAGCTTAATTCTAATGTAAGGGATTTGGAATTAGTGGTCCTAAACAATCTGAAAAAAAAGTAAGACTTTCAAAGGAGCATAAACATTATTGGGATATAAGAGGATATATATAATTTTTTTTCACAGTTGGTAAACTTTTATGAAGCTTATGAAGAACAGAAAGGGCTTATGGCCCTTCTACTTTATCTCTTGGGAAAATCTTCTGCAGTATTTCAGAAGCTTCTCCATTCTACCTTGTTAAGGCTGTAACCTCTCTTTTCTTCATTTTACTGTCTTGCAACTGTATATGCATCAGTAAAAGGGGTTAAAAGAAAACATCCTGTCTCTTCATCCTTCTCTTGTGATAACAGCTCTATCCTATATTTTTCTTTAGTTATTTTGACTGCTAATCTAAACATAGTTACGAGGAACCTCGTCCTGTCAATTAAATGTCTTTTAAGCTCTTAGGTCCAGGCAGGCCCAGCGCGTATTTCAGAGCCCAGCCATGCAAAGGAGCTAGCAGAACGGGGACTGTGAGGACCAGGGGCGGCTGGGGGGGCTGACTTCGGCACCCCTGAGCCCTGGCCCTCCCTCTGTCCCAGGAGGAAGAGGAGGTAGAACGGGAAATCATAAAACAGGAAGAAAGCGTGGATCCTGACTACTGGGAGAAATTGCTGCGGCACCATTATGAGCAGCAGCAAGAAGATCTGGCCCGCAATCTGGGCAAAGGAAAAAGAATCCGTAAGCAGGTCAACTACAATGACGGCTCCCAGGAGGACCGAGGTGTGTGTGGCCGGCCCCGCCCCCCACCCGTGGGCCGTCCCACTAGAGCAGTGGGCCCCGCTCATCTGCCCTCTCTCCCTCCAGATTGGCAGGACGACCAGTCCGACAACCAGTCCGATTATTCAGTGGCCTCAGAGGAAGGTGATGAAGACTTCGATGAACGTTCAGAAGGTGAGGGCGCTGCCTCTCTGCTGGACTGTTAAAATACTGCCTCGCCCAGTACCGCCGTCAGGCTTGCTCACGCATCCTCTGCTTCTTGCAGCTCCCCGCAGGCCCAGTCGCAAGGGCCTGCGGAACGATAAAGATAAGCCATTGCCTCCTCTGTTGGCCCGTGTTGGTGGGAATATTGAAGTAAGTACCGTTCCGTTCTAGGGAAGGTTGGGTGCCCCCTGCTGTCGGGTCTTTGGTGGAGTAAGGTCTACCCCTTCTCTCACCTAGGTTCCTTCTCCCCCCAGGTTCTTGGCTTTAATGCTCGTCAGCGAAAAGCCTTTCTTAATGCGATTATGCGATACGGGATGCCACCTCAGGATGCTTTTACCACCCAGTGGCTTGTGAGAGATCTGCGAGGCAAGTCAGAGAAAGAGTTCAAGTAAGTTGAGAGCCAGAATGACTGATGTAGAGCAAGGGCTTTTAGTCTCTGGTCACTAGTGCAGGCTGTGCAGGAAACCGGCTGTCTCCTCTGCTGACGTCGGCAAGCGAAGCCGTTGGTGATAGGGTTCCTTGTGCTCCTCGCTCCCCTGGAAGAGGACCTGGGACGCGGTGTGGGGTCTGGAGGCCGGCTTTCAGCGCGACGGCGGGCTTTACCCCAAATGGAGCCGTGGTTGTTGTCTGGGGTGACGCCTGACTGCGGGTGGGAAAGAATCTGACCTACGAGTTGGCATGATTGCTGTTTAACCCATTTCTCTATTTGTTTACCACAGGGCTTATGTCTCTCTTTTTATGCGGCATTTATGTGAGCCGGGGGCAGACGGGGCCGAGACCTTTGCTGATGGTGTGCCCCGAGAAGGCCTGTCTCGCCAGCACGTCCTTACTAGGATTGGTGTCATGTCCTTGATTCGCAAGAAGGTGAGCCCTGAACCTCCCTCCATCGTTCAGGGGTTTCCAGGTGAAACTGGAGAGCCAACAGGAAAGGAACCTAGATGGAATTGGGTCTTCAGCATCTTGTCCCATTGCTGTAGGTTCAGGAGTTTGAACATGTTAATGGGCGCTGGAGCATGCCCGAACTTGCGGAAGTAGAGGAAAACAAGAAAATGTCACAGCCAGGGTCACCTTCCCCAAAGACTCCCACACCCTCCACTCCAGGAGACACACAGCCTAATACTCCTGCACCTGCCCCACCTGCTGGTAAGTCTGCCTGGACTGCTGTTTTCTCTCCTCTTCTTCTTGTCCTGGCCTTTGCTTTTTCTGCTTCCCTGTACTCAATTCTAACAGGGGCATCTGGCAGGACACACAGCAATCTCCCTCTCAGTTTAGGAGGGCTGTCCTAAGAATAGGGCTGGCTCTTAAAGGCGCGAGAGGACAGTTTAAGATGAGACAAACTGAGAAGGTGTGATCTTCTCTCTGATCTGGGCCCTTCTTCCTAATGAATGTCTATTGTTGGTGTGCAGAGGATGGGATAAAAATAGAGGAAAATAGCCTCAAAGAAGAAGACAGTGCAGAAGGAGAAAAGGAAGTGAAATCTGCAGCCCCTGAAGCCACTGTGGAGGTAAGACTGGATGCCACACCAAAGGCAGATGGATAAGCCTGTTCTTCCTCTTGGGTGCTGGCCTGTCTGCTTCAGCGTCTTTCTTCTTTCCTTTGAAGTGTACACAGCCCACTGCCCCTGCCTCAGAGGACGAAAAGGTCCTTGTTGAGCCTCCCAAGGCAGAGGAGAAAGTGGAAAAGGCAGAGGTCAAGGAGAGAACAGAGGAACCAATGGAGACAGATCCCAAAGGTACGCACATTGTCACACACTACAGATCCCTGTGAGCCACAGTTGCTCTTGGACTTGCAGCCCGGCTGGAGGGAAGTCCAGAGGAAGTGACACACTGAAGAATCTTGTACCCTTGATTTTAAACTGTGGGCTTTTTCTCTCTCAAGACATCTTTTCTGACTTTCCTCATCAAGATTTAGGTTCAGGATATAGTGTAGAACAGAGGAGAAAACACTTCCTTAGATATGCTCTCAGTGCCATCTGTTCTCCCAGGTATTGCTGATGTGGAGAAGGTGGAGGAGAAGTCAGCAGTCGATTTGACTCCCATTGTGGTGGAGGACAAAGGTGGGTGTTTGGAGAAGCTGACTGTGCTTCTAAAAGGACTCTAAAGCGGAAAGGAAGGACTCTATCTCTCGGACACCCCTCCACCCCCAGGTTCCCCCATCCATACCCATATAATCATTTTATCCCAAGCTAAAAGACTCCACCTCTCCCCACACGTGGCTGTCAGTGGGCCAGTGGCACCTTTTCCTGGGTTTAAGAACACGTCTGTGGAGGAAGGGTGGAGGTGGTTGGGTATCTTGTAGCATATGGTGCTTTGTATGGGTAAGGGCTATGGTGCTGGCTTCTGTCTGGAGCTGACATTTTTCTTCTGCGTGTCCTGTAGAGGAGAAGAAAGAAGAAGAAGAGAAAAAAGAGGTGATGCTTCAGAATGGAGAGACCCCCAAGGACCTGAATGATGAGAAGCAGAAGAAAAATATTAAACAGCGTTTCATGTTCAACATCGCAGATGGCGGTTTTACTGGTATGCAAAAGAGGGGCCCACTGGGGTTAGATGGATTCGAGGTGACACCGGGGTTGTTGTCAGAAACCAGGGTACGGAAACTTTACCTCTCCTAGAGAGAATGCCGGGCTGACTGCACACCCCCCTGGGGTCCATGTGAGAAAGCCAGAGGCATGTTAGGTTGGTATCTGGGGACCAGGAATAAGAAGCTTTTTGAACCCCCACCGATGTGTGCCTTCCTTTTTCTCCCCAACCTTCCCTAACCCCCTCTCCAGAGCTGCACTCCCTCTGGCAGAACGAGGAGCGGGCGGCCACAGTCACCAAGAAGACGTACGAGATCTGGCACCGACGGCACGACTACTGGCTGCTGGCCGGCATCATACAGTATCCTTTGCCCGGGCCGCGGCCCAGGTCCCTGGCGAAGGGTCCTTAGGGTCCGCAGTGGAAGTTCTCAATTTCCTTGTTTCGTTTTTCCTGAGCAATTCATTTTCCAACAGCCACGGCTATGCCCGGTGGCAGGACATCCAGAATGACCCGCGCTATGCTATCCTCAATGAGCCTTTCAAGGGTGAAATGAACCGTGGCAATTTCTTAGAGATCAAGAATAAGTTTCTAGCCCGAAGGTTCAAGGTGAGCAGGACGGGGAGGAATACAGCGTTTGAAGTGGCAGCCTGTAAAGTGCAGAAGGGACTAAAGGAGGGAGTCTGCCCATTCAGCCATGCTGATTATTGTGTTCTCCCGTGCACTTCGCTTTGTATTCTGGGAAAGGCTTTGCTCCCAAGTATCTTAAATATTAGAGATCAACACGTACAGACCTGAAGGTTAACCAGTTGGTTAAGGGCTGAAGATGACTGTGCCTGATGCATGACACAGACCAGTCAGTGCAGGGGGTGTGCTGGGGGAACACGGTAGGCTGGAGTGTTCAGAAAAGATACAGAGGTGGGGCTGAATTGGACCTCTGAGGAGGCAGGGCTGCCAGTGGGCTGGTGGTACTTTGCTCGGGGTCCGTGTGGATGAAGGGTGGGGCAGGCGCAAAGGTGTAGAGCTCCATTTTCAGAATCACTAGGGCTGATATAACGCCCAGGACTGAAGGGGAGTTTTCCTCAGGAATTCAGCAAATGCATATTAAGGGCACCTTGTGTGCAGACCATCATAATGGGATACCATGGAGATGAGATACGTGGATCTTAATGCTGAGTATAATTGGGGGAATAAGAAATGTACACTAATAAACCTTCAAACATCATGTGCTAGGGACAGGCCTGGTGCCTGTTCTCAAGGAGCTCTCAGTTTAACGTAGAGGCAGATGTGTGGTCAAATGAATGTCATTCTGTGTGATGCGAGGGAGACTGCTAAACCCTTCAGAAAGTTCTCCAGAGGGGATGTGGGGAGTGGGGAGAGAGCTCACAAATGCTCCAGGGAGAAGATGGCACTGGAATGAAGTTCTGGTGAACGTAATAGAGATTGCCGGATAGAAACAGAAGGCCCTCTGATCAAAAGAATGAGGTTAGGCAAAGACAAAGCCTGTAGCACTGACGGTGTTTGGAAACAGCAAATAGTCCAGGTGGGGTGTAGAAGACACTTGTGTTGGTGATGGTGGGAGGTACGTTGGAGAGAGAAGTAAGGCTGGAGGTCGGCAGGTAGGTTGGTTTTTGGCACCAGATAAGAGAGTTTGGACTTTACCTTATAGTTCATGGGCAGCCATTGAGGGTTTGTGAAGGGTTTTGATACAACCAAGGGAAACTGAAACAGAACATTCAAGAGATTACAGAACTATGATATAGTCATGAGGTAGTTAAGGGCTCGTCTGTGATGCTGGTTGTGGAAAATGAGAAGGCTAAGATAAAGGGAACTAGGGACTTCCCTGGCGGTCCAGTGGTTAAGACTCTGCGCTCCCAATGCAGGGGGCCCGGGTTTGATCCCTGGTCAGGGAGCTCGATCCCCCATGCCACAACTAAGATCCAGCGTGCTGCGACTAAGACCCGGTGCAGCCAAATAAATAAATACTAAATAAATAAATAAATAAAAGATAAGGGGAATGAAACACCAAGGAGTTTACAGGATTTACTGATTTACTGTAGGGGTCAGTGAACTTTTTCTATCAAGGGGCCAGAGTAATTCAGGCTTTGTGAGACACTGACACTCAGCTCCGTCATGGCGTGCAAAAGCAGCCACAGGTGATAAGTATGAATATGTTCCAGTAAAACTTTATTTATCGACACTAAAACTTGAACTTCATAAAATTTGTATGAAGCGTTATAAACTATTACTTTGATTTTTCTTCACCCATTTAAAAATGAAGAACCCATTCTTAGCTCTTGGGCCATCCAAAAACAGACAGTGGCCCAGATTTGGACCGCAGGCCATAGTCTGCTGACCCCCGAGTTACTTTATTGAATTTGAGATACAAAGGAGTGAGACTCCAAAAATAACTGAAGTTTTGAGTCTGAGTCACTGAGAAAGTTAAATTATCATTGGCAGATCAGGGAAGCGAGGAGAGGGAGCAGTTTGTAGAAAAAACGTTAAGTTCCATTTTAGACACAAGTCATTTGGTATTTTTCACAAGTAAGTACCCTCCCAGTACTCGCACCAGCATGAAACAAGCGGGATCAAAGCGACCCACCATGCACGAGTGGGAGCAGAGCAACCATCGGTGCTTGAGGCGCGTGTCTGAAAAGCAGCGGCTCATCTGCACAGAGGTGCTGGCGGACGCCAGGAGGGGAGAGAGCTCTTGGGAGAACGCTGCTCCTGCAGAAAGCTCATAGTTTGGGGCAAGAGGGAGGGGAGTTGGTGAAGGAGACAGGGTGGTATATAGATTGAAAGCAGGTGCTTTGTCTGTTTGGGGATAAGTTAGTAGGCCTGAATGCAGCCAGGTCTTCTGGAAGAAACAACAGTCCATTATTCTCATACTGTCCTTTTTCCTGACCCCTAGTGGATTCGTTCTTTTTAAGAACCAGTGGATACTTGAGTAATATAAGTCTCGTAAGTCATGAATCAACATTCTGTCCCTTGGAATTTATTTCAAAGGTCGTTTTACACAGCTCCGTCAGGTAACATGTGCAAGTGTTCGTTGCATTATGATTTTTGGTGGTGGGGCCTGGAGGCAACCTAGTGACATTGGGAGTGTGGGTGGTAGGTAAAATGTGGATTCACATCACTGAGCATTAAGAAGCAGTTGGCAGCAACAAAGTACACATTTTGTAACATAAATGTAACATAAATATCTTTAAAAAAGATATGTAGTGGGGAAGTGAAAAAGCATTTTATAATGTACAGAAAAACATTCTGTGAATGGGAAATGTGCACATGAAACAATACTGTCTTCAAGAAAACCCACAAAAAGACACACAGTAGGTATATTGGAAGGGTTGCCTATTGAGGAAGGAAAGGAATGGGAGTGAGATATAGAGATGAAAGAAAAGAAACAACAGGAATAATTTGAGAGAGTAAAACAACTTAAGTGATAGGGTAGATGGACTGCCGTGCCACCATTAAGTCATCTGTATTCTGTAATAACCTAAACGGGAAAAGAATTTGAAAAAGAATGGGGGGGAGGAAAGTCATCTTTTATAAAGAGCAGCTAATAACAAGGGAGGAGCCTTACTATGTAACTTTAAGTGAAAACAATATAAATACATATATAGAATCTTAATTTTGTAAAAGCACGTAGCAAAAAACCTCAAAATGTTAACGGTATCTCTTGGAGGTGGAATTGTGATTTTAATTCTTTACACATTCTGTATTTTCTAAATTGAGTTTATCATTTTTGTATAAGAGTGAATCAGTAGGGCTTCCCTGGTGGCGCAGTGGTTGAGAGTCCGCCTGCCAACGCAGGGGACACGGGTTCGTGCCCCGGTCCGGGAAGATCCCACGTGCCACGGAGTGGCTGGGCCCGTGAGCCGTGGCCGCTGCGCCTGCGCGTCCGGAGCCTGTGCTCCGCAGAGGGAGAGGCCACAAGAATGAGAGGCCCGCGTACAGCGGAAAAAAAAAAAAAAAAAAGAGTGAATCAATAAAGGGTAAAGAGCTTTAAAAACACAGACCTTCAAAGTGGGGTGAAAAAGGCAATGGAATGTTGAACTGGCCAGGTGTGGGCTCTGAGAGGCCCACGAGAAATGAGCAAAGTAAGTGTCCGTCCAGCTGCCATCTCCTGTTTCTCTCTTGTCCAGCTCTTAGAACAAGCCCTGGTGATTGAGGAGCAGCTGCGCCGGGCGGCTTACCTGAACATGTCAGAGGACCCCTCTCACCCTTCCATGGCCCTGAACACCCGCTTTGCTGAGGTGGAGTGTTTGGCAGAGAGTCATCAGCACCTGTCCAAGGAGTCGATGGCGGGAAACAAGCCAGCAAATGCGGTCCTGCACAAAGGTAGCCAGTGGCTCCCCTGCCTCCTGTGGACTTGGCCTCCTTCCTCCTCTGCCCCTCCCCGACACACACCTACTTCTCAGGTCTGAGCCTTTTTTGGAGCCCCTTTCTTTGTCTGGGAGTTTACGGTGTGCTGGGGATCCTTGCGTCCCTTCTTAGGAAGCTAACATCTTAAAGACAGTCAAGGACAGTAGTTCTTTGCTTTTTAACTCTTGAATGTATTCCAGTTCTTGGAGATGGAAAGCAAAGCAGAATAATATAGTGTGATCTGGGATAGTTTAGAGGTAACAAGGTGACTTAAGATCTTGTCAAATTCTAGACTGCGTTTAACATTCTGTTTTTAATTAAAGTTAAGACATTGTGAGGGGGATGGAGGGTGAAATGAGGAAAAGAAAGCTTGTTATAAAGGAAGAGGGAGACAGCTCCAAAGGTGCAGAGGAAAGATAGGGAAGAGGAAACAATAGGAATAGCTATTGAAGAAGTGGAGGAAATAGAGACAATAGGGATCAAGGGACAGTTGGCTTTAGAAAGCACAGAATCATGGACAGTTGGAATATGAGGGACAGGAATTTGAGTGTGGTGGAGCCAGGTCAGGTGACTCAGTGACAAAAGACAGTACTCTAGCACATCAGTCACTTGGTCATTGAGAAGTAATGGGGGGGGTGGTCCACTTAATGGGAAGGTGGACCTCGGTCTTGACCACCATGGCTCACCACCTCTTTTTCTTCCCCCTGCAGTTCTGAAACAGCTAGAAGAACTGCTGAGTGACATGAAAGCCGATGTGACTCGACTCCCAGCTACTATTGCCCGAATTCCCCCAGTTGCTGTGAGGCTGCAGATGTCAGAGCGTAATATTCTCAGTCGCCTGGCAAACCGGGCACCTGAACCACCTCCACAGCAGGTATAGGACCTTTTTCGTCTGGCCAGCTCTTCCAACGGAGCCATTCTAGAACTTTAACTCTGCTGTCTGTCCCTAGCTTTACATCCTGGGCAGGTGGGGCTGGCTTACCAGTGAGTTCCCTTGGGATCAGGTGGGTTCCTGGAGTCTGGAATTCTGACTCCCTTGGCTTTCTCTTCCTATAGGTAGCCCAGCAGCAGTGAAGATCCAGATTGATGATACCACCGCCACCGCTGAGCAGTGACCTTCCTCACTTTCCCTTGCCCAGCTTCTCCCCTGGGGGCCTGAGAGACCCTCTCCTTCCTTCTGCCCCATCTTCCAAGTTGTAGAGGAACAGCCCCACTGAGCACTGGGGGAGGGGAGGGAGTGAGGGGCAGTGGTGACCTTCCTGCTGGAGACATGCAGCAGTAGCGCCGGCGCCATCTGCGGGGAGCTGGCGGGCTGGCCTTCTGGGCCCTGGCTTCTCCCCACTGTAACGTCTGTTACACACAAACTGTTGCGGGTTCCCAACAGGCTTGAAGAAAATGATCAGAATTTCTTCCTCCTTTTGGTTTTATTTTGTTGGTTTATTTTGTGTTTTTTCTCCTTTTTTGGGGGGTATTCACAGAGGGCCGGGCCCCTGGGTGAGACACAGCTACCTCTGTTGGCATCTTTTTAATACCAGGAACCCAGCGGCTCCAGCCCCTGAGTGGCTAGAATTAAATAAAGTGGAAAAAAAAAAAAAAAAAAAACCAAAAGCATAAAAAAACCACAGCAAATTTCTTGACGAAAATTGAAAATAAAAGTTTCCTTGTATTTTAGTGCTCTCGTTCAGTGTGGGTGTAGGCGCAGGTGGGTGAGTGTTTCTGATGGGAGCCCTGGGACATGTGTGTTTGGAGACGAAGGGTTTCCTTGTGTCCTGAGATTTCACCAAAGAGCCGAGTTCCCACTGCACGTGCCGCGTGTTGACAAGCCCACCTGTGCACCGCGGAGCCACCGGAGCCCCCGGGTTCACAGCCCACACTGCGGCCTCCTGGCTCCGCGAGGGTGCGGAAGCGGACTTCTCCGGGCTGTGGACGTCGCGCGTATAAAATGAAGGGGTCTTCCTCGCAGAGTTGCGAAGACAAAACCAACGAAGGGCTGGAACAGTTTTAACAGCTAAGCACCCACCTTGCTGTCTATCTGAAGAAAGGCTGAAGTCGGTTTTTCTGTTAACTTGCGTGAATGAAGTCAGGACGCGAGATGCCTTCCTCCCGACCTCCAAGACGGGAAGCTGGGCAGAGAGGACTGTTACCTGAGGGGGAGCGCGGGGTCTGGGGTCAAGGAAGAGGGTTTCCGCGTCGCAGGCGTGGGGTCCCCCGATCTTGAGGCGACGTCGGGCGGAGGAGGGCCCGGCTCTGGCGCCTCCGAGGGGAAGGGGCGGCTTTCGGGTACAGTTTTTCCGACTGAAATCTGCAGTGAGCCGAGAGGCCCACGCCCGGAGGGGAAGGGGGGGGAAGCCGAAAAACGCCTTGGGTGCACCGCCTCCTCCGCCCGGGGGGAAAGCAGAACGGTCCGCCCGAGAATCGTGCCCGGCCGCACGGCCCCCAGCCCCGCGCGGGCCGGGGAAGCAAACGTTCCGGCTTCCGCGGCGGACCGGAAGACCGGAGGACCGGAAGACCGGAAGAGGCGGGGCCTCGGGCGCCTGCGTGAGACGTTTCCGTGGTGCGGCGTCGGAGCGCTTGACCTGGGCCGCACGTGGAGCCCGGCGCCTGTTTCCGAAGCCCGTCTCGGGGCTGGATTGGCTTCCAGGTGAGCCGAGGATTCGGGCGGGTCTGGAGGAATTTGGGGAAGGAAGGGTGAGGCGCTGACCTGGACTGGGGCGTGGGGAGGGTGGGGGGGACGCCATACCTAGGGCGTGGGACCCAGGGCCCGGGGCTCAGCGTGGAGTGGAGGTTTGGCCAGACCTCGAGGGGCTAAGTCGAGGTTCTGGTGGAGACGATACCCTCTCCCGCTCCATTTCGCTTCGTCTGCGTTCAGCCTTTCCCTTACAACACGCGCTCCTCTACTGTCCCCTGTTTTGTTTTCCCCAGTACCATGGGGCGTAAATTGGACCCTACGAAGAAGGAGAAGCGCGGGCCGGGCCGAAAGGCCCGGAAACAGAAAGGTGCCGAGACCGAACTTGCCAAATTCTTGCCTGCAGGTAAGGGTCTGGCGTGCTCCCTCTCCCGACTCTCCAGCTTTTGCGCTATTCTTTTATCTGTAGTGTAACCCTTCCGTTTTTCTTAGTCATTTTGTGTGTTCGTTTTCTGTTCAAGTGGAATTTTCTTTTAATGAGTTACTAGGAAATAAGTAGGAATGAAATACTCTCATTAGCGTTTAGAACTTAGGGAAGATGCGACAGGGACCCAAGTACCCATACAAGGAGAGGTGTGGTTTAACACTGAGGGAGTTCAGAGGAAGGGGGATCCCACGGAGTTAGAGAGTTTGAAAAGATTTTGTTTGAAAAGATTTCGTGAAGCAGTTGGGTTTTGAAAAATGGGTGACATTGTAGCAAGTGGAAGTTGGAAGGGGATAGTCCAGTCACTGTGAACTGCATATTGTTGAGGGCATGGAGATGGGAAAGCACAGATCTGGTTCCCGCATGGTTAGTAGTCTACTGCATGGAAGACCGGGTGGGAGGGAAGAATGGGCAGGTAGTTTGTGTTGAGCATCATATAAAAGATGCAGTTTACTGAGGTGTTGGCAAATGCTAAACACTATACCGAAGCCTTTGGACGCATTGTGTCCTCTCATTCTCAGTGTCCTGTGAGAGAGGCCCTGCTAAGGAAATGGGTGCTGAGAGGTTAACCTGTAAATGACAGAGCTGAGATTTAAACTTTCTGTTTCTTGGAGAATATATGAACAACAGCAGTTGTAAAATCTGTTGTGGTTGGTAACTGATGAGTTGAGAGTAAAAGAAAGGGCAGAAGAAAGTTTTGAATCTTGTGTTACCAGAGTGATGATGCTGCTGTTGTTGAAGTCAGTCTGGAGGGAGGCCCTGTTTAGATCTGGCTGATGAACAGCCAGATGGAAATCATCTCCTTTACATCTCTTATCCAGCTCCCGGTAGAGCACAGTGGAGTGAGTTATAATCTACTGCTTCTAACTAGCGTTCTAATTCTCTTCCCTTTCATTTCCATTCCCGTTGCTTTTTTTTCATTTCTCCTGTAACCTCCTGTTCTGCCTGTTCAAAAAAAATTTTTTTTTTAAACAGGTGGTGATGAAAATTTCAAGAGGCTGTCCAGTCGTGCTCGAAAGAGGTGAGTGTGCGTGTCTAGACTTACGTTACACAGACTAAATTGGTCCCACTCATCTTTAGGCACGTGCTTCCGTGTGATCTTGCTGATGGAGAGAGCTGTTGGGGACTGTCGGGTTTCTCTGCACTGGGAAGTGGCAGAGCCAAGAGATGTGTTCCATTTCCTCACTCCTTTTATGTTTTCAGGGCAGCCAGGAGGAGGTTGGGCTCTGCTGAAGCCCCTGAGATGAATAAGTCCCCTGGGGCCAAAGCATTGCCTGGAAAGCTGTCAAAAGGTCAGTGGAAATAGGAGCTGGGTGCCGCGTGAGGATTCCTCTGGGTCCTGGGTAGGGAGGGGCTTGTTGAGTATTTCTGAAGTGAAAGGAGCAGCCAGAGGACGTTCTTGGGGGGTAGAAAGTACAGGCTTCATCAGTGCGTGGCTGCCATCAGTCCAGGATTCTTCAAACGCTTTGGGATCTCTGCAGGAGCTGTCCAGGCACCCAGTAAGAAGGGAGCCCCGTCCTTATTTAACAGTGCTCGAGGCAAGAAGCGCCCAGCACCAACCCACAGCAGTGATGAGGAAGAAGAGGGGGAAGACCCTGAAGGGGATGGTGTGCTGAACCAGGGGGACCTCTGGGGCTCCGAGGACAGTGATGCTGATATGGTAGATGACTATGGAGCTGATTCCAACTCAGAGGACGAAGATGAGGACGATGGTGCAGAGGTGAGCTTTATCTCTCTGTGTCTTTAGAAAGCTATCCTTGCCTTTTAGAGTCTTTCCAGATCCTTGAGACTATGTCTCGGTGACAAGGATAAGCCTGAGTGGAGAAAAGGGATTTTAGTGTTCCATCACTTTTGTAGCACCTTACCTCCTGTCAGTGCGTGTGCAAGTTTAAAAGAGCTGCAGGATAGAGCACTCTATTTATTTATTTATTTTTGTGGTACGTGGGCCTCTCACTGTTGTGGCCTCTCCCGTTGCGGAGCACAGGCTCCGGACGCGCAGGCTCAGTGGCCATGGCTCACGGGCCCAGCCGCTCCGCGGCACGTGGATCTTCCCGGACCGGGGCGCGAACCCGCGTCCCCTGCATCGGCAGGCGGACTCTCAACCGCTGCGCCACCAGGGAAGCCCAGGATAGAGCACTTTAAAATAGGACGACGCTCAGTGCTGGTGAGGACATGGTAAGGCGGACACTTGTATGGCCCCACTGCTGGGACTAGAAATGCACACACACTTTTTTAAAAAAGTATTTGGTACCTGAGAACCTTAAAAAGGTTTTCCCTTTTCACTTAGTAATTCCACCTTAGGAAGATGATCCAGAATGTAGACAGGTTTACTTGCCGAAGTAAAAGAAGTTATTGTATGAGTGTGTTATTAGGAAAATTCAAGCATAATCGAGTCGTAAGGAATAAAAAGAAAGTTCCCACTTCCACCCCCTCCCCCAACTCCCTTTTTTCTGCAGAGCTACTGTTTTGCGATTTCCAGGCACCATGTGGACCATAATGCCAAAGCTCTGGAAACTTCCAAAATGCCTAATATGCTTAAATGAACTATGGTTCATTCGTACGCTAAATTAACGTTTGGCCATTATTTCTGTGAAAATGCTTGTGATCTAACTGTGAATTAGAAAAGGCAAGAAACAGACTTGAAAATGAATCATGATTTTAACTATGTGAAAAATGTAGAGTAAGCGTGGAGGAAAACATGACAAAATGGGTGCCCAGGGCAGTTTTTGTGTGTGTGTGTGTCCCGCCTACCCACCCGTGTACATATGGGTATGGGAAGAACAATGGAACGAACTCTTTTAATCCATCATTTTACTTTAGTAATGGTAAATATTTTGCCAATCTTATATTCACTTCTTCACGGTCTAAATTTCTTTCTGGGAGCAAGAGTTATGTTTGCATTTAGGAAAAAAACAGAGGTAGGAAGTATTTCGTGGGCTGGTAGAAGGGCAAGCTTTGCATCACCAGCCTCTTGTCTCTTTATCCAGTTGCTGCCCATTGAAAGGGCTGCTCGGAAGCAGAAGGCCCAGGAGGCTGTCGCTGGGTGAGTTTTGGAAACTCTTAGGGTGGAGAGTAGGTAGCGGCTGGGATGAAGGAAAATGTGAGGAAGGAGGAGGTGTCTGCTTTGATCTGTGAACCACTCTGTTCTTGGACCTGTTTATAGGGGCCAGTGGAGTGAGGAGGAGATGGATGAAGAGGAGGAAGAGGAGAAAGTGTCCCCTGAGTCAGGCCCCAAAGAGGATGATGAGATGGGAGGGGACCTGCGGATCAATGTGGACGAGGAGGAGACTTTTGTGCTGCCCCCTGCTGGGGAGATGGAGCAGGATATCCTTCTGGTGCCGGGGGAGCTGGAGTGGGGGATGCTTGGGAGAAGGCATTTCCAGGCCCCAGGAGATCAGGAAGCAGTTCCTTAACAGGTCCACATGCCCAGGTTCCAGACTTGCAGCGAGTTCACAAGCGCATCCAAGATATAGTGGGAGTGCTGCGCGATTTTGGGACTCAGCGGGAGGAAGGTCGGTCTCGCTCTGAATACCTGCAGCGGCTTCGGAAGGACCTGGCCACCTACTACTCCTATGGAGACTTCCTCCTTGGCAAGCTCATGGACCTCTTCCCTCTGTCTGAGGTACCGACTCGCCGTTCTGATGCCCTGCCTGCTTTTCTTTCCTCACCCTCTCTTCTCTCACACTGTGTAAGAAGGCAGCCAGCCCCCTTGCTCTCTGCTTTTCTGGCTGTGCTCCTACGCCAGCCTGACCTGCTCCCTGCCATGCTCTGTCCCAGCTGGTGGAGTTTTTGGAAGCCAACGAGGTGCCTCGGCCCATCACCCTCAGGACAAATACCTTGAAGACCCGGCGCCGGGACCTCGCTCAGGTGAGGGGTGGGCCCTGAGGTTTGCTCGTCTCAGGGAGGCACTGACCTCTGTGAATCCCAGAGACCCCCGGTCCCACCCCACTGGGAGTGGGGGTCTTAGTACCTAGGCATTTCTTGGTACAGGCATGGTCCCAGGAGGCAGACCTAGGCCTAGTGTCATGCTGCGTCTGTCTGGCAGGGCTGAGGACCTCTGTTGATTGGGGAGCTCGTCCCTTCAGCTTCTGCTTCCTGTGACAGGGCTGAGACATCCGGATCACGATGAAAGTGCCGCCTCACAGAGAAGTGGGAGGGGGTTGTCTGCCTCTTAGATCATTGAGAAGCTGGGGAGACTGTTGATTCCTGTCCCCAGGAGAAGATGTGACACACACACACAAGCAGTATCTGAAGCTCCTCGTTTCCAAGGGTTCAGGGGCTCCAGGTTAAAACCCTGGTGCCAGAGGCAGTGGTGTGGCCCTGTGTGTTGTCTGTCTCCTGGTGTTTGTCGTCTGTTGTCTCTCCTGGAAGGTAGCTCGATAATTATCTTTGACGTTGCTATAACCAATAATGCTAAGTTTTAGGATGGCAAGGGGGCTGAGGCTCTTGGAAAATCGGGGTCCACTTCCAGGAGATAAAGAAACAGGAGCTGGCGGTGTGCTCCATTGGAGGAGTTCAGACCTTGAGTTAGAACCTGAGGCTAAGGAAAAGGAGACCACGGGACGGGATGGGACAGACTGTTCCTTGCGCCTGTGATGACTGTGTCCTAAGCTCTAGGGGTTGTGGTGCCACGGGCCTCCCACCAGGACCAGGGTTTCACATCTCCATCCCCCTACTGGGTAGAGTAGCTTCCGAGGTTTGAACACTTTCATCCGTCTTACCTTCAGGCTCTGATCAATCGTGGGGTTAACCTGGATCCCCTGGGCAAGTGGTCGAAGGTTGGACTCGTGGTATATGATTCCTCGGTGCCCATTGGTAAGTGTCCCTGCCCCGGAGCCCCTCCGCCCCCGCCCTCGTCCCGCATGTCACAGGCGGGTCCTCGTCCACAGGTGCCACTCCCGAGTACCTGGCTGGGCACTACATGCTGCAGGGGGCCTCCAGCCTGCTGCCCGTCATGGCCCTGGCACCCCAGGAGCATGAGCGGATCCTGGACATGTGTTGTGCCCCTGGAGGGAAGACCAGCTACATAGGTACGAGGAGGGCCGGCGGGGCTAATAGGCTTCAGCTGGCGCCCTGCTTACGAAGGGGGCTGGGGTTGCACAGCCGCTCAGCAGAGTCGGGGGCAGCACAGGCTCTGGCGTCGGCCCAGCTCCGGCCCCAGAGGGCCTCTTACTGCCCACGTGGCCTTGGGCACCTGTGGAGTGGCGAGGTGATGGCGCTCGTGTTGGCCGTCACGTTATGCTTCGGTGGTGAGAGTTGAGGTGCACGTATGCGAGTCCCTGGCGCAGTAACCACTACATACAATTGGCCGTAACCATCTCACTCAACTGTTACCGCTTGGAAGAAGTAACTGCGTCTGAAGGATCGGAAGGGTGTTCAGTAACCGTCAGAAAAGTCGTCCTGGTGGGCTCGCTCATCACAGGGCCAGTGCAGACGGGGTAGCCAGTGGGCTTGCGGCTCATTTGGGGAAGGGGTGAGCCTTCGTAGGCAGGTTCTTGGGTGGAGGGTGGCCAGCAGGTGTGGAGGCACAGGAGCTGCCGGTGAGCACTGCCCTCCTCCCTTCAGCCCAGCTCATGAAGAACACAGGTGTGATCCTCGCCAATGATGCCAACGCCGAGCGGCTCAGGAGCGTTGTGGGCAACCTGCACCGGCTGGGAGTCACCAACACCGTCATCAGCCACTATGACGGGCGCCAGTTTCCCAAGGTGGGGCTCCCTGCTGTGCGTCTCTCCTGGGGCGGCTCACCTGCTCCCTTCCCGACCTCGGGATGTTGAGACCTGCCCTTAGGAGATAATCGGTATGGTTCAGGTTGCCCAGAACATCCACGTAGCCTACCTTTTTCCCCAGGTGGTGGGGGGCTTTGACCGAGTCCTGCTGGATGCTCCCTGCAGTGGCACTGGGATCATCTCCAAGGACCCAGCAGTGAAGACTAACAAGGTGCAGGGGTCGGGGGGCCCGCTGAAACGTCTCGGGGGAAGGGGCGCTGGCAGGGCGGAGTGGGAGGTGGGCAGTCAGCAGCTCACGTCTCCTGAGGCCACCTCTAGAAATTCCAACGCTGTGGGTCTCTCCGTCTTGGGACAGGATGAGAAGGACGTCTTGCGCTGTGCTCACCTTCAGAAGGAGCTGCTCCTGCGTGCTATTGACTCGGTCAGCGCCACCTCCAAGACGGGGGGCTACCTCGTCTACTGTACCTGCTCCATCATGGTGAGGCCTGTCGTGGAGCGAGAGGGGGCAGGGCTGGCGCTGGCACCCCCCAGCCCCCCTTCAGCTCCAGCTCCGCTTTCCCTTCCGTCTCTGTCTCCCCCACACGTCAGGTGGAAGAGAACGAGTGGGTGGTAGACTACGCCCTGAGAAAAAGGAACGTGCGGCTGGTGCCCACGGGCCTGGGCTTCGGCCAGGAAGGCTTCACCCGCTTCCGGGAGAGGCGCTTCCACCCCACTCTGCGCTCCACCCGCCGCTTCTACCCTCACACCCACAACGTGGACGGTTTCTTTATTGCCAAGTTCAAGAAATTATCCAATTCTATCCCCCAGTCCCAAACAGGTAAGCGATGTGCTCTTTGTACCTCTCCTCTCCACCTTGGCTCTTTCTACCACAGCTTCAGGAGGCTTTCTAGTGTGACTGCGGGGAAGGGCGGATCTCGGCCTCCCTCTCCCGGCCTTTGCACGCTTGGGCGAGAGACCCCTTTCATCCGAGCTAGAGTTGTTCCCAAGCCCGGGCCCCATTCGGTACGTTAAAGGGTTCACGTGGATGGGGTCTTTTCCTTGATTCTGCCAGATGGCTGCAGTTGTTCGGCACTAAATGCATTCCCGGCGCGAGTGTGGTTTCTTGGCCGAGGGTTGCCTTGCTGCTAATAGACCTCTGCCAGTCCAGCCTTGTCAGCACTGGGTTGGCACGCGACTCCTCAGAACTGTCTGTTCTCTGAGCTCATCACACTAATTACAGATCCTTTCCTCAGCCATCTTGAGGAGTCTGGCCTGGATCTCAAGGGGAAGGGTGGGGTTTTCTGAAACAAGCCTGAGGGCTCTGCCTGCTGGGATGCCACCCTGAGCTGAGTTGGAAGAGGGAGAGGCGGGCTTCTCTGGACACAAACCACGTGACTTATTGAGTTGATTTTTTTTTTTCCCTCTTTATAAACAATGCCTCTTAACAAAAGTCACATCTGAATGTTAACAGAACAAAAACCTCTTGAAGAAGTAGCAAAATTTCCTGCATTTTTTTGTTTTTGCTGTAACTGTAAAGATACATATTTAATATTGTCAGTCTTCATTAATGAAGACTAGTTTGTATCTAGTTGCTCTGTGTGCCTTCTTATTTTCCTGCATCTCATCAAACTCTGCATGAAAAAAATATCTTTTCTGATTAAAAGAAAAGCCCGGTGCTTCAGGTTTTTTCAGGATTCACCTCCTCCTCAGAGTGTCTTGTTACCTGCTGGCCTCAAGGGGGCACAGCTTCCTCTGAAAACCTTTTGGCCCAAGGATGGGGATGGGTAGTGATCCCTTCTCTTTAATACAGGGTTCAAATATGACTTGAGTAAAGACCAGGTGATATTAAGTAACATGAATCCAGGTAACCTGCTCTTAGGCACCGTCCCAATTGTGTGGAACATTTGGCCAAGAGATAGTAGTACCCAGGCAGTTTCCTTATTTTAATACCTCTACTTATTCCTCCACTAACGATCAAGACCCAGTGATGAGGCCTGTTTTCTCAAACCATCTGTTTAATTTTAACCTCAGGAAATTCTGTGATATCCACCCTTACAAACCTAGACTTGCCCAACCTGAAAGGTCAGGTGACCCCCCAGCCTGAGGGCAGCAGCCAGCCTGCCAAGAAGGCCAGAGTGGCTGGTCAAGCAAAGCAGCGGCTGCAGAAACGGCAACATCCCAAGAAGGCTTCCTTCCAGAAGCAGAATGGCATCTCCAAAGGGACGGACTCAAAATTGTCCACTGTGTTTTCTGTCACAAAGGCCCAAGCTTCCTCCAAGCTCCAGGATAGCAGTCAGCCAGCTGAAAAAGCAGCAGTGGTCAGGGAACCAAAGGTGGCTGGGAAACTAAAGCGACAGTCACCCAAACTGCAGTCCTCCAAGAAAGCTGCCTTCTGGAAGCAGCATGCTCCTCCTAAGGGCACCTACACAGAATCACCTGCTGTGCCGTCCCTGTCCAAGACCCAGGCCACTCTCAAGCCTGAGGACTGTGATCAGCCCCTTGGGAACACCACAGGGGCTGAGGAGGTTAAGCAGCAGGTGCCAGAGCAGCCTTTCAAGAAAGCTGCCTTCCAGAAACAGAATGGCACCCCCAAGAGACCTAAGACTCCAATCATGTCCCCCTGCAGTCACAGCCAGCCCCCACCAGCAAAGAGGAGAAAACCTCTGTCCAGAGGCGGCAGCCAGCCCCTGCTGTCTTTGATGGATGGTTGAACTATACTGGGGTGGCTCATTGCCATTGTTACTGGGTTGGAACTCTTAACCTCTGTGAGGATGGCTTCCCCACTGTGGATGTGAAATTTAATACACGTTTTACGATCTCTGGCCACTTGTGTGTTTTTTTGAGGGGACTGGGTACTGGCTTTGCTGCTTAAAGGGTGGAGGTGGGAGGGTGGGACAGGGAACCTCTGAAGGGAGGGGACAGTGTGGTGTACTGAGAAATCAGGTCAGTTCCCAGGGACCCAGGGAAGGAGAGTCATGGAGTCAGAGCCTGGGTGTTTGGATTCAGGGGAGAGGAGGGCAGTTGGGGTGTAGGGAAGGTGAATTTCGTGCCACCAGAACCATGGAGAACTGGAGGACCTGGGTTTTATGTCCTGCCACTCTGGCTGGATTCTGGGCATGGGTCGGGGTCCGGTCGGCTCAGGGCTCAGCCTCAGACCCGGAAAGGTCGGTCCAGGTGCCAGCCTCCGAATGAGCCTTTCATTGGCCTCCTCATTGGCCTCCTCCGCCCCGCTGACCTCTGCCCTTTCCGCCGAGCCGTCTGATTGGCTGCCCCTCGTCCCCCTGGCGCCTCATTGGCTCTCCTCCCTCGCCCTCCAGCCCTGCTCCTGCACGGGTCTCCGTCTCCCAGCAGAAGGCGCAGCCATGAATCCGTTATTCGGCCCCAACCTCTTCCTCCTCCAGCAGGAGCAGCAAGGCCTGGCCGGGCCGCTGGGGGACCCCGTGGGAAGCGACCACTTGGCCGGCGGCGGGGACGTGCCCCCGGCGCCGCTAGCCCGGGCCGGCCCGGCTCCCTACTCGCCGCCCGGGCCGGGCCCGGCGCCCCCCGCCGCCATGGCGCTCCGCAACGACCTGGGCTCCAACATCAACGTGCTCAAGACCCTGAACCTCCGCTTCCGCTGCTTCCTGGCCAAGGTGCACGAGTTGGAGCGCCGCAACCGGCTGCTGGAGAAGCAGCTGCAGCAGGCGCTGGAGGAGGGTAAGCAGGGCCGGCGGGGCCTGGCTCGCCGAGACCAGGCCGTGCAGACCGGCTTCGTCAGCCCCGTCAGACCCCTGGGGCTGCCCCTGGGCGCCCGGCCGGCTGCCGTCTGCACCCCGTCGGCGCGGGTGCTGGGGTCGCCCGCGCGCTCGCCGGCAGGCCCCCTCGCGCCCTCCGCGGCCTGCCACCCGGCGGCTCCCTCCACCTCCGCCTCCTCCGCCTACTCCTCGTCGGCCCGCTTCATGCCCGGCACCATCTGGTCCTTCTCTCACGCCCGCCGGCTCGGGCCGGGACTGGAAACCACTTTGGTGCAGGGGCCTGGCCTGTCGTGGGTGCACCCCGACGGGGTGGGCGTCCAGATCGACACCATCACCCCCGAGATCCGCGCTCTCTACAACGTGCTGGCTAAAGTGAAGCGCGAGCGGGACGAGTACAAGCGGAGGTAGGGATCGGGAAGGTGGGGACGGGGCTCAGCTTACGCCACACTGGGGCCGGGGCTAGATGTGCGCACAGGAGCCGAGAGCAGCTGGGGCCCAAGAATCAGGGAGGAGTCAGTATGAGTAAAGTTCCTGCTGTGTAAGGAGGAGCTTGGAAGTCCACAGACGGAATTGGATACCCGGAGACAAGAATCCCTAGAGAATGCAGAAGTCAAGACTCGTGACAGGAAGGAGGCGTCTAGGAGCCGAATACTGCGGGGAACCCTTGTTTTTCATCTAGGCTGCAGTGTTTGGAGGACTGTGTTAACTGTGGGTTTTGTGACGTGTAAAAGGGACATGGGTCTGAGAGGTCACATCCGGGCTACTGCTTGATCCCCCAGTCTCAGCCCTCGGAGCGACTTTGTGATATAAGCCCCACATACTGATCAAAAGTTAGAGGCAAAGGATGTAGTTTTAATTGGGGAGTCGAAGGGAAATGAGAAGGGGGGTGGAGAGGGGCTGCACCTTGCAGTAGGTGATCCTGCCTCTGCCCAGGGTTTCCCAAAACGGCGTCCGAGGGAGGCAGCACGGCCGCTCTGGTTCCATCCAAACCAGAATGCTGTGGGGACCTTAGGGCATTTCTGGGAGTAGGTCAGAAAAGGCGGGAGGCGGGAAGACGGAGTAAAGGGAATTCCTTCGGGAAAGGGGAAGGGACTGTAGTTGGCCCAGGGCTAGCGGAAGCTGGGGCATCTGAAAGTGCAGAGCTGAAGGCGGAGGAAGTGTGAAGAGGGCAGCAAGGACCCGAGTAGAAGGTTGGGAACGTGGACACACCACACCTTTGACACAGGGCAGCTGGGGCAGGCGGGTCGCTCTGAAGATGGAGAGTTGGTTTTCTGCAGGGAGCCCTGCGGGGTTAGCACAAGGCGCCGGGCGGGGAGGGGGGAGGGATGCGACGCAGGCGTGCTGGCTGCATCCAGGTGGATCCCCTAGAGGGTTGATAACCATGCTGTTCGGACAGGAGCGTGACTCTGGACACTCCGTGCCTGGGATGCCATGGTTGAAGACGAAGGAGATGACAGGTCCGAGAGAGGCTTTGCCTTCAGGTTTAACCTCTTAATGAGCTACTCTGACCCCTTGTGGGCAGGCCTGGGAATTACCCTTGCAGCCCAGTGGAGCAGAGATTTGTGTCTGGTGGGGATTGGCTGAATGTTCAGGCGAATGACTGCTGGGTCGGGTTGGGGGTCGGGGGCGAACTTCAGGGATCTGTAACCCGCCAGAGTCTAGCAGATCACAGATCAGCGGGCTTGCTGAGGTGAAGTCCTGTCCTCATGCTGGCTGGCTTCCTTCCTTAGTTGTATTCCACGATTGAAGTGTCTCTGGGAGTCTCAGTTATCCTAAAACCATCATTCAGATGCCACCCAGAACCATCCTGCCCCAGCCACTGCAGGAGTTAATTAACGCCATCAGCAGTGGAACATGGACAGTTCTGGAATACATCCATAACCACAGGAACAACTGCTATTGTTGGGGTGTTTTGTTTCTAACTGGAAGAGTATTTGTCCTTGGTCCAGCTGTCCAGGACAGCAAAGGGTTATTCCTCGGGGACTGATGAGCTCATAGCTCTGCAGCACACTGCTGTGCAGAGGGCCTCACAGCCAGACGTGGGTGGTACGTGATACCACTGGCAGTTACTCATTCTTCCACCCCAGATCCCCTGCCCTTGTTCTCTTCTCTTTATAGCAAAGCTAACTCCTGTCTGTAGCCTGGAAGACGTGGGCATAGTATGAGCACTAAACCGGGAAGGAGCTGAGGCCTCCTGGTTCTGGGTTCAGCTCCCCTGCCTTGTGTGGCCTTGGGTGGATCTCTTTTTCCTGGTCTCAGTGTTTCGACATAGGAGTGGCCCCTGCTTCCTCACTTCACTCAGGGAGCCCGTTTATTTGGAAGAAAGATGTTTGCTCCATGTAGAATTGCTCAAATTCTACCCATGTTTAAAGAACCTTGCGAGGGAGACCAGATTTAAATGGAGGTCAAAACGAACCCATTCGTGCGAATGTCTGGCTGGAGTACAAATAGAATTCTAGTGAGCTTCCAGATGGTTTATTTTCAGATTTTTGTTTGTTTGTTTACCCTGAGATTTTATGAACCTTAATCCATCCATAACTTCCTTAAGTTTCTACCTGAAACAGTTGAGTTCACTGTCCTACCCTTCCTGACGGGTCTTCTCCAGGGTTATTGTCCCCTTGTGTGTCTTGCTTGCTTCCTCCAGGGATGCATGGACCCCAGGGGCATCAGGCTACTGCATCCCCTGCCCTCGCATTGTAGGTGAAGAAACCAAGGCCCAGAAAGATAAAGGTCTCCTTTAAGAAAATACATAACCTGACGCTGCTGGGGCACTTCGCTGGCCCCAACTGTCTGAATGAGAATGCCAGAGCGAGGGGAGGAGGATGTGGGGGCCGGCTGGGAGCTGGGCTGCCTTCTCCCCGCCCAGCCCGGCCACCGGGAGGGGCAGCCACGGTGATGCCGAGGAGTTATTATTAGGAATACTGCAGTGCGGATTTGAGTGAGGAACGGGAGAGTTAGGCGAGATGGGCCTGGAGGAGGAGTCCAGGGAAGAGAGCTGCCAGGCACCTGGGAACAGAGATGGAGGGGAGGGGAGGGGAGGAGAGGACCAAATCCTGGGCATGCAGAGTGTGTTCTCTGTGCTGCTTCCTAACCACCTTTCTGGTGTTGAGGTTTCTCTCTTGGTGCAGTTCCCCTCCTTTCTCAGCCTGGAGGAAGCCTTTCCAGGATGGGGGAGAAGTGCTGGGCTATGTCAGTGGGGTCCAAGGAGTCCTGCTGTTCCAGCCAACCTTGTGGGGCCCTGAAATCAATCCTAAGCAGGGGTGTTGCCCCCGCCACTGCCCTCCTGCCTCTGTGAGGAGGAGGAGGGCGCAATGACCTGCTCCCAGCCTTGGCCAGGAGTTTCTTCTAGCCTACTCATGGTCTTAGGCTCTGCGTTCTGGGGCCCAGGAGGTCCTGCAGGTAGCTCTCACCCACCACAGTACCGGAGTAACGAGGTGCTTTTCCACGCTCGTTTCCCTCTCCCTCTGGGTGTGGGTGCTTAGCGATCCCAGGCTCCTGCCCGCACCCTGGCCCCTCGCTGCGGCTCACCCGGGGCCTCTGGGTGGGCAGTTTCTGGAGCTTGTGGGGATGGACTTCAGGCATCTCCTACCAGGCTCTTGACAAACTTCGCTGATGCCATGTGTCCTGCAGCTGCTTTTACAGGATTAATGGTACCACGGGAGGCAGGGCAGCGGGCTCGACGAGCTCTGTTCTGGTGCAGGCAGCAGGCGGGAGCCCGGATCTGAGGACCGGAGGTGGGAGACCGGGCCGGGCGGTGCGGGCAGGAGGAGGGGACGAGGCCGGCCGGACAGCTGCTCGGGCTGGGCCCTGCGAGGGGCCCGAGCAGCCGCAGTCGCTCTTAAATGGTGCGACGCCGCAGGTTCCGGGAAGGCAGCTGGTGAGCTGGGAGCCGGCCGGAGCCTGGAGCCACGCGTTTCTGCCCGGCTCCTCCCGTCTGGGGAAGCAGACCCAGGGCGGGGGCCTGAGCCAGGGGGGCGGGGAGCGGGGGGCGGAGGCGGGAGGACCCCGCACCCAGGCGCCGGCCCTTCGCTGTCTGCAGGTGGGAAGAGGAATACGTGGTGAGGCTGCAGCTGCAGGAGCGCGTGAACGAGCTCCAGGAGGTGAGGGCCGCCCCGCCCCGCCCCACCTTCCCCGGCCCGCCGCCTGCCGCCGCCCCGCAGGCAGTGCCGCCCGCTCACGCCGGCTTTCTCCGGACCTAGGAGGCCCAGGAGGCTGACGCCTGCCAGGAGGAGCTGGCCCTGAAGGTGGAGCAGCTGAAGGCGGAGCTGGTGGTCTTCAAGGGGCTCATGAGCAACGTGAGTGCGGCCACGTCACCCCTCGTCCCTACCCTCGTCCCTATCCGCCGCCGCCGCCGGGGCAAGGCTGCCTGAGGCCAGGGAGCCGGCCTTTTTAGTTGCACCCAGTTCACTGACCTTCCCCCCAGTGTATGTGCTTCCATTTGTTTCCCCCTTGCCCACCCCCGAACTCCGGAGAAGAGAGACCAAAGTCCCGTGGCCTCCATCGTTACTCAGGGTGGTTCGCTCACAGCGTGGCCCTGGGTGAAGTGCTGACCCTCTCTGCCTCCACATCTGGGTCTGTGGAACACGGGATAGTAAAGCGCGCACTTTGCAGGCTGGTTCGAAGGTTGTGATGCGCTGAGTTAGGACAGCGGTCAGTGTCAGCTAATGTTACCATTACGAAACTTTCTCCGCTCTCATAGCTCCTGGTGGTCGGTCTGTCAGTCTCTCTTGGAGCCTGAGTTCCAGGAGGGGGCCCCCTGCACGTCCCAGCCACTGGGCCGTGCCCTTCGGGGGCCCCGTCTGGCCAGGGAGCCAGCTGTCCTGGGCAGAGTGCTGGAGGGGCACCCAGGAAAAGGGGTGCCTTCTGCCGGGAGGGGCCATGTGTCTGGGAGGATGAGGGGACATTGCCGGGCCCCGAGGACCCCCCCCCCCCTCACCGCTCCCCGTGCTCCCTGCACAGAACCTGTCCGACCTGGACACGAAGATCCAGGAGAAGGCCATGAAGGTGGACATGGACATCTGCCGCCGCATCGACATCACCGCCAAGCTCTGTGACTTGGCCCAGCAGCGCAACTGCGAGGACGTGATCAAGATGTTCCAGGTGAGGGCGAGGGGCGCCTGGGTCCGGCCCCTGCCCCGTCACACTGCCTGGTGTCTGAGCCCGAGATCTGTAGGGGGGCGCGGGGCCGCAAGAGCCCAGTCCTCCGCGGGAGCTGGGCCCGGCCCCTTCCCGGAGACCTTAGCGCGGCAGCCGGGCCCTGGCGGGATGAGGCTGGGGGGTGAGGGACAGCCTCTGGAGAGGAGTTTGGAGCGGTCTCTAATGCCGTCTCTCCCTCCCCTCTCTCTCCCGTCTGCCTCCTCGCCTCTCTGCCTTTCATCTTCTCTTGCTTCCTCCACAGAAGAAGCTGGTTAGTTTTGCTCTCACGCAAGCTTCTTGCGTCCCCGGCCCATTTCTCAGCTCCCCAGGCCTCCTGACCCGCAGGGCTCTCAGCGCAGACCCCTCCCCTCGATGCTCCTGCTCTTCTCCCTTCTCTCTCTCCCCCCTTCTCTCCCTCTCCCCATTCTCTCTCTCCCTCTCTTCTCTCTCTCTCCCCCTTCTCTCTCTCTCCCTTCTCTCTTTCTCCCCCCTTCTCTCTCCTTCTCCCCCTTCCCTCTCCCTCTCCCCCTCCCCCTTTCCTCTCCCCTTGTTCCCTCTCCCCCTTCTCTCCTCCTCCCCCTTCCCTCTCCCCCTCCCCCTTCCCTCTCCCCCTCCCCCTTCCCTCTCCCCCCATCTCTCTCTTCCCCCACCTCTTCTCTCTCCCCCTCCCCTTCTTCTCTCTCCCTCCCTCTCTCATTCTTTTGCCTCAATTTCTCTCCCTTTGCCCTCTGGCTTCCAGATCTGGATGTGTGACTCAGGTTCTGCTTTGTCAACTCCGTGTCTCCCTCCTCCTTGCAGCCTGAAAGTTCCCTCTCAGTTCAGTCATTTCACTAGAAGACTTTTTTTTAGAAAAGAAATCCTCTGGGCCATTATGCACATCTTACTGTGGTCGAGGCCAGCCATTTCCCCCTTATCTTACTGCTCTGTTTTCTCTGTTTCTTGTCTGTCTTCCCCCTAGTCTGCAGCCCCGCCCCCATCTGTGTCTGTCTGCCTGTCTCGGTGACGCTGGTGTTTCTGTTCCGTCTTGTAACTGTGTCTTCTCTCTGTCTGCCCGCCCTTCCCGCTGGTCCATGCTGCCCTCCCCTGCCGGCGCCCACGCCCTTCTCCTCATGCACCCGGCCTCGTCTCTGTAGTCTCTGCACTTGTCTCCCATTAAGGTCCCGTCCATGGGGGGGCGGAAGCGGGAGCGCAAGGCTGCCGTCGAGGAGGACGCCTCCCTGTCGGAGAGCGACGGGCCCTGCCAGCCCGACGGGGATGAGGAGGAGAGCGCGGCCCTCAGCATCAACGAGGAGATGCAGCGCATGCTCAACCAGCTGTGAGTCCGCGGGCCCCTCGCCGCCCCGCCCCCGAGGCCGGAGCCCCGCCCAGCAGCCCTCCCCGCCGCCCGCCGTGACGCAGGGGCTCCCTGTCTCTAGGAGGGAGTATGATTTTGAGGACGACTGTGACAGCCTGACTTGGGAAGAGACCGAGGAGACCCTTCTGCTCTGGGAGGATTTCTCGGGCTATGCCCTGGCTGCTGCGGAGGCCCCGGGAGAGGTAACCGCCCTCCCGGCCGCAGGGCCCCGGCTCCTCCTCTCCTGGCGCCCGGCTCCTCCCCGCCCACCGTCCACTCCGTGCTCTGTGTTCCCTTTGTGGCCACCATCCGTCACCTGCTTCTCCCTGGTCCTTTGTCCTTGTCCCCTCTCTCTCCGGCTTCCTTTAACCTGACTCGCTCTCTCCCTCGCCTTGCCCTGTGGTGCCCCGTCCCGCCCCTCCCATCTGGCCTCCCCCTGCTTCCCTTTCCTCTGCAGCAGCCGGAAGACAGTTTGGAGAAGGTGATTAAAGATACCGAGTCCCTGTTCAAAACCCGGGAGAAAGAATATCAGGAAACCATTGACCAGATAGAGGTAAGGCCGTGCGCTGAAGCTGAGGGGCCCAGGTTCCCGGTGGGTCGCAGGTGCAGTGGCCTCACCCCTGCGGGACCCCAGACACCAGGGCCTCCCCATTTCTTCCTGGCGGGGGCGGAGTGGTCTCCCCACTGTAGCACTTCTGGTGGGTCCTTAAGACCTCAGGCTGGGGAGGGAGGCCGACAGATGTGGATTCAAACCTCAGCTCTGTCTCTGACTTCCACTCTAACTTGTAACAGGCCTCTTCTCTCTGAGGCTGCTTCTTTATTTGTAAACTGGGGTTCTTAACTAATACCTCCCTCAGGGTTGTCTGAAGGTCAAGTGAAATAAGGCCCAGGCAGACGTGGGGCAGCGTCTGTCTTGTGGTCAGCACAGCGAACAGTCGTTGCTTTATTATCATTGCTGTTGTTATTGTTAGTGCTGTAGTGAAGTCCACTCGGATGGACTTGAACTTTGCTGCTGCCTCGGCTCAACCTTTGAGCCAGTGGGGAAATCTCCATTCTTATTCCCTAGCCTTGAGGAACCTTCTAGAGATGCGAGTGGAACTGGTGCTTCAACTTAAACTCTAGGCCTCTAGGGGCGGCGGGAAGGATTTGTGGCACCTGGGAGGAGGGCCTGTGGGACGAGGCTTGCGTGCGATTCTTGTGAGCCCTCCTGCCGGAGCAAGCGTGAGAGGGTCCTTTCCATGCACTCTGACTTGGGGATGAGGCTGGGGGCCTTCTGGAACTCTCTCCAAGGCAGTGGAAGTTGAGGAATTACTTTCCTACACCCTCATTCCCCCAGCGCACATTAGCTGGCCCTGCTCCTTTAAGCAAAACCTGCTTTCGTTGTGTTTTTTTTTTTTTTTTCCTGCCCAGGCAGGCAGGTGCTCACTTTTAAAGGCACTGCTGGGGACTTCCCTGGCAGTCACATGGTTAAGACTCCACACTTGCACTGCAGGGGGTGCAGGTTCGGTGCCACAGTTCCATTCCCGCCCCGCCCCCCCGCAGGGTCCCCCACATGCCATGTGGCCAAAAAAAAGAAAAGCAAGGCACAGCCAGCTGTGCGCCACTAGCTGCGGGGCTGGGAGGAGGAACTGCACTCCGCTCTCGCTCTCTGTTTACGCCCATCCCACTGTCCTCCTCCTCCTCCCTATGCCTAGAATGGCACGAGGGGAGGTGTCAGGAGGGCGGACACAGTGGTGTGGGTTTCAGTGTAGCTCCTGGACATCCACATGGGACACCTGAGGTCCCTTTAACTCAGTGACCTTTGATCTCTCAGGGGCCCTGGGATGGAGGCCAGGACCATTTCCATCATTGGATGGTGAGACCAAGGCCAGGTGGAGGGTGGCCGGGAGTTCTTTCCCCCACCCCGTCCCCTCTCCGTCTGCTCCCCGCCTCACCCTCCGCCCTGCCCCGCTGCCAGCGTGTGCGGGGTTTTCAGTGTGGCTTTTGGGGTCGTCTCCTTCCTGCAGCCCTGCTCTGAATGTGTAGAGACTGGCGGCCATCCTAGCCTCGTATTCTGCTGGAATATGTTTGGTTCGTTCCCTTGCTCCCTGCCCCGCTGAGTGATGGCCTCCAGAACCCACCCCTCCTCTTTAATACCGGCTCTCCTGAGGTGTAGGAATTGGGGTGTAGGTGACAGCCAGTCTGGACAAGAGCTGGCGGCACCGTATTTCCCTCCTGGACTGAACAGTCAGTGCGTCCTGCCCCTGGACATGCTCTTGCTGCTGGGGCCCCGGCCGGGATCCCAGCTCTGGAGCCAAGGCTGACGTTTGAGCCGTGCTCACTAGGGCTTCTGATCCACGCAGGCTACCATCTCTTTGTCTGGCTCTGTGACTATTTTCTCTGCTCTCTGAGTTCCCATCCTCTCTGCCCAGTTCACACCATTCACGGGTGGTTTCCCGCTCTTTCTCTTTGCTCTCAGGCAGTCAAGCAAATCACCTCCGAGCAGTTTTACTCTGCCTCCCCTTGTGGCCCCTGTTCTTTGTGCCCAGAACAAAGAGAGGCAGCGCATTGTCTGTGGCCCAGATCTTTCACCGCCTCTGCGCCTGGCTCCGAGCCTGTGGCGCAGAGGCGGGGTCTGGGAGGGAGACTGCGTTCCCTCGACTCTGGGCCACACATCATGTCACGCATGACGTGTCTTGAGTTGGGCTACATCTCAGAGCCCGTCGGACATTCAGTGAGGCAGGCAGTCCTTCCGTTCATCTCTGAAAAGGGCTTACAAGTGAGAAAAGCAATGAGAGGAAATAGGTGGTAAGAGAGCCGAGTGCCTTTCAACAGGGCCCAGCCGGCCTCTGGGCCACGAGTCTCCTAGACGCTGCTTGAAGTTAACTAATGACTCTGCCGTCGAGGTGCGGGCCGTGCACGCAGGGATGAGTAGGCCCCGTGGCCAGCCTTGCCAGGAGCTCCCAGCTTGCAGAGGGGGACAGGCTGGGGGGACAGCGCTGTGTGGGGAGTGAGGATGGGAGCAGGCCCCAGGGGGGCCCCGCGAAGGGGCAAGGTCATCCCCACGTGCTGCGCGAGCACTCAGGAACATCCCTTCCTCACGGCTCTCGTTGGGAGTCTGTTCCGAGAGTGCGGGCCCAGAGCAGATCCCTTAGTGAAAGCCTCTGTGGGAGAGACTCCCCGGGAAACTAGAAGGAATGATGGAGTATCAGGTACCTTCTGCCTTGAGCTGCTTTAGTTTAAAATCTGAGTCCTTCACTTCCGCTACGGCTGCCTGCGCCCCCGCCCGGGGTGCCCTTGGCAGCTTAGCCTCCTGGGGGCGGGGGACGGGGGCCCTGCTGAGCCGGCGGCCCTGCCCTGCCCCCGCCACAGCTGGAGCTGGCCACGGCCAAGAACGACATGAACCGGCACCTGCACGAGTACATGGAGATGTGCAGCATGAAGCGGGGCCTGGACGTGCAGATGGAGACCTGCCGCCGGCTCATCACCCAGTCCGGGGACCGGTGAGTCTGGGGACCGGTCAGGGCCCCCCTGGGCACAGGCGGGAAGGGGACAGTACCCGGCGCCCCTCACTGGAGAGCCCTGGGAGCGTCCGGCAGTGACCCAGGCCTGTCTGGCCGTGGGGCTGCCCGTTGGAGGTCAACTGGTCTGCTCGCCCCAGCCCGGCCGCTCCCTCCCCCTCGGCAGTTGGACGATACTGGACGATACGGGCGTCCATCCGTGGTTGGACTGCCGAAACCTCCCGATGCCGCTGACTCCGGCGGTTCCCCTGGTTAGAAAGGCAGCCAAAAACTGACTAGGAGCACGGGGGGCAGATTTTTATCTGAAGTCAGGGACACAATTTGTGCCTTTGACCCTGCGTAAGTTTTTAAAAATCGCAAAACTACTTCATAGACGTGAAGCTGGGGCCACAGAGCGTCACAGAGCGTCTCGTACTGTGACCTCAGGTACTTCTGAAGTCAGCCTCTCCGAGTCCCCGAGTTAAAGTGGGGACCCTTGCTCCCCCCGCCCCCCTTGCCCTGTGGCCCTGCCCTGCCGGGGATGCTGCCCGCCTGCCTACCTGCCGGGGGTCAGGCCAGGGGTGGCGGGCGTGCCAGCCTCGTCAGCATCCCTCCCGGCCCGAGGTTACAGCTGACGCTCTTTTCTAGAAAGTCTCCTGCTTTCACTGCGGCCCCGCTTAGCGACCTGCCGCCCCCGCCGCCACCGAGCGAGGCTGAGGACTCCGATCGCGACGTCTCATCTGACGGCGCCGTGAGATAGGGGCCTCCTCCGGCTCGGCCCGCCGGGACTCACCGAGGCAGAGGGCGGGGTGGTGCACAGAAGGGAGCGCCGTTTGCCCTGCAGCCCCGAGCCTGGCCCCGGCGACGGGGCGCTCCTCCCCAGCCTCCTCCCTTGGTCCTCGACCTCTCTAGGGGTCTGGGGTGTCTGCAGCGAGGCCTGGCCTGCCCTGCCCTTCCCGGGCGACTCCCTGCACGGCCGGCCCTCCTGCCTTCATGCCGCGGGTGAATGCTACTTTCCCATCTTTAAAATGCTGCCAGAGCGCTCGCGGCCTCTCACCCTCTCCGCTGAGGAACGTGATTGTCCCGCCTTCCGTCCCTGTGGCCTTGGGCCAGCTGGCTGTCTTGATTCTGCACTGGTGCTAAGCGGCCTGGGCACTGGTATGAGGGGGATTAGGCCGGACGCTCTGTGGCTTGTGCACCAGAGGGGGCTTCCCTGCGTGGCACAAGCGGAGGGAGCGGGCCTGGGCAGGGCGCTCCGTCCTCCCTGTTGGCAGAGCGCTGCCGACGGCTGCCCGTCGACGGCGGTGACGCGGCTGTGAGCGTTCCCTGGTGGAAGTGCCACGCGTCACAGGGGCCTTAGCGCGTCCGGTCCCGGCGGTTTCTGGGTCTGACGGGGTGCCGTGTCGGTATCGCGGAGGGAGACAGAAGCTCCTGCTGTTTCGGTCACCGCCGGGTGACAGAAAGGTGAAGCTGTGTGTGGGCGCGGGCGCGCGCGCGCGCGCGTGTGTGTGTGTGTGTGTGTGTGTGCGCGTGCGGGCGCGTGTGTGCGCACACGAGCGTGTACGCGGGCGCACGTGCGCTCAGGGTCTGTGTCTTCAAGCATCAGCTGCAGGTGTGCTTCCTCCGTGTCTGTCACACGCGGAGACCAACCGGCTGAGTGAGAAGATGTCCTGGACTCGGGAAAGCTTGGCGAACTGGGGCTGTGAGACCGAGGGTCTCTCAGCATCGCTGCCTGAGGCAGGCTGGGCTGAGCTGATGTTTGTGTGGAATCTAATAATAATGAAACTGGCGACTATTTATTGAACACGTCTGTGTCACTGTTTCCAGCACTTTCTGGCGGTGGTTATACAGTCCTCTGCGCGGAGTGCGCAAGATATCACTTTAAAAACATGCAGGTGCAAAAGGCAGGTGCGGAGGTTGTAAGTAAGCTGCCCAAAGTGATGGGGCCTCGAGTGGCACAGCCAGGGCCTCAGCCCTGGTTGCCGGGCACCCTCTGTGCTTCTACCGCTAGGCCCGCGTGCATCCACGGGTGACACGTGACATGGGAGCAAAGCCGTCCCCACCCTTCCCATGGACCAGCCTACTGTAACCCCTCCGGCGACACTGGGGCACCCACTCAGCTGCACTGCCGGTGGTCACTGGGGCACTGAGACCTGCAGCCGCTGGGCAGAGCGGGGCGTCTGCGCCCAGCGGGCTGGCTGTGCTGTGCTGCCGCACAGGTCGGCTAACTGGCCAGAGGCCAGGCGGACTCTGCCCTGACTTCCTGTGCCACTGTCACCCTCTGGGGAGCTGGCAGACACGATGGCATCTGGATACGTGGAGCCAGGCCATTCATGGGCTCGGCCACAGCCATCTGGAGCACGGCGGGTCCCCCTGGCACCCGAAGGCCTCAGAGAGGAACCAAGGTGACCTGAGGACAGGTGGCTCTTCAGGGGAGCAGTGTCTGCTCCTGCCTGGCTGGGTGCCCTCAGCAAGACGTCGTTCTCCCTGGCCCCAGCGCAGCTCCCCTCCCCTTCACCCTAGACCCTGGAGCAAGACAAAAGAGTAGCCTGGGTACAGTGTACTTTATTGATGGTACATGAGAAAGGTAGGGCTCCCTAAGCCCCTCCCTCCTCTTCCCCTTCCTCGGGGGCGTCTGGGATGGAAACCGTGTGGAGGTTGGGAGATTCTCAAGCGTGTTGGAGGACGGAGTTGGGGCAAGGACTCCCCAGCAGCAGAGGACCTCTCTCTTCCTCTCGTGCTCCTGCTGGGGCTGGCGGTCCAGGGACTCTTACTCCTTGGAGGCCATGTGGACCATGAGGTCCACCACCCTGTTGCTGTAGCCGAATTCGTTGTCGTACCTGGAAGGAGAGGGAGTCAAGGGCTGTTTCCCGGGCCGGCCACCAGACCCGGTCCCACCCTGACGCACCGACTCCCACACCCCAGCCACACACCAGGAAATGAGCTTGACAAAGTGGTCGTTGAGGGCGATGCCAGCCCCAGCGTCGAAGGTAGAAGAGTGGGTGTCACTGTTGAAGTCACAGGAGACAACCTAGGGAGAGAGAGGGCCAAGCACAGAACCCAGTCTTGCTCACCGGGGCCACGTGGACACCAAGTTCCCTGACCCATCAGTACCTGGTCCTCAGTATAGCCCAGGATGCCCTTGAGGGGGCCGTCCGCCGCCTGCTTCACCACCTTCTTGATGTCCTCGTATTTGGCCTGACGAGGTGAAGACAGGCGGTTGGTTACTCAAGCTCCAGTCTTGCAAGCCCCAGCCCACCAAAGCTGCTCCAGCCCGAACTTACAGGTTTCTCCAGGCGGCAGGTCAGATCCACAACGGACACGTTGGGGGTGGGCACGCGGAAAGCCATGCCAGTGAGCTTCCTGTAGACACAAGCAAGCAGAGTCAGTCAGCACCAGGCGTCCCGGGTCCCCGGGTCCCCACGGCAGAAAAGCAGCGAGTCTCACCCGTTCAGCTCAGGGATGACCTTGCCCACAGCCTTGGCAGCGCCAGTAGAAGCGGGGATGATGTTCTGGGCGGCCCCTCGGCCATCACGCCACAGCTTCCCAGAGGGGCCATCCACGGTCTTCTGGGTGGCAGTGATGGCATGGACCGTCGTCTGGGGACAGGAGGGGGCGTGAAGGCCCTGCCCAGTGCTCACCACGCCGCCCCCTTCCCCCCTCCCGGGGGAGGGACTGAGTGACCTGAGCAGACCCCCTGGAATCCCGGGTGCCCCTCGGCCCCACAGCCCAGGGCCACGCTCCGGGAGGGAGAAGGGTCCCAGCCTGGGTGTGGACTGAACGTGCTCTGGCGAGCCCCCCATCACTCATACCATGAGTCCCTCCACGATGCCGAAGTGGTCATGGATGACCTTGGCCAGGGGGGCCAAGCAGTTGGTGGTGCAGGAGGCGTTGCTGCAAAGAGGGAGGCAGGTGAGGGCGCGCCCACCGTGGACCACCAGCACGATCCGCCCACCTCGCCACGCCCTCCGCTGCGCTCACCTCACGATCTTGAGGTGGTTGTCATACTTCTCGTGGTTCACGCCCATGACAAACATGGGGGCATCGGCAGAAGGCGCGGAGATGATGACCCTCTTGGCTCCACCCTTCAAGTGAGCCTGCAGCAGAGGAGGGCTTACAAACCCAGGCTCCCCCTTCTTGGCCTAGGTCCGCCCCACCCATCTTCCCGGCACACCACAGCCCAGGGCCAGCTCCCCTCCTCTCCCGCCTCCCTGCTGCTCACCCCGGCCTTCTCCATGGTGGTGAAGACGCCAGTGGACTCCACCACATACTCAGCACCAGCATCACCCCATTTGATGTTGGCGGGATCTCGCCTACAAGGGAAGACGGGAGAAAGCTCAGGGACGTGGGCCGCCACGGACCCAAGGAGGTCACCCCATTCCAGTACCTCCTCCAAGGCCAATTTCTTCCTGTTCCGTCTCCCACACTTACTCCTGGAAGATGGTGATGGCCTTTCCATTGATGACAAGCTTCCCGTTCTCAGCCTTGACTGTGCCATGGAACTTGCCATGGGTGGAATCATACTGGAACATGTAGACCTGGGGGGACGAGGGAGGGCGTCAAGGGGCCGCGCCCCAGCCAGGCTCTGCTCCCCGCCACCAGCACGGGTGGCACTCACCATGTACTGAAGGTCAATGAAGGGGTCATTGATGGCGACAATGTCCACTTTGCCAGAGTTAAAAGCAGCCCTGGTGACCAGGCGCCCAATGCGGCCAAATCTGAGGGGGACAACAGGTGAGAAGGCATGAGAAGGGAGGAGAGGGTCCTCCTGGGTGTGTAAGCAGCCCCAGGCCCACTCACCCTCTTTCAGAGGGAAGAGGATGCCACTTTGCTACCGCCAGAAAAGTCCCAGGAGAGCTCACTTCATCTTCCTAAGCAACTCTGCCAGGCCAGCCTGGCTTCCCAGCACGGCCACAAGGGGAAGGCTCACATCCTGCCCAAGAGGTGATTAGGCTCCAAGACTTGCCCACCCACCTGAAATCTGTTGAGGAGTGACAGGGTGGTGCGCTGCTGCTGCCACCTACAGTCTGGGCACGTGGCAGGCACATGGCACTCATCGCACCCACTAACTGTAAACGCTTGTTCCCGTCTGGCCCTCTAGAGAGCAAAGACTTGTACACTCAGCATCACCAAGCTCAAAGGGCAAGAGCAAAGGTCAGAAGTGAACTGGCCAGGGGAAACCCACCCCTTCCCCAAGTCCCTCCTACAAAAGGGAAAGAGAGATGGAAAACGAATGGTTCTCAACCCCTAATCCCAGCATTCTGATTTGCTTAGTACCTGTCCTTCCAGCCCTTTTCCAAAAATCAGGACTGGGAGCAACAGATGTTTGGGCGTGGGGAGGGCAGGAGGAGGAGGTGGAAATGAGCAGAAGCCCAGGACCCCAGCTGCAGAAAGGTCAGGCAGCTATATTTAACCCCAGCTTAGGGTGGAGTGGGGATCTGGTTTCTGGAAGACGGGATGGGGAGAAGGGCAGGATGCCTGAGGCTCACAGACACCTAATCCTCCTGGTGACCTTTACAGCCTGGCCCTTAGGGTTGGGTCAGCTCTAGGCATGGATGGAAGAAATAAGCTTCGAGGAGAGCCGCTGTGAAGACAGGGGCTGCAGCTCCGGGAGCCATTTTGTAGTGGAAAATTTCTAAGTACCCATGACTCAGCTCCCCCAGCATGGCACCAAGCCACGGCTACCACACCTCTCCGGAAAAAGGAAAGGAAAAAAAAACCCCAAACAACACAAGACCACCCCCCTAAACCCACGTTTTTGATTCAGCAGAGAACCATCTAGGAAAAGCATCCTATCATCCCTGGGGGGAAACGTTGGCTGGCGGTTTAAGGGATGGTCTAGGTTTAGTATGGTCAGAGTTGAGGTCTAGTTGAACAAGAACGGGAAAGCCTGGTCTCACCTGGCTTAAGGGATAAAGGCGACTCCACCCCACGAGCCAGGCGTAGGAGGGTCATAGGCAAGGAAGGAGGAAGGCTGAAGGGCTAAGGAAGGTTTCCTAACGGCGGTTCATTCATTTCCTTCCTAGTTGCAACATGGCGGCTGGTTACCGCAGATGATCCCCCCCCCCTCCCGCAGCTGGTTCTGCGCGCAGCTGTGCCTCCTGCATCCCGGGGCTGAGCCCGGCCGGGGGCACGGGCTGGAGGTGGGGGACGGGCTCCTCCCCAGCACGTGACCGCGAAGGGCGCGAAATGAAAGAAAGGGCCCCAGCTGGAGGATTAGAGGATGGGTCCCGAGCAAGAATCGGAGACTCCTGTGTATCTGCCGCAGGCGGAGTGGAAGGCTCCGCAGAGGCGGAGTTAACAGGAGGCGCAACAGCCGGGGGTGGGGGACACGAGGCCTTGCGAGGGCCTCCTCCAGGTCTGAGCACCGACCTTGAGCTCTCCTTGGGGGGGGGGGTACGACCACCCCCACCCAGGTCCCCCATGCGCTGGCAGAGACCCGGTAGGGCAAGACTCACAGACGCAATTCGGTGGGGACCGCAGGACTTACTGTCCCACCCCGCCCCACCCCGCAACTCACCCGTTCACTCCGACCTTCACCATCTTGTCTCCGGTACGCAGCTGCAGGCAGAGGGAGGGGAGCATTAGAACGCGGGCCGAAACGGCTGGAGTCCGGCGCTGCCCTCCCCGCCCCTCCCCCAGGCCTCCATCCCGGACCTGCGCTTCCGCACGTCCTTCCTCCCGCCCCCGCAATGCGGGGACCCCTCCAGGCGCGACCCGGACCCCGGCCTCCTCGGCCGCACCCCCGGCCCACGCACGCCCCTTGTCCCTTTCGGGTCCTTCCCCGGGCCCTTTGTGGAGCCTCTCCGCCAGGCTTTACCTGGCACTGCACACAAGACACGGCTGTCTGTCGAACGGGAAGGAGCAGAGAGCGCAGGGGGCAGCTGCAGCCGGAATTTATAGGGCAGGGGAGGGGCGGGGGCGTGGTGATGCGGGCCCGCCTCGCCCAGTCCCAGCCCCGGGGTGCGGAGGCCTGAGCTACGTGCGCCCGTAAAGTCGCGAGTAGTCGCCTCTCCGCTTTTTTTTGGACCAGCCTGGTTCTTCAAATGTGCACGCACCGCGCGTGTGGGCTGAGGACGGAGGGGGGAGGGGCCCGAGACTGGCCCAATGGAGGAGGGGACCGGTGATGGTGCTTGGCGGGGATTGGGGGCTGGGGGTTACTGCGAGATTCTGTGGTCTCGGGGCCGGGGGCCCTGGTGAGAACTGAGGGATGCTGCACGGATGTAACGGGAGAACTTGAGGAGCCGGTTAGATAGGGAATTGGACTCGGAGCCAGGGACGGCTCGAGGCTGCAGGGTCCCCCTTCCTCCTCCTCCCCGCCCCCGCTCCCCTGCTTTCAAAGGCTGAGAGGCTGGAAGGCTGAGGAACTTCTCGAGGCTCTTCGGTAGTGACACAGGAACAGCAGAGGAAAAGGCTCTGGAGGGGCCTCCCGCAGGGCCCTGCCCAGCCCCGCTTCCCTCCTCCCCCGAACCCCCCGGCCCGGCCCGGAGAGGCCCGAAGCCGGGCCGGGGCCGGGAGAGGAAGGAGGCTCCGGAGGAGGCCTGAGGGGGAGGGTTCTGCACTGAAGGTCAGGATGTCCTGCGGCGCAGGCAGCCTGGAGACCTGAGAATCGGGGCAGACAAACCAGGCCCTGTGCGCACCAGCTGCTCTCCCCTAGGCCCGGGCTAGGGCCCCGGGGCGGGATAGCGTCACTGCTGGAGGCTGGCCCGGTAGAGGGCCGGAGGCCTCCCACAAATTCGCTCCTGGGAAACCTGAGGGCTGTGCCGCCCGGGCTGGGAGACAATTCCTCTTTCACCTTGTCCAGCCCGTCCAGCCCTGGGCCGAGAGCAGGACGTGAGGGCGGAAGTCCCTCCCCATCCTGGGACGTGCAGGCCAGCCCTGCAGCCAGGGCCTCCCCTTCTTCACTGGCTGCGTCCAGGGGATGTTGGGGGCAGGGTGAGGAGTCCAGAAGAGGGAAAATATTGGGAGGTCTTGGGCACATGGTGGGAACAGGCCCCCAGCCCCTTCCCACACGTGAGGTGGAGGAAGGAATCCATTCCTCTCCAAGACCGTCAGTCAGAAGCCTGCACTGTGCTCGGCTTGTAAGCTGAGGATGGAGGAAGGGCTGGTTCTGAGGACTTGAAACGTTGAGGGTTTAGAGGGGGGTGGGGTGGAATGGACGTTGCCCATCAGCAGGTGCTGGGGGACAGAATTGGGGCCTCTTTGCTGGCCCAGCGTAACCTGAGACCAGCCCCCTTCTCCAGCTGAAAAGCCTGTGGCTAAGTTTAGCCCACACAGTGATAACCTTTCTTTGCTTGAAAGGCGGAGAGCGCTACCCTGCACCCCGACTCCAGCCCGTCCCTCGCCTTTCTGGGATTGCCCTCCCTCTCGGGGCCCCAGATCCAAGGCTGGCTGTGGCTGGCAGCCATCTGCGCAGTCCACGGCCAGACTTTTGCAGGAGCAGGAAGAGCAGGGCCACAGGGCGGCTAACGGGGAGGGGAGGCGGGAAGCGCCACACTGAGGCGTGTTCTGGGTAAGTGGAGGGGAGGCGCGGCCTCCTCCTCAGGCTCCACCAGGACGGCAGCGCTTCCCCTGACAAGGGCCTTAGGAACCGCGCCCCCCGCCCCCCCACCCCCCCCTACCTGAAGCGTGTCCCCCTTTGCCGCATGCTTGTCATTTCTCATTACTGTCCTCTGCTGAAAAAGAGGGAGCTCAGTGCTCCGGAAGCATGACTGATGCGTGCTGCTGTCGTGACGGCAAAGACCCCAGTGTAGCCATGACAGCAGCCTCACTGCCTCCAGGTGACTCAGCAGAGAGGAACTGGCGGGTAGGAGGGGGTGGACGGGGCCTGCATCTGAGGGGCTGACTTGCTGCAGACCCTGTAACGCGGTGAGGAATCCCGGGGAGACAGTCCCCAGAGACACTGTCTAGAGCTGCCGGGGAATCATGACCTGATCTCCCATCAGCCTGGCCAGGTCAGTCACCCGTCTTTAGAGATGGGGTCAGGGGCACGAGTCGGGGTGAGGGCAGGACAGAAGCCAGCCCTTGGTGGAGAGGCGGGTTTCTCAACTTGAGCTTCACTGACATTTTGGGCCGGAGCATTCTCTGAGGTGGGATCTGTCCTGCGCATTGTAGCATACTGAGGCAACATCCCTGGCCTCAGCCCCCTAGCTGCTGGTAGCGCCCCTCCCCGCTGGGTTGTGACCACAAAAATAGTCTCTAGATGTTGCCGACTGTCCCCTGCAGGGCAAAATCGCCCCCAGATTGAGCGGTGCGGATCTTGAGTCTAGACGCTGCCTAATTCCGCACAGCAGAGCAATCCTGCCACGCGTGCTGGGTGGGGAGGTCGAGAGGGAAAGGTGAGGCACTGAGGGGGGCGTGAAACTCAGCAGATGCTGGGACAGGCCCCAGACTCCTGGGCTCATCTGCTCCTTCTGGATCAATAACCCTCTGTCTGCTGCCTGCCTCCGGGCTAACGAGAAAGATGAAACAAGGATGAGCTTAGGAGAAACCTCGAAAAGTATATAAAAACATTTATTCATTGGAAAACTAGGAAACTGGCCAATGTATATTCCAAGGAAAGCAGCTCAACTCGGTTCAGTTAGGCTAGTTTAAGAGCAAAGCTGTCTGTCATAAAGACCATTTATGCATTAAAAAAACAAGGAGATAGGCAAACAAGTATCTTACAAGGGGAATGGAATTCAAGGTCACTCCACAAGACACCTGCACAAGCAGGGCTGGGAACAGGCAAGGCTGCCCCTAGGACCTGTGCCTGTGAGCAGATGCTCGGCGGATGGGGGTGGTTTTCTTGGGTGTCTCATCTTCTGTCATCTCTGCTGACGGTTCTATTCAAAGAATTGGGGGAATAAGAAAAGCTGAGTCACAAAGATGGTGAAACATAGGTCTCAGAGAACAAATGGGACAGTCCCAGACCACACTGCACAGGGAGGAAGAGGACCTTGGGTGCAGGGGCCTATGCAGCAGGACCCCATCAAAGCCAGCCTCCCCCCCAGCCCCCCGTGCTGTGCTTCTTCTGGGCCGGGTGTGGAAGGAAGCACCGTACCTTCCTCACTGGACTCATCACTTGAGAAGACAATTCTGAGTTTCTTTCTTGAAACTTGCTGCTGGGTGCCTGGATGCCATCGGGTAGTACGGCGGGGCTCAGGTGTGACAAAGTCACTCTGTGACGCTGCAGAAGCCAGATGCCGGTGTCTAGAGACTAGAAAAGGCAGAGGCGTGAGTCCAAAAAGGAAAAAAAAAAGGAACCTCTATCTGAGAGGAGGGCCCCGCCTGGTCTGTCCTGCGAGGAGCTGCCTCACGTACCAGCAGGCTGTTTCCTGGCTGATGGGGCTCTCTGGCTACCCGCTTGGCCAATCTCAAGTTCCTCTATTGCCTCCAAACCTCTGGTGTGACAGGCCTGAAGCTTCTGCTCGAATTCATCTATTACAGCCTGGAGGCAAAAAGAGGTGAAAAGCAGGCCTGGAAATATAGTTATTTCTATGATTAAAAAGAAACAAGTTGGGGCTTCCCTGGTGGTGCAGTGGTTAAGAATCCGCCTGCCAATGCAGGGGACACGGGTTCGATCCCTGGTCTGGGAAGATCCCACATGCCGCGGAGCAATTAAGCCCATGCGCCACAACTACTGAGTCTGCGCTCTAGAGCCTGCGAGCCACAACTACTGAGCCCGCGTGCCACAACTACTGAAGCCCGCGCGCCTAGAGCCCGTGCTCCGCAATAAGAGAAGTCACCGCAATGAGAAGCCCACGCACTACAACGAAGAGCAGCCCCTACTCGCCACAACTAGAGAAAGCCCGGGGGCAGCAACGAAGACCCAATGCAGCCAAAAATAAATAAATTTAAAAAAAAAAAAAAAAAAAAGAAAGAAACAAGTCCGTGAAGACATGGAGGAACCTTAAACGTATATCACTAAATGAAAGAACGCAACTGAAGAGCATATACCGTGTCGGTGTGATGATATGACACCCTGCGAAAGGCGAAGCTGTGGCAACAGTAAAAAGACCAGTGGCTGCCAGGGCTGAGTGGAGGTGGGGTGAACAGGGGAGCAGAGGATGCTCAGGGCAGGGAATCTACTCTGAATGTCACACAGTGGTGGGCACAGGCCATGATACATTCGTCTAAACCCTCAGCGCGCACATCACCGGGAGTGAACCCTCCTGGAAACCACGCTCTCTGGGCGATGGTGATGTGTCCAAGCAGGTTCATGATGTCCCGCTCTAGCCTCTGGTGGGGATGCAGGTAACCCGGGAGGCCGTGAGGCTGTGCCTGCCTGGGGGCAGGAGGCACGTGGGGGGGCGGGCTCTATACTTTACTCAATTTTGCTTTGAACCTGAAACTGCCCTCAATAAAGTCTACTAAAGAAAAGAAAAAAGAGAAACAAAGAATCAAGAATTGGAGACAGACGGATCTGGTCTCAGGTCACTCTGGTTACTTGGTTGGAATCAGCTGGGGCTAAGTCAGAAATCCAGAGCCTCAGAACACCGGCATGCACTGCGGCTGGAATGGGAATGCAGCAGGCGGGCACCGCTCACCTTGCCCTCGGGCTTGGCTCCACGCCGCAACTTGCCCACAACGGACAAAAAGGCGCTGAAGACAGACTCGTCTGACAGCTTATCTCCGAAGCAGTCAAAGTTTCCCAGCATCTTGCGGAGGCCCCGCTCTGTGAGGGGCAGCTGTGACACGCAGTAGGCCAGGTCCCGGTACTGGCGCTCGGTCCTGAGGGCGGGACGGCTCTGTGAGGGCCAGTGGGACCCAGGAGGGAAAGGCCTCCTTCCTCATCAGCCTCCCACAGCCCGGGAGGCCCCTGGGGCAGCCGGGGGTGCTTTCCCTCTCGGCACAAGGAGCCCTCACGGAAGGCAGCGTACTGGGCCGTGCGGAACCGCTGACACAGCTTCTCCACCAGGCTCTCGGTCTGCTTGTCCTTGGTGATGTAGGAAAGGAGCTGCCTGCAGGAGGGGAGATGCGGATGTGCCGTCTCTGGGGGCAGCTCCGAACCCACCCACTGCCAACAGCAGCCCCAGCCTTCGGCCATCCTCCTGCCTCCGCAGCAGGCTCCCGGGCCTGTCCCTCCTGCCCTCTCTCACGCCTCAGGGAAGGGTCCACCCCACCCGCCTGAGGAATTTCACTGTGACTGGAAATTTTTAACAAAAGCAGCTGCCATCCGGCGTCAGGACTTTTACCTTATTGGATCTTTTCAAGAACTAATAAAGGGGAAGTATTTCTGGCCTCATTTTACACAGGAGGAACAGGCCCAGAGAGGTGGTTATTGCTGAAGTCCACACGGCTAAAGAGTAGCAGAGCCAGAAATCACATACAGGTTTGTGCGATTCCTAAGCCTGCTCTACAATGGAAAACGTGCCCCAAGGCCCAGGGAACTCTACTTCATGATGGTGTGGAAAGGCTCCTCCTCCACTCCTCCCTCAGGGGCTGACAGGCGGCTGATGATATCTGGAAGGAGGTTATAGATTGCATTGCCCTGTAAGAGAGAGAGAGTCCTATCAAAGAGACGAGGTGGCCTGCACGTTCCCCCCGGCAGCACGCTCTAAGCTGCCCCCCACCTCTCACCTTGTGGGAGAGCTCATCGAAGAAGTTCTTGGCCAGGACAGCGATCTGAGGGGCAGGGTCGATGAGCAGCACGGCCATCTCGCTCACCTGCCCCTTCACCTTCACCATGTCCTTCAGGATCAGGTGGGTCATCACCAGCCCGGCTGTTTTCCGCACTTGCTGAGCGGGGTCCCGGAGACTAAGAATGAAATCCGAGTCATTAGGACCAAGACCATGGGCTAAAGCGGACGCTGGCAGAGAGGCCCTCAGTAGGACTCTATGGCCTCTTCCTAGTGCCATTCTAGAAGCAGTTAGAGGGCGTCTAGAGTTGAAAGCTGGGTTTGGGGAAAGAGGCCGAAGCTGTAACCAAGGTTTTAGACGAGAAGCATCAATCCCTTTGGGGCCACACTCAGGCAGCGCCTGCACAGGTGTTCAAGGGAACACTAAAGACCAGGGAACAGTTCTGGAGATTCTCACACTGACTTCACCGCCGCCTCCAGGGCTGGCAGGGACGGCGAAGGTGCCGTGAGGCGTCTCTCACCGAGCATACAGATGAGGCGTCCAGGGCTCCACCAGGTTGGGGAAGCGGATGGCCAGATCCCCAGTAGCGATCATGAGGTTGGCCCGGACGACGGGGAGCGGCGACCTCTCTAGCATGGTGAACAGAAGACGAAGCTGGGAGTCACAGAAAGAGGCGCTAGGGGCGAAGAGAGGATAATCAGGGAAACCATGCCATCCCCCATCCTCCTGGAGCAGGTGATGCCCACCCCAAGGCCTACCTGATCATGCAGAACTTGCCGAGGGCAAGTGAGGCGGCCGCAGAGAGCTCTGGGTTGCTATAGAGACCGGGGTTGTTGCAGACTTTCAGCACAAGTGGAACAAAGGCGGCCAGTGTCTGTCTGCCTGGTGGAGGAAAAAGTCGAGGTTTGGGACGGCCTGCGTAGCCGGGGAGAGGCTCACTCGGCAATTCTTCTCACCATCTAGCAGCTCCAGCTCACAGATGCCGCGGATGAGTTCTGCCTCGGTGTCATCAGCTGTGGCCCCAACCAGCCCCATCTCCTCCTCCATGGTGGCCTCAGGGCTTGGATTCTGATGGGAAAGCAGCCAGGTCATGGGTGAGCAGACCATTCTGATTCCAGCCTACCCTTCATTTCGCACAAATGGATCCGGGGAAAGGCAAATTCTGCAAAACCATTCACAGGCTTGTCACATGTATCCAAAGAAGGACTCTTGAATTAAACCCGAAAAGAACTAGGTCCGTTTGTGTTTAAGTTGCCAAAGCATCCCACATCTCTTCTGAATTCCTCCTCACAGAAGCATATAACTTCCTATACACAGTAAACAGATGGAGCCTGCCAGACAAGGGTTCAAGGTCACAGAGAAGGTCAGACTTTATCCCACGGCTGCAGGGCTCTGTCAATCATTTGTCTGCCACACATCACTGCCTCTAGTGGAGAGAACACAAGGTCCCATCAGGTACTAGGCCCAGTCACCAAGGCTGCCGGAAAGGCTGTGGGAGTGTGCTGGTTCTAACAAACACTGCCTAGGGCACAGCCTGTGTCTTATGCCAAGGTCCCTATCTCGATGCTCTGTATTTACCTAAAACTTTCCTTCCTGGGTGTGATCCATCTTTGTTCTCACTAATCATTTCCAGAGTAGTAGCAGCAAGGAGGCCGTCTCCATCAGCTCATTTAACAGGAAGGAAGCGGAGTTCCCCAGAAGGAAATGTGAAGGACCCAAGGGCCGGAAGCAAATCTGGGAAACGCCTGGGACCCGAACCCAAGTGCCCAGGCATGCCATTCACCTTCTCCTTTGGTTCTTTCTTCTTATGCTCCTGTTCTTCCCGAAGAACTCGGCGCCGACAGAGCTCTCCACTCACTGCCTGCTCCAGATGCACCAGCTGCTGCAGGGCCACATCCCCGGCCAGGGACAGCAGGTTCATCAACAGGAAAGTGGGGAGCACGGGGGTGTCCTCTGCAGGAGGGGGAGCGGGAAAGCAGGGAGAGAAAGACAATCAAGTCTCACAGGCCCCCGCAATACTGATGGCCCCCTTGCTCCTGCGCTCTACATCCCAGTGAAGAAGCAAGAGATGGGGGTGGAGGGAGTGGTAGCAGTGACTGGCCCGGCCTGAGTGACAGAAAGGGAGAGCGTGGGCTGAGGGGATCGGGAGTGGCTGTAGGAAGTGGTGGAGTCAGTGGCTCCTGGCCGGCAGGGACAGCAGCGGAAGCTGGCTGCTGCCCACGGGCCCACCGACCCTCTTGCCTACTTACTCGGGGCCTCCTGCGGGGTGCTCTTCTCTCCCAGCTTCTCCAGGGCCTGCTTTGCACAGCCCTGCAGCATCCGGGCACAGATCACCTCGGGGCCCTCTGCCAGCTGGTAAATGAGGGTCACTGCCGCCTCCTTGAATGGGATCCAGAGTGGGTCTGGGTGGACAACGCCTGCGCAGCAGAAGGGAGAAGTTGCCACTGCAGACAAAGGCCCAGTTCTGCCCGAGGCCCTTCATGGTAGCTCACCGTTTGTGACTGTCTCCTGCAGTCGCTCAAACAAGCAGTGTTCCTGAGGCAGCCGGAAGGGAGGGTGACGTTTGCCCAGAGAAGGCTGTCGAAAGCAGGGAAGACAACGTGGGTGTGTGTTGAGGGTGGACCGGAGGACGCCCACTCTCCTTAGTCTGGACGTACCCACCCCACGTACCTTCCTCCTGTCAGAGATGTTGGCAATGGCATGGCACACCTCTTGGGCCAATCTGTAGTCCTGTGGAAGCTTCTCATCCAGCCCTATGCTCACCAGTGTGTCTAAGTTGCTTCCCACAATTTCTGGTTTTCCTCTAGGAGGAGGAAGCCACAGAGTTAAAGCCACTCACGGACACCTCTGCGTGGGGGACACCACCAAGGGGGGTAGGAGCCAGCACCCAACTCAGGGCTTCGAGAGCCCCGGAGCGCTACAGAGAGGCTCTGGCCTAGGGCGGGCCCCTTGGCATCCCTCTTGCTCTGTTGACCCCACTGTTTCTGCTGCCTGGGGGTAGGCTGGTAAGGTCACTGTTTTATTCTCCATTTAGGTGGCTGATGCATGCGCAGAGCTCAGCTGGGCCTGAGCTGCTAGTACCGAAGCAGTCTTAAGGGAACCTTCCTTCCTCTCTCGCCGTACCGCCTGTCTGGGTCTGAGCCTCACCGTGCCATCATCCCGAGAAGCATGACAGAGGAGCGGCGCTCCAGAGGAGAGCAGGGCGCCTTCTTGGCCGCCCGCTCCCACAGCACTTGGGTCACTGCTGGTTTCAATTCGTCCTTCTGCACAAACTCACAGAGCTGAAGAGAAAAGAAAAAGGGCTCAGGCCAAAAAACAACTCCCCTCGTGCTTGGTCCACCTCCTCTGAAGAGAGTATCAAGAACCTAAGTAAGTAAAGGCAACGTTGAGGAGCGGGAGAGGAAGGAGGAGGCTCGAAATGTAAAGTGGGGTCTGGGGAGGTACTTCTGTCTCTGCTACTTTTCTGCTCTCATGCCTTCAAAACTACGTTTATTAAGATGACACACTGAAACCGACCTCGTTGAGTTCATGTGGATCTACAGTTTGGACTACATTCTGGAGATTTCTAGTAGGTTTTCTTGCTGTTACCACTAACTCAACATGTCTGAAATGGATGCCATCGTCCTTTCTTGCCTTTTCAATTTGCCAACGGCACCAACACCAACAGTCACATATGCTTCAAACTTCAGTCACCTAATATTTTATGTATCAGTCACTTAGTCCGACCTATTCTTCCTTTAAAAATGTATCTTCCATTAAAGTGCAATTCTACAGATTCTCCTCCCACCCCCAAAGTCTAGACCCCTGTCACTGCACATCTGCAGCAGCCTCCAGGGACATCCCTGTTCCTAGCCTCTGCTCCAACCAACCTGTATGCTGTGACCTCCCCAGACGTCTATTTCGTCATGCCACAGCTTTGCTCACCATGGAGAAATAGCTCTCCTTTGCCTGCCGTATGGGCTTCTGGCCAGCAGCTACTCTACAAGATCTCGGGCCCAGTGCCGCCAGCAGGCTCTTCTTTCCCGCAGTGAGGAAGACACGTGGCCAGCAATGATGCTCCTCCCAGTAGACGCTGGTGGTCAGCACCACCTCTGCCTTTTGTCCCATAATCCAAACCCTTCAAAGCAGCTCTCCTCTCCCTCACGAAAACGCCGGAGTCCCTGGCTGACAAGGTTCAGGTCCCAGACTCTTGAAAGGCATCCCGGGATCCTCCTGATTTAGTTCCAACCCACACTTCCAGCTTCCTGTCTTTTCCAGATGACAGTTTTGAGCCAGAACACAATCATCTTCATTCTACAACAGAGGCAGTGCTCTTTCTTGGCTTTCTGTCTGAAATGTTTTCATTTCTTTAATTCTCTTCAATTCCCTCCTTCCTTTAATTCTCTAAATCCTACTCACCAAGACCCACACTAAATCCCGCCGCCTTCAGGAAGCTGTTCCCTCGGGAATTCCACCTCACACTACTCTCTTTCCCACTCTACTCGTCAATATAACATACCAGGTAAGAGTGTGTTTTTTGGAACTCTTATGCCTGAGTTTGAATCTCAAACTTTGCTCCTAAGTAGCTGAAATTAGCCAACTTCTTTAAGACCTCTGTGCCTCAGATTTCTCCCTGTAAAACGCTGATAACAGTATTACCTCCTAGGGCTGTTGTGAGGATTAGCAAATTAATATGAGCAAAGTGCTAAATACAGTACCTGGCATAACGTGTTATTATTATATCACTATCGCTACTATAACCATTGCCTGGGCCACTTAGCAATGTGCCGCATTGCTCTAGAAATGTTTTGTGTTTGGGGCTGCCAACTAGACTTGAAAGCGAATGATCTTATACTTCTTTGCAGGGCTGAGTAAGTTGCTGAACACACAGTAATCACTCACTAATACTTGCTGAATGAGTAAGTCAAAGTGAGGAGACTTACAATTTCCTCAAGACACTGAATGGTCCCAGCTGAGGCATCCACTAGCAGCAAAGAGAGATTGTGAATCAAATTCTGGGCCTTGGCTCTGTGGGAACAGCAGAGATCAGGGGTCATTAAAAGACCAAGAAGCTGAACCTGGCAAACAGGTTATTAGGCAATCCCACCACAGTGTCAAATAATAAACAACTGCTTTAGACTCAGATACAGAGAACAAACCGGCGGGCAACAGTGGGGAGAGGGAAGGGGGAGGGACAACATAGGGGCAGGAGATTAAGAGGTACAAACTGTTATATATAAAGTAAGCTATGAGGATATACTGTACATGCGGAATATTTTATAACTATAAATGGAGTATAACCTTTAAAAATAGTAAATTACTATATTGCACACGTGTAACATTTAATATTGTACACATCAACTATACTTCAATAAAAAGAAAAACAAAAACCAACCAAGTAACTGCTTAGGATGGGTTTCACTGGAAGTTCAGCCCCACCCCGAGCCCATTATAGACCTAGTGCCTCTGGAGCTAGAACTTCCCTAGAAGAAGGGTGCCCACGCACCCCCACTCCTTCAGGAGGCGAGACACAGCCTGTGAAAAGCTGATTTCAGGAAAGTTAGCAAAGGCAAACACAGCCCATCTACCTGGCAGAGTCCCCCTTAGGTTTGAGGTACAGTTGGCGGCAGGCATTCAGCACAGCTTCCCGGACACCAGGCTCCTTCGACCAGATGAGAGGCAGCATGCGGCGCACCCCGAACAGGGCCCGGGGGGCCCCAAACTGGAACACCGTCACAAAGAACTCAATCACCTCCTGTACCACTGAGAGGACAGACACAAATGTCACCTCTCTGCTTGGCAAAACTCCCCCGACACTTAAAGACGGAAACTTTCTTAATGTAGCAACACGTGAGCGGAAGCCTTCCTCCTGCTTCCCCGCCGAGGACGCCAACTCCCCTAGATGCCCCGTGAAATACTACATGCACACTCCGCAGGGCTACACAAAGAAAATTGAAGTAAGAATCCGGGCCTTTCAAAGGAGCGGAGAGACATCAATAAAATACGGACAAGACTGGTTCTTCCAACTCCAAGACCCAGTCCTTGCAGAGGGGATGCCGGCGTACCTGTAGTTGTGTGTTCATACATCATCTTGCTTATGATGCCAATGGCCTCTGTGATCTTCAGAGAGAAGCTGTAGGCGTCCTGCAGATACTGCACCAGCATCTCCTGCTTCACCAGCTCATCGTTTTCCCTGCATTTCTCAGGCTCTGACACACTGGGCTTGTCTTTACAGCCAGTCTCTCCTGGGCCCAAGTTCCCCACAGCCCCCTGGGGATTCTTCTCCTGTGTGGGAGCTGCTGGGCCTAGAGTTATAGAATTACAGGATGGTTTTCGTTCAAGGGTATATGGGGAAACCCAACAGCTCTAAACATCGCTGAATGTTTCTACAATAGGAAAGCTTTTTTTTGTTTGTTTGTTTGTTTGCCGTGCCGCGCTACTTGCGGGATCTTAGTTCCCTGACCAAGGATGGAACCTGTGCCCCCTGCAATGGAAATGTAGAGTCCTAACCACTGGACCACCGGGGAATTCCCACTAGGAAAGTATAAATTTAGAATTTATCCTAAAATATGTTGGCTCATTTCTCAAAAAAGATTCCTCAAGCCTTCTACGGTTTGGAAATAACCTTTCCTACCCTGTGACTAAATCTGAGGCCCGCAGGCTGCTTCCATTCCAGAGCAGGAGCACCACTAACGCCTCTGGCCTCTTTCAGCACCAGGTTGCCAGCCAGGCCGGCGTCTGACATCAAGTAAATGGTCTGTAATTACAGCTCAAGTGTCTTGTTTGCTGACTGAAGAAGGAAAAGGAATTTACCTTTGAAGATAGTTTCTAAGAGATTCAGGAACCCGGTCTTCTCTGACTCCTCTGGGTCCATATGACAGAAAGGCTCAGATTCCTGGAAGTGGCCTATGGCTTCTTGAGTGAGAATGATGGCCTGCCTGACAAAATATCACCTGTCACCAATCAGGCACCCATAAGAGTGTCACTGCAGCCTTGTGTCAGGGAGCCTGTGTCATGATTCCATCAAGAACCTAGACCTACTGGTAGAGAATTCTGTCACTTGTATAAAAAGAGGGAAAAAATGTAGACATGTTTGACTGTGTGACTACACATTATCTCTAGAAGGAGGCTCGTTATGGGAAGGGAACTAACTGGCTGGAAAGCAGGTTTGGAAGGGATTTTTCATGGCACATCCTTGTTCAAATTTTAAATACTGTACAATGTGAATATATTGTCTAATTACGAAAAAGTAGCTTCCTGCTTAAAACAAAAAACCCCCCAAAACTCTGCTATCAAACTGTTAAAAAGTTACGTTCTAACACGTTTAAATTTGTAACTGGAAGCCAGAACCTCAGCTATTAATAACTTCACCCAGCACTGGCTGCCAAGGATTGCTGAAGGAGGAAGGGACATCTTTACCATGAGAAGAAGCCTTTTCCTAACTCATCACTAGCATGCTTGGAGGCAGAGCAGGCTGCCTTTTATGCTTTAGCAAAGAGACACCAGAGAGACGTAGGGAGTTCGAGAGCCAACTAGCCACCCTCTCTTCAGCCTTTCTGAGCAGCCTAATTAGGTAAGAAGTAAACTAATGACCTGGGGCTGAGATGTCAGAGTGCCTGTGGGCAGCTATAACACTTTTGTTGCCAAGGTGCTCTCAAGTTCTAGTCACAAAAATCTTGTCTCTAAGATCAGGATTTATACCAGGTTGATTTAAAGATTAAGGCACAACTGAGCACGTTTGTTATTATTTATCAGCTCACACATTTTGGAATTAGAAAGCCACTAGAGATCTTATGACCTAATCAACTATTTTTAAATAAATAATGAAACTGAGGCCCAGAAAGTTTAAGTAACTTACTTTATAGAACTAGGATTATACTTACAGGTCGTCTTCTTCAAATGAAGCCGGACTTTGGTCATATTTAATTATAACACGATTTACGTTTAGTTGTTTTAGTAGTTTCTTTAAACATTTGTAAAAGTAGAAAAGCATGCTTAATTGTAGACTTTGCCTTTGGCATAAATCTGGTGTTCAGACTATTACTGCAATGAAAACACCTACCACCATCTGATGGCAGCATACCCTAAGTGCAGTTCATTTAAAAAAAACATTGTTAAAGAAGGTACATATGTGTATTAACAGTCACTTTGCTGTAGAGCAGAAATTAGTACAACACTGTACATCAACTATACTTCAGTTTAAAAAAAACATTGTTTCTCAAAGGTTAACTCGAAACCTAACAGGTCACGAGAGAATACCCCATTCTTTCACATACTTGTAACTAGCTTTGGCTAGCAATCGACGGATGCGTCCTTCCACCTCTTCCGCCGTCTCTGTTTCGGCAACCTCCCCAGGCACCCCCTCTCCTTCCTGGGGAAGCTTCAGCAGCTGCTGCAGGGTAGCCTTCAACTCTGGCAGCATGGCTTCCCACTCCTCCCCTGGATCCAGCACTGCGGCTGCATGAGAAAGCCTCACTTAGACTCTTGCACTGAGTTTCCGGCTACAAGGAGAAGGACGTCTGGGGTGAGAACCCCCCCGCAGCAACTACTCACAAGCAGTTGCAGCCCGCCTCTGGGCCCTCATCTCTTGTAGTTTCTGGGTTTCCTTCTGCAGCGGTCCAGCAAGGTCAGTATCACTAAGCTACCAAGGTAAAAATGAACGTCAGGGTCACTGAGTCATGGAATTTCACTTCTGTTTCCATTTAATTCCTTCTCTTTTGGGTGGGCCCAGGCTACTTACCTTGCAGGAAAAGGGATTATTGGCGAGAAAACTGGCCAGCAGCTGGATGGCGTTTTTACAAACCAGCACCGACTTGTCTGCCAGACGCCCCACTGCTAAGGCCACCACTGCCTGGAAGCGAGTCAGGGGCAGAGCCTGTGTGCGGAACAGGAAGGCAGGGTCAGACCCCGCCCCACACCCCCCATTCTGCTCACGATGATCGTGACGTACACTCTACATGAGCTAGCCACTCGTTCTAAGGAAACTTTTCTACGGGATGTGAACAGCTCAAGAGGACCGTCTGTAGTGGTTAAGACATACTGTAGTCCTTAAATGGAGCCCAGAATCCTTGTCCTTGATGGAGGAAGACCTTTATTACTGGTAGGAGAATCCTGAATTCTCGACTCTTCTTTGACATAGCTACTTTTCTTTTGACCCTGGATTCCTCTCTTCTTCGGTCTGTACAATAGAGGGGTACCGTGTATCTTTATCATGTCAAAGGCCACTCACCTTCTGCTGGACGATTCGGGTAAAGAGTTGCAAAACGCGGCTGCGCACAAAGGAGCTGACGTCGTGGCCGTGGGCCTGCAAGGTGTCTAAGAACTGGTCTCGGGTGTCTCGGGCTGCCGCCTCCAGCTGATCCCCATTCAGAACCTGCAGCACCATCTCCGCCATGGCCGCCAGCACGGCATTGCGCATCACGTAATGCTGAGAGGGATATGAGGCTGGTATGAGCCTCTGCACCCCCATACTGGCTGTCCTTTTCTGAAACTCTTGTGCTCATCCAGGCACAAAGAAGGGTAAGGCCTTTAGGCAAGGTTAAGCTTTCTCTTCTTAGCTCTGACTTTTTCTGGTCAACTGCCCAACAGGTATTCATTGACTCCTGAGGTCACTAGAAAAAGCTGAATCCCAGATGGGGCTTGTCTGGTCAGAGGAGAATGTAGGGACAAAATAAACAAGAGCCCAGAGCAGTTTTTCCCCACAAGGCTCACCCAGGTAACCACGGTGGCAGCTGAATATAAAATCACATCCATCCAGCAACACACGTTTGAAAAGCATTAATTACTACCTTTCATCTGAGGCCTCAAAGCCTCTGATCCTTACTAATAAACACCGCCTTTCCCTCACATCTCCCTTCCCACATCTTACTGACAGGGAAACAGAAATCAGCCCTAGTGCCAACCAAGTCCATTACAGAATCATGGAGAATAGTGTTTGGGGTTTTTGCCAGGCCGAGAGCCAGAGAATGGGGTCTTGCATACAAAATTATAGTACAGTAGGTGAACAAGCAGACTGTCTTTGTTTCTGACATTCGCCGAGGAGTGCCAGCATTCAGTTTGGGAAGCAGCCAGGCTAACACTGAGGGATAAGACAGATGATATGGGCGGATCTGAGAACCAGGTGGGCAGGAAGGGGCTTCATCCTGAGGAATGGGTGGGACCCAGAATCACAGCTGAGTCACTCTCACTAGACTGAAGCTGTGGAACTGTCATCTCCACTACCAGACCTGGGTGAAACCAGTGTGATGCTGAAATAGGATTAATAAGTGGCTCTTTATTTAATTCAATAAACTTCATCTGCTTCTCTATAGGAAGGAACTGCCACAGTGATTAGCCTAGACAACTTGACTTCACGGGAAAGCTTCCTTCTTGTTAAGAAACAGCCTTTCAAGAATGCACTTAAAACCCCTAGAAAAACCTGAGACCCCCAGGGGACCACCTACCTCTCCATCCAGATGATCTAGCAGAATGCACATGCTGGACATCAGGATGGCCGGGACACGCTCTGCTAGTTCTGTCAGGAAGGCGGCAAAGCCCTTTGCCCCTGAAGGGTCCCGACTCAACTCCTGGGGACACTTCTGTCCAATCTCTCTACACGGGGGAATAAACACGGCCATAGCAGCATAACGTAATCACTCAGGTCCCGGTACGGGAAGGTAAAGTTGGTATCTAATATCTGAAGGAATCTAATGTTACACAGAGAAGCAACTTCCCATCTTTATACTCTCCCTGAGGGAATGAGAATTAGAAACGTAGAGAAGGAAGGGTCACCTTACAATCTCTCCTACTATGCTCTTCATGCCATAATCCGTTGCCCACAGACTCACTGCCGCCACCAGTACAGATGCCAGGTGTTCAAAGTGCTGCAGCATCTGGATGATCTTCACAGTGGCACCTGAGGAAGCGCTCCACATGAGAACTCACGAGCAAAATGAAAAGGGTGGTGGGGCAGAGCGGAGGGCTAACTTACTCAGCATATGGTTATAACGTGTCAAGGCGACACCAAGCAGGTGTGTTATGGCTTCCCGGGTGGAGCGGTTCTTCTGGTGACTAATGGTGGGGTTCTCTAGGAGGCGGTAGCAGCAGCCAGTAACCAAACTGAGAAAGGAAGAGTTGAGATGGTGACAGCGGTCTGGACTCAGCTACATTGGTCTTGCCTCATTCATTCCATCTCTGCTGCCCCAGTCAGGATCTTCTAGTTTTCTTTATTCTATTGCCTTCTACACCAAGTTGCTTTGCTTTGCTGACCCCCAGATAGGTACTTCCTCCTTCTGGATTACCAACTTTCAACCAGTTATAATGTCTACACAGAAGCTGAATATATGATAAAAGACAGGACAAAATCACCACTGACTTCTCATTGTTAAATGGCCAATGCAATCCTCATCTTAGTTGACCTTTCAGCTGCATCTGACCCAGCTGGTCACTTCTTTCTCCTTGAAACATGCCTCATTTGGTACCAGGAGGCCAGACTCCCTTCTCGGTTTCTTCAGCTGGTTCTTCCTCCTCACCTCACTCTCCTGATGCTGGAGCACCCCAGGTACAGTCCTTGGATTTCTGCTCTCTCCTAGCTATGCTTACTGATTCAGTGATCTCATTCAGCCGCATGGCTACAAATACCATTTATATAAATACATTATATTCCCAAACGTGTGCTCTAGCTTAGACCGCTCTCCTGTCTTCCTCCAGCTTTGTACACTCCACAACCAAATCTGACATTACTTGGATGTCTAATAGGCAGCCCCAGCTTTCTATGTCCAAAGCAGAACTTCTACTGTCCCCCCAAACACGCTCCCACAGCCTTCCCCGTTATTTCAGTTACTGGCAGCTCCACTCTTCCAAATGCTCAGGCGAAAACCCTGGGTGAGTCACCCTCGACCACACACTCCCTCAAACCTCACACACCTCTGTCAGCTCATCCCGTGGCCTCTCCTTAAAGAACAAGTACAGACTGCATCCACTTCTCCCCATCTCCACCGCCCTCTTGGGCCTAAGCAACTGTCATCTCTTGCCCAAGTGACCGCCACAGCCTCCTTACTGGTCTCCTGCTTTTCTCCTTTCCCTCCAGCGTCTGTTTCAACACAGCAGCCAGGATGACCTTGTTGAAGACAAGCCAGACCACCTCACTGCCCTGCTCGGAACTCAAGTGGCCCCATTTCCCTCTGATAAATGCCAAACCGTGATGGCCTATGAGGACCTGCAATTGGCTCCCTGTTGCCCTGACCTCACAGCCTACCCTTCACCCTGTCTCAGCTGCCAGCTCTGGCTTCAGCGCTCTTACTTATATGTGCTCAACACACTCCCTCCTTTGTCCTTGCTGTTTCCTGCCCTTGCCGTTGCTCTCCCTCCAGATATCCTCATGGCTCTCATTATCTTCTCGAGGGCTTTGCTCAAATGTCACCATCTCAAAGAGATCTTGCTAGAACAGGTGATAAAGATTACAACCCTTTCCCATCAAACTTCCCACTCCCTCCACTATCTTTCTCCACAGTAATAAACTGTAAGAGATACTATATTTTCACCTATTTAAAAAATTGTCTTCTGATCTAAAATATAAACTCCAACAGGGCAGAAACGCTGGTTTTCAGTGACTTTAATGACACCAGCCATGCACCTAGGAGATTCTCAGTAAATACTGTTTCATAAATGAATAAATGGCATTAAGGATGAGAAATTCAATGCGATTTCTAATCTTCATTATCTACTTCCAAACAACTCAACGTAATGGGAATACTTCTGTGTATTACAGACAGAACTGAGGGATGAAATGAAGTATTTAAAAGGCATATCTAGTAAAGAAAATGTGGTAAAATGTTAACATTTGAGGAGTCTGAAGGGTATAGAGGATTCTTTGTACTATTCTTGCAACTTTTCTGTAAATCTGAAATTATTTCAAAAAAAAAGTTAAAAAACTGAAAAACAACAAAACAAAACAAACAAACAAAAAGCATATCTAGGGCTTCCCTGGTGGTGCAGTGGTTAAGAATCCACCTGCCAATGGAGCAACTAAGCCCATTCGCCAGAACTAGTGACCCTGCACTCTAGAGCCCATGCACCACAACTACGGAGCCCGCACACCACAACTACTGAAGCCCACACGCCTAGAGCCCATGGTCCGCAACAAGAGAAGCCACTGCAATGAGAAGCCCGTGCATTGCAATGAAGAGTAGCCCCTGCTTGCCGCAACTAAAGAAAGCCCGTGTGCAGCAACGAAGACCCAACGCAGCCATACATACATACATACATACATCATAAATAGCATATCTAGCAGCAGAGCCCTCATTCCTCACAGCCAATGTCACCTATAGCAATCAACTACCCACCTGACAAACTCCTCTTCGATTATTGAGCGACTCCACAGGTGATGGATGTCCAACTGAAGCAGCTGTGTTAAAAGCTGAAGAATTGGTTGCCTCTCTTCTTCCCAGTCAAAGCCATGGGTGGCCTTGGCCCGGGCTTTCCTACCCTAAAAAAGGATATACTTAAGAAAAAATAGGGAAGCCAAAAGGATCACCATCTGCTAGTCTGAGTGCCCAAATTATCCAGTATTGAGACAAGGTAGAAGGTAAGATGAAAGTATTACAAGTTCCAAAATACAAAAGAGCTGCTTGTCAGCAAAAGATACATTATGATACTTTTGAGTACCTCCTCATAAACCTTAAACATGGGTCAAGGGCAGAAAGGAAAAGATTCGCAGAATCACTGAATTCCATCTTTCCCACCAATTCCCGTATCTCCCCAGATCCCATATTAAGTGAGCCAGGAATAACAAATTACCTTCCCACCAAGGTCCAGGTCCATGAGGCTTGTCTGGCTGGTCATGGTCTCAAAGGATTCCAAGAGGCATATCAGAGCATAGCAGTTCATCTTGAGGGCATTTAGGTGTGCGCTTCTATCTGACCCACTCAAAGCTGCATCATCCAAGATGGCGGGAAGTACCTGGGAGTGGCGGGATACCACTGCGAGGGGCAGGATCTGGAGTCAGTTTCATTCACTTTCCTCATACGACCCAGCTTCAAAACCCCTAGCACTTGCAGCCATCAGATTACCAAAGATCTGTGTTTCATCTCTCAGTGGCTACAACACAAGCTAAGTCCCCTGGGACCCCTGACCCTGATATCCTGAACATGCCCTATCCCTACTCTCTCACTCCAGTTATCCCAATTTCTCTCTGGCAACAGGAGGAACTGCCTCTATTGAAGAGAGGCAGTTCAAGAGTAGGGAGAATTTATTGTTGGTCTGCCCTTACAGTGAACACACGTAACTCTGTATTGCCCACCAAGATTACAGACCTAGAGGTCAGAGGTCCCCGGGCTTAGCCAAACCAACTGAATCACCACAGCCTTGATATCATCATGTGGCAGGAAACAGTAAACAAACAAACAGCAACACACACCTTCCATCCCCTACCCCCACCGCAGACCCATAAACACCTTTTATCAGGAATTCCAGAGTATCTTCCTTGAGGCCAGGGTCTATACTTCGAAAGTGACTATGAGGGAAAGAAAGTGCGGGGGGGTAGGGTGAGACAGGAACCTGCAGAGCCCACTCTAATAGATCAGATCGAACCTGAGGAATCTAATACTTAAAAAAAAAAAAACAACAACACGTGAAATTACTCGACTGAATAAATACGGTGGCAAGCTGGGGTGAATGCTCATGAGTAGAAATATCAGCACCAGAACCATTTATCAGTGAACTATAATTTGGAATTTCAGGACTAACATGCAGTTAGGGCAAATAGCCACCAGTTCTTTTTAAAGTATCAGAGGGGTCTGTACTTACTGCAGAATGCTGTAGATGGTATCAAAATGCTCCAGCATAGCCAGGGGCCCCTGAGCTAGAAAGGCAGCCTGAAATGCTATAAAGATGAAAGAAACTAATCAATACAGAGGGGACAGGCCTTTTTGGTAAGTTCTATTCATGGCAGAAAATGGAGTTAATTGCTTTTCTTGGTAGAATCACAAAAGTAGACACTTCATTTCAATGTAATCTACTATTATAATAACATCTGACACTTTGTCCTGTTTTACAATTAAAGCCCTACTTGAGTTTTATTACCACATCTCTGAACTGGATGAAGCAAACAGTACTGTGCCTATTTTACGGGAAAATAAATTAAATGTCTGAATAGTTATGTGACTTGTCCAACTGAGTAATGAACACAAACTCAGGATCTTTTTTTTTTTTTAATTTTTGAAATTACAAAAGTAGCAAAAACAGTACAGTTCCTGTATTTTTCACCCAGATAATGGTAACATCTTATATAACCATAGTACAAGGATCTATTCTAAACCAAGAAATGAACATTAATTCAATGTTATTAACTAATCTACAGATCTTACTTGAATTTTGCCAGTTGTTCTATTTCTGTCCTCTTCCCAGACCAGGAGCCAGCCTAGGATACCACAATGCATTGATCTGTCATACCTCCTTAGTCTCCTCCAATCTTTGTCTTTCATGATCTTGACACTTGAAGTGTATTTGCCAGTTATTCTGTAGAATGTTCCTCACTTTGGGTTTGTCTGCTATTTTCTCATGATTAGATTGAGGCCATGCACTTTTGGCTAGATCACTGAGAAAGGGAGGACGGGTCCTTCCCATGCATCATACCCAGAAGTAGGTGATGCCAATGTCTTATTACTAGCGATATTAACTTTGATCAGTTGGTAGTGTTTGCCTGGGGGTCTCCGCTGCAAAGTTACTATTTTCCCCTTTGCAACTAATAAGCATCTTGTGGGGAGATACTTTGAAAATACTGTTTCTCACCACATTCTGCCCATTTATTTAAGCATCTATGGATGATTCTTGCCCGCCACAATTATTACTTTTACTAAATGGTGATTCGTCTGTTTCCATCATTCCTTTTATGCTTACTTAATGGGAATGCCAGGCTAAGTATGAGCTGTTACTTTCCCTTCATTTATGTATCCAATTATTTGTTTAAAACAGAACGGGCTCATGAATGTTTCTTTTATTCTGTTTTTTTTTTTTTTTTTTTTTTGCGGTATGCGGGCCTCTCACTGTTGTGGCCTCTCCCGTTGTGGAGCACAGGCTCCGGACGCGCAGGCCTAGTGGCCATGGCTCACGGGCTTAGTTGCTCCGCGGCATGTGGGATCTTCCCGGACCGGGGCACGAACCCGTGTCTCCTGCATCGGCAGGCGGATTCTCAACCACTGCGCCACCAGGGAAGCCCCTTTTATTCTGTTTTAATCCATTCTTCTTATTATTAATTTTGTTGCTCAGACTGTCCCATACTTGACCACTGGGAGCTCCTTCAACTTGGCTTGTGTCTCTGACATGCTCCCTTCACTCTTGTTCTCTTACTTTCTTGTACCACAAGATGTTCCAGGCTTGTCTTGTACCTTCCCAGGCTCAGTCCTGGAATCAAACATTCTCACTGGAGTCCTGGTTTCTTTTATGAAAGAATGGTATGTAGAAACCAAGTTCTAGGCCCTAGTTAAGATCACTGCTGTTGGAGCTTTTAGGCCCCATCAGTAGAGAAAAGCAGGATATACATATATGTAGGTATAAATGCACACACCTGTATATTTTTATCTCTCTGTATAAATATTAGAAGCATAAGTTCACTTATATATTTGCTTAATCCTAGTATACACATAAAACAGTTTCAGAATTGCTAACCCAAACCCCTTAAAAAAAAAAAATTTACTAACTACCTTACGCTAATCGTGTAAGTTCTTTTATATACAGTTTACAGTCAAAATACTGGACTTCCCTGGTGGTCCAGTGGTTAAGACTCTGCACTTCCACCGCAGGGGGCGCGGGTTCGATCCCTGGTCAGGCAAGATCGCATATGCCACACAGCGCAGCCAAACAAAGCAAAACAAAAAAACCGAAATACTGGGTTTCCTAGTTACTTAGGTTAGTTATTTTCTCCTGCAATCCTTTAGTGTGATTACGTCAAACATCTGTAATACACTTAGGTTCATTTGTTACCACTGATTTTCCTTGATTTATGATGGGGTTACATCTTGAAAAACCGCCTGTAAGTTGAAAACATTGTAAGTCAAAAATTTAATATACCTAACCCACTGAAGATCATAGCTCAGCCTAGCCTACCTTAAACATGCTCAGAACACTTACATTAGCCTACAGTTGGGCAAAATCATCTAACACAAAGCCTATTTTATCATAAAGTGTTGAATGTTTCTCGTAATTTATTGAACACTGTACTGAAAGTGAGCAGCAGAACGGCTGCCTGGGTACAGGATGGCTCTAAGGGTGTGGGTTGTTGGCCTTGTGATTACGCGGCTGCCTGGGAGCTGCGCTTGCTGCCCAGCATCAGGAGAAGAGTATCCTACTACGTACTGCTAACCCAGGAAGAGATAAAAATTCAACATTCAAATTACGGTTTCTACTGAATACATATTGCTTTTGCACCATCATAAAGCAGAAAAATCATAAGTTGAACCACCGTAAGGCGGGGGACATCTGTACTTGTATTACATTTTGAAAATCCAGCATTTTTTTGGTTGGGGGGGTGCTGCAGTTCCCCGACCAGGGATTGAACCTGGGCCACAGCAGTGAAAGCCTGAAATCCTAACCACTAGGCCACCAGGGAACTCCCTGAAAACCCAGCATCTTTTGATTCTCAAACTTAGCGCTCTTTTCATCTTCACTGTACTGCTTCTATATAAAAACTTCAGTATAAAAGGGAGTAGCAGCTAATTATGACTTACAACATGCAAGAGTAGCAAGGCAGTATGGGAGTTTTTTTTTTTTTTCTGGCTGCGTTGGGTCTTTGTTGCTGCATGTGGGCTTTCTCTAACTGCAGTGAGTGGGGGCCACTCTTCATTGTGGTGTGCAGGCTTCTCATTGCGGTGGCTTCTCTTGTTGTGGAGCACAGGCTCTAGGCGCATGGGCTTCAGTAGTTGTGGTGCATGGGCTCAGCAGGTGCAGCACGTGGGCTCAGTAACTGCAGCATACAGGCTCAGTAGTTGTGGCACGTGGGCCCTAGAGTGCGTGGGCTTCAGTAGTTGTGGTGCATGGCCTCAGTAGTTGCAGTGTGTGGGCTCTAGGGCAGGGGGGCTTCAGTAGTTGTGATGTGCGGCCTCTAGTGCGCAGGCTCAGTAGTTGTGGCGCACGGGCTTAGTTGCTCTGTGGCATGTGGGACCTTCCCGGACCAGGGCTCGAACCGTGTCCCCTGCATTGGCAGGTGGATTCTTAACCACTGTGCCACCCGGGAAGTCCCGGGAGTTAACTTTTGAACCAAGTTGTATATCTAGCTCTTTCTGTGGATGGGGAAGGAAAGAATTCCACCAAATTCTTCTTTGCTGCAGTAAGAAGTGGGTTTGCCTAGAAAGTGAACCTTGTACTACATTATCACTGCTGGCTCACTGACCTGATTCATCATATTGCAGTGTTATGCTGTCCAACTACAACCTGGTCCTCTGCGATGTTTAACAAACTATTTTACTTCTCCAATTCCTACTGACTCCCTAGCACTATACTCATAGCATGTTCCCCCCTTTCTTTATACCTGTTCTTATGCTTTGCCTCTCTTAGTAGATGACTGCTTTCTACTTTACCAAAAAGAATGAGACCCAAAGCATGGGCTCCCTCATGTAATCCTGCCTCTCTGTCAACAAGTCATTCTGCCAACACCTTCCCATTCTTTGCTTCCGTCTCAAGTGAAAAGATTTTCTGTTCTAAAGCTAAGCTGTCTCACTGCCCCAAAGACTTGTCTCCTTTCTTTCACCTCTGGCTTCATCCTCTCTAGGGATTGCTCTTTTCCTGACAATGTGCTCAGGCCCCTACTTCTTTAAAACAAACAAACCATAAATGATCAGTGCCTTTCATTTGACTTTGCTCTCATATCCCTTTAAAATTTTGTGTAATCTTTCTCAATTCCCTGAAACCTAGTTTCTGAGATTTACCAATCTAACAGCTATTCTCTCAAAGATTACCCATTACCTATTTTTTATTACATCCAATGATTCTCTCCATTCACACCCCTCTTTACTTCTCTGAAGCATCACCCGCTGATCTAGTCTAGTCATCCTGCTTAGGTTTACATGTGGCTTGAACATTTACCAGGCTAAGCTACTTAGCTTACCAAGTCTCAGTTTCCTCTTTTGTAAATTGGGAATAATAACAGATCATACCTCATAGGGCTTTTCAGAATTTTTTGGTAAAGATTAAGTGAGATAATCCACGTGAAACAGTCAGGACAATACTTAGCACAAAATGTAACTCAGTACTTGTAAGCTATCTACCACTGTTACAAACCTCCTTCTGTAATCTGGAAAATACAGTAAAATGAAAATGAGAAAGAAATAAATACTGTTAACATCTGGCTAATTTTTTTCAGTTTATTTTCTATGCATACTATTTCTATTGTTAAGATCATATCACATATTCAACTCTCCGTTCTGTTTTTTTGTTTGTTTGTTTTTTTTTTCAGTATGGCTCCGCATGCGCAGGCTCAGCGGCCATGGCTCACGGGCCCACCCGCTCCGCGGCATGTGGGATCTTCCCGGACCGGGGCATGAACCCACGTCCACTGCATCGGCAGGCGGACTCTCAACCACTGCGCCACCAGGGAAGCCCTCCGTTCTGTTTTTTAAAACTTAATATTACAATAAGGATATTAAAAAAAACCTTTGTAATAGTTTTTAATGACTGTATAACATTCCACTGAATGTACCTCAATTAACTTAGTGTTCCTCTATCATTAGACATTATGATATTTCTAATTTTTTCCACTAATTATTAACACATTTACTCCTCTTGTAAATCTGGATTAAATCCCACTGACTGATTACTCCATTTATGTAACTACACAAATAAAAGTGGCTCGAAAAAACATAAAACCATGCCAACTATTCTCCCTTTATGACCTCAAGTAGCCCTTAGTATCTCTTAGTAAGCCTATAACAAGTTCCCAGGCCTATTTGCTTTCTTCTAAGCAATTATTTCACACCTTTCCTCTGTTCATAACATCAAGATCATTTTCCCCCAACTCACCTTCAGTTAAAGGCTTCACTTCCTATCTCTCTGAGAAAACAGAATCGGACAGAAGAGAAAGTCCAACTGCGCCAAGTTCTGTATTTATCAGCACGACCTGCATCCGTGCCCTGAGCTCTGCCTTTCTTTGCTGCTGTGGGTAAGGTGTCCACTTTCTAACAAGACCACCGCCTCCCCAGCACCAGGTCGCACACTCTGCCTCCTTAAAGGGTGCTGCTCCCGGCAGTCGCTCACTCTCCCTCGGGCAGCGTCAGCTTGCCCCCCCCCCCATTATTCCCATTCAGCACATACACGTGTAATGTTGCCCATCTTTAAAAAAAAAAAAAAAGTCCTCCCTTGACTCTGCCTCCTCCTCCAGCTACGCCCTATTTCTCTGCTACTCCTTAAAGCAAAACAACCAGAAAGGGTTATCTAAACTCATCATCTCTAACCCCTCTCCTCCCATTTTCTCATAAACGTATTCCAATCAGGCTTGATTCCCATGGCTCTGAAATAGTGTTCAAGGTTACCAGCCATTGCCACAGTGCTTAGTCCAGCAATTAAATGTGTAGCTGATCTCTCCTTTCCCTTTTGAAATTTCTCTTAATTTAGCGTCTTTGTTCACTTTCTGCCTCAACAACTAGTCCTTAGTTTCTTCTACTGGTTCTCTCTCGTTTTCCCAGCCTCTAAATGTTGGACTGTCGTAGGTCTTATGTCTTGAAACTGCTTTTCTTGTCCATCAATACTTACTCCAATCTCACAGCTTTAAACACCTTCTACATGCTGAATATTAAATCCCAAATGTGTATCGTTAGCTGGAACCTCTCCCCTGAACTCCACAATCATATAACCAACAGTCTAAATGTTCTCCTCTCATACTCTACCCATCTCAGTAAATGACAACTCCATTCTTCTAGTTGCTCATGTCAAAAAGCCTTATTTGGGCTTCCCTGGTGGCACAGTGGTTGAGAGTCCGCCTGCTGATGCAGGGGATACGGGTTCGTGCCCCGGTCCGGGAAGATCCCACATGCCGCGGAGCGGCTCGGCCCGTGAGCCATGGCCGCTGAGCCTGCGTGTCCGGAGCCTGTGCTCCGCAACGGGAGAGGCCACAACGGTGAGAGGCCTGGGGACTGCAAAAAAAAAAAAAAAGCCTTATTTATAACATCCTCAATTCTTTCTTAACCCTGTAAATCCAGTCCAGTCCATCAACAATCCTGTTGGCTCTACTTTCAAAAATTCACTCAGGATCTAACCTTTTATGATCACCTCCACTGCTATCACCCCAGGTAAGCTGCCTGGTATTATTTTATTAGCCTCTTAATTAGCTCCCTGCTTCTTCCCTTCCCCCTTACAGTCCCTGTTCAACACAGTAGATACACTTTAAAAATGTCAGACCATGTCACTCCTGTGCTCAAAACACAATGGCTTTCAAGCTCACTCTCTCTGAAGCTAAAGTCTTTACCGTGACCCACAACACCCTAGATCAGTGCTTCTCCAACTGAAATGTACATCCGAATTACCTGGGGATCTTCTTAAGAAATGGATTTCTGATTCAGTTGTTTGAGGATGGGTCTTCCTCCTGCATTTCTAATAAGCTCCTAAATCATGATACTAACGCTCCTGGTCTGAAGACCACTCTGAAAAGCAAGACTCTAGAATAATCTGTACCACCTCCCACCTGACCTCTCTTTTCCTAGAGTACTCCCTTCCAACCACATTGGCATTTCCCCACCTCAGGGCTTCAGCAATGGCTTTCCTGTCTGCTTAGAATGCCCTTCCTTGAGAATCTGCATAGTTAACTTCCTCACTTGTATGGTTTCTGCTCATACGTCACCTATCAACAAGCCTTCTCTGATCATTCCAACATAAAATGCTAGTCCATAACCTGGCTCACGATAATCTTTTTTATCTTGCTTTATTTTTCTCCTTGGCATTTACAACCATCTGACATACTCCATATTTATTTATTACTGGTTGAAAGACTTGAGAGAAAGAACTTTGTCACCTTGGCTGCTTTATTTACTGTTGTATCCCCAGTGCCTAGAACACTGCCTGGCACGTAACATAACACCAGTAAATACTTGAACAAATTAAATGACCTGACCTTGTGTATTTATAGTAGAACTTGTATTTAGGGTTCTAAATACCAAAAGCAATGCAATTGTTATAAAAAGGACTCTTAAAAGGAACGAGCATTCATGTAACAAAGTGATGCATATTAACAACTGAAGAACAGTTTGCTAGAGTGTGCAGCTTGTGCCATTGGTGATGTACAGATCCACGCAATATGGAGAGAATGGTCTCTCTGTGGACACCCATCAGTCAACTCCACACTCTGCCCTCTTCCTTGCTTACCAAATGGTGATATGTTCGGGTTTAGGGAAGTCTAGGTAATGATCTTGATCAATTTAGCCAATCTGGATAATTCCATTTCCCTTACCAGCAGTTAGGGAAATAGGCACCTGATCCAATTCTGGCTAAGTCTGTTATAAGACTTCTGGTAGTTTTAAAACAAGAAAGAAGAAATAGCACAAGACAGAAAAATCCCTTCTTCTACTTCTGCACATCAGAGCAAGGAGCTGTCTGTCATCTGGCAACAATGATGGGAAGGCCAAGAAGAAACAAGCTGGAATTATATTATCAAAATGCTTGATAATTAATGAACCCTACTTGTTGTAGGAGATAACAAACAAAGTAGGCTATTATCCAGATGAGGAAACCAAGGCACAGAGAGAATCAGTAACTGTCCAAGGTCAGAGTAGTGGAGCCAGGATTCAAATCCGGGCAGCTTTGCTCCACAGACTTAATCTCTACTCTCTATAACTCTCCAAAGCAATCTAACTGACACAAGACACTTCCAAGAAGTACAGAGACATTATGAATGCGGTCTTGTTGATTATGCATGAATTGTTCTCGGCCGTCTCTAGGTTTCAATGGGCAACTGCACTGCACATATATTGTACAGTGTTGCAACTGTGCACATATGCTTTTTTCCATTATTGCACACTCTTGGAAATGTGATCTAGACTCTAAAAAAGTATTACCTGAAACAGGTCAGGTCAAGTGCCAGACATTCTAGGAGCTATCTTCTCCTACAACTCTTAAAACCACCCGTACTTTATTTTGGCATATGGTAAGAAGTCAAGATCTAAAATAAAATTCTCCCCAAAGACTAACCATACACACCAAGACTGTTTACTGAATTACCTAGAGAAGGTGGTCAATGAATATACTCTTTGTGTAATGCAACGCTAGGGAGAAAACAGTAAGGAATAGGAAAGACATGTTCCATGCCCCCATGGAGCTTAGTGGTGTAGTGGAACAGACAGACAATATAATCACATGTGGGTGGTTGTTTTTTGTTTTTTTTTTTTTTCTTCAGTACGCGGGCCTCACTGTTGTGGCCTCTCCTGTTGCGGAGCACAGGCTCCGGATGCGCAGGCTCAGCAGCCATGGCTCACGGGCCCAGCCGCTCCACGGCATGTGGGATCTTCCCGGACCGGGGCACGAACCCGTATCCCCTGCATCGGCAGGCGGACTCTCAACCACTGCGCCACCAGGGAAGCCCTGGATGGTTGTTTTGAAGTGCTAGGCACAGTGGCAGCTATGGAGTCTTACCTTTAAGGTGCGATGGAAGATGTCTGATGGACAGTACCTCTTGCACGACATACTGATTCACCCCTCCACTTTTCAACAACTCCTCTGGGGATAAGGGCAGATGGAACTCATACAGTTGGGGAGACATCCTTCCCCAAGTGGCTCACAGGGCTAGAAGCCAAACAGCAAACAAGTCAGGGTCTATATCTAAGGGTCATCTTTTTAATCTGGTTCTATTATTCCCCTCCTCCGATACATAACACTTTTTAGTCTTACATCAAGCTAATAACATTATCTTAGAGCGTGTGAGATTAAGCCTGGACTAGAATCTAATTCTAGTTGTAACTCTCACTTTTGGCCATGTCACTTAACCCCCTGGGCCCCATCTGTCAAACAGGATTACTGATCTCTGATTATTTTACAAAATTTCTCTCAGGATAAGAATCAAGGGGTATTAAAGTATTTAAAGAACGGTAAAGTGGCATATCGATGCGTTAAGTTAGCATTGTTATTTCTGTTTTTATGGGCAAAACTTCTTAAGTATATAGACACTGTCTCATCTGAGGCCAAAACGGTGACCCAGTATGGGCTAATGGGCTTCCCGTCTCCAGAGAGAACATGAACATTTACTATTTGCCTACTCTGTGCCAGGTTCTGTTCGGCTATTTGAACGTCCTACCTGATCTAAGTCTCCAAATGCCAATCTCATGAAGTGCACAGTAATATAGCTCAATTTACAGATGAGGAAACTGAGACTAAGAAAGGTTAAGCGAAAAAAAGAAAGGTTAAACGATTTGCCCAAATTCCACTGCGGATGTTAGACTTACTGTTTCTACCACGTCGTACCACAAGGACACACCCACTAAACCTCCCAGCCCAATACCACGTCCTACAGCCCGGTGGCCGATTTTCCCGGCCTCTCCTTCCCCGCTCCCCATGAACACCGCACCTTACAAGAGCACTTCGCCAGCCGTTCCTCCAACTCGGGCTGTAGGGCTGAAACGAAGGAAAAACCAAGGAGGGCAACAAGACGCACCAATCTGCGACGCAGCACTCCCGCGGGTAGAGAGACCGACCAATACCCGCCAAACGGAGGCCAAAACCCGCCTCCGAGCCTGGCGCCGCGCGGGCAAAGCCACAAAAGTGCAGTTCAAATCCCAACGGCCGCAAGGCGGCCAATCGCGACGCTCGCTGCAGACACCGGCCAATCAGAACGCAGGAGCCGGAAGGCCCGAGGAGGGCGGGGCCTAGATTCCGGCTCCCACCCCAGCCGCCGTAGTCTCGCGGTCGCCTCCTTCCCCACAGGGTCCTCCTTTTTCGCGGTCGGTGGAGAGGAGGCCCTGGCGGTGCCTGCCGGGGATGCCGCGTTTGTAGCTGGGCAGTGGCCGTGCCCCTGGGACCGTGACCCACTCCGTCACCCCCAGGAGAGGAGGCAAGTTTAGGCCGGCAGTTAGAAGGCTTAGGTTCTAGTCCAGGTTCCGCCATGTCCTCTGCCTTATGACGTCCAGCAGGTCTCTTCACTCCCTCAGCCTCAGATTTCCTCCCCTGTCGAATAGGGGGAATAAAAACAGCTACAGCGCAAAACTGCTGTGGGGCACAGAGAAAGGAAGCTCTGGGTTCCAGGTTCTGGACCTTCCTCTCCCTCAGTTCAGGGACGCCCACGGAAACAGGAAAGGGTGAATTTGTTTGACCTTCACCTTTGGGTGGCCCTAGGCAACGAGACGAGCCCCTCAGCTCTTCCGGAGCTCCAAACCTTCCGGCGTGTAGACCGGAAGCGCCTCGGCTGGGCGGGGCGTTAAAGACCCTCTGCAACGGAACTGGAGGGCGGGGCTCGTGGCTGGGGAAGGCGGGGCCAGGCTGGGTCTCACCCGGAGCTGCCTGGGTAAAGCCCAAGATGGCTGCGTGCACGTAGTATCCTGGTGAACCCAGCGGGGACAGTTCCTGTTCTCTCCTTGAAGGCCACGTCTGGCCCTCCCTCCTGTGCTTGTGAGGTGGGCTGTTGTAGGGGAGAGATGAGAGCAATGGCAGGGAGCCTCTCTTTGGTGGCAGGCAGGAGCCTATGGGGCCAGGTGCCGCTGGCCTGCAGAAGCTTCTCTCTGGGTAAGTGGCTGATGCAGACGGACGCCCCGAGAGCTACTTCTCAGTAAGCGGCTCAGATTCATTCCTTTTCTTCCCCATCCCTAGGTGTTCTCAGATTGTTCCATGTGAGGGTCACCCTCCCGCCCCGCAAAGTGGTTGATCGTTGGAACGAGAAGAGGGCCATGTTCGGGGTATATGACAACATCGGGATCCTGGGTAAGACTCGACTCCGTAGTGCAGAATTTCAGAACGGCAGTTATGCCGTAGTGACTATCTTTTTTTCACCTGTGTAGAAATGGTACCTTCCTCAATAGTAAGAACAAACACGTGGCTACTTACGTTGTGTTCGGCACTGTTCTGTGTGCCCCGCATGCATTAACACATTTAATCCTCATAACCTTTTCACTTTGCAGGAGAGGAATCTGAGGCACAGGGAGGTTAAGTAGTTTTTCCAAAGGCTAGTAAATGGCAGGGCCAGAATTTGAACCCCAAGCAGTCTTGCTCCAGAGCCTGTGCTCTTGTTACCCTAGTGTAATGTGTCTTGTCTCTAGGTGCTGCTCAGGGAGATGCAACCGTGTTGAAGGCTTAGCTGGTGGAGGCTGGGTTCTCTCCTCTTGGAACTAATAACTTCTCTCACATTACACAGGAAACTTTGAAAAGCACCCGAAAGAACTGATCAAGGGCCCCATGTGGCTTCGAGGCTGGAAGGGGAATGAATTGCAGCGTTGTATCCGAAAGAAGAGAATGGTTGGAAATCGGATGTTCATTGATGACCTGCACAACCTGAACAAACGCATCAGCTATCTCTACAAATGCTTTAACCGACGTGGAAAGTACCGGTAGAAGAGAATGCTGGGAACTGTGGAAGAGGTGTATCTATCACCCAAGAGAAAGGGAAAGTACTTTTCCATATGAGGAAAGGGATTTGTATGCTCTCAGGAATAAAATGGGACTTCTTTGAAATCTGTTATCCATATCTTTATTTTCCTCTAGATGCTACTTTTACTCATTCATGCAACTAGGAAGTGGAACTCATCCCTAAGTCTTATAGTCTTAGGTTTGGACTTCACCACTTGCCCTTTGCAGTCTAGCCATACCTATGGTGTTTAAAAACTAAAAAATTATTGTTGGCATCTTTTGATGTTTGGCCCTTCATGTATTGAAAGTGGTAATTTAAAATTGCCCCACAGTGCCATCATGTTAAATGTATTTTTAAAAACCCTTCCAGGGCTTCCCTGGTGGCGCAGTGGTTGAGAGTCTGCCTGCTGATGCAGGGGACACGGGTTCGTGCCCCAGTCCGGGAAGATCCTACATGCTGCGGAGCGGGTGGGCCCGTGAGCCATGGCCGCTGAGCCTGCGCTCCGCAACGGGAGAGGCCCCAACAGTGAGAGGCCCGCGTACTGCAAAAAATAAATAAATAAATAAAAACACACGTGCAAAAGATAATACACATTTTGCAAAAACGCAAAATTATAAATATCAATTTATAATGTCTATGGCTGGGGAGGGGAATAAGGAAAAACAATTATAAAATGAAATGAAATCTTTCTATGCACAAGTGGAGATCATATGTCATGAATTGAAGAGTAGCAGTTAACTCCACCTTCTGTACCTGAGGTCCTCCAGAAAAACAATGTTCTATTTTTGTCTTCAGGGTGATTCATGCTTTAAGAAACACTCATATTTGTTTACTCCTGTTGGTTTCTTAAACTTATCAGTATTCATAACAAGTCAAACACTGTAGCATACTCGCAAGTCCCTTTTGGTATTTTCATCACATGTATGTGTAACATCTATGTATGATATTTGTTGTTTGTTTTGGAAACCTAACACATGTGCTGGTTCAAGATAGCTGTGTTAGTTTTCTGGGGCTGCCGTAAGTACCGTAAGTTGGGTAGCATAAACAACGGGAATGTATGAACTCACGGTTCTGAAGGTTAGAAGTCTGAGAGTAGGCATCGCCAGGGCTGTCAGGCAGAATTTGTTCCATGCCTCTCTCCTAGCCTCTGGTGGTTTGCTGGCTATCTTTGGTGTTCCCTGGCTTATAGACATATCAGCCCAATCTCTGCCTTGATGTTTACAAGGCGTTCTCCCTGTGTGTGTGTCTCTCTAAATTTCCCCATTTTATAAGGACACCAGTCATACTGGAGTAGGGGCCCACCCTACAACAATATGACCTCATCTCAACTAATTACATCTGCAATGAAACTGTGTCCAAATAAGGTACATTCTGAGGTCTGAGTGTTAGGACTTAAACATAAAAACTTTTGGAGGATGCAACTGAACACATAACTAGAGCCTTCAATTTCCCCAAGGTATTCTTATGCCTTTGTCTTTGTTAATTCTTGAGATTCATGATTCCTTATAACTTCCACAGATTCTTCACGTGTGATTTTGGAAGAGGGAGTTGGTGGCCCTTACTAGTTAACTTGTTAGGAAGATGGGTTTACACTCCCCAGTGTCCTTTCTTATAGCCCCTATCCCTCATGCCTCTTCATTCTAGTTATATCAGCATTTTGGCTTAAATCAGTTGACAGTGTTTACATTATTAGGACTATTAAATATTGTTTACTACTGAGCCAAATGGTGTACTGTGGGATAACTTATGTCTCTTATATTTTTAAAAACCTCTTGATATCTTTTTTGAGATACAATCCATATACAATTCACCCAATTCAATGGCTTTTAATATATCTGTAGAGTTGTGCATCCAATACCACAATCAATTTTAGAACATTTTTAACATGACCCCAAAATGAACCCCCTGCCCCTTAGCTGCCACCATCAGTTCCCCCTTCCTCCCAGTTCTAGGCAACCACTAAGCCAATTTCTGTCCCTGTAGCTTCTTGCCTGTTTTGGATATTTCATCTAAACAGAATCATACATGTGATCCTTTGTGATTGGCTTCTTCATCTTAGTGTACGTAGAAGATTTTTTTTTTTTTTTTTTGCTGTACACGGGCCTCTCACTGTTGTGGCCTCTCCCGTTGCGGAGCACGGGCTCCAGACGCGCAGGCTCAGCGGCCATGGCTCACGGGCCCAGCCGCTCCACAGCATGTGGGACCTTCCCGGACCGGGGCACGAACCCGTGTCCCCTGCATTGGCAGGCAGATTTTCAACCACTGCACCACCAGGGAAGCCCGGGGGCTACTCTTCGTTGTGGTGCATGGGCTTCTCGTTGCAGTGCCTTCTCTTGTTACGCAGCACGGGCTCTAGGCACGTGGCCTTCAGTAGTTGTGGCACGCGGGCTTGGTAGTTGTGGTTTGCGGGCCCTAGAGCGCAGGCTCAGTAGTTGTGGCGCATGAGCTTAGTTGCTCTGCAGCATGTGGGATCTTCCCAGACCAGGGCTCAAACCCCTGTCCCCTGCGTTGGTAGGCGCATTCTTAACCACTGTGCCACCAGGGAAGTACCGTCTTGACACTTTTGTTGAAAATCAATTAATGTAAAGGTGAGATAATTTCTTGTTTCCCCTGTTTATAATTACCTCTTTTTCAAAATATAATTTTCTATGTATCTAGCTCTAATTTTTTCCACATGTTGCATCAGACTTGTAAAGTACTTGTTCATATTCTTTTTCAAATATTTAAACATGTCAGATGCTTTACAGGTTTTTTTTCCCCCCTCTGGAGACTGTCCTGCAGTTTCCTCCTTCCTCCTACTTCAGTCAGGACAGGTTGTTTCTGGGTCTGTGGTGTAGCTTTCATTCCAAAGATTTTCTTCACCAGTTTTGTGTGTGGATCCAGCATTCCATTCCCTAGCTCTGCTGCCTTTCTCTTTCCTGTTTACCAGAGCACATCTTATAGTAGCCTACTTGGAAAGAGAAGTAAAAATTTTCACTCCTTGCAGGTCTGAAAGATGTCTATATTTATCTTATATTGGTACGTATTGGTCTTATATTCGTTTGGCTGGTATAGAATTCTAGGGTAATGATCATGTTTCTTCAGAATTTTAAAGCCACTGTCACATAATCTATCTTTTAATACTGTATTGAGTTGCCTTTCTCATTCCTGTTCCTTTCTCTCTCCCTCTCTCTTTTTTTTGGGGGGGCCACGTCATGTGGCACGCAGGATCTTAGTTCCTGACCAGGGATCCACCAGGGGAGTCCCTTTCTCTCTTTTTGAAATCTTTTAGGATCTTCTCTTTTCCCCTAATATTCTGAGATTTCGCAAAGATGTGTCTTGACGTGATTCTTTTTCTTTCACTATGCTAGGCACATAGTGTACTATGTAATCCAGAAAGACTTGTTCAATTCAGAAATTTTTTCTTGTATTTCTTTTGTAATCTTTCTCTTTCATACTGTTCTCTCTTTTTAGAACTCCTATTAATCAGACGTTGAACTATTTGGCTTGATTTTCTAATTTTCTTATTTCCTATTTCCATCTTTGTTGGCTCTTGCTCCTGGGTCTTTGCTCCTTATTTGTTTCCCATTTTTGACCAAAATTTATTTTTCTTGGAACTGTATCTGTGGAAATTCCCCAAGGCCTAGATTGAAGATCAGCTCATCCAGAGACGATTTGCATTGTTTCAGCTGGTGCTTGGTGGCACTGTCAACCTGGAACCATTTTAAATTCTTGCTATTTTGTTTTTCGGACCAACAAGGAATTCAGGCAGAAAAGCCACAGCTTTGATTACAAATTGTCTGCATATATTTAAAAGAAAAAAGAAAAGATCTCTAGTAGGCACTTAGATTCCAGATGAGCAAATTTTCTATGCAGTCCCCTAGGGGCAGTTCAGGTGTTAGCATATTTTAAATCCACTCTTACATGAGGATATAGTCCTCTGGGGTTCTGGTGTTATAGTGGGGGCCTTCTATTAGATTTCCAACCCTATGCAGGCCCTGGGTTCTGTCTCCTATGCCACAGTGGCACCCTATGAGGTCACCATGCCTAAATTCAACTATTAAGCAAACGCCCTCAAGGCAAAACAAGCTTCAGCGCTCAATTTACCTCTCCAGGTACCAGCTTTCACTTAGTTTTTTGGTCCTTAAATAGTCTATTTTCTTGCCAGTTTACACAAATGCATTTTTAAAATGATCTATTAGGCAAAGGACCTAGAATAGCTAAGCCAATTTTGGAAAAGAACAATAAAGTGGGAAAAATAATTCTACCTTATATTAAGGTTTACCATAGCTACAGTACTTAAGATAGTGTGTTATTGGCAGAAGGACAGACACATAGGTCATGGATCTGAATAGAAAACCCAGAAACAGACCTGCACAAATATGCCCAACCGATTTATGACAAAAATGCAAAACAATTCAATGGAGGAAGGATTGCTTTTTCAACAAACAGTCCTGGAGCAATTGAACATCCATTGACAAAAAAAAAGGAACCCCGACCTAAACTTCACACCTCATACAACAATTAACTCAAAATGGATTATGGACTTACATATGGAACAAAACTGTACAACTCTTAGAAAATAAAATAGGAGAAAATTATGAGACTCTAGGGCTAGGCAAAGTGTGACACCAAAAGTGATGCATTAAAGGACAAGCTGATAAATTGGATCTTAAAATTAATAACGTTTGCTCTACAAAAGATTCAGTTAAGAGGATGAAAAGACAAAAGATAGATTGGGAGAAACCACTTATCTGACAAAGTACTTTATCTAGAATATTTAAGGAATTCTTAAAACTCAAAGGTCAAAAAAATGAACAAGCCAGTTAGAAAATGGGCAAAAGACATGAACAGATCTTTCACCAAAGAGAATATATAGATGGCAAATAAACACATTAAAATATGTTCAACATCATTAGCCATCAGGGAAACAAAAATTAAAACCACAATGATATATCACTAAATAACTATCAGGATGGTTAAAATTTTTTTTAAAGAGTGACAACAACAGGTGCTGGTGAGGATGTGGAAAAACTGGATTCCTCATATGTTGCTGGTGGGAATCTAAAATGCTGCTGTCATTCTGGAAAACAGTTTGGCAATTTCTTATAAAACTAAATATGCAATTACCTTATTACCCGGTAATTGAACTCTTGGGCATTTATTCTAGAGAAATGAAAATTTATGTTCATGCAGAACTGTACATAAATGTTCATAGCAGCTTTATTTGTAATAAGCCCAAACTGGAATCAGCCCAAATGTCTTTTAAGCAGGTAAGTGGTTAAACAAATTGTGGTATATCCAACCACAGAAATACTACTCAGCAATGAAAACTATTTATACACACAACTCGAATAGATCTCGAGGATATTTTTAAAAAGCCAATCTTAGAAGGTTATATACTGTCTGAGTCCATTTATATAACATTCTTGAAATAAAGGTATAGAGATGGAGAACAAATTAGCAGTTGCCAAGGGTGCAGGATCGGGGTGGGTGTGGCTATAAAGGGATAGCACAAGGGAGCCTTGTAGTAATGTAATAGTTCTGTATCCTGATTGTGGTGGTGGTTACAGGAATCCACACACACATTGCATAAAACTACACACACACACACACGTGCGCACGCACACACACATACAAATGCATGTAAAAGAGGCAACATCTGAATAAGCTCTGTGGATTGTACCAATGTCAGTTTCCTGGTTTTAATATTGTGCTGTAGCTAAACAAGATGTTACCATTGGGGGAAACTGGGTGAAGGGGTACAGGGGAACCGCTCTGTACCTTTTTTTTTTTTTTTTTTGCCACCTCATGTGAATCTGGTGGGCATATTTAGCCATTCAGGCTGCCTGAAACAATTCCTTCCATTCTGTTTGTCTTTGAGGGTTTATAATTTGTTTTCAGTATTTACCAATTTTCATTTTGATGTAGTTTCAGAAGGGGCATGGGATAAACACATATGATCAATACATTGTGTTTCTAATTGTTTAAAGGTTTTAAGCAGGGTTGTAACATTTGGGTAGACCACCCTGGTGGTTTCTTAGAGGATGGTTATAAGTGAGGGCAAGATGAAACAGAAAGATATTATATTTCATTAATTTTAAGAGGCACTTGGCACTTTTTTTTTTCATTTTAACATCTAAATTGGGATGTTTGACTATAACTATTAGCCAGAATAGTCATACTGTATTTGTCATACTGGCTCATAAGAATCAAACTTTGCCAAATGGGTGTCTGAGGCTTGGAAGAAAATTCCAGAGACAGAAAAGGAACATTCCTTTAAGAAACGCTGCATCACCAAAGCCCCTGATGGCATGCACAGAGGACTACATTGTGTGAAATCATGCACATCAGTCAAAAAAATGAATCATAAGAGTCAGTGTCTGAATGTGAAGTTTTATGAACAGTTACCATGTTACTCCTTTGTTTTCCTTTTTATGTATTTTCACGAGAGTGAAGTATGATAAAAATCTACATCTATAGACACCTGCACTTTAAATAAATATAAAATAAAAATTCGAAGTGATAAGAAAGCATTATGTCACAGTTGATTTGCTACCTTTTTACTTATCGGGACATAAAATAATAGTTTTACAAATGATGGCGTCCAGGTAAGGGATAATAATCTGAAGCAGGACAGTGAGACGAGGGGAGAATCCCTGAAATACTAAGAAGGAAAACTTGAATTATTAGAGGACAGGTAAAGATGAACGGGGAGGAAATCTACGATAGTTTCCAGGTTTCTGGTTTGGGCGACTGAATCGATGTAGTAAGCTACCTGGGAGGGATAGGAGGAGCAGGTTTGGGGAGGAGGAGTGAAAATTAGGATACACTGCGTGAGGGGCTGGTTGGCTGTGTAGAACGGATGAACGGAGCTCTCGTACTTACTTTGGCCACAGGAGCCTGCGGCTCTGCCTTGATGGATTCAGCCTCCTCAGAGCTGTCAAAGGCGGGGAGGTGGGGCGGAGGCCGGCCAGGCCCGAGCGCGAGCGCAGTGCCTAGACCACCGAACCTCCGCTGCTCCCGGGGCTCCAGAGTCCAGGCCGCAGCGACCCGGGGCCCGCCCACCGCTGTCCTCGGAAGCGGCGTGATTGGCTGGAGACGCCGGCGCCGGGGGCCGCGAGCGGGCCCGGACTTAAGGAACTGCTCAGCGATTGGCTGGGAGGCACCAAAGAGGCCTAATTCAAATTGTTGGAGCCGCCCTTCCAGGGAGCGGGCGCCTAGTTGCACCCCGCCCCGTCGCTTAGTTAGACAGGTACACAAACCAGAGCTGTATTGGTCAGATCCTTCCGGCACCGCTCCTTTCCCGAGTCAGGATGAGAAGAGAACTGTGACTGGCAGATTTTCAGGGGCGGGCACTCTAGGCCTTTATCCGGGCTTCGCTTCGGTACTGGCGCCTGTCCTGGGCGTGGATTGGGCTGCAGCGTTGTCAGCGTGATCCGGGGGCGTGGCCAGCGCTAATAAAGACGAGCCGGGGTTGCAGGTGCAGTAAGTTCCACCGCAGCTAGAGGTCCGAGTGGTCGTCTAGAAGCGGAGCTCGGCGGTGTGGTCGGCTTCACCGCAGTGTTCTCCGACCGGGTGTCTCGCCGCAGCCTCGGGAGAGGAGACGGACCTCTCCTCCTTCTGTCGGAGACATGTGAGTTGACCCTGGTGTGGGGGCGCGGCGCGACACCTTGCCAACTCTCACCCCAGCGCCGGACTCTGCGGGACCGAAAATGGCGCATTGCAGCAGCTGCGGCGACGCGGGGAACCACCGCCGCCCGCCGCCCGCAGGCCGAGCCACCCCCGGGGAGGGGAGGCAGCACCCCATTCCTGCAGCAGCCGCAGCCGGCACCCCATGAGCGGGACAGGGGCGCGGGGGTCCCACATTCATTGCCCCCTCTCCTCTCACCTGCGGGGCTCTTCAGTCGAGTCTCGGGCGAAGGTGGGGCGCGGAGACACCCGGGAGGGGGCTCCAGGCCCTTTCTTGTCGTTGATTGAAGCTGTGCTTGGGGCCTCTGGAAGGACAGTCATGGGTGCACCTGCCAGTTAGTAACTTGGGTTGCTCTGCAGTCTCTAGATTTGTGTACGCCCCTCACCACGACCGTGACGAGTAGCCCCCTCTTGGTAGTGAGCAAAGCTCCAGAAACTTATCTGCCAGTTCTCTGGCGCCAGGTGAGCAGCTCACAAAGACTCAAAGGGCAGTGGCATGTGATTCCAAGCATCCATTCATCCCAAGGCCACCCGTATAGGAGGTGTTTTCCTGTCATTGAGTCTTAGCCAAGTACTTGGAAGACAAATAGAGCTAAGGATCCCCGCCTCCCCGCCACCTTCCCTCAATACATTCAATTTAGTCATCTGACCATGGTCACCCCATCCCAGGATCCTGAGGGAGAACTATAGTTAGACAAGTGAAGAACTTCCCTTTCTTTCTTGGAGTCCTGGCCTGGTCCTAGATGTATCTGTGTTGCTTCTCTTGCTGACGAAAAGGGAAAAGATTTACTTACGTTACATAACGGTTATAACTATCCCTGGATATGTTACTTCTGCGTGTTCCCAACTCCCAAGAATAAGTGAAATGGTCCCTGCAAATGCTTTATAACGAGTTCCCCTTTTCTCTATTTGATTTCTACAGTTTTAACTGTATATGATATTCTACGCGTTTTGGCCAAGCCCTAGGATTCCTTGTGTTTCATTTTGGGGAGGGGGAGCCTCTTCAGCTGACTGGTTCCCAGTAGCATCCATGTGGGATGAAAGGAAGGAGATGGGGAAACCGTGGTGACTAGAAGGGCATCACGAGGTCTCTGACCTTAATCTTGTCATTGGTGCCACCAGCCTGGACTGCTTCCAAGACCAAACACTGGCTACTTCCTACTCATTGAATTTTCCACTTTCACCAGAGAACTAGATTGTGTGGCACAGTAGTAGCATAGGAGTCTGGTGGCTGCCACAATGTTGTATCTTTCCTTTCCCTCCTTTGTGCCTAAAAGGGAAATGGGAAAGCAGTTCTTTTAGCCAGGATGAGTCAGGTGTAATCTGCTAGTATAACCTCTCTGAAGGGTTATTCTTTTGAGCCTGGGATTTACTTACTTAGAGAGGAGGAACCTCTGGGTATTAGTTCTATTGTGAGTAGTCAAGGCTTTTCCTTTTTGGTGACTTTGTGATGGTTTCATCCGTAGTGCATTTACTCTTGAACTGCTCCTATGAGGTAGGCTTTGTGAGATTCTGCTTCTGTTTGAGGAGTTCTTTTTTTTTTTTTTTTTTTAATTATTTATTTATTATTTGGCTGCATCGGGTCTTAGTTGTGGCACACAGGATCTTTCACTGTGGCATGCGCAGGCTTTCGTTGTGTACGCAGGCTTCTCTGTAGTTGTGGCGCGTGGGCTTAGTTGCCCTGCAGCATGTGGGATCTTAGTTCCCCAACCAGGGATCAAACTGGCATCCCCTGCATTGCAAGACGTATTCTTTTTTTTTTTTTTGCGGTACGCGGACCTCTCACTGTTGAGGCCTCTCTTGTTGCGGAGCACAGGCTCCGGACGCGCAGGCTCAGCGGCCACGGCTCACGGGCCCGGCCGCTCCGCGGCAGGTGGGATCTTCCCGGACCGGGGCACAAACCCGCGTCCCCTGCATCGGCAGGCGGACTCTCAACCACCGCGCCACCAGGGAAGCCCGAGGAGTTTTTATTGTAATTTCTTTTCTCCATCAAATTGGAGAGAACTCTCTCCTACCTGTGACTTCTTCCTTGGCAGAGAAAATCTCATGCCTTAGGTTAGACTTCAGGGAATTCTTGAGGAGGTGAATTTAGCTTCCATGTGTTGGGACGTGGAGAGGAGTTTATTTTGAGGATCCCACACTGGATTATTCTCCCCTAAGGCTAAGGGAAAGGAAGTATGGTCTCTGTGCATAGCAGTGTAAACCAAGATTTCTAGTTGGGACATCAGGAACTAGAAGAGTCTCCTGAGACTGGATGCCAAATCTAAAAAAGGAAGGGACAGGCTGTCTCTGGTGCATGTACACTGAGGACCATTTCCAATATTTTTGCTCCCTGTCTATGCTCTTGGAACACTTTCACAATTGACACAATTGCTTTGGGCCCCAGTTCTATCTAAGTGAAACCCCGGTCTTCTCTGCCAAAAAAACAAAGCAAGCAAACAGTCCTGACTCACTGCAACTACAGAGCCTTTGGTGATTCTCCAAGTCGTCCGTACAGTGGCCACGATATACTAATCATTGCATGAAACAACCAATAACTGGCTCCCCTTCAGCAGAGCCGGTCAGCCTGGCCTTTCTTTTTATGTTCAGGCTTTGCAAAAAAGGAGTTGTTCAGTCTGTAAGCTTGTCCTGAGGGTTGGGTTTTTTTGTAGGTAATTCTCCTGGATTGGAGTTTTCCAGTTTGACTTCATGTGAACGGCTTCTGGGAGGCAGAGAAATGCCATTTAAGCCAAGACTGGCCCATTTGTCCATGTGGCCGTTGTGCCAGAGGATGTGTTTGAGTTTGGGTCAGAGGATAGCCCAAACGAGAGCTCTTGGTGCCACCCTGGATGTCGCTGAGCCCCATCTGTTACAGGATCTTTCATCTTTTGCTTTGGGCCTCTGTGCTGCATCTCCCCACTTGGTATTGCCAGGGAGCTGGAATCCCTTCTACTTGCATATAGCCGTATCACCCTTGCTTTGGTGATAGGGGTGAGAATGTATGTGATTCCTTTCCTGTGCACTTCTCTCCGCAGGTCTGCGGCAGCTCAGCCACCCACCGAAGGGGCAGAAGGGGCTGCCCCAGGTGGGGGTCCCCCTGGCCCTCCTCCTAATATGACGAGTAACAGACGACTACAGCAGACCCAGGCACAAGTGGAGGAGGTACATGGATAGCTTTTTCTCTAAAAGTTTCCAAGTCATGATAGTTGGGAAACTTCTCTTTATCTAGAGGGGCGGCTAAAGGCTCCGGGAGACAGGGCACCCCTTAGAGTTAGGCAGGGCAGACTTGCTGTCCTCTCCCCGGCTCTGGGGGAGCTTAGCCGCTTTGTTCCTGCGCCCTGCTCAGGTGGTGGACATCATGCGTGTAAATGTGGACAAGGTCCTGGAGAGGGACCAGAAGCTGTCGGAGCTGGATGACAGAGCCGACGCGTTGCAGGCGGGCGCATCACAATTTGAGAGCAGCGCTGCCAAGCTGAAGAGGAAGTATTGGTGGAAGAACTGCAAGGTGAATGTTCTTGTCCTCTCCCCCTTATTTTCCTGGGTCTCAACACATAGGAGGTGGGAAAACCCTCAGGTTCCACAATCCTCCCCTCTCACGATCTGTGCCCTGCAGGACTCTTGGGAGGCAATCTGGGAAGCCTCCTTCTTGAGCTGCATTACCCGAATTGGCCACCAGGGTACGCTAAAGTGCTCAGAACCACTAACTGAGGGCCAGGGGAGACCCAGAGGAGTTTGGAGGGGTTAGTCAAGCTGCCCTTTCCCAAAGGACCCCTGGAAAAATTCTTACCTGACCCTTCCTGAGATACACCAACATCGACACAATGGCTGGGGTAGCTATATATTTAAATACCTGCAGCTTTGGGGAGTGAGCTGAACACTTTTTGATGGAAGACGAACCAGTTGACTAAAGATCCAAAGTCTGCAGCTGCTCTGGTGTTCCTTTAAAAGCCTCCAGGCAACAGGAACTAGGAAAAAAGGAGCAAGCTGCAGAGCCTCTGATGTTTCTGAGAAGCTCCAGCTGTGGTGCAGGGGTTATTGTCTGATGGGGAGGGGCACGAGGGGTTGGGAGGCCTTCAGCTGTCCTTGGGGGCGTGTGGCTTCTTCCACTGTCTGAGTCCCTGGTCCTGGCTCCTTCCTCCTTCCCCGCATCCACGGGCTTGTGTTTTGTCGATGTTTCCTCAGATGATGATCATGCTGGGGGCCATCTGTGCCATCATCGTGGTAGTTATTGTAAGTAAGTATCGCTGAGGTTGCTGGTGGGGTGAAGAGGTGGGAAGGTCCCAGTGTCTCCTCCCAGCCCTGCCTGCCTGCCTGCCTGCCTGCCTGCCTGCCTGGGGAGTCTGATGGGGCTGCTCTGACTGAGGTATGGAGATCGTGGCCAGGGAAGCATCCTCTGGTTCGGGAGGGCGGAAGGGCAGAGGTGAGGGACTTCCTCGATGGACAAGCCCTCACTCTGCAGGACTGTGGGGGAAGGTGGTGGCTCCTGTTCTGAGGGAGTGGCCTGTGCTCCTTCGCCCTGGCTTGGGTCAGAGGGAGACCGTGGGGACGGGACCCCTGCAACCACACCTGAATGTCTAGTAACCTGATGTCGTTTGCCCTCTTGTTTTCTCCTGTCTCTTTCTCTTTTCCATCTGGGACTTCCTGATTCCTGTGTCCAGTCTACTTTTTTGCTTGAGAATGCGCCACCCCTTCCCCGTTCTCCATTGCCATCCAAACTCATGTCCCTGTCCTGCTGTTTCTCCCCAGAACTTCCCCATCTGCCTTCCTCCATCCCAGCCCTGCTTCTCCGTCACCCACGCCTCGCCTTCTGTTGCTTTCATTTGCACTCTGTCCTACGACCCTGGAAATGCTGCTTGTGGTGCAGTCAATTTGAATTAACTACCTGAAGAACAACAGCTGGCGTCTCCTTCCCACCCTCTCACGTTCTCTCAAGTTCCCCCAAAGCCAAAAAGAGCTGGAGGCCAAGGGATGGGGAAGGGGTGTCGCTGAGGTGACGTGCTCAAGAAGGGGCCAAGACGGGGACGAGGAGAAGAGTGTTGTGCCCGTGGTGTTGCCAGAAAAGGCCGGGCTGCTGGCCCGAGGCGGCTGGGAGCGGCTGGGAGGGGGCCCCTCACCTCTCCTGTGGCCGGCCTGCAGAGCTTGGTCCTGGTGCAGGACTCTCTTAGAAAGTCAAACCTGTTTTGCACAGTTATTTCCCATCTGTTAGTCTAAGATCTTCTATGTCTTCAGGGATCTTACAGCCTTTTACTATGTCCTCCAGAGACCTGGAGAACACGTATTAATAGCGAAAATATCAGGATTCTCGTTCCCATCCTAGAAACAGTCCCACAAGCTCATACCTGGAAGGGGCTCTTGTCCACGTTTTCTACAGCATTCTGTATTGCTCGTGAGGGCATCAAATAATTTCATTTAGCCAAACGTTGAGCCTCTCAATTTTAGTTACTGGCATAGATAATGAGAGGATGCCCATTAGTTATAAACAGCGAGTCAAGGGCCTAATCTGAAAATACCAAGCTTGGGAGGAAGCCGCTTCTCGCCCTCTTGTTACGAGCGTCCTACACCTCCCTTGCTGTTGATGGAGGATGAGGTGTCGGAGGGGAGGAGCCCTGGACCCTCTGGGAGTCCTTCCCCCGACACCACCCCCACACCACCCCCGTGTGCTTGCCAAAGGCAGGGCTGAGGAGGGAGGCCCTTCCTGAGGCCCGGCCGCTCCTGAGCACTGGGAGAGCCCGCACGGTGCCCCCGCCAGCCTTGGGGTGGAGGTGGAGCCGCAAGCGGACGGGCCTGCTTGGTGACGGCTGTGGCACCACGGCGCCTTCTCACCCGGAGCGGCCCCTCTGTTCTTCCCGCAGTATGTTCCCCTTCCAAAGCACGCCTGCCCGTCTGAATTCCCTTTCCCTTCCTCCTCTTTGCGTGGTTGGTGGCACAGACAGTGGGACCTGAGCATGGAGCTGCTCAGCCTGTCTCGGGGGCCAGTGCTGGGCTTCAGGAAAGGGCACTCGGTGGGACAGACCCGCTGAGAGGGGAGGAGGGCCGGCTGCGAACAGAACGGCCCATGTCCCTTCGTCCCTTCCGTCCACCAGTCCACCAGCAGGAGGAGGCTGGGCCCGGCTCGCTTTCCACGCAGCAGCATTTCGTTCCGCAGAACCGTCCCTTCCTCTCCCTTTGCCCTGCTCCCACATTCCCTTCGTCCTGCCCCAGGGCGGGACGGAAGAGCTGGACGAAGGCAGTTGGTGTACCCTCGTAACGGCCCCCCTCGAAGGCCTCCACTCTCCTCTGGGCTCCCCTTGCCTCATGCAGGGGGTCACCGCTGGAGAACCACCGCCACTGCCCTCGAAGTGTCCCAAGCCTGGAGCAGATCTGCCCTCTCGGCCCGCCCCATCACAGGAATCACTTCGGGGTTTCTGTCCCGTCTGTCCCAGGTGTAGCTGGCTTTGTTCTTCTGGGGACGTTAGCCCTTCTACTCTCTTTCTCACCCTGCCCTGTACCCCCCTCTTCTGTGTCTTTGCCGCCCCCCTTCCCTCCCACCACCCATGTGCATGAGCAAACGTGCAACCAAGCCTGGGGCTGGGCAGTCACGCGAGGCCGAGTCTCCGCGGCCCCTCCTGGGTTTGCCGTGGGACCACGGGGCGTCCCCACTGCGTGTCTGTCATCACCTCTCCGTCTTTTTTTCTAACCCCACTCTCCTCGCACAGAAATGACAGTTGTACTTCCACCAAAGGCATGTGGCGTATTTACCAATTTCCTGTATTCTGAACAAAGGCAAAACAAAAATACAACTTCCTACCACTAACCCGACTGGGCTGTTGCTTGGGTTGGGGTGACCGCAGCAGGGCAGGGGCGTCTTGTTTCCCTCTAGCTCCTTTCTGAGGGTGCTCTGCGCCGGAAGGGTGGCTTACGGGCGCCGTCGGGCTTCTCGAGATTCCAGAGCCGGGGGCTGGCGCAGGAAGTGGCCTCCGCTCTCAGCCTCCGTGCCCGAAGCAGCCCGGCTCTTCAGGTGTGCGTCACAGGAAGCCACGGCAGGAAGCCACGGCAGGAAGCTGAGAGGGCGCCTCGTGGACAGACGGCCGCAGAGCTTCTCCGACGCCTGCCGTCTCTTCCCTCCGGGTCCCGGGCCAGCGGACACGCTCTGCTCCCCACCGTCCCCACGCACGGCCATCTTCTGCCAGGTTCCACTGTGCTGACCAGGCCCGTTTTAAAATGACTGAAAGAACTCTGTCCCCTGCAGCCGAGGCAGTGGCGGGTGCGTCGGTGTCCTGAAATGCCCAGCAGCCGTCCAAAGGTGCAGGAGCTTAATCGCAGCTCAAGGTTACACTGAGCGACTGGGGGTGGGGGTCGGGGGGGGGGGGGTGGGCAGGGCTGCCTCTGATGGTCTTCGTTTCACACCTCAAACACTTTGCCGGCCGAGCGGCGAGGCGCGGCAGGGCGGGCCCCAGTGTGGGGAGAGACAGGCAAGTGGAAAAGCTCTGCTTCCGAGGACACGAGGGCTTTTACTGGGGCAGAGTTCAACGATTGTGCGTGGCTGTCCAACCCCCATCCTGTTCCACTGGACCTCATCCGCTCCTTTCTTAATTTTTTTTCTGTTAATATTTTCCTACCACCGCGCCTCAAACCTGGCTTATGTTTTAACCTCCACCTAGACCTCCTGCCTTCCTGCCAGCCTCTCACCTCTTCACGCTTTCTCCCTTGGTACATCAGCCCAGGGCATGCAGTGAAGGCAGGCAGAGGCCTGCAGAAATCCAGAGCCACAGTCAGTGATCTGTGCCTTCTTCGTATCTTTCTTGGGGCCTCTTTGAGCTCTGGGACTCAGCTTAGAGTCCTTCTGGGAGAATGTGACCCTCGCTTGTATCTAAGGCAGGAGAGTGGCTACCTGGAGTGCCTCGGGGCCCTGGCAGGCCTTGCTGAGGTATAGCTAGGAGAAAACGGGACGGAAGGAAGTTGGTGTCAGTTGGGGTGAGCCCAGGAGCTGGGGGCTGGGGGGGGGGGGCTGGAGCTCCGGATGCTTGGGTTTCATCCCTGGTCTGGGTGTGGCGGCACTTAGAGCAGCTGATCTCCAAGTGAGTTCAGTGAGGGCCAGAGCCGAGGATGCCCGGGCTCCTTCTTACCTTGGTATCTCTGCAGTCCCAGGAACAGCAGTGCCAGGAGGAAGAGGCTGCTGGCAAAAAGGACTCCAAAGGCCGTCCTCTGCTCTGTAGGTGACAGAGGTGTGGACGGGGATCAGTGGCAGGAACCATACACTGAGCCCTCGTGTGCAGCGTCTGCCCCGGCAGGAAGGACCGGGTGCGCGTGCGCGCCTGCGTTCAAGCGCCCCTGGTCGAGGAGCTCCTATCGGGTGTTCTCCTGCTCCCACCCGGGGACCAGCACGCAGTGGCGCTGGGAGCCGCTCAGGGAGGACGTCCGTGTGTCACTCCACACAGAATCCTCCACCTCTTCCCACCTCAGGACAGCCTTTTTTCAAACGGCTTTGCAGGGGAGATTTCGTTTAGATTAGCTGGTGATAGTTAAACTGGAATTGTGTGAACAACTGGGGAATGATGTAAGCTGAGGCAAAACCCCAGTTTGGGGGAAGCTTACAGTCTCATCAGCCACCAAGTAAGGCATTTCGGGGTGCCGACTCTTCATGGTATAAGACCTTTCGAAGACATTCTATGGCCTTGGGATGAAGTTCCAGCCTGAAGGCCTGTTGTTATCTGCCCACCAACAGCAGGAGGGGGGTTGAGGCTGTAGGGGAATCAGTCTGCCTATTTTTCACATTTTCTGTTTTACCATTTCCTAGGCAGTGACCTTGGGCAAATTACTGAACATCTGCAAGTGTCAGTTACTCCTCTCTAAAATGGGAGGAGTGAGAACCTGTGCAGGCCCCCATCTGAGTGCTCGGCGCAGTGCTGGCTTGATGCAGATGCCCCGTGAATACCGTCACCTCTCAAGCTTCGCCGCCACAGCCCCCTTGCCTCTAGCCGTGCGGGCCCCCCAGCTCTGTCTGGTCTGTTTTATAATGAGGCCTTCACACGTGCCGTCCCCTCTGTCCTGGTGTTCCCTGCCCCCGACCCAGCTCAGCAGGCTTGCAGGCCTCCCTGGGTCATATCTTCCCTGACTGCCTCGTCTGTCCCTCCCGCTGGGCTAAGCTCCTCGAGGGCAGGATGAGGAACTGTTCAGCCTTGGTCTCCAGCTCTCAGCAGTGCCTGGTACCCCAGAACTCGGGGGGTAATAAAGTCTCGGAGGACGTGGGGTGGGACCTCTGGAGGCTGTCACCTTGGGAAAGAAGCAGCCGAGGCTGTGGGAAGCAGAACAAGGCCAGAGGGCAGGAGCCGTGAGCCCAGGTGTGGAGGTGGGGAAAGGAGGGCACTCCCGTACCTGGTGGGGCAACCCAGGTGTCGGCCCCCAGGGGCTCCTCCAGGGAGACGTGGGTGACTCGGCAGGTGTAAGTGGCACCCACAGAGCCAGGCTCTGCCGTCAGGGAGGAGGAGATGCTGTAGGTGCCTGCCATGCTCTGCCGGAGGCTGGAGAAGGAGGCGCCGGAGACTGGGGCCGGGGCTCCACCCAGCTCCTCCCGGATCCACGTCACAGTCACATCCAGAGGGTAATAGCCAGTGACACTGCAGACGAGGGTGGGTGGCAGAGCTTCGCTCGCCAAGCTCAGTCGTACTTTGGGGGCAGCTGGAAGAAAGGAGAAATAAAATCCCACAGGCATCACCGGGACAGCAGAGGAGCCCAGAGCCTTCTCCTCCTGCCGAACGTAAGAGCAGGTTGTGGAGGCGGAAGTTTCCTCCTCAGTGAGGTGCCGGGCGGCGGGGGGGATGGTGGTGGTGAGGGGTCCACCTGGCTGCACGACACGAGGGGGTCCGATTCCCACAGGTAACTGAAAAACAGCAGCAAAACCAACTAAAGGTTGGCTTGCCTCTCTCAGCATCACTACGAGCCAGTGATGTTCAAGGCTGTCCCTGCTGGAACAGTCCTCCCGGTCAGGACCGCTGCCACGCCCCTCCTTGGTTTGCTGCTGCCCCTCCTTGGGATGCGGTCCGAAAGGACTGCGGTGACGGGAGACAGCCAGCCAGTGCAGGGCAGCAGGACGCTGGGCTGGGAAACTTCTCCATGGGATTATCTAGAGCCTGACGGGAAACTCCGTCTGATGCCATCTGCGCTTCTCGGATGGGGATGGCACTCAGGCTGTGGGAACGCAGCCTGCCTCTCAGGAAGGTGCCCTTGCGTTTGATCCCATGCTGGAAGACACTCTCGATAGGCATATGTCCCTTTCCCTCTTCCCGGCGTAACGGAGTCCTGGCCTCACCTTGGATGTCGAGCCGGACGATCTGTTGAGCTCGGTACAGGGAGGTTGTGACGTGGCAGACGTAGGCGCCCTCATCCTTCAGGGTGAGGCTGGGTAGGGTGAGGGAGGCGTCCCCAGCCATGAGCAGCTGCTGAGGCTCCAGGGTGGCACCCTCCCGCTTGGCCTGCCCCTGCCCCTGCCCCGTGGTCCAGCAGTACACCAGCTGGCCACTGCCCTTATGCTGCCGCCGCCACTCCACGCTGCTGATGCCCAAGCCTGGTGCCACGGAGAAGCCACAGTGCAGGGAGGCCGAGGACCCCAGCAGGAGATTCAGGGATGGGGTCTGTGTTGTCACCTGGAACTCCACTGTGGGAGAAAGGGGTGACTGTGGGCCGCTCCCTCCTCGAGGCCACCTGATCTCCTAGCTGTGGCAGGCTCGGGGCGTGTTGAGAGGCAGCACGCATGCGTGGTACTCTTGACCATTTTGGAGTCACTTACCCCTTGCACGATCTGATGAAAGTTATGGACCAGGCAAATACATATGCAAAATTATGGCTTACTGGGACTTCCCCGGTGGTCCAGTGGTAAAGAATCCACCTTCCAATGCAGGGGACGCAGGTTCGATCCCTGGTCGGGGAACTAAGATCCCGCATGCCGTCGGGCAACTAAGCCCGCGCGCCACGACTACAGAGCTCGCGTGCCTCAGCGAGAGAGCCCAAGTGCCGCAAACTACAGAGCCCACGCGCCACGACTGTTGACAGAAAACCTGCACGCCACAACGTGAGAGAAGCCCACGCGCCACAACGAAGATCCCACATGCCTCAACGAAGACCCCGTATCGTGCAACTAAGACCCAACATAGCCAAAAAAATAAAAGAAAAAAATCTATATATAAAAAAAATGATGGGTTACTGTTGACCCTCAGGTAAGAACTACTGAAGGGGCTTCCCTGGTGGCTCAGTGGTTAAGAATCCGCCTGCCAATGCAGGGGACACAGGTTTGAGCCCCGGTCCGGGAAGATCCCACATGCCGCAGAGCAACTAAGCCCGTGCGCCACAACTATTGAGCCTGCACTCTAGAGCCCGTGAGCCACAACTACTGAGCCTGCACGTCTAGAGCCCGTGCTCCGCAACAAAAGAAGGCATCGCAATGAGAAGCCCCCGCTCGCCGCAACTAAAAGAAAGCCTGCGTGCAGCAACGAAGACCCGATGCAGCCAAAAATGAATTTAAAAATTAAAAAACAAGGAGCTACTGGAGTTGCAGTCAGCTTTCGGAAGCCTGGCTCTTCCACTTAACTCCCTCTGTGGCCTTGGTCAAGCCCCTCAGTGTTGCCGAGCTCATCTGCTTCGAGCAAGGCCGCTGAGGAGACTAAAGGAGACAGAGCTTAAACAAGCACACAGTGGTGGTGTCTGAGCCAAGCGTGCTAAGCCCCAGTCTAATGAGGAAAACAATCAGACGGATCTGAACGCTGGGACATCTACAAGGTAGCGGCCCGGCCTCACAATAGTGCAGGCTCTGAAGGCTGCTCTGCGGTAAAGGAGGCTGAAGGGATGGGACAACTAAATACATTGCGCAATCGTTGTCTGAATCCTGGACTTCAAAAACCAAACCAAACCCCCCAAGGCTATAAAGAACACTACAAGGGCAACTGGAGAAGTTTGAACTTGGACTTCATATTTGATAGTATTATTGTATCAATTTTAAAATGCCTTAAGTACGGCAGTCAGGGGCAGACCCAGCCATGGTGGGGAAGGTGAGGACGGTCCGCCCTGGCAGGCAGGCAGGAGTGATCAGTGATCAGTCACTGACGTGGTTCAGAACTGCCAGTGTAGGCTGACGGTGAGGATACGTTCTTCCGTTATCTGTACGCTGCACCCCCCTTACTGCCCGCACCCCGGGTAGACCACTCTCCACCTTGGGTTGCTGCCGAGGCGATGGTTTTATGATTATGGAGAACATTCATGTCTTTGGTTATAAACTAACACGTGCTATCCATGGAAGCATTTGGGATGAAGTGTAGAGATGTCTGCAGTTTACTTTCAATTAGTTAAGCGGAGGGGAAATGGAGAGAAGATGAGGGAGGGGAAAAGGATGTGCACGGTATACAGGTGTTTATTATTCTTTCACCTTTTTTTGTGGGTTTGAAATATCCCAAAATAAATGGGGGCAATGCCTAGCTATGCTAGGACTATGGTTGACACTGGACAGACATGAGGACCCCTTTTCTGATGTAGCAGGATAAATTTAGGTTGGACCACAGAATAATTTGAGTGTTCTGGAGCTTTCTAAGGATAGAAGGGTAGGCCCCTAATCTTCTCTGGATGTGTTCGTCTTTTCTTGGAGGCAAAATATTGGATTCCATGAACTTTGGAGAAACCTATCCTCATGTTCTCAATTTTCTGTGCCCTCTGAGATGTGCAAGGTTGGAGAGGGCAAGGACCAGGTTCTACTGATAGGAGATAATGAACAAATTCTGCAGGCCTGTGCTCTCCTCTCTCATCTTGACCAGGCTAGCTGTTCCCTGGGAGAAGCTGGCGCTCTGCTCACTGAGACAGCTGTGGACAGCATACGCAAATAGAGCATCACGTCTTATGTCCTCAAGTCACCTGGCCAGGTGAAAATTATCCCCATTTGGGGTCTTTAGGAACAAAGGACTGAGGCCTAGGGGACCCCCTGAGATGACCAATGTGCACAGAGGTGGACCTGTCCCCTTCCTTCTCCTACTATCCCCCCATTTCTTGACCCCTTTAAAAAAAAAATCAAAACTTTCTTTCTGCTACTTTTCATTTTCTCACCTTCAGTCCGCACAGTCCCCTGGGGGCTCAGGGGCAGTTTCAGCATGGGATGCAAGACAGCCCCATTCCGAGCGTCCCCAAGAGTCTTCATCACCATGGAGATACTAGGTCCCTCTCCAGACACTAGCACGTTGGTGATGAACCAGGCTGCCGTCTCCACCGTGGCCTTTGGCCTGGCCTGGAGAAAATAGCGGGAGATCTCACAGGTCACCTCTTTCCCGCTGCAGTCGGCATGGAGCAAGGCCTCAGCCTGGGGAATCTGTATCAGGTTCACTGGGGGAGAAGAGGGCAGCACAGAGATGCAGCTGGATAGAGAACACCTGGGCCGATGGGAAGCAGGTGTGGGTGGGTGTCCTTGGGAACTGGTCTCAGGAACTGGAGGGAGCCCAGAAGGACTGGGACACAGGGTGGAGGGCTCTTACCTGAGGCCTCGAAGGTAATGAGTGGGTCGTCCTCGGCCAGTGTGCCCCCTTGGAAATCCGTGAGGCTTTCCAGGGAGCCGTCGTCCTGCACTGGCACCTGCTTCAGCACCAACAAGGCCTTCACCATGTTCTCACGGCTGGCGAAACCTCCACGGTGCCCACCTTCCCCCATCAGGAAGCAGTCCAAAATCACGTCCACTGCCCGCCACTGACTTTCTACGGCAGGGAACAGGCTGGGGTGAGCACCCTCTTGCCCAGAAAGTTACTTCTATACTTGCTCCCCCCTACCCCAAACTGTCGAGTCATCAAGGGGTAATCTTCCCCGTTCCTAGCTGCCTCTGCGTCCAGCTCTGATCCTGTTTTACCCAGAACCAGCTTTCTGCGAAGCACCTGCTTCTCCAGGTACATACTTATTGGTGTGAATTATTTAAAGTCCTGATCTCCCTTGCTCAGAGGGATTTAAGAAGCTTATTTCCACCTGTCAATGGAAAGCTATCTCTTCAAAGGAATTCTAAGCAAAAGCATATAAATGAACACAACTGCATTGGGAGAGGAGACGGGCTGGGTTGTTAGGGCGTTGGCAGCCCCCAGGGTCTGCTCGCTCCGTGCTTTTACAGGTGGCCTTCCCCTCCCCCACCTCTGGGGAGCACCTACCCCCCTCCGTGATCTCCTAGTTAAGGGCCCCCCCTTCCTCTCCTGAAGGCGTCCGCTCCCAGGCCAGCTCCCTCTCCTGTAGGACAGCGGGCCCATCACATCCACAGAGGCGGCCCCTCATTCCTTCGTTTGGCCCTTTCCCCAGAGTTCTCAGTCTCTCTCCCCGGCACAACTGGTTCCTTCCGTTACCAGCCGCCGAATCTTCCGCCTGTTGGGCTTAGAAGGCGATTGGAAGCCATTCCCGGCCCCTTTCCCCTTCTGCGACCTCGGGGAGGGTGGCTACCTGATGCTTCTTTAGCCCGACACGCCCCACCAGCCAGCCCCCGACTCACCGGCGTCTGCTGCCCCGGAGAGAGCCAAGCAGGCCAGCAAGCACCACCCCTTGGGGCCCATGGGGGCTGCTCTCAGGCCCTCCTCCCCCGCCGCCCCTCCTCGTGCCCCGCGCCGGCCAGGTACGGGCTGGAGAAGGGGCTCCAAACACGCCTGCCTGGCCGACCGCCTGGCCCCGTCAGTCCTCTCCGCCTACTTGGCTTTCGCTTTCACTTTGAGGAAGTGTCACCGAGGCTGCCTTGGCCAATGGCTGAAGCCATTGGTGCTGGAGCCAGAGCCTGCTCACCGTTCTCCTTTCTTTCCACCTTCTCCCCCGCAAAAAAAATCCCCCGGTGATTTCAGGACCTGACTTCACGGCGTATGCCCTTTTGCCATTTTGCTCCCGACCAGCCCCAAGAAAGTCGAGATATGGGAAGGGAGGCAGGGTGGAGGAAGGGAGGGGCTGACGACAGACTCAGCTCCCCGATAGCCGGGACCTTTCCCCACTTTCTGTGGGCGTCTTACCTGCCAGCCACCGCCCGCCCTCCCCAACCCGCGTGGGCCCCAGCGCGCCTGCGCGGGATAAAGCCCCGCCCTAAGATCGCGGGTCTGCGAGGAGGATGGGTGTGGCCTGAGTGGGGAGACCGAAATCTCAGAGCTGGAAAGCTGCAGGCGCTGAGGTCTGTCTCTTTATTTCGCCGAGTTTCTAGGTCAGCGGTACACGACGTGGGCCTACCGTAGGCGGAAGTACGTCTTCCACCTGGAGCCCTAGCCCTCTTGCAGCACAGGCGTGCAGCTGACACACTCTGGCTCCCGCTTCCCGCCCTCCACCTCGTTCCCCTGACTCCTCGCCACTGCCAGTCCCGAAAAGGCACACAGGACAGTTTCCCAAGTCGGCACACACGAAAGGGTCCCGACGAGAGGGTAGTGCTGAAATTGGAGGTGCCGGCTCTCGATCCCCCTGGATGGCGGGTGGGTTGAGATGGAGGCTAGGACTTGACTGCAGTGCCGGCGCCCCTCCGCCGAGCGCTGGCTCAGGGGTAGGAAGCGGGTTCTGGTTTTCGGTAATCCTCCTGAATGGGGATGGCAGCGCCCTCTTCCTCCCTGGGGCAGCTGTAAGGACAAGGCTCTGCAGGCGCCACTGGACTTTCTCTCGAGTCTGAAGAGGGAGAGTCAGATGAGTGTTGATCAGCGGTGGAGGATGGGTGAAGGGAGAAGAGGTGAGCAAAGGCGGGCTGTCGGGAGGGCCCCAGCTTAGAGGAGGGGAATAGAGGCCACAGGGTGCTAAAGATGGAGCTGGAGAGATTCAGTGAAGTTCCAGATTGGGGGGCAAAGCCGAGATGGTGGGGTGGAGTGCAGAAACCTGAATTTTGTCTCTTACTTAATCTATATTTTCTTTGTTGATGGAGGAACAGCGCTCCAACTACGGTGAAAGCAAGAAACATTCCAGAGAGGACCACAAAGATGCGGATGCAATCCGCGTTGCACAGGGACCTTTGGGCTGTGATGGGATGGGCAGGAGTCACAAGGGGGTTTGGGAGAGGGCCTAGCCCTTGATTCCCCTCAGCCCAGCCCTCTGTCACCCCTGCCTCTCCCCTTTCCCCGCCTTCCTCCCCTGCCCCCACCATTGCACCACGTCCTTTCCTAATCCCTGGACTCTGCTTCTCCCTCTTCTTACCCCTGTTCCTAGGAGCTTTCTGGCTGGCTTCCCTCCTGGACCCTCCTGTGTGCATTCTCTCTGTCAGGGTGGGGAGTGGGGAGAAAACTCACGTGACCAGTGGGTAGAGAGAGTTGGGGCAGGCAGCCGCCTGGAATCAGCCAGAGTCCGAATATGCTGGCCTGTGCTGGCCTCTGGTATCTCTAGAAAAACAGAGACAAAATGGGCAGCCGCAGGGTGCCCCCGAGGGCACGAGGCTCGCTGAAGGCCTAAGCGAGCCTGGCGGTGGGGGTGGGGGGGTGCGAAGGCCGGGACAGGCGGACGAGGCAATGTATGTGGGGCTGGGCATGGGAGAGGCGGTGCTGGTTGGGGTGTGACCCTCACCCCCAATGACCAGATGAAGGGTTGCCTAGAACTTACCTTCAGCGTAAGGTGAGTGGGAGGGTTGTGGGTGTGGGCCTGGGGCCTGGGCTGGACCAACGCACTCTGTACACTCCTTGTCCCTGCACCGCCAGCCCTCGGGGCAGGCACACTCCGAGTTGCTGGTGAGGGAGCAGTTTCGAATGAGAAGACCTGGTGGCAGAGGAGAGGGAGGGAACACACAGGGTCCACTGGCATAATCCCCTCCCCGCCCAGGCCTGCCCCTCCCCCACTGTCACCCAGTGCCTTTGCCATTTGTGTCACTGTTAGTCAAGAAAAACTCGGACCTTTTAGAAAATTCACGGTTCAGAAGTAGAAACAGCTTACATGATTTCTCCTCTCACTCACTGATGCTCTTAGAACTTCTTATTGAACTATGCCTATAGAGAGGTATACATGTCACAAGTGTAAAGCTTGAGAACTGGGACAAATTGGACTCACAGGTGTAACCAGCACCAGATTAAGAAACAAGATGACCAGTCGTGTTCCTTTCTAGTCACTAACACCCTCCCCACCAAGAATAGCTACTGACTTCCTAACGCCACAAGTTGCTTTTGCCAGTTTTTGCACCGTATGCATGAACCGTGCGCGTGTGCTCATTTGTGCCTGGCTGCTTTTACTCAGCTCTCTGTGAGATTAATCCATAGTGTTGAGTGCGATTGCAAATCGTTCATTCTCCCTCCCATCTAGTGTTCCCCCGTGTGAACACACCACCATTTATTCATCCGTTCTACTGTTGGTGTGCATTTGGGTAGTTCCCGTTTTTAGCAGTTGGAAGGGGTGCTGCTGTGGTCCCCAATAGGTTTTTAACTTTACTGATATCCTTTGCCTCTAAAATATAAATTGTATTCAAGTGTCGAGGTCAGGTGCTGGGTGGCTACCGATCGGTGATACTGGGGGAGGTAGGTAGGAAGGGTGCTGCATGGGGTGGGCTCATGGGTGTTTGGGGCTGAGAAAAGAAGTGTGACTCTGGGGAAAGTGATGGCACCCAGATGTGGGCCAGGCCCGAGCGGGAGCCTGGTGGGGCAGGGCGCACTCATGAGAACCCAGGGAGAGGAGGCCTGACAGGTGGGAGAGGGGTGCAGAAAGGGACGTCTGAGGATACCAAAGACTACCATCAACCCTCCCAATTTCTTTAGTGTGCGCCTTTTGTCAGGAAAGGGTGTAAACTCCTTCTCATCTTTATGCCGCTGTGGCATCTCCTTTCTGAATTCTGACTCATGGTTGGTGCTAGAACTTGGTTTCCTTGTGGCTCACCAGGAATTGTGAGCCAGCCTGGACAAGGATCTGCACAGGAAGAGCAGTGACGGAGGAGGGAACGGTGGTGGTGGAGACGGGAATAGGTAGGAAAGGTGAAGAAGATCAGGGAGGGTATCTGCCCAAAGGGATGGGAAGGGTTAAAGAAGGGGCTGGGATTGGTTAAAAAAATGAGTGAAGTGTCATTGTTTTCAATGGAGTCTCCAGAAACCTGGGAGTTCTCTTCACCATGTATAACCTGTGCACAGAATTCCATGCTGATTTCAGGCACTTGTCCATCTTACAGATGGGAATACTGAGGTCCGAGAGGACCAAACCCATTCAGCCTCTTTCCAGTGCCCTGGAGTCCTGCAGCCAGGTGCTGCCTGAGTGCTTCAGGGATCTGTGGACTGAATCTCACAGAGGAGGATCGTGGGTTGGGCTGGTCTGGAGCAGAGTGCAGGGAGCTCGGACTGGCTCAATATTGGGGAAAGGCCTTCCACTGGGGCCTGCAGAGTGAGTTGGGGAGGCTTGGACTAAAAAATAAACATCCCAGGACTTCCCTGGTGGCGCAGTGGTTGAGGGTCCGCCTGCCGATGCAGGGGACGCGGGTTTGTGCCCCGGTCCGGGAAGATCCCACATGCCGCGGAGCGGCTGGGCCCGTGAGCCGTGGCCGCTGAGCCTGCGCGTCCGGAGCCTGTGCTCCGCAACGGGAGAGGCCACAACAGTGAGAGGCCCGCGTAACGCAAAAAAAAAAAGAATACAGTATTAAAAGGCCTAGTCAGACTCAATGCATTTACAAGCAAGTAATGTGGTTCATCTAAATAGCCCTCAAAAGTCTCCTGCTGGAGAATATTTGTTCAAAGGGGCCACTTTAGACCTGCTGGTCTATGTACACTGGTACATACACAGTTTCTAAAATTCTAGCTAAAACGGAGAAATGATGAAAGTATTCATAACACAGCTGCTGAGATTCCATTTCTTAATTTTAAAAAAGATGAAATTACAAAATACATAAAGACACAAGCCACATACACATTCATTTTCCTGAACTGGCTTTTGGGCAAAAAAAGGTTGTAATCCACTGACTGGTATTGTTATGTCCTTAGAAAGGTGTATTTCGAGTGCCAGACAAATGTGCGCTCTGAGAATACGGCCCGTTCACCAGCGGGGAGGAGGCTCGTCTAAGATCTCGGGTCCTACAACAACTTCCTGCTTTGTATTGCCTTGATCCTAGCCACAGACCCCTTCTCAGCAGACCCTCAAATTCTGCTTTGCCCCTTCCCTGAATCACTTCCTCACAGCTCTCCCTACCACATCCACACGCTCCGCCCAGGGCGCCCCGTCTCCCGCCACGGGCTCCTCTTGCAGTAGCCTTGAAGCAACTGACGCTCTTACCCCCCCCTCCTTTGCTTCTCCGTACGCACTTTGCTCCCCCAAATGCTTGCCCGCCTCACCAGAGTTACAGTATCGGCAGCTCTCACAGTGGGGCCGGGTGTGGTGGTCTGGCGAGAAGGAGACCCCCGGTGTACACGGATCGCACCGAGAAGCCTTTTCATGCTGGCCGCACTCCTTCACCAGGAACGTCCCTGTGAGCAGAGGTGCAGGGTCGAGGCCCAGGGAAGGCGGCTCCCTCGCCCCCTTCAAGGTGCTGCCTCTTGGCCTCTGCAGGATTCTGCTCCTCGCTTGAGCTCAGACTCCCTCTCTGTGTCCCTCCACCCCAAGCCTGGTCCTCTCTCTGCATACTCAGCTAGACGCTGGCAAGGCCTCCTCTTACCTGGCTCACACATCTGGCAGCACTGTTCTCCCTGAGCCAGGTAATGCTTCTCCGGACACCTCTTGGAGGCTGGGGTCGCTGAGAGCCCTGCCAGGGTCCCCAGAACCCACAGCCAGCAGGGAGGTGGCCGGGCCATGGCTACTGCCCGGGGAGCTCTTCCTGCCCTGGCTGCCGACTTCAGGCCTTGGGGGAGTTGTTGGCACCTCCCCAGCCAGATGCTGGTGCCTCTTCTTTGCACCTTCTGGGCGTGTTTTCTCGGAGTTGTCGCCAGAGTCGGGTGGCAGGCTGACCTTTGATGCAGTTGAAGTTCTACCGTAGCTGTTTCTCGCTCAGGCAGCTACCGCCACCCCTCCCCCTTTCCCGTGCGCTGGGTGTTGGGAGAGCATTAAACGGCAAACTGTCAGAAGACCTGCTTTCTTCAAAGACGCCCCCAACACGCCAGCCTCTCCGTGTCCTCTGTCTCTTCCGCTCGTGAAGAATTTAACTCTGCCTGCCGCTTTTTCTTTTTTTTTTTTTAACATCTTTATTGGAGTATAACTGTTTTACGATGGTGTGTTAGTTTCTGCTTTACAACAAAGTGAATCAGTTATAGGTATACATACATCCCCATGTCTCCTCCCTCTTGGGTCTCCCTCCCACCCTCCCTATCCCACCCCTCTAGGTGGTCACAAAGCACCGAGCTGATCTCCCTGTGCTATGTGGCAGCTTCCCACTAGCTATCTAATTTACATTTGGTAGTGTGTATATGTCCACGCCACGCTCTCACTTCGTCCCAGCTTACCCTTCCCCCTCCCCATATCCTCAAGTCGTTACTCTAGTAGGTCTGTGTTTTATTCCCGTCCTACCCCTAGTCTCTTCATGACATTTTTTTTTCTTGGATTCCATATCCATGCATTAGCATACGGTATTTGTTTTTCTCCTTCTGACTTACTTCACTCTGTATGACAGACTCCAGGTCTATCCACCTCGTTACAAATATCTCAGTTTCGTTTCTTTTTATGGCTGAGTAATATTCCATTGTATATATGTGCCACATCTTCTTTATCCATTCATGTGTTGATGGACGCTGCCCGCCGCTTTTATAAAATGTTGGATATATGCGCATGGACACGCACACTCCTATTCAAGCACCTGCATGCAGAGATGCCCACGTTGCCCCCCTGTTCACAGCTGCGTCTCCCCACGCCTCTTCCCACACCGCTTCTTACACAAAGATCAGCAGTTTAGGGAAGGAAGGGAAACCAGAACTGAGGACAGGTCCGCACAGTCTTATCTGAAAAACTCTTGGGGATCAGATACATTCAGAATCTTTCAGATCTGGGGAAGAAACCAGCACCACACAACACCCTCGTCACGGGGCTGGAGCAGCGCTCACCACCAAGCGCGGCATTTCTGCAGCAAAACTGTTGACTCTTTCGGTGGGGTGGGTATAACAGCTACAGCCAGCCTCACATCAACTGACTTCTGCTTTCATGGCCCAAAGAGTTTGCTATGGGATTGATTGTTCAGAATTGCAAACAAGGGACTTAAACCTGTGTCTCTTCTCTGTCAGCCTGTGTGCTAGGAGCTCACACATGATCACTTAACGTTCCTGCCAGCCTGTGGTACGGGTGCCACCCATTCCCAGCTGGCCGCCCTCCCCCTACTATCATCTTTATCCTCCCCTTCCCGCATCTGGCTGTGTTCGCCATTGGTCCTGGAGCACCTGGGTGTCTGCTCTCGCAGCCTTGGGCACTTGGGATTAAATGTTGATCCTATGGGTCATTGTTTCCCTATTTCTGTGGTTCTCCTGGGAAGACTGATTTGAGGATATTGGAAATAGCTGGGCTTTCCCCTCTTTGAGTCCCAGGAACGCATGGGTCATACAGCCCACCCACCCCACCCCCCTCTTTCCCCAGAGACTGGCTTGTTTCTCCAGGGCCATTTCTTTTCATTCAGGGGCTTTGCCGTTGTTTCCACACTGCTCATAAAATCTCACACCCTTGGGGCTCCTCTGCTAGATCTGTTCTCTGTCTCATTCTTCGGTTTCCTTTCTCTTCATTTTTTCCATCCTCCTGTCTTTCCCCAACTTCCTCTACTCTTCTGGACGGTCCTCTCAAGTGGGAAGCCACACAGGGGTGTGATTGGAAGAGTTACTTGTGCAAAACCATCCTTTTGGCTATATCTGGCCGGGTGCCTGAATTGCCTCCTCAGAGAGCGTTACCCTTGGGACCTGAGGATTTTGCTGTCACCAACAGTCCTGCCCGCATTCCCAGACTATGGTCTATATCTTCCCTGTTAGTCCTTTTTTTCAGCCACACGGCTTGTGGGATCTTAGTTCCCCGACGAGGGACTGAACCCGGGCCCTTGGCAGTTAGAGCTCAGGGTCCCAACCACTGGACCGCCAGGGCATTCCCTTCACTGTTAGTCTTACACTTCAAGGTGGGCATGGAGAGACATGTGGGGATGGAGGAGACCCCGGGAGAATGGTAAGGTGTTGGGGACCTTTAGGGAGAAACTTGCCAAGGGGGGAGTTGAGAATGCTCATGACTAACAGCCTCCACTAGACCCTGGGCTCCCCCACGGGGGGCGGGGGGTCTCCGTCCTCTGGGTCAAGGCCCATTCCCTCCTCTACTCATGACTTCTCCGGGCGCCTGCGGGGAGGGTAGGAGCAGGGTCTGCCTGGCTCTCCTGGAGTACCGCTGGCCAGGAGGAGGAAAGCCAGTTTTCTGGCCCTCTTTTCTGGATGAATGGAAGGCCTTCATCTGCCTTCTGTGCTTTTTGCACCAATTTCTGGTGGGCCTTGGCCTGTCCTGGGCTGGCCCCCTGGACTGGACCGCCTTTTCTCTTCTCTACAGACCCTGCAGGTGCAGCCTGCTGACCTCTCCCCACCAAGTCCTCCACCATCACTTTCTCTTTTGGGGTTCAGCTTCTCCCCACTCGCGGCTGGGCCGAGATACATGGTCTCTTCCCAGCAGCTCCCTCCCTTTCTTGCCTCTACGGAGACAGGCCCACAGAAGCCCTTCACCTCTGACACCTTTCATTAGTTTTGAGAAGGTAATGTGGAGCAGGGGAGGCAGTCTGGATGTCAGCCGGGGTCCCCTTGCTCTTTATCCCTAGACAAGACACCCCGCGTCTTCCGGTCAGGGCAGGTCCCGGCCAGAGTGGGAGGAGGCAGTGCTGTGGACTTGCATGGATTCCAGTGGGTCCGGTGTGATGGTCACCTCTGCTTCTGCTTCCTCTTTCAGCTGAAGCCTTGTGCCCGCCTCTCTGCTCCTGGGTATTCCCGTACCTCTGCCCCGCCACAGGCCCCAGACTGGGGACACAGGGCTTTCTTGAATTTTCCTCTGAACCAACTACAAGCAGAAATCTGTTAGGTGTGGCAGACTTTTGCTGAAGCTTTAGATCTCATAAGGACACAAGTTACATTGCATTTTGGATATTCTGGTTCTTAATAGTCTTTCTCATGAAGCAGTAGGGGCACCGAGCATCCTGGCTGCCCTCTCTCCTCCTTTTGCCACAGACCGCCTTTCAGAAACCTGTCAGGCAGCATACCTCCACTCTCTTCAGTCCCTAGTCCCCACATCAGTCTCGGCCCTTTATAAATCTGTAATCAAGTCCTCAGCGGAACTAAACTCTCCCTTAGAAGCAAGTTCTGTTCTATTACATAGACATCAGAAATCATACCCCAGCCTTAGCAACCAAACCCTTCGTTTTTCTAGTCTTCTTTGTCTTGCACTCCATTCCTTCTTCTCCCGACCCCCCGGGCCCCCAACACTTTAGATACTCCTTCCCAGCAAGGCTTTGAGAGACCAGCTAGGCAGGACAGTGAGGTGGGCTGCTTAAGGGCCCGGATGCTCACATCCCAGTTCTGTAGTTTGCACCCCTGGGACTCCTCAGTCTGGGTGACATGAGGGACTGACCAACTCTGGGCAGTTTTTCCAACCTCTGACCGCTTCTCAGTATCTCAATCCCAGCTCCTAGCGTCTCCTAGCATGTAAGGCACCTACTACATATTAGATGGTCCAGCCTCAGCTTTGTTCCCTGGCAGTTCTATCCACAATTATAAAATCGAAGTTTTGGAGGGCCCAAGGCCACACTGACCTTGTAAATTCCACTCCTCATCCGTTTGACAGGTATTTGTTGCACGTCCAGTCTGTGTCGGGTACCATCTAAGTAATGGGACACAGTGATGAAAAAAAAATAAACAGCTGGTTTCTGCCCTTGTGGAGCTGACACCACAGTGAGAGGCAGACATTGATCAGATAAGCTCTAAGACACATGTGAAGTTCTTAGCAACGGCCATTACTGCCGCACCGTGAAGGGAAGAGGCCGGGTGCAGGGATGGAGGGGCTGCCGGGTGTTTCAGCCGGGAAGCAAAGTTTAGCTGAGGTGTGTGGGCTCTGAGGTCCCACCTACTTGAGAATTGTTTCTTCCTTTGGTTTGGGTTTCCAGACACCACCCTATTCTTTCTTTGACCACTTCTCTTCTTTTGATCAGTGGTAGTTTTTCTTTTCTTAAGTACAGATTATATAAAATAGGGGTGATCTGTCCGTTGAAGGCTTGGTAGAATTGTGTGTGTGTGTGTATTTTGAGCATAGGTTTTTCACTACTGATTTTTAATTTTTTTTCGGTACGCGGGCCTCTCACTGTTGTGGCCTCTCCCGTTGCAGAGCAGAGGCTCCGGACGCGCAGGCCCAGCGGCCATGGCTCACGGGCCCAGCCCCTCCGCGGCACGTGGGATCCTCCCGGACCGGGGCACGAACCCGCGTCCCCCGCATCGGCAGGCGGACTCTCAACCACTGTGCCACCAGGGAAGCCCTTCACTACTGATTTAATTCAGATTTTCAGTTTCTTCTGGAGTCGGTTTTGGTAGGCTATATTTTTCTGGGAGATTGTCTATTTAATCTGTTTTAGATTTATGGCCATAAATGTTTAAAATCACCACTAGATCTGTAGTTATTTTCTCTCCCAATATTTGTCTATAATTTCTCATTTTTTCTTGATACACTTTGCCAGAAATAAGTCTAATTTATTTATTCCTTCAAAGAACCACCTTTTGATTTCATTGTTTCCCTATTATTTTTTTTTGCTTTGTTTCATTTTACACTCTGGTCTAATTTTTATTCCTTCCTTTTACTTTCCTTGGGTTTATTCTGCCTTTCTTTTTCTAATTTCTTGAATTGAATGCTTGGTTCATTAATTTAAAATTTTCTTCTTTTCTAATATATACATTTAAGGCTATAAACTTCCCTCTAAGAATGGCTTTAGCTATGTCTCATAAGTTTTGCTACATTGTGTTTTTATTATTGTTGGTTTATTTTTCCCCATTATTATTTATTTTTGACCTATGTATTATTTATATTTTAAAATTTCTAGATTTAAGGTTTAAAATGTTCTCTTTTATATTAACTTAAATTTTATTTTAACGTGGTCAGAGCATGTCATCTATATGTGTAATATGGTAGGCAGAATGCTAGTCCCCCAGTGATGTCTCTAACTCTGGAACTGAATATATTTTGTTACATGGCAATGGGGGATCCAAGCTGCAGAAAGGATCAAGGTGGCTGATCAGCTGACCTGGAGTTGGGAAAGTTATCCTGCATTACCTAGGTGGACCCAATGTAAGAGCAAGTAAAAGAGAGAAGGAGAGAGAACCAGAGAGGTGTCAGTATGAGGAGGGTTCAGCCTGATGCTACTGACCTTGAAGATGGAAGGAGAGGGCTATGAGTCATGGACACCTCTAGAAACTAGAAAGAGCAAGGAAACTGATTCTCCCCTGGAGCCTCCAGGGAGAAACACAGCCTGCCGACACTTTGATTTTAGCCTAGTGAGAGCCATTTGGGGCTTCTGACCTATGGAACTCTGATAGTAAATTTGGGCTCTTTTCAACTACTAAGTTTGTGGTAATCTGATATGACAGCTACAGAAAATGAAAACATATAGATCCTCTGGTGTTTGTTTGAGATTTACTATGTGGCCTAGTATGTGGCTGTAAATGTTCCATATGTGCTTAAAAATAGAAGTATATTTCTAACTCCTGGTCTCCAAACTTTTTTGATTTTGTATTTCATCAATGATATGATCTTGAGCATGTATCCTCAAATATATGCAATATTTAAATATAAATTATAAGGACTTCCCTGGTGGTCCAGTGGTTAGGACTTTTTACTCTCACTGCTGGGGGCCTGAGCTCAATCCCTGGTAGGGGAAATAAGATCCCACAAGCTACGTGTTGCAGCCAAAATAAATAAATAAATAAATAAATGTCATAGATTATATACTCAAATATATATAATAATATATAATACTCAGATATAATATCATATATGAATATATATTAGTATAAAATATAAATATAATATTATAATACTCAAATATAAATTTTTTAAAATATAAATTTATTTATTTATTTTTTGCTGTGTTGGGTCTTCATTTCTGTGTGAGGGCTTTCTCTAGTTGTGGCAAGTGGGGGCCACTCTTCATCGCGGTGCGCAGGCCTCTCACTGTCACGGCCTCTCCCGTTGCGGACCACAGGCTCCAGACGCACAGGCTCAGTAGTTGTGGCTCACGGGCCCGGTTGCCCCGTGGCACGTGGGATCTTCCCAGACCAGGGCTCGAACCCGTATTCCCTGCATTGGAAGGCAGATTCTCAACCACTGCGCCACCAGGGAAGCGCTCAAATATAAATTTTATGAGTATAGACATTAAATAGGATAAGATAAAATTACATAGTCACATATAAAAATATAAAAAGGATGAGATAAAGTTGGAGAAAACAATATTTAAAGATAATATTTTTACTGATTTACAACATAAAAGATCTTTTTGTTCTCACTGAAGTATTAATATATAACAAAATCTTATACAATTTAACAATATTTAGTAATAATATATTTAGTAAGAGCAATGTGATTTTAATGTGTTTCATTGTTTTTTAGAAATCTCCCTACAATACTTTACATGTAGTGACTAGTAGCTCGGGGTCTAAGTTCAAATATTTGATTTTAATGCCTGACCTGGATGAAAAGGGGCTCTAGGTCAGACTGTTTCAGGTGAGTTTTCTGATCTTGAATCTTGAGTCCATCAAGGCTTTTTCTGTTGGAATACTCGGGGACCCAGGTCAAGGGCATGTTCCTTCAAAGCGGTTTTGCGGTTGATTTTACCAGACAAGAGATGTTACTGGCCTGAAACGAATTTCTATGTTATTTTCTTGGAGGCAGAGGAGGTTTCCAACCATGTGGATAATATAAATTCGAGGGCTTCCCTGGTGGCGCAGCGGTTAAGAGTCCGCCTGCCAATGCAGGGGACGTGGGTTTGAGCCCTGGTCTGGGAAGATCCCACATGCCGTGGAGCAGCTAAGCCCGTGAGCCAGAACTACTGCACCTGCGCTCTAAGGCCTGCGAGCCACAACTACTGAAGCCCACATGCCTACAGCCCGTGCTCCACAACAAGAGAAGCTACTGCAACGAGAAGCCCGCGCCCCTCAAAAAAGAGTAGCCCCTGCTCGCCGCAACTAGAGAAAGCTCGTGCACAGCAACAAAGACCCAACACAGCCAAAAATAATAAAATAAAATGAATTTGAACCCTAAATCTGAGTGAGCACAGGCTTATAGTTATACATTTTCAAGACAATTTTTCCTTCACCCAAAAGGCAGATGGAAACAGACAAGCCTGCTTGCTGAGGCTCCGTGTTGGTGAGTGGATTTTTCCAGAGTTCCCCTAAAGGTGTCAAGCTTTATGTGGGAAGGTATGTTTTCCAGCTTCGGGTCTGGCAGGGCCCAAAGTCTTCTCTTCCGGACCCACGTGGGTGTTAAAAGACTCAGCCCCCAGGGGACCAGAGCCCCTCTTTGGCAGCTGGCATTTCCCTTCCTTTGTTGAGGGCTTCGTGTAAAAGATTGTTATGTAGCTTTTCAGGGCTTTTTTTTTTTTTTTTTGCCGGAGCCAGAAGTCCCCTCTTCACGGGTGTTCTGTGGCCCTCTCCTCCCTGGGCACTCTTTCTGCTCTAGGGCTTGTGATTGTATGTGATATGTGGTTTAAAGAATTAATTTTGCTTTAAGATAAAACTGATTTCTGGACTCAGATATTGTGTAAATTGACATGTAAGGTTTGAGTGCTGACTGCTGAGGTTTTCTGACTACGAGTTATAAAGCCCCCAAAGGGCAAAACCAGTAAGGGGAAATTCTCAAAGACATCAGGGCAAGGGGACAGATGAGGGTCCCAGGACCCATACCCACCTAGTCAGGAGGCTCCTGGGGGAGGTGGAGCGAGTATGGCTTTCAGAACAACACAGATTGGTGGTCCGAAAGCACCTCTGCCGGTTGCTACCTGAATCATCTCAAGCGAGTCCCAGGACCTCTCTGAATCAAGTCTGCATCTGCTTGGGGGTTGTGTCATGTTGGGAGAATTAATTGTAACGACACGAATGAAGGGCCTTGCCCGCTTCGGGTACTCAAGAAATATTCGTTCCTCCCCTCCCTTTCTTGGTGTTTGAGGCTGCAAGTCCCAAGACACGGGGTTGAGGGAACAGCCAATTGATCTGGGAACGAACCGAGGGAGCATGAAAGAGACAAAGACCCACTAGGATGGGCAAGCGTGCCGTGCGGTATGTCTGCTCCACGAGTTACACTCGGGGGCCCCGGTTAAAAGAAAAGGAAAGTGAAGTTGCAAGGGGGTGGGGCCGCTACCCCATCCTGTGCGCTCCTGCGCCCTGGCGTTTCCTGGTTCCCCTCGCCCACCCAGATGAGTGACCACTGTACGCACGTGCCAGCTCGGAGGCAACTCTGCGATTTCCCCAGACGTGCACCAAGCCTAAAGCACCGTGAGTCCCGTGAGTCCCTTGCCTTCGTTTCCCCCGCTGGTCTACGGGCTGTCATCTGAGCCCTTACCTCTCAGGGCTAGTCCATCTCCCAGTGGCACGCGGAGTCAGCCAGCACGGTCCAGCCAAAGCCTGACTGTTACATTGTCAAGCATCTCCTGAGCTCCTTATGCACTGGTAGCCTGAAATTGGCTGTGGTGGGAGTATTTACAGCCAGGTCAGTCAGAAAATGCTACAGATCAAGAGAGCAGCTGTTAACCATTTACCACCACGTGGCTTCCCCTGTCTCGCTAGGGCTGGGCCCCATCCTTGTCTCTATCTTCTTTTGGGTCCTGGGGAAGCAGAGTTCTTTCCTATCCGGGCCCCAGGCCCCCTCCTTCTGGCTTCCAGACAGAACTGCTGGTGGTGAGCCCCTGTCTCACTACTCTGATCTGCTTAGCATCCCAAACTAGCAGAGCTGGAAGGGAGGTTTCTGATCCTGTGGGTCCATCCTCTCATTTTGCAGATGTCAGAACCATAGGCCAACGAGGCAGGATGACGTGTTCTTTGTGGCGAAGTCAGGAGAACACACAGGTCTCCTGAACCCCAGCCCGCTGCCGACCACAGCACTTACAGAGCTGGCGTGTACTGCTGCTCTGTACATGTTGCTGGACTGAATCCATGCTTGCTGATACCCTCAGCCTGCAGACAAGCCTCAGCCGCTCTTCCTGTACCTTTGTTTCCCATCTCACCGTTCACTCTCTGAAAACATCCCGATTTCTTTCTTTACTTTTCTTTTTCTCAATTGAAATTCAATTATACAAGTAATATTGATATGTTCATAGCCTCTCTCTATAGAAAATTAAACCAGTAAAATCCATCAATTCCACCAGAAATTGTATGCACTAGGGATTCTCGCACATGTGCCCCGGGAGATATGTGCAAGAATGTTCAAGCTCCGGGCTTCCCTGGTGGCGCAGTGGTTGAGAGTCCGCCTGCCGAAGCAGGAGACACGGGTTCGTGCCCTGGTCCGGGAAGATCCCACGTGCCGCGGAGCAACTAAGCCCGTGAGCCATGGCCGCTGGGCCTGTGCGTCCGGAGCCTGTGCTCTGCAACGGGAGAGGTCACAACAGTGAGAGGCCCGCATACCGCAAAAAAAAAAAAAGAATGTTCAAGCTCTAATATGTGTGATAGCAAAAGAAAAAGAAACAAAAGAACCCATAGGTCCATAAATGGTAGATTGAATAATAAATGATAGTAGATTCCCCTAACAGGATATTCACCCAATGGAATGCTTTCGAGGAATGAAAATGAGTGACTTCTGTGAAGCCACGTACGATACTATGGATGTATCTTAAAAACATAATATTGTACGACAATGTGAATGTATTCCTTAATGCCGGTCAATCGTATGCTTAATAATGGTTAAAATGGTCAATTTTACATTATGCATATTTCACTGCAAAAAACCAAGTAAGCAAATAAATAAAACCATAATGTTGAGTGATATTGAGTGTGGGAAGCCAGCACAGAAAAGGATATGAGTAAGAGTCTATATATATGAAATATAAAACCAGGCAAAACTAAACAGTTTTGTTGTTCAGGGATACACACAACAGGTAGAACTAGAAAGAAAAGTAAGGGCGTGAGGGACACAACCTGGAGCTGCGCCCCCTGCTGGTGGAAGAAAGGTATGATCAGGAAGCTTCTAAGTTTCTGCTAATGTACTGGTCTTAGCATCGGTTTTCATATTATTATTTCTATATACTATTTTTTCTTTTTTTTTAACATCTTTATTGGAGTATAATTGCTTTACAATGGTGTGTTAGTTGCTGCTGTATAACAAAGTGAATCAGCTATACGTACACATATATCCCCATATCCCCTCCCTCTTGCGTCTCCCTCTCACCCTCCCTATCCCACCCCTCTAGGTGGCCACAAAGCACCGAGCTGATCTCCCTGTGCTATGCGGCTGCTTCCCACTAGCTAGCTATTTTACATTTGGTCGTGTGTATATGTCAGTGCTACTCTCTCACTTCGTTCCAGCTTACCCTTCCCCCTCCCCGTGTCCTCAAGTCCATTCTCTACTATTTTGTATGTTTGATATAGTTCACAATACAAAATTTTAAAATACATAAATATATTTATATATTCATACGCATATGCAAATAAAACACCTGATAGAATCAACTGCAAAACCACTTTGAAGGGACATGCCCTTGACCTGGACTTGCAGTTTGAAATCAGAAAATGCACCTGAAACAGTCTGACCTAGAGCACCTTTTTTCATCCAGGTCAGGCATTAAAACTAAATATTTGAACTTAGGCCCAGAGCTCCTAGTCACTATATATAAAGTATTGGAGCAAGATTTTTAAAAAATAATGAAACACATTAAATGCCAGTGCTCTTACTAAATATATTATTACTAAATGTTGTTACATTGTATAAGATTTTGTCATATGTTAATGTTTGAGTGAGAGCAAAAAAGATATTTTATGTAGTAAATAAATAAAAATAATATTATCTCTAAATATTCTCCCCAACTTTATTTTTTCATTTTCATTTTCATCTTTTTGGCCGTGTGGCATGAGGGATCTAGTTCCCTGACCAGGGATGGAACCTGTGGCCCCTGCATTGGGAGCATGGAGTCTTACCCACTGGACCACCAGGGAAGTCCCTTAAAATTTGCCAATTATTATTATTTTTTTGGCAGTGTCATGTGGCTCACGGGATCTCAGTAGCCCCAACCAGGGACTGAACCTGGGCCACGGCGGTGAAAGCCTGGAATCCTAACCACTAGGCCACCAGGGAACTTGTTTTCCCCAACTTTATGTCATCCATTTTTAGGTAAAAATTTAGAAGTGAAAATGGAAAAAAATACTGAACAATTATTGCTAAGACTCAAATTCCCTTTGATCAATCTCTTCCCCTCAGCCCAGGTCCTGGTCCTCTCCCTGCTCCTTCAGGGGTAATCACTGTTTCAGGTTAGTGGGGATTCTTGCAGAACTTTTTCTAAACAAACAAATTATATGTGTGTGTTTTATTACTTTAGGAACGTTCATGGCTCCAAATGAGGGAAGACCCCTTTCCCTTGTTAGGCTGTCGTTAATAAACAGGTTCTTTTTTTTATAGCAGGGAATGAAAGTTCAGAACCCCCGGAGACAGACATCTATCGGCAAAAAAACCAGATGGATTTTTCCTGTAAAGTCCATTTTATTTCCCACTTAAAAAATTATTTAGCAAAAACCAAATATTTCTCACTCTGATCTCACACCCTCTCCTACTGAGGACCCTCTGTTTGAATTTCTCAAAGCAGGGAAGACCTCTGGTCTCCGGGGAGGTGGGCGAAGAGCCTCTTGTACAGCCTGTGGTCACTACTTCTCCCCGGTGAGGATCTTACCCCCGCCTTTTATACCTGAGAGATCTTCCCGGACCGGGGCACGAACCCGTGTCTCCTGCATCGGCAGGCGGATTCTCAACCACTGCGCCACCAGGGAAGCCCACTTTCTCTTTCTTATTTGGGCATGGGAAGGTACCTCTGTTCTCTAAAGGAAATACTATACAAGCCTGAAGTAATTCTCCTAACACAGAGCCAGAAAGAAAGCCTATGGAACGAGTCATGCTTTGGTTCTCTGTACTCGTTAAAAATGATCTCTTGGAAATGAAACAGCCCAAGCCTGGCAGTTCCATGTTCTTCCTGTGTTGCTTTTGAAAGTCCGTCTTTTTCCAGATAAAGAAAGGATTGTTAATTGGCCTGGTACCCTAGCCTGCCAGGCAGAATTCTCCAAGGGCCCAGCACACTTGCGTTTTGGGTTGTGCTTTATTGCTTCATAAATGATACATAGTACACTCCTTCTAAAATTTGCTTTTTAAATCCAGTAATATGTCTTGGAGATCATTTCATGTTATACATGTAGAACTACTAGTTTTGATAGAGAATGGATGTATGTAGGCTTTTTAGCCATTCTCCTGTTTATGAATATTTAGCTTTTCCCCCAACATTTCACTATTACAAGTGTTGTCGCAGAGCATCTGCGACTTCTCTGTGCTTGTGAGAGTTTCTCTTTAGAATAAATTCTGGGCACTGGAATCGCTGAGTATAGGGTATGCACATTTTTCAATTTAATAAGTACTGGCGAGTTGCCCTCCAAAGTGGCTCTACCAATTCACACACGCAACAGCTGTGAGATGAGGGCACGTCTGCTCACATCCTGCCAGCCTTTCATATTAGCAAACCATTTTAGACAATCGACTTGAGGGAATACATCCTTCTGATTACCAGCGAGCCCCAGCACCTTTCCATGATCATTGGCCGTTTGTATTGCCTCTTTGTGACTGATGACTTTTCTCCCTGGGTCACCACCAGTGTCTCGGCTCTTGCCTACAAAAATCCTCTGTTTGGGGACCCAACCTGCAGGGCCTCTGCCACTTCCGTGGATCGCTTTGGAAGGTTTGCCATCCGCTCTGGGAGCTGAGACAAGCCTCCTTGTGGTGGGTGAGATCACTCCTGTCTCCCTTACAAACCTCCAGAGACTTCAGATCTGCGCGGAGGTGGTACCCCTTACCGCATTTGCAAGATGCCAGTGGGACTCAGGGAACCCCCAGACCCTTCTGCTTCAACATTAGACACCTTCCTAAGACTACACTTTCTTCTGGCCCAGACTGAAGGGCAACTTGGTGCATGTTGACTCTTTAAAAATTGAGATAAAATTCAACATTTTAACCAGTGGATTTTAGGATTTTTCCCAACATCGTGCAAATAGCCCCATTATCTAATTCCAAAACATTCCCATCTCCCCTAAAAGAAACCTCAGACCCACTAACAGTCAGTCCCACTTTCCCCCTCCCCCATCTCCGGGCAATCATTAATCTATTTTTAAAATATATTTATTTTATTATTTGTTTGGCTGCATTGGATCTTCGTTGCTGTGCGCGGGCTTTCTCTAGTTGTGGCGAGCGGGGGCTACTCTTCCTTGCGGTGCGCGGGCTTCACATTGCGGTGGCTTCTCTTGTTGCAGAGCATGGGCTCTAGGCGCGCGGGCTTCAGTAGTTGTGGCACGCAGGCTCAGTAGTTGTGGCGCACGGGCTTAGTTGCTCCACGGCATGTGGGGTCTTCCCAGACCAGGGCTTGAACCCGTGTCCCCTGCATCGGCAGGCGAACTCTCAACCACTGCACCACCAGGGAAGCCCTACTTAAATTATTTTTAATAAAAGAAGTTCAAAAAAATATTTTTGATTTTGTCTAAGTCCGTACCCTTCTGATGGGTTTTGATTGTCATCCTGCCTTCTGGAGCTAAAATTGCCTCCTCAGTAGAGTGCACGGCAGCCTGGGATCCCGACACAAGCTGCAGCTAATTTTCAGTAACTCTTCCCTTAGGGCTCAGTGAATACTGGATGTTCTCCTCATCCTGTCTGAACAGGTCACAGTTCTCTAGAGGTGTCTTAACACTGTCCATGGGCATCTGCACGCCTCTGCAGGGCTCTGTTCACGACCCTGAAACCACGCTAAAGACTGAGACTTGGGTGAGGACCCTGCAGACCAGGAGTAACCGGGGGAGTGGAAAGCAGAAGTGTGCGCTACGATCGCCTCGGATCAGGATCTTCACAATTCAAATTACACGTTCCAGGCCGACCCCAGGGAGGTATGTGGGGTCCAGGTTCACCTCTATGGAAAGGGCTGAGGCTAGCAAGAACATACGCAAAGTTCGCACCAAAAGGAGCAGTGAGGCTTCCTGGGCGACACTGGGTGTAGGTAGAAGGGCTTTCTAGGCCGATTGTATAAACCAGGAGCTTCAAGCTTTGGCTCAGAGCAGGAGAAGCTTCTCTGAGCTGAGGCAAGAGGCCAGGTGTCCCATCTGTCTGGGCATTTGGTGCCCCCTTGTGGCGGAATAATGGTTCTGTCTTCAGAGGGTCCCATGATCCTCAGGAACCTCTGGCTCCAAGGCCATCGCTGATAAAACATAAGGGCAGGGATTTCCCCGGTGGCGCAGTGGTCAAGAATCCGCCTGCCGATGCAGGGGACACGGGTTCGAGACCTGGTCCGGGAAGATCCCACATGCCGCGGAGCAACTAAGCCCGTGTGCCACAACTACTGAGCCTGTGCTCTAGATCCTGGGAGCCACAACTAGTGAGCCCACATACCACAACTACTGAAGCCCTCGAGCCTAGAGCCCGTGCTCCGCAACAAGAGAAAGCCCGTGCGCAGCAACAAAGACCCAACCAAAAATAAAAATAAATAAATACATAAATTAAAACAAACAAACATAAGGGCAGGGATGCCAGACATCTGCCATCCCCCCAAAACTTCTCTGTGTCTGCAGAGCAGGCGGGTTTCAGCAAGTCCCAGGGATTTGGGGAAGCCCCTGAGGGAGGGCCCCCTGGGAATGGCCAGATGGACTCAGTTCCAAGGACTCCAGTCTATGGCTGTTGAGGAATCTGTCTTGGGTATTATCAGATCTTAAAAGCCCTTGTACTCCCCAGCCTATTTTTTCCCAGACTCTAGACCAGTGGTTCTTACTCAGCTTTTCTGGGTCAAGGGGCTCCTTTGAGAGTCTGAAGAAAGATATTGATCTCTCTGTGGAAAATGCACACGCACACAATATTGTGAATCGAGTTTCAGGGAATCAGTGGACTCTTTAGGGATCCAGGAGATAGTCTGTAAAAGCCCCTACTCTAGACCTCTGCTTCTGTTAGCTTCTCAGAAGCTTGATGCCCTCGAATAGATTTGCTGCCTTTCTGGGGAAACTGGCAAGGTCCGCTTAAGGAAAATACCTCTGATCAGGGAGGAAGAACTCAGGGTAAAATTTCCTCTCGTGAGAGAAGTAACATTAGCTTCAAGGAGGCTAAAGAGCTGCCTAGGGTAGAGAAATAGTTATTCCTTTTGTGCAAATATCTGAGAAAGATACATAACAAATAGTTAAAGTACATAATGAGATGGAAGGCAATCTACTCTCTGGAAGTGTTTCCTAAAGGAGATCCTCTTAAACTCTATTTCAGATGGTCTGAAAGGTCTCAGAGGCAAGACAAAATATTTAAGAGATTCAAAAAACTCACGGTAGACTGCTTCTAGAATAGAACTTAAACAAACGGATCCATGTTCCTTTAAGCTGCACCTTTAAAGGGATTTTCTTTTGGTTGGCTTCTATTCATCTGCTCACCAGCCATTTACTTAACGCATATTGGAAAAGAGAATTCTAGTGTTGGTAAGAACTTCAGGCATCTCTCATTCTGATTCCTTTATTCTCAAAAAAGCATCATGAGGACCAGAGAGGTAACATGTCACTCATTTATTCATTCATTCAAGTTTACAGATCACTTCCCATGTGTTAGGAACTGGAATTTGTATGAAGAATAAAAGAGGAAAAAGCATTGAGAATAATCTAATGGGGGTAGGGAGGTATGTAGACAAACAACCATAATTCAATAAACATAATTGCCTTAATGGGGGCTATTCCAAAAGCAGAGGAAGCTTAGCCAAAACCCCTACTACAGCTGCTAGAGGAAGATCACTTTGCAGAGGAAGTAGAGGTTGAGCTGAGACTTGGTGGATGAGTAGGGGTTGTCAGGTGGGCTAACTGTGTTTGCTCCAGGCTTTGGAAATGGTATGCAGGTTGGTCTGTGCAGAATGGTGCCAGACCAAGGGATGATAGGGGCCTGAAACCCAGCCTGCACTCCGCTGGGAAAAGGAGGTCCCTTTTCCTAATTTTCACAAAGGCAGAGTATAGACTACCAGTCCTGAGATGTGGGCAGAAGCACAGAAATGTACAAGAGCAAGGTATGCTCTGAGAACTCTTAGTTCTCAGAACCATAGCTCAGAATTGCTAGCATAAAAGGAGGCGGAGAGGTGATGAGTCTATAGCCAGGTGAGTCCGGACAGGGGTCTGGGCAGGTGACTGAGGCCACTCTTCCAATCAAGTTGTGGACTAGTTCCGTTACACAATGATGTTCCCTGGTGCCGGTTTCTAATCTACCTCCCTCAACCCCAACCCCCTCATCTAAAATTAGATGATACAACCATCATTCTAGTTTTAATCACCATAGATTAGTTTTGCCTGTTTCTTCTCAGGCTCTATCCACCACCCCACACTGGAAACGCACCTCATGAAAACCTGTTTTTAAAAGCCAGTTAAATGTGGATCTCACCCGTGTTTTCCCTTCTTTTAAGCACTAAATCTCTTCCACTTTTTGCCCTTTGGGGGCACTCTCTGATGTATTCAAGCAACTATTTTTAATATTTAAAAATATCTATCTATTATCTATCTATCTATCTATAGATAAATATAAATATCTATCATCTATCTATTGTCTATCCATCTACCTATGGATAAATGTTTATCTATCATCTATCTATTATCTATCTACCTATAGATAAATATAAATATCTATCATCTATTATCTATCTATCCAAAACAACTATTCTGCCATTATCAGAACATGGTTTGATCTTTTAACAGTGTTGTCAAACTTCAGCTAATCTGTGTACAAGAATATTGAAGAACTAGTTGGCTGTTTTCTAGACTAGAAAATGCTGGCAGAGTCGAATTCTTAAAGGGAAACAGCTCGTGCATCCATCCTTCTAACACACTTAGATTCACTAGGCACTTATTGGCATCAGGCAATTTTGCCGGAAGCAGGAATGTCTGAGGTACAATTCCCACCTTCAAGAACCTGACAGTCTAGTGAAAAACCAACCAACAAACCAACACTTGTATGGTGTCTAGCAGTTTATGAAGCACATGCCCTGTCACATTTAATTTTCATTGTTCACTTCTGTTGTTTCCCCCACTTTACAGATGTGGAAACTCTGACCACAACCCCCGATTTCTTGCTCAACTGCTCCCTTTGTGCCTGTTCTTCACTCAGGGCTGCCAGTCTGTGGCCTCCTCTGCTTGGTTTCCAGCCATCAACTCCCTCCATTTTCACTTCCCTTTCTGTCCATCTTAGATCTTACACTATTTCTGTCTCTATCTTGTCGACACTATACAACCCTTACCTCTTTTTGTTGTTGTTGTTCACATGGCATGTGGGATCTTAGTTCCCCGACCAGGGACTGAACTCATGCCCCCTGCATTGGAATCGTGGAGTCTTAGCCACTGGACTGCCAGGGAAGTCTCTCCCTCGCCTCTCTGACCTTTAATCAAACCTTTGTAGAAACACCCCAATCCTGGATGAATGGAACTATATCCATCTCCACGTGTGCAGCTGGGTTTCTGAGCACCATGGGGCAAGTCCACATGCCAGCATAGATCCGTACTTCAGTTTATCACCTACCGAGTCCCCAGCTCTGCCTGGTGACCCTGATATGTCCTTCTGGTCAACCTGCTCTTTCCCGCCCTGCAATGACCATTCACGCTTCCTCTACTCAAACTTCCTAGCACTATCTCATTTTTTCACTCTCAACAGATAACTCGGCATCCATCTTCGCCAAAAATCCAAACACTACCAAATTAACAAATACACCTGCATTTGCACACATCCTCACCCTCCTCTCCCCTTACAACACACAAAGGTCCCTCCTCCGGTCTAAGGCCAGTTCCTCCACATGCACTCTGAACCCCATTTTCTGCTTAGAAACCTTCTGCTATTGATTATTCCCTCACTTCTGAGGCGCCAACCATTTCTTCTCTACTGGCTCCTTCCCCAAAACTTTAAAATATGCTCAGCTTCTCCTCATCTTAAAAAAAAAAAAATCTTCCACTCAATATTGTTAAGATTTCAGTTCTTCCCAACTTGATCTGTAGATGCAACGCAATCGCAATCAAAATCCCAGCAAATTATTTTGTGTATATTGACAAACTGACTTTAAAGTTTATATGAGAGGCAAAACGACCCAGAATAGCCAACTCAATATCAAAGAACAAAGTCACAGTACTGACACTTCAAGACTTACTATAAAGCTATAGAAATCAAGATACTATGGGATGAGCAAAAGAATTAACAAATAGATCAACACAACAGAATAGAGAGGCCAGAAATAGACCCCCACAAATACAGTCAACTGATCTTTGGCAAAGGAGCAAAGGCAAGTCAATGGAGAAAGGATAGTCTTTTCAACAAATGGCACTGGGACAATTGGATATCCACGTGCGAAAAAATAAGTTTAGAACAGACCTTACACTTTTCACAAAAATTAACTCAAAATGGATCATAGAGCTAAGTGTAAAATTCAAAACTACAACACTGCTAGAAGATAATATAGGAGAAAATCTAGGTGATCTTGGGTTTGGCAATGACTTTTTTTTTTTTTGGCCACTCCGCGAGGCTTGTGGGATCTTAGTTCCAGGACCAGGAATTGAACCTGGGCTCCCGGCAATGAGAACCCCAAGTCCTAACCACTGGATGGCCAGGGAATTCCCTTGGCAATGACTTTTTAAATGCAACAGCAAACGTACTATCCATGAAAAAAATTTTGATAGATGAGACTCCATTCAAATGAAAAGCTGCTCTGTGAAAAGACACTGGTAAGAGAATGAAAAAACAAGCCCCAGACTGTGAGAAAATATTGGCAAAACACAAATCTAGTAGAAGACTTGTATTAAAAATATACAAAGAATTCTTAAAACTCAGCAATAAGTAAACAAACAAGCCAATTAAAAAATGAGCCAAAAAGGGAATTCCCTGGCTATCCAGTGGTTAGGACTCTGTGCTCTCACTGCCGAGGGCCTGGGTTCAATCCCTGGTTGGGGAACTAAAATTCCACAAGCCATGTGGCTCGGCCAAAAAAAAAAACACAAAAAGATCTTAGCAGACACCTCACCAAAGAAGATATAGAGATGGCAAACAAGCGTATGAAAAGATGCTCCACGTCATATGTCATGAGGGAAATGCAAGTTAAAACAACAAGATACTACTGTACTACACGCCTATTAGAATGGCTAAAATCCAAAACATCGACAATACCAATCACTGGTGAATATATGCCGCAACGGGAACTCTCATTCATTGCTGGTGGGAGTGCAAAATGGTGCAGCCACTTTGGAAGACAGTTCAGCAATTTCTTACAAAGCTAAACATAGTCTTACCGTATGATCCAGCAACTGCAATCCTTGGCATTTACTCAAAGGAGATGAAAACGTATGTCCACACAAAAACCTGCACATGTATGTTTTAGCAGCTTTATTCATAATTGCCAAAACTTGGAAGTAACCAAGATATCTTCTATAAGTGAATGGATAAATAAACTGTGGTACATCCACACAATGAAAAATTATTGTGCAATAGAAATGAGCTATCAAGCCACAAAAAAACATGGAGGAGGGCTTCCCCGATGGTGCAGTGGTTGAGAGTCCGCCTGCCGATGCAGGGGACGCGGGTTCGTGCCCCGGTCCGGGAGGATCCCACGTGCCGCGGAGCGGCTGGGCCCGTGAGTCGTGGCCGCTGAGCCTGCGCGTCCGGAGCCTGTGCTCCGCAACGGGAGAGGTCACAACAGTGAGAGGCCCGCATACCGCAAAAAAAAAAAAAAAAAAAAAACACAACACGGAGGAAACTTAAAGCCATGTTGCTAAGTGAAAGAAGCCAGTTTGATAAGGCTACATACTGTATGATTCCAACTATATGATATTCTGTAAAAAGCAAAACTATAGTGACATTAAAAAGATCAGGGGTTGCCAGGGGCTTGGAGAGAGGGAGGAATGAAGAGGTGAATCACAGGGGATTTTAAGGGCAGTGAAGGTACTCTGTGTGATACTGTAATGATGGATATGGGACATACATTTGTCAAAACCCATAGAGAGTGAACTCTAATGTAAACTATGGACTTTAGTTAGTAATAATGTATCAATTTTGGTTCATTAATTGTAACAAATGTACCACTAATGCAAGATGTTAATAGTAGGGGAAACCTTGTGTGTGGAGGGGGAGAAAGGGTATCTGGAAACTCTCTGTACTTTCTGTGCAATCTTTCTGTAAACCTAAGCTTTAAGAAATAAAGTCTACTAATTCTAACAAAACAACACAAAAACCACCTTTCTTTCATTCTATGCCCCCTTCCAGCTATTGTCATTTCTCTTCTCCCATCATAGCCAAACTTCTTGAAAGAATTTGTCTAAGTTAACACAGAAAATAATAATTTCCATTTGTTGAATTCTTACCCTGTGCTAAACACTTTATGTAGACTGTTGTCTTTACTCCTCACAGCAATCCTATTGCATTGGTACTATTTTTATAGATTTGGATCTTGAAGTGCAAGAAGTTTGAGTTACTTGGCCAACTTCACATCGTTAGTAAGTGGCGGGACCAGTATTTGAGGACAGGCTGCTGGACCTTAGAGGCCGTGCTGTTCAATCACTCTGCTCAGGGGCTCCGTTTCTCTCCAGGGTCTCGGCATAGCGTGGCCCTATGGACACCATTAAACTGTAGTCTGCGTACATGGTGCCTCGGGGGGTGTAATCTGCAAGGCGCCTCCTGCAGCTGTGCCGCGTGGTGGCCCTGCTTACCTCCCACCCAGCCTTCATCGCACTCCGTCCCCGTATCTTCATTGGACCTACTCTTGCCGAGGTCAGTGACTACGTAAATCCAATGGACACTTTCCGATCTTCATCTCATTTGACCTCTCAGGAGCATCTGACGTAGCTGACCACTCCTTTCTGTTTAAAACTTTTTTTTTTCCCCAGACAGCATATTTCCTTAGTTTCTTCCTACTTCTTTCACTATTCCTCTTCAGCTTCCTTTGCTAGCTCTTCCTCTTCTACGTGACCATTAAATGTGGGCACTCCACAGGGTCTTGTCCTAAGTCCCCTTTTCTTGTCACCTTCCTACATGCTGTCAGTGATCTTCTCTCATGCGTCAGTTATCATCTGTCTATCCAGGACTCCCACATGTACATCTCCAATCTATTCAGCACCAAATTTTGCTTGTCTCACAGGCACTTGATACTAAAATGATCAAAACTGAATCCTTTGCCATGCTTAACCCAAACCTGTTCCCTTTCATTGTACTGTGTGAAATATACATCCTAGCAGAAAATTGCATAAGCATGTATGTATAGTCTATGAATGACTATAATGTGAAATGACTATGTAATTACCACCTAAACCCAGAGATGGAGCATTACGGGAAGCTCAGAAGTCATCCATCCTCTTCGACCATAATCAACTTCTTCCTTCCTAGAACGATGACTACAGTCTCTGGTGAGGATCATTTCTTGCTTCTTGCTATATTAGCTTCACCACTTATGTGTGTATGCCTAAACAAGGTAGTTTAGTTTTTTAAACTGTATGAATGGAATCACACTGTATGTTTTCTCTTTTGTCTTGCTTCTTTTTCCTCAACAAAATGTTCATGAGATTTATGCATACTGCCACGTTTCACCACTGTTCATGCATTTTCAGCACTATATAGCATTCCATTGTGTGTCTACACCATTATTTATTTATTTATTTATTTTTTAGTCTACAAATAACATTTTATTATGCTTGCTTTATTAAATATCTAGCCATCCCTCTGTCTACCCATCATTCCATGGACTTTTTTTTCTTTTTCTTTTTTTTTTAACAACTTTATTTGAGTATAACTGTTTTACAATAGTGTTAGTTTCTCTTTTACAACAAAATGAATCAGTTATACATATACATATGTTCCCATAACTCTTCCCTCTTTTGTCACCCTCCCTCCCACCCTCCCTATCCCACCCCTCTAGGTGGTCACTAAGTACAGAGCTGATCTCCCTGTGCTATGTGGCAGCTTCCCACTAGCTATCTAATTTACATTTGGTAGTGTGTATATGTCCCTGCCACTCTCTCACATCGTCACAGCTTACCCTTCCCCCTCCCCATATCCTCAAGTCCATGCTCTAGTAGGTCTGTGTTTTATTCCCATCCTACCACTAATCTCTTCATGACATTTTTTTTTTTTTTTTAGATTCCATATATATGTGTTAGCATACAGTATTTGTTTTTATCCTTCTGACTTACTTCACTCTGTATGACAGATTCCAGGTCTATCCACTACACCATTATTTATGATGGTGAACGTTGGGTTCACTTCCTGCTTCTATACTGACCCTAGTGTACGTGTATACTGGTAACCGTATGCGTGGCTCTCTCTGGGTATATACCCAGGAGTGGACTTGCTGGGTCACAAGGCGTTGTCAGCTTTACTAGACAATGCTAAACTGATTTCCAAAGCGATTGAACCGACCAACATTTCCTGGACTTTATGTGGGAGTCGAAGTTGCTCTACACACTTATCAACTTTTAGTACCATGTATTGTCAGAGTTTTGAATTTTTGCCAGTCTGGTGGATGTGGTTTTATTTGTACTTCTCTGATGTCTAACGAGGCTAAGCACATTTTTAAATGTTTATTAGCCATTTAGAATTCTTTTATGGTGAGGCAAGGATTTAAGCTTTTGACGTTCATATGTCTGGATTCTCAGTGTCTCTTAGATTTTTTTTTCTGGGTAATTCCCTACTATCTTGTCATTTCTCTGGTACTTCTTCCATGATTAAAAAAAAAATGTCCATTATTTCTAGTTTCTTTCAGCCAGAGGTTTGTACTTGGAAGACTTAGCCTGTTATTACTAAAAACTGGACTTCTGTTTTCTTTTAAAAAGTACTTTCAATGAAATATTTCTGGCATATAACAAAGTGTAGATAATAATATAACTAATCACACATGTAGCCATGACTCAGCTTAAAAAATGAAACATTGCTCGTAAAATTGAGGCCCATTTGTATATCCCTTTCCCCTCTCTTTATCCCCAGTATAATATCCTGAATTTGGTTTCATCATTTCCATGCATATTTTAATAATTTTCTACAAATATCTCTATAATATATATATATTTTGCATGTTTCTTAACTTCGTATAAATGGTATTAAACTATGTGTATCTTTTTACCAACTGGCCTTTTCTTTTTTTGGTCTCTGCTGCTTATCAACATGGGTAAATTTCAAACACAGATGTATATATGTTATATATATGTATCTGTATATATATAAATACAACATAATAGTAAAAATGAAAGAACTAAAGTTACATGTATCAATTTTTTTTACTATTTACGATATTACTACATTTTACTATTGTATTTTTTAAAATTAATTTATTTTTGGCTGCTTTGGATCTTCGTTGCTGTGTGCAGGCTTTCTCTAGTTGTGGCGAGCGGTGGCTTCTCTTGTTGCAGAGCATGGGCTCTAGGCACATGGGCTTCAGTAGTTGTGGCACGTGGTCTCAGTAGTTGTGGCTCGTGGGCTCTAGAGCACAGGCTCAGTAGTTGTGGCGCACGGGCTTAGTTGCTCCGCGGCATGTGGGATCTTCCCGAACCAGGGCTCAAACCCATGTCCCCTGCATCGGCAGGTGGATTCTTAACCACCGCGCCACCAGGGAAGCCCTGTCTTTTTCTTACTGATTTTTTTTAAGCATTCTGGATACTAATTCTTTGTCAATTATATGAATTGTAAATATCTTCTGCTAGTCTGTCCTTTATAGTGTCTTTCAAAGGACAGAAGTTTTACATTTCAATATAATCAAATGTATTAAACCTTCACAGTGTTCTAGTTCAGTAAATGACATCATCACCCATTCAGTGCCCAGGCCACAAATCTGGGAGTCATCCTTGGCTTCCTGCTTCTCCCTTACTTCCCACATCCAATCAGTTAGCAAGTTCTATTTACTCTACACCCCAAGTATCTCTGGAGTCCATCTTCTTTTTTTTTTTTTTGCAGTATGCGGGCCTCTCACTGTCGTGGCCTCTCCCGCTGCGGAGCACAGGCTTTGGACGCGCAGGCTCAGCGGCCACGGCTCACGGGCCCAGCTGCTCTGCGGCACGTGGGATCTTCCCGGACCGGGGCACGAACCCGTGTCCCCTGCATCGGCAGGCGGATTCTCAACCACCGCACCACCAGGGAAGCCCAGAGTCCATCTTCTTTCTATCCCCACTGCTAAGAGCCTTGTCCAGGTGACCATCACCTCCTTCACATATGACAGCAATGGGCTCCTCCTAGCATCTCCACACCCTTCCTCGCTTGCTACCAGCAAATCCATTCTCCCCACTGTAGTCAGAGTAGTATTTAAAGTTGCATATCTGGTGGTGATCATTTTGAAATGTATAGAAATATAGAATCACTATGCTGTGCACCAGGAGCTAACATAGTGTTGTAGGTCAACTGTACTTCAGAAACAAACAAACAAACTCATAGAACAAGAGATCAGATTTGTGGTTACCAGAGGAGGGAGAATCGGATGAAGGTAGCCAGAAGGTACAAACTTCCAGTTATAAGAGAGACACTAAGGATGTAATGTACAACATGAGAAATGTAATTAACACTGCTTATGTTATATATGAAAATTGTTAAGAAAGTAAATCCTAAGAGTTCTCAGCACAAGGAAAAGAATGTTTTTTATATTTCTTTTATTTTGTATCTGAGATGATGGATGTTCACTAAGCTTATTGTGGTCATAATTTCACGATACGTGTAAGTCACCTCACTATTCTGTACACCTTAAACTTATACAATGCTGGAGGTCAATTATATCTCAGTAAAACGGGAAGGGAGATAACGTTACATAGCTGATCAGTTTATTCTTCTGCTTAACACCCTTTAGTGGACGTCTGATCTAAACTGAAATGCTGGCAAGAGTATTGCTCTCATCTGCACAAGAAAATAGCTAGAAAAACTGCACATGACTTTTCTTGATCTCATCAGAGAACGGAGGTCATAGGACAAACAATTAACCCGGAATCTAGAGGGTGACAGGCACCTACACGGAGAAATAGGACCTGTGATTTGCTTACTTGAGAAAGAGGATTAAACTAGACTTTTTAACAATTTAAGTAATTAATTAGGCTGTGTTGGGTCTTCGTTGCTGTGCGTGGGCTTTCTCTAGTTGTGGTGAGAGGGGGTCACTCTTCGTTGCAGTGCGCGGGCTTCTCACTGCGGTGGCTTCGGTAGTTGTGGCACGTGGGCTCAGTAGTTGTGGCACAGGCTCAGTAGTTGTGGCACACGGGCTTAGTTGCTTCGCGGCATGTGGGATCTTCCCGGACCAGAGCTCAAACCCGTGTCCCTTGCATTGGCAGGCGGATTCTTAACCACTGCGCCACCAGGTAAGTCCCTAGAATTTTTTAAACCAAATTAATAAAGGCCTAGGATTGACTACTGAGAGAGTTTGGACCCCCTGGGAGCTAGAGACACAGAAGGGTTTACATTCCCTTTCAGGCTTTTCCTTCAGGAGCCCCCACCGGTCACCCACAGGAAGACAGTGGAAATGGGGGAGGGTTCTGATAACCTCCCCTCCTCCCCGCTGCTGGCTATCACTGTTAAAATTCCACTCCTCTCAGACTTCATCTGCACGAGAAAGGTCATCAAAACCTGTAGGCTGAGAGCATTGATAGAAATCCACTGAAATCGGGGAAGAGGATCAGGGAAAAAAAGAAGCTCTTCCCTTCAGGGAGAACAGGAACGCATGCTGGGCCCAGCAGTTCGTCTGGAGAAGAGGGGGGAACACTTGTGAAGGTCACTGCCCCCCGAGACCCAGGTTCAGAGTGCCTGCCTAAGGCTCTGGCGATAACACCAGAGAACACGAATCCTCCTCTACCTCCCACCACCGCATGAACAAGCATCCAGTCAAATTAACAGAAATACACCTGGGAGAGCTTGCAAGAGACAGACTCGCTCTGGGAAACAGCCCGAAGGGAAGATGCAAAGTCAAGTGGGGAGACACAAACAAGGAACCCTGAAAGGAACTTGAAGACCCCAGCGCACTGCAGTAGCAAAGCAAACTTCAAGCCCAGTCCAACTCCTGACTAGGTGAATGGAGATGAAATTGCAGAACTTGGAATGGGACTTGAACCCTTGGGCTGGGACTCAAACCCAGCCAAAACCCAGACTGGGACTTGAACACACAGTCTTTTAATTAAAATCTCACAGCTGGTCTCAGGACTTAATGAAACTCAGGTGAGAGAGGCCCTGAAATATGGGGTGGTTAGTTTTTACAGGCTGGGTCATTTCATAGGCTAATGGGTGGGAGGATTATTTCAACTATCTGGGGGAAGGGGGGGGGGATTTCCAGGAACTGGGCCACCGCCCACTTTTGGGGCCTTTTATGGTTGGCCTTGGGGGCCTGTGGCTGTTTCATTTAGCACGTGCTAATGTATTACAGTAAGCGTATAATGAGGCTCAAGGTCGCTGGAGGTTGAATCTTCCACCATCTGGGACCTAGTTGGTTCTAACCAGTTTATGGCATTCTCAATGACTATGTCATTCTTTTAGGGTTGTTCTTCCCCCTTCCCTTCTGTTTCAGAAACCCTGACACTTAAAGGGCTGGCAGAAGGAAAAGAAATGCTCATCTTCGAGCATAAAAAATAAGTACATCAGTATCTATGGTGTTATGCAGCATGTCCAGATTTCAACAAAAAAATCACAAGGCACACAGAAAGGAAAGATAAGACACAATCTGAAGAGACAAAGAATCATCAGAAAAAGACTCAGATATGATATCAGATGTGGAATTTAAAATAACTATGATTAATATGTTAAAGACTTTAATGGAAAGGTAGATAATGTGCCAAGATCAAATGGATGGTTTCAGCAGAGGAAAAACCGTAAGAATCAAATGCAGACGCTTAAAATAAAAACATAGTAACAGAAACGAAGAATGCCTTTGACAGGCTCATCAGGACACTCCGTACAGCCAAGAAAAGGACTAGTGAACTTGAATATGTCTATAGAAATTACCCAGGGGAATACCAGGTACAGCTTTATGGTCATAAATTTGATAACTTGGATGAAATGGACTGATTCTTTGAAAGACAAAGACCAAAACTCACTCAACAGATAACCTGAAAGAAATTGAGTTGATAGTTAAAAACCTTCCAGTAAATAGAACTCCAGGCTGAGATTATAAAAATAAATTGATAGGGCTTCCCTGGTGGTGCAGTGGTTGAGAGTCCGCCTGCCGATGCAGGGGTCACGGGTTCGTGCCCCGGTCCGGGAAGATCCCACATGCCGCGGAGCGGCTGGGCCCGTGAGCCATGGCCGCTGAGCCTGCGCGTCCGGAGCCTGTGCTCCGCAACGGGAGAGGCCACAACGGTGAGAGGACGGCGTACCGCAAAAAAAAAAAAAAAAAAATTGATAAATTATACCAACACTTAAGAAAGAAATAATACCAATTCTACACAGTGTCTTGCAGAGAAGAGAAGAGGGACTACTTCCTCACCAATTTTACAAAACTAGCTTTACTATAATATCAAAAGCAGACAAAGAAATTACAAGAAAAAAAATTGCAGACACCAGTATTCCTCATAAACACTGGTGCAGAATTCTTCAACAAAATATCAACAATCAAATCAAGTAATATGTAAAAAGGATAATATATTTGGTTAAACATTCAGAAATCAATCAATGTAATACATCACATCAATGGACCAAATAGGAAAAACCATATAATCATCTCAGTAGATGCTGAAAAAGTATTTGGCAAAATTTTAAATTCATTCATGATAAAACCTTCCAGCAAATTAGGACTAGAGGGGAACTTCCTTAACCTCATAAAGAATATCTATGAGCAACCCACAGGTAACATCAAACCTAATGGTGACAGAATGAATAAAGTTCAGGAACAAGACAGGATATCCTCTCTCACTCCAGTGACATAATAAGACATACGTGTTTGGCCTCTGCCCCCAGATCCTGACACAGAGCTCCTAAAACCCTTTGTAATTTCCTGAGTGATAGGGCTGCTAGGAGCATCTTTTGTTCTAAATTTGGTCTTTGGTTCCTGGCAGTACTCCTAAAACCTTTGGGGTTTCCTAGGTAATAGGAGTGTCATTTGTTCTAACGAGGTGACTCTGGGTGGGCTCCTGGGTGACTTCAGGATGGGAACTGTTCACCAGAAAGACTAAGCCATGATTAGCGGCTTGGAACTTTCAGCCCTACTCACCCATCCCCCAGGAAGGGGAGAGGGGCCGAGGATTGAGTTAGTAATTGATTAGGCTTACGTGAGGAGAACGCCGTAAAAATCCCCAAACCATGGGGTTCAGAGAGCTTCCACGTTGGTGAACACGTCCACGAGCTGGGAGGGGGTTGCTCCTCAAGCTCTGTGGGGACCGTACCACCTGTATTCTGGACACTTCCAGACTTTGTTCTATGTACCTCTTTATCTGGCTGCTCATTTGTATCTTTTATAATATCCTTTATAATAAACCTATAATAGTAAACAAAGTGTTTCCCTGAGTTCTGTAAGCTGTTATAGCAAATTATGGAACCTGACGAGGGGGTCTTGGGGGCCCCTAATTTGTTGCCACGTTGGACAGAAGTGTGGGTAACCTTCTAACTCTGGGTGCTTAGTGTCAAAACTGAACTAAATTGTAGCACACCCAGTAGGTGTGAGGACTGAAGGGTATCTTGCTGTGGAAAACCCACACATTTGGTGTAAGAAGTGTTGTGACTAGAAGCAGATCTTATTAATATCTGTCAGAGAAGTGGGATTTGCTAAAACAGCCTTGGCTCATGGAACACTTGTGGTTTGGGAAAGAGAAGTATGAAAGGGTGCAGGATGAGGAAGCTTTGATCCCGGCTGGCTACCTAGTCACGCATAGTCTGAAACTGTTGCTGTACTGTGATCAGTTACCAGTGGGATTTAGAAATGGCGGTAGACTCAGTTCCCAAGGACAGTTGGCTTATTGGATACCAAAGAAGAAATGACAAACAATCAGAAGCATGCTAAAGACACAGTCCCTTAGTTATTGTTAGCTGATGTAGTGAAAGTGAAAGTAAAAGAGAGAGCTACAGACCTGATGTTGGACCAAACTCAGATTGAGGCCAGCCTGAGCTTTGGCCACAAAGCTGCTCTCAAGGGAAACGTTGGGCCAGGACAACAGAAAGCACCAGAAGGTAGCCAAGATGGGGGAGGACAAAACGAACAAGCTACTGAAACCAGGGAGTATAGTGAGAAGGAATTGTCTCATTTCGTAGACTGGTATCATCAACTTCCTCCAGAACTTTCACTGAGACAGATTGTGAGGGTATTTAATTTGGGGGCTGTGTCTTTGGTTGTGATGCTGCTGAGTGGAACGTGTTGGGTTGACACCGGAGCACTGTTGAACGGTCACGGATGGCTGGATGAAAGCCATTGTCAAGTGTGTTTATCCTGAGAGGAGGGATACCCAGCTCCCCCTGTAAATGCCAAGTGGAACAGCCCAGATGAAGCAGCTTATATGCCTCACGTACAAGCCCTGCAGGACTGGCTTTGTGATTTCCAGGACACTCACCTGCTGATCATACCTGTTACCCAGGTCATAGGAAATGCTGCGATTAAAGGGACCCGTTTAGCAGGCACACCTCAGATAAGCTCCCTGCTTCAAAATTGGACGACAATCCCAGAAGCCCTATCCGACTCGCTGTCTCAACTTCCTTGCGTGATTCTTACTGATATCAAGACCATTAAAGTGATGAACGAGAAAATGGGGTGAGACAGAGGGGGGCGGCCAGGGCAGTCCCATCGGGGTGGGAGTCTGGAGATGGTTATTGAGAAATGAGCTGAATGATGGTGGACTTTTAATGGTGTTGAAACAAAGCTGTTGATAAATTCTACTGAAGGTTGGGTGGACCCGTGGGATCCCCTGCTGGCCCCCCAACATTAAAAGGCCCTAAATTAGTTTGTTCCATTTACCCCATTTTGTAGGAGTTTTGAAAATCGGAAGGCAAAGATTATGAAGAGAAATGTGTGGGGAAGTGCTTAGCTTAATCAAGGTAAAGATTGGTGGAGAGGCCAGGGTCTTCTTGGTTCCCCCCCCCAACTGGGGACTCAAGGCCATATGCATGTGAGTGGATAAAATGGCTTGGATAGGGGGAGGAGGCTTTTCTGGGCTTGACAGGAGAGCCCTATGCACTGTGATTTCAAAACCTGTTGGTGAAGTCATAACAAGGCTAAGATTAGATTAGGAGGATATGCAGATGCCATGGCTGATGGAATTTAGGTGAAAGTTTGGATGAAAACTGATGTTGATGGTAGTTCCAAAACAAAGGGAATATCCAGTTTGGAAAGCTGCATTAAGACTGTTGGATAGAAAGACTGATAGTAGTGGGTCATCTCTCATTGGGCTGAATTTCGTGCTGTTTTCTAGCAGTGATGAAAGAATTGAACAATGGTAAAAAGCCCTTATGTCTGGCTTTTTACAGACTCACGGACAGTAGCCAGTGGCTTGGCCCTATGTTCAAGGTAAATGGGCAACGGAAGACTGGGCCAATACGGGGGTGCCTGTATGGGGCACAGCCAGGTGGAAATCACTCTGGGAATGCCCAGAAGCACCCCCTTCCAGATTCAGAAGGTGACTGGAACAGACGAGCAGACCTTCCGATGCACCCCCTTGAGGAGGCCACCTGGGTCCGTGAAATGAGCAGACATGTGGGCGGTGCAGCAATGCAGGATGGCCTGAAGCTAGACAGAGTCCTCTTCATATTCTGAGGCACAGAATGCCAACAGGAACTGTCCTCTCTGTGAACAAGAGAGACAGACCGCAGTACCCAGAGACGGCTCTGGGGAGGATTCCCCGGGGAAGGGCCCACGCAGAGCTGGCAAGTGGATTGCACTGGACTAATGCAGGTAGACCTGGGGGGTTATAAACGGGCCTTAAAAAGAATAGACACTCTGGACCAGGCTTTGCACCCTCAGTGGTAGACATAAACTTTCAAACTACTATGAAAGAATTGGTACAGGAGACAACGTACTCATCTGGGCCGCTGAGTTCCATTTCTTCAGACCAAGGGATGTACTTTACAGTCCGTCAGGTCCAACAGTGGGTAAAGAGATACCACAGCAAATGCACAAACCATGTTGCGTTTCATCCTCAGAGTACGGTCTAATAGCAAATTGGAACAGGTAGATGAAACATTTGCTGTCTACAACGCGGGAGGTAACGGCGTGAGGGGCTGGCTTACCTGCCTCCCTGAGTGAGTGTTCACACCCAACATGAGGGGGGCTAAGGGGGAGTCCCCTTGGATAGATTCCTCCAATTTCCTGGGGGATCTGGGAAAGGGGGTGGGGGAGAATGCTGGTGACACTATACAGTTCTTCCCCGTATCACCACTACTTGCTTTTATCCTGCCTGCTCCAGTGGTCCCAGGGCCAGGGATACAACGGTGGGTGCTGGAAATGGGGACTCTACCCCTAAGCAAGAAACTGTAATTATACCTTTAAACTTTTATGCCAGAATTCCTGAGGGCCCCGACAGGTACAGAGAATGCTGCTATGTTGCCTAGCGGTGGGGACAGCCCACTAGTTCTGTACCTGTGTCACCCTCCCCTTTACGAATAATGGGAGTGATTTGCTTTGTCTGGGGGATGGCAGATTATGCTCGGTGACGGATTGTCTCTTCCAACAGTTAAACACAGGTTCACCGCAGGAATCGTAACAATTTCACAAGGCAATAGCGTACAGTATAATGTCTCTTAATAAGCCAATAAACTTACATACTCCAAACAGATGATAGATTGATTACACTATTTTTTCCAGGGCAGAGGGAGATGAAAGGAATAAAGTCCAAATTTAGTTTCAAGGTTTATTATTTATTTTTTTGCGGTACGCAGGCCTCTCACTGTTGTGGCCTCTCCCGTCGCGGAGCACAGGCTCCGGACGCGCAGGCGCAGCGGCCACGGCTCACGGGCCCAGACGCTCCGCGGTACGTGGGATCTTCCCGGACCGGGGCACGAACCCGCGTCCCCTGCATCGGCAGGCGGACTCCCAACCGCTGCGCCACCAGGGAAGCCCTCGAGGTTTATTTTTATACAGGTTGGTACTCTGGGAGACACTTGACCAACCAAGAGCTCACTTGCAGCTGCCAGCACAAAAAACAAAAGTCCCTATTGCTAAATCATGTTGCTAGGGAACAAAGGCACCGGTGTCCGGGGCAGGTTGGGCTGCTCGGAGGGTTACCACTCCAGGGCGGAGGGTTACCACTCACCCCAGGCGCGGAGGGTTACCACTCACTCCAGGGACCGTGGCTGTGCTTGCGACACTGCCTACGAGGAGTGCCTCATCAATGCAGGGAAAGATGTCCCCTCTCTTCCCGAGACTGCTGCGGCTTTAATACCACTGCCCACCAAGAGCAGCCTGGCCACGGTAGGTGCAAGTGTCTCAAAATTGTCACAGAGCTGGATCAGCAAAGGGTAGCTTTTTCCCAGACCGAGCTCTGGATATCCCTCACAAACTCAGTATTTACAGTCTAGATGCCCTCTTGCCATAGCTGCTTCTCCACGTGTTCTTCTTACTCATAAGCCCCCAGTGGGGCCCCTCAGCAACTGAGCTGAGTGGTTATCAAAGACAGTAGATGAGAGATTGACATCCTGAGACAACATGCTTCATTCTTACAGCAAAACAACTTTACTTCTTTTTAAATTAATTAATTAATTACTTTTTGGCTGCTTTGGATCTTCGTTGCTGTGCGCAGGCTTTCTCTAGTTGTGGCGAGCCGGGGCTACTCTTCGTTGTGGAGCGGGGGCTTCTCATTGTGGTGGCTTCTCTTGTTGCAGAGCACAAGCTCTAGGCTCGTGGGCTCAGTCGTTGTGGCTCGGGGGCTCTAGAGCGCAGGCTCAGTAGTTGTGGCGCACAGGCTTAGTTGCTCCATGGCATGTGGGATCTTCCTGGACCAGGGCTTGAACCCGTGTCCCCTGCCTTGGCAGGCGTATTCTTATCCACTGCGCCACCAGGGAAGCCCTGGCCTGACTTTCTGACTCCATCTGGAACCACTTTCCCCTCCATCCACCAGATTTTAGCCTAGACTTACAGGTGCCTAATTCCTCCCATGTCCCAAGGGCCAAGGGCCTTTGCACTAGCTGTTCCCTCTGTCTGGAACATCCTTCCTCTTGCTCTTCAGCTCAGACGTCACCTCCTCAAGAAGGACTTCCAAGACCACTCAGTCTCAAGTAGCTATAGAGTGACTGTCACTTTCCTTATTTCAGTTTGTAGTATGATACTTATTGTTCCTTATTTATTTATTTTCATTATCTGCCTCGTCTCATGAGAGAAGCACTCTTTTTTTTCAGTTCAGAAGGAAAGTTTATTCTTTGATCAAAGAATGGAAAGGTGTGAGCTCCTGCTCTAGAGGACACACTATCCCCCAAAACTTTGTCATCTTAGCTCTGTATCTTCGATACCTAGAACAGTGCTTAGCACACAGTAGGTGCTCAGTGGGTAAATATTTGAGATTTAATGAATGAGTGAAGACCTCCGTGCCCGAGCTCTTTCTACCATGACAGTTGCCTTCCCAGCTGTTGGCAACCACAGGCTTCTTGAATCAGGTTTTCCACAGACCACTTAGAGTCGGTCTGTTCAGGACAGTAGCCGCTAGCCACACATAGCTATTTAAATATGAAATTAAACTGAAGTAAAATTTCCTTTCCTCCACACTTATCACATTTCAAGTCTTTGTCAGCCATGTGTGTCCAGAGGCTACCATATTGGACAACGCAGATAATACTTTTTATCATAACAGAAAGTTCTATTGGACAATGCTGATAGACCTCTATGAATAGGACTAACCCCAAAGGGAAGGTTTCGGCCTCAAGCATGATTGCGTTTTGGGGTCTTGTTGCTCTGAAACGGCTTCTGTATAAACTATCCTATTTGACTAGTAAGCCATTTTATCAAACAGGTGTTTTGAGGGTCACTTCATGGTTTGAGGACCTCAGAGGTATGGTACTTGGAACGAGTAACTCTTTTCATGATAAGTACATAAAATTGAACAGATACCTGGAAAAAGATCCCTTAACGTAGAACCATATGACTTTGTGCTAAGAAGTGTGATGGGGGGTTAAGAATGGGTTAGGGAGGGTGAGTGGGCAGCAGTGCTAGATATTAAACTAAATTAACTCTAAAGTATAATTCCTTTAGGATGGATTGTTACATCAGAAATGCCTTCAGGATGGACCTGGAGACTGTCATACAGAGTGAAGTAAGTCAGAAAGAAAAAAACAAATATCGTCGTATATTAATGCATATATGTGGAATCTAGAAAAATGGTACAGATGAACCTATTTGCAAAGCAGAAATAGAGATACAGACGTAGTGAACAAACATGTGGACACCAAGGGGGGAATGGGAGGGGTGGGATGAATTGGGAGATTGGGATTGACGTATATACACTACTATGTATAAAACAGATAACTAATGAGAACCTGCAGTATAGCACAGGGAATTCTACTTAATGCTCTGTGGTGACCTAAATGGGAAGGAAATCCAAAAAAGAGGGGATATATGTATACATATAGCTGATTCACTTCGCTGAACAGCAGAAACTAATACAATATTGTAAAGCAACTGTACTCCAATATAAATAAATAAATAAAACCAGAAAAAAAAAAAAAAGAAATGCCTTCAGCTATGAGACCAATAATGTAGACCAAGCTCACTTATGAAAATATGGGGCTTCCCTGGTGGCGCAGTGGTCGGGAGTCCGCCTGCCGATGCAGGGGACGCGGGTTCTGGGCCCGGTCCGGGAAAATCCCACGTGCCGCGGAGCGGCTGGGCCCGTGAGCCGTGGCCACTGAGCCTGCGCGTCTGGAGCCTGTGCTCCACAACGGGAGAGGCCACAGCGGTGAGAGGCCCGCGTACCGCAAAAAATAAAATAAAATATTAGCAAACAGAATCCCAGAACCACATTAAAAGAAGAATACTTCAAGATCAAGTGTGGTTTATTCCAGAAAGTAAAGATAGTTTAGTATTAGGAAACTGATTTATGTAATTCATCAGATTAATAGACTTAAGGGGGAAAGTAGTGTAATTGTAGATGCTCAAAAGACATTTGTTTTCTTCTCATAAAAACTCAATATCCATTGTTAATTTAAAAACTCAGTGAAATGGTAAGAGATGGATATTTCCTTAGCATAATAAAATAAATATATCTATTTCAACTCCTGCGTAATAGGGACATAGTGAAAATATTTCCATTAAAATCAGGATCAAGACAGCAATGTCCATTAACGCCGTGACTACTCAACATTCTGCTGGAGCTGTTAGGCAATGCATTTAGACAAGATTAAAATATATTAGAAGCATAAAGTTAGACAGCAGAGATTAATTTCACAATTTTTATAGTTGATAATCTAAGAGAACCAGCTGAAAACCTATTTTAGTTGATAAGAGAATTCAGTAGGTGGCTGTGTAAAAAGACAGAAATAAATTCCATTTCTAAGGCACTTACAAAGATGAAACATCTAGGAATGAATTTAAGAAATACTCAAGATCTATATTTTTAAAACATTAAACATTGAAATACTACTGAGAGACATAAGAGGAATCAACAAATAGAAAGGCATATCATGTTCTCGAAAGGAAGACTAGCCCCAGAAAGACATGAGGGAGTTTTTTCTTTTCTTTTCTTTTCTTTTCTTTTCTACTAGATAAACTGATGTTCATGTGGAAAAACAAATAAGAAAATATGGTTGGGACAATTTTGAAAAAGGAGGTTAAAAGGAGCCCCATAGATATTAAGATATAAAGCTAAAGTATATAATTGGAAGACAGTAGTGCTAGCAAATTAAAAAGCCAGATCTAAGAAAGAGAATTGAAAATCCAGAAGTAAATTCAAATTCACACACAAATTTAGTTCATGATAATGGTAGTGTTTTAAATTAGTGAAGAAAAAAAATCATCGTTCAATAGATGATTTGGGGGATAACAAGGTAATATTTCATAATGATCCAGTAGAAAAATGGTAAGAGAAATGAATAGTTAGTTGAAAAATAAATTACAAATGACTCTTTAACATATGAAAGTGTTCAGTCACAATGAAATGAAGAACTTTACTCACAATAAGAAATGCAAATAAAAATGACATTGAGATACCATTTTTCACCTTTCAGATTGGCAAAGATTAAAATGTTTGCTAGCACACCAAGGTTGGTATTTGTGTTTGAAAATGGCACTTATAATCTGCTGATGTTCAGTCTCTATGGAGGGCAATTTGGCAATATTTATCAAAATAAAGTATATGTATCTTTTGACCCCCAATTTTATTTCTAGCAAATTTTTGACAGCAATACTTCCACATGTGCAAAATGACATAGGTTATTGTAGAATTGTTTTTAATAGTAAAGATTGGAAATTAATTAAAAATCATCCAAGGGATCTAGTTAAATGGTACAGATATTGGGATCCCATACAATGAGATACTATGAAGATATAAAAATTAAGGAGGACATTTTGATACCAATATGGAATTATGGCCAAGCTATTTTGATAAATGAGAAAGACAAAAGGCAAAATATGCCAAGAATTTGCTACCATTTGTGGGAAAAAAGGAGGAAGTTATGTAAGTGTATATATTTGCTTGAATATGCATAAATCAATAACAATAGCAGTAACATTGGTTGCTTCCAGGGAGAGGACACCTTGCTGGTTGAGGGGCAGTAGTGAAAGAGAAACATTTCACTGCTTACTCTTTGATACTTTTTGAATTTTGAGCCATGTGAATAAATTACCTTCCCCAAAAGAGGGAATAAATAAAGTTAAAACTAAAAAAGAAAAGGAAAACTTGACTTACTGTGATTTACACATATGGGGGTTTGCTTTTTCTCTCACAAAAAGAAGCCCAGAAGTAGATGTTCACTGACTGTTGGCTCAGCTGCTCAATGATGCCTCACAAGCCAGGCTGGCTCTTTTCTTCCAGGACTTCCATCCTCAGAGAATTGGCTTTTTATCTCCATGGCTTTTCTTCATGATAGCAAGATGGCTGCCACAGTGCAGGCATCAGGTCCTCACACAAGCATCCCCCAGACAAGAAAGAAGGGACAAGGAAAGCCAAAAACTTTCTCCTGATGATGCTTTTTGTCCTGAGAAGGAAGACTTCCCTGTACATGTCATTGGCCAGAATGGATCCCATGCTTATCCCAAACCAATTCCTAGCAAAGGGTAATGGGTTTACTGGCCCTTGAAATTGGGGGAAGGGCCTCCCCTCCTGATATCAAGGAATCTTTGTCCGAGTACAGAAATAGTGTTCTGTTCCTAGGAAAGGTGCAGAAGTCTGTTGGGTGGGTGGCAGACAGAGTCCACTCAGCTGTCAATGTGAACCACTCCATCTTTTTGTGTGTGTGTGTGTGTGTGATACGCGGGCCTCTCACTGTCGCGGCCTCTCCCATTGCGGAGCACAGGCTCCGGACGCGCAGGCTCAGCGGCCACGGCTCACGGACCCAGCCGCTCCGCGGCATGTGGGATCCCCCCGGGCCGGGGCACGAACCCGTGTCCCCCGCATCGGCAGGCGGATTCTCAACCACTGCGCCACCAGGGAAGCCCACTCTCCATCTTTGGAAAAGAGAAATTCTTAATTACCGCAAGACCACGTACCGCCACATCTCCCGTTGCACTGCCCTACACTTGATTTCGTCCATCTCCCTTGTGGACTGCGGCCTTAGCCTTGCACTGGCCTCCTGCACCCACGTTGACATCGGCTGGACTCAGTGTTGGCTTTCTGGCCACCCTGCGTCGCAGGCGTTACCGTGGCCCTGCTCAGTGACCAGGCCGTGCGCGGCCCAGTGTCCGGCCCTCCGAGGAGCCCGCCCGCCCACCTCTTGGGCCGAGGCCATGGCCAGGCCTAGCTGGGCACCAACCGAACCGTGTCTGACTTGGACGCCCTCTGCCAGGCATGACGCGACAGCAAGCAGGCGGGGTCAAGAAGGGCTTCTGCTGGGACGAGACCCGAGACGCGCTGTCGTCTTCGTTCTCGTCGCGGTCTTCATCATCGTGGACTTTTCTTCTTAATCGCAGAGCAGAGGGAAGGCGAGCGGCCCCCAGCCAGCAGCCCCTACCCCCAAGAAAATGGCCTTGCCTGTCATCTTGAACCCCTTGTCTTGCATTGGCTACCTCCGCTGGGGTCGGAAGGAACTGCTCTCCTCTTCCCCAGCCGCCCAGCTTAGCCATTGACCTGCACATCCTTAGCCCTCTGGTCCAGGAAAGGAGGCTTTTCCATGTCGAAGAAAGAGGCCCCCAATGAAGCATCCCCAAAGCCCGAGAATGAGGGGTTTCCTGGAGGCTCTGGGGTGCCCGCTTCCAGATGTTGTCAATTTCTGGAACATTTGCTCTGGCTTCCTTGTAAAGCCCTGAGCAAGACTCGTCTGCTCCTGGCCCACGTGTGTAGCGTGGGGTCCTCTGTAAGCCTGAAGCGTGCAACGTGACCAGTTGTGGCTGCCAAAAGAAAACTTCTCGAGTTTATGAAACTCGTCTTTCTGTGAGTTCCGCAAGCCGCGCATGAGACCTATTGTAGGGTAAGGATGTGATCTGTGGGAACCTGGCCATTCTTCGGTGGTCAGCCCCAGAGCCCACTCCCCCTCTGTCACTGGCGTGTGGGAGCGGGAAAGAAAACAAGGTCATGAGGGTAAGGAAGGAGGCTTACCTGTGCCCGTGCTTACCTAGCGTATGACCTTGGAGAAGTTCCTCTGTGGGCGTGATGGTCGTTTGCTCTCTTGAGGTCTGCTGTCACACTTATTATCCATGTTCTAAAGGGCTCAGTGACTAAAATATGATGCCAGTAGAGTCAGGTTTATCCTCAGGACAGTGTGCCTGGCACCTGGTCATCCCTTGACCAGCCGGACCCATCACTAACTGTGCAGCTCATCCCTTCCCAGAAATAGAACAACAAACCGGGAGTTTGAGTTGCCTGAATGTGGGTGGACCCTACAAGCCAAGTCCTTGAAACATGGTGACTTGAGACTGTGGGAACTGGGGGAGTTTGAGTAGACAGTTCTGCTGAAGGACACATGGTGGAAACTCACTTCCTTATTCAGAGCTGGTTGAGGATTTTTTTTTTTTTTTTTTTTTTAGCCTCTATGCCTAATTGGTGCTAAGCAGTGGGTCATCACTTGGCTAGAGGTGTGATAATCAGCTCTCTTAATCCTGAATCACTGCAGGTGGGGAGTGAATTAGCCGTGAGATGGTAGGTACTCTAGCGTGTATGCACTGTTGAGTGTAAAGCTGGGGCGGGGCGGGGTGGGGGATAGAAAACCTTTGCAGGACATCTACCATGAGCGTGAGGGCCTAAGTCTAGGTTCTAAACAGAGCCAGAGGTGCTTTGCTACTATTAATACCAATTTCTGCACTCAGTCTTTTGTGTGAAATCCTTGGATAATTGGGGATAAACCCATAGCGAGTTCAACTTGGTCTCTTGGGAACCATTCTGTTTTCTCTAGCCTTGGAGGTTGGGGGCAAGCTCTTAGTCATGGCTTTACAGTGACCATATGATTCAGTAGTAAAGATTTAAGCCCACTGTGGTTCAGACATGCTGGGCTCAGAGAGCCTCAGTCTTGGGGGAAGGGCATACGTACTCTAAAAAGGAACATTTAATGTTACTGTGTTTCATATTTGGAAAACAAGAGGGAAAGTCTGTTCTTTTCAAAACATAAACTACAGGAAGTGAAGCTTAGTAAAATGTACAGAGGCTAGTGATTCTCAACCAAGGAGTTGCCGCGTAACAGAGTGTCCCTGGGGCAAGATTCTATCAAAGTTCCCATCAAATGGGGTTGGGGTTCTTTGGGGGTTTGTTTGTAAAAGCACTAGTGGTCTGTGATATCTGGACCTTTCTAATGGGCTCTTTGACACAGACCTCTCAAATTTGTTTTCTCTCAATGAAGATCACAGCCAAGAACATTCCTTGGGCCCCAGGACATGGAGGTAGATAGAAAATTCCAGAAGGTTTGGGGTGGGGGGTGGGGTCCAGACTCTGTGAAACTTCTAGAACATTCCATGCAATTCCAAACAGGGTAGACAATAAAGTTTATAAACCATCCAAAAAAAAAAAAAAGAAAAGACTAGCTGGATTCAGACCTAATTACCCCATTATTAACTCCCATTTTATCCGGTAGTTCCATCAGCATCATTTCCTTAAAAAAATTTCCCTCCTTTTATTTTGTTGAAAAAAAAAAGTATAAATTAAAAAAAAAAAATCTAAAAACCTTGGAACAATGATGAAGGAATCACGTTGTCTAGTGCTAGGATATGGCAAGAGCAGGAGGATTTAGCTCTCTAAAAATACAGCTCACAATATTTACTTCTCAAAAAAGGAAGTTGGATTTAGCACTTTCAAGGTCAGCCTTAAATAATCCATCCATATACAACCTTAAATAACCCTCCCCACCTTGAAGGGTCCCAGCAACAGAGTCATAACATTAGACCCAGATGGTGGCTTTTTATGGAAAGAGCAGTCCGCTGGCAGCAGCTCCCCTCACAATCCTTCAACCTAAGACCGAGCAGCATGGTAGATAAATTCTGGGGGCCCAAACATTTACAAACAATAAGAGAGCTTGAAAGATTTAAAGTTCTTTTTGGGAAAAAAGAAAATACAGGCATTACAGAGATGTTGCAATTTCTGTCCCAGACCACTACAATAAAGCGAATCACACGAATTTTTTTGTTTGTTTTGTTTTGCGGTACGCGGGCCCCTCACCGCTGTGGCCTCTCCCGTTGCGGAGCATAGGCTCCAGACGCGCAGGCTCAGCGGCCATGGCTCACGGGCCCAGCCGCTCCGCGGCATGTGGGATCCTCCGGGACCGAGGCAGGAACCCCTGTTCCTTGCATCGGCAGGCGGATTCTCAACCACTGCGCCACCAGGGAAGCCCGGGAAGCCCTTGCCAAATACTTTTGCACTTTGCCTTGAGCCTGGGGGTTTGAGAGTTGGCTGAGACTTGTTGCTGGTGGGACATGCAGGAGGTCTGATGACTTCAGAAACCAGCCCATTTTACCCGTTCAGAGAAATTCTCTTTTTCCCCCCCATTAGGCTGGCCTCTAGAGCCAGCCTAATGGGGGAAGGGAGGGCGCATCGCAGCCATGTGCAGCTGAACTGGGCAAGTGACTAACCCTCTCTGGGCCTCAGTTTCCTCATTTGTTAAATGGGAAGAGTCAATCGTTCCTACCTCCTGGGGGGGCTGTGCAGGTTGCATAAGGTCACTTTACACAGCATTGAGAACACTGCCTGCCACGTTGTCACTGATTGCTGGCCAATACTGTCATCACCTGAGTTCCACATCCCGGCCTCGCACACAAATACGTTGTGGGATTCTATTTTACAGTTTTGACCTGTGCCTTTGACAAGGCCCCGGTGGAATAGTGTTCCTCTGTAAATCCCAAGGGACTTCCCTAGCGGTCCAGGGGTTAAGACTCCGCACTTTCCTTTTTTAAAAAAAAATTTTATAAATTTATTTATTTTCGGTTTGGCTGTGTTGGGTCTTCGTTGCTGCGCGCGGGCTTTGTTTTAGTTGCGGCAAGCGGGGGCTACTCTTCGTTGCGGTGCACGGGCTTCTCATTGTCATGGCTTCTCTTGTTGTGGAGCACAGGCTCTAGATGCGCAGGCTTCTGTAGTTGTGGCACGTGGGCTCAGTAGTTGTGGCGCACGGGCTCTAGAGCACAGGCTCAGTGGTTGTGGTGCACGGGGTTTGTTGCTCTGCGGCATGTGGGATCTTCCCGGACCAGGGCTCGAACCCGTGTCCCTTGCATTGGCAGGCAGATTCTTAACCACTGCGCCACCAGGGAAGCCCAAGACTCCGCACTTTCAAATGCGCAGGTTCGATCCCTGGTTAGGGAACTAGAATCCCACATGCCGTGTGGCACGGCCAAAAAAAAAAAAGAAAAAAAAATCCCATGGAAATCAATGATCTAGGTCTCAGTCTCCTCTTTATTTGCATGTGGTTACAATTCATAAATACACTCACTGTGTTCCTCCCCCTCCAAAACTCTCCCTTATGCCTAAAACCCCACCCATGCCCCTGGTTATAAGGATTCCCTTTCCTGTCTAGAAGGGGAGGGTGGTCCTCCTTGTTACTCCATCTTCATGTAGGGTCTCCCTCAGTCCACGTGAAGTGTGGGCCCTCGAAGGGCCTCTGAAGCTTTGGGGACGATGAGCGCCACGAATGTGCCAGAGGTCCCGGCCATGCCCTTGAGTGACCGCGTGGCTGGTTCCCTGCTGTGCCGTGCTCGGGGTACAGAGGCCAGGGGGGCAGCAGTTAGCGTCACGTGTCCTGTCCGTGCCTGAGGCTGAGCCGGTGCTGCCCCAGTGGGCAGGGGTTCTGCAGTGGAGTCCCGGGCCTGCTCAGGCGGTGGTGAGAGTCCTGCGGGGGCACCATTCCCAGCCAGCGCTGGCCCTGCTCTCAGAGACGCGTCTGAGGCCCGGCCCCTCGGGGTCCGGCTCTCGGGGCCCTACCCAGGCCCTCGGTCAGTCCTGTGCGGGGAGGGCGGCCTCGAGGAGGAGGCGCTCTCAGGCCTCCCTTCTCCTGGCTTCTCCAGACAACATCAGGCGTGGGTGACGAATTGGGTCCTTGGCCCCGTTAGAGGGTGTGGCACCCCAGTGTCTCTGTCTCGGCCAGGTGCCAAGCTTTGCCATCCTCCTGGTAGGGTGTGGAGAGCCCGGGCGGGCTAGGGGCACCCTCTTCGGGGATGGGGTACGGAGGCTCCGGAGCAGCGGGGGGGTCTCCGGGGCCCCGTGCTCCCCCCAGTACTGGCCCGTTGTAGATGTAGATGTTACCGGTGACAGTCACAGACCCGCCGGTGACATGAATGCCACTGGTGCCTGGGGGAAGGAAGGCGGAGGGAGAGGAGTGAGGGGCAAGTGTGAGGCGAAGGCGTGTGTGACCCCAGCCTCGGACCCCAGCTTCCCCAGGGCCCCTGCCCGCCATCTCCGCTTTCTGCCCTGTCCCCCTCCATCGGCGTCCTTGAGTTCTGCGTTCATTCCTGTCTCTGGGTTCTCAGTCTCTTCCCTTCTCTGTAGGCGGGATGCTCTGGCTGTTGGAGCCTCCTCTGGCGCCCGGTTTCGTCTCCTCATTTCTGCCTGGCTCACACTCGCTCTCCCTGCCCCCCCTCCCTCCCCAGCCACTCTGCTCCCTGCCCCAAGCTCACCGTGGGCCACCTGGCCTTGCTCTGGGAGCTCGGCCTCCAGCTCCCTGGCCTGGCTCAGAGGACTCTGCTGTTGTAGCGCCTCTTCCTCCAAACCTGGGGTCGCCGGGACCGCGGCCGAAGCTGGGGTCAAGTCTCCAGAGGTGGGCAGAAGTGGCTCTACCAGGTCAGGGTACTGTGGGTTGACCCTCGGGGGCTCCCAGCTTCCTTCAGCAGTATTTGATTCCTCTCCCTGCAGGACAGAGGCCGAGAACCAAGCAATGACGTGGGCCTCAGACCCCATCTTTCTTTAATTCCTCCCCCCTCCCCACCCCATGCTTAGGCAGCTCAGTGCCCTCTTCCGCTCCTCATCAGGCTCCCTGCCTCAGGGCCTTTGCACTTGATGTTTCCTCTTCCTGGAGCACTTTCCCCTATACATCCCGACTGCTGGCTCCCTGTTTTCTTCAGCTCTCTGCTCAAATATCAGCCGATCACAGAGGCCCTCTCTGTCCACTCTAAGATAATATACCCTCATCTGTTGCCACCGTCACTGTCCCCCTACCGTGCTTTATTGAGCAATTATCACTACCTGAGGTCCAGCTGTCTAACTTGATTCTGGCTCCACTGGTTTGTAACTCTGGGAGGACAGACAGTTTGCTTCGCTCACTGCTGTTTCCACTGTGCCTTGAACAGTGCCTGGCACACCGTGTGCTCGATAAATTATCAGTTGAATGAATGAATGGTTGTTGAAGCTGCAGAGACTCTTTTCCTGCCTGCCCCCCACCTGGTTCACCTGTCCCCCTGCCCCTCCTTGCTGCCTCCTCAGCCTTCCCCATTACCTCTGGATGCCTCTTGAGCAGGGATCCTGCAATAGAAAACGAAACGTCAGGCTTCAGACCCCCAGGCTTTCCCCCTCCACACAAGCCATGATATGGCACCACCCACCCTGGGCTCCCCAGAAGGATCAGCTTATCATTACCCTTATCTCCAGCCTCAGAACGGGGTGGGGGGGTGCTGGATGGAGGTGATGTCTATGTGGGGGGCAGGTGCTTGGCGCCTTGAGGGTGTGAAGGCGCGGAAGGGTCTCCCTGGGGGAGCTGAATACTCCCTCCAGCCCCCCTCCCCCATCCAGGTAGGCACAGACCCGGGCCTGCATCCCTGCCTGCAGCCTGCTCCTTCCTACCCAGCTTTCTGCAGAGAGAGGGGTGGCTCTTCCAGGTGCAGGCAAGGACAGTGGTGAGCAGCAGAAGGGATACCAGCGGCAGCAAGACGGCCAGCACCAGCATGGTTCCTGCGAGACAGCAGACGGGACGGGGCGTGAGGGCCCGAGGAGGCTGGGGGCGGACACTTAAGGAAGAGCTCTCCAGTTCTCAGGCCACCCAGACGGAAAAGGGAGAGCAGCTTTCCCCTTCCAGTCCCACAACAGTTCCTAAAGGAGGAGTTGGAGAAATTTCCCTCGGGTTACAGAGAAGGGACACTAAGCCTGACTCGGCGGGGGGGGGACCTCCTGACAGCCAGGATGGAGATGTTCGGGGAGGCTGCGGGTGGCCACCGGCGCGGGGGCAGCCTTGTGGGTGAGGACAGGCACTTGGGCAGTTGGTCTGCAAGGGCTGAAAGTGGGAGTGGGAAGCAATAAGGGAGGGTGGGGAGTCTGTCAGCAGACTCCGGCCACGGGGTAAAGTCACGTTTCTGCGGACTTGACCACCTTACAGACAGACCCACAGCTGCGGGAGCTGAGCTTGTCCTTCTGCAGCTGTGGAGGTGTTTACAGGGGTGACGGAGCGGGGATCCTGGCTTCTGAACTCTGCCTGGGGCTGCCTGGCAGCAGAGGGCTGCCCAGTCTCCACCCGTGGCTCAGGGCAGGTCCCGGGAGGGAGGGAAGCGGAGGCTGGGTTTCTCAGGTGCCCACATGTAGCCATGGTAACTGCTGCCTTCCTATGGGCCTCATGCTGCCGTCAACAGCATGGGGTCTACCATGCCCGTCGCTTGTGTCACCTGTACCTGAGGAAGATCGGGAACACTTGGACATTTGCACACTGGCCATCTAATTCCATGGCCTAAGGCAGTCCAGAATGGGAGGTGTGGGGAAAAATTAGACCCAGAGTCTTGGACACCTGGGTTCCTGCCCAGTTGTGTATTTTTCATATACAAAATGAGATTAGCTTGCATACTCTCTAAAATTCCAGCTCTAAAATGCCAATCATTTTTGATACACAGTTAAAAATTAATACGAGGATGTGGAAAATATTCATGATATAGTTGAATGAAAAATTAAGTTACAAACATTCAAATGACTGTACTTTTAGGAAAAAAATTATTTTTTTCTATTGCACAGAAAAATGTATGGGACAATATATTCAAAAGTGTTGAGTGTGGGACTTCCCTGGTGGTGCAGTGGTTAAGAATCTGCCTACCAATGCAAGGGACACGGGTTTGAGCCCTGGCCCGGGAAGATCCCACATGCCGCGGAGCAAGTAAGCCCTGTGAGCCACAACTACTGAGCCCACGTGCCACAACTACTGAAGCCTGCACGCCTACAGCCCGTGCTCCCCAACAAGAGAAGCCACTGCAATGAGAAGCCCGTGCACCGCAAAGAAGAGTAGCCCCCACTCACTGCAACTAGAGAAAGCCCGCGCACAGCAACGAAGACCCAACGCAGCCAAAAATTTAAAAATTAATTAATTAATTAATTAATTATTTTAAAAAAGAAAGTGTTGAGTGGATATGCTAGGTGATAGTTCTGTGGGTGATGTTTAGTTTTGTTTATCTGAATTTTCTAATTTTCTGCAGTCTGCATGTATTACGGCATGGGCTTTGGAGTAAGAGAGACTTAGAATAGGTCTTCATAACCCCAGTTACCATGTGGATGATCTTAGGCAAGTCACGTAACCTCTCTGGGACTCGGTTTCCTCATCTAGTCAGTGAGGATAATAATAAGACTATTTCATAGGATCATTATTAGGGTTAAATGAGTTATTGAAAGTCAAGTGTTCACAGAGTGCCTGATGCACTAGCTCTCAATACGTGGAAGCTATGATTATAAATACTTGGCAATTTTTTAAAGTTAAGGAAATAAACTTTCCCCTGATTAATAACGACTACAGTCATTAGAAACATCCTGTAATCCTCTATTAGGCGAGGAAACCAAAGACTCCACAGAAAAGACCAAGAAAGCATCAAGTGTAGAATCTCGTCTCGAATAACGGAAGGTGTAACCTACTATAGAGACATTCAGTCTAGTAGATGGATTGTGTGATGGTGGCATGTCCAAAACGATGATGGTGATGTCAGTTACAATTACATCTCCGTGTGGGCGTACTATTACATATAACTCATAAGTTATGTGTAGGACGTATAACTTAAAAAGTGTGTGTGTGTGTGTGTGTTTGTGTGTAATTAACCTGGCCCAGGGATACTCCAGTTTCCCTCTGAGGATCTTTTCTTCTTGCCTCAGTTCTGACTGGAAAGGATTCATCATTTCCCCGTTTTTTTAGATGGCTAGAATTAAGGCATCTTCCCAGATGCCCCCGGCTCCTGCCCCTGGCCCCTCACCTGGTGTCTCGGAGGGCTCTGGCGGATTTCTGCAGCTGGTGTCAGACCGGGAGGTGCCTGGCGCTGCCTCTACGAGGCCCTGGTCCTCACACCTGTGGAGGAAAGAGCCCAGCTCAGGTGGGCTCCTGGCGGGAAGTAGGAGGCGGTCCGTGGAGCTGGGCAGTGGACGGGGCTGTCAGCAGCTGGGGCTGGGAGGGAGGGAGGGACACGGACCTGGCACCCTCACCTGGTGTGGGGCTGGCAGCGGGCGCTGGGGGAGGAGGCGTTCTGGAAGTGCCCTGCCTTACAGGGAACACAGTTGCTCTTAGCCTTCCTGTCTTCCTCTGGCAAGAGAAATGCATGGCCAGCCAGGGTGAGTGGGCAAAGGAAGCCCAGTTGTGAGCCTCCTTTATGCCCACCGGATGGCCCCCTCCCTGACCACCCCCTGCAATCTGTAGTTTGCAGCATCTCGCCTGGTCTCCGAATTGCCCGAGCTTCCTCCCAGTGCTGGGGGGACCCCCGAACCCTGCACCACCCCACTTTCATTTCTCTGCAGGTCCCTTCGGTGAGCCTTGCTCAGGGAGGGAGAAGAGGCCTGGGGCCTCACCGTGGACACAACCCCATGCACCCTGCCCCCTTCAAGATCACCCGCCTCCTCCCCCCGCCCCTCTGCCCCCAGTGACCTCTGACCTTTGAGCTCGGCTTCAGTGCCGGGCGGGCAGTGGGGGAGTGACTCGCAGTGTACACACTCAGAGCCCCAGAAGACGCAGAACAGCCCCGGCTGGCAGCGGCACTGGGTTTTGTGCTTGCTGGTGCAAGGCGTGATCTCCACGAAGCCCAGCACTGGTGGGGAGACGGGAGGGCTCAGCCGAGGGGCTGCGCCCCAGGACATCCCAGGCCCCCGTCCCCGCCGGAACACCCCACTCACTCCGGTCGCAGGGGCGGCACAGCTGGCAGATGGAGAGATGGTTCCAGTGCTCGTTGTAGGAATTTTCGGGGCACGTGGCACAGGTGGTGTCCTGGTCGAGGCCACACTCAGCCGAGACGTGGGTGCCTAGGATGTGAGCGGGGCAGTAGGCGTGTCAGGGGACTAGGCTTCCACCATCCCCTCTGCCGCTTGCTGTGTGACCCTGGGCCTGTCCCGGGGCCTGCACGGGAGGGACGGCCAGTGTCTCTCACTCGCTGTGTCTGCCGGCGGGTATTCCTGGGAGCTGGTGTCCACCTTCCGTCCGAGGCAGCGATGTGGGCTGGAGCCCCCCGTGACCCACCTCCGCGTCCCAGACTTCCTCTGGCCCCCGCCTCTCACCTGGGGGACAACGGGAGCAGCAGACGTGATGCTTGGCCTCGTAGTACTCCTTTTCCTGGTCCCGGCAGGATTGGTTCTCCGTGCGGTACGGGGGCACCTGCAAGGGGAGATGGAGTGGGGGGAGAGGTATTCAGGAGTCGGCTGGGAAGGGCCAAGGGACTACAGAGAGGGCGGCCCAGACCCCTCTTCCCTAGCTAAGCCCACCCCCACCCGCTGGCCTGGGCCCCTCCCTCACCAGCTGGGGCTGGGATGCTGCCAGCAGACCCCCGAGGCCCAATATGAGAGGCCCCCAGGCCAGGCCGCAGGGGGATGCGGCCCACGGCAGGCGCATGGCGGCCAGTCAGCCAGCCGAGCGGACGGGTGGAGGCCTGGGAGGAAGGTGGGAGGCCTGGACGTCCCGGGCAGTGGTGGCAGCAGCCTCCCGAGCCCAGAGGCTGGGACAGGACTGGGCCGACTTGCCCCCGGGGGCCAGAGAGGCCGGGCCTGGCCTGGCCTCCAGGGCTCCAGCGCCGGGCTCAGGAAGTGGGAGTGGAGTAGCCGGCGCGGGGCGGAGACAGGGAGCCCTGGGAGCCAAGGCAGCTGTCTGTTGCAATCGGGAAGAGGAACAGGCTTGGCTGCCTGACCCATGCAGGGCGGGGGTGGCGGGTGGGGGGGGCTTGGCGGGGAAAGCACGTGAGGGCAGCGGGGCGGAACCCGGCCACCTCCCTTCTTTGGAGGCCTGACTGGAGAGGAGGATGCAGGGAAAGGACAGGCCCAGCCGGTGGGAAAGGGGTAGCAGAGCCAGTGGACACTCCTCGGCTGGGACCTCGGAAGCCCAGCTGGGAACAGATGGAGTTCCAGACACAGCTGTGTCCAGCCAGCAGGACACCAGATCCGAAAAATGGATGGGCCTGGACCGTCAAACTTGAAGGGTGCAGAGACCCACGGAGAGCCTCGGCCAGCCAGACCAGCATCTGGGAACCAGAAGTCCTAGTTGGCAGACTGTCTGGACTCCCGGCTTCCCACCCTGTTATGTGACTCTTTAAGATAAACTACAAAGGAGTCACAAGCCAGCCAGCACCCCCTTCCCTGAGTCAGCCCAGCCCACTCCCACCTCAGTGGACACAGGTCACCTACGAGGTTCTGCAGAGGGTGCAGCGGCCCCTGCTCCTCTGTCCTCAGAGAAGGCGGCTGTGCATAGACCAAGTCCACATGAACAGGGCAGCCGGGCTGGGGCTGGGTGGCCACCACCCTCAGTCCCAGCCTCTCACCCAGGAGCCTTTGAATCCCTTTGAGCTGGAGGGAGCTGACAGCCCACCAGACCGGGCCCCTCACCTTAAGGATGAGGACACAGAGGCCAGGGTGCCATGTAGAGGAGACCGGGATTGCAGGGGGACTCGGTCTGGTCCTGGTCCCTTCTCTTCCCACCATTTCCCTGCAACCCATTAACAGCATCCCCGCCCTCCCCCAACCGTGCCAGGGTGTCTGGTCTCCAAGTTCCTGTGCTCCTGGCTAACTCCCACTTGTCCTTGAGGGTCACCTGGGCTCTGGGAAGCACCTCCACTCCGAGCTGCCCAGCCCCCCCGCAGACCACTCCCTGTGACCCGCTGCTTATCATCCGCCGGCCGCTGGGCCCTGAGCTCAGCAACGGCCTGCCCCGGATCTGTAACTCTGGGCTCCCGGAGCTTCACACAGGGTCTGGCACGAACTGCGTGTCTGGTACATATTTATGGGCTAAACCGATGATACCTCGCCCACGTCACACAGCCAGTCCGGGGCTCCAGATGTCTGGGTCCCAGCTCATTCCAACAACCAGGCTCCCTCCTCGTGACTCAGGGGTGCCTCCCTAAGCATGACTGGCTGTGTGGAGAGACGTCACCTGGGCATCATCCCTGCCCCTTCCTTGGAGGACTCTGTCCACACATCCTAACCCTGGTTGGTCTGACTGGCCGGACAGGCTCCTGGTGGAAGAGTGGGAAGCCCAGGTCAGGGGTGTGCCCCTGGTGGGGGGCGGATCACAAAAGGGCGAATCAGCCTGCCTGAGCTATAGACAGCTCTCTCCTCTCCTGGTGCAGGCCTAGGACCCACACTCTGCCGGTGAACATCCGAGGCTGCCTGGGCAGGGAGGAAGTGTCAGAAAGGCATGCACTGCTCAGGTCAAGGAAATGGGGTCTGGGACTGGACTCACCACTGAGCTATTAAATGCAGAAAGGTCTGTGTGTGCACCTTAGATCCCTTTTTCTATTTTTGAACAAAATTTTTAAAATTGAAATTTAGTTGATTTACAACGTTGTACAGGTTTCAGGTGTACAGCAAGGTTATTCAGTTACATATATAACCGAACATGTATTCAGTTACATGAAATACGAAACATACATATTTTCAGATTTTATTCCATTCTAGTTTATTATAAGATATTGAATACAATTCCCTGTGTTAGACAGCAAATCCTTGTTGCCTGTCTATTTTATATATAGTAGTGTGTATCTGTTAATCTCATACCCCTAATTTATCCTTCCCCCATCTCTGTCCGCTTCGGTGACCATAAGTTTGTTTTCTACGCCTGTGAGTCTGTTTCTGTTTCGTATATAGATTCATCTGCATTATTTTTTAGATTCCACATACAAGCGATATCATATAATATTTGTCTTCCTCTGTCTGACTTACTTCACTTGGTATGACATTCTCTTGGTCCATCCATGTTGCTGCAAATGGCAATATTTCATTCTTTTTTATGGCTGAGTAATATGCCATTATATATATATATATATATATATATATATATATCACATTCTTCTTAAACCAAATGTCTGTTGCTGACAGTTGGGTTGTTTCTCTGTCTTGGCTGCTGTAAATAGTGCTGCTATGAGCATTAGAGCTACACATATTTTTTCGAATTAGAGTTTTCGTCTTTTCTGGATCTATACCCAGGAGAGAGATTGCCAGATCATGTGGTAGCTCTAGTTTTAGTTTTTTTAAGGAAACTCCATACTGTTTTCCATAGTGGCTGCACCAATTTACATTCCTACCAACAGTGTAAGAGGGTTCCCTTTTCACCACATCCTCTCCAGCATTTATTATTTGTAGACTTTAAAATAAATAAATAAATAATTAATTAATTTTTTGGCTGTGTTGGGTCTTTGTTGCTGCGCGCGGGCTTTCTCTAGTTGCGGCAAGCAAGGGCTGCTCTTCATTGCAGTACGTGGGCTTCTCGTTGCAGTGGCTTCTCTTCGTTGTGGAACCTGGGCTCTAGGCTCTCGGGCCTCAGTAGTTGTTGCACGCAGGCTCAGTGGTTGTGGCTCACGGGCTGTAGAGCGCAGGCTCAGTAGTTGTGGCGTATGGGCTTAGTTGCTCCGTGGCATGTGGCATCTTCCCAAACCAGGGCTCGAGCCCGTGTCCCCTGCCTTGGTAGGCAGATTCTTAACCACTGCGCCCACAGGAAAGTCCAATGAATTTTTTAAAAATTAAAAAAATGAATGAAGATATCCTTAAAACATCCAACATTCTAATTTCCTACGGAAATTAGGAAGCCCGCGGGCCTAGAGCCCATGCTCCGTAGCAAAAGAAGCCACCGCAATGAGAAGTCCATGCACCGCAAGGAAGAGTAGCCCCCGCTTGCCACAACTTTCTCTAAAAGGCTTTCTCTAAAAGCCTGCGCGCAGCAACGAAGACCCAACGCAGCCAAAAATCAGTTCTGTATTTCTCTACTTATAATGGTGACTTACGACTCCTATTTCTAGGTAATGAAACAAATCTTTTTGTCCTGCCCAAGTGACTCTAAATTTACTCCATTTTTACTAGCTTAATTGCTTTATCCTATGCATTTGAAGGTAAACTTCAAAAGGGATAAGAGCAATCTTTAGAATTTAATTTGTATCTATGTTATACCTAGTATAGTGCTTCAGGCAATAAATTGATTAAAATTGTTAACGGGAAAATAAATGTACTCAAGTGTAGCTGATTTACAATGTTGTGTTAGTTTCTGCTGTACAGCAAAGTGATTCAGTTTTACACATATATACATTCTTTTCCATTATGGTTTATCACAAGATATTGAATATAGTTCCCTGTGCTCTATAGTAGGACTTTGTTGTTTATCCATCCTATGTATACTAGTTTGCATCTGCTAATCCCAAACTTCCAATCCATTCATCCCCCCCACCACCCCTTGGCAACCACAAGCCTGTTCTCTATGTCTGTGAGTCTGTTTTGTAGATAAGTCCGTTTGTGTCAAATTTTAGATTTGAGGATACTTTCTCATAGCACGTCACTCTCTGTCAAAGATATACTTTGAGTCTTACCAAAGATGCTAATTCTGTCTTCTGCAGAGGGGGGCAGTCAACAAAGAGTGGCCACTAGACCCTGGGGCCACTGGTAATAAACCTAGTGCCTGTCTTCAGAGAACTCATAATACGATATGTATGTATGGAAACACACACATACACGCATGCACACACTCACACACCGAGATAAGAGTGTACAGCGCTGCGTGTTGGAGCGTGAGGGAGAAAGCGATCACTTCCACCATCTCCTGTCCCCGGGGAGCAAGAGGCAGGAAGACCCTCCGAACTCACAACCCTCATTCCACTGCAGACCCTCTAGTCTCCCCTCTCTCCCTGTAGCCTTTGCACAGTTTATGGCCAAACCACAGGGTTAGAGGATGGCCGGTCCTGGGAGGGGGAAGGAAGGGCTCTGGGAGAGGCTGGGGGAGCTTCAAGACAAGACCTACAAGGCCCCGATGACCCCCAGAACAGGCATCCACTTCTCTGGAAGTCAGGGAGCATCACTGAGCTTGGAAAGGGGAAGCTCAGCTCTCAATCTGGCCCCACCCCCAACTCCCAGGGTGATGTGGGCAAGTCACTTTGCTTCTGGGGCCTCAGTTCCCCGATGCATTAAGCAAAGGGCTAGATGCAGAGCCAGCTGGAAAGGGCTTTGGTGACCATCTGGGCTGCCTTACAACCCCACCCCCTCCCTTTCATTGAGAGCCCGGTGGCCCAGAGTGGTCAAGTGTCATTTTGTGTTCTTTTTACATTCCTTTTTTTGTTTTGTTTTTTAAATGTTCTTTTCCACTGTGATTTTTTCCCAGGAGAAACTATCATTTTCTAAGGCACACAGTTGAAAAGCCAACATGGAAGTCATAGAATAATGCCTAGACCGTGGTCCCATTTATGGAAAAAAAATGTATCTTGTTTTAAAAAAATACATGTAAGTCTGTAAAAGCACCCAAAAAAAAGATACATGGACACAAATGACAGTGGCTGTCCTGAGCCAAGGGGTGGGAAAGGAATGGGACAGAGGGAGGCTTTTATTGTCCTGTAAACCTCCATGTCGTGGGAAAATCGTGCTGTGAAAAAAACGTGTTCGGGTAATTTTTTCTGCACCTTAAAAGATAATGTTTAAAACAGAGCCATGACAAGTGCAGGTCTCAGATTTCTGTTTTTTTCACCACAACAAGCTTGCTCTGGCCCGTTCCAGATCTGGAATGCTGCCGTCTCTAAGCTACCACACCCTGGCAGGTGCTACAGGGACACTGCGCCTGCTCAGGCTCAGCCCAGGCCTCCGGATCGTGCTCACCGAGCCCTTGCGAGGAAAACGAGGCCTTGGGCCAGTCGTTGGACTTCAGGCACCAGCCAGCAAATAGAAAAGGCAGGGATGTGCCTCTCTGAACCTCTGAGATGGGACGAGAAGGGTGCTGCGTACCCCACCTGTAGGTAGGACGCCCCTTGGGAAGGCGGGGACGGTGGAGAGAGCTTCTCACGGAGCCTGGGAGATAATCCAGGACCCCGATGGCTGGTCAATCCACGGACTCTCTGTGGGAGTGTGAACCTTCCTGGTGTTCAAAACCAGGTACAGGGGAGCCCCAGTTCCCCAAGAGTCTGTGGCTGGTCTCTCTAGGGGTGTATGGCAAAGCCCCTAAGCAGACATCCCCCTGCTGAAGAGCAATTCTGCTCTTGTTCTTCACTCTATTGCTGTTTGGTTTTGTGTCCACAGAAAACTGGCTGTTCTTTGCAGAGGGCAGTTTCTTCATCTGGAACATAAAGAAAAAGCCAGCCTTTCCCTTCCGAGGGGAGCTGTTCCCTATACGTGTCAGGGAGTCAATGGGGCGCGTTTGAAATCCTGGTGGACAGCAGCTCTCACTTTATGAGGCCACAGGAGCCGGGCGCAGACAGGGCTGTACCCTGAGCCTGCTTGTTCTGCAAGACCCAGCAGAGATGCCATCTTCTCCGGGAAGCCTTCCTGAGCCCGCTGGGTGAGTGCCTCTTCCTCCCTCCCTGCGGCCAGGCTCGCTCAGCACTTGGCCTCCGCAGCTGTCACTAGGATCCTTGTCTTATGCCGTCGGGGCCTATCCTCCCCCACCCAGCTACCTCAGTGCTCGGGCTGGGCCCCCGGCACCTGCACGTCCCAGGCCTGCTCCTCCAGCAGGCGGGAGAAGCCGGTGGACACCTCCTGCAGTGACACAGTGGCAGACCTCTCACCTGGCTGTGTGGTCTGGTCTCTGTGCCTCCTGGGCCCTCCTTTTGGGCCTCATCCTCTGCCGCCTTCCCTCTTCACTTGGCGCCTCACTAGTCTCTTGCTCAGTTGCTTGGGGCAGAGACTTTGGAGGAAATACACAGCCCCACATCGAGCTTTTCCTTCCTCCCAGGGCTGGTGCGGACTTGGGCCAGTCCCAGCCTCCTCCTCCGCATCTCCCTGCACAGCCCACATCCTTCCCTGTCTCCTTGGTGCCCCCTGTCCCTGAGCTCCCTGGGCTCCGGGGCTGTGCCCAAGTGCCCTGCCTGGCCCCTTCTCCAAGCACACATTCCTGCAACCCCGTGACCACAGCTGGGGACATTACACATTCCTGGCCGGGCAGCCAGTGATGTAAAAAAGAACAGAATGTCCCAGGGCCCCGCCCAGCCCCCAGCTCCACCTGGGCCCCTCCCTGGGCTGGACGAGGTAGGGGTGCAGGTGAGGAGTCGTGAGGGGGGAGGCTGGACCAGCTCAGACTGGGAGAAGGGTGCTCTGTGCCTGGTGCCAGGTGGGGCCGGGAGGTGTTCCCACCTTAGTGAGCAGGGAGGGAGGTTGCAGACACCCCTTCTCCTTCCTCTCCAAGGCCTGGGGGTGAGGCTGATCCAGGGGTGCCTCTGGAGGGATTCCCCAGGGAGGGGCCCTGGCTCCTGGAAGCCCACGCAGGGGGGCCCTCCTGCTCTCCTTCAGGAGAGGGGCTCCTTTGGGGGCCGGCTCCCTCCTCCTCACCCCGCTTCTCTGCCTCTCCTCTATCCCTCCCCCCCAGTCCTTCACCCTCTCCTGGTCCATCCACCTCCCTTCTCCTGCCTTCCCTGTTCTCCTGGTCTCCCCCGCGCAGTCTCACTCGTCCTGACGTGTGCTTTTTCCCGTGCTTTGCCCTCCCCGCTTTGTGCTCAGGATCCTTCTCCTGGGTCAAGACCTCTGACCCTCCCTGGCCATTCCGTCTCCCGCTCTCCCTGCCTGCCAGCTCCCCGCCACTCCGAGGGCCCGACTCTTCCCCCGCCACCTCTCGCCTTCCCTGCCCTCGGGCGCCCTCCTCCCGCTGGGGAGCTCTCAGCTCCGACTCCTCCTCTGCCCCTCCCCCTGCCCGGCTCGCCTTTAATTGAGATGCTAATGAGGCTTCGGTCGCTTCCATCCCCGGCGGGCGGGCTCCCGGGGGCCGGGCTGCTGCACCTGTCAGGTGAGGGGGAGGAGAGGCCGGGCTGCCAGATCCAACTGGAGAGGAACCAGTCCCAGTCCGGCCACAACCTGGGAGTGGGGAGCGGGAGGCAGCCCAGGCCGCTTGGAGCCCTGCAGTCCCCGGGGGGCCGAGAGGGAGTCGGGTCGCGGCCGGGGGTCAGGGCCCGAGACCGGAGGGAGGGGAGGAGAAAGAAGAGGGGCAGGATCGGAGAGGCTGGCGCACGGAGAGGAGACAGGCAGGGAAGGGAGCCGAGAGACACCCCGAGAGAAGCGGAAGGCAGAGACAGGGCCAGGGACAGGGAGACGCTGGGACACAGATCCCAGAGGAGGATAGACCAAAGAGAGGGCTTGACTCAGCAGGGCAGAGACTGCAGTGGAGACCGAAGGGGAGATTCTAGGACAGAAACCAAAAGGTGGCCTTATCAGGGGAGCAGAGAGGTCACTCCAGGGAAGCTCCAGCTCTTCTGGCCCCGACTGCCGCAGGTCAGCCGGCTCCTGGGGACGGGGCGGGTAAGAGAGGGAGAGGGTGGGCTGAGGGTGGGTGGAGGGCATGGCCCCGAGATGACGATGGAGGCACCCAGAGCCCAGGACTCAGCCCTGCCCCTCGTCCTCCCCGACCCACCCAAGGGCTCATGAAGGGAGACAAGCGCGAGGAGCCCGAGGCGGGCCCCGAACCTGCGGCCCCCGCGCCGCCCATGGACGAGGAGGAGGCCCTGCTGGAGTTCCACCACTCCTACCGGGAGCTCTTCCAGTTCTTCTGCAACAACACTACCATCCACGGCGCCATCCGCCTGGTGTGCTCGCAGCACAACCGCATGAAGACGGCCTTCTGGGCCGTGCTCTGGCTCTGCGCCTTCAGCATGATGTACTGGCAGTTCGGCCTGCTCTTCGGAGAGTACTTCAGCTACCCCGTCAGCCTCAACATCAACCTCAACTCGGAGAAGCTCGTCTTCCCCGCCGTCACCGTGTGCACCCTCAACCCCTACAGGTCGGTCTCCTCCCGCCGCCTCCCCGGGCCTGGGCGGGGGGGGGGGGGGGGTTCCAAGGGTACAGGGCTGCCCCCCGGGCGGGCGGACGCCCACACCCACAGGTAGGAGACGACACTCCGGTACCGAGGCAGACCTCCCTCTGCGCAGGATAGGCCCCCCCCCCCCCCCGGCCTGATGGGCTGGCCTTTGCGCTGCCCAGTGCCCGAGGCTTCTCCAGAGCAGGCCTGGGGCACTGACGACTCCCTCCGCCAGCCTTTCACCCTCCCGCAGGTGGGAGGGAGTGCTGATGAGGTCGAGACGCTGAGAACTCCAGAAGGGCAGGGTAGAGATCAGCCCCTCCTCCGCGGCCGGCGGTGAATCTGGTGGAGGTTCTGCCGTGGGGCCAGGGCAGGTGCGGTGGGATGGGCGGTGGCAGCTGGCAGGGGCTGGGCCCTGGTATGGTGGTCTTGGTTGAGAAGGGGGCTTTGTTTTGGAGAAAGCAAAGTGGAGGGTGGTGGCAAAGCACTCCGTGAGCCCGGAGGCGGGGACGTGGGGAGTCACAGAGCCAGGAGAACCGGACAGCCCTGGTCAGGCTGTTCCCCCAGAGGCTCAGGTGGCCCTGCTGGGCTGTACAGTCCACCTGCCCAGGTGACTGCCTTTTACGTACTTGGGTGTGTCCTGAAGTTTTTTTGGGTTTCGTCACTGTTCTTTGCCAGTTTTCGGTCCGGAAGCCAGAGGGGGTGGAGGTGATCCGTAGAGAAGACAGGAGGGCAGGGCTGGGTGTTGACACACACCCACCTTTTCTGTGTATCCACTCAGTGCTGCCACACCTTGGGACGCCCGAGGCAGGCCAGACCCGGGGCTAGGCACCCGGCAGATGGGTTCACCAGTAATTCCTGCAGTTGTTGCCCAGGGCCAGGTACCCTGCTAGGTATTTGAAAGATAAGATGGAAGAGACAGGCATATAAACAAATAACCCCGGCTCCACTGTGACAGGTACAATAAGCATTGTGACGTATAGCCTGTGTCTTCAAGGAGTGTACATGTACACGGGCACTTGTGTGCGTGATCGCAGGAGTGTGTGTGTGTGAGCACACAAACGGGGTGTGCGTGTGACTGTGGCTGACTGGGATTGGTCACACATTGGGGGTGGTATAGTCTGTCGTGTCCGAAGGTGTGTCATGAACTAATAAGGGTTGGGACCTCCTGTCCTACAGAGCAACATTGCAGGGCCATTTCACTGATTAACCCCCTTATAAGGTCCAGGGTTAAGAGGCCAGTTACTAAGAAGCTGCCTCACACACCAGACACAGCTAAGTACCCCACAGGCATCTCCTTTAATTCTCCCAGCCATCCTAAGGGGCAGGTACTGTTATCATCCCTGTTTTACACTTGAGGAAACTGAGGCAAAGAGAGATAAGGCACAAGGTCACAGAGATAGTGACTCACGCTGTTTGCCAGATCACGAATCACGAACCCTGCCTCTTCTTAACACACAAGATGTGAACGTGGAATAAATGGAATCTCCGCTCAGATGTTTACATCTCCTTTCTGAGCTTGTTTTATTCCCCTTCTCGGTCTTCTCTCTCTTCCCCTGGTCCCTTTGACTTTGCTTCTCTTCTTTCCAACCTCGGTGCTTCTCTGCCCTAATCTTTCCCTCCTCTTCCCCCACCCTCATCCCCTGGGGCAGTGGCGGAGGGGAGGGCAGGCAGGCCTGAGGACTAGGCTCTCAGTAAAATACTTGTGGTTGAAAGATGTGGGTGAGAGATGGACAGGGCAGGGGTGAATCTGTGGAGGCCTCCGTATTTTCCAAGGTTCTGCAGGGAGCAGGGCCCCGAACAGTAGTGGAAAAAGCCCCCAGGCAATGAAAACCAGAGCCCCAGCCTCTGAGGCCTGCAGGCTGGGAGGCAGGTGTCCACACAGGAACAAAATCCCTCCTGCACGACTTAGTGGGGAGAGAACACAACACCCTGGAAGGGGGAGGGGAGTCAGGGAAGGCTCCTCAAAGCCGGGCAAGGGTACTGAACGTCTACTATGTGCTTGATCCTGCACTGGGTGCTTTTATAAGCACCACCTCATTTAATCCTGAGAAGTCCATGGAGATGGGCATTATTATTTCCATTTTTGCAGATGAGGAAGTGGAGGTGAAATAATTGAGCAGGGTCAAACAGCAAATAATTTAAAAATTCACAACGATAATGGCTAACACATACAGTACTTAATATAGTACTTAACAGTACAAACAAATGAAAATTTTCTATTAATTAAATGATGTAATCTTCACAACAGACCTCTAATGTGGATACCAGCATTACTCCCATTTTATAGCTGAGGAAACTGAGTCCCAGAGAGGTTATGTAAGTTGCCCAAGTTCACACAGGGAACCTGTGGTGAAACTGAGATTCAAAAATCGCCCCCAGTCCCCCCCCACAGGAGCCAGTGCATCCTAAGTCAGCAGCTGAGTCACAAACCAACTGTGTTTGATCTCAAAGCTCTTTCTCCCGTTGCACTTTAAGGAGGGGCCAGGCAAAGGCATCCAGGGTTGGGGGGCTGGTGGGAGTCTGGGGGGGGGAAAAGCAGCAGGGGTCCGGAGGGAGGAAGGAGGAGGGAAGGATCCAGGCTATTGGTTCCTGTTCCAGGAGAGAGGCGGGGAAGGGTGGACAGGCTGATGCAGCCCGGTGGGGGTGGGTGGTAGCCTGGGTGTGACCCACGCTGCTGGCTGGCATGGGTGCTGGAGGCAGAGGCAAGATGGGTGACTTGGACAGGGGAAGCAGGGAGCGGGTGGAAATCGCGACCAGATGCCCACCTGCAGGCAGCTGGGCATGGCCAGCAGAGGGGGAGGAAGATGGGGGGAGCGAGTTTCTGGGCTGTTCTGTAACTGCCAGAAAAGGGGACCAGGCTGAAGACCTTCATGCTGAGCAAGGAGGTGCTGAGAATCCAATGTGAAAGGTCAGCTACAGCGATCCCCTCCTTTCTGGTTAACAAAGGGCTTTCTTCACCCCAGAGACAGGGCCAGACATATATCCACATCCATGGCAAACAAAGCCCAAGAGCATATTTTTCATCCAGCCCTCGGAGGGGTTGAGGCCGATTCTAAGGACAAGCTTGGCATTCTTAGACAGCAAAGAAGGTCATGGAATCTTCCTTCCCAGAGATGGCAGAGCAGGGGGCATGGCAGTGAGGAGAAGGGCAGTGCCCCAAAGAGCTGCACGGAGGTAGGGGAAGGCTCTGAGCCGACCCTGCACTCCCACGGGATCTGGAAAGCAGGCTCTGCACTGGCAGGCCTGGCGGGGACAGAAAGCCCAGACTCTTAGACCTGACACTCTCCCAGCCCCCTCCCAGGGATGGACTCCTTCACGTCAGCAACCTTACTACCTCTGTAGCAGCTGTTGCTGGAAAGGTCTTCCTTAGGTAAAGCTGCAGCTTACCTCACCATCACTTCTACCCTCCGGTCCTGGTTCTGTCTCTTTGGAGAAACTCTAAAGACATCTTCTTTGCCCGACGGCCATCAGTTCGGGTGCACCTGACTGTGCTGCAGTTTGCCAAGTCCACGATCGTGATCTGATCTTCATCACAAGCTTGCTGGATAAGGAGGGAACTGTCAGCTCAGAGTCAGAGGAGAAGACGGAGGCTCTGAGACCCTAAAGGCCTTGCAAAGGTCACCCAGCTGCTAGGTGGACAAGTCATAATTGGAATCTGGTCTTAGGCTCCACTTCTGTTAAGACCACAGAGTCACAGGGCAGGTGAGTGGCAGGCACTGCTCCTCTGTCTCCTTAGCTTTCTCTGCTTCAACAATAGGTTACTATTATCGTTCGCATTAAAGAACAGTCGTGACAATAACAACAACAGCCGCAGGTATACAGTACCCACTCTGCCAGGTATTTTCCTCAGTACTTTTGATATATTAACTCATTAAATCCTTATAACCACACTATGCAGTAGGTACTCCCATGTTACAGATGATGAAACAGAAGCACAGAGAAGATAAAGTAACTTCTCCAAAGTAACTTCTCCAAGGCTAACCATCTAGAAAGTGGTGAGGCTAGGAAATGAGCACGGAAAGCTGATTAGATCTCAGTTCCAGTAACGTTTCCTTTTACTGCTGTTCTTTTAATGACCAGTAACAAACAAGGCTCAGAATGTCAAACACACACCTTCTACCTGGGCTACATTTTCTCCTATGAGAGGATGAGGGACAGCCGGCTGGACTTTTACGAGGGAGATAGTGGACTAGGCAGTGATTATCATGGCTGCACACCGGGACCTCCTGGGACCCTTGTAAAAGCTACCTTGTTTGGGCTCCGCCCGATCCCACCAAATCTGACTCTGGTGATTGAAGCCCTGCACTGATGGTTCACTTTTTCTTTAATTGAGGCAAATTTACAGACAGTAAAATGCACAAATCTTAGGTGCTCTTTGAGGCTTCGCAATCAAGATACTGAACATTTCCATTAGCTGGTGACCCTTTGTAGTCAATTCCTTTCCCTCTCCCACTATCATCTTCTGACTTCGTCACCATCAATTAGTTTTTTCTGTTCTTAGAAATGGAATAGAAAAATACATATATAAATGGAATATATATATATATTCCATCTATAAATGTATATTCCATTTATAAATATATATACATATATAAATAGAATATATGTATATAAGCTTCATATAAATGGATCACACTATGAATTTTCTCGTATGTGTGTCTGGCTTATTCTGCTCAGCTTCATGTTTCTGAAATTCTTTCATGTGGTTTTTTGTTTGTTTTTGTTTGGGTTTTTTTTCTGCATCAGTCCCTTTTTACTGCTGGGCAGTGTTGATGGACATGTGGGTTCTTTCAAGCTTTTTGACTATTATGAATAAAGCTGCTATGAACATTCACATGCAAGTCTTTATGTTTTCATTGCTCTTGGGCAAATAGCTAGAAGTGGAATTGGGTGAAATATCCAGAGGGTTATAAGGTAGATGTAGATTTAACTTTATAACATAACTACCGAACTGTCCTCCAAACTGGTGGTACCATTTTAAACTCCCACCAGCAGCAATTCCAGATGCTCCACATTCTCACCAACACTTGATGTTGTCAGTCTCTTACTTTTAGCCTAATGGATATTAAATGGTACCTCATTGTGGATTTCATTTGCATTTACTTGAGGACTAATTATCTTGAGCACCTTTTCATGTGTTTAATGACCATTTGTATATTTTGGGAGTTCATTTTTAAAACAATTTGTCTTTTTCTTGTTGATTCATAAGAAGTTTTTATATTTCAGGATTTCTTCTTTAGGTATATTTTTTTAAATATTTATTTATTTGGTTGCACCGGGTCTTAGTTGCGGCATGTGGGCTCCTTAGTTGTGGCATACATGTGGGATCTAGTTCCCTGACCAGGGATGGAATCCAGGCCTGATGCATTGGGAGCGAGGAGTCCTATCCACTGTGCCACCAGGGAAGTCCCTAGATATTCTTTATTCCAAGGAATTTTGCTCACCCCAAGGTCATGAAGGTCTCTTCTATATTTTCTTCTATAGTCTTTATGGTTCTGAATTTTTTGTTTAGCTCTATGACCCAGCTTGACTTAATTTTTGTATACGGACTAAGGTAGAGGTTGAGGTTCTTTTTTTTTTTTCTTTCTTTCTTTCTTTTCATACAGTATCCAGTTGTTCCAGCACCATCTATTTTTTGTGGGGTTTTTTTTTGCGGTATGTGGGCCCCTCACTATTGTCGCCTCTCCCGTTGCAGAGCACAGGCTCTGGACACGCAGGCTCAGCGGCCATGGCTCACGGGCCCAGCCGCTCCGCAGCACGTGGGATCCTCCCGGACCGGGGCACGAACCCGCGTCCCCTGCATCGGCAGGCGGACTCTCAACCACTGCGCCACCAGGGAAGCCCATGCTGAAATTTTGATAGACACTTGAGTTGAATCTAGAGGGCAATCTGGGAGACCTCATGAGTTTCTTTTTCCTTCTTTTTTTTTTTTAATATTTATTTATTTATCTATTTATTTATTTATTTATGGCTGTGTTGGGTCTTTGTTGCTACGTGCAGGCTTTCTCTAGTTGTGGCGTGCGGTGGCTACTCTTTGTTGGGGTGTGTGGGTTTCTCGTTGCTGTGGCTTCTCTTGGTTGCGGAGCACAGGCTCTAAGCACGCAGGCTTCAGTAGTTGTGGCACGTGGGCTCAGTAGTTGTGGCTTGCAGGCTCTAGAGCATGGGCTCAGTAGTTATGGCGCACGGGCTTAGTTGCTCCGTGGCACGTGGGATCTTCCTGGACCAGGATTTGAACCCGTGTCCCCTGCATCGGCAGGCAGATTCTTAACCACCGAGCCACCAGGGAAGTCCCCCTCATGAGTTTCTGATCCATGAACATCTGCAACTCCTTTTATTTTGGTCTTGGTGGTTTGTTTCAGCAGGATTTTCAGTGTACAGGTCTTGCACTTCTTTCATTACATTTATTCCCAGTGTTTGATGTTGTTTATGCTGTTCAATATGGTGCTGTATTTGATTTCATTTTCCAAATATTTGTTGCTAGTTTGTAGAAATACAATTAATTTTTGTATTGGCTTTGTGTCTTGCAACCTCGTTTAATTTCTAGGTGTTCTAGGTGTTTGTTTTGTTTTGGTAGATTCTACCCCTCAGGCCCTGCTACTCTGGATTTTCGTGATGCAGAATATAGGCCTTGTATTGAGAAGAAGGAATGTGAGGATTTACACTGGACGGTGTTTAACTGGGCCCCACCTGAAACTCATTAAAACTGAGTCTCCTCTGGTGTATGGTAGGCGGGAGGGGGCGCGGCGTATGCAGCATTGGCATTGGCATTTTTTAAGTTCCTTGGAAGATTCTAGAAGTGCAGTTGAGAACCCCAGATTTAGAAAGTGTCAGGTGTTAGACGAACCCAAAAGCCACCCTTGCCGGGGGCGGGAAGGGGCAGGGTAATGGGGCGGGATGGCGCGCGCACCGCGGGTCCCTGGAGTGTCTGGGCCCAGCCCGCCCACCCCCCTCCTGCCCCGGGAAGGGGCAGACGTGTTCCGGGTTCCCTTCCAGGCCAGGGCTAGGTGGGAGGAGAGCGCCTCCCGCCTCTCCCTCACGATAAACATGCGGCCATAAATGCCGTCACCGCCGGAGCTCACTGTCGCCTCCTATCATTCCGCGGACACACCTGTCTGCACGCCCCCGCGCCCCCGAGATAGCCTGGGAGACCCCAGAGCTATTCCTCGCAGGCTTCTCCGGGATGAACCGACCTCTCCGGTTACCGACAGGGAAACTGAGGCCCAGGGGGGCCGGGGATGTCGCGAGGCCGCCGCCTCCTAGTCCAACCCTTTGCCATCGCCCCTCCCAGGTACACGGAAATTAAAGAGGAGCTGGAGGAGCTGGACCGCATCACAGAGCAGACGCTCTTCGACCTGTACAAGTACAACTCCTCCAACACCCTCGTGGCGCACGCCCGCGGCCGCCGCGACCTGCGGGAGTCCCTGCCGCACCCCCTGCAGCTCCTGCCGGTCCCGGCTCCGCCCCGCGCCGCCAGCAGAGTCCGCCGATCCGGCTCCAGCCTGAGGGACAACAACCCGCAGGTGAACAGGAAGGACTGGAAGATCGGCTTCCAACTGGTAAGGCCCCGCCCCTCGCTCCGCCCCTCGCTCCGCCCCTCTGGTTCCGCCGGAGCCCGGGACTCCGCTCCCTTTTCCTACCCGCCTCTGCTGCCAGTGATACAAGCCGGACCCGGTCCGCTTGCTGGCAAGATGAGTAAGTTAAATACTTAAATATGGTTTGAAAAATAAAATCAAATGGCATCTCTCTGGGCGCCAGCTTGTGGAGGCTCCTCGCTGGGGGCCTCTGTGGGAGCGTTTATGGGGTGGGAAGTCAGATCTACTGTGGAAGATGTGCTTTCTGAATTCCAATCCCCCCCAGTGGGACTCAGTTGGGACCCTCCAGGGTGATGGGGCACTGGGGCTCCGCCCGCCTAAGACTGAGAATAGGGAGACAGTAACAAGGAAACTTTAAAAATAAATGGGAGAGAAGCAGAGAGAAGAAAGAGAGGCCCCTTTAGTGAGAGCAGAGCATGGTACCCGGACACCAGGGTTCCAGTCCCCGCTCTGCTGCTGGCACGAACCACTTGATTCCTCAGTCTTCCCATCTGTGAAATGGGGAGAAGAATCCTTGCTCCACCCTCCTCGGAGGCTGCATAAATGACCCCGAGGTGTGTGCAGCTGCCGGTCTCCTCCATTAATCCCCTGCTCTCTGGGTCCACTCTTCTCGGGGCTTCTGTTTCTTCCCACTGCTGGCTCCCCACCCCTGTCTATCGGTCTTTAGGACCCCAGAACTATCCATTCCTTGACCTTGGTCCCGTCCTGCCTACCCTTGCTGCTGGTCCTCTGACTCCCTGGTCTCTGTGTCTAGTGCAACCAGAACAAGTCGGACTGCTTCTACCAGACGTACTCATCAGGGGTGGATGCAGTGAGGGAGTGGTACCGCTTCCACTACATCAACATTCTGTCCAGACGGCGGGACCCCTCTCCAGTGCTGGAGGAGGACGCGCTGGGCAAATTCATCTTCGCCTGCCGCTTCAACCAGGCCTCCTGCAATGAGGCGTGAGTCTGTCCCTGCGGCCTGGCTTCGTGCTCCCCACGGGGTCTCCTTCCCTGCGGCAGCCTGAGGCCCAGCATGGCCAGCACCCCGGAATGCTGGTTGACTAAACAAATGCCTGCAGGTGGGGAGGAGGGAGAAGCATTGACTTCAGGTCCAAACCTCTGCCCCAGGAGTTGTCCTGCAGGATATCTGCTGTTCCCTGCAGGGCTGGGTCTGAGTGAAGCAGCCTCGAATGGATGCCCTGGGAAGGCTGGGGTTGAGGTCCGGCTTTGAGAAACCAAGGGCCGGAAGCATGGTTCTCCATTTTTCTAAGGCCTCTTTCTCACTAGCATCAAACTCCGTAGTGCCTGGAAGGTCATCTGGTCCCCTGCTCCGCTTGCTCAGATGACGCGATAGTAGTGGTATAGTGGACACAGCATGGACCGAGTCAGGGACTCACCCTCAGTTCCTGCTCTGGCTCTGTTTCTTCCAGGCCAGGTGACTGAGCATTTCACGTCACTCTTCGGAGCCTATTTCTTTGTAAAGTGGGGGAAATGAGATTCATTCAATGTTCACTGAACAAATATTTTTGGCTGGGCTATGTGCCCGTCACTGTTGTAGGCATTTGGGAAACATCAAAGAAGAAGAAGAAAAATCCTTGCCCTTTTGGCACTTTTTCTTCTTCTTTTTTTTTCTTTCTTTTTTTTTTTTTGGCCACACTGTGCGGCTTGCTGGATCTTAGTTCACTGACCAAGGACTGAACCCATGCCCCCTGCAGTGGAAGTGCAGAATCTTAACTGCTAGACTGCCAGCGACGAAGTCCCTTGGCCCTTTTTCTTAAGTGATGAAGATGATGATAACATCTATCTCCGAGTGCAAGAGATGACGCGTTGAGGGCACTTTACACACTGCAGTGAGTGGTGGGTCTCATTACTCCTGTGAAATGGCACTCACACAGATGAAGTGACTTGCCCTAGGCCACCAGGCCAGCCCGAGCCAAGGGTCCTCCCCGCCCTACTGCACTGCGCGCCAGGCATTCTTTCAGTCACATCTCGTGTCATAACGTCCTTGCAAAGAGGTCATGGCAGCTGCCAGCTCTCTGAGGGCTGGGAGAGGTCAGGGGTAAAGGGAGGTCCCCTTCTGTAGCCTCTGGCCCCTCCTCCCCCCGCCTTCCTCTCCCTACTCCTCGGTGTTCAGGCACCATCTCCCTTCCTCTGCCTGGCTGAGGAAGGGTGTTGAGGCAGCATCTCCACTCTGCAGGGACCCCTGCCCTTTTTTGTCACTAGGGCCAGGTGTCACCTGCTTCTGCCACCACCCCTCCCCTCCCCTGGAGCACGCACTGTGCCCAGCGCACACCTTTGTTCCTGTCTCTTGTTTCTGTGTTTGTTTGAGGACAGAAGCTGCCACTGGGGAAGTGAGACCAGCACCTGAGCCTGGGTCAGCCCACACCTGCCACCGACTTGCCCTGTCACCTTCTCACTTTGCCTGCCCTAGGCTGCTGCCTCCCCGTCCATGGAAAGTCCATCGTTCGTTTGTCTCAGTCTCGACGCTTAGCTCACTTCCTCAGTTCAGAGCCTCGTCCTTTCTCACCGGGGTTATTATAACCCTCATAATTTGTCTCTCTTCCTCTCAATCCTCCCTCTATTCTGCGACCACAGGAAGCTTTAATACTTCAGGGTTCGGCTGCACTTCACGGTACTTAACTATTCCAGTCAGGCCTGTTTAAACTCCTTCAGTGTCTCTCTGGCCTTCGGAATTGAGTTCAAGCTCTTTATCATGGCTTTCTCAGTCCTCCCGTCCCCCATATCCAACACCCTTTCCCCTCTCTCTATAATCTTTTCTTTAATAACAGCTTTATTGAGGGACTTCTCCGGTGGTCCAGTGGGTAAGACTCCGCGCGCCCAGTGCAGGGGGCCCGGGTTCGATCCCTGGTTGGAGAACTAACTAGATCCCACATGCATGCCGCAACTAAAAGATCCTGCGAGCCACAACTAAGACCCAGCGCAGCCTAAATTTAAAAATTTAAAAATAAGTATAAAAAAATACCCCAGCTTTATTGAGATAGAATTCACATACCGCAAAATTCATCCTTTTAATGGCTACAAGTCATTTGTTTTTAGTATATTCACAGAATTGTGCGACTATTACCACTGTATAATTATAGAATATTTTCCTGACTCCCTGTTTCTTCCCCTCCTCCAAGCCTTGGCAACCACTAATCTACTTTCGGTCTCTATGGATTTGCCTACTGGGGACATTTCATATAAATGGAATCACACACTATGTGGTCTTCTGTGACCGGCTTCTTTCACTTAGCATCGTGTTTTCAAGGTTCATCCATGTTGCACTGTGTATCTGTAATTCATGCCTTTTTTTTTTTTTTTGGCCACGTCGAGAGGCGTGTGGGATCTTAGTTCACCAACCAGGAATCAAACTGCTGCCCCCTGCAGTGGAAGCACATAGCCCTAACCACTGGACTGCCAGAGAATTCCCCCCAGTTCCTGCCTTTTTTCTGACTAAATAGTTTTCCATTGTGTGCATAAGCCACATTTTGTTTATCTCTTCTTCAGTGGATGGACGTTTGGGTTGCTTTCACTTTTTGGCTATTATGAATAATGTTGCTATGAGCACTCTTGTACACGTTTTTGTATGGATGTATATTTTCATTTCTCTTAGATAGATACCTAGGAGTGGAATTACTGGGTCACATAGTAATTCTATATTTAACATTTAGAGGAATTACCAGACTGTTTTCCAAGTAGCTGAGCTGTTTTGCATTCCCACCAGCGGTGTGTGAGGGTTGCAAATTCTCCCCAGCCTCCCCTTGTTATATCTGTCCTTTTGACTTTAGATGTCTTAACGAATCCCTATACTCTTTTTTAAAATTAATTAATTTAATTTATTTTATTTTTGGCCGCATTGGGTCTTCGTTGCTGCGCACAGGCTTTCTCTAGTTGTGGCGAGCGGGGGCTACTCTTTGTTGCGGCGCCCGGGCTTCTCATTGCAGTGGCTTCTCTTGTTGTGGCTCTAGGCGTGCGGGCTTCAGTAGTTGTGGCACTCAGGCTCAGTAGTTGTGGCTCGTGGGCTCTAGAGCGCAGGCTCAGTGGTTGTGGCGCACGGGCTTAGTTGCTCCGCGGCATGTGGGATCTTCCCGGACCAGGGCTCGAACCCGTGTCCCCTGCATTGGCAGGTGGATTCTTAACCACTGTGCCACCAGGGAAGTCCCTGAATTCCTCTACTATTAATAGCAAATTTATACAGCTCTTACTGAGTGCTAAGCACCGTTCTGAGTGTAATTTAATCTTCCCAGTATCCCTGTGAAGTAAGTAGTATGATTATCCCCATTTTACAGATGAGGAAACTGCAGCACAAAAGATCAAGTGCCTGGGCTGGTCCTCCAGTTAACACGTGTTAGAGCTAGGATTCAAGTACAAGTCGTTTTGTTCTGGAGTCTGTGCTCTTCACCATCACGTTACGCTGCCTCTCATATATATATTCTCATAATGTGCTTACCGTGTTTCTCTTTGTATGTGTTTTTACCAAGTGTGTATGTGATGTGGGCATAAATGGCATTGTGTTATGTATCTCATGTCACTTTTTACTTTTTAAACTGAGCTCTATGAGCTTAAGAATGATCCATGGTACTCTGTCTACTCGGCTGACTCCACCTGCTGCAAACAGCCGGTGGTGTGCGTCTGCCCTACTGCCCCTGCCCCTCTCTGAGCAGGGCTCACAGGCCTTGCAGGACTCGCAGCTTCTTCCTTCCTCCCTCCCTGAGGGAAGCCTTTGTTCTGGAAATGCTGACTTCCTAGCCCTTCCCGGAATGTGCACCAGTACTTCACACCCCTGCGCCTTTGCTCTTCAAGGCCGATGGAGCATTCCAGATCACCTAGTTCCATCTCCTCGTTGTACAGAGGAGGAGAGTAAGCTTAGGGAAAAATGGCTGCTCAAGGCTGTACAGCCAGCGCCCCGCTCCTGATCTCCGTCCAGCCTTCTTCTCTCTCCTGCTTCTCTTCCTTCCTCCTCTGCCTGTCTCGGCCCAAAGCCTCGTCCCCCTCTTCTCCCTGCTCCCCGCACTGGCTCCCAGGGGGCAGGGTAGTTAGAACACACGTCCCCTCTGTTCCCGTGTGGGCTCTGGCTGCAGCCCCGCACAGCCTCCCTGTTGGGGGACCTGGGATTTGCTGTCAAATCGTGTTCCCGTTGCAACACAAATCTGTGCTTCCTTTCTCTCTGTTCCCAAACATGTCCCAGCCCGGCTTTGGACCTGCCAGTGGGAGGCACGCTGATGTGAGAGGCCCCTTTCCCGCCCTCCGATCTGACCTTCCTCCTTGAAGTTTTGTGCTCACTGGTCTCAGCCTCTCCCCCCCGGACCCCCCTTCCCTTCCGTTCATTTGTCAGCTGGTTGTTAACAATCCCCTATATCTCCGGTGCGCCAAGAACCACACCATTACCCCAGAGATGATTCGGACGTGGATGGCATGTGGCTCCTGTCCTCAAGGAGATTCTAATCCAAATGGGGAACTAAGAGTTAGACACGTGAGAAGCTAGGGATGCTGCAGGAGTTCATAATGCAGCACAGTGACGGGAGGGTCACAAGGCCAGTGAGGTCAGTTGGCCTGGTGGAAGGAGCCTGGGCTAGAAGATAGCTGATCTGCTCTCTGGCTGATCTGTGTCCCGTCTCATCCTTGCTGCTTGTGTGACCTTGGGCAGCTACTTGATCTCTCCGAGCCCATGCTTCCTCTTCTGTGAAGCCGGGATGACGCCCAATGGAGTTACTGAGGGCTTGTGGGCAAGGCTCCCAGCACTGTGTTGGCACATAGTAGGTGATCAGGAAACAAAGGGCTCTGAAAGTCTTGCTCTCCCTGACCCCCTGCACTTTCCCCTCTGACCCCTCTCTCTCTGTCTCTCCTGCATAGGAATTACTCCCACTTCCACCACCCGATGTACGGGAACTGCTACACCTTCAATGACAAGAACAGCTCCAACCTCTGGATGTCCTCCATGACTGGGGTCAACAACGGTGCGCCATCCCTGACCTCGGCCCGGCCCCTCCCCCACCCTGTGCGCCCACATCTACCCACCTTGAGCCCGCGTCCTAGTGATGCTGGGGGCCTCACCGCAGCGTGCCCATCTGTATCCTGGGAAAATCCTCTTTGTTTTTTCTCCCCCGTGGGCATCACGTGGTGCGTGCCAGGTGTGGTAGGAACCCTGTCCCAGTCCTGCCTTCCGCTGCCCCCCACCCCAACCCTGGATCCAGCTCAGGCTTTGCCAAATCCATTTGCAGGTCTTCCTGAACTTGCTGCCCTTGGATGCTTAGAGACTAGGCAGGGTGGGACGGTGGGTTTCTAGCCCCGGATACTTCTCCCAGAGCCCCTCACTGTGCCCCCTCCGCACGCCCAGGCCTGTCCCTGATGCTGCGTACAGAGCAAAATGACTTCATCCCGCCTCTGTCCACGGTGACCGGGGCCAGGGTGATGGTACACGGGCAGGACGAGCCTGCCTTCATGGATGATGGAGGCTTTAACCTGCGGCCTGGTATGGAGACCTCCATCAGCATGAGCAAGGCAAGGAGGCTGAGCGCGAGGCCTGGGGGGAGAGCCTTGGATGAGGGGAGGGGAGAGGGCCTGGGGGGTGACAGCCAGGGGACCCAGAGAGGTCGTGCAGGGTGAGCCTTGAGCGCGTGGAAGTCTTCAGGAGCAGAAATCAGGGGTGAGGGGCCCGGCCGAGTGGGCGTTAGTTAGGAAGTAGGGATCTCGGGGGGTTGAACCTCGGATGAGAGCGCCGAGAAGGGGTGTGGGGCCTGCTTGGGGTTCCAGGCCATGCTCCAGGCCCAGTGTCCTTGGAAGTAGTCCCGGGCTTTGTGTTTTGAAATGGTGAGGCAGATAGGAGAGGAGGTAAGGTAGGACATACAGCCTGGGACTGAGGGAAGACAGAGGCCAGGAAGGGGCCTTGACCACCAGAGGTCTGACCTCTGACCTCTGACTTCTCCATGTCTCTGCGTTCGCAGGAAGCCGTGAAAAGACTTGGGGGTGACTATGGAGACTGCACCAAGAATGGCAGCGACGTCCCAGTGGAGAACCTTTACGGTACCAAGTACACGCAGCAGGTGAGGCTCAGCCTGTTTCTATGGCGACCATCTCCCAGGCCTGCAGTGCAAGTCAGCCAAAGCCGCAGGGTGTGTGTGATGGGTGATGGGGACGGGTGCAGAGAGCGATGGAGGTGCATCGGCATCACAGGGACTGGTTTGTGCTCCTCTCCGCTGCCGTTTGGAGCTGCGTCGGGGAGGGCAGGCCTGACCCCCTCCCCCTTCGTTCTCCCCTCCTGCAGGTGTGTATCCATTCCTGCTTCCAGGTGAACATGGTCAGGGAGTGTGGCTGTGCCTACATCTTCTACCCGCCGCACAGGGGTGCGGAGTTCTGTGACTACAGGAAACATAATTCCTGGGGTGAGACTGCGGGAGGCCTGGCCCCGCACCCACTTGGGCCCAGGACAATCCCAGGAGCCCTGCACCCTCAATGCCCTGGCTGTGGCTTCTGGCTCGCACGGTTTCCAGCAGGTTCTCCTGCCGACTCTTGTGTGTTCCGGCCCTTAGATGCTACCCCTCTCCGTTTTCCTCTCGCTCTCCGTCTCTCTCCTCGATTTCTTTTCCTCCCTCAAGGTTCCTCTCTCTCTCTCTCTCTGTTTTGGCTTCTGTGTGTTTATAATGGGACGGTCCCATTTGAAAATAACTCGCAGCAAAAAGAAAGGAAGAGCACATGAAGAAGATCTGCCCCGGGTTCTGTGCTCTGACTGTAGCTTCCCGGCTCACACCGCAGGGCACCAGCCAGGCCGGTGCTGGGCACTGGCGAGGCAGCACTGGGGGCAGGAAGAAAATACTAGAAGTTTTATGTGCATCTGCCTCATTGCCTATAACATCTTCCATTTTATGTATGTTTTATAATGTACTAATGTATCAGTTCAGAAGTATGTCATGTAGAAACCCAAATACATAGATTGGAATGGCTTGTGGAGGAATGTTTTACCTACAGGAGGGCACAGTCAAAGGAATCTGGAGGGCACTAGATTCTCCTCCTGACCCTGGGCTAGGAGCCGACCAATCCCTTTTCCTCTTTTCTACAGCTGAGTTATTCAGCAGGGAAGCTGTGCGTAGAGAGAGAAAGAAAATCCCCAAGAGACTAGCAAGTAGAGGGCGGGCGTCCCTGTGCAGAGGCCCTTACCTGGCACAGCTGACCCCTCCGAGCGGACATGGCAGGGACACAGCAGACCCCAGAGTTGCGTGCTGCTTCTTTCTTGCCTCTGCTGTGTTCATCTTTCTGACTACTTTCTTTCCTGGCTCTGCTACACTCAGCTTTCGCCTGCCTGTGCTCTGCAGTCGGCCTTCCGATTCCTGGCCCTCTGGCCTTAGAGCATCACAGCGCCTCAGAGCTGGAGGGAAGCTCAGAGGGGGTCCGGCCTGACGGCCTTCTTTCTCAGACGAACAAGCTGAGGTTCCCGGGCGAAGACGCGGTGTCCCAGGACACGCAGAGCAGGGGCTCTGCCCACTGCTCCCCCGACCCCCAAACAGGGATTGCTAAGTGGTTGTGAATTTGAAAAAGATCTGCGAGAGAAAAATAACATTGCTGTTTGCGGAGAAGCTGTGAGGATGAGGGAGGGGAACTTGGCTGAAAACACAGTCTGTTGAGTTTCCTGAGGATGGCTTACTCCCGTAGAAAAGTGCCTAGCCGCTTCCCGCTCTTCCTAATTAAAGATGAATTATGGAATTAATAATATAGGGCTTCCCTGGTGGCGCAGTGGTTGAGGGTCCGCCTGCCGATGCGGGGGACATGGGTTCGTGCCCCGGTCCAGGAAGATCCCACGTGCCGCGGAGCAGCTGGGCCCGTGAGCCGTGGCCGCTGACCTGCGCGTCCGGAGCCTGTGCTCCGCAACGGGAGAGGCCACAACAGTGAGAGGCCTGCGTACCGCAAAAAAAAAAAATAATAATAATAATAATAATATAAACCCTGGTAGACAGAGAGATTTGGGTCAGAAATGAAGAAGGACTTCTGGACCGGTGACTAAAAGTAGCAAGAATAACAAAATAACCTTACTTAGAACTTGGGAAATAGGGGTGAAGGGCGAAATCATGGTCCCATTATTTTTTTTTCTTGGTAACAGTTTTATTGAGGTAATTCATTTTCCGGATAACTTACCCAGTGAAAGTGTACAGTGGAACTTTAGTATACTTTCAGTTTTTAGCACAGTCATGGAGCTGTGTATCCATCGTCACAATCAATTTAGAAACTTTTCATCACTGCAAAAAGAAACTATGTACCCATTAGCCCTCTCCATCTCCCCTTTCCCTGCGGCCACAGGCTCTCTTCCTGCCCCTACCATCCCACGCCCCTCATGACCACTAATCTACTTTCTATCTACCATTAGATTTGCCTGTGTTGGACATTTCTTATATCACAATATGTGATCCTTTGTGACTGGCTTCTTTTCGTTAGCATAATGTTTTCAAGGTTCATCACTTTGTAGCATATATATCGGTACTTCATTCTTTTTTATGGCTGAATAATATTCATTGTATGGATGGACCACATCTTGTTTATCCGTTCATCAGTTGATGGACCTTTGGGTTGTTTCCAATTTTTGGCTGTTGTGAATAATGCTGCTGTGAACATTTGTGTACAAGTTTTGTGTTGAGTTTTCAATTCTCTTGGGTGTGGAATTGCTGGTACATAGGGAAGTTCTGTGTTTAACCTTTTGAGGAACCGCCAGACTGTTTACCACGACAGTGGTACCATTTTACATTCCCAGCAGTGATGAGTTCCAGTTTCTCCACATCCTCACCAACACTTATTATTGTCTTTTTCCATTATAGCCACCCTAGTAGGTGTGAAGGGGTATCTCGCTGTGTCTCATTATTCTTACACAAAAATTGTTCCCGTTTCCTTCTTTGACTTTTCAATGTCTGTCCATACCCTGTGCATCTTTACAGAGGTGTACCCTGGTTGTTTCTATTTTTTATTGGACTTAGCTTAATTTCGTAAACATTTTCTGGTGCTGCCGCTCAAGAGGCATCACTGTAATGCTACGTAATTCCCTCGTGAAGTGGGCGCCAGGGATCTTGGGAGACCTCTTGGGTGTGGGGTGGAGAAGGTTCAGGGGGCCTAGGGAAAGGAGCACCTCTCTGTACCCACAGGCTACTGCTACTATAAGCTCCAGGATGCCTTCTCCTCAGACCGCCTGGGCTGTTTCACCAAGTGCCGGAAGCCGTGCAGGTGAGCAGCCCCCATCCCCCCGGAGCGCAGGTTGGGCAGCTGGCTGCTTGGCTGGGTAGAATACAGGGTCCTCAGCCCAGCTTTGAGTGGGGGAGCCTCACCCCCCATCACTGAGTGCCTTCTCCGTCCCCAGCGTGACCACCTACAAGCTCTCTGCTGGTTACTCACGATGGCCCTCGGTGACATCCCAGGTGAAGTGTGTGTGTGTGTGTGTGTGTGTGTGTGTAACATTGTGGTCTTCCGGGCATATGTTTATGGGTGTGTATGACCCCACCCCATCCCTGTCAGCCTGAAGACTCTGGAGTGACCCCGCTGACACCCCAATCCTTTCCCAGGACTGGGTCTTCCAGATGCTGTCCCGACAGAACAGTTACACCGTCAAGAACAAGAGGTCAGTCCTACCCTGGTTCCAGCCCTGGGAAAGGAATTTTTGGAGGGAAAACAGACCTGGGAAGAGAGGGATCATTGATACGGTTGATTGGAGGAGGGGGTCTTCGAGTGGCAGAGAAGTTAACCCTCTGCTGTTTCTTCCCACCCTCTCCCCAACTCCAAAGAGACGGAGTTGCCAAACTCAACATCTTCTTCAAGGAGCTGAACTACAAAACCAACTCTGAGTCTCCCTCTGTCACGGTGCGTCCTGCCTCACTGAGGCTGGGATTCTCTTGGGGATCTTAGCGGGGTGGCTGTCTGTAGACACAGGGATGGCCTCTGTGGGCCAGCGGGTTTGGGCCTCCAAGGTGGAAAGGGGACAGGGCAAGGGTGAGGATTAGAAGGTTGGAAAAAGGATGCTCGCCGGGGGTGAAGTCTCGTGCCGGCTGATAGGGAGAAGGCCCCTGAGACAGGTCTGGGTTCCAGCCGTCCCCGTCGCGGCCTGGTTCTCAGCTTTCCCTGGAAGAAACCGACCAGTGGCCGTGTGCTCCCAGGGGAGGGGAGCAGAGGGCAGGGTCCCTCTGCTGAGTGGTCAGTGGGCCTCTCCCCCTTACAGATGGTCACCCTCCTGTCCAACCTGGGTAGCCAGTGGAGCCTGTGGTTCGGCTCCTCTGTGCTGTCGGTGGTGGAGATGGCCGAGCTCATCTTTGACCTCCTGGCCATCACGTTCCTCATGCTGCTCCGGAGGTTCCAAAGTCGATACTGGTCTCCGGGCCGAGGTGGCAGCGGTGCCCGGGAGGTGGCCTCCATGCCAACCTCCGCCTTCCCCTCCCGTTTCTGCCCCCACCCCGCATCCCCGTCCTCATTCCCGCCGGGCCCCGCCACCTCCCTGGCCTTGTCAGCCCCTCCCCCTGCCTATGCCACCCTGGGCCCCCGCTGGACTCCATCAGGCTCCACGGAGGCCAGCGCCTCTACACACACCGCGGGGGAGCCCTGAGAGGGAAGGACGGTGTCCCCTCCCCGAGGCAGGCACGTCCCTCGGTGGGAGGGGACCAGCCTTGGCAGGATTAGAGAATGTTCGGGGCTCTGCCTCTCAGAGCTGCCCAGCTGCCTGTGCTGTGGGGCAGGGAAGCAGGCTGCATAGGGGGCTGAGGAAATTGTCTGGAGGACCGCGGCCAGCACGGCCTCGGTTGCTGCCCTGTACCCGCTGGTCCTGCCTCAAGAACACTCCGGCTTCCCCACCCGAGTGCAGATGAGTCCTCTTTTCCCTTGGATCAGCCAAGCCAAACTTGGATCTTTGACAAAGAACTTTCCTAGGAAACAACTGACAACCAGAACAAAACACTCACCAGGGCACACAAAGGCAGGCACGGCTTCCTCCTCCAAGATGACTGGATCCAGCCCCTGAGTGGCCCTCCACGCTGCTTTCCAGGCACACAGACATTTGCTCCTCTTCTTGAACTTGGGTGGGGAACCCCACCCAAAAGCCCCCTTGGTTCGTTGCTAGGCAATTCCCTTTCCCTGACTCCCAGGTTAGGGGCCAGAACAGCCCAGTTGTAGTAAAGACTTGGCCATTCCCAGTCGGAGTCCCAGGACTCTTCCAGCCTCACAACCCCATGCCCCCACGGAGCCACACCCCAGCGCCTCTGCCCTGCACCCCTGTCCTTTGGAACTCTGTGCATTTGCTCAAGCTATTTCCTTAGCCTGGAAGCTTCTCCCACCACCTGCTGGAGAAACTCCTACGCGTCCTTTAGACTCTTGCTCGGATACCATTACTTCTGTGCGGGCTCCCGCCCCATCTTGCCTCGCCCAGACGTGACCACTTCCCTATCCTGTGGACTCCCCTAGCACACCATAACATCCATGGAAGTGCAGATGCTGCGTTTTGCTTTCCTGTTCATTTGTGTCTGCGTCCCCAACTAGACTGAGCTCGTTGTGGTCAGGATTGAGTCTTGTTCATTTATGGATCCTCAGGGTCTAGCCCGGTATCCTGCTTGGAGCAAGTAGGCAGGTACTTAATAAATGTTGCTGCGTAAAGAACGTCTGGAGAGCTGGAGGGGGGCGCCATGAAGGGGTCAGAGAGTGCATGCAAGTCCTGGGTCAGTGTCCAAGCACCTGGGAGGTCCCGGCTTGGGGGAAGAGACAGTCTCCCATACCCCTGGCTGTACTACGGAGATGTCCATTCTTCGGGGGCCTCAGGAGAGACAGACTGTCTTGTTAGTTCCTCCACGGGCTTTGCTGAGCGTCTGCTATGCGCCCATCACCGTGTTCAGGTGGGAGGTGAAGACAGGTGCCCTTCCGTCAGGAGACCTGCTGTGCGGTGCTTGGGGTGTGTGCCCCTGTCCGCAGCCCGAACCTCCTTTCCTTCCCAACCTCGGTCACCACCGTCCGTAATCCTCCTCTCCATTCGCTGAGTACCACTCACCACCCAGCTGCCACATCCTCGTCCTCATCTGCCCCGTCTGCAGCATCCTCACCTGCCTGCCTCCCCAGCAACTGCCCGCTAGTGGTGGAGGAGTGTGGAAACCACGCCAGGTTCCTAGGAGCCTCAAAGGCTGTGTATTCTCACTCTCACGTCATCACAGAGAGGGCAGCATTGGGAATCCTCCCAGCTTTTAACAAAGGAGAAATTGAGGGATGTTTGAACGGAACCCCGGTTTCCAGACCCCCCAGTTCCTTCCCCCATTCCAGCACCAGACCTGAAACTCAGAAGTCACCCTTCCTCATCCTCTTTGGGACCACTTCCCCTGCCGCCTTGGTCTTACTCCCCTCAATTGTAATCTCCCTCTCCTGAGGAGCCACGTGAATCTTGGGAAAGCGGGAGGGGGGGGGGAGTAGGAAAGGTGGTGACGAGGAAGTGATGTGATGACTCCCAACTTCCCTTTCCTAGACTCAAGACGATGAGGGGAACATGCTGGTGTCACAACGGTTTCCTCTCAGAGCCCTCAGGTTCAGCCTGCTCTTGGGTTCTCTGGCCACAGCCTGTCGTTGGTCCTGCCCCAGCCCTCCCTGGCTCCATCTCCCCTGGCTGCGTGGGCAGCACCTGCCGGGTGAAGCTGGAGCTATGGTGGAGGGCAGCCATCAGCCGCACTCCCCCTCCTTCCCCTTCTCCCCCAGCCTGCGCTGGAGTCTCTCCTGCCGGAAGCACGTCCACCTTGAGCTGTTTCCTTCTCTCCTCCATCCCTCGTCTTTGTGTTACTCCCGGACACTAGGGTTGTTTGTGCTTTTAGCTTTAAAAATAGTTTATTTCCTTCTTCACCAACACACAAAGACACGCACCTTCTGACCATTATTCAAGGCATCACAAATTCCATGAAAACTTCTATTAATGTATTTGTCTTACATGATTCAAGATAAAGTGGATTTTAAAAGCAAACGGGTGCCAGTTCTGGGGGCCGGGAGGGCACTAGGGCAGGTACCAGTAATACAGGGCCTGCGTTTTTCTAGCGTGTTTATTGAAATCTGCAGTAATCTGCACACTTGCATCGTGAGTAGTTATCCAAAATTAGCACATCCAGGAGAGGTGCTCCTAGTTTCTCTGTCCCAGCTTGATCAGACTGGTAGAGAAGAGAGTTCCAGTTGCCTCACTTTCCTTACTGAGCTTATCAGATGAAGTGAGTTGCCCAAGTTCATGATTCTTACAGAACCAGCTTGGAAGCCAGGTCTTCCATGACCCAGCCTGTTTTCCTGTGACACATCGGGCTGGGATGTCAGGGGCTGGAACCCACGTCACCCCGACTGAGAGTTCAGTGCCCTTTTGGTGGCTCTGCTACTGTGGGGCCCGTGTGTGTGTGTGTGTGTGTGCGTGTGCGTGTGTGTGTGTGTGTGTGTGTTGTGTGACACGTGATGGAGAGATGGGGCTCTGTTACCTAAAGCTCTTTATACTCTTTATCCTTTGCTTCGTGTGCCCTAACAGCCAATCCTAGTTTGCCCGTGTCCTATTTCTCCATCTCTCCCATTGTCTCCCTCGCCATGGTTCCTTCTTCCCCTGGAGGGATAATGCTTATCCTCTCACCTCCTCCAAGAGATTGGTTAGCTGCTCATATCCCTAGATCCATGCACCTCTCACCATCTCTTTTTAAACAGAATCTTATTGAACAGTTGAATACCACGTGTCTCAAGACTTTAAACCTGCTGAGTAAATAGGCATTCATCCTAAACAATGAAAGAAATTCACCTTTTGTGCCGGGCTATGTGTAATGGCATTGACAGTTGGCACAGACTACTAAAAATTCCTTGTAACGTGAAAAATAGGACATTGACACCTGAAACTAACACAACACTGTAAATCAACTATATTTCAATAAAAATTTATAAAAATAGGACACTGAAGTTATTATTGTTAATACAAATGATTAACATTGCTACCACTGAATTAGTATACAGCAAACCCTTGCTAAACACTTTACATGCGTAAAGTGCTCATCAATGCGTGTGCTTCCCATTTCTTACATGAGGAGCCTGTGGCTCTTCTGGCTTCTTTACACTGGAAACTGGGCAATTTGACTCTTGCACTTTATTTCAGTGACTCTGCTTCTATAAGAGCTCTGCTTTGGGTCCGTTCGTACTGTACTTGGAGCCTCCCTGTGTGTTGGTGGAGGTGACCTCCTTCCTCTGTGAGTCCAGCTGCAACCCTCTTGTTTCTCAGGAGCTGGAGGATGGGGTGGAGTGAAGTCAGCCCGAAGTGGGGGCGTCCAAGCTCCGGTCACATCCACAGCTCTGTTCCTGGGATCACAGAGGGGTGCCAGGAAAGGGCCAGGGAGGGTGGATAGCAGCGTGGGGAGTCAGCTGGTGGATCAAGAGGCAAAGGGGTGAGTAGCTCTGATTCCAAGTCACAAAGCCCTAGGACCTCACTCCTGTCTGGTCTCCCTGCATTTCCAGCAACGTCAGTGGCTGGAGGACCCGGGGCCTGCACTGGGTCTAGGGAAGGTCATTGTGGCCAGAGAATATCTGGGTGAATGTTGTACCCTTGTTGCGGGATTCATTTGGGAGATGTCCTGCACAGACAAGCATGGCATAAAATATCCAAAGAGGGACACTTCCCTGATGGTCCAGTGGTTAAGAATCCACCTTCCGATGCAGGGGATGCGGGTTCCATCCCTGGTTGGGAAACTAAGCCCACATGCTGCAACTACCGAACCCGCACGTCTCAACTAGAGAGTCCGCATGCTGCAACTACAGAGCCCACATGCTCTGGAGCCTGTGCGCCACAACTAGAGAGAAGCCCATGCACTCCAACGAAAGATCCCGTGTGCTGCAACTAAGACCCGATGCAGCCAAAAATAAATGAATTAATAAATATTTTTAAAAACCCCCCCAAAGAATCAGGGGGTGGGGTCTGACTCAGAAAGACTGATGGAAAGCGGTAATTATGTGTCGTAGCAAAATGGGCCCTTAGTCTGAAGTCAGGAGTCACGGATGTGATCTCAGTAGGCCTCCTGACATCATCTTCCCCACGAAGGTAGGCCAGGCACTGTCGCTCTCATTTCAAAACCGAGGTCTTTTGAGAGGTCCCACCGTCGTTTGGAGGCAGAGCCAGGATCCGCTGTTGGGAGCATCGCCCAGCAAAGACTGGATGAGAACTGGGGCTGGGTGGGGGGCAGGGAGGTGCAGGGCGTCAGGGCCCCAAGTCAGCGTTAGGCTTTACTCTGAGGTTTGGGTTGGAGGCGTAAATTCCTAAGAAAGTGAGAGATTACGGTGACAGTGGAGAACTCTGGGGAAAGGGGAAGGGGTTCTAAGGAACACTGAGGACTTGTCCGGCATCAGACGCTTACCTGCCGGTGTCAATAAATCCTGCCGGCAACCCCACGAGACAGCGGCTCTCCATTTTGCAAACTGGAACACAGCATCCGAGTTTGTCCAACACCACCCACCTAAAAAGTAGAGAATCCTGAGCTGGAACCCAGCGAATCTGACTCAAAAGCCCGAGTCCTTCTATTTTGTTCAGTTGGGAAAGGCCGGGCGATGGGGGAGGGTCGGGGGGCCGGCGCTCCGCGGTGTCTGGGTGGGAGGGGTCAGGCCCGCGCACGTGGCAGGGCAGCTGGATCCGGGCGCCCGTGTCCCGGACTGGGTACAAAAGGTTAAGGCACCTTGGCTGCCCTCCTCCCGCCCCCTCTCGCCTCCTCCCGCCCCCTCCCGCCCCCTCCCGCCCCCTCCCGCCCCCTCCCGCCCCCTCCCGCCCCCTCTCGCCCCCTCCCGCCCCCTCTCGCCCCCTCTCGCCTCCTCTCGCCGCCTCTCGCCGCCTCTCGCCTCCTCTCGCCTCCTCTCGCCTCCTCTCGCCTCCACCCGCCTCCACCCCGGCTCTTCCTGTCCTCCCTGCCCCTCCCACCTCCTCTCCGCTTGACTTTTCTCGGAGTTCTCCGAACTCAGGCTGCAGTGCCGGCCTTCCGGGTTTGAGGTCCCCGGGAGCCGGCTGTGATCCCCGGCCCAGTCTCAGCCCTCCGCTCCCCTGCCCGACGCCCGGGCTCCACTCCGGACCCTGCTCATCCTGGGACTGTGTCGCTGCCACTGTCGCCTCTGTCCACCACTGCCTGAGCCCTGATGGGGGAGTGAGAGGCCACAGCTGGCCGGACATGGGCCTCCCCACCGTGCCTGGCCTGCTGCTGCCACTGGTGAGACGGGGGACGGAGGGCGGAGTGGGCTGGCGGGCGAGCGGCGCCCGGCGCGGAGAGAGCCGAGGGCCGGGCCCCAGCCTCGGCCCGCGCGGCCTGACCTCAGACACTGCCCCATTCATTCGCTGCCCTGAGTCGGGAGCAAGGGAGAGGTTTGAAAGGCAGGGAGGGAAAGGGTTCCCGGGCTGCCAGGAAGATGGGGGCAGGTGCCCACGTCGGGGGCGGGGGAGCTTGTTAGGAAACCGAAAGGAGTGGGAGAAAGAAGGTCCGTGCTCTCAGAGTCCAGATGGTTCTCTATGGTGTCCGGCAGGTCAGCAGTCTTGGGCCGTGGAGAGGCGAGGCTGCCGGTGAGCCCGGCTGAGCACACCGTGCTGGAGGGCAGGGACCGCACGCCAGCGAAGTGGGGAAACTGAGTCCGGGCGAGGCCCTGGCTTGGGGCGGGTAGGCTTGGGGTGCTGTGTGTTGGAGGCAGATCGGTAGCCGGATAGGGACCGGGCAACGCCGTGGCCTGCCCAGGTCCAGGCCTCCCACCCGGGGGGCACTCTTCACCCTGGATCTGTGGCCGCTGTCTGTGGGCCTGACCCTCCTCCCCCGCCTCAGAGCCCTGGACCTGCCCCCCAAGCCCTTCCCACGGACCCAGACAACAGAGCACTTGCTTTCTTCTTCCACAGCTCAGTTTGGGGAAGTTCGTAGACAGTTGTTTTCGTCACTGGAAAATGTCCCTTTCTCGGGCTTCAGCCTTGTTTCAATGTATCCCGGAGCCCTCCCCGTCCTGCAGTCTTCCTGCGCAGAAACCCAGCCCCTCGCCACCTCTCCTCCCCCCACATCTCCTCCCCTCACCTCTCCTCTCCTCACCTCTCCTCCCCCCACCTCTCCTCCCCCCACCTCTCCTTCCCCCACCTCTCCTTCCCCCACCTCTCCTCCCCCCACCTCTCCTCCCCTCCCCTCTCCTCTCCTCACCTCTCCTCCCCCCACCTCTCCTCTCCTCACCTCTCCTCCCCCCACCTCTCCTCCCCTCACCTCTCCTTCCCCCACCTCTCCTTCCCCCACCTCTCCTTCCCCCACCTCTCCTCCCCCCACCTCTCCTCCCCTCACCTCTCCTCCCCTCACCTCTCCTCCCCCCACCTCTCCTCCCCTCACCTCTCCTCTCCTCACCTCTCCTCCCCCCACCTCTCCTCCCCTCACCTCTCCTCCCCTCACCTGTCCTTCCCCCACCTCTCCTTCCCCCACCTCTCCTCACCTCTCCTTCCCCCACCTCTCCTTCCCCCACCTCTTCTTCCCCCAGGGTCTTGTACTGTGTCCCCCAATCATCCCTTTCTTTTCTGTCACATCCCCTCAGAGTTCTCGAGTCTCCTTTCTGTACCTTTCTCTCCAGTTCCTCCCGCTCTCTCTGCTCGAGTCCACGTTTCTAGACCCTAGTTCCCTGCGCAGCACCCCACCACCTCCTGTGGCCCGAGGCCCCCCATTCCCTCCTCTGCAGGCTGTGCTTCCCATGGGCTCCCCCCTGCTCCCCATCCAGCTGCCCTGCCTTCTCTTGTCTCCTGGCAGTAAATCACCCGGTCAGGTCCGGTCCTGACTCCCTCAGGGACTGGCTGCCTGGACTTGAGCAGGTTACCTAACCCTTCGTGCCTTGCTTCTTTCTCTCTAAGATGGACAGAATCGTCACTACCTCATAATGTCGCTTTGAAGATGAAATATATATATATAAGTATTCCATTCATTTGTGCCTGTTCAGCACTAGATACTCTTTTAGGTGCTGGACTTAGAGCAGTGAACAAAAATCTCTGCCTTCATGGAGTCTATTCTAGTACAGGAACCGGGTGTAGCAAACAGAAAGCACTCAATAAACGTTAGCTTTCATATTGTTAATAGTATCAGTAGTGGTTGTAATTGCTCAGTGGCTTCTGCATTTGGAAAACAGAGGTACGGGGAGCCTGGACAGATAAAGGGATGTGCCTGGGGCTGCAGCTGATCCAGCCCGGGTTGGGGTGTGACAGCTAAGGGACCAAGCTCAGCCTGGAGCTAGAGGGGAAACAGGAGGCGTGCAGTGCTGGGTGAGGCTGTCCACGGGCTTTCCAACTGCCCGCCACGCCATGGGCAATGCAGGGAACTCTGTGTGTGTGTGTGTGTGTGTGTGTGTGTGTGTGTGTGTGTGTGTGTGTGTGTGTGTGTGTGTGCATGGGCAATGCAGGGAACTCTGTGTGTGTGTGTGTGTGTGTGTGTGTGTGTGTGTGTGTGTGTGGCGGGGAGGGCGTGGAGGGGCGGGAAGAATGCAGGAGAGACTGTAACAGAGCCCGTAAGATCTTGCTGCTCTCAAAGAGCTGACGGTCTTGGAGCCGAGAAAGCTTACAGCAAAAGATGAGTTTAGAGCACTGTGGGGGAAAATGCCCACAGACGCGTTGCGATGTGGTGCCCTGGGACACCCATGGGAGGCAGAAGTGCGAGGGGCGTGAGTGCCGTCCAGCTAGCTGCCTCTTCTGCTCGGCGATCTCGGCTCCAGCGCCCGTGCTCCCTGCAGAGACGCAGGGCCCGCAGTCACCCCGTCTCTGACCCAACTGAGAGCACAAGCCTTGCATTCATCTCGGCACCCCTGCGGGACCTGCGCCTCTACCGCGCTCCTTAACTGTGTTTGTTGAATGAATAGAGGATGGAACGAGGGACGAGATGCCTCATAGAAGAGTGGTTTTGGAGCTGAGGTTTAAAGCCACGGGCTGGCAGCAGGCTTGAAAGAAGGGGGAGCGGTCTGAGGTAGACCGGAGCAACGGGGAGATGGGACGCCGTGTTGGGGGCTGGTGGTGGCAGGAAGCGGAGCACCTGGGCCGCAGGGGAAGGACCCTGTTGAGGAACGAGAAGAAGCAAGAAGGAGAAAATTGGAGGAAGTGGGGGAAGGGATGGAGAGAGGATCCTGACTGTGGTCGCAGGTAGAGGAATTCATTCACTCATCCATTCATTCATAAATGGTTCTCTCGGGGCCGCTGCGCCTGGGCACGTGTCCAGAAGAGCAGTGAGGAACCTCTGCAAGTTCTCATTCAGGGAAAGAGTGACCCATGGAAATGATGTTTGAGGTCCGGCCCCGGAAAGGAAGATTCCCACACCTGTGGGTGCAGGTTGAAGCTTGAATGCAGATAAGAGAGCGTGTAGGATGGATTGGAGCAGGAAAAAGGCGGGAAGACAGTTGCAGTGATCCGGGTGTGAGGCAACCCTTGGACTTGGAAAGGATTGAGAGATGACAGGGGAGGTCTGGCAAGCTGGACTACAGACTGGATGGCGGCACAGGAGGGGTGGGGGCCTTGAGGAGAGAAGGGTGGCAAAGAGAAGTTGATGGTGTGACATTTGTCCGGGTCAGGAGGTCGATGGATTTCCTTTGGGGCATGTCGAGGGTCTGGAGAATAGCCAAGTGAAGTGGGCACCTAACAGGCTAGAGCAGAGGTTCTCAGACTCATAGCTGCCTCTGTGTCTTCAGTGACACAAAACCTTCACTCACCAGGGATGCTCAAAAGGAGAGGAGGGCTCGTCAGCATCTCCTGTGAGGGTGTTTGCCATCGTGCGTGTGTGTGGGAAGGAGAGGGGAGCTCTGCCCTGGAGATAAATATATGCCTGCAGGGAGGCACTGACTGCCTTCTCCCCACTTTGGCTTTCACTGGCCTTGACTGGAGTGGAAGACAGATAGTCATGAAATCACCCAATCAAACCACATTTATTTCCCTCTTCCAGTTGTGGGTGCGGAGGATTAGACATTATCTCTGACCAAAACACTCTTTCTCATCTCTCATCGCATAGTTTATGGTCTGTTTGGGGAGATCATATCTACTCACCCGAGGCAGTTATGGTAAGAGCCCAAAATAGGTATAGTTAATCCATATTTTTAAAGTTCACAGGGTGGGTGTGTGTCCCATGAGCTGGAGTGGGGGGAAGCCTCATTAATGGGGGGCTTCCGTGGAGGGAGGCCGGGTCTCAGATGGGCCTTGGAGGAGGAGCTGTCATGAGCTCCCCAAAGATTTTGACATCGTTTTAATTGAACGAACGGATCAACGCAGGACGGGACAGCGAGGCTGCTGGGTGGGGGCTAGACTACAGGGTCGCTGTGCTGTCGGCTCCTCCACCCCCAGGCTGCGGCCCCAGCTCAGGAAGTCACACTTAAAAGCCTCCCTAGGCGGAAGTTATGGGGGAGTTGGAGGGGTGCTGGGCCACCCCTTCAACTGTCTCTCCACAGGCAGCCCAGCTTCCTGCCCTTCCCCTGCTCCAGGCCACAGGCACTCAGGCTGCCTGGGGTCCGGACGCTCAGAGAGTTCACCTCCTATTTCCGCTGTTTTGCTGCAAGATGCAGCGGCGAAGCACTGGATCCAGCCAGTGCCAAGGAATGGTGCCTGCTGGCTCCTGGGGTCGGAGTGGGCTGGCTCGGGGGGGGGGGGGGGGGCGGCTGCCGGGGAGAGGGGGACCCGGGGAAATGGCGCTGCTTGTCTTACATCCCGTCTTGGTCGCTCCCTCCCAAACGGGATGCTCAGGGCTCTGGAGTTTGGCCTGTGCTGCCAGTGGGCTTGTGGGAGGGGGATGTGGAGCCTCAGAACTGGCCACATTTCCTAAGGATTGTTTGAGGACCCCAGGGAGGTGCCCAAGCCCGACCCAGCTGGCCAGAACCAGTCAGGCTGTGGGAAGACAGTGAACCCGGGTGGGAGGGCAGCCTTGGTTTGCTCCCTTCTGGAACTGGGAAGTGTCAGGGGGGCTCACGTGAGAACCCAGGGAAAGGACAAACCCGCAGAGAGACCGGTTGAACCAGGAGGAGGAGCCTGGGGGGGGCTGGGTCTAAAGGAAGGATGCTGAGGGGTGGGAAGGAGCTGAGTGGCCCTCAGGGAGGGGCGGGTAGTGACCCGATGGGAGGAAGCAAGGGGTCGGCCAAGACTTCCCTTTGGGGTGGAATGGCGTAGGGAGCCACTTCCCCGAAAAAGTGGGCCGCGAGGGACTGAGGCCCATGGCCTGGCTCCTGGGAGGAGGAGGGGAGGGGAGGGGGCTCTGAGTGGGGATTGGAGGGAGAGACTGGCCCACAGGAGGAGGGGATCCTGTCGGGTCCCAATGGCGGGCGGGGCCCTTCAGCTTTTCTGCTGACTCATGACCCTTGAGGAGCTGGGGAAGCTGCTGGTTCCCTCTCCCTCCCCTCGATCCTCTCCCTCCCTCTGGCCTGAGTCACTGGGCAGAGCTGCTGGGAAAAGATTTCCCTTTCCCGGATCTGACTTAACCCCCAAAGTGCTGGAGATGGCGGTGGGAGGCACGTGGCCTGAGAAGGCACCTCTCCCTCCTTCCTGGGAAGGACCCCCACCCACCCCAACCCGCCACCGTTCTTTTTCCTGATGCTGTCTCGGCCGGTTGGCTCTGCTCCCAGCCGCCTGGATGGAATTCCAAGTGCCAGTGACCTTAGGTGCTGTGAGCCCTCCTTCGGGGAAAGGAACCACACTTTCAGGACTGGGAAGTCCTTCCCAGAAACACTCCAGACTTTTCCTGTTGCTCTGGAAGCCTCAGCCCTGTTCTCAGGGGAGGTGGCACGGCGCTGGAGTGGCCAGGGAAGGGTGCTGCCTCCGGGTGGGGAGGGCGCCCTATGCCCCTGGGGGGTGGCAGCTGGCTTTCTGAGTGTGGCTTCCCCTGTCTGGGGCTGGGGCGGGGGCTTGGGCTTCCGGGCTGCTGCAGCGACACCTAGTGGAGGACCGGGGCGTGACCTGCCTACAGCCTTGGGCTACCAGGCCCTCCTGTCCTGGGCTGGGGTTTCTGGGATCTGATTAGCCTGCTGCCCCCAAAGTTTAACATCCTTGGAGGACATCCTCTTATCTTTACATAAGACGGCCTTTATAGCAGAGGAAACAAAATCAAGGCCCCGGGAAAGCCAGGAAGAGGCTGGTAGGAGGTGAAACAGCAAAGTCCGGGTTGGAGCTCAACAGAGCCTCCTGGCTGTGCCGTCCCAGCTCTGAAGCCAGGGCTGGGCGAGTGATTCCGGGCCGGGGGGCCCGGCCTGGGGCTGGAAAACAGGCTCCCGGGACACCCCGATGTGCGGACGGCAGAGGGACGCCCTGGCATGCCCTCAGGTCCTGGCTCGGTGGTCTATGAGCCAGCTCCCCGGCCTCCAGCTGGCTCCGATTGCATGCAACCTCCACGCCTGTGCCCACTCCCGTCCCACCTAAACCTCCTCACCTTTCTACCCCCATCCCTGATCCCGAACTTTCCCTTCTTCCCCGCTCCCCATTTGCCCTGGCCCACCTGGGGTATTTGTGCAGGTTTACGGGTGGAAGGGGATGCAGCACGGAGTCTGAGGGCAGGATATCCCGAGTGAGGTTTTGGTACAGATTTACAAAGAGACTCTTCCTTTGCCTTCTACCCGCTGTCCAGGAATGGTCCCCACAGGGACATCACTCACCTCCACTCCAATCTGATGTCACAAAAAACCTTTTTAATGGCATAACATAATTCAGGAAGGTGCACAGATCCTAACTGTTCACCTCCGTGAACGTGCACAAAGTGAAGACACTGTGAACGCAGCCCCCAGGTGGAGAAACACCACCCCAATCTTTAGGGCTACTCGTCGGAAGGAAGGGCCTGTTCCCAACCCAGAAAACTCCTTGAACATCTGCCCTGTGTCCAGCACTAATAGCTGCTTTGGGGAAATAAGCAGAAAATACAGCCCGTGCCTGGAGTTTACCAGCCTTGAGTTGGACGGACAGAAATGAATACACAGGTCAACCGGAGAACAATTAAGATGGCACAGTGCCGACAGCCTAGGCTTAGAGGAGAACGTGGCGTGTGAGTGGCCTGGGGAGAATGTTCCGCTGAGAAAAGGCTTGAGCTGGGAAGGCTTTAGACCCCCTCCCTCTGAGACCCCACGCCTCCCTCTCCTGACGGGGCCTCCTCCATCTGACTCTTCCCCAGGTGCTCCGGGCTCTGTTGGTGGATGTGTACCCCGCGGGGATTCAGGGGCTGGTCCCTCACCCTGGGGACCGGGAGAAGAGAGAGAGTTCGTGTCCCCAAGGGAAATATAGCCACCCTCAAAATAATTCCATTTGCTGCACAAAGTGCCACAAAGGTAGGAGAAAGGGATAACCGTGGAACTCCTCAGTTAGGGGGCCCTGCCTCTTCCTTTGCTTTTTCCAGATGTTCCAGAACGCGGGGTCCCTGACTTGGCTGCCTCTCCAGGGCTGGGAGTTTCTCCCTCCTTTCCTCTCCCAGGGACTTCGGGGAGGTGCCCGGGCCGTCCTGGGGCTGGGGCTCCGGGCTACAGCCTAACCTCGACCCCCAATCACAGGCACCTACCTGTACGATGATTGTCCGGGCCCGGGGCTGGACACGGACTGCAGGGTGTGTGCCCGCGGCACCTTTACCGCTTCGGAGAACCACCTCAGACAATGCCTGAGCTGCTCCAAGTGCCGGAAAGGTGAGTCTCAGCAGGGGGCGGGGCTCGAAACCGACTGGGCCAGGTGGGTGTTCAGAGGGGTGTGCGCGTCTGTCTCCAGGGGAAGGTACGAAGCTGTGCTGCTGCGGGTGGGCAGGGGTGCGTGTGCACAAGTGAACGAATGCATGGGTGTGAGCGTGTGTAACCCAGAGAGACACACCCGGTGGGGACAGTGGGAGCTCACCCCCCATCTACTCCCCTCGCCAGAAATGTTCCAGGTGGAGATTGCTCCTTGCGCAGTGGACCGGGATACCGTGTGTGGCTGCAGGAAGAACCAGTATCGGAAGTATTGGAGTGAAACCCTGTTCCAGTGTCTGAACTGCAGCCTCTGCCCCAACGGCACGGTGCGCCAGTCCTGTGAGCATGGCCCTCCCGACCCGGCTGGTCACCCCGTCTCCGGAGGGTGGTCTCCAGCTTGCTGCACTGCTGCCCCCCTCAGCCCTCCCTCCAGCCCTCGGGCTGCTGGGCCGTCCTCCTTCAGCCGTGCCGCATCTCTCCCTACAGGCAAGGAGAGACAGGACACCATCTGCGACTGCCACGTGCGGTTCTTTCGAAGAGATGCCGAGTGCGTCTCCTGTGCTCAGTGAGTACTTCTGCCGGCTGCCGGGCACCGGATCGGGACGGGAGGGGGAGACTGTGGGAGGTGCTCTGGCTCCTCCAGGCCGTTCGGATGGGAGGCACTTCATGTTAAGATACCGGACGGTCCTCCCTGCCCCCAACTTGTTCCTAAAATCTCATGAAGTCTCTGTGGATAGAGGCGCATACCCTCAAGGACTTGAAGTTCTTTTTAGACGTTCAGATGTTTTGGGGAAGACGTTCAGATTCTTGCGCAACAGGCCCTACTATGGATTCTAGGAATACACTTTTATATCTCTGAAATCATACTGCATCTTACAACAGTTGACGGTGTATCACAGTTCAGTTGGCACCTGCCCGTGTGTGTGTGTGTGTGTGTGTGTGTGTGTGTGTGTGTAGGATGTAAATTGTAATGTCTCTGATTATTGATCTTAGGTTTAATGCAGTATGCACTTTCCTCCCCAGTCCCTTTGACCACACCTCCTCACTCCTTCTGGCTCTGCAGAGGCTGTTCTTGCACACTTGCTTGCAAAGAGGAAACTGAGGGTTCTAAAGTTGAATTGCCCTGGGTTTACATCTCAGGCTAGCCACGTATTGGCTGTGTGAGCTTGGGCAAGTGACTTAACATCTCTGAGCCTTAGTTGTTTTTACCTTTAAAGTAAGGATAATGACATCAGGTTGGCAAAGTTGTGAGCACCACTAAAAATAGCCACGAAGTGTCTGACAAGAAACTGTGCTCTTTTTCTCGCTAGTCTCTTCCCCTTTAAAGCACTTCTACACCCCTTCCATGTGGTTCTCACCATGAGCTTGTGAGCTTGTGGGCAAAATGACCTCTCCCTGCTTTCAGATTCCTGCTGAGAACTCACCTCCTCGAGTTCCTTCTAGGACCCCTGATGTAGTTCTCATTAGTCCATGCTGCCCAGGGCCAGCTCCCCAAACGGGAAGATGCGCTTGTTCTAGAGTGTTCTCTGGCTGCCCCCAGCCAGATGTGTTTTTTAATTGTTCACATGCATGCTAGACCCGTCTCTCAAAGTTGGGTGTTGTCACCAGCAGCGTCATCTAGAGAAAAAGCTCTTTAACCTCTGTTTTTCACTGGCTTCTCATCAGTAGCACAGTGATAAAATAACAATTCAGTGACGGTCAGCGTCGATCGAGGGCTTACACTATACGTCAGGCATAACTGTCTCACTTAATCCGCAGTCTCGACAGTGGGTAGGATCCCTGTGTTACACGATGAGGAGACTGAGGCTTACAGGTGAAGTGATTGGCCTGCAGTCACACTGCTAGCCAATGAATGGGGCTGGAATTTATATCTGACTCTGACTGCTTTTAACTCTTTTTCTACATGGCTTCTTCAAGATCAAATCCAGCTCTAAAATGAAATGATATGGGGATTAACTAATGTTTCTTTCCTCCGCATCAGTTCCCAAGATAGGATTAATTTCCATTATATCGGACTTCCCTGGTGGCACGGCGGTTGAGAGTCCGCCTGCCAATGCAGGGGACACAGGTTCGAGCCCTGGTCCGGGAAGATCCCACATGCCGCGGAGCACCTAAGCCCGTGAGCCACAACTACTGAGCCTGCGCTCTAGAGCCTGCAGGCCACAGCTACTGTAGCCTGCGCACCTAGAGCCCGTGCTCCGCAACAGGAGAAGCCACCGCAATGAGAAGCCCGCGTACCGCAACTAGAGAAAGCCCACACGCAGCAGTGAAGACCCCAAACAGCCAAAAATAAATAAATAACAAATAATTTTCATTATATCAAGAGATAGCTAAAATACTTGTAAAGCCAAGAATTTCCAACCATCTGTGTGGTTGTTTTTTCTTTTTTTCCTGTACTCCTCTTACGGTGGGCCCCTACTCACCAGCATCCTCTCTTCTTTTAGCTGTAAGAACACGGAGTGCGAGCAGTTATGTCCAGCTCGACCTGTAACTAGCAACCGCCCTCAGGACCCCGGTGAGGAGAATTATCCTGGCGCCCACGCCCAGGGACCCTTTCCTAGCCATGCCCCTCCCCACCCGCCCTGCCCTGCTACCTCCAGAGCCCCTCTCCTCTGACCACAATCTTCTCTGTTTCCAGGCACCACAGCACTGTTGCCCCTGGTGATCACCTTTGGCCTTTGCCTGGCGTCCTTCCTCCTCATTGTTCTAGCATGCCGCTACCAGCGCTGGAAGCCCAAGCTCTACTCCATCAGTGAGTGGGGACTTTGGGAAGGGAAAGGGTGCTGGTAGGAATGCAGGAGGAGGCTCCAGAGGAGGCGGGAGCGTGCAAGGAGATGGGGAGTGTCCCCGTAGTTCACTGGGCTGGCGAGGACCCCACTGGCACGAGGTGGTCTTGGACGGCTGGTGAGAGCTCATACTGCATCAGTAGCTCTCTCGTCCCTGGGGCCACATAGGCCCCGAAGCATGTCACCACAAGTACCCACCGCCAGCCCCATGATGGGTGCCAGGGTTGAGAGAGGAAGTGAAATCTGTGACACTTTGTTTCTCTTTTCTCAGTTTGTGGGCAGTCGGCTCCTGTAAAGGAGGTAAGATGAAACCGGGGAGCCATCCGCAGGCTTCCCTGACTGTCCACTGTCATCTTGTAAATCTCCCAAATCACCCGGAATCACCCTTCGTCCTGGGGCTCCCCTGATTCCCTCCAGCCCCAACTCCCATCCGGAATCCAGAAGGAGGAGGGCTGGGGCTGTTCTTCCTCTTCCCCGCTAATGCTGTGCCTTCCCTCTCTCTCTCAGGGGGAGCCAGAGCCCCTGGCCCCGGCCCCAAGCTTCAGTCCCATCCCGAGCTTCAGTCCTGCCTCCAGTCCCACCTACACCCCCTGTGACCCGCTGTGGTCCAACTTCAGAGTCACATCGCTCCCCAGAGAGATGGCCCCGCCCCACCAAGGGGCTGGCCCCATCCTCCCTGCGCCTCCAGCCTCCACCCCCGTCCCCACCCCTGTGCAGAAGTGGGAGGCCGGCGCCCCCAGCGCCCCCGCTTCGCTCTTAGACGGTGAGTTCCTCATTCATCCTCAAAGGGAACCCCGCCGGGGAGGCGGGTGGGCGGGGCGCCCGGGGCGAGTGGGCGGGGGCCGGGCGGGGAGGGCCGCCGCTCCGGGCTCACCGCGCCGCCTCCCGACAGCCGACCCCGCGACGCTGTACGCCGTGGTGGACGGCGTGCCCCCGTTGCGCTGGAAGGAGTTCGTGCGGCGGCTGGGGCTGAGTGATCACGAAATCGAGCGGCTGGAGCTGCAGAACTTGCGCTGCCTGCGCGAGGCGCAGTACAGCATGCTGGCGGCCTGGCGGCGGCGCACCCCGCGGCACGAGGCCACGCTGGAGCTGCTGGGCCGCGTGCTCCGCGACATGGACCTGCTCGGCTGCCTGGAGGACATCGAGGAAGCGCTGGGCGGCCCCGCCCCCCTCGCGCCCGAGCCCCGCCTTCCCCGATGAGGCCACGCCCCGGGCCCTGCGGGCAGCCCTGAGATGGCTGCTTCCTGCCCCAGGCAGCCTGGAAGGACCTGCGAGATGCCCTCTGGACCCGCGTTTTTCTGGAGGGGAAGGGTCTTGGCGGAGCAGGCATGATCTGGCGGCCACTTAACCTGGTGCTACTCCCTCAGTGTATATAGCCTTTCTCAGCTGCCTGAGCACTGCCAGCGGGTGAGCTGTGTGTAGTGTGTGTGTCCGAGTGTGTGTGTCTGTGTGACGTGGAGTGTGTGTACTCGTGAGAGAGGCTGAGTGTGCCAGGAGCCCAGGCGGTGGCTGCGGGGATGAGGGGCGCCATGCCTCATTGCCCATCTTGGACTTGGAGAACACAGCAAGGCTGCTTGGGCGCCCCTGGTTGGTCCCTGAGCTTGTTTCACAATAGCTAAGCAATCTTTGTATCCATTATGTACACTAATAGAACCTTTGTCCCCCTGCCTGGACGAGCACAGAGTAAGCCGAAGTGTCCCAAGGCAGGGGAGGCACAGAACACAGGGCCCTCCCACTGGAGCTGTGGACTTTTGTAAATACACTAAACGCCAGGAATTAAAGCTCTGCCCCTGGAAGGAGTGGCCTTTCTGCGTGGTGCGTGTGGGAGGCGGGGCCAGAGCCGTGATCCTGGCCGGGGGCGGGGATACCTCACCCTCGTGCAGCCACTAACAGGAGTCACCTGTGCTCGGTCTGTGACTCCTCACCCCCCAGGTTCTCCCTGCTCCGCCCTCATCTCGTGCTGGTTGGACGGCCATCTTTATGCAGTTTTATGTGGGACTCTGGAGGGTCTGTGACACATCAATGTACAGCTCTTGACCCCCAAAGTCCTCAGAGCAGGAAGGGCAGGGTGCCTGGGTAAGTGTCCTTGAGGTAGAATCCAGGGGTGGAGGTGGTGACCAGCACTCTTAGGGAGGTATTCCCTCACACCTCTCTGCAAAGGCAAGAGGCAGGTGTCAGGTAGGCAGACATGGGGTGAAGAGTGAGGCAAAAGGCCCCTCCCCGCCATGACCCCCCTCTGGTCCTGCCCTCCTGTGTTGACTCCCCCCGCCCCGCCCGCCCTGGCATCCCCTCTGGCTCCATACTGGCCTTCCCCTCCGCTCCACCCCACGCCAGCTTCCCTTCTGCACTTACGATATGGACAGGGGCGTGTCCAGGTGTATGACGTGAAGGCCCCGCATCCTCTGCAGTTGGACCCGAGTCAGCTTCTGAGGTCTGCTGTCCCCAGGCTCGGGGACTCTCTCAATCCTTTGACTGGCCAGTTCCTCCCGGATCTCCCGGAGCATGTCCTCGGCCCGGAGCGGGTGAGGGGAGGGGCTGTAGCCGGGTCCCAGGAAGGGCCCCTCTTCTTCCTCGTCCGCTGAGGATTCCCAGGGGCTTTCCCCAGCAGAGTCAGTGTGGGTCGTGGAGGGGGAGAGCTGCCCCCGAAGTCGGGCCCTATGTAAGGCTTCCACTACCACATTCTCTCCAACCGAGGTCCTGTCTTCTTCCTCAGACGAGGTCGGTGGGTCTCCCCTGGGAAGGCTGCCTCCTTTCTGGACACTTTCCTCTGGCAGTTCAGGGGCGCTTCGGCGTTGGGGAGCTTGGGGGTCAGGAGGCTGAGGATGCAAAGAGACATCTCGGAGGTCCAGGGTGGAGGAGGTGCGGCGAGGGTCCCGCCGAAGGGCCCTGGAGCGTAGACGGTTTGGCGGGAAGTGGGGTGCCCTGGCGGAGCCTGGGACCAGAGTGCCATAGCCAGAGTCCGAGGCATCATCTGGTACCGAGGGAGCATCTTCATCTGTGTCTTCTGTCACCACCAGCTGGGGGATGACGGTCGAGGACTCGGGATTCCTACAGTTACTGGCAAATGGTCAGAGTCAGATGCTGAGGGGTCAAGTTCAAGTCCAGGGAGTCTCCCTTGATCCCTCCATCCAGAAATGGGCCCTCCTCCAAACTTATTTTGGTATCACTTTTACACTGCACTGATTGTTTTTCTCATCTCACTGGCTAGACTGTAAGCTCCTTTAAGGCATTTTAGCCCCTGCACTCAGTCCAGAAACTTGTTATAAAAGTATTTGCTGAGTGCTTCCTGAGCTCCCCTGAGGTTATCCCCCAGTGATGGACTCCTTTTCTCTCGAGAACCGTGCTGCTCAACAGCTGTGTTATTTGGGGTGAAACTCTCACGCTCTCTGGGGATTTGAACTAGCCAGGTCCCTGCAGCTCTGACATTCCGCAAACCCATACTGGCCTTCACTCTCCATCCCTGGCCTGGGGAACCTGATTGTCTCGGGGAATGTGTGCCTCTCGTACCTGTTTCCTTCACCCTGTGCCAGCCCTAGGCTGGCTGACCCCATGAGCTGTCTCACGTGGCCTTTCGCACGGCTGGTGTCAACCTGTAGCCTGGGTTCCTCAGTCTGGTCCCAGTCCCCCCAAAAGCTGTAATGCCATTTCCCAACCTTGTGGGCTCCTCTGCCCTCCCTCCCTGCCTGCAGCCCCCCTCCTCTGGGAGGCCTTGTACACCCTGTAGGTCTTACCTTCCCTCTGTGCTGCTCTCAGAGCCTTCTTCGGACGGCGTGGAGGGCCTGGGGCCTGAGGCGCCCCCGTCCCGGTCCTGATAGAGGCCCAGGAGCTCCCTCTTCTGCTGGGGGCACTCTGCCTTCAGCTTTTGCAGGGTGACCTGGGGTGGGGATACTTTCATTAAGAGCTCTCGTTTACTGAGCACCTGCTGTATGCCAGGCACCATGCTAAGTGCTTTACATACATTATCTTGCTTCATCTTCACCACCGCGCTATGAAGCACATTTCCTTGCTCCTACTTTACTCCTGAGAAACAGACTCTGAGGTTAAGTAACTGCCAAGGTCATGCCGCGGGAAAGTAGGACGGAGCCAGTATTTGAACTCTTGAGCTGGTTCTAGGATGTGTGGGGTAAACATAAGGCCCCTTTTCCTATCTGTACGTTCTTCCTGCCTCTCACATCCCCTTGGCAAGCCAAGGTCTGGTCTGTTTCTTCCTTCAGAAAGTCCTCCCTGATGGGTGGTGATGGTGGCATAATTGCTCTGAATGATGCTGGAGCCTCAGGTTACTCTTTCTCCTACCACCAGGGCGGGCAGGGGCAGGCTTTGTCCTGGGTCGAGGACTCTTGTTGTCCCTCAGAGTTGACAACAAGACCATCCCAAAAGGAATGGAGAGAGGATACATTATATTTTGTCTTCCTTAGCATTTTCATACAGGCGCCACCAGAATAAAATAGTGATATCTGAGAAGTGGTTTAAAAAGCACCTCTGGGCTTCCCTGGTGGCGCAGTGGTTGAGAGTCCGCCTGCCGATGCAGGGGACACGGGTTCGAGCCCTGGTCCGGGAAGATCCCACGTGCTGCAGAGCGGCTGGGCCCGTGGGCCATGGCCGCTGAGCCTGTGCCTCCGGAGCCTGTGCTCCGCAACAGGAGAGGCCACAGCAGTGAGAGGCCCGCGTACCGCAAAAAAAAAAAAAAAAAAAAAAAAAAAAATTATTAAAAAAAAGCACCTCTACATTGCAGGCGGTCATTTGACACATACCATCGCCCTGCAGTATATTAGCCAATTTTACAGATGGGAAAAGAAGACTTAGAAAGGTGAGTGGACTTGATCCAGGGCGCCTTCCTCTGTGAGTCCTAGTTCAGTAACTGCACTATTTTTCAAGGACAGCCTTAGAAAGGGTCAGGAATTACCAAAGGACAACTTTCTCTTGGGGGAGGGGAGGGATGGCAAGGGAACCCTTGGAGAGGCCAAAGGCGGAGGCTTGGCAAAAAGAGGTGGTGGAGGCTACTGGGGGCGGAGCTGATACCAGCACTGGCTGGAATGGCCTTATCATTGTGCGCATATTGAAGTACTTTCATGCTGGTGAGCAAAGGGCTACTGCCTAAGCCTCCCACCTTCCTTCGCCAGGACTACCCTGCCCCCCAAGATCCAGCAGCAGAGTGATAACATCTGGCACAGCAGGGGGCCTCTAGGACTGCACCCCACCCCGCTCCCCGCGCTCTACTCTGATTGGTTGATGTCCATGCCACTCTGGTTATTGAGTAATTTGAATATCCCCTCCCCCCACCCCCTTCAGGTATATGAACCAGCAATTCTTAGGCAACTCTGGACATTCCCAAAGCCTCTCCAGAAACACAATGGGGTAGGGGGTAGCTGGGTCTGTACAAGAGACATGTTGGAGAAAAGGATGAACAGGGACAGGAAAGTGACCTCAGGCTTGTATTTCCAATTTTCCTGCCCTGGCTTCCCAGTCAGTCTCATGCAAGGATTCTCAGCAGTCTCACTAGACTTGCTCTGTTGCCCAGAACCAGGGATGATGGTGTCTGGGGGCAGGAGAGCAGCACACCAGGCCAGGTCCTGTGACCTTTTCCGCATTTCCCAGCTGTGCGGAGTGTGGGGAGGAATAACAAGGGTGGGAGGAGCTGCTCTTGGGCTCAGGGCGGGGCTGGGCTCAGGGTGAGGCCGGGGCAGCCTGCTGAGATGCCCTTTGGCCCCATGTGACCCAAGTTCAAGTTTATCTTTGGGATGTCCAGGATAGAGATGGTGTGTGGAGGAAAAGAACTGGGAGGAAGGCGGCTGGGGGGCGGTCTGGAAGGAACGTCTGTCCCATACAAGCATCTCCACTAAACTCTCCCGTGAGCCCACCTGGGAAGAAGCAGGGAGGCAAGGGGGTGGGGAGGGGATGGAGGACCTGACACCTCGGGTACCAGGGACGGGGCTGTTTGAAGGGCCTCCGGCCACCCCAAAGGCTCTCTAGCAATCCTGGAAGGATTTTCACAGCTTGGGTAAGAGGAGAGACATGTTGGGGGCAGGGTGGGAAAGGAAGAGGAAACTGGTGCCTGGGCCAGAACGTGACCTCCCCACAAAGCCGGGAAAAGGGAGGGCTCCCCCCACACCATGGTTCTTCCTTTGCCCTGGTGGGGAACTGAAGCCTTGGGAGGAAATGCCTCCTCTCCCTGCTGCCCCTGGAGCGGCTCCCAAATTCACCCGCTGCCCTCCCCAAGTCTCCCATCACGGACGAAAACCAGCTCTTGAAGGTGCCCTCGGCCAGGCACCCCTGGCCTTTAGAAGATGTTGGCATCTTCTAAAGACACCAATAAGCACGTATGGAACCCCCATTAAGTGCCGGGCGCGTGCCAAGCAGCTTACAAACATAACTCTCCCGTCGGTCCTGCACGGTGGTTCCCATTATCCCTGCAGTTCCCAGGTGCGGCCGGAGCTGAGAGAACTGATGCAGAGAATGAGTGAGCGCTGGGCCGCCGGCCCTCCGAGCCCGCCTCTTTCCTCCGTTCACCTCTCGGCCTCATCTCTGATAGCTCCTTGTTCCCGGCACTGGTTCCTTTTCCTCTTCCCAGCCCCTAAACATGGGCGTTTCCCAAGATTCAGTCTCTCCCCTCGAGAAGCTCATTTTCTCTAAAAGCTGAAGCCACACAGCCAGACCTGCGAGGAATCAATCTACATATGTACGATTCTGTAAGGCGGAGAAAAAAACACTCTGAGCCCTGGGATTAGTAGGTATTCTACTGCCCTCTTCAGTTTACAAGGACTGGTTGCTAACTGCAAAAAGGATTCCCTAAGACTTTGGTGTGAGACAGTAGCAGGACAAACTCATTTCAAAGTTTCAGGGTTCTTGGTTTTGCAAGGGGACGCGGGGAGCTTGTGCGCTGCTTGGTTAGGTATCGGAAATGACTTCTCTACCTCAGTTAGCGTGGAGTAAAACCCCTGGGGGCTAAATTAGTTTGTGTAATAAAATACCAGCAGTCTCTAGTGGTTCCCCTGGGGGTTCTAAGAAGGTGGTAGGTCTCTTCTTGGGCTGGGGGGCGGTGGTGTAGAGAGGAGGCCTCACTGCACCGAGAGAGGGGACTCTGATCCGGCTTGGAGCAGGGCTCAGGGCAGAAGACCCACACCCTGTCCCCAACCTCTGGCTTCCTGGGCGCCGTCACCATCTTGTTTAGGTATCCAAGGAAATGACAGCCCTGAAGGGCTGGAGGACACAAGACCTTGAGGTTCTGCCTTTCATACTTTTTGCCTTTTTTTTTTTTTTTTTTAAATGGCAAAAGCCTCCTATTTATTTTTTACTCTCGTAATTCCGAATCTTTAAATACAGTGTTTAAACAGAGACTAAGCTCTGGTTTTCCTTTTCTCGAATAAGCTCTCCACATCTTGATACGATGCCATAGGTAAGACTGGGGGAAGAATGCTTAAAATTGTTTAAAAAACAAGACTATCTTTACGCGTCCTCCAAAGTGTCAAAGCCCTAATTACCTAATGTGCAAACGACAAATCACTATAATCTACTCATTAAAGCAAGTCCTATGAGAAGCACTACTCTGATTTAAACTCTCTAAAAATAGTGCAGTTGCATTCTTCAGAAATCGTCTACACTACGATTTTTTAACTTGTTCAAAATGCCTCTTCTCTTCATAAAAAATTGAGGTGTAATTGACATATTATATTAGTTTCATGTGTACAACATAATGATTCAACATTTGTGTATATATGAAATGATCCACACAATGTCTAGTGACCATCCGTCACCGTACGTTGTTACAAACCTTGTTTTCCTTGAGAAATAAAGAACTTTCAGGATCTGCTCTCTTAGCAATTTTCATAGTCCACCCTCATTTCTCGCCTGAACTCTAGTCTGTGTTTCCATATTTCCACAAACCCCTAAGAGCTCTCCACTTGGCTGTCTCCCATTACCTCATTTCCAAAGTGCTTCTGTTTAAAACTAAACCTTGCTACCCATGCCCCACGCCACCCAGGAAGCAACAACTAGACCAACAGGTTTCCCTTTCTAATGATTTCAGCTGTCATTGCCAAAGCAGCCTTTCACACAGCAACCTCGGGAGCAAGTCACCCTTTGTCCTTGTGGACCTGAGTTACCAAGGCACCACGATGCCTGCTTAATCTGAATGGTTTCTTTGAATCTTCCCTATGAGACAAGGACTGTTATTATTTATATCCATTTTGCAGGTGAAGACTAGGGAGGCCACATAACTCCCCCAAGGTCACCCAGCTCGTAAGAGGCAGAGCTGGGGTCTGAACCATGGGTTCGGTAGAGGTTTCTATCGGTCTCCCTGAGGCTCACCTGTCTCTTCTTTCTTCTTCAGCTCCTTTCTTCTTCTTTTTTTGCACCATGTCCCTAAGGCCATGGCACTCAGCCCCTATGTTTCATACCCAAACTAGTACGGGAAATCTCCTGCCACCAATCTCTCCCGCCCCCAGCCCACCTGTCACATGCCACCTGACAATTCAAGACAAAACACACGGATTTCACCATGGCCTTCCCTTGCTCAAGAATCTGTGGTGGCTCTGGTGTCAACTTGCCAACCCAATTCAATTCAGTCTCGTTCAGTCCACACTCTTCTACAGGCCCTGGGGTCCCCTAGAACTTGGCGTCTCATCACGGGCTCCACACAGAGCCCTTCCCTCCAGACTCAGACAGACATGCTGGCTGCCCCCCAGATAAACCCAGCCCAACTTCTCCCTTGAATCTTCTGCTCTGGGTCTTCCCCATCCTTAAAGTCCAACTCAAACCTTCCCTCTTCTTTGGCAATTCTGCTCCTGTAGTGGATTGAATAGTGGCCCCAGAAAGACGGGTCTAGGTCCTGACCCCCCAGAATCTATGAATGTGAGTGGACCTGTTTGGAAAAAGGGTCTTTGCAGATGTGCACAGATCCTCAGTGCAGGATCTCAAGATGAGGTCATCCTGGATTTGGGGTTAATGACCGGTGTCTTTCTAAGAGACAGGAGAGGGAGATTGGGACACAGAGACACATGGAGAGGACGACCACGTGAAGATAGGGGCAGAGAGTGGAGTGACGCTGCCGTAGGCTAAGGAGCACCTGGAGCCCCCAGGAGCTGGAAGAAGCCACGAAGGAGGCTCCCTTAGAGCTATGGAGAGGAGGCATTGCCCGGCTGACATGTTGACTTTCAACTTCCGGCCTCCAGAACTGTGAGAGAATACGTTTCTGGTGCTTTAAGGCACCAAGCAGTAACCAATAGGGCTCCATGCGGGTCTCCCTTCTTTTGCACTCCTTCGGCTTTTGTTGCATAAATCTGCCCCCGCCACCGGCCCCATCACTCCACTCCGCTAGTTAACATTGTTACTGCCTCTGTGTCACTTACAGGACAAAGCTCAAGTTCCCCAGCACAGCATCCGGGGATGCGCAGGATCTGGTGGCACCTCCCTCCTGGCCCCTCTGCCGTTGTGCTGCCCTTGTGCTTGATGCCCTGGTAACGCCAACCTCTCAGCTGACGGTGCACTCAACCCACACAACGGCTTCCGATTCCCGACCTTCACACACTCTGCTCTCCAGCTGGAACGCCTTTCCTGCCCACCTTGTTCCCCCGACGTGCTCCTAGATACCCGGCCTCCGCGGTGCTCCGGAAGGAGCTCCTCCGTGAAGCCTTCTCTGTCCTCTGCACAGGCCCTCTCCCAACCAACCCACCAGACAGCGTGAACCACCCCCTTCCTCGTCCTATAGCTCCATTCCGTCCACACGTTTCTGTTATTTGTATACTTGTTGGTCTAGCTAGGCTGCAGCATGTATTCTGTGAGGGCAGACACGGCGTTATATTCTTTCCTGATTCCCCAGCACCCAGCCTGTGCGCACCCAGCAGGTGCCCCGTTCATGTTTGCTGAACGGAGAAGCTCAAGTTCAGCGGTTAATTGTTTCACAGCCTCAAAACCTTCAGGGGAGGCTGTCTTGGCTCTCCCAGGGACTGGTACCCTAGCTAGCCAAAGGCTTTCTTCTGTGCTCTTTTTTTTTCTCCTTTTTTTTTTTTTGGCCACACCATGCAGCTTGCAGGATCTTAGTTCCCTGACCAGGGACTGAACCTGCACCCTCGGCAGTGAAAGCGTGGAGTCCTAACCACTGGACCGCCAGGGAAGTCCCTCTTCCATGCTCTTAAGGTTGGGCAAGGCTGTGTGTCCCTCTCGAGGGCGCACTGGAGGGGCAGGAGGTCCGGTCTGAAGCTGTGTGCACCCCACCCTCTCTCTCCCCATGCTCCACTCTTGTGCACCGGATCTGAGCTCCGGGGCCCCGCCATCCCCCTGCTCCCACACCTGGCTTCACATACCTGGGCCTGCTGGGTCTTCTCCAGCCATAGGGCACGGTCTGTAGCGCTGGGACAGTGCACAGTGAGGGCGCTGGAGACGCACTGGAATTCGGTGAGGTGGATAAGCAGGAAGCTGCCTGGGTGGAAGAGAAGGTCTGCTTCCAGGGCTGGACTTTATCTGATCCCTTTCCCAACCTCTCCTTCTCCAGCTGATGGGAAGGGAGAAGGAAAAGGTCCCCCCGGGAGAGACATACTTGGATCTCGGAGCGGTCGGCACACAAGCTTCTCCAGCATGAGGGGCGGGCGGATAACCTTGGCTTTGTCTGCCCTGCGAAGGGGCTTGGTCACCAGGAGCACATCAGAGAAGAGGAACAGGTACACATCCAGCTGGGGGCAAGCGAAGAGAGAGAGACGAGGATCAGCTGGAGCAGGGGGCAGGCGGGACAGGGGCCGGGCCCACGCGTGGGTGTGTGGGCGGGTACAGAGCTGTGGGATAGGAGGGCTGGGAGCCGTGTCGCTTTGGGCCCATCTCTCACTTTATAGGTAGGAAAGTGGTTGGCTCAGGGCCGTGCCAGCAAGCAGAGCAAAGCCAGAACCACGTCCTCTTCCCAACACACACACACACACACACACACACACACACACACACACACACACAAAGGCACACACACACACAGACACACAGATACACACATAGACATACAGACACACATAGAGACACATACAGACACACATAGATACACACACACACACACATAGACACACACAGATACACACATAGACACACACAGATACACACATAGACACATATAGACACACACATAGATACACACACAGACACACAGAGACACACACATACAAAGGCACACACACAGACACACACAGATACACACATAGACATACAGACACCCACAGACACACATAAATACACACAGACACACACAGACACACATAGATACACACATAGACACAGACACACACAGACACACACATAGACACATACAGACACACATAGACATATAGACAGATACACAGAGACACATAGACACACACAGAGATACATACAGACACACATAGATACACACATAGACACATACAGACACACACAGACACACATAGACACACATAGATACACACATAGACATACAGACACCCACAGACACACATAAATACACAGAGACACACACGGAGACACATACACACACATAGATACACACACAGAAACACAGACAGACACACACACAGACACACACATAGACACAGACACACACATATAGATACACACAGAGACACAGAGACACACACACACATAGATACACACATAGACACACACAGACACACAGACTCACACACACACAGACACACACACACCCCTCTCCTCCCATTTCCAGCCTTCTGACGCATCCTGGGTCCCACCGTCTCTCCCTTCTTTCTCTTCAGCCCTCTCCCACCTTCTCCGCCCCTCCCGCAGACCCCTCACCTTCCATTCTCGTCCCTCCTTCATGCGCGCAGGCCCCTCGAGCAGCAGCTGCCTGGCGTGCTCAGGAGCGACCCCCGGCATGGGGGCCGTCAGGTCCAGCGTGGAGAACGGACGCAGGTTCTGAGGGGTGCAGAGAGCACGGGAGCGGGGCCCTGGGTGTCCTGCCCCTTGGAGGACAGGAAGCATCCCAGTGCCTTCGTTTTACTCCTTTGTACCTGGCCCCCGGGACCCTCGCCCTCAGGAAGGAAGGACGGGCACACACAGCCCACGGCACCTCCGCCTCTCCCCGCTGCACGCCTCGGCTTCATCCGTTTTCCTGGGGGCCCCCTTTCCTCTGCCTCTCTCACCTTCTCCACCTCCTCGCTCGACGGCTCCAGGACCTCGTAGGGCCCGATGCGCTGGGCTGCAGCCACCAACCTCTCCTGCTCTTCGCCCTGGCGCACCTGCTGGTTGATGTGTTGGAGGAATGACTCCGCCGCTGCGATCTAGGTGAGGGTGGGGGGTGGGGGGGCAGCTCAGCTCCTCGTCTGCACATCCCACCCAGACAGCGACATCAGTGCCACGCTGGCACATACACGTAAGGAAAGAGACCTCAAGAGTGCCTGGAGATCCGTTCCCACTCACCAGCCCCCAACTCCCGAGGGTACAGCCCTGGCGACCCCTACCATGGCGGTCAGGGCCCCGCGGGTGCGGGCCTCGGGGCTCCTCTTGAGCACGGCCTGGAGCAGCAGTGGGTACTTGGTGATGCGCTGGTAGGGCTTGATGAGGAGGTCCCCCAGCATCTGGCCCCCCGAGCGCTTGTGCTTCTCACACCACTGCCAGGGAAGGTGGGCAGGGGTCAGGGGGTGGCAAGCCACCCTCCTTCCCCGCCCCAGGGATGCCCTCAGCCTTGGATCAAGGTCCGCTGCATCCCCCTTCCCCAGCAGCCCCTCTCCCACCTGCACGAAGGTGTGGAAGAGAGGGTTGCTGTCCTGCTGTTCCCAGGCGTAGGCCATGGTCTGCTTCACTCGCAGGCAGTACAGGACGTAGGGCTGGAAGCGCTGGCTGAACTGGAGGCACAGGTGTGGGGCGGGGAGCGGGCAGGGGAAGGAGGGATGAGATGCAGGCTCGGCTGCAGAACACGGGGGGCGGGGGGGGGGGGGCAGAGGCTGGGGACGGAGCCTGGCCTAGATCCTTCGTCCAGCTCCCGCCAATCCCAACCCCCCACCACTTCCAGCCCCCCCCCCTCTGGATTCCAAGGAGGAGTTGAGGTCCCGAGGGGCCGACCCGCTGCCACCCTCTGAGCTCCATCCTCAGCACCCGTCCCGTGCCCCGCTGCTCTGGACCTCACCCGCCATCAATAATTTAGCTGGACCGTTTTCAGGGCACTGCGGATCCCATTTCAGCCCAGCCATGGGGTGGAGACCTGAGGCTTGCCCAGAGCCCTGCTCCTGGGGAAGAGGGCCACCAACGGCCCCCAGGACTGTCTCCCTGCCTCGCTACCCCAATCCAGCTCTGCAAGGCCACGTTTCCCTGGCCAGTGAGCTGGGAGGAAGTCAGATCCTAGGCCTCTTGCTTTCTCTTATCACTCTTCATGCTCTGGGTGCCCTGTGGTCTTTCACATCCCCTCCCCCCAGGCCCCTGAGGGACAAGTCACTTAGGCCCTTGCTGCTTGTTGATGGGTCTCTGTCCCGGACATAAGATTTCATGGTCAATGAGAGCTTAGGTGTAGCCCTTCCCTGAGATAGCTGCCCTCTGGGGGCTCCAGAAGCCCAAAGAGCCTTCGGGGCAGAGGTCATACTCGTGGAATGAAGGTAAGAGGTGAGGTGGTATTTAGGGGTAGGGGTCGTGCCCTTGGACCCCCTCAAGTCACGGCTGGATGGATGCCAGTGGTACGAGCGTTCCAGTGGACAGGACCCCTTGGGGCTCTCCCAGTCCTGCCCCATCCAGATGGGGCCCTTCTCCCCGCCTCACCGACAGGAAGCCGTTTTGCAGGCTGACGGGGTCCAGAGGCTGGCCCGAGGCGCGCGTCTTCTCCAGGGTGGGCCCCAGCACCTCTTCCCAAAAGCTCCAGTGGGCTCGGATCAGGCTGGGGACATTTCCAAACAGGGTCTCAGCTGACACCTGGGGGAGGGAGCGAACATGCCTCGGCAGGTGACCTGCGGGCAGTGCGGGCGGTGGGCAGGCAGGGACGGCGAAGCCCAAGTGGCAGGGGCCGGGTGGGACCTGCAGCCTGCTTGGGGTCTAGAGCAAGCAGGGGAGTGGGGAGGGCAGGGTAAATGGGGGTGGCAATTCCGCTCTGTGACCCTGCCCCCCACTCCCTGGGTCCCACACCCCGAGTGCCCACTCACTTCCGTCAGCAGCCCCACTCGTTGCAAGTTCAGCAAACCGGCGGCTAGGAGCTGGATGCAGGGAGGGCTTTCAGCGCCTGACCTCCTCCTCTCAGACCCCAGCCTAGCCAGACCTTCACAGCATCCCCACCCCCACGTCAGTACCGCGAGCCTCTCTCCCAAGACCCCGGGCAGGTCTCAGGTCAGGGGGACCTTGGTGTCCTGCCCCTTCTCCCCAACAGCCGTGCCCCTTCCGGTCTGGAGAACGGGTTGGGGGGGTGGTAATTCGAGGGACACAGTAAACAGCCAAGGATGGGACCCGGAGGCGGGGCTGCCGGGGATGCGGCGGAGGGGAGGGCGGCTCACATCCGTCATGATCTTGAGCTTCCTCACGTAGATGAGCTCCGTGGTCAGTAGCTCCCACAGCGCTTCCTGCTGGTGGCAGAGCTCCCGGCTCATCTCCTGGGTGGGTATAGGGCTGGTTCAGCTGGGGAATGATGACAAGACCAGCAACTGCCATCTGCTGAATGCTACCGGTCCACTGCACAGAAAGCCTTAAACCCTCCACCAATCCTCCAGTGTGTAGGGGGTGTTATCCCCAGGTCACAGAGGAGGCGACCGAGGTGCAGAGAGGTTTGCCTGTCTTGACCGAGGTCTCGCTAGTATGTGGCGGGGCCGGGATCTGAAGCTACAGCAAGATGCCTCCAAGTGCCGTCCCTGCAGACCCCACTTCCCAAGGCCTTTCCCTCCTCCGGGGCAGAGGTGAGGTAGGTGTGTGTGTGTGCGTGTCTAGGACCCCATGGGGACAGACACTGTGTCCCAGGCCCACCTTGTGCCGAGGCACCAGCTCCTTCCAGGACTTCTCAATGGCCAGGCTGCTGTCACTGTCCTCTCCGATCTCCCAGTGCCGCCGGTCCTCTGGGGGCAGGCGGGGCATCCCAAACATGCTGAACGTGTGCAGCCTCACCTCCAGCTCTTGGGCTCTGGTGACTTCCTGGGGGCGCCGAGAGGGGATTAGTCCTGGCCACTTCCTGGCCCGGGAAGGGCTGCATGTGTGCGTGTGCGCGTGCGTGCGTGTGCACGTGCGTGCGTGTGCGCGTGCGTGCGTGCGCGCGCGTGCGTGTGGTGGCAAGCTGCCCTGAGCTTGAGTGAGGACATGCAGGCCCGAGAACAAAGGATCAATCCTGGCTGGGATTACAGGGTACAGGGTGTAGCCGGAACACGGATGGAGAGGCACCTTGTCTGCAGAAACCGGACAGAAGGGTGTGACCCGGGCTCCCTGACGGGAAAGATAGCTTCCAGGGCTCTCCTGAGACAGAACCCTTCAGAGGGACCTTCAGGTGGAGACGAGAACGGGACTTAGGGAACCAGTGGTCTCAGGAACATTTTGACACTTGCCCATCAAGCAGACTCCTGACGAGGCAGCCTGGCTTAGAGATGCTCCCCTGAGAGGGTCTCTAGACAGAGCCGCACCCTGCTTCTTGGAGGGGCTCCCGTGTTCTCAGCTCTGATGGTCTCTGGAGGACGTTGCAGCTCAGCCTGTGAGCTTGGGGATGGGAGGAGAGGGGCCCCTTACCTTGAGTTTTGGGAAGTGAGGTGTCCCAGCCCCAAAGGGGCCTCCATGCCTCTTCTCAGGCTCTGGTTCTCGCAGCCTCAGGGGAGACAGGCCTCGGGCCGGGCCAGAACCCTTGGTAAAGGGGACATAGCCTTGAAGGTGTCGGCCCCTGGGATCCTGGAGGAGGAGTGGGGGAGTTCTGGGGGTGTCCTCTCCCCACAGAAGTCCCAGACATGCAGTGGGGCCTGGCTTGGCTCCGGACAGCATCCCCTATGCCGGCAAGTTGGGCCGCCTCACCTCTCCCCTCAAACCAGTTTGGTGAGAGCCGCTCTGGCCCTGAGTCACAGCAGCCACTGCCAGGGAGGCCGCTGAGCCAGGCAGGGGCCCGCCGGGCCCGGGTCCCCAGGGCGCCCCGGGAGTAGAAGTGGGGCCTCGTGCAGAGCAGGAGAACAGGCAGGCACGTGCCCAGGCTCTGCGTGTGTCCCCCTCCAACCCCACTCCCGTGTGTGCTCCCTGCACCACGGTCGTGCGTGCACAGCGCCCGGTGCACACGCATCCTGGGGCCCTCACAGCCTCCCGGCACGTGGGGACGGGGGCACTCGCATGCGCGGCCTCCCCCCGGGGGCATGTCCCATCCGGTTGGGAGGGGCTGCCCTTCCGTGGGAGAAGTTGAGGCCTGGGCCGGAAGTCTCCTCCTGGGCAGGCCTGGTCACATTCCTTGATGTGCCCGTGGCCTGATTCACCCCACAGACCTCCTAGTCTCCCTTCCCACCCTCAGCTGCCTCCCAGGGTCAAACCTTCCTCCAGTCAGGCAGGGGATACCCCCGGCCGGAAGCAGAACTGACCTCAAGGTGGAGGGAGAGCCCGGAGGCTGAGGGAAAGACCGCTGTGCCTCCACGCCCATTCCCTTGGTCAGCACTGGAGGCTGCCAGGAGGGTGGAGCTGGCGTGGAGGTGGGCAGGCCCTCACACCCCTCCCCACCTGTAGAGGAGGAACACCTTGAACCTTTGCTCTTCTTCCAGGCCTGACTCAGAGGGAGGCAGCTTTCAGGGAGCCCACTGGCTCTTCCCAAGTAGAGGTGGGAGTCTGGGAGGTGCCAAACCCTGGGTTTGGTGACCTTCCCCACCAGCTCCGTGCTTGCGACCAGTCTAACAGCACTGAGGGCCTGGCCCCTCCGGGCTCTCTGCCTCACCTGCCCCGTCTGTCTGGGGTGGGTGTGGAGTCCCGGGAGCCTGGCCCAGCACGGCCGTCCTCTCCCTCACAACCCACAAAAGAAGGCAGGGGTGCGGGCTAAGAAGAGAGCAGTCCAAGGCCTGGCAAGGGGACAGAGACTTGAAAGCCTGGGTGTCCTCCCCCCTGCCCCACCCCGTTCACCTTTGGGACACAGCCTGGACTCACCAGCACGGGGCCTCCTCGGGGATAGAGGCTACCAGGAGTACTCGGGGTGGAGGCCCGAAGCCGGCCCCCATACGTCTCAATGCGGGAGGCCACCAGTCCTTGGAGGCGACCCTCATTGGGAGGACCAAAGGCGTGCATCCCTTCTCTCCTGGGTCACCTCCCAAGGGTCATAACTCCAACGTTCAGGAGAAAGGGACCCGCTGAGGCTGCAGAGAGAAAATAAGGAATGGAAAGGCCAGCCTTGATCAGTGGGTGACGCCAGGCTGGAGACAGAGGGGGGAGGGGGAGGGGAAGAGAGGGAAGGGGAGGGCCAAGACTGCTTGTCGGGAGAGCAGAGCTGCCTCATCTATGAGTTGGTGGGGGTCGGGCACACCCCGACATGCTGGGTAGGAAGCCCCTTGGAACTATGCCCCTTCCCTCACATTTGCGCATTTGGGGTACCAGCTCCTACCCTGGCCTCAAAGGATGCTGAAGTCCTGAGAGTTAGCTGGGAGCAAGGGTCGCTCGGTTCCTGGAGGCCCCCAGGCATCCAGGATGCCCCTTGCACCTAGCTACACCCTCCCCTCCTCCAAACACGGGAGTGGGGGGTGAGTGTCCGGGGTGGGGAGCTGCAGGGGGCCCGTGGACACAGCCCCGCCTGCCACCTGTTTTTGCACAGCCCACAAGCTAAGCATGTTTTTAACATGTTTAAATAGTTGGAAAAAGTCAAAAAGAGAATAATATTTCACAACATATGAAGATTATATGAAATTCAAATTTCCATGTCCATAAATAAAGTGTTAGGGGAACACAGCCACATGGCCTCCTTGGCCAGTTGTCTGTGACTATGTTCCTGCTAGCTGTGACACAGACCACAGCGGCTTCAGGGTCTGAAATATTTACTATCTGGTCTTTTACTGAAAAGCTTGCCCCACCCCTTACCTGGACCCTCCAGGCCACAGACAGCTATCCGGGCCGCCGGCCTTACAGACGAGCCGAGTGGGAGCCGGCTCTGTTTGGTCTTCCCCAGCCAGTGGGAGCGCCTCCGTGGGGCTGGGAACCACGCGCGCGGGGCTCCATCCCCTCCCCCTAAACCTGGATAGAGGACCCGCTCTCTGGGGCGGCAGGGCCTGGAGAGGAGAGACCTCCTAAGCAGATGCTGGTCTCCCTCCAGGTGGGCCCCAGAACCCCGCGCAGCCTGCCCCCTCCTCTTCCTCTGCTTTATGAGCAGGGGACAACGTTCCTTGTCTCCCGGGCCTCTCCCAATAATCCTCCCTCCTAGGGCTCGGAATGGACCCCCCCCAGGGTCCATTCCGAGCTTTGACCCGGCTTCCCCTTCTCTCGCCCCGCGGCCGCAGCCCCGGCGCCCCGCCCCCGCCCTCCCGCCACTCACCTGCGTCCGCAGGTGTCCCGGCGCCCGCTGCCCGCGCTGCCAGGCCCCCGGTCGCCGATGGCTCCCCAGGCGATGCCCGTCTCGCGGCCCGGCCGGGTCTGGGACCGAGCGGCCCGCGGAACCAGGGCTGCGCGGGGCCGGGCCGGGGGGGCGGGCCGGAGGGGCGGGGCCTCGGGCTCGCTCCTCCCTCTCCCGCGGGCCCCGGACCCGCGGCGCAGTGGGCGCCCATGGGGCCCTGGGGACCGAGCGGCTCTGCCCGGGCTGCAGCCACCACCTTCCCCCGCCGAGGAGGGCTCGCTCCGCAGGGACCCCTCCCCGCTTCCCCTCGCCCCTGAAGTCGCCACTCACCCTGGCTTGCCCGCCGCCCTCGCGCGCTGCAACCCCCCGCGCCGCCCTCCCCGCGGCCCGGCGGCGGTGATGACCGAGTGACCCGCAGCAGGTGCCCACCTCGCTTTGCGCGTGCTGTGAGTGACCGACTAGCCCCCCCACTGCCCTGGTCTCGGCCCCGTCTTCCTCCTTTAACCAGGCAGGGGAGCAGGACCCGCAGCAGAAGGGGTGTCGGGGTTCGCGGACCCCGGGGGCACTGCCCCCCCCCCGGCTGTGGAGTCCAAAGTGTGACCCTTATCTCTGCTTGCCGGCTCCAGCCATCCGGTGGAAGGTTGGACTTCACCTTTGCTCTAGGGATGGCGTCTGGTGCCAGGCTGAGGCTGACCCAACACTTCTCCCATTAACCAAGTCTGGGGGTGGGAGGACAGGGGTATCAGATGGGGGCACCCTCGCTCTTCACTGGGAAGCAGCCACATTGAAGGCTTCAGGAGGGCGTCCCAGCACCTACAGCCGGCAGCAACATAAAGGGCACACGTTCACATTCCCAGATCAGGACACATCATCTGACAGAAGCGCTGGACATGGAATCAGAAGTGTCCATGGATGTGTGGTCATGGTCTTCTCACAATCATGAAGCTGAAGACCCAGTGTTGGGGAAGAGGTGGGGGGAGCAGGTCTGAATGCCTCCAGCCCTCCACCCTGTCCTGGTTCTTCCTCCTGTAAAGTGGCTACACGGGGACTTCCTTGGTGGCACAGTGGTTAAGCATCCGCCTGCCAATGCAGAGGTCACGGGTTCGAGCCCTGGTCCGGGAAGATCCCACATGCTGCGGAACAAGTAAGCCCGTGCGCCACAACTACCGAGCCTGCGCTCTAGAGCCCGTGAGCCACAACTACTGAGGCCCGCGCACCTAGAGCCCGTGCTCCGCAACAAGAGAAGCCACCGCAGTGAGAAGCCCGCGCACCACAACGAAGAGTAGCCCCCACTCGCCACAACTAGAGAAAGCCCGTGTGCAGCAATGAAGACCCAACACAGCCAAAAATAAATTTAAAATAAATAAATAAATTTATTTTTAAAAATGTCTATGCGGTGAAGCGTACAGACATCCTCTCATTGTCTCACTGGGGAAAGGGTGTCCAATCTCTCTCCTCTCTTTGCTGGCATATTAAACCCACAAATGAGCTGAAGTGTTCCAATCCTCGACTCTGATGACTCTGATTTGGAAGAGGAATCTTTATCCTTTGATACTTTCTAATTTCGTCTGCCCTCCTCCTGTTTGCCCTCCACTATTCTCTTGTTCTGAGCTTGCTGTTATGCGATTGCTCTGTTAGTTCAGAAGAGTCATTGGCACCTCCAGCTCTCCACATCCTACCTCCTGCTTCCTGCCTCCCAGTTGATCCGGATCCGTTTTAGGGAGAGAAGTTATGTGGGGCAGGAATTGTGGTGGACAGAAGCCCTTTTTCCCATTCCTCGTGTGTGTGTGTGTGTGTGTGTGTGTGTGTGTGTGTCTGTGAGAGAGAGACAGAGAGGGATCCAGGGATGACAAGAGTAGCCATGAAGGAAAGAGAGCAGTAAACAGGAGGTGCTGATTACTGGCAGTATTAAATGACACCCACACACTGCTGGTGCCAAGGGTGTCCTCCCAAGTGGAAGGAGTAAGAGGGGAATGGAGACTGAGAGAACGCCAGAGGCAAGCCCGGACTTACAGGTGCTGCGAGAGCTGGCTAGACTGGGCCAGTGGACACAGGAGCCTTAACCCTTTCACTGGTCTCGAGGCTGACATCCAACCTCCCCCCGCCACTGCCCCAGGGCCGGTCTCCAGCCTCTCTGGGAGGAGAGGTTCTCAGGGAAAGCTGGAGTCTAGAAGCTGGAGGAGTGGCCGCAGGATCGTGTGGGGTGGGAGAGCGGACTCCTGTGCTCTGTCTGTTCCGTTCGGGCCTCGTCAGACGGTTCGTCTCACAGCCTGCCTCGTCCCTTCTGCGCCGTGGAGAGAAGACCCCCGCCTGCGACAGGCTCAGAGGGGAACACAGCTCAGGGAGCTGAACGAAGCCAGAAGAGTTGGCAGGTTGGCGGGTTGGCCTCTACTGGGGGGCACCTGGGTACGTGTCTTTCTTCCCACCCTGCCTTCCCTCACATCCCCCCCACACACACACTTTTTTTTGGCCGTGCCACACAGCTTGTGGGATCTTAGTTCCCCGACCAGGAATTGAACCCGCGCCCTCGGCAGTGAAAGCGAGGAGTCCTAACCACAGGACCGCCAGGGAGGTCCCCCGATAGCCTGAGTCCTGTCCCTCCTCCGTGCCTCTGTTTCTGCCCCAGTGCACATGGTCCTCATCAAGTCCCCAGCTGGACCCCACAGCTAGTGAGGTGTCCGTCTGTCCAAGAGCAGAGCTCTGACGGTCAAAAGCCTCTGTCCAGTTCAGCATGAGGGTGACTTCTGGGGCTGGTGTAGTGGGCCCTTAGTCCCTTCTCCCCTTCCTCACGGGCAGAAAGGTCAGGGAGACTCCCTTGACCCCTGAACTCTGCCCAGCCCGCACCTCTCAGGGCAGGGCGGGGGCCAGCTGGGTTAATGAGGTGCTGGCAGGCACTGGCAGTGAGGGAGCTGATGGGAGGTGTGTCTTCCTCCCTCCAGAGCTGGGGGCGGGGGAAGCTGAGGGCTCCAGCTGGGAGGTACCAGGTCATGTGAAGCAGATAAAACCAGGAGGCCAGGCCACGGGGCACAGCTGACGGCGCCTCAGGCCAGAACTGATGCCCTCCGTCCCTCCCCGACTTACTGGCAGTGTTCTCTGTGCAAGGTGCTAGGAGCATATAGAGTATGCATTCCTAGTATGAGGACTACTTTAAGAATAGTATAATTCCTAGCATAGAGATAGCCCCTGACTTCCAAGCAATTACAAACTAATGGGGAGACAGGTAGACTAGTGGGGAACAGAACATTGATCTGTAAGTTACATATAAGGAATGAGCCAAGAGCTGGGGGACTAATAACTACATAAGGGAGCCAGGGAAGGCTTCATAGAGGAGGTGAGCTTTGTGCTGGGACTCTGAGGTTGAGTAGGAGTTTGCTGACCGGAGTAGGAGGGAAGGGCATTTCTGGAGGAGGGAACAGCATAAGCAAAGACACAGAGAAGTGTTTAGAAAGAAAAAGGGAAAGGGCAGGCTTCCCAAAGCCTCCTGAGAGCCTCCCCTGTCCTGGGGACATCCCACCGCAGTTGCCGATTTCTGGGTGGTGGCTTCGGAGGACAAACCTCTTCCTGGCATGCAAGGACCTCCAAGGCATGGCCCCAGTCATACTTCCTGCTTTCACTTTCTGTTTCCCTGCTCCGTCCCTGGGTCCCTGGACGTGTCCCTGTTCTCTGAATCTGCCTGGGTTTCCCTGGCTCCATGCCTTTGCTCAAGCACTCCCCCCAGCCGGCAAAACTAACGTTCCTGACCCCTTGTCCCCCATCTCCACTTCTGCTTCCTTCAAGGCCCTGCTTCCTTCAGGACATTTTCCTGATAATCCTCCAACCAGAGTGATCACTTTCCTCCCCACTTTCAATGCCCTGGCCATTGTGTTTCTTTGAAAGGCACCTCTCATATTCTGCCTAATTCTGCTGCTGTTGGCTTATGTGCACACGCTCTTCACGGGACTCCTTGAGGGCAGGGAGCCCCTAGCACAGGAGCCTGTGCAGGCCTGGCATTGGTGTCTGTGGAGTTGAACGGCCTTGACTTGCTAAAGGACCCAGATAGAATGGACCTGCAGGTAGATGTGCCTATGCTGTCATCTCTCTGCCCCTGCCCCAAAGGACGGTCTTTGTTTTTTAAATACCTGCAGTTCTTCCCTAACTCCAGTTGTGTATTCCTGATTCATTACTGCCCCTTCAGCATTTCTTTAGTGGCACTCCTTCTAAAGGCTTCTGGCCCCTTAAGACAAGCACGCCACATAAGTTTTACCTTGTGCACCAATTCTGATGGATTAGTAGTGGGTGTCCTAGAATCTTATGTCCAGAAGGATTCTGTGGATGGTGAGGGCTCTGGAGAGAGAACGCCCTGGCTTAGCAGTGCCCGCCTTGGTGGGGACAAAGGGTTTCCTCTGCCTCAGGGAGTTTATCAGATGTTTTTCTCACATTAAGCCACGACTAGGACACTGGGAGAGTGTGGCCTTTGCCGCCGGTGGGAGGTGACGGGGAAAGTGTGTAGGAGCTGAGCTGGGGGCCCCAGAGGCCCTTCTTGGGATCTCCTGAGGCAGACGTTGGAGTCCGCTGTGTGAATGTCCGGGTCTGTGCTCTGACCAGGCTCCCTCCTGCTCTTGACACAATGGCTCCCTGGAGGGGCTGTGGCAGCGGAGCAAGACCAGGAGGGCCTCCGTGGCTCAGGATCCTCGGCGCTTCCTCAGCAGGAAGGCCAAGGCGATGGCGCCGAGTCCCCACCTGTGGGAATGCCCCCCACTCCTTTCTCCTCCCAGGGAGCTCAGGCCTTCAAGAATGATGAGGAGGTAGCAAAAGTGAACAATCTCTGGAGGCGTTCTAGTTCGTGGCCTTGACTTGCCTCCGTGTCCTTGGGAGCCGTGTTCTCCCCCTAGCGGCAATTCCTGGAAGTGCAGGTAGATTTGACTTGGCCTGGGGGCCAGGAGTGGCCTGACGGCAGGCATGGGGTCCCACAACCTGACACTCCTCACTGTGCAGAAAGGCTGCCTAATGCCCTTGGCAGATGGTCCTCACTGCTGCCTGACAACCGCCCGCAAGGCTGCTGCCCAGTCTGTGCCTTTGTTCAAGTGGCTCTGATCAGTGACAGCCCCTTCCTCCAAACGGTCATTTGGTTTCCTCCCTCAGGTCTGTGCTGACACTGGGTGTACATCTGCTTAGCCCCCGAGTGACTCAAAAGCACACGGAATGAAGGACTTTAAGGCTTTGGGTCAGTCCTTGCACGTTTTCAAAGCTAGAACAGCTCGCCCTGCCCCCTGTCCCCAAACCGTGGTCAGCTTCTAGGAGCTCTCTGGCCCTTGTCACTGAGTCCAGGCTCACAGCCTGCCCTTGCTGGGACGTGTGTATTTTGAGGCTCATTTTCCCAGAGAGACTGTGTGGGCGCATCTCGTTATGACACTTCTTGCCCAGCCCAGGAAGATGGGCGGATATTTTACTCCTAGAGCAGACGCTGGCACAACAGCCCCAAATTGTTTTTTCTAATTTAATTTGACAACCCTGAATTTCAGGAAGTTCTTTCTCATCACTGACCCAAATACCGCCTGCTCAAGCTTCAAGTAATTTCCTCATGCTCTGGGGAATACCCTTCTCTGTATCACAGGCCCCTCTTTGGATAACAACCACAGTTCGGGTCATTTTAGCAGCATCCAGAAGCCTTGGATCCTCTCCGCATCCTTCAGAGACGCAGGTTCTCAGTTTGGGGTCACGTGGGCAGCCCGTGGGTCTCCGGAGCCATCCTACACGCCCGGCGCTGCACTCAGCATCGACAGTCAACCTTCTCCTCAGCACAGCCCAGTGGGGCAGGGCTGCTGCTATTATCCCGCTTGCTAGATGCAAGAATGAGTCTCAGGGGTAAAGTAACTTGGCTAAGGACACAAAGCCAGCATGCGGAACAGCTGGGATCCAATCCCTACATCCAACAAGGCTTCAGAGCGGGCATTTGGTCCAACCATGAGCCTCCGCCAGAAGACCTCTGTGAGCATTTGGGCACATGTATCCTCTGACCCCGCCCCCATTTTATGCCCGTCTCCACTCTGATTTTGCATTGATCCTTTCCATCTGCCTAGGTGACCTTCGGTCATGGCCTCATGTGTTCCTTCCTGTCTTTGTTCAAAGGCGGGGCCCTTCAGAAGGGCTTCTGGGTCAGGTGAACTTACTTCCCCAAGTCTCCACCCTTGTATGTAAAATGAGGTTAATAATACTACACTTTAGCAATTATAATAATAACAGCTAACTTTTTAATAAAGCAATTACTAGGTGCAGGAATAATTTAGCACTTGACGTGTAATTTCATTTAATCCTCACAAAAGCCCTACGAGTTAGCTATTATCCTCATTATAACAGATGAGGAAACAGGCTCGGAGAGGTTACATAACACGCTCAAGAGGACAAAGTTAGCCAGAGGAAAAGCCAGGATTTGAACTCACATTTGTCTGACCCCAAAGCCTGCACTTCTCACCTCTCTCCTGTAGAAGATAAGTGGGTTACTGTGGGTAAGCCTGCCGTGGGGGAAGAAAACCAGAAGAAACCAGCTGCCTTGTTTCCATCCTTAAAGGTCAGCTTAACATTCAAAGAAACTGCCTTGAGCAGCGATGTTGGCCTTTGCTCAGGGCTGCGTCCTGCAGCAAAAGGACCTGAGGCTCACCGCCAGCAAGATTTCCTTAAGAAAGCATTTTCATGGGACATCCCTGGCACTCCAGTGGTTAAGACTCCGAGCTTCCCCTCTCCTCGCTTCCACTGCAGGGGGCACGGGTTCGATCCCTGGTTGGGGAACTAAGATCCCTCATGCTACGCGGTGCGGTGAAAAAGCATCTTCACGCATCACCCCCTGTCCCCAAAATATCACTCCTCACAGCACCCGTTCAGCCTCTCCACTCTTCTGTCTCCTCCCAAGCCCTCTTCGTGACTGCCGGTCCCAAAGCCCCATCCCCTTGCCTTTATAAGGTCACCTGCCCTGGTCCTCTCTTCGGCAGATTTTTCTGGGAAGCGACCGTGCTTAAAATCAGGTAGTTGGGCTTCCCTGGTGGCACAGTGGTTAAGAATGCGCCTGACAATGCAGGGGACATGGGTTCAAGCCCTGCTCCGGGAAGATCCCACATGCCACGGAGCATCTGGGCCCGTGTGCCACAACTACTGAGCCCGTGTGCCACAGCTACTGAAGCCCACACGCCTAGAGCGCGTGCTCCGCAACAAGAGAAGCCACCGCAATGAGAAGCCCGCGCGCCGCAACGAAGAGTAGCCCCCGGTCGCCGCAACTAGAGAAAGCCCGCGCGCAGCAACAAAGACCCAACGCAGCCAAAAATAAATAGATTTTTAAAAAAATCGAGTAGTAGACTCACGTGAGAATGGAACATGCCTGTGCTTGGCATCTGGACTCAGTGCATGTCCAAGGCCAACAGAAAATCCTAATGGCTGAGGGGCCACCCGAGAGGTGATTTAGAGAAGTGCCTTCCTCACGGGCCCCCTCCCCCGTCCATCTCCATTTTCCTCCCCCTCCATCAGTAGCTCGCGGAGGGAGGAAGAAGGGGAGCTCTTTGTCCCTCCTGACTCACCGTAGGACCCATTTCTGCATGTTCTGCACCACCCAGATCAATGCCCGTCCGACCCTCGGGCCTCTCCAGACTCCACGCCCTTTCCTACCTTTGACTCCTGTTGCTTTCATCACCCCTGCCGCTCGCCCTGCCTTTGCTGTCACCAAACTTTCGTGGTGGGTGTCACGTCTCCTTAACTAGGCTGTGTGCTCCTTGAAGGTAGGACCTTGTCCCTTCCACGGAGCCCACGAAGGCGCTGGCTGCACCAGCCGACGGGACTTGAAATAGATACTAACTAAAGATTGGACGGGGTCGGGGCTGTGGGATGAGGGTTAAGAGTGAGGTCTCTGGAGTTGGCATCCTGACTCCGTCACGGTGGTAGGTCATCCCCGGGTCCCTGGCGTCCGTGGAGCACCCCCCCAGCTGACTCTGGGCGTGGCCTGGTGATCTGCTTTGGCCAAAAGAGTGGAAGAAGTGACGGATCGGTTCCGGTCTTGGCCCTCAGAAGGCTTTGTGCACTTTTCTTCTCTCCTGGAACCTTCCCACCCTCCTGAGGTTAGCTGGGGAGGACCGTGTGCAGGGGAGCCATCCTAGGCCAGGCCGGGTAAAGCCGCCCCATGGACACAAAGGCATGAGGAAGCCCGGCGGAAATCAGCCTAGCCTGGCCCAAGCCCGAGAACCACCAAGCTGACATACAGACTCACCCAATCCTTATTATTAGCCTGTCATTGGACTTTTGGTGGATGATTTTTCTGGGAACAGGCAGTATTAACGTAGCAATGGATAACTGATACAGCCATTTACCAGCTCGGTGGACCTTGGGCAAGCTGTTCAAGCTGTTTAATCTCAATGTACCTCAACTGCCTTGTCTGTAGAGTGGGGATGCAGAGGCCATTTTTTTGCTTCTTTTTTTTTTTTTTTTTTTTTTTTTTTCTCTTGCGGTACGCGGGCCTCTCACTGTTGTGGCCTCTCCCGTTGCGGAGCACGGGCTCCGGACGCGCAGGCTCAGCGGCCACGGCTCACGGGCCCAGCCGCTCCGCGGCACGTGGGATCCTCCCGGACCGGGGCACGAACCCGCGTCCCCTGCATCGGCAGGCGGACTCTCAACCACTGCGCCACCAGGGAAGCCCCAGAGGCCATTTTTGATAGCTTGCAATTGAGTCTCTTGCCTGGCGATTACTTCAGCCGAAGAGCTGCCTCACCCAAGGTTCTGCCACCTTCCCCAGGGCAGCCTGCATCTGGTGGCCAGCTGGTGTGTGTATAAAGGCCTGGTCCCCTTGTTTGGGGTGAGTCTGCAAGGCCATCCTGACTCCGGAGCTGCCTGTGGGACCGGCCAAGCCTCTGTGGTGACTGTATCGTCTTCCTACTCCTCTCGCTGCGCAGTCCAGCTCTGTTTCTCCTCCACAGGGGTTGAACCCAAGAGTGCTTCCAATAAACCTCTTCCCTTCACATCTCCATCTTAAGAGTCTGATTTCCTGGAACTCACGTGTGAGAGCAAGGGACCACATGCCAAGTTCTGGCCGATGAGGTGAAAGCAAAAGAGTCACATGACAGTTTCCTGAAATGTTCCTTGAGACTGTTGCCTTCTCGAGAACCAACTGGTGGCTGCCCAGGGAGGTGGGGGAAGGAGATGGAGTGGGAGTTAGGGGTTAGCAGATGCAAACGATTGTACATAGGATGGCTAAACAACAATGTCCTGCTGTAGAGCACAGGGAACTATATTCAATAGCCTGAGATAAACCATAATGGAAAAGAGTATGAACAAGAATGTATATATATGTATAACTGAATCACTTTGCTGTGCAGTAGAAAATAACACAACATTGTAAACCAACTCTACTTCAATAAAATAAATTTTTGAAAATACCGCTGTCTTCAAACTCTGTGCTTGTTACCACTACCAAAAGAATTTTGGAAAACTGTATACATCCATGCCTATGTTTTAGACCTAAAATTTCTCTTTAGACTTTTAAATGTAATTTTTAAAATTTTAATCAATATTAACATTTAAAAGTAAAACTATTCACTTTTATTTTAAATTTTATATAAAAAGTAAAGTTTGTAAAAAACTTGCAAAATAATATAATGACTTCTTGTATGCCTTTTCTAGATTCATTAATTATTAATGTATTAAACTTAAAAAGAAATATTTGGGGGGGATTGTACTTCCCCAGGGAGGTGGCCAGAGCTGTTCTTGACTTCCCTAAATATTTTCAGAGAGGCAGCAATTGTACAGTTGTTTAGCTCAAGTGTGGAGTCAGGCAGCCTTGATTTGAATCCTAGTTCTGACACTTAATTAGCTCTGTGGCCTGGGTAAGTTATTTAATCTCTCTGTATCCCAAAATCTATCTCATATGGTTGTATGAGGACCCAGTGAGTTAATATTATAAAGCGCTTACAATGTTACCTGACATATTGTATGTTCAATTTATGTTTATGATACAAATAATATGCACCAATAAACAAATAATTATTTATTGTTAGAATAGTTAGGCTTCAGAGCATATTAACAAGAAGGGAAGACACTATAATACTAGTAAGTTGCAGGCTTACAAAAGATGTACTTAATGATTGTTGTCAAATGCATTATTTACAGGAGAATCACATAACATTGTTGTTAAAGTTAACCTAATAAGAACATGGTAGGAATAAACAAATGAGCAGAGAAATGATTGATGATTGACAGCAGGCAGGAGACGTATCCAAATTTTAAAAAAAAAAGAATGATTTTCCATTATCCAATAATTTGGGGGCAAAAGTTAATGAAACATTTTTTCTACAAGTCATTAAATGTTTGCAAAAATATAAAACACTAAAGCGCCTCTGATATATGTTCCTTTTATTTAAAGACGTCGTGTTCAGCTGTTGAAAGTAAATGTGAAACTTTTCACTTCCTCCTCCTGGAAGTCATGCAAATATGCAAAGGAGAACAGACCCAGACAGGACGGCTGAGAATAGCCAGGGCACGGGTGCGCCTCACAGCGGATCCGCATCGAATGTCCAGACGCTCTTTAAGAATCATGAATATTTTTTTTTTTTTTTTGTGGTTCGCGGGCCTCTCACTGTTGTGGCCTCTCCCGTTGCGGGGCGCAGGCTCAGCGGCCGCGGCTCACGGGCCCAGCTGCTCCGCGGCATGTGGGATCCTCCCGGACCGGGGCACGAACCCGTGTCCCCTGCATCGGCAGGCGGACTCTCAACCACTGCGCCACCAGGGAAGCCCAAGAATCATGAATATTTTTAAGGCAGACAGATAAGGCATGGCGCTTGGCCATGTGTTTATCACCAGTGTGATATAAAGTATGATCACCTTTAGAACTTCACCTGCTTTGTGCTCAAGGGATTCGCCCTCAGGAATCAGGCATCCTTAGACAATTGCGGGTGTATGGAAACGAGTATCATCATTGGGCTTCCCTGGCGGTCCAGTGGTTAAGACTCCACGCTTCTGCTCCAGGGGGCGCAGGTTCCATCCCTGGTCGAGGAAGTTCTGCATGCCTTGAGGTGCAGCCCCTCTGTGACATATCTGAATCCAGAACACCCCAACATGGGCCAAAGCATCTTTTTATTTTTATTTTTTAGCACTGCTTTATGTACTCATTTTCTATTAAATCCTTAAAAAAAGTTTTTTTTATTGGAGTCTAGCTGATTTACAGTGTTGTGTTAGTTTCAGGTGTACAGCAAAGTAATTCAGTTATACCTATACATATACACATACATATACATATATCCACTCTTTTATAGATTATTTTCCCAGATAGACCATTACAGAGTATTGAGTTCTCTGTGCTATACAGTAGGTCCTTATTAGTTTTCTATGTTATATATAGTCGTGTGCATATGTCAGTCCCAATCTCCCAATTTATCCCTCCCCTGCCTTCCCCCTGGTAACCGTAAGTTTGTTTTCTACCTCTGTGACTCTATTTCTGTTTTGTAAATAAGTTCACCTTTACCCTTTTTTTAGATTCCTCATATAAGAGATATCCTATGATAGTGGTCTTTCTCTGTCTGACTTGTTTCACTCAGTATGACAATCTCTAGGTCCATCCACAAAATATCTTCTTTTTATTAATTTCACATTGTGCCCATAACAAAAATACATACATGACAGAGAAGACATGAAGATGTGTCATAGGCTTGTGGTGATTCGATTAAAAGAGGATTCATCGAAACTGATATTTTGGTGTCCTTTTGTTTGGGGCCACAAAGCTTTTGCATTGCAAGCATTGATAATAATTAACTATAATTCATAACAAAATCCAGGAGGGGTGAGAGGCTGAGGCACCCCTGAAGTGTCTCACATGGCATGGATTAAACACCCTCCATCTCCATTAGACAAAATTATTTTCAGCAATAATCATAAAAATAAATGGTGACATTTCATGTTTGTCCTGACCCAACAAAAAAAAGTGTAACCTGTAATTTGCCCTCCTTTCCACTGTTTATTTATTTATCTATTTATTTTTTTGGCTGTGTTGGGTCTTCACTGCAGTGCACCAGCTTGTCATTGCAGTGGCTTCTCTTTGTTTCAGAGCACAGGCTCTAGGCATGCGAGCTTCAGTAGTTGTGGCACGTGGGCTCAGTAGTCGTGGCTCACAGGTTCTAGAGCACAGGCTCAGTATTTGCAGCACATGGGCTTAGTTGCTCCCCGGCATGTGGGATCTTCCTGGACCAGGGCTCGAACCCGTGTCCCCTGCATTGGCAGGCAGATTCTTAACCACTGTGCCACCAGGGAAGTCCCCTTTTCACTGTTTAAAATTTTTAAATGCACATAAAAAGTCCAAGTAGACAGAAGTAAATAACTCAATTCATTGCTTTTGTCTTTATAGTCAAGGTGCCATCCTGGTTTCCTTTGAATCTGCTGTTTGAACACAGATACATGTTGCAGAGATGGAGGTGCTGACCTAGTGTGAAGGGAGCTCAGATGATTCCGAAGGAGGGAATCCTCATAAACTCACTCTGGAAAGGGGTACATGGGGCTGAGTTGGTGGGTGTCAGGGGCCCACTGTATAACTGGAGTTTCCAGGATTAAATTCTATGTTGAATATAATGTTTTTTAAAGGTTAAATCACACAAATACGCCAATTTGAAGTTTACAGACCTATTATTGAAAGCCAGTGGTAACCACAACATTTGTGTAGATTCAGAACTTAGACCCACAAAATATTTTGGGGGGAGGAATATGTTATCAGTGAGGCTGTTTATTTTATTTTTTTTAAACATTTCCCCCCAATATTTATTTATTTATTTATTTTTATTTGGTTGCGCTGGTCTTAGTTGTGGCAGGCAGGCTCCTTAGTTGTGGCTCGCAGGCTCCTTAGTTGTGGCATGCGAACTCTTAGTTGCGGCATGCATGTGGGATGTAGTCCCCTGACCAGGGATTGAACCCGGGCCCCCCCTGCACTGAGAGCACGGAGCCTTAAACACTGAGGCACCAGGGAAGCCCCTACTGAGGTTGTTTAGAATCGCCCCGAGGTGATAATATAGAGCAGCCCATTTGGGAGGTGGTTAACGTGTTTTTTGTTTTTTGGTTTTTTGGTTTTTTTTGGTGGTACGCGGGCCTCTCACTGTTGTGGCCCCTCCCATTGCGGAGCGCAGGCTCCGGACGCGCAGGCTCAGCGGCCATGGCGCACGGGCCCAGATGCTCCGCGGCATGTGGGATCCTCCCGGACCAGGGCACAAACCCGTGTCCCCTGCATCGGCAGGCAGACTCTCAACCACTGCGCCACCAGGGAAGCCCGGTGGTTAACGTTTTTAAATTCTCTATGGACGATGCAGCCTATTGCCCGCCCACGGTGGTGGCTGCAGGGTCGGGGGGAGTCCCACTACCCTCCTCTTGCACGCGGTTGATAAGAGGCCCACCTTTCCTTTATAAGGTGGCAGAACAGTCAACAGGCAGGTGGGACAGAAAACCAGCGGATACCTTGAGTGCAGGCAGGACGAAGGTGATAGAGAATTTGAGTTGGTGGCAATCGATTCTCTTCCAATGGTGTGTTGAGTACTCCTTGGACCAAGGTAGAGGGACTTGCCCTCAGGCTGGCAGAGGGGGGCAGAAGCCTGGGCTCCGGAGGACCCCATGGAGAGCACCCTGATTTCACTAGTGTGAGAAATAAGATTCGACTTTTCATGGGGTTTCTGACACTTCCAGGGGTCAGGGAAGCTCCCAAGATTTCAGGGGCCTGAGATCTAAAGGATGTATAGGTGTTTTCTGAGTAAAAAGAAGAGGGAAGAAAATTTCATGGAGCTGGAAGCTCAGATAGGAAAGTCAAGAGCCAAGAGCCAGGGCTTCCCTGGTGGTGCAGTGGTTAGGAATCCGCCTGCCGATGCAGGGGAGACGGGTTCGAGCCCTGGTCCGGGAAGATCCCACATGCCGCGGAGCAACTAAGCCCGTGTGCCACAACTACTGACGCCCACACGCCACAACTACTGAAGCCCATGTGCCTTAGAGCCTGTGCTCCGCAATGAGAGAAGCCACTGCAATGAGAAGCCCGCGCACTGCAACGACGAAGAGTAGCCCCCACTCGCAACTAGAGAAAGCCCGTGCACAGCAACGAAGACACAATGCAGCCAAAAAAAAAAGAGCCAAGAGCCAGCGTGGGCGTGGTGAGTTTGAGGAATGGAAATAAGCTCAGGTTTGAGAGGACCTTGGGGGCTGTGAGCAGGAATTCCAGAAGAATGGCTAATGATTCATCTGGGTTTGTTGGCCTGGCCCAGTGCCATGGTCTGGGAACTCTGTGTTCTAGGAGGTTCTCAGAAGCCAATCCAGAAATCCAGGGCCCTGCCCTCCCAGGGTTGCCCTGGGCAACCTCTGTTAGTAAAGAATCCTGTTTACTACCTTGTGACTCATACTCACCTGTGGTTTCTATAGTTGCCACCAACAGTGAAGCATAAATCCATTCCTGGAGGGTGGGGTCCACAGGGTGAGGCCATCCTCTTCCTTCTCTGGCTCAGAACCTGGCAGTTTCCCAGACTATAGCAGAGGGGACTGGGGGAGAGAGAGTTTGTCTACTGAATCTCAGGCGTGGGTTTCCTTGGGAGGGGAAGGAGCTGAGTGGGGTAGAGGGACAGATCTCTGCAGTCGGGCCTGGAGGTACACACAGTGCAGCCCCCAAGCTGATCAGAAGCTCCCTCTCTCTAGATAATTATGGGGAGAGCCCAAGAGATGGAGAGAGAGAGAGCCTTCGGGTACAGAAAAGTTACAGCAAGATTCAGGGGACCCAGGCACTTCCTTCCCCAGAGACAAATTGGGTTTGGTCCCCAGGCTGGCGGGATGATAGGCCAGATTCAGAAATGCAAAGCTGGGGTTGGTGGGTGGGCCATGGGGATGTACACAAAGGAACCAGAAGAAAGGAAGCCAAAGGGACAGACAGTCTTTTTTTTTTTTTTTTTTTTTTTTTTTTGCAGTACGCGGACCTCTCACCGCCGTGGCCTCTCCCGTTGTGGAGCACAGGCTCCGGACGCGCAGGCTCAGCGGCCATGGCTCACAGGCCCAGCCGCTCCGCGGCATGTGGGATCCTCCCGGACCAGGGCACGAACCCTTGTCCCCTACAATGGCAGGCGGACTCTCAACCACTGCGCCACCAGGGAAGCCCCAGATAGTCTTTTTAAAAGACCATCTCAGGGAGAGGCAAGACGGAGGAGACTTGGGTATATGTGTATATGTATATATAGCTGATTCACTTTGTTATAAAGCAGAAACTAACACACCATTGTAAAGCATTTATACTCCAATAAAGATGTTAAAAAAAATAACAAATAAAAGACTATCTCATATAGATAACTGAATCACTTTGCTGTACACCTGAAACTAACACAACATTGTAAATCAACTAGACTCCAATTAAAAAAAAAAACCAACACCATCTCATCCCATACGTTTGCACAAAGCCTTACAGGTTACAAAGCACCTGTGCGTCCACTTTCTCATTTGCTTTTTACAGAAGCCATGTGAGGAAAAGCCAGAGCAGGGAATACAATCTATCCTAGAACGGGGAGCCTAAGGCTTATTGAAGTTGACTAATACAGTCAAGGTCAAAACCAGGACGAGAATCTAGACCTCCTGGCTCATAGTCCAGTGCCCTTTCCACTAAACCAATGTTTTTCAAACTTTGGCATCTACAGACTCTTTTAGTGGGTGTCTGTTACACACAAAGTACTAAAATTTTTGATACATTAAAAAAATTATCACAAATTTTAAAATAGCATAACGAAACATTTATTTTAAAAAGGAATAAATCAGGGACTTCCCTGGTGGCGAAGTGGTTAAGAATCCCCCTGCCAATGCAGGGGACACGGGTTCGAGCCTTGGTCTGGGAAGATCCCACACGCTGCAGAGCAACTAAGCCCGTGTGCCACAACTACTGAGACTGTGCTCTAGAGCCCTTGAGCCACAACTACTGAGCCCGTGTGCCTAGAGCCCGTGCTCCGCAACAAGAGAAGCCACCGCAATGAGAAGCCTGCGCACCGCAACAAAAAGCAGTCCCCGCTCACCACAACTAGAGAAAAGCCCGCACGCAGCAACGAAGACCCAACGCAGCCAAAAATCAATCAATAAACTTATTTTAAAAAACAAAGTAATAAATCAACGAGAAAGATATACGTGTAACCTTCACTAGGGTATTTATATTGAGCTTGATATCAGATAGTTTGAGTCATGGCTCAGGCTTGAGTCACAGCCAGACAGTTTTTCTCTTTTTTTTCCTGTTTCCACTAAATGAGGACAAGTTAAGGAACGTCACTGAGTGCTTCATGAGGCAGTCCTGGATAACAGATGAAACTTATACTCAACTGTGCAGAGCATTCTCAGGGAAGGTGGTCTGCTGAATGATCAGAATCCAAATGTGCAATTTGGGAGACTGACCATTTTCACCTGGGAGGTCGGTCAACTGGATTCCTTATCCAGTCTTTGGCTTGGTTCAGCTTTAGAAAGTACTTCTTGTTCTGATGTAGAATCACAAGCTTTGTGCGTGAGTGTGTGTGTGTGTGTGTGTTAAAATATCCACAACACAAAGTTTTTTTATCAAAGTTGTTTTAAAATATGCCCAATTGTATGTTTTTTATTTATTTTTCAAAGAAATCAAATGTTGGGACATAGTAAAACTTTGATGATGCATCTGTGCCAGAGTTCTAGCTTTAAGAAATCCTGATATTTTATGACCAATGTTACAACTGTGAAATTTTGGTCCTGGGTGATAGATTCTGATATATCGCTAAGATATACTACTTGAGCAAACCACGTGCGTTTGGAAAAATGCTCTTTATCGGCATTATCAGTCACGAAATGTCATCCCACGTTTCAAAATCTCATGTAATGAAAAGGAAAAAGTAAAACTATCTTTATTTCCAGATGACATGGTCTTATATATTAAAAGAAATCCTAACGAATTTACAAAAACTAAAAACAAACAAAAAACCCCACCACGATAACAACAAACAAACAAACAAAAAAACCCAACCCTGATTAGAGCTAATAAATGAGGTCAGTAAAGTTGAAGGATATAAGATCAACATAAAAAATCAGCTTCATTTCTATGTACTAGCAGTGAACAATCTGAAAGTGAAATTAAGAAAACAATTCCATTTATAATAGCATCAAAAAGAATAAAATACTTAGGAATAAATTGAACCAAAGAAGTGCAAGACTTGTATACTATGAAAAACTTTTGAAAGAAATTAAAGAAGGTTTAAATAAATCTAAAGACATCCGTGTTCACTGTCTGGAAAATTTAATACTGTTAAGATGGCAATATTTGCTGAATTGACCTACAGATTCACTGAAATCTCTATTAATACTGCTATTTTTTTTTCCAGAAATGGACAAGCTAATCCTAAATTTCATACAGAATTGCAAGGGACCAAGAATAACCAGTACAATCTTGAAAAGACAAGAGTAAAGTTGAAGGACTCATTTACCAATTTCAAAACTTACTACAAAGCTACAGTAATCAAGACAGTGTGGTATTAGTATAAGGATAGCCATAGATCAATGGGATAGAATTGAGAGTCCAGAAATAAACCCATACGTTTATGGTCAATCAATTTTTGAGAAGGGTGCCAAGACCATTAAATGGGGAAAGAATAGCTTTTTCAACAAAGGATGCTGGGACAACTCAATATCCACATGCAAAAGAATGAATTTGAACGCTTACTTCATACCATATACAAAATTTAATTCAAAATAGATCAAAGACCTAAATGTAAGAGCTAAAACTATAGAATTTTAGAAGTAAACATATGTGAAAGTCTGTGTGACCTTGGATTAGGCAGTGGAGTTTTAGAAATGATAACAAAAGCACAAGCAATCAAGGAGAAGAAACCAGATAAAATGGACTTCATCAAAAATAAAACTTTTGGGGCTTCCCTGGTGGCGCAGTGGTTGAGAGTCCGCATGCCGATGCAGGGGACGCGGGTTCGTGCCCTGGTCCGGGAGGATCCCACATGCCGCAGAGCGACTGGGCCCGTGAGCTATGGCCGCTGGGCCTGCACGTCTGGAGCCTGTGCTCCGCAACGGGAGAGGCCACAGCAGTGAGAGGCCCGCATACCACAAAATAAATAAATAAATAAATAAATAAATAAAACTTTTGTGAATCAGAGAATTCCCTGGTGGCCCAGTGGTTAGGACTCTACACTTTCACTGTTGAGGGTGCATGTTCAATCCCTGGTCAGGGAACTGCAAGCCATGTGATACAGCCAATAAATAAATAAATAAAACTAAGCAAAGAATAAAAAAATAAAATAAAATAAAACTTCTGTGGGTCAAAGAACACTAACAAGAAAGTGAAAATACAACCCACAGAATGGGAGAAAATATTTGCAAATCATATATCTGATAAGGGGGCTAGTGTCCAGAGTATATAAAGAATTCTTACAACTCAACAAGAAAAAGACAACCCAGGTAAAAAATGGGCAAATGGTTTGAATAGATATTTCTCCAAAGAAGATACACAGATGGCCAAAAATCACATGAAAAGATGTTTTTAACATCTTTAGTTACTAGGGGAATGTAAATCAGAACCACAATGAGATGCTACTTCACATCCCCTGGGGCAGTTATAACAACAACAACGGCCAAGTGTGGGCAGGCAGGTAGAAAAAGTGGAATCCTCATACATTGCTGCTGGGAATGTAAAACGTTTCGGCTGCTGCGGAAAGCAGTTTGGCAGTTTCGCAAAAGGTAAAACATAAAATTACCATAGGATTCAGCTATTTCATTCCTGGGAGAACTGAAAACATATGTTCACACGCAAGCTCGTACATGAATGTTCATAGGAGCATTATTCAAAATAGCCAAAAAACAGAAACAACCCAATGTCCATCAACTGATGAATAGGTAAACAAAGTGGGGTCTGTCCACACAGTGGAATATTACTCAGCCGTGAAGAGGAGTGAAGTACTATTACGTGCTATGACACGGATGAACCTCAAAAGCATGGTGCTAAGTGAAACCAGAGAGTCACAAAAGGCCATGCAGTGTATGATGCCATTTATATGAAATGTCTAGAACAGGTAAAGCCATAGAGACAGAAAGTAGATTAGCAGTTGCCAGTGGTTGGGGGAGGATGGGAATCTGGATTAACGGCTAATAGGTATGGGGTTTCTTTCTGGGGTGATAGAATGTTCTGGAAGTAGATAGTGGTGCTGGTTGCACGACATAGTGAATATACTAAAAATCACTGAAGTGTACACTTTAAAATGGTGAATTATTTTTTAAATAAATTTATTTATTTATTTTGGGCTGCATCGGGTCATCGATGCTGCACGTGGGCTTTCTGTAGTTGCGGCGAGCAGGGGCTACTCTTCGTTGAGGTGCACAGCCTTCTCGTTGCAGTGGCTTTTCTTGTTGTGGAGCACGGGTTCTAGTCTTGCGGGCTTCAGTAGTTGCGGCACGTGGGCTCAGTAGTTGTGCCTCGCGGGCTCTAGAGTGCAGGCTCAGTAGTTGTGGCGCACGGGCTTAGTTGCTCCGCGGCATGTGGGATCTTCCCACATGTCCCATGCATTGGCAGGTGGATTCTTAACCACTGGGCCACCAGGGAAGCCTTAAAATGGTGAATTTTATGTTATGTGAATTATATCTCAATAAAATACAAAAACAGAACAAGACTCATGTGAACTCCTTTGCCCTCCAGCATCCGTGTACTTCCTAGGGGTTGCGGGTAGGAAGCAGGTTCTTGTACTTGCTGCCTATTTCTGTGACCACGTTGAAAAGAATGTGTCCTTAGTGACTGCTGTTTGACTCATGGTGAAAATGTTTTCTATTTCCTTCAACACTGAATTGGGTTCAGGACACGTATTGAGGGCTGTCAGTGGTTCTCCGTGAACTAAACAGTGTTGGAACTGGAATTCATATGATGATAATAATAGTAACTCACCTTCACTGAGTGCTTTCTATTCAATATATGCCAGACATTGCCCTAAATGCTCTATATGTAGTTCTTCACTAATCTTTACCACAACTGTATGAAACAGGCACTGTTATTACTGTTATCAACATCATCCCCAATTTTCAGAGGGAAAACTGAAGCTCAGAGTTAGACAACCTCCTTTATTAGAATTTAGACCTCCCACCTTCTTGCTCCCAAAGCCAGTGCTTCATCTGTCCTGATTCCAGTGTGTCCTTTTCATTTACCAAACAATCTCTAATAAGACAAAAGTATTTTTCTCTTGCAGTAGAGAATTTTAGAGATAAGCGGAACAGAAACTCATTGACTACTTTGCCATCATGTATGTTTTCCCCCTTCTGAAAGCTATTGCACCGTCTGGATATGAGGATTTTCACCAGCCACAAAGAACCGAATGCTGGCATCTGTACCTGATGGGGATTGATCCTGAACCTACTTTGCCATTGTTCTCTGACATCCAACAGTGGCGATAAAACTGCTTTCTAAGTATCTATGTCACTAACTTCACAACTGGTTTGTCTGTCTTCTCTGTTTTTTTCTTGTACTTGTGTTTGCTCTGAAGAGTGATGGCAACTTGGAGTGATGTGCTGTATTCCTGGGGCCTTTCTCTCTATCACAAACTTAAATTTTTATTCTGGGAAATGCTATATTGCAGTTATTCTGGAAAAAATCAGTAGGCTCTAACTATGACCGATACACAAGCTTTAATGACTTTGAACCTCGATTTGACATTTTAGAGCTGACAATGCACTGGGGACAGGGGTGAATAGTCCATAAAACCCAGTTTCCAGATAATGTTTGTGGTAGTTCCTATTTGCAGTTTCTTTTCTCTTACTGTGCAAAATAATCACTCACACTTTCCTTCATCCCAGCACCTTTAGACATATTATATCCCCACTGAAACCCAGGTCACAGTTTATGAATGGCATTGTTCGGAGCTGTCAGATCCCGATTGCTATCTTAATTGCTATATTTACGAGTCAAGGAAGCACTTTCAAGCCATTCATGAGTTTTTCTAATTTGGGGGTATAACATAGCACAAGAGTATGAACATATAAAGCACATTTTAAAAGGTAAACAAAAACATGCATACGACAGGAAAATGATTCACCAGAGTCTCCTGTCCCCATTAATTAAATCTTTAAGAATCTGAAATCTTTAGGATTGTAATAATTATTAATATAATGAGACGCTGTGACAGCTGTAATCAATGCCACATTTCGAATTTGTGAAAAGTGGGGAACTAAGGTGCTTATTACTTTTTTCCCTGAAACTACCAGTCTACCTGAGGGCCCAGTGATACAACTTTCCTTGGAAACATTTCAAGCCTCCAAGAGTTGTTGTTTCTTTTAAAAAATAAATTTATTTATTTTTGGCTGTGTTGGGTCTTCGTTGCTGCGCGTGGGCTTTCTCTAGTTGCAGCGAGCGGGGGCTACTCTTCGTGGTGTGCAGGCTTATTGAGGTAGTTTCTCTTGTTGCAGAGCACGGGCTCTAGGCACGTGGGCTTCAGTAGTTGTGGCGCGCAGGCTCAGTAGTTGTGCCTCGCGGGCTCTAGAGCGCAGGCTCAGTAGTTGTGGCGCACGGGCTTAGTTGCTCTGAGGCACGTGGGATCTTCCCGGCCCAGGTCTCGAACCCGTGTCTCCTGCACTGGTAGGCGTTTCTTAACCACTGCGCCACCAGGGAAGTCCTCCAAGAGTTTTTTGTTTGTTTGTTTTTGTCTGTTTTTTTTTTTTTTGGCTGCGCCACACCACATGCGGGATCTTGGTTCCTGGCCCAGAGATCGAGCACGCGCTCCCTGCAGTGGAAGCACGCAGTCTTAACCACTGGACTGCCAGGGAAGGTCCTCAGTGCTCCAAGAGACTTTAATTTCCTAAGAGGTGGGCTGCGGGGGAGGACAGAAGAAGTGTGGACAGAGGCCATCTGAGATGCTGAGGGTAGGCTCGGAGCAGGGACTCGGAATCCTGCATTTCTCCCCCGGCTTGGGAATCCTAGGCAACAATTCTATCCCACCGCCAGGGGGCGGTGTAGAACTAGGGATGGCAGCCCTGGACCTGCGGGGCTGCTTTAGTTATTCCCCAGGCATTCTTGACCACTAACACTTCGCTTTGTTTTTTCTCCCTTATATTCCGGTTCTTAACCTGGTGACTCTGGTCAGGCTTCTGATGGTCAGTGAACACCTAGAATTTATGTGTAAAATATGTGTTTAGCTTCATTTTTCTATCTAGAGGGAGGTTTTATAGTTTTGATCAGACTCAGAGTAATAGTATCCCCTTGAGAGAGTAGAATGCAATGATGTGAGGTACTAATATGCTGACATCTATCGGTGGCGAGCACTTGTTATATATAACTTAACACAATAATCCTCAAAATTACCTTGCAAGATATCCTCATTTTACAGAAAACAGAACTCCCAAACCCCTGAAGTTCAGAGAGATGAAAGTACTTTGCCCCATGACACACAGCTAATAAGTGGTGAGGCTGGGATTTAACTCCAGGAATGCCTGCTTCTCACTGTGCTGTTGCTACACTGAGAAAAAAAGCTAGAGACTCACTCATTCATCAGCAAAGATGTAGGAGGGACTGACTGTGTGTCCAGCATCCTGTACTGGGTGCTGGGGTAGAGGGGGATCCGGACACCTCTGCCTCCTGCCTTCTTGGGGCTTTAGTGCCTGGAGGTGATGGCAGCGATGGTGGTCATGTCAGCAGGAAACAGGCAGTAAACAAATAAGCCTGTAATTGCAAACTGAGAAAAGTGCTCTGAAGGAAATAAAGGGGACAGCAACATAGAAAAATGGGGAAATTTACAGATAGTTTGGCCAGGGAAAACCTGAGCATGTTAGCTCAGAGTAAAGGGTGGGGAGTGCCATGGGAAAAGGTGGAGACAGAGCCTTCCGGGGGGACGAGCCTGGTCTGGGTACGCAGAGGCAGCTGGCGCGGCTGAACAGGGGACCCAGAGCAGAGGTGAGGGTGACAGAGGAGTAGAAGACATCGGGGCTTTCTAGACCAAGTAAGGAATTCAGATCCTATTCTCATAATAGGAAGCCATTCTAGGGTTTAAAGCAGGAGAGAAATGCCAGCTAATTTATGTTTTTCTTATTTTTAATTGTAAAAGAACCCCAACACAATGCCAAATTTACCATCTTAACCTTTTTTTCTTTTTTTTTTTTTTTTTGCGATACGCGGGCCTCTCACCGTTGTGGCCTCTCCCGTTGCGGAGCACAGGCTCTGGACGCGCAGGTCAGTGGCCGTGGCTCACGGGCCCAGACGCTCCGCGGCACGTGGGATCCTCCCGGACCGGGGCACGAACCCGTGTCCCCTGCATTGCCAGGCGGACTCTCAACCACTGCGCCACCAGGGAAGCCCTTAACCATTTTTTCAGGTTTACAGTTCAGTAGTGTTAAGTACATTCACATTGTTGTGCAACTTCCAGTACTCTTTTCATTTTGAAAAACTAAAATTCTGTACCCATCAAACAACAACTTCCCACGTCCATCCCCCCGGCCCTGCATTCCCGGGCAACACCATTCCACTTCTTTCTGTCTCTGTGGATTTGACCACAGTAGGGACCTCATGTAAGTGGAATCATACACTATATGTGTGTGACTGACTTATTTCACTTAACATAATGTCCTCCAGGTTCATCTATGCTGTAGCAGGAGTCAGAATTTCCTTCATCGGGGAGGAAGAGGACCAAGATCAGAGGCCACGGTGATGGATGGCTCTCGCATGTGGATGCTGCCTGGCAGAGTGAGAGCAGAGTCACGGGGAGAGCAAGCGTCGAGCCAGGAGCCGAGTTTTCAGGGAAGGAGGGGAAGTGGCCAAGAGGCCAGAGGACCACAGCAAGAAGGAGCACCAGGAAGAAGGGGAACGGGAGCTAAAGCTGATCGCCCAGCTTCTTCAAGGATGTTTATATAGGGGTGGCAGGGGTGGTGGTGGGATGACACTTCTAGAAGCAGCCATGAGGAGCCAGGAGGATGCAAACCTCACTTACTGCCCCTCAGGTATGTAGGGAATGTGAGGATAAGATCAAGGCTAGGTTTGGGGAAGAATTTTCTGACCTGGACAGGGTATGAAGCATGAAGACCTGCAGCAAAAGGAGCCCTAGGAGGCATCTTTTCTTCTGGGAGACGTTTGGGAGCAGAACTGACCCCTCCACCACCCTTCATTTCCTGTCTCCCCATTTTTGGGGGGGGCGGAGTCTTAATCACTGGACAGCCAGGGAAGTCCCTCTCTCCATCTCCTTGAGGCCTGTTGGGGCTGCCTGGCCTCTTTGGCCGAGAGGTTTCATTTATCTATGGAGCTCCATGAAACGTAGACACTTACTCTTCTAGGCCCTGGAGAGACAGCGGTGAATACAACAGAGGAAAAGAAATTGCGGCCCCACATAGCTGGCTTCCCGGCAGGGGGATTTCTTTAGGTGGGTTCTCATGCAAAAGCATCCAGCAGGGTAACTTACTCACTCCCGGTGCTGGAATCTGGATGTGGGCTGAGTTCGATGTGAGTCACATGGGTTGCCTGGAGGAAGGGAGAGGGGGGATGACATTGAGAAAATGGAAAGAGCCCCAGGGCTTGGGGGTTGAGGCCTGGGTCCCAGCAACCTTGAACGAGTCATTTACTTCTCCTGGGACTTTACCTGTTAGCTGATCTGTCAAGGGGCAGGATAATCTCTCATTCCCCAACTGTTGTGGAGTTAAAGTGTTGCCTAAACAATTAAGTGGTCTACAAATTGTCACTACAGGGACTTCCCTGGTGGCGAAGTGGTTAAGAATCCCCCTGCCAATGCAGGGCACACGGGTTCGAGCCCTGGTCCGGGAAGATCCCACATGCCACGGAGTAACTAAGTCTGTACGTCACAACTACTGGGCCTGTACTCTAGAGCCCACGAGCCACAACTACTGAGCCTGCGCTCTAGAGCCCGTGAGCCACAACTACTGAGCCCGCGAGCCACAACTACTGAAGCCCGCGCACCTAGAGCCCGTGCTCCGCAACAAGAGAGAAGCCTGCGCACCACAACGAAGAGTGGCCCCCGCCCTCAGCAACTAGAGAAAGCCGGCGCACAGTAACAAAGACCCAACGCAGCCAAAAATAAATAAATAAATATTTTTAAAAAAATTGTCACTACACCATGACTTAAGCCTTCATTTCCTTATCTGAGTATGGGTGCATAATGGCAACTGCCTCCCCCAGGGTGGCTATGAGGATGAATTAAACACATAAACTAAGTATAAAAGGCCTCCGGATCACCTCAGCTCAGAAGGTGGAGACGCGTAGGGGTGAAGAGGGCGGGGCCACGGGGGTGGCGGGGCCACGGGGTGGGCGGGGGCGGGGCCACGGGGCGGGCGGGGCGGGGCGGGGCAGCGGGGAGTCCGGGAGGCCGCCAAGGGGCGGCGGGGGCGGCGGGGGCGGCGGGGGCGGCGGGGGCGGCGGGGGCGGCGGGGGCGGCGGGGGTAGAGGGAGCGGATCCCGGGGGGAGGCGGGTGACTCACGGCGGCGGGAAGGAAGATGAGTCAGCCGTCCTCTGGCTTCCCGCGCCCGCCGCGCCCCGGCCGCCGTCCGCAGCTGACCCTCGGGAGGGCCCCCGAGGGCGCCACCCTGCCGCCGGCCGGGCCCGGGCTTCCCCAAAGCGGGGGCGCGCAGGGCCCAGCGCTCGGCATTTTCTCCTTCGGGGCCGGGGCTTCGGAAGGAGACTTCGTGCGCGCCCAGGCTGATCCAAGGGCGGCGGGTGCCAGCTCGGGAGCCGGCGGAGGCGCTGCCCGGGGGCTCGGGCTGGGCGGTGGCACTTCCTGCGGGCGGGGGGCGGGGAGGGGCGTGGTTCCCTGGAGAACCGCTCCCAGCAAGGCGGCCGGGCCCTCTGGAATGCTCCAGGTGCCGGGTGGGCTGCGGGCGGCGCGGAGAAACTCTCCCTCACGCCAAAGCCACACGCAGAAGGCCGGCTTTGGACCTTGGCGTGCCGTCTGTTTTCACCTCTTCCCAGACTAAGTCAGAAGGAAGAGGAACCTCCGGGGTCAAAGATGCCCGAGGCCTTGCGGAGCCTGGGCCCTGGCTTCGCGTGGGAGATCCGGCCCAGGCAGGGAGGTGATTTGTCCAAAGGCCTCAGAGAGGAGGCCGAGCTCCTGGGTCTGGACCTCCTGCTCACCAGGTCATGGAAAGTGCTTAAAATAGTTCCTGGCGCATAGTCAGACGTAATGTGTAATAAATAATATATGTATATATATGTGTCTCATAGCTCATCTTTATGGGGCGCTTACTGCATGCCCGGTATTGTTGCAAGTGCTCTTCATGGATTAATTGATTCTCACCACTGCACTAGGACATAGATACTCTTCTTATCACCATATGGCAGCTGAGGAAACATGTTCAAAGAAGTTAGGTAACCTGCCCAACATCACACAGCTAGGAAGTATAGTGTGGGAGTTAAACCCAGACCCCCTGGCCTCAGAGGCCGTATGCATGAGGCTGACTTCAAATATTGTTGAGGTCCAGGTGTTGACACAGAAATTAACCAGTCGATCTAAGAAAGAAATGGGGAATTTTATTCATGCCAAACTGAGGGTTATAACCTAGGAACAGCCTCTCAGAAAGCTCTGAGAGCTGTTTGTCCTGTTAGAGGTCAAAGCACAGTTACGTAACTTTTGAGAGAGGGCTGTATATTAAATAACGTATTATTGACAGTTTACACAATCCAGATCCGCTAGTACAAAGCATGGTCCTGGGTCATCGTGGCCTCTTACAAGATTAAGAAGGAAGTTTATCTCATAAGGAGTTGTGACCCTTTATGAGATTAAGAAAGAATGTGATCTCCAAAGGAGATCGGGTTAATGCAGATGCAACACACACACACACACACACACACACACACACACACACACACACACACACGAGGAGGGAGGAAGCCCAGATGGGCAAAGAAAATTTTTATGTTTAAATTTTTCTTGTCTTACCATAAAATTTGAATTTTATTTCATCACAGGAGTATGCTGCAGATGGTTTGCTTCTCAGGGTGTCTGAAGAGCATAGTGTTAAACCGAGAGCTAGCTCCGTGCTGGGGGAGGGGGTCCGGTGAGCCCTGCCCCTCCTGCTGGGGCCCCAGTTCTGCAGCTTCCCATGTGCCACAGTGCAGAAGAGAAGCAATGGGCATCGCTCTTGCCCAGTCATTGGCTATCCCTATTGTAACCGAAATTGGGGTCTGGCTGCTCACCACTCAAAAGCCAATAAAGAGGCCAGGCTGGTGGAAAGGAGAGTTTGCTTTATTTTGGCTGCTGGCAACCCCGGGAGGTGGGGGGGAGGGTGGACACCTGTCCAAAGACCGAATTCCCCCCCGCCCCGCCCCATCAATCAGGGGGCAAGAGCTTTTGTAGACAGAGGGAGGGGGCTGCCTGCAGAAACAGCCCAGTCAGCTCGGACTCTCCCCTTGAAATTAATCATGAGGTGGGTCTGATCAGCGTCCTCTCGATTGTTTTAGGTACAGTTAGTCTTCAGTTCCAGGGCTGGTTTGTTCCCATTTCCTTGAGGCCAGTTCTCAGAATTGTGGCAGCTCATGTCATGGCTACGGCCTGGTCATCACGTAGTTCATTTCTTCCGCCGGGTGGAGGTTTCAGGGTCTATAAGGCAGCTCACAGGATATGGCTCAGAATATTATCTATAGCCCTTGAGGAGGAACTAAAGGTCCTTGACTATGCTTAATGACTAAATCATTATTATTTGGTCTCCTTTGACTGTTTACCTTTGTTTCTGCATTTTCTCATTTCTCTGATTAAATTTATTCTTTGCCTAAAGTTTTTCCGCAGACGAAAGGCAGGCTGAGGACATGGCGGGCAGGGAACATTGGGTCCTGCTCCATTTCACTATGGCCCCAGGACCTGGTCTCCAGCCCCCACCATTCCCCCTGCTCAGTTTGGTGAACCACACTCACTGCTTTGGGCAACGTTGCCTTTAGCAGAGCTTCCCAAATGCCTGCCAACGGAGTGAGGCCTACTTGGGGTCCTTTAGAATCCCAAGCCGGGGAGCATATGTTAAACACACAGATCCCAGCCCGTGGCAGAGCTGTGATTCTCAGCCTTGATCATACATTGATACTCAGTGGACTTGATGCCTAGGTCTTCCCCCGCCGGAGATTCTGACTGAGTCGATCGGGGGTCCCCCTGGGTGTCAGGATGAGCCTCGTGTGCAGCTGAGATTGAGCACCGCTGCTCCGATGGTCGAGTCCGTAAGGTTGAGGTGGCCCTAGGAATCTCTGTTTTTAAGAACCTGCTTGTGTGATTTTCGGGTGCTGCCGTGTTTGCAAACCTCTGATGTGGAGCTCACTTTCTTCTAATTGGCTTTGAAGAGTGTCCCAGATTCTTCTAATGAGACCCCCTGTGTCACGTGTGGGAGCTGCTTCTCAGCTTGTCTCAGAAACTTTGCATCAATTCCCCCATACAAGAAAGGGAGCAGGGTCCCTGCTCAGCCTCTCCTGGCCCCTGCCTCAGTTTACAGGATTTCTCTCCTTACCAGGCACCAGCGATCTTGCCTACCCAGTCATGTTCATTTCTCAAAGGTTCTGGGCAGGGTGGTCAGCTCCTCTGAGCTGGTGGTGACCTGGAGCTTGGGACCCTTGAACCCTTGAACACCAACCAGCCGTGTCGGCAGCCCAAGGACCTTAGGGAACCCTCACTTCCATCCTCTTTCCCCAGGTGTTAGTAGACTCTTATCATGACAAGTGAGCTGGGGGGAGTGACTGCTTCCCCCCTCTCCTCTGGGACATGTTGTTAAACCTCTTTCTCAGTGTTGCCTTCTGCCCTGAAGTAGTTGCGTCTGTCATCTCCCAGCCTGATAGCCTTTTCTGTGTCTCTGGCTTCTATGTGTTCTTCTGGATACTTGGTGCACATGTTGGGTGATAGGCTTGGAGACTGGGAACCTGAGTTCTGGACCGTGTGCCCCAGGTCATATCACAGGCCCCCCAATCCTCTCCCCTTCACTCTGTTTTCTGGCATCTCTCTGCTCCTCCCACCCCAATCTCTGTCCCTGCCCAAGTGCTCCACCCTCCACCCAGAGCTGCCATCCATTGTTCTCCTTGAGAATGGATGCATGATGGGAAATCACTCTGTCTGGGGCCAAGGAGGAAGGAAAGAGGGATGGGAATGGAATGGGCGGGTGATGGAAAATGTGACTGCCAGCCATTCCCTGGACTTGGGCCTGGAAGGCAGCTCAGTGTGGTTGCCGTGGTGACAGTCAGACAAGCACACTGCTGTTTTCCTGTCCTCCGAACTGAAGAGTACTTGTTGTGCCTTTTCCTGCCTGATCTGATACCCTCAGACCCACATCTGGGATGGGGTACAGACCCCCAGGTTTAACTCCCGTGCCTCAGTTTCCCAGACTGACCAAAGGAAGACAAAGAGAATGTGCTGGGTATTCCGTTTGCCCCTGCAGACCTTCCAACTTCCCCACCTGCTCTGCACCTTAGCAGGCTGACCTTTGTGGACCCCTTCTCCTGGGGTCCTTTGTCTTCTGGCTTTGGGTCAGCGCCCTAGGGGGCTTCACCATCCTGGCTGGTTTCTCTCAGCCCCACCTGCTCCTCTGTGATTAGCCCCTCCACCAGACTCTCCCTGATCACCCCTTTCTCTCTGTTTGCTCCTGGGGGCCTGACTACTGGAGAAGTCATCTTAACAAGGAGGAAGGAAGGAGGGCAGTTGCTTAAGGACTCCTTTCTCTGCCATCAAGCTCTAGCAGTGTGGCTATGTGGGTGGGGTGTAGCCTTGGTGGTGTAATCTGAGATGTACCCAGAAGGCTGCCCTGCCCAGAAATAGCCAGGCTGAAATCCTGAAGTTCAAGGGTCACTCTCTGGGTTAAAAAGTTTCTCTGTAAAGATCCCACATTCCCTGGGAAGGTGAGCACATTACCTGCATTCATTTCTCAACATGTCTTAGTTTTAGCAGGTAAGAAGCTTGACCGTAAGCTTCAAAATGCAAGGACTGTGGCTGTCTTCCTTGTGTAGACATGGGTGGCATGGGGCCTGGTGAAGAGTAGGCTTAAAATAATATCTGCTGAACAAATTCATTCCCCATTCAATTCACGTTTCTTGAGCACCTACTGTGTTCCAGGTGTTCTAGGTTCTTGGGATACATTAATGAACAAAACCAGTAAAGACCCCCCTCAAACAGAGAGACAGACAGTCCATTTTATATACCTACATATACATATATGTATGTGTGCATGTGTCCAATGCCTGCCACCCTCTCTGAAGAACCCCACTGAACCCCACAACCCCACCCAGACTTCCTCTGTCCCCACTGCTCTAACTAAGCAGACCAATCTCTTTGTGTTTCCTTGGTATATCTGATCTCAGAGACAGTTGACAAGGAAAACAGAGGCTCCTAACAAATGAGACAATTTGGGATCCTAGGAGTTTTTAAAGTGGATATTTTATAATAAACCCCACATTGGTGAAATTTAATGCAGTGTAACTGACTGTATTTAAAACACTCAGATACTGGGACTTCCCTGGTGGTCCAGTGGTTAAGACTTTGCACTTCCACTGCAGCGGGCGCAGGTTCGACCCCTGGTCGGGGAATTAAGATCCTGCATGCCAAGTGGCCAAACAAACAAAAAACCAAACCAAAACAAAACCCAAAAAACCAATCCAAGATGGAGATACAGGAGACTCCTGAACTCACCTTGTCCCACAAATACAGCAACTCTATAGTGACATGTGGAGAAATTCCACCAAAAAATCCAGAAATCAGCTGAGTGACTTCTACACATTGGATGAATGAGAAAATATTCAAATCAAAATGGGTAGGAAGGGCTGAGGCACACTGGCCATAAACCCCAACCTACACAATGCCATGCCGTCAGGAGGGAACTCAACTCCCAGTGTCTCCCTGAGGAGCCAAGGCTTTGGATGTAATATCTTGCACCCCAACTTTTAAGACTTCCACCTTTGGGGGATGGACCCCCAAAACACCTAGCTCTGAAAGTCAACGGGACTTGCATCCATGGGGCCCACAAGGCTATAGCAAACAAAGCAATAGTTCTTAATGAGCTACACCCCCCCACTCCCAAGGCTTAGTGCAGAGGGAGCAGACAGAAATGCCCATCTCCCAGTCTTTCCCTCAAGACTCCTATTTGCATATCTTAAAAACTGTTGTCCCGGCATCTGGCTTCCAATCAGTCTGCATCTAGATCTGCAGACTGAAATCTCACTTTGGGACACTGACAGTTCTTAGCACACCCTCAACTACTGGGAGCCATGGAGAACAAAGAAATCAACTTGGACAATCACAGAGTCTTGGAAGATAACCAAGAACTCAGGCTGAGCTGAATGATAAAGTTCATCTGCTACTTGAGACCAGCCTGTCAAGATTGGGAGAGATGGCTGTTCTGTCTGTTGCACAGAAAACAACATGGAAAGTCAAGGAAAATGAAGAAACAGAAGAATATGTTTCAAGCAAGAGAACAAGATAAAGAAGTGGACATAAGCAATTTACTTGATAAATTGTTCAAAATAATGGTCATAAAGATGCTCACTGAAGTCAGGAGAACAATGCATGGCCAAAGTGAGAATTTCAACAAAGAGACAGGAAAATATAAGGAAGTACCAAGCAGAAATCACAGAGCTGAAGAATTCAGTTATTGAACTGAGAAATTCAATAGAAAGGATCAACAGCAGACTAGATCAAGTGGAAGAAAGGATCAGAGAACTTGAAGACATGACAGTGGATTCCATCCAATTAGAGGAGAAAAAAAAAGGGGGGGGGATAAAAAAGAGTAAAGATAGCTTAAGGGACTTATGGGACATCATCAAGTGGACTAATATTCACATTATAGGAGTTCCATGAGGAGAAGAGAGAGAGGGAGGGGCAGAAAGTTTATTCAAAGAAATAATGGCTGAAAACTTCCCTCACCTGGGGAAAGAAACACATATTCAGATCTAGTGAGCCTAGAAAGTTCCAAACAAGATGAATTCAAAGAGACCCACACTGAGACAGAGTATAATTAAATTGTCAAAATTAAAGACAAGGAAAGAATTTTTAAATCAGCAAAAGGATCTCTTCTCATCCTTTTGGCTAAGATCAAGCGTAAAATCAGCAAGAGGAAAAAAAAAATACTTGCTACATACAAGGGGTCAATCCAACAATCCAACAAGAAGATATAACATTTGTAACTATTTATGTACCCAACATGGGAGCACCTAAATAAATAAAGCAAATATCAACAGACCTGAAGGGAGAAATAAGCAGCAATATAATTATAGTAGGGGACTTCACTACCTCACTTTCAACAGTGAGTGGACAAATCATCTAGAAGGAAAATCCATAAGGAAACATTATACTTGAGCTACACATTAGACCAGATGGACTTAACAGACATTTACAAAACATTCCATTTAACAGTATCAGAATGCACATTCTTCTCAAATGCACATGGAAGAGTCTCCAGGATAGATCATATGTTAGGCCACAAAACAAGTCAATAAATTTAAGAAGATTGATATCATATCAGGCATTTTTTCCAACCACAACGGTATGAAACTAGAAATCAATTATAAGAAGAAAACTGGAAAATTCACAAATATGTAGATATCAAACATGCTGCAGAACAACCAATGGGTTGAAGAAGAAATTGAAAGAGAAAAAAAATCTTGAGAAAAATGAAAATGGAAATACAACATACCAAATCTCATGGGATGCAGCAAAAGCAGTTCTAAGTGGGAAGTTTATAGTGATAAATGGCTACATTAAGAAAAAAGAAAGATCTCCTATAAACAACCTAACTTTATACCCCAAGGAACTAAGAACAAGCTAAGCCCAAAGTTAGTAGAAGAAAGGAAATTACAATGATCAGAGCAGACATAAATGAAATAAAGACTAAATAGACAATTAAAAAGAGCAATGAAACTAAGAGCTGTTTTGGGGGAAAGATAAACAAAATAGACAAAACTTTAGTTAGACTCATCAAGAAAAAAAGAGAGAGGACTCCAAATTACAAACGAAAGAGGAGACATTACAACTGATACAAATGACCACACAAATACAAAGGATCATAAGAGACTGCTATGAACAATTATATGCCAACAAATCAGACAACCTAAAAAAAATGGATAAATTCCTAAAAACATACAACCTATCAAGACTGAATGACGAAGAAAGAGACAATCTGAACAGACCAATTAGTACTAGTAAAGAGATTAAATCAGTAATCAAATCCTCCCAAGATGGAAAAGTCCAGGACCAAGTGGCTTCACTGGTGAATTCTACAAAACACTTAAAGAAGCATTAATAAAAATACTTCTCAAATTCTTCTACAAAATAGAAGAGGAGAAACACTTCCAAACTCATTTTATAAGGCCAGCATTATGCTGATATTAAAACCACTATGCCACTATGGAAAATGGTATGAAGGTTCTTCAAAAAATTAAAAATAGAACTACCATATAATCCAGTAATCCCATTTCTAGGTATCTATCCAAAGGAAAGGAAAACAGGATATCAAAGAGATATCTGCACTCCCATGTTCATTGCAGCATTATTCACAGTAGCCAAGATATGGAAACAACCTAAGTGTCCACTGATGGATGAATGGATAAAGAAGATGTCTATACAATGGAATATTATTCAGCCACGAGAAAGATGGAAATCCTACTGTTTGTGAAAACATGGATGGAACTTGAGGGCTTTATTCTAAGTGAAGTAAGCCAGACAGAGAGAGACAAATACTCTATGTTATTACTTATAGGTGGAATTTTAAAAAGAAAAAGTCAAACTCATAGAAACAGAATGTAGAAAATTGTTTGCCAGGACCTGGGTGGGGGGTGGGGAAATAGGGAGAGGTTGGTAAAAGGGTACAAACTTTCAGCTATAAGATGAATAGGGTCTGAGGATCTAATGTAAAACAAGGTGACTTTAGGTGATAACAATGTATTGTATAATTGAAATTGTTAAGACAGTAGAACTTAAGTGTTCTTACCGAAAAACCAAAAACAACGAAAGATAAATATGTGAGGTGATGGAAGTGTTAATTAACTAGATAGGGGGAAACTTTTCATAGTATATATGTATATCAAATAACCACGATGTACTCCTTAAATATCTTGCAATTTAATATGTCGATTATACCTCATTAAGACTGAAATAAAGGGCTTCCCTGGTGGCGCAGTGGTTGAGAGTCCGCCTGCCGATGCAGGGGACGCGGGTTCCTGCCCCAGTCCGGGAAGATCCCACATGCCGTGGAGCGGCTGGGCCTGTGAGCCGTGGCCGCTGAGCCTGCGCGTCCGGAGTCTGTGCTCCGCAACGGGAGAGGCCACAACAGTGAGAGGCCCGCCTAGCACACACACATACACACACACACACAAGACTGAAATAAAATAAATCAGGTAGTTTGTGTGTGTGTGTGTGTGTGTGTGTGTGAGTGTTCTTAGTTGCAAAATATAAAATTCATTCATGTTTTGGTAAGAAGAGGAATTTATTTTAGGATATTTGATTCCCAGGGAACTTCCAGGAGGACCAGAGAACCCAGCTTGCAGGCTACACAGACCCTATCTCTAACTAGATCAGCAAAAGCTTGTGTCCATCTCTGGTCATGGGCAGTGCATCTCGTATGGCCAACACTGGTCCCCCAGACACTGGAACCTCCTCTTCAGCAAGTCCCAGACCCCCACGCCTCTATCTCCTTCATCACCAGGAGATGCAGCCCCCCGGGTACCTGCTTCCTCACACTCTTTCTTCACTTCCCCAATTTTAAACCTCAGGTGGTTTCCTCTGGTGGGTGGAGCTTAGGTCACATGCCTGCTACCTGGTCACAAAGGAGGCTGGGAAAGCAAGTTTTCTGGCTTCTACCAGGCTCTGTCAGTCTGTGTGCTTGGGTTTAGCCAACAGAAACTGACTCTGGTTAACTTAAATGGAGGGAATTTATTGCAGGAAAGACAGGAGGAAAGTGCGGGGAGAGGGAACTGGAAAGGGGGGCAGTCTTTTGAGGAGTATCTGCCATGTGCTCTGTCATCTGCATTCTTTCTTTTAATTCTCACACCAACCTTGTGAATTAGGTATGGTCACTCCCACTTCACAGATGAAGAAACTGAGGCTCAGTGAGGTTAAGTGACTTGCCTAAGATCGTATAGCTAGTAAGTAGCAGATGTAGAGATAAAATCTAGAACTTTCTGATTTAAAATCCCACTCTGTTTCTGGGGTTTACTTTTCTCTGCTTTTGTGTGCGTGGATTGCCCAAAATCTCCAAATACTTTCACCACTGCTGGAGTCCTGGCAACATCAGCAAGTGGGGTGGCTGCCAGGGGCTGTGACCGCAGAGGCGGCAGGAAGCTGGGTTGTGCCTGTGTGGGCCCTTTGTAGTCAGGTATTTATAAACCTGGACCTTCTCCCTTGGAACAAGTATCAGAGGTATTTCTTCTGGCTCTCAGACTCGGGAAGGGTACCTTCCCCTCTGTTCATAGGAATACTTCCAGGAGAGGCAGTTCCCCGGGGGTCAGGTGAGGCCAGGTCAGCCTTGGGGGTGAACTAAGGCTCCTGGACTGCAGGTATCCTAGGAATTTGGGATATGCCATAGGACCCCCGGCCCACAGCCCCTTCTGAGAGATACTGTCCCGGATCACGTGGCCCTGTCTCCTGTGGCCATGGACGGCTGGTCCAGCATCAGCACCCACCTGAGGGCAGCCCCACCACGGGCTGGCCAGGGGTCCTTGACGGGGCGTTGGTGTCAGGGCCGTGCCCACATCGGCGTGCTGGGAATGGGCTGGGCCTTGTGGTAGAGGAGGGAGAAGCAGGAAGCTGCCCAGAAAGAGCAGAAAAAGAAGCAGCCCACCCGAGAGGCGGTCGGGCTCTGGAGTGCCCTGGGTCCTGGGCAGGGTCCCCTTGCTGAGTAACGGGGCCCCCAGTATGGCTGCTCCTGGGGGTCCCTGGAGTCCTTCAGAGCCTCCTTACTGTGAACTCCTTCCAAGTACATTTTTAGCCCGAATTGAGTGAGTGACTGTGGTGACCAGACGAGGTGAACGAGGACAGTCCCAGGTCACAGACCCTAATGTGGTCTGCCCGCCACATCCTTGCGGGCCGCAGCTGGGGGGCTGTGGCTGCCCACACGTGGGTCCCTGGCTCCTGCGGTGCAGATTCACAGGGGCGCCTCGGAGCCAGGGCCCGAAGAAGGGTAGGATGTGGACTAGAAGCCCAGGGAGAGGGAAAGGAAGGGCCAGAGGGACCAGGGGTGGAACGGTGGGCTTCCAGCCATCGCTTCACCGCGGGGCCCGGCCGTGGGGGGTGTTTTCGGTAGAGTGTCATCGCCAGTGTCAAAGCACTAGTTTGCATTTTAAAGCGGATATGTACTCAGTTAACCAGTTCAAAATTCAGAAGGCACAGAAGGGAATCTGCTGAAAGTCTCCCTCCTCCCCGTCCCCCAGCTCCCCTCCCCCAGGCAACCATTGGAGAGTTGCCGGCCTCCTTCCAGAAATGCTTCATGCACGGAGATGCAAAGCACACTCACATCCTCCCCCTCTGATTACACAAATGTTAGCACACGACTCCCATTGTCCTGCGCCTGGTTTTCTTCATTGTGGGTAACTGACTAACTTTCCCCCTGGGTGAGGGTAAATCCGAGGTCATCCCTGTAGCAGGGGCGCTTTTCCAAGCAACTTTCTGCCCGGCGTGGTGGGCGGCAAGCCCTTTCTGGCCAGGCCCTTAGGGAGGGTGTGTGTGTGCGAGTGTGTGCGTGTGTGTGTGAGAGAGAGAGTGTGTGAGAGAGTGTGTGAAAATGAGTATGTATAAGTGTGTGTGAGGGTGTATGTATGTATGTGAGTGTGTGGGGTGTGGGTGTGAAAATGCGTGTGACTCTGTGTGTGTGAATGTGTGTATGTGAGTATGTATGTGTGAGTGTGTGTATGCGAACGTGTGTGTGTGTGTGTATGTGACTCTGTGTGTGACTGTGTGTCCATGTGTGTGTGCATATGTATGTGAGTGTGTGTATGCAAACAGGCGTGTGTATGTGAATGCGTGTATATGTGAGTGTGTGAGTGTGTGTGAGTATGTACGTGAATGCGTGTGTACGCGAGTGTGTACGCGAGTGTGTGTGAGCGTGAGTGCGCGCGCGTGCCTCCAGGAAGACCTCGGGAGAGCCCTAGCGCAGCAGCCCCACACTGCACTCTGGTTCTAGGTTTGTTGTCTTAACCCTCCTCGGACTTGGTTTCCTTCCCACAAGTGAGGGTGACAAAAATATCCCTTGGGGTTGTGGCGAGGGTGGCATGAGGATGTGCTGGGAAACCGTCTTGTGACTTGTCCGTGAGGGGAGAGGTCATTCTCTGCTGGACAGATCGGAAGAGGTTCCCCTTTCCCCTCGAGGGCGGGTCTGCCCTCCTCGGCTGGCCCCCTGCCCACCTCCTCATTCCCCAGACGGTGACATCATCTCCTCCGGGGGAGCAAAGGGAAGGTGGTGCCCCAGCCTCCCACTCCCACCCACCTGCCCACTGACTGGTATCTGCCCCACCTCCCGTCCCTCCCGCCCTGCCCTGGGCGCCTGAAACCTTCCGCCTCTGCCCGCTGCTCCCCAGGGCGTCCACCCTCCCCTCCTTCGGGGATCCTTCCAGCCAGCGTGCCAGCATGCTCAGATTTTTCCTGTTTTTAAAAGTAAACCCTCCCCTGACTCCCACATCACCGTCAGCTGTTGTTTTTCTCGCCCACTTCGGGGTCAAACTCCTTGAAAGATGAGCTTAGGCTCAGAGCAAAACCCCCTCCAGCTCCTTCACTCCTTGGCCCGACGTGTTTTCTAATCGAACGTTTATCGAGCTCTGTGTATCAGGTGCTGTTCTAGGTGCTTGCGTGTGGTGACCCGCTGAATCCTCAGAACGGCCACCCAAAGAGGCAGGTACTATCACTAAGCCATTTGACAGATGAGGAAACCGAAGGGGAGAGGCTACGTGTGGCCACACTGAGCAGAGCCCACACCCAGGGAACGAGTGGCTTCAAAACCAGGCCGTCTACCTCCAGGATACGGGTCAGCAGGCAGCTCCTTGTCCAAACAACTGCAGCTGCCGGTGGGTTTTGCCTCCCCCGTCCTGCCTTGGCTTGGGACGCCTTGGTTTCTTCAATCTTGGTGTTCCTCTTTCTCTTCCCGTGGGCTCCCCGACCTCCTCCTTAGGCCCCCACCCCAGCCCCCAGATCTGCATTCTGACCCAAGGCTCTTGCTGCATTGCTGCTCTACTTTCCGTCCTCCTTTGGATGTGCCGGAGGTACTCTAAACAGCCCCCAGCTGGATGCAGGCCATGCTCAGAAGTTTGTATTTTCTCATTCAGGTGTGGGAAGCCAAGGAGGCTTCTCCTACTCAGAGATGGGGAGGGGCCGGGGGGATGGGTGGCGTTTGATCAGATTAGGGCTTTAGAAAGACTCCAGCCCTGCACTGTTCACGGAGTCAGTTAGCTCCTCTGTAGCACCAGGGGTCTCAGCTTACAGGTCACTTTCTCAGGAGGATTTTCCTAAGCCCGTCTCCCTGCGTGCTCTCCGAGTCCTCGTCTGGCACTGTCGGATTGCTTCGTACTCCGGACTGCAATTGTCCTCTTCCTGGTTTGTGGCCCTGCACCCCATGTTTGGTGGCTTTGCGGCCCCGGCCCCCCCCCGCCAAGTTTGGTGAGTCTGTTTCCCTTTCGCTCTGATGGCACCACGCCTTGCACGCAGAGGGCACTCCGTAAATGTGTGCCGAGTGGCACTTTGATGGCGCAGATCAACATGTGGGAGGGAGAGGAGTTGCAGGTGGTGGTGTCGGTCACGAGGAATCGAAGTGGGGGAGGGGTAAGGTAGGAGCTTGGGATGTACATCCACACACCACTGTACGGAAAAGAGATAAACAAGGACCTACTGTACAGCACAGGGAACTCTACTCAGTATCTTGTAACACCCTATAAGGAAAAAGAATTATATACAATGTTGTGTGTATATGTATAAACACATATATATATACACAATATATATATACACTCGACATATTGTATATAATACGAATCTGTGTCCAGCGTCTCTCAACTTCCCCCTCAGGGGCCGTGAGAAGAGCCTGGGCTCAGATGGGGAGGATCTGGGTTCATATCCTGCCCCACCACCTGCCGCAGTGCGATCTAGAGAAAGTTCCTTAACCGGTTTGTTTCCTATTCACAAAGGTCACCTGAAACCACAGCACAGTGGGTCGGGGCTCCGCTCCTCCTCTGTCCCCGACTGTCCTTGTGCAAATGGGCCCCCTCTCTGTTCCCCAACCGCAAGATGAGAGCCGTGGCCGGACCCTTTCCGAGGGCACTTCCGCCTTTAAGCCCCTTTACCTCCAACGTACACTTAGATTTTTGCCTCTGAAAGTTCGACCCAGCAGGGAGCATCTCTCCCGGAGGAAGAAGGTGGTGGTGATGTCTCACCCGGCCATCGGCCGTTGTACACCCTGAGCAACAATGACAGAAGCTGTTTATGCAGAACAGCCCTCACCACGGAGTGTGTGTCACCCACCCGACCCCGGGAGCTGCTTGGGGGTCACACTGACTCTGGGTACCTACGCTGGAAGATCCGATAAGACCCACAGCTGATAGAACCCCACAGTTTTTGTGCAACAGCCCTGGGGGCAGTGACCTTGACTGCAGGGTGGGCTGTCGGCCTGGAGCCCCAGGAAGAGCTGGTGTTTTGGTTCAAGAGTGAAGGCTGCCTGCTGTAGCATGTCTTCTTGCTCAGAGGAGGTCAGTCTCTTTTTCTACTCAGGCCTTCGACTCATTGGATGAGACCCACCCACGTTATGGAGGGCAGTCTGCTTCACTCAAGTCCACAGATTTAAGTGTAAATCCCATCCAAAAACAGCCCCACAGAAACACCCAGAATAATGTTTGTCTGCATGTCTGAGCACTGTGGCCACGGGGACACGTCAAATTAGCCATCGCAGGGGCTTTCCTGTTTAATCCCTACAACCTGGGAGGTAGGTATTGGGGTCTCCACTGAAGGTGAGGAAGCGGGGGCTCAGAGCAGTGATGAGGGTAACTGAGGGCTGCGCTGCATGCCGTCAGCAAGGGGCATCTCCCACGACCGCACTGAGAAAGTTCTCTGGGTGTTACTCGAAAACCGGCACCCAAGGTGCCCAGAGCAGGGACCCATGAGGTCATGATTAGAACCTGATGGAAAGGGATAGCCCTTTCCATTTTCATTCATGGCTCTGTTCCTTCTAAGACTGACAAGGGTCTGGGCTTGGGGATCATGTATCAACTAAACAACCTATTTATAATAATAATAATATCATCATCTTACTTTGATTTGGTGCCTTATAGTGTTATAGCTTCAGAGTGCCTTAAAGCTGAGCATACGTAGTGAAGAGGGGACAATACCTCTCTGCTCTTTGTGTTGTAGTTCATTAGAAGGAATCTGCATATCAATAAGCTAAGCACATCAAGACCACTTATGGTGCCGGAAATATTCCTAGTGGAAATAAGGATGAATCCTTTTTATTTATGTAACAAGTTGTCCCAGGCTTCATTGGATTGTGGGTACTAAAGAAGTGACAATTATGTTAGTAACTAAAGAAAAAAAAAAGACAAACAAAAACACAGAAGGGAGGCTCTGGGCAGCTGGGTCAGCACACCTGTCGACATCTAGATAAGACCGGCTGATTTCTTCATCCTCCACTGTGGAAAATCCAACGTCTTCCCCACCGTTTCTAAGGCGGGGTGCCTACTCTTGGTCAAGTGACCCTGACTTCCTGCTTCTTCCCGGACAGCGATCCTGTTTGTCAACCTAGCAACCTTTTCCCTATGTTTCAAAATCCACCCCACCGCGAGGCATCCGTGTCTGTGGCAGGCTTTCCAGGTGCCCAGGGAGATGGAGGGAATGTACAGAGCATCGGTGATGGCTGCAGACTGGATATTAGCCCACGTGTTCTTATGAAACGAGCTTCTGGCGGCATTTCCGGCATTTCTGCAGCCCAGCTCTGGCTCCCTGTCATTTAGCATCCCTCCCTCTTTCCCCACCTTCACTCCTCTTCCTTCCTTTGCCCTCTCATCACTATCCTCTTCCTCTTAGAAACAAAAATTAAATTCCTCCCATTTTCTTTTGCGGGGAAATTCCACCTTCTCTGGCCCAGAGCGCTCATCTTGGCTCCAGGCCTCGCCCCTGCTGTCGGGGAGCAGGAGCGGGCAGAGGCTTTCTGAGAATTCTTTCTGAGAGAGGCTGGCCTCCTCCCTCCTGGGTCCGGCTCCTTCCCCCACAGGAGCTGGCGCTGCTGTTCCCAGAACCAGTCAGGTGAGAAGACCGCCTGTCTAGCCTGGACAGGTGAATCTCCATTGTGAGGATAGATCCCCATCTACCTCAGCTGGAGGCCCCCGGCTGTGACCCCACACGACTTAGGGATTCGTCCTCGCCTCTGACTTGTCCACAGCGAGTGGGCACCCTGGCTGGAGGGCAGGAGGGTCTTGTCTGGAAAGTGCACTTGACGTTCTGGTGTCCGCCAACTCTGTGCTCAGGCGGGCACCCGGCACAGCGTCCACGGTATATCCCCCTCCACTGGGACTACTTCAGGCTCTTGTATTCGGGGCCCCTCCTCTGCCTCTCAGGCACCTATGTACCCTGTTTCCTGTTATGGGCACTGAAGGCCGGACATCAAGCACCAGGGAGTTCAGATTCCCAGACTCCGGAGGCCTTTGCGTTCCTGAGAGGTGTGTGCCTGGCAGAGGAGGCTGGGACTGTGGGCTTTGGAGGCAAACAGACGTGGCTCAAATCCTGACTCCATCACTTACTGTGTGGCTTTGGGCAAATTACTTAACCTCTCTGAGCTGTAGTTTCTTCATTCGTAAAAATGGGCGTTAGAGCATCTCTGTCACGAGTGCTGCTGAGAGGATCCAAATTGGTGCAATACGGCAGTATCTTGGACCGAGACCTAACTGTTCAGTTCCAGGTCCAGGGAGCAGAGAGCCTGGACCCTGCCCTCTATAGCCTCAGAGAAAAGCCCCACAAGAGGCCACTGGGAGATCTGATCTGTGGTTCCAGCCAAGCTCATTAATGAAGGCAGCGGGGGCTGTATCCACTTGGAAGCACTTCTGTGTGGCCAACCTGGGCCCTGGGGGTCCAGGAAGCTCATTCATGAAAGTCAAGATGCTCCACTTCTCTGAATAATCCCCCCAGATAACTCAGCCTTGGGTGTGGCAGGGATGTGCTCTTCTGTGTTCGGGGCTTTCCTCTCTGTGTGAGCTGGCAAGCTGCACTCCAGGCTGGGCAGCCTTTCTTTAGGTGAATGCTTGTGGTCTCTTAGCCAGTTTGGACAGGAGAGGAGGTTAGAAAGAAAAAAATCAAGCTCAGTGTATTCTTGCAACAATTTCTAGTGATACCTTCTGTGGGCGAGGCATTGCTACCTCTAGACTGGGATGGGGCCCCCATTTCCCCACTCCCCACCCACGGTGCTCTTCCGCTCTCTACCCCCTGCATGGACTTGACCCCAGGAGCTCTGGGCCCCGCGGCCAGGCCTCGGTTCCAGGGGTCAGCTTGTGCCGCTGGCCGGTGTCGGTGTGGGATCATGGGAGACTGAGCTGCCAGAATGGTGCTGACATGCTGATGTTGTGTGACTCCAATTGTCTATCTAGACAGGAGCCCAGAAAAAGACTATCTGGGCAGGGGCTCAGCCATCGTGGAGGTGGCCCTGTGGCAGGAAATCCAGACAATGTCCTGCCCTCCAGGAGCCTATATTCTCCTTGGGGGAGACAAACTGAGGTGACTGGGCCGTGAAAAGAAAGAAGGCAGGTTAAGGGGGATAGATTACAATGAGGAGGCCAGCTGGGGAGTCCCCACTGATATGATGGCGCTTGAAGAGCAGTGAGAACTATGCCGGTGTGTATCTGGGGGAGAGTTTTTCAGGCAGAAGAACAGGAAGGTGGCAGCCTGCTTGGCCTGAGCCCCAGAGAAGACGAACGATGAAGACAGAGAGGAAGTGGGGACTAGATCCGGCAGAGGGCTTGCAAGCCCTTGTAAAGATGGGCTTTCACTCCAAGAAAGATGCAAAACCGTTGCGGGGTTTGAGCAGAGGAGTACACGATCTGACGTGCAGTTTTAAAAGCATGACTCAGACCCATTTGTGTTCACTGCTATATAGTGTTCCATCACGTGACAACAACAATTTACTTGTCCACTCTCCCGCCGGGAACTCTCTGGCTGCTCTTTGCAATAATAAACAGCCCTGTTAAGAACAAGTGTTTACACGTCTCCTAGTGCGTCCATGTAAGCACTTCTGTTGGGTAGGTACCTGGGAGAGGACTCTCTGATGGATAATATCATCTTATGATGTCATTAAAAAAATGCCAAGTTGTTTTCCAAAGTGGTTGTAGCTATTTACACTTCTCCTGGCCATACCCAGGAGAACTGGTTGCTGTATTTACCTCCCAGTTTAGAGCTCCTTCCCAGACTCTCCTCCTGGACTTCCTATATTGAACTTCTGACCATGTATTCCTCTGTTTGGGTTGCTGACTGATGTAGGTAAAATTCGATGCCTGATTCCCTCAGCAGCAAATCTCTTCCTAAAGTCTGTCCTTATCAGTAAAAGGCAGCTCCATACTTTCCACTGCTCAGGTCAAACACCTTGGTGCCCTCCTGACTCCTATCAGCAAATCCTATTAGATTGACCTTCCTAATTAGATCCTCCTCCCCTACTACCTTGGTCTAAACCACCATCATCTCTCACCTGGATTAATCCAATAGTATCTTAACCTGCATCCTCTTCCTTGGTTTCCCTAGAATCTATTCTCCAAACAGAGGGAGCTTTTGAAGACCTGAGTCAGATGAGGACCCTTCCTCTCCCCAAACCCTGCAATGGCAGCCCACCTCATTTAGACTAAAACCCAAAGTCCTTGGAACAGCTTGTGAGACCATCCGTCCCTTGCTTCCTGTCTGACCCCCTCTCTGTGACTCTCTTGATCTCGCTGGCCTCTGCACTGTCCCCGGGACCCGCCGGCACCCTACTGCCTTAAGTTTTTGCACTGGCTGTTATACTGAAACAGTTTCAATGTTCTGCTTTATTTGTTTATTGTCTGTTTCTCTCAATAAAAAGCGCTTCACAGGCAGGGCCTTTGTTTTTTCACTGTTATATCTCCAGCACCTAGAACAGTGCTTGGTACAGTGTGGGTCCTGGGTTGTTGTTGACTGAATGAATCATTGAGTGGATGATTATTATGAGCTGTATAATCTAAACCAGACAAAGAGGAAGTGACATCAGGAGGGGTGAGAGGCAGGGGCAGGTGGCAAGGTCAAGGGATGGAAGGCTCTGGATAGGGTGGGAAAATGGTTGGGTTTAAAGTTCTAGAGGAAGGAGTTTGAGAGACAGGAGGAGATGAGATGGTGCATACCTGGACTGAGTGACGAAGGAACTTTTTGTTCTCCTGCCTCATTGGCTACTTCGTCTCAGTCCACCTTTGCTGGCTCCTCCTCAACTTTTTGGTCTCTAAGACTGGAGCAAAGTCATGAAAAAAATCTAGGCCAGTGTCTTTCAAAGTGAGAGACACAGCCCATCAGTGGATTGTAAAATTAAGTTAGTGCATCTATAAAAATGAAATAGAACAGAACAGGAAGTAGCAGAGTTCAATGTGTGTAGGAAGGGTAAGTTTTGTATGATAAAGCTTTATTTTATTGAGGTCTGTACACATGGTGCATGTGTGTCCTGAGCCACACATAGGATTGGGTCATAGACAAACAAATTTGAAAGCCATTGGCGCTGAGAGTGGGTGAGGAGGTGGAAGAACTCAGAGGCCAGGTGAGTGGAAGAATTTTATGGTGAATCTTGAAATCACCAATGCTTCATAGGGGTAGTGCTGGAGGGGACACTTTACCAGTGTCAAAACTCTTCTAGAGGGCTTCCCTGGTGGCGCAGTGGTTGAGAGTCCGCCTGCCAATGCAGGGGACATGGGTTCGTGCGCCGGTCCGGGAAGATCCCACATGCCGCGGAGCATCTGGGCCCGTGAGCCATGGCCACTGAGCCTGCGCGTCCGGAGCCTGTGCTTCGCAATGGGAGAGGCCACAACAGTGAGAGGCCCGCGTACCGCAAAAAAAAAACAAAAACAAAAAACTCTTCTAGAAATGCCCTGGAGTCTGAAGGTGGTCCTTCCTCCTTGCCCCAAGATTTCTGGGTCTAACTCTTTCCAGTGGTCTCCCAACCCCGAGCAGCTGCTGGCTCCTTGCCCACCAGGGATGCCAACCTGCCTCAGTATCCTAGCAACCTGCCTCCAATGCTGGGTAACAGCCCCGGGTGGGTTTCCTCACTCAGACCTCTCACTCTTTCCAAGTGTGTTCATCAGGACAGCAACACAATGTCAACGTCAGTCACCGTCTCTGGAGCCCCTCTATGTGCCTACAAGCAACCCTACAAGGCACAAATGACTTCTCATTTTATAGGGGAGAGTCAGGAGTTCAGAGGTTGTGTGCCTTGTGCAAGGTCACTCAGCATCAGAGGCAGCATTTGAACTCAGGTCCATCTCACTCCTCAGTGTAGCTTTTGCAAAGCACCTCCCAACCTCCCCACCCCAGCTGACTGATCTCCTCTTACAGACCATCCTCACAGCATAAGAGTCAGATTTCATGCTTCAGTACAACTACAAAGCACCTATTTCATAGACGTTGGATTCTATAGCTCTGACACCAGTTCTCCAAGAGCAGCTGGGTATCCTACAGGTCAACATCGTTCTGACACCATCTACCCGGAGAGAGCATCGGATTCCAGAGGTTGGGAGCTCAGTCCCACAAGACTGCGCACCCCTCCCCCCCTTCAGATGTCAGTGCACATCCAAGTCGTTAACTGTGCTCTGACTGACTGGCTATACATCAGAGGTTCCCACTACCCCGTCCGTGGGTTCCATTAATTTGCTAGAACGCCTACGAGAACTCAGGGAACCACTTTACTCACTAGACTATGGGTTTATTACAAAGGATACTAAAGCATAGGAATCAGCAGCCAGATGAAGAGATACATGGGGTGAGGTGTCCAAGGCAGAAGCTTCTGTCCCCGGGGAACCTGAGGTCCAGCGCAGCACACGTGGATGTGTTCTGGTCCACCAACTTGGAAGCTCTTCACACCCCATCCTTTTGGGTTTTTATGGAGGCTTCATTAGGTAAACATGATTGAGTCAATCATTGGCCATTGGTAGATTCAACCTCTAGCTCGTCTCCCCTTAGCAGAGGTCAAGGGGTGGGACTGAAATGTCCAAACTTCCAATCTCCTAGTTGGTTCCCCTGACAACCAGCCCCATCTTTAGGTGCCTTCCAAAAGTCACCTCATTAACATAACCTCGGGTGTGGTTGAAAGGAGTTGGTTAAGACAGTACACCTTTATTGTTCTTATCACGAAGGAAATTCCAAGGTTTTTTTTTTTTTTTTTTTTTTGGCCCTGCCGCTTGGCTTGTGGGATTTTAGTTCCCCAGCCCGGGATTGGGTATTGAACCCAGGCCCACAGCAGTGAAAGAGCCAATTCCAGCATTTTTCATTGCAGAGAAGATCACAGTTTGATAACCTCAAGAAGCTCATCAGGAGACCCCCTGAGGTCAGATCAAAGGAACCAGAGAAGTTCACCAAGAGACCCCCTGAGACCAGATGAAAGGAATGCAGGCCCTGCACACACCCTGATCCTTACCAGCAACTAACTTCACCCTTGAACCATTGCTATAAACCTCCTCACCAAATCCCCCTGGGTTGGGACACAGTTTTTGAGGCAGGAGCCCATTGTGTCCCCCTTTGCCTGGCAAAGCAATAAAGCTATTCTTTTCGACCTCACCCCAAACTCTGCCTCTGAGATTCGATTCGGCACGGGTGCACAGAGACTGCTTTCGGCATCATTAGGGCCTGTCCAATACCATGTCCTACCCCAGGTGCAGGTGTCCAGAGGCCATGTGCCCCAGGGGAGCCTGGGGTCCTCCCCAGCCCTGGGCCCGGGCCTGGGGAATGAGTCTCGTCTGACCCATTATGGTAATTCAGTTCCATGTGCTTTGATTTTTAGAATGCATATACGATCAGTTCTGGCCAATGAGATGTGAGGAAATCTCTTCTAGGAAAATTCTGGGAATAGTTTTCATATTCTTGAAAAAGAGACGCAATGAGGAAACATTATTTCTTCCATATTTTAGACAGAGACTTTGTAGGAGGAGATGAAGCCCTGAGTTGCTTCTGGCGCCATGTGACCTCAAAGGGACAAACCCAAGTGCAGACACTATGGAACAGCTCTACCTCTGAACTTCCTGTCTGTGAGGTAAGTTCCTTACTGCTTCTGATATCTGTAGCCCACAGCATCCTAACCGGTACTGGGTGGCCCCGCCTCTAAGGACTGTGGAAGGTCAAGCAGCGCGGGAGTCAGTGGCAGCTGCATCTGTGACGGTAGTGTGACCCGAAACACTGGGTTCACTTCTCAGTGGATGTCATGACAAGACACAACCAAGGCAAAGAGCCTTGGTGACAAAGAAGGACTTCTTATTTGCAGCAAGTAAGGAGAACACCGGGGATTTTCCCCAAAGCAGTGTCTCCCCAACAGTAAAAGTGGCGAAGTTTTAAGCTGAGGGTACGTGCGTATTCATGGAGGGGCTTGGGTGGCTGACAGAGGCCAAGCTTCGCTTGATTGAAGTCACAAGGGTCAGAAAAGGTCAACCGCCATCCTCACTTAGGCTCCAGTTGATCTGGTGGTAGAGCGGTGCAGGCTAATCTTTACCATTGAAACCGAACTGCAACTGCGGAAGTCTTTGCAACTGATGTATTATCTCTGCTATTGTTACTTCTCTTGCCCCATAACAGCCCTTCAGCCCTGCATTCTTTTGTCACCTTGGATTGTTAATTACTGAGACCTGTTCAAGGACACTCATGGTGGCCAGGCTTAGCTCCCCAAATGACTTAAGCCCCAAATGGCTTCTCTTGTCATGAAAGCCATGCCTGGTTCTCTTTCTCGGGGGACCCCCTACTTTCTCTGCTTACCTACCCAGTTAAGGTGAAGCATGGCATTGGATGGCCCTGCCGGTAAGGACTGTACAAGGTCAAGCAGAGCAGCAACCTGTGGCAGCTGGGTCTGTGTTGCTAGTTGCTGTAACAGACAAGCCCCAAAGTCTCAGTTTTTGTACAAGATATTTCTCACTGTGTCACTGTCACTGCACAGTCAGTCCTGACAAGGCGGCCTTTCCCGTGCTCCTTCAGACACCCAAGATCCTTCCTTCCTTCCTCTGGGTCCTCGGGGTTCTACCCACTTAGCTGGTGAGGAAAACACACCTGCTTCTTAAAACACATGGCTACCAGGAGCCTAGTTGGGCACCCATTCCAGCAACAACTGCTTCCTCCGGGAAGGGAGCAGGACCTCTGACCATGAGCGGGTGTCCTCTGCCACAGCTACTGTTGCTGGTGGAGAGGATCTGAGCCGGCCTAGAAGGAAGGAGGGACCTAGTGAGGAAGAGAGGGAGGGTCTTTCAGCGGGTAGTGCTGGGCCCAGTAAAGAGCTGATTGGAAGGAGACCCGATTGGGTTAGGGCCTACATTTGGGGTGGAGAGGTGTGTGCATTTGGGGAGACAGAAAGAGACCAGATTATAGTGCCTTGAAAGTGTCTGCATTGTTTTGTGTTTGGAACTCTTATGCAGATGGGCTCTACCTGTAACAGGCCAGAGCCAAATCAGACAACACGGTTGGATCAGTTTCTTTCACTTTAACCTTTGCTCCCAGCTGCTTTTGTTCCCTCAAAGGATACTGTCCCTACTTAATGGCCTGCCTCGGGGAACCCTGCCCCTCCGCCTGAATGTTAAACCGAAGTGCCTTTGTTCAGGAAAACACCCCCGACCCTGTGCGCCTGTGGATGCCCGCAAGGAAGAAAAAATTAACACACCCCCTCCCTGAGGCTGGTCATTCCAGGGGATATTTGCAAAACTTATGACCCTTTTACTTACTTCCTCATCTCCTCCCCCTCTCTGTGCTATAAAAGAAACTGCCATCCAAACCCTGATAAGATGGTTATTTTGAGACTTTAGCCTGCCAGTTCATTGGCCTGTCCTGTGGCAAGCAGAGTGAGCTTGGACCCAGTAACATATCTGGGACCTCACTGCTAATCACCGGGTTCTGGGATGGATCCCACAGTATCCCATGGCATGGATAAAGGAATGAGCTTTATTTACTTGTTGGGGGGTGGGGACAGGAAATATTGACAAGCCCAGGGTCAGCAAGACCAAGTTGGCATGTTTCAGGGAAGAGCCCCTGGCCCTTTTTGTAGGGCAAACTCTAAAGCAGCCTTGTTAGTGAAGGACATGTTAGCGCAAGTTCGTGTGCCCGGAGGCCAAACCTATCAAAACGTCGCAGTTTGGAGCAGAGAAAGGTTTATCGCAGGGCCATGCAAGGGGACGGGTGGTTCATGCCCTAAAAAGCCCCGAGCTCTCCGAAGGGTTTCGGCAAAGCCTTTTTAAAAGCCAGGTGGGCGGGGGGGGGGGGGGGGGGGGGTGGGGTGGGGTGGGTGTTGGTGTCGCAGGGTCTGTGATCAGCTCGTGCACGGTTCTCTGATTGGCTGATGGTGAGGTAACGGGGCGGTGTCCCAGGGGTTAACATGACCAGTCCTTAGGCTCCAGGAGGCCTGGGGCTACGTTCTCGGGTCATCCAGTAGCTAACATCTTCTATTTGGTGGGGGGTTTTCACATCTGCAAAACAACTCAGGAAATGTGCATCAGATACTGTTACGTAGGTCCTTCAGGGAGGAGCTAAAGCAGAGGGTACGGGGGGAGGCCTGTCCCGGGAAGACCCCATAGGGTCCTGATCGGTTACAGACCCACAAGCTGCTTGGGGTCAGTCAGCCTGGGTTTTGGTGCTTGGCGGGCACCCGGAACAGCCCAGCACCTGGACACGTCGGCCTAGGACGTGGTTGTTCCCTGTAAGCTGTGGGAAGCTGAGCGTGGGGCAGCCCCTCCCGCTCAGAGCAGGGAACCCCAGAGCCGCTTTCAGACGGCCCTGTGGCTGGCAGAGCTGGGCCTGAGGATTTTGTAATCTTCGAGGAGGTGAAGTTACAACATTCTCGTGACCTTCCCTTCGGCGTAGCCTCGTGGGAGGAGTCAGCCCTGGGATTCACAATAACAGCTCCATCAGTGCGTGTCTACTAGGTGGCGGCACCTTATACCTGCGCCTCGTAGCTTAGCAGGGCCGTGGGTTGCAGTGTCACAGCGACTCCGCCTTGTTCCTAACTTGTGCTCCGTGGGGCAGTTCTCCCTGGCCCAGCAGTGGTGTGCAGTCCAGCACTTCCCGGATGACTTTTAGGATAAGGTCTACAGCGGCTTCGAGTTGCAAAACAGCCTGCATTCCAGAACGACAAGGTGCAGTCTCAGATAATAGCCACAGCTTCCAATTATAGTCAAAGTTATGACCGGTTTCTTTGGGCCTCGAGGGACCTGCCCCTGCGGGAGGGGCGTGTCTCATCCCTGCTCTCCTGAGCTTTTTTTCTGAGTTCCCAGTCGCTGAAGTTTCAGGAATCACATACCAACGACCAGAGGTGTAGGACGTGGTACTCCCAAAATCAGCTTCTCGGCAGCCGGCAGAGGTGCCAGCAGCAGCGGGGACGTGGCCCCTCCTCAGGCTCTGTCCCAGCTCTCAGGGCCCCTCTTCTGAGTTTCTAGGGCCCGGGAACCCCACATCTGCTCTCTGCTCCCCTAGCCCCAGGGTTGGTAGCTGTTTCCTGTGGTTATTATTATTTTTTTATTGGGGAATAGTTGCTTTACAATGTTGGGTTAGTGAATCAGCTTGTACTTATACGTGTACCCCCTTTTTTGGATTTCCTTCCCATTTAGGTCACCACAGAGCATTAAGTAGAGTTCTGTGTGCTCTACAGTATGTTCCCTTCAGTTATCTATTTTATACATAGTATTAATAGTGAATATATGTCAATCCCGATCTCCCAGTTCATCCCACCCCTCCCCTTTCCCCCTTGGTTTCCATACATTTGTTCTCTATGTCTGTGTCTCTCTTTCTACCTTGCAAACAGGTTCATCTGTACCATTTCTAGACTCCACATATATGTGTTAATATAGGGTATTTGTTTTTCTCTTTCTGACTTACTTCACTCTTACAGTCTCTAGGTCCATTCATGTCTCTACAGATGACCCAATTTCGTTCCTTTTTAAGGCTGAGTAATATTCCATTGTATATATGTACCACATCTTCTTTATCTGTTCATCTGTCAATGGACATTTGGGTTGTTTCCCTGTCCTGCCTATTGTAAATAGTGCTGCAATGAACAAAACTACAATGAGATATCACCTCACACCAGTCAGAATGGCCATCATCAAAAAATCTACAAACAACAAATGCTGGAGAGAGTGTGGAAAAAAGGGAACCCTCTGGCACTGTTGGTGGGAATGTAAATTCATACAGCCACTATGGAGAACAGTATGGAGGTTCCTTAAAAAACTAAAAATAGGGCTTCCCTGGTGGCGCAGTGGTTGAGAGTCCGCCTGCCGATGCAGGGGACACGGGTTCGTGCCCCGGTCCGGGAAGATCCCACGTGCCGCGGAGCGGCTGGGCCCGTGAGCCATGGCCGCTGCGCCTGCGTGTCCGGAGCCTGTGCTCCGCAACGGGAGGGGCCACGGCAGTGAGAGGCCCGCATACCGCAAAAAACAAAGCAAAAAAACCTAAAAATAGAATTACCATATGACCCAGCAATCCTACTACTGGACATATACCCTGGACATATACCCTGAGAAAACCATAATTCAAAAAGACACTTGTACCCATGGTTATTATTTATGCATTCCTTGCATTCTCTTTTTGATTTTTCAGTCCTCCAAAACTTGTTTAACCAATTCCCTATGTTAAATTCTCTCTGATGAACTACCTATTTTGGATTCTGTCTTCTTGACCAGACCGTGATTATATACTGGTTATTTAACAATTTCCAACCCACCACAGTTGAAAGCAGATGTAAATTATACTGAATATAACAACCAGTTATTTATGAAGGAAATGATGAAATATTTGCTTATGTCAGCCGGGGTTTGATAAAACACTACTCACCAGGGGAGAGAGATTTGTACTTAACTGAAGTGCTATGACCTTTCTTCTCTGCCTTTGCTTTACACCAAAAGTTGCCCAGAATGTCATTCATGGACCAAACTGTGAACTGGACAAGAGCTGATGCCAAGTTTCAAAACGGCTTAAGCCACGCCCCCCACCCTGTTACTATAGCGACCCACAGGTCAGAGGTGTTATCTGTAGGGATAGTTAAGCGGTCAAAAGATAATTGAAGGCAGGTTACAAGCAGAGGGTTGTGTTTTTTTAAAAAAAAACAGTTTGTTCCTTTACCTGCTGCTCTGTAAGACAAGCTCAAGAATTTGTTAGTCACTAGTTTCTGTTAACGCTGTGGGATACGGTTTCCTTTTCCAGAATGTCATGTAGTTGGAATCACACAGTTGGTAGACTTTTGGGATTGGCTTCTTTCACTTGGTAATATGCATTTAAGGTTCCTCCAGGTCCTTCTGCAGCTTGATAGCTCATTTCCTTTTAATACTTTTAATTTCCAAAACTACCCCAGAGATATGTTTTATCAGCTCCAACTTACACATGAAGAAACCAAGGCCAAGGACCATGTTTGCTGAATGCCAGGGACAGGTCTTTTGAATGTACATCTGTTTCAGTGTCTCTGCCACAGTGTCTCTGTGGGGGACCAGAATTTGTCACCTCCAAATGTGTCTCTTTGACATGTTAATTTTTTTAAGCAGATTATTTTCTAAGAAACTGGAGACCTGAAAGAAACTCTATAAACCAAGGAGGAGTCACCTTTGTGTAAGAAACACTGACATTTATAAGGGAAATCTCCATTTCTAAGATGTCTTTCTTGTTGTACCAGGAAGACAATGACCAGATCTCTAGAAACTCTAGAAACATCACTGGAGAAGCAATGACTTTAAACTGAATCATAGGGGCGTCCCTGGTGGCAGAATGGTTAAGAATCCGCCTGCCAGTGCAGGGGACACGGGTTCGAGCCCTGGTCCAGGAAGATCCCACATGCTGCGGAGCAACTAAGCCCGTGCGCCACAACTACTGAAGCCCCCGTGCTCTAGAGCCTGTGCTCCACAAGAGAAGCCACCACAGTGAGAAACCCGTGCACCGCAACCAAGAGTAGCCCCTGCGCTCTGCAACTAGAGAAAGCTTGCGTGCAGCAACGAAGACCCAAAGCAGCCAAAAAGAAAAATAAATAAATAAATAAATAAACCGCATCACAACCTTACCCTTTGTTTGCTGGGCTTTTCCTGGTCACCTCCCCTAACTGGCTCTCCCCGCCCTCCGCATCCTCTTTTGTCTTCTGCTGAGGGTGGTATTTAAGGTGATACTCAGGTTTCCATCTCCCTTGTAGGCCGGCTAGAAACTTTTGTTTGATTTTCTCCTGTTAATCTGTTTCATGTCAATTTAATTCTTAAATCAGCCAGAGGAGCCTGGAGGGTAGAGGAAAATGTCTTCCTCCCCGACAGCCCCTCCCCCATGGCTGTGGGTCTTCTCTAGGCCGGCTTGGGCTTTGTGGTCCTGGGCAAGTCCACGCCTTGTTTTTTTTTTTTTAATTTTATTTATTTATTTATTTATTTATTTGTGGCTGCTTTGGGTCTTTGCTGCCGCGCGCCGGCTTTCTCTAGTTGCGGCGAGCGGGGGCTACTCTTCGTTGCGGTGCGCGGGCTTCTCACTGCGGTGGCTTCTCTTGGGGAGCACAGGCCCTAGGCACGTGGGCTTCAGTAGTTGTGGCACGCGGGCTCAGCAGTTGTGGCTCACAGGCTCTAGAGAGCAGGCTCAGTAGTTGTGGCGTATGGGCTTAGTTGCTCCACGGCATGTGAGATCTTCCTGGATCAGGGCTCGAACCCGTGTCCCCTGCATTGGCAGGCAGATTCTTTTTTTTTTTTTTTTTTTTTTTTTTTTTGCGGTACGCGGGCCTTTCACTGTTGTGGCCTTTCCTGTTGCGGAGCACAGGCTTAGCGGCCATGGCTCACGGGCCCAGCCGCTCCGCGGCATGTGGGATCCTCCCGGACCAGGGCACGAACCCGTGTCCCCTGCATTGGCAGGTGGACTCCCAACCACTGCGCCACCAGGGAAGCCCTGGCATGCAGATTCTTAACCACTGGGCCACGAGAGAAGTCCCATGCCTCTTTGTCTCTTGATTTCCCCATGTGTTGAGAATGTAGAATAATCCATGTCTCCCTGTCGATTGAAAGAAAAAATGCACAACCTAAAAGTTGAGAATTATGTTTTATTTTGTGGATTTTCTGAGGACTTAAGCTCAGAAGACAGCCTCTCAGGTAGCTCTGAGGGACTGCTCTGAAGAGGTAAGGGGGGAGCCAGGATACACAGGAGTTTCTGCAAAAAATCCCAGGTGGTCGGAACATCAAAAATTACTGTTGGATTCCCTGGCGGTCCAGTGGTTAGAACTCTGTGCTTCTACTGCAGGCGGCACGGGTTCCATCCCTGATCAGGGAATTAAGATCCTGCATGCCACGCGGTGCAGCCAAAAAAAATAACAATAAAAAGCTTACTGTTAATGAAAGAAAAACCACCAGACATCTGAAGTTAATGAATTTAGTGCTTTTCTATGTATGGGAAGATGCAAGGGTCTGGGTTCAGTGAAATCCATCCCTTTGATGTGCACCTTAACTATCTAGGGCCAGTATATACCTAGGACCTGCTTTTCTCCATCCTGAATCCCCTCTGGGTACACGGTCAGGGCCTCTGCAGTGGCTGGTGGCTTGGCGGCCACAACATCCTTCGTTTACTGATATAGCAAGCAACATTTTTCATCCACAGGGAAAAATGGACTGTAGCCTGGGAGACAGCCTCTCAGGTATCTCTGAGGAGCTGCTCCAAAGAGGTGGGGGGCAGGTCAGTACATGTATGGTTTTAGTGAAGGGGGATCCGTGCAGTGAATCCCACATTTTGGCAGAAGGTTGCTGCTAGTCATGAGGGACAGATACCTCTGTGAATGATTTTAGCGCTTTTCTAGATATCAGAAGATGCAAGAAATGGGGCTCATAAGATCTTCTCCTGAAAATAGCTATCTGAAGGCCTGTTCTGCCAGTTTCTCCCAGAACACAGAGACCCTCGTTCCTGATCTCCACCCTGGACCCCTTTCAGGATGTGTTGAAGGTCAGCGGCTGCAGTGGCTCGCGCCTTCATCCCTGTAGAACAAGATGTTGAGCGACAATTTTTAGCTGGCATCCCCGACTCCCAGGGCAGTCCTGAGGGTCAGCTGGACAGCCCAAACTCTGCTGAGATCTATGGGTCCTTGCAGGGGGTGTTAGAACGGCCCACACTGGGTCCCTCACTGCCTGACTTGGCCAAAAGGTCAGCTCTGCCTCCGTGGGGCGTTGCAAAGTAGAGGGGATTCTATCCTGGAATAAGATCTGATCCTGTCTGCATCGCCACAGGGGAAGCAGATGGTTTGGGGAAATCCAATTTAAAAGGAAAGAAATCGAATTAGCTCTCCAGGGGTCTGCAAGCCAATTCCTGAGTGAAAACGATTACATTAGCTGCTCAGGCCTCTCCAGCCAGCTTTAAAACTGTGGGTGGGGTGGGCTGAGCTGGAGAGCAGAGAACTTAGCTTGGTGGAATAAAGTCCGAAGACTCCCGACGATCCCTGGCTTGGGACCCAGGAACCTGCAGCTGACTCTGCCACTGACTTTTCCACGATTCTTAGACCCTCCCTGTAACTTCTCTTTCCCCAAGACCCACACACATAATCCCAGCCCTCCCGGAGTGTGGTCACACTTACGTAAGGAGAACATCCTTCAACAGGCCTATTTACTCCGAGTATTCCATTGAAGATCCCCTTGGGGTGTGAGTGCTATGGGGGGGGGGGGGAATCATCTAGGGAGGCTGTCGCAGGTGCTCCTTGAGCCAGTCAGCTCTAACCGGGAAAGGTGTCCAGGGAAGTTCTTTTTGCCTAATTTCCTGTGCTTGGGAGACCATGAGGCATCCTGAACGTGGACGCTGCTCCCTTCACCATAACCCCTGGGACCAGGGATCAGTGTCCTGACAAGAGGTGAACAGTAGGGATGCTTCTTATCAGATGGTGCCAACTACCGTTTAGATCCGTTTCTTTGGGCTGCGTCGGGTCTTAGTTGCGGCATGCGGGGTCTTCGCTGAGGCGCGTGGGATCTTTCGTTGTGGTGTGGGCAATGATCTTTGTTGTGGCGCGTGGGCCTCTCTCTAGTTGTGGCTCCAGGGCGCGTGGGCTCTGTAGTTAGGGCGCACGGGCTTAGTTGCCCCACGGCACGGGGGATCTTAGTTCCCCGACCAGGGATCAAACCCGCGTCCCCTGCATTGGAATGTGGATTCTTTACCACTGGACCACCAGGGAAGTCCCTAGATCCTTTCTGCTAAGGGAGCTTCACTGCGAGATCAGAGAGAAGCAGAGATGCCATATGCAGAGCTGGGATGAGCCACTGTCTCGGGCTTCCGTCAGGTCCGTTGTACAATCCAGACTAGAAGCGCAGAAACGCAGAAGTCACGGTGTGGCTGCTGAGATGCTGAATATCCTCCCCTAAAATCCCATTGTTTAAGGGTTGGGGTGTTCTTTTCTTTGCATCTTTGTTACCCAAAAAATTGGGTTCGCTTCTTGGTGGGTGTCCAGCCAAAGGACTCAACCAAGCCAAAGAGCGGGAAAAGGAAGGATTTATTACTTTCAGCAAGTAAGGAGAACACTGGGGGTCTTTCCCAAAGCAGGGTCCTTTCCGAAACAGCAAAATGGGGGAAGATTTAAGCCAAGGGTCCATGCATATTCAGGAAGGGGCTTGAGTTGAGGAGAATTCAGCCTAGAATTGGGGCAAAGGTCGACGGAGTCCCAGCTTTAGTTGATTGAAATCCTAGGGTCAGAAAAGGTCAACATCTGGGAGTTCCCTGGTGGCCTAGTGGTTAGGATTCTGGGCTTTCACGGCTGTGGCCCGGGTTCAGTACGTGGCTGGGGAACTGAGATCTCGCAAGACGCACGGTGTGGCCAAAAAAAAGGTCAAGATCATCATTGCCATCTCCACCTGTGTTGGGGTCTTAGTTCAAAGGTATGTATCAGCCTGTTAGGCTCCTTGGGGAGGAAGTAGGACCCTGTTTTATGGCTGAACTATTGTTTCTTGACTGCTTTTCCTGTGTTCCTGCATTCCTTTGTTCCCTTAAGATCATTGATTACTGAGACCTGTTCGAGGGCAAGCACTGCGGCCAGGCTAAGATCACAAAATGGCTTAGGCCAAAGATGGCTTCTCTGATGTCAAGAAAACCATGTCTGGTTCTCTTCCTCTGGGGACCCCCTACCCTATCTGCTCACATCTTGAACAGCCCAACCATGGCACTGAATACGGAAAAAACACGCAACGATTTCAGAGATAAAGCATTATTTTGAAATATTTTGGGGTTGTCCATGGAAATAGTCACCATTCCTATTACTTTAATCTTTAAAGGGGAGAGAGGTCCTCCCCTCACCCTTGCTCCCACCCCTGCACCCCAAGTGAAAAACAAACAGAGCACTGGTTTCGTGAGTATTCGCTGGGAGACCTACGTCTTTATGGGATCTCTAAGATGCAAGGGATGTAGGAGTTCCTCAAGTCCCCATCTCTAGACTCTACTGCTCCCCCACTGCTCCGCATAGCCCAGGGCCCACTGCTCTATTAGACAGCCCTGGTTTCAAGGAGTTTTCTTGGCATTATGCCAAAATCTGTCCCCTGTGAGTTCCACCCACGAACCCTCGCTGTGGCCCCTGGGACAACATATACCCCTGGTCCACCTTCTAGTTCTCTAGATACTTGCAAACAAAGTTTGTTCTGTTGTTGGTTCCCCATCCTTGCCCAGGTTCGAATCCCCTGGTCCCTCACTCTCTTCTTGGAAGACAGGGTTCTAGGTCTGCCCCCTCCAGGTCTCTGAAGTTGGTCACCTTCCTTTTTGAGGAGGCCCCAGACTGGAGCATCATATACTGCTCTGGGGCCTGACTGCTGCATCTGTGGCTTTATTTTCTCCCTCCCTCTGGACATCTACCTTTCTGGATGGAGCCCAGGACAGCCTTACCTCACAGATTTGGCTTCTGTTAGGTTTGTGATAAGCTACATTTTCATGTCTTTTTCCAGATGATATTGTTTTCTATCTTGTAGTTATGGAATTGAGGCCTTCCAATCAAAAGGTGTTCCAGTATGTTTTTGTTAAATTTCCTCCTGTGATATTAATCCTGGGAGGCACCACTGTGTAAAATGTGCAATAAGACCAAAAGAGTACTGACCTGGATTCCAATCTGCATCTAGTATATTAACTGGATGATCTTGGGACAAATATGTAACTTCTCTGAACCTCAAGTTCTCCAGCTGTAAGATGGAAAAGAACACATCTGGGAATTCCCCGGCGGTCCAGCGGTTAGGACTCGGCTCTTTCACTGCCAGGGCCCAGGTTCAGTCCCTGGTTGGGGAACTAAGATCCCACAAGCCGTGTGGCACGGTCAAAAAAAAACAAACCAGAACACCAGCGAGACACTCACATCTCATTTGCCCCTTTTCCACTTTCACTATAGATTGGAAAAACTAGATACTCATGTTCTCAGCTTCCTTTATATCTCTGAGTACCCATGTGTCAGATTTGGGCTAAAGATTCACAAATGGAAGTTGGCTTCCAGTCTGTTGGGAGAAGCTTTTGCATTTTAGATAGAAATGGTAGTTGTATGGAGCATTTGCGCTTCTCCCCTACTTCCTGCTGTGAATGTAGAGATGTTTGGGGCTGTGGCAGCTACCTTGTGACCATGGGGGACAAGCCAAGAGAATCACAGCGACGCCATTTTTTTTTTTTTTTTTTTCTTTTTTTGCGGTACGCCGGCCTCTCACTGCTGTGGCCTCTCCCGTTGCGGAGCACAGGCTCCGGACGCGCAGGCTCAGCGGCCACGGCTCACGGGCCCAGCCGCTCCGCGGCATGTGGGATCTTCCCGGACCGGGGCACGAATCCATGTCCCCTGCATCGGCAGGCGGACTCTCAACCACTGCGCCACCAGGGAAGCCCAGCTATATCCTCTTTTGCTCAAGGGGATTCTTTCTGGACCCACAGCTATTGTTGCTATTGGCTGTCAACTGCCTTTTTGTAACCTAAAACTTCCTGAAGGCCTTTGCTCCCAAAGCCCCCCAGGTCCTGAGAGCTCTGGGCCATCTTGGTTTTCCCTGTGCTGCAGAGCTTCCCCTGGTCCTGGTGGCCAGCAGTCAGGGAAGGCTCGTTCCGGCTGGACTGAGGGCAGCGAGGGCGGAGCAGCTGGCTCCTTTCCGGGTGTCTGCCAGCTCTCACGATCCCTTCTCTCCCGGCCCTGGGCCCGGCCTGCAGGTCAGAGGGTGGCCGAGTCCTCGTGACATGTGCTGACCCCCCGGCCCTGACAGCTGACTGGTCAGGGGTAGATATTCCACTGCAACTGGGTCAGACTTTCTCTCCTAAAAACGTCAAGTGGGGCTGGTGGAGGTTGTCTCTGTGTAAGCCTGGGAGCTGAACACCTGCTCTCTTTCCACCCCTCGTAGACTGAGCAGCAGAGACAATTAGTATCTTTGGAGAGCAAAACACAGCACCCAGAAACGGAGAGCTGCAGGAGTGCCCAGTCCGTGGTTCCAGGACCTTCTACAGCTTAACTGTGTTTCCATGTTTGGGTTCCATGAGATACTACCTGTGTTCTTAAGAAACTGTTCGCTTTTGCTGAAGCTAGCCAGGTGGTCCATTATTTATGACAAACGCAAAGACAGGGTATAACTCTTGAGGTATTCCTCACGTTACATAGCAGCAATCTGTTTTGCTGACTCCACTCTCTCCAGCAAAGAAGCCAGGACTGGAGGTGTGTATATGGGACCTGATTTTCCTAGAGGGAGCTGGCAGTCACGAGCAGGGTGGATATTACCTTTTTTTTTTTTTTTTTTTTGGCATGCGGGATCTTGGTTCCCTGACCAGGTATTGAGCCCATGGCCCCTGCAGTGGAAGCACAGAGTCCAAACCACCGGACGGCCAGGGAAGTTCCCAGGGTGGATATTACCATCAATCAGGGATTGTGATGCCGTGAATTAAGACAGTCTCATTCACTGTGAGAGAAAACCAACGATTGACCTGTTATTTCCACGACTGAAATAGTAGTTAGCCTTCAAGTGCTCAAATTAGTAAGGCACTGAGGCCACAGAACAGCAGAGAGACCCAAGGATGCTAACCCAGCTTGGATTTTTTTTTTAAATTGTGGTAAAATAAACCTAGCATACAACTCACCATTTTAACCACCTTTAGGTGTACAGTTCGCTGGCACTGAGTACATTTCAGAGTGTTGGGTGGCCATCATCACTATCTGCCTTCCACGCCTTTTTCTTTACCCCAAACGGAAACTCTGCTCTCATTATACAGTAACTCCGCATTCTCCTTTCCCCAGCCCCTGGTTACCTCCAATCTACTTACCGTCTCTATGAATTTACCTATTCTAGGTACCTCATATAATTGGGATCGTCCAGTATTTGTTCTTTTGTGTCTGGATTATTTTGCTTGGCATAATGTCTTCAAGGCTCATCTGTGTTGTAGCATGTGTTGTAATTTCATTTCTTTTTGAGGCGAAATAATACGGTGAGTCCCCTACATACAAACGAGTTCCATTCCGAGACAACGTTTGCTAAGTCCAGTGTGTTCGTATGTCCAACAAAGTTACCCGAGGCACCCAACTAACAATCGGCTACGTAACGCTTTTACACTTGCTTCCGGACACCCTGGGCTTGAAATAAAAATACTGCACTGCCGTACTCTATACAGTACTGTACAAAGTACACAAGAGCACCACCACTTGTAGAGGATGCAGGCACGTGACAACGTACGCCAGACACGAGAACTGACTTAGGTGACTGGACGTGCGAAGGCACGTTCGCGTCTTTGCAAGTTTGCGACTCGGAGGTTCACGTGTAGGGGACTTACTGTATTCTGTTGTACGGCTCTACCACGTTTTGTTTACCCCTTCATCTGCTGATGGACAGTTTCGGGTTGCTTTCACCTTTTGCCTCTCGTGAATAACACTGCTGTGAGCGTTGGTGTTCTGCTTTCTGAATGTAATGGCGTTCAGGGCCATTTTGGTTCTCTCTCTCTTTTGTTCATGTTGAGGAGGAGCCCAAACTGAATCAAGACGTGGAAAATAAAAACGGGTTTCCTATGCTTCTGTATTTCCCCTCTTGTGGTGTTTACCTCACTCTGCCGTGAGGTCAACTTGCAGACTTTCTGAGTGCAGACTGTCTCCCCAACGGTGGCTTGGTAAGGGTGGCTGGCACCCGCCAGCACGCCTCTTCCTGCTCCTTTCTGGTTAGAGGGCAACCGGAGACGGAAACGGAGCAGCAGGCGTTCCGCAGCCCACACGAACCGCTGCTGCTTTGCTGGCTTCTCCGCACCCCAGCCGGTGTGTGTTCGGGTCCCACCGCATCGGGTCCTGGCCTCTGCAGGACCCACGCCACCATCATCAAGAACCAGAACAGACTGGGATTTGTCTGTCCTCGTGGGCTCCACGTTCTCGACCTCGCCCACGTTACACCCATCTGTCCTCTCTGACTCTCTGCCCCTGGGCGTCAAGTTCCAACATCGTCGGAAGCAAAGATCACAGTCTTATAGAGACTGCTTGGCCAGCTCCAGCGATTGTGTAAGGTCAAATCGCTGTCAAAAAAGTATTGAATAGGGCTTCCCTGGTGGCGCAGTGGTTGAGAGTCCGCCTGCCGATGCAGGGGACACGGGTTCGTGCCCTGGTCCGGGAAGATCCCACATGCCGCCGAGTGGCTGGGCCCGTGAGCCATGGCCGCTGCGCCTGAGCGTCCGGAGCCTGTGCTCCGCAATGGGAGAGGCCACAGCAGTGGTAGGCCCGCGTACCGCAAAAAAAAAAAAAAAAAAAAAAAAAAAAGTATTGAATATTCTGCTTCTGTTTCAACCCTGATGAGTATACCCTCATTTACTCCACCAACAAATCTTGAGTACCTACCATGTACTAGGCAATAGGTGCTATAGGTGCTGAGGGTACAGCAGGGAATAAAACAAAGTCTGGGCCACCGGGGAGCTCACGTTTACTACCGTATCCTCGAGACACATCACATTGCTGCAAGAAAGAGTCCCCGGCTAGGCTCCAGTGTCGATGTGTGAACGATGGTGAGATCTTGGATCAAAATCCCTTCACCCCTCCACGCCCTGATTTCTTTGTTAGTAAAGGAGGGAGACCAACCTTCCCACCTACTTCTCATGTGCGCACAGAGCAAAGAGCAGGTGAAAAACACTTGCAAAAATAAGTAGCTCTAAGAAAAATTTAGGGGAGCAAAAGCCCAGAGCCAGTTTGGGATGTTGTCATCGTCTTTTATTATGTATCAAATTGTCTTTAACATAAGTTACAACCTGATTAAACTTGATAGACATTTTTTATCTATTTAAGGACACACACAAAAATCTCTTTATATACAATATCTTTTGCCTGGAGTCTAGCAAATATAGTACCTTTCATTGCAGGGTTTCTGCTTAACGTAATAAGCAAAAACAAATGACCAAAAAAATATAAACCAGAGCAAACCCAAATCCCTTAACTACAAATATCAATACTGAATAAAGCATTAAAAACACAAACATAGAATAACTTTTTCGTTTAGAAATGCAGAATGAATACTAAAGTTAGTGGCAAAGAAAACCAAAACAAAACCCCCGCCCCCAAAAACACAGAACCCCGAGAAAATAAGCAACAGTCTTCAGGGGTGAGCTTTCCTGCTCGCGGCCGGGGTGCTGACGCTAGACCATCTCCCGGTTCCTGCGGATGGCGCAGCACAGGATCATGCTGAAGATCATGCCAAATATCTGCCAGACAGGAAGGGGTTGAGGAATCATGTGGCTTTGCTGCGGGAAGGCGGAGGGAGAGGGGAAGACAGGAGACAGGCTGCCCGCTACAAGTGACAAGGGGAAGGTGCCCACGAGGCCAAATGAAGTAAAGGGTGTGAAGCAGGAGAAATGTAAGTTAGACAGTGGAGGGACTGTCTTACAGTCCAGGGGCATTCTGAGTCTGCAGCCATTGGCCACTGCGGGCCGCACAAGCCAGCTCCCCGGGAACCCTCAAGGTGAGCATTCTTAGATGGAACGCTCCAACGCCAGCTATTCCCATAGTGTCTACAGGCCAATACTTGCACTTCCCTCTTTGTGTATGTCTGTGTTCTCTATTCTAGTTTTAAAGGTATTGTCACGCCTTCTACTGAAAGCTGCTGCAAGCCTTTCCTAGACGCAGGGCAGGGGTGTCAACTACCACTCAGACAGGAGGCGATTCTCTCTCTGGGGGAGTCTTTGCAAGGGGCAGAGGAAGGCCATGTCCCCTACAGAGTCCCGTCACTCCCTCGTGGGGGAAGACGGGTGACCCCAGGGAACCTGGCTGGCCCCTGGTGGCTTCTGGGAGCTCCTGACATGAGAGGAGATCGTGGGAAGCTTTCAGTCTCCTTCTGGTTGCCCACCTCTGGGTGTCTTTCTGGCCAGAGTGGGAGGTGAGACAGTTCACATCCATGTTGCTTTTACTGAACTGCTTTCGTGGGGCAAAGAAAAGCAGGTGCACGGTGAAAACACGTTCTTAAGATTACCCCGGGATCACTAACAGGTCCGGGTGATCTACATCCTTGCTGTTCCAAGTGTGGTCCGTGGCCCAGACACAGTGGAATCACCCTACATTTATCCCTGCACCTTAATGGTTATGGGGATGGATTCTGGAGACACAGTGAGTTCAAATCCCACAGATGCTTCACTCCTGACCTCAGAGACTTTGATCAATGAACTCATCCCCTGTCTCTCCGGGCCCGAGTCTGTGAAATTGGAATACGAACAGTTCCCACTTCGTGGATATGGCGAGGCTTAGATTAGTTGATAAAGTAGTTGATTAGTTAAAACAGTGCCTGGCCAGAGCAAGGGCTTGATCAGCCTTAATCACTAAGACTCCCTCCCGACGCCCCCGCACTCACCATCACCACGGCTATCCCGATGCCTACGGCGCCGATGATGTGGAACTTGTTTTGGAAGACCTCTTCGATGGCTTCAGGGCAGGGCTTGTGGGGGCAAACCAAGCAAGACACAGGTCACACACGGTCCTGCTCCGGGCTTCCCCCTCCCCACCACGGCACCCATCTCATACCCGCAGCACTGGTGGTCCCAGAGCAAGGGCTGGGGACTGGCTGGTGGATGGAAAGGAGAACCAGGAGAGAGATGGGAGGTGGGCCCCCAAAACTGGGGCAAGAAATCAGGGAAGGAAGAGGGGTGAGCCCTTGCTTTGCGGTCCATGTCTTATCTGGCCATAGGGTTACCTCCTCTTACTCTGCAGTTTGGACATTCGCTCTAGCTCACAATCATGAGCTGCTCACAAGTCTATAAAGCAGGAGTCCAGGCCTGGGAGCATCGCCCATGCGCGAAGGCTGGAGGGCCCAGTCGCTGCAGGGAGCTAGAACGCTTTGTTATTTCCTTGGCCTCTGTTTTGCTGCCCTTGAGGAAACAAGAGGCCCAGGGCTGGGCAGAAAGGAGATGTGGCCACCTTGGGTCCTTCCCAGGGGGAAGAGGTGTTTCGGAAGCCCTGGGATGCCGTCCTCCCAGAACAAGGGGGCTGAAGGCAAGTCCACTTTGGCAGGATCTGCCCAGAGCAGCTGGGCCGGGCACAAGGGTCTTGCGCGTAAGCTTACCTTCGTCGTGATGCTGTCGATTATGTCCTTCTTGGGGCAGATGTCTGAGATGAACTGTTCCACTCCCCCAGCCAGACCACAGCAGTCCAGCTGCAGAGGCAAGGACAGGGATGGGGGTGGGAGAGATAAATAAAGAGGGACTGAAACAGAGACGTGCACACGCTCGGAAGAAAGGCAAGGAGAAGGGTCTTAGCGAAGCCGGTGTACCGCGTAGTGGATGGCTTTCAGCGTCTCCCGCTGGGGCTCCTCCTTGTTTTTCAGCTTGTTGTAGGTGTCCGTGTAAAATTTCTGGACTTCCTTGATCACCTGGGATGCACAGACAAGAGAGGAGCAGAGATGGCTTCTTTGTGAACAAACGTCACCTGTTCCATCTTGTTCACGTGCAGAGCCACAAATTCCCGGAGCGGACAAGCCACGGGACCAGGACCTCCCCGCCTCGGGGCCTCCGGGGTCCCCCCTAGTCTCCTCCCACATCCTCTAGGAACCGCTCCGGCCATTTCCCCTTCTTTTTGCACCTTTGGTCGGTCCCTTCAGCCCCACTTGGCTCCTGCCCTTCTACCTAGAAACAAAATTAAATTGCCTCAATCTAAGGAACTAAAACCAAAAATCCTACCCCTGATTCGGCTAGTTTCTCAGGCTTCCATCTTTTTTTTCTTCACTCAGAGACTGGGTGACTTTTGACAAATTACCAGACCTCTGTGTACGTGAGTTTCTGCGCACGTAGAACGGAGATTATAATAGTCCCCACCTCAGAGGTTACGGTGAGGATTTAAAGGTGATACTGCATTAAGCCTGCAGCACAGTGTCTGGTGCAAACAGGGAGTAAGCGCCAGCTATTATTTTATAAGATGAAGGAAGTATCATTATGCTTCTGCATCTGGCTGCATCCGGGTTTAAGAATGCCTGTATCCAGTATCTCTCTTCTTTTGCCCCTCCTGCTGAACATGGTAAGACAGCCCTTCCGGAAACCCTGTTCTGATGCAGCCCACCCGGGCCCCTCACTGAGCCCACCCCTCAGCTGTGCTCAGACCCCTTCTTTGCCGGGAAGGCCCAGCCTCCACCAGCTTTCCTCCTGAAATCCTCTCTCTCCTTCCGGGTTTAGGTCAACACCCCTCTCTCTCCGTGAGGCCGGAAGAGTCCCCTTCCCCGCGCTGGCTTTCAAATCCCGCGGGGCTTCTGATTATCAATGACTTCTGTGACACTAGTCAAATGCATGTCTTTCTCCCACACTAGGTGTCAAAGCTCCTTGAAGCGGAGACCACCACCCACGCATCTCTGGACCCCCCAGCGAGCGGGGTACAGCTCTTGGCTGGTGGTGGCACCCATTTAGAGACAAGGGGAGGGAGCGGGGGGGTGTGTCCGGGCCAGACAAAGCCATTTTTCCCTAAGTCGTATTCCACAGAAGTTGAGGGGAGGGCTGCTGAGGTATGAGGGCCAGACACACCGACCCAACAATACTGCCCGGACACCCGCTCCGTGCCAGCGCCGTCCAGGGCACGGGAAGCGCTGCCCGGCACACTCACCCGTCCAGGGTAGTGTGGACGCTCACATGCCCTTCCCTGGGGAGCTCCCGGGACACCCTTCCTTCCACTGCCGTCACCCCAGCCCCCAACTCCCAAGAGACATCATGGGAAAAACCTACCTCATCCTTGTGGGAGTATCCCCAGATGGCCGCGGCTATTTCAATGGCAAATATCACCAAGAGGAAGCCAAAGAACTGGAAGGGAAAGGGCTGCGGTGAGAGAGGCACAGTCCTAGCCGGCCGGCCGGAACACGCATCTGGGGACCCAGCATCTGGGGGCGGGAAGGGATGCCTGGAAGGACGGGAGGGGGTCCACAGAACTGCCAGCGCTCAGCCACGGCCAGGAGGGGAAGGCCGCAGGAGGAGAGGGTGGCACACACCCCAGAACTGATATCTCTAAGGTGTCAACGAAGAGTCAGTGAAAAAACACCCTCACCTGCTCACAAAAACCACAGAGATTTGAGGAAAGGAGGAGGTGAATACAATCTGGAGTTTGGGGAAAACTGTAACACATTTTGAAACAAGGGGAGGCGGAGGTACCTGTGGATTCAGGGGGAAAAAAGCAAAGGTGGTCCTCGACAAAGGGAAAAACAAGCTCCCGGCATTTAGTTGCCTAAGGGCAGCGATAAGACAGAGGCTCCAGAAAGGAAGAGGAGTAGCGTGTCATCACGGGGCCGGGCATGGGGGCAACTACATGGGCACCCCGGGCACCCGCTCTGCCCCGTCCCGCCCCCTGGTCTACGGGATCTCGGGTGGGCACCCGGGGACACTCACCAATCCCAGCATGCACTGGGACTCCTGCACAGCCCCACAGCAGCCCAGGAAGCCCACCAGCATCATGAGGGCTCCGGCTCCAATCAGAATGTAGACTCCTGAGGGCACAGGGCAGAGGACAGGACAAGCAGCTGTTAGCGGGGACGCATAGGTGCTTCCTGACCCCGTTCCCTCTCTGCATGCTTACTGCCCCCGTCTCGGGGGACAAGAGTCCCGAACAGCCTCCTCCCACCTCTCTCTCCTCTGGGACCCACCCGTCAAGCCCCCATTCCCACCTTTTACCCTCAGCCCTCCTGGAAGGTGCCCATGACCCCCGCCCTGGGACAGAGAACATCCACGGGAGCCCCAGATCCTACTCAGGACAGACCGCTCCGGTCTGTCAGCTGTCTCCAGCTGGATGGACCCACTCCCACTAGTTAAATTAGACTCTCCAAACTCGGGCTAACTCCCTGAGGCTCTGATGAACCTCTTGCTCGCCTCTGCCTGACACAAGAGGCTAGGAGAGCAAGCCTTCAGCAGCAAGGGGCTGCATACACGCAGACACCCGCGCCCGGGCGGGCCAGCTCTGCCCCGTCCCCAGAGGGGACGCCTCACCGTCCTGCTGCCTGGTGGCAGCCGGGCCTGCACAATCACCAGCGTCCCAGGGCACGAGAGCCCCGCTCTAGTGCAAAGAACAGCCCGGGTGTCACGAGACCCTTGTTCTGGCTCCAACTCAGCTACTAACTGCTGTGTGACCGTGGGTAAGGTCACAATTTCCTCATTTGTGAAATGAGAAGTTGGTTGCTAGGCAATTTCACTATTTTTTTTTTTTTTTTTTTTTTGGCGGTACACGGGCCTCTCACTGTTGTGGCCTCTCCCGTTGCGGAGCACAGGCTCCGGACGCCAGGCTCAGCGGCCACGGCTCACGGGCCCAGCCGCTCCGCGGCATGTGGGATCTTCCCGGACCGGGGCACGAACCCGCGTCCCCTGCATCGGCAGGCGGACTCTCAACCACTGCGCCACCAGGGAAGCCCTAGGCAATTTCAAAAGATCCCTTATAGCACACCAGCGAGATCCTACAGCTGCAATGCAGTTACGCCAGGTTTTTAAGAGTGGAAAGGATCCTCCTTGCTCGAGGGAAGGTGAGTGACGAGGTTCCTAAGCACTCAGTTGGGGTGTCCGATGGAGAAGGGGCGGTGAAGGGCTCTGGCCTGGGACCGGGGAGCACAGTGGGACGCAGCCCCGGCCCCAGTCATTCCACACTCCCCCAGGGAATGCCCAGAGGGGACCATCGTGCAGTTATATTCTTGAGAAGCACAGCCGACCTGCAGTGACCACCCCCTCCCCCGGTTCCCTTCTCCACCCCCCACTGGCCCCGGCTGCCACCCCCTCCCAGGAAAACTGGCAAAGAAGTCCCAGGCCTCCCTGGCATGCAGGCATGTTCTGTCCACTGCTGGGAGGGGCCTCCTGTCACACGTCGAGAGCCCCAAATGCCTGGGTTTGAAAGCCGGCTCTGTGGCCCTGGGAAGGCCACTTATCTCTCTGTGTAACTGTCTTCCATCTGCAAACTGGGGACAGGAAAAATGCCCAGCGCAAGGATTGCTGTGAGGATTAGGCCCTAGGCTCCAAACGTCCACGACAAGTGCTAGCTACTGCTAATCTTTCTAACTTTCATTTTAAAAATTTTAATCTTTTCATTAAGGTACAGTTGACGTACAATTAGCTACTGTCAATCTTCACAATACGAGGGATGGACGACAGTTGCGAATAATTACGATCGTGACGCCAGTTTCACAGACGCGCTGCTCCCTCCCTGCTGTCCTCCCACTGGGAGCGGGGAGACCTCCCTAAAGTAGGCACGCTTCTTCGCCACGATATACAACGGGACGCTGCGACGACGAGAACGCCGGCAGGTGTCACGGTGATTTCACCGTCCCACATCCGCACCCTCCTCCCGGGCCGGAGCTGTGTAGGCAGCAGACCTCGCAGCGGCCCGCGGCTGAGACTCCCAGGCAGCACAGCGAGGGGCTCACACAAGGGAGCGTTTGTCCTCTGCCCGTCCCCTCCCTACATCTGTCGTGATGTCAAGTCACGTGGCCTTGCTGGCAAACCCCGATGAATATGGGTATTGTTCCCCTGCACGCCCGGCCCAGACTGGGCAAGGGGACAAATGCAGCTTGTCCTGGAGTCAAGTCCCATCCTGCTAGGTCGTCCACTCTGTGGGGCCGCCGGCCGCACTTGGGGGGGCAGGCCCGCCCCGCCCACACGCGGGCACCGCAGGAGAGGTGGCAGCGCTTTCGGGTCTGGGCTCTGCCCTGGGGGCCCCGGGGAGCGGGGGCAGGAACACGGCCCCCGTTTCTCCCCGTCTCCTCGTCTCTCCCCACTGGGGCGAAACAAAGGATGAGGTCCCTCCTTTGAGCTCCGTCAAAGGGGCTGGATAAACAGGGGGTATCAAGAGATACGAGCACATAAAGTAGAGTTGAGGGGGGATGATCACATCACACAGACGCGTTTTCTCTCCGTCCAGATCCCAGCCTGGCCAGGCAACCCTGGCAGGAGGCAGGGCAGGCTGGCGGCCCCAGAGAGCCGCTCAAGGAAGAAGCATTTCCCACGCAGAGAAAACATTCTCCTAATGGGCCTGTGGGTTCACATTAAATAGTCGATCTTGGGCTCAGCAGATGAAGATTTTAGGACCAAGGGTCCTGGTTTTGAATCTTGCTCAGACAGCTGCAAGATCGGGGGTGTCTTGGCTTCGCCCTCTCCATCCAGTGGGGGATACAGATGAGCAATTCCTTGGAGGCTGTCTGTTGATGGGGATTTTGGACAGCAGCTGTCAAGCCATAGGGCGGCTCGGCTATGAGGAGCAACCCCAGAAGCCTTCCCTCCACTGCAGGGTGAGGGCTTCCCCTTGGACAGGCTCCGCCTGGTCTACACCCCGAGCTTGTGAGCAGGGGCTGATGGTGATAAATGACAAAGCATTCCCCTTTATAAAACAAGTGGATGTTAGCCTTCAGTCTGACTCATGGAAAAAGTTATTTGTCACGGAGCCTTCTCTGGAATGACTGTATTCATTTGCTTAAGGGCTGTTTATTTTGCTTTTTTCAGGCTGACATTATAGGCCTCGTCCAAAAAAAAAAAAAAAAAAAAAAAGCAAAAAAAAGCCTTTAGTGAAGCAGTAGCATCTGCCGTGTCCTTGACACAAAAGCCTTCTTTTTCACCTGTTTACTGGGGATCTTGGCCTCGGGAAGGCAGGGGACACATCAGCCTCTCGCCATCACCCCCATCCCATCTTGCAAACAGTGCTCCCCACACCCGTTTGTGTGCAGAACAAAATCTGGCAGAGCCCCTGGCCTCCACTTGCTGAGAACAGTTTATTGTCTCCAAATAAGTCAAGCAGGGGCTCCGAGGAACCCTAAGTCTGCTCCCTGGTGGCACTCTCCCAGCCCCTGTCCATCCCACTGAGGGCTGGACCAAGGACTTAAGAAGGGCTGCTGGCCTGGGACCAAGAAGAAGAAGTTCCCCAATTTGTTTGCAGCCTGGGATTATGGATACTGTTGACGGCCTGAATCTCCAGGGCCCGAATCGGAGAGAAGGCCCATATAAGGCTGTCAGCAGTTCTGGATCCACTAGAGACTGTTCTGAACGTTGCAAAGTTTCTTCCCTCGCTTCTCTGTCTGATTATGCGTTCGTTCTCTACTTTGAAAGCTGTGGCCCCGCTGGAGAAAAGACACCCCTGGGTCCTTCAGGTTTCCTGAAGGGTCAGCTGCATGGCCAGGCTGGCCTGTGGGCTGCCCTGCAGATGGCTTGTGCTCAAGTGCAAGGGACCGTCACCCCATGATGTCAGGAAGAGCAGCCGGGATGGAGCTGGCACTCTCTGCTGGAAGAGGGGCTGTGGGTCCATGCAAAGGCTGATGTCACAGCCCGAGGGGGAAGGGGACACAGAGAACGAAGCCTCCTTGGCCCTCTGCCCGGGGATGACAATTATTCAGTTGCCCAAAGCACTCGGCGAAGCGCGGGGCCCAGCCAGGCCCAAGTGGTCAGTCGCTGACTGTGTTCTCTGTGATGTCACTTGCATGACCCTCCAAGCCCTGGGCTTCTGCCAGCAGAATGAAGTCTTCAAAGCTGAGCCCTTTCCCAGGAAGGGGGTCCAGTGCAGAGGGTTTGTATCTGTCTATGAGAGCTCAGGGGGCAGCGGCCACTGGTCCCTGAGTAGGGGTTGCTGTGTCTCTTTGGGATGTGCCTTCAGACCAGCTCCTGGTCACCTCAGGTAGGACCACGGGCCATCAGGACGCCTCAATGACCAGGAGACCTGAGTCCTGGGAGATTCCTGGAGGCAGGCCTGGCCCCTCTGGCTGTATGCTTGTCACTCCCTTGCCACCTGCCTGACTTTCCTACCTGTCACCTGCTGGGCTGCTGGTGCCGGAGGCCTGTCTCCCCTGACCACAATTGGGGCGAAGTCAAAAGGCCTAGGGAGGGACTTCCCTGGAGGTCCAGTGGTTGGGACTCCATGCTTTCACTGCCGAGGGCCCAGGTTCAATCCCTGGTCGGGGAACTAAGATCCCATAAGCCACGAGGCCAAAAAACATAAAAATAAAGAAGAGTGGATATATGTATAACTGACTCACTTTGCTGTACACCTGAAACTAACACAACATTGTAAATCAACGACTCCCCAAAAAAAAAAAAAAAAAAAACCCCACACAGAATGAGACAGAGTCCTAGATAACAAGACAGAAACTGGTCGTTAGAAGCGACCAGACGTATGGAGCCAGGCACCTGCAGAGCATGGTGAGGCAGGGGACTCGCTCTAGGACAATGCCACACGCTTGCACACACCTGCCCCCAGGTCTGCTCTCCCCGCGGAGGGTCCCCAGCTCCCTGTTGTGACGTGACATGGAGATCAAGGCCTGCCCTCAGCCCCTGCCCCTATCCTGCAGTTCCACTGTCTCAGCTCACAGGGTGGCCTTCCAGCCCTGCCGAGGCCGCTGAAAACCTCACAAAAGAATGCTCTAGCTAAACAAGTCAGGGCCCTATGGAAACCTGCTCCCTAAAAACTCTGTGTGTACTTTTCAATGTACTTTTTTTTTTTTTTAAACTTTATTTATTTTTGGCTGCTTTGGGTCTTTGTTGCTGTGCTAGGGCTTTCTCTAGTTGTGGCGAGAGGGGGCTACTCTTCGTTGCGGTGCGGGGGCTTCTCCTTGCGGTGGCTTCTCTTGTTGCGGAGCACGGGCTCTAGGCGCGCGGGCTTCAGTAGTTGTGGCACGTGGGCTCAGTAGTTGTGGCTCGTGGGCTCTAGAGCGCAGGCTCAGTAGTTGTGGCGCACGGGCTTAGTTGCTCCGCGGCATGTGGGATCTTCCCGGACCAGGGATCGAACCCGTGTCCCCCGCATTGGCAGGTGGATTCTTTTTTTTTTTTTTTGCGGTATGCGGGCCTCTTACTGTTGTGGCCTCTCCCGTTGCAGAGCACAGGCTCCGGACGCGCAGGCTCAGCGGCCATGGCTCACGGGCCCAGCCGCTCTGCGGCATGTGGGATCTTCCCGGACCAGGGATCGAACCCGTGTCCCCCGCATTGGCAGGTGGATTCTTTTTTTTTTTGCGGTATGCGGGCCTCTTACTGTTGTGGCCTCTCCCGTTGCGGAGCACAGGCTCCGGACGCGCAGGCTCAGTGGCCATGGCTCACGGGCCCAGCCGCTTCGCGGCATGTGGGATCTTCCCGGACCGGGGCACGAACCTATGTCCCCTGCATCGGCAGGCGGACTCTCAACCACTGCGCCACCAGGGAAGCCCCAGGTGGATTCTTAACCACTGCGCCACCAGGGAAGAGCGTGTGTGTGTGTGTAGTTTAAAAAAAAAAAAAGTATGCTGTACTTTTCTTTCCCTTACTTTCTTTCTGACAATAGGGAGACATGCCCTAAAAAACCCCAACTAACACCACCACCAAAAAGAGATGAAGGCAGGGAAACCATCCCCAGACCCAGGCACCTGCAGGGCCACCAGCTGGAGGCTGGCCCTGGGAGGCGGGAGGGGGTCATGCACCACTGGCCCCTGCGTTCTTCCTGAAGGTCTGGGTGATAATGCTCTTCAGACTGTTTGCTCTGTCTTTTTTTAAAAAATAACTTCTTTGGTGGGTGGAAAGGAAGTGACCAAACTTACACTTTGAGCCTGATGACGTGACAGCATCCTCCTAAAAATAGGGGGCTGCTTTTGTTTCTCGCAAATGAAGTGTTTCCTATCCTCCAACTAGGCAAGGGGAGAGGCGAGGGGATCTGTGAGCTGACTCAGAAACCAGGGAACTGCCTCAGACAGGCCCCGGCCCTCCCACTCCTGTTAGAGGTGCTTACACTGGCAATATGCTGGTGAAAAGTGACGGAAAAATGCTAGAAAAAGATGCCAAAGGACCCATGTGCAGAAAGAAACCTGCTAAATCTATTTATCTTCAAACTGGAAGCCTTTGCCCTAAAACAAAATCACTTTAGAAAACAGATAAGACTTAACATGCATGGCCTGTGCCCCAGCGCAGGGGTCTGAGGGGCTGGTGTCTCTTCTAGTCTCTCCTATTAATCTGAATGTTATCCAGGAGGCAGGTCCTCTGGGTCTCTGAGCCCCTGTCTGAACCGTGGGGGAGATGCTCCCCCTCTCCTTCCCCTGGCTCTCTGGGTCCCCAGGACAAAGTTTTTTAAAATAAAGAAATGAACAAGCCTTCTTAGACATGAAATTCAGAGACAAGAACAGAGGTTCTGAAACCCTCCAGGCTGGCAGCAGCTTTGGCAGAGCTGACTTCACAACAGAGAATGGTCCCAGTGCCAGGCTCGGTCAGCTTGGGAAAAGAAACCACATCAGTCAAATGCAAATGCGTGGGGGCACAGCTACACAAAAGCACAGCTGGAAAAGGACCCGACTGGCAATGCAGCTAGAACAAAAGTGTCCCCCGCCCCCCAGCCCAAGTCCTTGGATCAACATGGACTCTCCACGGCTGGAGGGAACAGCAAGTTCCCCCCCCCTCACCTGTGTAGAAGCTGGAATTATTATTCTCTTGCTCGAAGATGCTCTTGGTCTGCGAGTCGAATCGGAGCCATAGTCCGACGGCAAGGACTGCGATCCCGGCAAGCTGCAAGACACAGAGGACGTGGGCGTGAGCCTGGCCGTCGGGAACAGCGCGGTGCCCTATCTCAGGTGAGCCGCCCTTGGCCTCTGCCCCTCACGGGGCACCTGGAAGAAGCAGCAGCCAGGTGGGGGTGGGAGCAGGGGATCGAGCCATTTGCTAAAACTACCGGCCAGTTGGGAATAAACAATCGTCTACCAGCAGTACAGGGAGGGATACCTCGTGGACAACAGAATATTATACAGCCGCGAAGATGAACCAGCCACAGTTTGTACAATCCCACGAGTGCATCTCGCAATGTTAATCAGAAGAAGCAAAAAGCACCGAACACGTACAATACAATTCCATACAGTTAAAAACTCTTGTTTAGGAGTGCACGTATATCATAACAGAAGAAGAAGGAAGTGATGATCATAAAGTCCAGTGAGTGGTGGTCTGTAGGGAGGGCGGGGTTTCTGATGAGGGAACAGCACTGCGGTGAGGGAGGGGGGTGGCGGGTCTAGGGCACTGGCAATAGTCTAGCTTTTTTTTTTTTTTTTTTTTTTTTTGCGGTACGCGGGCCTCTCACTGTTGTGGTGTCTCGCGTTGCGGAGCACAGGCTCAGCGGCCATGGCTCACGGGCCCAGCCTCTCCACGGCATGTGGGATCTTCCCGGACCGGGACACGAACCCGTGTCCCCCACATCGGCAGGCGGACTCTCAACCACTGCGCCACCAGGGAAGCCCAATATTCTAGCTTTGACTTGGGTGGTAGTGGCCTGGATATTCACTTCACAATTATCCTTCACACTGTGTTTTCTGCACTCCTCTGTACGTATATACCAGACAATAAAAAAAAAGAAAAAAAAAAATCGCCCAATGCGTAGGTACCTCCCTGGGCTGTGAGGGCAGCTGTGATTCCAGACTAAACCATACAGCTCAGTGAAACCTACCCACATCTGGCACCTCTCTCTTCACACAGGGAAGCCTAACAAGCTGACCCACCCGACTCCAGGCTTAGGTGGACATTTACTTATGGGTGACCCTTGTAGACGTCAGACAAGAAGTCTCCAGAGGGCTGTCTGATCCTATAATTGAGTGAAAATCCTATTTCATAGGTGGGCAAGTTGAGATACTGGACCCTAAAGGGCAGACTCTCCCAGTAAGGAAAGACGGAGGCATCCATCCTGGCCCGTCCGGCACTGCTGAACTTGACGCCGGGGAGGAGGCCCCCTGCCAAGCCCCGCCAGGCCAGCTGAGCTCCCCTCCCCACTGCTGCTGGCCTGTACCAGGGCTGGATGGGGTGAGTCACAGGCTGTGGGTGGTGGCCGGCTGGATGAGGGTACGTGGGCTCAGGGCCAATGCCCAGCCCCAGGTGTCGCTGGCCCACCCTCCTCAATAGAGGCACCCTGTGTCAGAACCCTCCTCCCCAGGGAGCTGGGTTCTTTGCCCCAAGGGCCAGGACAGCCTGCAGTACAGACAGGCCTCTTCTCTCTCTCCGCTTCTCTCCTTTTCCCATGACTTTGCACCGGGTTTGGACGATCTGGGTGGAGAGTGGAGAGAGCCACCGTGGGAGGGACGACCCAAGACTTCACACTGCGGTAGAGTTAAAACCTTGTCTGCAGGGAATTCCCTGGCGGTCCAGTGGTTAGGACTCTGTGCTTCCACTGCAGGGAGGGCGCAGGTTCAATCCTGGTTGGGGAACTAAGATCCCGCATGCTGCCTGGCACGGCCAAAAAAAAACCACCCTTGTCTACGCCCGTAGTGGTGTCCACAGTGAGGGTCTGGAATGCCTTACAGTTCTGTCGCTTCAGTTCTCCCATCTGGCAAACAGGCATGGTGAGCTCGGATGCTCTGGTTCAGTCTGGGTTCTCCTGACTCTCAGGATCTCTTAGAACAAGGGCCCAGCTGGGAGATCTTGGTGCACTGGGGACTAAGACCCAAGACCCTGGGGTCTAGCTCCCCTGGAGTCTTGGAGAGTTATAAGAAAGAAGGTAGTAGTTCCTCCTTCACCACCCCCAACACAAGTAGGCCCAATCAGATTCCTGGAAAATGGAAGACGGAGGCCACTGGCTTCTTTGGGAATATGAAAGCATTAACCTGAAAAGCCTGGAGGCTGGAGCTTCACACGCACTTGCAAGTAGTCCTAGATTGTGGTTAGTGCTGAGCCACAAGCCCTGGCCTCAGTCTCCCCTCTCGCCCTTATCTTGGCGGGGCTGTCGCTGAGAGCACCTGGGCCTGAGAGAGCCATGTCCTTTCACGTCCTTTCTGCTCTAGGCTGCCTGCACTTATCCAAGGATCGTCCTCCAGTCATTCTCCCTGTGGATAAAGTTCCTCATCCACCCCTTACTCTGCTGGAAATATTCTTAAACGAATCACCACAAAAAGAACAAAAAACAATCCCATTCAAAAGAACGAAGCTGCAAAAGATGATGATGTAAAGACAGTGGTTCTGCTCAAAACAAACAAAAGAAGATGATGACAGCTCCACTCTGCCCAGAAGCTTCTCAGGCCAGGAGCTGAGTCTCTTTGGGAGTGATCCCACGCACAGGTAACAGCACCCAGACGAAACTTCCGTTTTTAGTTTTGAGGCTCCTGAGCCAGTCATTTACCTTCTACCTGGTCCACACGCACAGGTGGCAAGAAGAACCCTGTGTGGAGAACAGTGTCCCAGAAGGACCCACCCCGGCCAAGGACAAGGCCAGATACAGGAGAGGAGTCCAGGGTCCTGCCACATCTGGACACCACCCCAGACCTAACATCAGGAGGAAGGCAAAGTGGCTGGCTCTGTAGAAGTGGAAAAAGCATGGGACTTCCCTGGCGGTCCAGTGGTTAAGACTCCGTGCTACCTCTTATGCCTGAAAACTCACCATGAGCGAGGAGGAAGGTTCAAGAAAGCCAGGAAGAAGGGAGGACAGGGGCGGGACTGGGAGGCTCGGTTCACCAAAATCACAGAGAAGTGAGCACTGCTGGCCGTTCTGTTTGAATTACTGAGTTAACTGGCCTGAAGGGATGTTGCGCCAACAGCTGCCCCGTTTTCTGTGACGCTATTGGAGAAACTGCTTCGGTTGGCTGGGGGTCACAGGGCCATGACAACCACTTAACAGTGGCCTTCCCGGGCGTGCAGGCAGTGCTATCCGGGGAGCTCAGAGCACTTCCCAGGAGGGCACACTTTTCGGTGTGTGCACAAAGGGGTCCCCTAGCCCCCCACCTGGCTCTCATCCCCAGCTATTTGAGTCCTAGGAAAAACCAAACAGGAATGACCAGCAAGCACCAAGAAGAGCTTTAACCTTTAAAAAGGGTGCCACTCCAATGTTCAAAGCAGCTCTATTCACAATAGCCAGGACACGGAAGCAACCTAAGTGTCCATCGACAGATGAGTGGATAAAGAAGATGTGGCCCATATATACAATGGAATATTACTCAGCCATAAAAAAGAATGAAATACTGCCATTTGCAGCAACATGGATGGACCTAGTGATTATCATACTAAGCAAAAGTAAGTCAGAAAGAGAAAGACAAATACCATATGATATCACTTGTATGTGGAATCTCAAATAGAACACAAATGAACTTATTTACGAAACAGAAACAGACACACAGACATAGAAAACAAATGGTTACCAAAGGGGAAAGGGGATGGGGAAGGGATAAATTAGGAGTTTGGGACTAGCAGATACAAACTACTACGTATAAAAGAGATAAACGACAAGGTCCTACTGTATAGAACAGGGAACTATATTCAATATCCTGTAATAAACCATGATGGAAAAGAATACGAAAAACAATATCTACATATGTATAACTGAATCACTTCGCTGTACACCAGAAACTAACACAACATTGTAAATCAACTGTACTTCAATTAAAAAAAAAAAAAGGGTGCCAGCCAGTTATTGAGGGACTCCATAAAATAAGGAAATAGGGGTCTGGGGGACCAAGAAGTTGATGGTTTCCTCCAGGGTTAATGAAGAGCATGTAGCAGGAATTCAGCCACACAGAGGCCACGGCTGCAGCCCACCTCTTACCCATCATGGCGGGACTAGAGTGCACGGGCCGAGGATGCTCAGACAATTCCCTGCTCACGGGGTCCCTGAAAGAGGGCACCAGACCAACCGGTCTGGTGGGGACAGAAGCAGAAGTAGGAGTAGAAGGTACAGCCCTTCCACGCCCAGCCCCAGGCTCTGCCCAGTGAGCCTGGTTCCTGCTTTCCAACAAAAGCCAAAGGGACACATTCCGCCTTCAGGCCAGAAGAGGTCCCACCCATTTGATATCCCAGGGAAAAAGGACAGTTTTCCCCATCGTTTCATTGGAGATTTCTTTATTTCCTCACGCACGCTCAGTTTCTTCTTAGAAGATGGGCCAGGAGAAAAACAAGAGACAAAACCTAACCTGCGGACATTCTACAAAATACTTGACCAGAAGGTCTCAAAACCGCCTGGGTCATGAAAAATGAGGACAGACAGAAACTGTCACAGGCCAGAGGAGATGGAGGAGACAGGACACTCGTCATGTGGTATTGTGGGTGGGATCCTGGAACAGAAAGGGGACCCAGCTGGAAAACCAGGTGAAATCCGAGTACGTCTAGCTTAGTGAAGAGTCACGTACCAGTGCTGGTTTCTGAGCTATGACAAATGTGCCCTGGGAACAGAAGCTGTGAACAGGAGGGGAGACGGGGAGGAGTACAAGGGGACTCTCTCTGTAGCATCTCTGCAACTTTTCTGTACCTCTAAAGCTGTTCTAAAACTCTGTGTGTGTGCGTGTATGTGTGTAGTGTGTGTGTGTATGGTGGGGCCTCTCCTTCAAAGCTTCCTGTCTCCTTCAAGAACCTGCTCCATTAATCCACCTCTTTCCTGCCTCTGTTGTGTGTCTCGGCTACTGTTTCACATTAAAAAAAAATTTAATTTAATTTATTTTTTATACAGCAGGCTCTTTATTAGTTATCTATTTTATACATATTAGTGTATATATGTCAATCCCAGTCTCCCAGTTCATTCCACCACCCCGCCACTTTCCTCCCTTGGTGTCCATACGTTTGTTCTCTACATCTGTGTCTCTACTGCTGCCCTGCAAACCGGTTCATCTGTACCATTTTTCTAGGCTCCACATATATGTGTTAATATACACGATATTTGTTTTTCTCTTTCTGACTTACTTCTGCCAACACACATGGGCAGGTCTGTCTATCCTAAAAAAACCCAGAAAGCAAACCGTCTCCGCCTCCTACTGCACTGCCCCTCCTGGCTGCTCTGTGCTTTAGACACCGAGCTTGTAGCTAAACCACCTCCAAGTCCTCACTCAGTAAGGAGTCCCCATGGGGCCCCCTGCCCTTCATGGACAGTGGCCGTTCCTCTGAAAGGCTCAGAAGGCTTGGGCTGTCACCAAGTGTTAGGGCTTCGACTCCATCCTCGCACTTTTGGATCTCTCGGCAGTAACAACATTGAACCCTGCCTCCTTCTCCTCTGCTCCTTAGATGGAATCCCTCAAAGTTTCCCAAATAAGTCTCGTAAATCCCGCCTCAGCTGGAGGGAGCCCCTCCTCCTGGAAGGCTGTCCCCGCCACCACCGAGGCCAGCTGCTTCCCCACCAAGACGTCCTCAGCTTCCTCCCCCAGCATCCTCCCTCCCTCCCTCCCTTCCTGTTTACACGCTCCTGGACGGCAGGATGACTTCCCGGTCATTTCAGTAGCTCCCCTGCACCCCATCCATACTTGTGACCAAACAGTCATTAGTAAATCATTATTCGATAAGTGAAGGATGACTTCAATGAAAGAGAAGCTCTGAAGCCCATCAGAATTTCCTCTCCTGGGTCCTCTCACCTTGGACAAGCCTCCTTTCCCATGGTCTTGTCATCCAGACCCATCTTCCAACATCTCCCAACAAGGGTCAGAAACTACAAAGAGCAACTACTTGCCCAGAATAAATACTGAGAAAGAGCCATGAGGGTATGTGATGAATGTTACAGTGAGATTTAGGGGCACGTCCACATCAAGTCTTTTGGAAAATGAGGGTTTATAAAAAGTCCATGCCTGCCCTTCTGTGTTCACTGCCCACCGAAGCCCAGTTAGACATTTTTTTAATGCATTCGTGTTTTACTTAATAATACTTTCTTAAAGATGACTAGATATAATTAAAGTAAACCTTTAACATACATAGCTTTGGATATTATTATACTTTTAATAGCAATATTCAAGTGGTGATGGGTCTTTAATTCTTTCACTCTAAAATATATGTGGCCGGACTCCCCTGGTGGTCCAGTGGCTAAGGCTCCCTGCTTCCAATGCCCGGGGGCCTGGGTTCAATCCCTGGTAGGGCACTAAGTCCCGCATGCCGCAAGTAAAGATCCCCATGCCGCAATGAAGATCCCGCGTGCCGCAACTAAGACCCCACGAAGCCAAATAAATAAATAAATAAATAAATAAATAAATAAATAAATATATATATATATATATGTGATGTTTTAGATGTCTGGCGATAGGTGTTAAATTCATCACTCTAGAATATCTGTGAATTTATGATTCTGAAGTTTTTCTGGATGACAGATGTTTTGAGAATTGGGTGAAAGTCTCAGAAAAAGTCTGAAAAGCATCGCTATAATTTTCCATACAACCTCTAGAGTTCACAGACACTCTTGAAACCATTCATAAAACCTGGAGTGTATGGATTCCACATTGTGAGTACTTGGATAGACCCTCCAATCCTTGACGGCGGATGCCAGCTTCAGGAGGCGTGAAAGCCCAGCCCCGCCCCGGGCGGGCCCAGCTTCCTGTCCTGTCCTCTCCTCTCCCCTGGCTGAAAGCACAACACGCCCAAGGCACCCACGCAGAGATGGGGATTTCAGTGAGTCACACCAGACTCATAGGGACAGGCCCAGAAATCTTACACTAAAACACAAACCTGGGGTTAAAGGAGAGGCCTCCAATTCCAACAGGCGAATTGAAAACAAATCCTAAGCGCAGTGTTACTTAGGGGCACCTGGCTTCTCTGGACCCCCTGCCGAGTTTGCACAGCCAATTCCAGCTGGGGCCCCAGGAACGAAGTGTGCAGAAAGGCTGGAGGTGACGAGGAGGTGACACAGAGGAAAAGGGCAACCGGCTGACTGCAGAGGTTTCAGAGTGTGTGTGTGTGTGTGTGTGTGTCTGTGTGTGTGTGTGTCTGTGCGCACGCGTACCTGTCGCCTTGCATCCCATCCCTCAGGTGGAAGGAACCATGTCTCCCCGTGGGGCAAACCGCACTTCAAAGAAAAACCCTCCCAAGGCAAACACATTGGGTGGTCTTGGGTTGGCCCTCTTTCCCCTCGGTCCCCTCTGTCTTCTGTAATATGACCTGACCGGTCACACATGTTTTAAAAGGACAGAATACTCGTGGACGCTTTCTCCATCCAGCTGTCGTAGCCCAGAAGTGCAGGGCAGATCATTCTCCACAAGCAGTTTCCTTTGAGGCTGACCTCAGACTGCAGTGCTCCCATCTGCCACTTTGGAAGCGGCTGGGGGTGGGCGGTGGTGACAGGAGGGGGTCGGGGGAGAAGGCAGTGCTTCCTTTCCTTTGTCCCACTGTCCTTCTGTGAAGCCCTGGCTACTTGGTGACTTTGGTCAAAGGGATGCAGCAGACTTTTTAGTAAGGGACAGGTAGCCTGACAGAAAGAACAGTGGGCGAGAAGCAGGGGTGCCCTAGCTCTGCCCCCTGTCACTTGCACACTGGTGCCAGCCACGGGGTGATGTGAGAATCACCTGGCAGAGTTCTAAGCACGTATCCGCCACCGCTCCGTCCTGGGGTACCTGAGCGCTCCCAGGAGAACGCACATCTCTGCTGAGACTGGCTGCATGTGTGGACAGTGGCGTGGCCTCTGGGCCTGACTCCAGCACTGCCACCTGGGAGCTGTGGGACGCTAAGCACTCTCCGTAGCTTCTCTGAACCTCAGGGTCCCCGTTTGTAAAGAAAGAGCTTGATACTTGCCTGCCTTTGACCCGGGAGGGTGAAGGGGAAGATTAAATGAAGCGACGCGTGTAAAACACTCTGAACCGTGAGTGCTAGAGCCAGCCAGATTCCGTGGGGAATATAACGAGGACAACAACAATAATAAACCTTGCGAACGACACGAACACAGAAGTGGGGATATTCACAGCTCTTGGCGGCCTCAGCTGGGTGTCCTCCTCTGATCTGAGGAGGCGTCCGGGTAGGCACACGGTGATCGAGGATAGTGGGGGTCTGTCTTCTGTGGGTCTGTGTGAGCGCGGTGTGCTGGGGGAGATGCCTCCAGAGCTGCACTAGCACCAGCCGGGATGGGGGGAGAGAAGTGGGGCGGGGGGGGGGGGTAAGGGACACGGTTGGCCGAGAGTAGTGGAGGCCTCTGTCCTTCCTGGGATCCCAGGCCGCTTCTGTGAGCGAATTCACGCTGCAGGAAGCAGTTACTGAAGGAGCAGATCACACAGAGGGAGGGGATTTGACCTCTTTACTTCCTTCCTTCGGTAAGATCCGTATCAGCCCTGGATTTTTTGGTTAACATACTGGGCTTGGGAGACCTCAGCATAGCTGCCCCTGACCACCCAGGAAGCCACAGAGGGTGAACCCTGAGGATGCAAGCTGCCTTACCACGCACGCCTGATGGAGCCTCGGGAGTGCAGATAAGGGCCTCTGTGTTCACACGGCCGGGCCACCTAGACCTGTGGGCTCCGGCCTCACCCATCTCCATGGCAACCCTGGCTCAGCACAGAGTGCCAAGCCTGATGGGCTGATTCACCGTCAGGAGCCTGGGCCGGGCACTGCTGGCAAAGAGCAAACAGGAGCCGGCTTCCCAGTGCCTCTCTCACCCTCTCCCGGCACCCTCCTCCCCCGAGCTGCTGTCTCTGGAAGGATGAGGCACTTGGGCAGGAGCAGAGGTCTTGCAGTCCCGCCCTCTCCAGGCCCGCCGCACAGGATAACAACAGCGAAAACCAAACTCTACGCTCATCAGAAAAACACTGCCATGACTTGCTTTCCTTAAGGATCACAAGTAAAACCGTTGGGGACTTCCCTGGTGGCGCAGTGGTTAGCACTCCGCGCTCCCAGTGCAGGGGGCGGGGGGTGGGGTTGGTGGTTCGATCCCTGGGCCAGGGAACTAGATCCCCCATGCATGCCACAACTAAGGAGCTGCCTGCCGCAACTAAGGAGCCCACGTGCCGCAACTAAGGAGCCGGCAAACCGCAACTAAGGACCCTGAGAGCTGCAACTAAGGAGCCCACCTGCAGCAACAAAGGAGCTGCCTGCCGCAACTAAGGAGCCCGCGTGCCGCAACTAAGGACCCTGCGAGCTGCAACTAAGGAGCCCACATGCCACAACTAAGGAGCCGGCAAACCGCAACTAAGGACCCTGAGAGCTGCAACTAAGGAGCCCGCCGGCTGCAACCAAATAAATAAATAAATAAATAAAATAAAAATTAAAAAAACAAAAGTAAACTGTTCGTTCATGGCAGAACTGAAAGATGCCAACAGGGCACATTACTCACGTTAGTTTTCTTAGAGATGAACAGAAAAGCCCCGGGGATCACAGTCCTGAAGAACAACTGTCCCCCACCTTCCCCGTGAGTATGATCATTCTGGGGGCCATCTCGTCCCCGTGGGGTTTCTTCTGAGCTGCACATCTACAGAAGCCTGTATCCTCAAAGGTCACTGGGAGACTTTTTTCTAGGCCAGAGGTTCCCAACACGTGGTCCCCAGACCAGCCGTAGTGGCAGCAGCATCACCTGCAAACTCGTCAGACGTGCAAACTTGTCCCCGTCCTGGACTTATTCGATGAGAAAACCAAGTGAGGTGAGGCCCAGCGATCTGTGTTTTTTTTTTTTCTTTTCTTGGCCACGCTGCGTGGCATGTGGGATCCTAGTTCCCCGACCAGGGATCAAACCCGAGCCCACTGCAGTGGAAGCATGGAGTCCGTAACCACTGGACTGCCAGGGAAGTCCCAGCAATCTATGTTTTTTTTATTTCCCGGTACGCGAGCCTCTCACTGTTGTGGCCTCTCCCGTTCCGAGCGCAGGCTCCGGACGCGCGGGCTCAGCGGCCACGGCTCACGGGCCCAGCCGCTCCGCGGCACGTGGGATCCTCCCGGACCGGGGCACGAACCCGCGTCCCCCGCGTCGGCAGGCGGACTCCCAACCACTGCGCCGCCAGGGAAGCCCTATGTTTTTAACAGGCACCCCCAGATGATTCTGCTGCCCACTCCGGTTTCAGAACCACTGCTCTAAGGCTTTCATTTAAACACTGAACAATTGGAGGAATGGAAAAGCTCTTTCTGGGGGTTCTGAACCCAGAGACCAGCTTTTGAAACGCTAGTGCCAAAGGGCATGAAGATAAGGAGCAGGGGTGTGAGCCTCCCCTGGGTGCAGGGCTCCTGCTGGCACTGGGAAGCCAGGGAGGGAGACTGGGGCTGAGGACCACCTTGGCTGCTGAATGGTGACAGCTAAGGGGGAGGATACAGGACAGGTAAGCAGGAAGGAAGCAAGAGGTAATAAAGACAGATACTGTCTAGACAACGCCCTCCTGAAACCACTGAGTGGGGAAGTCACAGTAAATGCTCAAGTCGGAACCTGCATTTGGCTTCCCCATGTGCCTCCAGCCACAGACTCACCTGGTGAACCCTCCTCCCCCAGACGCCAAAATGAGTCGGCAGACCCTGTAGCAGGCGCTCTTGGCAAAAACCTCCCCAATTTCTGCAGCCTACGTTCTCCCCGGAAGTGGACTCTTCCTCAAATCACCCCCAATTCTAGGAAAAGAACATTAAAAAAAAAAAAAGAACACATGCAGAGGCTGATGGTCAATGACCTTGTAGGTTTATCTAGAGTTACTGTTGATTTGACTGTGGCAGGCTTTTCTGTCCATTAGTAACTCCTCCAGAGGCCAGGAAAAGGAAAATAAATAATATAATAATAGTAGCAGGGCTTCCCTGGTGGCGCAGTGGTTACGAATCTGCCTGCCGATGCAGGGGACACGGGTTCGTGCCCCGGTCCGGGAAGATCCCACATGCCGTGGAGCGGCTGGGCCCGTGAGCCGTGGCCGCTGAGCCTGCGCATCCGGAGCCTGTGCTCCGCAACGGGAGAGGCCACAACAGTGAGAGGCCCACGTACCGCAAAAAAAAACAAACACAAAAACACAATAATAGTAGCAGTCACTCTTTACGAGTACTCACTCGTGTCCTACATCGCAGGAGGTGATTTAAGTATATCATCTCATTTAACCTGCTCGGCACACTTACTTTATAGGTGAAACAGAGAGGTTAAGCAACTCGCTCAAAAAGACACAGCCAGCAAGAGGCAGAGCTGACTCTGAACCAGATCCATGCGGCCAGCGGCTCAGAGCCGCACTCTTTCCAACACTGCTCCCTCCCTGCCAGCTGGTGAATGGGAAGAATGGGAACCCCCAAGAAATTTTCTGGGGAGTGGGGGACAAGAGTCTGGTCTGGACACCTTGAATTTGGCAAAAAGATGCTCTGACCTAAACCTTACCCTGCCTGCTGGCTAGACGAGCCCAATTTAGGGCATCAATGCCAGCCAAGGCCAGGGCCAAGGGAGGGAACTACCACGGACTCATCCTTTGGGTCTGTTCTCTCTCTCCCCTCCCCCTCTCCCTCTGGTGAGCATGGGACAGGTGGTGGCCTCAAAAGCCCACCCTCAGCGGGTGCCAGGGGAAATGAACCCTTCAGGGCCAGTTCTGTCTTCCCGTCTTTGCTTCCCAAGGTGTCCATACAGAAGCAATGGTGACTTTGGCTCTGTCCCCTCTGGGACCTGGCTTCAAGGTGTCAAAAAGTTCTCCATAAGAGGGATCCAGCCCTTTTGGGAAGCAGGAGGTGAGCGCTGAAGGAGAGGTGCCGAGGCCGCCCCTCTTGGGCAGATTCCACAAGAGGGGCGGGCCCCTGTCAACTGGGTACTCTTATGGGCCACTCCAAGCAAAGCCCCAAACTGGGCCCCCCCTCCCTCCCCTTTCCCAAACCAGGGGAAACTCTGAAATGGGCGTTTTTGTAGACAGATGAAAAGATAAGTCTTCCATTTCACCTTCTGAAAGAGAGGAAGCCTGGTGGTAAAATTTCAGCTCTGAGCAATGCCCTCAGTGATGCAGCTTCGCAGAGCTGAAGCAATACGATGAGGACGAATGTGAGTGCTTAGGACAACTTCAACCTTTGAAAAATTCTAAGGAGAAGTAGCTCCTTCCGTGATAGTAACTAAACAGTTGCAGAAGCTGACAGCTGAGCTCTTGCTATGAGCCAGGTACCACGACAATAACCTGACATTAAATATCCCGTTCTTGCGCCCAATGACATTGTATTATTGTACGCAGGTTGCATGATTACACACTCATTACCCACATTAGGAAAGTGAGGCCTAAGGAGAGTCACCAACTGGCCGCCTCCCCCCAGAAATCGACATTTCCAACAATTCAACCCCTCCTTCCCACAATAATCCCTCTGGGTCATAACGCCCCCTGATGCTCTGTGTTGCTCTTTTACACAATGCAGCACCTTGAGGAGAGGAGGTCTCAACAGCAACAAAGTCCAACCATCATATCCCACCCCTCCCCCCTCACCCCCGGTCTTCTCCCAAGCCAGGACCTCAGGGAGGCAGACTTCTGCTCTTTAGTGCCCTAAACACTGAGAAGATTGTGGTACCTACCCCACCGCCTAGATAATCCAACATTAAAAAAAAATAATAATAAAAATTGTAGGATAAGTCTAAAGAATTAACCTTCCCCAGGTTCCTGAGCAGAGGCTCAGCCTGTCTGTGGGCCTCTTGGCCTCCCTTTCCGGTGGCGCTAATGCTCCTGGGGGCCTCCTGGGAGGACGCGGGGTGGTGGCGCAATAGCTACAGCCTGTGGGTGCCACCATCTTGCTCTGCTGGCCTCTTTTGGGCAACTGTGTTCAGCTTGCTAAGAGGGTAACATTCCCTGGAAGCACATAGTGAGAGATTTCCCAGGGAGAAGAGGACTATTGGGAGACTAGAGTCCTCCTTTCAGGCCCTGCTGCCTTTTCTGAATCTGAGGATGCTGGTGGGACTGCTTTAGACTCTGCAAGGTAGTTCCGATCATCCCAGCTTGAGATGACGAAACAGGCTCAGAGAGGTAAAGCAACTTGCCCACGGTCACACAGCAGGTATGCAGTGACTCAGCTGACAGTTCTCTCCCTGTCACATGCACAGCATGTGCCAGGCAGAGGTCAGTAACTTAACTGCCTGTCTCACCCCTGGTGGAAGGGAGGTAGCTTGGTCCCATCTCTGGGGTGTGTCAGAGGATGCAAGATCTCGTAAACTTCTTCTCAGCACACCTTTATGGAAAGTAGGCAGTGACCTGGTCTGAACAAGTTCAAGACTTGAGAAATCCTCCCTCCTGAGGACTGAGCCAGCATCATTTAAAAACCAGAGCCCTGGGTGGGACTTCCCTGGTGGTCCAGTGGTTAGGACTCTGCACTTCCAATGCAGGGGGCTCGGGTTCCATCCCTGGTCGGGGAACTAAGATCCTGCGTGTGTCGCGGTGTGGCCAAAAGAGAGAAAAAAAAAAAAAAAAAAAAAAAAAAGAAAAGAAAAGAAAACCAGAGCCCTTATCCTGCCTAAGAGGAGAAAAGTTTTAGCTAATACAAGGTGCCAGTGTTAAGCTGTTTGGGGCTCTGAGGGATCGGGAGGGAGGCCTCTGCCCAAGGTAACCTCCTTCTAAACAAGAAGTTTCAAGTTTCCACTGCCTGCTGGCCAGACGTGTAGCAGACGTCAGCCAGCCCATACATAAATCCATTTTCTGCTGAAAGCAGGCATTCTGATCTTAACCAAAATCATCTGATGTGGGGGATTGTTTTGGGGCTGTTTTGCTTTAAATTCCAGAATAACATTGTGTTTTCCATCGTGTATGCCTAACTAAGATGCCTGGTGATCACACACACACACATACACACTCTTGCGGATACACTTTAGCCACAAGGACCAGCTAGCTCTCATTCCATCTGTGGAACCTGTTACGACCACTTGGTCGCATGGCCCCGAGTGGTGGGAGATGCCCCTTTTGCCCTATTCCTCTGCCACGATCCCCTCTTCATTTTAGTCTCAATGATTAAACAGCAAGCCCTCCACTGTCTGCTGTGTCCCCCGCTTCACCTGAAGCACTTCACTTGAATCATTTAATTTTCTCAACAGACCCACTGGGTAGGTAATATTAACTTCTGTTTTCGAGATGAGAGGTTTCAGGCACAGAAGTTCAGGAGCTTGTCTTGAGATCACATGGCAAAGAGGTGCCTGAGTTACAACCTGGACCCAGAACAGTCTGACTGCAAAGCCCCAATTCTCAATCATTTTGCTCAGCTCAAAGGTCTTTTCAATCCATTTTGTTAATTTCAGGGCCAGAATTTTTCACTTTTATCCTTTCTCCTTCCTGGTCACAGCTGATTCTATTTCAAAAAGTGGCGTCTTCGATCCATAAAGGCCCCAAGAGAGCCCACACGTAAGAGCAGACAGAGGGCCTATCTTCTCACGACGGGAAGGTACCTGCCACGGCCACCTGGCCTGCAGGTGCCATCGGAGTCTGGCACCTCTCTGGGGGAGCCTGATGGACAGAGTCTAGAGAGAGAGCTTGGGGCTCCTCTTGCTGGCCTCTGGCTGGAGAGCCCTGGCACGTTCTTGCCGGCAAAAGCCAGAACCGAGTGTGGCCACAGCCCTGCTCTGGGAAACAGACGCTCCAAAGTAAGCTGGTACTTTCCCTTCTCGCCCCAGCTTCACCATCGCTGCAAGCCTGGCAAGTGCAGACGCCGCTGCAGCGGCCAGTTGGCCGCTGTCCTTGTATCTCTGTAGGAATGGCCTGAGGGTGGGACCGGGGCCTTTGCCCGCCCCTCACAGCACCATCCCGCCAGCAGAGAACAAAGGGCATGAGAGGGCATCACTGCAGGCCAGTCTTACAGCCCTGGGCTCGGGGCCCTGAGAGGCATGCGGATCACACCAGCTTCCCATTCTGAGGGTCCCTCCCCGGCTCTGGAAGACAATGTCATTTCTAGTGGAAATGAGTTTTCTGGCCTCTTAAGGGTTACCTGTCTTGGGGAGCCAGGGCTATAATTTGATTGAAGTGGGGGAAAGTAGAGTGTGGGACGACTTCCCCAGGCTTGTAGAAAGGAGGCTTTAAAAAGTTTGAGCGGGCTTCCCTGGTGGCGCAGTGGTTGAGGGTCCGCCTGCCGATGCGGGGGACACGGGTTCGGGCCCCGGTCCGGGAGGATCCCACGTGCCGCGGAGCGGCTGGGCCCGTGAGCCACGGCCACGGAGTCTGTGCTCCGCAACGGGAGAGGCCACGACAGTGAGAGGCCCGCGTATAACAACAACAACAACAACAACAACAACAACAACAACAACAACAACAACAAAAAGTCTGAGCATAGGGAGGGCTTCCACCAGTGGCGCAGTGGTTACGAATCCACCTGCCAGTGCAGGGGACACAGGTTCAAGCCCCCGTCCAGGAAGATCCCACGTGCCACGGAGCAACTAAGCCTGTGCACCACAAGTATGGAGTCTGAGCTCTAGAGCCCGTGAGCCACAACTACTGAGCCTGAGTGCCACAACTACTGAAGCCCACGCAACAAGAGAAACCACCACAATGAGAAGCCCGCGCACTGCAATGAAGAGTAGCCCCTGCGCAGCAACGAAGACCCAATGCAGCCAAAAATAAATAAATAAATTTATTAAAAAAAAATTTTTTTTTGAGCATAGGGAATTCCCTGGTGGTCCAGTGGTTAGGACTTTGTGTTCCACGGCAGGGGGCCCGGGTTTGGTCCCTGGTCAGGGAACTAAGATCCCACAAGCTGCCCAGTGTGGCTAAAAAAACAAAACGAACTTTAAGCATAATAGTAACAGGGTGAAATCCATGGCCCAACATCACAAGAAGGTGCTTATACTGTATCAGGGTGAGCAGGAGGAAGAGTCTTTAAGGGGGACGAGTTTCCTGTCCTTGCAGGACACATTCTGCTGAGGGTGGCTTCCCACACAACAGAGGGGGGCATGGATGTGAGGGGTGCAGGCAAACTGGTACACTTCAATTGTTCATTTAGACGGGACTCTCACTGCCGTGGCCTCTCCGTTGCGGAGCACAGGCTCCGGACGCGCAGGCTCAGCGGCCATGGCTCATGGGCCCAGCCGCTCCGCGGCATGTGGGATCTTCCCGGAACGGGGCAGGAACCCACGTCCCCTGCATCGGCAGGCGGATTCTCAACCGCTGCGCCATCAGGGAAGCCCGGAAGAGGTGTTTTTGATTCAGATTTGTAAATAACTTTGTCTTAGTCCATTAAGGCTGCTGTAACAAAGCACTGTGGACAGGGTAAAAGTCCAAGATCAAGGCACCAGCAGATTTGGCATCTGGTTTGGACTCGCTTCCTGGTTCATAGAGGGCTATCTTCTCACTAGAATCTCACATGGTTGAAGGGAGAAGGGAACTCTGGGACCTCTTCTTTTATTTATTTTATTTATTTATTTTTGGCTGTGTTGGGTCTTCGTTGCTGTGCACAGGCTTCCTCTGGTTGCGGCAAGAGGGGGCTACTCTTCATTGCAGTGCACAGGCTTCTCATTGCAGTGGCTTCCCTTTGTTGCAGAACACAGACTCTAGGCGCGGGCTTCAGTAGTTGCGACACGCAGGCTTCAGTACTTGCAGCACGTGGGCTCAGTAGTTGTGGCTTGTGGGCTCTAGAGCGCAGGCTCAGTAGTTGTGGCACATGGGCTTAGTTGCTCTGCGGCATGTGGGATCTTCCCGGACCAGGGCTCGAACCCGTGCCCCTGCATTGGGAGGTGGATTCTTAACCACTGCGTCACCAGAGAAGTCCGGCCTCTTCTTATAAGGGCACTAATTCCATTCATGAGGGCCCCATCCTCATGACCTAATCACCCCCAATGGCCCCTCCTCCAAATAAAACTGCATTGGACTTTAGTATTTAACATATGAATTCGGAGAGGCCCAAACAGTCTATAGCAAACTATCTTTTACACTAAACTTCCCAAAGAAGACACACAGATGGCCAACAGGCACATGAAAAGATGCTCAACATCACTAATCATCAGGGAAATGCAAATCAAAACCACAATCAGATATCATGTTATACCTGTCACAACGGCTATTATCCAAAGGACAACAAATAACAAGTGCTGATGATAATGTGGAGAAAGGGAACCTTGTGCAGTCTTGGTGGAAATGTAAATTTGTGCACCCAGTGTGCAAAAGAGTATGGCGGTTTCTCAAAAGATTAAAAATAGAACTACCACATGACCCAGCAATCTCACTTCTGGTTACATATCCAAAGAACAGGAAAACACGAATTCGAAAAGACACATGCACCCCTATGTTCACTGCAGCACTACTTACAATAGCCAAGACATGGAAACAACATAAATGTCCATCCATAGATAAATGTATAAAGATGTGGTACATATATACACTAGAATATTATTCAGCCATAAAAAAAGAAAGAAATCACACCATTTGTGACAACATGGATGGACCTGGAGGGCATTATGCTAAATGAAATCTGGAAAACAAAACAAATGAACAAACCAAACCAAACCAAACCCATAGACACAGAGAACAGATCGGTGGTCGCCTGAGGGAAGGAAGGCTGGGGAGGTGGGTGAAATAGGCGAACGGGATCCAGAGGCACAAATTTTCAGTTATAAAATAAACACGTCATGGGGATGTGATGGACAGCAAGGTAACTATAGTCAGTGATATTGTTTTGCACATTTGAAAGCTGCTCTCATCTCAGGAAACACAATTCTGTAACTTTGTACGGTGACAGATGGTAAGTAGACTACTCTGGCAATCATTTTGCAACGGGTATGAACGTGAAATCATCACGTTGTACACTGGAAACTAAAGGAATGTTGTAGGTCAATCATACTTCGATTAAAACACACACATGCTGTAAAGCAGAAATGAAACACAACCTTGTAAATCAACTATACTTCAATAAAATTAACACACACACACACACACACCAAACTTCTATTCAATTGAAAATCAATGAATTCGCAACTATGTATGATTTTGCTGATCTTTCATTTAAAGCTTTAATAAATCAACCTTATCATTTGCTACGGAGTCAACCAGTGTAAGTCTAAAGATAAATTAAAACTAAAATGCTATAGAAATGTGTTTTGAATTCACTAAAACGGTCTAATTTACTTTATTATATCTTTAACCCCCAGTCAAGGATTTTTCTCCTATGATCCACGTGTGTTGTTGTTTCTGCCCTTGGACACTGACATGCAGCTCAGACTGGGAGGAAAAGGGGCCTCCTCTCAGCAGTTTGGAGGCAGGGGCTCGGTAGAAGTCATGGCCCCCACCTGCCGGGGTCTGAGAGAGGTGAAGACTGGGACCTTGAGAGTGTAGCGGGTAGGCTCTGGAGGGTGACTTCCCTAACACAGCCAGGGACACCGTTTCTGCTCCCTTGCACAATGCTTGGCAAGAGGACGGAGCAAAAGGACTGAATGACTTTCTCCACGTCAAGAGTCCACACACCTCTCTACCCAGGGATCTTCCCTGGGATCAAACAGATCTGGCCCCTCTCCTCCAAGTCAGCGGGCTTCGTCCTCCCTGCTACGTAGCCAGGCTGTACATCACAACTCAGAGGTCTGCGTCTCCAGAGACCCCTGGGAGACGCATCTCCCCTTTCAAAGTCCTCAGAGGCAAGGCCAGAGAAGGCCAGCCGAGCCTTCTAGCTTCCATTTGCAGGAAAGACAGGACCCTGCTCTTTCCCAGCAAAGACAAATCACCCAAGCTCCAGACAAATTGCCCAAGCTCCAGGGCTAGGAATACAGAACACTCCGTAAAGTAATCTCGAGTCCAAGCCACTCCTTGGGAGAGGATTAAGCTGACAGTCAGAGCAAGGATGGGTGGGGAGGCCAGAGCTCCAGTCAGGGCTGCCCTTGACCCTCGGGGAACTTAGGGGCTCTCTAATGCCCTCCTCAAAGTCCCCCCAGCTCCCCCGCGCAGTCCTGGAGAGCAGTGAGGCAACCCACACCTCATGGCATAAACGTGGGATTCCGGACAGAGCGGGGGTTGCCTGGAAACCAATATGTGGTGTTTGATAGGGGGAGGTTCGTGGGTCCCTGGAGAAAAAAGCAAAAAAACGGGGACTGTGTGTTTCTGGAGGCAGGTCCCATTGATTTCATGGGATTCCCCCAAAATGTTCGGACCTGCCAGTCGAGGATGACAGCAAGCAGTACTTAAAAGCTATCCAGGGACTCCCCTGGTGGCGCAGTGGCTGGGAATCTGCCTGCCAATGCAGGGGACACGGGTTCGAACTCTGGTCCAGGAGGATCCCATGCCGTGGGGCAACTAAGCCCGTGAGCCACAACTACTGAGCCTGCGCTCTAGAGCCTGCGAGCCACAACTGCTGAGCCCATGTGCCACAGCTACTTAAGCCCGTGCTCCGCAACAAGAGAAGCCACCGCAGTGAGAAGCCCATGCACCGCAATGAAGAGTAGCCCCGGCTCGCTGCAACCAGAGAAAGCCCGCGCGCAGCAACGAAGACCCAACGCAGACCAAAATAAATAAATTTATTAAAAAAAAACCCAATAAAAAACTATCCAGAACTAAGTATTTCTTTGGTGGAGGGGAGGAATTACTGGATGGATGTAATTAAAATAAAATTATCTCATCTGGAGACAGGACGCTGCTTTCCACAGCTGCCTGCCATCACTTGATGGAAAATGCAAATGTCCCTGGACCAGCATTACTTTTTCCACGGAATGAAACAGGCAAGTGATCTGCAGTCAGACTTTAAAAACATAAATTTAAAAGTATATATATTGTTTAGATTAGCGCTTTTGGTCTCCTTAATTCCCTCAGTTGCAAATGATTATCTCTGGGTGAAGCTGGGTTCGACAGGCTCTTCCCCAGATTTTCAAACCCCCAAACCATGAAGTCATTGCTCTTCTGTAAGTAAGAGGGAAAGACGGTTTCTGCAAGTCTTTGGTTGAAAAGACCTGAGGCGGCTCCAAATCAAGTTCCCCTGACCCCGCCCCCGGGGGGAGGCAGGAACACGGCACAAAAACAAGCAGCTTCTTGAAACTTTTCCTTCACGTTCCTCTCTCCAGGCTCTCCAGAATATGCAGCCACCAAAGAGGCAACAGGACCACAGAAGCCACGGTAACCCGTGACGTCGGGTCCAAGAAAGACGGTCAAGGCTTGTGCTCTTTGGCAGAAAAGGTGCTTTTGTTAAGTCCTAGGCGTATTAACTCCCAAACTGTGCAACCAATCCCCAAAACCGTGCCTCCTTGTAAAATGGAATCGAACAGGAAAACAGACAGATCGACCACGGACACACAGCTCTGTGCGTTAAGAGTGAAGATTTGCATCTGACACAAAAGAAAGATGTGAGAACGGTGATGTGTGCGGTCCGAAGCCGCAGAAGACTCGTTTAGCAGAGTAAGTGCTTGGGTGAGGATGGCCCTCGAAAGGGCTTCTTATCAAAGCAGTTCTGAACTCAGGTCTGAACCGGCAGCTGCTTCCTTTGAGCACAAGAGGGTAAGGTCTGGAATGGTGCCAGGTGAGTGTGCGTGTGCGCGCGCGCGTGTGCGCGTGTAGAGGAATCCTCCCCATCCCCCAAATCAGGAGTCCAATCTGTTGTTGACAACCATCGCGGGGCAAAGTGGGGGGAAAGCCTCAGGAGTCCGGGCAGGGAGAAGTCTTATTTTCCTGAGCAGATGCAGACACCTGGCCTCCCCAAACCTGCCGGCCTCCGTGCAAACACAGCCGGCTCTCGCAGGGCTCGGGCTGTCCGGGTGCCAAAGGTGGAAGCCATTTCACGCAAGAGGCCCAGCTGCTTGCTCGGCCCAGCCCTGGAGGCAAACAGCTTCTGGGTGAAGCAGCAGGTTGGGTGGGCGGGGCTTCTGCCGGTGCCACCCCGCTCGCCCATCCCCCGCCTGGACCTCGCATTCCGGAGAAATCACGCAGTTTTATTTTCAGAAGTGGGGCTGCCCCACAGCCAGACGTGCGGCCACACATGAAATGGAGTCAGGGTCCTGACGTGGGAATCGCAGAGGCGTGTGGAGGAACGAGGCTGGAAGTGATGCAGGACGAGAAGAAGGGGGGACGTGTGTGGACGTCGGCTGTGCACCTGGCTACCTCTCTCTGGTTTCAACTTCCACACTAACTCAGGCCATTGCTCCCACCCTCCCCACCTCCTCAACCCCCTTTCCACACGGGGATGACAAAAGCTACGGCTGGAAGTTTACTCCTCATCCAGGACTAGGGTCCTGGGCTAAGTGCATCACGTGCACGTGCTCATGTAACCCACAGCAACCCCAGGGGGTGGGCACCAGCTCCACCGGATGACGGGCAAATCCAACCCAGAGCCACTCTGACCACTAGGCAGCACTGCCACAAAAGGCTGAGGGTGACCAAAACAGAGAAGCCCCCCAGACAGAGAGGCCCCACCCAGGGGGAGTGGAGGGAACTTGGGGTTACCAGGAAAGAGAGGCACGACTCGGGCCCCAGACGTGTCAGGAGGCCTCTGAATGAAATGAAGCCATGCTCTGGGTCAAGCCTGGGTACCCACTGCACACTTCCATTTCCTGACGCCTGTTTTGGGTCGTGTGGGAATGTCCTTTGCTGTAGGCCCTGGGGGTGGGGCTGGTTTCATAGACTGAGCTATGAAGGGACCTTTCTGGACTGTTTGCTCCAACCCACTGGTTTTACAGATGAGGAAACTGAGGTCTGGAATTCAAAAGTGACCTGCCCGAAGTGAGCTGGGGGCAGAGCTAGACTAACACCCAGGTCCCTGAACTCTGGTCCAGGCCTGTGTCCATGTTTCCGTGAAGCCTGCCTTAGGCCTGCGAGACACCATCTCTTGGGAGAGAGAAATTCCCTCCTCTTCCCACCAGTGAGGGAGGAGACGGGGTGAGAGGCAGGGAACAAAGGGGTGGGGGTGGGGGTAGAATGTGAAGGCCTTGCTCCTCGCCTGGACCAGAAGAGGTACACCGCTCCCCTCCCCCGCCCCAATCATTCCCACTGCTGCTGAGGTGGGCTTCTCCTCTCTGGATCCCTGCTGGACCACCCCTCAGCATCCTCTGTCCACGAGGTACTGGTGGCCCCTAGCCTCCCAACTCCTGCTCTTCAAGGCCCACATCAGGTCCCAAAGAACAAAGTTTATCAATTCCTGGTCTCAAGAGAGAAAGGAAAGTGATGACGTCATAACAATCCAAGCAAGCGGTTCCCTCAGGTCATAGCTTCTCTTAAAAGTTATTTTTTGAGAGCTTGTTGCCACCCTCCTTTCATTCCCACTCAGCTGGGTATAGCAGTAGGTGGTGATGGAAAGCGTGCTGAACTTGGAGCCAACCAGACCTGCCTTCAAACTTGCCTCAGATGCTATCCTGCCACATGACCCTGGCTGAGTCGTGGAGCCTCTCTGGGGACTAGTTTCCTGCTCATCAGTAAAATGGGGATAGTGCTACCTGCTCTGGCTGTACGATGAGATTTGGAAAAGGCCTTTGCAGTAACCCGCTGCACAAGGGGATCATGGTGTTCCAGCACCTCCTAGGAGGGAGAGGAGGGCTTCATCTCTACAGGGACCTGAATACAGGACAACTGAACAATAAACGACTTAGAGACATGAAGCTACTGCTGACCCCCACACACCACCTGTTACCAGGTCCCCTCGTTGGTTTTGTGATGGACGGAAGAGGACAGGACTTAAGGGAGCTAGGGGTTGGGGTAGTGGCTGGCTTCCGGTGATGCTAGGCAGGTCAGCCCCTCTGGTTCCCGTTTCCCCTCTGTGAAGAAGAGGCTGGACTGAATGACCTCAAAAGTCATTTCTAATTCGATACCCAGCCGTTCCCAGAATGAGTCATTTCTGTTTCAGATGACACAGCCCATCAGCAGCACCTAGCCCAGGCAGGGGCAGGTCTGGATACAGTGGGGTGGCAGGCTGGAGTCAGTGAGAGGCTGAGCAGTACACCTGAGTAGCCTGGGAGCCTCCCGCCAGGCTCCTGCAGGTGCCATGGGGCGGGGGGGGTGTGGAGGCACCCTGGGAGTCCGTGGGTCCCCACGCCCCAAACCCTCACACAGCCTAGGCAGATAGCTCTAGAGTAACCAAGAGACTGGCAGGCGAGAGACGGTGCTAGGGAGGAGGGAGAGGAAAACTCCTTAAAGGACAAGGGCGGGGCGGGGCGGGGCTAGTCAGCCTTCTACGTTCTTTCCTAGAGCCGGAGTTGGGGAGGGGGGGGGGAGCCAAGGCTGGCAGCTAGCTGGCTGGCAGGGACACCCGGGAGGAGGGGGTGCTCACCACAGGAGGGTCTCCCTAGAGCAGGCCATGGGCTGGGCAGGGCACACCTATGCACTGTCCTCACTAGACCAGGTGTTGGGTGTGATGAGTCTTGCAAGGGCAGGTCAATCTCATACCCCGTCAGCTCCAGAGAGAGGAATAAATCTCAGGAGATTTTCCCTGGGGTTCATGGGGAAGCAGCTGCAAGGAAATAAGCACATCTTTGTCACAAGCCTCTGGTGGCTCGCCCCTGGCTTCTACAGCCATCTCTATCGAGAGTGGCACAGGGCCTGCCTTTCCAAATGCTTTCCTGACTGTAAAGGGGCAAACACTGTCCACCTGTGAGCAGGGGATGTGGCCCGTGAACCAGGACACCCAAGTCCCCTATTCCTTCCTTCTTTCTTTGGGTGGCCCCTTAATCTCTCCAGGAGAGGTGCGGAGGGGCCACTCCCCTTCCCTGCTGCCGGCCTCAGCCTTCCCACTTGCAGACAGGCTGAGAGTGGCCGGCAGCAGAGGGTCCTGGAGCTCCCTGGCCTGCGTCCTCCCCAGGTGACAGTCCACTCCCTGTGGCCCCGCCCGGCTGCTGGGTGGGCTGGCGGGGAAGGGGGTGAGGCCGGCACCCGATCTCTCCCGGAAATGGAGAAACACAGGACTCATCCTACCGCGGGCGCCGATAGGCATCTGCCCCACCCCTGCCCAACTCTCCCGGAGTTCTCAACAGCTCAGATACTTATCGCTCTTCGGGAGAAAAAAAAAAGAAATCAAGACAAGCTAGTCTTTCAGGTAGTTTCGAGGGAGCTCGGACTTTCTCACGCCGGCTCAGAATCAGTCTGAGAGCACGGGGGCCTGAAGGTTCCTCCTCGGGGGTGGAGGAGGGATCCCGACGCTCATTCAGGGACGGGGCCCGGGACGCTGACACCCGCGACCGGCGCGCCCCTTACTCTCCGGCGTAAAGGTGCCAACAGACCTTCACTGAGCTCCTCCGGCGCCACCTTAGTCCCTTGGCGGGTCCGCATCCTCCCCTCCCCGCGGCCTCGGCCACTCGGGGGGACCCCACCCGGGTCACGAGCTGCACTGCCCGCCCTCGGGAGTCCCCCTCGGGCAAGGCCTTGAGTCCCCAGCAGAGGGGGTGCTCCGTTTCTCCCTCCTGCACTCGGAGGGGATCGGGGTGGCAGCAAACACACCACCCCACCCCCGGCTCACTAGGGTCCCGCGCCCCCTGCCCGCCCCGCTTCAGAGCAGCCCCGGACCAACGCGCTCTCCCAGCCCGTCTCGGCCCCCGCCGAGGAGCCAGCTGGCGGCCGCAGTGCCCTCTCCTCCCGCCAGGAGTCTTCCCCTGCACAGGCGATGCCGGTGACCGGCGACCCCGACCGCGGACCGGGTGCCCGGGGCGGACAGGTGGCCCCGGAGAGGAGCGCGCGGCAGTCGCGCTCACTCACCCAGAAGATGAAGTTAAATCCGAACAGCAGATATTTGATGCACTTGGTGCCTCCTTTGACCGGCATGGTGCGCGCTAGACTGGCCTGGGCCGGACTGGTGTGGGACGGGGGCGCTTGAGGCCGGGACGGGCGGGACCAGGCTTCGGACCGAGGTGCTGGCAGCTGCGGGTTGGCCTCAGGGCTGCACTTTTAAAAAGTGCCACTCCTCGGGCGCGCGCCGCCGCGGTGCGCATGTGCCTGGCTCCGCCCCCGCCCCTCGCCCCGCCGGCCCTCGCCCCGCCCCGCCACGCCCCGCCCCGCCCCGGTCCGGTGGCCGCGACCCCTCCCGCCTCTGGCTCGGCCCTTCCCACCAAGTCGGCCGGCCTTGACTTCCCGCCATCCTCCCTGTTTCCTCCCAACAGTCCCGGTCCCGTCCGTCATCTTCGGCTGCTTTCGTCCCGGAGTAAGTGGAGGCCTCGCCCTTCCGGTTGTCGCCTGGTTTCCGCCCTTCCCGAGCCCTCTACTTTGGGAGACCTTCTCCGGTGGTCGGGGCCGAGGTCCCTACACCCAAGGCCGGCTACCCGCAGAATGAGGGCTCTTCTTGCTTTGGCCTCGATTTAAAGGGACGCTGCCTGGCCTTATGTCTCCCTGGGGCGGCTCCTTGCAAACCTTCACTCGTGAAGCACACTGTTACTCGGCACCTCATGCGGAGCAGGAGGAATTAGAAGCTCGCCGTCCAGGTGGGAAGATCGGTCGGAGGCTTATGGGAGTAATTCTCAGATACCATCACTGAATAGTAGTATGTCTGAGGGCCGGGCAGTCTGGGAGTGCTTCCTGGACTTGAGGTTCATGGCCCAGAGAAGACAAAGGCTGTAGCCTGGCTTCTGTCTTGCCTCTACTCCCCATCACCCGCCCTCTTGCCTTTTGACTCTGCCCACTGCTACCTCTTTGATGCTCCAGTGCCAGAGTGCTTAGGGTGTTTCTCCTCCGCTCAAAAATGTCCCGCAAATGATAAATGTTGGCGAGGACGTGGAGAAAAGGGAACCCTCCTACACTGTTGGGGGGAAGGTAAATTGGTGCAGCCACTATGGAAAGCAGTGTGGAGGTTCCATAAAAAAGTTAGAAAGAGAACTACCCAGCAGTTCCACTCCTGGGTATTTATCCAAAGAAAATGAAAGCACTACTTGAAAATATATTTGCACCCCTGTGTTCATTGCAACATTATTTACAGTAGCCAAGATATGGAAACAGCATTAAGTGTCCATCAGCAGAGGAAGGGATAAAGAAGATGTATATATACACAATGGAATATTACTCAGCCATAAAAAAGAATGAAATCTTGCCACTTGCAGCAACATGGATGGACCTAGAGGGTATTATGTGGAGTGAGATAAATCAAAGAGAGAAGGCCAGATACTGTATGATTTCACTTACGTGTGGAATCTGAAAAACAAACAGATATAACTAAACAGAAACAAAGTCATAGACACAGAGAACGAACAGGTGTTTGCCACAGGGAAGGGGGGTGGGGGTAGGAGAGAATTAGGAGAGGGAGATTTAAGAGGGACCAACTTTCACTTACAGAATAAATGAGTCATGGGAATGAAATGTATAGTGAGGGGAATATAGTCCATAATTATGTAATATCTTCGTATGGTGACAGATGGTAACTAGAGCTGTGGTGATCATTTTGAAATGTATAGAAATATCGAATCACTGTGTTATGTATCATGAACGAACAGAGTGTTGTAGGTCAATTATACTTCAAAAACAAGCAGGCAGACTCAGAAAAAGAGATCAGATTTGTGGTTACCCGAGGTGGGGAGGGGAGGGGAAGAGGAATTGAATGAAGGTAGACAAAAGGGACAAACTTCCCGTGTGTTATCAGGTAACTAAGTACTAGGGATATAATGTACAACATAATACATAATTAACACTGCTGCAAGTTATAAAGAAAAATTGTTAAGAGAATAAATCCTGAGCTCTCATCACAAGGAGAAACTATAAATATTTTTCTTTTTCTCTAATGTATGTGTATGAGATGTGGATATTCACTAAACCCACTGTGGTAATCATTTCATAATGTATGTGAGTCAAATCACTATGTCGTACACCTTAAATTTATAGAGTGCTGTAGGTCAATTCTATCTCAGTAAAAACTGGAAGAAAACAATTCTGCAGCTCCCCACATTCAATGAGATGTTAAAATTCCTCATCTTGCATCTGTAGGGGACACTCTGCCCTCCCCAGCACCCCAGGGCTGCATCTGGCATGTGGTGTGTGCCCTCTGGCTGGCCTGCCTTCCCATTTTCACTTGTAGAAATTCTATGGCCCCTTAAACATTCCTTTCCTGTTTCTCAGCAGAGGATGAGGAGATTCCCCCTACTTTTGAAATCCCAAAACCCTTTCGTATTTTTTTCAAAATGAAGTTTCCTTTGGTGTTTTTTTTTTTTTAAATTACAAAAACAAAACCTGCTCAAATACTGAAACATCAGAAAATGCCAATAAGCAAAAAAAAAAAAGTAACTCAAAATAACACAGAAACAGCCTGCGTTACCACTTTGAAGTACATATTTTTCTCTGTTTATGATCCTTGTTAGATCTGTCTCATTGATGCATTCATTCAAAAACACATTTCAGTATCCTGTTAGGCGGGTATGTCCTTAGGGCAGGAGGGGGATGAGAGTGTTACAGGAGGTCAAGGAGAGAGGCTTAAAGGCCAGGGGGCCTTAAAGGAGGGGCCTTTGACCCAAATTGGGAAGCATATGCTGCAGAACCCCAGGAAAAGTGGTTGCAGTCATGGGGGAATCAGGCAAAGCTGGGGCTGGCGCCGTCTGGGGTCTGGGCTGGAACTCACAGCTGGGGATGTAACTAGAGGTGCCTCATGGTCCTGGACTCTGCACGCAGGGGTGAGGGGTAACTGAAGTGTTTATAAGCAGGGAACCTGTGCTTTAGGTGGTTGGGTGGCTGGTGGCAGGGGGCGGTTGGGGGTTGAGGGGAGGAGCAGGCAGGAGGCTCCTTGAGGACAAGGACCATTGTCTCTATCTCCAGGCCTTGGCTCAGAGCTTTGGGGGGTTAGACTGAAAGGTGAGATGTATCAGGGCACCTGCAATTGGGGAGGGGGCAGCAGGAGACGAAGGTGAGCCGGGGACCCGTGGAGGTACGTTAGGAGGCTGTGGAGTAGTTCAGGTGAGAGACCAAGGGGTGGGGCAACAGGGTGGAGGCTGGAGAGAGGGGGGCAAACCGGGAGAGGGGGTAGCGAGGGCAAGATCAGAGTCAGGCCAGCTGGAGCTGAGGAGGATTTCATTCATTTCTTCTTCCAGTGTTTCTGGAGAGCCTGCTCTGTGTCCTATACATCCCCATGCTAAGACGACATGCCCTCTATCTCACCTGGAAGAATCTCAGTGCAGGCCAGACCAGTATAAGCCCCTGGGGTCTTTGCTTGTGGTGTAACCGAGCAGGGCCCTATGGCGCCTTCCTGGGACAGGCCTCCCCCATATCCTCCGCTTTAGCTCTGTCTCTTAAGTACCTACATAATGGTATTTGATGCACATTTCCTGAGTTGTTTTACAGATGCTAAAACCCCCCACCCAAGGGAAGATGTTAACTACTTGATGACCTGACACATAGCCCCAGGCCTCCTGGAGCCTAAGGACTGGTCATGTTAACCCCTGTGACACCGCCCCGTTACCTCACCATCAGCCAATCAGAGAACTGTGCACGAGGGGATCACAGACCCTGCGACCCTTGTCCCTTGCCTGGCTTTTAAAAAAGCTTTGCTGGGCTTACCTGGTGGTGCAGTGGTTGAGAGTCCGCCTGCCGATGCATGGGCCCCGGTTCAGGAAGATCCCACGTGCCGCGGAGCCTGCGCGTCCAGAGCCTGCGCTCTGCAACGGGAGAGGCCCGCGTACAGGAAACAAACAAACAAACAAACAATATAAAAAAGCTTTGCTGAAACCCTTCAAAACCCGTCCCCTTGTATGGCCTGCCCTGGTAAACCTTTCCGACGTTTTGGTATGTTTGGCCTCCCTGTGCGTCAGGCACACGAACTCGTGCTAACGGGGAGATGCAGCCTAGGAAATAGAGGGGCTGGGGTGTGTACCCAGGTCTGCCTGAGCCGGGAGAGGCTTCCAGCGAGGGGGACACCGCCCGCCGCTGACTTTGGAAGGTGGGCCAGCAGACAGGGCTGGGGAGGGAACTCCAGGCCGAGGGAACCATGTGGAAAGGCCCAGGTACCAAACCACAGGCAGCTGCTGGGGAAACCACCATAGTGGGTGAGACAGGGAAGGAAGGAGGACTGGGAAGGAGCAGCAACGGAAGCAAAGTTCCCTAAATGTTGTCAGTAGTGGCCAGGCCCGGGAGTTTTGCTGTTCTTTGCCAGGTCACTGCCCCTGACCCACCGTGGCCAAGGACGGTTGGGGTCCACCAGGGTGTGGGGTGCTGAGGCTGGAAACCAGACAGGGTCTCGTGGTGCTGTTCTCAGCCAGAGTACACCTGCCTTGGGAGAACAGGTCTAAGGAGAGAAAGGATTTGTTCTTTTTAATATTCTCCTCTCCTCTCCCCACCCCACCTCCTCATTCACAAGCCCAGATGGGAGGAGTTGAGCAAATATTTAAGCTTATAATAGAAACTCCTTCTAAGGGGAATTGTGAGCACTGACTGAGGTCATCCACCTGCCACTGGAGTGCCCAGGGAATGTTGGCTACTGTTACTGTTACTGTTATTATTTACCCTCAAGAAACCATTGGTGGGAGAGGGCTAGGGTGAAACGTCAAATTATGTACAATCGAGGAGTCCTGAGAATGTGAGTGAGGAGATCTGAATTCTGTTCTTGAACCCACCCTTTGGTTTATTTTGGACAAGCCACCTCCTCTGTCTGGGCCTGTACAATGACATTGTGAATTAGGAGACGTCAGGTCCACTCTTTTCTTTGGTGCCCTGAGCCTCCGCCCCAAAGTGTGTTTGTTAGAGGCGTTCAGTCCTACAGCCAACCAAGAAAGGGAGCAGCGGAAAAAATATGGTTTGCTTTAACTGGAAGGGGAAAATCTGGGTAAGCCCCTGAGTCAGAGATCACATGAAGGCAGTGAGGCCTTCCAGGCTCTGTGGTGATGGAGTGGGAAAACTTTTCCTCCCTTCTCTCAGGACATCCTGTTTCTGGAAAAACCCTGCTCTGGCTGAGGGTTCACTTTGGCTCTTGTGCCCCACCTGGTGGTAGGATTTGAACGCAGGGCTGGGGAGCCGAGGACTGGCCACGCCCGTCTGCCTGGGACCGTTCTAGCTTCCCGCTGTGGGAGGCGGCTGGAGAACCCTCTCTCATGGGCCACTAGGGCCTCCCAGCTGCCACACTGGTGGCCATTTCTCCTTGCCATGACCCTGCTGACCCGCCCTTCTTTCTAGACACCTCTCCCTTGCTGTCCCTGGGGTTGCACCATCTTGGCTCACTCCCTTCCCTTCTAGAAACGTCTTTGCTGCTCCTCTTACTAAGCTCAAATGTCACCACTCCGTGAAGCCTTGAACACTCTGTCTTTCCTCCATGGATTACCTTGTTTGGATCTTTCCTGTGTGACTCATTGGCCTTCATCGTAATCTCTCCTGTGTACACGTTTTGGAGGCGAGCTCCTCTAAGTACACGTGCATTTGGTTAGTTTTTGTGTTCTCCGAGCATCCAGTCCCTTGCTGGCCCATAGGAGCCCTCGGCAAACTTGTGAAAAAACTGCCAGGGAGTGGGTCTCCCTCAGGCACGGCTCCTCTGTCCTCTGCTCCCCTCTTTCCCTGGACGTGCATCCCACCTTGTTCCTGCCACCATTTTTCTTTTGAGCTTAAATTCGTCATGATATCTGAGGGCCTGTAGAGCATTTCCCTAACCCTAATGTCCCCACAAATATGCCCACCTCCTAACCCCCCAAATCCGTGAAGACACCACCTTCCATGGCAAAAGGGATTTTGCACGTGTGATTACGTTACGATCTTGAGATGGGGAGGCTATCGTGGCATGTACTCATGGGCCCCGTGTGATCCCATGAGTCCTTAGAAGAAGAGGCAGGAGCGTCAGAGCCAGAGAGGGAGACGTGGAGGTGGAGGCTGAGATGAGAAGGACGCAGGGCCGCAAGCCAAGGAATGCAGGCAGCTCCAGAGGCTGGAAACGGCAAGGAAGCAGATTCTCCCCTAGAGCTGCCAGACGGAGCAAATGTCATCCTGCTGACTCATTTTGGGCTTCTGACCTGCAGAATTGTAAAGTCATGTGTGCTTATTTTAAGCCACTAAATTTGCGGTGATTTGTCACAGAATCAATAGTATACTAATAGACATCTCAAAGTAAACATCAAGGGGCTTCCCTGGTGGCCTAGTGGTTGGGAGTCCGCCTGCCGATGCAGGGGACACGGGTTCGTGCCCCGGTCCGGGAAGATCCCACGTGCCGCGGAGCGGCTGGGCCCGTGAGCCGTGGCCTCTGGGCCTGCGCTTCCGGAGCCTGTGCTCCGCAACGGGAGAGGCCACGGCAGTGAGAGGCCCGCGTACCGCAAAAAAAAAAAAAAAAAAAAAAAAAGTAAACATCAAGATCAGAATTCATAATCTCCGAGGGCCTCCCTACGCAGGAAGCCGACTGCCCTTCTCCTTGCCCACAGCCCCTAGTCAGCCCCGAACCCTCCGCCCACCTGTGATTTCTCTGCCCCTGCTGGCCCCGCACCTGCCCACTGCATGTGGTTCCTGCTTCCCTGCACTGCTCCCGTCGCTGGTAGGAGGTGCCACCGAGGCTGCCCAGTGTAAAAATGAAGAAGAAAGCCCAAGGCAGGAGAGAGCGGTTTATTTTGTTTCTTATTTTTTTCTGTGTTCAAATGACAGCATTTTTTTATTGGATTGTTGGTGTCTTTTTAAAATTTTTTATCTTTTTCAAGGAAGTTTATTTATTTTTTAATTGAAATATGGTTGATTGACAGTGTTGTGTTAGTTTCCCATATAGGTTATTACAAGATATTGAACAGAGTTCCCTGGGCTCTACAGCAGATCCGTGCTGGTTATCTGTCTTATATACGGCAGTGTGTACACGTCAATCCCAACCTCCTAATTGATCCCTCCCCACCCAAGAGAGAGGGCTTGAGAGAAAAGAGCAGACCTCAGGCCTTCGGAGTCCAGCTCCGCGTGGACTGCTCAGCTTTTCTCCCGCTCCACCCAAGGTGGGGCCATGTCCTCGAAGCCCTTCCTCGGTCCAAACAACTGTCCCATCCTCCTGCCCGCGTTCCTGGCATTCACTCATCCAGTCTGCACGCATCACTGGGCCGACTTCCTTGCCCTGTCACTGGGCTTGGGCTGCCTTGGGCCACCCTGCTCCCACCATAACTTCTTTCTAGGGTGTTGAACCCCCGCATAGGCCATGCGGAGGCCACCCACGCAGAGTATGGAGTTGATGAAGAGTTCACGGAGAACTGGACGAGGGGTGACATCCTGCAGGACAGAGAACACTATTCTCAAAATGCTTTTTGTTTTAATAGGTTTTTTTTTTTTTTTTTTTTTTTTTTTTTTTTGCGGTACGTGGGCCTCTCACTGCTGTGGCCTCTCCCGTTGCGGAGCACAGGCTCCGCGGCCGTGGCTCACAGGCTCAGCCGCTCCGCGGTACGTGGGACCTTCCCGGACCGGAGCACGAACCCGTGTCCCCTGCATCGGCAGGCGGACTCCCAACCACTGCGCCACCAGGGAAGCCTCAAAATGCTTTTTGGATCTTTCTTCCAACTTCTGTTCTGAGCAGATGCGCCTGCCTGGTCTCCTGCACCCCTGCCCAGCCCCTGCCAGCCTCTGGCCCTCGCCCTCCACTTCATGGGGAGCAGCGTAGCTCTCACTTGGCATTTCTGGTCTGCATCCTCCACTTCCCACTACCCCAGCTCAGCAAAGCAAATCATATTTCTCAGGATCTGTCCACTTTAGGAGATTGGGTGGGGGGCGAGGAAGAGTTGTAAGTAACTAATATTTTTAAAATTAATTAATTAATTTATTTTTGGCTGTGTTGGGTCTTTGTTTCCGTGCGAGGGCTTCCTCTGGTTGTGGCGAGCGGGGGGGCCACTCTTCATTGCGGTACGCGGGCCTCTCACTGTCGAGGCCTCTCTTGTTGCGGAGCACAGGCTCCGGACGCGCAGGCTCAGTAGTTGTGGCTCACGGGCCCAGTTGCTCCGCGGCATGTGGGATCTTCCCGGACCAGGGCTCGAACCCGTGTCCCCTGCATCGGCAGGCGGATTCTCAACCACTGCGCCACCAGGGAAGCCCCAGTAACTAATATTTAATACCATCTTTTTGTCGTAACTCCTAAAGCTTTGCTTCGCTCATTTTTCCTGCTCGAAAACCTCTCGGGCTCCACTTACTGCTAAATTGTTTGCCATCACACTTATTACCTTCTAACAGAGGAAAGAATTTTCTTAGTATGTGTATCGTTTATAATCTGCCTCCTTCCGCCGGAATGTAAACTCCTCTAGAGCAGGGACCGTGACCATCTTGTTCTCAGAAGTATCCCAAGGGCCTTGAACAGTACCCGACACACAGCAGGTGCACAGTAAATATTTTCTGAATGTATGAAAGGCTCATGTCCTCATTCTAAGCTCATCATGAAGGCCCTCTGCTGTCTTGTCATAACCTATAGTATTTACAATTCTGTTCCCTCTCTTGGGACACTGCCTGCACACCCACACCTATGGCTGGGTTCCCACCTCCTCTTCCCCTGGCAGAGCCCCAGTCCCTGGCCCGTCGTTTTCTCTTCTGCCCCATAAGCAGCCCCCATCTTTGAGGCCAGCTCGGCCCCTGCCTTTCCTGAATCCTCCGTCATCCCAGTCTGCGCTGGCCCTCCCTCTCAGCGCTCCTGTAGCAATTTCTTTATGAATCACCCACTCGGCTCTGATCAGACGTTGTCCTGGATGGTAGTTTCATGTGTGTGTGTTTTTTTTTGGCTGAGCCGCGAGGCATGCGGATCTTAGTTCCCCGACCAGGGATCGAACCCGTGCCCCCTGCAGTGGAAGCGCGGCGTCCTAACCACTGGACTGCCAGGGAATTCCCAGTAATTTCATGTTTCATGCATCTTTAAAAAAAAAATGCCCCCCAGTGGATGATCAGCTCCTGTAGTACCCACAGTAGGTACTCTGCAGACACTAGATGGAAAAATAAACCCAAAGAACGAACACTTGGATGGGCGCAACTGCTATTCGTAAACCTGTTTAATCCTCAGACGGCCTCTGAGGTTGAGAGTCTTACTGTGTCCATTTCACACATGGGGAAATGGAGGCCGCAGGATCTCACTTGCTAGTGGAGCTGGGATTTGAGCCCAGGTGATTTGGCTCCAGGACCCGGGTGCTGAGCTACCTCTGCACAGCATAAGTGGTTGTGTTAACATCGCTGCTCTCTCTGTCTTTCTTGTCCTTTGGTTGTGGAGGTGGGTGAAGGGACTGCAGGTGACACCCGAGGGGTTGTGCCATCTTGAAGGTGCCCCCAGCCAGCCGAGCGTCTGAGTCTTAGGGGCCGAAGACAGGTGGAGAGTTTGCGTCTTGGTCCTGCCTTTGCTGGAGCCTGTCCTTTGGAGCCTCCCTTTTCACAGCTGCGGAGCCGGGAGGATGACTGCTTTTCCTCCACCATGGGGAGTGGGGATGGCTGCTGACCTCTGTTCTGGGTGATGGTTCTGGATTCCCGGGGGGGGAGGATTAGAGGCTGGACACAGGGCCCCTCCTAGATGAGCTCTGTGTGTGTGTGTGTGTGTGTGTAGCAGACCTGGGATCTTTGTGTGTTCAGGCACATATGGGCAGGTGAAATATAGTTAAGATGAACATGAAGGTAAGAAACTGTGGCTGGTGTCCCCCTGGGGCCCGTGGGAAGGGTTCAGAAAGAGGGGACATCGCCGTGGAGTACTGCCTGCAGAGAGATGGAGTCTGGACCCCGTGGTGGGGCACAGGAGGCCCCGGTAAGCCAGCCTCTGCAGACGCCCATCACCCGTTCCCCCCTTCTGGCAACTTATATGCTTTAGCCATTTTGTACTGCTCTTCTTTTTGTCTTTTTTCCTTCTCTCTCTTTCTTACTAACTCTTTTATTTAGGAATAATTCCAGGTTTACAGAAAAGTTGCAAAGATAGAACAGCTTCCCCCCAATGTCAACATCTGAAAAAAAAGTGGTTTATTTGTCAAAACTAAGCACAGTGCTATTCACTAAACTGCAGATGTTATTCAGATTTCACCTGTTTTTCCACTCACGTCCTCTTCCTGTCCCAGAGTCCAATCCAAGATCCCACATTGACTTAGCACTTGGAATTCGTTTTAATTCTCTGAACGCCCTGGGCTCATTCCCGCCTCTCTTCCTTTGACTCTGTCAAAGGAACCCCTCTTTCAGTCAGGGATAATATGGGGAGTGGTGGTAGGAGTGGGGCTTTGGGATCTGGCTGTTAGCAATATTAAGCGGGGAGAATTTCCACTGCTCCTTCCGTACTCAGGATCTCTTTGACTCTCATTTTTTTTTTTTTGTTTTTATTTTGATACATTTATTTATTTATTTTTGGCTGCATTGGGTCTTCGTTGCTGCGCTCAGGCTTTCTCTAGTCGCCGTGAGGGGGCTGCTCATCGTTGCAGTGCATGGGCTTCTCATTGCGGTGGCTTCTCTTGCCGCGGAGCATGGACTCTAGGCGCGTGGGCTTCAGTAGTTGTGGCACACGGGCTCAGTAGTTGTGGCTCGTGGGCTCTAGAGTGCAGGCTCAGTAGCTGTGGCGCACGGGCTTAGTTCCTCCGCGGCATGTGGGATCTTCCCGGACCAGGGCTCGAACCTGTGTCCTCTGCCTTGGCAGGCGGATTCCTAACCACTGAGCCACCAGGGAAGCCCCACTCTCATTTGGTTTTTATGTAACCTTCTTCATGCAAGTCCAAGCACATGCTGGTGCATACACTATTGCTCACTCCTCGCTCCCCCAGCCATGGTTACTTAAGGTGCCGCATCTGCAGGTGACCTTCACAGGACCCTGCGGACGGCTGAAGGCAGAGCTGGCACAGAGCTCAGGTCTCTCAGCTTGGGGAGTTTCAGCGGCTCCTCTGTCCTTCGTGATTATCCGCCTCTATGTTCTTCCCCTGTCCGGTCTGGGGGTGCTTTGGTGTAACACTAAGCTCGGTTTGGTGGATAGTGGGTTTTCCTGTGGTTTCTCGGCAGGCTGCACATTTAGATAAGGTTGCATCATCCTTTTATTTATTGATTTCTAAAGTCCCCTTTGGGGACTTTCCTCAGGATGCTGCAGCCTAGGCTGTCGCTGTTGCCCCTGCAACCCTTCCACCTACCTCTGCCAGGCAGACCAGGAAACCCCCCAGAATGTTGGACCCCTGGGATCCCTGACTCCACCCACCTCTGGGGGCTTCGGCGGGCCCCCCGCTTCCCTCTGCCCCTGTCCTCTCTGCTCCTGAGTCCCCTGCTTGGGATGCTCTTCTTCACCCCCATCCTTTAACTCTCCACGCAGCATTAGATTTGTATTGTCTCCCGAATTTAACTTCTGTGTAGATCATTCATTTACATGATTGAGAAATAAAGATACAAAAGTGTAGAGAGGGAAGAGTGTATCTCCTGGAAATTGTTATAGATTGAGAGAAATTTAGGACTCACCTCAACCCAGTACAGCATGAGGGCCTTGTCCGGGTCCTGATTCAAACGAACCAATTATTAAAAAAAAAAAAAAAAAAAAAAGTTTGTAAGCAATTAGGGAAATTTAAATATCAACTAAGTATTAGGTGATAGTAAGAAACTATTTTTAAGTTTATTAGGTGTGGTGATGGAGTTGTGGTATACTTCTGAAAACCCCCGTCTCTTAGCGCTACATACCGAAGTTTTTAAAGCTAGAGTGATACGACGTGTGGGATTTGCTATACATTTTCAGTCCTTTCCCCAAAGGTGGGGAGATAAATGAAACTAGAAGGCAAAACGGTGGTAACTGGTGATGCTGGGTGCCGGGTAGAAGGATTCACTAGCCGGTTGTCTCTAGTTTTGAGTGTGTTTGCACACTTCTGTAATAACACAAAATATCACCACCCAGCCTTGTCCTCCATCAGCCTGCTTCTCCTCCAGTAACCAACGCTGGTTTTATGTCTCCTTTATGGAAATGCTAACACATGTAATACTCACTCTTCCGTCCCTCCCTTTTTAAGTACCTGGCTGTTGGTGCATTTGCTTCTCCCCCCACTTTTATTATAAGTACCAGGCAGAATAATGGCCCCTAAAATGTCCACACCCCAATCCCTGGAGCCTGTGAATGTGTTAATCTCCACGGTAAAAGGGACTTTGAGATGGGGAGGTGATCCTGAATTATCCAGGTGGACCCAGTCTAGTCACGCGGATCTTGAAAAGCAGAGTCTTCGCTGGCTGTGGTCAGGGGAAGATGTGAGTAAATGTCAGAGAGACAAAGCAAAGCTGGCTTTGAAGCCGAAGGGAGGGGCCACGTACTGAGGGTTGAGTGTGGCCTCCTGAAGCTGGAAAAGGCAAAGAAGTGAATTCTCCCCTGAGCCTCCAGAAGGGAAGGCGGTCCTGCTGACACCTTGATTTCAGCTCGCACTTCTGACCCTACACGATATTATATAAACGTGTGTCTAGGTTTGTGGTAATTTGTTAAGCAGCAATAGGAAACGATTACATTCTAGCTTGGAGCTATTTCTGTATCAGGGCAGAGATGGCAGAGGCACCAGCTCCTCACTTGTCCTCGGGGTCTGGAGTCTTGACAGGTCTGGGCTGGAGTCCCAGCTCTGCCACGTTCGCTGTGCAATTTTGGGCGAGTTACATCCCTTCTCTGGGCCTGTCTCCTGGTCTGTAACAAGGCGATAAAAGCACCTGTCTCACAGGGGTGCTCCGAGGGTTAAATCCTACAATGCATCCAAAACATTCAGCACAGAGTCTGGCGCGCAGTAAATGCTCAAAAGAAAAAAAACCAAAAAGACGGCTGTGAATAACACTATTAACACTGTAATTATTAGTGCAAGGCGCTTTCCCTGGGTTCTCCAGGCCCCATTGTCCTGTCTTCTGACTCCTCATAAACCTGGGAGGCGGCACATAAGTTAGCCCTTGTTTCTGCAGCAAACACCCTCTCTTGCCCGGCTCTGGCGTGCTTGTTTCCTTGGTGCGGGAGCCCCTTTCCCTAGAAGGCGCTCAGCAGCCTGAGGGCGCGGCTCTGTTCCAATGCCTTGGTGCTGGATCTTAGGGTTGCAAACTGCTTGAATGATTGATCTGTTAGCAGGCAGCTTCCAGAGGCGGTTCTCTTCCTCCCAGACTCAAGGTTTCCTCCTTCCCACACCAAGGGCAGGGCAAGGGCAATGTCAGACCCAGGCAGGGCAGGCTCCCGTGCTGCTTCCACACGGCACAGACCCTGAGAGCGATGGGGACCCCCTGGATCCCTCTCACGGCGCCCAGCAGCCAGCTTTGGCGTGAGCTTGCCGTGCCCTGAGGCCAGCCGCTTACTGTCGGGTAGTTCTGGTTATTACAAAGGTTTCCTCCCCACCTGTGACCCCTGTCCCTGTTCTGCCCTCTGGGGCCACCTGGAAAGGGTCTGCTTCCCTTTCTGCCTTTTAGATGAGTGACAGGTGCAGAAGGAGTGCAGGCTTGGTGGGCAGAGCCGTGGGGTCCGGTCTCAGCTCTGCCACTGACATGCTGGGTGGCCTTGGGATTATGTGAGTCTACGAGTGTTTTGAACCCTGTTTTCTTCTTTCCTTCCTCCTTCCTTCCTTCCTTCCTTCCTTCCTTCCTTCCTTCCTTCCTTCCTTCCTTCCTTCCTTCCCTCCTTTCTTCCTTCCTTCCTTCCTTCCTTCCTTCTTCCTTTCTTTCTTTCTTTCTTTCTTCCATCCTTCCTTCCTTCTTTTCCTTCTTTCCTTCTTTTCTTTCTTTCTTCCTTTCTTCCTTCCTTCCTTTCTTTCTTTCTTTCTTTCTTTCTTTCTTTCTTTCTTTCTTTCTTTCTTTCTTTCTTTCTTTCTTTCTTTCTTTGTATCTTTCTTTCTTTCTTTCTTTCTTCCCTCCCTCCCTGCAGTGGCAGCACAGAGTCCTAACCACTGGACCACCAGAGAAGTCCAGAATCCTGTTTTCATAATCTGTAGAAAAGGAATGAAATACCCACCTTTCAGGATCATTGTGGGACCCTATGGAAAACACCCCCACCTAGTGAACACCCAGTAAGAGCTGTGTCCCGTCCCTCCACTCCAGGCCGCTCCTGGGCTCCTTAACTGCTCCCTGGGGAGGAGGTTTGGAGGCGGCCCCGCCCCTCTCTGCTCCTCTGGCAGGGATGTGCCAGCCTCCGGGGGCGGGGCCAGCAGTAACGCCTGGAGTCTTCCTTCTGCTGCGGGACAGCCTTTGCCTCAGTCCTTCCCTGCCCCGACTTCTGCCTTCTCTGGGCTTCGGCTTCCCAGCTGGGAAGAGGAGAGCGGTCTCCTTTCTGGGGGGAGCACCATCCTTTCTCACTGCTGAGACGGCGGCCTGGCCAACCCCTCCCTCTCCTCTCCTCTGGCCTCACTGTGCCTGGGGGCGCTGAAACTCCCCTCTCCTCTGCCACAATCCCACAGATGCTAACGCTTCCGCTCGGCATCGAAGCCACCTTATTTTTAGTTCTGGCCCTGGTCCATCACGCTGTACCCCACCCCGCGTGAACTTGTCCAGGCCTGCAAGTTGTTTTCCCACATCCTTAGAACCACAGGAATGCTCTTGGCCGGTACGTCTGCGTGGGCTCTGCTCATATTTCTCTCTCCAGTGGCCCCGGTTGCTTGTACACAATCGGTTTCTACCACAGACACTCTCCAGTGTGCCCCCCAATTCCTTCCCCATCTCCTGTACCCGCCCCCTGCCCCTCCCTCCAGAAGAGAGAAACAGTCCCAGGAAAGCCCCAGAGCTGGAGGGGACAAAGGAAGACAGCAGTGTGTTGATGCATACCCCGCCCCGCACACGCACGCACGCCCCGTGTTCCGCTTTCCATGGCACGGGGTTCGCCGTGGCTGGATCAGCTCAGTTCTCTGAGGCCAAGTGGTTAACCGAGAGATTAACACTTTCCCCCTCAGTTTAAATTTATGATGAAAAAACAAGCACCCGCTTTGGGGACAAAGAGTCAAAAGCCGACCCTGATGCAGAACAGCAGGCTTCTAAACTGAGACAGGCGGTGTCTTCCCAGGGCTGGCAGAGAACACCCTTCCGTCTCGAGGCTGCGTGTCAGGAACCTTTAGCAGGAATCCCAGTGTCAGCATAGCCCCTGCTTGGGATTGTTCCACTTCTGATTCGAGATGGGAAGCTCCTTGTGGACCTGGGACATTTTGTTCTCAACTTTTAAGATCTCCAGTTCCTCAGGGTTAAACCCCAATGCCTCGGGGCCTGTGATATGATGCCCACACCTTAACGGCGCATCTGGTCCCCACTCACCCTCCCCCAACACACACACCCTGGACTCTAGGATGTTTCTTTAAAAAAAAAAAAAAAATTATTTATTTATTTTTGGCCGCATCGGGTCTTCGTCGCTGTGCGCGGGCTCTCTCTAGTTGCGGCGAGCGGGGGCTACTCTTCGTAGCAGTGCACGGGCTTCTCATTGCAGTGGCTTCTCTTGTTGCGGAGCACGGGCTGTAGGCACGTGGCCTTTAGTAGTTGCGGCACGCGGGCTTCCATAGTTGTGGCTGGCGGGCTCTAGAGCGCAGGCTCAGTAGTTGTGGCCCACGGGCTCAGTTGCTCCAAGGCATGTGGGATCTTCCTGGACCAGGGCTCGAACCCGTGTGGCCTGCACTGGCAGATAGTTTCCTTTTTTTTTTTTCTTTTTGCGTTCTTTCATACATATTTTAAATATACATGTGCAATACATTAAAATATATAGAGATGTGTGAATATATATTTACATATATTTACATATATATATGTAAATCTCTCTCTCTCTCTCTCTCTCTCTCTCTTTCTCTCTCTCTCTCACAGAGGGCATACACATGCACACTCACATGTCCGTGCGCATACCCCAACAGGACCCACGTATACGTAAACCAGATGCAGTCCATATCAGGCCAACTTGGACACAAATGAGAGCCCTGACTCAGCAGATCGCAGACTGCAACTGCATTGGAGTAACGCTTCAGTTTCTTCTACCAAGTGTAAGGCCGTTGAGAAATACACTGAGAGGACCTCCTTTGGGTGTGTGGCAGAGCCACACACTGCACCCTCTGGCAGTGCACAGTTTGCCTGAGCAAGGACTGCAGGATGGAGATATGAAGGAGCCATCCAGGAGGAGGGACTTGTGTTGTTTTGGGTCCTGACACTAATAAGCAGACGTCCACAGAATGACTTTAGCTCCAGGGACACTGCGCTAGTGTCCGAACCCTGACTTATCTCAGCTTCAAGCAAATGTCAGGAGGAAGCGAAGAGAAGTGTGTGTTGCTACCACTCCCCACCGTCCAGCTTGACCCAGAGAACCGGGCACAGCTTTTAGGGGTGGATAAGTTCAAAGGTCAAACAGACAGACTTGTCAGATGAAAAGAAGTTACTTAAAATGGAAGGACTTGAAAGCAACGTAAGAGGTGACAGGTGTTGTTTTGGGTTTATAAATGTTCCAAGAAGCCACACCTTGTATATGGCACCATTTGCAGCAATATCATTAACATTATTAATAATCATCATAACATATTTATATATACAAAAATAGAGGAAAGCAATTCTAGAAGAGGAAGTGAAAGTGAAGGTGAGGGTCTCTGTGCAGCCCAAATGTCAGCACACTTCAGGAAGCTTCAGAACCAACAAAGAGTGGCACGTATTCCTACAGTATCTAGCCAACGCGGGGACATGCATGTTCCCTTCTTCTTCGCCCTGTGTATGACTGTACATTTCCCCACCTTTCCCCCCTGTAATACATATCCACGCACACTTGAAAAGAGTGATAGGTGGGCTTCCCTGGCGGCGCAGTGGTTGAGAGTCCGCCTGCCGATGCGGGGGACGCGGGTTCGTGCCCCGGTCCGGGAAGATCCCACATGCCGCGGAGCGGCTGGACCCGTGAGCCGTGGCCGCTGAGCCTGCGCCTCCGGAGCCTGTGCTCCGCAACGGGAGAGGCCACGGCAGTGAGAGGTCCGCGTACCGCAAAAAAAAATAAAAAATAAAAAATAAAAGAGTGACAGGTGGATTCTTAACCACGGTGCCACCAGGGGAGTCCCTGGGATGTTTCTTGAAACTGATAGGCACACTGCACCTCTGACCTGGGCTCCTGCTCTTCCTTCAGCTGGATCCCTCTCCCCCAGGATCCTTCCTGCTTTGGGCCTTGCTCCAAAGGACCCTACGGGGAGATGGCTTCTTGACTGGATGTATGGCACGGCCCCGCCCACTCCATGCGTCCCTGTCGTCTCCCCTGCTTTGCTCCCTCTGTTGACGTTATCAGCAGCTGACATGGTATATGTTGATTTTTCTGGTCTTTGTCTCCATCCGCTTGAATGTGAACTTCACGGGGGCCGTGGCTAGGCCTTACGTTTGCTGCTGTATCTCCAGGGCCTGGACGGTGTCCACGGTGGGTGCTGATACTTACTTGTTGAAAGGGAAGCGAGGGCTCAGTATGTGTGGCTGGATGAGTGACTTGTAGTGGAAGCCTCTCAGGACAGCTGGGCCCCTGGATACGGGACCACCCGGGGAGGGAGAGCTGGGCCCACGTGGCATCCCCCTACCCAAGAGGGCTGAGCGGCCACCTGCTAGCAAAGGCAGGACACACAGAGAGGGGAGGGCTGGTGTGTGTGGGCTCCCCAGGAGGCTGTGCCGGGCGTGGCCAGAGGTGAGGGGTCCCTGGTCGGCAGCCAGCCCTTGCAGCCCTTCCCTTCCTGTCCGGTGAGTCAGCCAGGCCCGGAAATGTGCTAGGGAAGTGGCCCTCTCAGGAGCACAGCAGGGCTGAGGGTCAACGAAACAAGAACCTGCTCAACTGCCCTCCCACTCTGCCCATGAGAAGGAGGCAGCCCGCTCGCATCTCCGTCGCGGACTGCTTTCCTCGTCTGTAGAGGGAATGATATTAACCCCACAGGGCTACTGGAAATTAAAGGAGCTCCCCAGAAAGTGAGAGGACGCATCCGCGGCGTCTCAGCGCCCAGCCTGCGGTCCTCTGTGACGCCCCCCAAGGAAACGAATGCAAAGCCTCTCCTGCCCACTGAGGCTTGCCCCCTGGTCCCTTGATCTCTGGAGTTCAGGCTGGAAGGGGAGGAGGAGCTGCCTGTTCGGACCCTTCTGCGTCTGGCTTTCTTCAGCTGCTGTCTCGTTTCCCCCTCCCCTTCTCCCCTTCTTGCGGGTCTCATCACACACATTGTTTCCGGTTCACTATCTGTGCCCCCTCTAGACTGTAGGTCCTTTGTGTTCATTCTCTGCTGTGTCCTCAGTGGGTGACACCCTGTTTGTCAATGAATGACTGTGAATGAAGGAGGAAGGGAGGAATTTTGTCCCCTTGGGCTGCTCGGAGAGGCTCTGACAAATGTAGGTGCCTAATAAGCAGGGACAGCCGGGTACCCCCCCCCCCTCCCCGTGATCCCACCAGCTGGTCCGGACCTCTCCCGTGGGGGGCTGTGCTCTGGAGGAAGTCCTGCGGAGGCAGCCCCAGGTAGCCCTGGGGCTCTGGGGACAGGGTAGAGGGCCTGGTGGATGACGCTTTTTCCTCAGGTCCACACAACTCGCACCTATAGCACTTTCCAGCAATAGAAAGGCCAAGGAGAAAGGCTTCCCATATTATGTAAGGCAGAGCCTGAAACTGGATTGGGAGAGGAGAGTGCGGGGGGCTACTGGGGTACATGCTTCTCTTTCTCTTTACTCCTGCCTGCACTGCTTCTTGTTGTGGGACCGGAAAAAGGTGGGGGTGGGGTGTGGGGGGGTGAGAAGGACACAGAAGTCTTCTCCTCATCTTTTATTCATATATTCAGTGGATATTTATGGGCCGACTATGTGCCTGGCGGTGCAACTGAGCCAAGGACGGAGAGCTGAGTAGACTCAATCCCCAGCCCCGGGGAGCTCACAGCTGGACAGGGAGACAGACAGGCAAACGGTCCCAGGACAAGGCCACAGCTGCTCTCATGGGCTCTATGTAGGGAGGCTGTGGGGACAGAGGAGATACTCTGAGTGTGGGACTTGGTGCAGTCTGCATGGAGGAGGTGCCATCAGAAAAAGGCCTTGAAGGATGAATAGGAGTTCGACATGTAAAGAAAGGGAGGGGGTGGGGAAGGGAGAGAGTATACTACAAGCAGAGAGAGCAGCAGCTGGCAAGGAGGGAAGCTGGGGATGGGCTGTGTCGGTCTGGGGTAAGGGGCTTGGGCGTCGGGGTGGTGGGAGAGGGGACCAAGGTTGGAGGGAGAAAGTGTGGCCAGAGCACCTGCTGCTCCAGGCTGAGAACTCGGGCTTGCTCCCGAGAGTGGCGGGGGGTGGGGGGGTGAATCTAGGCCTCACCCTGGTGTGCTGGTTATTTTCTGTTTGCCTTCCTCTGTCAGCCCTCTCTAACCTGCTCTGCCTCACCCGGCCTCCTGGACCGTCTGTTTGGAGGGCAGGAGGAGACCGAAGTTGGGGTATTTATCCTCCGGTGTATCTCAAATTTCCTTTAAGACTCTCTCCCTCCCCACCCTCTCTCTGCCCTTTTGCTTTGGGTGCGGTTGATCCAGCTCTGTAATTCACCCTCATTGGCCAAAGCCACGATGGCTCACCAAAGCCACAGTGATGAGTCCGGGGAGGGAACTGGGCTCCACCCAGAGCCAGTGAGACTTCAGCTGCCGTTTCTGCGGGAGAGGTAAGGGGTCCTCCCTGATGAGCTTGAAACTGGATGCACAAACCCTGGAACCACAGTCTCCATTTGTTATCACATGTGGCCTGAGGAAGACAGCTGCTGAGAGATGGAGAGAAATCAGGTCTTTGAGGTCCCAGGCAGGCTGCACTGAAAGGCAGCCCAGCCTGACCCCTGGACCTTTCAGTTAAGTGAGCTCCTATTTCCTACTTTGTTTTTGTCCCCCCCGCCTTTTTTTTTTTTTTTTTTTGTCACTTGCAGCTGAGAGAGTCCTACACGAAGCAATGGTCAGCATCAGATTTTGTCTGACATTCTAGTTCTTTTGGAGATGGTGCCTCAGGTAGAAAGTACAGTGGGGTTCAGTCAGAACATCACAATTCTCCAACTTCGGCTACCCCTTCCCTCTCGAGCCCGCGTTTGTAGACACCTGCCTGCTTTGAAGGAAAAGTGAGAAAAGGCAAGGCAGACCTAGGGCGATTTTCAAGCTTTGGTTACTGTTGTTATATTTTACGGCCCTTGAGGGCAGAAACGGAGGTGGTGTTTTTGTTTGTTTTGTCTGTCCCACAGAGACTGCCGGAGTCCCTCGAAGAAACTGGATGTTCTCCGTGCTTATCCTCCCCGTACCGTGGATGACGACCGGGAGGCCACAGGGATGGAACGTCAAGCCCGGGCCAGGCGAAGACTCCGGAATCCGGTGTGCTGACTCAGCCGAGGACGGCAGCGAAGCCTCTTTGCTCTGAGGTGAGGAAGAGGCCCCAGAGGCCCCACGACCAGCTCTGTCACTGACCTGATGGGTGACTTGAGGCCACTTCAGCCCCCGGGCCTCAGTTTCCACATCATTCGAATGGGGCCAACCCTGGCCCGCAGGGATCAGCGGGTTCTATGTTGAGGAGCACACGGGCCCCCCGCCCCCGGCGCCCTTGCTGCTTTGCTGTGTGGAGCCGCGGAGCCGCCTGCGGAGTGAGAAAGCTGTGCGGCTGCAGGGCCCTCCGCCCCTCCGCCCCTCCATCCACCCGGCTTCTTTGATTGCTGGGGTGTGAGGGTTTTTGTTTTTGTTGTGTTTTTTGACGTGGACCGTTTTTGAAGTCTTTATTGAATTTGTTACAATATTGCTTCTGTTTTAAGTTTTGGTGTTTTTGGCCGTGAGGCACGTGGGATCTTAGCTCCCCGGCCAGGGATCACACCCCCAACCTCTGCATTGGAGGGCAAAATCTTAAGCAGTGTTCCGCTAGGGTGTGAGGTTGTGCAGACAGGCCTGTCCTCCCCCGGAACGGGCAGGAAGCTGAGACGCTGAGGGGTTAGAGATGGCTCAAGGCTGTGGGGCAGAGGCAGGGCTCACAGCCCAGCGGGCCCAGCACAGGCCTCTGCGCCCCTGTCTGGACAGCAGGTGCCCCCCAGGGCTGCCCACGGACAGCTGTGCTCCATGAGTTCCCAGGGGTGGGCTCGGGGCCCTGCTGGCCTGGCCACTCTGAGGTGGCCTTGCTGCGGCCTGGCTGCTGAGGGCGCTGGAGGCCCAGGTTCCCTGCGGTTGCCCTGGGGGAGGGGGGGTGCAGCCAGCGGTCCTGCGAGAGGTGGGGTCTCCGAGGGCAGGCGCAGACGCTGTCTGTTTTGCTGGGCCCGGGCCCTGAGTGGCTCCTCCGGCCATTGTGCTCTGGGTCATGAACGGAGACCAGGGTGCCCTCTGTAGCCTTTGTAGTGGACGCAACACCCTGTACTTCCCCGCATTCCAAGGAGGTCCCTGGGTGTGGTCACTTACGGGAGGGCTCCCAGACCTGCCTTCCTCCCCTTCCCCTGGGCTCCATCCTCCTCAGGAGGACGTGACCCTCTTCGTGGTGGAGGCCTCTGGCCACTCAGCTCTCCCCGTGACGGGCAGCCGTGCGCCCGGATGTCCTTAGGTCCCGGCCACACAACAGGTCAACAGCACAGTGGAAGTTTTTCTGACATAAGGGCTTTACACACTAATCTTGTCAACAGTTCCACGAAATTGTTGCTACTCCTTCCGGTTAGAATGAAGGAACCTGAGGCTTAGAGGGGTCCAGTAACCCCCCCAGGACACAGCAGCAGTGAGGGGCAGAGCCAGGTCTCAGACCTCACGTGTCTGAGGCTGGAGCCTGTGTTCGTATCCGCCCTCCACTCTGGCCTCTAGTTAAGCCTAGTACTTTGTGCTTTGGAGGTGGGTAAGGATGAAACATAACCACTCATTCATAGGTCATTTTTTTAAATAACAAACTTAATTTTAGAACAATTTTAGATTCACAGAATTACTGCACAGACGTAGTACAGAGAATTCCCGTACACCCAACGCCCAGTTTCCCCATTACTGACATCTAACATGAATGTGGTACACACGTCACTATTAATGAACCAATATCGATACCTTATTATTAAGTGAAGTCCACAGTTTATTCAGAGTTCTTTATTTTTCACCTAATGTTCCTTTTCCATTACAGGATCCTATCCTGGATCCCACATTACCTTTAGTCATCCTGTCTCCTTAGGCTTCTCTTGGCTGTGACAGTTTTTCAGACTTTCCTTGTTTTTGATGGCCTTGACAATTGGGAGGAATTTTGCAGAATGTTCCTTAATTGGGATTTGTCTGATGTTTTTCTCATGATTAGGCTGGGGTTATGGGTTTTGGGGAGGAAGATCACAGAGGTCAAGTCCCGTTTTCATTGCCTGTCAATGATCTGTTCTATCACCGTGACCTATGACGTTGATGTTGACCTTGACCCCCTGGCCGAGGCAGTGTTTGTAGCTGTAAAGTTCCTCTTCCTTTCCAACACTTAACAGTACTTGAGTTACGCTTTGGGCACTAGGAGGAGAAGCAGCTGGTGACTCTCCTGGGACTAGGGAGAGGGAGAGAGGGCAGAGCAGGGCGAAGGCAGGTCTCATGGAACAGAAAGGGAATTTGCACCTAGTCAGGAGGAGAAGCGGATGGCCTTCCAGGCAGGCTTGATGCAAGAGAAGAGAGACTAGGTCCAGGATTCGGGCGAGAGCAGCCACTCAGCCAGGCTCAGCTGTAGGAAGGCGTCTAGGAATTCCCTGGAGAGCCGGGCGAGAGGAGCTTCACCCCTGGACTCCTGTCTCATGTTCATGGACTTCATCTCCCAACAAAGTGAGCTGCAGTCATCCCAGAGACACGCCCACGGAACTGAAAGAAGTCGCTGCTGTTCCTCTGTAAACTCGCCTCTATCTCCCCACTAGACCACTTTGCCTGAGAGTTCAGGATACGTGAATATTTGTTATAAATCCTGAAATTATTCTGAGAATGAGCACCGTTAGATTGCACTATCCTTTGGGGTCGAAAGTGTAAACTTTGCAAGTAGATGTTTAAAACAGACCACAAGTTCCATAACCCTGCTTGGGGCATTTCTTCATTTTATAAAATATATGTACCGGTAATCTCAAAAGATGGAACTGGCCTGGGCCTTCTTATGTGACCTCAGAGAGACCCTGCGTCCTTCAACTTCAGGAGGCTGGTGAGGGAAGGGACTGGGGGGCCAGCTGGACCACGGCAGAGCTGGACTCAGTGGTCAAATCCTGTGCTTACATTTGTCTCTCTGCTCCAGAGTGTGAGCTAAACGGGTGAGACAGAATTCGGATAGTGGATCTGAGAGACTTTGGTTAAAATTTTTTTTTTTTTTTTGGCTGTGCCACGTGGCTTGTAGGATCTTAGTTCCGCGACCAGGGATTGAACCTGTGCTGCGGTAGCGACAGCACGGAGCCCTAACAGTTGGACCGCCGGGGAATTCCCGAGATGCTTTGGTTTGAAGTGGCATCTGTGATTTTCAGCGCAGCTCCTAACATCTGTCACCGTGCCTGGCCTTACACAGTTAGAGGGAAATACCTGTGGATGTTTCGGGGGTCTGGGAGGTGTGCGTTAAATGCAAATACCCCTAGGATAGGAAATGACTTTAGCTGTCGGCAGCTAACACAGCAGTGGAGGGCAATCAGCTTCTTGAGAAGAGCAAGGTCCTGTGAGAGTGGGACCCAGGACAGAAGTGTGGAGAAGTGCGGAGGGCAAGGGTGCGAGAGCAGGGGTGGGGGAGACGCGGCGGGGGGTGGAAGGGAGGTGCCAAGGGCCTTCACAGGTCTGTGGGAAGCGGCCCTGGTGACATCCTCCTTCTAGCTGAGTGACCTCAGATGAGTCACCCCCGTGATTCGGTTTCCCCACTTCTCTGTGACATGGGGAAGGTCAGCTGGTCAGGAGGGGACTCTTTGCCCCCTCTTCCCATCGCCCACTTGGTGCCAGCGCCGCTGCCGCCACCGGCTAGCAGAACGCGCCGCGTGCAGGAGTGCAGGGGGCTCTGGGCTGAGGGCTTGGCGTGCGTCACACCTGACTTCGCTGTCACAGCCCTGGGACGCGGGTGCTGCTCCCGCCTTGGCTTTACAGACGGGGAAACCGAGCCTTCCAGAAACTGAATAACACGCCCATCGTCACGCGCCAGGGATGCGTGGGGGAAGGGCCTCCACAGCTGGGTCAACCCTGGTCAGGGGTGCGCACACTTTGTCTACAAAAAGTAACTATTTTAGGCTTTGTGGGTGACCATAGAGTCTTCTCTGCTCCTCCCCCTCCCTCTCTCTTTCTTCATCCGTTTAAAAACATACAAACCGGGCTTCCCGGGTGGTGCAGTGATTAAGAATCCCCCTGCCAGTGAAGGGGACACGGGTTCGAGCCCTGGTCCGGGAAGATCCCACATGCTGCGGAGCGGCTAGGCCCGCGCGCCACAACTACTGAGACTGCGCTCTAGGGCCCGCGAGCCACAACTACCGAGCCTGCATGCCAAAAAAAAAGAAAAACAAAAAAAACAAAAAAAACCATACAAACCATTTTCAGCTAGTGAGCTGTACACAGACAGGCCGCTGGCTGGATTTGGCCTTCAGGCCATAGTTTACTGACCCCTGATAACAGGTAAACAGAGGTGCAAATTGCTGCAGAATGGCACCTCTTTCCAGCTTTCAGAGGGCATGTCAAACCCACTCAGAGACTCCGGGCCTGAGAGGGCGGCTGGGTTACCTGTCTGGCCCAGGTGGATGCCGGCTTCTCTGAAGACCTAGTGGGATGAGGGCACCAGGGTCTCTCTGGCCCTCACACCTGTCCCTCCATCGGCCCAGCCTCCCCTCTGCTCCCTGCTCCCTGGGGCTGGGCCCCCCTTCCTCCTCAGCACCCGTCTTGCTTTCCTTTCTCCTGGGATTATCTTCTCTCGGTTGGGAAAGGCCAGCCGAGAGGATCCACAGGTCCACAGCTACTTGTCCCCGGGCCTTTTTGCCAGACTGCCCTGGTGGCTGGTGTGGAGTGGGAGGTGCCGAGGCAGAGAGGGGAGAGAAGCCCTGGCGGGGAGGTGCTGCAGCCAGAGAGAGGAATGCCCCAGCCCGCGCAGGAAGCCGGGAAACCTCTTTGTTCCTAAGGCGTCTCAGAGTCAAGGAGGTTCGGGAAAGGAAGCTCCGGTGTAAACACAGGCGTCGATGTTTGTGTGCAGGCCGGGGGCGGGGGGCGGGGGCAGCCTGTGGGGGCCTGAGCAGAGGCAGCATGGGAAGAGCTGGGGCCCCTGTTCTGGGCAGCGCAGCGAAGGGCTAAGCCAGGCCCACGTGTGGTACCGCTCTGGCCGTGCTGTTGGACGTCTCATGCACCTTCTGCTCTGATAGTCTAAGGCTTTCTGGTTTCTGCCCGTCCTTGCAAGCCTGCCCAGCACTGTAGGAGTGCGCTAGGTCTGCAGCTTTTCATGTGCTTCTTGGCCATCTGTATGTCTTCTTTGGAGAATTTTTTTTTTTTTTTTTTGGTGGTACGTGGGCCTCTCACTGTTGTGGCCTCTCCCATTGCGGAGCGCAGGCTCCGGACGCACAGGCTCAGCGGCCATGGCTCACGGGCCCAGCTGCTCCGCGGCACGTGGGATCTTCCCGGACCGGGGCACGAACCCGTGTTCCCTGCATCGGCAGGCGGATTCTCAACCGCTGCGCCACCAGGGAAGCCCGGTTCTTTGGTTTTTTAATATTGAACTGCATGAGCTGTTTATATATTTTGGAGATTAATCCTTTGTCCGTTGATTCATTTGCAAATATTTTCTCCCATTCTGAGGGTTGTCTTTTCGTCTTGTTTCCTTTGCTTTGCAAAAGCTTTTAAATCATTGGGTCCCATTTGTTTATTTTTGTTTTTATTTCCATTACTCTAGGAGGTGGATCAAAAAAGATCATGCTGTCATTTATGTCAAAGAGTGTTCTTCCTATGTTTACCTCTAAGAGTTTTATAGTGTCTGGTCTTACATTTAGGTCTCTAATCCATTTTGAGTTTATTTTTGTGTACGGTGTTAGGGAGTGTTCTAATTTCATTCTTTTACATGTAGCTGTCCAGTTTTCCCAGCACCACTTATTGAAGAGACTGTCTTTTCTCCATCGTATATCCTTGCCTCCTTTGTCATAGATTAGTTGACCATAGGTGCGTGGGTTTATCTCTGGGTTTTCTATCCTGTTCCATTGATCTATATTTCTGTTTTTGTGCCAGTACCATATTGTCTTGATTACTGTAGCTTTGTAGTATAGTGTGAATTTCAGGGAGTCTGATTTCTCCAGCTCCGTTTTTTTCCCTCAAGACTGCTTTAGCTATTCAGGGTCTTTTGTGTTTCCATACAAATTTTAAGATTTTTTTGTTCTAGTTCTGTAAAAAATGCCACTGGTAGTTTGATAGGGATTGCACTGAATCTGTAGATTGCTTTGGGTAGTACAGTCATTTCCACAATATTGATTCTTCCAATCCAAGAACATGGTATATCTCCCCATCTGTTTGTACCATCTTTAATTTCTTTCATCAGTGTCTTATAGTTTTTGGCATACAGGTCTTTTGTTTCCCTATGTACGTTTAATCCTAGGTATTTTATTCTTTTTGTTGCAATGGTAAATGGGAGTGTTTCCTTAATTTCTCTTTCTGATTTTTCATCATTAGTGTATAGGAATGCAAGAGAGTTCTGTGCATTAATTTAGTATCCTGCAACTTTACCAAATTCATTGATTAGCTCTAGTAGTTTTCTGGTGGCATCTTTAGGATTCTCTATGTATAGTATCATGTCATCTGCAAACAGTGACAGTTTTACTTCTTCTTTTCCAATTTGTATTCCTTTTATTCCTTTTTCTCCTCTGATTGCCATGGCTAGGACTCCCAAAGCTATGTTGAATAATAGTGGTGAGAGTGGACATCCTTCTCTTGTTCCTGATCTTAGAGGAAAAGCTTTCAGTTTTTCACCATTGAGAATGATGTTTGCTGTGGGTTTGTCATACATGGCCTTTATTATGTTGAGGTAGGTTCCCTCTATGCCCACTTTCTGGAGAGCTTTTATCATAAATGGGTGTTGGATTTTGTCAAAAGCTTTTTCTGCATCTATTGAGATGATCATATGGTTTTTATTCTTCAGTTTTTTAATATGGTGCATCACATTGATTGATTTGCATATATTGAAGAATCCTTGCATTCCTCGGATAAATCCCACTTGATCATTATGTATGATCCTTTTAATGTGTTGTTGGATTCTGTTTGTTAGTATTTTTGCTTCTATATTCATCAGTGATATTGGTCTGTAATTTTCTTTTTTTGAAGTATCTTTGTCTGGTTTTGGTATCAGGGTGATGGTGGCCTCATAGAATGAGTTTGGGAGTCTTCCTTCCTCTGCAGTTTTTTGGAAGAGTTTGAGAAGGATGGGTGTTAGCTCTTCTCTAAATGTTTGATAGAATTCACCTGTGGAAACTACTGAGGCCATGTACTGAAACTACTGAAGTCGCGTGCCTAGAGCCCGTGCTCTGCAACAAGAGAAGCCACCGCAACGAGAAGCCCGCACACCGCAACAAAGAGCAGCCCCTGCTCGCCGCAACTAGAGGAAGCCCGCGCACAGCAATGAAGACCCAACGCAGCCAAAAATAAATAAATAAAATTAATTTAAAAAAAAAAAAAAGAATTCACCTGTGAAGCCATCTGGTCCTGGACTTTTGTTTGTTGGAAGATTTTTAATCACAGTTTCAATTTCATTACTTGTGATTGGTCTGTTCATATTTTCTATTTCTTCCTGGTTCAGTCTTGGAAGGTTGTGCATTTCTAAGAATTTGTCCATTTCTTCCAGGTTGTCCATTTTGTTGGCATAGAGTTGCTTGTAGTAGTCTCTTAGGGTGCTTTGTATTTCTGCCGTGTCCATTGTAACTTCTCCTTTTTCATTTCTAATTTTATTGATATGAGTCCTCTCCCTCTTTTTCTTGATGAGTCTGGCTAAAGGTTTATCAATTTTGTTTATCTTCGCAAAGAACCAACTTTTAGTTTTATTGAGCTTTGCTACTGTTTTCTTTGTTTCTATTTCATTTATTTCTGCTCTGATCTTTAGGATTTCTTTCCTTCTACTAATTTTAGGTTTCATTTGTTCTTCTTTCTATAGTTCCTTTAGGTTAAGGTTAGATAGTTTATTTGAGATTTTCTTGTTTCTTGAGGTAGGCTTGTATTGCTATAAACTTCCCTCTTAGAACTGCTTTTGCTGCATCCCATAAGTTTTGGATCATTGTGTTTTCATTGTCATTTGTCTCTAGGTATTTTTTGATTTCCTCTTTGATCTCTTGATTATTTAGTAACGTATTGTTTAGCCTCCATGTGTTTGTGTTTTTTACATTTTTTTCCCTGTAATTGATTTCTAACCTCATAGCGTTGTGGTCGGAAAAGAAACTTGATATGATTTCAATTTTCTTAAATTTACCAAGGCTTGATTTGGGACCCTAGATGTGATCTGTTCTGAAGAATGTTCTATATGCACTTGAGAAGAAAGTGTAATCTGTTGTTTTTGGATGGAATGTCCTATAAATATCAATTAAATCTGTTTGGTCTATTGTGTCATTTAAAGCTTGTGTTTTCTTATTAATTTTCTGTCTGGATGATCTGTCCATTAGTGTAAGTGAGGTGTCAAAGTTCCCCACTATTATTGTGTTACTGTCGATTTCCTCTTTTGTAGCTGTTAGCATTTGCCTTACATATTGAGGTGCTTCTATGTTGAGTGTATATATCTTTATAATTGTTATATCTTCTTCTCGATTGATCCCTTGATCATTATGTAGTGTCCTTCCTTGTTTCTTGTAACATTCTTTATTTTAAAGTCTATGTTATCTGATATGAGTATTGCTACTCCGGCTTTCTTTTGATTTCTATTTGCATGGAATATTTTTTTTCCATTCCCTCACTTTCAGTCTGTATGTGTCCCTAGGTCTGAAGTGGGTCTCTTGTAGGCAGCATATATATGGGTCTTGTTTCTGTATCCATTCAGTGATACAAAAGTTGTCTTTTGGTTGGAGCATTTAATCCATTCACATTTAAGGTAATTATTGATATGTATGTTCCTATTACCATTTTCTTTTTTATTTTTTCTTCTTTTGCAGTGTGCGGGCCTCTCACTGTTGTGACCTCTCCTGCTGCGGAGCACAGGCTCTGGACACGGAGGCCCAGTGGCCATGGCTCACGGGCCCAGCCACTCTGTGGCATGTGGGATCTTCCCAGACTGGGGCACGAACCCGTGTCCCCTGCATCGGCAGGCGGACTCTCAACCACTGCGCCACCAGGGAAGCCCTGCCATTTTCTTAATTGTTATGGGTTTGTTTTTGTAGGTCCTTTTCTTCTCTTGTGTTTCCCACTTCCCAAAGAGAAGTTCCTTTGGCTTTTGCTGTAGAGCTGGTTTGTTGGGTCTGAATTCTCTTAGCTTTTGCTTGTCTGTAAAGCTTTTGATTTCTCTGTTGAATCTCAGTGAGATCCTTGCCGAGTAGAGTAATCTTGGTTGTAGGTTCTTCCCTTTCATCATTTTAAATATATGGTGTCACTCCCTTCTGGCTTGTAGAGTTTCTGCTGAGAAATCAGCTGTGAACCTTATGGGAGTTCCCTTGTATGTTATTTGTTGTTTTTCCCTTGTTGCTTTCAGTAATTTTTCTTTAAGTTTTGTCAGTTTGATTACTATGTGTTTCAGCGTGTTTCTCCTTGGGTTTATCCTGCCTGGGACTCTCTGTGCTTCATGGACTTGGGTGGCTATTTCCTTTTTCATGTTAGGGAAGTTTTCGACTAATCTCTGCAAATATTTTCTCGGGTCCTTTCTCTCTCTCTCTTCTCCTTCTGGGACCCCTATAAGGCGAATGTTGGTGTATTTAATGTTGTCCCGGAGGTCTCTTAGGCTGTCTTCATTTCTTTTCATTCTTTTTTCTTTATTCTGTTCCATGGCAGTGAGTTCCACCATTCTGTCTTCCAGGTCACTTATCTGTTCTTCTGCCTCAGTTATTCTGCTATTGATTCCTTCTAGTGTAGTTTTCATTTCAGTTATGGTATTATTCATCTCTGTTTGTTTGTTCTTTAATTCTTCTAGGTCTTTGTTAAACATTTCTTACATCTTCTCAGTCTTTGTCTCCATTCTTTTTCCAAGGCCCTGGATCATCTTCACTATCATTATTCTGAATTCTTTTTCTGGAAGGTTGCCCATCTCCACTTCATATAGTTGTTTTTCTGGGGTTTTATCTTGTTCCTTCATCTGGGACAAAGTCCTCTGCCCTTTCATTTTGTCTATCTTTCTATGAATGTTCTTCCTTCCTTCCTTCCTTCTTTCCTCCTCGCTCCCTCCTCTCCTTCCTTCCTTCCTCCCTCCCTCCCTCCTCTCCTTCCTTCCTTCCTTCCTTTCTTGCTGCTCCACACAGCATGTGGGATCATAGTTCTCTGACCAGGAATTGAGACCACACCCCCTGCAGTGGAAGCACGGAGTCCTAACCAATGGACTGCCAGGGAATTCCCTCTTGGTGTCTTTAGGGCTCTCTATTCACCAGCTTGGAGCTGCTGGGAGGGGTATGATTGGCTTATTTTCTTTAGTTGAAGTGCAACTTGAGAGCCTCTCCAGCATGACAGGACACTCTGGAACTCATGACAGGTGATAATAAACCAATTTCACAACTGGCTGGCACAGACACCAACCCATAATCCCAGAGGCTGCTGTAGGCGAGGAGGCCGTCTGCCCTGGGGTTGTCAGCTGATGTGTACTGACGGCTTGATTCTGCGTCCTCTGTATCCATGTCACACACACTGATGTGCAAGGGGAGTAGAGCCTCTTCTTCCACAAGCTTGATGGCATTGCCTGGGTTCTAGCAAGCTGCATCTGTCTCTTAGCAACTGTCTTTCCTGAAAGATTCTAGTGGTGGTGTTGGTGGTGGGGGTCACCTGTGCCCCACATCACAATAATAATCCATTAAATGCCCTGTTAGTGAGGGCAAGGAATCTGGAGAGAAGGTCAGAGTTCAAACCTCAGGGGTCCACCAGCCTGCGACCCTGTGCAAACCCTCCCACCTCTCTAAGCCCTGGTTCTCTTGTGGGTAAAGTCTGATAAAACTACCTCCCTAACAAGGTGTGGTGAAGATCAAGTACAATTTCATGGGTGAACATGCCTTGTATGGTGAAAAATTCTGTACGAAAAATGAAAGGGATTGAGTTGGACCCTATCCTTAGCGGCTCACACAAGGAGTAGGAATTGACCTTCAACTGCTTTGGGGACCCACAGGCAGAGCTGCCACCTGCCCACATCCTCCTTCCCTTCCTCCACAGCCGGTGGATCCAGATGGGGACATGAGGTCCCAGAATCCAGTCTCTTTTTCCCAGCGTCCTTGGGCCATACAGTCCATTTCTGGCCAGTGGGATAAAAGCGTATCCTTAAAGGGCAAGGCTGTCTCTGCCACAACCCTGCCCACTCCTTCCTTCCCCCTCCTGGCTGTCCAGGGCATGGATGTGGTGAGACGCTGTCTGAGACCATGAGATACGGCCAGGTCCCCGGGCGGGGGGATGGCAGAGCAGAAATAGATGGTACCAGGTCTCTGTAGCCTGGATGACTTATCTACTGAGTAGCAGCCGAGGGAGAAAGGCTTTCTATCATTTCGGTTGTCTGTTACAGTGGTCAAAGCTCTAGCCTAACCCTGTGGTGAAGTAAAAGTGGTAAAACCAGTTCTCAAACCGGCTAGCACACTGCTTTGGTGCAAGGATGAGAGCTGGCAGATGGGTGTGAGAATAACCCCCGGGAAGGGCCGGGCCAGCTGCCAGTGCTCTTTGGGTCATTCTAGGAAGACTTTCTGGGGAGGCAGGACTTTGTGGATATCAATGGTGTGAGTACCCTTTCCTTCACCTGCCCATCCCCCCAGGCCTCCCCTCTCCTCCTGGATTCTTTCCTGTCTCTCTGATCATTGGCCGGGCACTGTGCCCTCTGTCTCTCCCGAGGAATACAGTCAGGAAGAATAAGACAGGGTCCTGTCTTCATGGCATGATGTCATACAGACTCAAGCCACTGAGATCACAAACCTCAGGTCATCCTTGACCCTTTCTTTCTCTCATGCCCCATAAAGACTGCGTCAGCACATCTGGTCAGATCTGCCTTCAGAATAGAACCGGGGGAAATTCCCTGGTGGTCCAGTGGTTAGGACTCTGTGCTTCCACTGCAGGGGGCACGGGTTCAATGGATCCCTGGTTGGGGAACTAAGATCCTGCAAGCCATGCAATGTGGCTAAAATAAATAAATAAATAAATAAATAGAACCAGGACCCTGATTCCACTGCCACTATCCTGGTCTGAGCCGCCACCACCACTTGCCTGACCTTTTAATTTTTTTAACATTTATTTATTTAATTTGTTTATTTTTGGCTGCGTTGGGTCTTTGCTGCATAGGCTTTCTCTAGTTGCGACGAGCGGGGGCTACTCTTGGTTGCAGTGCGCGGGCTTCTCATTGCGGTGGCTTCTCTTGTCGTGGAGCACGGGCTCTAGGTGCACGGGCTTCAGTAGTTGTGGCACGCAGGCTTCAGTAGTTGTGGCTCATGGGCTCTAGAGCACAGGCTCAGTAGTTGTGGCGCATGGGCTTAGTTGCTCTGTTGCATGTGAGATCTTCCCGGACCAGGGCTCAAACCCGTGTCCCCTGCATTGGCAGGTGGATCCTTAACCAATACGCCACCAGGGAAGCCCTTGCCTGAACTTTTGCATTAGCTCCCTACCTGGTTTCCATGCTTCTTCCCTCACCACCTCGCCCATTGTCTGTTCTCAGCAGAGCCTGCAGAATGATCCTCTTAGAACATAAATCAGATCATGTCCCTTCCTTGCTCAAAACTTTCCAGTGGCTCCTCATCTCTCCCAGAGTAAATGCTAATTTCCTTTCACCAGCCCATAAAACCCTTCATGATGGGTCCCCTGGCCATACTGGCCTCGGCTCCAATCATGCTTCTCTGTTCCCTTCATTTGGGGCTGCCTTGAGCCCAGCAAGTGTGCACCCACTCAGGTATTTCTGTGCAGCTCTCTTTGCCTTGAATATTCTTCCCTAGATATTCTAAGACTCAGCCCTCATACAGGCCTCTGCTCCCATGTCACCTCCTCAGAGAAGCCCTCCTGACTACCCTCCATAAATACCACTCGCCCCCATCACTTGCTCCCATTACCCTACATCCTCTCCCTAGCGCTGTCACCATCTGAGTTATATTGGTTTCCTCGTATCTTAGTCGGCTCGGGCTGCCATAACAAATGACCATGGACCGCGTGGCTTAAACAACAGACATTTGTTTCTCACGGTTCTGGAGACTGGAAGTCCAAGGTCAAGGTGCCAGCAGATTCATTGGGGAGGGCTCTCTTCCTGGTCTGCCTTCTCCTTGGACCCTCACATGGCCTTCCTGGGTACAGGCAGGCAGAGAGATCTTGGGTCTCCTCCTCTTCTTATAAGGGCACCAATCCCGTTGTGAGGGCCCCACTCAAAGGCCCCACCTCCAAACACCATCACTTGGGGGTAATTAGGGTTTCACCATGTGAATGTTAGGGTGATACAAACCCTTGTTCATCAACTTCCTCCCTCACCGAGTATAAGCTCTTGGAGTAGATTGTCCCACACTCTGGGTTTCCATCACCTATAGTGATGCCAGCCCCCAGGTGGGGCTCAGCTGATGCTCCCTGGATGGGGAGTAGGGAGTTCGAGCTGATGGATGGCTCTGAGAGAGTGCAGAACAGAGCTGGAGGGGGTGTGGGTGTGGGTGGAGCCTTTCCCAGACTGTGGCTGGCGCTGGCTCCCGGAGTCTGCCGGCCGCTTCCAGTCCTGGCCGTGTGTTTACTTGGCCAGTAGTTTGGGCAGCCCTGGGCTTTTCTTGCGGAATAGTTCTTGCTGAACTCCAGGGGAGGAGTTAGATAAATACTGGCTCCCAGATACGGGAACCAAAATCCTACAGGAAATGTTGAGGTGGGAGGGAGGGAGAGGACCAGCCCTGGGCTTCCCCTGCCAGGGCCCCCAGGAGCCCACACCCGATTCTTTTACCCCAGCTCCCGTGGGAAGTGAAGCGGGTCATCCTGTGTTTTCCAGTGGAAACTTCTTGGTTCTTCTTTACAGCATTCATTCGTCCGTAGAGCTGGTAAACATTTATTAAGCACTACCTGCCACTAACAAGTTAGAAATTCAGAAAACCTTAGTGGGGAAAAATTTCTGTTCAATGTTCATAACGTTCGTTTTTTTTTTTTTTTTTTTTTTTGTGGTATTCGGGCCTCTCACCGCTGTGGCCTCTCCCGTTGCGGAGCAACAGGCTCCGGACGCGCAGGCTCAGCGGCCACGGCTCACGGGCCCAGCCGCTCCGCGGCACGTGGGATCTTCCCGGACCGGGGCACGAACCCGCGTCCCCCCAAATCGTCAGGCGGACTCTCAACCACTGTGCCGCCAGGGAAGCCCCCCTTTTCTCACTCTTAAAACTTTCCTCCATTCTGATCCCATGCCCTAGACGAGCGCTCTATATCCCAGAGCAGTGGTGTGCTTGATAAATGATTAATAGCCAGCTTTCTGCAGCCTCCACTATGGCTACATTTTCAGGCTGCTGATGTGATGTAACTGAACTAGGTTTGTTCACCTGACTCTCAGCAAGCCAAACGCCGAGACACCAAGGTTTGCAGCAGAGAAAGAGTTTATTCTCAAGGCAGCCAAGTGAGGAGACAGGAGAAAAAAGTCTCAGATCCGCCTCCTCAGAGGCAAGGAGCTTGGGATATTTATGGGATAAAGAAGCAGGGTAGGGCTTCCCTGGTGGCGCAGCGGTTGAGAGTCCGCCTGCCGATGCAGGGGACGCGGGTTCGTGCCCCGGTCCGGGAGGATCCCGCGTGCCGCGGAGCGGCTGGGCCCGTGAGCCATGGCCGCTGGGCCTGCGCGTCCGGAGCCTGTGCCCCGCAACGGGAGAGGCCACAGCAGCGAGAGGCCCGCGTACCGCAAAAAAAAAAAAAAAAAAAAAAAAAAAAAAAAAAAAAAAGAAGCAGGGTATTCTTACACGTGGAAAAAGGTGATGGGACGTAGAGAAAAGGTGAGGTAATTGGTGTTCTGTGCAGGCATATCTGGGTTATGCTTCTTCATGGGACGCATATTCAAAACATGGAGGCACTTAGCATGATCTGAGGGTGGAGTTTGGGGCCCTCTGACGTCCAAAGGTCGTTCATTGGACATTTGTGCAGGCCCAGTTTTAGGATCAGTGGTCCCAACCAGCCTTAGCCATCTCAAACTGGACATGAGCTGACTCCAAGTTTCTGAAAAACAGCATAAGCCTGCATTACTATGGCAACCCATACGTCAGAGGTACTACTGTCTGCAGGGGTGGTTAAGGAGTCTTGCAATATATTTCTAAGGTATGTGAAGCTTGGAGGGTAGGCAGTTAAAGAAAGTAAAAAACATAACTAAAGAGAGCTTAATCAGTAAAGGCAGGTTTCAAGCAGAGGGGTTTTAACATGCTGTTCCCTTACCTGCTGTTCTGTAAGACAAGCTCAGGAATTTCTGTTAGTCACCAGCTTCTGTTAACCTATGGGGTGTGGTTTCAACGTCACTGAATGCAAAATTGGAAAGAGTTGTGTAGTACCACACCATTGGATAGAATTCCCACTGTACTGATATATATGTACGTATAGCCTCAAGAGTATAGATAATGTTAAAATGTATAATACTTAGGAAATGATGAGTTTCCAATATTTGTTATCTCTGTTTTAAATATAATTTATTTAATTATGTTTATATAATTAAATTTTTATTTTTTAAAATTTATTTTATTTTATAGTTTAAGATTTATTTTTGATGTGGACTATTTTTAAAGTCTTTATTGAATTTGTTACAATATTGCTTCTGTTTTATATTTTGGTTTTTTGGCAGCAAGGCATGTGGGATCTTAACTCCCCAGCCAGAAATCGAACCTGCACCCACTGCATTGGAAGGCAAAGTCTTAACCACTGGACTGCCAGGCAAGTCCCTTAAATTTTTAATAATGACTACTTAATAACTGATTTACAAAATTCTTAAAAATACAACAATCAGCTCTTGCAAGCAAGAATGAGCTGGTTCCAGTTATCACTGCGTGGGAGCTTGTGAGAGATGCAAAATCTTGGGCCCCACCCAAGACCTACTAAATCAGACTACGAATATTAACACTTTTAACAATGTCCTCAGGTAATTTGTATACATTTTAGAGTTTGAGAAATGTGGCCCTAGAGGTAACCACTGTTTCTGATTTTTAAAATATCTTTTAGACCTTTTTCACAACATAGATGCATATGTTTTGAAATGATTTTTTTCTGGCTTTTTCTCTGAACAATTTTAAATAGATTTTATTTTTAAGAGCAGTTTTAGGTCCACAGCAAAATCGAGCAGAAGGTACGGAGGTTTCCCATATAACCCCTGACCCACACATGCACGGCCTCCCCCAGTATCAGCATCCTCAGCAGAGGGTACTTTTGTTACAATTAATGAATCTACATTGACACATCAGTATCACCCACAGTCCACAATTTACATTAGGGTTCATTTGGTGTTGTACATTCTATGGGTTTCAACAGTGCGGAGTCTTAACCACTGGTCGGCCAGGGAAGTCCCTAGATTTTCAAATATTGATCTTATATTTGGTTACCTTGCCAATGTTTCTATTAATTTTTAATATTTTGTCTGTAGATACTTTTGAGACAATTATATTGTATGTTATTAATGATAGTTTTTAAAAAAATTTCTGATCTTTATGATTCTAATTTATTTTTCTTGTCTTCTTGCATTTGCCAGGATTCCCAATGTGATTTAAACAGAAGTGGTAAGGTTGGGCATCCTTATCTTGTTTTTTATTTGAAGGGGACTGATGTTACATTCTTATGTTTCCTCATTAGAATAGGTTTTCAGAAAAATTGAAATACAGTTGATTTACAATGTTATATTAGTTTCAGGTGTACAATATAGTGATTTGGTATTTTTATAGATTATAATCCACTTAAAGTTATCATAGAATATTGATTATATTTTCTGTGCTATATATTAAATTATTCTATCTTGTTTAATTTTTACCTAGTAGTTTGTACCTCTTAATCTCCCTCTATCTTGCCCTTTCCCCCACCCTTCACCCTACTGGTAATCACTAGTTTCTTCTTTGTATCTGTGAGTCTCTTTCTGTTTTGTTGTATTCATTCATTTGTTTTATTTTTTAGATTCCAAATGAAAACGTACAGCATTTGTCTTTCTCTGACTTCACTAAGCATAATGCACTCCAGGTCCATCCGTTTTGTTGCAAATGGTATCCCATACGTTTTTGTCAGTTAATCTTAGTAGGTTAGGGCTTCCCTGGTGGTGCAGTGGTTAAGAATCCGCCTGACAATGCAGGGGACACGGGTTTGAGCCCTGGTCCGGGAAGATCCCACATGCCGTGGAGTAACTAAGCCTGTGCACTACAACTACTGAGCCTGTGCTCTAGAGCCTACGAGCCACAGCTACTGAGCCCGTGAGCCACAACTACTGAAGCCCGCACACCTAGAGCCTGTGCTCTGCAACAAGAGAAGGTACCACAATGAGAAGCCCGCGCACCGCAGCGAAGAGTAGCCCCCACTATCCGCAACTAGAGAAAGCCCACGCACGGCAAGGAAGACCCAACTCAGCCAAAATGAATAAATAAATAAATAAATTAGAAAAAATCTTAGTAGGTTAAAGTATTTTCTTCTATTCCCAGAGTTTTTATGAATGAGAAAATTTGTCAAATAGTTTTTCTGCATCAGTTGAGATGCTCAAATTTTTATCCTTTAATCCATTAGGGTGGTATGTGATAATGATAGATTTTCAAATTTATTTGAAACTTATTGATAGACCACTCAAATTTCTGGAATAAATAAAACTTGGTCAGAATATATTTTCATTTTAATATACTGTTGTATTCAGTTGCTAACATTTTGTTTAGGACTTTTTACTTTTACTGGTTACTCTATCTTCATGAGTAAGTCTGGCCAGGGATTTTTTTTTTCTCATATTGCTCATGTCTGGTTTTGGCATCAAGATTACATTAGATTTATAGTCTCAATCAGGGATAATTTTCTTTGTGGCAGAATCTGTTGCTGATTCTCTAATAGTTATTAAGACCCTCTTTCTTTAGCAACAGAACTCCAATTTTTAGCTGGACACATAGCTAAAGATTATTTTTCCCAGCCTCTCTCATAGTCCTTCATGTGGTTAAATTTTGGCCAGTATCCCCTCATCAGCACCATAGTAAGTGAACTCTTTATAGACCCAAATCCTGAGAGTTATGATTCCTACTTTGAGAAATAGGTCCCTGAGGCATTTATTCCTAATCGTGACTAGTTTCACTGAAACTAAAAATATGATCTAGTATGTAGACTTCATATATGTACATATATATATACATTTGGGTAGGATTAGAGAAATATTTTCATTGCTTCTTGATCTATACTTGCAGCTTCTCTAGATAACTTAAGTGAAAAGAATATCAATTATTGAAGTCATTAACCTGGCCACTGTTTGCATGAAAGAATGTCAGTTATAAACCATTTTCAGCTTTTAAAAAGATCTTTAAAGAATTTTTCTTCAGTTGTAAGAAAGCTTTCTCCTAAACATGTGAACAAATGCAACTTTCATATTAAACTGAAAATATTCCAAATTTTACATGCATTGTAGCCAGAACCACAGAGAGAAGCTAACCCAATGCAGAGGAATATTTTCCAGTTTCTACAAAGAAATGTGGCCTCTTGTTTTTCTTGAAACTCCGCTCTCTTGGAGTGTCTGATTTTTTTCCACGTTCGATAGAGAAGTGGCTACAAAGAAATGTTTCCGTGCTCTAAAAAAAATGGTAAGGCAAGTGGAATGATAAATGGCAACTGTTGATGGACCTCATTGTTGGAGACAGAAGAGCAGGTGGAAGGGACTTGCAAATTTTGGAGAACGTACCCATCCAACGAGGGGAGACTCTCATCTGCTGATCGTTCCCTCATGAGAACGTGATCCAGTCTTCCTGCCTGTCTTCTAAGTGAACCGGAAACCCACATTTTAATGTAAAAGATCCTGAGCTTTTAATATTGGCTCAAAATTAAAAAACGGAGACAGTAGTTAAACTCCCCCCGCCCCCACACATCTGACTCTGTGGGGAAAGCGAGGGCCAGAGGAATTTTGTAACTTTCTCGAGGTGGAGGATGAAGTAAGTGGAGACTCTGAGCTCCAGGACTCTGAGACTTCTTCCATTTCTGAGAGATTCTGTGATTAAGTATATGAAGCTGTTAATTCCAATCAAGGGCATGATTATATTCTGTTGTTTGCTTGTTGCAAGGGCAGGATCCTAAATGTCCGAGGCTTTCTCTTCCTGCAAGAGGGTCCATCCTCGGAAAATGACTTGAGGGAGGGGTGGTGACAGCTTGCTCAAGGCCCACTGTTTAGGCTACATTAAGTTTTTCATGCAAATTATAGCAGGTAAATTCAGTCTCACAGAAAGAGAGAGGTTGGACGTTTAGGAGGACATAAGGATTTGTCCTTGAACATTTGTGGAAGAAGAAAGAGATAATGTGCTTCTTCCTAGATCAACAAACGTTTTATAGTATGGGAGAGGCCATTTCACACAGAGAATGGTTGTGTTTCAGGAAGGCATAAAGATAAGGGGGGAAAGTTCCTGTGGTTCCCGAATGAGTGGGTAAAAGCTTCCTATGAGAGGATGTGGCTGGCTCACAAGAGGCATTTTCTGTGTCTCAAAGCAGACGTCTGGAAACGTGGACTCACTGAATTCAAAGCAGGTTGCTTGATCCAACCAAACTGTATCATCCCAAAGCCTTTTCCCACCGGTGAAGTCTGAGCTCAAAGGATTCCAGCCCGTGTTTCACAGTAAACCAGGGAGAGGTCAGTCAGAGATTCTGGGACCCTTCAGCCCTTTCCATTGGGAGAGTCCTCCAGAAGGTGCCCTTCCAGCTGTGAGACCCGGAGTCTCCGCTTTGGGATTTGAGGGTGGGGCCCTAAGCAGGCTCAGCTTGGACTGCAGTACAGGGGATGCAGTGGTGGTGCAGGGCAGAGAGCAGGAGTCGAGAGCAAGGGGTGAATTTGGGCTTTCCCACTTCCTCTCTGTGGCTTCTGGCAAGTCACTTTCCTGAGCATTCACTTCTTCATCTGCAGATTGGGAACGGTCCAGCCGGCTCTTGCTAACGCATGGCGGTGCCCTGAGGAGGGCATGTATGTGAAAGTGCCCTGAAAACAAAAAGTGTTCACGTCACATCTGGCACCTTCTTACCTCTCCAGCCTTATCACCTACCACGCTTCCCCTGTGTTCCGTGTTCCAGCCAGGCAGACCATCTTTTGGGTTCTTCGTAGGTAGCTTCGTCCTGCCCCTGGGCCTTTGCACATGCTGGTTCCATGACCTGAAGTGCTCCTCCCGTCTTTGGTTTGATTTTAATCCTATTCATCCTAGAACTCAGCTCATTGGCCGCCCCCCCAGCCCCAGCAGTTTCAGTTGGAATCCTCTATTACAGGTGTACCTCCACAGCATCACTATCTTATCGACATAGGTCTCATCACCGTTTGTAGTTATGATTTGTTTAGATTTATGTCATTCTTGTCACTAGACCGTAAGCTCCATGAGGGCAGAGGATGATGCAGTTTTGTTCATCTTTGTATCCCCAGACCCAGCCCAGATACCAGATGAATGTTCGGATTGCAGAGTGGTTTCAGGAGTGTAGGCAGTGGGGATTCTGGATTTAGGTGCCTGGGTTAGGGTCCTCAGAATGAGAACCACAGAGTGTCTTCCCTGAACAAGCTCTGTGTCCGCACCTTACCTTCCCCTCCCTTTAAGCCACGCTGTGTCCCATCGTGTGGTGTCACGTTGATGTCCATATATGTTGCACACATCAAACTCTGGCAACTAATTGTTAGTGGTAGGTGGAGGTGCCTCTGTGTGCGTCAGGAGAGGCAAACAGCTCTGGTCTGGAGAACAGCTAGTTGGAACAGGAAGTGGGCTTCAGAACAAGGGGCACAAAATTAGTAGATTCTACTCTGTCTGGAACACTGTTTGGGAGATTTGAATTATTAATAAAAATTCTAGGCAGCCCAGTAGCTTTTTAGGAAACTTTGTGCGATTAAGGGAAGATAAATTCCAAGCATGCTTCCAAGAACTATTATAGTTTTTTTTTTTCATTTTGAATACTTTATATTGATATAATATTCATAGAGAAAGTATACAGATTATAAGCACCCAGTTCAATACTTATTCACAGATGAAACACCCCCCTCATCACCAGCAGCCAGGTTAAGAATTAGAACATCACCAGAAACCCGGAAGTTCCTCTCACGCTCCCTTCTAGGCCCCCCCAACCCCCCCTCCAACCAAGGGAACACTCTTCTGGCTTCTATCAGCCTAGATCTGCCATTTTCTGGTATTCTACGCAAACGGAATATCCAGTAAGTACTTTCCTGAATCGAGCTTCTTTCACTCAGCACTGTATTTGTGAGGTTCATCCATTCTGTTGTGTGTGATTGTAGATCATTCTCACTGCTATGTGACAACCCATCGTGTGAACAGACCACAGGGTATTTGTGCATTCGACTGTGGATGGACATTTGGGTGGTTTCCAGCTTGGGGCTATTACAGATATAGCCCCAAGAATACAATAATGCAAACTATTACAGATAGTTTGGTTCATTGTAAAGAGGTATTAAAAAGTAAATCCAACTTTTTTTTTTTTTAAACTGTGCTCTTTTAGCATTTTTCTTTCCATTTTTCCCCCACAGGGAAGCAAGAACCTGATTGGGTCAAGAAAGAGCCTATCCTTTTCCTAAGAATTCACAGTTCGTTCTTCCTCCTCGGATCTGCAACTTCACCTGTAAGCTGAATTCTCAGTAACCTTCTGTGTTTATTCTCCCCTCTCCTCCTTTTCCTACCATTAAAAAAGTAAACACCCCCTTAAAGGCATTGTAAGCACATTGCCAAAAAAAGTGGAAACTCCAGAGAAGTTTAGATAAGAAAGAGACAACCTCCTGCCACCTAGAGATAACAGTGTAAATATGTTAGCTCCATTCTCCCCAGTGCTTTCTTCTACATCTGTTTTTGCATAATTGAGATAATCTCTTTTCACCGCAAGTATTTTCCCATGACATTTGTAACTGTGCCTCAACATTGTTTCTCCTGGCTACGTGATAATCCATCCCATGCGTATGCCAACATTATTTGACTCATCTCCTAAACCGGGCCGTTTAGGATGCTTGCACTTTCATTTTGACAATCAGAAACAATGCTGCTGTGATTATCTTAGAGGCAGATTGCTGTCCTCATTGCAGGTAATTTCCTTAAGCTGGTTCCTAGAGATGGAATTTACTGGATGGAGAATATAAACCCTTTAAAGAGGTGCTATTTAAATACTCCCACCGGCTTTAAGAACTGAGAGCAGGAAAGAACACATTTCACTACATCATCACACATTTTGAATATTGTTTAATATGGTGTATCTTCATATTGTGTGGTTTTCAGTATTTCAGTATTTCTCTTCTGATTTATTTTTTGACCTGTGAGTTATCTGGAATATGTTTTATTTATTTAAAAAATTAAAAAAATTTTATTACAATTTTTAAAGGTTACACACCATTTACAGTTATTACAAGATATTGATTATACTCCCCGTGTTGTAGCCTGTCTTACACCCAATAGTTTGTGTCTCCCACTCTCCCACGCCTGTATTGCCCCTCCCCCCGCCCCACTGGTAAACACTAGTTTGTTCTCTAGATCTGTGAGTCTGCTTCTTTTTTGTTATATTCACTAGTTTGTTATATTTTTTAGATTCCACATATAAGTGATATCGCACAGTGTTTGTCTTTCTCTGTCTCTTAGTTCACTTAGCATAATGCCCTCCAAGTCCATCCATGTTGCTGCAAATGGCAAAATTTTGTCCTGTTTTATGGATGAGTCATATTCCATTGTATATATACCACATCCTCCTTATCCAGTCATCTGTTGAGGGGTACTTAGGTTGCTTCCACGTCTTGGCAATTGTAAATAATGCTGCTAGGAACATTGGGGTGCATGTATGTTTTCCTACTAGTGTGTTTGTATTTTGGGGATATATACCCAGGAGTGGAAATGCTGGGTCATATGGTAAGTCTATTTTTAGTTTTTTGAGAAAGCTCCATACTGTTTTCTGGAAGTATGTTTTAAAATGTCCCAGTGTATAAGGATTTAAAAAATCTTTTAAGATAAGTTTTAATTTAGTTGTATTATAGTCAGAGAATATGGTTTGTATTTTACCTGTTCTTTGAAATGTGCTGAGAATTGTGCATCATTAATTTTTGTAAATGTTAGGGTGATTACACATCTAAATTCTTTGGGGGGGGCTGAGGGTTTTCCTGGGATAAAAGACTTCCAGTGCTAAAATCAGAAAAGTCCTGAGCAAACTGAGTTGGTTTGGCTCCTTATGTCCCCCTGAGAATAATATGGACTCTCTCATTATGGGGTGCAGAGCTCTAAACAGATGCATTAGGTCAAGTTTATTTATTTTTTTTAAAACAATTTTTAGTTACAATTTTTATTTTGAAAACTGTAGATTTGCTTGCAATGGTAAGGAATAGCACAGAGGAATTCATTGCATCCTTTACAGTTTCCCTTAATGGTAACATCTTGCAGAACTATAATATAATATCACCACCAGAAATCGATGTTGGTTCAATCCACCCATTTTTATTCAGGCTTCACCAGCTTTACTTGTACTCGTGTGTGTGTGTGTGTGTGTGTGTGTGTCTATTTAGTTCTGTACAATTTTATCACATGTGGAGGTTTGTGTATCTACCACCATGTCAGGATACGGCCATCACAACAAAGGTCCCTCCTTTTGCCCTTTTATCACCACAAGTGTCTCTCTCATTCCTCCTCCGCCTCGCCCTTCCCTCCTACCCCTAACCCTTGGCAACCTCTAATCTGTTCTCCATTTCTAAAAGTTTGTCATTTCAAGAGTGTTATATAAATGGAATTGTACAGTACTGAACCTTCTGAAGTTGACTTCTTTCACTCAGGTAATTCTCTGGAGAACTGCACATGTTGTTGTGTATATATCAATAGTTTATTCTTTCTTTTTTTTTTTTTACTTTATTTATTTATTTACTTGGCTGCGTTGGGACTTAGTTGCGGCACGCGGGCTCTTCGATGCTGCATGTGGGCTTCTCTGTAGTTGTGGCACGTGGGCTTCATTGCCCCGCGGCATGTGGGATCTTAGTTCCCCGACCGGGGATCGAACCCACATCCCCTGCATTGGAAGGCGGATTCTTAACCACTGGACCACTAGGGAAGTCCCAGTTTATTCTTTCTTATTGCTGAGTGGTATTTCATGTATGGATTGACCAGTTTGTTTAGCTATTAACCCAATGAAGGACATTGGGGTTGTTTCCAGTTTTTAACTACAGTATATTATGAATAAAGCCGCTATGACCATTCATGTATAAGAGTTTGTGTGAACCTAAGTTTCTGTTTCTCTGGCATAAATGTCCAAGGGTGCAATTACTGGGTTTAGCAACTGTTTAAAAAAATCTTTATTTTACCAAGTTTATCTGCTTGACTTATGGATAATTGAGAAAGACTTTAAAGTTGATTTATCGATTTATGTATTTTGAAGCTATTTTATAAGATGCAGACAAGTTCAGAATCTGTAACTTTCTATCTGTAAAATTAGAACCCCAGCTCCTGGGAGAGCGGTTCAGGAATCCTATTGGGCTACTAGGACCAGAAACTCCACAAGGTGTAGTGGTTTGAGCCCCCTTTAACTCTGTGGCAATAATAATGCGGTGTCGTAGTTACGGAGAACAGGAGAAGATGAGTCTGCAGTTGTGCGTCCTTTTGATAGTAGGCATTTCATTACTCTGATGGGCATATCCTGAAGGCAGGAAGTGAGCATATACTATTTCACCCACAGATGTCCCTGGAGGAGAGGAAGTGGAGGAGGACGGCTTCCCTTTAGCTGAGGTGCTGGCTGTGTATGCTGGGAGCTGGGAGCCTGGCTTGAGAAATCTGGTGTGTTTGTTTATTTGGCATAAACTGACAAAGAAGTTCTCTTTCCTGTGGAGTTGACATAGGAGAAGAGATGCTACGGAAATATGAGAAGGCAGAGATGAGCCCTGCTAGGAACTGTCTCCCACCTTGAAGTTCTTTTGCATTTGTGCCAGCTCCATCCTGGGGAACTTACTCCCCGGGCAGGCAGGGGTCAACTCATCCATCCCCCTGCCTCTGGGTAGCCCTGCCCCTAAGTGCCTCTGACAGTCACAGCTTCGCATGGGAGCTGCTTCTCTGGTTGCATCTGTTCATCTGCCCAGCCCAGTTCTTCAGGCCCGTACACCCTGGCCCTCAGGGATCCCTCCTCCTCGAGCTCATGGTACTTACTGATCTCTCAGCACCGATTTAGCAAAGCTGCCTGGAATCACCCGCCAAGAGAGCAGGGCACTCTGCCCGTGTGAGTTTCCTATCGCTGCTCTGATACGTTGCCACCAACTTAATGGTTTGAGACATCAGAAGTTTGTTATCTTACGGTCTTGGCCAGAAGTCTGAAATGGGTCAAAGTCGAGGTATGGGCGGAGCTGTGTTCCTTGTGCAGGTTCCAGGGGAGCATGTGTCCCTTGCCTTTTCTGGCTTCTCCAGGCTGCCCTCACTCCTTGGCTCGTGGACCCTCACAACTCCAACCTCTGCTTCTGCGACCGCCTTCCCTGACCCTGACCCTCCTGCCTCTCATGTAAGCACCCTCGTGATTAGACTGGGCTTCCCGGGACAATCTAGGATAGTCCCCCATCTCCGTATCATTAAGTGAACCACCTCTGCAAAGTCCCTTTGGCCCTGTAAGGTGACGTTCGCAGGTTTGGGGGCCTAGGGGGCAGACGTCTCAGGGCAGCCACCTGGTTGACTGTACCCGTTCTCCTCTTCTCCAGCCCCTGGCCCTCTTCAGGCCCTCACTGTGCCTCTTCTGGAAGCATCCGTCAGCCCCCTGACTGGTCTCCCGTGTCCATCCAGCCCCTCTACCATCCCTTTCCACCACAACCAGAGTGTTTGGTCCAGAGGCCACTGGGTAGACGCAGACCCTTAACCCTGACTCAGGGTCCTTGACGAGCCGTCTTACCACTTTTTCTTGTCTTATCTCTCCCGAGTTTCCTCTACATGCCTTAACTACCAGCCTATTACGGCATTTATTTATTCTGACATGCCCGGAGCTTCCCTGCTTCTATGCTTCTCCTTCTTTCTTTGCATCTGAAATGCCCTTTGCCCTCATTTTCACCGGTCACAGTCCTATTTGGCCTCGTCATCAAAGGCCTCAAAATGTGGATGACCCAGAAATTCCATTTCCATGTATAGGAATTTCATACGATGGAAATAATCCTGAGGGTTGTGCATAGACAGAGTTTCAAAGATATTCGTTGCAGCCTTGTTTTTTATTTTACTTCATTTTTTTTTGCATTGTTTTTTTTAAAAAAATTTTTATTGAAGTATAGTTGATTTACAATGTTGTGTTAGTTTCAGGTGTACAGCAAAGTGATTCATATATATATATGTATATATTCTTTTTCAGTTTCTTTTCCATTATTGGTTATTACAAGATATTGAATGCAGCATTGTTAACAAAAAGAAAAAAGTAGAACCAACCTAAATAAACATCCAACCATATGGAACTGGTTAAGTTGTGGAATAACAAGAAGTGAAATATGCAGTGAACAAAAGCCAAACACCCTAAAGTATTAATGCGTTGAAAAACACGATATATTCAAACGCAGATTACAAAACCCCCTGTATAGGAAGATTTTATTTAAAAATTATATTACATATGCATTAAAAAAAGACAGGACAGGGCTTCCCTGGTGGCGCAGTGGTTGAGAGTCCGCCTGCCGATGCAGGGGACGCGGGTTCGTGCCCCGGTCCGGGAGGATCCCACGTGCCGCGGAGCGGCTGGGCCCGTGAGCCGTGGCCGCTGAGCCTGTGCGTCCGGAGCCTGTGCTCCGCAACGGGAGAGGCCACAACAGTGAGAGGCCCGCGTACCACAAAAAAAAAAAAAAAAAAAAAAAAAAAAAAGTAAAAAAAGACAGGACAGCAGCATTCTAAACTGTTGATGGTGGTTGTTTCTCGGTAGTGGGATTATGGGTGATTTTTGTTTTCTTATTTTTATCTGTCCATACTTTTTCTCCCCTACCATGACCACATGTTACTTTTATAATAATAAAAAAGCAATTAAAACAATCATTCTACCCACCCTACCCCGGCAAGTCAACCCTGTCCCTCCCTGAAGCCTTCCTCAGCCATCATGCTGGATGAATGTGAGGGCTCTGTCCCTTGACCCTCTCGCACTGTTTGAAGTTCTTAGCACGCCCCCTTTATTTGTATTTAAGAAGTTGCTACAGAGCAGTGTCTGGGTGGGGGGCTTCATCTCCATGGTGTGAGGCTGCAGGGCTGCTCTGCCCTGGGGCGGTGACCCCGCTCGAGAGGGGTGCGCTCAGACATCCCGAGCTGGGGCTGGGGCTCAGGGATTTGAAGGGTCACTTTTGCCGAGGGTCCTGTGTCTGGAGGCGGGGTGTCGTCTGGGAAGGCAGGCTGTTTTCAAAATTCCATTCCTGTTCTCCTGGAACTGGTGGTCTGATTAGGGAGATAAGGCAAGCAGCACATCACATGTTATAGGAAAATACGAACATTGCCGACAGATATCATGTGGGTCCTTGCCAAGTGAGTAGTAAGAGGGCAGAGGAGGGAGAGGTAGCCGCAGGTCAGGGCAGAGGAGGCGTGCTCTGGGCTGGTGACGCATCCATCAGGTCAATGCACTTTTGCCCCAGACTTATGCAAATGTAACCCAAACACTCGGGTAGCTCAAGGCTGCTGTGGGCCAGTCTATAGCTTTGATTTCAAATAGCACGCTTTTATTTAAAAAAAAAAAATTTTTTTTTATAGATTGCGTGTGGCATGCGGGATCTTTGTTCCCTGACCGGGGATAGAACCCATGTCCCCCCTGCAGTGGAAGCAGGGAGTCTTAACCCCTGGACTGCCAGGGAAGTCCCTCAAATAGCATGCTTTTATATACAAAGAAGTTTCCAGAATTCCAGGAAAACCAACAACCTCAGTGGAAAGAGTAACTCAGAAAAGGTACCCTGGGCAGTTTTCAAATGTGTTTACTGATCAATTGCATTTAATATATAAAATATCTATTGAAACCACTGGGCTTAAGCTGTCCAATGTAAAACTCGACGGCTTGGCCTCTGACTTGGGAGTTTCCTGAAGAAAGTGGCTCTTGTGGTGCCAGCGGGAGTCTAGGTGTGCCCAGTGAGTCCGGGATTGGAGAGTCAATCACCCCGCAGCCCTGTGCCCGCAGCCCTGTGCCCTCAGCACAGGGTGCACCAGCGCACCCTCCGCCGCAGCTGGTGGTTTACACAGCTCCTTTCTCAGCCAATCAGGAATCCCAACTGTATCTATCTATGTTCCCCTGTACTTAGGGAAAATAGTCTTAACATGCCAGTCAAGAGTTTATACTCTGACAAAATAGACATTCCAGTGTCATTTAGAAATAGTCCTGGAGGGCTTCCCCGGTGGCGCAGCGGTTGAGAGTCCGCCTGCCGACGCGGGGGACGCGGGTTCGTGCCCCGGTCCGCGAAGATCCCACGTGCCGCGGAGCGGCTGGGCCCGTGAGCCGTGGCCGCTGCGCCTGCGCGTCCGGAGCCTGTGCTTCGCAACGCGAGAGGCCACAACAGTGAGAGGCCCGCATATCACAAAAAAAAAAATAATAATAATAATAAGAAATAGTCCTGGAGAGCCATACCTGTTACGGCTGCAGAATGACAAATGGGTGCATGACCCTGGTCTGATATCACTGTCTGATGTCACTGTCCCCTAGCAGAGCAAACCCATGACTTTACCTTTGCAATTTCCCCCTCACCCTCTGGTGAGTGCCTTTTAAAAACCTCTGTGTTGACAAATTGGAGAGCAGCTGACACCTTCCTCAGATTCTGAGCAATTCTTTCCTTGCGATATCAGCCCTGGATCTGCTTTTTAATATTTTATGCTAATGAAACAACACAGGGAGCTCATCAGGCATTTCCGGAACACTTATTATATGCCATGCTCAGAGCCACGTACTTGGGAAATTACAGGGATGGGTAAGGCGTGGTCCGTCTTCTAGGAGAGCAAAGAGTAGAGGAGATAAGATTTAAAGAGGAAAGTACAAGGCAAGATGAGTTTCCCTAGAGACATCCAGGGTGGTTCAAAGATAGGAAAGTGGTTTCTAGACAGGTAAGTGGGGATGAGGGGAGCAGGAGAGGAGAAAAGCCTCCCGGACTAGTATACGTGTAGTAGAAAAAACATGAACTTTGCATCAGACAGACGTGGGTTCAGAGCCGGCTGTCTTTTCGTAACGGGGTGATCTTTTGCAAGTTACTTAGTCTGTCGGAGCCTCAGCATTCTTATCTGTGGGGTGAATGGCTGTTAGGAGGTGTAGTGGGTTGAATGGTGCCCCTCCCCAAAAGATATGTCCACATTCTCACCCCCAGGACCTGTGAATGTGATCTTATTTGGAAAAAGGGTCTTCGCAGATACACTTAAAGATATCAAGATGAGAGCACCTTAGATTACATAGATGGGCTCTCATGACAAGTAAGTGTCTTTTTAAGAAATACAGAGGGGAGACACAGAGGGAGAAGGGGAGACAGTGTGAATACGGAGGCAGAGATTGGAGCGATGCAGCCACGGCCAAGGAAGTCTGGAGCCCCCAGAAGCTGGAAGAGGCAGGAAGCTCTCTCTCTGTCTCAGAGCCATTGGAGTAGCTTGGCCCTGTTGCCATCTTGATTTCGGACTGCTACAGAACTTTGAGGGAATACATTTCTGATGTATTAAGCCACCCAGTTTGGGATAGTTTGTTACTGCAGGTCCAGGAAACTGTACAGGAGGATTGAGTGTAAGAATGCGTGTAAAGCATGTAGCAGAGTGCCTGGCACCAAAGGCCAAGGAAGGATAATTAGCAGAGAGAAGGAATGGGGGGAGCGGGAGTGCCTTTTGGGCGGTGAAACTGTGTGAGTGAGCACAGGAGGTGTCTGGGGAGTGAGGCCAGTGGGTGATGAGTGGGGTGCATGGTGGGGTCGGGTGCCGGTGCCCATGGGGGCCCAGGAGGAAGTTAAGACTGGTCATGAGGCCCGAGAAGGAGGAAGGTCCATAGAAAGAGAGGTGGTGGGGTCTCCGGAGGCCATTGGCTGCCAGACCCAGAGGTCATGCCAACAGGCCCTGGAAGTTGCTGGGCTGCTGATCTTTAATGAAGTCCTGTGGGAGGACTTCCCTGGCGGTCCAGTGGTCAAGACTTCGCCTTCCAGTGCAGGGGATGCGGGTTCGATCCTTGGTCAGGGAGCTACGATCCCACGTGTCTTGTGGCCAAAAAACCAAACTATAAAAACAGAAGTAATATTTCAAATTGCTCAAACAAATTCAATAAAGACTTTTAAAATGGTCCACGTCAAAAAAATCCTAAAAATAAATAAATAAATAAAAGAAGTCATGTGGGCTTGGGAAGGGGGAAGCAGAGAGAGGGGTGGACTGAAGATTTGAGATCAGTGTTTTCTGAGCCCTCCATAACGCCCCCCTGGATTCTTGTGTCACCCTGAGTGTAAAGAAGGTTAGATTTAATTTGATTTAAAGAAATTAAAAGGATGTGACATATCTTGCAAATGCAAGTTTGTGGACTAAGATTCACATTCTCCACAACAGATTTGAAGATGAATGTTTAAAACTTTTGTAGGATTTTTGGAAGTCTACCCAAGAAACTGGAGACAGTATTGCCTCTGAGAAGGCAACTAGGAGGCTGGTAGGGTGACCAGCTGTCCCAGTTTGCTGAGAACTGTCCCAGTTTTAGTAATGAAAATCCCATGTCCCCAAAAGTCCCTCAGTTCAGGGCAAACTGGGACAGTTGGTCACCCACTAGGGAGGAGGGGAGATTTGAGTTTTCACTGTTTCCTTTCAAACATTTTGTGTTTGTACTTTTACTTTGTACCCATGATACCTAACACCCCTCACCCCCAGAATATCAAACAATCCCCCAAACCCCTGTAACATAAAAAAACCCACCATAAGTAAAAATTAAAGGTAAATGGAGAACTGAGAAAGACATTCACATATTAATGTGAGGAAACAAAAATATTATTCCTAATCTCTAAGGAGCTTTTACAAATCAATAGGAAAAGATAAACATCTCCATTGAAAATGAGCTAAAGACACTAGCCAGGGGACTTCCTTGGTGGTGCAGTGGTTAAGAATCCACCTGACAATGCAGGGGACACGGGTTCGAGCCCTGGTCCGGGAAGATCCCACATGCCATGGAGCAACTAAGCCTGTGCTCTAGAGCCCTCGAGCCACAACTACTGAGCCTGTGTGCCACAACTACTGAAGCCCGCGCGCCTAGAGCCTGTGCTCCACAACAAGAGAAGCCACCGCAATGAGAAGCCTGTGCTCTGCAGCGAAGAGTAGCCCCTGCTTGTGGTAACTAGAGAAAGACCCCACGCAGCAACGAAGACCCAATGCAGCCAAATAAATAAATAAACTAGCCAAAAGTTCACAAAAGAAGAAATACAAATGGACAATATTAGAAAACATCCCCCCAATATTTAAAGGGATGAATATTAAAAAATAATCTCATGCCAGTTTTTGCCAGTTAAATTACTAAATAATAAAAAAATAACTGTCTTAGTCAGCTCAGGCTGCTGTAACAAAATACCATAGACTGGGTGGCTTAAACAACAGACACTTATTTCTCACAGTTCTGGAGGCTGGAAGTCCAAGATCAAGGTGCTTGCAGATTTGGTTCTTGGTGAGGGCCCACTTCCTGGCTTGCATATGGCTGTCTTCTCCATGTGTCCTTATACGGTAGAGAGAGAAAACGCTGGTGTCTCTTCTGTCCTTACAAGGGCACTAGTCCCTCCATGGGGTCCCACACTTACAACCTCATCTAACCCTAAATACCTCCGAAAGGCCTCATCTCCTTATGCCATCACGTTGGGGGTTAGGACTTCAAAATATGAATTTTGGGGGACATAAACATTCAGTCCATAACTAATAAAATGCCATGGAAGGGTAAATTGATATAGTTCTTGGCAGGATGTATATAAGTCTTAACAATTTTTGTGACTTTTTTTTTTTTTTTTTTTTTTTTTTTTTTAATTTTTGTGACTTTTAACCCAGTGAATTTTTTCACATCTAGGAGTTTGTTTTAAGGCAATAGACCTCGTATGTGAAGATGGGTGTGCAAGGATGCTGGTCCTTCTGCAATTTGTGAGGGCAAAGCCAACACGCCAAGGTCACTGGCATCAGGGCTTTATCTTGTAAGTGAAAATTTCAACTGTCCAGAAAACTAGAGAGGATAATATAAAGATATCCATGTTCCAACCATCTTTTTATAAACATTTATTTTTTTATTGAAGTGTAGTTGAATTACAATGTTGTGTTAATTACTGCTGTATAACAAAGTGATTCAGTTATACATATATATAGTCTTTTTCATATTCTTTTCCATGATGGTTTATCACAGGATATTGAATATAGTTCCCTGTGCTCTACAGTAGGACCTTGTTGTTTATCCATCCTATATACCAGTTTGTGTCTGCTAATCCCAAACTCGCTATGCAGCCCTCTCCCACCCCCTGCCCCCTTGGCAACCACCAGTCTTTTCTCTATGTCCCTGACTCTGTTTCAGTTTCATAGATAGGTTCATTTGTGTCATATTTTAGCTTCCACATGTAAGTGATATCATACGGCATTTGTCTCTTTCTAACTTGCTTCACTTAGTATGATAATCTCTAGTTGCACCCATGTTGCTGCAAATGGCATTATTTCATTCTTTTTTTATGGCTGAGTAGTATTCCACTGTATATATGTACCACATCTTTATTCATTCATCTGTTTATGGACATTTAGGTTGTTTCCATGTTTTGGCATGTTCCAGCCTTCTTAATGTGTTTCCATATTTGTCTCATATTTTTGGAATTATTAAGTAAATAAAACATATACAGACAGATATAGCCCCTCATGTACCACTCTCTGGATCCTGTCTTCTCTCTTCCTCCCTAAAGGAGACCACTACCCTGAATTTAGTGGTAAATACATGTTGTATTTGTAGTGGTAAATACACCATACATGTTGACTTTTCCTGTAATTAAACATATTTATAAGCAGTAATACACTGTTTTATTTTACATGGTCTTTATTTAGCTTTACATAAATACTATTGTGCTGTAGAGAGTCTCTGACACTTGCTTTTATTTTCTGCTCAGCATTATTTTGGGGATTTATCCATGCTGGTAGATGTAGCCTTGATTATTTTTGACTGCTGTTTGGTATTTCATAGGATGAATGTATCACCATTTATTGATTCATACTGTTGAAGTATATTTAGTTGTTTACATGCTTGTGAACTACATTCACTGCTGCAGTGAACATCCTGTGAAAGTTGCTTTGTGCGTATGTAGGTGAAAGTTTTGCCAAGTGACATATGCCCAGGAGCGCTGTACTGGGCCATGGGGAAGAGCATCTTTAAATCTCTTAGCATCTTTTTTTTTTTTTTTTTGCGGTACGCCGGCCTCTCCCTGTCGTGGCCTCTCCCGTTGAGGAGCACAGGCTCCGGACGCGCAGGCGCAGCGGCCACGGCTCATGGGCCCAGCCGCTCCGCGGCACGTGGTATCTTCCTGGACCGGGGCACGAACCCGCGTCCCCTGCATCGGCAGGCGGACTCTCAACCACTGCGCCGCCAGGGAAGCCCAAATCTCTTAGCATCATCTTCTTTCCAAAGTGATACACCATTTGTCCTATAACAACAGCAAATAGTTCCAATAGCCCCACATCCCGGCCGATGTGATGGAAAGGTAGCTATATGTGGTTTTATTTTGGATTTCCCTAGTGACCAGTGGGGTTGAATGGTTTTTCATATGTTTACTGGCCAAATGGGTTTTTTTCTTTTCTGTGAATTGCCTTTCTATATCACTGATCTATTGTTACTGGGTAGTTTGTCCATACCTTAATTTTTTAAAAAAAATTAAGATATAATTTTAAAAAATAAAAAGAAAGGAAATTCCCTGTCAGTCCAGTGGTTAGGACTCAGCACTCTTACTGCCGTGGCCTGGGTTCAATCCCTGGTGGACAAACTAAGATCCCACAAGCTGCATGGCACAGCCCCCAAAAAGGTATAACAGACATGTAACATTGTATTCGTTTCAGGTATACAATATACTGATTTGATATTTGTAAATATTGTGAAATGATCACCTCAATTAGTCTAAGTAACATGTTAACATCTATCACCACACATAGTTACAGTAACAACTTTTTTTCTTGTGATGAGAACTTTTAAGATCCACTCTCTCAGCAACTTTCCAATACCGAATACCGTATTATTAACTGTGGTCGCCATGCTGTATAATACATCCCATGACTTACCTATTTTATAACTGGAAGTTTGTCTTTTTGACCCCCTTCACCCATTTTGCCCACCCCTGACCCCCTGCCTCTGAAAACCACCAATCTGTTCTCTGTTTCTGTGACCTCGGTTTCTCATTTTGTTGTTGCTACTGTTGTTGTTCGTTTTTGTTTTTGTTTTAGATTTCACGTAGAAGTGAGATCATTCATGTATAGGTGGCATCATTCACGTATAAGTGACATCATTCACATATAAGTGACATCATTTGCATATAAGTGACATCATTCGCGTATAAGTGACATCATTCATGTATGTGACATCATTCACATATAAGTGACATCATTCGCGTATAAGTGACATCATTCATGTATGTGACATCATTCACATATAAGTGGCATCATTCACGTATATGTGACATCATTCATGTATGTGACATCATTCACATATAAGTGACATCATTCGCGTATAAATGACATCATTCATGTATAAATGGCATCATTCACATATAAGTGACACCATTCATGTATAAGTGACATCATTCACGTATAAGTGACATCATTCGCGTATAAGTGACATCATTTGCATATAAGTGACATCATTCATGTATGTGACATCATTCACATATAAGTGACATCATTCGCGTATAAGTGACATCATTCACGTATATGTGACATCATTCATGTATGTGACATCATTCACATATAAGTGACATCATTCGCGTATAAATGACATCATTCATGTATAAGTGACATCGTTCACGTATAAATGACATCATTCATGTATAAGTGACATCGTTCACGTGTAAGTGAGTTTTTGTTTTAGATTTCACGTATAAGTGAGATCACATATTTGCATTTCTCTGGCTTATTTCACTTAGCATAATGCCCTCAAGTGTCATGCACATTGTTGCAAATGGCAAGATTTCCATCTCTTTACGGCTGAGTAATAATATTCCATTGTATGTATGCCACATTTTCTGTATCCATTCCTCTATCAATGGATGTATCAGTTGTTTTCCTATCTTGGCTACTGTGAATGATGCTGTAATGTACATGAGGGTGCAGACATTTCTTTGAAATAGTGATTTAATTTCTTTCAGATATATACAGGGAAGTGGGATTACTAGATCATATGGTAGTTCTATTTAAATGTTTTTGAGGAATCTCCATATTGTTTTCCATAGTGGCTCTCCCAGTTTACATTCCTGCCAACACTGCACAAGTGTTCTCATTTCTCCACATCCTCACCAACATTTATTATTTTTTACCTTTTTGATAATAAAAACTTTGATAATAAAAACTTATCTTTTTGATAATAGCCATTGTCCATTTTTATTGACGATTTAAAATTTGAAATTGTCTGAACTATTCTGAATCTTTTGCTTTCCACAAGGATTTTGTGTCAGCTTGTCTAATTTCATGAAAAACCCTGTTACGTTTTGATTGGAATTGCATTTAATTTATACACTAATTTGGAGATAATTGGTATCTTTACAATCCTGTGATTTCAGTAAGTATGAACACAGTGTATCTCCCTGTTGGGTCTTCTGTTATGTCTTGCAATAAAATTTATGATTTTCTGCATAATGGTTGTGTGCAGATTTTATTGTATTTATTCTTAAGAATTATTTATTTATTCTTAAGAATAATTTATTTTTATTGTATTCTTATTGTATTTATTTTTTGTTGTTTTACTAATAGGGTCACTGTTGTTTTACTAATAGTGTCACTTTGAAGATTACATTTTGTAATTATATAGGAACATAATAGATTTTAAAGATTAGTCTTATTTTAGCAAACTGCTGAACTCTAATAAAATTCTCTTATGTAGAATTCTCTGGAATTTTTCTTCGTAGACAGTCATATCTTTAAATAATAACTATCTTGCTTTTTTTTTTTTTTTTTTTTTTTTTTTTCTTTTGCTGTACCACATAGAATGCAGGATCTTAGTTCCCTGACCAGGGACCAAACCTGTGTTCTGAGTTTTAAAGGGAAAGTGGCTTATATTTTTACCATAATTGTGAGGTTTGCTCTATTACTCAGGTCAAGGACACTCCCTTCTTGTGGGTTACAAAGATGTTTTTGTGTGCTTGTTTTCCGTAAGTGGATGTTGTTGATTTTTACCCAAAGCTTTTTCCACCTTGCCTTATAATTCAATAATTTTTTTCTTTATACATTTTGAGCTGATATTATGAAGTGTACATAATTATAGCTTCCTGGTACATTTCTCTTTTTATCTTTTTTGTATCCTCTTTGTCTGTAATAATGGCTTTTTTTCTTAAGGTCTATTTTGTCTGATAGTAGAATAATCAGCTTTCTCTTGGTTATCATTTGGCTTTTCTTTTATTTTTCCTTGAAGTATTGTGTCTTTATGTTTTAGGCCTAGCTCTTGAACATTGCTACATGTGTGTCATCCAACCTGATAATCTATTTCTTTTTAATGTTGACTATCATTGTTTGGATTTTTGCTATCTTATTTTATACTATTTGTCGTGCTGTTTCTGTGTTTTCTTCTAGGTGAGTCTAGATGTCTTTGTTTTCAGCTCCCCACCCTCCAACCCTCAATGGTTTGGAAAACATACGTTCAATTCTATTCTTTTAGCATCCTCTCTTAAAATTTGACTGTGCATTCTAGCCACCACGAAGTCTACAGTTACTACCTCTTTCTTTCTTCTGAGCAATACAAGGACCTTACTACACTTCCACTCTCATCACACCCTCCCCATCCTAGGTGCTATTGCTGTCTGGTATTTTGGTTTCATCTTATTTTTTAACTCTCCAGTTTATCCTTATTATTGTTATTGTTTTATGCAATCACTGCCTGCTCCTCTTTACCCCCATATTTACCAATTTCTTTCTTTATCTTTTCCTCTGGCATTTTCTTTGTGGGTTTAATTTTCTTCTTCCTGAAGTATCTTTTTTAGTAGTTCTTTCACAAAGGACTGTTAATAATAAACACACTGCCTGTTTTCTGAAAAATGTTTCTACTTTCCCCAAATCTCTGAATGATAATTTAACTCCCAAGTTAACCCCCTCACACATCCCCCTAACCTTAACCTTCATGTGCTTCTTCTAGACTGCCAGGGTCTGAACCTCTGTGCTCAAGGCCCAGAGTATTGAGGAGTTAATGAGCCCAGGAGCAGCCCTTGACCGTTAAGGACCAGTGTAGGGTATTTTAGAAGTACCTCTGCTTTCTTCACCCAGGAGTGGGATAATTCTGTGGCATGTGTCTTAACCTTTCTCCTAGACTTTCCTCATGGATGAAGCTCAGCTGACCACGTGGTAACTGCCTTAATAAACACCTTTTATCGGCTGTTCTCTCTTCTCCATATCATGTCTCCACTTGCCTGCCAGTGTTTCCTGCTTTCCCAAATAAATCATCTGCACTAAAATTCTCAGGGCCTGCTTTGGTGTTGGGGGAGGGAGTGGCTTTCAAGCTAAGGTAGCGTGGATGGGAATCTACATTGAAGGACATATTCTCAGTACTTCTTTTTGGATCTTCTCCTTCTATCGTTTTTCATCTCCTTATAATTTCCTAAACTCTATCTTCCAGCAAATTTTTCTTCTGAGATGTCTGGTGTTTGTACTGGAATTTTAAAAATTAATTTACTACACATTTTCACTTCTATAAGTTCTTTTTAAAAAAAATTTTATTGGATTATAGTTGTCTAAAAGTTCTTTTTCAAGTCTTCCTCTTCTTTTCTAGCGATGTCTTATTCTTTTGTTTTCAACTCCTGCTCTTTAGTCTATGATTTCTTTCTTTCTTTCTTCTTCTTTCCTTCTTTCTTTCTTCTTTCTTTCCTTCTTCCTTCCTTTCGTGTTGGGTCTTTGTTGCTGCACACGGGCTTTCTCTACTTACAACGAGTGGGGGCTACCCTTTGTTGTGGTGCATGGGCTTTTCATTGCCGTGGCTTCTTTTGTTGTGGAGCACGGACTGTAGAGCGCAGGCTCGGTAGTTGTGGCACATGGGCTGAGTTCCTCCTTGGCATGTGGGATCTTCCTGGACTAGGGCTTGAACCCGTGTCCCCTACATTGGCAGGCGGTTTCTTAACCACTGTGCCACCAAGGAAGTCCCTAAACACCTGTTTTTAATTTTCCTGAGTATATACCTAGGAATGGAATTGCTGGGGAATATGGTATTATATGTTTAACTTACTGAAGAACCACCAGACTATTTTCCACAAGAATTGCACCATTTCACATTCTCACCAACAATGCACAAGGTGAGGGATTCAAGTTTTCCACAATCTCTCCAACACTTTTCGCTTCTTACTATACCCATTCTAATGAAGTGTGAAGTGGTATCTCGTGGTTTTGATTCACGTGTCCCTGATAACTAATGATGCTGAGCATCTTTTCGTGTATTTTTTGGCCCTTGTGTATATCTTCTTTGGAGAAATGTCAATTCAAGTCTTTTGCCCATTCTATTTGGGTCATATGTCTTTTTCTTTTAAATTTATTTATTTTATTTGTTTATTTTTGTCTGCATTGGTTCTTTGTTGCTGTGCGTGGGCTTTCTCTAGTTGTGGCGAGCAGGGCTACTCTTCATTGCAGTGTGCAGGCTTCTCATTGCGGTGGCTTCTCGTGTTGCAGAGCACGGGCTCTAGGCACATGGGCTGAGTCGTTGTGGCTCATGGGATCTAGAGTGCAGGCTCAGTAGTTGTGGTGCACGGGCTTAGTTGCTCCGCGGCATGTGGGATCTTCCCAGACCAGGGCTCGAACCCGTGTCCCCTGCATTGGCAGGAAGCTTCTTAACCACTGCTCCATCAGGGAAGCCCTAGCTGTGCTTTTAAAGAACATTTGTTGGGACTTCCCTGGTGGTCCAGTGTCTAAGACTCCATGCTCCCAGTGCAGGGGGCCCGGGTTTGATCCCTGGTCAGGGAACTAGATCCCGCATGCTGCAACTAAGAGGCACATGCTGCAACTAAAAGAGCCCATGTGCTGCAACTAAATATCCTGGGTGCCGCAACTAAGACCCGGTGCAGCCAAATAAATAAATATTAAAAAAAGAAAAAGAACATTTGTTATATTTAACACGGCATTTCGAGATGTTTTGTAGTGGGTGGATTTTCAGGTTATCTAGTAAAAAGAAAAGTTGGAAATGGAAATCCTTAAGTGGCTTTTCTGCTATATCACGCTAATTCTGCCTCTTCTGCCACTTCTTTCTTGGGCGCGTCTTCCTCTCCTGGGGCAGTAAAGGGAGTGGTGGGGTGTGAGGGGTGTGCATGGGGGGGATGTTGGGGACAAAAGGTTTCCCAGACTCTTAGGGCAGGTGCCATGACGTGAGAAGCAGCGGGGTGGGCTTCCTCACCGAGATGTGTCTTAGGCCGCCTGGCACAGAGCCTGGGGTCCCAGCGTGAGAGCCCCTGTCCTCCTCTGCTTTACTGGCCGCCTCTTTTGGCAAGAATTAGTTTCGCAGATGATTGAGAATTAGGCTCCAGGGAATTAGAGGTTGGGAAGAAAGATTGGTGTGTGTAGTGTGTATGTTTGTGGTGTGTGTTTGTGGTGTATGTGTATGTGATGTGTGGTGTGTGTATGGTGTGTGTGTGTGTGGTGCATGTGGTGGTGGTGTGTGTGTATATTGTGTGTGTTGTGTATGTGGTGTGTGTATGTGATGTGCAGTGTGTGTGGTGTTTGTGGTGGTGTATGTGTGTGTGTTGTGTGTATGGTGTGTATGTGGTGTGTGTGGTGTGTATGTGATGTGTGGTGTGTGTGGTGTTTGTGGCGGTGTATGTGTGTGTGTTGTGTATATGGTGTATGGTGTGTGGTGAGTATGTGGTGTGTGTGTGGTGTGTGTGGTGGTGTATGTGTGTGGTGTGTATATAGTGTGGTGTGTGAGTGGTGTGTGTATGTGCGTGTTGTGTATATAGTGTGTTGTGTGTGTTGTGTATATAGTGTGGTGTGTGAGTGGTGTGTGTATCTTGTGTATATAGTGTGTGTTGTTTGTATGTGTGTGTTGTGTATATAGTGTGGTGTGTGTGTGGTGGTGTATGTGGTATGTGTGTATTGTGTATATGATGTGTGTGTGTGTTGTGTACATGGTGTGTGGTGTGTATGTGGTGTGTGTGGTGTGTATGTGATGTGTGGTGTGTGTGGTGTTTGTGGCGGTGTATGTGTGTGTGTTGTGTATATGGTGTATGGTGTGTGGTGAGTATGTGGTGTGTGTGTGGTGTGTGTGGTGGTGTATGTGTGTGGTGTGTATATAGTGTGGTGTGTGAGTGCTGTGTGTATGTGCGTGTTGTGTATATAGTGTGTTGTGTGTGTTGTGTATATAGTGTGGTGTGTGAGTGGTGTGTGTATCTTGTGTATATAGTGTGTGTTGTGTGTATGTGTGTGTTGTGTATATAGTGTGGTGTGTGTGTGGTGGTGTATGTGGTATGTGTGTATTGTGTATATGATGTGTGTGTGTGTTGTGTATATGGTGTGTGGTGTGTGTGTGTGTGGTGTGTGGTGGTGTATGTGTGTGTTGTGTATATAGTGTGTTGTGTGTGTTGTGTATATAGTGTGGTGTGTGTGTGTGGTGGTGTATGTGTTGTGTATATGGTGTGTGGTGTGTATATGATGTGTGTTGTGTGTATGGTGTGTATGTGGTGTGTGTGTATGGTGTGTGTGTGTGGTATCTGTGGCGGTGTATGTGTGTGTGTTGTGTATATGGTGTATGGTGTGTGGTAAGTATGTGGTGTGTGTGTGGTGTGTGTGGTGGTGTATGTGTGTTGTGTATATAGTGTATTGTGTGTGTGTTGTGTGTATGTGCGTGTTGTGTATATAGTGTGTTGTGTGTGTTGTGTATATAGTGTGGTGTGTGTGTGGTGGTGTATGTGTTGTGTATATGGTGTGTGGTGTGTATATGATGTGTGTTGTGTGTATGGTGTGTATGTGGTGTGTGTGTATGGTGTGTGTGTGTGGTATCTGTGGTGGTGTATGTGTGTGTGTTGTGTACGTGGTGTGTGGTGTGTGTGTGTGTGTGTAAGGTCAGGGAGGAGTCGGCAGCAGAGGTGGTTGGAAGTGTCTTCAGGAAGAGTGCTAGCATCTGACGGTGCAGCCATCGTTTCAGAAAGGCCTGGAATAGTGACCAGGCCCCTCATCTTTAACTTGTCCATTCTCTGGCCAGGACCCACACTGACGGTTCCCATCGGGGCTGGAACCGGATCACTCACCTAGCGGGACAGGAAGCGTCAGCTCTCTCCTTCCTCTAAACACGGCTGCTAAATTGGCTCAGGTTGAGATGTTTTTCCAAACTTCCCTGGAGTCTGGCCCTGGAAACCGGATCCAAAAGGTCAGTTGTTCCAGTCTGGATCCTTCCCTGGCCTGCACTGGCCTGCCTCGGACGGCCAGCCTTCGCGGTCCTGCCGTCTGTGGGGCACTGTCTGAGGGGGACCTGTGCCTGTGTAGGGGCGCCAGGAGGGCCAGGCAGCTCCTTAGGGCAGCTGCTAGGAAGTCTCCCACCAAAGCGTTCAAAGCCTTATCGCCTTGGAGGTGTTTCTAATACCATTTCCGTTCATTGTTTCCTCTGGGTCATTAGGAGGAGGCCTATCCCCTGTGGTGGCACTCACAGCTATTGTGGTGGGAAAGGGGGGGCTGACGGACGTCACAGCTTGGGCTTTATCTCCCCTCGGCTCAGGGTGTCCGCAGCCCGGGGGTCACTCACCAGCAAGACAGTCCCAAGCCACAGAAGGTCGTGGAGAGCATGGCCTAGGTCTGGTGGCACCACTGCGGAGGCTGAGTTTCCCGAAGGACCTTGGAGTCACCCGCAGCCCCCATTTGCAGGGGAAGGTATGGTCTTTGGGGAAGAGGGGTGGCTCATAGTAGGAGGAAGATGCAGGACTGATCCCCACCCCTGGGGAGCTGGGGTTTCCCACCCCTGGACTAGCTTGCAGGGTGATTCACAGCCAGGGACCCTCTAATGCCACCTCCTCCACTTGCCTCTGGAGGTCCTGTGGCTGCCTACGCTCTGCCTGGGCTTTATTGTTTGCAATACTTGACCAGATGGGACAGGAATAGCTCTGCCCTCACCTCTGGGTACCTTCTGGAAGCAGCCTGATGTACCTGTGTGTTGCGCACCTGCTCCAAGACCAGGCCTTGGCCATATCAGACATTAGAGTGTTCCTTCCACAGATACATCATGGGTGGGGTCCACCTCTCCCTTGTTTGGCTGGATGGGGCAGTGGGTGGTAAAGGAGCTCCCCACCCGCAGGGAATCTCAGGTGACAGACTCTGCACTTAATTTTGCAGCTTTTCCAGAGGAGGGAGCTGTGGCCGGGGCCCTAAGGGACTCGGGCTGTGCTGAGTATGTGCCAGCCAGGGTCAGTTGTCCTTTTCTGGGGCGGCCACACCACAGGGAACCTTGCCCACCACCCAGGGCTGCTGGACTCCTGTCTATTTATCAGATCAACTCAGCGAATGTTGCCTGAACACCTCCGGGGTGCTGGGCGCTGTGCTAGGTGCTGGGATGGGGATGAGAGACGAGTTGGTATACAGCGTGGGTGATTGACCAGAAAGCCTGGTTCCTGGGTGTTCTCAAAGCCTGGTGCCCGTGGTAGGGGCAGAAGCAAAACAGTTCCTACTCCTCCTGTTTGCTGCCGAGCGTGAAAGGATGCAGAGGAGGAGGGAATGAGGTGCCCCTGGCTCTGAGCGGCCCCGGGAACTCAGGGGATGACACCTGGGGGCGTGTGGAGGCCAAGGTAGCGCTTTCCTCTCGGTGTGCAGCAGGGACCGCTGTTTGGGGAAGGGTGCCCGGGGTCCTGGATCACAGTGATTGTTAACTCTTGGGCCTGGCCACAGGCTTTTTGGGGGACCAGCAGTCCATGCTTAAGGGGCAAATGAGAGTGATTCTCTTCTCCTGCTTGAAAAAAATTCTCCCTACTTCGTGCGTGGCCAGGAGCACATAGCAGCAGCCACCTGTGTGCCCAGTGATCGCGAGCTCAACTCTCCTGCTTCTCCGCAGATGATCCCTGCCAGGCTCCCGAGGTTGCTGCTTGCTCTGGCCCTCACCTTGCCAGGTAGGTACAGAGGTGCTGCCACCCTTCACTCCTGCCTCAGGGCCATTGGGAACCACCCCCTGCCAGGGATCAGCAGGTGTGTCTGGAGCCCACCTGTGAGCCCAGCCCCACGTTCGGCTCATGCTGGGGCTGCCGGAGTCACTGGTTCCCTGGTTAATTCCTCTTCTGAAGGTTCTTCAGAGTCCACTGCCCTCGACTTGTGTTTCTCAAGGACTGGGTGCCTGTAAATGTCTTCTCCAACTGGGGAACTAAGAAGCACCAGGGCCACACAGAACAGTCCTGTATGCGGGGGATGGAGGATGCGGAAGAAGGAATCCAAGACTTGGGCAGATTATTACCTTGAGAGTGGATTGTGGAGCTCATCTAGTTGTACAGGTGTACATACAATAGTACCGACGGAGAGACTGAGGGTCAGAGAGGAAAAGTGACTGCTCCAGAGTCACACAGAACCCAAATCAGAGGCCAGCTCTCCTTCACTGTACAACACTGCCCTCCTTCCCTCACTGAGATGCTGAGTCTGTGAAAGGCAAGGGGGACCCTTTTCTGATCCTAGTCTCCATTTAGATGACTAGGCCAGCAGCAGCCGGCCGGCTGCTCACAGGTTAGTCTGGGGCAAAATGTACATTCGTCATACCCTCTGCATCTTCCTACTAGGTGTGTTCTGTGCCAGGGGATCCAAGAAACTTAGAGGTTGACAGCTGTGGTTTCCACCTGCCGACACACACAGACACACACACACACACACACACACACACACACTGTGAGAGTGGCAGGAGATAGCATATGACCCTGCAGGAGTCAATACTTCACAGATTCTATGTGTCAGGCACACAGGTTGATCTGTTTAGAATTCAGTATATTCAAGATATACCAGTAGATTAATGTAGAAGGAAGCTCATTACAATCTATGTCTGTATCAGAAAACTGGAAAATGCTAGAACCTATACCAAATACATTTAGATGCAAAATATAATGCAGCCACCAAAAGTGTTTTGGAAGTATGGCATGATAAATTCTTAGCAATATATTGAGAAATAAACAGATTATAAACAGTTTGTTCAGCATGCTGACAAATTGGCCAAAAATCTGTAATTGTATACACACAGTAAAATAGAAATAAAAGGTAAACGCTAAAACGTTAACTCCAGCTATTGCTGAATGTTGGTTACAGATGGTTTTAATTTCCTTTTGTTATTCTTCCATAGTCTCCAAATTCTCTCTAATGAGCACGCAGTACATGTAAAATCAGTGGATGTATGTCATTGAAATGAATAGGTTTCCTGAAAAACAGCTCCCCCGTTATTGCTGAGTCCTGGGTCATATTTTGGGGCTGAAATTGTTGCCATCGAGGATGGAAAGTTCTTCCCCGGAGCCTAATTTCTAAGAGGCACAGCCTCGTTTCTACCAGGCTGCAGCGGTTGGGGCTGGTGGTGCCAGCTGTGCTCACGTGTGGCCTTTCCCTCCAGGGGCCCTTTGTGGAGAAGGAGCTCTTGGCAGGCCGTCGATGGCCCGATGCAGCCTCTTCGGAGGCGACTCCGTCAACACCTTTGATGAGAGCATGTACAGCTTTGAGGGAAGCTGTAGTTACCTCCTGGCGGGGGACTGCCAGACGCACTCCTTCTCTCTCATAGGTGAGTCCGGGCCCTGAGGGGAGGAACTCAGAGGCGGGTGGGGAGCGGGGACAGCATAGCTCGGCCCTGGCAGCCGAGGGCCTTGGGGGTTGCGGGTTGGGATGTCCTACTCTTAGGACAGCGCCTGAGCGGAGAGCGTGGTGGGGAACGGGCTCTCCACGACGTGGGGGTTCCCTCGGCTTCTCCCTGGGCCTCTACCTGTGGGAGCCTGGCGGATGGAGGGAGTCTTCGTGCTTCTCCATTGGTTGAGTCTGTTGCTCTGGGTCCGGGCAATGCTCTGGAAGCCCCGAAGCATCCAGAGCATTCATGACCCAGAAGGTGGTTTTTGATAGCAAAAGCCTGTAGAAAAGGGAAGGAAGGCTGCATGTTCTTGCTGGAATTCAGAGTATCCGCTGATGTTGGCACCTCCTGTGTTCCTGGCAAAGGGCTGGTATCATGCCCGTGTTACCTCTGCCCCCCCCCCGCAGCGGCTCTGAGATGTAGGGGCAGGTACCGTCACCCCCCTTCACACGTGAAGAACTGAAGCCCAAGGAGGCCGCACGATCCTCCCAAGGGCTGACGGATAATAAAGGAGGAGCTGGCTTTTGATCCGGGCTTGTCAGGAAGAAGGACCTCTCCTCTGTGTTAAGGAGAGAGGGCACTTTCCAAGGCTGGGAGTGGGGCTGGAGGCAGTGATGGAACACTGTGGCTTGGTGACCTTCACACTCTAACAATTAACGAGACGCGTGTGGCGCATGAGTGAGGGATGCAGCAAAAAGCAGCAAAGGTGGGGTCCTTAGCCTTGGCGGGGCGGGGCGCGTGGGGCCGGAGATGGCAACGGACAGACCTACACTGTTACAGCACAATTTTTCGTGACAGTAGTTTTAAGGAGAGTGAGGAAAACTTCACTCAGGAGGGACCAGTGCAATGGAGGTTTTGCAGTAGAGGAAAGAGATGGGCTCCACTCCGAATATAACAAAGGCGAGTGGGGATTTATAGTCAGGGAGCCGGGTGTGGGTTGCTGGTGGAAAACGACTAAGAGGAAACGTCAGGGGTCGGGGGGAATTCTGGCTAAACCGACTTGAGAGGATTCTTGCTGAAGGGAGGCCAGGGTGATGCGACGTCCAGGGTGGGTCACGAGGAATATAATCAGATACTGAGGGTAGGGGGATTTTCGCTGAACTGAGCCAGCAGGATTCTTGCTAAAACCGGACTAAGCAGGCCAAGGACAGAGTCCATGGGGGCGCCTCACCGAGGAGAGGGCTCAGAGGAGCCTGACTCAGGTTTGCTTACGGAGAATTGGTCAAGGGGGGCATCTTGGTCAACACCCAGACCCTCACACGAGACGCAGGCTGTAGGGCTCTTCGGGTGTTGCTCCATCAGTCAGGAAGGACGGGAGCAGGACCCTCTGTGTCCGTCGCTGGGCGAGGCTCTGCTGGGCCGCCGAGCGAGCTTGACAGCTGACCTTAGCTCTGCGTTCTCCTGCTTCTTTTTTTAAAAAAAATGAATTATTTATTTTTGGCCATGCCACACGGCATGTGGGATCCTCGTTCCCCGACCAGGGGTCGAACCTGAGGCCCCTGCAGTGGAAGCACGGAGCCCGCACTGGACCGCCGGGGAAGTCCCATGGGTTCTCCTGCTGCCCCCCTTCCTGCCCTGCCTTTTCCCCACCTGCCCTGCCTCTGCTGGAAAACCTGCCCCAGTGTGACTTCAGTGGTCTCAACTTCACTGGAACGCCGTTTCCCCTACTCCTCCGTGAATCCCTCAGGGCAAGGACCGTGCCCCATTCATCTTTGTTTCCTTAGCTCTCTGGGGTCTCTGTCACCGAAGGGGGGATCCAGGAAGCACGGTGCTCTGTTGTACTGAAGAGCTGGTTTCTTGAACGGCATGCTGTACCAGACCTTGGAGGAGGGGGTTTTGCTCTGGGCGGAGAGGACCCCGGGAAGATGCCCCGTGCAGGGGGGACAGCAGGAGCACAGGGAAGACTCTGGAAAGGGTGTGTGTTGGGGCCGTGCAGCCCAGTGGGGAGGTCCTTGTGCTGGGAGCCGTGGTTCCCGATTTCCAGCACGCGTCAGGCTCACCTGGAGGCTGGTTAAAACAGACTGCTGGGGTCCCCCATCCCTCCCACCCCGCCCAAGCTTTCCAAGTCAGTGGATCTGGAGTGGGGCCTGAAATGTTCATTCTTAACAAGTTCCCAGCTGCTGCTGCCGGTTTGGGGCCCCACGTCTGAGAAGCACGGGCCTGGGGAATAGTGGCGTGCAAGACTGGGTCACGGGGGCAGGCTGGTGGGGCTGGGTCTCGCTGTCTGATGCGGGAGTTCGTTTCTTGATTCAGCAGTCAACGAGGGGCTAGCGTAGAGCCTCAGCAGAAACTGGTTCTTTGCCAAGACGCTTCTGAAAGGGGGAGAAGCCAGATGCAGGGTGGCCTTGGCCGTGGTAACCAGGCGGGTGATGAAAAGGAGCAGAGACACCCCTAGGGCGTGATGAATCGAGGAAGTCATCCTGAACTCTGAACTCTGGGGACCCGTCTTGCTTCAGAGGCAGCAATGGAGAGAAAAAGCACCCCCTCACCTTCCCTGGGAAGCTGAAGGCCCCAGGTCCTTCTCCTCAGGTGCTCCCAATGTTTATTTCAGTGGATGTCTCCACCTTAAAAGTCACAGTGCATTTGTTTTGCTTGCTTTTTAAGAGTCCACATGTGAGATCGTACAGTATTTGTCTCTCTCTGTCTTATTTCACTTAGCACAATGCCTCCAAGGGTCCCTCCACGTTGTTGCAAATGCACCGTGGGCACTTGGGGGCGTGTCTATCAAAGTCAGGGTAACACTGACCCCTCTTCTTCACATCCACGCGGGTTGGTGTCGGAAGTCTGGCCTCTCTGGCCATCCTTCTCTGGGTTTCAGGGGCCAAGGAGGAATGGAAGGGCTCTCTAGTTCAGAGTATCTCCGTGGGATACCCCCTCTGCCTCCTCCTTTGCTTACAACAATTTGCTCTTGTCAAGTGTCAATTTTCTGGCAGGTAGTTGGCTTAAGTCAGGCTGTAGATCAATCCCATTTCAATGTAGATTGGTTTAATTCCCACCCCAAATCGTGCTGCTAACATCAGAGAGCGTGGGCGGCTACTTTTTCTGTTTTTAGGGGTGGGAGTGGGGTGTTGGCAGGAGAGGGATAATCTGAGGAGCTGAGCCCGGCAGGGTGGGCTGGCACTGCTGCTCTGGGGGCCGGAGGTGCCAAGGGGCCCAGCACCCCTGGACGCTGCCGTTCCATCCTGCAGGCACGGCTGTGCCCTCCCACACGTCTCTGCTCTATTGTTCTCCAATGACATCCTGTTTCCTCGCTTCTAAATTGCAAATTCCCGTTCCTCTCCTGTGAACCTTGATCACATCCTGGGTAAAGTGTTTGTGTCCGAGCATGAAGGGCCACCTGGTGCCAAGGCGAGGCCCCTTGCCCTGATGTTGGCTCCCGGTCCGGCAGGCTCCATCCAGGGTCCCCGGTCAAGGCTTCTAGCTGGCCAGCACGGAGACCCCGGAGAGAACTTGGAGTTAGAAAACCCTGACGTGGGCTCTGCCCGTGTTAGCGGTGTAAACCAATAGTTCTCAACCAGGGTGATTTTTTTTCACCCAGAGGACATTTGGTTGTGTCTAGAGACATTTTAGATTGTCACGGCTTGGGGGGTGGGGTGGAGGCTAGTGTCATCTAATAGGTAGCAGCCAGGGATGCTGCTAATTATCCTATGTGCCCAGAGTGGCCACCACAACAAAGAAGTATCTGGCCTGCAGTGTTAATAGCGCCAAGGTGGAGAAAGCCTGTTGTAAACTTGGGCCTCAGTTTCTCCAACTATAGAATGGAGTCAGTATAGATCAGTGTTTTGCAAACTGAGTCACAGCATATGGGTCATAAAATGAATGTAATGGTTGTAACCAGTGTGAAAAAAAAATTATGTGGAACAGAATAGAAGACATCAGAGAGTCCCAGAGCGCCTGGCGCAGGGTTAGGGTAGGGATGTTATGTGAAACGTGTATGGTGCATGCACTGAGTCATGAAGTTACTGGCATTTTTACTCCACTTTCTGGGCAAAAGTGTTCTTTTTTTAAATTTTATTTTTTATTGAAGTGTAGTTAATTACAGTGTTGTGTTAATTACTGCTGTTCAGCAAAGTGACGGTTATATATTCTTTTTCATATTCTCTTCCATGATAGTTTATCACAGTGCATTGCATATAGTTTCCTGTGCTCTACAGTATAGGACCTTGTTGTTTAGCCACTCTCTATTTAATAGTTTGCATCTACTAACCCCAAACTCCCAATCTTTCCCTCCCCTGACTTCGGCCACTGCAAGTCTGTTCTCTATTTCTGGGAGTCTGTTTCTCTTTCTTAGGTAGGTTCATTTGTGTCATATTTTAGGTTCCACGTATAAGCGATATCATATGGTATTTGTCTTTCTCTGTCTGACTTACTTCGCTTAGTAGGATAATCTCTAGGTCCATCCATGTTGCTGCAAATGGCATTATTTTATTCTTTTTTGACGGCTGAGTAATATTGCATTATATATATATGTACCACATCTTCTTTATCCATTCGTCTGTTGATGGACATTTAGGTTGCTTCCATGTCTTGGCTACTGTGAATAGTGCTGCTATGAATATAGGGGTGCACGTATCTTTTTGAATTATAGTTTTGTCTGGATATATGTGAGCAAAAACGTTTTAAAGCCACTTGTTTAGATGGTCTCCAGGCTCTTTCATGCTGCCCACGCTATGCTTTTCCGAAGTCTCCTCCTTCCAAACCTCCCCTTGCTGCCCCTGCCTTGGGTGTGGGATTCCACAGGGCTCTGCAGTTCTGTCCTCACCGAGGGTCCCGATCCCGGCACCTCCACCCCCACCTCCACCAACGGGCTGCTGCCTTACGCAGTGCTGGGCTCTGGGTGCTCCTGGCAGAGGCTCCTCAGCTTCCAGATGCCATCGCTCCTGCCGTGCAGAGCCCACCCTTCACACGCTTAAACCAGCCCCCGGTCTGAGTCCCGGTCCCGTTATCACCACCCAACAGTGGGAGGCCTGGGGCTCTGTCACATTCTCGTCTCCTGGTTCCCTTTTGATTGACTTCCTGCTGGAGTCTTGGCTGGCCCAGCCTTCAGGCCCTTCCTTCACAGTGGTAGTGACCTCTCGGCTTCCCCGCGGCACCTGTTCAGCTCTGCTTCCCGTGGAACAAGTGACTGTTGAGGTGATCTTACATCCTCGAAAGCCTTGCAAGCAACTGCAGGACGGTGGTTCACCCCCAGCTGGCCGGTTGCCGGCAGTGTTCCCCACCCGCTCTCCAGCAGACACCACCACCCCACCTGCTGCCCCGGCCCTGGCTGGCTGCCTAGCTCTCTCAGGAACCCTTTCTGAATCCCCACGATGGGGAGGGAGCCCCTTGGAGGAGAGGTGCCCAGGGTTCGTCTCCTGTTTCCGGGAGGGAGATGCCTCTAGCTCAAGGTGTTGTACGGGCTGAGTTACCTAGTGAAGCAGGGGCAGAGCCCTCCAGCCCCCTTGAGACTGGGGACGGATGGGAATTGTACTGGTGAGGAGGAGGTGGGTCCTGTGGCCTGGAGGAGACCCCAACCTCTCGGGCTCATTGTACCTCTGCCAGCAGGCAGGTGGTGAGCGGGGCTCCCTCCAGGCTGGAGTGTGGTGGTCAGGCTCAGCCCCAGCAGAGGCCCGGAAGGGATTCAGTCTTCGGGCCACTGTGAATGTCGAGGGGCCGGGAAGGCTCCTGGGGTGGGACCGCAAACCGAAGGCCGCTGCCGGGCTCTCCCATTTGTTTGCATTTTCCAGCATTTTATTATGGAAAATTTCAAACCTACGGAAATGTTGAAAGAATAGGACAATGAACACCCCTATACCCACCACTCAGACTCTACCATGAACATTTGAGTTCATTTGTCCTCTCTCTTATTTTTGTTTTTCTTCGGCTAATTTCTTGCCGTCAGAAAGTCTGTTCCACTTTTGAATGATTTGCTTTCGCTACAAAAACTGTCGGAAGTGAAAATGCAGTTCGGGCAAGACTCCTCGGTGGGACGGGACAAAACCCTTCCTGCGGTTGGCATCTCGTTTAACCCCTGCCCGTGATGGTCTGGGGCCCGGCAGATTGTGGCTTGTGGGCTGTGGATGGTCTGTGGGCCTTTCCTGGTGGCCCCTGAGCTACTAACAGTATATCATTCAAGACTCTATTCTTAGAATGGGCTTGTTAGTTACATGCCGCGGCCCTCACTGAAATCTTACCAGAAACAAGTCTATTTTCTGGCTCATTCTGGTTGGTTCTCTGTGTGTGTGTGTGTGTGTGTGTGTGTGTGTGTGTGTACCACGTGTCGCTGTCCTCCAGCAGCCTGGGTCCAGCTCAAGCCCTGGTTGGAGGACGCCTCCTTCCAGACCTCTGTTGGACTGTCGTCCTGAGACCACCCTTCTTAGCTCTCGCTTTATCAGTGGCTCCAGCCGTGACAGCTGCTCGGCACGTCGACAGACCTTCCAAGCCCCCTGCACTTGGTTCCATAGACATTCTTGCCTTCTCTCTCTCTCTCTCTTTTTTTAAAAAAATTTATTTTATTTATTTATTTTTGGCTGCGTTGGGTCTTCGTTGCTGCGCGCGGGCTTTCTCTAGTTGCGGACAGCGGGGGCTTCTCGTTGCGGAGCACGGGCTCTAGGCGCGTGGGCCTCAGTAGTTGTGGCACGTGGGCTCAGTAGTTGTGGCTCGCGGGCTCTAGAGCGCAGTCTCAGTAGTTGTGGAGCATGGGCTTAGTTGCTCCGTGGCATGTGGGATCCTCCCGGACCAGGTCTCGAACCCGTGTCCCCTGCCTTGGCAGGCGGATTCTCAACCACTGCGCCACCCCTTGCCTTCTCTTTTGCTGAGGAGCTGGAGCTACAGTCCCCTGACCCTTCCAGGAGCAGGCACATGTCCTGATTTCCAAGCTTAACCTTTCCACCTGGGTCCCCGTCGCATTTCTTCAGGAGCATGAAGGCGTGGCATCCCCAACTTTGACCCCTGTTTCTCTAGCATCTTCCATCTCTGTCTTCACTGGCTGCCCTCGTCTTCCCTATTTCCATCAACTTTTCAGTCTCAAAGCCTCGAGATGCAGACCACACTGTTCCTTCTGGATCCTTCATCTCCTGTGGCCACTCAGTTATCTTTGAAAACCAATAGCCCAGCACTGGCGCCTGTCCTCCGGATAAGCAGTGGGGTTGTTAGATCTTCATTAAGCTGCAAAGCTATCTCTTCCTGTTTTCCCGCTTTCATGTCAACTGCCATCACCCTTGCCTCTGCATTTGCCCCTCACAACGGGAACGTCAGAGACCATTTGATCACATGTTTGGCTATTCAGACATCTCTAACGGCAACATCTGTGTCCTTATTAAGTTCCCCGCATGGAGTGAGGCATTTTACCTGTGGTATCTCTAAACCTCTCCCAGAGAAGCGAATTCAGTACAGTGAGGAGAGACGCACGGATTTTATTTATTCTTTTTGAATTTTTACCAAAGTATAGTTGATTTACAATGTTGTGTTAACTTCTGCTGTATAGCCAGTTGACTCAGTTATACATGTATATGTATTCCTTTTCATATTCTTTTCCATTATGATTTATCATAGGATATTGAATATAGTTCCCCGTGCTCTATAGTAGGACCTTGCTGTTTATCCATACTGTATATACCAGTTTGCATCTCCTAATCCCAAACTTCTAATCCTTCCTTCCCTCCCGACCTCCTGCAACCACAAGTCTGTTCTCTATGTCTGTGAGTCTGTTTTTGTTTCGTAGATAGGTTCATTTGTGTCATATTTTAGATTCCACATATAAGTGATATCATATGGTATTTGTCTTTCTCTTTCTTACTTCGCTTAGTAGGATAATCTCTAGGTCCATCCACCTTTCTGCAAATGGCATGATTTTATTCTTTTTTATGGCTGAGTTGTATTTCATTGTATATATATATATATGTATGTATATATACACAACACATCTTCTTTATCCGTTCAGCTTTTGATGGACATTTAGGTTGCTTCTATATCTTGACGATTGTGAATAGTGCCATATGAACATAAGGGTGCATGTATCTTTTCGAATTATAGTTTCGTCTGGTTATATGCTCAGGGGTGGGATCACTGGATCATATGACAACTCTATTTTTAGGTTTTTGAGGAACCTCGTACTGTTTTCCACAGTGGCTGAACCACTTTGCATTCGCACCAACAGTGTAGGAGGGTTCCCTTTCTAAGAGAACATTTTTTTTTTTGTTTTTGTGGTACGCGGGCCTCTCACCGCCGTGGCCTCTCCCGTTGTGGAGCACAGGCTCCGGACGCGCAGGCTCAGCGGCCATGGCTCACGGGCCTAGCGTCTCCGCGGCACGTGGGATCTTCCCGGACCGGGGCACGAACCCGCGTCCCCGGCGTCGGCAGGCGGACTCGCAGCCACTGCACCACTGGGGAAGCCCTCAATACATATTTTTAGATGAGTGGAAAGATGAGTGAGCCAATGAGACTTTTAGGGAAATTTTTGTTGCCCATTTGTTAAATCTTTGGGGGGAGTTTTCCACTGAGATAAGATTATAGAGATGATGATTATAAATAAATGTATTCACTTTTTTGGGGTAATAATTGCTACCCAGTGTAAATAATCATTTCCTCTTTCAGGGGACTTCCAAGATGGCAAGAGAGTCAGCCTCTCCGTGTATCTTGGGGAATTTTTTGATATCCACGTGTTTGTCAATGGTACTGTGCTGCAGGGGGACCAGAGGTAAGTCGGAGCCCAGAGAGTTCAAATTAGAAGGGGCCCTGATAATTCCCCTGTACTCCCCCATCGTCTTTCGGATGAAGCAGCAGGGCCCAGAGAGAGGAAGTAGATGCCCCCAGAGGAAGTGAGCAGGGCGTGCGAGAGTGGGGTGTCCCAACGCTTGGACTAGGCACACAGCCTCTGCTCCTTGGTCTGAACCCTGCAGCATGGTTGGGTCGAAGGGCGGAGGGACATCCAGAAAATGGATGAGAAGGCCACTTCCTGAGTTCCTCCTGTCCCTCCAGGGTCTCCATGCCCTATGCCTCCAAAGGGCTGTACCTAGAAACTGAGGCTGGGTACTACAAGCTGTCCAGCGAGGCCTACGGCTTTGTGGCCAGGATTGATGGCAGCGGCAACTTTCAAGTCCTGCTGTCAGACAGACACTTCAACAAGACCTGCGGGCTGTGCGGCAACTTTAACATCTTTGCCGAAGATGACTTCCAGACTCAAGAAGGTAGGCTCTTCTGGTTTCCCGTACGCATGGCTGTGCTGTCCTGCTTACTAATCTTCACTATGACTCTTCCCCTGGCGTTCCAGCCTCCCCAAGTCCTCAGCTCAATTTATCCCGCCAACCTTATCTCTTAGTGTTCTCCCTCGCTGCCTAGATCCCCCGTCAAACCAGATCTTGGGGGCTCCTCAGACCTGACATTGTTCAACCTTGAATTCCCCACATGGCAGATGGTTGATAAATGCTGGATGGTTTGAACAGATCCTCCTGAGCCACTGTGATGGTACTTTGAGGATGAAATCTATAAAGGGTGGTGCTGGGACTTCCCTGGTGGTCCAGTGGTTAGGACTCCATGCTTCCACTGCAGGGGGCCTGGGTTCGATCCCTGGTTGGGGAACTAAGATCCTGCAAGCAACACAGTGTGGCCAAAAAAAAAGGGTGGTCCTCTAGACTGTCCAGAAAGGCTAGTTTACGTGGGTGTGCGTGCATGTGTGTGTTCACAGGCAACAGGAAGTAATGTGGACAATGCGAAAACCACTGCTAATCTTTGTTCTTCTTTTGATAATTTCAATTACATAAACATTTAAGTAGGGATGTTCTTTTGCAAAAGCTGAACATTTGTGTATAAGTTCTCCTTTTTTACGGTTAAGGGGTAAGTGTGTAGAGAAACCGTTGATTATTTCTTTCATTGGACTAGAAAATAGTAAGATCATTTGTTTCTGTCTTCTCCAGCCCTGATTTCTTAAACTTTTTATTGTTCAATATGTACATTTGAGGCTATCAACTTTCCTTAAATACTACCTTAACTATATCACACCAACTTTGATAGGTAAATATTTTCATTTTCATTGAGTTCTATGAATTTTCTATTTCCATTTTGAGTTTCTTCTCAACCTATTAAATGTGCTTAAAATTTTTAAATGTTTAGACTTTTAAAAGCTATCTTTTGCAACTAAATTGATTTCTGATTTACATTAGAAATTTGGGGAGATTTATTTGTGGCCTAGTACATGATCTTTTGTAATAGTTCTATGTATGCTCCAACAGAATGTTTTCTTCTTTCTTTCTTTATTTAATCTCAGTGGAATCTACAGTACAAGATGTTTATTAGAGATCAATATCGAAAGGAAGGGGAGGAAGGAGAGCTGAGCAGAGGGGGAGCTCTAGAGCAAGGACTGCCCCGCAGAATGTTCCATACCAGGCTAAGATGTCTGGGCCCCATTCGCTCACTGCATATGGACTGCCTCTAGAAGGGTATGACATCAGGAGGTAGTTCTCTGTAGCTGAGACAGACTCTGAAGAGCAAATCAAGTCTTGCGTGAAAGGGATCTGGGTAGTGCATCTCTGTTTCTACCTCAGATGGGTTGCAAGATTTTTGGCCAAATGTGTGAAGCAGGGCCTCATCCAGCTAAGATTACTGGTAATTGAAGTAGTCAATTATTAGTTCTTTGCCACCAGTATCAGCATTATAAAGCCATTTCTCTGTCATTACAAATATAAAACAATTTTCAGTGGTAAAAAGATAATGAATTATGGTCCTATCACATTGGTTATATGGGTGTAAAAACCTGGGCTGGACAACAATGTCATAAATACATTTACTTTTGGAATTCAATGTTGGATATATTTTACATCAGAAGCAAATAAATTGAAATATAAGACAAGAAAAAAATTATCTCAGAATGCAAATTGCTTCTTTATTTTGAAATCTATTTTATCTAATATGAGTATTGCTACTCCAGCTTTCTTTTGATTTCCATTTGCATAGAATACCTTTTTCCATGCCCTCACTTTCAGTCTGTATGTGTCCCTAGGTCTGAAGTGGGTCTCTTGTAGACAGCATATATACGGGCCTTGTTTTTGTATCCATTCAGTGAACCTGTGTCTTTTGGTTGGAGCATTTAATCCATTCACATTTAAGGTAATTATCAATATGTATGTTCCTATTACCATTATCTTAATTGTTTTGGGTTTGTTTTTGTCGGTCCTTTTCCTCTCTTGTGTTTCCCACTTAGAGAAGTTCCTTTAGCGTTTGTTGTAGAGCCGGTTTGGTGGTGCTGAGTTCTCTTAGCTTTTGCTTGTCTGTAAAGCTTTTGATTTCTCTGTTGAATCTCAATGAGATCCTTGCCGGGTAGAGTAATCTTGGTTGTAGATTCTTCCCTTTCATCACTTTAAATATATCTTGCCACTTCCTTCTGGCTTCCAGGGTTTCTGCTGAGAAATGAGCTGTTAACCTTACGGGAGTTCCCTTGTATGTTATTTGTTGTTTTTCCCTTGCTGCTTTTAATAATTTTTCTTTGTCTTTAATTTTTGTCAGTTTGATTACTATGTGTCTGAGCGTGTTTCTCCCTGGGTTTATCCTGCTTGGGACTCTGCTTCCTGGACTTGGATGGCTGTTTCCTTTCCCATGTTAGGGAAGTTTTTGACTATAATCTCTCCAAATATTTCTCAGGTCCTTTCTCTCTCTCTTCTCCTTCTGGGACCCCTCTAATACAAATGTTGTTGCGTTTAATATTGTCCCAGAGGTCTCTTAGACTGTCTTCATTTCTTTTCATTCTTTTTTTCTTTATTCTGTTCCACAGCAGTGGATGCCACCATTCTGTCTTCCAGGTCACTTATCTGTTCTCCTGCCTCAGTTATTCTGCTATTGATTCCTTCTAGTGTAGTTTTCATTTCAGTTATGGTATTGTTCATCTCTGTTTGTTTGTTCTTTAATTCTTCTAGGTCTTTGTTAAAGATTTCTTGCATCTTCTCAATCTTTGCCTCCATTCTTTTTCCGAGGTCCTGGATCATCTTCACTATCACTATTCTGAATTCTTTTTCTGGAAGGTTTCCTATCTCCACTTCATTCAGTTGTTTTTCTGGGGTTTTATCTTGTTCCTTCATCTGGTACGTAGCCCTCTGCCTTTTCATTTTGTCTATCTTTCTGTGAATGTGGTTTTCATTCCACAGGCTGCAGGATTGTAGTTCTTCTTGCTTCTGCTGTCTGCCTTTTGGTGGATGAGGCTATCTAAGAGGCTTGTCAGAATGTTTCCTGATTGGTGCCAGCTTCTGTATCTTTTTGTTGAACTACCTTTGTTAATTGTGTTATTCAATTCTACTATTTTTTTTTTTACTGCCTTTTGTCTGCTTCATCTACCCATTACTATATGAATAATGCCCTCACTGTCCCCCCACCTTGTTTGAATAACTACTAAATTTGGCATTATTATCATAGTTTTACAAAATTGGTGTTTCTTTGGCTATGCCTTCATGTGTAACAGGTTCTTTGCTCATAATTTCTCCTTTTATGTTACTGTTTTTTGTAGGTTCAATTTCTGTTTTTTTAAAAAACATCCCTTAGTAGTTCCTCACTCAGAATCTGGTAGTGATAACTGAAACAAACACTCCTTCATTCTTATATGATATGTTAGCTAGGCATAGAATTCTAGGACATTGGTTATTTCTAACAGTGCTTTGAGGATGCTGTTCCATTGTTGCTGTCAAGAAATATGTTGTCAGTCTAACTGTCATTTCTTCACAGGTAATGTGTCTTTTAGCTTTGTGTATAAGTCATCTGAAATTTTTGGTATTCTGAAATTTTGGTATTCTGAAATTTCACGGTGCTATTTCTATGTGTAGGTTCTATATTTATTATCTTGCTTGAGACTTTATGTGACTCATGAATCTGATGATTCCTACCTTTCATCAGATATAGGAAAATCTCAGTCATTTTCTCTCTTCTGTTAGACATATGTTGGATATTTTGATTCCACCCTATTTTCCCTCTTTACCATACTTCCACTTTTCTATCTCTTTATCCCTCTTTGTTGCTTGAGTGGTATGGTCATGCTGGCTGGTGAGAACCAATCGTGTGCATCTTTTCCAGCTCCATTTTCAGTAATGTCATGTTGGTAGCTTGAAACTGGCCATGGTGGGAGTATTTACACCATGGAAACAAGCAAATCGGGGCTTTGCTTTCCCCGCAGAGAGCTGGCTTATCAGCACATCACTATTTATATCTATCTTCTAGTTCACTAATTCTCTCTCTAATTGACAGATGATGTCTAATCCATCAATTGACTTTTCTTTTCTATTTCATTGACTATATTTGTAATTTTAGAAGGTAAATCTGGCACTTTTTCAACTCTATTATTTTTCTTATTGTCTTGTTCTTTTATCAAGTTTTGATTTCTTCTTTATAACAGCAATTTAAAATATATTTCTTTTGTAACCTCTGTACAAAAACTTTATCATCTGAAGTTTTTAGAGCTTGAATCATGTTATCTTTATGTCTGCTGGGTCTTGCTTGAAGTAGATTGTTGTCTGTGTTGCATAGTTTTGGATTGTAAGCTCATCTTTAGAAGGGTTTTATGCTAATTTTTAATATGAAGTTACTGAATCTCACAAGAAGTATAAATTGGAATCTCAATGCTAAATGAGGGCTTTCCTATCACTATAAATTCTCAAAGGAGACTTTTCCCCTCCTATTCAGAGTCCAGACCAAGGAAATAAACTTCCTTATTATTTTCCTACTTCTCAGAGTGAATTTTTTTTCTTGTTGGCTTTCTCACGGAGGGGGTAGTCCTTCAAGACTCCCAGGTTCACAAAGGGGTCTAAGCCCATCTCCCTACATCATGCAGACCCAAGACTCATTTCCATCAATCTCCAAGGAGCTGTTAAAACCCAAGCACATTAGTTGGAAAGATTGCCACCCCCACTATAAATACTCTGTGGTCAGAACATCAAGTCATATTTGCCAGTTCTATTCTTAAACTTTCTTTCCTTGTTTTTAAACTTTCTTCCCTTCCCTTCCTCCTTTCCTTCTTCTCCTTCTTTTTTGTTCCTTGTCATTCCCTGTACTTTGTCAAATGGGATTAAACACAGATTCAACAGGGTATTTGTCCTTTGCAGTTGCAGAGTTTTCAGATTTTTCTAAAGTGCTGTATTGCCAGAAATGGAAGTCCCAGCCCTAAGATGTCTTTTTCTCCAGGCTTTAAGATCTAAAAAACTAAAAATGGTTTGGGATTAACAGATACACACTACTATATAGAAAATAAACAACAAGGACCTACAGTATAGCACAGGTTATATTCAGTATCTTGTAATAACCTATAATGGAAAAGAATCTGAAAAAGAATATATATGCCTATGTATAACTGAATCACTTTGCTGTACACCTGAAACATTGCAAATCAACTATACTTCAATTAAAAACTACTAACTAAAAATGGGACCTATGTTACTAGGGAGAAGATGGCACATGTTGGCAAAAAGTCAGGGCTCTGGTGATATTTTGGAAATCACTCTCAGAGGACTGCAGGTTTATTTTTGGGGGGTTGGCAAAGACTTGACAGTTAACCCTGCTTCCTGACATCATGGGAGCCTGCCCAGCTGGTTTTAACTCTGGCTCTCAGAGATTTTTCTATAAGCGAGATGATTTGTAATTCCATCTATCAGACATCCTTATGTCTCATTTCAGATTTAGCCCATAGGGTTTCACTTCCTAAAAGGTCAGGAAAGGATCTAGAGGTCCTCTAGTCTAACCCATCATTTTACATCTGAGGAATCAGGCTCAGGAGATTATGGGATCAGCCCAAGATCACACAGGGCGATCGAAGGAGAACTGAGACCAGACCAGGGGTCTTGATTCTCTCTCGGGCTTTCCCCACATAGCACAAAGCCTCTTCTCCGCCTCTTCCTTGAGATGGTATATTAGAAGGTGGGCAAGCCTGTGTGGTGTGGTGACTAAGAACCCAGAGAATGCCTATCGTAATGCCTGGCACATAGTAGAAACTTCACAGATTTAAGTGCCCTTCCCTTTGGCTTCTCCATGTATTAGTTTCCTGCAGCTGCCAACAAGTTACTGCAAGCTTGATGGCTTAAGACAACAGAAATTTATTCTCTCACAATTCTAGAAGGCCAGAAGTCCAAAACCAAGGTGATGACAGGACTACACTTCCTCCAGGGGCTCTGGGGAGAATCTGTGCCTTGCCTCTTCCAGCCACTGCCAGCCCTCCTTGACCTGTGGCTGCATCATTTCAATCTCTGCCTCGGTCTGCTCTGTGTGTGTCTCTGTCTGATCTCCCTCTCCCCCCTCTCTTTTTTTTTTTTTAAGATTTTTTTTTTTTGATGTGGACCATTTTAAAAGTCTTTATTGAATTTGTTACAATATTGCTTCTGTTTTGTGTTTTTGTTTGCTTGCTTTTTTGGGACACGAGGCATGTGGGATCTCATCTCCCTGACCAGGGATCGAACCCGCACCCCCTGCAGTGGAAGGCAAAGTCTTAACCTCTGGACCACCAGGGAAGTCCTTACCCCTCTCTTACAAGGACATATGTGATTGCGTTTAAGGCTCACTCAGTGAACCCAGGATAAGCTCTTCCTCTCACAATCCTTTATTGAATCACATCTTTTGCCATAAAATATCCACAGGTTCTGCGAACTAGGAAGTGGACATATCTTTGGCGGCCATTTTTTTCTGCTCACCACACCCAGAGGCCACCTCACTATACTTCCGAGTCCTGCTTTTCTTTTTCCGGGGGTAGTTTATTTTCTGTTTCCAAGTGCATGACCTGACCCTGAAGCGTGCTTCACTCTTCCAGATCTGGCTATGCAGAGGGACTGATCGCCTTGCTGCCCCGCTAAGCCCCTTTGCAGTGAAGGTGCAGCAGTTCTATCTGGCGCTGACTTGGTCCCAGGCCATGCAGGCCCGGGAGGCCCTCACAGTCTCTTGTGGGTAGCTGATAGGAGCGTGTTTGCTCTGAGTACCAGGGCACAGATGCTCTGCGAGCACCGGGGATGCAGCGATGGGGACGCTTGGGTTCATGCCACATCCTTACCTTCATTCTGCAAAAATATGTTGAGTGTCCAGCATCCAGCAGATAAGAGTTTAGAGATAAGAGGCACAGCCTGTGTCCTGGATTAAGGAGCTCACAGTTGAGTGGGGGGTGAATATAAGCAAAAAGGATACTAACACAAAGGATGATGAGAGCTTTGATAGAGGGATGGCCAGGGTGCTGAGGGAGCACAGAGAAGGGGCACCCAGCCAGACTGGGGAGGGAGACAGGGAGTCGAGCTAATTCAGAAGGGCTTCCTGGAGGAAGTGGTACCGGGGCTGCATCTCAAAGAATAAATGGAGAGAGTCAGGGTAATGAGGGGGTGGAGAACATTCCACACAGAAGGAGGAAAGGGAGCAAAGTCCTGAGAAGCGAGAGTGGCTGGACTGTTGCTCATCGCCTTTCCTGGCATCTCCCTCCCTGTGCACGTCCGTCCAGCCGCCCCCCTCCAGACACCGGCTGAACCCGGGTGCCCGTGCCCTGTGCTGTTAACGCTGGGGTACTCCCGCCGCAGGTGCCTATGTTCGAATCTAAAGAAAGTTGACTCAGGTGACGACAGACCTAGAGTTCTCACTCCGAAGTCCCGGGTCTCAGGACCGTGGCTTCACCCTCCTGAAACTTTCTCCACAGGGGCCTTGACCTCGGACCCCTACGACTTTGCCAACTCCTGGGCCCTGAGCGGTGCGGAACAGCGGTGCCGGCGGGCGTCCCCTCCCAGCAGCTCGTGCAATGTCTCCTCCGAGCTGCAGAAGGTGGGTCCACCCAGGCTTGATGTGGGCTGGTGGGGTGCTGGGTTTTTGGAGTCAAGAGGCAGAACGATATGCAGTCCCAGGTCCTCCATCCGGGGGAGCAGTGAGTCCCTCTGGCTGCTCCATGTCCCACGGGCCCCTTTCCTCCTGAAAACCAGCTGGGGCTAGAGTCGCGTTGACGCTCGTCCTAATACTGTCCTGGGCCTGGAGCTCTAAAGATGGGCCCGGTCGAATGAGTTGGTACCACGAGTGACTGTACTTTTCTGGTTTCTGTTCCAACGCCCCCTCAGCCCCAAATATCACCGTCGTCACCTGCCACCTGTCTGAAGTTCTGTGGTAGAAGACGATCCCTTTCTAAGGGCCCAGTATGTGGTTGCTGTAAAGCACAAGGATGGGGCGGGGCCTCAAGGTCTCACCAGCAAGCACATCAGCAGGAAGGGGGTTACCTCCTGGTGGGGGAGGGAAGAGAGCTGCGGGCAGGGAGGGGCAAGTCTTGATGCCCCGGCTTGGACGTTGTAACAGTTTCCCGAGGCTGGCGTAGCAAAAAACTATCTCAAATTATCTCAAGCCCAGCGGCTTACGGCGACAGGGTCTGGGGGCCAGAGGTCTGAATCTGGTCTCAAGGTGTCCGCGGGCTGGGCTGCCTCCAGGGGCTCTAGGGCAGAGTCCCCCCTGCTGCTTCCAGCTCCCGGGGGCTGGGGCTTCCTTGGCCTGTGGCCGCCTCCACCACTCGCTGCCTCTGTGGTCTCACGCCTCCTGTCTGTGTGCTTCTGTCCCGAGACAGAGCAGATGGGTGCTCCTCCCGCCCCTCCCCACACGGCCCTGTTTCTCCCTGTACTTAGCAGCTCTTTCCCCTCAGGGTTACCCTTTATGATGGCACTTGGAGAGGAGGGGGTCTGGGAGGACCACACGCTGTCTCCTCCTCTGCGGGTGGAGATGGCCTTTGTGATTCCGTGTGGGGTGTTGGGAGGATGACGCTTTAGGTGGGGAAAGACCTCCCTCTGTGGACGACCTCCCTCTCCCCCCTTTGGGGTCAGGCTGCCTGGGCTGAGGGAGGAGAGAGCGGCCTGGCCCCAGATGCGCCTGGGCTCTCGTCAGCACGCGGATGCCCCGTCCAGGCTGCGCTCACAGACTCACCGTCTGCGGAACGGGTTCCTTGGAGGTGACGTGAGCCAGGTTGCCTGGAAGCGGAGGTGTGTGGGCAGCGAGTGACCAGGGAGGCTCTCGGGGAGGGAGCGAGGCGGGGCTGGGCAGGGAGAGAAGCTGAATACCATGTAGTTACAACCGAGGCCTCAGCTGGTCCTTCAGGGGGCTCTGAAAGCTGCGCCGGCCCCGTGGGGCAGGGGCGCCCGCACCCACCAGTGGGTCGATGGCTGTAGGCTGCCTCTGGGCAGGGAGACGGGGAGGCTCCCTTGGGCTGAGCTCAGGCAACGCCTGCAGGTGACTCGGCCGTGAGTCCCCACCAGCCAACACCCTCAGCTTCAGGTGGGTGAGTCCTTGTGCGTTGACACCCAATCCCCGGTCTGCATGGGGGACGCATACCGCCCCCCACATCCCCCGCAGAGCCCGCTACCTGACAGCATCGCCTCCCTACCTTCCACCTGCCCCCCCCCAGCAACCACGCTGCTCCAACCCACGGCCGTGCTGACAGGCCACACGAGCCCCTCGCCTGGGCCTGTGCGGTTCCGCAGGGCGAGGAGGAAACCGGAGCTGGCGCCGGCGCTGGGCGTTAAGGAGCTGCCCTGAGTCACCGGCTAGCGCTGCGGAGCCCCCTCCCCCCCAGCCCCCCCGCCTCTGCTGTTCCGCCTGCGCCGTCTCAGGCCGCCCAGGTGAATTCCACCCTTGCGTTTTCCTTCAGGAGCTGGGCTCCCTGAATCCTGAGGTTCCTTTCAGCCCTAAAATTCTTTGCGTGTTTCTCTGGATTGGACTAAAGAGATGGTTGCTAATAAGTCTCACTAAATATTCAATGGATGGATGGATGCAAATTAGGTGGGTGTGATTTACCTAGGCGTTGGGACACCCCCCGCGGTCCTAACCCCCCCGCACCCTCCATTTGTAAGACCAAACCTCCATGTGAGTAGAGAAACTCCAGCCCTCTCCTACTCCGGTAGCTACACGAAACACACAGACACCTGCACGCGCACACAGCCACCTTAGCGTGAGAGAGCTTCAGTATTAGTTGCCCGGCCTTTCTGTTTTCATGGAACAGTTTGATCTTCTGAACCAAGGAGCACGTCAGCACCAGGAAAATGCTCCGGGCTGTGCTCGGTCCAGCTGCCTGGACCGTAAACACAATTTCCAGTTCATCAACAAGTACATTCCTAACGCCTCTCTTCCTTGGGTTTCCAGTGTTTCAGCGGTGCTAGGTTTTCCAGCTGCTCCGGAAACATCTCTGTCACCTGGAGCATAGCCCAGTGCTGGCAAGTGACAGAGGCAGACCAAGTTCTAACCCCGGGGGGGAGGGTGTTATCCTGGGGAAGGGGGCGCAGTTTCCTCTTCTTTCCAGGAGAACTTTGAAGTAGCAGCCGCTTGTCCCTGTAGCTCCTGAAGGGTTTCCCATCCCTGGGCCGCTTTGTAACTAACTCTGGGCAGGACACTTGCCTTCTCCAAGCCTCAGTTTCCACATATGTAAAATAGGCACAGGACCAGTGCCTGATGCACGAGGCCATCGTAAGGATAAGGGAACACGTGTGGAGCGCTTAGCCCCGTGGGGCTCAACTGTACGAGCTGTTATTGTTATTATTATTCCTCCCGTGTCTGTGTTTGCCCCCGGAGTGGCCGCACTTGGACAGAGGGAGTGGGAGAAGCTGGCCAAACACACACGGTACTTTAAGTGTAAGCCCCAAACTCATTCTTTCTCTCCTCCCCTCCTCCCAGCTGTAACCCCATCCTTCTGGAGGCGGGGCATCGATCTGAGCACAGCTTGCGGTTAGAAGGAGAGCAAGTTGCCTACACACACGGGCACGGAGGGGTGGGGAAGCGCAGGAGTCACCTTTTCTTCTGGGGCGTCTCGTGAGCCACGGGCATGTTGGATTGACGGTACTCCAGGAGCGCTGTGCAGCAAGGAGGGCAGGATGAGGGATTTTAGCCTCTCTTTCTTTCATTTCCAAACGTGCACGTCCACAGATGGCTGTGGTTCGCTGTCTCCCGCCCTTTTCGGTGTTCTCTAGGCAGGGGTAGGATTGCGGGGTTGGTGGAGGGGAGGGGGGGACGGGAGGTTAGTTGGTGAGCTGGGTGGGGGCCATGTAGGTACCTCTGATACCGAGGGCATGGGCTTGTCTCACTTTATTTTGCAAACAACGCAGGCAGCGCAGAGTAAGGGCAAGACAAGTGTTCCCTTCTCCGGGTGCAGAGGAATGCTCTCATTTACCCCTAAGAAGTGGGAGGTGAAGGAACGTGACACAGAGGCGGGGTAGTAGAGGAGGCAGCTGGGCACTTTGTCTCCCGGAGACAGAGGGGGAGGAGCCGGGAGAGAATCCAGAGAGGCCTCATCTGTCTCCCAGGTGCCTTTGGAGGCTCCAGCTGCACACTTGCTACTCACTTTGTCTCCTGGGTGCCTTAAAGTTCTTACTAACCAGTGTCGTGGGAGCAGCTTAAGAAACTGGCTACCAAGTTTTCAGTGCTGGGCCGAGGCCCCCGGACACTCAGACCTCCCAAGGCACAAGCTGCTTCTAGGTCCGAACTCCTGTTTCAGGCTGTTTACCTGAGAAGAGGGGCCGGGCTTTGTCTCAGCCAATCGGGCCGTGTTTGCCCGCGAGCGGGGCGCCCCCCTTGGCTGGGAAGCACAAAGACATCTCCTGGGAGGTGACTGAGGCGGTCTCCGGAACTGTCCACAGCCTGCTTAGTCCCGCTGGGTCCCTGGGATCTGAAGTCGGGGCTGGTAAATGGGCGTCATTCACAAGGGTTTTTGCCATTGTGGCTCCAAGAGCCGTACGCAGTGGCAAAGTGTCCCACGGGGGAGACGGCACTGGCTTGAAAAGCTCGCCTTGAGCCGCCAGAATCTATCCGCCCACTCCTCTGGAACTTTCTGTCTTTCTAAGGTGGCAGCAAGGAGTCAGCTCATTCTGAGAGCCAGGTCGTATTACTTATTCCCCGGGGGATGAATGTTTCCTTGTTATGCCAACAAAACCCAGAGCCTCTCTGCTGGGACGAATAATGGCTTGTTTGATGGCACACAGATTTGCGGGGTTTTTTTTTTCCAGCTTTTCAGAGGGCAGGACTGCTGGAGTCTGGGCCTCAGGGTGCAGACCTAGTAACAAAAAGCGCCCGGCTATAGATGCTCAAATAATTGGCATTAATTTGCAGGTAACTCTACTACACGATGAATGTTTGAGAAAGACCCTTAGGTCACTTAAAAAAAAATTTAATTCTGTCCGTCTGGGAAATGTCAGCAAGGGCTGAACCTTACACAGGGATCTTGTTTGTGTCCTGTAGTCCTGTCTGCAACGTGAAGCCCACGGCTGCAGGAGGCTGGATGTAGGCTGCAGCTGGTCCATGCAATGCTCTTTCTAATTAGGAAAAAGGCACCCCTTTCTCAAGACACGTTACCATCACCTGCTGGGAGATTGCCAGAGTAAACATTATAAATGTACCTAGAACGTGGTACACATGTGTGCCGTCTGTCATGGCAACGGTAGCCTTGGGTGTGCTGCCACTGCTCTGTGTGACTCGCAGAACTATACTTGACGGCCGTGAACTTGGCCTCGCTTCCACTGGGAGGTGTCCTCGCTGCAACCCTGCTCCTCCTTAGGACCCCACCTCCTCCAGAGTGGAGGGCCGTCTCCCGCTCCTGCTGCTGACATCTGAACACGAGGCCACTTCTGTTAGCGAACTCAGGTCTGGCTGCTCGCTGCTTGGAAGTCAACACTCAGGAGGCAAGTGCTGGTAGAAACAGAAATGTTGCTCTAATCCGAAAGCCGTCAATCTGGGAAGAAGGCGGACTCACGTCCCAGAATCGACACCAAAGGTTTTGCTTGGCCATGAAAGTTTTTAAAGGGAAAAAGGGGAAGTAATTTCAGTGACTCATTGAGATAGAGGGTCCGATTCATCGCCATCCACTGCTTGCAGGCTTGTCGACTCCTTGTGATCTTCTTTGAGATGTTATATTGTTCACAGAGTTTGTGAGATTACTGGAGGGGAAGCTGGGGAAAAGATCTGGTCCCCTGTTAATCACTTATTCTCCAGGTCTGTTTCTTTGATCCAAGGAAAGAGCAAACAGATTAAGCAAAGAATTGTGTGATCAAAAGATTTGAAAGGTGTGCTTGGGTTGGAGGTTAGTTAAAATATAGCTTTGCTAATATGACAGTACAAAAGGGGGCTCCCGCAGAGACCTCCTCCTGCAAAAAGCTGCTTATACTTTCCTGCCCCTGGCCCACTGAGTCCTCTCCATATCCCTCCTCAGAACTGGTTCTCAAGATGACTAGTCTTTCTTTTCATCAGTGTTAGGAATCTCAGGCTCATAATAATAACTCAGAGTGAGATGAGATTCCAGAAGCTATCTAGTCCAGTCCCCTACCCATGTATATTCAGATAGGCAGGTGGTACTGTAACCTGGACTTTAAGACTCAAGTCTCTGAGACATCCTTGCTGGGCTCTTTCCAGCTGTTGTGCAGAACTCAACCCTATGCAGCCCTTCCTGGCTCCCTGAGGAGAAGTCACCCCTTTCTTTTACCCCCAGTTGAAGATGAAGATCTCCCTCGGTGCCCTTGAACCCTGGAGAAGCCAGATCCTTGCAGTCTGGCTTTTCTAGGTCCAATTCAGGACTTCGCGTCCCATCAGCTACCGAACAGTCCCAGGTTGGCTGTTTTCCACTGGCTCGGAATTTGACGTTTATTTGGGGAACACAATCCTTATTCCTTTTGTTCTGTTGCTGTTCATGTCTGCACATTTTCTCCTCCTCTCCTCCTCCTCTGAAAGCCTGCTGTTCACCTGTACTTCCTCTTCCCCCCAGGAAGTCACCTGTCCGCGCTGGAGCTAACATTTGGAAATACTCGTGTTTACTTTGAATGACGGTCACGTGTCCCCTCCACGGCACAGAGAGGCACACGAAACACCCATTCTGTTGGGGACAACGCAATTCGCTCTTCACATCCTCGTGAAATATTGCCCACGCCTTTTACTTGCAAAATTCATACCAGCTCTTCCTCCTGTCTCTGCCCAAAGTCGCCCTGGAAGGAGGCTCGCGGGCCTGGAGGGAGGTGATTTGGTGGGAGAGGGGCTAAGTGCCCCGGCAGAGCTGGGGCCGTACTGACCACATCCACTCCTGGCATTCCTGCTTCCTCTCCTGGCCTCCTGCTTTCACCTAATTGGCCTGGAAGAGACTTTTCTTGGAGACTGGGAAGAATTTTGTTACATTCATTTGCTTGGTAGAATAGTTGTGATTCATAGAGAGACCAATTGTGTGAGAGTCTGGTCCAGGGAAGGTCAGTAAAGCTCAAGAAGAGATCCTTGTAACCCAGGACCCCCAGAGGAGTTAGCTGTCAGGTAACCTGAGCTGGTTCTGTAGATGGCGCCCACCCACTGTGTCCCAGTGATGCTTACATCTGAGTTGGGGTTTGAACACAAGTACACACACACATGTACACAAACACCCATACACATATACACACATGCACACACATACACACGCATACAGATACACATATACACACATATACACGTGCACATACACATACACACATACGCACACACATACACCCATATACATACACACATGCATACACATACACATATACATGTGCACACAGACATACACACACGGCACATACACATACATATACACACATACACTCATACACACATGCACACACACACACACACATTCCCCTTTTTTCAGAGTGAGAACTGCTCTCTCAAGTCATCCGTAGGCTAAAGAATGAGGATTTATTTGGGGTACTTTGCCGAAATCCGAGAGTCCGGGGCGCGGGCCCTGGTTTGTTTGCTTTGCTGTGTCCTCACGCAGCTGCGTCCCTGCTCTGCAGCGCACTGTCCCCTCTGAAGATAAGTAGAGCTCTGCCCGACACTGACGGAATAAGCACCCTTTTCCTTTCCAGCAAATTCCCTCACCCACCTGAGTGCAGGGCAGCAGAGAGGCGGTGAGCCCCTGGGCTTGTGGTGGGACAGTGACCTTGGCCACTGTGCCTCTGGGGGTCTAGCCTCACGGCAGAGATAAGGGGCTGCCACAGGGTTTCAACATTTCCCTCAGATTAAGCAGATGCAAATGCACCCCTAACCCAGCAGCCTCAAAAGCCTTCCATGAAACATCTCCTAAGTGGCTTTCTTTCTCTTCTTCTTCTTCTTCTTCTTCTTCTTCTTCTTCTTCTTCTTCTCCTTCTCCTTCTCCTTCTCCTTCTCCTTCTCCTTCTCCTTCTCCTCCTCCTCCTCCTCCTCCTTCTCCTCCTCCTCCTCCTCCTCCTCCTCCTCCTCCTCCTCCTCCTCCTCCTTCTTCTTCCTCTCCTCCTCCTCCTCCTCCCCCTCCTCCCCCTCCCCCTCCTCCCCCTCCTCCCCATCACCCTCCCCGGCGAGGCCAGCAATCTGAAGGTTCCCATCAGCACATATTTATTGAGATGTTTCGTATCTTAACTCTGTGCAAGTCAGATCTGCAGTCTCACTCAGGGACAAGACACATAGGAGATACTGACACAAACAACACATGACAGAGAACAACACAAATGCCATTTTGGGTTAGTAAAGGGTGAAGTGGTGCAGCAGCTCTTATCACACAGGTTATCCTTCCTGACCGGGAGCAGGATGGGTGGAGCTGTTCCACCCCCAGAGCTTGGACGAACCCCAAAGTGGGATCCGGGGGCTGGAACTCGGCCCTTGTCCTCCCAGTCAGCTGGTCCTGCCCCCATCCCTGCTCAGATGCTGCCCAGGAGAACAGGGTGGAGGGGGAGAAGGGTCCTTTGGAGGACTCTGTGGCCATCTCCCTTGGCACTGGGGACTTCAGTGACATATCCAGTTACCCTACGTCTCAAGAGGGCTGAACACCAAGTATCTCAGAGAGAGGAATGTGCAGCTCCACAAAACCCTCCGGTTAGTGGAAATCATGGGGTCTTTTTGAGCCAGATCTTGGAATGTGGGTGGGAATCCCAGTCCAGGCAGAAGTTATAATTAGAATCAGCAGCCCTCCCCCATCCATCCTTGCAGGCTGACCAATGAGAAACTGTGCCCTGCCACAGGGGTGAATTCCTGAACCCACTGCTTTGGACCAGTTCAGGCCCAGGCGCCTCTGGACCTCCTCCAGGGGCAGCCGTGGGACACCCACCCCAGGGCCTGCCTGAACAATCTCGCACTTTATATATTAGCCTCCCCTTTCTTTGTTCACTTCAGACCTAGGAATGCCCCCCTCCCTTCTCCTTTGTCAGCTGTTTGGGAACCAACACAATAGCTAAGCTCCAGATCTCTTGCTGCTGTTTCCTCTCCTCGGCCCCCATTCCCCTCCCATCTGCCCTTGGGGAGATGTGCTTCTTTTCTCTCCCTCTCCCTCGAATAGGCTTGGCATCTCCAGGGAGGAGGCCTGGTCTTCTCTAATGAACTGAAAATGTGATTAAGTTGGGCTCCAATTGGGTCTGCACAGCCCTCCAGGCAGGGTGAGGTCATGGCTTGATGGAGCTGGGCTGGCGCTCTCTCGCCAGCCCCTGGCACCCCAGACGAGAGGTGCAGGAAGAGAGAAGTAGCTGATGCTGGGCATCAGAGCCAGGGAGATGCTGGAAGTGAATTAGCTGATCCTCTTTGCTCTCCCTGCCAGAGTGGTTTAGCAGGGGGCGGAGGAGAAGCCATTTTCGAGCTGTTCAGCTAGTATTGACAGTGGGCCAATGAAAATAGTTACAGGCACTCGATTGCCCTCCCTCTGTAATGTCATTAAGTTTTATTTTGCAGCAAAGTCTAAGGCAGGAATTGCTATCTGTGTTAGGACTAGATACTCCTGTGCCAGGACACCTAAAGTAGAAACAGCTTACACGGTATAGAAGTGTATTTCTCTCTCATTGTCAAGGAGTTCAGGGTGGGATGTCCAGTACGGATGCCATGGGGTTGGGATGAAGGGTCCTTCTGTCTTATTTCTCTGTTGTCCTCAGCCTCATGGCCCCAAATGGCAGCTTATGTGTCAGGCGTCATGATGACATTCCAGTGCAGGAAGAGAAGCATTGAAAGACGCACCCCCGCCTTTGGAGGCTGCTTCCAGGGAGTTGCACAGGACCCTCCTGCTTATGTCCCGGGGAGGGGGGGGGGGCAAAGCTTAGTCTTACGGCCACTCCCAGATGCAAGGGAGGCTGAGAAATGGGATCTTTATTCCCAGGGGCTATGTGCCCAGGGGAAGATTGACAACCGAGGGTTTTCTGACTAAGAGAGAAAGGAGGAATAGATCCTGGGCAACTTTCAATCTCTTGCATAATCTCGCTCTTTTAAGGGTGAGGGAATAAAGGTGCAGAGAGGGAAGATAATTTTCCTGAAGTCACACATTTTGTAAGTGATGGGGTTGGTGCTTCTAAAACCTGCACTCTATCCACTGTACTACACTGTCTTCTAATCTGATTGATAGGAAACAAGGTGGGGAGGGTGGGGGCATCGGGGAACATGGAAAACCAGGTAAATTGTGGTTGGGTGGCAGTGATCTCAGGTGGCCTTGGCCTGCAGTGGCTTGAAGCAGGGTTTCAGTTCCCGGCCTGAGACTGAAGTCAGGCCATGGCAGTGAGAGCACCGAAACCTAGACACTAGACAACCAAGGACCAGTGGCCAGTGACAAGGCCCTGGCCTGTCAGCTGTGTGGAAATGAACTTCCACATAGAGATGGAAAGTAGTGAAACAAGTGAAGTGTTTATTAGGAAGAAAAAGGGTACGTGTGGATAGACACATGGGCGGGCTCAAAGAGAGAATCCTGCCTTTGTGGCAGTTTGAATCACTTTATTTATTTATTTTTGGCTGCGTTGGGTCTTCGTTGCTGCTTGCGGTCTTTCTCTAGTTGCAGAGAGCGGGGGCTACTCTTCGTTGTGGTGTGCAGGCTTCTCATTGCAGTGGCTTCTCTTGTTGCGGAGCATGGGCTCTAGGTGCGTGGGCTCTAGTAGTTGTGGGCCACGGGCTTAGTTGCTCCGCGGCACGTGGCATCTTCCCGGACCAGGGATCAAACCTGTGTCCCCTGCATTGGCAGGCGGATTCTTAACCACTGCGCCACCAGGGAAGCCCTGAATCACTTTTATGGGACATTTCTTCAGGGTTTCCTTTGGCCAATCATCTTGCTTTGCCTGGCTTTCTGAGTACGTATTTGGTTTATCTCAGGGTCCTCCCCTGTGTGTGCATGCATCTCTTAGCCAGGATGGATTCTACCGAAGAGGCTTATGGGTAGGTTGCCATCACTTACTACAGGGTGGCACCTCCTCCCTTTTTGACCCACAGGAGCCTTTCTGCACATGCGTAGTCTGGAAGGTCTCCTTGACCTCGAGAATGAGAAATATGTGGTCTCTTATCTGCGCAGGGCTTAGCTTCTCCTCCCTCATGCTATCTTGGAGATCTGCCCACAGGGTACAAACTCCAGAGGCTCAGCCTGGGGCCCATCTATCTCCTGCAGGAGCCTGACCTGGATGGAATCAGGGTTTGAGTCCGCTAGATGACTCTTTCACCAGTACAGCCATTGGCAAACTAAATCGGCTGAGAGCCCTTTACACTCTTAAAAATGATTGAGGACTTCAAAGAGTCTGTTTAGGGCTTCCCTGGTGGCGCAGTGGTTGAGAGTCCGCCTGCCGATGCAGGGGACACGGGTTCGTGCCCTGGTCCGGGAAGATCCCACATGCTGCGGAGCAACTAAGCCCGTGAGCCATGGCCGCTAGGCCTGCGCGTCCGGAGCCTGTGCTCCGCAATGGGAGAGGCCACAACAGTGAGAGGCCCGCATACCGGAAAAAAAAAAAAAAAAAAAAAAAAAAAAAAAAAAAAAGAGTCTGTTTAATCTGGCTTATATTTGCCATATTAGATATTAAAATGGAAATTGTTAAACATATTAATTCATTAAAAAATAAGAAACAGTATAGTTAATATGAATACCATCATTTGAATAAAAATAGCTATAAATTCCAAACCAAAAAAAAAGTTTGGGGAGAGGAATGGCATTGTTTCACAGTTTTGCAAATCTCATTACTGCCTGGCTAGAGAGAAATCAGCTGGATTCTCTCATCCGTGTCTGCAGTCGGCCTGTTGTGATACCACACATCATGTAGCCTCTGGAAAATTCCACTGTGCGTTTGAGAAAGAATGAGAGCATAAAGGTCAGATAACATCTTAGTGTCATTATGAAAATAGTTTTGACCTTGTGGACTCCTGAAAGAATCTTGGGAGTCTGTAGGGGGTCCCTGAACCACACTTAGAGACCTGAGGACCTGCTGAATCCTTTACTCTTTCCTTGCTTCAGTTTCCAAGTCTGGAAGGCTGTATGCAGCCTTTCTCTGAGGCTTGTGTTCTTCGAAGGGGTCTTCAGGCCTTTGAAGGGCCCTTGAGTGGCACTGGATGACGCAGTGGTCTCTGAAACAGTTATGGAGACCGCAGGTTACCATGGAGGGGAGGGGGGGTTTGGTCTGCCTGTCCTGCCTGTCCTTAAAGCCGGGAGATGGGTGGAGACTCTGTAGAGGACCGGGGGTTCTATAGGTCAGTGGCCCTGGGTGGGTGGCGAGAAGCGAGAGGAAGCCACCCAGCTACCCCGCAGCCTGTGTCCCTCTGGCCCACCCAACACTGCCGTGCATGACTGTGCCCTAGTGCCACGGACGACGGGGCGCAGGAGACAAGCCTACATCGTGGATGGCTGGGGATCCAGGCATGGGAACCCAGGCCTGCTCACCATACCCTGCGGTGGAGGGGGTGGCCTGGGGTGAGTCTGAGAAAGGCACCTCCGAGTGCTTTCCTCGGGGAATGACAAACAGAGGGTCTGGAGGCACGAGCTTAGGAGAAAATAGAAACTGATTCAAGGAGGGTCCGTAAGGTTGGGGATGTGACGGGCCAGAACTAGCTGCTAAGAGAAGCTGAGGCCACTGACCTATTAGGACAGTGTCCCAGGGACAGCCGTGCCTTTTTTTCCGGGGGGTCTGTTGGCAACACCGGGTTTGGCTCGGCCGTAATTAACTGTTTCTCCTCCTGCCTGAACCCGGCTCTCAGCCTGGCCTGGTGTGGTCTCCCTTCTGCCTTGAAACCAAATCCTGTGTAGCGTCCAGAGCCTGGTTCAGACTGTGCGTCCTTCCCTGGTACCCCGGCTGCAGGTTCCTTCCTGTTGCGACTGGCCTCGCCACTGGGAAGACAGCCTTAAATTGAGACCGTGTCTTCTGGCTGTTATGTAAACCTTCCCTATGGAAACACCTGGCGCAGGTAGATCAAAAGCTCCCTGAGAACAGGAGGGTATGACTTTCTCATTGTTGTGTTCATGACTGTTGATCCAGCACTTTCTTATTGCCTGGTACGTGCGTCGTGGGGATACAGCTCCTGTGTTTGAAAAGCCTGCAGGGAAGTGGGTCAGACAGCCCCAGAAATCAGGCAAGAGGAGATGCACCCAGAGGCCTGTGGGAGCATCTAACTCCGGGACCAGGTCTGCTTGCTTTCCATTGTGGGCCTTGCCCGGCACAATGCCTGGACACAGTAGGTGTGCAAGAAATTGCATGAGGCATTGGGGTGCATTCAGGAAACCATCAGTAATGGGGGACATGGGGAGGGGGAGGGGCGAGCCAGGGCGGGAGGCTGGGCTCAGACCATGGAAGGCCAGGCCTCCCTGCCTCCCTCACGTGCCAGAGCTTTGCCCTCCAAGATGGGGTGGGACTTAGTCAGACTTGCCTTTTCTATTGGCCACATGGCCACTGCTTGCTGAGCAGAGGTTTGTTCACCTCCTCCTGGTCCATGTCTCTTCACTGGCTCTGAAAGGACATCATAGCTCCATCTTGGACCTGGGTCCACGGAGATGTCCTGTCTCGGGACCTGGCCCGGCAGGGCTGCCTGTGGTGGATCAGGGAAGAGATCTCTGGGAGGCAGAGATGGCAGGCTAGGTGTGTCACCCTCTTCCACTGCGGGCTGAGGCTGGATGGGCTGCAGGGGCTGGTAGATGTCTGGAAGTCCTCCCTGGCCTTCACACTGTGGTCACCCTAGTGACCAAGCTCAGGCCAGGGCTGACCAGAGGCAGGATGGAAAGACAGACTTTTCCCAGAAAACAGTCTTCTTGCTAAGGCTTTCTGTAAACCATTTAATACCTCCAGGGACCTCCCAGGAAATGTGCTGGAGTACTGTTCCCACTTTTCCTTTGAGCAGGGAAAAGACAAAGGTGGGCCAGCTGGAGACAGGCCATGCTGGACTCTGCACCCCCGGCTCTCAAAGGGAGAGGAGGTGTCTGGACTCCTGGTTCTGTGTCCACCGAGGTGCCTGGTGCCTGTGCCTGCGAGAGCTGGTCCTGTGGTGCAGGGACGGCTCTAAGCCACTGTCCTACAGCCCAGGCGGCGGCAGCAGCAATCACTAGACAAACCCCATGACGTTGCCTTTGGGAGCCCTTTTTCTGGTTCCAAGTTGTACGGGGGCCAAGAGGTGGGCAAGAGCCAAGGCCCTGGCCCTCCTGGGGGTGCCCTCCACTGCCCTGTGAGAGTCCAGTGACCTCACTTTCTGCGTGGCATTTCTGATGGGCCAGGCAGTGTGACAGAATGGAAAGAACCAGACACAGGCCTCAGCCTCCTTCCCTGAGTCTCGCTCGCCAGTGAGGATGGAGGTTCTTAGACCTGCCCATTAGAAGGAAGAGTGGGTTCCTCCCCCAGCCCCCACTTCGTTCTGGAGGAGTGTGACCCTCCCAGATACAAGATCAACAAGAGCAGCCCCCTGTTCACCAGGGAGCCCCCAACTACTAGTGAACTGGGTGGCAACCGTTCATCCCCGTACAACCCAGGCAGATGGAGTTGGACAAAGATGTCCTTCTGTCCTGCTGGTGACCTGCTCGCCATTCTGAAGCTGAACCCGATGGCGGGAGGGACGGTGGAAGGACTCTGTCTGGTGGCCAGGTTATCGATGACACTGACGACGATGATACGGGGTCACCATTTCTTAGGCTAACCTTTTACGTGCATTCTTCCACCCGGCCTTCATTTCCGTCTTTTCAGAGGAGGCACCGTTATTATTGTCCCACCCGCAGAGGAGGCGGGGTCGAGTAAACAGCCAGGGTCACACGGCCGGCACGTGGAAGAGTCAGAAGCTGGGCCCGGGGCTGTGAAGTCCCAAGAGGTCCAGGGCAGGACCCCCCCCCCCCCCCCCCCCCCCCGCCCCGGCATTGTATTCAGAAACCTCAGCTTCCGCCCCCCCGTGAAGCGCTCAGGCGGCAGACGGGAGGATGCTCGTCATCACCCGAGGCCTCTGGGGCGCGCGGGACCCAGGGCAGCCGTCTTTGTTCGTCGGCCGCTTGCTCGGCGCCGGGCTCCACGTGTCCGCCTGTGAGACAGTGTCTGTAGTTGGCATTCCCGCCTCACTCCAGGACGCCCTTCTCCGGTGAGGGACGAGGCCTGCCTCCATCCCCGCCGCCAGGCAGTGGCAGGGCTGGGCTTTAGCCTCTGCTTTTTCTCGGCCCCCGCAGGGGGGTAGCTCAGAAGGGCGGGGTCGCGGAGGGAGGGAGAGCTGCTCTCAGCCACGGCTCCCAACGTGCAGAGCTGCTAATCGTCCCGCCCACAAACCTGCCTGCTGCAGCAGCTTTGCAATTCAGCCCGCTTTTCTGGGGTGCAGAGGGAAACAGCTAGGCCCAACTGCTTGGGCCAACTGACCCTGGAGCTCCCCGGGTCCACCCCAGGGCCTGCAGCGACCAAGGGCCTGGTTCTGATGGCAGACTGTGGGCCGGGCGGGGATGAGACACGGGTTTCCCTAGGACCGCAGCATGGCCCCGGTGCTTCCCCGGGTGGGTCTTCTGGGTGTTGAGAAGCCCTGGGTCAGATTTCTACTCCTCCAGAGGCCACGGGCCTGGCTCCTGGCTCTTGACTTACACAGCTTTGCTCTGACCGTCCCTTGGACAGCTTGAGCAGACTGGATTTCCCTCTTCTCAAAACTGGTCGCTTCTTTCCTTTTTGTTGCTCAGATTTACCCTCCAGGGCTCAGCCCTTCCTTCAGATGCTCTCGTACTCCTTTCATTTTAGCTGAAGTCCTTTCACAAACAGCTGGCTTCCGTTCATTTGGAGAGCATGTCTCCGCATGAAAGGAATTATGCACCCAGTGGGGATCACTAATACCAACAATACTGTGTTGTGTTAAATCTAAGACAGAGTGTGATATTGGTTGTAAGATGCACCCAATTTCAGAGATACCATATCATGAAAAAGATGTGCATTTAAATTGCTAAAAGCACAGGGCTTCCCCGGTGGTGCAGTGGTTGAGAATCCGCCTGCCAACGCAGGGGACATGGGTTCGAGCCCCGGTCCGGGAAGATCCCACATGCCATGGAGCAGCTAAGCCCGTGCGCCACAACTACTGAGCCCACGAGCCACAACTACTGAGCCCGTGTGCTGCGACTACTGAAGCCCGCGCGCCTAGAGCCTGTGCTCCACAACAAGAGAAGCCACCGCAATGAGAAACCTGTGCACTGCAATGAAGAGTAGCCCCCACTCGCCGCAACTAGCGAAAGCCTATGCACAGTTACGAAGACCCAACGCAGCCAAAAACAAATAAATGAATGAATGACCAAAACACAGAATGCAGAGATGCTCACAAATCGGGTGTATAGGGAGGGGTTTGTGCTGACGTGTCCGGGAGTCGTCAGTGAGAACCATTCCAAACCTGCCTGTGTAATGGGGTCGAGGTTGGCAACAAAGTGATGAAACTCAGGAAGAGTCCTCGCCTGGCAGCGCCCCGGCACATGTCATCGAGTCCTGGCATGTTTTCGCTGATGGGAACTGGTCCAGTCTTGTCCCAGGAACCCTCTGGGGAAGGTTTGCTCAACTCCATCCCTGACACACTGAGTGTAAACCTCTGTGGATGAGGCCTCGGGAACTCTACTGTATGAAACTCCTCGTGGCACCTCCTCCTCTCTGGTGGAGGAACCAAGGTCGGGGAGGGGAGGTGACTGGGGCGTGCGGAGCAGATGCTGACCGGCCTTCCTGGCCTCTGAGCCACGTGGCCTCCGTGACTTCAAGTTCAGCTCCTTTCATGAGTGTCCCTCTGCTGTTTCCCTTCGGAGAACCCCTCCTTCCCGTGGAGGTCAGGGCCCGGGCCTCTGCATTTCCAGGGTTCGGTCTAGGAGGTCGCCCTGGTCTCGGGCTGCCCCACCAAGCGGGGGTCCGCCAGTGTTCCGCTGACTGGACTGTTCCGTTTGACAGACGTTGACAAGCACCTACTAGGTGTGAGCGAGCATGCCTGGGTCTCGGGGCAGGGCGGGTCTCCAAGCACCAAGGCCAGGGGAGGCCAGGCTGCGTGGGTGGCGCCCTCGCTGAGGTGGCCTCTCCCTCCCGCAGGGCCTGTGGGAGCAGTGCCAACTTCTGAAGAGTGCCTCGGTGTTCGCCCGCTGCCACCCCCTGGTGGACCCCGAGCCTTTCGTGGCCCTGTGTGAGGGGCTGCTGTGCACGTGTGCCCGGGGGCTGCTGTGCCCCTGCCCTGTGCTCCTGGAGTACGCCCGGGCCTGCGCCCAGCAGGGGATGCTGCTGTACGGCTGGACAGACCACAGCTCCTGCCGTGAGTCAGCGTGGGACCCCCTCCGGCGGGGTTGAGCGGTGTCCGTCTGGGTGTCACTCCGCAGCCAGCCAGTGCCTGCCAAGACCCACGTCCCGGGGACCGGTTCCCGCCCGGCTCCTGCTCTGTCCCCTGGTCACAGGGCAAGTCCCCTCCCTAATGGCTTCGAGGAGGCTTGAGAAGCCCCCCTAAAAGCCCCCATGTCACTTCTCCTGCCTCTGTTGTCACGCCCCGTCTTCCTCGCTTGCCCGTGAGCAAATCCATCCCCTGGACTCAAAAACCGTTCCTGGCTCCCAGGGGAATCGCAGCAGTTAAAGTCTGAGCTGACGGGGGCCGGGCGGTGGCGAAGTGTCCCCGGGTGACCTTGGGGTCCTGGCAGGCTTTTGTCAAGTTCCTCCCTTTCATTTACTCCCTTCTCTCTTCGTCCCTGCCCCCTCCCTCTAATCTCATGGGTCCCTAGTCATTGTCACTGTCGCCACCCCCAAAGTATCCTGATTAAGTACCAGCTTCTCCAGTCACCTTGCAGGCAGCTCCTCTCCCCGCCGAGGCTTCCCACAGATCCCGGGGGCACAGACGGTGGAGAGGAGCAGCCCCAATACCTAACACTGCACGTGCCTCTCTGGCTGTGTTTTTCAGCTTGTAAACGAGAGCTTTGCTTCTTGGCTGTGGGGTGTGAGAAGGCTGGTTATTTGCAGCAGCTTCTCCTCTGGAAGGGGGGAGTGGCTGGTTCTTTTTAGGTCTTTGAAGGAAGGATGGGGAGGTGCCTGAGGTACGCTGGAGGAGAAGAGAGAAAGGAGAGCTGTCCTCGCCCGTGAGGGGCCGGGTACAGCGGGAGGTCGGAGGCTTAGGTGCTGCGGCTGCCAGGGCTGTCCCGCCTCAGTGGACATAGATAGGAGCGAACATCCCTTGTGCGGGGCGTGGCTGTGAGGCTGTGTGCCCAGTGCTGGGTGGGGCATCTGACTGGGCCCTATTTCTTGAGGAAGAGGAACCCTCAGAGGAGGGATATGGGATGGAGGACACCATTTACCCCTCGCTTGGCCTTGGGGGCCTTGCATTTTCAGCGGGAGACGTTGGGCCCTGGGGTGCCCCTGCGGTGGAGGTGGGCCCTGGGTCCCCGAAGACAGAGGGGGGCAGACAAAGCACCACGTGGCTTGTGAGCTGCTGCCCTGGAACAGCTCCTGGCAGACTCCTCAGTTTTCCATTTCAGGGCCGGACTGCCCCGCGGGCATGGAGTACAAGGCCTGCGTGCCCCCCTGCCCCAGAAGCTGCCAGAGCCTGCACATCAGTGAAGTGTGTCAGCAGCAGTGCGTGGATGGCTGCAGCTGCCCTGGTAATGACTTCCCACTTTATGTACAACTCTGAGACCTCCACAGTGCCCTTGGCTTGGGGAAGCCAGAGGAAGGCCACCTGTGCTTGTTCCCCACTGCTGGCCTCAGAGGCCTTTTATTTATGTTTTACAAGTCTTTGTCTGGAGTGATCACGATCGAGCTGCTATTTATTTCTACTTTATGTTTTCCTGTTGTACTGTGTCCATGAAAGCACGTGTGTCTGGGGAATAGAAGGGTGGTCTGGGCTCCAAGAGTGACTTTGTTTGGGGAGCATGTGGTCCTATGTGAGCTGCAGTGTTTTCTCAGTTAAGTGTCAGGGACTTGTCTGGGAGGAAGATAGTCTAATGTTTGTCGTGTGAGCTCAGCTGAAAAGAAACTTTGCGCCAGGAAGTCTTTCTCAGGAGAGACCTTGTGAGCTTTGGTGAAAAGTTCTGGTTAAGTACTGAGAGTGAGTCTCGTGTGTTTTGACTCACGACTTCTCTACCGGAGGAACTTGAACAAAACCCTCGCCTCCATTTCTTCATCTAATAGGATGGAGATTCATAAACTTCCCCCTCTGTCCCACTGCATCGCTGCGAAAGGTAAACAGAGCGCAAGTTCTTTGAGCTTCCTGGAAGAAGCCTTCAGACTAGACTCACGGCTTCCCCACTGGAAGGCCTTTGAACAAACCTGTTTCCCCCATTTCTTCGTCACTAGAGTGGCGATAAGTAGCCCTCCTCCCTCTCATTGCAAACCCGTGGAAGATCAGCATCGCAGAACGCAGAACGGGTCCCTTGAGCTTCCTGCAAGAAGCCCTGAGCTGATGATTCCCCCCGGGGCTTCTGTGGCTGTGAGATGAGTAATGATGATGGCAGGCTGAGCCTTGTTGCCTTGTTCCCCGTGCCCCAGAGGGACAGCTCCTTGATGAAGGCCGCTGTGTGGAAAGTGCCGAGTGCTCCTGCGTGCATTCCGGGAAGCGGTACCCTCCGGGCGCCTCTCTCTCCAGAGACTGCAACACCTGGTGATTGTGGCCAAGCGGCGTGGGTCTGCGAGAGCTGCCGGGGCCTGTGGGAGGGGCAGGAAGGGCACTGGCGCGTAGAACAGGGCCTGGCCTGGGCTGGGGGTGGCTTGGGGGGAAGGGTGTGGAGGTTGATGATGGGGAGCTAGGATTATACGCAGATCGGCCTGGAGGAGGGGGGCCGGGGGGCGGTGAAGGCCCCTTCGCATGCGGACGGCAGCTCCAGCTTTCCCCCCAGCCATGCTTCAATAAGTGACTCTCTCGCCCTGTTGCCCCTGCTTTGCTTCGGCAGTTTCCTCCAGAAGCCCCTCCCTCTGGTGTCCCCTGGGCTGGGTCTGTCTGTCCCCTGCAAACGGGGAGAGGAGAACGCCTCCAGACCTCTTCGCTGGCTACCTTTCCCTACTGGGCAGTCTTCCAGGAGTCTCAAGGGCCGCCCAGCATGGGCCAGGGTGTTACCCCTGTCAGCAGCCCGCCCTTCCTCTGGTCTTCTACCAGCTCTGTGTGTGTGTGTGTGTATGCACGTGTGTGTGTGCGTGTGCGCGTGTGTGTGCGTGTGCGTGTGTGTGTGCATGTGCGTGTGCGTGTGCGTGTGTTTGGAATTTGACTGCTTAGTGCCTGGGTAGACCCCCTAGGTTTCCCTCTTCTTCTATCTGTCTGTTGGGGTTTCTTCCCCTTGGCATTGTCTCCATGATTCCTCTGTGGCCAAAGCCCCTTCCTGTATACCTTCAGCCTCATGAAGCCCCCTCAGGCTTGAGCGCCTTTCTTCTCTCAGACCTCTCCCCTGGGGCTGTGGGATGGGCAGTGCACTCTCTAAATGCATTCAGGGATGCCTGCGTTTGCAGACCCACCCGTAACCCGTGCTCCTCTCCCCAACAGCATTTGCCGAAACAGCCAGTGGGTCTGCAGCAACGAGGAGTGTCCAGGTAGGTGAGCTTCCCCTCCGCTCTGCCCTCCTCCCAGTGGAGAGGTACAGCCTCCCTTCCTAGACTGGGAGGACCACCTGGCCAGGCAGGGAAAGGTGGTCTCTGCACAGGTTGGATGCGACCCCTGACCACAGCTCCAGTGCAGAACCAGCTGTGCCAGCAGAGGGAGGTCCCCAGCAGCTGAAAGGGGAGACTGCACCTGGGAACTCTTTCATTGTCCTTTTCCCTTCACCTCTTTGCTCAAAGGTTTACGGTTGAATGTGCTGTGAAAACTGCAAGGTCACAGGTGACTAAACAAAGATGAAGCAAATTCCTTGGAAAATTAAGAGGAAGAAGGGCCTGGTAATTCTTTAAGCTAGAAGTGAGAAATCTCTGGAATTTTCTGGAATGCCTTATCCAAAGATCTTGGCAGGATCTTGGCTAGGAAAACCAGGTCACTCAATGATCCCTCCTACCCTGTCCCTGCCCTGGAAAATCTATTCAGGAAAAGTTTCCTTATAATTTCTGCCCTTTACTTTCTCTTCCGTTTAGCCCCAACTCTATTCTATCTACTGCAAATTCTGCCCATTCAAAGCTCCCTCTCCCTCACCTTCCCCGATGACCCTGGCTCTTCTCCTGATGCTCCTCCCCTTTTGGTCAGTCATGTGATGTTTGCTTTGTGCTAGGCATGGTGTTCAGTACTTTACATGTATTACATCATCACCACAACCTATGAAGAAGGTGCAGTTTATTCTCATTTTACAAAAGAAGAAACAGATCCAGAGAGGTTAAGTAACTCACCCAAAGTCACACAAGCTGCTATGAGACAGAGACAGGATTCAAACTCACAACCACCTGACTTCTATTTTGCCTTTCCCTTTACTCTCCTTCCTAGTGCTTGATCCATCCCTTTGCAGGAGGATCTTTGCCATCGTTCATGAACCCTGGAGAGACCCCATGCTTAGTTAAAGACCATCTCAGCCTCATTCAAATGCTAGATACTACTTTGGGGATCCCCATGTTTGTAGAATGCAATAAAAGACTGCAAGGCAAATAGCCAAATGATGGGCTCCCCTCCTGTTGGCCCCAAGAGACCACATTGGCTTTGGTGGGCTGGCAGGGGGTTGAGCTTACATACCTGGGATCACATTTGGGGTCTGTGGCTTTAGAGTCACTTAGGACTTATACAGTGCCCACTATACTGGGAAAATTCTGGAACTAGATGGAAATTAGATGGAAAGTGGGCCCCAGGACTAAGTCAATTAGTCTGGCACAGGGATGGCCAACCAGCCGTTTATCTTCTGTGCAATTCTTGAAGGGAGCACAAAGAACAAAAGATGCTCTTGCAAGTGCTATCAGCGCTCCAATTTAACATAGTCATACCCTGTGAACAGACCTAAAGAGTCATTTGAAAGCCATGAGGTCGATGTAATGGACCTGTGAAAAAACTTTTAATATCTAAATAATAAGCATTTATTGTATAAGATCTATGAGGTACAGTGGGTGGAATTAGGAATTTAGCTTATTGTGTTTTGTCAGATTGACTACTAGATTAGGAATTCTTAATAACAACTTTCTATAGGGAGGGTCTTCCTTCCATCCATCCCTCCAACCATTCATCCATCCATCTATCCAATCACCTGTCCAACCATCTAACCATCCATCCATCCATCCACCTACCATTTAATCATCCACCCAACCACCTAACAATCAGTCCAACCATCCAGTCATCCATCCATCTACCCACCCATCCACCCGCCCATCCATCCACCCATCCATCCATCCATCCACCCTTCCATCCATCCATCCAACAATTATTTAAAAGCCCACTGTGTATATGATGGAATGCTTAGTCTGGAGTAGACAATGTAATCCCCTGGTCTTCAGTTCAAAATTTGGATGGTAAGTTTGCTGAGGATGCACGAAATTTTCTTGATGCCTTGATGGGAAGAGAGCTAGTTCCAACTCTGAGGTCTACTGAGTGGTTTGATATTGTGCCAACACAACCAATAACCTCTTGCTCTGCACGTTCAAAGCCCTGACCCTCTTTTTCTGGATCTGGAGCTTAGTTGGTCCTTGCCTCCCTGTCCATTTCTACCTGTAGCACACAGCATATTTCTACACTTGCCGAGAGTCAGCTGGCAGGGGGGCTGTCTTATCTCCCAGGGTGAAGATTGCTGGCAGAGCTTCTGATGGGAAGGTTCTGGAAGGGGATATGTCTGGCTCTGCTAGTAAAGCAAAGGGCAGGCTGGGGCTTCTCTGCAGTCCCTGGAGGAGCTGACATTGTGTGTGATTCTTAGAAAGAGACATCTGGGTTTTGATTCCCTGGAGTAAGATGAGAGTGTACTAGTTGTCTATTGCTGTATGACAGATGGGCCCCAAAGTTAGCAAACAACAAACGTCTATTATCTCAGAGTTTCTGTACGTCTGGAATCTGCATGTGGCTTAGCTGGGTACCTCTGGTTCAAGATGTCTCATGAAATTGCAGTCAAGTTGCTGACCGGGGCTGTGGTCTCATCTGAAGGTTCCTCTGTAGCGAAGGGAATCGCTCTGAAGCTCACTCACGTGATGGCGGCCAGGCCTTTGGTCCCTCACCTTGTGCATCTCCCCTTGGGGCTGCCTCATGACATGACAGCTGGCTTCCTGTAGGGTGAGTGACCTCAGAGAGAATGAGGCAGAGCAGCCAAGACAGAAGCCACAGTCTTTTAAAAACCTGCTCTCCAAAGTGACATCTTTCACTTCTGCTGTTATTATATTCGCTAGAAACAAGACCACGTGTCCGGCCTGCATTCAAGGTGAGGGCATCACACAAGATGAGAACACAGGAGGTGGGGACCGTGGAGGGGGGCACCTTAGAGTCTGCCTAGCACAGAGAACCTCCCGTTTGGGAGTGGGAGGGAGAACAAAATCGCTGAGGAGAGCATCAGTCTGCATGCAGGGGGCTGGAGCTTCTGTTACATGCTCCTTAGGTCTTCCCTGCCCCTGGCGCACCTCTGTTCTGGTTAGGATTAGGGCAGCCCCAGGTGCCCGGGGCTCTGCTAGTTTAGCTCCCACTGAATCATAACTGTTTGGTTAGGATCAATGAGGAAGGAGCATGCCTGTTAACAGGGACTATTCCTCAAACAAATAAAGCTCTGGTGACAGAATTTCAAACCCCTGACGGAGGAGTGTGGCAGATACTCTTCTGGAGCTGCGAAGTTTGTCTGTGGCCCAAGTCCTGCGAACGTGGGAAGGTAGCATGGTCCCGGGGCTGGGAGCATGGGTTGCGGACTCAGCCTGGTCGGAGTTCCGGTTCCACCACTTACTAGCTGGGTGACTTTTGGCAAACTGCTTAACCATGTGCAGCCTCAGTTTCCTCCTCTGTCAGGTAGGGTGATAACGGCAGCTTCGTCCCATGAGAGCTGTGGTTACTTGACGCACAGCAAGCACTCGGTAGACATTAGCTGTTTTCATCGTCACAGCCACAGCTGTTGCGTTAAGCAGGGTCAGAGCAGGACGGGAGACACCACGAAGGAAGGAGCCCGGGATGGGGAGGGGTGGTGCAAAGCAGGGTGTGGCTGGGACAGGTGGGACAGGAGGCAAGACAGACAGAGCCTGAGCCATCCCTGGGCTTGGTGGCGTGGAGGCCCACGCGCCTGCCTGGTCTGGAGCGGGAGGGAGGACCTTGGTGCAATGCATTTGCTCATCTGATTCTTTAGGGATAATTTCTGATGCCTTCTAAGCCATCCCTGCCATTCAGCCTTGGGATTCAAGCTGGCTGTTCTGAAACCCCTGGGAAGGAAGATACACTACCTCCCTGGCTCAGGGGGTGAGTGATGAGTAAACCAGGATGGTACCCCTCCAGTAAGAACATGCTCTCACCTGGGGGATCCGACTGCCCGAGTTCATGGCGAGTCTCCCGTGGCCCACGTTGGGGCTCCTGCAGTCTCACCAGACCTCCCTCAGGCCAGGCCCTGCATCGCCTTTTCCTCTGCTTTCTCCGTGTCCAGACCTGGATGTACCTGGGCTCCTCGGCACTTACTACGCGTGCCCGGTATCCCCATGAAATGAAGCTTATTGGAAACTGCAGCCAACCCATACGGCAGTACTGGCTGGTGTCAAGTACTATGAACTCTGGAGTCCGATAGAACGCCCATGTTCAAATTCCTCTTGGGCCACTCTGGGGCCTTGGGCGAGATTTTCTCTGTGCCTCGGTTTTCTCTTCTGTAAACTGGGAATAATAATGCCAGCCTCACCGGAGCAGTCAGTGAGGTAGTGCCCGTGGAGCACTTAGAAACGCGTCTTGCATGTTCGGTTGAGATTTTGTTAATGTGATTTAGAGGCAGGCGTTGGTGAACATTTATGCTGGGAGGAAGCCTGAGGTGCTTTGCAGAAGGCCTGTGGGCTGGCCTTTCTGTAGCCACAGGGAAAAGGGTAGAAGCCAATGAGCTGAGCAGAACGGCCCCATGGAGGCTCCTGTCCTGCGAAAAGAAGGGCTTATTTAGAAGAGGTAACATGTTTCCATCAAAGGAGAGACGTTTTTTCTCTTCTTTCTTTCCATGAGGGAGGATTCTTATTCATGTAGTGGACTTGCTTTAACTTCTGGCTGTTCTTGGTTTTATGCTATTTGCTATTTTAAGAAACACCTGCTTTGCATGCGTTCACCGAACTTTTATTGCCCACCTGCTGCATCCAGTGGCGGCCAGCGGCCTGTCAGGCTGCCTTTTGCTGACCAGCTGGCTGGGACTGTCTTGGGCATCCTCTTGGCAGAACTTGGGCATCTTGGGGGCCTCTGGGCAGAGCTTGGGCGAGTGTCACCGTGTGGCCCATCCTCCTGGCTCCTGTTCCAGCACCCCCGGGCCCGCGGCTCCCTAGCACCTCACTCAGCTGTGTTCCTGGGTTTCCCGTGTGGTCAGCCCCACCCCTCAGTTGCACCAAGGAGATAAGCTAAATATAATAACAGTATTTAGATTTCTGATTCCCGAGAAACTCCAGAACGCCAGTCGGGGGAGGTCAGAGCAGGAAATCAGATCAGAGGATTAGATTCTGACCCAGAAGTTTTGCTTTCGACCCCTCTTTTCCTGAGCATTGTCAGAGATAATGCAAGTTTAATTCCTTACTCAGATAAGAGTCCTGATGAGAAAACAAAGAGAGATTGGGGGAGGAATTCCCACCCATGGCACTGCAGTGGGGTCAAGACAGGTGATACAAAGGGCCATGTCATTCTGTTTGTAGAATGACGGTGGCTTCCGAAAAACAGCCATTTTAAAAAGACTTCCTTGTGACACCGTGGATTTGGAATTCCAGCGCTGCGGCTACAGTCAGCCTGCATGACCCTGGCCCCTAACTCATTACCTGTTCTGCTCCGACTTCCGTAAACAGTGACCCCTCACTCATGCCCTTCTCGTGGGGCAGTGCAGCGGGGGGGCACGATCTGCTTCTACTCACACTTCTGACACCGCGTGTGTGTGTGTTTCCCCCCAACAACAACCAGTCCTCCGACTTTCTGTACACCACCCGGGTGTCCTGCGATTCAGTTCAGTTCTGACCCTGACTACCCAGAATTAGCACTGACCCCCCGCAGGTGAAGGGCTCTGTCCAAGTGCTTCTGCGTTTGATGCCAGCTCTGATAACTGCTAGGATGGCTCACAGAACGCAGGCAAACACTTTACTTCTTGGTTTATTACAAAACATATTATAAAGGAGACAAATGACCAGCCCGATGAAGGTGTACGCAGGGTGAGCTCTGGACGGGCGCTGAGCGCAGGAGCTTCTGTCCCTGTGGAGTTGGGGTGTCCTACGTGTAAATATGTTCACCAACCTGGAAGCCCTCCCAACTCTGTTGTTTAATAAGAGTTTTTATGGAGGTTTTACTATATAAGCATGACTGATGATGATTATTTTTTTAAAGATTTTTTTTTTGATGAGGACCAATTTTTAAAGTCTTTATTGAATTTGTTACAATGTTGCTTCTGTTTTATGTTTTGTTTTTATGGCCGCCAGGCATGTGGGATCTTCGCTTCCCGACCAAGGGTCGAACCCACACCCTCACGTTAGAAGGCAAGTCCCAACCACTGGACGGCCAGGGAAGTCCCTAAGCCTGGTTGATTATTAACTCAATCTCCAGCCCCTCTCCCTTCCCTGGAGTTTGGGGGATGGGACTGAAAGTCCCAACCCTCTAATCATACTTAGGTCTTTCTGTAACCAGTTCCCATCCTGAAGCTCTTGAGGGACCCGCTAAGAGTGGCTTCATCAGGGCTTCCCTGGTGGCGCAGTGGCTGAGAGTCCGCCTGCCGATGCAGGGGACGCAGGTTTGTGCCCCGGTCCGGGAAGATCCCACATGCCGCGGGGCGGCTGAGCCCGTGAGCCATGGCCGCTGAGCCTGCGCGTCCGGAGCCTGTGCTCCGCAATGGGAGAGGCCACAGCAGTGAGAGGCCCGTGTACCGCAAACAAACAAACAAACAAACAACAACAAAAAAAGAGTGGCTTCATTAGATCAAAAGATGCTCCTCTCACCCAGGACATTCCTAGGGCTCTAGAAGCTCTGTGTCACGAATCAGGGACAGAGACACGTATAGTCCTTCTTATCACAGAAGGTGATGCTGCCGAGGACGATGTGGGGCCTCCCTATTTTCTCCTGATTTCTCTGGGCTGAGTGTGCCCCCCCCGGCCCACGCCATCTTAGAAGGGGTTAGCCGCTCTGGGGACCAGGCAGAGGGACACTCACTGTAACCTGGGGCTACTCGCCCTCCCCCTGCCTCCCAGCACATACCAAGGGCAGGGCCACATCTGGACCCAAAGCTGGTCCTGCCACCCCCACCCCCCGCCCCCCTGCCTGCTGTGTCTTTCAGTGCAAATCTGGGCATGAGGTGGCAGGCATGGGTCCAAGTGGGACTGGCTGTAGGACCCTCCTAGGGGGCACTTGGGGTGCAGAGCAGAGGGGTGCTATGGAGGGTGATTCTCTGCTGTTTGGAGGCCAGGGGGACTGGGAGGGGAAGGAGGGCCCCTACTTTATGGAATGGCTATGGTGGGTGCCTGCTTTTCTTTCTCTATAGAGTAGAAGGCAAGGAGGAGAGGAAACAGGTAAAGGGAGGCTGGGGGGGGGGGGTTCCAGATGCCGGCCTTGGCTTCACTGGGTCCGCTGTGGGCTGAGCTGGGGTCGGGCCAGTGGGGAGTCACTGGCGGCGTTAGCAAAGCCCCCCTGCCCCAGCACGGACGACCCATGGTCCGAGGTGCACTGGGCCGGCACCACGCGCCGGCACTGGGGCCTGGGAGGGCGGAGTAGCTGCTGGGTGGGTGCACGTCCAGGGCTCGAGTGGTGGGGTGACGCCGGGACGTCCTCGTACCCACCCCCGGACGCGTCAGCTGGCTCGGGCAGTGGTGGGGTCATGGGCAGATGGGGTCCTGGGCCCCCACTGGCCCCAGCTGAAGTCACAGCCTGGATTTGCCCAGGAGGAGGCCTGAGGGCGGCCCCCCGGCTGGCGAGGGGGTGAGGAGTGGGTCCTGGCCCCTGCACTGCTGGGCTCCCCCTTCCCCCGTCACTGCGCTGGTGGCCTTTCTGCCCTCGTGCCCTCAGGGACTCTCGTGGAGTGGGGAGTGCCCGCAATGGCAGCGCAGAGAAAGGCCCCAGCAGAGCCAGAACCTGGAGCAGCCGTGGGGAAGGGCTGGGGGCCGTGGTGGACCGAGAGCGCAGAGCCCGAGCCACGGGCTCTGGTCTGGCTCTGCCACGCCTTGGGTGTGGCCGTCACTCCCCTGGGGAGTGGAACTGACCCACCGGCCCTGACCTCTCAGGGCCAGAGGGGTGGGGCCCGAATAGGTTCCTCCTGTGGAGCCCCTTTGCAGACTGCGGGGAGGGGCATCCCCCCAGGGGACCCGCTGGGACACCCGCTCTCCCCTCCCCTGTGTGCCCCAGGGGACCCGCTGGGACACCCGCTCTCCCCTCCCCTGTGTGCCCCAGGGGACCCGCTGGGACACCCGCTCTCCCCTCTCCTCTGTCCCCCAGGGGACCCGCTGGGACACCCGCTCTCCCCTCCCCTGTGTCCCCCAGGGGACCCGCTGGGACACCCGCTCTCCCCTCCCCTGTGTCCCCCAGGGGACCCGCTGGGACACCCGCTCTCCCCTCCCCTGTGTCTCCCAGGGGACCCGCTGGGACACCCGCTCTCCTCTCCCCTGTGTGCCCCAGGGGACCCGCTGGGACACCTGCTCTTCCCTCCCCTGTGTGCCCCAGGGGACCCACTGGGACACCCTCTCTCCTCTCCACTGTGTCCCCCAGGGAACCCGCTGGGACACCCGCTCTCCCCTCCCCTGTGTCCCCCAAGGGGACCCGCTGGGACACCCGCTCTCCCCTCCCCTGTGTCCCGCCAGGGGACCCGCTGGGACACCCACTCTCCCCTCCCCTGTGCCCCCCAGGGGAATGTCTCATCACAGGGCAATCCCACTTCAAGAGCTTTGACAACAGGCACTTTACCTTCAGTGGGGTCTGCCAGTACCTGCTGGCCCGGGACTGCCAGGACCACTCCTTCTCCATCGTCATAGAGACTGTCCAGGTGAGCCTCGCCAGGCAGCCCCAGGGCAACCGCGGGGGCGAGGGGGGCAAGATGGCCCTGTGTGCGTGTCCTTCCTCTGGACAACCGAGCAAAGGGGAGGACAGACAGGGCGCACAGGGCTCCCCTGAGGACCCTGAGCCCCTGTGGAACAAGGGCAAGCAAGGCCTAGAATCCTGATAAAGGACCAGAGCAGCGTGGCGCTGGGCGGGCGGAGGCCTGGGCTTTGGGCCTCTCTGTGGCATAACCCCCGGGCCCTTCCCAGAGATGGTTCTGGGACCCGGGAGTGGTTCCGTGTGAGAAGGGCTGCGTGGGTGGAGGGCTTTCCCCGAGTGGATGGGTCGGGGGCTGGGCCGCGGGGCTGTCAGGGGTTTGGTGACGTCCCTCGGCGTGCCCCTCCCGGCAGTGTGCCGACGACCCCGACGCGGTCTGCACCCGCTCCGTCACCGTCCGCCTGCCCAGCCAGCACAGCAACGTCGTGAAGCTGAAGCACGGGGGAGGAGTTGCCATGGATGGTCAGGACGTCCAGATCCCCTTCCTGCAAGGTGGGTGCCCTCCTCCCTCACAGGCCCCCCACCCAGCTCACCCTCAGCGCCCCCGCCCCTCAGCAGTGCTCGCTGCCACCTCTTCTGCGCAAATGTGCAGGGGAGCTAACTTTGGAGGGCAGGCTGGGTGTCCCGGCCTGCCTCCTGCAAGAAAGGAAGCCTTCCTGGAGGAGGAGGAGGGGGAGCAGAGGAAGCTGGCTGGGGGCGGGGTGGCTGGTGATGGGTCACACCCCAAGATGTCATGGGGCAAAGCCAGATGACCCCGTGACCTGTGGGAAAATCTACCTGTTCAGTGACTTTGCCAGGTGGTTATGCGCCATTTTGCACAGCCTATTTCCAACCTTCACCCTCAAAGGGGCTCCCAGACCCCTCCCCTCTTCTTCTTCTTCTTCAGGACCGCTGGCCAGCCCATGGCCCGTTACCCCGGCTTGGCACATAGTGAACTTGAGGCTGCCTATGTGTGTTAATGCTACGTGTGTCTCTCCAGGGAAGAGGATTGCCTCCTACCTCTTCCCCAGAGAAAACTGCCGTTTCAGCTGTGCACACAGCACCACTCAGCCGTGAGGACTGAGTAACTTAGCCTGGAAGCATGTGCAACAGCGGAGGGGCCCAGGAAATGCTCAGGGGTTAGGGGTTCAATGGAAAACAGAACCAGGCTTAGCGCACCTGCCTCAGCTAAGGCTGCAGCAGCCTCTGCTGCCCCCTTGTGGCAGTATAGGGAATGGCAGGCCACAGCAGGGATAGATATGGAGGCGCCTTCCTGGGGGAGCCCGATTTGCACAACACCCACCCTGCTCACCTTGCCTCTGAGACCACCCCCGCACCTTAAGCCTCATGGACATCCCCAGCTGCCCCCTAACTCACTGCTTTCATTGCTACAGTCCTTTGTGAGATACCCCGTCTTTCCCTAGGGTCCATCTCCCTGCCGCTCTCCTGCCCTCTCCCCACCTTAGCCTAAATCCCGTCCTTGCTGGGTTCCAGGTGACCTCCGCATCCAGCACACCGTGATGGCCTCCGTGCACCTCAGCTACGGGGAGGACCTGCAGATAGAGTGGGACGGCCGCGGGAGGCTGCTGGTGAAGGTAGGTGCCCTCCTGAGCACGGCCACCCTGCAGCCGGACCTTACAAAGTCCCCCGTTGTGCTCTGTGGGGAGAGCTCAAGGGTGGGAGGGGAATTCCTTTCTCCCCCGGCCCTGCGCCCCCAGAGTGAGGAACAGCCCTCTCTGTGTATGAGAGGCTGGTGTCTGCTGTCTGGATGCCCCTTGTTCACCCCGGGGGTTCCCGGGTGCTGGGCTCTGGTACCCCAAGGGCCTCCAGATTGGGTGGGCTCATGCGGGGCTGGGGAAGCAGTTGATTTGCTGCCCAGGCTCCTGGCTGCAACAAGGCCTGGAATCAGGGGGTGTTCCCCGGGGCGGGGGGCCCACCGTGGGACTCACAGCCAAGACCCTGTGTCGTGTACACCCACTGCCTGTGAAACGTTGTCCTGGGAACTACCAAATCGCTCCCCTGGCCGCGGGGCCTCTGCAGCCTAGGGGCCACTTCCTCTGCTTTCTGTGGCCCTAGAGTCACGCTTGGAGAGGGAGCCAAGTATTTCACAGGGCTTCCAGATACATTTTTTCCCTCTGGAAATTCCCCTAGAAGGTATTGTCACTGCCATTTCAGGCAAGGCTCATGGGGGCTGGGAGGCACACCCAGGACTGCCCGATTCGCTCCCCGGGCAGTGTCCCCCACGCCAGACCAGCGCTTCTCAGTTTTAGGTCTTCAGATACCTTTGCACTCTTCAGAGTTATGGAGAACCCAGAGCTCTTTTATGGAGGTTATAGCTATTGATATTTACCAGATTAGAAATTAAATCAGAGACATTTATTCATTCATTAAAAAATAACAAATAGTAAAGCGACTACACATTGACATAAACATTAAAAAAATCTGTTTTCCAAAACAAAATTAGGTAGTGAGAATACCATTGTTTTATGTTTCTGCAAATTTCTTTAATGGCTGGCTTAATGGAAGACAGCTGGAGTCTCATCTGCTTCTGGGTTCAATCTTCTGCAATATTACATGTCGTGCAGACTCTGGAAAGCTCCACTGCGCGCTTGTACAGAATGAGAGGGAAAAAGCCAAATAACGTTTTTGTATGATTTTGAAAATAGTTTTGGCCTCGTGGACCCTTTGAAAGGGTCTCAGGGATCACCCCCTGCCACGGGTCCCGCGTGCACACGTTGAGAATCCCCGCCCTGAGCACATTAGGGTCCCCGGAGAGTCCCCCCCTCCTGCTTCCGGGGGTCCCGTGTTCCATAGGCCCTCGGTATGATCCCGTGATGGGCGCCGGGGTGTCCTCGATGATGTCCTGGTGTCCTCCATCCTCGTGATGTCATGTTCTTTCTCTTGCCTTTGAAGGCCCTGAGAAAGTTCCAAATTAACGCCTCTTTTTGCTTTTATAACAAAACAAAACCGTGACCACACACGGTAGAACGTGAAGGTTTTTGGAGATCTTATCAACCCCTCAGGTACAGTTGGGAATAAAGATCCTATCTTTTCTGGAGCAGGAAAGCGAGCCCCAGTCATTTCGTTACAGAGGGAGAGCAGAACTTGGGTCTCCTGGACCCTGGTCTTCAAGGGAGGTGCCCCCGTGAGCTGTCCCACTTTCTCAGGCATCTCCCACCACACCGAGAGGGTGCTCTGGATCTGCCAGGTGCCCCTCCCCCCTTCAGCAGGCGCACAGTATCTCGGTCTTGTCCTGGGTGGCCGTCCTCCCTGCCTCAGGTTTCTGTGTCTCCTCTGAGGAGAGAAGGGGGACTCGTTTCTGTGGGAATGAGATGGAGGGTTATCTCTGGGGCTGCGTTTGGTCGGTTTGGCTAAAGAGAAGAGGCCTTCCCTGCTCGAGACTCAGGACGGGCCAGACGACCCCGGGGCCTGGGGAACGTGCTGTGTGTTTCGGCTGGAGGAGGAACGGGGGCGTTTGTGGATGGGGTGGAGGGAACGTGTCCCCACGCTGACCCCGGGGTTCGGGGGGACCGCCGAGTTGAAGGCACCTGCTGGAGGTGGGACGGCCCGGAGCGGCGGGGCGGGCACCCCCCCGAGGCGGCAGCCGGATGAGGAGCTGCCAGCGGCTCCCCGGGGTGGGGGGGGTACGGGTCCCCCGAGGTCCAGGCAGCGGGGCCCCGCTGGCTGTGATGCAGGCGCAGCTCGGCATTAGGCCAAGCGGAGTAGAAGGGACCCCCTGACCCTTTTCATTCTGTCAGAAGTGACACTGCTATTTCAGATAGCAGAGAGCAAGTGCATTCTCCGAGTCCCTGAGCTTGGACAGTTGAGGCAGTCCGGGCGGGGAGGAGGGCAGCCTGGCCTGGCTCCCATGAGCACACGCACCCTCCTAACCCTTTGCTGAGCCAACCTCTGAGACGAGCCCCAGGGACGCAAGGAGACGGTCCGGGAGAGTGGAGGAGGGTGGGGAGGGCAGAGCTGGCAGCTGTGCCAGAGGCGACTTGCGGAGCATGGAGGCCTCCAGGGCCTGAGAACCAGGAGGGAAGAGAGCGGACACTGAGACGGAGGGGAGGGGACAGACGCCTCCCCGCCTTCGCCGCCTCGCCGGGGCTGGCCTTGGGTGTGGGCGTCCAGAGGAGAGCCTCGCTCGCTCACGAATCCGTCCAGACACCGTTCAAGCATCCGCTCACCGAACTGGTGGCCGAGGTCCAACAGTGAAACAAAGCGGACCAGAATCCTGGCTTCGTTTCGTTTAAATTCTAACGGGGGGAGACGGACAGCAAGCAGAACCACCAAGGAAACTGTGTCACGTGTGAGAAGGTGATAAATCCTGGCGAGAGCGAGAAGGCAGAGGAGGGGCAGGAAGTGCTAGGTGGGGACCATTGCCGTTTTCATCGCGAGGTCAGGGAACGGCTGGTGCCTGCCGTGCCAACGCTTGCTATCTGTCAAGCAAACGAGGAAACATCACTCCGTCCTCCTCCTTATTTTTTTTTTTTTTGCGGTACGCGGGCCTCTCACTGTTGTAGCCTCTCCCGTTGCGGAGCACAGGCTCCGGACGCGCAGGCTCAGCGGCCATGGCTCACGGGCCCAGCTGCTCCGCGGCACGTGGGATCCTCCCGGACCGGGGCACGAACCCGCGTCCCCCGCATCGGCAGGCGGACTCTCAACCGCTGCACCACCAGGGAAGCCCCGTCCTCCTCCTTATTAACGATATTTACTTGGTTCCATCTTATACGGGTTCGGAACCCTCACTAGATTGTTCATCCTGCATCTTGTCAAGTCAGAGCTGGAAGGGGCTCCAGGAGATGACCTCACGGAGCCCGGCCCGAGCAGGTCTCGGAACACAGGGAGGTTCCGCAGCCACAGTTTAACTCTGGTAAATTGCAGAGCAAGAGTCAGGGCCCTGGGGTCCCAGCTTCTGCTCCAGTTTGAACCGGGACCCCCCTCAATAGAGACGAGCAGATGCCCCCGGCTGTACCGTGTGAGAGACCCAGGCTCGACTCCCCAAAACGTTCCTGAATGTGCACCCCGGACTCAGAAGCATGGGGAACAAGCCGCGTGCCGGTGGCCTGCATCCCCTCCTGACCACCCTCGCAGGCTGCCCTCGGGTCCTCGCTGACCCCCCACCTCCTCTGACCGTGATCACAACCCCCGGGCTCCTCTTGGCTCGGGGCCGTTTCTCCTCAGTGACGCTCAGTGGCCAAGTCAAAATCAAGAAGTTAGGAAGGGGGACGGTGGCTCAGTGTTTAAGAAGCCGCCTGCCAATGCAGGGGACACGGGCTCAAGCCCTGGTCTGGGAAGACCCCACATGCCGTGGGGCGATTAAGCCCGTGCGCCACAACTACTGAGCCTGCGCTCAAGAGCCCGCGAGCCACAACAGCTGAGCCCTCGTGCCACAACTACTGAAGCCTGTGCGCCTAGAGCCCGTGCTCCACAACAAGAGAAGCCACCGTAGTGAGAAGCTCGTGCACCGCAGTGAAGAGTAGGCCCTGCTCGCTGCAACTAGAGAAAGCCTGTGCACAGCAACAAAGACCCCATGCAGCCAAAAAAATAAATAAGTTTATTTAAAAAAAAACAAAGAGAAGTTAGGAAGGTGTTTTTCTTTGTCACCCAATGTGTGTTCTAAGAAGACTTGCACCATAACAGCTCAGCCTGCTTCGCCCATGTGTGTGGCAGAGATAAGTGTGCAAGAAAGGGGCGCTGGCTTTGCACTCCGTGCCCCCGGGCATCTCCTCTGACAGGCAGGGTGACGAGCTCCGCCCATCCACTGGTCGCAGCTCTGTGGCCTCAGGCAAGTTGCTGTCCCTCTCTGTGTCCCCGTCTTTAAGTGACAGGATAATCTCTAAACCCTTTCCAGCAGGACAGGTCTCTGACTCTAAGGGTTTAAGAGGGGGCACAGAGCTGCTGGTGAAGATAGCGCAGTTCCTGTTTTATTTTCTTTTGCAGCCTAGGGCTTAGCTGTGGTTTATTAAATTCATATCTGTTTTTCACCTGGGGATCGCTTTTGATGAAAGCCATCTCATGAGAGCAAGGAAGCTGTGGCTGCATTGGCGGCTGCTCCAAGGTGGTCTGTCCCCCGCAGCTGTCCCCGGTCTACTCGGGGAGGACGTGCGGCCTGTGCGGGAATTACAACGGCAACCAGGGGGACGACTTCCTGACGCCCGCGGGCCTGGTGGAGCCCCTGGTGGAGCACTTCGGAAACGCCTGGAAGCTGCGTGCGGACTGCGAGGACCTGCGGAAGCAGCCCAGCGACCCCTGCAGCCTCAACCCGCGTCTGAGTATGTGAGACCTGGACTGGGGGCCCCCGGAGCCCCGAGCTCCCTCGGGTTCCAGTGCATTCCGTGGACGGTGCGCCCCCAGAACCCTGAGATTCCCCCGGGTTCCAGTGCGTTCCGTGGACGGTGCGCCCCCAGAACCCTGAGATTCCCCCGGGTTCCAGTGCGTTCCGTGGACGGTGCGCCCCCCGTGGGGGGGAGGTGGGTCTTTGTTTTCCCCATCAGCATTTGATGATCTTCATCCGGATCATTTGTTCTTCAAAGTCTCTTTATTGAGCACCCTCCGTGGGCTGCACCCTGGGAAAGAAAAGAGTAGCCCGCAGTTCTTCCCCTGGACGTTCTCGGTCTCTCGCAGCAGCAATTAAATTCTCGTAAGAGAGGCGCACGGGGCTGGCCATGGACAGATGCGTCTGCGGTAGCGTCCTCAGGCCTACATCGACTGCCCCCTCTTAGCCTCTTACTCATCAGGGAACCGTTTCTCCCTAGGAAGTGTGGCTGATTATGTATTTAAGCCATCGGGAAGGTACACTGGCTGCGGAAGAAAAATCGCCATGATTCCCAGACCCGAGAGAATTTGTTGTTACCGCTGCTGCAGCGAGGGAGGGGCGGGGACGGGGGTTTGGGGCCGGAGCCGGTGACCCTGGGGTCCGCGCGCGCATCGCCTGCGGTCGCCTCAGACCGTGCGGGACCCCGGGCCACCGCCGCTCCTCTCCCCACAGCCAGGTTCGCGGACGAGTCCTGCGCCATCCTGACGTCGCCCAAGTTCAAGGCCTGCCACGGCGCCGTGGGCCCGCTGCCCTACCTGCAGAACTGCCGCTACGACGTGTGCTCCTGTTCCAACGGCAGAGACTGCCTGTGCGACGCGGTGGCCAGCTACGCGGCGGCCTGTGCCCGGAGAGGCGTGCGCATCGGGTGGCGGGAGCCCAGCTTCTGCGGTGGGTGCCCTCCCCGGCCGCTGCTCCTCCGCTGCCGCGCCACCTAGTGGCGAGGCTGTAACAGCGCTTCAGGGCCTCGACCTTCCTCTTGGAGGCACAGGTGGAAGCTGCCTGCCTGCTATAGGTGCCCGTCACGCCGAGCGAGAGAATTAGTAGATTAAGGCAGGGTAACCAAGGAAGGCTTTCTGGAGGCGGTGCGCTCGACCGGGCTTTTAAAAGGCACTTTCTTGACAGAAATGTCGTTTCTGTTGGTGGAATCATAGTTGGGAGTAGAGGTGAAGGCGTTCAAGGAGGATAAGGTCTAGTGGATACTCTGATTTACAGGGTGAAGTAGATGCGTTTGGAGACCAAAATGTCAGTGGTTCTGACAGAGCAGGAAAATAGGAACTACGAGAAACGGTAAAAGGACTTAACACCATGTATTTGAAGAGAAGTTTAGGTTTAGGGGCTCTAGAAGTGTCACTCTTTGGGGTCAAATGAGCCAACTTAGGATTCGAGTCTAAGCCACCTTATAAGAACAAGAAGCAGAGACAAAGTAAGGATGAAAGGGAACAAGGGTTTAGGTGTGTGAGGTTGTGCCCCTGTCCCTCTAGCCTGGGGGGTCACGGGGTCACGGGCCAACAGCTGGGAGAACTGAGTCTGGGACCTCGCTGGGTAACTGGCTTCGAGCGGTTTACTTCACCCTCCAAAAACCCTTATCAGCATTTGCTGTTCAGAAATTGGGGGCGTAACTTGGAGTAAGTGGCGTCTGTCTGTGGCTGTGCTTTGGTTGTCCCCCAATGTTAGAAATTATGCATTATCCCTGCGCTGCAGCACCCGAGGGAGTTCCTAGTTTAGGACAGTCTCCCAGCACGCGGAGGGCTTTTGCCAGAACATTCTTTAAACTTTAGGAGCAGCTGTTCTTAACCTCCGCCCAGAGCAGAACAAGAGGGGGTGAGCTGACCCCGCAGCAGCGGGCGCTGAGCTTTGTTTAGAGTTTCCTGGCTCCTGAGGCAGGAAGTGTGGGTGGTGGGAAGCACCTGTCCCTGGAGGCTTTGAAGGACACGAGGAGTCTGTGTCTCTATGAGTTGAACCAGTGAAAACCAGCCAGGTGGTCACGGGTTGTCCTTCTGAGGCCCGAGGAAGGTAGGCAGGATGCCTGGGCTCCTGCCTTCATCCTGCGCCTCATTTTTCCTTCCTGAGAAATAAACAGACTCCCTAAACCACTAACTGCATCCCCAAGAAGAGGCCACACCCACCGGGGGACACTCCCAGAGCAAGGCCCGATTGCGTAGCTGCTCTGCAGGGTGCTGCGAGGAGAGCCCGGAGAAGCACAACACATGTTTTTCCTTGTAAACTGCTTATGTTTCCTTTGGAAAGACAAGACCACGGGCCCCTGGCAGGCGGGGACCAAGTCTGACCGTCTCTGCATCCCCCAGCCCAGCAGGGCCCCTGCCACGCCGTGGACACACGGCCAGCCTCTGTTAAACTGACGCACGTGACCTCTGGGGAGGAAGGGGCAGTTTCACACAGCGCCGAGCCAGCTCCCCAGAGAGAAAAGCCTTCTCTGGTCCTGCTCCTCCTGGGTGGGGAAAGTGGCCCTTGTAGTCGTAGGCTCAGTGGATCGATTGGGATTCCCATCTTTATGGCCTGATGCGTCCCATCTTTATGATCTGCCTTTGCTCTAAATATTCATCCAGTGACCCAGCTTCTCTGCTGGTTCAGAGAAAAGCCTGTGTCTAATATGATTAAAGCCCCTCCCCTCACACACCACCCCCCGGAGCAGTTGTAGGCAGGGAGGTTGCAGGGCTTGGCCGTTTCTGAGGTTCATGGCCAGGCTTTCCCTTTACAGCTTCTGTGGAACACCGCCAGTGGGTTTCTGCTGCAGAAATGGCTTCTAAAAGGGAGGGGAAGGTTCTAATGGTCCTGGGGGGAGTGTCCCCGGTGAGGTTCTCATTTCTTGGACGACAGCTGATCAGCAACGAGAAAGCGTTTTGAAAGAGCCAAGGGCCTCCCCCAACGCGCCCCCCCCGCCCACCCAGTAAAGAATTCCATCATCGGGGGCTCGCGAGAGGGCCGTGAGTGTAGAGTGGGCTGAGTGCTGGCCAGGACCCGCCAGTGCCGGGTCCTCTGAGGAGAGGACCTTTGTCTGGAGCCTGTGGGGCTGGGACTGCATGTCCCCTGTTATCACAAGGGCGGTAAAGCAGCAGACGTTCACCACCTTCCAGGCACGGCTCTAAAGTCACTTAACCTTCATAGCGACCCAGGTGGACGTTATTTTTATATTCCCGAGAGGACCCTGCTAGCTAGAGGTGGCCCTGGGACTTGAACCCAGGAATTGGGGACCCGGCGCCCACTCACTCCCTTGGCTGCTTTGCCGCCTTGCCGTGCTTCTTGTCAGCCTGTGTCTGTTGTGCCGTTTCTGTGGGGGAGGCGGGGGTGGGGTGGGGCGAGGGCTGTGGGTAGGTGGACGCTGCCTGCTTTGCGGGGGCAGGTCTAAGGGTGTCCCTGCTCTTCGTGACTGGCGCGTCCCCAAAGCCTGGTTCCCAGGGGACCATTTCTTCTCTAGAGCATAATGGTTAATTAAGAGCCTGAGCTTTGGGGGTCACAGAGAGCTGGGTTCCAGTCCTGCCTGGGCCTCTACCTGGGAGGCGTGACCCTGATGGGTCCCTAAGTTAAGTTTCAGGTTTCTTACCGCTGGGGGGGCGGGGCTGTGAGATCTAACGCCTTGAGAGGCAGCCAAGGCATAAGACCCGGTGAAGAGCAGGATGTTGTGTAGATGCTCCGTTAAGGGAGCACAGCCCTGAAATCCACCAGGATTTCCACCGTGGCCCAGGCTTTGAGAACTCAGAGACGCCCAAAGCACGGTCCACCTGGTTAAGCAGAGGAGAAAACGTGTACATCCGTGATGAGAACAGACGTTCGAGAAAATAAAGACACACTTTTGCTCACAGTGGGAAGAGAAGGCGGTGACCGTACGGATATGACTGGGGGGGTCCCGGCGGCAAAGGGGTGGCACCCCCGGTCCTAGAGCCGCAGTCCTGGTCATCTTAATGCCTGCACTGAGGCCGTCCTTCCCCCGCCCTCTCTCCCCAGCGCTGAGCTGCCCGCGAGGCCAGGTGTACCTGCAATGTGGGACCCCCTGCAACCTCACCTGCCGCTCCGTCTCTCACCCGGATGAGGAATGCACCGAGGTCTGCCTTGAGGGCTGCTTCTGCCCCCGGGGGCTCTACCTGGATGAGACCGGGGCCTGCGTGCCCAAGGCCCAGTGCCCCTGTTACTACGACGGTGACATCTTCCAGCCCCAAGACGTCTTCTCGGACCATCACACCATGTGGTAAGTCGAGCGGTGGCACCGGGGACCTCGGGAACGGCAGCACCGGGAAACGTTCCTCCACGTCCTTCATTTCATGGATGGGGAAACTGACGCCCGAGACAGACAGCGCCCGTCCAGCGTCGCACAGCAAGTCGGGAGCAAAGCTGAGATTTCACCCAGGTCTTCGGCCTGCCTTGCTGTGCAGGGCAGCGGAGCTCCAGGCTGGTGGCAGGAGTAGGTCATGGACAGCAAGCCAGCTGTCACGTGTGGAGCCCCATTTCTCTGCACTAGGTCTCAGCTTCCCTTTTCTAGAACCAAAGATGGCAGTTCTCCTCGCCCCCCTCCCCTTCAGCCTCCTGTCAGTGTTCTCAGGCTGAAGCACTTGAGCCGGGAGAAGACATACCGTAGCGACCTTGCCTCAAGGGCGCGTCACCGTCCCGACCTGCTTCATGCTTTTCTAGAAAAACAGCTGCAGGTCCCGCACGCTTCCTGCCGTCCTTCACCCAGGCCCCTGGGCGTGGTCAGTGTCAGCAGGGCCGTCAGGGTCGCAGAAGAAATTTGTAACAGAACATTTATAGACACCTCATTGGCACCAGTTCTGTCCCAGTGCTGGGCTAGAGATTGTAACCTGAAGGGGAACCAGACACAGGGTGGGACCCAGAGAAGCTGACAGTCTACGAGGGAAACCAGTTGAAATGTCCTGATTATGGAAAGTTTCAGACATCAAACTGGAGAGGGTAGTGTAAGGAGCCCTAATGCATCCAGCCCCAGCCTCCATAATTATCACCACTTTGCCATTCTGATTTGATCTATCCCTTCCTCCCCTTTTTGGCTGGAATAATTTAAAGAAAACCTCAGATATTATTTATTTTCATCTGAAAATACTTCGGTATGTATTTCCAACAGAGAAACACTTAAAAAAAAATAAATCTAACCACAATACCATTATTAACCTAAACATTAACAATCATTCCTTAATAACATCCAATATTCAATCCATGTTCACTTTTTCCTGATTTTGTCTCAAAATGTCTTTTTACAATTGGTTTGTCCAAGTCAAGATCCAATCAGGGTCTGCACGTTGCATTTGGTGTGAAGCTTTTTCTCATCACCCCAGTGAGATTAATTTGCTATCCTTCCCAATCTCCTATATCCAAAGTGGGTTGTTTGCACTTGTATTAAAACAGTTATGGTCATTGGGCCTGGATTGCTGCGAAAATGTGTTAAATCTCCCCTCTAGACTTGTGACCTCCTGAAGAGTAGACACTGTATCTTAGGCCCTGATCCCTAGTAGCTAACCGTTCTGATACAAAGTAGGTACCATTCATGTTTACTGAGATGAAATAACTATATTTGGTAGACTTGCCGTATCAGAGCCATAACCCCCCCTGCTCATTCAGAAAAGGGAAGGACCTCTTCCGTTTGGGAGGAATTGGGGAAGACTCAATGCAGGAGGTAACTTTTGTTTGAGTTTGAGGAGGATTCTACTGGCAGAAGTGGGGTGGAGGGTTTTGGGGGTGGAACAGCGGTCCAGGGTCTAAAATGCACAAGGCATACATCAGTCACCAAGGTAAGTCCTCTGGGGGAACATATGTGTGCATGAGGGAAAGATAAGACTGGGGGGAAGTTGGGGTCGGCCTTTGGAAGTTGAGGTGAGGACTGATGCTTGAGCAGTAGGCCGTGCGACCTCGGAGGATTTGAGCAGAGAGCAAATAGGGTCAAAGTGTAGTTTTAGGGAGTGGGTTCTGGAAGCTGCATGAGTTATGAGGTCAGTTGTGGGAAGATGTTGACATAGTCTGGTCGGAAGGTAAGGCCGTGGGCCAAGTAATAGCAGCAAAGACGGAGAGGGTCAGGAGCTAGAGACTCTGGGAAGGTAAACAGACCAGTAGGATGTTTGGGAGGAGGGGGAGGTGTATTGAAGGTGGTCCCAGGGTTCTGAACTTGAATGCTTGCGAGAACAGTGAGACCAAGAACTGCAAGAGGGCTCTTTGTAGGTGGAGGGAAGATAATGAGTTCGGTTTTGGCCTCGATGACTTTGAGTGACCACGAGGGCATCTTGGTGAATGAGTGGAACCGAGAGCTGGGATTAATGGGTTTGGAACTTGAGTAAGAGATTGGGCTGGAGGTACCCGTTACAGCCATGAGAGTAGCTAGGCTTCTAAGCGGGGAGGACCAAAGATGTGAGAATGTTCAGAGGACCAGCGGAGGAGAAAGGGGATCCCATGAGAGAGGCCAAAGAAGAAAGGCCAGTGGAAAGGGCAGAACCAGGAGAGGCCCATCTCATGGACATGAAGGGACCAGGGGAGCAGTACCATCTTCTGTTGGCTTGGGCACTTGGCCTTCGCCCAGTGGTTGTTTTAGCGTAGCTGTCGAGCTATAATATTCAAGGTGTTTCTCTCTGGGACCTTGAAACAACACTGTAAGGTGAGCAGGACTTGCTTTTTTAGTAAGGAATTGGAGGCTTAGGGAGATGGTCACTTTCCCGAGTCATCCAGCAAGTGGCTGGAACCCAGGGACCCTTGAACTCTTCGTGTTACATGGAGAAGAGGCTGTTGAATTTGGCGATCAGAAGGTCACAGTGGCCCCCTTGTTTCATAGTGTGGTGAGGAAAGAAGACGGAGGGTAGGGGGCTGGGGTGACTCGGAGGACAGCAATGTGGCTGCTATTGGTAAAAATAACCAGTTTTACCGTATCGGAAGCACAAGGAAGGTTGGGGAGGGGGGGACAGCAGCTCCTGGGTGGGCAGAGGGCCAGGGGGTAGCCCTGGCTTCAGACTCTTCTCAGGGTTTGGGCATCGGTGGCCTCTCCATGACCACCTCCTCTTCCCAGCCTCCCCTTCAGGCACCAGGGCTGAAAGCTATAGATCATGTTTTTCCACTTCATTTAGAAAACTGGATTTCAGGGAGAATGTGAGCCAGAGGGAACTCAGGGCTTGTCTGTGGCTATTTATTTTTATTCTTTTAAATTAATTAATTTATTTGTCTGTGTTACGTCTTGGTTGCGGCACACGGGCTCCTCTCTAGTTGTGGCACGTGGTCTCCAGTGCACGTGGGCTCAGTAGTTGCGGCGAGCGGTCTTAGTTGCCCCGCAGCATGTGGGATCCTAGTTCCCCGACCAGGGATTGAACCTGCGTCCCCTGCATTGGAAGGCGGATTCTTAATCACCGGATCACCAGGGTTCTATTTCTGTTTTTATTCTTCTGACAACACACTGAAGAATCAGCACAGCTGAAGCAATAAACGTTACTGCATATCTGTTAGATCAGGAAAATTTGAAATCTGGATAACGCCAAGGGTTGGCAGGGCCGTGGGACATGGGGCCCCTGACCTGCTCCTGGTGGACACAGACTTGTTCAGATGCTCTCCCAGTATCGTTTCAGAATCTCAATCTGATTATGTCACATTCCTGTTTGGAATCCTTCCAAAACCTTCCCCTCAACAGGCCTTAGGATGAAGGTCAGACCCCTCCCACGGCCTCCCAGGCCCCATGGGATCTGACCTCTGCTACCTGTCCCCTCTCCAGTGCCCTGGCCTCCCTTGATTCCTGAAGGTGCTTTGCTCCCTTCAAACCCAAGTCCGGTTGTACCTGCAAGAGCCAGGGGCACAGTCTATGCGAATTGGACATCCACACCTGGTAGCCGCACCTGGGCGTATATATCAGAGTTCTTCACGTAGGGCACGTGTATGAAGATGTCAGTCACAGCCTTGTTTGCGGTGGGGAGGAGTGAGGGACTGTCCTCCATGGCTCCTACCCTCTTGGATCTTTTTTTTTTTCTTCTATTTTTTGGCCTCGTCACTAGGCATGCGGGATCTTAGTCCCCTGACCGGAGATCGAACCTGCTCCCCCTGCAGTGGAAGCTCAGTGTCTTAACCACTGAGCCGCCAGGGAAGTCCCTACCCTCTTGGATCTTATAGTCCAGTGGCAGAGAGAGATGTTAACCAAATAATAACTCAAATGCATGTAAAGTTACAAGTGTGGTAGGAAGCAAAGTATGTGGTCTATGAAAGCTTGAAATGGGGAGGGGGGACAAAGGCATTTGTGTGTGTGTGTGTGTGTGTGTGTGTGTGTGTGTAAGTGATGTCAGGTCAGAGGAAACAGGTGTGCAGGAGCGTTTGCATTTGAGTGGGGGCAATGCACCTTCAGGATGAAAAGAAGGCCAGTGGGCTGGGTGGGGGACTGGTAGCAGGGCTCAGACCGTGTGGAGCCTGGGAGGCCATGGGAGGGGTTTGACCTCCATCCTAAGGCCTGTTGAAGGATTCCAAGCGGGAATGTGACATAATCTGATTTGGGTTTTGCAAAGATAGTTGGGCTGCCGTGAGGTATGTGTTCTGGAGGGAGGTGAGGAGAGATGCAGGACCTCAGTCGGGAGGCTTTTGCACCATCCAGGTGACGGGGGTGGGGCTCAGCAGTGGAGGTGGAGGCGGGTGAGGCTTCCGGCGATATTCAAGCCACCAAGCCCAGGGCTCGGGGATGCATAGGGTGTAGGGGGTGGGGAGAAGGCAGTGTCAGGGCTGAGCCCCGGGTTTGCGGTTTGTGAAACTAGATGGATGGTGGTTTCATTCGAAGAATCCAAGCCCCGGGGGAGAGCTGGCTTTGGAGGGGGGATAGCGAGCTCAGTTTTGGGCACACGGAGCCGCACAGGTGGTTGTCACGTAAGCATTTGAATACGCGGGTCTTAAGTTCAATGGAGAGACCGGAGCTGCTGATGTGAATCTGTGAGTCCTCCCGGCAGCTGAGGCTGGACTTGCAAATGGCACACAGAGTAGGAGGAGGAGAGGGGAGGCTGGGCTGAGTCCGCAGGGGGGCGGAGCTACAGCGAGCCTGAGAGAAGCAAGCAGCGAAGTGGGACGGAAACCAGGAGGGATGTTTTGTTTTCTTTTACATCTTTACTGGAGTGTAATTGCTTTACAGTGGTGTGCTGGTTTCTGCTTTATAACAAAGTGAATCAGCCATACATACACACATGTTCCCATACCCCTTCCCTCTTGCGTCTCCCTCCCTCCCACCCTCCCCCTTTTTGTAGAAGCAACAGGGATGGCTAATGTGGAAGGAGATCAAGTGAGAAAAGAAGTGAAGACAGTTGCACTGGGTCCAGGGGCGTGGAGGTCACTGGTGGCCTTAGCAGCCGCGTTTCAGCCAGGTTATGGGATGGGGGCCCGGCCGGAGGGGCCAGAGCACCCTGTGAGAGGTGGGGAATCCGTCTAAGTCAGGCTGTGACCTCCTCTCTGCAGCTACTGTGAGGATGGCTTCATGCACTGCTCCACGAGTGGACCCCCGGGAAGCCTGCTGCCCGACTCGGTCCTCAGCAGCCCCCTGTCCCACCGCAGTGAGTACCACCCCCAACGGCCTCTGCTCAGATGGTGTGGGTGAGGGGGCCGGCTGCGTTCAGGCACGCGCATGTGTGTGTGTGTGTGTGACTTCCAGGCCTGGATGTGCCTTTGCACGTACACATCCCAGTGGCTGAGGCAGGAGGAGCTTTATTTTGTGATGGGGAAAGACTGAATTGCCTGCAGGATGGGCCAGGGAGATCTCTCTTCTGCCCACGGCGACCTTAACCCAGGGAGCAGCTGTGGATACAGTGGTCCTTCATGGCCTCCTTTGACCGAGAGACACACGGTGACCGGAACACCTCTTTAGAAAGCTTCTCTGATGGATTTGAGACAGAGGAGTTTGGACTCGGTGCCCAACGTTTGAAGGTCCTAATGGATGCTGCGCTGTTTAAGGACAAGGCACAGGAGGGAGACCTGGTGGGACCATATTCCACGTTTATGGATCAGAAGAATCCAACACCCTTGCTTAGAAAGGGCCCTCCTAGTAGGAGGGAGCGAGATGCCTTTAGGTAGACAAAGGGGCTGTTTTCAACCTCCAGCTTGACCTCTCCTCCCTCCCTCTCACTTTCCTAAGGCCCCCTCTCTCCCCGTGACACAGCTCCGTGCCTTTGTTTGTTTTCTGGCTGGTCCTGGTGGGGAGTCCAAGAACAGGATGCCCGCATGGCCCTTGGCGGGGTGAGGACCCACCGACTTCTGGGTCCTCACTGTTTGCTCACCTGGTGGAAGGGTTAGGGGAGCTCTGTGGGGTGTCCTCTAAGGACGCGAATCCCATTCCTGAGGGCTCCACCTTCATGACCCAATCACCTGCCCCAAACCTCACCTCTTTTTTTTTTTTTTCTTTAAACGGGCCTCTCCTGTTGCAGAGCAGCGCGCAGGCTCAGCAGCCACGGCTCACGGGCCCAGCCGCTCCGCGGCACGTGGGATCTTCCCGGACCGGGGCACGAACCTGCGTCCCCCGCATCGGCAGGCTGACTCCCAACCGCTGCGCCACCAGGGAAGCCCTGCCTCTTTCTTCTTCCTGCTCTCTCTCATTGTAGCGTTTTCTCAGACACTCCACCCCTCTCTGTTGCATTCTGCCTCTTAGGTCTGATACTTCTCTCGCCCAGAGGCTTCTAGCCTAGTGACAGGAAGGTATTTCTTTTTCAAAGTCAGGAAACTCCTAGAATTCTGTGCCATTTGGAAAAGCCATTTAACCTCTTGGGGTTTCAGTTTCCCAGCAGAAGTTTCCATATAAAAACAAGGCTGGAAATTCTGACTTTCTTGTCCATAAGAGATCCTCAATGTTATATATGTATGTAAGATACAAATGCTATTCAATGCCTCAGGGTTTTTGAACCCCAGGGGCTGTGTCAGTTATCTGCTGTCATCATTTACTCAATCAACACAGTGATACCTTACTAATTGCCGGGAAATAGAACAGTGAACCAAGCAGACAAGACCCCCTGCCTGCATGGAGCCTGTGATCTAGTGTGTGGGTGGGGTGGGGGCGAGCAACGAGCAAAGAAGGAAGATACATGGCATCAAGTGGTCAGACGGTGGTGGTCGCGCGGGGGAGTGCAGGAGTGTCCAGGGATGGAGTGTTACAGGTTTAAATGGAGCGGCCGGGATGGCCAGGGGCTGGGCAGAGGATGCCATGTGAGCAAAGCCCCCTTTCGAGTTGTTGTAATTAAATCAGCGAATTTTAGGAATTTAAAATTAAATGTGTTGGAGCAAAGGTTCCTTTGAAGCACCCAAACCCAGGTCCTTTAAAGCCTGGCTCTGGATGTTTTTGCAGTGCGTCCTGATTCAGTGCAGCAGGGGACAGCAGGGTCAAGGGGGCTGGGGACCCTGGGCCGGTAGTGGGAGGCTGAGCTCGGCAGAGGCATCTTCAGTGTAGGCAGGGGTCAGAGCTCAGATGTGTAGGTGAGGCTGCCATTCAGGACCCAGCTGGAGGTCCAGCAGTGCCCTGTCCCAGGGCGTGGGCGGCCTGAGCCTCCGGGGTTGAGTGACTGCACGCGGGGGGCAAAGGACAGAGCAGAGGGCAGGTCCGTTCACCCCTTCGATGACGGTCTCTTTGGTTTTCCTGACTCCAAGGCAAAAGAAGCCTGTCCTGTCGGCCCCCCATGGTCAAGCTGGTGTGTCCTGCTGACAACCCGAGGGCTGAAGGGCTGGAGTGCGCCAAAACCTGCCAGAACTACGACCTGGAGTGCGTGAGCATGGGCTGCGTGTCCGGCTGCCTCTGCCCCCCCGGCATGGTAAGCCGCCCGAGCCGCGGAGGGATGGCGGCGACCTGCCGGGTTCCCGCGGGCAGGGCACCGTGAGGTGGGCTGCGGAGGCAGAGAGAGAAAGAAACAAGAGCTACACGAGGGCGGCGCTGGGGCTGCAGACGGGGTGCAGGCGGGCGCAGGGGTGAGTCCTCTGTGGCTGAGTCAGCCGCCAGGGGCAGGGAGAGAGCTGACGGGAGAGCTGAGGTTGATCTTGATCTTGGTGAGAGCTGACAGAAGTACAAGAACTTAGCACAGCGGTGCCCTAGGAAGCAAGGCAAGGATTTCCAGAAAAGACTTAAGAGTGCTAACGGGCATTTCCACTAGAATTTTCCCGAGGGCTCCAGGCCATTGTGCGGAGATGAGGAGACACATGCGAGCACGCACACGCACGTACACACACGTGCACACGTTTTGGCATATGATTTGCATTTATGTGTATAGCTCTGTATCTCAAGAGAAGACACTGCCGTCGGCAGGCCGCGGGCCCGCCAATCCCTTCCCCGCACCGAGCCTTGTTTTCCTCATCTGTAGGGTGAGCCACGAGGTCTTGGTCAGCTCCTAACCTTCCGTGTCTCTGGGGCTGAGGCTGCAAACCGTCACCCTCGGCCCTTCCTCTTGGTCCCTCAGCTGCTGGTCTGCGGCCGCCTGGCTCCTAGTGCATCCTCGTGGTGGCCGTGGCCTGAGCACACCCAGGCCCCCTTAGCTCTGTCCCAAGTCTAGTCTTAGGACATCCGTGCATTAAATATACATAGACTGTTCTTGTCACCCTGAAGGATGCGACTTCTGGACTCTTCTCTTGCAATGCATCCCGTCTTCTTGCTTTCTCTAATTCCTCATACCCAACGTGAGCAGTGAGGGCTGGGCTGAGGGTCCTAGAGGCCAAAATCGGTGGGGGGGAGGCAAGATGGCCCCCTTATAGCTGTAAAGGTCGTTCGTGATGCCCAGGCCTCGGCTTGGGGGCGGTATCCTGGGCTGTGGGAGCTGGAAACTCAGATGCGCCACCAGCAGCCCTCAGGACGGCCGCGGGCCGGGGTGAGCGCAGGGCACACGGTCCCTCTCTTTCCCTCCAACCCGCTCTCCTCCGAGACGGACAGACTCGCTGTTATCCGTTCTCCCTGGGTGCTCCCCTCTGTCTCAGCCTCTGAGGATTCTAGAACTGTCTTTTTTAATGGGGGAGCTAGAGATTGGCTAGGGGACATCCCCAAACTGGAAGATCTTGTTTGGGGCCTTAGCAGAAGGAGGTATAAAGGAGGGGGAAACTCAGACAAGAAATAGGAGCGTGGAGAGGAGGCTTCCATATTGTTCTTTTTACCCCAAGGGCCTCTTATTTTGACTGTTCCTGCTCCATGCTGGGAGAAGAAATTCTCCCCACATCACAGAGAAAGCTCTGGCAAGAGGAGGGATGCCACCCAGGAGACTGGAAGCATCAGGGGCTCTTTCAAATGAACTTTTTTTTTCCCCCACGAAGGAAATAGTACAGAGAGTCTTGAATATTAGTAACCACAATAATTGCATATTGTCCCAAATCCCCAGTGGAGAGCGAGGCCTTGAATGCAGGATGAGGACGACGCGGGCACTCTTGCAGCCTCTGGCCTCCCGAGGGAGGGCGGTCTCTGGACATCTGTCATGTTAACAGGGTGTCTCTCACCCCAACCGCAGGGGTTGTGAACTTGAGGCTTGTGGGATAAGAGACTGGGCTGTTTTCACAGCTGTTTCATTATGATACCAGCTAACATGCAGATCATCGAGGCCAGATCTGCGAGCAGGAAAGTCTGGGGGATTTACGAAGTGCACGGTGTGCTGGCTGCCGCCCGTGACCCGTGTTCTTGGCCTCCACGCAAAGGAAAAGGAGCCGAAAACGCTGTTTGGGCCCGTGGGTGCAGACATCCTCCGAGGGGGTGTTTCTCATCCGGCCATCCCCTGTGGAAGGTGGGAGGCTGTGGCAGGTCACTGAGGGTTTGGGGGGAGAGGTCAGGGGTTCTAAGGACTCGAGAGCGGGAGGGAGCCGCTCCTTCCCGGGGGGGGGATCCACGGGGAGCAGGGAGAGTAGGAACAGGGGCCCGAGGGCCCAGCTCCCAGCCCGGCCTCGCCGCTTCCTGGCTCCTTGCTTTTGCACATTCACTTTCGCTGAGCCTCAGTTGCCTCGTTTGTAACGTGGGCACAGAATTCCTGCTCTGCCTTCATCACACATGGGCCTGAAGGAGTCGTATGTGAAAGCACTTTTAAAACCAGAAAGTGCTATGGGATCATGGGAATAGCTTCAGTTGTTGTTTTTGTCCATAACCGAGGCTGTCTCAGAGGCTGGGCCGGCCCCCTCCTCTGGTCCATGGGAGAGACCCAGGAAGGGCCCATTTTCATAAATTTCCAATCTGTTGTGGACCAAAGCTTTTGTAAATATAATAGAAGTGAATTATCAGAATTATCAGAAAAATGAAGCAAAAGGCAATGACATACAAACATGAGTAACAGACAGGATATATTTGCACATGATTTTCTAAACACCTACTGCCCTCCAGGCTGCACTCACATCCTCTCAGACCTGCACTGGTCCTGAGGACCACCCCCCTCTTTGCCGTTGGTTCCGGGCCTGGTACCCACTCAGATCACAGGCTTTCTGCTTCACTCTGTCTGCTCTTGACACTGGTGCCAAGGTCTCCTTGCATGGGACCAGGGCTGGGGATGCTTTCTGACCACCCTGATGGGTGGTTGGTGCAGAAGCTGCCCCGAGCTTCCAGGCTTGAATCTGGGCTCCTGACGTTTACTTCAACAGAGTGGCAAGCCACTTAACATCTTTGTGTCTTTATTTTTCTCACCTGTAAAATTGGGTCAGAAGGGTTCTTGAGAGGATTGGAGGTTACAATGGTGGGTACATGGAAGTCGCTTCATAAGTGGTGGTTTAATGACCGCGGTTACAAGAAGTCCATGGAGGAAAAGCGTGAACCATATATGGACAGAGATGCTGTAGGAAACTAGTGCACACTGAGGAGCAATTTTTTGGACCTCAGGATCCACATATAAGACCCACTAGATCAATAAAATGAAGGGGTTGCCCTAGAAAATTTCCCGTCTTTTTCCACGGTTAAAAAAAATCCTTAAAAAAAAAAAAAAAAAAAAAACCCTTGAATGCACTTCCTGCCTTTAAATTAGACTATTACCTGCTTCCACCACGAGGTGGCAGCAAAGCACAACCCACCGCCCGGCTCACTCCGTCCCCGTCGGGGCCGTCATTGTCACCAGGCAGAGCCAGGAGCCCTAAAGACTCAGCTTTCAACATCCCCCCCACCCCCTGCCTGCCCCGAGGACACAGAACCATTCAAGGCTACATAACTGTGTAGTGGAAATCCTGGCCTCCTGACTCCCAGTGTAGTACCCCTGTCTGGGAGATGCTCACTTAACGCTCTGAAGTCCAGTGGTCCCATTTTCCAAACTGGTACCCAGTTCTGCTGGTACTGGAAAAGCTCTCAGCAGCTGAGACATGTGTTCATTTCCCTGGTCCTCTGAGGCCCGGTTTTCTCACTGGCCCACTATGAAGCCTGAAAAGACTTTGGTGCTGCTATTTTTTTTTTTTTTTTTTTTTTTTTTTTTTTTTTTTTTTTGCGGTATGCGGGCCTCTCACTGTTGTGGCCTCTCCCGTTGCGGGGCACAGGCTCCGGATGCGCAGGCTCAGCGGCCATGGCTCACGGGCTTAGTTGCTCCGCGGCATGTGGGATCTTCCCGGACCAGGGCACGAACCCGTGTCTCCTGCATCGGCAGGCGGATTCTCAACCACTGCGCCACCAGGGAAGCCCTGTTTTGTTTTTTTAAATTAATTTTTTATTGGAGTCTAGTTGATTTACAATGTTGTGTTAGTTTCAGGTGTACAGCAGCAAAGCGAATCAGTTACACATATATCCCCTCTTTTTTAGATTCTATTCCCATGTAGGTCATTACAGAGTATTGAGTAGAGTTCCCTGTGCTCTACAGGAGATCCTTAACAGTTATCTATTTTATATGTAGTCGTGTGTATATGTCAATCTCAATTTCCCAATTAATCCCTCGCCCCCTTTCCCCTTTGGTTGGCGCTGCTTTTTGAAAGGTAGAGCTTGGGCTCAGGGGCCCATCCAGAGAGGGCCTCCCATGTGAGCACTGGGCCCCGGGGACTCGGGAACACTCCAGAGGCTGCGTGAGGCTGGCGGCTGAGTCGTGGAGGTTCTTCTTCGCACCCCTTCCGACACACACACACACACACACACACACACACACGCTTGCATGCACACTTATACGTATGCACACACATTATTTTAGTCTGTGATCCTTGACATGAAAGCGCTTTGTGCAGCCCAAGACCGCTCTGTCCCAGGGCTTTGTCTGGCTCTAGGCCCAGGGAACCCAGGCTCGTCTGTGGAGTGATGGGATTGCACAGGTGCTAAGGCACCCAGACCAGCAGCTTCCCACCCCTCGGGTGGCTCCGGAACCAGAGTGCCGTGATCCCTTCACCCAGAGTCACGCAGAGCCGGCGTCCAGGGCTGCCTCCCAGGGTTGGGACACAAGCAGATCTACGTGTGGGATCAGAGTGGGTTTGGCCGGCTCTCCCTAAGGTCACTGGGGCCGGCGGGTCTTCATTCTTTTCCTCCGGCCCTGACACCCCCGAGGAGGACAACCTGTCACATAGTTACTCCTTCGCTGGCGGGGGGCTGGGGAGGGAGGGCAGGCCCCGTGAGGGTGTCGGACCGTCAGGGGACGGGGTGACAAGGGTGCACGCGGAGCTTGAAAACCCCCAGCCTCTGGTTCGGGTCCATCCCTGCCTGTGGCCACTGTTCAGCTTTCACCTCTAGGGCATTAAGTGCATTGCTCACTAATTAATTCATTTTGTGAAATACATTATCCATTTTCTTCGACTATAAAACATAGTAGACGCTCAATGAAGAACATTCAGAAAAAAAATTTAAAAACCGAAAAAGAAAATAAGATTCCCTTATCCTAGCCCACCAGAGGCAACTTCTACACTTCCCAAGCCCTTTGGAGGCAACTTATATATTTCCTTCAATGCTTTTTTTTTTTTGAAATATATGCATATATATATATATTAATCATTGGGACCATATGTGTATACAGGTTTTTTCTCCCTTGTTTTAGAAATTAACAGCATAAGTAGTTCTCAAAACTTTTCAGATTTTAATGTGCTCCACAGGGCACCATCACCTGGAGATTCCTTAATGGGTTTAATCATGTTCCTATGGTTGAACACTTAGTTGCTTCCATTTTTTTTTTGGAATGATAAATAATTGTACATTCATTTTTGCCTGTAACTCTATTCCCTTTGGAGAAGTCCTCTGGAGGAATTACTGGGTCTAAGGAGATGCACGTCTCAAGGGCTTCTGACACGTGTTATCAGAGTCTCCACCAGGTCCCAGGGCTCCTGCCCCTGCAGTGTATGAGGGCGGAGGGGGTCAGAGTGTCTTCAGCTGAGCCAGGGGGACCAGTGTAGACAAGAGCGGGGATTCCAGCCCCAGACTGGGCATGGGCTCCCTGGGCCGCCTCTAGCCGTGGCTGTTGGATCACTCGTTACGGCCCCAAGACTTTTGGATCGCTTTCCCTTAGGTCCGGCAGGAGAACAGGTGTGTGGCCCTGGAAAGGTGTCCCTGCTTCCACCAGGGCAGAGAGTACGCCCCCGGAGAGACGGTGAAGGTGGACTGCAATACTTGGTGAGGCCGGGAAGGGTTCCAGGGATGCTGGGGATAGGGGGTGGGGCGTTGCTCTGGCACTTGCTCCCCTCCCACCCGTGGTAACGTGGCTGCTCCTTTCCTTTTCTCTGTGCCTCCGTTTCTCCATCTGTCAAATGGGAGACTTTATCATCCCGTGTCCTCACTCCATGGGGACACTTTCTGGACAGCAGTGTTTCCTGGAGAAGATAAGGGCTATATCCATCACTGCATGCGTGACCAAGCTATCCCAGGGCGTGGGATCGGGGGTCCTTCTCCGGCCTTGTCCTGTCCCCTAGCCATATTGCGAGCGTGCTTGCCTGGAAAGAGACCGTCCTTCACATAGCCCTGGGCTCTGCTCACTCCCTGTGCCTTTCTTTGGGGCAGTGCACGACTTTAGGGAAGGGCCACGGGGACACGCAGGAAGGGGCTTAGTGTCTGGGGCCTGAGGTCTGAGCTTTCTCCCGCCGCCGCCCCCGTCGGGCTTCCTGATGTCGGCTCTGTTACTGGGTGGGGGGATGGGGCCATAGGCAGCTGGCAAGTCGCTGTGGGTTTACGCACATTGCTGCCCACCCTCTCCTGGCAGAAGCTCACAGCTGGTCACCGTTTCCCCAGCTCAGAATTTTCCTGCCATTCTGGACGTGTGTCCCCTTAGCCTCAGAGGGGCTATCGGCCTCAGTGTCTTTTCTGTAGAGACCCTGTGGCCCCTCCCAGGTGATGTCCTGGGAGGCTGGGCTTTGGCACGTCCGGAGCAGGTGGTGACAGAGTGTCCGCGGGTCACCTCGGCCAACCAGGGCCCTTCTTTGCCTCGTGACGGGGTGGGGGCAGCACGGCTTCCCTCTCCTCCTGGGCTCCGTGCTCTAAAAACGTGTGGGTTCATGACCGCGGGGCCCTGTGAGGTCCGATCCACACAGGCTGCAGACCACCCTCCCGACGCTTCCTGGGGCCTCCTGGAGGGCGGGTGGCGTCCTCCCGACGCCCGCGGGCCCCGCCCTCACCCCCCTCATCCTGTTCCCAGTGTCTGTCGGGACCGGAAGTGGAACTGCACGGACCACGTGTGCGATGCCTCGTGCTCCGCCCTGGGCCTGGCTCACTACCTCACCTTTGACGGGCTCAAGTACCTGTTTCCCGGGGAGTGCCAGTACGTCCTGGCGCAGGTGAGAGCAGGGCTCGGGGGTGGGTGTGCTCCCAGGCTGGATGCCACCGTTCTGTCGGGGGAAACAGCTCTGGGGGCTGGTTTCTGCGGGAGAGATTTTCCAGCCGCTGGAGAGGCGGGACCTCGAGATTCCAGTGACTGCCGTGTTCCTGCAGCTCACCTGCACGCCTCCCGGGACGGGACAGAAGCTCAGTCGTTGACTGGCCTTGGTGTGGGGCAGGCTCCCATCCGCCCCAGTCCCAGCACCATGGAATGAGGAAGGCCCCCTTTCCTTCTGGCAGACGCGGCCTCAGTCAGGGGACCCGTGGGGAGTGGAGCCCGGGCTGGGTTTCAGCCCCAGCACCCTTCCTGCCAGCACCCTTGCCCACTCAGGGAAGGTTGAAATGACCCCTGGAGTTTGGTTCCTGCCCTGTGATTCTATTCTTTTTTGTTGCCGCACCTCGTGGCTTGTGGGATCTTAGTTCCCCAACGAGGAATTGAACCCAGGCCCTCGGCAGTGAGAGCGCAGGGTCCCAACCGCTGGACCGCCAGGGAAGTCCCCATTCCATTCCATCGCGTTCTCCACCGTTTTCGTTCCTAACCTCGTGCAGCTCAGAATGGGGAGGGGGCGAGGGGGTGTGGGTACAGAAGGTCCTGCTGCCCCAGCAGGCCGAGGAGCAGCCTGGGGGAACCCTAGCTGCTGAGTGAGGGCTGCTGGGCCCCCTTTCCCGCCCACGGGTTCCTGCAAGTTTCTCTCGCGGGTTGACACCAACGCGGGTGAGCAAGGAGGGCTGAGCGCTTTGTCCTCTAGGCGGCTGGGCTCTGCGCGGCTTAAGCAAATGTGGTCTCTCCGTCTCCACCCTCGGGGGCGTCAGGGGAGGGGGTTCGGTGCGGGCTGGAGGGAGGAGCGCAGACCCGAGGGAGCCTCAGCCCCAGAGACAGAGCTGCAGGGCCCGGGAGTCAGGCAATGAGGGCAGGGGCACCAAGCGTGACGCCTGTCCAGTGCAGGGGAGCGAGCCCCCCTGCCTCCGGCCCGCGCCCCAGGCCGGCCCCGGAGAGGCGGGTGGCGCGCTGGGGAGACGGGCGTGCGCCCCACGAAATGCCTTTACCCACACCCAGGAACCCTCTAGGGCTTTCCCACACATGGTCTATGGAAGCCCGTCTCTCTGTTATGTGTCTGCCTCCCAGCCTTGGTAGCAAAAGATGGGGTGACACCAGCTCTGCGGCTCCACTCGCAGGCCAGGTTCAGCTATGGGCACCCAGGAAACACGACACTTCGGTGCAACGAGGGGGCCGGTCACACCTACCCCCCAGCTCTTCCCGCCTGGGAGAAGCTGGCCAGCTGGGCCACGTGGAGCCCCTCTGAGTCGTACCCCTCGTGGGGCTGCTCTTCCTGCCCCGCCGCCAGTGCCGCTGTCCCCTCTGACACTCTGTCCGGGGTCCCCCTCCCTTTCCTCCCTTCCTCCTTCGGGAGGTGTTATCAGGACTTAACTCTTTCTCCTTCAGAAAAATCTCAGGTGGTGACAAAGCTCTTGTACCTTCGTTCCCTCTTTTAACTTTCACAATCCCGTGAACCCAACACAGACCCGTTTAACCTACCGTTCTTATTACCCCAGCACAAACTCATTAACCTAACAACGCCGTGAACCCAAGACAAACCCGTTTAACCTCCCAATCCCATCAAGCGGGCGGATCCCATCTTGCAGAGGGGCACGTTGTGTGTGTGGAATGTACGTGTGTGTGTGTGTGTGTGTGTGAGTTTGTATGTGTGTGCATGCATGAGTGTTATATATGTATGTATGTGTGTCTTTGTGTGTATTTGAACGTGTGTCTCTGTACGTGTGCCTCTGTGTGTGTGTGTGTGTGTGTGTGTGTGTATGAGGGTCAGAGAGGTAAGCGACTTACTCAATATTATCCAGTAAGTGGCAGAAGCAAGGCCCACCCCTAGCTTTTGTGTGTTGGGTGTTTTTTTCCCCATCACATCACAGCAGTAGCCACCATGGGAGATATCGGCCAGAAACGTGTCCGCTTTTGCTTCCTTTTTATGCAATTCCCCCGCGAGGACCAGTGCTCCTGCACCGTCTGTTCCCTGCTAGGGATGGTAGCTCAGCTGGTGTCGCTGGGGCCGGCAGTCTTTGGTTACAGTGCGGGGCCAGCAGTCCAGAGGGGCTCCACCAGAACTTAGAGCTGCCACGTGCCACGTGGCTGGGCTGTGCTAGCCCCCCGGCTGAGGCTGGGCTAACCGGCTCAGGGGGAGCTATAGGCTGATGGGTCCACACTCCCTCTCTCTGTGTCCCTCCTTCTCCCCCCCCACACCTGACTGTAGGCACCTGGTGCACAGGTGATGGCTGAGGATGACACCCCTGTGAGTGTCCTCCGTCTCCGTCTGTCTGTCTGTCTCTCTCACACACACACACGGACACGGCAGCCTCCTGTAGCTCATCCTTCCAAGGCCTGAGGTGATGGGACGCCCGTCTGCTGATCTGGGGAGGAGTAGCAGGGATAGTGTTTCTATCCTGACACCTGTCTTTCCCCAGGATTACTGTGGCGGTAACCCTGGGACCTTCCGGATCCTGGTGGGGAACGAGGGGTGCAGCTACCCCTCCCTGAAATGCAGGAAGCGTGTCACCATCCTGGTGGAAGGAGGCGAGATTGAGCTGTTTGATGGGGAGGTGAGTGCGGGCTCGTCCTCCCACCCTCACGCCCCTCCGTCGGCTGATGAAGAAGAGCTCATGCCGAGCGTTCGTCCAGAACGTGTCTGGATGGACCGTCGCGCAGCCAGTGGAGAGATGAGGTCGCGCCGTGTCCTCTGACCTCGCCTCGTCCTGTGAGGGTGGCAGGTGGCAGATGGTGACAGGTTACACGATCCATTTTAGTGGAAGGGAGTGCAGACACACACGTGGAGAAGGGTGTGTAACCGTATCTGCACCAGCGTTGGGAGAGCCAGGGCTGACCTCCGGAGGCGACGGGAGATGGGAGGGTGGGGGGACTTTCATGTAGGAATACGTATATACACACACATATATACATGTATATTGCATACACACTATGTATACAAATACACACACACACGAGTATGTTATACATACACACATATACACATATTATATATCCACAGGTATATATATTATATATACAAGTGTACACACATACATGTATATTATACATACAAATATATCATACACACATATACATATATATTATAGCCCACGTACATATATTGCATGTACAAATGTATACACACATATATACATATATATTATATACCCACATATATAGAAATATAGTGTATACAAATGTATGCACACATATGTACACATACATTATAAATGCAAATATGTTATACACAATACACACATATACATATATATTAAATCCCACACTTACGTGTATTATATATATGCAAATGTATATACACATATACACGTATATTATGCATACAAGTATACACACAAATACATATGTATTATATACCCACAGTTTTATATATCATATATATGAATGTACACACATGTACACATATTTTATACACACAAATATATTATACACACATATATATTATACCCACAGTTATATGTATACAAATGTATATACACATATATGCACGTATACTATACATACAACATACACATGTAGGGCTTCCCTGGTGGCGCAGTGGTTGAGAGTCCGCCTGCCGACGCAGGGGACACGGGTTCGTGCCCCGGTTCGGGAGGATCCCACATGCCGCGGAGCGGCTGGGCCCGTGAGCCGTGGCCGCTGAGCCTGCTGGTCCGGAGCCTGTGCTCAGCAACGGGAGAGGCCACAACGGTGAGAGGCCCGCGTACCGCAAAAAAAAAAAAAAAAAAAAAAAATACACATGTATACATGATATACAGATATATCCCACATTTACATGTATTATATATACAAATATATACACGCATTTACACACACATATGGTATATATTATATACCGACACATATATTACATACAAATGTATACACACATATACACACTTATATACATATGTTATTCGCAGAAATATATACATACATATATACACATATATATACAAGTATATACACACTTATCATACATACAAGTATGTTCTATATACACATGCATATATAAATATATATTTTGGGAGGTGATGGTGTTTGGGGGGATTTTTACCTCCTTTTATGTTTTTTGGTTCTTTTCAGATAAAACCTTTTCTAAAGAGCTCAAAATGCGCAGACTCAGGCCCCGTGTGCTAAGAGCTCACGGAGTGGCTCTCAGAAGTCTACCTGAGAACCACCCAGGAGACCTTGTTTAAGACACCAACCTCCGGGTCCGCCCTGAGGTCCTGGCTCAGGTCTGGGTGAGGCCCAGGAGCCTGCGTCTGAAGTGGCAGGGGTCCCTGAGGCACAGCTGTGCTGCTCTGGCCACATCAGTACCTGGGAGACCTGGGTCTGGGCTCACCCCTTCCCCGTACCTTCATTTTGTTCCGTGGCCTCGGCCCGCATCCTGCCTTCTGGCAAACGCCCACCGCCGATACCAGGGGGTGGGGGGTGGACTCTCCTCCCTTAGAGAGGATAGCTGTGGAGCACACAGGGCCTGTTGACTTGGGTCAGCTGTGTCCATTTCAGGGACAATTCTACTTAGGACAGATGACGGTGGTGACACAGAGTGGGAGGCTCTGCCTGTGGTGTGTCCCCAGGGAGGGGACCTTGGCGAAGGGTGACAAGTTCTTAGCGTCAGCCTCAGTCTTATGGGTTAGACGGTCAGCCAAGTACCGTGAAACGGGCGGGGAGGGGGCTCGGCACCGGCAGCGAGTCAGCTGAGTCAAGGGCTCAGGTCCTTTGGGGGCTGAAGTCTGGGATTCCTGCTTCCGGTGTCGAGCTCCCCTGTCTCCCTGTTCAGCTCTGACTCCTGCTGACGGCGACTCGGCAGCTCGAGTGGGAGACGGGAGGAGAGGGGAGAATCTAGTGCTCGTTTTAATAAAGGGGTGGATTTTTTTTTTTAATAAGCCATTAAGAGATTTTATTTTATTAATTTATTTTTTTAACATCTTTATTGGAGTATTATTGCTTTACAATGGTGTGTTAGTTGCTGCTGTATCATAAAGTGAATCAGCTATACGTATACATATATCCCCATATCCCCTCCCTCTTGCGTCTCCCTCCTCCCACCCTCCCTATCCCACCCCTCTAGGTGGTCACAAAGCACCGAGCTGATCTCCCTGTGCTATGCACCTGCTTCCCACTAGCTATCTATTTTACATTTGGTAGTGTATATATGTCCATGCCACTCTCTCACTTCGTCCCAGCTTACCCTTCCCCCTCCCCGTGTCTTCAAGTCCATTCTCTACGTCTTTATTCCTGCCCTGCCCCTAGGTTCATCAGTACCATTTTTCTAGGTTCCATATACAGGCGTTAGCGTGTGGTATTTGTTTTTCTCTTTCGGACTCACTTCACTCTGTGTGACAGTCTCTAGGTCCATTTTAAATCGGTTGCCTAGAGGTGCTTAAAATCATCACCACATTAAAAGCCTCTTTAGGGGACCACGTGTATTTAATGATCAAGTGCCCCCCAAAATCTTTTCATGACGTGATAGGTGATCTTCTGCCAGTAGGTTTCATTGTATTTTTCATCTCGTAATTATGTTTTTGCTGCCACCTCTTTATCCTAGGATTCTTGGAGAGAGGTAGGCAAGATGGACGCAGCTCTGGCCGAACGGGGCAAATGACCAGCGGCTCTGGAGGGCGGCGGGGTGGGGGGAGCCGGGCCTTACCCCTGACCATCACTGTCCTGGTCTCACACTGCGTCCCCCCTCAGGTGAGCGTGAAGAGGTCCATGAAGGATGAGACTTACTTTGAGGTGGTGGAGTCTGGCCTGTCCGTCACCGTGCTGCTGGGCAAGGCCCTCTCCGTGGTCTGGGACCGCCGCCTGGGTATCTCTGTGTTCCTGAAGCAGACTTTCCAGGTGGGTGGCCCTTCTCCGCTTCCTCCTCGTCCTGTCTGTTTGCACCTTCAGCTTCCTGAGCAGCAGCCCGTGGCCCCCGCCCGCCCCACCGTCTTGGGGGAGGGTGGGTGGTCACCTAGTCCAGCCTCCCTCCCGATGCAAATAAGACTCAAGGGTTAGAGTTCGCCTTGGCTGTTTCCCGAGACAGGCTCCCTCTGAGAAGGATGGAGGGTTCCCGGACCCGGCAAACGGTCCCTTGACTGGCCTTGCTAGGCAAGCACTTTCTTTCCATCGTGGAAAGAAAAGATCAGGCAAGAGCTATTCTTAAGGTTTCTTAACCTCAAGAGGCAAACGGTCATGTGCGATGTTACTATAACTCTGCAGAGCATTCCGGGCGCACCCTCCCACGGGGCCACAGGCCAGCACTGGCCGATGCTTGTGGTGAAACCGCTTATCACCTGCTTTGGGGAAAGCTGCTGGCAGTGTCTGTCCAGGTTCCAGTGGTTCGCTGGGACTTCATTTTCTCTCACTGGCATGAATGTGACAAGTGCTCTGTCTGCCCTGGTGGCAGGACAGACCTTCCCAGCAACTGCTCTAGGCACTGTGGACGCAGCAGGGAAAGAACTATGTATAACTATATATACCCGTATATACATACGTGTATATATATATATATATATGTATCTTAACTTTGTATCCGTTTCCTATTGCTGCTATAACAAATTACGACAAACTTAGTGGCTTCAAAAAGCAACACAGATAGACTATCTTCTGGTTCTGGAGGTCAAAAGTATAAAAGTGGTCGGCGGGGCTGCATTCCTTCTGGTGGCTTCAGGGGGAAGTCCGTCTTCTTGCCTTTCCCAGCTTCTGGGGCTGCCCGCGTCCCTTGGCTGTGGTGCCGTCCTCCATTGTCAAAGCCAACAGCATAGAGCATCTTCTGCTCTCTCTGCTTCTCTCTGTCACGTCACATTTCTCACTCTGACTTCTGTGCCCCACGTGAGACCCCGTGAAGTACACTGAGCCCACCTAGATGATCCAGGACAATCTTCCCACCTCAGGACCCTTAATGCAGTCACACCTGCAAAGTTCCTTTTGCCGCGTGTGGTAACATGTTCCCGCTCCTGGGGATGAGAACGTGGATATCTTTGCGGGCACCATGGTTTTGTCAACGGCAGCCTTGGTGGAGATCATATTCCAGTGGGGATATTGTGTGTTTTAGATTGGTTGGTCTGATGAGAGCTGTCTCAAAGGGTGTGAGTGGAGCCTTTGTGGAAGCAAGGGAAGGAGCCAGTAAATATCCTGACTCGAGAATTCAGGCAGATGGAGTCGCGGGTGCCAAGGCCCTAAGGTGGACGGTGTTTGAGTTTGGACACGGAGGCCAAGGTGGCCACAGAGGAGGGGCTTGGCGTGACTGGTAGTTAACAAGGGCAGGGACGGGGCAGGGGCCATGCCATGGGGGCTGTTGGGCCACGTAAAGATCTTTGTCCTTTTGTCCATGTTTCCCAGCAAAATAGAATAAGTCACATCTCTTTGTCCCGAGGCAGGGCTCCGCATTTGTTCTAAGAGCATGGCGCCTTTTCTCTTCCAGGCCAAATAGCTCCGGTTTTGTCCATGGTTCTTATGTGATGGTTTCCACCCATTCATTCATTAGTTGGTCAGGACTTGTGTCCTGCGGCCCATGATGGGTGAACGTGGAATTGAGTAAGATATTATGTCAGCCCTGGTGGCATTTAGTGCTGGCCAGGCTGCAGTTGTTTAGGTAAGGGACTCACCTGTCCACAGTCCAGTAGGACTAGAACGTTCCCTCCTCAGACTTCTTACACTCTCATTGGTGTAACGCTGGACCAGCTCCTCTTCTGCCCAGACCCTCACTGGGGCAGCTGATGGTTTATACTGCAGACACCAGGGCCCGGGAGGCCTAGTTGGCCACCCAAGGGACATGGGCGGGCTGCTTCTCCTTGTGAGTGACCTTGGTTTCCTTAAGCTTCCCATGAGGTCAATGTGGAAGCCGGGAAAAGGCCTTGGCAAGGTCAAGACTTTGCTGGTCACCCTGGTCTCCTTCTGCGTCTTCCTCCCTGTCCCCCCCTCCCACCCTCCTCCTCCTCAGGCGAGCCTGCCTCCCATGCCGCCTGGAGCCCTCGCTTGCCTGACTCAGCGAGCTTGCGCAGAGGTTTGTAAAGCTTTTGCTCCCAACTGGTCCCCCCAGGAGCAGGTGTGTGGCCTGTGTGGGAATTTTGACGGCATCCAGAACAACGACCTCACCAGCAGCGGCCTCCAGGTGGAGGAAGACCCCGTGGACTTTGGGAATTCCTGGAAAGTGAGCCCGCAGTGCGCCGACACCCAGAAAGTAGGTCTGGCTTGCGGTGCGGACCGTGGGCGGTGGGCGCTGTGGCCTGTGGCGGGGGCAGAGCTTGGGGAGAGAGGGCCTCTTGGAGCCCTTCCGGGTTGACTCTTCCGGGTCCATCTGTGTACTCCTGCCCCGTCCCCCAGGTGCCACTGGACCCGTCCCCTGCCACCTGCCACAACAACGTCATGAAGCAGACGATGGTGGATTCCTCCTGCAGCGTCCTCACCAGCGCCGTTTTCCAGGAGTGCAACCGGCTGGTGAGGGCGGCGGGGCCCCTGGGGGCAGGCGCTTCTAGCTGTGGATGCTTCCGGGAGCCTCAGAAATCACCTGCAGCTGCTCACCTCTCTTGGCTTCAGGCTGGGGAACAGAGAGGATAATTGAGGGTGCATGAGAAGAGCAGTGCCCGGCAGATCATTTTTCTTCTGTGCGACACATGGTTCTCTGGGCATCCAATGCTGCTGCTCTTCCAGCCTCCGTCTTAGGGCGTTTGTCGCCCACAGATTATCTTGTCTCCAACATTAGCGCGGGAGTTTCCTCCTCCCATCCCCACCGTGTCTCTGGCCCCGGGCACCCGCGCCGCTGCCCCCGTTCCCAGGTCTCGTCTCACGGAAACTCTTTTCTGGTCTTAGAGCCAGATTTTGAGCCCGCGTTGTATGGCTTCTTTCTGTGTCTTCGTTGCTGTTTAATTTTTATTTTATATGGGAATATAGTTGATTAACAGTGCTGCGTTTCAGATGTACAGCAAAGTGATTCACTTATACATATACATGTGTCTATTCTTTTTCAAATTCTTTTCCCATTTAGGCCATTACAGCGTATTGAGCAGAGCCCCCTGTGCTCTACAGTAGGTCCTTGTTGGTCATCTATTTTATTTTATTAAAAAAAATTTTTATTGGAGTCTAGTTGATTTCCAATGTTGTGTTAGTTTCTGCTGTACAGCAAAGTGAATCAGTTATACATATACATAGATCCACTCTTTTTTTTTTTAGATTCTATTCCCACATAGGCCATTGCAGACTATTCAGTAGAGTTCCCTGTGCTGTATGTACAGCAGGTTCTTTTTGTGTCTTTATCTCACAGGGTGACAAGGAATTCCCCAAACAAGTTTCAACACAATTTTCTCTCTAGCTCTGTATGAATGTCTATATGCACACCTGTGTATGTGTGGGTACATGTGTGTATATGTACATGTACACACACACATGCACACACACAGCCAGTACACACGCACGCTGCTCCGTGGCACCTCCCTCGTGGGAGTGACCTGGTTGAGCACGTGTGTCTCAGCTCTTTCTGTCCATCCAGTGAGTTTTCATCCCTCAGGACCCGAAAGATACGTCGGATCCCCTGGTTTGGTGGAGACCCGAGACACCTGAGCTGGAAGGGCGGAGACAGTGAGAGGGTCAGGGAAGCCAGGGCTGTAGGGCACAGTGACCGGCTTCACATCCGCGTTCACGCTCACCACAGCTGCCCTGAACGAGGTGGGTGTGGGGGGCACGTCTGGGGCAGCCGAAGGTGAGAGGTGGCTCCTGAGACTGACCACGGACCGAGGGTGGGCTTCCCCTCCGGGGAGATTTAGGGTCGGAGGCCAGGAGCACCGGGCCGGCCGCGGCCCAGCACGCTAGCCTGTAGCATCTCAGCGAGACGGTGTGAGTGGTCCTGTTGTGTTTCCTCAGTCTCATTGCTGAGCAGAGGCCAGGAAAGAGTGTGTGTGTGTGTGTGTGTGTGTGTGTGTGTGTGTACGTGTGTGCGCGCGTGTGTGGTGTTTATGTAAAACACACAGACGCCCAAGAGGGTGGGAGTGGCTTATGGGGGTGGGTGGATGGCTGAGCAGGTACGTGGACAGATGGACGGAAAGGAATGTTCTTTTGAAAAATTCTCAGGCCTATCTCTTCTAGGAGAGGCTGGCAGGGTTGCTTTCTTCTCCTTTTCTTGCTGGACTCCACATGAGAATGTCGGATTTCTGCCTTTTTACCCATTCCCTCCTTGGGACCATTGCCTCACATCTTTCCTTCTGCCTGGAGCCCCTGTCCCTCCTCTGACCCCTGGAGCATTCACGCGCGGACCAAGAGCCGGAGTCCCCACGTGCAGCCCAGGCCACCTGCGTCTCCCTTGCAGGTGGACCCCGAGCCGTACCTGGATGTCTGCATCTACGACACCTGTTCCTGCGAGTCCATCGGGGACTGTGCCTGCTTCTGCGACGCCATCGCCGCCTACGCCCACGTGTGTGCCCGGCACGGCGAGGTGGTTGCCTGGAGGACGGCCACTCTGTGCCGTGAGTCCTGCTGTCTGTCCCTGGTGGTCCCAGACACGCCCCTCCCCCCTCATTCATCTAGACCTTGGGACCTTGGGGGGTGAGGAAGGGCTCCTTGGTTGGGGAGAAGACAGAGACCCATGCGGGGGGGATGGCCGAGGCTGAAGGAGGTCAGGACGTGCCTGGGCATGAGGACGGTAAGCGGGGAGATTCAGGGAAATGGAGAAAAGGGAGCAGTGACGGAGAGAAGGAGGTGGTCAGAGTGTCTGCGATGAGACACGATCACACTTGCCATCGTGGTCAAGCAGCTCGGACATTTATGTTGCGTGTAGGTGGCTGATCAGTTTCATAAGGAAAACGGGTTCAGAACCACTAGGTTCCTGGCTCAGGGGCTCTCAAAGCCTAGGCGCCTCTCACGTGGGTGACTCCGGAGTTCCCCTCTACCATCGTCCCCTCCTGGGGGCCGTCTGTCTGGGGTTGCCCGGGGCTGCCCGGGGCTTTAAGAACGGTCCTGCCTGTTTTGGGGTCTCTGCACACAGCCCAGAACTGCGAGGAACGGAACCTGCGGGACAACGGGTACCAGTGTGAGTGGCGCTACAACAGCTGCGCTCCCGCCTGTCCCGTCACGTGCCAGCACCCCGAGCCGCTGGCCTGCCCCGTGCGGTGTGTGGAGGGCTGTCACGCCCACTGCCCTCCGGGTGAGGCCCTGGGCCCCGCGGGGAAGGGGCGGAGGGCTGGGACGGTCCTCAGAAAAGCTGGCCCCCTGTCCCCAGCCCCACTACCCCGGGTCCTGTTTCCATGTCCTGCCACCGAAGCCAGGCCAGCTGTGGTTTTTGTCAAGCTGGGCTCCCATGCGGTGCTTCTGGGGTCTGTGTATGGGCGTGTCATCTAGAGCAGCACTTTCTGGTGGAACTTCGGGCAGCGCTGGGAAAGTTCCATTCAAATGTGGCTCGTGTGTCTGAGGAACTGAATGTTCAGTTTTATTGAACGTTACTTAATTTAGATTTAAACGTAACCAGCCACACGTGGTTACTGGCTGCAGTGTTGGATAGCACAGATCTAGAGTTACCGGATGCCTTCTTTGGTGGAGGAGCATGAAGACCCTCGGAGATACGATTTGCTTTGTCCTGGGGTTTGGAGGAGGCGAGGTGGGGGAAGGAACACCCCCTCCTAATTTTTCAGCAAGAAGGATGCTCCCTGAGCGGGGAGGGCACCCTTGGGGGAGGCAGGCAGAGCTGGGAAAGGCCTTTTAGTGCAAGGAGAGACTTCCTTGTGGGAAAGGTGGGAGCTTGGGCTCCTAACGAGAGGCTTCTCATGCAGGGAAAATCTTGGATGAGCTTCTGCAGACCTGCGTCAACCCTGAAGACTGCCCCGTGTGTGAGGTGGCCGGCCGGCGCTTAGCCCCCGGGAAGAAGATCACCTTGAACCCCGGGGACGCTGAGCACTGCCAGATTTGGTACAACAGCCCCCCTGGTTGTCCGAAGTGATGGGTCTTACTGTCTAACCTGGGGGCCTGCCCAGAAGTGTCGGTTTGGGGAAGAATGTCCTGTTCTTACTTACTTTGCTTCTCTGTCTTTGAGAACAGGCTCTATGTCTTTTCCAGGAACTATCTCTCAAGAGATTTAGGTTTTCTACCTCTTCTTGCTGAAGGAAGGACGTGGTCTCTTCTTATCCTTGGAGGTGGCATCTAGTCCGGGGACAGGCATCTATGGAAGTCAGATTTTTTTTTTTTTTTTTTTTTTTTACTGGAGGTGGGGATGCAGGGGAGGAAGAGAGGTGGAGCCCCCGACTCTGCAGTGGGGCACAGACACCTCGGGCCGTGGCCAGGGTCCCAGGGCGCGGCTCTTGTAACTGGGAGTCACGGGTCACTGCCCCCAGGCTCCCACCGGGGTTGAAGGAGAAGGTTCTAGCCTGTGTGGGTCTCCGCCACAGGCAGCTTGATTTCTCCTGTGGCCTGGCAGAGGCTGCCACTTTCCAGGACACTGGTGAAAGAGAGACGCGACCAGGGGATTGGAAATTTGGCTTGGCGGGGTGAGAATTGGTGTGCGGGGCTTGGGGCTGGGTGTGGAGCATAGCTAGGCCCTGGCACATGATGGGTGTAAACGGTGGGTCCGTTGCAAGAAAGAATGAGTGAGTCACTGTCTTTCTCTGTCTAACATCTTGGAGACCCCCGAATACCACTCCCAATACTTTATTCTGCCAGATAAAACTGGGACTTTGAATCTTTATTCACCTCTCTGAAATGATTTTACTCCAGTTTTCCTCTCTTCCTTAAGGCCCCACATGTTAACATAGTACAGAATTCATGCAGCTTAAATTCTGTTGTAATAGATACTGAAAAGCATTTATCTTTGATAGAACATTTATAAGGCCTGGTCAGCATCAACATTTTAGAGCAGTATTTGTCTTTGCAGATATTTGGGAGAAGGCTTGGATTATAATTAAATATTTATGTTGCTAGAGACATAGGTTGAAAATAAACCAACTTTGAATGGCTGTGTGGATTGCTAGGAAAAAAGAAAGATTCTTTTTCAGGTCCTAGGGTGGGTGAAAGCTTTGGCTTTCACGGGCATCAAAACTCAAGGGAGGGCTTCCCTGGTGGCGCAGTGGTTGAGAGTCCGCCTGCCGATGCAGGAGACACGGGTTCGTGCCCCGGTCCAGGAGGATCCCACATGCCGTGGAGCGGCTGGGCCCGTGAGCCATGGCCGCTGGGCCTGCGCGTCTGGAGCCTGTGCTCCGCAGCGGGAGAGGCCGCAACAGTGAGAGGCCCACATACCGCAAAAAAAAAAACCCTCAAGGGAAGTGTGTGTGTGTGTGTGTGTGTGTGTGTGTGTGTGTGTGTGTGTGTGTAGGGGGGCTGCTTGGGGACTATGTTAAACACGGTGTCTCTCTCGAGTGGGGAGTGTTCCTTGAGGGCTCGGGTCCAGTGGGCTGGGAAGTGCCCAGAGGTTCTTCCCGAACTATTTCGGTCTCTCCCCTCTTGCAGTCACTGTGATGGTGTCAGCCTCACCTGTGAAGCCTGCAGGGAACCGGGAGGCCTGGAGGTGCCCCCGACGGAAGGCCCGCTCGGCCTCACCACCCCGTACGTGGAGGACACGCCGGAGCCGCCCTTGCACGACTTCTTCTGCAGCAAACTTCTGGACCTGGTCTTCCTGCTGGACGGCTCCTCCAAGCTGTCCGAGGCCGACTTCGAGACGCTGAAGGCATTCGTGGTGGGCGTGATGGAGCGTCTGCACATCTCCCAGAAACGCATCCGCGTGGCCGTGGTGGAGTACCACGACGGCTCCCACGCCTACATCGCGCTGCAGGACCGGAAGCGGCCGTCGGAGCTGCGGCGCATTGCCGGGCAGGTGAAGTACGCGGGCAGCGAGGTGGCCTCCACCAGCGAGGTCTTGAAGTACACGCTCTTCCAGATTTTCAGCAAGGTGGACCGGCCTGAGGCCTCCCGCGTGGCCCTGCTGCTCACGGCCAGCCAGGAGCCCCCCAGGCTGGCCCGGAACTTGGTCCGCTACGTCCAGGGCCTGAAGAAGAAGAAGGTCGTCGTGGTCCTCGTGGGCATCGGGCCCCACGCCAGCCTCAGGCAGATCCGCCTCATCGAGAAGCAGGCCCCCGAGAACAAAGCCTTTGTGCTCAGCGGCGTGGACGAGCTGGAGCAGTGGAGGGACAAGATCATCAGCTACCTCTGCGACCTCGCCCCCGAGGCGCCCGCCCTCACGCAGCGGCCGCTCACGGCCCGGGTCACCGCGGCGCCGGAGCTCCCGGGGACTTCGACGCTGGCACCCAGGAGGGGCTCCGTGGTCCTGGATGTGGCGTTCCTCCTGGAAGGGTCGGACAGCGTGGGCGAGGCCAACTTCAACCGGAGCACAGAGTTCCTGGAGGAGGTGATCCGGCAGATGGACGTGGGCCGGGACGGTGTCCACGTCGCGGTGCTGCAGTACTCATACGTGGTGACCGTGGAGCACTCCTTCAGAGAGGCGCAGTCCAAGGAGGATGTCCTGCAGCGGCTGCGGGAGATCCGCTACCGGGGCGGCAACCGGACCAACACGGGGCTGGCCCTGCGGTACCTGTCGGAGCACAGCTTCTCGGCCAGCCAGGGAGACCGGCAGCAGGCACCCAACCTGGTCTACATGGTCACGGGAAGCCCGGCCTCAGATGAGATCAGGCGGATGCCCGGAGACATCCAGGTGGTGCCCGTCGGAGTGGGATCTCGCGTGGACGTGCAGGAGCTGGAGAAGATCGGCTGGCCCCAGGCCCCCATCTTCATCAAGGACTTCGAGACTCTGCCCCGAGAGGCTCCTGATCTGGTGCTGCAGAGGTGCTGCTCCAGAGAGGGGCCGCATCTCCCCACCCTCGCCCCCGTCCCAGGTATGCGGGCGCCTTGCACGGGGGCGGGGACTTGGGGGCACTGGGGGCAGCTTTGGTGGAGACGCGATTCTCGGGTTCAGATCTGGCTTCCCTGCTCTGTGCCTTCGGTCAGACCCCTGCCTTCAGGGTGTCTGCGTTTCCTCACCCCCCGGGCAGGGAACAGCACCGGTGATCATTTTTAGGGGAAGGATCTCTTCTTATTGTCTGAGATTGAAAATTCAGAGGTAATGCAAGCTTATTATTAAGATTTAAGCAAAACCGGCATATGGAGTAAAAAAAAAAAATACAAGTCCTACTTTACCATATAGCCCTGTCCCCACCCAATTCCACTCCGTGCCTTAGAGGTAACCTGTTAAATTTGGTGACTATCAGCTTTTTTACCACACTGGGCGGATAAAATTTTTCTCAGCACCTGACATTCTTCGGGGCAAGGCCGGGAAGTCCAGTAGGTTCTGGAGCCGGGCTGCCTTAGTTTGAGTCTCACCTCTGGCACCTATGAGCTGGGTAACTTGGGGGCAGCTATGTTGGTAATAATTTGGGGGTAATTTTGGGCAAGTACCTCTGTGTCCATCAGTCTCATCTGTAAGATGGTGCTGATAGCAGTGCCTGTAATATGCTTAGGGCAGTACCCGGTACTTAGCAAGTGCTCAAAACTGACTTAACTCCACGGCTGTTATTATTACCTCCTTAATTGATACTAGCGATATGCATCGCGTCCTAGCGCTTTCGCACCTTCACTTGGTGTGGCTGGGACGCCCCAGAACCACTAGCCTTCTTTTACAGTCCCTTGATCCCATTTTTGTTATCTGTGCCTTTGTTTCCTTGTTTTTGTTTTAATCAGAGCCACAGATTTATCTAAATTCTCATGCTATTTCAGTGATAGCACCATCAAATCTCAGAACAGTGTTTGGGCCAGAGTTTGTTTCCTCACTGCGATCGTGACCCTGTTCCCAAACATTAACATGAGCTTTAGGCATTTTGTGGTTTTTTTTTTTTTTTTTTGCGGTACGCGGGCCTCTCACCGCTGTGGCCTCTCCCGTTGCGGAGCACAGGCTCCAGACGCGCAGGCGCAGCGGCCACGGCTCACGGGCCCAGCCGCTCCGCGGCACGTGGGATCCTCCCGGACCGGGGCACGAACCCGCGTCCCCTGCATCGGCAGGCGGACTCGCAACCACTGCGCCACCAGGGAAGCCCAGGCACTTTTAATCGGATCACCTTCTAGCTCCTCGCGTGCCCCGTGAGAGCTGACAAGCCCACCTCCCAGGGGGGTGCTGCTGTGTTTCCTTTTGTCATCTGCCTGTTTTCTGCTCCAGTATTTCACTCAGTTCTAGAAGAGTTGCAGCCCCCGAAATGGAGGGAGAGGATGCCTCTTGCTTCCGTCTGTAGCATTTACACTGCCTTTGGGTGGAGTTGGAGTCTCCCCCGTGCCTCCAAACCCCGGGGACTCACGGCCCCCTTCCCTGCTGCCTGGCGCCAGCTGCGGAGACGCAGAACTGGGGGACACGCCTCGCCTTTGTGGCGCCGCGTGGTCGGCAGCGCCCTGCACACCCGCCGAGTGTGTGTCTGCTGCAGGGGCCGGGTGTCAGTCCCCCATACCCCTGGTGGCTCCCCTCTGCTCTCTTTGCAGACTGCAGCCAGCCCCTGGATGTGGTCCTCCTCCTGGACGGCTCCTCCAGCTTTCCACCTTCTCACTTTGACGAAATGAAGAATTTTGCCAAGGCTTTCATCTCGAAAGCCAATATAGGTGAGTGAGGCGCCCGAAGGGGCCCTTTCAGGGGCTCTTTCTGATCCACAGTGTGACCTCTGTGCTTCCTCTCCTGTCAGGCCCTCAGCTCACCCAGGTGTCGGTGCTCCAGTATGGAAGCATTGTCACCATTGACGTGCCGTGGACCGTGCCCCTGGAGAAAACCCACTTACGGAGCCTCGTGGACCTCATGCAGCAGGAGGGAGGCCCCAGCCAAATCGGTAACACGCTGGCGGGCTGGGGTGCAGGGGCCGCGTCTGGTCCCAGTGCTTGGCATAAGTGACCGAGTAACCCCGGCCGGCCACTTGGCTCCTTGGCCTTAGTTTTCTTTCCTGTAAACCAAGGGCCAAGATGCTCTTCCCGATCTCACTTGTGTGTGAGACTCTCTGCGTCTCTGAGTTACTCCGTTTCGGTGTCCTAAGGCTCCCCCTGGAGACAGGATGCTCAGCCGGCCTCAGACCCGCCCTCCCCGCATCAGCACTGACTGCATGGCCCGTTCTGTCTTCCAGGGGACGCGTTGGGCTTTGCGGTGCGCTATGTCACATCCCAAGTCCACGGTGCCAGGCCTGAAGCCTCGAAGGCGGTGGTCATCCTGGTCATGGGCACTTCCATGGACTCAGTGGACGCGGCCGCCGCTGCCGCCATATCCAACCGTAAGTGTCGGGGGTGCAGTCGTGCGCTCGCGAACTGCTAGCGGGTTCAGAGTGGGCGGCGGTTACTTTCCGACGTCCTGGCTGATTTTGAATACTTAATACCCACATGTGGCCTGGTTTCAAACAGCAGGAAATTGCCCAATCCCTGTGTCATTTGGAAACCAAGCAGTAATAAATGTGTGTTTATCCTTCATTTGTCTGCATGCTTTCAACTGTAACTTAAAAAATAAATGTATTTTATTTATTTATTTATTTATTTTTGGCTGTGTTGGGTCTTCGTTGCTGCACGCGGGCTTTCTCTAGTTGCGGCGAGCGGGGGCTACTCTTAGTTGCGGTGCGCGAGCTTCTCATCGCGGTGGCTTCTCTTGTTGCAGAGCACGGGCTCTAGGCGCATTGGCTTCAGTAGTTGTGACACGCAGGCTCAGTAGTTGTGGCTCGAGGGCTGTAGAGCGCAGGCTCAGTAGTTGTGGCGCACGGGCTTAGTTGCTCTGCGGCATGTGGGATCTTCCCGGACCAGGGATCGAACCCGTGTCCCCTGCGTTGGCTGGCGGATTCTTAACCACTGCACCACCAGGGAAGACCTTGACTGTAACTTTTAACTTCTCCAAATATTCCCTCTGTGTTCAGGGCTGGGTCATACCCCCGCGCCTGTGGTGTCCTTAGCCTCTCTCCACTCTGAGGCTAGAGTGATTCATTTTGGGGCTTTGAGAGCCATCGGAGACCTTCTTGTATTCTGAGCCCCTGTCCAGTACCAGCCTAAGGGGCTTGGGGGTGCAAGATGGGCAGGAGACCAAGGCTGCTACTTTAGGAAGGGGACGGATACAGGTGTGCCCGAGCCTCGGTGCCTTATGAGAGTTTGTGCTGTGAACAGCAACAGCACGTGAGCCGGGGCAGGCAGTGTCGGGCTGGCAGGGGGCTGGGTGGGTGGGATGACATGACGTGACACCTTCCCATGCCCCCTGGAGAGTGGCTCATCTTTCAAAACCCCTCTCTGTCTTTCCTCTGATGTCTTCCCAAGAGTTCTTCACTCCCTTTTCTGTACCACTGGAGCTGCTCAAAATGTGCAGACCACATTGTTTTTATGTTATATATCTGTTTCTTGCACGAACTAGGGATTCTTTGAAAGCATGGACAAAATCTTGCTTATTTTTGTATCGTCTATGCATGATGCACAAAATAGGTAGCCATTTAATGTTTGTTAAATGAATGAATGTGACCTACTGATGAAACCTATTATTTTAGGGAAAAGGACCCTGAAAGGGAAAGGATGTACGTTGGGGTGATACAACCAGCTTAGAAAAGCTGCTAGCAGAAAATCAGCTCTAATCTTAAGCAAACTGCAAATACTTAGAACTTTCTGGAGAACTCATTGGGGTAATTTTATGATGGAGACTTTTCTCCTTTCGTATCAAGAATCCAAAGAAAGACTTTCATCGAGAAAGGAAGCAGCTGTGGTCTGGAGGAAACAGACATGATCCAGGGCATATCACTGAACCATTCAAAGCCTGTTTCTCACCTGTAGACGCACGTACCCTGGGCTAAGCCTTGTGACTGACATTTTCTCTTCTCTTCTTACACTCACCTCCTGGGTGCTCTCATTCTGTGTCATTCGTCTAGATACCTTTATGCACGATTGACTTAAGAATGCCTATCTCCAGTCTGGATTAGGAATTAGAACATCTCCACCTAGATGTTCTAACAGGCAACTCAGCATAAACTGAATTACTGACTTTCACATCCAGATCTCCTCTTCTTACAGTCTTTCCCATCTTAGAAAAATGGCAGTTCCATCCTTCCAGTTGCTCAGGTCAAAAGTCTCAGCGTCCTTAATTCCTCTTTTTCTCTCATACGTCCATCTAATCCATCAACAAACTATAGTTTCCTCTTCAAAATACACTGAGAGGGCTTCCCTGGTGGCGCAGCGGTTGAGAGTCCGCCTGCCGATGCAGGGGACATGGGTTCGTGCCCTGGTCCGGGAGGATCCCACATGCCACGGAGCGGCTGGGCCCGTGAGCCATGGCCGCTGAGCCTGCGCGTCCAGAGCCTGTGCTCCGCAACGGGAGAGGCCACAGCAGTGAGAGGCCCGCGTACCGCAAAAAAAAAAAAAAAAAAATACGCTGAGAATCCCACCACGCCGTATCACCTGCATACCACCTCCACCACTGTCTCCTAGTTCAAGCCCCCATTATCTCTCACCTGGATTATTGTAGTAGCTTTCTACCTGGAACAGCTTTCTACCAGCTTCCATCCTTGCCCCCTGAAGTTCATAATCAGCAGAGCAGCTGTAGTGACCTTTTACACACTGAAGTCAGCTTACCCATGTCACTCCTCTGCTCTCAAGTCTCAGCTGGCTCCCATTTTATTCAGAGCACATGTTTAGTCCTTCCCGTGGCCTCTGAAGCTCTGCATGACCGGTGTCCCTCTCCCGCTTTCTCTGCTCTGGCCTCCCTGGACTATGCAGTCAATTTTCTACCCCAGGACCTTTGCACTCACTGTCTCTGTGCTCGGGATGTCCTCTTGGCCCCTTCTGTCCTTCATCTTTTCACTGCACACATCTCCAACCATCCTGTATGAAACAATGACCCTCACCCCTACCCTTGTAACTCTCATCCTCCTTACCCCATTTTGTTTTTTCCTGAGCACTTATCCAGGTCTGAAATACTAGATATTTACTTACTTGTGTGTGTGTTGTCTGTCTCTCCCCAGTGTAAGCTCCATGAGGTCAGGACTTGATCTGCTTGGTTTACAGTATCCTCACTGCTTAGAATAGTACCTGACACAGAGCAGGAGCTCACTAACATTTGTTGATTGACTGAATGCCCTCCTCACAGGGTTGGTGTGAGTGGCCAGTTTGGAAAACATGAGGCTCTATGTACATGCTTGGTGTAGCTTCAGGCCAGAGCATTTTGAGCCCACCTGGCCAAAGGTTGACACAGACCCTTTCTTGCTCCTCTGTAACCCTAGGAGTGGCGGTGTTCCCCATTGGAATTGGAGATGGGTATGACTTGGCCCAGCTGAGGATCTTGGCGGGCCCAGGGGCCAGCTCCAACGTGGTGCAGCTCCAGCGGATTGAAGACCTCCCCACCATGGTCTCCCTGGGCAATTCCTTCTTCCACAAGCTGTGCTCTGGTGAGTCTTGGGATGTTTTTCTTATCCCCCTCAAAACAGAAACAAAAGCAACCAAACCCATCTAGAGACTCAAAGGTTCTCATACACAAGATTTGGCCTTGAAGTAAGTTTGTTTTATAGGCTGGAACCTGTAAGTTTCTACTTGTGGAAGGTGGTAAGGCAGACCTCCAAGGGGTTACCAGACAGTTCTCTGTGTATAGACCTCCTTCCATCCTTACTGTCCATGCTAACTTGAGCACAGGGCTCTTGGACAAAGAAATGGAAGACAGAGGCAGGAAACTCCAACCTCCTTAGATCATGGACCTCTTCCCCATGCCCTGCGCTCACCGTCAGCATGGGTATAAAGGGCTTTAGAAAAGCAACAGGGATTTACCGTATAGCACGAGGAATTACATCCAATATCTTGTAATAATCTATAATGGAAGATAATCTGAAAAAAAATAACAGTCCCTTTGCTGTACACCCGAAACTAACACAATATTGTAAATCAACTATACTTCAATAAAATACGAAACTGAAAAGATTAAAAAAAAAGAAATACAGTAACATAGAATATAACATCAAACTACCATAGTTTAAGTTGATTTAAGGTTAGAAACTTTTTATTTTTACCATACATGCTTTTCTTAAAACCTTGTTTTATCTATTTTCCTAATGTAATCAGCTGTGAGTCCAAACCTACTACAGAGTTCTTGCCCTTTCTTGCTAGGTGACAGCTCTGCAGGTAGGAATCTTGATCTCTTTTAAGTTTTCAGCCTCTTGCTGCTTTTCCTCCTCTCACTAGGCACTGATCTCTATACAAAAGAGGACAAGGAGATTTTTTTTTTTTTTTTTTTTTGCGGTATGCGGGCCTCTCACTGTTGTGGCCTCTCCCGTTGCTGAGCACAGGCTCCGGACGCGCAGGCTCAGCGGCCACGGCTCACGGGCCCAGCCGCTCCGCGGCACGTGGGATCTTCCCGGACCGGGGCACGAACCCGCGTCCCCTGCATCAGCATGCGGACTCTCGACCACTGCGCCACCAGGGAAGCCCGACAAGGAGATATTGATTGAGGTTGTTGCCCTCTTGTCACTGTTGTGTCACTGTCATGACCACTAACCACAGAGAACCACGGGGTGACGTCCCCCTAATCTCCTGTACCTGCATCCTCACTGCTAAGCCCCCTCACGTTCTTTTCAGAGTTAATCCAGCTTCAAGGACCAGCCAGGTAGCCGAGTAAATGGCTCGGAATTTCTGGATGGTGGGTGGGAACAGAGATCTTGCTTGTGTCTGTTTCAGGCTTCATCAGTGTCTGCGTGGATGAGGACGGGAATGAGAGGAGGGTACGTTCAGTTCCGTTGACTTTGAAGGAAAGATCAGGAATGTATATTTGGGGCCCTCGTTCCCCTGGTGAACTTCTCCTCCTTTGGTCTGGGTCCAGTTCTCCCTCTTACCGTTATAGCCTTTTTTTTTTTTTTTTTTTTTTTTAAATGTTGGCTGTGGTTGGGGCGGATCCCCCTGTAGATCCTATGATCTCTATCCTGTTTCCTTGTCATTTAGCCCCAGGGCCTCGTCTCTCTGTTTTCCAAGGGGGTCAGTTGCCTGGTGGAGGTTGAAGTGCCTCATTCCCTTCCCTGCCCGAACCTGGTTCTTTCTCTGCAGCCCGGGGACATCTGGACCTTGCCGGATCAGTGCCACACGGTGACCTGCCTGCCAGATGGCCAGACCTTGCTGAATAGCCACCGGGTCAACTGTGACCAGCAGCTGCGGCCTTCCTGCCCCAACGGCCAGTCCCCGATCAGGGTGAAAGAGGCCTGTGGCTGCCGCTGGACCTGCCCCTGTGAGTCCTCTGCTTCTCCAGCTTGGACGGCGTTCAAGGGGCAGTGCTTTTCACTTGGCTGTGCAGAGAGGTAGACCAGAAGCCCGTTTCCCCCTCCACCCACGTCCCCTCCCTCTCGTGACCATGGAACCTGTTTCCATTCAGTCCCAGAGCTTCCCTGTTCCCTTCCTGTGCCTTTTGGAGGGCACTTCCCCAGATAGTGCATAACCAGAAGGAAGAATTGATTGTCTGGGGTCAGTGCTCAGCTTGGCTACTGATGAGTCACCCTTAGGGGGTCTAGGCAGTGCAGGTACAGCAGTGAGAGAGAAGCCCCCAGGAAGCTCCCCCATCATACCTGTAGGTGTCTGAGCGTTGGATGCAGGGTGTACCATCACGGTGGCCTGGTTTAAGAGGAGGACGCAGTCAACTCCATCACACGCAGACCTGTGGGGGGCACTCATCCGTGGGGTGGGCTAGCCCTCTGTCTCGTGGTCGGGAGAGATGTTTGCTTATGGCGACCCCTGCTCGCCAGTGGATGGATCGAGATGATCATACGATGAACAGACACAACTTGTGGGGCTGAAATCAAAGCTGTATCTTGTATCTCACTCTCCCTTTGGAATTTATTGAGTGGGATAAATTTCCTTTTTGCCTGGATGAGAACTCTACCAGACCTCATATCGTTTCTGTTTATTTACAAAGAGTCCTGTGGTTGCTTTAAGTCGTAAAACACAGTCTCCGTTTGGTAATGAAATGCCCACTCTCGGGTCATAATCAAGCCTTTGAACTTGAGTTAGAGTTGAAACGCCTCCCTAATCCCTGTGTGGGCTCCTGGCCTCTGGGAAAGGGGTGTAGTCAGTCTCCCTCCAGCTTGGAGCCTGGAGAGGGAGGAGCTGGAAGTGGCTTCCCAGAGTTCTTATATGACTGGTGCTTCTGGGAGAGGCCCTGCACCCCCTGGCCTGGCAGGTGTTCCAGGCACAGCTGCTTTTTCTTTCTGGCTCTCAGGAGTGGTCCTTTGATGATCGGTTGCATATATTCTATATTCGTTCGCTGTCCGCTGCTTCACCCTCTGCCATCCTTCTGGGTTCTTTGTTTTCTTTTGTTATTTTTGTTTATTTGTTTGTTTGTTTTTGCATCCAGCCCCTCATAGGCTCTCCTTCTCTCTCTCTTTTGACGTCCTCCTTACTGTGTAGCAGGAGTTCTCTTAGGGTATATAGTAAATTTTCCCCCGAAGTTATTTAGGCTGGTTTCCCCGCTCCCTTCTGTGTACTTACGTTATTCATTACTGACATTATTCTTTTAATTGTATCCGTTGGTATTCCATCTTGAATTTTCCTTACTGCCCTCCTAGCTGGTTCTCCTTGTTTGTTTTCTGTATGTGAAGCATGGACATGGTTTTCAATGTCAGAAGTCTGTGGAAAGACGTACTCGCAAGTCTCCCTGCCAGTCCGAAGAGAGCAGAGGAGATGGGGGAGGAAGTCTGGACAGGTCACATCCACGCGTTGCTCTCTCCGTCCAGGTGTCTGCACTGGCAGCTCTACTCGGCACATCGTGACCTTTGATGGACAGAACTTCAAGCTGACTGGCAACTGCTCATATGTCTTATTTCACAACAAGGAGCAGGACCTGGAGGTGCGGCTCCATAATGATGCCTGCAGCGCCCGGGCAAGGCAGGCCTGCATGAAGTCCGTGGAGGTGAAACATAACGGTCTCTCGGTTGAGCTCCGCAGCGACATGGAGGTAGGAGGTGCTTTCTGTGAGCCCCGTAACGTGGCGGCGGCAGGCCCTTGGGGCAGCCACGTGGACCCGGTGGCAGTCGGCTTTAGCCGGTGCTCCTGTTGGGGACTCGGCTCCTGCCCCGTGGGCAGGGCGCCACCTTTGTAGGAAGGGCTCATTGCTGTCTCCCCCGTGGAGTAATTTCGTGTTGTTTGGGGTCCAGGTTTGGAAGAAAGGGTCCGTTTTCGATAGCATGGCGTTGTGAATGTCGTGCCAGTTTCTGGCACCGGTAGAAGAATGGGGGTGACACCAGGCTGTTTGCCCAGCAGGCATCATGTGCCCTGTACCCAGGACCTGCGAACCTTCCAAAGGAAAATGTTTAGGGCCTGTGAAAATATTCTGGGCCCAAACAAAATGAGTGGACCCCAGATTCGAAAAGAAAACGGCAAAACTGATAAAAAAAAATAAATGTTTACGAGAGGTTGCTTTATGCCAACTTCTTTACACGTTCGTTTAACAATCGTGACTATTTCATTACGTGAAAGCAGCTTCTGGGTTAGATGTTCTCCTCTTGCAAGAATTCTTGAACATGCACAGTGATGGCTGAAAAATCACAGCTCGTCATACATTACATGAGCAGCTCATAGACAGAAATGTAAAAATCAAAAGGATAAAAAGCCTTCTAAAATTTTTACAGCAAAAATTATATTCATCGTGGGATGTGAGTATATTTTAATAGGTTTGATAAGATATATTGTGGGACCTCCAAAGAGCTAGCCAATCAAATCAAATCAAATCAAACGCTTAAAGTAGTCCTAGTAGATGCTCCTGGAGAGATAGGGCACTGACCAGTTGGCAAATAAGCAACTTCTCCAGCTTTTCTTGAGGAGTCATCTCGCCTGTCGAGTGACTCAAGGTTCCTCTTAATCCCCGGGCTTTCGGGTTCCAGAGGCATGGCTCTCTGTTCAGCGTTATAAGAGTCCACACTCTTTCGCCAAGCTCTGCAAAGCCCCTTTGTCATCGCAGAGCTGCTGGCAAACGTCCGGGAGTGTGGAGCACAGTGGAGTTGAGTGGGGTGAATGTGTAGGAAGTGTCGGGAACTTTGGAAAGTGGCTAAGGGTGAAACCCTAGGGCTCCTTGTTGCCGTGACTACTCATGGGGGGTTTTCCTCCTTGGGCAGGTGGTGGTGAACGGGAGGCGGGTCTCTGTCCCTTACGTGGCTGAGGGCCTGGAGGTCAGTGTCTACGGGGCCGTGATGTACGAGGTCAGACTCAACCCAGTGGGCCACACCCTCACCTTCACCCCACAAAACAACGAGTTCCAGCTTGAGCTGAGCCCCAAGACCTTTGCCTCAAAGACGTACGGTCTCTGCGGTAAGAATATCTCCTGACCCTCCTCCCTGACATAAACCCTCCTTGCTCTATCCTCAGGGCCCTTGGCCACTGCCATTTCTGGGCCCAGACGCTGGCGGTGACGGAGGCTGGCCAGGTCCCTGGCGTCCGGGGTTTGGCACCCCGGGCTCCTAACCGTGTCTCTCCTTGCTTCTCTAGGCATCTGCGACGAGAATGGGGCCAATGACTTCATGCTGAGGGACGGCACGGTCACCACAGACTGGAAGGCGCTGGTCCAGGAGTGGACGGTGCAGCAGCCGGGCCAGACGTGCCTGCTGGGCCCCGAGGAGACGTGTCCCGTCTCCAGGGCCTCCCGCTGTCAGGTCCTTCTCTCGGCGCTGTTCGCCGAGTGCCACGCGGTCCTTGACCCGGCCACTTTTCACGCCATCTGCCAGCAGGACAGTTGCCACCAGGAGCGGGTGTGTGAGGCCATTGCCTCCTATGCCCACCTCTGTCGGACCAAGGGGTTGTGTGTCGACTGGAGGACCCCCGATTTCTGTGGTGAGTCTCCTTAGGGCGCCCCCAAACGCTGCGAAGACCAACGAATGGAGGACCTGCTCGGCCTCTCTGGACCTCACGTTCTTTATCTGGGCAACAAAGACCCAAATCTCTGCATTTCCTGTTTCCTAGGATTCCATTCAGGATCAGATAAGATGGTAGACGTATAAGTAATTTGAACGTGGAATTTCTATGTAACGAATTTCTACGTAAACGAAAGCATGGTCCTTTCTAGCAGTAGTTCTGCAGTTGGTACAAATGTGATTTTAATGTATCAGACACATCCAGGCAATGGCGAAGTACAGACTAAGCAGTCACCTTGAATTTGGAATTGCACCAAGCTTTAGCAGAGGCTCACAGAGCAGCCCACGCCTGAACAGGGTTTTGAAGCGTGAGTGGAATTTTGCCATTTGAATACCAAGAAGGCTTCTTCATTACAAACACCACAGGATTGCTAGTGTAGACACCTCCCAAGGTCAGCTTCCTTACTTGGACTTGGCATGTATTTAATATTTAACATGAAATGAATCAGACGTGGCTTCTGCTCTCAGAGGCTACTGGAGTGATAAGAACACTGAACTTCAGCATCCTCAGCTTCTCATGTAGTTCCTGACCTTTTTTTTTTTTTTTTTTTTTTTTGAGGGAAATCAATGTGTACAAGCATCTCAGAGTCTCTGAGTTTATTATTATAATGCTGTCACAGCTTTAACTGGGGCTGGAGGACTTGGGCATCCTAGCCCCGGCTCAGCTGGTCATCAGCTATTTCCTTAGTCTCTCTGGACCTCAGTTTCTGCATCTTGGAATGAGGTAGTTGGACTAGATAACCCCCAGGTGTCTTTGGGGCTCTGGTTTTCCGAGTCCCCGTGGATGGCACGGTCTCCTTTCAACCTGCCTGCAGATTCAGGGGAAGATGTTAGTTTCTGAGTTACCGATCACACCTTCTCTGCTTATTAATTTGTCTACTTCCAGGCAATTTGTCATTCATTTATAGGAAAGTCTTTGGCGCTCTAAATCCTTGGAAACCTTCTCTACCACCTGCCTTGGCACCGTGAAAATGTGAGGAAGGGGTTGAGCAGGACCAGAGAGGGAGAAGTGGATCACTTGGTAGCTTTTCTCCCAGGGCAGCCCTCCATAGCTGTGGATTCCTTATTTAAGTTTAAGAGAATTTTCGAAGCACTAAATATATGTGTATTCAAAGAAAAGAACCATAGAACTTCCTAAGGGTACACAGGTCCACATCGTCAGTTGGGATTAAATTTGGCTACAAGTAAGAGAGAAGTAAAATTCTGTGTCACACAGCTGATGAGAGGGAGGCAGTCCCAGCTCTTTCTGGGTCTCAAAGTGGATTCTAGTTGTTTGCTCCGTCCTCACTTGGGTGTGCTTTTTCCTCACGGTTTAAGATGGAGCTCTGGCCATCACATCCAGGTTCCAAGTGGCGGGATGAGGGGAAGGAAGGAAAAGGGCCAGAGACGCAGCTGTCTTTCAAAAAATGATCCTTAGAAACTGCCGTTAAGTGTCTACACTTGCTCTTACAGTTCATTGGTCAGAATGTAATCACATGATTGCACTTAGTTGCAAGGGAGGTTGGGAAATGTAGTCTTTATTCTGGGTGGTCGTGTGCCCGGCTTGAAGGTCTATTTCTATGGAAGGTGGAGAGATGGTGGAAACTAGCAGTTTCTGCCCCAGCAAGTTTGTCAGATGATCAGCTGCCTCGAAGCCGAACCACTTCCCTCTGGTTTGGTGCAGACCCTTGAGGGTGACCCCCTTCTCTGTCTGCAGCTGTGCCGTGCCCGCCATCCCTGGTCTACAACCACTGTGAGCGCGGCTGCCCCCGCCAATGTGAGGGCAACTCAAGCTCCTGTGGGGACCATCCCTCAGAAGGCTGCTTCTGCCCCCTGCACCAAGTGCTGCTGGAAGGCAGCTGTGTTCCCGAGGAGGCCTGCACCCAGTGCGTCGGTGACGATGGGATCCGGCACCAGGTAGGAACCCTGGCCTCTCGCCCCCCGTGGGGCCAGCAGGGGGAAGCGTTCACCCGTGATTGGCCCCTTCTAACCTTGGCTGCAGGGCTCTGCTCTCCAGGGGGGGGGTCCCTGAGGGATGGGAAGACAGTACGGCATAATATGGCTTTGGAGTCAGACACATCTTGGTTCAAAACCCGGATCTGTCGTGGGTTAGCTGTGTGATCAAACACCAGAGTGTAACAACACATTACCACCATTACTATTATCATTATATCCATGTTAGTAGAATGCTAGGAACCCAGGAGGGGATGGGAAAGGAAAATTTTATATGGTGATGTCTACCATTATTAAGATATATTAGGTACCTTACATTGTACTAAGCACTGTATATTCATTATTTCAACGTTTTTCAAAGGTGTGTGTAGCAGGCAAGGTATTGACAGTTACCTGCGGTCAAGAGGTTTTACAGAACACCGGCTAAGCAAGTTAGACAGGTTTCTTTATTGCAGGATTCTTTAGAGCTTTTGATGTGCTAAGGTACATTGCAAGTTTTTGCTTCTCAGACTTATTAGACTATAGAATATTGTGTGTGTGTGTGTGTGTGTGTGTGTGTGTGTGTGTGTGTGTGTGTGTAGCACCCCCTCTCATAAATACTCACAAAACACCTATGAGAAAATGGAGGCTTAGAGAGCTTGGTACCTTGCCCATGGATGCCGTACGTAGGAGATGGGGTTGGGAGTTGGAGTCAGTATTTGAAGCTCTGTCTGATTCCAAAGAGCTTGCTCTTTTCGATACATGAAATTTCCCTCTTGCTAGGTCCCCTTTGGGCTGATTTTCTTGGAAGTCATTGAGTCATCAAGTCATCAGTTCTCTTAGCCTTTTAGGAATCATTATTTTGAAAGGCTATTTATTTACCAAACTCCTTCATCTTGGACTCAGATGGCAGGCCATATCTCTTCAAAGTTGCCAATGTGTGTATTGTAGTACCTGGGGCAGTGTGTGTCTGCGGACCTGTGAGTGTGGGCGGCGGTCCTGCCTTTCAAACTGGCAGTGATACCACAGAGGCTGGTGGAGGGGGAGCACGTTTGGCTTCTAGCAGAGGAGCATGTGTTCTATGACCGTGGGCTGCACTCAAGCCCTGACATCGTCATCACCAAGGAAGACCTCCATCACTAAGTGGACCAGGTCAGGTGACTTAACACTGTATTTAATCAGGACGAGGAGAACACACGGTGCAGCTAGCTAACCAACTGAGAATGATGAAAGCGATCGTTCCAGTATTACACTATTCTGTCCCTGCCACCAGAAGCTAGGAAATGGACCATTTCATTTGATTCTCCCCAAAGCTCCATAGGGTACTTGTTACATGTCCCTCTGAATGGGAGACTGAAGCTCAGGTGACAAGAGGTGATTTAAAAAGACCCTATGCACTACACCAGGTCACCCTATAGTGTCCAAGGCCTGCCATCGGGCTCACGGGAACTGTGATCTAAACTCTGAGCTGACTGGGTGTCCATGTAAGCATGGCACCAGTAAGGCGCTTACTTGGACGGTCCCACTGGCTCTGTTTTGTTGCTGGGCGTTAGCCTAGCGGATCCCGTTTGTTCTCACAGCATAACAGGTAAACCAGGAAAGAAGCCCAGTCGCACTCTACGGCCATATTTCAGCTGGCCAGATTAAGTAACTGCCTGTACCGTAACGTTCCCCCAAAGAGTTGACAAAACCTTGCATCGCTGTCCCTGACTTGCACAGCTCCTGGGCTCCCGCTGGGCGCAGATGACCTGTACCATTGCCCTGGGGTGCTGACACCCAGCGGTCATTTCAGGCTGGTTTTGCCCTTGGTGGCAAGGTGCTCTCAGAGACAGTCAGAAGTGGTCTCTAACCCGCTTCCTTGGCGTCCTCGAGATCAGAAGGAAGCTCAAGTTTGCACTTCTGGCTCCTCTGAGTCAGGTGTCTGCAGGGACCCGAACGCCGGAGGCTTGCAAATTTTATCCTAGGGTCTCTGCCCCCTTCCCCACTCCTCCTCCCTGACCCTCTTCCCTGCTCCCTGCCCCTTCAGTGCCACGTTGGAATATGCATCAGAGTTGTATGAAGAGGGCATCCAAATAGTGCAGTATTTTGACATAGATACAGTCTGATAAATACATTCTAAAATCAAGCGACGTAAAATTAGTCCATAAAAAACTATTTCAAAAAACCAAACAAACTATGAAGGGAACACAGCCGGTTTTAGTTATTTCAGAAAATATAGATTAAATGGATGAAGGCAAATATCCAGTCCAGCTTTGACTTTCAAAGTAGAGAGGGAATAACAGTCTTACATGAAGAACATTTCCATTAAGTGAATGTTCTTGAAACCGAAAAATAAAGCCCAGAAAACTTTTCTTCCGGGAAATAATACAGGGTAGAAATCTCTTATGGTAATTTTGGAAGGGCAAACTACCAGTTTCCGTAGCTCTTGTTTATTTTACAAAATGCGCTCTGCCTTTGTAGCGGCTCTAAAGGGATCCGGGGCCATGCGTCCCGCCTTGCCCCCCCCCCCCCGCCCCCGCCCGCTGTGCTGGGCAAGCGCTGCTTCAGCTCCACTGGGGATTGCCCGCCTCACCCAGAAGGTGTGCTGAGCCTCCTCTCCTCTCTGTTCCGTGGCTAGCGGCTCAGCGCTGACATTTAATTTGCATCTTCCCTCAAATCCTGGCCGGGGTGGGCGGTGCCTGGTGACTTGCTGAGTGCCTGCTTTGACCTTGGGCTCTGAAGCCTTCAGTTTTCCCTTGCTGCGTTCTCTGCAGGTCCTTCTCCTGTCATCTTTATTTAATCTTTAACTCCAGCCAGCTCGCTTGCCTGTTCTGTCCAGGTAACAGCCCTGCCCCAGGCCCTGGAACCCGGGGGCTGAGACAGAGCTGCCTGGAGTTGGCCTGTCCTGATGCAGGAGCGCCCTCTGCTGGCCGATTGGCCGCATAACGTGCCAGGTGCACTGCTGTAAGGCTGGCCGCGGGCGCTTTGAGAAGGGGCCATAGATTCTGTGACGTGCCTCGTTAAAGCTTCCTGGGAAAACGGAAATCCCTGGAAGAGGACGTTAAACACCTGCTTTCGGTCACCTGTTGTGATGTTGCCAAGCAGAGGTGGGAAGCTGTATAATGCGTTCCTGAATTTTAGATGTCTGGAGCTCATTTTTAGAAAGAGAAAAAAACCCCTAATATGTAAACGTATGTCTCCGTTCTTATCTCATCACTTTTGCCATTTAAACATCTAAATATAAATCCCTTGATTTATGATTCTCTGGTGTAAAAGAGCAGGAAAGAGGCAGAGCAGAGAGAGACCTGGGGAGATGTGTGGGTTCCCCCTCCTTCCTCTGCTCTGCCCAGCCTTCCCAGCCCCTTGGAGAATCTGGAACAGTAGCCGCTGCAGCCTCTGTTCTGCCTCCTGGTCCTCGTCCCTCCCTCTCCACCCGTTCGCTGGCACCCGCGCTTGTCCTTGTTGAACTTTCTTCCCCCTGCAGCTATGGAGCCTCAGGGCTGCACCCTGCCCGCCAGGTTAAGCACAGCCTCCTGCAGCAGCCACGCCCCCAAGGACATGCGGCCTCTCTGGAGCCCAGAGCTCTAGTGAACTCTTCTTTTGAACTCCTGGCACTCTTTTTTTTTTATTTAAAAAATCACCTTTATGGAGAGCTCACAGACAGTAAACAACACCAAATATAAATGTACAATCTGATGAATTTTGACAAGTGCATCCACCTGTAAAAACCGTCATCACGATCACGATAATGAAATTTCCATCGCCTGCGAAAGTTCCCTGGTGCCCCTGTTTAACACACCCCCGGGTCCCCACCTCCATCCCCAGGCAACAGCTGGTCTGCTTTCTGTCACTATAGATCCGTTTACATTTTCTGGAATTTTATGTAAATGGACTCACGCAGTTTTACTCCGTTTTTGCTCGGCTTCTTTTGCTCAGAGTACTTCCCTCGAGGCCCATCCACCCTGTACGTTCCACAGTTTGTTTTTACGGCTGAGTGGTGTTCCGTGGTGTGGAAGCATCAAAATTGAGTGAGATCTCATTCACCTTTTCACGGGCAAGTCCTATTTCCTCGGCTTGACGGTCAGCCGTTCGAGGGCTGGGACGGTGTGCCCCGCGCCTGGCACTCCCACAGCCCCTCGGCGGGCTGGCCGAGCCTGGCGGCTGTGGTTTGGAGAGAGAGCATGTGGTGTGCAGGGCCAGGATGCCGGGTCCAGACCCCGGCGGCGCCACCCGGGCGAGCTCCTGGTCTGTGCCTCAGTGCACGTCACGGTCATACTCACCCGATAGGGTTATTAGAAGGAGCATACGATGAGTCAGCGTAAAGCCTTTGGGGGGCTTCCTGACTCTGAAGCCCTTGTGCTGTGCGGATGCCTGCTGCCCTGGTGACCCTCATCTGGAAACCGCACCCTGGTCTGGAGCGTCACCACCAGTGCCAACAAAGTGAGGGTTCTGAGGGTTCTGCTGTCCCCCTTCAGCTCTTCCTGCCGCGTAGTCCTAAGTCCGTCGCAGGAACGAATGGCATCTTTCTCAAGCTGCGGCCCAGCTTCTCCTCTGGCTTGGGAAGCGGCCGGCGGGGTGACACAGGCGTCCTCCTTTTCTCACCTTGCTTTGTTTTAGCGTCACCATGAGAAGGGCTGTGATGAAAGCTCCACGTTTTCTGGGACCTGGGGTTTGTCCTTCCCCCGGGTGTACGAAGCAGTGTGGGCGCCCCCGGGCACCCCAGGGCTCCTCCAGCTCCCTCCTCCTCAGGACCCTCAGCCTCTGTCACCTTGTCTTGGTTCATCTGCGTAGCTCTGACCCAGGCGGGGCTTGGGCGCTGGGCGTCCCCCAGGGAGACCGAGCCAGGGATGGGGGGGCCCAACTTCCATGAACTCCTGGGCCCTCTCTGAACCTCGTTCTCTCCCAGCTTCTGGAAACGTGGGTCCCAGACCACCAGCCCTGCCAGATCTGCACATGCCTCAGCAGCCGGAAGGTCAACTGCACGACACAGCCCTGCCCTACGGCCAGAGGTGAGGCCCCTCCCTGAGGGCTCCCCCCAGGTCCCGAGGCCACCCTGTCTTCAGAGCTGGTGGACCAGAGCCACACGTCGATTCCCCATGCCAGCCCCACCCTCCTTGCCTCGCCGGCCTGGGCTCCGCTTTCTGCACGGGGGTAGAGCTCTCGGGGGCGGGTGTGTGTGTGTGTGTGTGTGTGTGTGTGTGTGCGCGCGCGCGTGCCTGCCCTGCTGTCCCCTCCTTGGCCCTCAGCCTCGGTCTCCCGAGGACGCATCTGAGAGGACAGCAGGACACACCGGGAGACTCATTCGTCAGCGGGCCCGGCTGGTTCGCGCGGCCGAGAGTCTACAGTGGGTACCGCTGCCTCTTTCTCTGACCTCTGCGGCCTCTTCTCCCCCAGCGCCTGTGTGCGGCCCGTGCGAGGTGGCCCGTCTCCGGCAGAGCACGCAGCAGTGCTGCCCCGAGTACGAGTGCGGTACGTGTCACCCGTGGCATTTCTCGGGGTCCAACCCCAGCCCCGCCCCGGGGAGAGGGGGCCAAGGTGGTGGGGTGCTGAAGGGGCCTGTGGTCAGGAGCAGGGTGTGGATTTTCCAAAACCTGGAAAGAGTAGCCTCTGGAAAATAGGATTTGTCTCCTAGAAAGATTCTGCTGTGACTTATTAAATGTACGTTTTGAAAGCATTAAAAAAGAATGGGGTGCAATGTTCACAGCAACATGATTTGCAATAGCCAAGATATGGAAGCAACGTAAGTGACCACCAACAGATGAATGGATAGGGAATTCCCTGGCAGTCCAGTGGTTAAGACTCCGTGGTTCCATTGCGGGGGGCACGGGTTCGATCCCTTGTTTGGGAACTAAGATCCCGAGTGCCGTGCAGCGTGGCCAAAACATAGAAAAAACCCCCCACAAGACAGATGAATGGATAAAGAAGATGTGGTACATACATGCAATGGAATGCTACTCAGGCATAAAAAGGAATAAGGTTCTGCCACTTGCAGCGACATGGATGGACTTGGAGGGTATTATGCGTAGTGAAATAAGTCAGAGAAAGGCAAATGCTGTATGATATTACTTATATGTGGAATCTAAAAATACAACAAACTGGTGTGGTGAATATAACAAAAAAGAAACAGACTCACAGATCTAGAGAACAAACTAGTGGTTACCAGTGGGGAGAGGGAAGGGGGGAGGGGCAAGATAGGAGCAGGGGAGTAAGAGGTACAAACTACTGTGTATAAAATAAATAAACTACAGAGGCATATTGTACACAGCACAGGGAATACAGCCGATATTTTATAACAACTATAAATGGAGGATAACCTTAAAAAATTGTGAATCGCTGTGCTGTACACCTGAAACATGTAATATTGTTATCAACCGTACCTCAAAAATAAAAGAATGGGGTAATCACTGGTGGGGGAGGTGCAAGGGATTAACTGCAGAGCCAGTTATGCCAGAGTAACTGTAGAAAAGGCCACACATGGGCACCTTGACCTCAACACGTCATTTGTCAAAGGGTTTCAGTATAGGCTTGCAACCTGCATTGTGAATAATGGGCTGAATAAAGGTATAATTAAATGAATCCAGAGCTGATGGAATTCTGAGTAACGTGGCAGGAAGTCTCTAGTGCCTTGTCCCCGTCTGTCCCAGGCGTTTATTAATTGTACAGATGAAGACATAAAGCACGGGCTTGTGAGGTTTGAGGCGATGAAACCATTGAGGGAGAGCAGATAGATCAAGACAGTCCGAGGAGCTAAAAAAGAAATCATCCGAGACATTGCTTTAGGCTGATGAAATTATCAGGGATAAAGAGAAGCCCTTATGTGGCGGGGCGGGGCTGAGGGGTGAATCTGACTGGAGAACAATTTAGTAAAAATAGGTCTTACGGTGTTAACAGTGGAGGGAACTGGGGGTCATTTAGTCCAAAGCCCTCATTTTATGGACATTTTGAAGCTTCTCCAATGTGCCAGGCACTTTGCCTTCATTATTTCAAGACATCAATAGACCGACCCTGTGAGGTAGACTGCCCACCTTACAGAAGATGATCCTGAGGTCTAGAGGGTTCAAGGGACTGGCCGAGATCTGGAATCCCTGCAGATGACAAGAGTAATCAACATGAGTTTGTTCTATGGCTTGTATCTATCTATCTATCTATCTATCTATCTATCTATCTATCTGTCTATCTATCGTTCTATTATCTATCTATCTACCTATCATCTTTCTATTATCTATTTACCGTCTATTTATCTATCAATCATCTTATCTATTATCTATCTGTCTATTATCTATCTATCTATCTATCTATTATCTGTGTATCGATCATCTATTATCTATCTATCTATCTTCCTATCTCTCTACCTATCTGTGTATCTATCATCTATCTGTCTGTCTATCTATCTTCATCTCCCCCTGCCCCCTCCCTGTCCGTGTATCTCCATCTCTACCTCCATCTCTTCCCCTATCTTTTCATCTTCCTGTATCTTCTCCTCCATCTCCATCTCTAGCTCTGCCTTCATCTCATCATCGTCACATAGGTGAAACAGTAAAGGTCTGCGTGAGTAGGAATGTAGCGTAGGGAGCCACTCACTAGCACAAGAGCAGCCTCGCTGAGTTCTGAGTGCACGTCTCTCTCTGGGCCCTCAGTGTGTGACCTGGTGAGCTGTGACCTGCCCCCGGTGCCTCACTGCGAAGGTGGCCTCCAGCCTACACTGACCAACCCTGGCGAGTGCAGACCCAACTTCACCTGCTGTAAGTTCTCCCTCCGTGGGTGGGGACGGGGCGGTGCAGTCACTGTACCCTGGTCTGGGAAGGCATCCTGTAGTCGAGTGAGCTGAGTCTGGGCTTGGGGTGTGTCTAGAACAGAGGGGTCAAGGTCACCCGTGGACTGCATCCCCGAAGACTCCTCCCAGCCGCAGGCTACGGTGGGGAACGGGGTGTGGGCACAGCCGCAGGCATCCCCCTTTTGGGCTTATTAGGCGGCAGTTGGACCTGAGATGAAGAAGCCTCCAGATCGAATCTTTATTTTCTCCCACCCTCCCATAAGCCATGGAGGGGAAGGAATGTACTCTTGTTTTGTTCAGATCACTGGATCTTGTTCCCAAATAACTTTATAGATTTTTCTTCCTCTGTATGTTTATGTATTTAATTTCTAAATACTACAATAGAAGCATAGGGTTGGACTAAAGACAGTTTCTGGACATGTCCAGAAGCTGAATTCTGTATTTAGTTACTGAGAATACCCACTTTAAGTCAATACCCACTTCTCGTCCTGTTGACTGAGAATCTCACTCGAGTTCTGAGATGAAAGCCCTCGAGTGCGGGAGAACGCACTGTATCTGCAGAAAGCTGGGAACAGGCAAAGGCAGGGGATGGGATTTGGCAGTGATAAGAGGACGTGGTGGATTTGCCAAGGTTGCTGTCATTGTCCTTCATCATTGTTGGAGGACCTGAAACTGTAGGTCATTCATTATTCCACGTACTGAGGTTGGGATAGGATCTCATAAGCTACCAGCTTATAAAAATGCTAACCAGGGCTTCCCTGGTGGCGCAGTGGTTGAGAGTCCGCCTGCCGATGCAGGAGACACGGGTTCGTGCCCCGGTCCGGGAGGATCCCACGTGCCGCGGAGCAACTAAGCCCGTGAGCCATGGCCGCTGAGCCTGCACGTCCGGAGCCTGTGCTCCGCAACAGGAGGGGCCACAACAGTGAGAGAGGCCTGCGTATCGCAAAAAAAAAAAAAAAAAAAAAAATGCTAACCAGTACCTATGTGCCCAGGGCTCTCTGGGTCTTAGAGATGCTACACCAGTCATCTCTGAGTATCTGCGGCTGGAGGGACCCCACGCCTTCCAGATGTGTCTGGGAGGATGGTGAAGTGGACACCAGCAGCCTTAGCCTCTCCATTAAAATAGCTTCATAGTTCTCCTTTGGGCTAGTGTTCTTGTTTTTCTGCAGACTAACCACTTTTTGGTATGGTCGACTATCCCTCAGCTCCTGAGCTGGGCTCACGTGCGTTTCTGACTTAATATTCTGGGGCTAGGCTTCCCTGGGACCTTATATAGTAGCTGAATGCTGAGGAACCCAGGCTGAGTGCCGCGCTCAGTGTGGCAGGACCGGGGCATCACCTCTTGCTGCCCCTCAGCCTGCAGGAAGGAGGAATGCCCAAGGGGGTCCCCGCCCGCCTGTCCCCCGCACCGCACGCCAGTCCTTCAGAAGACCCAGTGCTGTGATGAGTATAAGTGTGTCTGCAACTGTACCAGCTCGGCGGTGACCTGCCCACTGGGGTACCTGGCCTCCACCGTCACCAATGACTGTGGCTGCACCACCACCACCTGCCTCCCTGATAAGGTAGGGGCTGCTCGGCTCCAGCTGGGGCAATGGCCAGACACATGCTCCTTGTGGAAGAGTTGCCTTCCTGCCCACACGAACGCTGTGTGGCCCAGTGCAGGGGCATCAGCGTCCCATCTCAGCCCAAATCTAATTAGCTCAGGAGGTACTTACAGAGACGCTCCCATGTTCCGAGCATGGCTGGGTGCCATAGATGAATCTAAACACATGAATGATCCTAAAACCTAAACTATAAAACAAGATGCACTCCCAGAAATCTCACCTCTACCCTCACTTTCCCTACCTTGTTCCTTCTCTCCCTTCATAATTTATCATTTTCATTGGTGTATCCATCTATTTTTCTTTTTGAAAATATAAGGAAATTTTATAAATTTATATATTGCTTCATAACCCCTGCCCACCCTTCCTTCACCTTCAGCCACTCCTAATGGCACAGAGGGCTATACATGGGTGGGTTCCAAGTTCAAGGACATTACTGGATCTGAGAATCAGGATGCAGCTTTCCGTGTGACACAGGAAGGAGTTAAATGCAGTGAAGGCAGCAGTGATAGTGGGTCAAGGTGGCCGGGGTGTTATATCCCCACTTGAGGGCCTCGAAGGACTCGAAAGGAGCCGCTCCCAGGGTGGGCCTTCCTAAGGCAGGTGGGCGGGGGGGGGGGGGAAGAGGGCAAACTCTACTATGGAAGCATCCCTTCGCGCGGGCAGAGACTCTGTCGCTTTCGTGTATTGCTGCGGTCTCGGCACCTAGAGTAGCTCCCAACACGCCGTAGACGCTTAGTCACCTCTCGTTCAGATGGACGGAGTCAGTTCACTCTCGGAAACCTTGCGCCTGCAGGTGTGTGTCCACCAAGGCACCATCTACCCCGTGGGCCAGTTCTGGGAGGAGGGCTGCGACGAGTGCACCTGCACCGACCTGGAGGATGCCGTGATGGGCCTGCGTGTGGCCCAGTGCTCTCAGAAGCCCTGTGGAGACAGCTGCCGGCCGGTAAGGGGGAGGGAGTGGGGTAGGGAAGCAGGGGAGGGGATCCCAGGAACAGGCAAGAAAGCCCCTTTAGGAACCTCTGGTTCAAGGTCAGAGGGGAGGGGCCGGGGGGCGGGGGAGTGGGGCCGGGTAAAGGAAAGAAGCGTGAGGAAAGGATTGCTGTGTCATCCTCTGTGACCAGTTCCTGCCCGATAGTCACGTCTGCTGTGCGGTCTTGAGTCCACAGGGCTGGGAAGTTGGTCTAAGCAGAGATGTGGATTAATTGCCTAGAAAACAGGGCTTGATTTTTTCCCCTATCTATCTCTTCCCTTTTCGGACATCTCCTTAGCCTACACCTAGTACAGACATACGTCCTGAATTTTCTGAGATGGTCCCTGTGTCAGTGTACTGTAGTGTTTCTACACAGGTTGGTGATTTTTCAGACCAGATTTATCATTTGAGGTGCAGAAGTTGAGCCATGTTTATAATTTTTTTTTTTTTTTTTTGCGGTACGCGGGCCTCTCACTGCTGCGGCCTCTCCCGTTGTGGAGCACAGGCTCCAGACGCGCAGGCTCAGCGGCCATGGCTCACGGGCTTAGTTGCTCCGCGGCACGTGGGATCCTCCCGGACCGGGGCACGAACCCGTGTCCCCTGCCTCGGCAGGCGGACTCTCAACCACTGCGCCACCAGGGAAGCCCCATGTTTATAATTTGAGGTATAATTTGGGGGTTTGAAACGCCCAGTCCAGTTTTTAATTCTTCTTGTGGAGGCCCGCCCCTAAGGCTCCTGTGTGCTTGGGGAAGTTTATTCTTGCACATTGGAGACTGATCAGACTCTAGAAGAAGGGAACCACAGTCCGCGGGGGAATTGTGGGTTCAATTCTATTTGCTGGTTTAATGCTATTATTGTTAGCGCAAGTTCATGTGCCCGATGCGCTGGGAGGCCAAACGCAAACGTCGGAGTTTGGAGCAGAGAAAGGTTTATCGCAGGGCCATGCAGGGGGACGGGTGGCTCATGTCCTAAGAAGCCCCGAGCTCTCCGAAGGGTTTCGGTTCGGCAAAGCCTTTCTAAAAGCCAGGTGAGGGGGGGGGGGGCGGGGTCGCGGGGTCTGTGATCCGCTCGTGCACGGTTCTCTGATTGGCTGATGGTGAGGTAACGGGGCGGTGTCCCAGGGGTTAACATGACCAGCCCTTAGGCTCCAGGAGGCCTGGGGCTACGTTCTCGGGTCATCCAGTAGCTAACATCTTCTATTTGGTGGAGGGTTTTCACATCTGCAAAACAACTCAGGAAATGTGCATCAGATACTCTTACGCAGGTCCTTCAGGGAGGAGCTAAAGCAGAGGGTACGGGGGTGGGGGGGGGAGGCCTGTCCCGGGAAGACCCCATAGGGTCCTGCCCAGTCACATTACTGTTATCACTGCATTATCATTATTATTTGCTTTTAAAAAAAATAAATTTATTTATTTATTTTTGGCTGTGTTGGGTCTTCGTTTCTGTGCGAGGGCTTTTCTCTAGCTGCGGCGAGCGGGGGCCACTCTTCATCGCGGTGCGCGGGCCTCTCACTGTCGCGGCCTCTCTTGCTGCGGAGCACAGGCTCCAGACGCGCGGGCTCAGTAGTTGTGGCTCACGGGCCCCGTTGCTCCGCGGCACGTGGGATCCTCCCAGACCAGGACTCGAACCCGTGTCCCCTGCACTGGCAGGCAGATTCTCAGCCACTGTGCCACCGGGGAAGCCCATCACTGCATTATTATCAGTAGAAAATAATGATAAAAGAAGAGGAGGCAGGCCAGGCAAGTACATGCGTCCGGTGGTTGCCTTTGTAACAGCGGTGAAGAGCAGGCTCTTGATGCCTTTTTTCGGAAGTGTGAGTGGTTTGGTGATGGAGGGGAGGGCCTGAGAGTGAATCCAGAAGTGGGGGAGTCTGTTCAGTTCATCTGCGCTCTACCTGCTGGGCTCATGCTGAGGAGGAGCAGGGGTGCCAGGCCCCCTTGGGAGAGGACGATGCTGTGGTATCCAGGTGTGCCTCTGGGGAACACTGAGCTTTGCAAACCCACCGGCCTCCGTCTCCTTCCACAGGCCATGGAAGGCAGTGGAAATCACTTGCTATCAAGTTAAGAGAATGCTGTTTAGAGGTTGTTCTTATAAAATTGGCACCCAATATGTTTTGTGTTTTGGTAGGGAGCTTTAACTGCAAAGAATGGAATCCACTCAAGCTAGCTAAAATAAAAAGAGCGAGGGGACTTCCCTGGTGGCGCAGTGGTTAAGAATCCACCTGCCAACGCAGGGGACACGGGTTCGAGCCCTGGTCCGGGAAGATCCCACATGCCGTGGAGCAACTAAGCCCGTGCGCCACAACTACTGAGCCTGCACTCAAGAGCCTGCGAGCCACAACTAGTGAGCCCGCGTGCCACAACTACTGAAGCCCGCACGCCTAGAGCCCGTGCTCCGCAGCAAGAGAGGCCACCGCAGTGAGAAGCCCGCGCACCGCAACGAAGGGTGGCCCCCGCTCGCCGCAACTAGAGAAAACCCGCGCGTAGCAACGAAGACCCAAGGCAGCCAAAAATAAATTAATTAAATAAATTTAGAAAATAAATAAAAGAGGATTTACAGGAGAGACAGGGAATCACTCAGAGACGAAGTGCAGGGCATGCAGGTGGGCCCCGTGGTTGAACCACTTTTCTCTCCGTTTGTCCCGTGAGCCCCCGTCTCTGCTTCTCTCTGCCCGTCCGTCCGGTTCCTCACTGTGGGCCTGGGAGGACGTTTCACTTGCTCAGAAGCTTCATTTGCACGTGGCTTTACGGAGCCTGGCTTCAACCTAGTGTGGCTTTTCAGGTCCAGGCTTCGCCCCGTCCAGTCAGACCTGTTCAATCTGTGTGCTCCGGAGATGAACTCCTCAAGAAGGAAATGGATGGGCTCAGCTCAGCCGGTGGGCTGGGTCCTCTGTCCAGACCCCACTCTGGTCCATCAGCTGCTGGGGAGAATGCAGGGCACGGGGTGTGAACCTGGCTGTCTAGAGGCCAAGGCGCTGGAGGCGGTTTCAGGAAGATGGTGGGTCCCGGGGTCAGAAATGAGTGCAGGGGGCACCACGTCCAGAACTCTGAACCGGATGATGGCTCTATAGGGTGGCGAGTGGCCTGTGTCTTAGAGACAGAATGTTCACAGCTTCTGGGAGGAGGAGGAAGCATTGAGGTTTAGTTACCGCTGAGGGGAGGCAGGGCTTTGGTCTGTATTGTGTGTTGAAGTGGGAGCTTTAGTGAATGGCCTCAGGCTTCATTCTTCGAAGAGGGGAGTATCAGCTCTGGTCAGACTCCAGAGGCATTTCAGCTCGCTTACCTGAATTCATTTGCTGTCTAGGCTGTGACAAAACAAACACAAACAATACACTACCACCATCACCCTCTGATTCTTCCTTCATAAGCCACTGTCTGCAGAAATACACGTTCCCCTACCATCTCCGTAATTAATCCTCTACGCGTCACATCAGAAACGTGATGTAAGATGAGCAAAGGGCATTGCTGGTGTCCCAAAGAATGTCATAGGTGTGCTATGGCCTTGCTCCCACGTTGACAGCAAGAGGAATTCCTTTTCCTCTATAAACCTCAGAGGAGTTTTTCTTTGAAGGCTTATGACCCTTAGACTCCAGAGTCAGACTGAAGTGTAGCTTCAGGAACCGGGTTCTGGGCGACTAAACGCAAATCCATTATGTTTTATTAATCCTCATGATGTCCCCCCTCCAGAAGGAAGAAGAGGCAGGGCTGTTCCCCGCACTTGTTAGAAGGCAGGGGGTCAGTACAGGGCATGAAGTTGGCCGCTGCGCCGAGGCTCATCTGAAGCCAGCAGACATGTGCGTGTCCTGACTCCTAGGCCGGGGCCCCTGCTGTTAGGCTGGTACAGGTGGCAACACGGGTGTCGGAAGGGCCAGGATGACCCGGCCGAGAGACAGGGGCCAGCGCTCCAGGCCTCCACCTCCATCTCCGCGGTGGCAATTGTGCCGTTAAATCCGCAAGGAAGTTATTTTCCAGTGGCATCTGTTTCCAGCTTGGGTGGATATCAGACCAACTTAGTTCCACTCTTAACTGGGAAACCAGTGAAAACAGGATAGAGAAGAGGGTAGGGAGAAAGGTCTGAGATGTCTGTTTTGGACAGAGAGAAGCTAGAGGGTTTGGAGGAGCACGGGAAAAGAAACAGATGAAAATACAGGATGAGCCCTGGTTGTGCAGGAGGAAACTTGTGAAGTCGGCAGCCTCAGAACCTGGGGGCGGGGCCGGGAGCGCCTGAGCGTGGGAAGCAGGTAGGGCTGTGGGAACCAGGCATCCAGCCTGGGTCACGCATAACCCGCAGTGTACTTGCCCGTGGTGGAGGCAGCAGAAAACGTAGAGTATGCACGAATCCGGACCACTCAGCACCCTGAGGGGTGCCCAAGAGTGACCCTAGATCCCTAAAGGCTTCGATGTCTCTGTTCTAGGCTCCCTCGTGTCAGTTTCTCTTGTGCCATTTTGTGTATCCTGCCTTGTAGCGGAGGGCGTGTCGAGCGTATCATCCTAATTTGTTGGCGCCTCCAAAGCACCTAGTACATCACAGGTGCACGATAACTAAGTAGATCTCCGCTGACCAAGGACTGAGGACAGTTCGTTGGGCGCCGCTCTGACGCAGGTCGGGGTGTAAGTAGGTCCCGTGGAGATGCTGCAGAGTTGAGCCAGGTCTCTGGGGTCCTCGTGTTCCCCCGGGAGAGGCGCCACCTGGGACGATACTGAGTGTTGAGTGCGTCCCCTGAACTGGGCCCCGCTAGTGAGTGCCCTCGGGGGGCAGAGAGGTGTGGTACCCACCCCCATCCCGAACGGCGGCGGCTGAAGTTCGCCCTTCTCTCCGAGATTCTGCACAGACCCGGGTTCTTGCCCCTCGGGCCCTGGGACAGCCTCACACGTCATTGTTTTGTCTGTTCTTTGTACATCCTTCAGAGTTTTCACTGGAGGGTTTCCATCCAAGTTCCCGATGCTCTGGCCAGATCGGAGGACCTCCGAGAGGAGGGATAGGCTGGCAGACTTCAGACTTGCAGGATGCTGGCCTCCTAACCGGCTTCCTGGCGAAAGTGGGTCTCGTCTCCCTGTGCCCCATAAACTAGTCGGTAAATGTCAAGTGACTACCTGGGGAAGCCCAGCTCTGCACATGGCTGAGGTCCTGGGGTCAAGGCACTCATGTTGTGCAGGTAATTAGCCCTGTTAGGGCAGAGCCGGGACTCCAGGCTTCTGGAATGTTCTCCCCCAGTCAGTGAGGGACCCTAGATTTGGGCTGTGATAAATATCAGGGCAGCTGGCTGCTTCTGAGTGAACTCTAATACTCCCATGGACTGGCTCTTCTTAAGTGGAAGTCTGCAGAGGGCAGGGTTGTATCTCTTCGGCTGGGGTAAGACCCATAGTGACCCAGTGGGTGATGCTTCCTGACCACTTAGCATGATCGAGGGGCTGGTGGAGGGCAGAGATGAAAACATCCGGTCCAGCTGTCCCTCTGCAAGCCCCAGGGCTCCGTACACCTGCCGAGTGGACCAGAACGCCTGTCCTTGTTGCCGGCCTGTCCTGACGCTCCACCCTTCGTGTGTTTTCAGGGCTTCACTTACGTTCTCCACGAAGGCGAGTGCTGTGGAACGTGCCTGCCATCGGCCTGCGAGGTGGTGACCGGCTCCCCTCGGGGAGACTCCCAGTCCTCCTGGAAGAGTGTAGGTCTGGGCCAGCGTGGGTCGGAAGGAGGGCGGGGGCCCCACCAGCCTGGGCGTCCATCTGGGGTCCAGTGCTGCCCTTGGTTTCGTCCGTGAGCCGTAAAGTAGAAGCTCACTCCCTGCCTGTCGCTTTCCCCACAGATTGTTTAACGCGGCTGTTGGTTTATCCAGATGTCAGCTGGGATTACCTTTTGCTCCCGGGGAACTAGTTCAAGTTGCCCCAGACTTCCCGTTGCGTGGATTTGGGGAGAAGCCCAGTTCCCTCCCTCTGAGTTGTGTGAACGCCTGAGGGTGGGGGTCATGTTCTCCTGTTTAACCTGTGAAGCCGAGGACCTGCTTCCCCTGATGGGTGGTGCAGGGCAGTGTCGTGGGCCTGGCACCCTGCCCCGCCACACAGGCGGCAAATTCTGCTCGTGCCACAGCGGCCCAGGCGGCGTCCTCTGACCTGTTCACCGGTTTCTGTTGGAGAGATACGTAACCCAGAGAAGCAAACGACATTTCTGTTCCCAGGGCCCCCGAGCCCCCTTCTGCAGCTCTGGCTGTAGCCCCTGACCGTGTTGGCAGCCCCCATCTCCCCACCCTTGTCTTCTCCTGTCCAGCCCCCCACACCCAGGTCCCCTCCCCTGAAACAGAGCAGGGTAGCTTCTTTTGACTTTGACTCTGGTTGTTCCTAATGCCATTTTCTGAAGCACAGAGGATCCCTCCCTGGAGTCAGTCTTAGCCCAGATGCTAGGATGCTAACAGTCCCTTTACTCTGATTGATCAGGATGAAGTGGGGGGGGGGGGCAAAGCCCTGGAATCCTCAGGGCGCCGATGCTGGGAGGGGGCGAGGTGCACCTAGGGACCTTCCCCTTCTGAGTCCTCGAGTGAGACCAAAACACACTCTGTTTAGAAGGAGGGCAAAGGGTTGCCTGTCCTGCCCTGAACGTGTTCATCTCCTACCCCGGCCCACCAGTCTCCTCCTCCTCGGTGGTGACAGACCGAGTTTCCCACAAGGGTTCCCACCTCCCTCTTGTAATTCTGGTCGCCTGTGGATTTCCCTGCTGTGTCCCTCCTCTCAGGCTTTCAACCGTTTTGCTCCCCGTCCCATCCCGGGATCAGGCTGGCTTTGCGCCTCCTCCCCAGGGCCAGGGGCTACTCCATCCTGCTTGGGGCTGACAGCTGGCCCCACCCTCCTCACCGCTCCCCCCGCCCCTGGTCTCCCATCTGCCTCCAGGGCTCCCTCAGCCCTCAGCCCCATCAGTGTTCACAGAAGAGTTTCCCTTCCCAATTCAAGTCTCCATCTTACCCACAAGACTTGCAGGTCGGCAGTGGCTCTGGGGGCACCAGCAGGTGTGGGTGGGGACAGGTCCTCTTGATGCGCCCAGAGCCTGGCGGGTAAATGATCGGGGTGGGGTGTGGCCCGCAGCGGGAAGGTTTGGTCAGGGTGAGTCAGAAGGGGGGGGTCAAGAGAGAGGCTGCAGTATGTGGCACTTTCTGCTTCTCTCCTGGAAAGAGAAGAAAGGGAACAGGGACCAAGAGACGTCGCTGGGCCTGGAGTGGGCAGGCCGGGTGCCCCCGCTTGCGTGTCTGGGAGCTGGATCACACAGACCGCGCTCACGGTCACGCGTTGTCCAGGCAGAACCTCCGCAGGGACTTTCTGAGCCATGTTCTGGACACTCAGTGGTCCTTGACTGTGGTGCCCTTGGGGAGAGGCCACCTGGGTGCAGCCTGGAAGCTCAGGGCAGATTGCAGGGCCGAGGGTCAGACAGCAGCATCCCCGGCTCTTACCTGGGACAGGCCACGCACGTGCAGCCTGGAAGCTCAGGACGGATTTCAGGGCCAAGGGTCAGACAGCAGCATCCCCGGCTCTTACCTGGGACAGGCCACGCATGTGCAGCCTGGAAGCTCAGGACGGATTTCAGGGCCGAGGGTCAGACAGCAGCATCCCCGGCTCTTACCTGGGACAGGCCACCCATGTGCAGCCTGGAAGCTCAGGGCAGATTTCAGGGCCGAGGGTCAGACAGCAGCATCCCTGGCTCTTACCGGCTCCCTGTACCAGAGGGAAGCAGCACGAGCTGGGTGCTGCGCTGAGTTTCCCTCCACATCTCCCCTCCACTGTCTCCCCATGCAGCCATTCCTGGACGCTCAGCTCCCAGCCGAGCCAAGGGTGGAGGGAGCATCCTCAGGTGTCCCCAGGTGCTTCCTCTGGTGGCTCAAGACTCTGTCTTGGGAGCACATGTGGCTCTGAGCTAGGATCTTGGTCAGGGTGACTCTGACCCAGACTCACTGAAGGACCCGGATGAGCTGTCCCTCCCTCTATGGGCCTCACCCTGTGGACAGGGCTTAGCTATTGAGCCGGGCTCACCTCCAGGACCCACACCAGCTCCTGAGGGGGCCGCCCACTCCCAGAGGGACCTTGGCCCCCTGACCAACTCGGGTGCTCCGACCACAGGTTGGCTCTCACTGGGTCTCGCCCGAGGACCCCTGCCTCATCTACGAGTGTGTCCGAGTCAAAGAGGAGGTCTTCGTGCAACAGAGGAATGTCTCCTGCCCCCAACTGAACGTCCCCACCTGCCCCTTGGGCTTCCAGCTGAGCTGTCAGACCTCGGGCTGTTGCCCCACCTGTCACTGCGGTAAGATGTGCCACCAAGCCCGCCTTCAAGCCTCTCTTTCCTCTAAGGCTCCTGAATCCTTGCCTTTTGAGCAGCTCAGGGAAATGGGGAGGATCAGATCTTTCCATCCGTTGCTAACACTTTGGGGAGAAAGCAAATAAGATGAGGAAATGGGACAATTTCCTGAAGGTCGTCTCTGTGTCAGTGCTGGTTTTGTACCTTGTCTCATGTCATCCTTATGACAATCCCATGAGGTGGGTACCGTTACACCTCCCTTTGCTCTTGTGAGTTAGTGAGTGGTAGACTTGGGATTGGACCCAGGCTTCTCTAATTCTAGAGACTCCTCAATCATTCGGCTGGAAAAGGTATTCTGACCGCCCATCCCCTGACCCCACCAACCAACCAACCAGCCAACCAGCCAACCAACAAACCAACAAACCACACAATCAACCGACCAACCAACCACATAATCAACCAACCAACCAAATAAACAAACCAACCAATCAACCAACCAACCAGTCAACCAACTAACCAACAAACCACACAATCAACCAACCAACCACATAATCAACCAACCAACCCAATAAACCAACCAAGCAACCAACTAACCCACCCACCCACCCACCCACCCACCCACCACCCAACCAACCAGCCAAACAACCAACAGCAGCAGCCACAGCAAACAACTCTCGCCACCACCTGTCCTGAGTTCTTTGTGTGATTTTATCTTGGGACTTAAAGTTTCCAGAGTAGAGTTTCTTTCTTTGACAAGCCCAGACATATTCTCCCACTCACCCCTTGGGTGTGACTCATTTAAACAAGTGCCCTCCCCTCGGGGACTCCAGGGACCTTCTCCCTGTGGGCTGGATGGTGGGGAGCAGGCAGCTGCCCTTCCTCGGCGGGCCCGGGGTCACGGTGGCCACACGGGCTCTGGCAGGAGGGCCCCCAGCACCTGGCGCTGGGCGGGGAGAAGGACCGGCAGGCGGGGTAGGGAGGCCCAGCCCGGGGGAGCGGGGTCCCCCCCAGCCGCGCCCGGCACGCTCACGCCCTGCGCCGTCTCTCCCCAGAGCCCGTGCAGGCCTGTGTGCTCAACGGCACCTTCATTGCGGTGAGCTGCTGCCTTCTCCCCCAGGGCGCCCGGGGGGCAGGGACGGGGTGCTGTGGGAAGGGTGTCCTTCTAAAGTGCAAGTGAAAGGAGCCAGGGGGGCCTGCCCCACGCACACTCTCCTTTCCTCCAGGGCTTCCCAGGCATCCCGGAGTGGCACCCCTACCTCTCCAGGGCCTGGGCCCCGCCTTCTAGCGCTCACATCCCGGCCGCAGGCACTCGAGCGGTTCTTCTGTGCACGCTGCCGTCTGCCCCCCTCCCTCTGCCTCAGCTCCCTCTCCGCCGGGAAAGCCCTCACTCTTACTGTGCCATCCTTGAAGTGGGGGTCGGGGGGCGGGAGGGAGCAGACCTCTCGGGACAGGAGGAGAATCAGGGTGATGGATCCTGGCAGCTTTGGGCAGCCGGGCCCCCATGCCTAAGGCAGACGGCTCACGGGACTGAGGGCAGTGGAGGGTCGGGGGGTCCGGGTGCCAGGAGGCCTGACCCCGGTCCCTTTGGTTCCAGCCCGGGAGGAGTCTGATGGTTGACCTGTGTACCACCTGCCTCTGCACCGTCCAGGCGGGGGTCATCTCCGGATTCAAGCTGGAGTGCAGGCAGACCACCTGCGAGGACTGCCCGCTGGTGAGAGAGGCTCGTGGGGGCCTGGGGGTGGACTGGGTACTTGTGGGACCCAAGCAATGGGACCTCACCGGGCTCTTTAAATAAAAGCTTTCGTGATTTTCTGATTATGGACATATTTGACAACGGTAAGGAAGACAATAAAAGTCACCTACCCAGAGTGCATTTTCAGATATAATTATAATTTAGTTTTGGGAATTTAAACATTTTCTTCCTGTATTTTGCAAGGCTTATGATACCATATTTACATTTCTGTATTCTTTTTTTTTTTTTTTTTTTTTTTTGCGGTACGCGGGCCTCTCACTGCTGTGGCCTCTCCCGTTGCGGAGCACAGGCTCCGGACGCGCAGGCTCAGCGGCCACGGCTCACGGGCCCAGCCGCTCCGCGGCACGTGGGATCCTCCCGGACCGGGGCACGAACCCGCATCCCCTGCATCGGCAGGCGGACTCTCAACCGCTGTGCCACCGGGGAAGCCCGTTCTGTATTCTTTTTAAGCAACATACTACTGTTCTTTGAAAACATTAAAAATTAGTCAACAAATATTTATCAGTTACTAGTTAGCCCACAATTATTTATTAGACACTCGCTATGTGCAGGGTTCTATGCAACATTCTTTGAAGGGGCTCTGCCTCAACATATACTTTTATTATTGGACATTGTGTTTTAATAGTTCACCCTGCCAGGTCACGATGACTGTGTTTGCTCAGAACGCCTCTGAGGGTGGGTTCTGGGCAGCGGAATCGTCATCTCTAGTTGGGTAGAGGAAAGCACGCACTTCCCTATTCTCATGACTCCTAGCCCCGCCTCACAGAGCTGGACCCAACGCTCAGGAGGACGCCTTGGTTTCCTCCGCAAACTGCCTTCTGCCGTCTTAGAAGATACGGTTGGTCAGATGAGTGTCTTGTGAGCCAGATGCACAGGATATAGTCATTGCTCTTTCAGATGGTGGGGCAGCGGGCGGTTCTGGGCGGGGTCGGGGAGGAACCCTTCCTCAGAGGAGCGGCCAGCGGCCAGAGGGCCAGAGGGGAGGGGCGGTGCGGGGGTCAGGGACAAGGTCAGGACACGCCGCTGGTGCGGTCAGCGCTCTTGAGGTCGGGGAGTGTCCTGCACCTGTGCCCTTCATGGCACTTGTCACTGTGTGATGCTCCAAGTAGGGGCTTAAGAGCACATTTACGGGGGGAGTGAAGGGGTCCATAGGAGACACAGCTACTTCTGATAGAAGGGCTCAAGGAGAACATTCCCGCCTCAGTTAGAAAGAAGCCAGCGAAGTATGCCTTTTTGCTTTTTTAAATTTAAAATCCCAGTTGTTTTAGGGTTTCGGATGCATGGGTGTGTGTGTGTGTGTGTGTGTGTGTGTGTGTGTGTGTGTGTGAGATAACTCCCCTACATACATCTGGGCTAGAATATGGGATGGAATGACGCTGTCTGGCGTCTTTGGCATCCCTTTAGCTGGATGTCCATGGAACTACAGTGGATGCAGGAAGAGGTCCACACTAAGCTGTCCTGAACGGGAGTGTTCTGGGGAGAGGGGGACGAGCCCACTAACTCTCTACCTGCGCCCTCTGGTGGTCAGAGGGTGGCACGGCCACTTCCTCTGCGTCCACAGAAATCCTGCTTTAGAATCCAGTCTAGACGTAGGTTTCTAAATATTTTTAAATTCGCGGCCCCTTGTGGTCTGTGTACTCCTCCTCCTGGCCTCCCAAATCCCGCTGTCTCCCCAGGGATCTCCTCCCTCTTGAGACCCCTGACATTAGCCCTGCTGTGTGTCTCTCAGCCTTTGCTGAGCTCCGCCTCAGGTGCCCCCATTCTAGCTCAGCTCACCTGGTCTTGTCACGTTCCTCTGCCAGGAAGGGCCTCCGTGTGGCCTCCTGCAGGTGGGGAGCTGTGGCGGGTCAAGTTTAGGTCGGTCTGTGTCTGTTTGAACTGCCGGTGTCAGGAGCAACTGTTAGCACCCTCAGAGGCGTGGGTCCTCTGTCTCCTTCAGGGGAGACGACGCTTATACCTAAAGGGGGCCCAGAAGCCGTTTTGTGCTGCTGGGTGGTAGAGACAAAGGAGGGCTTGAGGAAGACAGGTGACACTGACCAGGAACACTGAGAAGGCCTCCCAGAGGAGCATGACCATGGCCTGACCTTGAGCAATGACCCCCCCAGGAGGGGGCACAGGGACAGACTGGCATTTAAGCAAGAGCTAGAAAAGGGCAGCAGGGAGATAAGACTGGGGTCCTTGAGCAGCCGATGTAGTTTATGAAAAGGGCTGGGAGGGCTTCCCTGGTGGCGCAGCGGTTGGGAGTCCGCCTGCCGATGCAGGGGACGCGGGTTCGTGCCCCGGTCCGGGAAGATCCCACGTGCCGCGGAGCGGCTGGGCCCGTGAGCCGTGGCCGCTGAGCCTGCGCGTCCGGAGCCTGTGCTCCGCAGCGGGAGAGGCCACGGCGGTGAGAGGCCCGCGCGCCGCAAAAAAAAAAAAGGGCTGGGAGACACCTGTGAGGCGAGTTTGGGGGGCATCCCTGGACAGGGGGAGCAGGGCTAGTTGGCTGCTCAGACCTGAGTGAGTGAGCCGGTGGCTGGCCGGGCACCTGGCTGCTCCTGATTGGATGCTCCGGCAAAAGTCAGGTCAGCACTGCCCTGCGTGTCCTTGTGGCCGCTGTGCGGTGCGTACCCCGTCAGCGGTGGCTGGAAGCCCAGCAGGGCTCAGACAAGCCCGTCGCCAGCGCAGCTGTGTTCTTGCCTTGCGGGGTGTGTTCTCTCTGTTTAGTCCTTCCAGTGGTTTCTGCCTCTTTCCCCAGTCCCGCTGCACCTCTGAAATCATGGCCCCTCGTCTCACCTTCCACCCCTCCTCCGCCTCCTCCTGTCCCTTCTTGTCGCACAGCGCCTACCGCCTTTCCCTGTCCTTGGCTTCACCGTGCCCTCTGCCTCCCTGGGTGTGCAGTGTGCGTCCACTGCCCCATCCCTTCACTCTGCGGACCCCCTCCTCCGTTTGTCCCCCACCCCTCACTTCTCCTGTAAAGATTTTGGGCCCGTTCTTCTCCTCGGGTCTGCTGAGTGGAGGGCATTTCCTAGTCTCTTTTTCTAACACTCACTACAAAACGCCCAATCCACGCTCCCATGAAGTCGTGCGGGAGGCAAGCCTCATTTTATTTCCTCTTTCTGACTGCAACCGCTCACCTGCATTCATGCCGCTTTCCCCATCTCTTTCTTCCTCTCCCATCCACCTCGGTCCACACCCGCCAGGAATCGCGCGTTTGTGAAAACACAGTTGAAGCTCACCGCTGAAACCCTACCTGCTGGCCTCAAATGTCAGCAGTGTCCTTCTGAGTGTGTGCGTGGCCTGGGCTTTCTCTGCGGCTTCCCTGATGAGCTCAGTGGACGCTCACAGACTCCTAACCTCCCCTGCTGGTTGCGAGCTGTCGGTCGGAGTGCAGTGAGCAAGGAAGCAATGTGAGAGGACCAGGTCTTCTGTCCGGGGCTCCAAACTGACCTGCTAGAGATTCGTAGTAGAAAAACCTCAGGACCCCAAGGAATGAATCTCTAAGTGGTCATTACTGAATGTAGCAAAATGAGAAACAGAATGACACCATAGCTGGTTTTCACACCCCTACCTTCACCCCATATGAGGAGCCAGCTTGTCCCTGTTCTGGGAGCCGGCAAAGCACGGGCACTTGTTATTTGTTCTCACTGTGCCTTGCTGCAGCAGGGACCCTGATAAAGCCTTGCCTGACACAAACAAACAAACAAAAACTTTACTAGATTTAGTTCTTTTTTTTTTTTTTTTTTCCCCTGCCATGGTGGGGAGAGTTAAAAGAGCTTTAATTTTAACGCAGTGACGAGACAGCTGGCGATCACTTTTTGGTTTTGTTAACGTGGTTTGAAATACTTTGCAAAATAAAAAGTTGGTTACCCTATGCTGTCTCCCAGGTTGGGGGGGGGGGCGTTTTTGTGAAACAGTGAAATCCTTCTTCCGCGCAGCTGCTGGATTGGCAGGAATAGAGGTAGGAAAACAGTCACGACCGTGACAAGAGTCCAGCGGTGGGTGATGATTGCTTGGGTCAGGTGACGACAGAGGACCCTGGAATGACACGCCGTGGATGAGTTCAAGATGCAGTTTTTTGGCAAGATCTGGTGATGAGTGGGGCAGAGGGGCTGAGAAAACTAGAGGAGACAAGCATGACCCCCAGGTTTCTAGTCTGAGCAACTGCTTAATGAACCATTTACCATTTGGCCTACTTACGATCGGGGTCTTAGGGGGAGGGTTAAACTAAGGCTGCTTTTTCTCCTGGTTACAGGGTTACAAGGAAGAGAAGATGCAGGGCCAGTGCTGCGGGAGATGCCTGCCTATGGCTTGCACCATTCAGCTACGAGGGGGACAGCTCATGATGCTGAAGGTGGGGGCACCTTAAACTCGGGAGTCTCCCTCCCGTCACCGTCTGGCGTCCTATTTGGGGATATTTTCTTCAAGGAAGAGGGACTACGTTTGGGTCAATAATGACTTCCTTTTGTACCTGTTTCTGATTTTATAAGGGAAAGATGGATAACCTTTAGGAGGTACAGAATTTTCTCTTTGATTTGGGTATTTTGTCACTCTCTGTGACAAAAGCTGGTGTAGGGCCCCATGATTGGGAGTGAGTTGACCTTTAAGATTTTCTCCAGCCTTGATTGTCTGTGAGACTGGCCAGGCCATCAGGCTGACACAGACTCGGATCTGTGAAAGCCAGTGTGGGCTGGTGGGGCTGGCAGGTGGCACCTGGCTCACCTCTAGTTCAGTTATTGATTGGCCAGTTTCCCTTTGGTGTGTCTTAATTCTTTAAGCTGTCAAGGGGTCGGTAGAGTTTAGGGATGCCCTACATTTATGCAGCCCTATTCCCAGTTAATAAGTTGTAAAACTGGACCCCACCTCCGTTCTGGGTTCTGGGCGTGGAGACTTTGCACACACTGCCTGAGTCTTGTTCCAAGGTCCCCTACATTGTCTCAGCAACTCCAAGGCGTCAAGGTCATGGCTTGAAGGGGCTTTGTACCCCAAACACCGTCTTCAGATTTGCTCTGCCCGCCTCCCCTCTTTCCTTTCAGCGCGACGAGACTCTCCAGGATGGCTGTGACAGTCACTTCTGCAGGGTCAACAAGAGAGGCGAGTTCATCTGGGAGAGGAGGGTCACGGGCTGCCCGCCCTTCGATGGACACAAGTGTCTGGCCGAGGGGGTGAGTAGCTGGAGCTCAGGCCCTGCTTTCCTCTTGACTGTCTCCATCTTTGACTCGAAGAAGAGGGTTCTTCTGAACAGCGGTCCAGCTCTGCTGTTGGATACGTGATTCCCAGTGTCCAAGGAGAGCCCCGACCTAGTTTAAAAATCAACGAAATTACAAAATCAAAGCCCGATAGAGAGACAAAACTCTCTTAACTCTACCATGCTTTAAGAAAATACCTTCCCTTAAGGGAGACTGGATCTGTGACCCTTGCATGGGATGGTGAGAGATCAAACTGGTCTGCAGCCTCCCCTGGGAAAGATGATCCTGGTGCTCACCTGGGAGAGAATTCAGGATAATCAGAGTCATTTCAGCCTGGCCAGGTGGGGCGGTCAATCGGCTTTTGCATTTGTGATGGGGAAACCCATTCGTATCTGGCGACTTGAGCTCAGGACTGCAAGTCCAGGGGCAGGACTTGGCCTGGAGTGACTGAAAGTGTCCACTGTGTACTACTCGTGCCTAATCTGGGATTTTGCTCTTTTCTTAGGGGAAAATCATGAAAATTCCAGGCACATGCTGTGACACATGTAAGTACCTTACCAATCGCTTGTCCCTTGAAATCCATCGGGCCAAGTCCAGGGACTGTTCTTTGGAATGAACTTTCTTCTAGAAAGATATTGCAGTCACTGTGTTCAGTTCTGCAGGGAACTTCCGCCCCACCCTGCATGTCCTTGGACTGCCCCCTGCTCAAGCCCCCTTTCAAGATACCTGTACAGCAGACTCTTCCTCCTTCCTTCCAAACTCCTGACAATCACTAGCCTCTTACCTGCCTTTCCCCTCGCAGAGTCTTGGGTTGGTCATAGTCCTGTCATGGGAGAATGTCTTCTCTCTGCCACCAGAACTCCTGAAGACAGGCACCTTGATTCATGGTCTCGACAGAGCAGACATTCAACATGCCTCTAGATCTCTGGATGTCGTGCAGCTCTCCCAGAGAGAAAGGGAAGCCAGCAGGTGGCTCTGGGGTTGCAGAGAACACAGCCTTCTCGAGGACTTATGAGGCTGGTCTCAGTTTTATTAACCTCGTCTTCTTCACTCTCAGCGCCTCTTGACCTTGCAGTTGGGTTGGACTGGTTGGTCCCAGTACTTAACGGCCACAGCTTTGGAGACGGAGCTCAAGTCTGTCCATCAGACAGCATCTCACCACATGTTCTTGTGTTCTTGTTTCCGTGAGCACAAGTGCCTTTCAGAATCCCAGTGTTAGTGCAGTGTTCTCTGAATGTAGAATTACTTGCCTGGACTAATATTCTTTGTCTTTTAGTTTAGTTAGTTTTTGGGTTCACGGGCCCATTTCCCATGTTTATTTTTGGGTAGAGAAAGGAAGAGTAAAAACGCGAATATCTTCAGTGTTCAGTCATTCGTTCTTTTCTTGATGGCTTGCTCTGACAGTGCCTGTAGTTGCTGTAACCAAATCGCAGATTGCGGAAACACACCCCGAAAGCATCTTTTTCTACGGTTCTCGTCTGCGTGGTTGGAGAATGTGATCAGGAAACCATCAGAGGAGACGCATTCTCTCTAGGCCCGCTGCACGTGGAATTGGGCTGAGGCTGTTATCTTCAAAACTAGCAGCGAGGCAAAAAGGGGCTTGTGTTGCTCTGTGCTTTCAAGAGGTGGGGACCTTCCAGAAGGAAAAGAAGCCAGGTTCAGGGATTTAAATCTACAGCAAAAGAATATCGTGTGTTGGCCTCAATATGTTTCCCTTATTCACCCTCTTAATGTGATTGGCAGGCTTTCACTTTAAAATGACATTATTTGGGGCTTCCCTGGTGGCGCGGTGGTTGGGAGTCCGCCTGCCGATGCAGGGGACGCGGGTTCGTGCCCCGGTCCGGGAAGATCCCACGTGCCGCGGAGCGGCTGGGCCCGTGAGCCACGGCCGCTGAGCCTGCGCGTCCGGAGCCTGTGCTCCGCAATGGGAGAGGCCACAGCAGTGAGAGGCCTGCGTACCGCAAAAAAAAAGAAAAGAAAAAAAAATGACATTATTTGGGAGTTGGGAGTCCAAATTTTAGGTAGTTAAAGTTGATTTAGATTTGGAGCAATCCAGGAATGGAAAACTCCCAGTGTTTGGATGGGGAGTAATGAGCTGGCATTAAATCTTAGATTATCAGTGGGCCAAGTAGAGGTTCAGATTTGAATGCTTTTAACCCCTGTACATAAGGAGACCCATGCTAGCGACCCAGAGATAGCTATACCCAAAGGGAAGATTCCATAAGGGCTCCTAGGATCAGCTCCCACAGAGACCATGACATTTGCAGGGATGGATAGATATTAATTGTATTTATTAGCTACCTCATTGACCATTAGCTTCTGGATATTGTTATAAGCGCAGGAGGATTGCTCTGGTCATTACAGTTTTTATTTTATTTTATTTTATTTTTAACATCTTTATTGGAATGCAGTTGCTTTACAATGTTGTGTTAGTTTCTGCTGTATAACAAAGTGAATCAGCTATATGTATACATATATCCCCATATCCGCTCCCTCTTGGGTCTCCCTCCCACCCTCCACATCCCACGCCTCTAAGTGGTCACAAAGCACCGAGCTGATCTCCCTGTGCTATGCGGCTGCTTCCCACTAGCTATCTGTTTTACATTTGGTAGTGTATATATGTCAACATTACTCTCTCACTTCATCCCAGCTTACCCTTCCCCCTCCCCGTGTCCTCAAGTCCATTCTCTACGTCTGTATCTTTATTCCTGTCCTGCCCCTGTGTTCATCAGAACCTTTTTTCTTTTTTTAAGATTCTATATATACATATATGTGTTAGCGTATGGTATTTGTTTTTCTCTTTCTGACTTACTTCACTCTGTATGACAGACTCTAGGTCCATCCACCTCATTACAAATAACTCAATTTTGTTTATTTTTATGGCTGAGTAATATTCCATTGTATATATGTGCCACATCTTCTTTATCCATTCATCTGTCGATGGACACTTCGGTTGCTTCCATGTCCTGGCTATTGTAAATAGTGCTGCAGTGAACATTGTGGTACTTGATTCTTTTTGAATTATGGTTTTCTCAGGGTATATGCCCAGTAGTGGGATTGCTGGGTCATATGGTAGTTTTATTTTTACTTTCTTTTTTTTTTTTTTTTTTTGTGATATGCGGGCCTCTCACTGTTGTGGCCTCTCCCGTTGCGAAGCACAGGCTCCGGACGCGCAGGCTCAGCGGCCGTGGCTCACGGGCCCAGCCGCTCCGCGGCATGTGGGATCTTCCCGGACCGGGGCACGAACCCGTGTCCCCTGCATCGGCAGGCGGATTCTCAACCACTGCGCCACCAGGGAAGCCCTATTTTTACTTTCTTAAGGAACCTCCATACTGTTCTCCATAGCAGCTGTATCAATTTACATTCCCACCAACAGTGCAAGAGGGTTCCCTTTTCTCCACACACTCTCCAGCATTTGTTGTTGTAGATTTTCTGCTGATGCCCATTCTAACAAGTGTGAGGTGATACCTCATTGTAGTTTTAATTTTCATTTCTCTAATAATTAGTGATGTTGAGCAGCTTTTCATGTGCTTCTTGGCCATCTGTATATCTTCTTTGGTGAAATGTCTATTTAGGTCTTCTGCCCATTTTTGGATTGAGTTGTTTATTTTTTTGATATTGAGCTGCATGAACTGCTTGTAAATTTTGGAGATTAATCCTTTGTCAGTTGCTTCGTTTGCAAATATTTTCTCCCATTCTGAGAGTTGTCTTTTTGTCTTGTTTATGGTTTCCTTTGTTGTGCAAAAGCTTTTACGTTTCATTAGGTCCCATTTGTTTATTTTTGTTTTTATTTCCATTTCTCTAGAAGGTGGGTCAGAAAGGATCTTGCTGTGATTGATGTCATAGAGTGTTCTGCTTATGCTTTCTTCTAAGCGTTTTATAGTGTCTGGCCTTACATTTAGGTGTTTAATCCATTTTGTGTTTATTTTTGTGTGTGGTGTTAGGAAGTGTTCTAATTTCATTCTTTTACATGTAGCTGTCCAGTTTTCCCAGCACCACTTATTGAAGAGAGGCTGTCTTTTCTCCGTTGTATATTCTTTCCTCCTTTATCAAAGATAAGGTGACCATGTGTGCGTGGGTTTATCTCTGGGCTTTCTATTCTGTTCCATCGATCTATATTTTTGTTTTTGTGCCAGTACCATACTGTCTTGATTACTGTAGCTTTGTACTACAGTCTGAAGTCCAGGAGCCTGATTCCTCCAGCTCCGTTTTTCTTTCTCAAGATTGCTTTGGCTATTCAGGGTCTTTTGTGTTTCCATACAAATTGTGAAATTTTTTGTTCTAGTTCTGTGAAAAAGGCTATTGGTAGGTTGATAGGGATTGCATTGAATCTGTAGATTGCTTTGGGTAGTAGAGTCATTTTCACAATATTGATTCTTCCAATCCAAGAACATGGTATATCTCTCCATCTGTTTGTATCGTCTTTAATTTCTTTCATCAGTGTCTTATAGATTTCTGCGTACAGGTCTTTTGTCTCCTTAGGTAGGTTTATTCCTAGGTATTTTATTCTTTTTGTTGCAATGGTAAATGGGAGTGTTACCTTAATTTCTCTTTCAGATTTTTCATCATTAATGTATAGGAATGCAAACCCTATTGTGTAGGGTTTGTGTATGGCCTTTATTGTGTTGAGGTAGGTTCCCTCTATGCCCACTTTCTGGAGAGTTTTTATCATAATTGTGTGTTGAATTTTGTCTAAAGCTTTTTCTGCATCTATTGAGATTATCATATGGTTTTTATCCTTCGATTTGTTAATATGGTGCATCACATTGATTGATTTGTGTATATTGAAGAATCCTTGCATTCCTGGGATAAACCCTGCTTGGTCATGGTGTATGATCCTTTTAATATGCTGTTGGATTTTGTTTGTTAGTATTTTGTTGAGGATTTTTGCATCTATATTCATCAGTGATATTGGCCTGTAGTTTCCTTTTTTTGTGATATCTTTGTCTGGTTTTGGTATCAGGGTGATGGTGGCCTCATAGAATGAGTTTGGGAGTGTTCCTCCCTCTGCTATATTTTGGAAGAGTTTGAGAAGGATAGGTGTTAGGTCTTCTCTACGTGTTTGATAGAATTCGCCTGTGAAGCCATCTGGTCCTGGGCTTTTGTTTGTTGAAAGATTTTTAATCACAGTTTCAATTTCAGTGCTTGTGATTGGTCTGTTTATATTTTCTGTTTCTTCCTGGTTCAGTGTTGGAAGGTTGTGCTTTTCTAAGAATTTGTCCATTTCTTCCAGGTTGTCCAGGTTTATTGGCGTATAGTTGCTTGTAGTAGTCTCTCATGATCCTTTGTATTTCTGCAGTGTCAGTTGTTACTTCTCCTTTTTCATTTCTAATTCTGTTGATTTGGGTCTTCTCCCTTTTCTTCTTGATGAGTCTGGCTAATAATTTATCAGTTTTATTTATCTTCTCAAAGAACCAGCTTTTAGTTTTATTGATCTTTGCTATTGTTTCCTTCATTTCTTTTTCATTTATTTTTGATCTGATTTTTTTTTTTTTTTTTTTTTTTGGCTGCGTTGGGTCTTCGTTGCTGTGTGCAGGCTTTCTCTAGTTGTGGCGAGCAGGGACTACTCTTCATTGCGGTGCACAGGCTTCTCATTGCAGTGGCTTCTCTTGTTATGGAGCACAGGCTCTAGGTGCACGGGCTTCAGTAGTTGTGGCGCATGGGTTTAGTTGCTCCGTGGCATGCAGGATCTTCCCAGACCAGGGCTTGAACCCGTGTCCCCTGCATTGGCAGGTGGATTCTTAACCACTGTGCCACCAGGGAAGCCCTCTGATCAGATTTTTATGCTCTTTCCTTCAGCTAACTTTGCGGGGGTGGGGGGTTGTTCCTCTTTCTCTAATTGCTTTAGGTGTAAGGTTAGGTTGTTTATTTGAGTTGTTTCTTGTTTCTTGAGGTAGGATTGTATTGCTCTAAACTTCCCTCTTAGAACTGCTTTTGATGCATCCCATAGGTTTTGGGTCACCGTGTTTTCATTGTCATTTGTTTCTAGGTATTTTTTGATTTCCTCTTTGATTTCTTCAGTGATCTCTTGGTTATATAATAATGTATTATTTAGCCTCCATGTGTTTGTATTTTTTACAGTTTTTTTTTTTTCCTGTGATTGGCATCTAGTCTCATAGTGTTGTGGTCGGAAAAGATACTTGATATGATTTCAATTTTCTTAAATTTACCAAGGCTTGATTTGTGACTCAAGATATGATCTATCCTGGAGAATGTTCCATGAGCACTTGAGAAGAAAGTGTATTCTGTTGTTTTTGGATGGAATGTCCTATAAATATCAATTAAGTCCATCTTGTTTAATGTATTTAAAGCTTGTGTTTCCTTATTTATTCATTATGGTTTTTAGAGTCTACAATTACATAAAAGTATTATGGTTTTTAGAGTCTACAATTACATAAAAGTAAGTCCTATCCATTGACATCACCAAAGCACAGTGAATCTAGGCCCCTCCTGCAATTGAAATTGTGCCATTAAGTGAGTGAAACCCAGCGATAACTATCTGACTATGAAGGGCCAGGAGAAGCTGAGGGGAACCAGGACCTCTGACTTGCCCTCCCCATGGCTGGCTTTGGTGATCCATTTACTGTGAAATTGACCTATTTCCAGTAAATGAGGGAACTGGGCTGGAGAGTGTTGTATGGAAGAGCAGGTCTCATCTCTCACCTGTCCTGTAGGTGATGAGCCCGAGTGCAAGGACATCACTGCCAAGCTGCAGTACGTCAAAGTGGGAGACTGTCTGTCTGAAGAGCAAGTGGACATTCACTACTGCCAGGTAAGGGGTCCTCGGTTGGAAGGGGCAAGTTCTTTGTTTGGACACGTCTCTTTAGCTACAGAGTTGAAGGATCTGGGAAATTCACCGGGGGGAGAAGTGGAAGGAACTGGGAGCCTTTAAAACTTATTTATTTATTTTTTGGCGGCGTTGGGTCTTCGTTGCTGTGCGCGGGCTTTCTCTAGTTGCGGCGAGCGGGAGCTACTGTTCGTTGCGGTGCGCGGGCTTCTCACTGCGGTGGCTTCTCGTGTTGCAGAGCACAGGCTCTAGGCGCACGGGCTTCAGTGCGGGCTCAGTAGTTGTGGCTCGCGGGCTCTAGAGCACAGGCTCAGTAGTGTGGTGCACGGGCTTAGCTGCTCCGCGGCATGTGGGATCTTCCCGGACCAGGGCTCGAACCTGTGTCCCCTGCATTGGCAGGTGGACTCTTAACCACTGTGCCACCAGGGAAGTCCCTAAAATTTTTTTTATAAAGCCAATGTTTTATTGAAGTAAATGGGAACTTTTGACCCTTGAAGAAAAAAACTGAGCAATGATTCCACACGTCCTTTGCAGAGAATGGAGAGTTACTTAATGGAAGATGGGAGCTATGTTTCCTGAAGGTCAATCACACAGGCATAGAAATTGCAGCGAGAGGGCTTGGGTGTGACAGTTCCATTAGGACAGACCTTTCAGAGCCCCCAAGAGCTACTTTTACACATTGTTTGGCTGTCCTGTGTTTCTCGGGGCAAGGCCGGACCTTCTTGATTGGAGGAGGGCAGGTGGAGGAAGTGGGCTGCCCCAGAGCCCTCCCCACCCCGGGACTCTCCACCGCCCGCAACGGCCGCCTCTCTCTGCCCCGCCGTAGGGAAGATGCACCAGCAAAGCCCTGTACTCCATCGACACGGAGGACGTGCAGGACCAGTGCACCTGCTGCGTGCCCACACGCACAGAGCCCATGCAGGTGCCCCTGCGCTGCGCCAACGGCTCCGTCATCCACCACGTGGTCCTCAACGCCATGCAGTGCAAGTGCTCCCCCAGGAAATGCCACCAGTGAGGAGCTGCACGCGTCACCACCGCTTGGCAACCCCTGCTCGGCGCATGCGTGCTCCGCCCCCGGGCTCGCCCGGGCCCACAATAAAGGCCAATCTGTTGTCTTGCCAAAGGCTCATGGTTCATCTAGGCTGAGATGGCTGTTGTAGGCTGGGCTGGTGCTGAAGCGGGTGGGGGGTAGGGGAGCCCAGGCTCCATCTGGAAACACTTGGCCCCGGGGTCTGCGGGAGGCACCACCCACGTCGGGGAGATAGTGGCATTTCAGCCTCCGCGGGGAGGGAAGGGGAAAGTGAGCGCCAGGCCTCCTCGGAAACAGCCCAGTGGCTGAAGGAGAAGGGATTCGCTCTGGAACACTGGGGTCTCCAGTCTCTGAGTCCAGGGGCTTCTGGGCAGAGCAGAGGGGTGCCCTGGAGCCGGGCTCCTGCCAGGCTCTGGCCAGTGTGTCTGACTTGATGGGGAAGGAGCCCCAGTGGGTGTGCAAGGGGTTCTCTGAGCCCTCGGCTGAGCCGGTGCCTGTGTCCCTCAGTGGCCCCCGTGGGAGGGTGAGAGGTCGGGGGCCGGGGGGCTGGAATTGCCATGCTGGGCACGTGTGGAAACGTGGTCCCTCGCAGCACACGCGTGGCCGTGGCCGTGGCCGGGGACCCCCAGACTCGGGGGCGGCCCAGGTTCCACCCGTGGCCTTCGCCGGACTGTGTGGCCTCAGCAAGCCCCTTAGCGGTTTTTGGACTTAGTTTCCTCCACTGGAACCAGGAACGTCAGTCTCACTCACTCGGTCGGGAGGGTCAAATAAGCCAGAAAGTCCGGGAGTAACTATGAATTGATCTATAATCATGGAAAAAGCAACCAGAAGAAAAATGGGGAAATCAAGGTTCAGAGGGGCGCCCTAAGTGTCCCTGCCGTCAGCGGCGGAGCACTGAAGATTTCCTTTGTTCTGAGGGGTGAGGGAGCTGAGTTCCTCTCGGGCTGGATGCTGGAGGCCAAGGCCTTGCCTGCTCCAGGATCCTTTAGTGGACAGAAGAGGTGTAGGTAACGCCAGACTTCACCGGGTCCCCAGATCACTAACCGGTGCTGTCACTCTCAAGGAGACATCATCCTTTCTTAGACTTTTATGAAAAACGCTTACATGTATATGCTGGCAAGACGGCAGAGACCCTAGGTGGGGAGAGCACATCCATGAGAATGAAGCAACCGTCCTGTGGCTCCGAGACAGGAATTTGATGGAGGATTGACTTTCATGCCAGATCCTTCTAACCCAGGAGAGACTCAACTCATTGGACGTACTGGACGATGGCGCTGGAAAGGATTTAGACATTATCTCATCCACTGCCCTCTCCTGCCCCTTTGCAGAGGATGAAAGCAGCTCAGAGAACTTGAGTGACTTGCCAAAGGCCACACAGCTGCTGGGTGGCAGGGCCGGGTTCAGAACCCAAGTACCTGGACACCTGGGCAAGAACTCCCGAGCTGGTCCATCGGAGCTGCACGTCCCTGGTGCTGACAGATTCGGTCCTGTCCTCACAGGAACCAGTGACGGCTGCATTTCTAGGTCTTTCTGCTTCTGTCACTGCCGGGGAAGAACCTCCAGGGAAGATCCATTAAAGGCAAATGGCATGGGTTGTGTTGAGTCGTTTTGGTGGGGAGTTTAGCTGGGTAGAGGGAGGGAAGAATGGATAGAAGTTTTATGTAACTGCTCAGTAATTCAAAGGCTGTCATCCTGCATCCATCACCCCGCCTCCAACTTTGAGTGCCTCTATGGTCTCTGTAGGAAACCAGATCCAGGGCCAGAGAATTACCTGTCTCTCTTCTGACTGATCGCCTAGGACGAGGTGCCATTGGAGGCATTGGCCACAGAGAAACCCAGCAGGCAGTCTCCCTCTTCAGCAGAAGGTGTCAATTTTCCAGCTGCCTCCATAGCCTGAGTTCTCCTCATATTTACTGATAGGACAGTTCACTACCAAGAAAAAAGCTGAGTCAGAAAAATTGCATATTTTGATTTTTTTTTTTTTTTTTTTTTTTTTTTTTGGTGATACGCGGGCCTCTCACTGTTGTGGCCTCTCCCGTTGCGAAGCACAGGCTCCGGACGCGCAGGCTCAGCGGCCACGGCTCATGGGCCCAGCCACTCCGCGGCACGTGGGATCTTCCCGGACTGGGGCACGAACCCGTGTCCCCCGCATCGGCGGGCGGATTCTCAACCACTGCGCCACCAGGGAAGCCCCGCATATTTTGATTTAAACAAATGCAGGAAGTAGGGTCAAAAGGAGAAACTGGTAGTGGGGGTATGAACCAGGAGCTGCCCCCATCCTGCATGTGTCCCAGGGCGGGTCTGCCTCTGGTCTCAGGCACTCTCTTTTTTGTCACCCTTAGGCCAGATGGGACAACCCCCAAAGTCAGAGTCTTAGGGGGAGTCTCAAGGGAGGAGTATGCAGGGACCAAGGGACTAAAAAAGTGCTGGAGGGAGAGAAGAGAGGGAATGGATAAGGAACCACCATGGTGGAAAGGTTTCCAATCCTCTTGGCATTGAAAACGCATAGAGAAGGGTTCCCAGAAGTGCATGGAGAAGGGCGTTGCCTCAAGCAGCCAGGAACCAAGTGTTAGAGCACAGACTCTGGAGCAGGCAGAGTCCTCAGAGGCACGGTGCGTCACCGTTTACACCGTTTACACCGCAGTCTCCTAATCTGTGAAATGGGTACGCAGGCAGTAATTACCTCATAGATCTGTTACGAGAATTAGGTAATTCCTCTGGGGAAGGCTCTGAGAAGGATGCTGAGGGGGAGGAAGTCCACGCCCACACCAGCCATGGTTGCTCCTGGTGCCCGTGCAGCCCAGGCACTGGTTTTGGTTTTCCTTGTGCTCGGCCCCTGACTCCCCTTTACTGCCTCAGTTTCCTCATCTATAAAGTGGGGAGGGGAGCAATCTCCACCAGCCCACCTTATCAGCATAGGAGATAGGAAAGTCCGTGGTCATTCAGAGCCTACTTGACATATAATGTTAACATAATACCTTTTCATTTTCAGGGTCCCTGGAATTAAACGCACTTGTTTCGCTTGGGGGCGTCTTGGAATTGTAGATTCCATCATCCGGAATATGGCCCTCTGGAGGTCTTCTCTTCCATCCCCCCCCCCCCCCCCCCATGGCTAGGTATCAAAGCCATTCCAGAGAGATGGAACTCCTCTTTTTCCTGGGATGGAGCTTCCACCATCTACCTCCTCCACTGGTCCCAGCGTCTCCCTAGGAAGCTTTGCTAAAACCTGCCCCTCCCCCTTGCCTCTTGCAGCCCCTCTTCCTGTCCCCGGGGCACGATTCCTCCACTCCTGCGCCCTTTAGTCTAGAGAAAGATGGGGACAGCTGGTGGCGGGTAGAGTGCAGGCAGGTGTGCGGGGGAGCCTCCCACCCCTACCCCGGCGATCAGGGCCAGGGCGGCGGGAAGCAGGCTTCCCGGGCGGGATTGGAAGCTAATCAGCCAGACTGTTCACGAGGTAATCCGGCTGAATGCTCACACCCGAACGAGGTTAGCAGCAAAGCTCCCCGGGTGGGGAGAGCAGCGATCTTACTGTCTCGCCCCCCAGCGTCATTAACCGGAGCGTGTCCCGGACTCCACCCGCCCACGGGAACGCGCTCCTTTCTCCACGTGGCGCGACGAGCGCCGGTGCGCCTAGGGTGCCGTTCCGGGGAGGCCTGGTAGCCGCTGGCGAGGGATGGGGGAGGAGGCTGCGGCAGCAGGCTGGGGCGGGCACGTCCAGGCGGAGCTGAGCCGCGATGGAATTAGTCCCGCGACTGAATAAGCCAGTGCAGACGCCAGAGCAGCCCCAGCAGAGAGGGGCAGTCCCCGTTTCCTGCCCTGCGCGCCCGCACCATGGCCACGCCCGGGCTGAGCGGTGAGTCCCCCCTGCCGGGGACCCTGGTCCTGACACGTTGTAGAAGGCAGAGGGGCTGGGAGTGAAGGACATGGCATCTTACCCCTCGGGATTCGTGACCCCAAGTGAACCTGGAATGGTGGTTCCAGAGCTGATCCTTTTCTCCCAGGATTGGGAAGGTGAGGGATGCCTGAGCGCTTTCCTGACACTCATTTCCAATCAAGGAGAGAAGAGGTAGGACAAGAGGCAGAAGACTCTGGTGCAGTGGCTTTTTGGTGGGGAATTACCAATTCCTATCTCTTTATCTTCTTGTTAAGTCGGGGCGGGGGGCGGGTGTTCAGTTTAGTGCATCTGAATGATGAGCAAACACCCAGGGTGTGAGTCAGAAACAATCTGCTGAGGACAGAGCTTCAGATTCACCCCCTGCAGTCGGACTTTGGCATTCCTGGAGCAGCTTCACAGTTTCAGGAAGCCTCCTCCAGCCCTTATCCAAACCCACCCCCAGGAGGGACATTTCCACCTCGGGGCGCAGGGAGACACAGATTTGACTTTCCTGGGGACTTTTTTTTTTAGAGGAAAAGCAAATTGAGGTGGCGTTTAGGGGAGCAGGACGTGATCCCGCTGCACCTCCACACGATACTGAGGAGAAAGACGTGTTTGGCAGGGTTGACCTCGCTTGGAGAGGGATTTTGTTTCTGGTGGTTCGTGGGAGAGGCGTGGAGTGGCGGGGGCAGGGTACCCACTTCGCTGGCACAAACAGTGGGCAGAAGGGACCGGAAGGTGGGCGTCAGCCAGTCCTGAGACTCTGTGAGCAGGTGTGGAGAGACACCCCGGGACCATGTGGATGCTGGTCCAGGAGAGACGTTCCCACCGAGCAAGGCTGGGTCTCGGCCCGAAGGCAGGTGACAGGTGAGGGAAGATCTTAGACAAGGGAGGGCGCTTCTGGAGGGTGACGGAACTCCATCCGGGTCCCTGCACTTGCCTGGGCTTTGCGCTTGGGACCGGACATTAGAGCCCTGCCTCAGCTGCTGCGTGTCCAGGGCCCAGTCTCCCCCCCACTGTGTCCTGTCAGGGCACCTGCATCGCTGTCTGGGGTGCCTCTACGTGGGGCCTGGGCCTCTTTGCTGGCTGATGGAGGAAGCTGTGTGGGGAATGGGCATGGGTTCCAAACACCAGCCTCAGGTTCTGTCCAGCTTCTCTCTGCCCCTTCCCTGCCCTCTTCCACTACAGGGCACAGCTAGGGGGCCGGAGGCACTGGGGACTAAAGTGGAGCTTGTCTTTCATTTTCTTTAATGAGGACCTGCCTGATTCCTAGAGCACACAGAGAACAGAAACTTGACCACTAGAGATGAGAATCTTGCCTCTAGCTATAAAGTAGAATCGGTCTCTATTTGTATGCAGGTGCTTGGGGAGGAGGAGTTTAAACAGAGATTGCATTCAAGGAAAGAACCAGCCATGTGGACACCTGGAGAATGATCTAGCAAAGGCAGTAGTGGCGAAAGACCCCACGGCAGCAACGTGCTTGGGCTGTCCAAAAAATAGGGGGGAAGCCCAGTGCCTGTAGGGAGAGGGAGAGGGTGAGAGTGAACAGATCACGAGGAGTCTTGGGACTCAGGCCCTACGTTTTTGACTTTTCAAAGAGAAAGGGAAGAGTAACATTCATCAAGCATCGCCTGTATACCAGACACCGTGCTTTGCTTCCCCCCAAACCTGGGGGTCAGTGTTAAGTCCATTTCATTGACAAGGAACCTGAGGTTCAGAGAGGTTAAGAAATATGTCTGTTACGTTGTGTTAACTGCCGAATCATTAGAGAAGGATAAAGTTGGAATTCAAATTCATTTCCCCACCACCTCACCTTCTTGCTTTTGTTCTGTTCTTAAGAAGCCACTGGAAGGGAGTGTAGATACCAACAAGGAGGGGTGGGAGAGAAATGTGGGTGGAACTGGGGCTTTTAGGGAGACACTAATTTTGCAAGGCTGGTAGGTGATGGCTGAGGTCATAATCCAGGCAAGGCTTGCCTTGACACGACTTCCAATCTGGAATCATCACGGTTAGTTTACTTAGTGGGATCAAGCCCAGGAAGGCAGGTTGTCACTCTGAAGGCAATGTGCCACTGGGCTCTCCACCGGGGCCATGACTTAATGGGCACGGGTTATCTGAGTTCCGCATCTGTGGTTCACAGGCACGTGGGAGAGACTGACCCACTGCGGGCAGAGGACTTGCCCAGTGTCTGACGTGCTCTAGCAAACCTGGCTCACGATCATTTCAATGGATCTGCACACCACGCGCCTGTGCTTTGCAGCTCACATCGGTTCCGAGCCCACCTGCCAAGCCAGATACTGTACACAGTGCTGGAGCTGCAAGGGCACACAGTGGCCTGTCGGGATTCTTGGTGCCCTAATTTGTCCCTAGTAGTGTAGCAACCACGTCCACTGTTGTGGGACATGAGAAGGAGGAACCAGGATCAAACCTGGCCTTGTTTAGACCAAACCGAAGAAATGAGCCCTGTCCATACTTCAGGTATCTCAAGATGTACTAGAGGTCTTTCTTAGGCCCCTACTGACAGCCCTGCCCTTCCTCCAGAAACTCTAAGGAAATAATTTATAAGTCGGTCTGGCTGACAGCTCTCCAGCTAGGTTAACTTGTGCTGAAATTACGAAAGGATGGCAATTCTCACAAGGAGCCAGGGCCAGATCCTCTCTCTGTGTAGCAAACACAGGTATAAGGCACCCTGGCATCTTCTGACTGGTTCACTGACCAAGGGATAATTCCCACTTTCCACCCTATTGTTCATCATTAACGAATTAAAATAGTTTAAAAATTAAAAAGTAGTGATACAAGCCCATTGTGAAAAAAATTACATGCAAATAAATAAAATACCTGTTTTTAATATTTTGGTAATTATTCTTCACTCTAACTCCTTTGTTTTGTTTTTTTTTTTTTTTGCGGTACGCGGGCCTCTCACTGTTGTGGCCTCTCCCGTTGAGGAGCACAGGCTCCGGACGCGCAGGCTCAGTGGCCACGGCTCACGGGCCCAGCCGCTCCGCGGCATGTGGGATCTTCCTGGACCGGGGCATGAACCCGTGTCCCCTGCATCGGCAGGCGGACCCCCAACCACTGCGCCACCAGGGAAGCCCCCGAACTCCTTTTTAATCCATTTTTATTCTTGCCTATATCAGTAACTATTTCTATTTCTTATTTATTAATCTTCAAACAAATTACAAGAAAGGAAAACCTAGATGCAATAAAACTTAAATCAAGGATAAATTAGCAAATGCCAAATAATGAAAGATTAGTAACATATTTTAGCACCAAAATCTAGAGAAGAATAGGTCCCGTAATTGAGTGAAAACTTAACCTACGAGCCTCCTGACAGGCAGAACAGAAAAGAGATAGTAAGTTATGTGGGTCTCATTTTGCCTAAGAAGAGGAGACTAGTTCATCAACATTATAGTTTAAGAAGAATGGCACAGTGGTATTTGTGTGACATATAAGACAGTGCCTAGCATAATGGGCTGTAGTTTCATTAATAGCTTTTCAGAAAGAGTATTATTTTTCATGTGGGCATTTATTATATTATTTCTGATTTTTTTTTTTAAAGAGTTGTTTCTGTTTTACTCTTTTCTGGTCCATTCTATTGAAAAAAAATGCTGTTTTCAAACCATTAGATAACCAACTATTGGGTTAAACCTCTAACTTGAAAAGTTGTGGCTTACAGCAGATAGAAAGCTTAGAGGCTCATAGTCCATTTTGACCAATGGCTCACAATCTCTTTTCCTCGCCTGCGTGAGAAAGTGATGCACTCTTCCATCAGGTGCAATACTTTTAATTTATTTATTTATATTTATTTTGGCTGCACTGGATCTCAGTTGTGGCACGTGGACTTCTTCGTTGTGGAACGCAGGGTCTAGTTCGCCGGCCAGGGGTCGAACCCGGGCCCCCTGCATTGGGAACTTGGAGTCTTACCCACTGGAGCACCAGGAAGTCCCAGGAGTAATCCAAGTTTCTATCTGTTATCATTTCCCTTCATTGTGAAGAACATGCTTTAGCATTTTTTTAAAAATTTACTTTAGGGCTTCCCTGGTGGCGCAGTGGTTGAGAGTCTGCCTGCCGATGCAGGGGACACGGGTTCGTGCCCCGGTCCGGGAGGATCCCACATGCCGTGGAGCGGCTGGGCCCGTGAGCCATGGCCGCCGAGCCTGCGCGTCCGGAGCCTGTGCTCCGCAATGGGAGAGGCCACGGCAGTGAGAGGCCCGCGTACCACAAAAAAAAAAAGAAAAAAGAAAAAATTTACTTTATATTGGAGTATAATTGATTTACTCCAAATTTTATTTTATATTGGAATATAATTGAGTATAATGTTGTATTATACTGTATGTATTATACAGTTTAATGACAAAGCATTAAACTGTATAATACTGCTGACAAATCCTCTCAACTTCTTTACCCACCCAAAACTCCAGAATTCCATACCACAAAGCACGGAAGAAATCATTGACCAGAAATCCCTCTCGGCTCATCCTTTTCAGCGTCTCAATATTTTATCCACCCTCTCCTCGAGCACCTACTATGTGCCAGGCTGCAGTAAGGATCAAAGGTGATATCCAGCCCCTACCTTTGAGAATCTCCCCCTTGCATGGGGTGCACATGTGTGAGGGGGCTGTGTGTCCAGTCTGTCACGTTGGGGGAAGTTTGAGCGAGGCTGTGAAGTACAGGGATTTGACGGGGACGGTATCTCCCTGGGCTGAGTTACTGCACTGGTGAGTGGAGTTATCTATTACCGTCCACGTTCATGAAGGGCACTGTATTAGGGTAATGCTCTGCTCTATTTATTATTATTCACATGTATAACGGAGGGCGCTCTATTAAGGTAATGCTCAGATAATGCGCTAACGAATAGACTAAAACAGAAGGCGTAAAACACAACGAGACTTTACTTCTTGTTAAAGTGATAGGGCGGGGTGGGTAAACAAGTTGGTGGGGTGACTCTTTTCCAGAAAGCTTTTCAGGGGCCTGGGGTGATGGAGGCTCCTCCAGCTTCAACTATGACTTCCGAGGTGGCCCTGAGAATCGCCCTTCTGGTTATCTGAGCCGGGGAGGGGGCGTGGAGGAGCACGCAGAAGCGGGCCTGGAGGGTTTCTATGGGCCAGGCCTAGAAATAGCACATATCACTCTTCTCACATTCCTCTGGCTGGAATTCAGTCCCGTGGCCACATCTAGTTACCAGGGAGGGAGGCTAGGAAATATGGTCTAGCTGTGTGTTCAGGGAGAAGAGGAGGACATGGATTTTGGTAAGCAGCGTGTAGTCTCTGTCATAGGGGCCTATCAAAAATGGTAAGTTTGGGGCTTCCCTGGTGGCGCAGTGGTTGGGAGTCCGCCTGCCAATGCAGGGGACGTGGGTTCGTGCCCCGGTCCGGGAGGATCCCACATGCCGCAGAGCGGCTGGGCCCGTGAGCCACGGCCGCTGGGCCTGCGCTTCCGGAGCCTGTGCTCCGCAGCCGGAGGGGCCACAACAGTGAGAGGCCCGCGTACCGCAAAAAAAAAAAAAAAAAAAAAAAAAGGTAAGTTTGGTGTGGTATAATCACACTTACTATACTGTATTAAAGTTACAGATTTAGGCATTTGTCTCCCCAAGTAGGCTCTGAGATCTTCACGTTTCAGCAACCAGGACAGGACAGGGTATGTGGTGAATGCTTATTAAATGGTTTGTGAATGCATGAATGAATGAATGAATGAATGCATGCATGCATGCATGAATGGTGAGCTGCTGTGACAGTAGGTGACCAACAGATTCTGCTGCTTCTTTATTATCTTTTTTAAAAATTGAAGTATAGTTGATTTGCAATGTTGTGTTAGATACAGGTGTACAGCACAGTGATTCAGGTATACATATATATACATATTCTTTTTTGTATTCTTTTCCATTATGGTTTATCACAGGACACTGAATATAGTCCCCTGTGCTATACAGTAGGACCGTGTTGTTTATCTATTTTATATATAGAAGTTTGTATCTGCTAATCCCAACTTCCTAATTTATCCCTCCCCCACCCGCTTTCCCCTTTGGTAACCATAAGTTTGTTTTCTATGTCTGTGAGTCTGTTTCTGTTTTGTAAAGAAGTTCATTTATATCATTTTAAAAGATTCTACATATAACTGATATCATATCAGATTTGTCTTTCTCTGTCTGACTTACTTCACTTAGTATGATAATCTCTAGGTCCATCCACGTTGCTGCAGATGGCATTATTTTGTTCTTTTTTATGGCTGAGCAATATTCCATTGTGTGTGTGTGTGTGTGTGTGTGTGTGTATTTACCACATCTTTATCCATTCACTGTTGATGGACCTTTACGTTGCTTCCATGTCTTGGCTATTGTAAATAGTGCTGCTATGAACATTGGGATGCATGTATCTTTTCAAATTATAGTTTTCTCTGGATATATGCCCAGGAGTGGTATTGCTGGATCATATGGTAACTTTATTTTTAGTTTTTTAAGGAACCTCCATACTGTTTTCCACAGTGGCTGCACCATTTACATTCCCACAAACAGTGTAGGAGTGTTCGCTTTTCTCCACACCCTCTCCGGCACTTGTTATTTGTAGACTTTTTAATGATGGCCTTTCTGACCAGTGTGAGATGGTACCTCACTGCAGTTTTGATTTGCACAGTTGCTTCTTTTAAAATAATATTTAAGAAATGAAAAAACTGACATCTGGCTATTTGAGTTAGAGAAAGCAGGTGAAGGTATTGTGAATCTTCCTTTAAATGTGAAATATATACTTCACTCGTCCTTGAAACTCAAGCAATTTGATTCTTTGCGACTTGGAGTTTGAATTTAATTTCTCCTTGGGAAACTCAATCCTTTGCAGACTTTAAGTACACACCTTTATGAAATGAATACATTGGGTTAAAGGAAAGAGAAAAAGAGAAATTATAAAAATAATACATGAACTAGAGATACAGCTGCATATTTAATTTTTTTTCAATAACAGTTTTATTATGAAGGATTTAACCAAGGTATTTAGTTATGGGACTTGGCTATGATCCTCTGAATTTAGGTGAAATGATAAAATTCTACCTGAGGGCCACCTTTCAAGAAAGCTGCTTTATCAATGTGTGCTGTATCACGATGGTGTTATATACTTATCTCCATGCTCCTCCTGGAAAATCACATATCTCTGTCGTCAATTTAGAGGAAGATGCTTGCCTTCCTGTTTGTTATGGCAGGTAGATGTGTCTCCAGTTCTTCTATAAAGTATATCAACTCATTCAGGCACAAGTTAACTACATTTAATGAAATTTAGCATTTGCCTTTACTTGGCATGTATAGACCCATTCCTACCCCTTTTGATTCTCAAGCTGGTTTTATGATCAAGGCTCTAATGTATGCTTTAAAAGTCAGGGAGCCAAACTGAAGCTGCACGGGTGGGTCCTACCCCAGGTAGAAGCACCACACCTCTGCTGTAGCAGCGGGCCAAGCTCATGGGTGCCAAGCATGGAGCTTTTCCTTCTCCACTGACACGCTTCCCTTGCTTCTAGGTTCATGTAGCACCCAAGTTTTTATTTTTAACACCCAGGTCAAGGCAGGTCTAGATCTAAATATTTACCTTCGCTGTGCTAAATGGCCCTTCGTTTTATTTGTCCTAAGCTTCCCTAGTTCACTTTCTAGGTGATGCTTCTTCCGTCTAACATTTTAGGACCTGTGACTAGATCTGTGCTCACATTTTTGATTCTGTCAGTGATTCTATATAGCCCAATGGTCTCAACTCTGGTGGCGCGATAGACCGCCCCAGGTGAATAAGTCCTGATCTCGAGGTGGAACCAGACATCAACCTTTTAACTTTCATAGGTGATTCCAACGTGCATCCAAGGTTGAGAACCACTCTCTGGGTCCATTTGTCCTCACTTTTACTGATCGCTGGGTCCTAGTACTTTAAGTCTGGCTTCCCATGGCCGGCTCCTCCCCACCCTCCCCATAGAGTAGCTCTTGGGTGCTTCTGTTTATCCCTTTCCAGAACTTCTTCTCCTGGTTCTGTCCTTTGGAATGTGGTGATTGTAACTTCACTGATAGTCCAATGAGGACACATCTGGTCTTAAGTGAGAGCAATCTGTATTTGGCTAGGACAGCAGCCTAGTAGAGGTGAACTTATGAGACATTAAAAAATGTGTCTCCCAAGTGTTTCCACCACTAGTTATTACAGGATCTCCAGTCCCCCTTAAAGTCCCACCCAGTAATTATGGGAGACCCTAGGGGGTGTCTCAAGTGTTTTCATGAACAGTTCTTCAAGATTCTACACGGTGTTATCATCTCAAAGGATGCTTGCTGTTGGGACTTGCCTTTTCCAAAGCTATGGGCAAACACGTGCCCAGCTCCCAAAGCTGATTATGTGCCAGTCCCCCTGTTTAGGGCTAAGGATTCAGTGGTGAACAAGACAGGCACGATTCTTGTCCTCAAGGGGAGTACAATCTACCAGGTGAAGGTTTGTCTGCATGATATGAATTTACTCATATCTGTTAACAATGCCGTGACATAGAGAAAATTTCTGAGCAATTTCCTATAGACTGTACCTGTATTGGGGATATTTATAAAAATCTCAGTTTCGTCCACATCCCTCACATCTGCTGAGTCCTTCTAGAACTCTCAATGTCTCATCCAGACCCGAAGGCTCCAGCAGGTGCAGTGGAGAGCTATGATTGGAAGAGCTGTCTTGGGCATTAACCTCAGAACCAGTTCATCTTGGGCAACAGAAATCCGTTCCACTTTCTCTGGAGAGCAGGGGATAAGAAAGAGATCATCGGTCTTGGTTACATCCAGGAGGAAGAGAAGGGTCGGAGATGGGAGCTGTTTGTGGGTGGAGGAGGATGAGGGCTGTATACCCAAGAGCAGAGTCAGTCAGTCTCATGAAAGTGGGGTGTGTCCGTGGGTAGAGAGCTGGGGGGAGGAGGACGTATTTGCTCACAGTTGCATCGTCATGCTCTTTCCTGTCAATGTACTTGCAAAACAGGTTATGATTAACGAGCTAACAGAACAGCTTTGACCAGTTATGTTGTAGATGGGTCGTGTCCTGATGACACAGCAGGAGGGACATTGACACCTCAGTCTCATCAGTCACACACCAAACCGCAGTGTAGGATGGGCTGCCAATGGGTAGGTTTCATCTGGGCACCTTATCCAAGTCCTGGTCTGTGGTTTTTGTTGTGGAGGGACGTACTTCCTGAAATGAATTTCTTATTCTTTTTCTTTTGTTCCCTGGTCTTCATTTTTAGGACCTTGGATCTGAGCATTGAATGTAAATGCTGTTTGTTAAAAGTTCTCTTTAAAGAGGTGAGGGATGTTGGGAATGTCCAGGCAGCACGGCACTTACGGAGTCGTCTTGGCTGTCCTTCTTCCTTTTGTACCGTAGAGCCTACTGGTTAAAAGTGGGGGCTGGGAGTACGTCACTTCCTAGCTGGTGACCTTGGGCAACTTACCTGACCTCTCTATGCCCGTTCTCTCATCGGTAAAAAGGGGACAACAATAGTACCGACCTCATAGAGTTATCATGAAGACCAATGAGTCGTTACACGGAAAGAGCTCAGAACAGTGCCTGGCACCTGTTAGTGTTGTAGTTGTTCTAATGATGAGGACAGGTCTGTGCTCAATTCAGAGGGGACTCCACTCTGTTCAAAATTCACTCACAAGCAACGATTCTCTCATTCCCCACATTATTACCTGCAGATGTTTACTGAGCCCCTATTGCATCCAGAGTTCTGTGCTAGGAATACAAAGATATAAAAGGCAAATTCTCTGAACTTCTTGAGGATTTCCCTAAGTGGTTAGAAAAGGCTTGGTATAGGAATAGGACTTTAGCTCGATGGGATTTAGACAAGTGGAGAGAACATTCCAAGCGGGGGTGACTGTGTGAGCAAAGGCACGAGAGAAAATTAGTTTGGAGATAGATCTGGCTAAAAAGGAATGTTCTTATCTGGTGGATGAATTAGGAAGCAGAGATATGTAACAGCCAGATATGGAAGTCTTTGAATGCCAAGTTGTTTGTAAGCCCCAAGACAATGAAGGTTCTGAGTAGCAGAGTGACCAGTGAAACAAAAGTGTTATAAAGGGTCACCTGTAGTGGAAAAGAGTTAGGGGTCCATCCATCTAATCATCCATCCACCATCCATCCATCCATCCACCCATCCATCCATCCATCCATCCACCCATCCATCCACCCATCCACCCATCCACCCATCCATCCACCCATCCACCCATCCATCCATCCATCCATCCACCCATCCATCCATCCATCCACCATCCATCCATCCATCTGTCCATCCATCCTTCCCCTGATACTGCATTTATCCTAACCATAGCCAGAGTGATCTTTCTGATGTAATTCTAACCATGTTGCTCTCCTGCTTTAATATTATAACTTGTGAACACTGCATGTTAACAGAGTGGGATTTGGGGTGGGTATAGCATTTAGGAGAGACGTTTAGGGGCAGAAGGGAGAACCACTCCAAAGACCAAAGATCAGAAAAAGCAGGTCACCTTCTAGAAGCTGCGGGTGTTTCAGTCTTTCTGGTGTGTGTGTGTGTGTGTGTGTGTGTGTGTCTGTTTGCGTAGAGACCGGCAGGAGATGATTGATTCTGGGAAGACTGACAGGAACGACAGTCAAGAGCCTTGTAGGCCCCGTTAAAAAGTGTGTTCCATAAACTAGAAGGATCCTTTCTTTGCCCCTCCAATCCCACCGCCTAGTTGGCCACCTCTTGGGACTGTGTGGGTGGAGAAGGAGCAGGCAGAGGCAGGCAGTCCTTGCTCTCAGGCGGCTGACCATCTGCAACAGCCAGGACCAGCAGCTGATTGCAAGGGACCATACAAATGATTGCCTTTCTCCCTGGAATCTCCTTTCCTCTCTTGCCCATTTGAAGATGCTTACTTATCTATTCTGGATGCATCTCAAAAGGTGTGTATTCTGGGGAGCCTTTCCTGATAGCTTTAGGCAGAGCACTTTTATATGTCCTTGTTCAGATTCCAACTTTAGCTCTTTTTTTTTTTTTTTTTTTTGCATTACGCGGGCCTCTCACTGTTGTGGCCTCTCCCGTTGTGGAGCACAGGCTCCGGACGCTCAGGCTCAGCGGCCATGGCTCACGGGCCCAGCCGCTCCGCGGCACGTGGGATCTTCCTGGACCGGGGCATGAACCCGTGTCCCCTGCATCGGTAGGCGGACTCTCAACCGCTGCGCCACCAGGGAAGCCCAACTTTAGCTCTTCTCTTATTCCTGAAATTATCTCCTCATTAGTCTATTTTCCTTCCTTACTAGTCTGCCTTCCCTGTGGGCACCTAGGGGTTGGTGTCAAGGAGCATGTTCTGCTTACCTTGAGTTTCCAATGTATTATGCAGTGCCTGGAAGTTAAATGGTTCTGAAATGAATAGAGATGTGGAAGTTCAGATATATGTACACTCCCCCCGCCTCCCCCCACCACCCCAATGGCCAGTTGTACCTGGAGCACGACGTGAGAGTGTGTGCAGTGGGGGAGGGGCCGGGAGGGGGAGGGTGGGCCGTGGGTGGGTGTTGGGAGATGAAGCAGCTCAGACAGGTGGGTGGGGCTCAGATGATGAAAGGTCCTGTGCACCAACTAGACAATTTGGTCTTCATTCTAAGAAGAGTGGGAAACCACCGCCCGGGAGTAACTCGGTCACATTGTTTCAAAATGGTAACACCAGCTGCATCGTGAGCTGCGTTGCGAGGAGGAGCCATGACCCGAGGATCCAAGGGGGGATCGGTGGCAGGAGGCCAGTTAGCTCTTCCTCCTCCAGGTTCAAGGCAGGGTTGCAGACTGTGGCTGTACCATCCTCAGGAAGGGGGTGTTTGAACATCTGGGGAGAGAGGGCTGTTTCTGAGCGAGGCCGTGAGATGAGCAGAGGTGAGGAGACAGATCTGCAGATGGTCCTTTCGTGGGGAGGGACTGGAGGGTGGCCCTTCTGTCACTTTGGCCGCATTTGGGGGCTGAGAAAGGTGACATTCAGCAGGACCTATGGGGTAAGGGGTGGGGCGATCAGCAGGCCATTGGGTCCAAACTTTGAGCTTAGAATATCAAATTTTGACTGTTGTCCTGGGTCAAATTCATGCAGGAAAGCAGGGGGAGACCTCGGTGGAAGGGTTGACTCTGAAATGAAGTCCATCCATCCCTGGATCCTTGGGGAGGCTCCGGGTGAGCCTCTCAAAATCTGAAAGTGCCCAGGTCGCTCTGAGACTTCCCGAGGGCCTGCCTGTCAGTAGGACCACCCCTGCCTGGTGTCTTGTCCTCGGCCTGGGAGGATGTGGATGCTCTGTCCCCCTCAGGGCAGCCCGGGCCTGTCTGCTTTTGCCAGAAGCAGCGGCCTCAGGAGGCTGGTGACGGGGGCTGCCTTATTTTTCTGGGCATCTCACACTCACCTGCCCACGGTTAGCAATGAGACAGCAATGATGCCATGAGGGAAACTGCGAGGATAAGCCCTGCTGCCTGGAAGGCCAGCTCCCACAGGAAACCTCTTCTTGCTGCTGTCTCTCTCAGAGGCTCTGGCAGTTTCTCAGGCCCTGATGACTCATGTCGCCCTCCTCTGTGCCCGGGGAGCCCACTGCCTGCTCTTTCTCTGCCCAGCCTGGCACTGCCTTGCTCTTGACTGTGTCTCCTGGGCCCTTGGCTCCAGTTTTCCCACCATCACCTGCTGCCTGAGCTTTTCTCACTCTCACTAGCTCGTCACAGCCTCCTGTTGTCCTTCTGCCTTCCTAGCTCTGAACCTTTGCTGGGACCCAGAAGATTCCTGACACACTGTCTGAGAGGTGTGGCATGATTTGAAGGGTCTGGGAACCACCCCCGCCTTTCAGCACCTCCCCCTCACCTAACTGGGTGCACAGGGCCCTCCATTAGATGGTGTTCCTTCGGGCGAAGGCCCCTGCGCTGTAAACATGTGGGTCTAGTGTGGTCTGCAGAGCTTTTAAAGTTTTCAAAATGCTTTCACTCAGATTATCTCAGGATGTCAGCACGGGCTGGTTGTACTTGGGGGTAGGTTAGCTTCTTCGCCATGGCAGTGAGGGTTGGAAGCCCCTGGTAGTGGATGGGGGGGTGGGGGTGGGTGCAGGCTTACAATATGGGGACCCAGGCTGGGGAGGGGCCTTGGGCAGCCTAGGGAAGGGACAACAAAAGGGCAGGACCGGAAAACAAGTTCTCTCTGTGTTTCCATTTAGATTTGGGCTGTTCCCTGCCCCAAGTCTCTTGTTCTTTTCTCTCAAAATCTCCAATCCTGTTCCTTCTCCGTCTGCCTCTGTAGCACAACTTGAGGTACCTGCAGGCCAACTGGGTGATGGATGGAACTTAGATCCGACTCGGAGGGGTGGAGTTCATCCTGGAAATACTGGCTCTCCAGGGTAAAGAAGTGTGTGGTGGTCCCAGATGAGTAAGGAAAGCAGCTCCCCTGTAGTGATGGGGGTGGACAGCAGGGGCCTCTCCTCTCTCATCCAGGAATACAAGAGGAAGCACGTAGTAACCAGCAGGCGGGGGCAGGGGGGAGTGGAGCAGAGAAGCCTGGGTGGGCAGAGATGGATGGAAGGGCGGGCACTGCAGCCCCAAAGTGGGACTCGTTAACAATCCTCACATTTTCTGTAGCTCACATGCTTCCAAGGAATTTTAATCTCTTCTCTTGTTCTGTCGTCACACTCCCCTATGAAGAAAGGAACAAAATGGCCCCCTCCCCCCAACGATGGAAGGAAAAACTAAGCTCAGAGAAAATACAGTATTTTTACAGAACTGCGGCCATGCCAGGACTAGGCACCCAGGGTCCTCCGGGCTTGGTGTGGGGCAGGGTGCTGGTGGCTGCTCCTGGGAGGGTCATGGGGTGGGGGGACGTGGCTAGGTCGCCCCTCGTGCTTCTCAGGTGGTCTGGGCTACCCCCGTGGAGTCCCAAATCACGGTCTGGTATTTACTGGTTTTATTCTCGGTCTGACAAAGACTGTCCACCGTGGCCTTGGACCACCACTCGGACAGGCTGCAGGTGCCTCCAAACCACAAGCCAAGACCAGGATGGCCCTCCTTCCCTTCAGTTCCTCCTGCCCTGCAAAGGGGCAGACCCCCTAATCAGGTGCCCCTGTGGCTCCACTGCGCTTCAGCATCTCCACAGATGGAGCAAATCAGAATATTCAGAACAACTCAAGTTTCAAAGAGATGAGGGGTAGGAAGCAGGGCAGGAACAAGGTTGGAGAATACATGTCCCCCCCTTTCAGTTCATGGTAAAGATTTTATACTCCGGCAATGGGACCCTTTGAAGGGCTTTGAGAGGGAGGCTGGAGTAAAGGGATGTCTAATTTTGAGGGGTCCCTCTAAGGGTGGAGGAGGAGGATGGACCGGGGGGCAGATGTGGATGTGCAGACGTGCTTCTGCCCAGGTGGGGCCACCCCTGTCCATGCTCAGCGGGACGCCTCTGGTCATTTCCATCTGGTCACACTTGGACAAGGTGTGGGGGGCTCTCCTCTCCCACCACCCTGATGCTCCTGGAGGCTTATGAGGGTCCAGACAACTGGAAGATGGGCTACTCACATATGGGATGGTCATTTGGGGAGCTGAGCAAAGGTTTGGGATGTAGAAGGAGTCTCTTAGACTGGCCAGTCATGGGTTGTCACCAGTGGGTTATCTTCCCTCAGTGACGCCAGACAATGAAGGCTGCTGCTTGAGTCTCACTCTCGACGGCTCCCTGCTGGCCCGTGGGGTCCACTGCCTGAAGCTCGGAGGCCTTCCTCGGCCAACTTGACGTTTGTCCACGCGGCCCTACACCTCCCTCTGCACCAGCTCAGCTCGGAGCATCTCAATCCTGTCTGGGGTGGAAGGAGATTAGCTCTGCTTGTAGTATCTGAATAGTCCCGTCTCACCTCGATTAGTAGCTTTCTGAAACAAGAATGTGCTGCGTTTGGGTTTTCTGGGTTCCTAAGGAGCAGAATTGCAGGTGGCCTGGAGCTAGAGGAAGAAGCATATGCCGCAGCCAGCAGGAAGACTCTGTGCAGGATCCCGGCAGGGAGGCGGAGGGACGCATCAGAGAGACCGAGAGCATGAACTATGGCTGGAACTCAGAGCTCCACCAGGGCACGGGGCAGATGAGGCAGAGACGTGAGCAGGCCAAACTCCACAGGGTCTCACAGCCCAAGAACGCGGGGCGCACCGGAAATCTCCACACAAGAGGCGTCATGGCCTGATTGACATTTTGAAAGGACCGCCTTCTGGGGAACGGTGGCGGGGAGCAGGGATGGAAGTGGGGGGTGTTGGGAGGGTGTGGGGTAAGACAGGTGAGCAAGGGTGCTAAGTTGGACTAGGCTAAGGTGGTCCTGGAGGTGGTGGAAAACAGATGGACTTAGGAGGTATTTCAGGGGTGAAATTCATAGGCTCGATCACAGATGGGATCTGGGCCGCGAGGGATGAAGGCTCTCAGGGCTGCCTTCAGATTTCTGGCTTGTGGACTGAGCGATGGGGATACTGAAAAAAGTGTCGCGTTGTGGAGAAGGTCGTAAGTTTGGTTCTGGACGTGTCGACGTGGAGGGGCCTCTGAAACATCCAAGCAGAGATGCCAGGTGGGCAGCAGGGTGTATGGGTCTGGTGGCTAGAGAAGAGTCATTGTGAAAGGTTGAGCTTTGAGAGTCATCGGCAGAGAGGTGATAATTAAAGTCATTGGCATGGATGCGAGTTCCCAGGAAAAGAGCTGAGTGTAGAGAGGAGGTCCCAGGTCCAGGCCTTGTGAAAATACAGCCCTCATGGCACCCTACCATTCTGACTCCAGTTCCAGCGTGTGGGCTTTTTTCCCCACACCAAGCAGTTCTGCAGCACCAGCTCGGTGTCCTGCATTTCAACTCACTTCGACACTGTCTATCTGGAGACAGCGTTGGATCGCACAGGTTAAAGGGGGCGGAAGGGGGAGGCGGGACTGAAAGCTCCACCCTCTCATCACAAGGTTGGTTCCCCTGGCAACCAGCCCCCTTCCTTAGGTTACAGAGGGGCTTTCCCAAAGTCACCTCATTAACATAACAAAAGACACCTTGATCGCTCTCCACATTGAGGGAGTTCTAAGGGTTTTCAGAGCTCTGTACAAGCAACAGAATAAAGACCAAATTGTCTGTTTCTTATAACAAGTCACTATATCACACCCCTGGAGCCCAGGAGGGTAGCTGAGCCACAAACACTCATGGATCTCTTGCTCAAGGCAGCTTGTGCTAAGAGTCAAGGGAATGACAGTGAAAGGAAAATCAAAGTGGAGTCGGTATTGGTAAGAGAGCTCTCTAAAATGTCATTATTGCCTGGAATGTCTTTCTGGAGCTGGAGTGGCTGAACCATATGCTGTGCTCTAATCATTGGTTGTGGGGAGAAGGTAGGCGTGAAAACACGGCCCCAGGCAGCCGTGATCCATGTGTCAGAGGGCGAGTGGAGGGGCCAGCCAGGATGGCCAGCGGAGCCCGGGAGGCCAGCCTCAAACCCCAGGTTGCCGGCATCTTTAGGGGATGGTGGTCCCCGGTCAGTGGTTTGACAAAAGCTTTAGACTGACTGAATCTGAGCCACCCAACTCACAGTTGTGTGAATGTGAGTTGCTGTCGAGGAGAGGTAGACGTTGAGCGAGCACCCCCGTTATCACCTGCCCAGGTAGAGGCATCAGGATGGTCTCTGGCTGTTTGGACGTGTGCACACGGAAGTTTGCAGGCCTTCCCTGGGGTGTAGAGGCCTGTTCTCAGTTCTGCCCTGGGCAGAAAGGCACAAGGGGAGAGGGCTTAGCAAGACTGGGGACCAAGCAAGGAAGCCCGTCCCCTGATACCCTGAGCTGGAGGCTCCCCCACCCCCTGTCACACCACCGGCACGATTGCCCACTCCTGCCCCTCTGTGTTCTGTCCCCTGCCTTCCAGATGCTTCAAGACCCAGATTCAGGTTTAATTCCTCCTGAAGCCACTTGGACTTTCCACCTTTCTGGTCTCCCTCAGTACAGACCAGAGCCCACAGTCTAGAAACAAATTGTGGAATCTTTACTTGCTCGTCATAATTGTGTTTCCTGCACATCAGCGGGATCTTCACAAAGAGATGATACATTTCTTAAGCACAGCGACCCAGTGTCCCCGTTCTCCCGAAACTGCCTGGCAGAGGGCTGGGCACATAGCGGGCTGCTCCACAACCGGGTAACTGACAAGAGGCTCTGTTTCAGGAGACCAGGAAGCGCTGCCTTTTATACGTTTGTTCGTTCGTTCGTGCATTCATTCGGCAGGGGCTGAGGGCTGAGCTGCACGTATAAGGTGTGATTTCTGCTCACGCGGAGCTTAAAATGAAAACATACGAACGATGATAATAGCCACTTTTTTATCGCATGCCCGTAGTCTAATGACTGTCCGTGTGCTGTGCGTGTGTATCTCTCATCCTCACTCCATCCTACAAGTTTGGGATTCTCCTTATTCTTTACAGTTGAAGAAACAGGCGCAGAGGCCTCAGAGTCAGCAACAGAGCTGGGGTGTCAGCCCAGGGGCCCTGAAGGGCTGCTCTGTGGGGGCCACGGGGCAGCAGGGGCATGGGGACCCTTCAAGGGCCCTGGAGGTGGTGGCCCTTTGGTCAGACGTTGCCCCTGCCCTGCACCCACTCTTGGTCTGTGCTTTGCTGTCTCCTCGAGGGGCCTGAGGGCTGCCAGGGTGCCCGCTGCTCTTGCCGCCTCAGGAGGGAGCCTGAAGGCTAAGCCTTTGGCATTCATTCAGGCTGGCTCTCCAGGCAGTGCCCCGCCCACACTGCCCCGCGGGCGCCATCCCTCTCCTCTCGTCTGGGAATCCTAAGAGATTATGACAGCCGCCACCGGGCGGAGTTCCTGCTGGTGGCTACGTGTGTGTGTGTGTGTGTGTGTGTGTGTGGCCAGCGTGAACCCGGCTAACTAAGCCTGGGAGGAATGACCTGGGTGAGGGCACAGCTGTGGGGAGATGTGGCCGCGGTCTTAGTTAGGGCCGCCCGGGTGTCCCCGCCTCAGTGCCTCAGTTTCTCCCGGTGTCCGGGTTTCCCATCCCCTGAAGCTGCTGTCCCCCTTTGTCCTTGCTTCACACAGATATCCCCCTGCTCTCTGGCTCGCCACGCCGGCTGTGCCCCCAGGCAGTGGGCAGAGGGCGCCAGAGCCCCAAACACGGACAGCAATGCCTCCAGGTGCCGCGTCCCGGAGCGCAGGGTCTCCAGGGCAGTCTCACCCGAGGTTCCAGCCAGGCGTCCGGTGGAGGGAGCTCCCCAAACAGCTCTGCGAGTACTGGGGTAGGCGGATGGGCCGGCCTGTGCGGGAGTCCCCCGGAAGCCTGTGGACGGGGGGGGGGGGGGTTCCTCTACCTGGGAGGCAGGTGTCGGGGGAGGGCTTTCTGTTAGGACCTTTTCCTCTCCTGTCTCTCCGAGTCATGGTGACACACTGTCCCAGCAGCGCCGGGGCGCTCTGGTTAGAGGAGGACCAGGAAGGCGGGCGTGTGAAAGGCCAGGGGGCCCCGCCTGTTGGTCTGCAGACTCCCCGGCTCCCCTCCCTCAGGTCGGAGGAACCAGACCTCTGCTGGGGCGGCTCCGAGGCTCTCTCCTGTGCCTGGTGCTTCATCTGGTTGCCCAGGTGACCCCTCAGGTGGCTGCAGAGGCAGCTGGGTATCAAAGCGGTAATAAACAGGGAAACACCCAAAGGGGGAGGCAGGGCCCTCCCCCCACTCTGCCTCGTGCTTTCTCCTCCTCCTCTCTCAACCTCCCACCTCGGGGAGCAGACCGGAGTGGACCGCCGCCGTCTCTGGCAGTGTCCTCGCCAGTGGCTGGAGAGGAGGAGGAGGGGGAGGGGGGAGGAGGAGGGGGGAGGAGGAGGGGGGAGGAGGGGGAGGAGGATGTGGGGCCGTGAGGGGCAGAGTGTACAGTGAATCCCCGTGGGGTGGGGGCAGGGGTGGGCCAGGCGGCTAGAAATCGGCCTTTGTTCCAATGGATCCAGAGAACCTGCCGGTGAGTATTGCGTGTTTGCAGGAGGGCCGCACATCTGCAAGGAGGAGGGCGTGTCGTGGTGCGTGCGGGGGGCCGCGTGTCAGAGCGCACTCGGGTGACGCGCGTGTGCACAGTGTGCGCGGGCGCGTCCTCAGGGAGGCCGAGTGCGGGACTGTGCGCACGTGCGGGAGGGGGCCTGGGGCTCGGGGCGCGAAGGGAGGCGGGCGGTAGGATGCGCGGCATTGGCGCCGCCTCTGCATCCGGGTACCGGAGCGTGCACGTGTGCGTGGGCGCCGCAGCGGCGGGCGGCAGGGGCCCAGGCTGGACCCGGTAGAGGGTGGAGGCGCCGCGGGCCCGTCGTGGCCGATGAACTGGGGCCCCTCTGTCCTTTCCTTGAGGCCGGGAGGGCCTGGCTTCCAAGTCCCCCTCCCGGGGTCCAGAGCGCAAGGTCAGCCTCCCGCGCCTCTCGCCCCTCCCTCACTGGACCTCGCCGCCCATATCCTGTTCTCTCCGGCCAGGTCCTCAACAACTATCTGGAGGCCAGCCATGTGCTTTCCTCGGAGCCCCGTCTGAGCCGTTTGCACTTCCACGACAACCAGAGGAAGGTCGACTACGTGCTCGTCTACCACTACCGGAAACGCGGGGCGCACCCCGGCCACGGCTCCCAGGGCCCCTCGCTTGCGATCGTCTCTAATGGCAAGACGGGCGAGGACCCCGACGCGGGGGCTCCCGGTGACATCGAGCTGGGGCCGCTCGACGCCCTGGAGGAGGCGAGGAAGGGGCAGCGGGAGGAGTTTGAACACCGCCTGCTGGAGGCCGGGCTGGAGCTGGAGAAGGACTTGGAGGTGAGGTCGGGCAGGTGGCAGAGGGTACCGGGTGGGCTGGCTAAGCAGGCTGGGCTCCCGCAGGAAGCCTTGGCCTTGTTCTGGCGTTTGGCATTGTTGTTGTTGTTTTTTTTTTTCTGGTGGGCACACCAGATTTTCTTGCTCAAGGACTTGAGGAAGAGTTTTGGGATCCCAGGTGCTGGTGCTGGCACTGGCGCTGGGGTGCCTGTCTGCTCTGTGGAAGCTGGCTTAGTTAGAGACGGAAGACACGACATTTCTTGCTGGCTCGCTATCCTCTGGCCTTTGTAATGGTTTCCTTCGAATGAAGACCTGGTTTGCCTGTTGAATTTTGGATTAAAATTCCTGTATAGAAGAACTACATTATTAAGGAACGTGTGGGAATTCCCTGGCGGTCCAATGGTTAGGACTCCACGTTTTTCACTGATGAGGGCGTGAGATCCTGGTCAGGGAACTAAGATCCTGCAAGCTGCGCAGCCAAAAAAAAAAAAAAAAAAAAGGAATGTGCTTGCCTAGCGCCTTCAGGGAGTTGGTTATCTGGGAACGGAACATCAGATATATTTTATCAACTTGTGAGCTACATGCATTCTGATCTCTGATCAGTAGCCAGCCTATGGAAATCCATTTATCTACATATTGGTGCGTCCATCCACTTTGTCACTCACTTCTCCATCCATTTCTTCACACCATACGATCCTTTAAAGATGACCTGCCTCTCACCACCCCATCCAAACTCATCTCCTACCCCTCCCACCCTCCCGTGCGGGCTCCAGCCCATGGGCCTTATCTGGGTTGTGTGTGCGTCACTGTTACTTCAGGGCCTCTGCGCTGCTTGTCCCCTGTGCCTCGGGCCCCCTTCTTCAGACCTGTGCATATGCTCAGGCCCTCACTGCAGACAGACTTCTGCTCGAATGTTACCTCCTCCCAGACCTCGTCCTTGACCGTCTTAGGTAAAGTACCCCCAGCCACATCATTGTGTTCCTTGACTCTGCTTCACTTTTCTTCACCATACTTAGCACCTGAAATAACATGGTAGATTTGTTTATTTTTTAATCTGTGACCCTACTGGCTCCCTGAAGGCAGGGGTCTTGTTTGGTTCACTGCCGTATCCCTAGCACCTAGGACAGAGTCTGGCACATAGTAGGAGCTTAACCGGTGGTCGTTGAATAAATAAGTAATGTCCGTGAGTCTCGGGTTCCTCACCTGCAGAATAATAGACGCCCTGCAGGATTGTAGTTTTATACGCCCCCTCACGAGAAGGGGCAATGAAATCATCCAGCACAATGTCTGGTCCGCAGTAGGCGCTCAATAAATACTCATTAATATTATTGAAAAGGGTGTATGCTGAGGGGTGGGGTGACATTCTCATCAGAAACCTGTTTTGTGAGATTCGCTTTAACGCCATCCCCAAACTGGAAGGGACCCCCAGAGGTCATTCACCCATGTTTTATGTGGCCCGACTCAGACCCCTTGTGCGGACCCGTGCTGCTCATCCAGACTCTTAAACCAGGAGCCCCTTCTCTCATTATTCTTTGCACCACTGTAGGGACATTGTGCTCTTTCAGGGCTGCTCGGGGCTCCCTTGCTGTGGGAATGCTGATTTGACTTTTGGAAGCCCAGAGCTTGCTTGGTGCCTCTGCTTGGGGTCTGGCGGGAAGGTTTCCTTAGGTGGTGGCGTGTTTGGAGGCCCATACAAGGAGCTCTTGACACCACCACCATGGGAGGCTGTACCTTCTCTGGGTGTCAGGGAGTCAAGGAGGCTCAGGGAGCGGAGGCCTGGGCCTCGTGTGGCTGCTGAGTTGGGAGACAGCTACCTGCTCCAGGGCTGGACTCTGGAGTCTTGAGTCCAGATGTTCACATCCCAGGCCTGGCATCTGCCAGCCTCACGACCTTGGGCAAGTGACTCGATCCTTTAGAATTGCAGTTTCCTTGTCTGTACAAAGGGAGTAACAATACGTTCTTCATAGGTTTGTGGTGAAGATGAAATAAGACAACCAAGTAGAGTATCTAGAATAGTAACAATGAGTGTTACTGCGTTGTTGTTATTGAGAGTTGCCAGATTTAGCAAAATAAAAACTCAAGATACCTATAGTTAAATTTGAATTCAGATTAACAGCAAATGATTTTTTTAGCTTAAGTGTGTCCCGTGCAATATTGGGGACATACTTGTACTAAAAAATTATTTGTTGCTAATCTGAATTCAAATGTAACTGTCCTTGTAACTCTCATACTGCTGCTAGCATCGGGCGGTCTTTGCTGCCCTCCGGCGTGTTTCATTTTGGTTGCTATTGGATTTTCCTGGCTTTGGCTGGGAATTCGGAGGGCCCAGAGCTAGCTCTTAGGACTGGTTGGTGTTAGGTGGGGCTGCGGAGTGTGTCCTGGGCTGTTGTTCCTGTTGTGTACCCACCCAAAGCACCTCCCTCCTAGCCCCCACCCCGGGCTTCAAGGCTGACTTAACTGTTCTTTCCTGGGGCCTTTCCAAGCTACTCAGCCTTCCCCAAGTCCCTCTGTCATCAGGGCCTCCACCACTCATGTAGCCATGGTGACCTACTGGGTTGCAGTGTTTGTTTGTTTGTTTCTCTTTTCTAAAAATTAATTATTCTTATTTGCTTTGGCACATCTGATGCAGACTTGAGTTAATGACAGTGCTGAGTCATGGTGCATTATTATTATCATGGGTCGGAAAAGGTCCTTCCTATGACTTTTTTTTTTTTTTTTGCGGTACGCGGGCCTCTCACTGCTGTGGCCTCTCCCGTTGCGGAGCACAGGCTCCGGACACGCGGGCTCAGCGGCCATCGCTCACAGGCCCAGCCGCGCCGCGGCATGTGGCATCTTCCCGGGCCGGGGCACGAACCCGCGTCTCCTGCATCGGCAGGCGGATTCTCAACCACTGCGCCACCAGGGAAGCCCCTTCTTGTGACTGTTTAAAATACCCCCTGCCCTTCACTCTTCACTGCCTGCTCCTTCCCCAGGCAGTCATTCCAATGCCTCGCGTTTCTGGGAAACGCATAGTGTCATTTTCACTCTATGCAATTTCTTTTTCATTAAAAAAATAGACGTTATTGTTTAGAACGGTTTTAAATTTCCAGAAAAATTGGACAGAGAGCTCCGCTGTCCCACATACCCAGTCTCCTCTGTTATTAATATGGTACATTTGTCACAATTAATGAGCCGATATTGATACACTGTCATTAAGGAAAATCCCTCCTCTGTTCAGATTTCCTTAGTTTTTACCTTCTCTCTTTTTCTCCTCCAGGATCCCAGCCCGGATCCCACATTCTATTCGGTGTCATGTCTCCTCAGGCTGCTCTTGGTGGTGACAGTTTTTCAGGACTGTGTGCATTTTTGATTTACGTAGAGGAGCTCTGTTTTACCACCCATTCTGCTGCTTTCTTCTTCCCCCAGCACTATATTTTTCAGAGCATTCACGAAGTGCATGTGCATCGAATCCCTTTTTTCTAACTGAAGAGCGCTTGTTTACCTAAAGAGCACCCAGTTGCCACCCCACGAGGTTGCGAATGAACTGTCACCCCCTTCAGGGCAGTGTCCCATGATCTGCTCCATCTCTCCCCCACAGCCCCCATGCCGTGTTGGCGCTAAACCCTGGTTAGAGCTGGAGACCGTGAGGGTCTGAACCGTTCTTCTCTGGGTCAGGATGCTCAGCCTCTGGCCGTGAGCAGCAGCCTGGAGCTGTCGCCTCACGGGGGCGGGGACATTGCTGGGCTTCGTTTGGAGAGCAGGTGCAGCGGCCCCTCCTGCGGGGCTGTCTCCATTCTTCCGGGCTGGGCCGCCTCTCAGGCTCTAGTTTCACTTTGAAGGCAGATGCAGAGGAAATGGGTTTCTATCAGACACCCATGAAGAATATTCACTTAACCTTACAGACTGAAAGGACGTTGCAGCCACCAAACTCTACTTGGTTGAGCATCGTGGAGTTCATTTCGACCCTAGTTGGTATCTGGCCGTGCTTTAGACAGGAGGAGAACTAATGTGTACTTTCCGTTTGGTGTCTCACTTTCCATTTTGTGTACGTATTGCCGTGTATTGACAAGGTCCATGTTCATATCTTAAAGACTATTCAGTATTTATTGGATGACTAAACCACAGTTGGCTCTGTTTTCGTATGTTTGGTCATTTGATTAGAATTTCATCTATAGACCTCGCTGGAGGGACTTCCCTGGCGGTCCAGCGGTTAAGACTCTGCGCTTCCCCTGCAGGGGGCGAGGGTTTGATCCCTGGTCAGGGAAGTAAGATCCCGCATGCCCTGTGACGTGGCCAAAAGAAATTAAAAAAAAAAAAAGAGACCTCACTGGAGGTGCCGGTGGATGACAGAGACCCCTGCATCCTCACTGCCAGTTTGGATAAATGAGGGCCCCCCGTTTGGAGCGGAGCGTCACTGCTGACCGGGAGGCTGATGCACGCAGTTGAGGGACTTACTCAGCCTTGAGCCTCCAGACGGGCTGTAGAACGCGCGGGCTGAGCAAGGCCTCCTGTGACTCAGCTCCTCCCGAGCGCTCCCAGACCTCCTGCCCTGAGTGAGACTGAGCCCGAGGGGCACAGGCAGAGACTCAGATGTGGCACCAAGGGGAATCCAGAGCCAGGAGCATGCGACGCACTGGCTGGGCCTGGAGGGCCTGCTTGTGGACTTGGCGGTAAAGACCTTCTCCCAGCCTGCAGGCCCGGAAACTCCAGCGGGCGTGGCCCCAAACTTCATCTCTGTGAGCAGCCGACGTTCCCAGCTGGGAGTGGAGAGAGGCCATCGACAGGGAGGCCAGGCGGCCCCTGCTCGGCGCTGGCCTCCCGGGATCAGGGCGCCAGAGGACCCACGGCAGGAGCTGCCTTTAATCGGCACACGGTCCTGCATCGCCGGCAGCTCCACGGGCTGCTTTTGGCAGAGTCAGGCGTAGAAGGGGCACAGTGCCAGCTGGGAGGTCCTGGAAGCCCACAGCTTCATTCAGGGGGCAGAACTCCCCTCTCTGACCTGTGGTGTCGGCTGGCAACCCAGGAATGACCAAACTCCTCTCTCTCCGCGGAGAGGAGACCCCCTCCCGCCAAGGCAAAGGGTGACTCTGACACCTGGCTCCTCACCCCGCAGCCCTGACGCCTGACACGTCAACCCAGATCACTGTGCCGGCTCAAGAGGAGTCGTCTAGGGGACCTCTGAGGTGTGGGACATTGTGGCCTCCCAGTGGGGCTCATTTAGGGGAGAAGGTGGCGGGCTGGGAAAATCAAACGCCGCCTCACTCTCTTCAGACCAGAGGCCACTGTTTCTTGACCTTTGTCACCACCCCTTTTCAGGGAGGAGTTTTCATACATCGGATTAAACAGCTGATGGGCACCTCCGTCCTCCTAGGCCCTTGGGCAGTGGTCGGGCAGCTTTGGGAAATTGCTCTGTCTTTAGAGTGTGATTTGGTCTTCGGCTTCAAGGAAGGAAACCTCTGTACGTCTCACAACGTGGGATCTTGCTTCCGCTTGTGCATCTTCTTTGAGTCTCCGTGAATGTCCCGCAAGGCGGGTGTGAGTCCCATCTTCTCGAGGAGAGGAGGAGACAGGCTGGGAGAGGCTAGCGACTCAGCCTTGGTGACAGCTGCCGAGTGATCCAGCTGGGATTTCAACCCCGGCTGAGACCTTCTGGGGGCGTTGCCATCCCAGGGAGAAGTGACAAGCCCTTGATAGCAGTTTCCTGTATTTCCTTCCCCAGAATTCACAGAGGTTCTCTGCAGGGTCCTGGAGATACTGATCTAGAAAAGGGGACTGCTTTAGGGGCACCTTTGCTTTGTCCTCCGTTATAGGGGCACAGGGTGGGCGCAGAGCAGTGGCCACCGCCAGCCTGGGCCTTCTGGTCTCCTGAAGGCTGCGGTGGCCCCCCCGAAGGACCAGGCCAGCCCGAGTGACCATTTCTCCTTTTATGGTATCAGTTTGCAGCCCTGCAGATTATAGACACTCAGACCTGCACTGTCTTCTCTCTTACGTGTATGATCTTCCTTTGCTGGGAAAACTAGGATGTAGGAGATTCCCTAATCCTTAGGAAATCCGTGCTGCTTGCTTTTCGAGGGTGACAGTGTCCCCTGGAGGTCTTCCTGTCCCTCGCTCTTCCTCAGGCCCCGAGCAGGCTGTTGGGCACTGCAGTGAGGGGAGGGGCGTATTTCTGCGGGCTGGCGGTTCCCACACCCCTGTTGACGCCATCATAAGATTAGTCTGTTTCCGCCTCAGGAGTGGGATGGGGGTTCGCATTCTTGCGGAAGGCTATACGGAGCGCAGGGGATGTGGCTTTCAGTGACGCCGCAGTCCGTCCTGTTTCCCGGCGACGCCGCTGCGCGCTCGTGGGCATGCGTGGTAGTCCTGCAGCTGTTGACGTGCACTGACGACTGGGGAAAACACGATGATTTCCCCCCGGCTTTGGATGTGTTCCTGTCCCACTTGTCCCGCTCTGAAGCCGTGTCCAAGGGAACTTCAGAGAACACAGCAAAGACAGCTCCGGCAGCCCCTGCCCTCGGGACCACACAGCTGAGCAGAGCAGAGCAGAGCAGAGCTGGGTGGACCTGATCTCCCAGGAGAGGCCTCCAGGCAGCCTGGGGCTGGGGATTCAGGGAGAAGCAAGGAGGGCAAGTCAAGTCCCCCGGAACTGGGTGAATATCAATTCCCTTTTTCAGAGTTTGTAATTAAAAAATTAACATATGGAGGTGCCTTAAAAAAGTAAAAGCAGAACTACCGTATGATCCGGCAATCCCACTCCTGGGCATATATCCAGAGAAAACTCTAATTCGAAAAGACACATGCCCCCCGTTGTTCACAGCAGCACCATTTACAATCGCCAAGGTATGGAAGCAACCTAAGTGTCCATCGACAAATGAACGGATAAAGAAGGTGTGGTGTGTACAATGAAATGCTACTCAACTGTAAAAAAGAATGAAATAGTGCCATTTGCAGTGACATGGGTGGACTTAGAGATTATCATATTAAGCGAAGTAAGACAGACAGAGAAAGACAAATATGTGATATCACTTATATGTGCAATCTAAAAAAATGATACAGGTGAACTTGTTTACAAAACAGAAACAGACTCCCAGACATAGAAAACAAACTTACGGTTACCAAAGGGGGTGGAGGGGGAGATAAATGAGTTCGGGATTAACATATACATAGTACTATCTATAAAATGGGTAAACAACGGGGACCTACTGTAGAGCACAGGGAACTCTACTCCATATCTTGTGATAACCTATAACGGAAAAGAATCTGAAAAAGAATATATCTATACGTATAACTGAATCACTGTGCTGTACACTTGCAACTAATACAGCATTGTAAATTAACTAATCTTCAATTTTAAAAAAGAAGAAAAATGAACATTCCGTATTCTTATTTTATGCTCGTGGTGCCCCCGCTGGGATGGCTGGGCCGTCTCTCGTCCCTGTGATGTAGGAACAGAGGTCCCTTGCCAGGCTGCTGGGGAACAGGGCTGTGCCTGGAAACTGGGTCTCCTGCCTCCTGCTCCCCCTCCCTTCTTACAGAGACTCTGCAGGGTGGTGTTTGGCTTACATGGCCCCCCTACCATGCAGACAAACGCTGCCCAGGTTATCAGAGAAATGGCTCTGGTGAAAAGCGGGCCAGGGGTTTAAACAGAGTTAGAAGGAGCTGGGGGCTGGCTCTTTCTCAAGTCCTTTGTGTCCGGGTGTCTTTCATTTGATCAGTGAGCTTCTAGCAGTCCGAGGATTCCTCAAAAGGGGCTGGAAGGAGGTTCTGGGCTTTGATTATCCCATTCCCTGCTGTGGTGGCAGAGGGCGGGCTTCAGTGGTTGACCTGCTGAGGGCTTCTGGCCCGGGCACCCCTTGGCTGCTTGTGTTTTGCTGGTTTTCTGTTACCAGGGGCAATCTGTGAGGTACCCGGAGATGGGGTCAGTGTGTGAGCTGGAAGGGCTTGGAATTTCTCTCAATCCCGTAAGAGAGTGGGAGCCGAAGTCGAGAGGATGTGACTCGTACAAGCTCACGCTGCTAGTTACATCCTCAGCGGATGAGAGCCCGATTGCGGGGAGTCTGTGCAGACAAGTGGGCCGTGCGGGAGACGCGACCTCCTTCTGTTACGGGTCCGTCCTGCCTGCAGCTGTCACCTTCCTGGCGGCAGCCTGGCGTCGGGGCCTCCTCGCGTGGCTGTCGGGGGTCCGTGGCTGGTGCCTGTTCGGACCTAACACTGCGCTCTGCTGGTGGTTCAGCATTGTGTGTGTCACTCCTGCTCCTCCTTTCGTGTACATCAGCCTCTGTATCTGCTGGAGGGTGGGTCAGGGAACAGCTGGTCCCTGTCCAGCTAATCATCCCTCTTCACGGCAGCGCTAGCTATTTCGGTCTCTGAGACATACGTGGAGAAAGAAGGCCTTTGTCCACTGGCCGTTTGATAAATTCTAGGTCTTTGTCAGCCAGGGACTGCTTAGCTAGTCACTTCAGCTGTAAAGATGCTCAAAAGGGAAGCAGCTGCCATAGAAGACCGGGCTCCGTCTCTGGCCTCCTCTCTCCTGCCTCTCCCTTTAGCAGACGTTCACCTCCGAGGTGGGGCTGAGGCCTCTGGTCTGCTAGATGAAGCAGACGTGACCACGGAGAGTCACACGGGCAGGTCTAAAAGTGCAGTTACAGAGGTGGGAAGAGAGTGCTGGGAGAGTGACCCCGTGGCCTGGGTGACCGGGAGGAGTTCCACTCGTGCCTTGAAGCTCTAGACGGAATCACCTTCCCTCTCCCTGCCCCCAGATGCTTGGGGCCCAGCAGACCTGAGTGTGCTGTGTCTGCTACTTTGATCAGCGCTCCAGGGAAGATTCGCCCTCTGCAAGCTGGGACGCAGGGGAGGAGGGTGCAGGTTTGGAAGGCTTCGCTGACCTGGGTGGTGTTGTATGTGGTGAGGTCTTTCTTGGAGCCTTCGAGGTCTGGAGACACCATTGGTTATATCCGGTGCTTGATGGATGGTGAGGCTGTTCTGGGCCACCAGCCTTACGTGTCCCTCTCTCTTCACTGCAGCCTGTTTTCTCGGCGTTCTCAAAAATTGCACTGATAAAGTCAGTTTTCTCAATTTAAAATTGTTCTTACATGTCTTTCCCTTCAGCCTTTGGGCACTGGCTGAAAGCACCTGGCTGCCGGTGTGTACTTGGTGAGGGCAGAGGAAGTGGGTGAGACGTAGAAGCGTATTAATGGGAAAACTTAGAATTGGCCCATCATGTTTAATTTTGCATTGGATCTTGGTGGTGATTTTCTGTTGCCTGTCCTGTGGGTTCTTCCACTAGAATTGCTCCTAGTTTGAATGTTGGAATTAAGCACGTTGGTGTTTTAAGGACTTGCGTGAAGGGTTCTGCAAGGAACACTGTGACCTGGGCGTGTCCTCCCAGCTCCCGAGGGATCTCGCGGCCCTGCCTGCCCTGGCGTCGGGAGCAGACAGCCCCTCGCTGTGTGTTCTGCTGAGCAGCCCGACTTTTCTGGGTGAGCGAGGGGTGAGTGGATGGCGGCGAGTCTGAGTAGGGTTGTGGCCTTTGCCCGGGGGAGGGGGAGATAATGCGCCTGTTTACATCCGGGCCGCAGACAGAAGCGAAGGGGCCCCCCGCTGTGCTTCCTGCCTCCCCTGTTCCCTGCGTGGGGACTTCAGGGAGGACAGGCCCAGGGGGCGGCGGGAGCAAAAGGAAGGAGAGCTGGCAGGATTGTCAGCCGTTTGCCAGCCGCGTCACTGTCTCTGAAGCAGACGTGCACGGTGGAAACCCCGCCCGCTCTCGCCCTTGTCCCTCCTCCTCGCGCAGGAGGTTGGCTGAGGCCAGAGTGTGTGAATATCCCCCAAAGGTTCATGGAAATGGACGTGTACCGCGTGGGGCTCCCGGGGGACTCTGGGTCTGTCCCCACATCTTCCAGAATGTGATCACTGTCCCTCGGGCATCGCTGCTTTGGGGGTCCCGATGCCGTCTCCCACCCGTGACGCCCAGCAGCCCGACTCTCTGTCCAGCTCCGCAGTCGTGGGGCCGGGCCGTGGGCCTGGGCTAGGTGACCGCTGGTGTTCTTGTAACCGTCTCGTCGTGTTTCCACTGGGGGATGGCTCGCCGTCAGGTGTCGAGAGGTGGGAGACAGCCGCCTGTGGATGGCTGCGCCTCCTCTCTGAGCTCCTCCAGCCCCGGGGGACTTAACTCATCCACCGGCCCTTGGAGGGTCGAGGTTTCCCAGGCCTGGGAGAGCGCCTGCGGGGTTTAGCACCTTTTCAGGATGGGGAAGTCAGGAGTGGGATTTGGAGGGTGTGCCGTCGGGTTGCGTTTCCTTTGTCAGGCGCAGACTGGGGGACCACCAAAGGCTTCGGAGCTGAAGCGTGGGGCCCCGGCCTGGGCGGGGTTTGCTGCTGGAGCCCCGCCCACACTGCCCGTCCGCAGAGGGCGCTGTGTGCGTTGCTACGTCCCGCGCTCCGGGTGCGGCTGCGGGGGATGCGTTCAGACCGACTTGGGCCAGGGCCTGGGAGCAGGGCTGTGCTGGCAGAACATTTAGAAGACCGGTGGCTCTGGGTGGGAGTTATCTCCTGCCGTCACCTGGACTTCTGTGGCGGCAGAAGGTAGAGAGAAGAAATCTGGAGCCCAGAGGGCGACAAGCAGGGGTCGCGGGCGTGGCCTCTGTGCATGTTTCTCAGCCAAGCTGGGCCAATCTTCTCATCTGAGCCCTGGAGCAGCCCCTTCCACGGGTGAAGATACTTCACAGGCTGCAGAATGTCCTAGAAAGAAGTGCCAGCACTTCCCCAGGTCTTTGTAGGAATGGTGTGGGCTTGCTCCTCGCATCGGGTTTTCCTCTTTGCCACGGGCCCAAGTTGGCTCTCCCATCTGCCACATTTTGCTTTAATTTTCCATGATTTTTACCCTTCCTTATGAGCTGGGTTGAATTTCCTTTCCATTTTCTGAGTGAGTGAACATGCTAATGTTTGGATTAGGCCTCCCCAAAGGGAGGAGGTGCGGGGAGTTTGATGTCTAGTTGGGGGAAGAGATGTAATCACAAAGGCTTAGGTGCTGATTGCTTCTTTTCTGGGTTCCTCTGGCCAAAGGGTCTCACAATTTCAGTTATTTTAGTACTGTGATCATGATCATGAATACCCCTGCTTACCTGTTTCATGATAAATAGTAAATAGCCATTTACTGTTTACGCTGTGACTTGCTGAATGTTTTTGCTAAGTTGTTCACTTTTTAAACTTAAATTTATTTTAAAAGGAAATACTGTGTCATTATTATCAATGGAAAACCAACACACCAATAAATAGAAAATAACTACAAAGATAAACCACAACAGAAACACAGTAACATCACTAACTTCCAGCTGCCCGCAGTCGGCTGCACACGGGCGGAGCCTCACCCTCTGTTGAGAAGGAGGCTTATTATGTTGCACACTTGAAACTAACGTAATGTTATATGTCAATTATACCTCAATTTAAAAAGTAGAAGAAAAGGTTACGAGAAAGAAGGAAGCTTAGGTAGTGTCCGGACATCAAATGGAGACTTTATCTTTGCAGATAATTGAAAAGGGGCTTTCTCCCCATTTAAAAATGTTATCTGATGCTCTCTTGAGTCTGTCCTTAATCGAATGCTCCTTGTTCTGGGGCAGAATTACCAAAACACTTAGTTTTGCCCACCCTGGAGCTTCACTTATTCCCAGATAGATTGAAGTCGTTGAGAGCAGAGATTGTGTTTTATTCCTCTGTTGTTTGTGCGGTGTCTGACACATTGTAGATACTCAAGTGTGTTGAATTGACTCAAAGCATAGTGTGTAGCAAAGACAGTACCGGGTGGAGTTGTTCAGGGGAGGGGACCGTCCCCAAGAGCTGGAGTCGGCAGGGAAGGCTTTTCCAAGAAGAGAGACCCCACTCCCTTTTCCCTGAGTCCTGCTCCCACTCTCAACAGCCTGGAACCCTGCCCGCATTTCCTTCCCCCCTCACCGCCTTCTCCACCTTCCGGCTTCTTCTGCAGCAGCTTCCCCAGCCAGGGAAGAAGATGCCATAGCCTTCGGAGCCCCGCGTCCTGAGGGGAGGGCGGAGGGGAACAAAAAAACGAGAGGAGGGGGTGGGAGGAAGGGGGTGGGAGGAAGGGTGTGGGAGACAGACAGACAGACAGACAGACACACACCCAGGGCGGGCACCTCTGGGGTAAACCTGAGCCCTTTCAGGCTGCCCTCGGGTCCAGCGTTGAGAGGATTGGTGACCCTCTCGGGAAAGAGGCTGAGCCCTGGGGGTTGTCAGCAGTTTTCCCTAGCTTTCTTCCCTCCCTCTCCGGTTCTCTCCTTTCTTCTTCCTCTCAGCACCTTCCAGCTCTGCCCTTGGGGCAAATCCCACAGCCCAGAATGATTACCGTTGCTGTGGACTTGTTGATGTTTGTGTTTAGGCCAGGCTTGTCTCCATGTGATTACGAAATCCTTCAGAAGCAGACACAGACACAATTTCATTCATACGGATCGTATGTCGGGAACTGTCTGCGTGACCAGGGCTGTGTCCCCAAGGCCTCTCTGGCCCTGGGACCTTGCCTTCATCCTGTCACCAGAAATCTCCGTCTTGGTGTTGCCAGGAATACCTGTTCTCTCCCTCCTGCCACGGTGGCCGCAGGAATCTGGACCCTTCCCTCCTTGAGCATCTTAATGCTGCTTTTGAAGATACTAGTCATGACAACAATTACTTTTACTGTGCTCGGTACATAAAGCAACTCATTGAATCTTTGTAAAAACCGTACAAAAGGTTTACTACTACTGTCTTTATTTTTCTGATAAGAAAACTGAGTTTACGTGGTCCAGGTCAAAGAGCTGGAGCCAGTGAGGGATTCAGAGCCCGCATCTGGGTCTCAGTAACGCAGCGCCCCGCGGCTCTGGGGGTGATGCTTCTACCCTCCGAGCTGGTGTGGGGGAGGGGGAGCCCCCATCCTCACCGGCAGGATTGTCGGCTGCCAGAGCACGTTCAGGAGAGGAGCCAGGAGCCTCTGAACCCGTGAACCCGGGAGTGTTCTCTCCTTACCTCTCTGGTCCCCGTTCCGGCCCCTCCGTCACCCCCCTCGTCCGCCGAGGAGCGCGGCCATGGGGTGGGGGGACAGCTGGAGCCCTGCAGACACCTTTGAGTTACCCGTGGACTGTGTCTGCGGCAGGAGCCCGTCTGCTTGGGGCTGCCTCTGAGACAGCTGGGTAGACCTGGACCGGCACACGGGGTGAGAGGCAGCAGGGGCTCCCAGGAGGGCGAGGCTGGGCGCGGCGCAGCACGGCGCCCGGGGCTCCTTTGGACGGGGAGCCGGCGTGGAACGCCCGCGCCCTGGGAGCAGGCCTGGGAGGGCCCCTGCGTGTGTGTGTGTGTGTGTGTGTGTGTGTGTGTGTGTGTGTGTTCTGCCCTTTCCTGCCCGTGGGCATCGGGGGGGCTGATGGCCGGAGCCGTTTGTCGTGGGTGCCCAGCCTCTCTCTCCTGTGGCTCCTCCCATCTGGTCCTCCCGTCTCTCTCCCCGCTCCACGTCCACTCTCAGGTCTTTCATTCAGACCCCTCAGGACAGCCGGACTGCGCGGCAGCTGTGTCTTTAATAGGGCTCAACGCTGTAGGTGATGGTGGTGGACTGGGCACGGGCAGGTAGAGCAGGGCTCTGGAAGGCACACCAGAGGGACCCTTTCCTGTCTCAGGGACCACGGCCCCAGACAGGCCTCCCGCCTTCCTTTACCCCCGCCTTCAGAAGCCGCTTACGTCAGAGCTTAATGCCCGCACGGCCAGGCAGCATTTGGGATGGAGAGTCCCTTGTGTGCAGAGGCCCGTGCTGGTGTGGGGCGAAGAGGAGGAAGGTGTCAGCACACTTGGGGGGGGCGGGTGGTCGGTGTTTAGCGAAGGGCGCAGAAGGCAGACGCTTTCTCAGGGTCGTGCGGGGCGACCCCTAAACGTGCAGGTTGTTCCACGTGTGGGCACGCGTGGCTGACCTGCTCACGGCCTCGTGCCTTCTGGGTCATCCCCTCCTGCGGTTTGGACGCTCAGGAAACGGAAGAGAATTCTCTGTCTTGTTCCGCTTGGCCAAGCGGAACAGGACAGAGATGCTGGGATCTCCCCCCCCCCCCCCCCCAAACACAGAGTGTCCTTCTCTCTGGGACAGACAGAAGGGCTGCGGTTGATTGGCTCTCCCCGCTTCCCCCGGTTCGGGTAACTGCACATGATCTGCACAGACCCTGTTGCCCGCATATATGTGTCTGCACGCGGCTTGGCTGGCTTGTTACAATGACCGGCACCAGGAAGGCCAGGGCTGGAAGGTTTCCTGAAGGAGAAAGTTCTGGTGTAAAGTGAGCTTGGGATCCCAGCTCAGCCACTAAGCGATGCCCAAACTTGGGCAGATTGTGCGATGTCACCTGTCACTTCGGTTTTCTCATCTGATCCGTTTGAGTTGTTTTGAAGACAAGTGGCCCGTCAGGGGTACGTGATATAGTTGTAACGGAAACAAATGATTACACGAGGGGCCGCTCGTCAGAGCGTCTAGAGCAGTGCCGGGCACGCGTCAGACGCTCAGCATAGCTGCTGCTCTAGTTCCCTCCTCTCACGTCCAGAGATCCCTAAACAGCTTCTGTTGTTTTCTGGTGTCCAGGCTGGCCTGTCTCTAAATGAGCTGGACTCTCCCATCCTAATTATTCCCGTTCCTCTCCTGGCCTGGCTTCTCACGCCCGTGTCAGGCTCTGACACCTGCTAGCTGTCCAGATGCCCTGGAGAGCCTCCTTCAACAAGTTTTTTTCTTTTCTTCTTTCTGAAGTCTCCGGAAAGTTTGCCCAAGGGCTAAAACCTGGTATCAGACGCCTCAGCAGGAGGCTGACTGGTTCCCAGGAAGGCTCACCTGGAACCACAGGGGCCTTTGCCGCGGATACGCCATCCGTCTGTGTGCCCTGGTCTGAGTTAGAAGTCTCGCCTGCCTCACTGAACCCCTGTTTATAAAATTCTCATTAAAATTTAAGTATATTAATGTAGCTTGTTGCAGAGAGTCACTTTTTAAAGTGGATCATCAGCCTAATTTATCTGCTCTCTAAACCCAAACTTCCAAACCTCAAGTTTGATGGGAGTGATACACACGTGAGTACCTTCCTCGCTGTGCTTTAGTGAGAAATAAGATGCACCATACAACTCTTTAGGCACCTTCTAGCCCGTGAACCTACCAGAGGGAAAGAGAAGAGAAATCGCCTCTTTTGCTTGCTTGTGTAATATCTCAAAACGCAGGAGGGAATTTCTTCTTCAGGCCTAACCTAACTGCCTCAGAGCAACCATAAGTTGATGAAGGAACAGGTCAGACGGCACGCGTTGGATTGGCCCCCGCTGGGTCTCAAGTACATGGGCGTTTGTCTCGGGAGCCTCGTTTTGAGACTCCCACGTCCCAGGCAATGGAGCCAACGGGAAGATTGGAAAATCTCCTCCTTGCAAGCCCGAGGAGCGGGGAGTCTGGCCGTCTGCAGATCGGAGCTTTCTTCCCAGCCTGGTCTCAGACGCAAGACAGGTCACGTGACTTTCCCCAGACCTCAGATCTCAGTATTTTCCGTGGGTTTGGGCTCCTCCATCTCCTGTCTCCTGTGGCATCTACGGGCAGGTCAGCTCCCTGTTTTCTGCAGAGTCAGGGGTTCCTTGCTGGACTGCATGGGGTGTCTGAAGGTCGTCTAGGCCATGCCCCTGCCTCTGGGACAGGCTTCCTATGTCCTGGTGCCTCAAATATCTTCCTGGGGATTTCTCCATCACCTCGGATAATATCTCCCTACGCTTCATAGCGACAAGGTTCTTTCTAGACTCTGACTTGACTGTCCCTTGCTGCCATCTCCCCCCTGTGGTCCACTTAGTCCTGGCCTCCAGGGGGGCAGAGGACAGCTGCCGGCCCCGCCCCTGTTCCTTCCTTGTTCTTGTTGGGGTAGCACCTCCACGCATCCAGCCTGTGACTCCCCCAGCAATTTCTTCTGTCACTAGATCACATTGCAAAAGCTCCTGTCCAAATGCTGTCTGGCTGCTTCCTGTTCCAGCCATCTCCCTCCCACCTGAGTATTTAGTGTTTCTGATTATTTAGCCCCAGAGGCAACGGCTGCATTTTTCCAGGTTGAATCTGCTTGTTGTTACTTCCTGCCCGGCTTTGCTAACCTCTCCAGGTCCCTTTTGTAGCTGCTGCTGCTGGCTTGCTGGGCGTGGAAACTCGGGTTTTCAGCCTTCGGAAAGCAGACCCTGAAGGGAGTGGGGCGGGGACAGCTGCGTTCCCTGCTGACAGGGGCCCCACCCAGTGTGAAGTCAAGGACTCCCCAGGAGAACATCTGAATTGATGAGCACAGAAAGCCTTCAGGCCCTGCCAGCAGGGGGGTGACGGAGACCAAGCCCATCCCAGCTGTCGGGCCTGCTCCTGTCTCCTGGGCCGAGAACAAGGAGACGCCTTCCTGTCCTCTCGACCTCGTCTCTTTCCAAACAGCCATAACCAGTTCTAATACTCAGCAGAGGAAGCAATGAGCCCCCAGATGAAGGAGTCGGGGTCATTTCCTGTCCGGGGAGGGGGCCGGGCCAGGATGGCAGGGGCCACAAGTTAAATGTAGAGCAGGCGTGGATGCACCCCCGATTCTTTTGGAAAAGGGAGAGTTTATTTTATTTTAGTTTTTTCTGTCTGATTTTATTGTCGGCCCTGATGACTCAGAAAGTCAGAGCTGGAAGGGACCTCTGAGAATCTTTCCTGCTTGTCTCATTTTACAGAAGGAGGCCCATGGGCGTTTGGGAACGTTCTCAAGTCCACAAAAGCATTACCAGTCGTCCTCGGCCCTGTAGAGGGGTGCCGAGTATTAGGTGTGGGAAGCGAGACCTCCCGTGACCAGGAGGGGGCTCAGAAATGGCCGCGTATCAGGCGACCCTGGCTCGCCTGCATCACTTTACCTGGAGCTTGAAGGCGAAGTTGGGAGCCTGGTACCTCTCCGGCTTCCCGGGACTCTGGGTTCCCGTGATTCACCTGAAATACAGGCGTGTGCGTGGGGGTGAGTTTGGTGCCGCTCCCCAGCGTTCTTCAGAGCTCGTGTGGCAAAGGGAGCCTGTGCAAATGGAATAACTGCATCCGTCCCCCTGCCTGGTCCTCTTCCTCGCCACCTCGCTGTGGCGTTTTCCAAGCATGTTGCTAGTTGGGAGGCTTCCTTGGAAGATGCTGATGAATTTGCAATGATTTTAAAATTCACCTGGGGAAATAAGCAGCTGCAGCTTGAAACGGAAACACACACACTTGTGCTGCCGTGTCCCCCTCCCCCCATCTGGGGAAAGCACACCCCCCCAAACCACGCAGAAACACAGGAACCCACGTGAGCGGTCTGAGCGAGCACCGTGCAGAGGAGAAGGGATGCGCCGCCCTGCCGACAGATCGTGCCGCCGGGGTCTGCGGGGTCTTAGGATCACGCGTCTGGAATCCTGGGCACCTTTGCCTCTCTGGTTTGTGGAGCTCTCGGCAAGAAATGCCTCTCTCTTCGGAGAGGAGGACAAAGGGAACAAACATTTGTGGTCACCGGCTTATATGCCAGATGTACATTCTCTTACCAAAGTTACTGTGAAGAGGCGCTTATCGTGAAATTATCATTTCCATTTTATAGGAACGGAGGCTTTTGGAGATGAAGCCGGGCCTCCGTAGCAGAGCGGGGCACTTCCTGTGACGCAGTGCTGTCACCTTCCTCCCCTGGGGTCTGTGGACTCACCTGCCTGGGGACCTCAGCATCCATGGTCTCCGAGGGGCCCTGTGGTTTTGGCGGGGTAGCTGCTAACTCACCAAGTGCATCTGTTTCCTCCTCTGAAAATGGAAATCATGCGGTTTGGCTAGTTGGTTGAGTTGTTAGAATTCGTAATTACCTGAAGCTTGTAGGCCCCTGGGATGAGACCAGAAATGACTAGTAAAGAGGTAATTGCGGGCCTCCTAAGCTGGAAGCAGGGTCCAGAGGGATGGTCTTAATCAGGAGTCTCTTGGTCCCTACTAGGCACGGCCACTGTCGGGCAGGCAGCAGGGGGCTTCTCTTGCACCTGCGTGAGAGGCAGCGAGCTTCTCGGGCTGCAGCTTGCTTTTACACGCTCACCTTTATTCTGTCTTAGAAATGCCTCTTTTAAAACCCGATTACCGGTTATGACCTGCTCACGCTTCCTCTTCAGCACAGATTTTAAGGGTACAACCTGATGAATTATCACTAAGTGGACTCACTTGTGAGTCCACCCAGATGAAGACCTTGAACCTTTCCAGCCCTTCAGAAGCCCCCCTTGGGCCTCTGCCCGGTCACAGACCCCCGTCCAAAGGTCATGACTGTTCTGACCTTTAGCATCACACGTTTGGCTTGTTTTTTGAACTTTTATATAAATGGAATCATACAGTATATATTTTGTGTTTGCTATTTTGGCTCAATGTGAAGTGTGCGAAATTTGTCTATGTTGTTGTCTGTAGTGGTGGTTTATTTATTACCATATGGTGTTTATTTCGTTTTCTTGAACGGACAGTTTACTTTTCTATTCTACTGTGGATGGGTTGTTTCCTGTTTTTTTTTTTAATTAATTTTTATTGGCGTACAGTTGATTTACAATGTTGTATTACTTTCTAATGTACATCACAGTGAATCGGTTATGCATATACATATATCCACTCTTCCTTAGTTTCTTTTCCCATATAGGTCATTACAGAGTATTGAGTAGAGCTTCCTGTGCTATACAGTAGGTCCTTACTAGTTATTTATTTTATATATAGTAGTGTGTATGTGTCCGTCCCAATATTCCAATTTATCCCTCCCGCCCCCTTACCCCTGGAAACCATAAGTTTGTTTTCTACATCTGTAATTTTATTTCTGCTTTGTAAATAACTTCATTCATACAGGGTGGTTTCCTGTTTTAGGTTATTATGAAGAGTGTTGCTGTGACTTTTTTACAAGTCTTATGGTGAATGCATTTCTGATGGGTAAATACTTAGGAGCAGAATTGCTGGTCATATAATGTGTGTATGTTTAGCTTTAGTAGACACTACTGAACAGGTTCCAAAGGGTTTGTACTAATTTATACTCCCCATTAGTGTATGCGAGTTCTAGTTTCCCCACTACTTGTCGAAACTCAGTATAGCAAGTCATTTAAATTTTAGCCATTCTGGTACGTGTGTAGTGATATCTCAACGTGCTTTTAATTTGTATTCCCTGATGGCTAATGAGATGATAACCTTTTCATATGTTTTTTTCCCCCAGCCATGTGGATATCCTCTTTTGTGAAGTGTTTGTTCAAGTCTTTTGACCATTTTAAAAGATGGTTTGTCTGCCTTTTCCTCATGGATTTGAAAGAGTTCTTCGTATAGTCTTGGTACCAGTCTCGTGTTGAATATCTGTCTTGCAGATATCTTCTTTCCACTCTGTGGTTAACCTTTTCACTCTTTAATTGTGTATTTTGGTGGATAGAGGTTCTTAATTTTATTTTAGTCCCATTAATGAGTGCTTTTTGTGCTCTGTTTAAGAAATCATCACCTATCCAAGTCACAAACATTACTCTTCAGTGTTACCTTTATTGGTTAACCCTGCACATTTAGGTCTGCAATCCACATAAAATTGATTTTTGTGTGTGTGTGTGTATGTGGCATGAGGTGTGAGTCAAGATGATTAGTTTCTTTCCCACTTGGATATCTAATTGACCCGACGTCATTTGTTGAGAGAGCCATCCTTCCCCACTGCTCTGCAGTGTTAACAGTGTCATAAATCAAGTGTGGGAGGCTGCTTCTGGACTCTGTTTTATTCCCATGGTCTGTGTGTCCTCGTGCTGATACCTCGTCATCGTTTAATTTAATTTAATTTTTAAAATTGACATATAATTGATTTACAATGCGGTGCCAATCTCTGCTGTACAACAAAGTGACAGTTATACACATACAGACATTCTTTTTAAATATTCTTTTCCATTATGGTTTATCACAGGATATTGGATATAGTTCCCTATGCTATATGGTAGGACCTTGTTGTTCATCTATCCTGTATATAATAGTTTACATCTGCAAATCCCAAACTCCCAATCCAACCCTCTCCCACCCTTCACCCCCTTGGCAGCCACAAGTCTGTTCTCTATGTCTGTGAGTCTGTTTCTCTTTTGTAGATGTGTTCATTTGTGTCATATTTTAGATTCCACCTATAAGTGATATCATATGGTCTTGGTCTTTCTCTTTCTGACTTACTTCACTTAGTATGATAATCTCTAGTTGCATCTGTGTTGCAGCAAATGGCATTATTTTGTCCTTTTTTGATGCCTGTCATTGTATATATGTAACACATCTTCTTTATCCAGTCATCTGTCGATGGACTTTTAGGTTGTTTCCATGTTCTGGCTATTGTGAATAGTGCTGCTGTGAACGTAGGGCTGCATGTAATACCTCACCATCTTAATCACTGCATTTTATAACAAGTATCTCACACTTACAAAGTTATTTTTACTTTCTACTTCCATGTTTTAATCTCTTAGTCAGACTCTTTCAATCTGTTCCCATTGCTCTGCCCCAAATGCTCACGTCTCGATGACCAGTGGCAAAATTCTATTTATTTGCTCAGGCTCTGTGCTCCCCACCTGCCCCCGATACTTATCACACTCCCTTTAGATCTTTTCGAGGCCAGCGTCATTCCCTGTTTCTCTTAAAGTTGGAGTTTCAGTGTCATAAGTGAATGCCAGTCAGGATTTCAGTTAAATGTAAGGTTCTCTTCTGTAGTCCACTGGTTCTCAGTAACCTAGAGAGTTCATTTACGAATGTAGTTCTTTGTATGGTTTTATTGGTGGTGGCTCTAGGGATTACAGTAGATATATTTATCTTTTTCACAGTCTACTTAGAATCAGTATTTTATCACTTTAAGTGGAGGGTACAGATCTTACCACCGTGTAAGTTCCTTTAACCCTTCCTACTTTGTCTCATAGTTTTCTCATATGTTACAGTTACGTAATTGAAAAACCCATCGGAAATGTTACAGTTTTTACTTTTAACTGTCAAACATATTTTAAAGGACTCAAGCATAGAATAATAGTACTATATATTTTATTTATCCAGATGTTTACCATTTTTGTGGTTCTTTCTTCATTCCTGATATTCTAAGTTTCCTTTTGGTGGCACTTCCCTCTGTCTGAAGAATTTCCTTTAGCGATTCTTTTAGAGCAAGTCTGTCGGTAATAAATTATCTTAGTTTTCTTTAATCTGAGAAGCCTTTATTTTACCTTTGTTCCTGAATGGTATTTTCACAAGATGTGGAATTCTGGGTTGACAATTCTTTTCTTTTAGCATTTTCAAAATGTTGTTCTGCTACCTTCTGGCCTCTGTGGTTCCTGATGAGAAATCTGTAATCATCAAATCACGATTTCCTGTTTATCTTTGGCTGCTTTCAAGATGTTTTTCTTTGTCTTAAGTTTTCAACAGTTCGATTAGGATGTATCAGGGTGTGGATTTCTTTGGGTTTATTTTGTTTGGGATTCACTGAGTTTCTTGAATCTGTAGGTTTATATGTTTCATCAGATTTGGGAGGAAGTTTTCAGTTATATTTTCAGTATTTTTTTTCCTGCACGGCACCAATTCTTCTGTCTTTCTGGAGGTTCGGTGGCATTAATATTAGATCTTTTTGGTATTGTCCCACAGATCTTTGAGGTTTGGTTTGTTGTTTTCACCTTTTTTTTTGCTCTCTGTGTTGTTCAAATTGGATAATTCCTATTGATTTCTTCAGGTATACTGACTCCTTTCTCTGTCACCTCCATTTTGCTATTGAGTCCATCAGTGAACTTTTAATTTCAGTTGTTGTATTTGGTTTTCAGTTCTAAAATTTCTGTTTGGTTCATCTGATGTCTTCTGTTTCTTGGCTGAGAATTTCTGTCTTTTTATTTATTTCAAGAGTGCTTGCCCCTTACTTCTTGAGACTTTTTTTTTTTTTTTTAACACATTTTATTTATTTATTTATTTATTTTTGTCTGCGTTGGGTCTTTGTTGCTGTGCACGGGCTTTCTCTAGTTGCATAGAGCTGGGGCTGCTCTTAATTGCAGCATGTGGGCTTCTCATTGCGGTGGCTTCTCTTGTTGTAGAGCACGGGCTGTAGGCACGCGGGCTTCAGTAGTGGTGGCTCACGGGCTCAGTAGTTGTGGCTCGCAGGCTCTAGAGCGCAGGCTCAGTAGTTGTGGCGCACGGGCTTAGGTGCTCCGCGGTACGTGGGATCTTCCCGGACCAGGGCTCAAACCCGTGTCCCCTGCCTTGGCAGGAGGATTCTTAACCACTGCGCCACCAGGGAAGCCCTTGAGGCATTTTTATGCTAACTACTTCCAAGTGTTTGTCAGGTATTTCAAGTATGTTTGTCATCGTGGAGTTGGCATCTCTTGATCATCGTTTCCCATAGAGACATTTACTGGGTCTTTGTCTGTTCAGCAGTTTTAGATTGTATCCTGGATGTTTTCAATATGATGCGATTCTGGGTGTTGTTTAAGTCCTGTTTGTGTTTTAGCAGGCAGTTGGTCTGGTTGGGTTCAGACTGCAAGTTCTGACCAGCCTTCTCTGGGTTGTGGTTTCATTCTCATGTCAGTTTCACTTTCAAAGCCTTGTGCTGTTTGGCTCTGTTCTGCAGAAGCTACCAAGTGGCCAGTTTGGGACATGGGCAGCCACCACATCGTTCAGGTTTAAAGTATGTAGTGCACTACTGAGGGCCAGACCTTTGCATGTGTGGCTCAGGGATAGCCAGGGATTCACTAACAGCTTTATGGGGTCACCTTGCTAAGATCCTCCCTCTCCATGGTCTTGCTAGTACATTCCAGGTTGCCGGGATCCCCTTGGTCACCCACCAGCCAACCTTGCATTCATTTACTCTCCTCTGCCATACACTTCCCACAGCTGCTCCTGTCGGCGGGGGCAGGGAGGGGGCGAGTAGTGCGAGGACCAGAGAGAGAGAAAAAGGAACGGGTTTGCCCCACCCTCTTGGGGCACAGCTCCTCTGTTCAGAGGAGAAGGTTCTTTTCCCTTAGAATTTTAGGGGCTTGTGGGCTAGGGTGCAAGAGAATGGAGAAAACAAAAAAGGGGAGCTTGTTTCCACTCTCTCTGAGTGTGAACAGACCCGTCTTTTTTCTCAAGCCAGAATCAGAGGGCTTCTCCTGGGGCTCTTGCTGCCCACGCCGAGGACGCTCACTTCTGGGTTTGGAGACTAAGCAGGGGAGGTGCTGGAGGTAAAACACACCAGTTTGGTATTAGTTCAAATTCCCTTCTCCTCCGCGAAAATGCTCACTGCTGTTTACTTTTCAGAATTCTCAAATAGCTGGTCTGTACCGTCTGTTCAGGTTTTGTAGCTGCCCTCGGAAGAAAAGACACAGGGTGTGTGCTTACTTCATTTTGCCTGGAACTAGAACTCCTGGCGGGCTTGTTTAAAACACAGCTTTCTGGTCCCCGCCCTGAGAGTTGCTGATTCAGTGAGTCTCAGGTAGGGCCTGAGAATCTGTATTCCTAACACATCAGCAGGTGGTGTTGACACTGCTTGTCTCAGAACCACATTTTGAGAAACATGGATGTAGTCTAGCCTTAAGATGGGAAAACTCTTTATCCAGAGTAGAATTCAGGTTCCTTCATCTTAATAAAATTAAGCGCCGGATGGTTTCCTATGTAATAAGCTGAGGGTGAAAGGACAGTGGAACTCCTTTGGTTGAGCAGGGAGGAGATTAGAAGAAATAAAGCTTCGTGGAGCTTTACTGTGGGTTACTTGACCGAATAGGGTCTATGGTGGACACTTTCCTAACAGAGAACTTAACCTTGCGGAAATGCTGTGATAGGGAATTTCCATTATTAAGGCACCTGCTTTGAATATAGTTTTTTCAAGTAAAAGGTCATGGAACCAGTAACTCTTGAATTACTTTGTGGGATATGTCTTTGCGTGTAGGAGAGACAATAAGAGGAAGTAGATTTTCATCTCAATCATGAATACCAAAACTCTTGGCAAAAGAAGCACCCCAGTTGCCCCTGCCCTCTTGGCAGTGATGCAAGGACAGAACCCGGGGCGTGGGCAGATATACATACCACACTTGGCATGTACTTTTTGAAATCAGAGAAAGGGCAGATATTGTCTGAATGGGTATCACAGAAATCTGAATTTTAGAAACAAGAAATTCAGTCCAACTCTCTAGTCCCTAACACAGGATTTGGTAAGTGATGGCTGGGTTGATTTCTTTCTGTCTCACACTTGAATGTGTGAAATCTTACAAGACAGAGCTGCTCAAGAATAATTAACTTCAGGTTAGGGTATTTATGAAGACGGAACAGTCTGTGGAACTGTTCTGACATGTGCACCTCGGCCTTGGGCTGTGGGTAGAAGGTCCTCCTCTGATGGGGCCTCAAAAGGCTTCCAATAGGGTCTTCTTCATCCATCACTCAGTGCTTCCGGTGTGACCAGCTTGGAGCGCGTTCTGCTTTGGCCTGTGTACTGGCGTGAGGCTGCCGGCATCCCAGAGCAGCTGCCACACTAGAGGACTGAGCTCTTCAGCCACAAGAGGCCTTGCCACCTTCCCCAGACTCCTGGGGGGAATTTCCCATGCAGCCAAGGAGTCAGTACTGGTGGGAATTTATCACCTCTGGGCAGAACTGGTTTTCCCAAGATGCAGGTATGGGCAGCAAAGAAAAGAAAGAGTGGCATTTTAAAACCCAGGGGCCACAGACCAGAGGAGGCACATACCCGATGAGCCCTGTTTTCCATCTAAGTACCTGCTTTTGCTCATCCACAGACACATTGCCTCTGTCTTTCATTTCTGAACTCTTAATCCCAAGAGCTTGCTTTATTTGCACAGTTGCCATGAGTCCTCCAGGCCAGCAGGAGGCAGTAAAGAGCCTCGGAGGGGCGCTTTGCCAAGTGAAATTCTGTAAGCCTTGACGACACAGTGTCCTCGTTAAAGAAGGATTCTCTTCTCAGTTCCCTCTACTCGAGAGCCCTGCTTTGTCATTCCTGGGTTGCTGGTCCGTCTGCCGGCCAGCACACTTAGCCAACTCTAGCCGCTCAGCGTGACACAGGGGGCTGTGCAGAGAAGAGGGGACATGGTCCTGGCTCCCAGGACCAGGGGAGATAAAAAACACCGCCCAGATACCTATCTTACAGTTTACGCGTCCCGACTTGTGGAGCCGTCCTGAGTCCTCCTGCCCGGGCTCCTGGGCACTCGTACCTGGGCCCAGATCTTAGCAAGTCTCTTCTGGGAGTGCGGTTGCTTGTTTGGCCTCCCGTTCCCTAGCCACGCGTAAAGTCTTCGAGGGCAGGGATCGCGCACGGGGAGCCCATCTCTGCATCTCCAGGCGTGAAAAGCGTAGAATAGGGGCTTAGCACTTGTGCTCTGGGGCCAGACAAACCTGGATTCACATCCCTGGATTCAATAACCGCCAGATGCTTTCTTTATCTCCCTCATGCAGCATTTTCCTGAGAAATAAAGCAAGTGGACACATCAGCAGTACCTATCCCACGGAGCTTCTGTGAAGGTTCTAGAAGGTTCCTGCCCCTGGCAGACGGCAGGGGCTCAGAAAAGTTAGTTCCTCTGTCCCTTCTTTATCCCCCTCTTGCCTCCAGAGCTTCACACAGTGCTTGGCACAGAGAAGGTGCACATAGAACGTTAGTTGAGTGACTCAGGAAGTGACTGAATTCAAAACCAGCTGAGGCCCAGTCATATGGCTCCTTGGGACCCCTGGATAGTTGCCTGTCATCCCCCTGGACACAGGGGCCAGTGTCTGCAGAGGAGCAGGACCAGCTCCTGGGGGGGCAAAATCCGTGTTGAGGAAGCAGGGGTTTCTCAGGGCCCCTCACAAAGGGGCCCTGAATGATAACTTTTTACTGAGGGTGTTGCTATGTCAGGTAGGGTTGCTTACTTAAATAACTTAACATTGGAGGATTTAACTGTCACGTTCCCATATTTCAGTGAATCCATCATTACGTTTCGTTGGAGTTTGAGGCTCGTGAGGTCAGCTCTTTTCCATCTGTGAATTTTATTAATTTCTTATTCCTTTCTGCTTTTTGTTTTTCAAGAGTCAAGCCTAATTCTTAATATTGGTAGATTCAAGAACACAGCATTTACTATGACTTTTACTATTGTGGTTAAATGTGCGTATTTTGAATAACATACACGCATGTGATATTACGTGCGTAATTTAAAATCACATAAGGTGTACCATTCTAACCATTTCTCAGCGTACAGCCCGAGGGTATAAAGTACAGTCACGTTGCTGTGCAGCCGTCACCACCATCCATCTCCAGGACTTCTTCATCTTCCCCCAGTGAAACTTTACCCCCTGACACCCATCATGCTACTTTCTGTCTCTATGAATTTGACCATTCTGGGCACCTCACAGGAGCAGAATCATACAGTGACTGTCCTTTGTGTCCTTTCATTTCACTTAGCATGGCGTCTTCAGCGTCCGCCCACGTTGTGGCACGAGTCAGAATGCCCTTCCTTTTTTACGTCTCAGTATCTCACTGTGTGTATATGTCACGTGTTCTTCATCCATTCATCTGTCAGTGGACAGTTGGGTTGCTTCCACCTTTGAGCCAGTGTGCATAATGCAGCTGTGTACATGGCACCCCTGATGGATATTTGAGTTCCTCCCTTTCCTCCCTGCTTTTGAACTTGCTTGGGAGGGTCAGAGCAGCTTAGATTTGTCGGCTGGGCGGGCTCATCTGTCTAGGGCCCCCTCCTCCTAAAAGGCAGGCCCCGAGTCCTGGGTCAGTCCTCTTGGCACGCTCCAGGCACCTCCTGAACGCCGCCGGCGACAGGATCTGCAGTCACTTCCGGTTCTGCCCGCCGTGGAGAAGGGCAGCGGGGCACAGATCGCTAGAAAGAGACAAGGAGACAAACTTTGCTTCGGCTTTGGGTGCACTTAGCTTTGATGGAGGGGCGTTCCATTTCCCGAGTACGCGCTGATTCGTGTCAGGGGCTGTAAACCGGTCGGAGGCAGGACTGCGCTAGTCAGCGGTCTTCGCTAGCTGTGACAGTCCTCCAAATCAGCCCCGTTCTCACTCACTAAGGGCTGGTTCTAAGGGACATTCCAAAGAACTCAGGCTGTGCTGGTGGTGTTGCTATAGGTGGTGAAGGACTCGGACCCTGGATTTTGATTGCCTGGGTCCGAGTCTTGGCTCTGCCATTTACTGATGCTCCCTCTGGGCACATTACCAGATCTTTCTCAGGCTCACTTTTTTTTTTTTTTTTCCATCTATTAAAGTGGGAAGAAGAAGAATGTCTACTTGCTGGGTTGGTTGAGAGGGTTAAATGAGATAATGGATTCAAAACCCTTAATACAGTGCCTGATGTATGGTTAGGCTGCGCATTAAACATGAATTACTGTTGTTATCATCTCTGCTTTTATTCTTACAGCCATCTCCCTCTATCCAGCTTTGGCCGTGACTCAGTATGTATGAACCTCAGACAGAGCCTGGTCTGGGTCTTTCGTGCCTTTTCCATTCAGTTCCTCTCTTTCTGCAAAACCCTGAGATCAGCTCGCCCGACGTGAAAGCCTGGTGAAAGCTCTGACACCTTGTAAAGGCTCACTCCTTCCTAATAACTTTCTGTATGAGTCAGGAGCCGCCCGGAGTGTTGACGCTCTGGACCCCAGGGGTGGGGAAGGAGTGGTGGCCGCCACTGGCTTTGTGAGCTCCCAGGCAGCCAAGGCCAACCGGAGAGGTCAGTCCCACCGATGGAAGTCTCGTCCGGCTTCCACGGAGCAGGAATGTCAGCCTGACGCGAGGCCAGAGCTGGAGCAGAGGGAGATGAAATAGTGGAGCAAGAATGTAGCGCGCTCTTTGGTGGAATCAGGCAACGGGTGGCGGCAGCAAATCAGAACCAGATTTTTGAACATGGCTCGGATGGTGGTGGATAGGGAGGTGGTGGTCGTGCCTTGGGGTCCCCTCCGCTGCTCGCTAGCAGCCCTGCCCTGGGGCTGCATGGGTCCTTTTCTTCACCAAGCTGGGGAGAGAGAGTGGGCCTGTGGACCTGCCTGCTGGCTTCCTTCCATTTCTGTGCGGTCCATTTTCTGTCCAGACGATCGAGAGCAATCTGTGGGCCCAGCGTGTTGTCCTAGGCCACGGGTCGTTGAGAAGGTCCTAAATAACTGCCGTTTCCTTCCAATGCACCTTCCGGAAGCAGGGGCTGAACACCTTCACCAGGGCCCCCTCAACAGTTTCCTGCTGTTGGAGTTGCTTTTGTCTGCTCACCGTCTCTGGATGGTGCAGAAAATGCCGGCTGTCCTGGGCCGGGACAGAGATGGCCTCGGACCCTGGTGACCTCACCTGGACCTCTGCAGTGAGTGCTGTTCATCGGGAGACGCGGCTCCGGCAGCAGGAAAGATGGGGACGGGGGCGGGGGCGGCGAAAGGACACGGTTTGCACTTGGCGTCGCGTCAGCCTGCATATATGGCTGATCAGGTGGGCGAGGACGACACACCTGAAACCCAAGCTGCTGCTCTGAGCGGATGCCGGTCATTTCATTCTCTTCTCTCATGAATTTTACGAGGTCCTGTGGCAGCAGCTAGGACCACTGCCCACGCTGGCTGTGATCTAGTGCTTCCTGGCAGCGTGACGGGTGACAGGCCCAGGTTCGAAATGCCCTTCCCTTGACTTACTGCCGGCGGGGCCGTGTGCAGTCAGAGTTAAGTGGTCAGGGTCCGGGGGTGGGCGGCCGGGCTTCCCATCTCCATTTTTTACCACCTACCTGATCTTGGGCCACATTTTAAACTTTCTGTGCCTCAGTTTCTTTCTCTGTAAAACGGGGATGATAATATGTGCTCACCAGGGCTGGTGTTGGGATTAAGTCAGATGATGCGTGGGAAGGGATTAGAGAAGAGCCTGCCACCCAGGGGTTGCGTTCAGAAAGCGCCACCCTGTGATTTCTCCTGGGGCGCTAACAGGACGCTCATCTTTGTGAGATCTGCAGCTCTAACCGGCTCTCCGGGTACAGGCACAATGTTACAGAACTCAGACCTTTTGGCTAGGGGAAAAGCCACGGTCCGTCGATGTTAGCCATTAAAATGACTCATTATAAATGCCTGGTATTGTTTAAAGTATGTTAAATAAACCCAGAAAATGTCAGAGCTAGAAGTGACCCATGACATCAGTCATCGCATCCAAACCCCTGGTTCCACGGAGAAGCCAAGGCTGCCAAGACCCCGATTCCAGGCAGTAGGAGAGCAGGGCCTTGAAGACCTGAATTCCCAGCCTAGCGCTCACAGTGCTTCCCCGGGCCTCCCCTCGACCTGGGAGAGAGTGCCGGAGGAGAGCCGGAGCGCCGATAGCTAGGCCGACGTGCAACGCGCGCGTGTGCCACAGGCCAGCCGAGGGTCTGTGTGCTCTACTCCCGGTCAGCGGCATCAGCGACGGAGCAAGAGAAGTCGCTCAGGATGTCTGCTAAACAAACAGCTAAGCGACGTTTCTGTGGGCATTTGTGCGGAGTGGTTGTGAATTGGTGAGTCGTCGCGGGGGCAGACAGCGTCTCAGGTCCGGGGTGACCACAGGGTGGCCGGGCCTGCCCCCGAGGGACGGGCGTCTCTCTCCTTGGGTGACCCTCTGCTCTACCGCGCTTAGCGTAGCCTCCGCACCTGAGCCTCACATGTCGAACTGACCTCAGTTTCCAGCCCCCTCCCCAGCTGGGGACAGACGGGAAGCCGGGGCAGGGCTGACTGAGCCTCTGTGGGACTTGAGGCTGGAAAAACCGTGTGGGCCCGTGGCCTCAGGGGCTCCCAGCGGGGTGTGTGCTGGGCAGTTGACCTCCCTAGCGAGGGGGCTCACGCGGACCCTAGCGGGAAAGCCACGGGGGCCGTCGCTGTCCGGTGCCCCTCTCTGCTTTCCGGCGTCCCCGTCCAGCTCTCAACCTCGTCCTCGTCTTGAGAATCTCTCTTTCGTCTCCTCCTCTTCTGCCCTCCTGCCCATCACCTTTCCAGCAGACAGCCCTCTCCAGAGACCACTCGGCAACGCCCCCCGCCCCGGTGTGAGCAAGGTTCGACCCCGGCCTTTTCTCTTAGGGCTTCATCCGCTGCTGGGCTTTGAGCCAGGAAAACAAAGGCAGCTCTGTGTGGGTGGGCATGTGGGCGACCGGGCGCTCTCCTTTCCTCCATTCCTCTGCTCCTCCCAGGTGGCTCTCTCAGACCACCCAGCTCACGGCTCTCCCGTCTTTTGAAGTCGGTTTCCTCTGAACCTTGGAAGGAAGACGTGTCACATGGCACTGGTCCTTTGGCCACTAGTCCCTCTGATGTCTGACCAAGCCGGGAACATCCTCAGTCCAGCTGGTGGGCCAGGACCTGAAGCTGGCACCGTCCCTGCTCCCTGCCCGTGGGGAGGCGTGCAGAGCCTTGCCTTTCTGTTTGAAGGTGTCGTTAAAGGCCACAGCTTTCCAGATTCCCTTCCTGGAGGAGACAGAGGAGCAGAGGAGATTCTGAAGTCAGGTGGTCCCAGGGAATCACTCCAAACTTGAGTTTCCCATTTGTAAAGTACAGACTGCATCAGGCGGGTGCGCTGGGGCCCTGACAGAAGCTCAGGTCGGAGAGGAGCATTATTTCTTCCAGACCATGAGAGAGGCGACGGGCTGCAGTGACAGCCCCTGATGCAGCTCAGGGCTGTCTAGGAGGGCTGTCCGGAAACCCCAATATGAGTCACAGATGCCTGTGACTTTCCTTCCCTTTCTTAAAGGCCCGTGAGGAAACAGTCTCCACATTGGTTCTCAGTGCTGTTCAGCCTTCCTCTTTCAGTAGTGGTTTCCACTTGGAAATCTCTTTCTCTGCTTTCCCCAGTCACCTACCCCATCCCGCCCTCCCTCCCAGCCATAGCCTGAAAGGGTTAACTCAGTCCTCAGCCCCCGCCAGGAAGTCTCTATTTGCCAGTAGAATCAGCCTAGTATGAGCACTATTGAAATCGCTAATTTATTTCTATAGCTTCAGTCTCCAGCCTGGAATGGAAAAACGAGACCTGAAGTGTTCCAGACACATTGTTTAATAAAGGAACGTTCCTGCAGCTGAACTGTGTGGCTGTTGGATTTTCTGCTTTGACTGGTTAACCCTTGCAAGTGGTTTGGATTTCTCTTGTTCGAGCTGTTGGGACTGGGGGACGGGGAGGTCTCAGGGTCCATGAGCCCCTCTCGTTGCTGTATCGTTACTCCCCTGACCCTGACCTCTTCTCCAGTCAAAAGGTTTAACCGCTGTGACATTGCCCTCCATTGGAGAACTGGTTAAAGATGTATATCTCACAAAACTGAGTGTGCTGTATGGTCCCAGGAGAAATGACAGGATTGCCCCTTCTGGATTTCAACCCCGTCGGCTTTGAGGAGGCTGTCGATTTTATTACTGATCATTGAATTTGATCTGATGCATCTCACAGAGACTTGGCTCCGCGGTCGGTTGGCAGCAGCTATGCCGATGACGAGTTTTTCCGTTCCCCCCGCCAGATGCAAGAGCTGGTAGGGTAGATGCAAACTCACTCCTCCCTTCCTTCTGGAAAGTCTGATTTGGATACATGCATATGTGGGTTTCTTTGTGTTACTGATGGCATGCTTTAAAAATTGCTCTTGACTTACTGCCCGAGCCAGGGGGATAGATGGAATGACCTCTGGAAGGCCCTTCTTGGTAAAAGAACTGTGAGTTCTTTTTTCTTGTTATTCTGTGGACTGTACGGGTCTTTCTTTTCTTTTCTTTTCTTTCTTTTTTTTTTTTCTGGAGATATAGGTAGAATACTATATAACTTAGCCTGGAAGGGATGCCCTCAGGTCACCTGTGTCCAACTCTCTGGCTCTGGATAGAACCATCGCAAATACAATCTGTGATGCAGAAAGTGGGTTCATTTGGGGGGAGTCAGTATCCATCCATCCATCCATCCATCCGTCATTTATCACATACTTGGTAAAATCTAGGAACTATGCTAATATGCTCCCTATTATTTAATTTCTTTTGGTGTTTCTCTTCAGTGAGAATAGAAGGCCATTCCAGTTCCTTTTCAACTTGATCTTCCTTTTGCCCTTGACACAGTTGACCCCTTCTTCCTACTTTTTTTCTTCCTGAGGGGTCTCCAGCGTCTGCGACGCGACCTGTCCCTGCATGTCTGCTCCTGTGCGTGTCCTTCTTACTCTCTTTCATGTGGTCTTCCCCCCTTTCCTACCGTTGGAGTACCAGTGTCCTCAGAGTGCTGTCTTCAGCCTTCTTTTTCCTTTCTCCTGCTCTTTAAACACTCTTTCTGGGCAGTTTCAGCTGTGTCACCACGTGTAAGTTATGATCTGCCTGCATGTACTCTTACTCAGCCTGCATTTCTGCCGTGTGCCCCCGGCTCTCACATCTGCCTCCTGACCACCAATGCCTGGATGTCCAGAAGCATCTCGAACTCGGCCCGTAAATGAGCTCGGCATCTTCTCTGTCAAACCCGTACCTTCCTGATCCCCTGTCTTGGGGCTTGTCCTGATCATTCTCCTCCTCAACCGTGCCAGGCTCGGGAAGCCTCCTGAAGCGTCCCTTCCCCTCACACCCACGGGTACTAAGTCATATCAGACCCATTTCCCGTATCTGTTTCCGTCGCCCCCACCCCGATAGCAGCGCTCGCGACCTCCCCTTGCGTTACTGCAGTGTCTCTCAACTGGCCCCTCGATTTGCCCCTTGCAGCCGTCTGCATGTGCTGTATCGGATTGATCTTACGAGGTGCAAATCTGATCGAGTCAGTTCCTCTTGAAAATCTTTCAGTGGCTTCTAACCGCCTAAGAAGAAGGTCATGCTCCTTAAGCATGTTGTAGCAGGTTTCCATGATTCACCTCACCTCTTTGCTTTATCTCCACCCGCAGGCTTCGCCCCAGACACACACCTGAGGCTCCAGCTGTACCAAACCCCTAGCCATGCTGTCTCTGCCTCTGGGCCTTTGCCCGTGCCCTTCCCTCCCCCAGGAACGCGTTTCCCTCCCCCGATGTGCCGTTCCTAGCTCAAGCACTGTCTCTCCTGTGAAGTCTTCCTTGACCTCCTGGGCTCCTCCTCCCCGCGTCCGTTGCACCTGGCACCTGTCGTGATACTTTGCTTTCCTGTCTGTGTCCCCACTAGACAGCGAGCGCCGGGCGGGGCAGGGGTGAGGGTGGCGTCTCTGTCCCTGTAACCCCGGTGCTTCGCACAGGCTTGGCCTGGAGAGAGCTCAGGAGCTGTTCCCGGCGATACAGCCCCGCTCATAGTTTTTCCTCTTCTGCTGTGTATCTGGGCTACAGATGCTGCGTCACTTGTCAGTTTAGGCTTTCTCTTCTACCTATCGCGTCAGACATCCTCCAGAAAACACGAGGACTTCTGAAATGAGCTTTGTTCCTCGTGTGTGGGTGCAGCCACCCCGTACTTGTCTGCCTGCAGCTTCACCTGATGTTTTGCTTATTCGGAGGAAAAATGATGAGTATAGACTCAGCTTCGCCTGGATCTTTAGCTCTGACCCCGGTGCTGCTCCCACCCCTCCGCCACCCCCATCCTCCTTCCCTGGGAGCAGGGGAGGCAGACCTATTTAATATGGGGTCGTGCTTCCGGTGGAGAAGGATGAAGAAACACTGCTGTGTTCTTGCAGGCCCTCCACAGGTGTGTGTGTCCACACGGGACGCTGTGTAAATCCGTGTGGGAATGTGACGTCCCCGTGGATCTGTTGTCTTGTTTAGGGATCACCGTCTAGCTTTGCTGGTCTTGGGTACTTGTCTCTGTGCCGTGTGGGCCGAGCTTAAGAGGAAGTCAGGAATGTTGACACCCAGGGCGTTTATACTCCAGTCGGTGACCTAATTAAGTCACTGACTATTTGGGGCCCTCTTGTACTCGGGCTGGTGAGGCGCTGGGGAGCGACTCGGTCCGTGCCCCAGGGCGGGCAGCGTGGCGTTACAGAAAAGCACAGCCGGCCCGCGCAGACCGCGGTGGAGGCCCGGACTGCGCCACCCCTTGCCTGTGATCCTGAACAAGGCGCTCAGCCTTCCCGAGCCTCAATCTCCTCATCTAAAAGAGCGTTATCCTACTTCCCTTATTGTAAAAATTAGAGCGAAAACACCTCACACATCACCTGTTCACTGCGGTGCCTTATATTTTTCATAGAGAGGCGTGACTGCTGTCCACCGTTACCGTCGTGACTGTGACAGATTGCAAAACCCAGACTCTCCAGTCTGCTTTAGCTGATGGTAGCATCTAGGGTTTAGAGCGTACATGCCCTGATACAGACTCCGTTCTTAGCGCTTTACGTGTAGTAAGGCACGGGATCAGTACAATAATCTTCTTAGGGAAATACTTTCACTATTTTGTAGAAGGGGAAACGGAGGCACAGGAAAGTCGAGCAAGTATATTCCAAGGTCACACACTTGGTGATTTCTTGGCTGGGGATTTGAACCCAGGCAGTTTTGCTCTGTATTACGTGCTCTTAGCGTATTACTCTGTTTCTCCATATTACTCAGTCTAGTAATGTTTCTAGTGAATCATTGTTTTCTAAGGCTGCCATAAAATATTACCTCAGACTTGCTGGCCGAAAACAACAGAGACTTATCCTCTCACAGCTCTGGAGGCCGGAGTCCGAGCTCGAGGTGTCAGCTGGGTCGGTCACTTTGGGAGGTTCTCTACTGGCCTCTGACGGTTGCCGGTCTGTGCTGTCTCTCGGCTTGTGGCCTCACCACTCCGACCTCTGCCTCTGTCTTCACGTGCCTTCTTGCCTGTGCGTCCTTTTCTCTTGTTTATAAGGACACTAGCAATTGGGTTTAGGGCCCGCCTTCATCCACGTGACTTCATCGTAACTGATTACGTCTGCGGCGGCCCTCCCTCTAGATAAGGTTGCATGCTGAGCTGCCACGTGGACGTGAATTTTGGGAAGGGCACCATCCTACCCATTATAATAGCCGTTAGCTCTTTATTTTAAAATGGGAGGAGTGTTTATTTACTGTCATTCCAAAAAACAAGGGAAATAATTAAAATTGTTATTAGTATTGATTATTTAATTATTATCCAAGAACCTGAACATACATTAGAACACGATTCCGACTGGCTTGGGCCATGGCCGGACAGTGGGACCCTACTTCCTCCTCAGCTGGGCCTGGCCCTGCCCAAGCCGGATGCCGTGGAGCCTTACCCACACCCTGGCCCTGGATTTCCCTCTCGTCCAGCGCCTTCATCCATTTCCCACCTGATGTGGCCCTGAGTTCTTTTGCTTTTCTCCCTTCTCCCCTCTGAATGGGCTCTGATTTGTCGGCCCCCTTGAAATGCATCCATGAGAGCAGAGACACAGTCTCCTCTCTGTCTCTAGTTGCGGCCAAGGCCCTGTGGGCTTTCCACGGTGGCCGCGCCCTGCTGAAGCCCCAGGCCTGGTTCCACCTCTCGCCGTAGTGGCTTTGAGCCTCTCTGTCCTCAGTCTGATCCTCGTTAGGATGGGGACCATTTCGCTTGACCACGGGGCGGCTGAGGGTCGAGTGGCCCGACGTGTCTGGGTGCGCTCTTACCGGCAGCGTGTGGACATGCCGGGGTCGAGACCGGGCGTCTGCTGCAGGCTCAGATGGAAGGGTTTGGGCGCCCGCAGCCGTCTGCCCTCCATGGTTGACCCCAGTCCCGGGAGGGCTATCAGGCGGGGATAGTTCGCGTGGGAGGGGATGCAGGGATGGGTCCAGAAGGTGGAGTGTCTGGTCCAGGCTTTTGATCGGGAGATGCGCCCTTTGATGTCGCAGAACGGAGCTCCTCCAGGAGCCGGGCCGTGGCCAGCGGGCCCGTTCGCCTCCCCCGCGTTCTCTGGCAGCTACGGTGCAAACTCGTGTGTCTGGGTTTCAGCCCAGGGCCGTCCTCCCGTTAGGGCTCGTCTGCCTCTTGCCACCTTGTGGTTCGTCCTGGCTGATGATCTCCCCGGCTCATGAGATGTGAAGTGTGCCATCAGATCAGAGCATTAACAGGACACGTTTATTGGGCATCTCCTATATACAAGGCACAATATTAGGTTCAGGAGTGAAAAGACATGGAAGCAGCCTTCAAGAAGCCCTCCCTCTAGTAGAGCAGGCAGACATGGAACGGTCACGGCAGCGAGAGGAGGGCCAGGTGGAGCTGAGGCTGTGTCAGTAAGGCCTGAACTAGATCAAGGGTTGGCAAACCAGATCAAGGGCCTACAGGCCAAACCCAGCCCACCGCCTAGTTAGGTAAATAAAATTGTGATGGAAATTTGGTGCCTGAAATGTGTTGTCTGTGCTTTTCCACTTCCACAGTTGAGTGGTTATGAGACGTAGCCCGCAAAGCCTGCAGGAGTTACCATCTGCCACTTTATAGAATAAGCTTGCTGACCCCGTCCCAGGTGATGGGTGAGCAGGCAGAGTTCCGAATGAGAAATAGACACGGACCTCGTCCTCAGGGGCTCTCTGGAGTTTTGTGTGTCTGCAGCCAGCACATGGGATTTGGAGAAAGGTGACCTGAAGGAGTGGCTTGGTGGGAGCTGTGGAGATGTGTGTGAGGTTGGCCTGGGAATGACGTCAGAAAGCTTGCAGGTGGGCAGGAGGCCTGTGGGGCTGGGAGGAAGCTGGGTGCCCGGGGACACACTTTCACAGGCGCACAGAATTGCAGAGAGAAAGAGAGAGAGAGAGAGGCCAAGGCTGGGGCCAAGCCAGCCCAGGAGGCTGTGAGAACAGCGGTGGCATGGGTTCAATGTCAAGCATCAACGATGCAACTCAAGTTGAAGGGTCCTTACGGGTCACGTGACCCCAACCTTCACTGAGTAAGGGGAGGGAGGGGTGAGAGGGGTGGGAGGGGAGGGAGGCCATGTCTCTGAGCTCATCCAGGTGGAGGTGGCAGCTCAGGTGGGCGTCCTGCCTTCCTTCCTGATGGAGAGCTGAGCCCCGGGGCCCTGACTCCGTGACCTAGCTCTTAGGGGAAAGAGCTGAGAAGCGTGGCTCCTCCTCGACAGCCTGCCCTCTTTTAAAGGTTCTGCAGCCCCCAGACTCCTGGTCTTTTTTCCTAGCGTCTTGTAGGTTTCCGCAGTCTGGAAGCTGCTCGAGGGCAGGGTCTGTGTCTGGTTGCTCTTTGTGAGTCCCTCCTTGTTCGTACAGGGGACCCCGTGGATGTGGGAAGGCGCTGAGCTCTGAGGCCTGGCCCTCCGCCTTGGTGGCCTTGGGGGTGTGGCGATGTCGTGCGGTTTCCGAGGCTGTCCCTGAGCCGTGGCCGGATTTGCAGCTCTCCGTGTGGTTGGTCACACACGCTCTGGCCACCTGCCGAGCTTTCTTCCCAAACGCTTCACCAGCCCTGAGCAAGGAGCTTCTTTAAACGCCGAGCGTCTCCCACGCAGCCCCATCAGGTTGGGGAGGCACCGGTCGGGATGCCACGCGTCTTCGGTGACCCACGGAAACACCTCGTTTGTCCCGACGTGTTGGGGGAAAGAGGCCGAAGAGCTGCCGGAGAGGATGCTCTGGCTCAGCCCATCCCTCATCCACAGCACGTGCGCCTCCCGCCTCCTTAACGCTTCGAGTGGACTCCCTGGGTTCCCCTGGGTGCTGGGCCGGCTCCAGCCCAAATCCCTCAGCGAGGCGGGGACGGCAGGGACACGGATGAGGAGGGGAGTGCAGTGCGGAGCGAGGAGGACGGTATTTGCCCAGAGTCCGGGGTCGGAGGCTTAGCTGGTCCAGCAGGAGGGCTGGAGGGCGACACAGGCCAGAGCTCAAGAGCCGGGGACACCAGGTGTCCCGAGGGCGAGACAGAAAGAGGGCTGCTCCAGGCACTCCCGGGCACAGTTACTCAGTTCTGACCCTGCGGGGCCTCCCACCCAGTCCTCACCCCGTCCCTTTCACCCCATTCCTGGCCTCATTTATCTACGGCAGCATGGAAGTGCGTCACTTACAGGAGCCTCGCTGTGCAGCCCAGGTTACCAAACAGTGAAAAAACAAAGAGGCCCCGGTGTGAACGGCACCCGTCACGGAAGAAAGCACGTGGTGTGCGCCTGCCACGCGGCATCGCGGACAGTGTCCCCACACCTCCTCTCGTCGGCTCTTCACGGTGGCCCCGTGAAGGGTGGCATCTCCCCCATTCCATGGACCAGGGCTCAGAGAGGTGAGATAACCGCCAAGGTCATACGAGGCCATAAAAAAAAATCATAGGGCTGTCTGGTTCCGGATCCTGGTTTTTTGTTTGTTTGTTTGTTTGTTTGTTTGTTTTCATTATACCAGCCTCCTCCCGGGACCAGGGGCGCATTCTTTTCTTAAGAAAAAGACGATTTAGGAAGCTTGTCCAGAGTCCTGGCAGGACTGGCCCTCTTTGTGGGCAGAAATGGGGGTTTGGGTAGCACGGTTCTTAAACAAATTGAGATGTAGTTCTTGTACTGTAAGGTGCGCCCTTCTGCAGCGTGGAGTCCAGTGTTTTAGTGTGTGTGCACTCACAAAGCTTTGCAGCCATCACCCAGGTGGTGTGATTTGAGCTTCTTTGGAAAGGCCCCTGGACCTTCACCCCCTTCCCCGTCAGCCTCCTTGTATGCTGAGGTCTGCTGTGAGTCGCTGGTGGGGTAAAGCCTTCAAAGTCGCTGTCTCAGTTCAGCTAGTGGCATCAGACCTCCATTGGCCTGTTATGCCTCAGAAGGGTGGCCTTGTCATAGATGGACAAACTTGTCACTTGGAAGTCCCTGCATGTGGGCACCTGAGTTTAGACTGTGGGCTTCCTGAGGACATCCCAGGGCCTCCATTAGTCGGAAAGGATGTGGGTTCAGTGATGTGTGAAAGTCAGCGCGTAGGAATGCCCAGGCCGCAGGCCCTTCAGAGCCAGGCCAGAGGGCCAGAGGCAGGTGGAGGAGCGTGTGGACAGTGCTCGGAAACAGCTGGCTGCCGGGAGGGGGAGAGCTGAAAACACATTTTCCTGTTGTCGTATTTACCTGGACCTGGTGAGAGCCGGCGGACATCCTGGGACTAGTTTCTGGACTGATTCTCTTGGTTGCAGAATGAACAAAAAGAGCTTAGAAGATGCCACGTCTCCAGATTTCTCTGGCCTCAGAAACGACCACGAGGCTCCCTGAGCACGTGCTGTGTGGGAGGCTGTGAAGGAGTCTCAGTGGCTCTGCTGGCCTTGCCAGCCAGCCAGGGGCTCCCTGTGCGCTGGGGCTGTAGGGGACCCGGATTCTTCCACTGCCCTCTGCTAGGTTTCTGCCATTTCCTCCGTTGGTTCCGTCGGTCCTGGGGGACTGTGTAGACCGCTTACTCCGCTCCAGGTGCTAACACTTGGACAGGACAGGGGCCGGTCTTTAAGACGTCATCCTTCTACTTGATCTTTTAAAAAATGTAGATATCCCTGGAGGGGTTCTGCTTTGGCTTACTAGTCATTTACAACCCATGCAGATGACTTTTTCAGATTATATTCTTGAGAGCAAGTTTTGCTTTGAGGCCGTGGAAAGGACACTAAGTGGTGCTGCCCCCTTTCTCTCTGGCCCTTTTCCTGTGGATCAGCATCCGGGGTTAAGACTGGGGCCACAGCCAGCCCGTATGGTATCTTCATGCCAATTAGAAAAATGTCTGTCTTCCTTAAGATGCTTTCCTTCCATTTTTGGAAAATTGTCTTAATATGATGATTTTATTTGGTCAAACCTTTACTGCCATCACCAGAAAGCTGACCTAGTAAAAAATATAACTGTAAGTTATCTTCTTTATGGTTGGTGCCCCCTTACTGTACCATCTTTGTGCAGTGCGTGACCTGTACAACTGCACGTGGCCACCTTGGTTAGGGTAAGCACTCGGTTAGGACAGTTACCCTTCTTGCTGGCTGGTACCTGCTGCATTTCTCACCCAGCAGAGTGGTGCCTCCCCCTGAGTAGGGCCTTCGATCCTTTCAAGTTTTAGAATACGAAAACAGGGATGGGAGGCTTGGGGAAAGGAGACAAGAGGAAACACAGTTCTATCTAGATGGTGTAAGTCTCTGTGACTCCCGGGTTTTCCCAGGAGGCTGGGAGCTTCACAGCCTGTCAAATTACATTTGCAGTAGACGGACGGAAAGGCCAGTTCTTGAATCTAAAATGCCAAGAGAATTCCTGCCCTTTGTGAAGTCAGAGGCTCTCTCAGTGGGACTGGACTTTCCGAGGTCAGCCCTATCATTTTATAGGTAAGAATAAGCAGAGCCCAGTGAGGCACAGGTGTGACACCGAAGGCACAGATGGGAAGTGGGGAGCTGGCACAGGGCCTGGGTCTCTGTGTCTCATCCATTTGCCCCTTGTCTGTCCCCGCCCCCTCCTGGGGACTGAGTGATGCTCGGAGAGTGTGGGTCCGAGGAGCGGGAAAGGCCGTGGGCTCTCTCTCCAGGAACCTGTCACAATTGTGAGTGTCCTGTGTGGGCTTGGGTTCTAAGGAATCTGCTGTGCGGAGAAGGCACTCGAAAAACACCTTTGTCCCTGGCCTCTCCCAGGGAGATTTTCCAGCACTTTTGACATGTACTTCCCCTCCTGTTGTTCCTGATGCCAAAGGAGATTGAGCTTCAAAGCAAGTGTTCGGTGTTGGCTTCCTTCACCCCTGAAAACACACATGTTTGATGAGAATTCTTGGGTTTAGAGGGGCTCCTGCCCTTCTCCACGGGAGCTTGACTTGGCAGTGGTCCCAGCAGCAGTGAGGTTTCTCTGCAGGGCCAGCGTTACAGCTTCTTCTCCCGATTGCTGTTGATCATGGTTATTGGTTATGAAGTCTTCATGTGAGAGGAGGCGGGCACCCCAGGGAGACCACTGGAGCCTTGGAGAAGCCACTCCCCGCATTGTGGTGACATCAGAAGAGTCGCTGTCACACGAGGCGGTGGGGCACATGCCTCATCGTGTTCCCCAGACGCGTCCTTTGTCCTCTGGCTCCAGGACCCTGAACAGCGTCTGGTTTGTGTTCTGGCCCGCAAAGCGTTAAACAGACAACGTGCACTGACTCAGGGGCACCACGCGCTACGTAGAGATGCAGACGGAGACGCCTCAGATGTGCTCTTGAACCACGGGGGCTTGCAGACAGAAATCCTTCTCTTTCCTGTGTTGCTGGAGATGATGCAGACCCTCCTTTCTGTTGAAAGCCTCCCCCCGGCTTAGCGCTGATGCCGGGAGGAACCCGGTGAGCTGCAGAGCCGGGGCGTTTTCCCCCGGTGGGCTGAGAGTCTGGTGGAGACAGGGGAGTCAGATGTGGAAAAAAGATGCCCACCAATCAAACATGGGGCCACTTGTCACAGATGAGTGACAGGTGAGCAGTCCGGGAGGGCTTCCTGGAGGAGGTGTGAGTGGAGGCCCAACTTGGAGAGTGCTGCTCAGCCCTGCTGCCTGGGCCCCGGGCCTGGGTCAGCCGCTGCTGCACACGCCCCGTCTGGTCTCACCTGCAGGCTTTGAGCTCGGCTTGCTGCTGCTCCCCTCTTGCTCCCCACCCTCCCACTTGCCACCTGCCTTTCACCTACACCCCAAGCCCTCAGCTCCTCAGCCTTTTCTCACTTTCCCTCTCCTCCCCCCAGCCAGGGTCGATGTTTCTGATTATTCCTCCCAGTTAGAGTTACTTGCATTCTTCTGCACCGACTCTCATTTTGTTATTTCCTGTCCCATATTTTCTAAACTCCCCAGGACCCTTCTCGTTTACTTCCCCGTCCTCTCTGGTGCTGTTTGCAGCACCGCCCGGTTTGTTATCATCTGCAGATTTAAGTAGCGTGAGGTGTGTGCGGTCGAAAAGCCTGTTTTGGCCACGTAGAGGGGACGTGTTCCAAACTGGGCTCTTGGCTCGGGGAGTGAAAAAAGTGCCCCGGGAGCCAGGTTTTTCTGGGAAAGAAGGGCGGATCCTGGAAACTGGATTTGCACAGACCCCCTCGATTCAAATTCCTCTGGCCAGAGGACTCCGCTTGCAGAATCCAGTCATTACCGGCTCGAGCACCTGCTTACCCTGAGCCGGGCACCGGGCGAGGTGCCTTTCTCACCTTCTTGCTCACCTTCACAAGCACGCTGCGGGCCCTGTTGCCTCTGGGTTATTATTTCTCTCCTTTACCGAGAAGGAGACTTGAGTCTCAGAGAGGCCGCCTCACATACCCCCGATCGCGCAGGGGGTAAATAAATGGCAGAGCGGGCAGGTGAAACTGCGCCTCTCCGAGCGCTTCCTTTAATGCCCTTTGCTTCTCTGGGACCCCATCTGCGTTACCCCCTGGCCTCCAAACCACTCCCGGCTGATGGACTATTTTCATGGTACCCTTGGCAGGCAGGCTAAATTCCGGATATTTCTGGAAGCCCCCCCAAACCATCAGCTTCTCTCTTCTTTTTTTCTCATCACCGTCGACGGGTCTTTTCCTGAGTGTCCCTCATCAGTGCATCTGTATCGGGCCAAGATCTAGGTTTTAGTGCATCGGATAGCCTTTACTCATGAGCCGACTTCTCTGAGCTCTACCTTAATACCTTTCAAGGCTGAGTCTGGTGGGGAGGGCGGCGGGGACAGGTGTGATAGTCGCTAGCTCCGGCTTTGAGGTCAGGTGTGATGTTCTGAAGGCAGCGCCGTGGTTTCAGCGTCCTCTCTCTGAGCTGTAGGGCAGCGATTCTTGGCGGAGCGTTCTCCTCGGGGAGGATGCTTTTTCCTCGGCTGGGGCTTTCCAGTATCTCGGAGCAGGTCTGGCGTCCCTCCCTCCGCCCACTAAATGGTAGTGATGCCCCCCAGTCATTGTGACAGAAGAGCTCCCACCCATTTCCTGAGGGGACGGTACGACTCCCGTGGTTTGCGTAACAGAGACACGGAGAGCATCTCAGGGCCCAGTGGGGGGCGGGCAGGTGGCGCTCTGGCCTCCAAAGGTCAACGCGGGTGGCCCCGTGCAATATTTGGTTGGAAGAAAGGGTTCTTTGGCCGAAGAAAGCTTGTAACTAGGTTGCAGAAGATTTTACAGCTTCTTGGTACTTGTTCAGAGTCTGCATCCCTGTATAAGACCTCAGTTACGAAGGGTTAATGACCCCGAGAAGGAGTCGTCGGAGCCGGGCCTTCAAGAAACCTGCTTCCTCCGACCTGGAGGAGGTCACAGCAGCACTGAGAGGCCTCTCCTTTGTTCTGTTGGCCATGGCCTAGACCAGCCCCAGAGCGGATGGACGGTCACTGCCCGTCTGCTGCACTTCTTGGTCTTGCTAGAAGGTGGGAGGCGGTTCCCTGCTCCACTGCGAAGGAGGAGGGAGGAGGGCATTCTCTCAGGGGTCCCTGATGGGGGCGACTTCGGTTATTCTTTATCCTGTCAAAGATACAATGAATCCAGGGGTGTGCACAGGGCTGACCCGTCAAGGTCTCTACCGTGAGCTTCCCGGGCGACGGCAGCGTTGTGGGTGGCGTGTCCAGCGCGGGCCGCCCCTCAGCCCTCGGCCCCCGAGCTTCTCTCCACCTCTGCAGCCTCATCCCCTCCCCTTCGCGCGACCCACGGCCTTTGGCACGTGTAAATCCCATCAGGGTGTTCGAAGTATCACCCAGGTTCCCTCTCCTCCAGGAGACCCTTTCTGGCCCCTCCAGCCTGGAGTCAGCTCTTCCACTGGTTTCTTCTATCGTTCAGAGCTCGTGGTGGCATCGACAGAAAACCCAGCTCAGCTGGTTTAAGCGCCAAAGGAAATGTAATCAGAAAGCCCATGAGTAGGTCTGGTGAGGACTAATCTAGCAGCTCAAATGAGGTTCCCAAGGACCCCCTATTTCTCCATCTTTCTGCCCAACCTGCTGCAGGGTCCCCCCATCCTCCGCTTGCTCAGCGGTCCCTTGGCTGACCCGGGGCTTCCCTCGACTGCCACCCTTCTCCCCCGAGTTCTGGCAGGAAGAGAAAGCTGCTTTGTCCCGAAACCCTAGCCAACATTTCCTCTCATCTTATCGGTTCTGACTGCATTACAAACATATTCCAGAGCCAGTTGTTGTGGCCAGGGGGATGGGTATATGCCGTTGGGCTCAAGCTGATTGGTCTGATTCCCGGAGTTGACGGTGGGGTCAGTTCTACCGAAAACACGTGGCTGAGATCCGGGAAGAGTGTTTCTCTGGGCGCAAAGTCTGGCAATTGACGAGGGAAAGGGGCAACAGCCAGCAAATGAGCATTGACCAGTCGTCCTGTCCATTTGGACATTAATCACCCCAGTCATGATGTTATTCAGCTGTCCTCTGTGTTAGATACCATTTGTGTGACATTTAAGGAGACTGGGAGCCGTAGGATGGCTCGCATTTCTCCTGCCTGCCCTTAACTCTTAGCATATTGCTGGTCACACAGTTGCTGCCCAGTAAAGGCTTGTTGAATTGAAATACGATGGGGTGATTGAATAGGAGGAAACAGTGGAGATATTCCTTAGGGGCGAGGTTAGTCACCGCTCAGACAAGGCAAGGGCACTTCTTTTGGAGGGAAGGCGAGGGGAGTTAATGACTCTGGTAGCATGGAGGTTTTATAGGAGTGTCTTGAGGAGGGAAGACAAGTATCTAAATCAAAAAATCACACGAGTTTTGAGTTAGGAGGAATACGAGAGAGATAGGTACTTTTAGAGGTAGCGTGATGGGCTTTTAAACTGCTGGAGATGCTTTTCTCTGAGTGGGACATTTATTACACGGGCCAAAGGAATGCAGGTCCGGAAGGAGCTACTGCCCGGAGGTGTGATGGCTGTTGAATTTAGTGGTGCTCATCGGTGATCCGTAGGGAGACTCTGTGATGTCGCGTCCAATCTGGGACGTTTCTGGTGATACTAAAATGCTGCACTGGATGGAACAGTGAGGCAGGGGACATAACCTGGGACCGTCCCGGCCCAGCCAGGACCTGTCAGTCATTCTTGGTCCGGGTCTCCGTCAGCCGCCCAGCTAGGTGACCCTCTGCCCCTGCTCTGCCTTTCACCTCTCTGGGCCTTGACACGCTCGCGGTGTCCCGGTGGGGTGAGGGGTTGCTGAGAGCTGGTATCTGCAGCATCTGATTCCACTTGGGAGATGTCGACTGTCCAAAATAGTTCTCCTGTGACGAGTAGGAAAGGGCGGCATTTTCCTCCGGTCTTTCCTCCAGTTTATCTGTGCCCTCTTCCCCTCTGTCTGGGGCTGGGCCTCTGTGCTTTGGGGCCTGGTCTCGGGAGACGCCCTGTTCTTTCTGCCAGCCTCTTCAGGGCTTATGGAGTTTTCTCCTCTTCTATGGTAGAAGTTGGGGCTCTGGCTCCTGGATTCTGTTCTGCCTGTTACTTCCCACGTTCTAAATTCCCAAGGGAAACATCCTCCTTTAAGTTCACTTGGGGGTGTTCAGGGAAGCCAGGAACTATTGCCACGGTGGGCTCAGCTCTGATGTCTCTCAAGTGGGATCCAGGAAGCACGGTAGCATCCCTGTGGAGGTCAAGGGCATGTGCTCTGCGGCCCAAGGGGCGGCAGGATGCTCTGCACTTTGAGTCCCAGGGAAGAGATTTGGCAGCGGCTGCCCTTGACCTTGCTCTTAAAAGAATCCTTTTATACACAGTTTAGAATTTGCAAAACACGTCCTGTGTATAATCTCATTTGATGCTGAGATACCATAGAATCAGTATTAGCTTTTGAATACCTATTTATTAATTAAAAACGAACAGTATATAATATATTTTAAATAAATGACATGTTTATTTAACATAAACAAATAACATATTTTATGTTACAGACATCTGATACGTTATAAATAACACATTCTAATGAAAAATCACGTTTTTCAAAACAAAAAAATGGTGAGAAATGTGGCACTGTTTTACGTTTTTGCAAATCTTTTTTCCCTAGCCCTATTGAGGTATAATTGATATATAATAAACCGTACCTATTTAAAATTATCTGATCTGTTGAGCTTGGGCATATGGACAAACCCATGAAGCCATCGTCATAATCAAGACAACGAATATATCTACCACCCCTGAAAGATGGCACGGGTCCCTCGTACAGTCCATCCTTCTCTCCTCCGGGTGCTATTATTATTAGTCATTTCAGTTATTTTAACATTGCCTATGAGTTTCAAGAGCTTTGGTGACCCGCCAAAAATGGTATGGCTGGGAAGTGACCGACCCCCGTCTTTGCTGAACACTCACCCATCCTCCCCTTGGCCTGGCGAGGAGAGGGTTGGAGAGGAGGGTCATCGGGGGCCTCCCGGGAAAGCAGGGTTTCACCTTTTCCTTTTCCTCCTCCAGTTCTTCCCTGCACTTAGTTCCAAGCCACTGTGTCTGTGGGTGGCCCAGGCAGACCCTGCATAGACTGCCTGGATTCGAGCACTTTTCAAAACCATACTCTACCTGCGTAACTTTGGACAAGTCATTTGCATTTTCCCTGCCTCGACTTCCTAAACAATAAAGTGGAGAGTGATAGTACCCGTGACTATAGCACGAGCCGAAACACACAACCTCCCTGCCCTGTCTGGGCACACGATGCACACTCAGTGCAGGTGTGTCACAGTGACGGGTATTATCTTCGGCTGTGCACGTCAGCTCTAGACCATCCAAGACTTTCAGACCGCAGTCCAGTCTTGCTGCGAAATCCCGGTTTCTTCTTCATTCTTCTCCCCCAAAGTCAGGAGCTTTCGTCCCCGAAGTGGGGGTAGCTTCTGGACGTCTGGGTTATTGAAGAGATGGTAGAGTGCCTTCAGAGTCAGAGAGACAGTCTTCACTCGCATTACGAGCACCGTAAAGTGTCTTTTAATCTGATTCATCGTCTCAAAAACCCACGTGAGCCCCGTCGTAGACAGTGCACTTTGGTGGGGAAAGCAGTCCTCCCCCGGCTACCCGGTTCTCTGCCTGGCACACGGGGGGATGTGCTCAGATGCATATCCACTGGCATCTTCAATGCTAAACCGAGACCGAGGGCGTATCGACGAACACACCAGCTGGTCTTTGCAGAGGATTTTGCCCCTGCTTTTCTGTGAGCAGCCTCACTTTTGCTGCATGCGGGGTTGGTGCCTTCTCGGGCCTGGCCTCCACGCGGCCTGCTTCACGAGATGCACAGGAAGCCAGCAAACCCGCCTTTCCCCTGTAGCGTGGTCTGCGGGGGGGCGAACGCAGCAGGAAACTGAGAGCACATCTCTCTGAAGGGCACACTCACCAGGACCCGGCTCCCACTCCGCCCTCAGCAGCTTTATCCTGATCGCCAGTGGCACCCGGGCCCGCATCACACGGGCTTCTGTGATGCCCAGCGGATGAGGGATTTTGCTGTTGGCTTGTTCTGCTTCCTTTGTGAACGCAGTGTTTGTAATTCATTTTGCAGGTACTTTTAGAAGCTTCACGCCAATAATGGGGCTTTTGCCCGTTTTCCCTTCTTGTTTTGGTCTTTTTTCATTTAGTGACACGATGAATTAAAGTGTTGTTGTGTTTTCTTTTTCCTTTGTGTGCTTGTTCTGAAAAAAATTGAGGTTTTCTTTGAAGGTGAGGAGAAACTGATGGCTTGGTGTTGTAATCTGACCAGTTTTTGTAGCATACACTGGGCCCCGGGCCAAATGAGTTGCTGAGTCAATGCAACCTAATTTTCAGATACTCATCGCTGTGTTTCCTTTCCTCACTTTGCATTTTTGGGTGAAATCAGTGCACTCCCAGGACAACTTGTCCTGGGACCTAGATTCATAGCTGTGCTCACACAGAGCCCTGCCCGAGATTTAAGTTTGTGGTATTATACTGAGTTGTGCCATTTACGTGATGAGTTATGTCACTACTTTCAGGCTTAGGTGATCCACTTTTGTGATTTGGGCTATGACACAGCGAAATAGTAGAACAAAAGTACAAACTTAACAATGAAAATGTCTGTATGGAGACAGGTTCCAGACCGTTCACTGAGTCCAGCAGAGGTAAACCGACTAACTGCTGTAACCACTAAATATAAAATAGGTGATGAGAATATACTGTACAGCACAGGGAATGATACCCATTATCTTGTAATAACCGGTAATGGAATATAATCTACGTTAAGTACCGAATCACTATGCTGTATACCTGAAGCTAACACGGTATTCTAAATCAGCTATACTTCAATGAATAAAAGCGTTAATGGGATTTCTGTGAAAACTGTTTTAACTCCCCTTTTCCTCTGAAGCCACCAGACCTCCAGGGAGCACAGTCTGGGGACCTTTCCCTACTCTGGATGAGAGCATTTCTAGACCAGAAGTGGTGGATGGGGTGTGGGTGGGAGGGAGCTGGCCCTGGGTGAGGTATAAAGAGAACAAAACCCAGAAACGGAAGAAATAACAGGTCTGGGCTTCTTGTTCGGGAGAGTTGGGGAATCAGGAATTTAAGCTATGTCTCCTAAGTGTTTCTCTTTCTTCTTCCTCCTCCCTTACAGAGTAAAAGCCAGGGCTCCGTCTTTGTCCGGATCCATGCCCCATGGCAAGTGCTGGCCCGAGAGGCGGAATTCTTGAAGATCAAAGTTCCCACCAAGAAAGTATGAGCATGTTTCTTCTGGGTTTGGGGCCTCCCGAGGGCTGGCTGGATGTGTGAATAGCGTCCGGAACAGGGCCGGCTGGGACCTGGGTTCTGCGGAGTTGGAATCACACCTGTCTCCCTGGGGGCGCTAAGTTTGGGACAGTGGAGGAGACGAGGAAGCGATGGGGAGGAGGGGCAGGGCTTGGGAGATCGCGTCACCTCGGAGCACCGCCAGGACGTGCTCCGTGAGAGGCTAACGTTGCCCTGGTCCAGCTTCTGGATTTCTCTGTTACAGCCCCCTTCTCCCTCCCTCCCAGCGTGGCCAGGCGTTTCTTTAGAGCGAGTGTAGCGATGAGAGCAAACTAGCAAGCCTTGCCGACTGGGCAGGCAGCCTGCGGGGAGAACAGCGCCCGGCTTGCCGTGAAGACACCTCTTCTGCTTGTGACTCTGTCCCTAAGTGTGGTGTGACGGTGGGTTTCTGTGAAATGGAAGGTTATTTCTCACTCGGCTTGATCAGAGTCACCTGGGGAGAGTGTTCACGGTGTCCATGTGCCTGCAGCCCGCCGGGGACTTGGGTGTAGTTGGCGGGTCTGGAGTGAGCCTTTGGCATCAGTGTTGTGAGAAGAAAAGCCCCCAGGAGGTTTTGATGCACATCCGGGTTGAGAGCCACACAATTCAGATGACTTTTGAGGTCCTTTTCAGCCATTGTAGTCGACGTATGACTTAAAAATCCCCCAAGGAATTCCTGGGTGACAGTTTCCTTGCGTAAGAAAATCCAGCAGATACCTCCAAAGATAAAAGAAATGTGTCCACAGATCCACTCTTCCTTTTTTACTAGGTATTTTAGGAGAAAGGGGTGGTTATTGACTTTGACTATTTGAGGCGTCTCTAGAAAGGGCCCTGGAACAGGTGATACTCTAGTTTAACCATAAATGATCTATAGTTGATCTGTCTCTGACACACACACACACACACACACACACACACACACACACACACACACACACACACACACACACCCATCAATAGTTTTACTTCCCAAGTGGTGACCTGGAACAGGTGATACTCTAGTTTAACCATAAATCATCTATAGTTGACCTGTCTCTGACACACAGACACACACACACACACACACACACACACCCATCGATAGTTTTACTTCCCAAGTGGTGACCTGGAACAGGTGATACTCTAGTTTAACCATAAATGATCTATAGTTGATCTGTCTCTGACACACACACACACACACACACACACACACACACACACACACACACACACACACACACACACACCCATCAATAGTTTTACTTCCCAAGTGGTGACCTGGCTTTGCAGAGATCACGACCTCATCATTCTTAGTGCCGTTACCATAAATGTTCGCCATCCCCGTCATTAACGGGACTCCACGTTTGCTGCTTTCTTCGCAACCACTCTTACCGCCCGCCTTCTCTCACCACCGTCTCCACTCTCAGTAGCACGGTTAGAGAGAGAAGAACGTTTGGACTAGCATCATTGGCTGTGTGTACACCATCTGTGCTACAGCAGACCTACTGTTCCCATCAAAAGTCACTCATCAGATATCGTCACGTATGATGCTGTGTCATGCACCCCTTATTCAAAAAGGATGAAGTCTGTGGGTTCTGTCCTTATAGATCTGTTAAGGTGGATAACACATCCATGGCAGGAGGACAAGTGACTGTTGAACAGTGAACAAGCACGAGCATGAATATTAGCTACAAACATCTTGCCAGTAAGAGGTACATGTTGGGGGCCACACGCCTGAGTGTCTTGGTTTCACGAGGACCACGCTGTGACCTTCTCCCCTTCAGTTGCACTGCTCAATTCTCTGTCAACTGGTTTTTGACCCCTAGCTCCCAACACCGCTGTCCTCAGGTGTAGGCACCGTCTTGGCTCTGGACCTCCGCCCCTCCTCTGCGGATGGTCTCCCCACTTGATGGCCACATGACCCAAGTCAGCTAGCTGTGCATGGAGGCATCTGCTTCCCTCTGGGGGTGTCCTCACTTAACCAACCTTCCTCTTTTCTTTCTCCTGTCTTCCTTCTGCCTCCTATATATATATATATATATATATATATATATATATACATATATTTTTTTCTTCTCCTTTCTCTGGCTTATCTGAGTATCTAACGTTCTCTTAATCTCTTCGGTTTGTAACTTGCTTCCTATGTTTTTATCTGTGCTGGCTGATACTTGGAAAGAAGGTGAGCAAACTTTAATGCCCTGCTATTGCTCCTCTCCCCAGGACAATCCTTTGTGCGGGAAATATAGAGACTTAGAAGAAGTGTGCACCCTTCTCCTCTCCCCGCTTGGTCCCTCTTCTCCTTCGCTGGTCTTCCATCCTTCCTCGCCCTCGCGCTCTGCCCTCGCTTCTTCCCTCTCCCTTCCGTCTCTCTCCTGATGCCCTGATGCCGTCTCCTAGCCTCCCTCTCTGTTCTTTGAACATCCGACCACACCTCTCTCTCTGTCACCTCCTCCTCCTCCTTATTCAGAGTCTCAGGCCCCAAGAAGTGCTGGTCCCTCTGGTCTCTGCGTGTCCTTCCACAAGCTCGTGCCTATGGGAGCGTAGTTTTCCTGATGTGACTCATCTGCCCGCAGAGCTTATGTGCCCCCCGTACACTAAGCCTGTTGGAACTTACCGTCCATCGTTCAGGAAGTACCTGCACTTGAAGTTGCAGTTGAGATGATGAGAACAAGGACGTATCGTGACGCAGCCATCTCTGAGTTGCCTGCCTTCTTTTTCTTTTTTGCATCTCTTTTTAAAAATAATTTAAATATATTTGACGTATAACCTTGTGTGAATTTTAGGTGTACAACGTGTTAACTTGATATACTCATAGATTTTAGTATGATTGCCACAGCAGTGATAACTAGTCTCTCTGTCCTGTTACATAATTATCCTTTCTTTTTAGTGGCTGGAATCACTAAATTCTGGACTCTTAGCAAGTTGGGTGGTCATGATGCACTATTGCTGTGTATGTTAACTCTGCTGTGCGTTAGATCTCTAGGGCTCATTTACTACCCGTTGCAAGTTTGTACCTTAAATAGCATCTGTCCTGTCCCTCCGCCCCCATTCCCTGGTAACCGCCATTCTCTCCTTGTTTTAGCAAGTTTGGCCTTTTAGACTCCACGTGCAAGTGACATCATACGGTACTTTTCTCTCCTTGACTTACTCACCTGGCATAATGTGCTCCAGGTCCAGCCACGGTGTGGTTTCCTTCTCTCTCGCGGCTGAATGATGTTCCATTGTGTGTGTGTGTGTGTGTGTGTGTGTGTGTGTATGTATGTATATAATATGATCTTCTTTATGCATTCACCTGTTGATGGACCCTTAGGTTGTCTCTTCCCCTCCTTCCTGTTTATTTTGGAGGCGTAGCGGGACGGACACGGCATCAGTCGAGTCCTCAGAAGAGACTGGGCTTCTAGCCGTGGCTCTGCACTCACTGCTGTGTGATTTGCGGATGTCACCTCATCTTCCGCAGCCTCAGTTTCCTCACCTGTGATGTAGGCCTAGTAACAGCTGCCCTGTTTTTCTTAGAAGGTTGTTGTAAGAATCCAGTTCTTGACTAGTGCTATGGAAACACAGGAGTTTATTACCGTGTCTGTGTTCTCAAGCATTTATACGTGTATTCTCACTTCCTAGTTCCCCAGCCACCTTCCCTCCTGACGGAATAGGCAGCCAACACTGATGGAGCTCCCAGAGGAAGGGAGTCTGTGGAGAGACCCTGAAGGGCTCAGAAACCACCGGAGCCCCCAGAGTCTACAGCCAGGGGTACAACAGGAACAGGGCACACACCCAGACATCCCAGCACGGATTGAATACTGTGTCAAGTAGCAGCCATTAGCACAGCACAGATGCTGTCTGGGAAAACGCCGGTCCAGGGAGCAAAGCCAGGTGGCGGCCCTGATGAACGTCAGATGTAACAGAAGGAACTTTTCCCCGTCGTGTCTCGGCCCCGGACTCCACACAGGCGCGCCGTCCTGGCATCCTCTGCGGGCTCAGCCGCAGGGCCCCGGATCTCCTCTGTAGTCACAGAACGCAGCGGCTTGTAGTTGACCTCCCAGGGGGTGTCGTAACCACGAGAGGAGGCTACAACTTGGTATGCCGGGTGGGATGCCGGTTCCAGGGGTGGGTTAAACCCAGTGCCTGGGGTGAGGAAGGAGCATGGTGGTGAGGACGAGATGGGGCAGTCTGCAGGGCTAGCCCTGAGTCCAGTGGCGTTTCCCCCTCTTTTTAGTGGGCTTGGGAAGTGACCGCAATGAGAGTAAACCACATTTGCAGACAGCCACGTCCTGGTGACGGGGGCGGGCGGGGAGGAAGACTGAGGCATGGGATGGGGTCACTCAGCGTCCCCCAGGCTGGTGGAGGCCGGTGGAGGTTTGGATCATAACTCAACAGGGTCCGGAGAGGCCGGGGAGGTGGGGAGGAAATCACAGCATCAAGATCTCCAGGCTGGACGAATCCATAGTAATGCGTCCAGGGACACGGAGTCCTGAGCACAGATATTAACCGTGGGGTGGAGGGAGTCTTGGAAGGAAGCCTTTGTCTTCCAAAAGCAACAAGAGAAGAGCCAGTATTTTGTGAGGGACACTCGGCATCCTTGCACAGGAAGCGGGCGGGAAGGCCTGGCCTCTGGCCCTGGGCAGCCTGGGACGGCTCGAAATGGAGGCTTTCTCCCCTCTGTTCTTTGCCAAGGTGGTCAACATCCACGTTGACCATGTTGAAGTCAGCTTCAAGGAGGCAGATCGAGGACTCAGACGCATTTTGTCTGACTCCAAAGCCGTGCTCCTACCCTCTCACTTTAGTGAAGAATTTCTACCTGGGCTGGAGGTGGCACGGTCTCAAAGCGTATTACCGTGGAATGAGAGCCTTTTGTTTGAAAACATTTCCATGGTCTAACAAACTGTAGAAACACTAAATAGTAAAATTTATTTGACCAATTAAAAGTTCTAAAAACCCTGCAGTAAAGGAAAAGGTTCAACTTTGTTCAGCCCTTTTCCTGCCGCATATGCCTCTCAGTGTCTTGGGGAACCCGTGGTCTGTAGAACGTGCTCTGCAATAATCCTAGGCTGGAGTGAACCAGAGCTGTAGCTGTTCCCACTGGTCAGTTGTGGGTGGGACCTCCCCTTGCTGTCACTGCCTGTCCCCAAGCATTTGTTTTTAATAGCGGTGGAGCCGAGAGGGTCGGGTTTATGTTGGATATCTTTATGGGCTTTTTGGTGCCTGCTCTTAAATAGGCTGGAAAGAGTGCAGAACACTTCGACTTAGACTTTTTTTGTTTTCTGTCATGCTTCTCATCTTCAAAGTTCAGGAAAAGATTAATCGGTGCCATCTCCATGCCGTTGTTTCCCTGCGGAACCTGAGACGGCTCGCGGCCAGCTTGCGGACATGCGCTCAGGCCCGGCAGGACCGCAGGCCACGGGCTGTTAGCGGACAGGCCTGGCTCAGGGCTCACAGACGGTGAGGCCCCAAATAGGAAAACGTGTAATGGGAAATGAACTTGAATTTTTAAAATTAACTTGTTTTCAGGCTCATGATTGAAAAAAATTGAGAGAGAAGTGGTGCTTTTCTTTTTGAAAGCCTCAAGTCATGTCCAGCTGAACTGGGGCAGCTCCTGCCAGATGGGCTGGCGGGGACCCGGAGCCTGGGCCCCGTGCAGGTGGTGCTGAGAGCAGAGGACGGTAGATAGAATTTGACATCCGATGTCGGGCCCTTCTGGGGGTGAGGGAGCTACTCGTGATCCCGCCAGGACAACAGCGGTAAGCCGGCTGTGCTGTGAAACTGGGCTCTTCAATAGGAGATGTGGGAGTGGGCGGCCTAGCTTGGCCAAGGCTGCCTCTGTGGGTGGATGGGAGGGGCCTGCGGGAGGAGAGAGGGAGAGAAGGAGGAGGGGGCAGTCAGCTTCTGGTACCTGGAGCTCACAGGCAGAATTCTTCTCAGCCGGGGAGAACTGGCCTCAGTGGTGTGCTGGTGCGTGATGGCTCTTGAGATCTGCCACGTTTTCAGAAACTTTGCAGAAGCTGGTCTTTGCACCATTGATGATTGAAATTGGCCACGGTGGGCGTATTTACACCCCGGAAATCAGTGAAGGTTCCAAAGCAGCCACTCGACCCTCCATATCCAGGTGGTTGGTGAGCGTTTACCAGCTTACAACGGATCTGAGCCCCAGGAGTGGGGACAGGGTACACAGTCAGAGTGCCACCATGGACTAGAGCTGTCCTGCGCGGGGACAGGCCGGAACCCGAGGGGGTCGTGTGATCCCCGCCATGGATGTTAAAGGGCTGCTGGTCGGAGAGGGGCCGGGAACGACGGTGTCTCCGCGGGGCCTCTAAATGGGTGCTGTGTCTGTCACCTCGGACACAGAAAGGAACTGCCCACTTCGACACTCCGCCCCAGGCACACCGATCCTCCAAAATACCAAGCCTGTTTCCCTCTCAGGCCTTTTGCATGCCCTTCCCTCTGCCTGGGGACCTCCAGGTGGCACAGGACGCGTTCTCCCACCACACCGGGGTCTCTGCCCCGACAGACATCCCCGACCGCCCTGTGTGAAGTGGACCTCTGTCTCTCTCCATCCTCCTTCTCTTGTTTTTCTCTTTCTAACACTCAGCGCTGCTGGATACTGAGTAGCATATTTGTATCTTTGTTTTATTATCCCTATGGCACTACACTGGAAGCTCCAGGAGGGCAGGGGGGTTTCACCCCGTCGGCAGCACCTAGAACAGGGCCTGGTACAGAGCAAGCACTAAATCAGTATTTGTTAATGAGTGAACAAATGGATCACACATACCAGGCCTGATCCATTGGTGGTGGCTCACTGGAGAGTGATGCTGAGATGGGCTCTGCAGCCCCATCCACGGGCATTGGAAGGAGTGCTGTGACCCCTCAGGGCTGTCTATAAGGGCGGGGGGGACGGCACCACGGTACAGGTGCCACAGTGGCCGCCCCTGATCTGGGTCCTCAGTAGCCCCTTCAGTTACCAAAAGCACTTAGGAAGAGTCTCATTGCACCCGGAATGGCTGTGTATAAGGGGTCCTAGCCCTTCGAAAGGTCACATTTTTCATCCACCCATCCATCCATCCACCCATCCATCCAACCATCCATCCATCCATCCACCATCCATCCATCCATCTACCCATCCATCCATCCATCCATCTACCATCCATCCATCCATCCATCCACCCACCCATCCATCCATCCACCCATCCATCCAACCATCCACCATCCATCCATCCATCCATCCACCCATCTCTCCATCCATCCATCCACCCATCCATCCATCCATCCACCATCCATCCATCCATCCATCCACCATCCATCCATCCATCCATCCATCTACCCATCTCTCCATCCATCCATCCATCCATCCACCCACCCATCCATCCCTCCACCCATCCACCCACCCATCCATCCACCCACCCATCCATCCCTCCACCCATCCACCCACCCATCCATCCACCCACCCATCCATCCATCCACCCATCCATCCACCCACCCATCCATCCCTCCACCCATCCACCCACCCATCCATCCACCCACCCATCCATCCATCCACCCATCCATCCACCCACCCATCCACCCATCCATCCACCCACCCATCCATCCATCCATCCATCCGTCCACCCACCCATCCATCCATGCATCCATCCACCATCCATCCATCCATCCATCCACCTATCCATCCATCCATCCACCATCCATCAATCCATCCACCCATCCATCCATCCATCCACCCATCCATCCATCCATCCACCATCCATCCATCCACCATCTATCCATCCATCCACCCATCCACCCATCCACCCATCCACCCATCCATCCATCCACCCAGTGAATAATTGAGTATCACCATGTCTGAGAGACTCTGCTGATGGCAGGTGATGCAGTGGTGACTACAGCTGGTCCTGGCCCCATGTGGCTTTGGCCTGGGGAGGATTCAGAAGTCAAGTAGCTGTTGATGAGCTTGGAGGCACCAACAGAAGAAAAAGAGCAGGACAGACAAAGAGCCAACCAGAGGAGACCAATTTTGATGGGGCCAGGGTGCAAGAAGGGGCCATTTGAACTGAGACCAGAGGGCTGGGTAGGAGTTTACCAGGTTGGGGGCAGGTGAGAACCTTCCTGGAGGAGGGTAGGGCATGTCCTCCGGCCCCGAGGTAAGAAAACCCCGGCCTGTGCGGCGAACTGGGAGGAGGCGAGGCCAGTGTGCGTGCGGCATGGAGGCCGCGGGCCGGGGGGTAGGGCGGGGTGACGGCTGAGCCTGTGGAAGGAGGCAGGAGGCGTGGCTCAGAAGGGGATTTGTCAGCCATGTAAGTAGTTGGGAGTTTCTCCCACATTTTAAAAGTCAGCAAACGTTCATTCATGTGGAGGACATACTGAAACAGAATTAAAAACCATAAGTGCATCCAGAGTTAGACCTCAGAGAATGTGCATTTTGTGAACACGCCACTGGCCGCATCCGGCGAGGCTGTGGATGGGAAATTGACCCGTAGGCACTGGTGGGGACGGAGGGACTGATGAGCTGCTGTTCTTGGTGCGCCCACAGAGGCGCCTTTGGGCTCCAGTTTGCAGCTGAGCTTAGTGGCTCCTGGTACTGCTTGCACCTGGATTGGTGGGTGGTTTAACATTCGCTCGCGTGGGCAACTGGGCTTGTGCACGGAGCTCCTCAGATCCGGTTCGGTGCGTGCGTGTCTGCGTGCAACCCTCCGTCTGTCCGTCCGTCCCGTCAGGCGCTGCCGGGGCATGAGAACAGCGCACCTCTTCTGCTGCGGCTTTAGCTTCTCTTCCTCATAACTTCCTTAGTCCGGAGGCGTCCACCCCGCTCCAGCCTGCAGAGGCACCTTCCACACTGTCTGGCTTCCCTGTGTGTCTGAGCTTTTTGAAATGAGAGGTGAGCAGGTGATCATCTTCACCTCCGTCAACCCTCAGTTACCCCGTGTCCAGAGGTGCAGAGGAGAAAGCACGGAAACGTTGAAAGGGGAAGACAGTCTGGATTAGTGTCTGTTGGGCCGTGGGGTGTAAGCAGACACACGTGCTCACAGCTGGGCTTGCTCTCCACCTTAACGCCTGGTTGCTGCTTTGCCTGCTGACGTTTCCTACGAGTTGCAGAAAGAGGCCCTCTTAGATCACTGCAGATGAGGGACTCATGGATAATCAAGATTATTTTATTTAGATCTCATATGGTTATTCCCTTCCCTTGATCTTTGAGCGGGGCGGGGGGTCGTTGGATCTCTTAGTGTTTGCGTGACATCGGGTGTGCTAGTAAAACTTTCTGTGCCTGTTTCTTTACCTGTAAAATGGGGACAGCAGCCTGTATCTGTCCATGATAGACAATCACTGCAGCCTCAGTTCCTTGCATCCTGGGAAGGAACATGATTCCAAGGCAGGAAGGAAACAAATTAGCCCTGAGGCCACACTGCCGTGCCCCTCTGGAGGGGAGAGTCTGAGGGAGACGGGGGAAGAAAGAAGAAAAGAAGGCCTTTCAGTTAACCTCTTAGCTTGTGACAATGAGGCCGAAGCAGACTTTTATGAGAACCACATTTGAGCCCTGGTGTAAAAAATACGAGCAACATACTTTAAAAATTATTTATGATTTTAAGCACATGAAAGGCGTATCGTGTACCCGGGGAGGGCATAAATGGGGAACAGCTGGTGGACATGTGTCTTGCCATTTCTGAGGATGTCCCTCATTCTCCACTGTTCAAGAATAACAGTAATAATGCTGCTGCTGCTGATAGTATTAACGATACTAAAGAGAATCGGTGCGCCTTTCGTGGACACTGCAGACACGGGGGAAGAGCCAGGCTGCTGAGCCTGGTGGGGGCTGAGAGGGAGCTCCGGCCTTCTGCCTTCTCGGGGACCACGCAGCCCTGCCAAGGATCCCAGGTTTAGGAAGAGAGCCTGGATAGGGGAGGCAGGAAACCTGGGTTCCGAGGCCCGGTTTCACCCCTGACGCTGGCAATTCCCTGCCCCTCTGACTCTCAGTTTCCCAGTCCGTAACATAGCGAGGCTGACGCTGCTGGCTGGGCCTGGCTTGCCGAGTCTCCTGGACCCTGGTGACGTGGAGCCTGTGGGATTCCAGGGTGAGCATCCTGTGTGTGGAGGGGTCATCCTCGTCGCCATGCTTCTTCAGCTTCTGGCACAATGAACCAGTCAACCCCCAGGCTCAGCGCCTGGCACCCAAGAGGCGCCCAGACGTGTCTGTGCTGAGAATGAATGTGTCTTTTTCATTAAGTGTCTAAAGCCAAAGAAGGTTACACTTGGGTGGTACTTTCAGAGCCATTTAGTCAAGTTCTGTCTTTTATTATTTGTGAAGTGGGTCTGGAGCGGGGCTCAGCCTCGGGCTAATTATCCCCACTGGTGAGCGGACCCCAGGACTCTACCCAACGCCCCTCGGATGGTGAGCTTTCCATGCTGGCTGGTGGGGAGAGGGGCTGTTCCCAACCCTTGCAGACGGGTTTTCTCCAGCGTCCGGGAGCTGCTTCACACCCCGCTGCCCAGTGCTCCAGGAGGACTGTCTGCAGCGTTCTTCATGAAGCTCTCTCCCCTTGGCTGCGCTGTCCTGGGAGCTCTGGTTGCCCTGGTCTCCCCAGACCTACAGCTAAGGCTCCTCAGCCCGGGGAGTGTGTGGGCCTCCACCTGCCTCCCCTTCCTGCCCCGCAGCCCTGGACCTCGCTCTAGGCAGTGAGCTGGCGCGATCCCAGGCGTCACCATTTTCATTTCCTGTCTCTCAGGAACTCGTTACTGCTCGACGTCCAGTATCTTGAAAACTGCTTTCTTAGTCTGTTTGGGCTGCTCTAACAAAATACCACAGACTAGGGAGGCTTGTGCACAACAGAAATTTACTTCTCACAGTTCTTCTGGAGGCTGGAAGTCTGAGACCAGGGTACCAAGCCTGGTTGGGCGAGAGCCCCCTTTCTGGTTCGTAGCTGGCACTTGCTCGCTGTGTCCTCACATGGCGGAAGGGGCTGGGAGCTCTCTGGAGTCTCTTTTATAAGGGCACCAATCACATGCACAAGGGCGCCACCCTCATGACCTAGTCACCTCCCAAAGGCCCCCCTGTCCAATAGCCATCACGCTGGGCATCAGGATTCAGGATATGAATTTTGCAGGGACACGAACATTCCGACCAGGGCAGCCATTATTTCATGTATTTTTTTCCTCTGGGTGTTTTGGTTGGTTCAGGTAGGGTGAAGCTGGTCCCTGTTACTCCATCCTAGTGGGAAGTGGAAGTCCCCCAGTTCTCTCTTTAGAGATGAAGAATCTGAGAGGGAGAGCCGCTAGCCCAGAGTCTTACAGCTCACTGGCGTCAGCAAGAACCGGGACCCAGGTCACTCGCTCCGTAGACATTGGTGTGCTCCTCCTGTGTGCCAGGCACACGGGGCGTGCCCCCCGCTCCCCAGACGCCCACAGTCTGCTGGGGAGACAGACGCGCGAACCACAAGTTAGAGATGAGTGTGGCAAACGTGTGACACAGCTATTCGTTCACAGGATGCTAAGGAAGCGTGACAGCAGGCAAGTGGCTAAGGAGGGTTTCCTGGGAAAGCTGGTACTTGAGCCCAGTGGAGGAGGAGAAGGAGGGTAGTTCAGGTGGAGAGGGAGGGGAGAAGTTCCAAGAACGGGTACGACACGTGCGAAGGCACAGAGGCAGGAAGCAGGTCCTTTGTCCTCCAAGCTTAGCATCCGTGGTAGCGTGCATGGGGCCGCCCGCCATGTTTGACTGTGGGCGTGGGCCGTGTGTCTGCCCGGGTGTGTGTGTGTAGGACCTCCATCAGGGCTGTGGGGTGGAGGTCGCCTTGACGGTTCTGGTGGGACTGCGGCCTTTTGCACCGTTTACATTTTTCCTGGAGGTAAATGATGCTATTTGTAGGGCTTTGGAGCACCCCTCCCCCCATCACGGGACAGTCAAAATTTATCCTGGTCCCATTCCTGGTCCCTCCAAAAACAGGCCACGGGCCCCACTCCCCTTAGCCCGATTCTCTAGGGAGCTCTGCCAGACCCACTGCTAAGAGGAGGTTCACAAGACCAGCTCGGAGGTGCCCAGCTAACCGTCTACCAGGACAAGGCCCTGGGGCAAGTGCTGGCTGTTAATCCGCATGGATCGAATACAGGCCTTCCTGGCCTCTGCCGGGACTGGGCCACCCCGCGCGCCCTTGCAGCTGCTGCCGACAGGCCGGGAGACCTTTTGGCCGGCCGGTGGCTTTGGGCTGTGGCTTTATTCTCCATCCTGGTTTCTTTCTGCCAGGGCCTGTTACCTGACGACTGTTCTGTCCCCAGCCTGCGCCCCTGCAGTGGCAGCAACTGCTGTCATCAATGCTGGGTCCCCGGAGATCCATCGTTCGTTCGTTCGTTCTTTCGTTTAACCGTAGGGGATGGTTTGGACAGCGTCCTGCCTTCGCGGAGATTGTTCGGTGGGGAGGCTGGACATGAATCCGATAATCATTCAAATAAATGTAAAATCACAGCTACGATAAGTGCTGTGAAGGGGAGGAATTTGGGCCCTCGAAATGCTGTGAAGGTGGTAGCTGACCTTGTCTGGAAGCCAGGAAAGACTACCCCCAGGAAGTGACAGTTGAGTGAGAACTCAGGTGTGAGCAGAGGTGGGTGAGGGGGAGGGAGAAGGCGCAGGGTACAGAGCACTAAAACTACCGCCCGAGGCTGGTGGCTGCGTGCGGTGAGCAGGGGACCCCCGTGGGGCAAGGAAAAGGTGGAGACTCCTCCAGGACCCCCCAGGCTGTGTGGAGAATTTTGGTCTTTATCATAAGAGCAAGGGGTAATGGTTGGAGACTTTTCCACAGGGAGGTGACATGATCAGAGTTCTGCTTCCGAAGCATCACTCTGGCTCCAACGTGGAGACCGAATTAGAGGTGGACAAAAATACAGCATGCCTGGTTAAATCCAAAGTTCAAATAAACAGTGAATACTTTGTTTAGTATCAACATAAGGATGTCCTAAACACTGCAGCGGACATGCTTATACGAAAAAATTATTGTGGCTCTAGTATAATTTTTTTTTTTTTTTTTTTTTTTTTTTTGCGGTACGCGGGCCTCTCACTGTTGCGGCCTCTCCCGTTGCGGAGCACAGGCTCTGGATGCGCAGGCTCAGCGGCCACGGCTCACGGGCCCAGCCACTCCACGGCACGTGGGATCCTCCCGGACCGGGGCACGAACCCGTGTCCCCTGCATCGGCAGGCGGACTCTCAACCACTGCGCCACCAGGGAAGCCCTCTAGTATAATTTTTTTATGCGAGTATGCCCTCCAGTTGTCTTTTTTAATGAAAAAATTGTTTCATTAAAAGTTAAAATTTATTGTTTACTTCAAATTCACATTTAACCGGGCTTCTTGCATTTTTATTTGTTAAATCTGGCAGCCCTAAGCAAGAGAGGTGGGAAGCCAGTTATTGCTGTAGTTGAAGCCTCCTTAGACTGGGAAACCAGAGGTGGACATGGGGAGAAGTGGACAAAGGAGAAACACCCTCGGTCGGTCCAAGTCTGTCGTTCCACGGCATCTAGGATGCAGAGGCAGTCAGCTTCCCTCCTGCTCTGAAACTTGAATTGCCACGCACATTCCCTTTCAAGACGCATGGTTATGGATATGGTGAACACGCTGCAGGACACGGGCCTGGTTGGAACCTGCCCTCAATGACCTATGTTGGGACACAGTGAAGGGGTCATCTTTCTGCCCCTGTCCCTCCAGGCCCAAGGATGCCCCAGAGGTGAGCTCGTTGCATCTAAGTGACCGATGGCCGGAGGGTCAAGAGCTTTATGACAGTAGGGGCAGTGGAGTCAGTTGCACACAGTTTTTCCCCGATGATCACTCGCGTTGTGGCAGAGGAAGAGTAGAGCGACGCAGCCAAGGTCGCAGGCTCTGCTGCGAGGTTCCGAGGCTCCAGCACTTACTATCTGGTTGACACTCTCTGTGTGATCTTGACTGAGATTCTTCACCCCTCTCGGTTTTTAGAGGCACGTCTTTAAGATTAGTGCTGATGTACGTCAGGCCAGGTGCATAGGAGATGCTGAGAAATGGTCTGTGCTCCCAGAAGTAAACGGTCCCCTCGATTCAGAAGGCTGGCTCCTTCTTTGTGCAGAACCCCGCCTGATGAATTTCTTGATTCACAGCTCCGATGTGGTCCTTGTTCACACCCTTCGCTGACTTCCCGTCGCCTCGTGCAGCGGGATCTCCATGCACTGGTCTCCGTGCGCCTTTCTGCCGGGAACCGTCACGATTCCCCATCAGAACCCGAGCACCAAAGAACCAGGCTGTGAACCCTTCTTAAATCCAGCTTGAACTTTTTTACTTTTTTGGTTGGCTTGGAATGTCTTTGCTGATATCTGTTCGAGCCTTATTCATTAAAAGTATGTAGGGCTTCCCTGGTGGCGCAGTGGTTGAGAGTCCGCCTGCCGGTGCAGGGGACGCGGGTTCGTGCCCCGGTCCGGGAGGATCCCACGTGCCGCAGAGCGGCTGGGCCCGTGAGCCACGGCCGCCGAGCCTGCGCGTCCGGAGCCTGTGCTCCGCAACTGGAGAGGCCACAGCAGTGAGAGGCCTGCTTACTGCAAAAAAAAAAAAAAAAAAAAAAGTATGTATAAGGTGAGGTTAATAGAAGTATGATCAAAGAAGATAAAACACGTGTAGAGGCTAAAATAAATGCCCATCACTAGGGAAGTGACTAAACAAATTAGAACTCGTACCCACTGTGTCATATGGTGCCTTCATGAAGGTAGTTCTACGTGGACTGACTTGGAAAGACATGTACTCGGGATATATTGCTAAACGAGAAAAGCAAATTGTAGAATTGTACCGTCGCACCTGTGAAGTATGATCACAGGTGTGTTTGGAAAGGGATTCAGTTACATATAATATGTATGGAGAGAGTCAGTGTAAAACGTACTCCAAATTGTGAATGGAGATTTCCTCTGGAGTGGAGGATGGGATGGGATTGGAAGTGAAAGGGCGCAGTTAACGTTAGTTAATATACTTTTTGGTTTTGGTCTCTTTTTTTTTGGCCACACCGCACGGCGTGTGGGATCTTAGTTCCCTGGCCAGGGATTGAACTCATGCCCCACTGCCGTGGAAGTGTGGAGGCTTAACCACTGGACCGCCAGGGAAGTCCCTGGTTTTGGTTTCTTTGTTTACTAGAACTGTGTTAATTTTGTGATCGAAATTAAGTCAAAATGTATAGAAAATTGTATCAGAAGAAATAAATAAACTGGGCTTATGTTTCAGTTGTTAGGTTGGGGAGGTTCTCCCCCTTCCCGCTGATTATCGTGATTTTGTTAAAGAACAGAAAAACAAAAGAAGGTTACCTTTCTGTTCAAGTCCCAACAGAAATGCTGCTCTCCTTAGGAAGCACTTTTCTGATTCTTCAGCTGGATGTGCTGTCTCCTTTCTTTGAGCCCTCAAAGCATTTTGAGTGTCTTTTGTGGCATTTATCTCCATCGATATTAAAGTCTTTTGTACATGTTTTACAGCCTTTCTAGGTTTTAAGCATCTTAAGGATATCTTGATAGAGAACACAGCTGGCTTTCAGGTCGGGGGATCTGGATGTGGCTCTTATTCTGGTCATCTACTGCAGCAGGACAAATTGGCCCCAACTTAGTAAGACACAGCCGTTTTATTCTGTCTTGTGAATCTTTGCTCAGTGTCTTGAGCAGAGCTAGACGGGGTGATTCTTCTCCACCTGGTGTCGCCTGGGGTCATTTGGTGGCATTTGGCTTGGGGTTGAGCTGGACAGGAATGTCCGGGAAAGCCTCCCTCGCGTGCCTGATGCTCGGCGGCGTAGGCGGAAGGCTGGGCTCAGCCTCGTCCTTTCCCTGGCTGAGTCCTCTCTGCGCGTCTCCTCAGACTTCCTGCAGGCGGCTCAGAGCCTCAGGAGACCGAGGAAGACCAAGGCAGAAGCTACCCATCTTCTTAGATGGTGGAACTGGCATAGTGTCCCTTGTGCTGCACTGGTCAGGCAGCCCCAGAGCCTGTCCAGACTTAAGGGGGTGGAAACAGGTGCCACCTCTTGAATGGAGAGGGTGGCTACTAAGTGCTTAGTACTTAGTACTCAGTACTTTGTACTAAGTACTAAGTGCTTAGTACTTAGTACTCAGTACTTTGTACTTAGTACTAAGTGCTTAGTACTTAGTACTAAGCGCTTAGTACTTTGACAGCAAGCTCATTTATCAGATACCTCCTAAGAAGAGCACAAGAGAGGTGATGCTGGATGGTCACATAGGGGCGTGGTCTGGTTGCAGAGTACAGACTTCGGATTGGGTTGACACGAGTTAGGGCCGAGCAGTCGCCCAGTGACTGTCTGTGTGACCTTTGTTGACTCATCTCACCTTTTTGAGCCTTAATTTCCTCATCATAGCAGGAGAGTAATGTTATCTAGCTGGCTGGGTGCAGTGTGCATTGGAGCTCATTTGAGTAAAGCCCTTAGTAGGGTGACGGTCACACAGTAGGTCTTCTGTGACCATATAACAAAGATGTATAGAAAGTCTGGACTCGTCACTGCGCTCCTCCTTCCCGGCACTGGTCACCTCCATTCGCACAAACGGTTGTCGGGGTTCACCACCTCGTGAAAGCAGGGGAGGAGGGGCGGGGCCCGCCTGCTGGCTTCCCCAGTCTCATCCTCTCCCCCAGAGGGTCCGCTACGGGGGGAATCCGAACCCCCTGCAGCTCTGGCTGTGAGTCCTTCTCCTCTGCGTGTTGGACGCGGCCTCCTTCTCACACCCGTGGCTTTGCCTTCGTAGACGTACGTGATCAAGTCAGAAGGCAGCATCGCGAAGACGTTCAACGAGATCCTGCAGAAGCTGAGCGCACCCCTGAAGCCCCGAGTGCCCGTGCACAGTAACAACGGGCTGAAAAACCTCTCCTACCCGTTCTCCAGGGAGAAAATGTACCTGTGAGTGTTGGAACTCCGGAGGGGGGGCTGTGTGGGGGATGGGAAGGGACATCAAGCACCACGTGGTGCCCCCCGCTCATGAGCTGAGCGCCCGGGTGCCTGGGAGGTGGGGGAGGAAGCCTGCTCTGAGGGTGGAACACTCCCTGTGTCTGCCTCCCCAGTCCCTGGCCCTGAGCGAGATGATCGCAGATAGCTCCTGAACATTCATGCCGTGGCTTCTGGGAAAACCTGCCATTTCAGTCACTTTGCATGATGGATGGAGAATCAGGGAGCAGACAACCAGAAACTTCGGGACTCTGTGGGCAAAGTGGTCCGATACCTGTTTACCTTCTACGGGGAGACCACTCTGCTCTGTTCCCAGTCTAACAGGGTTTCAAGATATTGTGATAATCCAGAGAGACGGTGGGTGAAGCTTCTGGACGCCTGTCTTCTCAGCTGCCAGCTCGTGCCCTCACTGACCCGGAGGAGGGGAGGGAATAAGTTTTCTTCTCGGGGGTGGCCCTTCGGGAAGCCTTCGGAAGGGGAGGTCGTGGTTGGGAAGTGGGAGATGCAGGAGCCAAGCGCGAGTTCTGTTTTGGGAGCTAATGATAAGATGAGAAACTATCAAGAGTGATAAGAGAATCGAGTGAGAGAGGGAAAGGAATGGGCTTGGAAAGGAAGAAAAGATACAGGATCTGTGCTTTTGGAGGAGATGGCGTTGATGGGCTGTGTTCCTGCCATTCATTGGGTACCACCTCTGCCCGTCTTCGCCACGTTAGGTAACAATTCTGTGCACGTGCGTATGCTCCCTCATGGAATCCTTACCCCTTTGCGATTCTGGTCCCAATGCTGGTCACCAGTTCCAATGTGTGTGGGGCTTTTCCCGCACCACCAAGAAGTTCTCCGACACCAGCTGGGTGCCCTACAATTCAACTCAATTCTGACACTGTTTACCTGGCAATAGCATCAGGTTGCTGAGGCTGAGGGCTCAGTGTCGCGAGACTGCCCCGGACTTCAGATGCCTAAAGCAAGTCCAGGTTGTGACCTGTGCTTCTGACCGACTGGCTACAAGTCAGAGGTTCTCACGACCCCCTCCTCGCGTTGGACTACTTTGCTGGAGTGGCTCACAGAGCTCAGGAAATCAGTTTCCTCGCTAGATTACCGGTTTATTATAAAGGATGTTAAAGGATACAGATCAACAGCCAGGTGAAGAGAAACATAAGACGAGGTCCCAAACAAAGGAGCTTCTGTCCTTGTGAGTTTTGGGCTCAGCATGAGAGCGTTTTGATTCACCGACGCAGAAGCTCTTCAAGCCGCATCCTTTTGGATTTTTATGGCGGTTTCGTTCCGTGGGCGTGAGATCGATCAAATCAGTGGCCATTGGTTCAACCTCCAGTCCCGCTCTGCTCCCTGGAAACCAGCGCGTAGGCCTGCAAGTTCCAACCCTCTACTCCTGGCGGTTTCCCTGGCAACCAGCCCTATCTTTAGCGGCTTTCCAAAAGTCACCTCATTAACATAAACTCACTGGTGGTTGGAAGGGGCTTGTTAAGAATAACACGACACTCCTGTCACCTTTACGGCTCTGAAGCAATTTCAGGACGTGAGGACAGGAGGGCAAACACTATAACAAAAGATGGTCTTATGGCTCAGAAAACGCTCAATGGCTCAGAAAATTCCTGGGGCTTGGGAAGCTGTGAGCACAGTGGATGAAGACCAAAATACATATTTATGATAAATCACAGTGTCACACTGCCATTGTGAAGTGGCCGTCCAGATGTCACTATCCCTGGGTTACGGAGAGGAAGCCGAGGTCCAGGATCTGTCCGAGGTCGTGGAAGCTTAAGTGGCTGGGCTGGGATTGGCACGTTGACCCCCTGGCCGGCTGATGTGACCCTCCACATCTCCCCTTCCTTGGGCCCTTTCTCCACGCCGGCGCTGGCATCTGACCCACCACCTCGCACGCGGCTCGGCTCCGTTCACGCAGCTTCTGTGGTCCTTCCAGGCCAGGTCTTCACCGCCAGCCGGAATACGCTCTCCATCCTCTGAGTGTTCATAGCAGTGGTCTGGGTGTGGTCACGTTCTCCTCTGCATCAGTTGCTTGCAAACACCCTGCACCCCCATCCCCAGTGGCTGGGCTCCCAGGGGGCCGGGGGGGGCATGGTTCAGGTGTCTGCGTGCCCTCCAGCACCCTGCCCTAAGGACAGTCACACAGGTGTTTTGTTTTTTTTTTTTAACATCTTTCTTGGAGTATAATTGCTTTACAATGGTGTGTTAATTTCTGCTGTATAACAAAGTGAATCAGCTGTATGTATACATATATCCCCATATCCCCTCCCTCTTGCGTCTCCCTCCCACCCTCCCTATCCCACCCCTCTAGGTGGTCACAAAGCACTGAGCCGATCTCCCTGTGCTATGCGGCTGCTTCCCACCAGCTGTCTGTTTTACATTTGGTAGTGTGTATATGTCCACGCCACTCTCTCACTTCGTCCCAGCTTACCCTTCCTCCTCCCCATATCCTCAAGTCCGTTCTCTGCGTCTGAGTCTTTATTCCACACAGGTGTTTTTTTGAGTGAAAGGTCAACATTTGAAGTTTACAACAGACACGGGTCTTGCATAATTGGGAGTTTGGTATCTAATTGCTGTGACAACAGTAAATGAAATGTTGAAACACAGTTATAACCCCAACATCCTGAAACTGCGCTCTTTTCTGTTGTTGGGTTTTGTGTGTGTTTTTTTTCCCCCCCAGCCGCGCCACGTGGCTTGCAGGATCTTAGTTCCCTGACCAGGGATTGAACCTGGGCCCTCAGCAGTGGCAATGCTGAGTCCTAACCACTGGACCGCCAGGGAGTTCCCCGTTGTTTTGTTTTTACTGTCTTTGTCCACGCACAGGAATCCTTTGCATATACTTTCGTTTTTAAAACTTATCATAGTATAATGTTTTTCTATCATAGTCTAACTTTTTCTACAGTGTTTCTAAAGTTTTCACTATTAGAATTTTCAACGGTTGTATGATAATCTATCCCTTAGGTTTTGGAATTGCATCTTAGCTCCATAATCTTTGTTATAAGTAAGTTTGTAATGAACATTTTAATTTGTGGACTTTTTTTTTCTGCTGAATTAGTTTTCCCAGTGATACATTTCTGTGATAAGTTTTCAGAATTACTGGGTCAGAAAGAGTGTAAATGTTGTGAGTGTGTGTGTGTGTCTTACACATCTTGCTGTGTTGCTTGCTAGAGGGTTGCTCAGGGCCTGGGGTGACCGTAGTCCCAGGACAAGGATAATGAAATGAATTGACCTGCTTTCTTGGTGTCGCCAGGTACAACATCCAGGACAAGGACACCTTCTTTGATAATGCTACCCGTAGCCGCATTGTAAGTAAGCCGGTGAACCACGCGCTTAACCAGGTGTGGTGGGCTCCGGACGGGGAGACGAAACCTGAACCCCCTTTGGCAGGGCACCTCTCGCCCTCCCTGCTGCCTCCCATCATCCTTTGCTTGGAGTTGCCTAGCAACTGGAAGGAGCGTGGAGCGTCCAGGAACTTCCCAATCCCAGTATCGAAATAGCCAACCACTCTTCTCACTCTTGGCTTGAGAGGGGGGTCTCCTCTTTATGGTTCTCCACCCAGGCCCTTCTTGGAATCACAAAAGCAGGGAATGTCAGAGCTGGGGGGTGGGGCGGGGGCTTTCAGCTAGTCAGGTGACCCCCTTGTTTGACGGTTGAGGAAACTGAGGCTCTGAGATGCAATGAATTGAAAAAAAATTCAGGCAGATCGTTTGTGTCCAAATGAGGGCTCATTGCTGGGCTGCTGAGATTCTTTCTTTCATTCCCAAAGAAGTCCTGCACGTTGCCGTCACAGGGAATGCTAGAGCTGGGCAGTTTGTCCAAGGACAAAATTACCAGCCCGTTCAATGGAAAGCCCACCCTTGTGACTGCAGCCATCCTTCTACTGTCTTTTTGCCTTTTGCAGTCAAGGTTTTGGATCTTGCATGATGGTTGATGCCAGTGAAAAATCTACGTAGGGCCTGGGCCCTGCGACCCCAGTCTGAGCTGTAGGGCATCTCTGTTCACCGATCCATTTATCCCCTCCCCGCCCCGGAGAGCATCCAGCCTATGGACAGAAGAGGGGAGAGAAAAACGGGCCCAAGGAACGCTGGTCACTTCGGCCACAGTGGAAACACGGCAGCGTGTTTCCATTGATCCCTAGGAACGAGCTTAGGTTTCAACAGGAGGAGGAATAAGAGTTAGATACCTAGAGGACTTCCAAGCCAGCAGGGTGATGAGAAGGGTAAGAAGGGGCAGGTGACTGGAGGAAGATACAGAACATTTCCAGGTCACTCTGAAAACACGGCCCTGACTCTTTGCTTGTAGGATGGGCAAGAAAACCCTTCAGATCCCTTGGCCTAGTGTGCTAGGAAGATTTAACACGGGCATATGATTTCTTTTATCTTCCTACAGAAACAAGCATAAGCTTCCCATTGTTTTAGTTGATTCTGTTACAAGCTGTAAGTCTCCCCACAGCTTGGGTCCCACGACTGGGGGGGATGTTATAGGACATTGTGGAAATTACCCGATAATTGCAAAGTGCTTGTAAAATAATAGACTGCCATATAAACGCTGTTCCTAATTATTATTGCAGTTGAGTACTGCACCGTATTATAAGTGAATTAAACATTCTTGGGCCCTATTCTGCTGGAAGTTATTTATTTACCACTCCCTCTAGGTCTGTGGCTGGAACGTGGGAGTGTGAATGATGATGGAGTAACACATCTTTTCTCGTTCTGGAAGCTTCTTCCTTCCCCTCCTGCCCTTTTCCCAGTCCACCGCACATCGTGACGGGGGGAGAAAAGGGCCTTAGGTTTTGTCTTGGGGTCTGCTCTGCCCTGGGCTTTGGTCTGAGGACCTCGCCTGCATCTCCCTGTGCCCCCTCCCCTGTGGGCATCTGGGCAGCCCAGCTGTCTGTCCCAACGCCGACTTCCTTCCTGGAGCCGGGAGCAGGCTTGAGACCCCTTGGAGGGCACTAGTTGGCCTGCAGGTTTACTCTGCTCTGGGTCCCTGCTTCCTCGGCCGGGATGCTCTCAGCACCCCACCCTCCTGAGTGAGCGGCGGGGTCCCCGCGGGCCCCGCAGTCGGGGCTGTTGGCGCGCAGCGGTCACCGAGCGGCAGCCTGCCGTGCGCCCAGGGTGCGTCATGACGCTTGGAGTCTTGAGGATGTGTGGGACCCGCTCTGACTGGGGAGGTGTGAAAAGGACTTGGGGGAAAAGCGGAGAAGTGATATAGCACCGAGGACCGAGATGGAGGTGGCCCTTTTCTAGTTGCCAAAGCGCTTGCATGGGTCCCCAAAGCAGCCCTGAGAGAGAGCTCCATTGCAGGGGGGGCCACGGGCCCTCGGGACCTGCAGGGAGCTCGCTCAGGACCCCTCAGCGGCAGGGCACTGTCGGGGCGGGCACGCCCCCCCTCGCCTTCCCTCCCAGCTTCCTCCTGGCTTCCTCCTGGGCCCCCAGAGGGATGTGAGTCTGGGCTCCCCTTCCCTCCTGTAACTGCAGTCAATTTATAGGCTTTTCTTTATTTTGCGGGGCGGGGTGGCAAGCAGGGGGTGTGTGCGTGACGGGGTTAGACGCTTTGTTGGAATGTCCGTGAGCTTGGCACATGCCTGCCCCCCACCCCACCCCACCCCACCCCCAGGCCGGGGACGCACCATGTGGTCCAGAAGCTCACTGCCGAACTGTCATCTGTTTTAGGTACACGAGATCCTGAAGCGCACCACGTGCTCTCGAGCCAACAACATGATGGGTGAGGACCCTCCACCGGGGCCGTGCTGGCAGGGGCTGGGGGGCCGGGGAGACTGAGAACAAGACAAACAGACGCCCGCATGGAGGGCACATCCTGCCTGCCCCCATCTCGCATGCGGCTGGGGCTGCCCCCTGGCCTTCACCCCGGGTCTCTGTCCTTCCTCTGCTTTCCCTGGATCCTTGCTGACACCTTTCACTTGATCTCGAAAATTCAGCTCCTCTCTCTTCACAGTCTCCAAAAGGTTTTAATAAGCACCCAAATCATGGCAGCTTTTTTTTCGTTTGTTTTTTAAGAAGAAAGGCATCCTAGAGGCCTTTGAGTCCAAGCCCCTCACTCGACGTCAGAGAAGCCGACTCCCAGAGACGGTGAATTAGTCTCACGGCTCCTCTTCTGGGTTCAGCGTCCTTGTCACCACTAAACCTGTCTGGCTAAACCCGTTTGCCTTGTGGTTTGGGTTTTGAACCTGGGGGTGTGTGTGTTGGAGGCAGGACCCTCAGTGTTTGGGAGCTTGCGGTATAAGGCAGGCGGTCCGGATGCTGACGGGTGGTGGAGGGGACGCAGGCGGGGGTGACACGCTGAGCTTAGGTCCGCGCGCGGTGTCCTGTCCACACGATCCCCCTGCAGGTGGAATGCTCTCTCCCAAGGGGCTGCTGTGACTCATCACTCAGAACATAACCCTGCGGTGACAAACCTTTGGCTTTTGAGGCAGCTTTTAGCTGGAGAGAGTCATTCTGAGGCAAGTCTAGGGAATACAGTAGGCCGTCAAGCTGAGGAACAGTAACCACGCTGGCCGTGGTAATAGCTAATGTTGGGGGGTTTATGTGGGGTCCGCGTGCTGCCTCAGGAGCGAGGGAAGGGGCTGAAGAGGGAATCAGAGCAGGTGCTGTGTAGTGACAGGATCATTAGAACAGCGCGGGACCTCTCAGGGGGCGACTCTATATGGCTCTGCTTTGACGCATTCATCGCACGACAAAATTTTAAATACCACTCCAGGGTTAAAAAATCAAATCTCCTCTGTGGTGTTGTCTGTCCGGAGCCCGGTGCCGACGAGACGAGACCCGGGGTGAGCGAGGCCATGTGCTGGCCCCTCAGTCGCACGGGATGGACTGAGGCCCTCCCTTTGAGTGCTTGTAACTGAGGACCACCGGAGGCGTCAAGGGGTCTGAGGATGTAGTGTGTATCGTCCCGTGGCCTCTGTCAAAGTTCTGGGATTTACTCTCACTTCCAGTCCAGTTCACTCCTCGCTTCTAGCCATCTGCCTTTTATTCCCTCACACCCTCCTTGGCTGGACCAAAACTGCTCCCTGGGCTGTCGCGGGGGACTCTGTCCTGCCCATGTTTCATGGCTTTTGCCTCCGTCTTCGTCTTCCCGTATCCTCCCAAACCCTGTCACGGAACCTCCATCTTCTGATCCTGGGTGTCCGGGGGGGATCCTGTCTCTCCTTCCTGGACCACACTTTCTTTGCTTCCTCTTCCTCCTCCCCCATTTTCAAGGTTGTCTCTCCTTCCACGTTCCCTTGGCCTCCTCACTGCACGGAAGACATGCAGCCGTGCATTTCTATTTTGCACCTCTCTCCCCCGTTGCACACCAGCCTTTCCAGCGGCCAGCTGGATACCTCCACTGAGATATTCCCAGCGCCGTGAAATCAGCGTCTGGCTGTGCCCATTTCCCTCTCCTTCTGCTCTCGCCCTGCCCATCTCTCCTGCTTTTCTTCCTGTTAATGGGACTTCTGCCCTCTCTGGTTTTGCTCCTGCTCTTCCCTTTGCTGGGATGTCCTTCCCCACGTCTCACCCGTGCCCACCCCCAGACCGAGTACCTCTGTCCCCCAGCTTCTCCCTGTATGCCCTCTCCTCGGAACTCCCATCAAGTTTGATGTCTTTCTTGGTGATTATCTGTGTCTGTGGCTTAGACCTCCGAGACAGTCCTTGAGATATGTCTGGATCATTTTTTATCCCCCAGTGCACTTGGCTGGCTGCCCTGCACGTTCTACTCAGTCGATTTGCTTTAGTGAATTAATTAAACGCGCTCAGCCGGCTAGTGTCTTAGCAGTAGCTGGTGAGTCCCCTGTGATGTGTGTTTGTGGACCAATGACTTAACTTCTCTCCAACCCAGTGTTCCCTTTTAGGTAAGAATTATGTGTCTTGCAGAGTAAAGATTAAATGGGAAACTGTTAGTTTGTTTTGTAAACTGGGAAGTCCTTAAAAACTAAAGTTTGTTTTGAGGGACAGCCTCCCGATTGTTGAAAGGTCATTAGCGACCCTCTGCTTTAAGACAGCAGTTTTTTTCCCCTTGAGGATCGGTTGGTTGGTTTGTTTGTTTTCCGATGTCACAAAGTCAGACATCTTACGGACTTTGTTGTTGAGTGTAGTTTTCAAAAATTTCTTTCTTTCTTGACATTCAGAAAGCAGTTATTGAGCACCTGCTATGTGTCAAATGATGTTAGAGAAACTGAGAGATGGCAAGATGAATTTGACCTACTTTCTGTTCTTGCGGGGCCCTTAGTCTAGCCATGTGGACAGACGTGTCAACAGACAATGATGAGATGATCGGGTAGGTGTGATATTAGAAGTGTACAGAGGGCAAAGGGAGCCGGGGTTCAGAACAGCCAGCTCCTGTGCCTACATCTAAATAGCATCATCAGTTTTCCAGTGTTAGCTTCATGACTCCCCTGGAAGGTAGGTGTGTCAGGAATTACCATCTCCAGTTACCAGGGTGCACAGGCAGGAGGGGTGGCTTTTCCAGAGCCACATACGGAGGCACCGTTAGAACTGGGTCTGGAACCTGGGTTCCCTCCTCTCATCCTATTTCCTCTGCCTTTGGGATGCAGGGAACTCGGCGTGGTGTTTGGCTGAGTCTTTATGGGCTGCGGGTCCACAGTAATTGCTGATGATTTATTTACTAGCTCCTAACAAGGGACTGAACTCTGCTTCCCAGGAGAGGAGAACACTGAAGTCCGATTCTGGGGTTCTTTGACTTCCGCCTGGGAAAGTACAGTGCCCTTTAAGCCCTTTGGCCAACTTCCCGTCTTACTTAGAAGATCAGAAAGAATGGGGAATGCGATAACATTGTGAGGCCTCAGGATAATACGGACCTTTGAGCCATGGGTAAATTTTGATTTTATTGCCCTTCTCTCTGGTTTTATAGAGAAACACACATGGGCTTAGCATTGGCTTAGATTTCCTCCAGAGGAGGGTTGCCTCATAAAAATAAAAGACAAAAGGAAGAACAGGATTGTGTGCGGAATTGTTTTGCAAGGCATTTTCATTGATCCTTCAGCCTTGGAATTACCTTTTATGTGGTCATTACTTTTGTGACCAATTTACAAAGCTTTATTCCCTTTCTCGTTGTCCTCAATTACAGTGGAAATTAGAAGATGGAGAACATGAGAAAGATTAGAAATAGAAGATGGAAAAATAAAACTAGAGGTAATAATAATTCAGAATCACTCCCGTTTATCTGGTACTATCACTTTCTTCTTTGTAGAAAATACATCTTTTTGAATGCCTGCTTTTGCGAAGCATTAGGCTGCACACAAGATGTTATGTATTGATTTATTTATAGTCCCGTCTTGTTCCACAAAATTTCTGAGGTGACTTACAAGAAAAACAATAATATAAATAATAAATAAAGAAATAAAAAACAGGAAAAACACAAATTAAAATAGAATGTTGAAACTAGGAGGAAAAAATAAGACTACAGATATGCAAACCGTACGGCCCTCTAGCTTCTGCAGTTAGGCTGCAAATTTGACCTTGAACCAAAGTGAGAGGGGGATACAGTCAGCGGTGTAGCACTTAATGTCCTCAGCAACATCTTTTTATATAGAAATTTTTCTAAGGGCTCTCTAAAATTCCCTGCTTTCTTATATAGAATGTATCAACATACGGTCTCTCTATAAAGGCATACGTAAGCTTTTCTGTAGGATTCAGGATTATCCTTGAGAATGTAAGGTTATTTAAGTTTCCTCAAGGATTACCTAAGTATTATTAGGGGTTTGCCCCACAGTCTCTGATGTTTTTGAATTCTTGACTCTGGTGACCTCCCTCCCTGAGTTTTGCTATTTCGAGGTTTGCCGTGCTATTTAGGACACAGAAAAACAAACTCATTAGAATTTGGGGTAAAGAGAGAGCGAAAAGGCATTGCAGGAGGATCTGGAGGATTCTGCTGTGGCTAGGAACATAACCTTAGGGAATCGGTTGCCTGAGATTGAGATACTTTTTCTTCTGGGTTCTCTGTTGTGAGAGCTGAGATAACAAGATAAGAGATCTCTCTACACGTGAGGTCTTCCTGTAACCAGGATAGTAAGGACCCCTTGCATGTGTGTCATTGTACGCTTTGCAAAGCACTGTCACACTCTGTATCTCCTTTGATCCTTTAACTCCCGTGCAGAGTAGGTTCAACAGATACTAGATATTAACCACTTCCCCAACAGAGAGATTGACTTTGAGCCCAAGGTTAGAGATTTGGAGCTGATGGAAACCCGAGTTTCTTGGCTCTTCAGTGCTCTTGTAAATTAATCAGTTAATAAATGGATGAAGTTATTGGGAAAGGTTTTCCAGCGAAGGTGGAAGCTGAGGTCTTCCCTCTCCGTGACATCCATTCATTCAACAAATATTTATTCGTATTCTCCGTACCATTCATGTTCTAGAACTGGGGGCCTAGAGTAGGGACTCAGACAGACACAGATCCCTGCCTTTACGGAGCTCACGTTTGAGTGGCGTTGGAGAAGAACGAATAAGCCGCATGGCTGTCTAGCATGTGAGTAGCATCTAGCGTCTAGCATCTCTCTAGCAGAGAGATGCATGCAAGGAAAGCAAATGATACAAAAGGCAGAAAGGGAGCCACTCCAGAGAGTCAGGTTAGGGTCCCAACAGGAGCAAATGACACACTCACATGACCACCATTCAGGGCAGGAATATCAACAGAGAGACCATTTACAAAGGTGCGGCCTGGCAGTTGGGGATGCCAGGGTAGCATCGTGACCTGGAATTAGCGGGAGAGCTGTTACCCTCTGTGTACATGGTTCCCTGTGCTCTACAGTAGGACCTTGTTGTTTATCCATCCGATATATACTAGTTTGCATCTGCTGACCCCAAACTGCATTTTGAACCCGCTCTCCAGGTGACTTTTAGGGACTCTAAAGGTAGACAACGATATGAGTGCAGGATGGGCTGCCACAGGCTTCTTGCCCTGCCTTCGTCTGGGATTGGGAAGAGGAGTCCACGTGCTGTGGCCTTCCGGGGATCTGAATGTTGCTTCTCTGAAGTCCTCGGACGAAACCAAGTCTTCCCTGCGAAGGGCTTAATCTTTGCTCTGGTTTTTCTAACATTTGCTATATGGACGCTCGCCGTTTGGTCCCTTTCAGTGTCCTAGCCAGCAGTAGGGTCTCTTGGACTTCCTGTCGCCTTCTTTTCTTTACTTTTTTTTCTTCTTTGGCGAAAGGAGGGGCAGCAGGATAAACATTAGCAGAAGGAGGCAAAGAAAGGGGAGCTGACCTTGAAAAAGGATCAGCATTTGGTGGCCGTGTAACTTTTAATTTGGGGGGTTTCTTCCGTAACCTCCCCAAGAGCCAACTTGCCCCTTCCCTGTCAGTTACCTGGGAAGTGAGGGGTGGCGGGCTGACACACGCACGGTGTCCAGAGCCTGGAAGTACTTGTGAGTTTGGGATCCTCAGGGCGGTGGTAGCCTGCGACTCATCGCAGACTTGGCCCAGCCCCATGGTGCCTCCCAATCAGCAGGACATCAGGTCAGCGGTGGGGTTCAGGACTGGGCCAGTTCACCCCGTTCTGGAATGCCTTTCAAGTGCGCTTTGCCCTGGAAAGAAGCCCAAGCTTCCTCGACTGACACCTTTCCTGTTCCTTCATATGATAGTTGTTGCCTCTTCGTGGACAGAAAATTACAGCTTGATGGAGCTGCATTTTCATGGATGTTTTGGTGTCAGAGTATTTCAACAAATGTGTGCTTTGGGCATCTCCCCTGCCTACTCAGGGGACAATGTCTTAATTATTTTGATCTAAGCCAGACCATGTTGTGTGGTGTAAACATCTGGTTTATCATTCATCCAGCTGACCTGGTTTACATTTTGTTAGAAGAAAAGGCTTGGGATTAAAGGCATTTAAGTAATTAAGCACACGTCAAGACAATTTGGTGATGGGTAAATATAGTCTCTGTTCAATGCACCGTCTGGGGGGCTCTGGTTTAGATTCACGTCCGGCTAGAGCACAGGGATGAAAGCAGAACGCCAGGCAGGCTGGGCCCTGTTCTGTGGGGAATCAAAACCAAATGATTTTCCGGGAGTTGAGTGTCATCCCTCTAAGTCCCTGTCCTGGTGTTTGGCCCGGAGGGGCAGAGCTGCTGTCCCTGTCGCTTGGCGGCCCCTGTAGATTTCATGAGATTCTCGCTTTGGGAGGCAGACCAGAAACCGTGCTTTGGGTCAGCCTTTGTGAACCAGAGATGTCTTGGAAGCTAAATGCGAGGCCTTAGGTTTTATGTTATGAGGGTGTTTTCAGGTGCCAATCCCAGGGCCTGAGCCCAGCCTGCCCTGGTCCTTGACCCTGACCCTGTATCTGCAGAGGACCAGTGTTGCTGGGCTTGGCTGAACCAGCAGAGCTGTGGCCAGTGCTGGGCAGAGAGAAAATGTGAGCCTTTTCCTTGGGGAATTGTGGTTCTAAGCAATGGGTGTGAAGTACCCGGTGACCTGAAGGGACTTTGGGGATCCATAAAGAAGTCCTCGGCGGGCCGTGCTTTGTTTGGGCTGAGGCGCTGCTTCTCTTTGGGGCAAGACGGGAGGGAAAATGTCCTCAGTGCTTTCTCCTTCTGGCTGGCCCCCCTTCTGGGAGTAGGAGGACAAAAAAGGACTGGGTCTCTCTCTCTCTCCTCTCTCTCTCCCCCCCTGGGTGTAGAGCAGAGAGGAAGGACTTTGGAAGTCATCCTGAAGAAGAAAGCTTTGCCGCTATGGCCACATGGAGGGTGCATGATGGAACCAATTAGCCCTTTTTGCTGAAAAGAAAGGAAGAATTCAGAATTTCCATTTTCAAAGCAGAGACTCTCTCTTTTTTTTTTTAAGTTTGATTATTTTCCTCTTTCAGACTGATTTCCATGCTTGTTTGGGGGTAGAATCTTGGTGTCTGAAGTCTGTGCCTGAGAGGCCAACGCGGTTCCCAGTCTTGGGTGAAGTTGTGGATCAACAGTTACTTTTCGACTTGCCTCTCCCCCTCCCCATTCCTGCTCTTCCTTTCGTGTACCATCCCCGCCCTCTGCCCAGCGGCCACTGGCGGAAGGGCCCATAAGATACCACCTGAATAGGGGGAGGTATGCGGCCATGGGGCAGAGACACAGTCAATGACCGCATCTGGCAGCTCTGCTTATCTGGTTTAGGACAATTCAGCTTTGATGACCTGAGTTGTCTTGGTTCCTCTCTTAGGAAGCAGACTAGTCAACCAGAGATAAGTTTCCTTCATCAGCATGGGTTGCCAAAGAAAACTGGAGTAGCGGGTAGGCACATGCCTGTGATACATGGGAAGAGATGCTGAGGGCACTTTCGCCACAGGGCCGCTTACTCTTTTGGGTAGCAAGAGAGTATCCCTTCTGTGCTCCCAGCAGTGAGGCGGGAGCCCTGGGAGACTCCAGTGAGAGGGGCGTGCTCCCTGCCTCGGGTACCTTGCGGGCCTTTGGAGGGCACCAAACAAGGTGTGAACAACATTCTAGAAGTGAAACTGGCATTCAGTGCCAAGGAACTTTGTTTCAGATGAGACGTAGGGTGCATAGCTTTAGACCTCCGACGATTCGAGATCTTTCTTGAAGCTCTGGCGGCAGGAGGACCCAGGAGTTCAGCTTGTCGGCCCAGGGCTCTCAGACGCTGGGCTACTCTCTAAGCAAAGCCGAGCATTAGCGGGGGAGCTCCACACCTGCTGAACTTTTCCACGCAGTTTGGCCACTGTCTTCAGGGTATACGCTGCCGCCTTGGCAACCAGGGGGTGGCTGTGGGTTGCAGGGATTGGGTTGGGTGGTGCGTGGGGTGCAGTCCAGCTGGAGCCCTGCCCGCCTGTGATGCTTCAGCCTGTATCCATGTCGACAGCTTTGAACCACCCCCCGCGCCCTCCCGGCTTGGGGTCCCTCCCCTTGATGGCTGTAGGGTGGCTTCACATCGCTGTGATGATGGCTCTTGAACTGATTAACGATGCTCAGAGTGAAGCTGTAGTCCTCGGAGGAGGACACGTCTGCAGCCCCTTCAGCCCTGGGGCCCCTCTCCCCAGCCCGTACTCCCTATACACACCCTATATCCCCCATCTCCCCCCCCCCAGCCCCCGTTATTGCTGATGTTTTCTGTGCATGCCAAGGAGGAGACGTAAAATCAGGAAAGGGCTGGCCCTTGGGTGACGCCACAGCACTGAAATCTCAGCTCTCAACTCACTGGGAGGGTGGCTGCTTCTGCCAGGCGCCCCTGCAGCCTCCTGAGGGCCCTCTGCTCCCACTTGGGCCCCTGGCCAGCCGCGCTGGCATCGCAGGCGAATAGGGGCATGATTTGAGCAAGAGGAGGCTGATGGAGGGAGGAGGATTGTTTGAGAACCTCTGAGGCTCCGAGCACGCGCTGGGGCGCTGACTGGGTGCGGGAGGTGGAAAACCATGAATTTTAACGAGTCACTGTTGTCCAGCTTTGTCACGTAGCCTGGCCGTCTCTCCAGAGTCGTGTGCAGATGCGTATTACTTAGCATTTGGACGTCACGCGTGTTTGCCTCCAAAATCGAATCTCTCCTCTTCACACTACTGTCTGCAGTGTCTCCGGAAAGAATGGTTCAGGGCAGAAAGCGTGCTTGAGACAAGGGAAATCATTGTGTCTCAGAGACCCCGCCCCCTGCCGCTCCACTGCCCCCACTGAATGTGCATCCCGCATCCCCGCAGGCAGGGTACTGGAGCTGATGAGATACGATCCCTTCCACCTGGGAGCCAGCAGCCCAGGGCAGACTGTCCTGGGTGACAGAACCTGCAGGGCACGTTGTAGCCTCTGAATCCAAACATGAATGAAATGAGGGAATCGTAGTGGCTCTGTGCTGAACAGCAGCTTCTCTGTGGGGAGTATCGTGGAGTTACAGGGATGGAGCCACTCCTTCGCGTGACGCCTATTTAATAGGGTCTGCTGTGTGTGTGCCCAGTGCTGTGCAGTACTGTCAGGATGAAACAAAAAAATGGGTCCCCTGTGATGCGGTTTTCCAACTTTGTGGTCTCAGAGCGCCTACAGGGCTTTCATCTAGGTGCGTTATATTGATCAATACTTAACTATATTTGAAGTTAAAATTGAGAAAAGTTTAAAGCACAAGGATACACAAGCCCACATTCCATTAACTGTCCGGGGATGATGTCATCACAGGTCACAAGACTCCGCTGTAGACTCGTGAGAGAATAGGAGTGTAAAAGCAAACAGTGTCTTAGCACTCTTATAAAAATAGTCTGACCTCATGAACCCCCTGAAAGGGTCATGGGGACACCCGGGGTTCCCCAGGTCACACTTTGGGAGCCACCGCCCTAGGGATCGAAGGGTGCAGGCAGGTCAGTCGTGGACCGTAGTGCGCGTCGCCTCGTGAAGGGCCGGGGAGGGGCCGGGGGCGAGTTCCGATGAAGTGCGGTGGGTGCTCTGACGGACGCGTTTGTTGATTATAATTACGGCAATGCCTGTGGTCGAGCCCATGCCGGTCGCTGAACACAGATATTCTCAGCGCGCGGCTCTGGCCGCGGAGGCGAGGGTGGTGAGGGTTCCGGGGCCAGAGGGATCCGAGTGTACGAGGACAGGACGGACGTGACGTCTCAGAGAGCGTATCTGCTATTTAATCATAACTTTGCATTTGGGAAATGAAAAAATACTGTTAAATTCTTGTGCTAAGAAGTCAAGCCCGAAAGGAATTTCTCGACTGGGTGGATCTGGAGGGGTAGGGGTTCTCAGCTGAGAGGTGGGGCCGGGGGAATTAGTATTTATCAGAAGACCAAGGTCAAGTTGAGAAACCCCGTGCCCTCCAGTTACCGTTTTCATCTTCCTTCTTCTGCAGGTATTAATTCTCTGATAGCAAATAATATCTACGAGGCAGCCTACCCCCTGCACGACGTGAGTACCGCCTCCATCGGCCAGAAGGGCGGACGCTGCAGGCGACATGGTGGTGGATATACAGGCGCGGGGGGGGTGGGGGCAGGAAGAATGACGACGCTGAACCACCCGGGCTGGTTCCGGACCCCTTGCGAATGAAAATAGTCCCCGGTTGATTTTTGCCAGTTGTCTCAAACTCTTTCCGTTATTTCCCCGATGGCAGAACGAACTGGTTTTTACCTGGGCTTCCCCGCACTCCCTGCCTTGCTTTTGGGGAAAGCGTGAGAAGACAGATAACGGAGGGTTAAAGGGAGACGGGGAAGGTGGGTGGACAGCAGGGAAGTGCAAGTCCCAGACCTGGATAATAACACAGGCTGGACCGTGAAGCCCCCAAATGACCGCAAGTGATATTTTATGTGTGACAATAGCTTTGTGTGGATGTGAAATGCCTCATCCTGTGCGAGGATGTATTAAGTGTCAGATCTTTTTTCTATCTTGACGTTTTTTGAGGATGTGTCCGAAAATCCCTTATACTGCTGTTTGATTAAGAAAACAGAGAGACTGTAATTAAAGCTTTCCTTGGCTGAGAGTAGTGTTATAAACGTCCTATAACATAATGCGGTGATATTCTTCAAGATGATTTGTGAGAAACTGAACTGGCCCGTGAACTCGGTGCCCCCAGGCTGCCCTGTCCGCCCCATCGGTCGCTTTAGCATCTACCCCACAGTGGTTCCAAATGAGACCCCTGGGGTGGGGACCCCTGAGTGCCCGCAGGAATTTCCCAGGTGACCCTTTCTCCTCGCCAGCATCCTTGCCGTGGGCACACGCGAATTGAGGTTCTGCCGGGTATGGCCAGGGCGTGGGGGGTGGGGGGCGGTTTCCTGATGTGCTAGTCCGTTTGCAGGTTGGGCTCTGCTGTTGCATTTGCTGTGAGGAGGTGCAGGTGGGTCTCTGAGGCCTGTAAGGGGAGCCGCCCTGGGTGAGAAGCTGCCCACAGGAAACACAGCAGGTGCTGGTGACCAGGGAAGCAGACCGGTGTCTCCTTACATGTCGTGATCTTGACTTTCCTTAAGTGGGAATGAAAGAAAGGGATAAGGTTAGAAAATTTAAAAGAAAGCCCTTTCTCTGTTTTCGATCATTCCATTGGTTTCCCCCTCCTACAGGGTGAATGTGATGGTCCAGGGGATGACGTGAATGACAGAAAGGTAAGCCAGCCTGCTGCTGCGCTCGAGGGCCACGCAGGGGTGGGGGGCTGCGTAGACCTGTCCTGGGTGTTCTATTTACTGCTGATCAATTTCCAGCCATTCTTCTACAGCTCCCTGTCCCCAGGCGTTTGGAAATGTGAGGGCATTTCTGGTCGTTGACGTGACTGTGTGTTGGGGGGGTGCTGTTGGCATTCAGTGCCTGGTGGACTGGTGACGCCAGTCATCCTGAAATACACCCCACACTCGCACCCAGAGGCAGTATCCCTGCCCCTGATGACAAGAGAGCTTTGGCTGAGAAAACACCGAGCGTCTAGATCCCTTCATTGATAGGTGGGGAAACCGAGGCACAGACGACTGTGCACCTTGCCCGTGGTAACAATGCTGCCATAAACAGAGAAAGGGGCTAGTGCCCCTCTGACCCTCGACTCTAGTGTTTCTGCTAAAAATATGCCAGTATCCATGCCGTTATGGCTGGTCTGGGGAGGGTCGCCCTTAAGTTACTCTTGTCCTCTCTGTCGAGGCAGACAGGTAGGGTACAGCCGTTCCCAAACGATACGTGAGAAACCTGCTGCATGTTCCGGGCAGCTAGAAATATAGGTTCTATTTAAGGGAGGGAGGAGGGTCCCTGCGGAGGATCTCTCTGCTATGCCAGTCACAGCTCCTGCCTGGACAGCTCTTGTCCCCAGCCCTCCATCTAGATCCCGCTGCTTCTGTCGTCTGGTAGTCTAGGAGCATGGGTACCACCCTTCCCACCACGGCAGATGATGCTCTGAGCATCACCCGGCCTCTTTAGTGGGGGCTGCCCGTCTGGCCATCACCCCCTCCTGCCATCCTCCCACCCAGGTTCCCCAGCCTTCAGCGACGCTGGGGGACAGACGAGGGTGGGTGAGGGTGAGGGATAGAAGCCCGAGTACCCCTCTCCCCACCCCGACTCTGCTGTCTGGAAAATCATTCCTCCCCCAAGTTGCTTTTGAGCAGCCTTCTTTTTATCCAGTCTATTAATCCCTGTTATGAAGTGTGAAGTATTAAAAACATAAAAAGGTCTTTTCCAGGAATACTGCTGTGATTGCTTACATATGTCCCCTGCCCTGCCTGCCCAGGGAATCTGCCGTAGTTTTTCCGTGTTTTAACCTCATCTGTTTTCTATCTGATGCTAATAGTCTCGGTGATGTTTAATTTCCTGCAAAGTCCCGGATCAAATTTAAAGGAAAAGGTGGAAGCCTTTCTCCCCACATCTCACCTCCCGGGCCCCAGCCATTTTCTGTCCTCCTACTTTTTCTTTTCACGTTACTGCCCTTTAAAGAGTGATCACTACCTACTGCCCACCTAAGAGACCTCCTGCTGGGCGGGTGGTAACCCTCAGCCCCTCAAGGTAGAACGCTTTATAGGAACATTCCAGAGACCAGGAACACGGCACTCCTGGGAAAAATCAGCCAGCCCCCGGTTACCTGCACAGAGGCAGAGAGAAGCAAATTGTAGACTATCCAAAATATATGTACCTTTGCCTGGAATGATATTATAGTATCGTTAACAGTAAAACCTTTTAGCAAAATGTTTCCCTCCCAGGAATTGTTTTGCTTAGGCCAGTACTACTTCCTCCCAGTGCACACCCCAAAGGCTGGAGTGGGTAGAATCTGGCAAGCAGAGAGAGGCCAGCCAGGACAGAGCCGCGTCTTGGTGGTTGCTCGGTGAAGGTGGACAGGTGTCTTTGGAAGACAAGCAACCCATTTCTTGTGGCTTTTCCTTGGGTTTGCCGGCCAGTCCTGGCCTCCTTAGTTTCCTCTGCCAGGGTCATGGTTAGGGAAATAAAGTTTGTTGTGATGGGAAATAAGAGAAACCGGGAGTGAGAGCGAAAGCTTTTTTCCGTCCATTTGGCTTGGGAAATGGACACCCAGCACGGCAAGGAGACTGGTTCCAATGTCCACGAAATGATTGTCCCATCAGGACTAAAACCCTCGTGTCCAGATTCCAGCCAGTGCTACCACCAGGTGGACATGGTCTTTCACGTATGGCAAGGGGACCTCTCACTGCCGTGCTGGCTTCCTTCCTAGAGCTTCAGAGGCGTATGGGTGGGACCTCAAAGGTATCTTGAAAGAACCAGTCGAGATCCCTGAATATGTGCAGCACGTTTATTCGTATGTGTTACATTGCAAGAGTCTAGCGTTCTTCCAGAGGGCTGCGGGAAGGGTTTTGGTTGGCTGCAAGGGAGAACCCTTGAATTTGGTGCTGGAGGAGGTGGAGAAGGGTTGAGAACTGATGGGAGATCGCCCCTCTGGGGGCCTTTAGGGGTGATCCGCCCATCCTGCCCGTACCTGGGGTTCGCCTCCTCCTTCTCTGCGATTTGTGGCTGTTCCGGGGATGTGCCTCGTAGGCGGAGAGCGATCTCCTTCCCCCCAGCTCGCCTAGTGCAGCCCGCAGTCTCGATGACTCAGCCCCGTCCCAGAGGGTAATTCACGAGAGGCTCCCTCCCTCTGGAGAGCAGGGGTTTCTCGCCTTTCTCGAGAGCTGGGCTGCGAGGGTGTGGATGGACCCCTGCTACTGCCAGCAGCCACCTCATTGCACGTCCGCCAGACTTACCTGCTTTTCTCAGGCATCCCGGGGGAGGGACTGTCCCCATCTGCCAGGGGCTGCCTGAGTCCCACCAGCTCCCCACGGCTCCCCCGCCCACTTACGGGGAACCCAAAGCACAACCTGGAAGATACTCCTCTTAAAGTTTAGAAACTTTAGCAGTTTCTAAACCCTTGGTCCTGAATTTTCCAGCTTTTGCAGATGATTATCTTCTCTAGTGGGCAGTTAAAAAGTCAGTCTTGTCTTTCTGACGGGAAAGGTACCTTTCTTCTTGGTTTCACTTGAGGACCAGTTTCCCCATCCTGCACAACTCCCATTTTACTAGTGGGGAGGTGACCTGCCAAAAAATCCAACAGGTCGTTGCAGGATCTGGAGGTAGAATTCCACCCTCTCCCGTCCTGGCCACCCTGTCCCGTCAGTGCCTCTAAGGCGGCTACAGCTGGTGTCGTTCTGTCTGTCCCAGGCCCAGCTGCTCTCTGCGGAGCCTGTGGCCTCAGGGAGGCCCCGAGTCTCACGCATCTTGACGTTCTCTGGCGCTGCAGATGGTTTTAACAGTTGGGTTCTTTACAGTCCCATGAAATACTTAAGCCAACTGACCGATGTGACCCTAGGAAGCCGACCTGGCCTCCTGGATGCTCGGATCCATCAGGTGGTGTGGTCCCCTTGTTGCTTCCTGCCCTGAAGGTTTGGGGTCAGACGCACATGCTTGGAATTGCATCCGAGGCCTCCGAAATAAGGCTCTGTGAGAAGGAGCTGCAGGGCCTCCTGGCTCTGTTCGCAGGCTTGGCCGGTAGGTGAAGAGGACGTGGCATAACTCTGAGGGAGAGAGTGTATTTGCTAGGAGCCCGTTAGAAAGTTCTAGACCCTGCAGTTTTTTTTTTTTTTTTTTTTTTTTTTTTTTTTTTTTTTGGTGGTATGCGGACCTCTCACTGTTGTGGCCTCTCCCTTTGTGGAGCACAGGCTCCGGACGCGCAGGCCCAGCGGCCATGGCTCACGGGCCCAGCCGCTCCGCGGCATGTGGGATCCTCTCGGACCGGGGCACGAACCCGTGTCCCCTGCATCCGCAGGCGGACCCTCAACCACTGCGCCACCAGGGAAGCCCCGACCCTGCAGTTTTAAAGGGGCTGTTGCCAGTTACTCTGGTTGTCCTCTTGCACTTGATGCACACAGGCCCGTCCCCGTTGACTGCTGGTCTGTCCCGGGACCCTGTAACCCGGGGCTTAGCCCGATCCACCTGGTCTCGAACCGTGCGATTAAACATTTGTAGAGACAGGGAAGGGTCTACAGCACCCTCCCTCCCCTGCAGGGCTGTGCGAGCTGGCCCGGCAGAGCCACACGGGCAGTGTGCGGGCATCGTTGCATCACCTCCCAGGTTTGACACCCTGGAGCCCCAGCTCTTCCAGGGGTTGCCTGGTGATCTCCTCTGCTGTGTCCAGCTGGCCCGTCTGGAACCACTCTTGTCAAGGTCAGCCATGGGTCACTGGGTCCGAGGTCACTTCTTGGTTCTCATCCAGCCTGACCCATCAGCCCTATTTGACCCAGATGCTCACCTTCTTCGCTTGGAGTCTCCGGGACACCAGCCACTTCTAGTTCTGTGCCGCGTGTCACCGCTGTTCCTCTGGCTCTTCTGCTGTTCTGCACCCTCCCCTTGGCCTCTGAACGGCGGAGCACCCAGGCCCGAGCGTCACGCCTCTTCTCCACCTCTCTCTCTTTGACAGTTGCATCTGTAACTTGATGACTTTACAAATCATGTCTTCTCTGGCTCTGGACTCTCCTTTGAACTCCAGACTTTTATACCCAGCTGCTCACTCTGTATCCCCACGTGGACATCTACATGGCGTCTCCGGCAAACACCTCCCAAACGGAGCTCTTGGTTCCCTCTCCTTAGCCCGTTCTTCCCCATTTCAGTGAATAAAATCACCATCTACTCGACTGCTCAGGCCACATTCTCATTTCTCTCACCCCACATCCAATCCAACAGTAAATCTTATTGACTCTCCCTTTAAAAGACAAGCCGAATAAACCCCTTCTCACTGCTTGTCCCACTGCCTCTGTGGTACAGGCCACCATCCCCCCTCCCCTGGACCATTACAGTAGCTCCCCTACTTCTATACCAGCTCTCACTGTTCGCCCTGCAGCAGCCAGCGTGAGCCATCTACACTCTAATAGTACCAGAGCGTATCCCCCCCGCCGACACCACTGCTGCCGCCCTCCTAATGGCTTCCTTCAGAGTCCAAAGGTCTTTGCGTGGCCCACAAGCCCCTTTCTAACTGGGGTTAAGTCCCCAGATTCTCCCGTTGCTCAGCGCCAGCCTTCCGGCTTCCCTCTTCATCCCAGGACATGCCCTTTCCTCTAGGCCTTGGCACAGAAGGCGTGTTCTTCTAGCTGAAACATAACCACCTACTTCCTTCAGGTCTCAGCCCAGATGTCACCTCCTCAGAGAGGCCCTCCCTTGCCAGCCTTTTTTTTTTTTTTTTACATACCTATCAATAATTATTTTAAAAATTAATGTATTTTGTTATTTTATTTTTTATCTTTAAAAAATTTTTTATTGGAGTATAGTTGATTTAAAATGTTGTGTTAGTTTCAGGTGTACAGCAAAGTGAATCAGTTATACATATACATAGATCCACTCTTTTTTTAGATTCTTTCCCCATATAGGCCATTATAGAGTATTGAGTAGAGTTCCCTGTGCTCTACAGTAGGTCCTTGTTAGTTATCTATTTTATATCTAGTAGTGTGTATATGTCAATCCCAACCTCCCAGTTTATCCCTCCCTCCTTCCTGCCTCGGTAACCATAAGTTTGCTTTCTACATCTGTGACTCTGTTTCTGTTTCGTAAATGAGTTCATTTGTACCATTTTAAAAAATTCCACATGTAAGTGATATCATATGATATTTGTCTTTCTCTGTCTGACTTCACTCAGTGTGACAATCTCTAGGTCCATCCATGTCCCTGCAAAATGGCATTGTTTCGTTCTTTTCTATGGCTGAGTAATGTTCCATTGTGTATATGTACCACATCTTCTTTATCCCTTCCTCCGTCGATGGATATTTAGGTTGTTTCTGTGTCTTGGCTGTTGTAAATGGTGTTCCCTTGTCATCCTGTCTGAAATAGCACCCTCTACCCTCCTCTTCATATTCTACTCCCTACCTTGATTTATTTTTCTCCGTGGCATTTGTAAGTTAGTGTTTGTCTCTGCCCACGAGGGGTAAGCTCCACGATGGCAGTGACTTCGTCTGCTTTACTGCTTTATCCAGTGTCTGGACGGGGCCCGGCACAAGGTGGATATTCAGTCAGTACTTATTAAACGAGTGAATAAATGAACGCCAGGGGTCACCTCGCTGGACTCAGCAAAGGCGAGGGAGTGAAGAGCGAGGGGTTTTGCTTGGTAGGTGCAGCACATCCAGAGTGTGATGAAGATCACCTTTATTATTTGGGGAGGAGAAGTCAGCTTCTACAGCCTCCTGCCTTTGGACTCTCCCTGTGGATGTCTCATGAGAATTCTCCTGGAAGCTGGGCTTTGGGGATTCACTTTTGACTTGCCAGGCTGGCTTTGGTGGGGAGGGGTGTGTATCAAATGTTGACTTGCCAAGCTGAAGAAGAAAAGGTGAATGGTTGCCTGCTTCACCTCTAATCTGGTTCCCTGTTTTTTCTGTTTAGTGGCTGTATCAAGAATGGGCACGCTATGGGGTGTTTTATAAGTTTCAACCTATTGACCTCATCAGGTAAGATGTGGGAGGGCCCTCGTGGGAGGACCCAGAAGGTCTCTGCCAACTGTCTTGGCTCCTGGAAGTGTGTTGGCCAAGCAGAGGGCTTGGCTGTTCTAGGCTGTGACGCCCCTGCTCTGTGTCCTACGGGGGGGGAGCCAGTTCCTGGGTGGGGGAGGGCAGTGGTAGCTGTGGGGCAGCAGGTAATGTAGACGGACGTTCCGTGACTTGCATCTTGGGGCCTTCAGCACTGTGGTCTCTCCCTGCCTGCTCTTGTGGGGAGAGGAGTGAGTGGAGTTCTCTCCTTTATTATCGTCCCTCACATTTGCCTAGAGAAGAACGTGGGTGAAGCAGACCCTTGGGTCATTCCCAAGTAGCCGCAGTATTGACCAAGAGAAGGGAACACCCGGCACATCACATAGGGGCTAAGCCAGCTATTCTGCGCAGAAATGCAGGCGTTTTATGGCTTCTCCAAAAAATTGGAAGGGAGAGGAGAACTGGGTCCTAAACCTCGCCCCTTCAGCGCTGCTCCTAAAAGGATGACCTATTGCCTTGGGAATTTCCCCAGTTTCTACAGAACATGGATGAAAAGCTTTTTGAAAGAACTTTCTAGAAGGCAGTAGGTCTGACTAGCCTCAAGTGGGTTGAGGGCTCTAGGAACTCCACGGGCTGTTGAAACCCTAACTCTTCCCCAGCTGGCATGTTGGGAGGACCCCTGTGCACTGGGGTACCACTGGGCTGAGTGGGGTCTGGAGACTGGGGTCTTTCCCAGGCTTGGCCACTAGGGGCGATCATTGCTCTGGTCAAGTCACGTCCCCTCTCTGGTCTTCGGCATTCTCGTTTTCCGAAACTGGGAGCCTGAGCTAGGGCTCTACGGGGGAAACTTGATAGAGCACGCTTATTTGGAAACTATGGGGACACTCGGTCCTGTACTTGCTGCCCCTGTCACCCGTGGCTCACTCTAATGAGCTAATTCATCAGCCAGCAAACTCAGAGAGTGTTCCGAGCTGCTCGCCCTGGGCCGGGACCGCGAGAGGGGTGGCGGCCAGAAGGATCGAGCCCAGAGGGAGGGATTCCAGCTTCTTCTTGGAAGAAGCCAGCAGGCTGGGAGTCACAGTTCGGGCAGGCTCACCTCCCGCGCAGAGATGGGACGGCCCTCCCAGGGAACTGGGAGTTCAGTTGGACAGCAGGTGTGCGTTCCAGCCGAAGACCGTTAGCCGAGGGGCTGGGGTCGGGGAGCGGGGCCCCCTCGCCCTGCACCTCCCGTCCCCTGGCGGCCTTTAGTGGGGTGCGGTCACCTAGACTGTTCTCTGGGCCACACCAGGGCTGCTTCCTCCGTGCCTGGTGGGCTTTGATCTTCCTCTCTGCCTCTCTGGTGGCCACCCACGCTGTCGCCTGTTTTCTCCAACTACTCACTCCTTTTGAAAAAATGCGATGCCAGAAAATAAAAGTTCTCCCTCCCGGAGAGCCCCACGTGTTCCTCCGGAGACTTCAGGTGACCGGCCGCCAGCTCAGTGGGCGACGACGGCTCCAGCGTGCCCTCCGTTTCAGCCACCGGGGCAGCCTCACCTGCGGGGCTTCGAAGAGGTGCCTTTGGAGCAGATCCTGGCTCCGGGGTCTGGCGGTTCCCGAGGACGCGGAGCCCAGAGCCGTCCAGACGGGCGCAGCGTGCTGTGGGGCTGGGGGCTCTCCACTGCCGCTCGGCTCAGAGGGCCCGGGGGCTTCCGCACCCGCTGCGCGATGCCGGTGGCCTGGATGTGGGGCTCGGACGCGCCTGGAGCCTCGGGCGTCTTTCGGACACTGGCTGGAGGGGGGCGGGGATGGGACACGGGTAGCACGGGGGCTGCGCTGGAGAGGGGGAGGGGACGGAGGCGTTGGGGGCACAGGTGCGTAGCAGAGGCAGGCGAGCCGGAGAGGAAGCCGGGGTGGAGGGTGTGGGAAGAGCTGCCCGCCTTCAGCCGGCCCCACCTCAACTCGCGTGTCCGCGGCACCTCCTTCCTCTCCCCCATCTGCCAGTGCCCGGTCTGACGCCAGCTCCGGTGGGGGTGTCTTCAGCGCCACCTCTCTCTGCTGCCACTTCTCCTCCATCCTTCCTGCCTTCACCCCTCGGGACCTAGTGGCTCCCGGGGCCCAGCCTGAGGCCACCCTGACCCCGTGGTCCCGTCGCCGCTCACGCCTGTGGGCTGCGCCCTCTAGGTGCTCACGTGGGAACTGCACCCGTGTGGTCAGTGCTGCGGTATATCCACAGAGGCAGGGCGTCCTGTCCAAGTTGAAGGCAACTCCCGCGAAGGCCCAGCAGAGGCACTTCCCGCCTGTCGCCTCGGGCCCTCAGCTCCTCTCCCGGTGCCCACGGTTTGGAACGTTCGAAAGCACGGAGCAGCTGAGAGCCCAGCGGGGTGGGAGATCCGTTGGCAAGTAAAGCTACCCTTCCCCTTCCACAGCCCTCCAAGCCTAGACTTGAGGTTTCGGGTTCGCGGCTCCTTTCCCAGGTTGTGTAAAGTGGACAGAGGGGGGGCAGGATGCCCCTTCCCTGCACCCCGCGCCCCTCCCCCGCCAGCTGCACGGGCATCCGGGCCCAGCAGGCTGCACTGTGAGATTGCTGGTGGGGCTCCCAGCCCAGCAGAGCTCTCCACCCTGAGTCCTACCCTTGCTCTAGAGACCTCGGGGCCTGCAGGCCGGAGTGGAGTGTGTGTGTGTGTGTGTGTGTGTGTGTGTGTGTGTGTGTGTGTGAGTTGCCTGGGAAGCTCCCCAGGGAGGTATCCAGTCACGACCCCCCTCACAGAAGAATCTTCTGGGAATTCCTAGCCCGAAGCACTTGTGGCCTGGAAGAAACGAGGTTTGTGTTGGAGCCAGTGGGGGAAATGATGTTTTAGCTGGAGGGAAATGGCTCTACTAGTCCCCTGGGGCCACATGAGTGTCCCTGCAGGCGGAGGAGTAGATTTCTGCCTGCACTGCCCTGGGTTAACTCCCTGACATCCCAGGAGGGAAATGGCCTTTATTTCCTGGGGAACCCGGGAGGCTGGGCCTTTTGGATTTGTACAGGGGTGCTCCCGTATTAGTCAGCGCCCTGCCTTGTCCCTTGTCTTTTCACTAAGATGAACATCTGCTCACGAGCAGGTTTTCTTAGCTGAGAGGTGTTGATATGGATGAGATAAAACAACAGGCTTTGAACATCTGAGTTAGATTTAGCTACTAACCATACTTTGCTGGAGTTGAGATGCAAAATTGTATTTTAAAGCGTCTGCCGCTGCCTAACTATGACAGCGTGTGGAGGAGAGGGGCCCAGAAGTCCACCGGGCTCAGGGGATGTGTAGCTGTGGACTTTGGGGAATGGGCCAAGGGCATCGAACACGGGCAGCATCCACTGTGTCAAATCGGGATGAAGTTTAGAGAGGGGTAAATGGCTCTTCCTCGTTCCTTCCTCTTTCGGGGATGCCATTTCACAAGGGAGGCTTGCTAAGATCAGGCCCTGGGTGTGAAGCCCATCCCGGTGGCAGGTCTGGAGTCCTCTCAGAAACGTCCTGCTTCCTCAGTGACCTAACACTGGTATCTATGCCATTTCAAGAGCCTTTGGGCATCATCTGTGGACAGCAAGAGTGGCACCGTGCCTCCACCTCGCTGCACGTCTCTACCATCCTAGGCTCCCAGCCCTCTCCAGCTCCGCCAGTGGAGAGCCCATCCGGGACCTCGGCATCACAGGCATTGGCTTCTCCTCCTCCTGATAAGAGGCAGAGGTGCTTGTTCTGGCCAGAATTCCCCAGAAAGGCCACTAGAAGGTTGTGTGATTTGATCCATCCCTCTGTGTCTCTGAGCCCCACTTCTAACCTCCTGAAACAGGACACATCCACATCCCTCCAGGAGGGAGACGGAGGAAGCCACATTCTTTCTTAGGAGGCTTCTCAACAGGCCAGGCTCAGGAAGGACTGGCTGCAGCTGGTTTGGGGGAGGGAATGGAGAGGAAAAAAATGTTGATCAACCTGTGATGAATTATTTCCTGAGCCCTGCCGCCTCCTTCTTGATCCTTCCCTGGGATCCATAAAGGCAGTTCGGCTCAATGCGATAAACATTGACTGATGCTCACAGGGAGCAAGTCTCTGGAGGCACAGCGGGACAGAGCGGGGAGTCTGTGTCCTTACGGATCTAGCAGTTACGTAGGCAGACAGACCCACGGGAGGCAGGATGAACTGAGGGCTTTTCAGGACTGTCATGTAAGTACTAACATGATAGGTTGGGACGACAGATGGAGAGTGGTTGCTACTCGCAGAATAAGGGAAGACTTCCTGGAAGAGGTGGTGCTGGAATTGGAAACATTGCTTCCTGAAAGGCTGAGGTTAAAGGTCCTGAATGTGTCTTTGTCACCAGCCTGGGCTGCCCCGAATATGGACTTGTTGAGCCTGGTGTCGATGGCCAGAAATCACAGTGCCCCAAAGCCAGGTCCCTCCTGACTGTCAGTTGGGAGAGGTCAAGTCGAGAACTTGACTTGCAGATCTCGCTCACCTGCATGGACTCTGTGCCAGCCTGGCCCGTGTCCCTGGCTCTGACCTGTAAGGTAGCAGAGCATCCAGGCTTGGAAGGAGGTGAGGCTGGACCCAAGAGAGGAAGCCAAGGAGAGGTGACGTGTGGGGCTAGCACCTTGGTATCTGCAGCTCTCAGCCTTTGAAGTATTGGATTTAGCAGGGAAACGTTATGCAGGCTGGAAAGAAGTCATGTCTCATGGGCCTGAAGAGGATTTTTCCTTTACCCCTGAGGGTGTAGGAACACAGTAGACAGAGCAAAATAGGCAGTAGCTGGCTGAGACAGGGCAGAAGCAGGGATAATGCTGTTCCGTGCCGTTATATCCTGGCCCATTTTCCTGACTGGGAGATAAGTCAGGCTGTTTATAAAATGTGAGGTGTCCCACTCCCCTTTCTCTCCCCGCTCCCTGCAGAGGGCCACCCCGCTCCAGGCCTGCACCCTCTAGAGGAGAGGAGTCACCCTGGGGCTGCCAGTGGACCAGGAATTGAATACGGTGCCCCCAGCTCTAGTCCGAGGCTGCACCCAAAGGCCATCCTGGTCCCCTGAGGGTGGCCTTCCTGCCTTCCACAGCTGGGGGCTCCTGGTTCAGATCAAACTGAATCTTCCTTCCTGGAGTATCAGCCGTATGGTACTTGGCGGCCCCCACGGCACCAGGAGGCTGCACGCGCACCTCCATGGCCGCCCAGGGTTGCACGGCCAGAACTGGGAACGGGGTGAGGGTCTGCTTTACCAGCTCACCGCCTCCTTGGCTCCCTTATGTCACGTCCTATTTCCCAAGGGGAAGAGAAGCTGATAGTAGCCTGAAAATATGTGACAAGGCTGTAATTTCCTATCCCCTTGGACCTTGTGTGCAGTAAACTCTCAGTTATCCAGAACCCCTGGGACCAAACCATGGCATCGCAGAGGTGGGAGGAGCTTAGAGGCTGGCTGACCTCAGGGCCCGGCCACGGAATGGGGAATTGAAGACTTGCTCTCCCCGCATATTGATCGAGCAAATGCCCAGCCTCTGCATGATTTTTCTTGTAATGGGGGAGATGCCTGGCCTGGGGGGAAGCTTGTTTGTCAGCTGGCCATTTTTAGCCACTAGAAGTGGTCATGGAGCCAGAGCAAGAACTCTGCTGATTTCCCTGTGTTTCAGTCCCGTTCTGAACAAGAGCATCCTCTTGTGTAGGCCTTTAATTAGTTGAAAATAGCTCTTGTGTCGCTAGCAGTTCTGCACGCGTAGCACGCCTGGCCTCGCCGTGTGTCCTCCTGTAATGCGGGCTCTTCAAGCAGCCTCATCGTCGTGATCGTTCTCTTTGGGACCCACTGGCCTGGGCAAGTCAGAGCGGGGCCCTCCTGCACGCACACCTCACCTGGCGTAGTTAAGCTGACACCTGTTTGCACGGACCACATGTGGGACACTGGTGCTGGGGGGTAGAGCTGAATTAAGTGTGACCCCATTCTCGAGGAGCTCAAGCTCAAAGTCGCGTCCCCAAGCGTGTGGATGACTGCGTGGCTTTTCTGGGAAATGGAGGAAGTTTTCAAAGAGTAACTGTGAGGCTCTAGAAAAACAGGGTATAGGAAAGATCATGGGGGTGGGGGGAAGGTGACCCCCAGACCAGTCATCTGTGGTGAGGGGGCTCAGGGCTATCAGCTGTGCCTCAGGCAGAGATTTTTTTGGGGTGCCTCTGACTCTGGAAACATCCGTTGATGCATGGCGGCACCCACAGACCCCTGAAAATCTCAGGAAACGTTTTAGGAGCTCACATCACTTAGGGATTTACCAAATCGTGGCAAAACCTCCTGTGTCCAAGTCAGGTTATCCTGCCTAGAGAAAAGCCAGCCAGGCTAGAACCGTTTCAGGGAAGGAAAAGAAATGTGATCAAAGATGTGGAGAGGCAGCCGTGTGAAGACAGACTTAAACAAATAAGAGCTCCTGCGCTAGGACGAAGTGGAGACGGAGTGAGGCTGCACTTGTTAATTTAGAAGATGGATAGAGTGACTGTCCGCGTGTTTATCAAACCCCGAGGCACCTGCCTAGGGACATTCCTCTAGACTGAGAGCAGTGGGTTAAGGGGGAGAAGAACTCGGTTTCAGCTCCAGTCTTGATTCCAAGTGACATAATACTGGGGCAAAGCCGTTCTCTCTCAAGCCTCCGTTTCCTCAGGTGTGAAATGGGGATCATAACACCTGTCCTACCGTCCCCACGGTATTATTGCGAGGATTACGATATAGTTGTGCAAAGAGCGTGGTGGTGGACACAGGTCTGGTTAGGGAGAGTTGTTACTTATCTGCTCCCTGGGGGAAGTTATACTATTCCCTAAACTAGCAGAATTTTATACGGTTCTTTAGTTTGTCTTGACAAATACTGTATAATCATAAGACTATTTTTTAACATCTTTATTGGAGTATAATTGCTTTACAATGGTGTGTTAGTTGCTGCTGTATCACAAAGTGAATCAGCTATACGTATACATATATCCCCATATCCTCTCCCTCTTGCGTCTCTCTCCCTCCCACCCTCCCTACCCCACCCCTCTAGGTGGTCACAAAGCACCGAGCTGATCTCCCTGTGCTAGGCGGCTGCTTCCCACCAGCTATCGATTTTACGTCTGGTAGTGTGTATATGTCCCTGCCACTCTCTCACTCCGAGACTGTGTTTTTTAAAAATGGTAAATCAATGCACTGTATTCACGTTGTGTGTGTGTGCTCTGTGCCTCCTAGCGACCCTGCCAACTGGATGTTCTGACCTCCGTGTTAACGGGCGTGAGGGGTTGGGGTACTGAGCTCAGGGAGATAGGAGCTTCCCGAAGCCACAAGCCAGCCCATCTGGGATTTAAACGCAGGCCTGTCTGACTCCAGAAACCATGTCTTTGCCCTCGTACCCCATGGCTGAAGGTGACCCAGGGCTTTGTCCAGCCAGACGTTGGGCAAGCTGGGCTTCCGGATACCTAGCGTTAATCCCTTTGATCAGCAACCTCTGAGGGACAGCTGCTGTGGTCTGCGGAGGGGGGAGTGGGGCTCGCCGAGCAGGTCACGCCCTGCTCTGCGACGGGCCGTCCTCGTGAGCAGCAGCGATGCGTCACCCGCAAGAGCTGCCTGTCGGGGGGGCCCCGAGCGCCATGTTTTCGGTTTCTCACGTCTACTTTTCATCATAGTCTTCCTTTTCCCTGACTTCTTCCATGCCATCAGGTTGCCAGCTGTCACTTCTTGCTTTTGTCAACCGAGTACGTTCCTTCCCGACTTCAGTTTGCTGCTCTGTCTCCGTTGCAGGTTTAGTAACCTGACCCCTGAGCAGGTACCATTGTGCGCCCCCGGTGAGCCTCTTCCACAGCCTATCCCGGACGGAGTCTGCCTCCTGGCAGGTGTGGGGTTTTGTGGAGGCTCTGCCTTTGTCATGGCAATGTCTTCCTGGTGTTGCCCAGTGCGAGTGAAATGCTGTTTCCGAGATGGGACCAGAGCCAGTGTGGTAAGGCAGGTGCCTTTGCCGTGAAGAGCTGCATTTTGTTCCTCTTGCTTGTTTCGGGAGGTCACAAGAAATGCAGGCCAGAGCTCAGAGTCCGTTGACACAAGAGTCGATCCTCATCAAGGGTCCACTGGATGCCAAGCTTTGTCGTGGGTGTGGTGTCAAAGCGAAAAGAAGGGGGAAAGCGGGAAGCTTGAAGGGTAACAGTGGGACCCCAGGTGTTCACAGTCGATCTGATGGAGGCCGCGGAGGTAAAGTGGTACCCAACAGGGAACCTGGGCACAGAGCTGTGCGTAGACGGGCTGGGGGCAAGGCGGTAGGTGAGGGGACGGGCCACAGGTTCTGAAGGGGGTTGTGACTAGCCCTAGTGCGGTTGATGAGGGAAAGATGAGAGACTTACAGGACAGGCGAGTTTTGAGCAGAAAGTAGAGATCTGAAGGAAGAAGGAAGTGCGGTTGGGAGATTTACAAGAGTCGGGTTGGAGTGTTCTTGGTCGGGAAATGTCGACGGAAGGGGAGGCTCAAGAACGGGTTGGGGCTGCAGACGGCTGAGAGGAGAGCCCCGGGGCTACGGGAAGTGGTTGGAGGAGGTGTCTGAGACGGTGCAGGGGGAGGAGAGGCTAGACAAAGGGGCCGTGATGATGGGGAGCAAAACGAGATGCTGTCACGTGGTCTCTCTGGGGTTTAGGTGGCGAAACGGAGCTTTCGGGGGTTCAGGACGTGTGCGCTCCTGGCTGTGAGGTGAGGATGGTCCGTCGGGAGCCAGCTTCTCACTCACCGGCTCTTGGGAAACTTTGGGCAAGTCATTCAGCCCTTTGGATCTGGTGCCCATCCTCTTGCTGAGAGAGAGAAGGAGAGGAATTTTGCATCTCCTCCACAAACCCTCTAGGCTGTGACGGCAGGTGCCATCTATCTGTGGGAAGCAGGTCCTCGGGTGGATCCGAGGGGCTGATCCTGCCCTAGAAGGAAGGAGGGGACCGGCCGGGGGATATACGTCGCCATGGACACCGCCTGACTCTTTGATCCCCGTGAGCCACTGTTGCACCGCCTGTCTCTGGAACCCCTGAGCTCCCCTTCCTGCTAATGATATTCTCCTGAGCGATGTTCTCCACCCACGGCACACGGATATGTGACCCACATAAACAGAAAACGTCGTGACACATTGAATAACATCGTTGCAACACGCGTTACAACAGCGACCGCAAGATCTCTCCATTTAATTAGCCGGGCAAGCCCAGGCGCTTCACACAGACGTATGCCTCCGTTTCAGGAACGGAGAACCACAGCATTTTGTGGGTTTGGAAGTCACAGACATAAGCAAGAAAAAGACAAAACAAAAAGCTTCAAGATCGCTGCCTGGGAGACTGCTGTCCTCCAGTACCTTCTTGGGATTTTCTCAAGGTAGTCAAAGGTGTGGGTAGTTGGGTAGCTGCCAGGGATGGCTGTCTGCCCTGGCCGAGTGGCGGGCTCCGATGTGGAGAGGTTGAGACCCTCGGCCCACATCGCCCAGCCCATCCCAGGGCCTCAGGAAGCCCTCCTTGAGGGCTCAGGACTTGGGGCTGTTGCCTCGGCCCTGTCGGTTTCTTTCATAAAATCCGTGTTAACTGAACACAGGAGAGGCAGAGATGAGATTGGAGGACTGAGACCTTGAACTTTTTATTTGGAATTGCAGTCTGGAGGAGGGTAAGGGCAATGGCTTAGTTTCCAGCAGTTTTCAGTTCTGACAAAATGGCAGTATTTCCTTAGGCTGACATGCAGCCCAGTCCTCAGCCTTTGGGCAGGCAGGCAAGCCGCTCATTCTCCATGCTTACCCCCTGGTCTGTTTCCCCTTCCGGTCAAATCCGAGGGGAATCACACTGCCCCCCTCCCCCCACCATGGACAGCCTAACACTTCTCTGAAGGTTTAGCCCTGGGGGTGAGGTTAAGCCCTCTGACGATCCAGCGGCCAGCTGGAAGCATCTCTCAGGGACACCGTGAAAGACAGAGGAGAGTCCCTAAACTCAGACCTCTCACCATCCAGTTGGGAGAAGACTCAGTGTTTTGGGAGAGAGATTTAAGAGAATGGATAATCCAGTTCTATTTAATGCAGTATATTTATTGGGCATCTTTGCTGTGTTTGTTTTATTTGTGTTTATGGTTTCAGGTGCTAGAGTTAAAGTGAAGAAAAAGATGTGGACTGATTAGATAACTTACCTCATCCTTGGGTGATTAGATAATTTACCATCTAACCTAGGACACTCTTGAGAGTGAAAGGGAGCATTATTAACAGTTATGCTGAGTGTACTAGTCAGCTACTGTCACAATAACGCTGCATAACAAACCACCCCCAAATCTACAGCTTACAACAACGGTTGTTTATTTTTCTTGCTCAAGCGTGTCTGTAGGTTGAGTGGAAAAGGTTTGCTTCGGGCTGAGGGTCAGCTGGGCTTGGCTCCAGGCTTCAGACCGTGTTCAGGTCTCCACAGGTCTGCACGCTCTCCATAGATCAGAAGCTACCTGGGCGTGCTCCTCTCGTGGTGAGTCACAAGAGCACAAGGAAAGGCAGGGAAACACACACACACAGTGCCTCTTAAGGCCTCAGTTGGCATCCCATCCGCTAGGGCCCCACTGGCCGAAGCAGTCATACGGCTGAGGACCAATCCATGTTTCTGGAAAGTACACTCTTTCTTGAGGAGAGAGGAGTCGATATCTGCTGAAATCCCGTGTAACCTGCCCCAGTGAGACAACAGGTATAAACCAGGACTGTTCCGGAAATATGTGGACCTGTGGTCCACCCTTGTCTGGTCTCGTGGAGCTTATGAGCTAGCAGGAAAGACAGATTATGTGTAGTTTTTTATTTTAAAAATTTTATTGGACTACAGTTTCAGGTGTATAGCAAAGTGATACATAAAACTGAATATATCAATATATATATATATTCTCTTTCAGAATCTTTTCCCTTATAGATCATTACAAGGTATTGAGTGTAGTTCCCTGTGCTGTACAGTAGGTCCTTGTTGTTTATTTTATATAAGTAGTGTGTGTACGTTAATTCCAAACTCCTAATTTATGCCGATAATGTATAGTTAATCGTGAGTGTGACGTGGGTTACACTAGGGGAGTGCGGGGTGTCAGGGGCAACCCAGCCTCATGGGAGAAGGCCAGCTGAGGAAGTGACATTTAAACGAAGCTTTGGTGCATGAGCGAGCCAGGCAGAGACGAGAAGGATAATGACAGTAGCTCTCGGCCCGTGGTACTTCCTGCGTGCCAGGCGCCGTTTAAGCCCTGCGCGCTTGCTGACTCACGACGAGCCTTTGAGATATACTATTACCCTCAGTTGACAGATGAGCAGTTCAGACACGAAGAGGATGTGAAGTCACCCGCCGTCACACAGCTAGCGAGTGAGGAAGAGGTGAGGTTTGAACGCCCGAGTCTGGCTCCAGAGTCAGTTCTCTTTGCCACAGGGTACGCTGCCCACAACAGAAGGAGGGGGCCTGGGGTGCCTGGTGTTAGGTCAGCAGTGGGGGGAGTAACGGGGGCCAGGCTGGGGCGAAGCAGGGACCGGGCCCTGGAGGAGCTTCCCGGAACCACAGGCCAGCCCGTCTGAGATTCGAACCCAGGCCTGTCTGACTCCAGAAATGATGTGTTTTCCCTAGTACCACGTGGCTGAAGGTGACACAGAGCTCCGTTCTTTCGTGGGCCGTTTGAAGATTTGGGGCTTTATCCTAAGGAAAAGAGCCTGTCCTTGAAGGGTTTGGCTTATGTGGGTGTAGACGTGTGGACGGCACTGATGTGGGCCGGTTGCTTGTACTTGGAAAGGACCTGAGGCTCCTCTGTGTGGGCGCTAGAAGGGACCCGAGATTGTACGTTTTGTGCCAGACAGGATGGAGGCAGGGTGGGGAGTGTGGGGAGAAGACCAGCTTCTCCTCCCGGACGCCCTCTGTCCTTGTGAGAGGACTTGGTGGGCGTTCTGGGGAGTGCGGCCCTGAGTGCCGTCTCCTTATCCTCCACGTCCCAACTAACCCGCAGGTTTCACTAGGTGGTAATCAGTGCGCGGGAACTGTCTCTCCCCATTCAGCAGCGGGGATGTCTTTGTGGGTGTGATGGTGGCCACGGCTGACACAGCGCCTAGCCCGCGCTCACTGGGTACCAGTGTCACCTCGCCCAGCGTGGACCTGATCTGGTCTAATCCTCACGGCAACCCTGTGACGTTGGCACAATCACTGTCCCCTGTTTTCAAGATGAGGACACAGCAGTACAGAGAAGATAAGTCACTTTTGCTGCAGACCTCAGGCAGGACCCCTCCAGAGTCCATTATCTTAATGACTTTGCTGCACTTTGCGGGAGGAAACCGTGCTGGTGAGACACGTGGGCTGCTTCTCAAAGGGGGCCCCAAGGCAGAGGTTGGGGGTAGTGGATGGGTGTGGTCAGATGGGGTGGTCAAAGGTTTCTAGGATCTTTTAGAATAAAACAGATCTGGTTCCTTAAAGAGGGTGTTGCCGTAGATCGTGGGGACTTAGGAATTTTAGTTCTGGGGATCCTTGAAAACCATTCTCTTATTTCATATAAAAAAAGAAAAAGCAAAAAAGAACAAAGTCCTCTAGCAGAAGTAACAAGGCAGAGGGACAGAGGTATCATGTCTGAGGCCACTTCCCAGTAAGGAATGTTTAATACGTAACCTGCTGACATTTAACAGAGACAGCAGTGAGCTAGGAGGTGGAAGGACGTGTGGGGTTAGAGGTGGTGGCGATGCCCCAGGCAGGTGGATTACCTGCTGCCTTCCTCACCTAACAGGGGCCTTGGGCCAGGTGATCTGTAACGTCCCTTCCGGGACTCACTTTCTAGGCCGTCTGGGATACCGTCTCAAGCCTGAAGCTGGTCTTGGGGCAAGACCCAGGGTTCCCCCCAGGGACCAAGTTGAATTCGGGGTTGGAACCCAGAGTCTGGACCCCAGTCCTGGGCTCCGTCCCCTGGACTCGCGCCCTCTTAGGGGCACCCCCGTACCCACATCCCTGGATTCCTCTCTTCACTCCATTAACCTCTCCCCCTTCCTCGCAGCCCACCTCTGGTTTCTTTTGCCTTTCTGGCTTTGATCGCATCTGGAGCACTTTGTAGAGTCGATGAGTGTGTGGTTTCCTGTTGGGACACATGGTGTCTATCAGAGACGCTTAAGAAGCCCGGATAAGTGGAAAAGTCTGTGTGGCATCTCAGGGGCGGCTGGCCTGGAGGGTGGATGGCAGCTGTGTGGCAGGGGACCTGGCAGGAGGGCCCGCTGACTCTCGGGAAGGCCCAGAGGCCTGGCCTGGGGCCTGCTGTTTCACAAGGCTGTGAGCTGTCCTGGTGGGTTGGTGCCTGCGTGTGTGTGTGTGTGTGTGTGTGTGTGTGTGTGTGTGTGTGTGTGTGTGAGTGTGTGTGGAAGGGCCCCTCTGCCTTGTTGCTATGGGATGCTGCCTTCAGTGCTTTGCTCTCCGTCGTAACCAGGACTCTTATCTGCACGTCCAGGAACATAAGCCAAGTAAGTGTGTGTCCCCTCCAGGTGGACAGTGGGTGATGGACGTGCTGTGGGGCTGAGAGGCAGCGCGGTGCTGTCTGTGAAAGGTGACGGTAATTTCCAGGGAGCCGCCTGGCTGGACCAGCGAGCCTGCGTGTGGATGAGATGCAGAGTGGCCTTCCCAGAGGGCAGGAGCTGGGCGCGTGCGTGGCCCGGGCCCCAAGATCAGCCCGCCCTTTGCTGTGTGTCACCCGCTCCCTGGGCTCTGGCCCTCAATCCCCGTGTCGTGCCGGGCGTGGGCAGGAGGGAGTGGGCGTGATTCTACGTGGCTGAAGATGCCGTCGGCAGGCAGGAAGCGAGGTGGTGGCGTGGCGGGAGGAGACGGACTTCATGAAGGTGATTCTCGAGGACTGAGGTCCCACCTGCCCTCCTTTACTTCTCTTTCTCCCTGTTATGGGTGGAGGGGTAGTGGGTGTGTCCAGCCAACGCTGTCTACCTTCTGTTTGGACCCTGACCCCGCCTCCCCCGAGGCTGTCTCCTCCACCCTCCCCACACCCCCCAGAGGTTTTTATCTCCAGGCTTCACGGCTACGTGCAGCGCCCTCGAGCTCTGTGCCGCCCTTGAACTTTCTCCTTCTCTTCCCCGATAACCCTCACATTTTATTTACCCCTTTTCCTTCCACCTCCTTTCCTTCCCCAACTCCTCCAGCTCTGTGCACTCCTCGTGGGGTCTTCCAGGTCTGGGGGTAAAGGACCCCCGGCTGGGAGTTCGTAGGCCCAGGGTGGGGAGTGCTGGGGCCTGCCCCGCCGAGCTCCGCCAGGCAGCTTGTAAATGCGCCTGCAGGTCTAACAGAGCGCAGCCCCCTCTGTGCACGGCTTGAACCAAAATGCAGACGCCCCTGGACACGGTTGGGAACGTAAACAGCTAGTGGGTCGAGGACTTCAAGCAGCGAGCAGGCTTGGCGGGAGAGAGGCCGGGTGCAGGCTGGCCTGGGTGGCTTTTTCTCACGGGTGTTCCTCCGGGCTCCCCGACTTCTTGGATTCTAGGCTCCAGAGCACCTCTCTCGGGCCGCAGGTCCTTGACTGTGGGGGGACAGAGGAGAGCGGACGATCTAGTCTTCCGTTTAATGTGTCTTGCTCAGGGAGAGGCCTTGGGAAGAGGGTGGAGGGAGAGCTGAAGGTGTGGCCTGGGCGGCACCCTGGAACATCTGACACTGGGACTCTGGTTGGGGCTCAGGCTCCAGGGGTTGGGGCCCGAGCTCAGCTCCCGTGGGGCTGGGGACAGGCAGCCACGCGCTGTGACCTGCTTGTTCATCCATTCCCCGGTCATTCAGAGCGCTTCAGCAAACACCTGCACTGTGGCAGGAGCCGTCCAGGCAGTGGCGCTGCAAAGCCCTGGCCCTCAAGAAGCTTAGAGTCAACCTGGAGAAAAGACAGCTCAGCGGGTGCCTCCAGAAGCATGAGGAACGCTCGGACAGAAGGTGTGCAGGGGGCTCGGGGAGGGACAAAAGAGGGGCTCCCTCATCAGTCAGGGGAGGCCTCCTAGAAGAGGCAAGGACGGAGCTGAAGTTTGAATAATGACTTGATGTCAAATGGGTGTAGAAGGGGGGGCTGGGCATCCCGGGCCAGGACACCCTCATGAATTGAGGCAGGAAGTGGGGAAAAAGGCACTGTCCTTGAGGGGCTTCCAGGAGCTGAGCACGGCTGGAATGAAGAGTATTTGTGATTGGGGGGGGGGGTGTCAAAGGCAGGGAAGGCGGCAGGGAAGGCGGGGAAGGCGGGCAGCTGTCCGACCATCAGCCTTCACCTCTGAAGCTCAAGTGGTGTGGAAGGACTTGAAGTGGGAAACTGGTGGGGTCAGACTTGCAGAACGTCATCTGAGGGATCGAGAAGGCTCCCCTAACTGCTTTTCCCAGGAGTGTGCCACAGCTAGGGCGAAGCGAGGCCTCGTGGACATGGGGCGTGGTGTCAGTGGGTCTCCAGGGGAGCGAGGGTGTCGGGGTGAGAGAAGGACCAGAGCTGGGAGACGAGACCTCAGGTGAGGAAACTGAAGCTCAGGAGAGACAGGAGCCCGGGGACACACAGCCAGTCAGCTCTGAGTGAGAGCTGATCAGAAGCAGTGACCCCGCAGCCCTGCTCGGGGGGTGGCTCTGTCTTCTCCACTTCCAACACCACCTGCTACCTGTGGAAACGTCACGGGGACGTTTCTGCGAAATCCACACGCACATGGCAAGATCACCGTCGCCCGGGCCTTCTGCCCTGATGCTTTCCGAGAGCCGGGTTTACCTGCTTGTGCTCCATCTCCTGTTCCCGGTTCCCCTGGGGGTGGAGATTCTGAAGAAGAAAGGCAGCGCTTGACTGGCTAGCCTCCTTCAAGGGGGCCGTGTCACAGGGTCTCGTCACAGGCTTCGGGTCCTTGAGAATGGGAGGCACACGTCAGATTCTCCATTGGTACACAGTTACCTTGGGAGAGAACAGAATCTGGGACTTTCCTGGCGGTCCCATGGCTAAGGCTCCGCGCTTCCACCGCAGGGGGTGCGGGTTCAATCCCTGGTCAGGGAACTAAGATCCTGCGCGCCACGCAGCCAAAAAAAGGTAACGGAATCAAGATTCAAAGTGCGCTTGACAAGAGGGAGCCTTGAGTCCAGACCAACAGGTGAAATTCAGCAGCGGTGGCCGTAAAGCCTGTACCTGCGGGACCAGGACCAAGGGCGTCTGATTTGGAGGCGATTGTGTGAGAGAGATGAGGGCGGCCGTGGAAAGTGGGCCACAGCTAAACGTGAGCTCTCGGTGTGTTGCCCAACATGGACTTGTCTGACCCTGAAGTAATGAACTCATGGGGTACATGGGCTGTTGGTAATTAGGGGGTCAGCGCCCTTGAGTCCACCGTGGACAGTGGGCGCTCGCTTCTGGTGCCCCATTTACAGAGGTGCATCGACACTGGAGAAGATTCATGGCTGTTGCAAACAGGTGGCCCTAGGGAAGCTCTCAGCCGAGAGACATTAGAAAATGTTTGGTCCACTGTGTCTGTGAGCCTGTTTCTGTCTTGTAGATAGGTTCATCTGTGCCATATCTTAGGTTCCACACGTAAGTGGTATTATACGGTATCCGTCTGTCTCTTTCTGACTTACTTCACGCAGTATGACTATCTCTAGGTCCACCCGTGTTGCTGCAAATGGCATGATTTTGTTCTTTTTTATGGCTGAGTAGTATTTGTGGTTGCCAGTGGGAAAACGGGGTGCGGGGGGGATGGACTGGGAGCTTGGGGTTAGTAGATGCAAACTATTAACATACATTATAGAATGGACAATAAGGTCCTGCTGTAGAGCACAGGGAACCATATTCAATATCCTGGGATAAACCACCATGGAAAAGAGTATAAAAAAGAATGCATATATGCATAGAAATTTTTCTTTGGTCCAGAAGATTTTTTTGGAAAACATTAAATGTGAGTATTTTCAGTTGGAACCTACGCTCTCTCGTTCCCCACAGCTCCCAGAATCCCCTGTTGTCTTATGTCCGGCAGCTCACACTTCTATGACATGTCTCACCCTTTTCAACCTGTGCCTCTTGAGTTAAAGCGGTGGTTCCCAGTTCTGGCAGCTCACTGGAAACTTGGGAGACCGATTCCCTACTTCCACACGTGGCCATTGTGGAGTATCTGGCACAGGAGTAGCTTTTCTGCCGTCAAGTAGAAAGCTAGTTAGGTGGATGTGTACAAACTGTCTCCAGATTTTAGAGAACAGGCGGGTAATCCCTGAAAGAATGAGGTTAGCGCTACAGTTGCTCTGAACAAGGACAAAATACAATAGCAAGATGGTAGACTTAAATCCAACCAAATTGGTAATTACATTAGTACAAATGGCCTCAACATCAAAAGTAAGAGGTAGAAATCGTTAGATTGGATAAAAAAGCAATACCCAACTCTGTGCTGCCTACTGGAAACATACTTTAACTGTAAAGGAACGGGTAGGTTAAAAGTAAAAGGATGACAAGAGATATACCGTGTTAACAGTAATCAAAAGAAAGCCGAAGTGGCTGTGTTAATACCAGACAAAGCAGGCTTCAGGGTAAAGGAATATTATCAGAGATGTGGACAGTGTTCATGTCGGTGAAAGGGCAACTCGAGAAGATGTAACAGTTTCCTTAGGCTTGTGTGTACCTGATAACAGCTTCAAAATACATGGAACGAAAATTGACAAAACAGAAAGAAGAAAAGGGACAAATCCACAATTATATTTGGTGATTTAAACTCCCTTAGTAATTAAGAGAACAAGTAGACAATCAGTAGGGATGCAAACTTGGAAAACGTCACGAAGGCACTTCACTTAACGGGTATCTATAGAGCAGCGCACCCAAACTGCGGCAGACACGTTATTTTCAAGTGTGCACGGACCATGTACTGAGCTAAACCATGTCCTAGTCCATAAGACAAGTTCCAGCGGTTTTTAAGACTTGAGGTCGTTTGGCATATATGCCCAGGCCATGGTGGCGGTGGAATTAAGGGAGAGCCCTTCACACAAAGGCCTCCCTGCAGCTCACCCTGCCCCTGCCCCCTCCTCGCGGGCAGGGCCACACCTCCTCCACTTGCCACAGGCTGACCAGAGTCAGTCCAGTCATGCACCATTCTTGTTTGGTAGACACTGGGGGCCTTGGAAAACAGTTTGAAATAGGTGACATTCGTTAACAAGTGGGAAACAAGATAAAGTTCATACGACCCGTTCGGGATGTCCCAACTGTTTATATATTTATATATAAGTAATATAAAAATATTTACATTTTAAATTAATTTATATGTATTAATATAAAACATTTATATTATATAAGTAATATAAGCAAGCATTCTTTTATATTCTCTGATCATCTCCTTGCATGAAACGTTTACTCCAGGCAGAAACCTCAAGTCCAGAGACAGAACTTTGTTACCCTTATAACTAATATCAGGGAAACAGAATCCGGAGACTCAGCTAGACCTGGGGCCATTTAGGACTTCGGCCTAAGGCATCATCTCTAGAACCAGGGGGACAGGCCTCCATGAAGATTGATAAGCACGGATGGATGGATGTCTGAAATATCGTCTGTTTAGTCCACATTATTTGAATACCTCTAATTTCGCCCGAGAGTCCTTTCCTAACGTTTGTTATGCTAGTCAACAAGCCATTATTTTTAGCCACGAAAATCCATTTCTTACTCACTGTATGCTAATTAACCAAGCTGGGCTCGTGGATAGAGATAAGGGAAGCAGAGATGCCACCTGTGAGCACGGGCTTTCTGAGCAGAGCCCCTGCTGGGCACCTGGGCTGTCTTGGCCGGCACCTGCATCCTAGCTTCGGTCCAGTAAGACACATCCTCTCACACTTTATATGATGAGGTGTTTGAAAGTAAATTCTACACATTGTAACATTTTCCTAGACGATGTCCCCTTCTTTTAAAGATGTCGAGGAAAGGATGCCCACTGGCTCCCCTGGTGACCTACTCCTGTGTTTCCTGAAGTCATCAAGGTTTCCTTTTCCCCCTTCCAAACTCCGCTTCCAGGAACATCTTTACTCCTGTTTTCGGAGCCTCCTTCAGAATGTGCGTGGCCCGCGCCGCCTGCCCTGCCTTGTGACTTTAAGACTTGCGCTTCCTGAGGGCAGAGAGTGGGTTTGAGTGCGTTTCCCTGCTGGTTATGTTTACAAGCGAAGGATCATCCTGCCCCCTCGTAAATGGCTATGAACTTTCTCTCTGTGGTGGTCACACTAACTGCTTTATGCTCAGATAATTCTTTCCAGCGATCCCTTTGTTCACTTGGCTTCTCTACCGAAGTCAAAGGATGGATGGGATGTGTAGGGAGGTGGGATGAATTAATGGACGTTTCTCCGTTTTCTTCTCTGAAGCCTTTTCAGAAAAATTATTTATTTAACTTTTAAATTGGGGGAGAGTTGTTTTACAATATTGTGTTAGTTTCTACTGGACAGCGAAGTGGAGTTCCCTGTGCTAGACAGCAGGTTCTCATTAGTTATCTGTTTTATACATGGTAGTGTATATGCGTCTATCCCAATCTCCCAGTTCATCCCACGCCCCTTTTCCCCCCTTGGTGTCCATATGTTTGTTCTCTACATCTGTGTCTTTACTTCTGCCTTACAGGCCAGTTCATTTATACCATTTTTCTAGATTTCACATGTATGCGTTAATATACGATATTTGTTTTTCTCTTTCTGACTTCGCTCTGTATGACAGTCTCTAGGTCCATCCATGTCTCTACAGATGGCCCAGTTTTGTTCCTTTTTAAGGCTGAGTAATATTCCATTGTATATACGTACCACATGTTTATCCATTTGTCTGTTGATGGACGTTTAGGTTGCTTCCATGACCTGGCTATTGTAAATAGTGCTGCAGTGAACTTTGGGGTGCGTGTGTCTTTTTGAATTGTGGTTTTCTCAGGGTATACGTAGGCCCAGTAGTGGGATTGCTGGGTCACATGGTAATTCTATTTTTAGTTTTTTAAGGAACCTCCATACTGTTCTCCATAGTGGCTGTATCAATTTACATTCCCACCAACAGTGCAGGAGGGTTCCCTTTTCTCCACACCCTCTGAAGGCTTTTGAAGCCTAAGAAATGAGACGTTGCTACTTAGAGGACAGGGCATGGGCTAAATGACTCCTGTAAAATGGGGAGCAATTGGTGGGCTAAATGACTCCTGTAAAATGGGGAGCAATTGGTTTTATTTGTTTCTTTTTATTTTGAAACAATTTCACACTTAGAGAAAAATTTCAAAAAGAATACAAGGAACTCCCTGCTCAGATTCCTTAGGTCATATCTGACCACATTTGCTCTGTTGTTTCCTCTCTCTCTATATATGAGTATATTATTATTATTATTAGACCGTTTAAGGGAACGTGGCAGACATCATGCCTCTTTATCCCTGAATACGTCAGTGTGTGGTTTCTAAAAATGAAGAATTTTTTTCTCACAGTGTAATTTTCAAAACCAGGAAATTTAACATTGCTGTTATATCATTAGCTAGTCTGCGATACGTCCTGAAACTTCAATTGTCCCAATAATGTCCCATACTACAATGTACAGTTAGCCTATCTTGTTAGTCTCCTTTAATTTGTAATCTCTTCTTTGTCTTCATGGCATTGACATTTTTGAAGAATAAAGGATCGTATTGTCGGAGGCCTCTCAATTTGGGTTCGTCTGATGTTTCCTCATGATTGGATCCAGATTGTGCATTTTTAGTAGGAATCCTACGTAAGTGACGTGTGTCCTTTTCGATACGTCGCAACAGGAGGGCTGTGCTGTGTCCCTTTTACAGTGGTGTTGGCTTTGATCACTGGGTTATGATCGTGTCTACCAGATTCCTGGGCAGTGAGTTTACTGGTTTTCCTTTGTAATTATTAAGAAATTTATCTGGAGAGTCTTTGAGATGCTGTGACTATCCTGACCCTCGTCAGATTTTCACCCATTACTTTTAGCAGGTAGGAATTGTTTTTGGTTTATTGTACTTATTGGGCAGCATTGTGAAGGAAAAAGGATTGGTCAGACTTCTTATTAAAGCCTCTGCTTAGTGTGTGATCATTCCCTGTCCCCATGGTGTGTGCCGCGAAAAAAGTAGGCTTTTTGGATTATCTAAATTGCGAATAGAGAAGAGAGGTTAATTTAATTTTAAATGACATTGTGTGTGTGTATTTGGGAAGGGAGGCAGTGAGCCAAAATGTGGAAGTTGGAGAAGGAAGCTAGATTAGAGAGAAGGAAGCAAACGAAATCTCCTTGTTGACTGAGCTCTTGATCTGATCCTGTCAATGCACAGTAAGTTTCTGTAGTTAATCAGCTGAGCAACTCATCAGGTTTCCAGTCTAGGATATGGAATCCTGGATCTAGGAGGGTTCTCCAGAGACCATCTAATTCAAATCTCTGCCTCTGGGAAGGAATCATTGGAAACATCAGATGAGTTGGGCTTTTCTTTCCTTTTTGATACTTCCAGAGGGGGAGACACACCCGTGTTCTTCCGTGCATAATGCAGAACTGCGAACTTGAGGAGCAGAAAGAAAAAGTCCCATGAGCTCCGTACCTGTAGGGAACCTGTCAAGTGCCCGTTCCTCATCCTCATCAGAATCCTTTCAGCGTTTCATCTAAAACTGATGCCACCGTTTGCGGACGGCTCTGTCCGGACTACAACACTTAACGTTCACTGTCTCATACTGTCCATTACACTTTCATCGGGGACTGCTCTTGCTTCGAGGTGGTCATATTTCATTGATGCTAAGAGTCTGCTGATTGTAAGATGCACAGTTATTTCATGGAGTACATAAAAAAGGTGAACATTTAAATCGATGTAATAGGGTTTAAGAACACCGGTGGTAGAATCCAGAATTTCTTTTTTTAAAGATTTGAATAAGTTTTTAAAAAACATTAATTAGTTAATTAATTAATTAACTTCTGGCTGCACTGGGTCTTCGTTGCTTCACGTGGGCTTTCTCTAGCCGTGGCGAGCGAGGGCTCCTCTTCATTGCATTGCGCAGGCGCGCGGGCTTCAGTAGTTGAGGCTCGTGGGCTCTCGAACACAGGCTCGGTAGTTGTGGCGCACGGGCTTAGTTGCTCCACGGCGTGTGGGATCTTCCTGGATCAGGGCTCGAACCCGTGTCCCCTGCATCGGCGGCGGATTCTTAACCACGGAGCCACCGGGGAGGCCCAGAATCCATAATTTCTGCTGGCCCATTCATTCATTCAACATTTACTCAACAAAAATGATGTGCTAGTTCTTTGGGGGAAGTACAAAGAATCCCCTTCAGCACTTAGCTGAAATTCAAGAAGATAAAGAAAAAAACTGGGATTGGGTAAACTTGAGTTGGATCTTTTTGTCACCACTTCCTGGCTTTATGGTCTTGGGAAAGTCCTTCCATTCCTCTGTGTCTCAGCGAAATGGGGTTGATCATGTCCATCTACTAGTGCTCTTGGGAGGCCTGGGAATAATATCTGAAAATCATCTAGCGTAGTGTCTGACACCCTAATGCAACTCTTACTAGAGTAGGCACCCAATAAGTATTTGTAAATAGATGGATTTGTAGGCGTGCGCTTAAGATGTTTGGTTATAAGAGCGCGTTGCCACTTGTCATTCCTTTTGATGTCTAAATGGCCTTCCCTCTGCTCTGATGGAAGCCGTTCTGCTCCATTGCCAGTGGAGGTGGAGAACGGTGGGGCATCTACTCTTTGATAAAGTTTGAGGACAGACGTGGACTCAGCCCTATGCATTGATCTTGAAACTAGGGCAATGATGTAGCACCTTACGCGTCTGAGGGTGGGACATTTGGGGGCCATTTTCTCCCAGTCCCCCTCTCTGCCACATGGCACGTCTGCTCCCACCTGATTGCAGTTACGTTCCCAGGCGTCAGTGTTACTCACGGGGCCGGGTGCCATTTGAATATGTTGACCAGCTCCAACTATTTTCCTAGCATGTTCCAAGCTTCCCTGAAGCCATGCTGTGCGTTTTGTTCTTCTTTTTTTTTTTTTTCCCCTTTTCATTTTGAAATCTATGTGTTTTCCTGGCACGAGGAGAGAAAGATGGGGGTGGGAAGATCCAATCAAATCCATATGTTTGCGATGCATTTGCCCTGAAATAATAAGAAAGCATTGTTGGGAAATAGCCTCTGGCTGACTTAGGGGCCACTTTTCCAAGCCCCGCACCCGTGTCTTCATCTCCTCAGCTCATGCTACCGCTTGCCAGGTTTGGAGAGGATCAAGTTCACGTGGGGACTCTGCTGTCTTCTCCTCTCCCCTTTCTTGCTGTCTTCGTTCCTCGCACCTTGTCTCCTTCCCTGTATTCTCAGCCGAGGTGAGGACAGATAATTGAATCTTCGCTTCCCTGGAGCCTGTGTGAGGCTGTAGCTGATTATTGCTACCCATGACCTCACTGCCTCATTTAGAGATGATTCCCCTTAGCATCTGCAATGCTGAGGAGTCTTGGTTCATGCTGTTGCCTCGAGCTACAGCTCCCTGGCCTCTGTGAACGCCCTAACTCCAGTGGCTTTTTTATTTTCTCCAAGCTCATGTCACTTTGCACATCTGATTATTTTTAAGCTCACTGTCATTCTTTCACCTCCATATGTTTCGTATATGTGTTAAAGAGCTATTTGTCCTTCATGCATTTGCTGTCATGGGTCTGGGGTTCTGAAAGAGCTTAGAGGAAGGTGTGCATGAGGGAGTCATGATCTCTCCCTAAGCCCTGGAAGCTGGATTCTTTGGCGCCCGTTGTGTTCCGGAGTCGTGGTCCTCCAGGCTTTGTTCTCCACTCAGGTAGCTCAGGAGCCAGGCCAGGCATCGGAAAGCATGTAACCTTTGACTCAGGCCTCAAGTTCTGCTGGAGTTCTGCATTTGTATAGCAGTGAGAAGTAGTCACTGGGACCAAGATTGCATCTAAGCTCAAAGGAGCTCCTCATCCTCCAGTACTTAAATTAAAAGATGTTGATGGGGTCGGAGATGAGAGTTTTTGGATTGTCTGCAACCTAATGGCTTCACCAAGGTATTTCATCTTTACGTTTGCATTTGCTCATTTATTAGATGGAGCTATAATGCCTGTTTCTAGGACTGCCATGTAGGCTTGTGAATTCCGTGCCTTGTCTACGGGTCCCTGGCTGAGGGGGCTTGTGGAGCCTGAAATCCAGACCACGCTCCACTCCCCAAGCCTCGTACCTCTGTGCAGGGCCGTGCATTCCCAGAGGAAGGAACCTTTTCATTCATCCAAGGACTCCAGTTGCTTGCCAAGCCCTGCGCCCTTTCACAGGGTTCTTGGGAGGGTCATTAGAGATAATGCACGCAAAGCATTAGGCAGAGCCCCTGGAACGAAGCTATTTTATTTTATTTTGGGATGGGGAGGCATGGCTGCCATAACCTAGGTCCACCCACCCACTGAAGGAAACACACAAAGCAGTAGAAAGGATCGGGTCAGAACGTGCCTTTAGTGTTTCTCCTGGATTCGGAAGACCATCCTGCCGAGGCTCTGGTTTCTGGAAGCTTGATTTCTTCCTGCCTTGTTTCTCTAGCTTTAACTCACTTTCTCAGCTTTGACTTCTCATCTGCCTGGCTTTTCCACCTGCCACTTGCACCTCCCTTCTCTGGTTGCCCCTGGACTGGATGCCCCGCACATCTGGCTCCTGGCCCTCTTGGGTCTTTGGTCCTGTTTACCCCTCTGAACGCATCTGCTACGTGCAGGGCCCTGCCGATCCTGGCTCCTGGCCCTGGGCCTGCATCCCATCTGCGTCTGGCCCCGCAGATCCTCTTGCTTCGTAGACTGTTCTTTATTATTTGGAGAGGGCTTGGCAGGGGAGAGGGAGGCACTTGACAGAAGTCTCACAGGAGAGCGTTAAAGACTGAAGGTGCTCTGATTCCCAGGAGTACTTTTTTCCCTCTGGAACTTCGGAGCAGCTCCCGTCCCGTTCGCTGGCGTCTGTGTTGTCTCCTCACGTTAGGACTCGAGCTAAGCCTGATTTTCACAGCCCTGCCAGCCTGAGCCCAGCCCCTTTTCACTGTACTTTCTGAATTTGCCCCATATTAGCAAAATTTTCTTTCCAGAAGGGGGCCTTCTCTTGGCCTCCCTGGGACGGCTAAGAACTCAGAGTCTCCCGGCCTCCGACGGTTGATCAGAGCAGCTGGCGGCCGTGTCTGCTGGCTTGTGCCCCGCGGACGCAGACGCAGCCCGGTCCCTGCCGTCGGCTCTGGCAGAGGGGGGGCAATCCAGCTGTTCTGCCCAGCCACACACAGCGCTGGGCTCGGACCCTGGGTTGTCAGGCCGATGATGAGAAGGCAGACTTTGGGAGGCAGGTTGAGGGAGAGTCCTGGGGAACCTGCCGTCCTGTGACTGCGGCACGGGGATCCCTTCTCACGGGCACGTCTGTACTCAACTGCAGAGAAGGACCATGTGCCGCAGGTCCTGGGATGGGGGGTCCTGGGGAAAGAAACTGATCAGCACCATTCCAGAGCAAATATATCTGTCCCCAGAGTGTGGAAATCCCTTTGATGTAGATTCTCTTCTTGGGTTTCTTTTCCAGCAGCCTGTCTGCCACCCCCTCTCCCCGCCCCGGGGCAGGTAAGGGGGAGGCACATACTCTCTAGGAATGGGGTGGGAGCGGGGCCGGAGGGGATAAGACACGGGGGAAGTCCCATCACCCAGGAAGGGAAAATACGCTCTTCCAATGAGGGGAGGTTGTTATAAGGAGCCGAGAACAAGCGCACAGAAGGGTGGGAGTCAAGAGGTCATTATTCTGGCCCCTCCCTCTCTCGGGGTCAAACACTCCGGATTAGGGGTGGGAGTAGAGGCGTAGCCTTAGGAAACAGGTCCTAGAGAGAAGCCCGGAGCCCAGCCTCGCGCCAGCGCGTCGGCGCAGCTGACTGGGAACAGCCGCGGGAGGCGTCTCGGTACGTGGGGCTGAAAGAGCGCCCGCTACAGCCCACAGCCCGCAAATAGGGCCCGGAGGATCCAGAGGTTCTCACGGACCCGCGGACCTGACGAGGCGCAGGGGCTGGGACCGGGAAGAGGCAGCTCTGTTTCCCTTAAGTGACACAATTGGCTCTTCATCCTTCTCTGTCTCATCTGTTCTTACCTTCATGCATTCTGACCTCCCTGTCTCCCTTTCCCGGGTAGCTAGGCTCTGTGCTCAGGCTCTCTGTCCCCCTCTCCAGCCAGTAACGTTTTTATGGGTAAGCAGAGTAGTCCGCCGCTTATGTGGGGCAGTTAGAAGAACCCCTCAAAATATTCTGCACCTTCCTTTAAGAGGTGAAGGTGTTGTATCTCCGTAAAGCTTGGAATGCAATCATTTTCCTGGAAGAAGTGGTGAAGTATCCCAGTGGGATTTAATTTATCAGATCGGCCCCTTAAGCGAAGGCCTAAGAGGCAGTGGTAGAGAAGGTTTGTAGGTAGTACAGGTTAGGCGAGCGGTCAGGGAAATCTTACGTCTCTGAGGGCCTGGATGCCTCGGATGGGATGCTGTGATGGGAAAGCTTCCGAGCTGGAACAAAGCGTGAAGACGTTGCGGGGCGTGGGGGACGGGTGGGTAGCCAGGTGTAGTTCTTTTAGAACTTAGCAAATTTGCCCTGGGCGTGTCTCCTGCCCATCCGTTTCCTTTCGTTCTCGAAATTCCTCCTAGAAGTCAGTATAAGGTGGGCATTAAGAGCGGGAATCTCAAGTTAGACTCATTGAATTTGAATCTTGTCTTTGCTTCTCACTGGCTGTGTGACCTTGGGTTAGTCAACTTTTTGTACTTCAGTTTCCTCATCTATAATTTGAGGATAATAACATACTACCTCAGAGGGTTGTGAGGACTGAAAAATAAGAATATTTATAATCTTCTTAGAATGGAGCTTGGCAAATAATTAGCCCCCAATAAACATCAGTTACTGTTGCTGCTGTTGTTACGTTGGCACACGCACCAGACGCGGAGGGGTCAGATGCCAAGAGATCACATTCTTCCTCCGTCAGGCGCTGGCCACGTGACCTGAGACAAGTCTGTGTGTCCAGGGAGTGTCTGTTCTCACCTGGAAAAGATGTTGGGAGAATGAAAAGTGAGGTGAAACAAGACAATCAGGATGAAAGCACCAGGCAGTTTGTGTTTATTATGTCTCATCTGTCTCCTCCCTTCTCTCTTCCCCTCTCTTCTGCTGGAGATGGGTAATGGACTAGCGGAGAAGTGAGGCGAACACCCTTGAAAAAACAACTAGTATTATCACATTCACTAACACGGAAGATAAGGGCCGTAGTGATGTCTCTTTTTCCCCCCCCAAGATTGGTAATTTGTGTTTTATCCTTTATTTTCTTGACCAGTCTGACTAAATATTGATCCATTTCATTGATCCTTTCAAACAACCAGCTCTTGGTTTCATTGATTTTTCTCTTTTCAAATTCATTTATTTCTGTTCCCCCTTTATTATTTCCTTCCTTCTGTTTGCTTTTGATTTAATTTGTTCTTTTTCTACTTAAAGTGCAAGCTTAGATGATTGATTTAAAGCTTTCTTTTTTAGAATGAATATATGTATATGTATAACTGAATTACTTTGCCGCACACCTGAAACTAACACAACATTGTAAATCAACTATACTTCAATAACAGAAATTCTAGATGAACTTAAAAAGAAAACTTTCTTATTTTAATACCAAGTATTCAATGCTATAAATTTCTCTCTAAGTATTACTGGCATTCTAAGTATAATGGCATTCCACAAATTTTGATATATGTGTTTTTATTTTCCTCAGTCAAAAATATTTTCTAATTTTCTTTGTGATTTCTTCTTTGACCCATGGGTTATGTAGAAGGATATTGTTTAATTTCCAAATATTTGGGGATTTTTCCAGACAGCTTTCTGCTGTTGATTTCTAGTTTAATTCAGTTGTGGTCACAATACAACATTTTTATTATTTCAATTATTTAAAATGTATTAGATTTCCTTAATGATTCAGAATATGGTCTATCTTAGTGAATGTGTATTGCAAAGAATGTATTTCCTGTTGTTGTTTGGTGGAGTGTTGTATAAATGTCAATTCAGTCAAGTTGGTTTGAAGTGCCTTCTATATCCTTACTGCTTTTCTCTACTTGTTCTGTCAACTACTGAAGGGAAGTGTTGAAATCTCTAATTTATACTGGAGGATTTGTCTCTTTATCCTTTCAGTTCTATCAGTTTTTATTGCGTGCATTTTGATTATGCATTTGACACATGTATTTTACTGTATGTGTTTTGGATTATTAGGCCTTCTTAATGAAGTGACCATTTTATCATTGTTTGATGTCCCTTTTTATATCTGGTAATGTTCTTTGTTCTGAAGATTATTTTGTTTGTATTAGCTTTCTTTTGATTAGAGTTGGCATGGTATATCTTTTTCCACTCCTTTACTGTTTTTCTATATATGCCTTTATATTTTAAGTGGGTTTCTTGTACATTTATATTTAATGTACTCATTAACATATTTGCATTTTAAAGCCATCATGTTACTATTTGTTCTCTTGTTCTGTCTGTTCTTTGTTTCTGTTTCTCCTCTTTTCCCACATTCTTTGGAAATGAGTGTAACTTATTTTTCCATTTTATCTCCAGTATTGGCCTATTAGTTATACCCATTTAAAAAATTTAGTGGTTGCTCTAGGGTTTACAAAATACATCATTAACTTATCACATTTTACTTTCGAATAATATTATATCACTTCACATAGGGCATAAGAACCTTACACCAGCATACCTCAGTTCCCTCCCTCCTATCTTTTGTTCTACTGTTACATACATTTCACTTCAGTGTTTGTTGTAAACCCCCCAATACATTGTTGCTGGTTTTGTTCTATACCAATGTTTCTCCAACTTTTTTCCATTGTTTCTTCCCTAAGTCACTCTGTAGACATTATTTTTTTTCCTGAATCCCCTCTTCCCCCTTGAAATACTACAGATGTACTATGCATTGGTTTATATTCTTTGGCCTTCTGGAGGCCTGAAAATAACTGTAATAACTAAGATGGTTTTTGGCTTCCAAAGAACCAGTTTTATCCCCCTGGGGACAATATTGCCCCCACTGGGTGTACATGCTTTAGACCAGGAGTCCCCAACCTCTGGGCGGCGGAACTGGTACCGGTCCTCAGCCTGTTAGGAGCAGGGCTGCACAGCAGGAGGTGAGCAGCGGGCAAGTGAGTGAAGCTTCATCTGCCGCTTCCCATGGCTCGCATTACCACCTGAACCATTCCCCCTCCCCCACCCCATGGAAAAACGGTCTTCGGCGAAACTGGTCCCTGGTGCCAAAAAGGTTAGGGAGCACTGCTTTAGAGAGTGAATTATCTTTTAAAAAGATCAAAAATAAGAAAAATTTCTTTATATTTACCATTCTTTTTACTATTTCTGGTACTCTTTCATTGTGTAGATCAAGATTTTTAACTAAAGAACTTCCTTTAACATTTCTTGTTGTGCAGATTTGTTGGCAATGAATTTACTCAGCTTTTGCTTGCTGAAGTAGTGTTTATTTTGTCTCCTTTTTTTGTTTTTGTTTTTGTTTTTGTGGTATGCGGGCCTCTCGCTGCCATGGCCTCTCCCATTGCGGAGCACAGGCTCTGGACGCTCAGGCTCAGAGGCCATGGCTCATGCGCCCAGCCGCTCCGCGGCATGTGGGATCCTCCCAGACCGGGGCATGAACCCGCGTCCCCTGCATCGGCAGGCGGACTCCCAACCACTGCGCCACCAGAGAAGCCCTTGTCTTCATTTTTGAAAGCTATTTTCTTTGTGTATAGTGTTCTGGGTTGACTGTTTTTTTCTTTCTTTCCATGCTTTAAAGTTGCCACTCTATTATCGTATGGCTTGCATAGTTTCTGCCAAGAAATTGTCTATAAATCTTACCTTTGTTCCTTTGTATATAATACCCTCCCTTCCTCATTCCTCCCACCTCCACCACTCCAGTTTAATTAAAGATTTTTTTCTTCCTATCTTTGGTTTTCAGAAGTTTGATTGTGATGTGTCTAGGTATGTGATGTTTTATATTTGTTTTTGTATCTGTTCTGCTTGGGGTTCTCTGGAATTCTTGGATCTGTTTTGTTGTTTTTGATTAATTTGGAAAATTCTTAACCTACATCCATTCAGATACTCCTTCTGTCCTGTTTCTCTTAATCCTTCTGGGACTTCAATTACATGTATGATAGATCCTTTGATATTGCCTATAGCTCTTGATTACTGGATTCTTTTTTCTTCTTTACTCTTTTTGCTCTTTTTATCTTACTTTGGATGATGTTCATTGACTTATATTCAAGTTTACTGAGTCTTTCCTCAGCTACATTCAGTCACCTACTAAGGCACTCTTACAAAGACATTTTTTCACATCAGTTATAACTTTTTTGCTCTAGCATTTCCATGTTACACTTTTGAATTTCTGTCTCTCTATGCAAAGTCCCGATTTTCTCATGTATGTTGTCCTTCTTTGTAGTAGAGTCTTCCTTAACATATTATTATAATTATTTTAAAGTCCCTGTATGATAATTCTGGCATCTAGATCAATTTTGGTTTTGTTGATTTCCTCATTTCTTGACAGTGTTTTTTTTTTTTTTTAATGTTTCTCGAGATTTTTTTTATTGAATTCTGGACATTGTGTTTGAAAGGGCAGTAGAAACTGAAGTAGATGGTATTTATACCTGGAAATGGGCTTATGCCTCTCTGTCAGGCCGATAGTGAGGGGTGGAGTCAGTCCAGTCAGAGGTGGAGGAGGCTTTGAATTTGGTTCTTGCTAGAATCCTTTTCGTTGTACCGCAGACTTTAGATCCCCTCGCCGGCAGGATGCTATTACCGTGTGCTTCGTGTGGGTTGTGGAGCACTGAAAACTGGTCCTCACTCTTCCCTCTCCGTCCTTTGCCAACAGGGGGGTCTTGCTCCTTCCCCTTCCCCAGCATCAGCCAATCCTTGTTACTTGGTGCTCAGAGCTTTTGGTGTGAATGAAAGATGGTTCTGGAAAATGGGTGGGCTTTCAGGCCTATGTGCAACTAAGGGGGCTCCTCTCTGGTTGGTATACCTTTTACCCCTGATCCTTCTCACAAGTAACCAGGTGGTGGTCGTTGGATAGGATCTTCAGTGCAAAATCCTCTTGTGTCTGGAGCTCCCAGTTATTCTAATCTGTCATGCTGACCTATATACTCAACTTCCAGAGCCTCAAAATTTTTAGTTATTTCTTCTCATTCACTTTTTTAAAAATAAATTTATTCATTTATTTATTTTTGGCTGCGTTGGGGCTTTGTTGCTGCACGTGGGCTTCCTCTAGTCGCAGCGAGCGGGGGCTACTCTTCGTTGCGGTCCGTGGGCATCTCATTGCGGTGGCTTCTCTTGTTGCGGAGCACAGGCTCTAGGCACGTGGGCTTCAGTAATTGTGGCACGTGGGCTCAGTAGTTGTGGCTCACGGGCCCTAGAGCACAGGCTCAGTAGTTGTGGCGCACGGGCTTAGCTGCTCTGCGGCATGTGGGATCTTCCCGGACCGGGGCACGAACCCGTGTCCCCTGCATCGGCAGGTGGACTCCCAACCACTGCGCCACCAGGGAAGCCCCTCCTCGTTCACTTTTATGGTGACTGCCTTTCCTTCCCATGCTCTGCCAAACACGCAACTGCGTGTGTCACATCTTGCCTTGGAGGAGCTTGTTATTTTTTTAAAAACGCTGCTCACCTGGTTACCTTGCAACGTCCACTCCCTGATGGGCTCACGAAAAGTTTTTGATTTAACAGATTTTTGTTGTTAGGGTGGAAGCTGCATTTCCTGGCAGTGTCTTTATGCTATAAGTGGAAGCAGCGTTCTGGTGGTGGATACATAGATTTTATTTGTTCCCCTTATTCTCTAGTTCTTCCATCAATGGGTGGGCTGGGTTCCCATTTCCCTCCTGTGGTTTATATCAGAGGCTCGTGAGAAATAGAATATACGTCTCCTCTGTGGGTTGTATGTTTCTCATCGGGCATCCATAATCAATATTCATCTAAGGGAAAAGGAAAACCCTCTTTAGAGGCTTTATGTGGTCATTTACTAACTTTATGAAGTGGGGCACAAAAAGATATGGGTTAGTGCCTTTTCTTTTTAAAAGAAATCTTTTTTGTGGTACGCGAGCCTCTCACTGTTGTGGCCTCTCCCGTTGCGGAGCACGGGTTCCGGACACACAGGCTCAGTGGCCATGGCTCACGGGCCCAGCCGCTCCGCGGCACGTGGGATCTTCCCGGACCGGGGCACGAACCTGTGTCCCCTGCATCGGCAGGCGGACTTTCAACCACTGCGCCACCAGGGAAGCCCAAGAAATCATTTTTTATTTTAAAAGTAATTCATGAACAAAATAGAGAGTTAAAAAATGCAGAAAGATAAAAAAAATAAAGAAATAAAAACCACCCATAATCCCATCAGCTAAAGAAACCATGACTCATATTTTAGTGAATTTCTTCTAGTCATTTTTCTATGAGTGTATCTTTGTTGGTTTGTACATATCAGTATACATGCCCCCAAATTTGTGTGTTTTGTTTAAATAAGCTAGTTTCAAAAAGGTGTGTTTTTCTGTGGGTTGAGTACTGTGGCGCTCATGAAATGCTGATATGTTACTCATGTTTGTCTGGTAAAGATGCCAAAAGGTATGGTATTTTTTTTAGTTTGCTGTTAGGGCTGGATTCCTTCTTGCAGCTGCTTTACACGAACAGCCAGGACAGGTGTGTATATGTGATTCTAATGGAATGTGATTCATTTCAGAAAAGACCAGTTGTTGATTCCTTGTGCCGAGGTCCCCTGTTCCCCATGTAACTTTTGTCCCTTTCCATTTTCTTCAGCCCATTCTCAGGTTTAGAGTAAACAGAGAGAAGGAAACGCTATGATCTTCTTAGTATGTTTTGTTTCCTTCCTTTTCCAGAAAGTATTTTGGAGAAAAAATTGGCCTGTACTTTGCCTGGCTGGGGTTGTACACATCCTTCCTCATCCCACCGTCCGTCATCGGGGTCATCGTGTTCCTTTACGGATGTGCAACGGTGGAAGAAGATATTCCCAGGTGAGTTGCTTTTAACGGAAAAGGCTCAGTTCTCCTGTGTCAGTCGTCTGGAGTTTCACCCCAGTTGCAAGTACACTGTACATTTCAGATGCCTCCTTCCAAAGCCTCACCCTCTGTCCTTCCCCTTCCCGCTTTCCTTCCCACGCAGCAGGTCCCTTGTCACTTCCCCCTTGAGAGGTCTGAGAGCAACAGATTCTGGGAACAGCTCAGAGCCACGCTGGGTGTGGCCACTTCCTTTCCTGGCCAAGCTCTTCTCGAGGTCCAGGGTCTGATTGGCCAGGGTCTGAAAACTGATGAAAAAGAAATCATGCCCAAGAAAAGCTTTTTTTTCCCCCTCAATTTCATGACATTTTCCCTTTGGTTTCCCAGATGACCCAAGGCAGGAAGTGTTGAGTGGTACTGGATAGAGATGGCATCTATGTGGTCAGACGCTGCTGGGATAAAATGCTGTGAGGCTGTCCGCAGAAGCAGGCAGCTCTGGGGCTGAGGAAGCCTCAGCTCTGGCTCAGGATGTCACAGACTGCAGGAGGTGACAGGCCCCATAGCGGGGCTCTTGGGCATCCAAGACATGGAACAAAGGCTGATCCTGATGGAGAAGAGAGATCCTACAAAGAAAATAGGGACTTAAAAAGAGCATCCTTGGGCTTCCCTGGTGGTGCAGTGGTTGGGAGTCCGCCTGCCGATGCAGGGGACGCGGGCTTGTGCCCTGGCCCGGGAAGATCCCACGTGCCGCGGAGCGGCTGAGACCGTGAGCCGTGGCCGCTGAGCCTGCACGTCCGGAGCCTGTGCTCCGCAACGGGAGAGGCCGCAGCGGTGAGAGGCCTGCGTACTGCAAAAAAAAAAAAAAAAAAAAAAGACCATCCTTTAGGACTGAATGTGTTACATAGTAGCTGTGTGACTGGGTACCTCACTCCCTGACTCTTGGTTTCCTTGGCTGTGAAATGGTCATAATAACACCTACTTCATGGTGGTGTTGTGAGGACTAAAGTAGACAGTGTCTGGCACACAGCAAAGTATTAATAAATTATTGTTGAATGAATCAATATATGTGGAAATAGAGTTTGAGACACTTAGCCAATATTTAGAATTTAAGTCTCTTGCCATCTCCAGAACCGGCTTTGCAAACTGAAGCATTCTTTATGCATTTTACTTTTTTTTTTTTTTTTTGGCCATGCCTCGAGCCATGCGGGATCTTAGTTCCCCGACCAGGGACTGAACCCAGGCCGCCTGCCGTGGAAGCAGGGAGTCTTAACCACTGGACTGCCAGGGAAGTCCCTCATTTGTGTATTTTAATACTCTTTCAGTTGCAAGTGATAGAAATGCATGTGAACTAATGTACACAGAAAAAGGGAATTTATCCTCAGGGTTTCGGGGCGCCCTCAGGGGACCCAGTGGCAGACACGTGGCTAGCCCAAGGGACTGTGGAAATAGGGACTCCTGTTTACTGGCTGTCTCTGATGATTTCTAGTATTTATTTGTTTCACTGCAGAGTTTCTCCATTGGATGCAAACACTGCTGCACGTAGCTCATGGGTGCCATACCTGAGAGCTTTATAGCTGATTGGTCCCAAGTGCAGAAGTCCTGTTGACTCCTTTTGGCTTAGGTAGAGGCTCTGGGTCAACCAGTCGTGGCCTTGGCGCAGGGTGACACTGTGCCAGCAGGGATGCTCCCTCAGTAGCCCCGGGGACGGGGACACTGGGCAGCCTGTGGGTGTCCACGACAGGTGGGGGTAGGGATGGGGGAAGTCGGGGCCACCCTGAAGGAGTGGGCAAGAGCTGTGCTCTTTTTGTGTGTGTGTGTGTGGTACGCGGGCCTCTTACCGCCGTGGCCTCTCCCGTTGCGGGGCACAGGCTCCGGACGCGCAGGCGCAGCGGCCACGGCTCATGGGCCCAGCCGCTCCGCGGCACGTGGGAACTTCCCGGACTGGGGCACGAACCCGCGTCCCCTGCATCGGCAGGCGGACTCTCAACCACTGCGCCACCAGGGAAGCCCCAGTTCACAGATTATTATTTTTTTTTTACGGTACGCAGGCCTCTCACTGTCGTGGCCTCTCCCGTTGCGGAGCACAGGCTCCGGACGCGTAGGCTCAGCGGCCACGGCTCACGGGCCCAGCCGCTCCGCGGCACGTGGGATCCTCCCGGACCGGGGCACGAACCCGCGTCCCCCGCATCGGCAGGCGGACTCCCAACCGCTGCGCCACCAGGGAAGCCCAAGAGCTGTGCTGTTTGAGGAGAGCGTATCCAGCAGTGGCAGGAACCAGGTGATCCTCCATTATGTCACTCTATAGAAAAGCTCTTGCAGATTAGGGGCACTGGGGACGGCCGTGTCAGTAGTTAGAATAAAGCTCAGTACCTTGGTATGAGAGACAAGGGTTTGGGTATGTTTGTGTATAAAAACTCTGGTGTCGTCCGTCCAGGGTTCGGGGCTGGCATTCTGGGGCCTCTGTCACAGGAGCTGTGTTTTCCGGGCTCTGCCTTCCGCAGCACGAGGGGAGAACGAGTGCCTAGCAAGGTCCTGGTCTTAGTGGTACCAGGCATGGTGCTGGGTGGCTTCTGTGTGCCGTTTCTTTGATCCTGTAGAGATCAGTGCTGTCAACAATAGGTGTTCTCGCCTCTGAGAGGTGGAGCCGTGGATGCTACCTGAGGTCGCTTGTCCAACTTCAGCAGTTCAGAATGGTCGGCGTTGGGATTTGAGTGCCACCTGCTCCAAGGCCTTTGCCTTTTCCAGTGAGCGGTGCCGTCTTCCCGAGGGCTCTTACCCTCCTCTGCAGCCCGGGTGCTCCGACTGGCCCCACCTGGTTCAGTCTCAGAAGAAACGGCTCAGTTGCCAGGTTATGATCCCTGGGGAGCTGGGCCTCGGGTTGACCCAAGCTGAGGACTCCATACCGTGCGCCTCGAGCCAGCTCAGCACAGCGGGCAGGGCATCTGTGTGCTGGTTTACATCAGCACTTAGAACTTGTGCCCTGGTTCTCCACACGGGAAAGCATGTGGCAGTGACCCCTGCGGCTGGAGACGACCGTGGTCTACACTAGCCGCAAAGGCGTTTATCTGTGCACACGTGTGGACACTGATACGTGTGCAGGTTTAGAGGCCTGTAAAACGTGATCATTATCGCTGCAGACAGCCTGGAGTGTGTGACGTTTTGCGGACTGTGGATAGCAGCCCATTAATGGACTATAGAATCAATGTAATCGTTACCTTTTGAATGAGCTAGAAGAAGGTAGGCCAGAGTAGCGTGAAATATAATATTGGTAGAGTCATCATGAGAGGGAGGTATCAGAATCGTTTCATGACGGTCAATTTAGGGAACAAGTGTTTTTGTGGGGAGCGGGTACGTATATACTCGCATACTGGAATCGGTGGTAAATTGGTTTTAAACTGTTTTTTAACTTCCTGTAACAAAAAGGTTTGCGATTGGCTGTTATAAAATTTGAAATTTTGGTTGCCAGTTCTTCAGAGTTGGGTGTGGCACATCAGGAAGGTGTAAATAGAAAAACTTAAGCGCACTATGAAGACTTTTTTTTTTTTTTTTTTTTTTTTTTGCGGTACGCGGGCCTCTCACCGCTGTGGCCTCTCCCGCTGCGGAGCGCAGGCTCCGGACGCGCAGGCTCAGTGGCCACGGCTCACGGGCCCAGCCGCTCCGCGGCACGTGGGATCCTCCCGGACCGGGGCACGAACCCGCGTCCCCTGCATCGGCAGGCGGACTCTCAACAACTGCGCCACCAGGGAAGCCCTGAAGACGTTTTTGAGAACTGCTCCTGAATCATAATGGCATGTCTATCAAAAGTCCAAGCTCTACGCCTGGCGAAAACTCACACACTACGAATCCTCATCAGCAGAGGAATAGCCTCTAAGTCCCAATACTGAAGCCAAGCGCATTCGGACTCTTCTAGGGTCTGTGTCTCTCAGTCACTCCTAAGCATGATTAAAAACTTGCACTCTTCCTGGGATTATTTTAACGGTTTCTAATTTTGGCATTAAGCCTGGAATTTAGTATCTGTGTATCTTTAAAAATAAAGATACACTATACACAATAAAGCACTTTAAAAAATGCTTCATTTTGAAAACAATGTAGATTCAGAGGAAGTGGTAAAGGTAGTGCAGAGGCCCAGGCCACCCTTCATCCAGTTTCTGCCAGTGATTATGTCTTATATAACTACAGCACAGTATCAAACCCAGAAAATTTACATCATGTGGAACTTTAAATGGTACCTTTTATCGCCAAGAACTTTGATATGTGAGACACAAGCGTCACTTGTAAATAATAATTCCATATGTGCACGATACATCTATAGAACCTTCCTTGACTTAGCAAGGGGTTGGTTGCATTTGTTCTCCATTTGCTTACACGCATAGGAAAGACTGGAGCATTTTTTTTAAAGCCGATTGATCTAAACCATATTTCCCCAAATTGGTTAGTTTAGATCTGAGACCTTAACAGCAGATGTTCTGTCTGAATTTCCTGAATAATTGCCTCCCTCTGTGGCTAGCACAGCCCCGCGTCACCTGACCTGTGAGCAGTGGGTCGCTCATTGAGAACTCCTCCCACTCTGGGGTCTTGGTTCACCTGATGGCCAGCCCATTCATCAACCTTCTTCTGCTTCGTAGAGAAAATGATAGATTGAAGAAAGACACCATTGCATTTGTAGCCACTGTTACTTCGAACTAGGAATCTGTGGTTAATGCAGCTAGTGAATGACCCAGACCTGACTTCAGCTCTAGGGGAGCTTCCCCCATCTTTCAGCTTGTCTAGAGGCAGCCTCTTTCAGAGACTACAGAGTCCTTTTAATGTCATCCTAAGGCAGAATTTCTCCAGAATTCTGTTCAAATTGCTTGCATCAAAAAACCCAAAAGATGACACACAAAAACCCCAACCCAATACCCATAGAGCATTCTGACTTCAGACTTAAAAGATGTGAGGAGTATCCATGTACCATGGCTGCCATTTTGCCATCTTGTACAAATGATCGGCAGTTGACTGCATTCTAATTTTAAAACCAATAACGTACGCAGCCCTTAAGTTTCAAAGTGCGCCAAGTTGGTGGCTGATACTTTTTTACTCCTGACCTTTTAGCATTGACTAGTTTTGATTGAGATTAGGTGTTCTAGGATTCCACCCCCTTCTATGTGTAAAAAAAACCCCTCCGCAGCAAAGATATGAGAAGAACTCATGTCTTCTCAGAAATGGCTTAGAAGCAGAGCTCTTTACTAGACTTTGTGCAGACCCACTGTTTTGCACGTGAGTCGGTTTTCTAAGAGGTACTCTCCTCTCCAAAAGCAGCAACTCCTCCACCAGGCAGCCAACACGTGTCTGACCCAGAAGACTCCAAGTAAACCTTACTCTCCGGTTGCCAACAAGCGCATGCCCAGGTGAAGCTGGCGCGGCTGAACTTATTGTTAAGAAATTACTATTTAATACGGTCCGTGTGAGCGAGTCGCCGCTCTTGACACTCGCCAACGGAGAGCTTAGCGGCAAGTCAGCGGAGGGGCTGGGATTTATCCCCCGAGGCCTAGGGTTTCCATTCTCTCACACAGAAGGCCTTCCCTGCCGCGGCTCATTGAAAACAAGCCTGAAAGCAGGGACTTGACAGACAGTGACAGCCCGCGGTGAAACCTTTCGGCTGCTTAGCGATGGGGATCTAGACGCAGGCATCCTGCCGGCTTCTGGGTTTCATCTGATCCCGGGCTTCAGCACCCAGGTACCAGCTGCCTCCGCCGGCAGCGGCGCCCGACTGTACCGTGCTCGGTAGCGCCCTCTGCTGCCCGTTTCCGGAGGAAACCCAGCTGTGGTTTCAGCCTGGGATCCCCTGCGGCCCTGTCACTGTGGCTCCAGCTGCTCTGTGAGAGCAGCCAGTGCTTCCTTTTCATGAAATTGCCAGTTCTCCACCCTTTTCCCCCAAACCGTGAGCTTAGCCATTTACCCGTCCCCCAGGGGGAATTATTACACACCAGAGCGATGAGTTCATTCATTTTGCTACCAGGATGTAGTGTGGAGGGTTACTGGGGAAGCCAGTTAGGGCCGAGAATACTTCGGTTCTTAATTTACAGGCACTCTGATGAGCCTAAATTTACTGGGCCCAGCTAATCACCTAACGAATGAGTGGAATTTCAAATATATTCGTGAGTCCTGTAATAGAAATACACTGAAAGTAGGTGAGAATATAGGTGATGGTTATTTGACTAGTTCTTCGTTCTCCAGCTATCTTGGAATCTAGACTTTGGAAGAATTTACCTTATTCTTCTGGCTTCCCTCATCCCATTTCATGGTTACGATAATTCTTTTTTTTTTTTCTTTTTGCTTAAAAATTTTTTTTTTATTTTTTAGAATTTTTATTGGAGTCTAGTTGCTTTACAATGTTGTGTTAGTTTCTGCTGTACGGCAGAGTGAATCAGTTCTATGTATACATCTATCCCCTCTTCCTTGGATTTCCTTTCCATTTAGGTCACCACAGAGCGTTGAGTAGAGTTCCCTGTGCTCTACAGCAGGTTCTCATTAGTTATCTATTTTACACATAGTATCAATAGTGTCTATATGTCAATCCTAATCTCCCAATTCATCCCACCCACCCCCCTTTCCCCCTTGGTACCCATACATTTGTTCTCTAGGTCTGTGATAATTCTTATTAAGTTGAGGTTACTAATTCCCTTTCTACAAACCGTCACACGGCTGATGCACTTAGAAATGGGCTTCCAGCCACCTGACTCCATTCTTTTTCACGGGGCTTCTCCTTCCAGAGGAAGGAATTGTGTTGGTTCAGCTGCACACTCGTGTTGGTTCGTCTGTGTGACCAGCCTTACTCACTGATGAGACAGCCCATGCTTGAATGAGGACAATGGACTCTAACCGCCGATGGGTGATTGATTCACAGTTGTTGATGCACCCCGCCAACCCCGTAGACTCGGCACATTTTGAACGGACTTTATGTGGCGTTGTCCAATGCACAGCATCTCTGATAGATGGTCACTGACTTTCTGTTGGGCCACTTTTATGACAGGGGGCTCTATACCTCCAAAGGTAGCCCATTCATTTTTTAAGACAAGGTCTAAGAATGACACTTCTGAAGGGAAGAATCCAACTCCAACTCTCTAACACACCTCGCTGTTGGAGTTGATAAACTCACCCAGGAAATGGGAGCTGTTTTGGGGGTGATGGGCTTGGGAAGGTCCTGCTGGAGCCCCCCTGACCCAGCAGCCTCTGTCTTCTGCAGCAAAGAGATGTGTGACCAACAGAATGCCTTCACCATGTGTCCCCTGTGTGACAAGTCCTGTGACTACTGGAACCTCAGCTCAGCCTGTGGAACGGCGCAGGCCAGCCACCTGTTTGACAATCCAGCCACTGTCTTCTTCTCCATCTTCATGGCTCTGTGGGGTAAGTTGTCACCATGAGGCTTGCTTCTATGGGGGGGGCGGTAACCTTTGAATGGGTATAGTGACCAAGCTCTAAAGCCCATATCCTTCGGTTTATTTCCTTAGTATTTGGTCCTTATATCTTAAAAAGCATTTTAGGGACAATAGATTTCTCTCCTTTACTCATACATGTGAATAGAACTAAGAATGTCCTCCGTGGCTTTATATATATATATTTTAAAGAGATAGAGTAATGTGAATCTAGTATTAATCTCATGTAGGATTTATTCGGAGATTGAACCCATGCATGCTTTGAAAACCCCTAACACACTCATAGGCACCTCCAGGTACATCTCCTAAGACGTGGAAAGTCCTAGATGTCATTTGGTGTCACACTCAGAGTGGTGGGGTGACTGCCACAGTCACGGAGTTAGTTGGGGGTAAAAGTGGGCCCAGACCTGGTCTCTTGCCTCCACGATCAGTGCAGTTCCCGGGACAAGGCGAGCGTAGACTGCAGAGACTTAACTTAATGCCAGAGGGATGTTTTCAATATTCTCACCAAAGGGATCTGTGAAGGAAGGAACAAATAGTTTCTTCATTTTCCTCCTCCTCCCTTCCCCCCAGAGTCTTGGGGTAATAAACTTTCTCTGGGCCACAGCTATCTGACTATAAGCACACGCACGCACACGTGTACACACACACACACTTCTGTTCTTACAAACTGGGATAACCTGGAATAACCACCCCGTGGTCACTGAACATTTCTAAGAAGACACACCCACGGGTATTCAGGAAGGGACCAAGGGGATAAGTTTCAGCTCATTGGGAGTAGCAGCCTGCCTTTCACTCATCCATCCAGTGCAGGCCCTCATCTTTCCCATCGGATTACAGACGGGCAGGGCCACTGTCCTGCTGCAGAAGCTGCTAGGTTTATCCCTGATTCCAGGGGGCCTGGAGGACACACCAGGATGGGGCCGTGAGTCACACATCCCGGGAGTGTGAGCAGGAGAGAGGCGAGGTCTGTTCTAGCACCACTGCCAGAACTGGTCCCAGTGGCTTCTCTCCCCTGCGGGCACCTCTCCGTGGGTGGAGACGGAACTGAGCTGGAAAGATTCCCGCGTGACCAGGCCACCGAGGAAGGTGTCCAGCAGAGACTCTGTTCTCCCAGGGAGAATGACCACTGCCCAGGGACGTGGGCAGTGTCAGCCCACAGAATAGGGGCAGGGAGTCGGAGGACAGGGCACTTGTGGCCGTGTAGCTCTGGAACTGTTCACAGGAAGGGTCAGGAGAACAAACTGAAGTTGCAGCTTGTGGCCCAGGTGGTGCCAGGTGGCTCTGTGCCTGCTTTTCAAAAGGCAGCGTCTTGTAATCACCCCAAATCCATTTGAACCGATTGGAGTGCAAAATACACATTCACGCTTTGATATGTTGCACCCCTCGTTCCCATGAATCTGTCTGGCAGATATGACTGTGATTGAGCAGCTGAAGCTGACTGACTCTGGTCCGCAGTCCCTGAAGACCTCTCCTGGGATGCGTGATCCCTTGTCGTGGGGAAACTTGGTTTTCAGCTGTACCTTCCCTCCTCCCCGCGTTGGGTGAATAGATATCTCCCACCCCTTCTGAGGTCTGCGACCGTTTCACCACCCCCAGTTCCCCTCTCTTCCTCTCACATAGCAGCAGTGCAGGGAAAGCAAATACAGTGGGATTGTGTCAGCGCTTCCTGGCTTAGGGTTCGGTTTAGTTATTTTAACAGCCTTGCTGTGTGTTTTATGTGTTTTATGCGACTGTGTATTTGGTTACAGCAGCCAAGATCCCCTAGCCATGGCTGCCTACAAATTACAATAAAAAATAATAGTAAATGTTTCTTGTTAAGTGTTTACTATTATTGTTAATATGAACAGACCAGTCACAAGCAATGAAATTGAAACTGTGATTAAAAATCTTCCAACAAACAAAAGCCCAGGACCAGATGGCTCCACAGGTGAATTCTATCAAACATTTAGAGAAGAGCTAAACACCTGTCCTTCTCAAACTCTTCCAAAATATAGCAGAGGGAGGAACACTCCCAAACTCATTCTACGAGGCCACCATCACCCTGATACCAAAACCAGACAAGTATGTCACAAAGAAAGAAAACTACAGGCCAATATCACTGATGAACATAGATGCAAAAATCCTCAACAAAATGCTAGCAAACAGAATCCAACAGCACATTAAAAGGATCAAACACCATGATCAAGTGGGGTTTATCCCAGGAATGCAAGGATTCTTCAATATACGCAAATCAATCAATGTGATACACCATATTAACAAATTGAAGGATAAAAACCATATGATCATCTCAATAGATGCAGAGAAAGCTTTTGACAGAATTCAACACCCATTTATGATAGAAACCCTGCAGAAAGTAGGCATAGAGGGAACTTTCCTCAACATAATAAAGGCCATATATGACGAACCCACAGCCAACATTGTCCTCAGTGGTGAAAACTGAAACCATTTCCACTAAGATCAAGAACAAGACAAGGTTGCCCACTCTCACCACTATTATTCAACATAGATTTGGAAGTTTTAGCCACAGCAATCAGAGAAGAAAAAGAAATAAAAGGAATCCAAATTGGAAAAGAAGAAGTAAAGCTGTCACCGTTCGCAGATGACATGATACTATACATAGAGAATCCTAAGGATGCTACCAGAAAACTACTAGAGCTAATCAATGAATTTGGTAAAGTAGCAGGATATAAAATTAATGCACAGAAATCTCTGACATTCTTATACACTAATGATGAAAAATCTGAGAGTGAAATTAAGAAAACACTCCCATTTACTGTTGCAACAAAAAGAATAAAATATCTAGGAATAAACCTACCTAAGGAGACAAAAGACCTGTATGTAGAAAACTATAAGACAATGATGAAAGAAATTAAAGATGATACAAATAGATGGAGAGATATACCATGTTCTTGGATTGGAAGAATCAACGTTGTGAAAATGACTCTACTACCCAAAGCAATCTACAGATTGAGTGCAATCCCTATCAACGTACCACTGGCATTTTTCACAGAACTAGAACAAAAAATTTCACAATTTGTATGGAAACACAAAAGACCCCGAATAGCCAAAGCAGTCTTGAGAACGAAAAATGGAGCTGGAGGAATCAGGCTTCCTGACTTCAGACTTTACTACAAAGCTACAGTAATCAAGACAGTATGGTAGTGGCACAAAAACAGAAATATAGATCAATGGAACAGTATAGAAAGCCCAGAGATAAACTCACACACATATGGTCACCTTATCTTTGATAAAGGAGGCAAGAATATACAGTGGAGAAAAGACAGCCTCTTCAATAAGTGGTGCTGGGAAAAGTGGACAGGTACATGTAAAAGTATGAAATTAGAACATTCCTAACACCATACACAAAAATAAACTCAAAATGGATTAAACACCTAAATGGAAGCCCAGACACTATCAAACTTAGAGGAAAACATAGGCAGAACAGTCTATGACATAAATCACAGCAAGATCCTTTTTGACCCACCTCCTAGAGAAATGGAAATAAAAACAAAAACAAACAATGGGACCTAATGAAACTTAAAAGCTTTTGCACAGCAAAGGAAACCATAAACAAGAAGAAAAGACAACCCTCAGAATGGGAGAAAATATTTGCAAATGAAGCAACTGACAAAGGATTAATGTCCAAAATTTACAAGCAGCTCATGCAGCTCAATAACAAAAAAAACAAACAACCCAATCCAAAAATGGGCAGAAGATCTAAATAGACATCTCTCCAAAGGAGATATACAGATTGCCAACAAACACATGAAAGAATGCTCAACATCATTAATCATTAGAGAAACTCAAATCAGAACTGCAATGAGATATCATCTCACACTGGTCAGAATAGCCATCATCAAAAAATCTAGAAGCAATAAATGCTGGAGACGGTGTGGAGAAAAGGAAACCCTCTTGCACTGTTAGTGGGAATGTAAATTGATACAGCCACTATGGAGAACAGTATGGAGGTTCCTTAAAAAACTACAAATAGAACTACCATCCGACCCAGCAATCCCACTATTGGGCATATACCCTGAGAAAACCATAATTCAAAAAGAATCATGTACCAAAATGTTCATTGCAGCTCTATTTACAATAGCCAGGACATGGAAGCAACCTAAATGTCCATCGACAGATGAATGGATAGAGAAGATGTGGCACATGTATACAATGGAATATTACTCAGCCACAAAAAGAAACAAAACTGAGTTATTTGTAGTGAGGTGGATGGACCTGGAGTCTGTCAAACAGAGTGAAGTAAGTCAGAAGGAGAAAAACAAATACCGTATGCTAACACATATATATGGAATCTAAGAAAAAAAAAACGTCATGAAGAGCCTAGAGGTAGGACGGGAATAAAACGCAGACCTACTAGAGCATGGACTTGAGGATATGGGGAGGGGCAAGGGTAAGCTGTGATGAAGTGAGAGAGTGGCAGGGACATATACACACTACCAAACGTACGATGGATAGCTAGTGGGAAGCAGATACATGGCACAGGGAGATCAGCTCGGTGGTTTGTGACCACCTAGAGGGGTGGGATAGGGAGAGTGGGAGGGAGGGAGATGCAAGAGGGAAGAGATATGGGAACATATGTATATGTATAACTGATGCACTTCGTTATACAGCAGAAACTAACACACCATTGTAAAGCAATTATACTCCAATACAGATGTTAAAAAATAATAGTAATGCCTCTCATTACATGATTATTATGATCAGTGGTACTGTGCTGGGTGGGCCTGGGCCAGGGCCCAAGCCTACCAGGAAGACAGCCGGGAGAAGAAGTGATTCTCCACGGAGAGAGAGCAATGGCGCTGCTGGTGGGGCGGGAACAGGGGTCCCTGAGATGGGTCAGCAGGACCCGGGACCAGCGGAGCAGGCCCAGCTCCTCCGGGGTTCTGGCTTTTGACTCCAGGGAACTTTGGAAAGAGGGTGAAGAAGCCCCATTGAAAAGTAGGGAAGGGAGAAGTAAAGGGACGAGGTTAAGGACAGTGACTTCAGGGTCAGGCAGCCCTATAGCCGTGGGTCCCAGTCCCACCCCGTGCCAGCCAGCGTGGCCAGCCCTGTGCCACTGAAGTCCGTCCTCGTAGGCGAGGTGCTGAGCAAGCTGGGAGTGACACTGTCCTCATCTCTCAAGTGGGTGAAGTAACACCCGCACCCTAGTGCCCTCGTGGCCGTCGGTGGCACGTGTGTGCGGCGCGCTCCGAGGGGCGCCTGGCCGCGGTTCCCACCAGGAGCTGGGAGCTGCTCTCCGTCGTCACGACGGTCCTCCGTGTCTCTGTGACTCCCCCTCAGTGGCTCTGTTGCCCCGTCCTCTGTCCCCAGTCTGACTTCTCTCCTTCACGGAGACCTCGGTCTGTGTGCGGAGCCCTCCTCAGTCGCTGAGAACAGCGCAGGAAACGGAGGGGCGTTCTCCTTGTTCGGAGACCACCCCCAGGCCAAGGCCAGGGTCAGGAGGTGGGGTCCCCAGCCGACAACGTCTCCGATCCCAGGGAGGAAAGACCCGTGTCCCACGATGTAGCTGGCAGCTAGCAGAGCGCCAAGTGGAACCAGTGTGGCTTTAAGCAACCGGACGCTCAGCCCGCAGGTGGGTGTTGTGCTCAGCCAGGTGCTGTTCCCAGGTGAACAGAGGCAGGTACGAGCCGAAGAAGAGTTTGCGGTCCTGTTACTAGGCCGCAGACCGGAATGGCAGCCGACACTCCAGTGCGGCAGGTAGTGGAGGGCGACCAGGCTCTTACCAGGGGTGGTGTAGAAAGGTAGGGGTGGCCTCAGGGACTGTCACGCCCCCTCCTTTTCCAGGGCACCAGATCTAAGGGTGTTAGGAGCGCAGAGGCACAGGCGCCTGGGAGGCTGATCTTATCGGACTTGGTCAGGAGAGGATGAGCTGGTCCGGAACAGAGCAGGGCAGCCCTGGAGGGTAGCACGGGAGAGGAGACACTTTACAAACGCTGGGGATGGAGAGGACAGAGAGGCGATGCCCTCCTCAGCAATGCAGGTGTGAGGTGTGTGTTGACAAACGGTGGGAGTAGATGTGGACGCGTGGGCTGGGCCAGATACCCAAGGTCCCTGTATCCAGAGGGAAGAATCCAGACAACAGGGACCCATTGAAAGTTTGGGGGGTGGCTGTTGGGATCTTCCCTCTCCCTGCCCTTCTGCACCGCCCACATGCCATTGCTCTTCAAGACTCAGCTCAGATGCTCTGGCTGCTGGCACCCTCTCTTCTGCATGCCCACAGCCTTTTATCTGTGTCATTCTCAAGGCCCTGATCACATTATACCTTGTACCGTACTTATGTAAAATCTCTTCTCATAGACTAAACAACTTGAGAGCGAACTCCACATCAGATTTACCTAATCTTCCTCACGATGTCTAGAACATTGTTTTGTATATTGCAGGTCCCTTAGGTCTAGTTTTTTTTTTTTTTTTGATTGGGAATTCATTCAAGCTTGCTTAAATAATAAGAGATGATAGGAAAGTAAGAAGCAAGCTTCATGGATGCAGGAAATTTTTTTTTTTTTTTTTTTTTTTTTGCGGTACGCGGGCCTCTCACTGTCGTGGCCTCTCCCGTTGCGGAGCACAGGCTCCGGACGCGCAGGCTCAGCGGCCGTGGCTCACGGGCCCAGCCGCTCCGCGGCACGTGGGATCCTCCCGGACCGGGGCACGAACCCGTGTCCCCTGCATCAGCAGGCGGATTCTCAACCACTGCGCCACCAGGGAAGCCCTGATGCAGGAAATTAAATATAGCCAGGCCCCTAGGCAACTGGAGCGGGAGGAGGAATCAGAAACCTCTCTCCTTCTTTCACGTGCTGCATGGTTTGTCCCATTTCTGCCTCTCTTCGTGTCTCTTAGTTTTCAGTTTTCAAAAGAGAGAATCCGATTGGCCCATGAGTGGGGCTCTGGATCACGTGTCCAGTCGTGGCATAAGAAGCCATGGCTGTAGAGCAGAGGGGGCTGGTTCTTTCTGGAGCACGTCGGGCTGCCCTTCAAGGGCTGTGGCTGGAGAAGGCAGGCTAACCAGTGTGTCGGCATCGGGTAGGCATTCGACGAGTGTTTGCTAAGCAAACAGAAGAGTGGATGAAGTGTTGCAGCTGCGTGCGGGACGGGGGGCGGGGACACTGAGACCCTGGGCTCAGGTAGAACTGCTCGGAGGTGTTACATAACCTCAGAATGAGGTGATTTGGGCCCAGAGAAGGGACGTTGTGCTGGGGACAGAAAGATGGAGAAAAAAGTGAGGGTACTGAAGAAGGTGCAGGAAGAGGGGACGTATAGGGAAGACGAGGTTTGTCAAAAAAGACAACAAACCATCAAACCCTTCCATTCTTACTTGCTTTGTCCTTCCGTTCTTCCTTCATTTATTGAGATCAGTGTTTACCCTTTTCTTATAACCTAGAAATAGGGAAAAGGGTGTGTGTGTGTGTGTGTGTGTGTGTGCGTGTGTGTGTCCCTTTAAATATATCTCTTGGGCTCTCCTGGATGTGGAGTATTTTGAGTTGTCCCCGCTACAAGTTGGGGTTGGGGAAGGGAATCAATGCTTTAAAGAAAGTCCCTAAATTTGAAATTTATAAGTTTATCCTCCCTTGGTGAACCCCGAGGGTGCTCAGAATTAATAGAATTTTTTCCTTTCTCTTTAAGCTACCATGTTTCTCGAAAACTGGAAGAGATTACAGATGCGACTGGGCTACTTCTGGGATCTGACTGGCATAGAAGAGGAAGAAGTGAGTTCTCTTTGGGTCTTCGCTTTGCTTTGCCCCTGGTAATCGACTGTCTGGAGTGAAGTCACCGCTTACATCTGCTATCGCGGCAGCCAGTCACTTGCCGAGTCTCGCTGTGGCCCCTCTGCTAGCTTGGCTCCGTGGGCCGAGCCCGGGTTGATAGGCACTGAGGCCAAGAGTTGAAATCCTCTCTCTTCTCTTGAGCTGTAAGACTTTGGACTCGATGGGTAGCCAGGTGTCCTCGTGACCCTCTCTGGGAAAATATGGCATGAGAAGCAAGCCTCGTGGTGACCTCGAGGTTTAACTCAACATTCTTCCGCCTCCCGTCTTGTTGGCGCTTGAGAGTGTGACGCCAGAGCACGTGACGCCAGAGCACGTGACGCAGAGCACGGACGTGCCTGGATGCTTCTGTGAGCCTGCCGAGGGTCGGTGGGAGGCATAGGTGCGAGGTCTCGCTTGCCCTGATGCTTATGGAGGAAGAAAGAACCACGAATCCAGTCCCCTGTCAGCCAGGAGAGCATGTGTGAAACAGGAGCGTGAGCTAAGGGAAAGGGTAGGTTCTTCCAGAGTCTAGTTGTACGGACAGACGCTGTTCAAGGATGAAACAAACTGACCGCCCCTTGGGGCTCCTTTGAGAACCAGGACCCCCTCTGATGTCGGTTTGAGTTGACCCAGTGCGGGCCTGGTTTCTCACAGTTACCTTTTCCCAGGCGCTACCGCTGCCTGGACAGCAAACGTCAATGTGGGACAGGGGCTCCCGACGCTGGCGACAGCGTCCGGAAGGACCAGGAGGTGCCCCCGGTTGCCTGAGTACCACGTGCGTAGGCTGGCTGAGAGCATGTGGCCGCCGCGTGGGGAGCAGACCTTTTCTGTATTCTCCCTCGTTCTTTGATATGCCTCTCCTTGGACTCGGGACCTCTGGCTTTGTGACCCTGATGCTTTGGGACCAAGCTAGTGACGTCCCCAGTTCAGTCCTGTTCTCGAGGCTCTGCGGCTCCCTTGTCTGTGACGTGACATCCTCTCCTCCCCTTAAAGCTCCGAGTCGTCGGCTTGCCTTGCAGCAGGTGGGCAGTCCGTGACCGTGGACTGGGTTCCCACATTCACTCCATCCCAGTCCCGTGCGTTAAGCAGATGCCTGGAGGCTCATGGCATCACGGAGTCCGTGGCAAGTGAGAGAATGTACATGTGCATTCTGACTTCAGAGACGATACGCATTGGTTGGGAAGATAAGCAACAGAGAATAACAAAGGCAGTTGCATTTCTTGGGGAAAGATGGCCAAAGTAGCGCTTCCAGTGGAAAGAGCTGTCGACGTTGGACTGTGTGGGTGATTTTGTCCTATTGGTTCGACTCGATTCTGGGGAGAAAGAGAGAGAGGAGAGAGGAGAGAGCTGTGGCTGGGTGTGGGGAGGTGGTGGGCGTGCAGGTCCTCCTCTCCTACAGCAGGGCCTGGGAGGTCTCCAGGGACGAGAAGCAGCAGCAGCCTGGCATCCAAGCCTGTGTGGGGACAGAAACAAGCTGAGTGTGTCTTCTGAGTGGCGCTGAGGAGGCCAGCAGGTCTGCCCGTGAGAGAGGGAGTATAAACTCGCCCGCACAGGGGAGGGCGTCCGTTATGACTCAGCGCCCTGGAAATCTCAGTCCCTGGCAGGAGTGCGACGCTGGGCCATGCAGGTTTCTGCAGCCAGGTCTCCTGTTTCCTGTTTAACCCGACGAGCCGTGGCCGCTTCCTGGGAGGGGCGTGATTTCAGCAACTCCTGTGCAGGCTGAGAGAGAGGCCTGGCCAAGCCTGGGTTCGTTCACCCGTGGAACAAAGCGCTGGTCCTGACGGGCCCTCTGTGTGAGGTTGCCGGGGGCCGGTCGTTTCTGCAGCATCGAGGATGTGCCCCCGTGTGCGAGCCTGGGGCCAGGCGTGGTTGAGAGGAGGGAGGGCAGCTGCGTCTTTCCTTCCATGTGTTTAGATTTTGGACTCAGATATTAAGCACGCTTTAAATTGAGTTAAATCTGAACATGCACGTCAGGCGCCTACTGTGGACCAGGTTTTGGTCTGGGACGTGGAACTCCCTCAGGCATAGTCTCTGAGCATCTCCAAAGGGTCGCATTCAGCTAAGGGGTTGTCTGGTCTCTGAATAATTCGAGTACAACGGTGAGTTTGAGAGAAATTCCTTCCGGTCTAAACAATGTTTTGTTTTGTTTTGTTTTGTTTAGAGCAGGGTTTTGAAGACGGGTTGAGTTTTTTTTTTTTTTTTTTTTTTTGTGGTACGCGGGCCTCTCACTGTTGTGGCCTCTCCCGTTGCGGAGCACAGGCTCCGGACGCGCAGGCTCAGCGGCCACGGCTCACGGGCCCAGCCGCTCCGCGGCATGTGGGATCTTCCCGGACCGGGGCATGAACCCATATCCCCTGCATCGGCAGGCGGATTCTCAACCACTGCGCCACCAGGGAAGCCCCGGGTTGAGTTTTAATGAGCAGCAAAGGGAGGAATGGGCACCACAGGAGGAAACGCCCGACAGGAGCCTTGATCCAGGGGAGCTCGGGGTGGGGCTCAGTCAGTGGGATACCCGGAAGGTCTGGCTGGCTGCAGGGAACAGGGTTTGGGCTGCAGTCACGGGCAGAGCAACAAATGCAGGCTGGTGGCTGGGCCAGGGAGGGTCCCGATGGCTGGTCTGTATCTCCTTAGGTCATGGGAAGGCGTGGAGGGCCGGACTGGAAGGCACTTGTGACTTGCCCCAGGCCTTCAATGAAGTGTTGTGGGCAGATCCAACCTACATTCAAATGGGGAGCAAGAGGATGGCAGACACCACCTGGGCTTCGGGGAGGAGGTTGCAGGGGTCCTTGAAGGTCACGATGAGAACTTTTCTTCTGTTTCAACCAGATGTTGTCTCCCAGTCTCAGGGATCCTGCCGCGGCCACAGCTGTGTCTGTGACCCTCAGACAGCCTCCTTCCCCATGGTCTTCGCCAGGAAGCAGCCCTTTGGGAGTCGGGGGGAGGGTGCCAGCTCGCACAGAGGCCAGAGCCGCCCACCCTCTGTCCCCCCCGCCTGGGGTGCGCGCACCACGTGGGACGCCAAGGAAGGCAGCAGGGGCGGGGCTCAAAGCGGGGGGGGAGGAGAAGGGGGCTGCAGAACCCAGCTCCCGGGGCCTCCCCGTGGGGCCGGCTGGCACGGCCCGAGAGACCCCGTGGAAGCCCGTCGCAGGAGGCCTGCCAGACCTCAGGAGTCTTCGCTCTGAGATGGCATGGCCTTCAGCTCAGTGGCCTCTCCTGCCCGATTACCTGCCGCACTCAGGCCCCACGTGTCCCCGGGACCCCTCAGAGAGGGTGGTCTTGATGCAGACGTCCTCCCGTCCCTCTCTCTCCCGCCCCTGTCCGCCACGTCAGGCTTAGCTGCCCCTGACGGCTTCCTGTCACGTAGGACGCAAAATCCCTTGCCTCCCCCCCCCTCCCCCCCACCGTGCATGGTGATGCGCTCCTCCGTCCGGACCTTCCAGCCTCACGGGCCCGTGTTCTCTCCCGGCTCCTCCCAGGCTTTGCCTTGGCTCTTCCCTCTGCCCGGAAGGCTCCGGTCTCCACCTGCCCTAACCTTTCTGAGCTTTTCCATCCCAACCAGGACGTTCCCTCCTCCGGCTGGCCTTCCCTCAGCCCCCATTCTGAAGCAGCCAGCCCGGCAGCTCCCCAGTTGCTCTCGTCCCCACCTGCTGGTTTCTTATTTCTGGGTCGGTTTGCTAGCTGTCACCTTCCTCCACTTGGAGATGAGCTCCTTGTTCGCAGCCTCAGAGCCTGAAACAGAGCTCCCAAGAGCTCGGAATGCAGTAGACGCTTGATAACTCTTTGCTGGAGACATCTGTTGACTGGATCTCCGGGTTTACCTCTGTAGGTCAGCGAGGGCTGGTCCTGAGCTGGCCTGGGGCCTTCCTTCAGGCCAGCTCCTGAGGGGAGCAGCCAGGTGGAAGTAGCTTTGTGAAATATTTCCCAGAGTCTTGGCGGGAGGGGTTATGTGTTTGTGATGATTCGGCATCAGACCCCATCCAGGGAGGCCGTGTTTAAGGCTGGGTATATTGGAGCAACCCCCACAGGGTCCAGATTCTGCTCTGGCCGGGAGCTCGTTTGTCCGAGTCCCTGCCTTTGAGGAATCCCGTGACCTCACCCTCCCTTCTTGGCTGCGAGCAGCGAGGTCCTTGTCTGACCTGCTTCAGTCGGAAAGCAGAGCAGCCTGACACTCTGCTTTGAGAGCCTCGGACTCCTGTCTGCGTGCCAGGAGCTCTCAGCTTGTTCTAAACAGATGAGGAGGGTCTGAACTGGGGCCCAGAGTGCAGTGAAGTGGGCCCCAGCCACCACCAGAGGGATGTGAGGACGCTCCTCTACGTGATGTCGTGTCTTTGGAAAGTCAGGGGCAGGTCGGCAGCGTCCTACAGTCAGCAGGGAAGGCCCCTCAGCTCCTTTGCCGAGGGTGACAGGATAGACGCAGTGCTCGCTTGAAGGGCTTTGGAGTCCGGAGGATGGTACAGAAAGACACGGCTGTAGTTCTATAGTTAAAACCTTCCATAGGAATAATGTAGAAGAAAAGCAACCAAATTTCAGAGGCCATGGAGGAAAACGTCACAGCACATTTCTCAAAGTATTTCTGCAGGAGGTTCATTGTTGGAGGCGAAAGAAGTTTTGTGGGACATGGTGGGTTGAAGAAGATTCAGCAGGTGCCTTTACAGGAGAACTTCTCAGAGCTTTTATTAGGCTCCTTGTGACTCTCAGGTGACACATTGTGTGGTATTTTCCAGTCTGTTAGACCCCGGAATCCTTTTCTAGCTAAAAGCCTCCTGGCACACACGTTAGGAAATGCTGCGCCGGAGGCTGGGTGAAGGGGAGAGACAAAGTGAAGTGAACTTCGCAAGCGTTTAGAGACTCCTGTGTGCTCCCCACGGGGCCCATTGCTGCGAGAAACAAAAGAATGGAGACCGGGCAGCGGATTCTCATCTCAGGATAAAAAGATTCCCACACGCACAACCGCGGGGAAATCATAAAAGAAGATGACGTAATCAAGAACTCCGTGGCGTGTAAGCTGTCAAACTCCAGACTATGTGAGAGGGGGAGACTCCGCCAGCTGTGTTTCAGCAGGCGGGGAAGCTCCCACCTCCGAGGGTGGGGCTGCAGCGTGGTGCCCGGGTGATGCTGCAGAGCCTGCAGAACTCTGGAATGGCTCCTCCTCTGTTGTGCTGGTTACTCTTAATTAGTCACGTGCATAGTTTCTCCTCTCCGGCATCATGGCACGTCTCGGGAAAGCCAGAGACAGGTCAGGAGCCCGGCTTGTTGGCTCTCAGAGTCTCTGAGGCGTGAGCAGGGATGAGGGAGCGCGTGTTCTCTGTGTCCGCTGGGAGCCAGCTCCGGAGTCCCTGCCCGGGAGCTCTCGGTAAATGATGCAGGAATGTGGACTCCTCACACTGCTAGATATCAGTCCTTGGAAGCGGCAGGGAAGACGCACCAGCGCGGCCGCGCGCACACTGTCAAGTTCTCTTTGAAGTAAGTCAGGCGTCTTCCCGCCCCAGCGTCTGCCCTGGTGGAACCGCGGTCCTTCTGATCCGCCAGGCACCCGTTCCCATGCCTGGTGACTCACTGTCCGGCTTTATACTGCTGAGTGTCCCGTTGCCGTCTCTTGAGCACCCGTGTGCCTGCCAGTGATTTACTCACCAAGGCTGAATGGGAAACAGATCCCGGCAAGGGAGTTGTAAGATTCCCCGTGGGCGCCGTCAGCTTTGATGTGCCGTTTTGAGCTTGCAGAAGAAGGGTGCGGGGAAGACGTTCGGTCCTCACCCTGACCCCCAGCTGCGGGGCACATCTGCTCCTGCAGCTGGGGTCTGGCTCGTTGCAACGTAAAGTCGAGGCCCGAGGGCAGATAGTGGGATGGCCGGAGGTAGCCCCGGTCCTCTGGTCAGACGGCCGTGTGCTGCCCGGGGCTCCTCTTTGGATCAGCTCCTAGGGAACGCTTCCTCTCTCCTTTCCCAACACTGGCGCCTCCCACCCCGGGACGTGCTCAGGCTTGGTCTTCGGTGTGGTGGCAGGCGTTGTGTGTCCCCCTCTCCCGCCACAGTGTGGCCCTGGTCTCGACGCCTCGCGGTTGTGTGTGGCGTGTTGTGGCAGCCCTTGTCCCATGGCATCTGACCCCATGACCTGACTCACTGTCCTTGTGGTGTCTGGTGGCACCACGCGGGCCAAAGCGGCCCCCCGCCCGTCTGCTAACCGCTCTGTGGCTCTGGGTTTTAGGAGCACACGCGGCCTGAGTACGAAACCAAAGTTCGGGAGAAAATGCTGAGGAAGAGCCACGAGTCTGCGACCCAGCAGTTGGGAGCCGGTGGGACTGAGGATGCGGTAAGATGCTGGCGCCTGGTGCTTGCCTTCTTTTTTTCTTTTTTTTCCCTTAAGATCCTAGTGTCATTTCACTGGCAATGCCTTCGCGGACGGGGACCGGGCTGTGAGAAGGGCTGGCGGCGGTGGGACAGGACGGAAGGAGAGCACGGCATCTCCCCTTGTCCCGTGGGCAGAGGTTGTGGGGAGCAGGCTCCCGCCATGACTTGATTTATCTCCCCCTCCCGGGTGGTAGTGTCTGGATGAAATGGGAGAGCGGGTCGGGAAAGAAAGAAACCGCTTCAGACCTGGGTCCTCTGGACTCTTATCACCTACACGTCGAATAGCCATAGCAACCGCCGCCAGACCAACCAGTGCAATGACAGCTAAGCTCCATCCAGTCCTTGCTGCGGGCCAGCACTGTCCTCAGCGCACTGTATCATTTTATTCTCAAAATAAATTTATGGGGCTGGTGCGATTTTTCTGTAAGTGAAAGAGAATGAAGAAAGTTATGTCCACGGCTTAAGTGGTTGGCCGGAGGTCACCCGGACAGTGAATGGTGGGTGGATCTGGGATTCCAACCCAGGTGAGTCTCTGACAGTCTGGGCATCTAACCGCTATGCGAGGATAAATCAGGAAACGGCCCTCAGGGCTGGCAGAGGCAAATCCATGCCTGTATTTGCCTGAGCGGCTCATACACTCTTCCTCACGTTTCATTTTCTCTGGATGGGCCTCCAAAGTACGGAGGTGATTGTGAGTCGTATTTCTGAGTTTTATGGTGGCATTCAGACGTCGAAACAGAGCTTCAGGATCTGTGCTGTGATCTGTAAATACTCGCAGTGCCTGTGAGGTGGGGGGCTCCTCTTTGGCACCGCCGGTCCCCTCCGAGTGCCACCCTTTTTTGAAACCAAGAGTGTGTGTGTGTGTGTTGATGTCTTTCCTAATCTGGTTCCTGAAAAAATTCAACGAGATCGACAATCTGTTGTTTTTACACGTGTCTTTTCTCCATCTTGGATTCGCATTAAAATTTCATTTAATTTTACATTCTTTAAGTTGGAACCATTCATGTTAACATGCAAATTTATTCAAGCACCAATACGGAGAATGTGGTGTTTTTAAGCCCAGAATACTAGCTGTCTTTCTTTCTTTCTTTCTTTCTTTTTTTTTTTTCCTTTAAGAAAGCAGGACTTAGAAGAGAAAGGGGGTGACTGTCTAAGTTATTATTTCCCTAGAAAAAAGTAAGTCCAAGACGGCCAATTATTTGGGGAAAGAAATGAATTCATTCTTAGGAAGGAGCAGTCACCACCATCACCCTCATCAGAAAGCAAACATTTTGCGTCCTGTCGGGTTTGGCAGTCCCGTGCAACCTTCTTCCTCCACCCCGGGGCAATGTACAATGGATAATTTTATGGAAATCACATGTAACTTTTAATGACCACCGCCTCATTTGATTTTAATTCCGTAGACGGGAATGCCGAGGAGCTGGAATTGCGTACACTGAGGCTGTGGTTCTGATGTAAACACTGCTTGGGTATATTATATGCACGACAGGTCAGATAACTTCCAGGAACCATGAATAATTGCAAAACATCTGAATGCGTTATGAATGATACATATGTTTATGTGTTAGCATTCATCATCTATTTTCATTACACCGTTGAGAATGTAAAGCTCAAAGCATCTAATGCCTTATAGGCACTGGGGGGCAAATGACCTTCCCCAATGAGCAGGGTAAGATAAAAATGGCCTGGAATTTGATTGTCAGCATCCTTCTTGAGTTCCCTCCATTCTGTTAATATTGGAAATGCTTCTGTTCTTGCTGTAAATCGAGCCAAGGGTGGGAGATGAGGGAGGAGCACATGCTGCTGTCTGATGGGAGGGATGCTTCTCTTGCCTTCTGCAAGAGTTGAGGTCAACGCCCATGGCAAAACAGGGCTCTCGGGTGGGGTATTTAGCAAAGGCACAGTCTTCTGCGAAACAGACGAGGACCAAGAATCAAAGTCTAGATGATAGTCTTGGATGTGCTTCTTTCATCCCAGAGGCTCACTTCGCTTCTGCCTTCTTTGTAACCCTGAGGCTTCATGTCCCGTCTCTGTCTGTATTCCTTCCTCTTGAATGATGAAAGCTACCATTTGTCGAGGCCCGGATGGTAGAGAAAATCACCAAAGACCACATAGCTAGCTGTGGGAGAGCTAGCCGTCATAGCCGCTCTACCTCATCCCCAAGGCCCATTGCTTCTCAAAACAAGTTTTTTTTAAAGATCTCAAGTTCATTTTATAAAACCTCTTTACAAGTGATTTAATTCTCAGACCATAACATTCACCCATTTAAATGATACAGTTCGACGGTTTTGAGTATATTCACAGTTTTGTGCTGTCATTCCCACAATCTAAGTTTAAAATATTTTTATCACCTTAAAAAGAAACTCTGTACCCTGGGAAGCAAGTAACCTATTAATACTTCCTGTTTCAATAGGTTTGCCTCTTCTGGACTTCCGTGTAAATGAAATCATCTGCAAAATGCGGTATTTCTCCTCTTTCACTGAGCAAAGTGTTATGTTGTAGCCATATCTGTTCTTCATTCTTTTTTATCGCCCAATAATATTCCATGTTTGGGGTGTACCCAGTTTTATTTGTACATTCATCAGTTGATGGACAGTTGGATGGCTTTCACTCTTTGGCTGTTATGAACAACGCTGCTATGAACATTTGTGTACCAGGTTTTGGGGGCATGTATGTTTTCACATCTTGTGGATATTTACATAAGAGTAGAATTACTGGGTCATATGGAAACGCATATGTTTAACATTTTGAAGGACTGCTTTAATATTTTTCAAAGTGGCTTCACCATTTTGCCGGCCAACCAGCAATGCATGAGGGCTCTTAATTTCTCCACATCCTCACCAACACTTATTATCTGGTTTTTTTGTGTGTGTGTGGTACGCGGGCCTCTCACTGTTGCGGCCTCTCCCGTTGCGGAGCGCAGGCTCCGGACACGCAGGCTCAGCGGCCACGGCTCATGAGCCCAGCCGCTCCGCGGCACGTGGGATCCTCCCGGACCGGGGCACGAACCCGCGTCCCTTGCATCGGCAGGCGGACTCTCCACCGCTGCGCCATCAGGGAAACCCCTGTCTTTTTAATTTTATCCATTCTAGTTGTGTGAAGTGGTATTTCACTGTGGTTTGAATTAGCATTTCCCTCATGACTAGTGATGTTGAACATCCTTTCACGTGCTTATTGGCAGTTTTTATGGCTTCTTTGGAAAACTGTCTATTCAAATCCTTTGCTCATTTTTAAAGGTGGGTTAATTGTCTTTTCATTATTGTATGAAGAGTTACTTACATAATCTGAACATCAGTCTCTTACCAGATAATATGATTTACAAATATGTTCTCCCATTCTGTGGATTTTTAAAATTTAATTGATGATACAGTTTGCTGCACAAAAGTTCTTTGATGTAGTTCAATTTATCTGTTTTTCCTGTTGTCATTTGTGCTTTTGTGTCATATCTAAGAAACCACTGCCTAATCCAGTGTCATAGAGATATACTGCCAGGTTTTCTTCTAAGAATTTTACCATGTTACCTCTTACATTTAGGTCTGTGATCCATTTTGAGTTAATTTTTGTGTATGATATAAGTAAGGGGTCCAAATTCATCTTTTGCATGAATGTTTAGTTTTTCCAGCCCCCCCTTGTTGAAAAGATTATTTTCTCCATTGAATTATCTTGTCAGCCTCGTCAAAAATCAATTCACCATAAGTGTAAGAGTTCGTTTTGGGGCACTCAATTCTATTCCATTAATTTATATGTCTGGCCAATACCACATTGTCTTGATTAATTACTGCACCTGTGTAGCAAGTTTTGAAATTGGAATGTGAGTGAATTTGTGCTTCTTTTCCAAAATTGTTTTGACAATTCTCGGTGTCTCGCATTTCCATATGAATTTTATGACCAGCTTGTCAATTTCTGCAAAACAAGCAAGATGGAATTGTTGATAGGGATTGAGCTGAATCTGTAGATTAATTCAGGCAGTAGTACCGTCGTAACAATGGTAAGTCTTCTAATCTATGAACATGTTATATCTTTCCATTTCTTTAGATCTTCTTTAATTTCTTTCAAAAATGTTTTCTAGTTTCAGAGTACAGGTCTTGCACATCTTTTGTTAAATTTGTTCATAATTGTTTTATTCTTTTCCGTGTGATTGCAAATATAATTGTTTTCTTAATTCCACTTTTGGATTGTTCATTTGCTAGTATATAGAAATATAGTTGATTTTTGTGTATTGCTTTTATATCCCACAACTTTGCTGAACTCATTTACTAATTTTGGTAGTCTTTAGTGGATCCTTTAGGGTTTTTTCTATTTATAAGATCACGTCATCTTGAAGAGAGATAGTTTCACTTCTTCGTTTCCCAGTCTGGTTGCATTTCTCTCTCTCTCTCTCTCTCTCTCTCTCTCTCTCTCTCCATCCTCCGCCCCTTCCCCCTTTTCTTCCTAATTGCCCTGTCTAGAATCTCTTGTACAATGTTGAATAGAAGTGATGAGAATTGACCTCCTTGTCTTGTTCTTGATCTTAGCCTTTCACCATTAATTATGATGTTAGCTAGCTGTGACCTATTGCTCTTTAGCTCTCTCTGTAAGGCTCCCCTAAGGAGGATTCACGTCATATCACCAGGTGGCCAAGCCCATCTCAGGTCTCTCCCGTTTCAGCTGTCACGTGGGGAGATTGGATTGTAGCCTCTGCAGTTCTGAGAGTTGGTACTTCGCTGATGTGAAAGAATCATGTTGGTCATTAGTCCATAACTTTGGGGGACAGGCAGTCTCTTATTTATTTTAGGTGGTGGTAATTTGGCCATTTTAATATCTACTGTTACGATTTTCAAGGGTGTGGGCACAGCGAGGATATAGTAAAATAGTGAGGTTAGAAGTAATATTTATGGAGCGCTCCCTCTGTGTGCGTCTTTACAGGTTGTACTTCATTTAAGTCTCCAAACCATTATTATTTCCAATTTTATATGTGAGAAAACTGAGGCTTATTTATCTGGAAAGAAGGAACTTGCTCAGTGCTTGTATATGGCCAGATGGTCTGACTCAAGAACAATGCTCTTGGTCTGTATATGCTCCTCTGCCTTGAGAGTGTTTGCCCCTCAGCAGATCCTCAGACACCTGTGAAGAATCGTGGTTGGTTCTCTTCCTTATTCTAAAGGCAGGAAGGAACGTGGTGTTTGTTGGAAAGAAGGGTAGGAGACAACTGGCGACCCGACATTTGCTTTAGTGGTTTTGTGTCAAGTTTGGTGGGCTGACGCTGTATTTCCCCCGAGGACACGAGTGAGTAGAATTATTAGCTCGGTTTCCAGCAAAAGGTTCAACAGACAGTAGGGAGCGATGGGGACTGTAAAAACACAGAGGTGTGTTGTGTTCCCGAGGGAGAATATGGAGCTGGAGCTTCTAATACGAGAATAGGCTTGTGTTACTTATTTATTTTTTCTCTCCTGGATTAGTTGCAGTCTTTTCTGGAATAGTCGTCTATCCTGGACAGATTTGCAGTTTGCCTCAAGTTTCCCTCCAGGGCACGATTCTTCTCTGTTCATACAAGATGATAAAGCTCTAAGTTGGGAACAGCGGGCAAGGTGCTGCGGCTGCGGGATTGGGGGGCGGTCCTGAGCGCTGCCTCTCACCCCTCTGACCCTTCTCAGCCCGGCCATAACTCCCTGCCTTTAATACAGTTCGTGCCAGTGAGGAGGTCATCAGAAAACAGAGCTCCTGCCCCATAGTTCAAAAGAGGTAAAATAATCTGAGGAACTAATTCTAAAGCTGTTAGGATTGGGGAGCTCAAGGCAGACAGGCTGGTGAGGCGAAGCAAAGGTTAGCATCAGGAGGGGGCTGCTCCCATTCTTAGGACTGGAAGGACCAGGAGCGAGGTGGTTTCACCAGAACCCGCTGGGTGCCGGTGCCCTGCGGGAGGTGCAGCTCTTTCTGGAGATGCCCTCTGCAGCAGGTAGAGGGGGTGGAGGAGAAACACCCTGAATTTCCCCCTCCTGCCTTTGAGTCGAACGCCAGTGGCCCCCGTTGGTCAAATCTAACCGCAAAGTCAGTTGATAAATCATTCTGGGCAGTATGGTTTTTAGGGTTCAGCACCTGGCAGAGGAAAGGAGCAGCGGAGCATAGCTCCAAGGGGCAACGGCAAAGGACAGTCATAAGTCGGCGTCACTTTGGGACCTACTAGCCACTGATCGATCACTTATGCCGGGTCCTCCCGCCGGGGAGTTGAGAGGCTGCTGGAGGATAAAAATGCGGCAGAAAGTGCAAGAATGCCGCCCACTGACTCGAGGAACGAATACGTCAGTGCTCAGGGACTCTGACCGTTCCCAGGCGGTTGAGAAAGTTCACGTGAGTGGGGTGGGTGTCCTCTGGTGTGAGCACGTGGGAGGGTGCCTGTGTGTGTGCGCGTGTGTGTGCGTGTGTGCGTGTGTGTGTGTGTGTGATGGTGCCATCGGAGTGACACGGGTGGGGTCAGATACCTGAAGGCTTCAGTGAGGAGGGAAACCGTAGTTTTGTGTCAAGGAGCAGGGAGCATGTGACAAGCTGGGGAGATGGCACCGGTGGGTCCTGAGAGAGTCTTCTGCAAGACCTGTCACTAAAGGGACTTTCAAACAAAATCCCACTGAGCGAGTCCCCGGAGCTTACCTCCCGGGACCTGCCGTTTATCCAGGATGGGCCTGGAGCTGCCTGCAGTGCTGCATTTGATGAACGCTTTATGGGGAACAGTTGCCAAGAGGAGGAGCCCCGTGGATGGGCGGGTGGTGGCTTCCCGCTCAGCGCTCCACCCCGGGGACAATTATTTCAAACCAAAACTCATCTAAAGCTGAAGTAGTGAAACATTCGCGACGCATGCCCAGTGGGCGTGCGGAATCCATTACGCATCGTTGAGGACCTTTGCTGGGAGGCTGGACAACGGCAGGAGGAGGCTGGGGGCCGCCAGAGCCGGGGAGCAGGGCTCAGGGCTCCCGCCTGGGGGGCCGAGGGGCGTTTTTCAGACTGTCCTGTGGAACGGAGCTCCCTCCGGCCCTCTTTTGGAGGCACTAGAAACCTAATGACCATTGGAGGGTCAAAAATAAATAAACAAGATTCTCCATAGTTCTCTCAGACTCTTCTTAGGGATGAGGAAGGTTACTCGTTGGCAAAGGGAAACCGGGGGAGGGAACGGGCAGGGACTCGGTTGGTTGGAGCGTCACGTAGCAAGGAGCTGGGCTAAAGCTGGGCCCTGGGCCCGTTTCCGGAAACGGTGATTTGCATCAGTGCCCACGGCCTCTCCTCCAGTTTATCCTCGGCCGTTCCGTGGGCTCCCAGCGTGAAGGCTGAGCTCTGAACCTTGGGGCCCGTCTGGGTCTCCACCCTCACCCCCAGTCCTCGGGAGCCGACGGAATAAGCGGTGGGAAGGAGGCCACAGGGCAGCCAGAGGAGCTGGGCCCGTGGCCCTCAGACCAGCCCCTGGATGGGCAAAGCGCTGGCCGCGGCCCGGTCAGCTCCGAACCCTGCCATTTGGGCTGCTTGCCCCCAGCTTCTCGTGTTCGGTAAGAGGGGCGGTGAAACAGGTCGCTCTGTACCGTGCAGCCCCCCGGCTGGAGCACAGCTTACAGAGTAGAACTGCCGCTGAAGGCCTCCCCCAGCAATCTTAGGTACTTTCTTTTAAGTGAATTTAATTTAATTTTATTGATTGATTATTACTTTTTTTTTTTTTTTTTTTTTTTTTTTTCCCCTCCCGTAGTGGAGCACAGGCTCCGGACGCGCAGGCCCAGCGGCCACGGCTCACGGGCCCAGCCGCTCCGCAGCACGTGGGATCCTCCCGGACCGGGGCACAAACCCGCGTCCCCCGCATCGGCAGGCGGGCTCTCAACCACTGCGCCACCAGGGAAGCCCCTGATTATTACTTTTTACTCATTGTTTCCAGTTCTGGCTCCTCCGTTTCTGTCCGTCTGTCTCTCGGGCTCTCATTCTGCCATGTCTCAGGGAGTGGCCCCCCCCTTTGCGCCCATGGTTCCCCCCCACCCCTCCCCGGGGCATCCTCACCCAGGGAAATGGGTCAGTGAACCAAGGAGCAGAGAAGTGGACGTGGCCGGGGGCCGGGGAGTCACCCGTTTGACTGCAGAATGGGGGCATCGTCTTAGGAGGAGCTGAGGACTTGAATTGGGAGTTTCAGGGGTCGGCCTCCCTCTCCCTCACTGGGGGGTCCGGCCCCAGGCAGGCGGGGACTTGTGGACCTCGCCGGTTGCCAACCTCCGGGAAACAGCTCCAGACCGGCCGAGGGACAGAGGCGTCTCTGCCACAGCAGCAAACGTGATGGGAGCGGAGCAGGCAGAGTCCCCGGAAAGCCCCCGGGGACGCTGGCTGCCACCCCGGGAATCAGGGTGGAGGGAAGTGAGGAAGGATGGAAGTTTCCTGAGAAGGAGCCTCTCTGCACAGAATTTAGCGCTGGCGAAAGTGGGGTTGAAGGCTACGTTGGTGTGTGGCTACGTTAACATGGCAGGGGTTTTACTTATCACCATATAAATTTTACATGAGAACATTCTTCTCACGAGAAATCCCACATTACAGATAAAACACACGTCTGCCTGGACTGCATCTCTCCCAGTGTTAACTGTCCCCCTAGAGAGAGCTACAGTTAGCAGCTTGGCTTGTATCTTTCCAGACCTTTCCTTATGCTCTTTTATTCTTGTATGAACCTGTGTTTGCTTTGGTTATGGGTTTCTTTACACACACACACACACACACACACACACATTCAGGAGAGAGCCACGAACAAATGGTCTCATTGTGTCAAGGAGGTTTCTTAAGTCAGGAAGACTGTTTCCCAAACTTTGCCCCCCCCCCCCAGGGCACTCCAGGGTGCCACAGGGAACTCTCCAAAGTCGTGGCATTTTTCAACACCTTTGAGGGCAGTCCAGCAGTACCTGGCATCTGTCAGACACGGCAGGAGCCACTACCCCAGGAGGGTCAGCGTTAAAACGCAAGACATGCCCACCAGCATCACCGCGTCTTAGGGAAGCCGAGTCTCCTGTAGCAGCAGCACAGCTTCTGCTCAAGGTTATTGTGAAACAGAGGATGCAAATGTGAGGTCCAAAGGGAATCCCAGGAGGGAGGAGCCGGACAGTGTCCTGCAATTGGACACATCCTTTTAGTGAGCAATTAGGGTGAAGAGTGAAATAAAAGATCAGTTTTTCTTTCAATTTCTGTCTATTTTTTCCTAAATGGCTACTAGGCTATCTGGACATAAATACTTATTAAGTTATTTGGACTCAACTCCTCCCTAAATGGAACCTTTAAGTCTTTTTTTTTTTTTTTTTTTTTTTTTGCAGCCGAGGGTCATTGTGTAAACATGACCGAGCTGTTAAGGGTACAGGGAACTGAGAAAGTTTGGGGACTCCTGCTGGGTACAGGCTTTCTGTCCATAGAGGCCTAAGAGCGAAGGAGACGGCCAAGGGCAGAGAAGTTTAAAAAGTTACATAGAGAGTTTCAAAGACGCAGAAATTTACTTGGGGGCCACACTCTGTGGCAGAGTGTGTGCCGAGGAAGTGCCGGGTGGGCTAATAGCTCCTTGCACACTGGCTCCTGGGCTCCTCACCCACTCCTCTCGTGGGCCTCCGAGGGATCTGCCCCAGCATCTTCTCCCTCTATCTCTGACTATTTCTCTCTCTTTCTCTCTGCATGTGTGTGTGTGTGTGTGTGTGTGTGTGTGTGTGTGTGTTAGGAGGGGACTGACAGTTCCGATTATGGACATCCTTTAAAATCCATGAGATTTAAAAATAAACCCGACAACTCCTTATCCAGAAGACTTTGCTTGACTTAACAATCTCCGGGTGGCTCCGGCTTCACAGAGAGGGATGCCAGAGGAGCGTAGAACGTGCCCATAAACATCTCCCTTTGTGGAGCCTGTGAATTATCCATTCCAAGGAGAGACTTTGCAGGTGGCCCAGGCTGTCAGATGGCGGGGGCCCGGGGGCTCTGGCCCTCTTCAGCTGACAGCCCATTCTCAGCAGCAGAAGCCCTGGCTAAAATAAGACTTTCTCCTATGCTCAGTGTGTGCTTTTCTACCGGCCTGCGTCTATGTTAAGACGTTACAAATAAGGAGAGTCCCAAGGCCTGGGTTACGGTGGAGAAGCTGGAGGGAGACAGGCAGCCTGGGAAATGAGAGCGCAGGGGGACGGGGCGGGGCTCCGAGCGAAGGCTGGGCAAAGTCACCATGGTATTTCAGACCAGACCCTCGTGGAAAACACAAGGCCCAAATATGTGCAAGGGTGGGGAGTCCTGGAAGAGCCAAGTGGCTTGCAGAGGCCAGCACATACCACCGGGCTGTGTGATGTTTGCCACGATTGACTCGCAGTTTGGACTTCTCTTTTCTCGTCTAAATGATTTTTCCATATACGGCCTGAAGCGTGTAAATTAAATCTGTCTTTTGCTGCCCGGCCAAGGTCATTGTTTCACGTCCCTAGAATTCACTGAAGCACGCATGAGCCTGTCAGGGTCCTTTGCTCTCTTGCCCTTCATGTGCCAGAAAAATCAAAGTGTTGGTTTAAAAAATTCCTCCAGGGTCAGAGGTGTTCTGACTCCGTGTGAGTCTTTGACATGATGTCCAGAAAGGAGCTTTCAAAGAAAACAGGTGGGATGGCTCTTTTGTGGATGGAGAGGCTTCCAGACTGTGCCCTTTCAGCACTGAGCTCCTGAGCTAGTGAGGTCGCAGGGGCCTCCGTCTCCGTACGCCACTGAGGCCTGGCAGCCAGGCTCCAGCTGGTGAGCAAGGGTGTCTGCACAGCACCTGTCCCGTCGCCCAGTGGACGCAATGTTCTCATAGACGTTACTTTCTTAACTTTCACGAAGAGTAAGGAACTAGGAAGCAAAGCAAAAAAGGTCCTTACTTTAGGTTGCTTCAGATGCAGGTCCCGAGTCAGTGACTCACGTGCAAAATTTATTCGGGGCGGGGGGGGGGGAACCCCGGGAGTGGAGTGGGACAGTGACGGAGAAGAGAAGGCTGCAAACGAAAGGCACGTGGTCTGTCATGTTACCGCCGTGGGCGGCTGGCTCATCATTTCACGGAGAGATTCTGGGAGCTGACCTAGAACGTGCACTTCACAGCTCTACGGCCTGAGGGGTGAGAAGCTGGGTATATGCTAGTGCCACCAGGCACCACTGAGGGAGGCTCCAGGTGTGTGTGTGTGTGTGTGTGTGTGTGTGTGTGTGTGTGTGTGTGTGACTTCCCCTGCACTTCTGGCCTGCTTTGAACACGCACGTGAGCGGAAAAGCGGCGGCTCAGGCCGCCAAAAAAGTCTTCAGGCGAAGCGATCCAGAGGCCGGCAGTTGGAAGTTGGATCTCTCCCCTCTGTGGTAAGGCTCATGGAACTTTGGGGCTGACACCGGCACTATCAGGGTCCTATGTCCTACAGCGCTGCAGTTAAGATCTAGCCAGAAAATCAGAAGCCCGGGAGTTCCGCAGAGGGCCTTTCCGTACAGGGAAACTTAATTCAAAAGGTGTCAGGATCGCCGACACGCTAAACGGGTGGTGAAGCAACACAGAGGTCAGTAGCAGCTGGGGCTGGGAAGCCAGGGCGGGAGATGGTGTCCCCAGAGCCCAGGGCCAGGGCCACCTGGTGGGAATGGAGCCCTGGTTGAAGCCGTGTGCCAGCAGGTGCCAGGCAGGGAAGGGCCGGCCAGCGGGCACCGGGAGGATGGAGGAGGTGCAGCCACGGCGTGAAGCAGATGGGACAGACGGGGAATGCTCTGGATTCTCCTTTCCAGCCACCTGCCAGGCTCCCTCCAGTACCTCCCATCGGCGGAATCTGGCCGGAAGCCAGTTGGCCAGGGAGTCTGGGAAACGTGTCTTCAGGGAGCGCTGCTCCTGCGTTGTGAATTAGGGGAAAGAAGGGGCAGGTCTGAGAGGAAGCAGGAGCGGACGGGCGCTGCTCACAGCCCTGACAGAATCCCGCGCCTTCCTCTCCTAGTTGCACCCCTCTGTCTGCTCCGTGACTCTGTGGGGTTTGTCACCCCCAAAGCAGAATCTGGGAATGTCTAAGGAGTTTGGAGGGACTCCATTTGGGGAAGGGATCGGTGATCGGTGCGGGGACACACTCTGCACCCTTGTTTGCCCCTGTTCTGAAGTTTCCTAGGGCTGTTCCTATGCCTTTTCTTCTCCTGTTCCGCCACAGAAGGACCTTCAATCCCTTGCCTGCATCCTGGGGGTCATTGAGGAAGCACCTTGTCTTTTTAGTTATATTGTAATGTATTTGACATGTAACATTGTGTAAACTTCAGGTGTACGGCATGTTAATTTGATACACATATATCGTAACATCATTGCCATTGTAGCAATAATTAGCCCCTCTGTCACGTTACAAAATTATCCTTTGTTTTCAGTGGCCGGAATCATTGAGTTCCAGTCTCGCAGCGAGTTTGGTGGTTACGATGCACTGCTGTTGTGTACACTCACTGTGCTGTGCGTTAGATCTCTGGGGCTTATTAACTGTGCGCTGCAAGTGTGTACCCTTAATCAGCATCTGTCCTATCCCTCCACCCGCATCCCCTGCTAACCACCATTTTACACTTGGTTTTTATGAATTTGGCTCTTTCAGATTTCACATATAAGTGACACCATATAGCACTCACCTAACTTCGTCTGACTTATCTCACTCAGCATAATGTGCTCAAAGGTCCATCTGTGTTGTCACAAATGGCGGGATGTATTTCTTTTTCACGGCTGAATAATATTCCACCACATATATTTATATATGTATTCCATTATATATAGATGCATATAATATACATATTATGTATATTTCACATATCCTTTATCCATTCATCTGTTCAAGGGCACTTATGTTGTTTTCATATCTTGGCTGTTGTGAATAATGCTTCAGTGAACGTGGGGGTGCATATATATCTTTGAGATTCTGTTTTCATTTCCTTCGGGTATATACTCAGAAGTGGAATTGCTGCATCAGATGGTAGATGTATTTTTAATTTCTTGAGCAGCATCTATATTGCTTTTTACAGTGTCTGCACCAATTTACATTCCCACCAGCAGTGCACAAGGCTTCCCTTTTCTCCGCACCTTTGCCAACAATTGTTATTGCTTGTCTTCTAGATGGTGGCCGTTCCAGCAGGTGTGAGGTGGTATCTCATTGTGGTTTTGATTTGCATAGGAAGCACCACATCTTGAATGCACCCTTTTGTCTGTTTAATTCTCCCTTAGGCTTGCCAAGGTTTGGTTTTGGCTCTGTGTCAGTGAGGTAGGTTTGCTTACATTTTGAAGGACATGCTTCAGAACCTGGAGCATGCTGCATTTTTTTTTTTTTTCTCTCCCAAGTTATTGCCATTTGGACATGTTGGCTTTTATCTGTTCAATAAGACAAAATGTCAGCATTACTGGAAAGAGCAATCTGAATAGATGCTGACCTTTTCTCTCCTCCTCTGCCCACCCTGAGAATTTCCCGTGCTTTCAGTGGCTACTTCATTCCCTCTCCCAACCTCCTGGGAAGAGGCATGTCCACGTTATTTCAGATGGGGCAGCCCAAATGAGATTTTCAGGACTAGTTATGCACAAAGTCCACCGCAAAGCTGATGGCAGCCCCCACTTCTTTGGTTTACCTCTCTTGAGTTGGGTTCACTCAGTAGCTTGCACTTAATACATAATACACCCAAGAACGTGGCAATCCCTCTTTCTATTTTTTTAAACATCTAAGGCCAGATCACTAGGTGTATTTAATAGTCATAGGCTGCTACCTGCTATGAGAATGACATCCCGCTATCCCAAGCAGGCCGGGTCTGGAGTTCAAGGTGAAATATACACTGGACTGGGGTCAGTGGAGGTGCCAACCCAGAGGCAAAAAGGAGTAGGTCCTTTAACTGGAGCGGTGAACAGAGGCAGCTCACTTCCTTACATTCGTACACTGTCTTCACATTTGGGGAGCTAGGAGCAGAGCGCCACGGGGAAGGGGGTGACCCATGATTCAGTGGGCCTTCCGTACCAGTTATCGCCGTGAAACAAACTTCTCTGAGGGGAGAAGCCCCAGACCCACTCCCTTGGGGCCTCTTCCTTGTTCCTGCTGTCTGGGCTTCCAGCTGCAACCCCTGAAGTGTGTTCAGAGGAGAGCCTCCGAAATGCACGCCCATATCTTCTGGGCGTGCTCGGGCGTTCCATTTCCTCTGACGAATGAACACCGGCTTGTCCTCTGACTGGCAGGAGATGAGAAAAGGTAGAACAGCATCCCGAGCCTTGAGGGATACCCAGGGCCTCTCGGCAGCCCCCACTGGTCCTCACGGCGGTCACGTCCTTTCCCAGTGCTGGAGGCTGGCTGCAGCACGGCCTGAGCTAAGTGCTGACCTTTGCAAGGGGACGGCTCTGCCCACCACTCATTCCTCGTCCACAGATTGTCCAAAGTCAGTTCCTCGTCTGGGAGCTGCTGTTGCTTTTTTTTTTTTTTTTTTTTTTCCAGAGATACTCATGTTGTCCCGGCAATACCACATCCAGGATTTTCTGCATCAGGATTTTGCTTCTGCCTTGGTCCAGCTAGGGCTGGTGGGCCTGTACTGAGGATCTTCCATGGCATGTTTCGACCATTTACGTCCCTGTGGTGGAGCAACATAGCCCTGGAAGGGTTAATACCCAGCCGGGGCCAAGCAGCCCTGCTCATCAGTGGCCCAGAGTTTGCTCAACTCTGGGACCGTTGGAGCCAGCCCCCTGGTCCCCCAGGAAGGCCAGACGAGGTGGTATATGCCGTTGACATCCGATTCAATTTTATTATAAAGGTGCACAGTCTGCCAGCCAACTTCCGTAACTTTTATTCTGAACTTGGGTATCTGCGCTGAGTCTAGAGAACTTGCAGCAGGACGGTTGCCCTGGAAATGTGCTCAGCCAAAGATTCTCACTCCGCAGGGCAGGGCAGCTCCCATCCAGGAATCTCAGAGACCTGATCTATAAACATGAATGAATGAATTCTCCCAACGCCACGGTGTGGTCTTTGCCAGCTGGATTGTTCTAAGGGAAGTGACCAGCCCAGGGGCCTGTAGTGAGTCATGAAAGATCTCGCTCGGAACCAGAGAGTTTGGGCTTCAGGGCCCTGGGTGGAGTCAGGGACCGCTCTGGACTCTTCCACCCCCACTACTTGGAGCGTCGGGGTGTGGGGTCAGCAATCAGCACAGAAACCCTGGGGGTGCCTGGCTGCCTTCCGGCTCAGCACCCCCCCCCCGTCAGCGCCTTCCTCACCAGCCCCCTCAAACCGCAGCTTGGCCAAATTAAGCCACTTTTGTTCTTTCAGTATAGACAACTGATATGTGCTAAATGTAGGAATTCTGAAAAGGGAAGTACAAAGAAGAAAAACAATTCATCCAGTTTTTCATCTCCCAGAAAACCTATTGTAACCCTCTTTTTATTTTTAAAATATTTATTTATTTATTTATTTTTTGCGGTACGCGGGCCTCTCACTGCCGTGGCCTCTCCCGTTGCGGAGCACAGGCTCCGGACGCGCAGGCGCAGCGGCCACGGCTCACGGGCCCAGCCGCTCCGCGGCACGTGGGATCTTCCCGGACTGGGGCACGAACCCGTGTCCCCTGCACCGGCAGCCGGACTTTCAACCACGGCGCCACCAGGGAAGCCCAGGATAGTGGCTTCTTATTACTTCATGCTGTGATCCTAAACCGGGCACCTTTGAAATTCAAAACATGAAAATTCTTACTCAGAGTTAAAATAAGTAGATCTCATTAAAACAGAAGAAGAGGAAGGAAAGGGAGGCGGAGGAGGAAGGACTATAGGTACCACTCATGGATATCAGCGAGCAGCATGTTATAACCCCATATTCTCGGGACCTCCCTGGTGGTCCAGTGGTTGGGACTCCCAGCTTCCACTGCCCAGGGCCCAGGTTCAATCCCCGGTCAGGGAACTAAGATCCTGCAAAGCCGTGCAGCGTGGCCAAAAAGAAAAAAAATAAAAATGACCCCATGTTATTAACCCCATATTATAAAATAATCTGCATGTTTTTTAGCCTTTATTGCATAAATGGAGTATGGGAGACGGTTCCAGGTCTCTGGAGGCCCAGGTAACAAAACAAAGCTGACCGTAGCACCAAGCTGGTCAGCCTCGGGTTGGCGGATGTTTCGTGGGCCTGGCGCCCCACCTGCCATGGCCTGAGCTCCAGCGGGAGGTCCCGGACCCAGCCTCCCTGACTTCTCCATGCTTGTCTAATCCACGTTTGACCAGCGGGAAGTGGAGCGAGCCCTTACCTGAGGCTCCTTCTTGACCTTCCTTTGGACTCAGAGCCTTGGACCCGTAAGCAGAGACTGGGGACTGGTGTGAGTTTGGCTAAAATGACTCTGTTTTTTAAGCCTTTGCTCATCCAGGGTCACTCTGGTGTGATCCAGCAGAGCAGCAGAGAAGCCGCTGCACGGGAGAGTGAAAGAATGGGCCAGAGCTCTGGTGGGCCCACGAGAAGCGGGGCGCTTTCTCAAAGTCAGCCGGCTCTGGGCCAGATCCTGCTATGGGGTCTTGTTCCTCCTGGCTTTAGCATCTTTCCCGCGGCCTCCTGGCTCTGGCAGAAGCTGGGAGCTGGCAGACGGAAGGAGGGCCTGAGGTGGGTCCCCAGGAAAATGAGATTCGTGTCTCTGGGCCCACCGAGTCCTGATGAGAAGGGTTGCCGGGGGACCCCGGCCCCCAGGCTGTTTTAGCCTATTTCTCGGATGATGCAAGAAGGATTCAGCCCGAGTTGTCCTTGTTTCAGAGCCAGCAGGGGAGTTTGGCAGCTTGAGATCTGGAAGGTGGCCGGGCTGCCAGTGTGAGTCACGCCACAGGGAACGTGGTAACAACAGTCCCGTAAACAAGCCAGGATCCCGGTCCCCGGGGGCCCCCGTGACTCATCCTCCATTACTGCTTCCAGGAGACTCCGTAAACCTTCCCTCCGTGTGCTGTGACCCCCTCGGCCGTTCGGTCCGTGCGTCGTTACCACGCCGGCTGTAATGTTGGCGCGCAGGACCCGGGGGCTGAGCATGCCCTCGCCACCTGCCAGAGTTTCCCCAGGTGGGCGCTGTGCCTTGCCTCTCTGCTTTCTGCAAGCAAGTGTTTAAAGTGCTGTGAGACCCTAAGAGACCTTAAAGACCAAAGTTTATTTAATATCTATATCCTTGGGTGAAAATACAATGAGTAAAACAAGAATAAGTGCATGTGTTTTACTCTTGGTCAGCGACACCAGTTTTGAAGGACTCAGCGGTCTCAGCCAGAAGCCTTGGAGTCACCCTCAGTTGCTCCCTTGCCCTGCCCCCAACGTCCGAGAGCCCCGCATCTGTCAGGGGCCCCGCCCACCGAACGTCTCTTGCGTTTGTCCCTCCTCTTCATCCTCTCATGCCATCTTCCTAGGCTACGTCAGTGACCCCCTAACTGGTCTCCTACCTCTTATCGGGCTCCCTTCCAGCCCATTCTCTGCGTCTGTGTCAGAGGGATCCGTCCAGAAGGCAAATCTGATTATGACACTCCCGTGCTTAAAATCCTCTAGTGCTCTGCAGAGTGTTTGGGATTATTTTCAAGCCTCTTGGCTTTACCCACAAGGCCCTGCATGACCCACCTCTCCAACTTCATATCCCACCTTCCCAGATGACCTTCTATGCCAGGCGTTGCCAAGCCACTCACCCTTCTCTGGGCGCGTCTGGCTGTGTCAGGCCCTGGTGCCTTTGTGCGTGCAGGTCTCTTTGCTTGGAACATGCTTTCCCCCTTTTGATCCGCTCACTCCCTCTTGTCCTAGAAAACTCAGAATTAAAGCCACCTCCACTGGGGGCCACCTCTCAGCCCACAGGCAGACTGAGCTGTTGGCCCTTGTATTCGCATCCTAGGGCTCCGCTGTAACAAATTACCGCAACCTGGGGGTCTTAAAACAACAGGAATTTATCTTCTCACGGTTCAAGAGGCTAGAAGTCCCAGTTAAGGTGTTGGCAGGGCCACACTCCCTCTGAAGCCTCTGGGGGAGAAGCCTTCCTTGCCCTCCTCCAGGTTCTGGTGGCTCCAGGTTCCCTGGCTTGTGGCCGCCTCACCCACTCCCTGCCTCTGTTTTCACACGGCCTTCTTCCCTGTGTGTGTCTCCTCTAAGGACACTGGTCAGAGCTAGGGCTCCACACTGAATCTAGGACGAGCTCATCCCAAGGCCCCCAACTTAGTTTCACCTGCAAAGACCCTTCCTTTTCCAAGTCAAGTCGCATCTGCAGTTTCTGGGGGTCAGGGCTTGGATATATGGTTTGGGGAGACACAGTTCAATCTACTACAGCCCTGTAACACCTGGTACATTACCTTTAAGAAGGGAGTTTCCCAGAGATCTGTATAAGCATTAATTGATATTCCTGTCTCTCAAGATGAAATCTCAAACAGAGATTTCTCTTGCGTTTGACCTTGTGTCTTTGGCTTCTAGGCTGGCTGCATCTCAGCACGACCCTCTCATTAAAGTAAGAAATAGCTACCTACAGGCTGTTGGTAGGTCCCTTTCTTTAACTTGAGCTGATACGGGCAGGTTTATAGGCGGAAACCTGCACAACATCACCTCTGGGAAGCCCATCCAGCTCAAGGAACCTGTTTCCGAAGCTTTGTTTGGGTTAGAGGTACATCTTTAGGCGAATTGAGTTCAAGGAATACCCAGAGGAAGGCCTTGGAATATTACTAATCACAGGGAGAAGCCCAGACTCGCCCACCTACATTCTAATGTATATAGTCTTGAGCATGAGGATTATGTGCACATTTTCTAAGTTCCCAAATGGCTGAAAGGGAGCAGTTCAACATTTCTGAGCATGTCTGGGCTTTGCCTGGACTTAGTAAATTAAAATGCCCTGCCTTTGTGAGATCTACAGCTTTTAAACTCTGGGCCTCAGTTTTGTTTTGTTTTGTTTTCTCTAAACAGAATTGATAAGAGCATAACTTCCAACTTCCTATTTTTTTTTCTATTTGTTTGTGGTTAGAATTGGCCCCTTGAGTCCAAAATTCCACCTGCCAATCAGTCTTAAAATGATTAAAGTGGCCCCCTGCTCTGTGCCGTACACTTCTCCGTAGGCCTGGATAGATAAAGCCATCTTTTGACTTATCTGATATCCTTTGGAAACATGAAACTTCTGTGGTTCAGAAGGTTTTGTCTTTGGTCACATAAGGATGTGAGAAGAATTTGGCAAGAGACTTCTAGCTCCTGTTTCATCCCTGTCTTCTCTCTCTGAGGGCTCCTATCCCAACCCCCATTAATGAGGCTGTTTATGTGAAAGAACCTATAAAGTCAAACTGTTCTTTTGGAAAAGGGAGGAGCAATTGATTCGTAGCGCTGGGTAAACTGTTTACAAAAGGCTTCAGTGCTGTGGGTCACCTCTGCCCTTTGTCACTGACAGAGAAAAATCCTGAGTACCAGGCCGCCCTCTCTTTACAGGAGGGACGACACCATTAGCATCTCTGAGGAGCTCTTGCAGCCGCCAGGACCTGGGCTCTCCCTCCACCGTAATCGCCCGTTACCCACTGGTCCGGAGTCCCGGAATCCAAGTCTCCTTTGTCTCGGGCTTTCAAGGAGGTCTTCCCATCTCTAGGAAAACTAATAATCACACGAACGTCACTTGCAACTTCTGCCCCCTTCTCAACACCTTCCTTCTTTCACTGCCTCAGGCACCAATCTGCTGGCCAGTACTCTTCCTCTACCACGGAATCCTCAACCCCAGATTCACAGCTCAGCACACTCAGCGTAAGACGTGTTCCAGGCCCTGCCCTCTAGCTCCATTCCCACTCATTTTGCAGTTTTTCCCAATTCCCAGCACTGTCCTGGATCCCCTGGACCCTCAGCCCACCCCATCCCTTCTCCTCTGCACTTTCATCCATGACCCATATACCCTCTGGCCCAAGATGTCTCCTGTCCTCACAGAACAGTTGGTCTGGGGCATGAGTTCTGGGTACCGGCCAAAGGCACTGGGGCTGTATCCCCACGTCTCGACTGAGGTCTGGGTGCCCCCAGAATTCCTCACGGTCAGATCGCACTGAGCGGGCAGGGAAGGCGGGCAGTGATGATGGTAATGGGCTCACTCGTTTGCCCTAAAAGTTGGCGCTTTTGCAGAAAATGTAAAGAGAGCCTCAAAGGGGGTGGCCAGGGTGTGTATCAATGCAGAGCCACGTAGGTGAATCAAGTTGGGGCGGGCCCCATGGGCAAGGATGCTGGGAGGTGTTTCAGGCCCCCTCACAGCTTCCCTGGAGGCTTCTGGTTGGTCGCTAAACGCTGGGTTGAATGGGACCTGAGTCTGGTCCAGCTCTTGATCTCTTTCTGGCTGTCAGAGTGAGGAGGTTTCAGTACTTAGAAGGAGCTGACATGTAAAATATCCTGACAAAGAATACACTCAGGAGAAGGAGGACCGCCGACCGGAGGGCACCCTCCTCCCTCTTACAGGCATATGACCCGGAAGTTGCGCGTGTGAATTCCATTCGTCTCCCATGAGCTGGAGCTCAGGCAGGGGCCCCTCCCGATGGGAAGGGAGGCTGGGGAGTGTGGTTTTTATTCTGGACACATCCATGGACGCAGCTAAACCCAGGAGCTCTGACACTGCGAGACAGGAGAAGGGATTTGGGGAACAACCGGCAACCATCGTGGGCCACGATACAGTTAGTTAATACCCAAGTGGAGACTCTTGGAAAAGCCAAACTACAGGGGCTTTGCAAACGCTCTCAAGTGACTTTCTGTGGAATCATTTATTCAGTAACTACTTACTGGGCACCTGCTATGTGCCAGGGACAGTGCTAGGAGCTGAGGGTGCAGAAGTGGGTAAGAGACGTGCTCTCTGCCTTCATGAAGCTTATAGTCTGTGGGGAAGACAAACTTTCAAAAAGGAAACGGGTAAATGGGCAGAAAAAAGGGAGCTGGAGCTGCCCAAGGCAGTTGGGGCCCGGACAGCAGAGACTGTCTTAAATTAAACGCAGACTTCTTCTCAGGGCCGGACTTGAGCAGCTAAAGCATCAGAACTGAAGAGGAAAAACCAACAGCTATGATAGGTTTTGGAGAATTCCTTTAATGTCTATTTAGGAAGCCCCAGAGTGGCCAGAAACAATAGAGCCAGAATTTGTAAGAATCCCTCGTTGTTTATACAGTCTTAGGCATGGATTATGCAGCTGTACTAGTGTGTGAATTGGGGTTCGCAGAAGTGACCTTGACTGACACAGCCCTCCGAGGACCAGCTCTGATAGATGATCACATCTGGCCGAGGGCTCTGCCTGGCCCTCCCCTTGTGTGATCCCGGAGGGTGAAGAGGGAAGCCCGCACTGCGGTTCTTGGCTGGGGAGCCGAGGGTTGGAGTTCTGGCACCCTTGCATCTTCGCGGTTTGTTTACGGTGGGTTGAGTTTACTCTCCTTTCTCTCTGCCCTCCCTTTTATTTTTCTATCCTTTTTTTCCCCCTCCCTTCTTCTCTCTTGCCATGAGCAGAGGACATTAGCCAACGTTTGCTCTCCCCTCTATTAAAGTTACACTTGTTTGTAAGATAACCATCTACATATCACACACCCGGAGTTCACACCCTAGAAGAAAATATCACTTCAGAATCTCCGTTCCCAATAAAGTATGCCATACGTGCCTACTGAGTGGGCCTCGTAAATCACTAACTTTCAAGAAAATAAAGTGTCATGATTTTTTTCAATGAAACTTTGTTGAATTCCAGCTATATAAAAGCAATAATGATGAACAATCTGTTAGTGAAATTACGTTTCTTAACCAAAGGTATGACGTTCCCAGAAATGACAGGCCATTGATATTCCAATCTCAATTACTTTAAGTAGGTAAGTTTTGAAAACATAGCCACCTTCATAAATGTATTTTTCAAATAATGCTTGTTATAATCTAAGGTTTCTTTGCCTGTGGTTCCCTCATATCTGAATCTTGGCAGGCTCAGAAGTGGAAAGGTTTCCTCTAAAAGCACAGAAAACATGGGTTACCATTGAAAATATGTCTAAGAAATATGTATAGGATGGATATCACACACACACACACACACACACACACACACACACACACACACACACACACACTTATTCCTGTACTTATTCTTGCTGGAGAAACTTTAGGGGTTTCCAAGGGCAGGATCGGGTCCAAGCGGTAAAAGTTTCAGGGAAGACAGATTTCAGATTCCTTGGGGAAGAACTTTTTTAACAGTCAAATCTGCCCACCAACAGAATTGGCTGCATCACACAGTTCAGTACAAGGCTGTGTTTTTTCAAGAACTTTGTAAATACCAGAAGCTTCCAACGACAGGATTGTTATAAAAAGAGCATTATTTTATGCCTGCCCATGTAAAAACCGTGCTATTATGGAAAGGAGAGACAGAGCTGCTGTCATGGTGCATGGTGAGAGTGACTTCCTGAGCTGGGTGTGACTGGTCGGTGATGTCGCAGAAGCCACATGGCCGGGGGCGGAGACAGATTGTGACGGATGCTGATGGCAGTCTTGGTAATGCAGGAGTTGCGAAGGGGTCTCAGACATTTATGTATTCCGGCAAGTAGCTAATGCTTTGAAATACTTAATTGCAATTCCGCAAATGTATTACAGGCCATGAATCCCTCTTTTTTTTTTTTTTCCTTTTGGCTCTTTTGGATCTAAGACTGAAAAATTCCAAAAATAGCATGCATCCTTGTCAGGTTCGATCCTGGGCTTTCTGAATAAGTAGTCTCCCATTGTAGTGAGCTCCCCACTTCTGGAAGTGATCAAATAGAAGGCTGTTGCCAGAAACATTAAATGAGGACTGTCTGCTTTGAGGGGTTAGAGGAAACTAATAATTTGCCTTTAAAGTTACAGTGAAGTCTGAAGAAGAAACGAACGAATACCTGTATCATCGTGGCACAGTTTTGCGGCAAAGGACATTTTGTCTTATTTGCTTTAGATCTTTTTTAAACAATGTCATTACAAATACAAGTGAAGCGTATGTACGTATAGTCCTTCTTTTTACGCTCCTGGTCCTTCTCTTCCTAGAGGTTACTAATATTCTGAACTCTGCATTTACCATTTTCATGGATATTTTTGTGCTTAGTAAAAGCATACATGCACCCAAATACTCTATAGTATTTTTTTGCATGTTTGTAAACTTTATCTGAATGGTATCGTACTGTGCATGTTATTTTGTTGCTTGTTATTTTGCTCAGCATTGTTTTTAGATAGATTCACTTCCATATATGTAGCTCTACTGCATTCATTTAAGCTGAATTACCGTATTCCTTTGATTAGCATCCCATCATCACCTATCTATTTTCCTGTTTAAGGTACTGAGGTTGATTCTTCATTTTTTGCTACCAACGATTCAGTTATGAATCCTCCTACACATGCCTTTGGGAGCATTCATACAAGAATTATGTAGGAATGGAATTACTTACTCTTAGAGGACACACACCTTTACAGGATAAAGTCAAATTGTTCTCTAAAATGACTGAACTAATTTATACTCCTACTAATTTATACATCCTTACCAGATCTTGCTGATAGCAGATTTTAATTTTTGCCAGTTGATAATTATGAAATGGTGTTTCATTATAGTTTTAAATTTAAATTTAGTCAAATGTATTTTTTGCGTATATGTGTGCCTCTTTCTGTTTTGTTTAAGAAACCCTTCTCTACCCCTTCAAGGTCATAAAGATATTCTATGTTTTTTCCCTAAAAGTTTTAAGATGTTACTTTTCCACATGAATCTTTGAACTAACTGGAATTTATTTTTGTGGATAGCATGTACAAAATGGGACCAATTTTCATGGTTTTTTACATGATGTTTTTATTTTACATTTTCTGGGTTACTGATGAGAGTGGACATCTTTTCCTTTGTTTATTCATCATGTGAATTATTTGTTCTTTAAGGTTGCTCATTTTCCTATTGAATATTTTGTCTCTTGATTTATAGGAATTCTTTATATATCATGGATACTAGCCTTGTTAGTCGTGTACTTTGCAAATATCTTCTCCCAGCCTGCGGCTTGTTTTCTTTCTTTACCATGATTATGGCAGCCTATGATGAATATTGTCCTTGTTTTGATTGTCTGATAGAGTTTACTTGTAAAACCTGAATCTGGTATGTATTCATGTAGCAGTGGTACAGTGTTTTCTTTTTTAATCGATTTCTTAGATCAAGTTTGCTAACTGTGATTTTCAAATTCTCTGTAATCTGCTGAGTTTTGTCTTCTTGCATTATCGATTACAGAGTGTTATGTTGAACTCTCCCCTGTAGTGAAACGTTTATGAAAATTGACCGTATACCAAGCAGGAAGCAGGCCAGAACATGTTTTACAGAATTTATGTTATAAAAATCATATTTCCTGACCGCAATGCAGTTAATTCAGAAATACATTTTTAAAGATTACCAAAATTACCCCCCACATATTTGAAACTGAAAAACTTTCTTCCAAAAACACTCGTGGGTCAGAAAAGAAATGCGAAATATTTGGAATTTAATGACAGTCAAATACTGAATTTGTCAATTTCTCATGTAGTCCTAACACTTTTTGACTTATTCGTTGCCTCTTTAGTTAGAATGGGGAGATTGGTACATTTATCTAGAATTGGTTCTTTCCTTATTTGCATCACCAGTTCAGGCACGCTTAAAGAAATTGTTTAATATATTTTAAGAAGCGTTAGTGTGCTTTCTGTTCTTGGCGCGGGGGGGGGGTGTGTGTGTTCTCCACAGTGAGTGCACTGCTGCCCAGAATGAAGTGCCCCTTACATTTTCTGTGTAGACAATCACATCTTCTGCAAATAATGACAATTTTGGGGTTTTTTCCCTTTCCAATTCTTGCATTGTATTTGTTTTCTTATCCTACTGTATGGCCAGTGGGTTTATTAGTACAGTGTTGAATAAAAGTTTAAGTAGTGGGTATCCTTATTTTATTCCTGATTTTCAATGGAATGCTTTTAATAGTTTATCTGTAAATAGGATATTCACTGTGGTTTTTTGTTGATACCATTTAGCAGATGAAAAGAAGTTCCCATCTGTTTCCATTTTGCTAGGTTAATTTAAATTATCAAATGCTTTTTCTATATCAATTCAAATAATCCTGTGGCTTTCCTGCTTTAACCTTTGAAATGTACTGAACTTCATTAACAGAGCTCTTAAGTTAAACTATACATGCATTCCTGGTAAAAACTAACTCATTATGTACTTATTTTAGTATATTGCAATATTTGTTTTGCTTGTATTTTATTTAGGATTTTTGCCACCTATTAGAGAGGTTGGACTAGAGTTTTCCTTTCTTGTACTGTGTGTCTGCTTTTGGTGCCAAGGTTGTAAAAGTTGGATGTCATGAGTTTGGAGTGTTCTTTCTTCTTTATTCTCTGCAGTTCATTATAGAAGGGCGGGATTATTTGTTTCTCCAAAGTCTGATAAAACTCACTTCAACAGTGTCTGGGTCAACTGCTGGGGTTTTGTGGGTAGATTTTTAATTTCAGATATTTTTTACTGGTTTTGTCCAATTCAGGTTTTTATTTTCTTCTTGATTCCACATTGTTTAATTATATTTTCCTAGGAAATGTCCATTTTGTATGTATTTTCAAACTTATTGACATGAAATTCTTCATAGAATTTTCTTTTGAAGTTACTGACCTTTGGCATTTGCAATTATATTGCCTTTGTGATTCCAAATATTGTGTGTGTTACCTTTCTTTTAAAAAATCTGATCAGTATGTCAGATGTTTATCTATTTTATTAGTCTTAAAAAAATTTTTGGTTTTATTTACCCTTTCTGTTTTAAATGGAATGTGATTCTACTCTTTGTTTTCTGTTTTATTTTTTCCTGTTCATCTATTATTGATTACTTCTTTCTTTGGGTTAACTGTTGTTCTTTGTTGTTGGATGTTTAACTCACTAATTCCCTGTCTTATTTCTTTGCTAACAAGAGCATGTATCCTTTAACTTTCCATTTATTCATTCTTTCCTTAATTCAATAAATATTTTGTGCCAGGCACTATTCCAGGTGCTGTGGATTCATCAGTGGACAAAACAACCCCAAAGCCCTGCCTTCATATTTTTAAAATTCTATTTTGAATTCTTTATTCTATGAGTTATTTAGGAGTGTGTTTTACATTTCCATTGATGTAGAGGTGGGGAAGTTGGTGTCTTGGCCATTTCTAATTTACTTGCATTTTGTTTAGAGAATGTGGCATGTATGGTATTGATTTGGGGAGGTGCTTTTGAGATTTGCTTTATGACCTGGATTGTGTTTTTAATTTTTTTTTTGGTAAAAGTTCCATGTGTGCTTGAAAAGAATGCTGACCGACGATCTTAAGACTCTTTTCAACTTGGTGATTTGGTGGTTCCACGTCGGGGTCACTGACCCTCCTGATCTGACATGTTGATGGAAGCTATGGTTCAAAGGGCCTAATTCCCGCTGAGGCGGACTCAGCAGTGCGTCGGGAGCTGTGCCTGGTGCGCTCTCTCTGCTCTAAGACAACAGTATAATGAGGGCTGGTCCCTTTTTCTTCCAGGGAGCAGTGGAACAGAGAAACCCGTCAGAGGGTGTCCACAGGAGCAGCCTGGCTGCTGGGTAATGTTCTTCAGGCACTTATGTAGCACTTAAGTGTGTAGCAGCCAGCTAGCGTTCAGGCACTGTCCCCCGTGCTATGCAAATACCAACACACTAAATCTTCCTAGCAGCCCTTGTAGAATTTACTGTCATCCCTATTCCTCGGGCGAGAACAGTGGGCCACAGAGAGAGTAAGTCTTAAGGTCTCGCGGCCAGGGTGGAGTCAGGATTGAATTCCACAGTCTCTGACCCAGGGGCCAGGATGCCGCCTCCCATACAGACCTTATGTTAGACCCTTGTTCAGAATACCTGTCCCCGGCCCCACTGCAGGTGTCCAGTGTCCAAATCCCTCCCGGGGCAGAGCGCTAAAAGCCACACCCTTCACATCTCTCCAGGTTGGCTCCCATCGGTAGCTCTGTTTTAGAGCCACTGTCAGGCCATTTCCTTCACTTTACAGGTGGGGAAACTGAGGCTGGAAGGGGGAAGGGATTTCTCTAGTCCACGGCGTACGAAGGAGTAATCTGCTTGCTGAGACCTGCCCCTCTGTGACCTCTCGGTGAGGGGACGCCGGCGACTTGGCGGTCCTGGCGTCGCCTTGGGAAGCCTGGCCCGCCACCTGCTTGTGGGTCTGACGGCTCATTCTTTCCTGAGAGACTCCATAGACACTGGATCTTGACCTCCTTCCTCCGTCCCTGTGTCATTGTCTCCGTCTCTCTGTCTGGCCGTCCCTCTACCTCTTGAGTAAAGCCTTCCACTAAGGAACTGAAGCAGAGATTCTGGAAGCCTCGGAGGACGGTAGGGCTGTGGGGTACATTCTTTCATTGGGGAGACGGCTTTAGAATCAAAGGGAGCTGGTTCAGGTCCCAGACCTGCCACCCTCTGGCTTTGTCTCTTTGGACTGTGGGACTTATAATCCTCTATTTCTCATTGATAAAGAAGGGAATGAAATACCGACCCTGGACTATATCTCGAGAGCACCAAACGAAAGCATGTTTGGACAGTGCCTGTTTTTTGGCAACATCAGCAGCAGGAACGTGTGGTGATCGAGGCCCTGCTCTCTGCCAGGCACCGAGCTAGGCTCTGGGGATGCAGCCGTGGAAAAAACAGGCAGAATCCCTGCCCTCAAGGGGTTTGCAGTCAAGAAGGGAGAGACAGGCCATACGTGTGTAAGCAGATACGTGTATCACGTGTTGAGGGGCAACGTGCCCCGTGAAGAGGGACAAAGCAGAGTGAGGGGTAGACAGTGAGGACGGAGAGCAGCGGCCTCTCGGGCACAGTGATCACCGAGCAGGAACGTTGCAGGTGGTGCAACAAGGCAGGCGGTGGGGAGGACACAGGGTTCCAGGCAGAGGGGCAGCCAGAGCCAAGGACCCGACGTGGATTCAGGCGTGCTGTGCTTGGGGGACAACAAGGAGGCCGGCGTGGCCGGAGCAGAGAGTCCCCGAGAGAGGACGTGGCCAGAGGTGGAGGCAGGGAGGCAGCTGGGGGCAGATCCTCCAGACCTTTGAGGATGGTGGATTTACTCTGATTGAGATAAGGGTTTCCCTGAGAGTCTGAGTGAGGAGTGACATGGTCAGACTAACGTTTTTGAATGTTCACCCTGGTTGCTTTGTGGAAAGTAGATTTTGGCGGGGGGGGCGCGGTCAAAGGCAGAGCAGGGAAACCGGTGGCTGCTGCGCGGTCCAAGGGGACAAAGCAGTGGCCTGAACTAGGCGAGTAGCCATGGAGACGGTGATAAGTATTCATCTTCTACCTGTATTTCAAAAGCACATCTCTCAGTATTTGCTGATGGTGTGAGCGTGAGGTGTGACAGTGAGCTTAGGAGCAGAACCTCGGTCGCCGTGGGCGAGCCGGGACCCTGACTCTGGCCGTCACACCTGGTGAGGAGCTGGGAGGCCGGGCCGTCCTTTAGAGTGTACCAGACTCCGGGGCCCACCGAGAAGGTAGTGGAACGACGCCAGTTCCCACCTCCCTGTCTTTTTTGCTCAGAATTGACTCCTTCTCTTCCATCTCTGTAACTGTCAACTCCTCAATACCTCCCGTCCTCTCTCCAAACTCAGGCCAAAGATTCTGCTCTCCTCATCCTTCTCCCTCAAACATTGAGCCCCTCCAGCTGCCTTGCCCTGGATGCCAGTAGCACCCCTTTTCTTCCTGCCATTCTTCTTGAGATTCCCACCTTGGCTTCCTTGCAGCCCATGTGCCCTCTAATAACCTTGCCGTTGTGGACTTCCGTGGTGGTCCAGTGCTTAAGACTGAACACTTCCAACGCGTGGGGCGCGGGTTTGATCCCTGGTCGGGGAGCTAAGACCCCACGTGCCGCGCGGCACGGCCAAAAAAAGAAATAAAAAAATAACCTTGCTGTTCGCTTTCCTCCCCAAATCTCCCGAAACTAGTCACGTGACCTTCCTCGTCGAGACACCTGTGGCCTTCGCTGCCCCCTTCCTCTTTCCTCCCTGCGTCTCCATTTCACATCACGGTGTGGAGCCTCGGTCCCTGGAAACCTTCATTTTTGTCTGTGTCGGACAGCAGGACGAGGAGGCTCGTGGCTCGTCCTCTGAAATACGTCAGGCAGGAGATGTGGGGTCTCCCCGGCACTTGAAAAGCGTGACGAGAGAAGGGCGCTGCCAGTTTCGTGACAGGCGAAGGAACCAGAAGGGCTGAATAGAAGAACGCCAGCCGCGGGTGAACCCGGTGCCACCCAGGCCCTAGGATGCTTTGACCTGGCCGCAGAGTAATAGGCTAATCTGGATAATTTGGGGCGCCTCTGTCCCCAGGTTTGGGTAAAGCAGCTGAGATTTTCACCTCTTGGGTCTCAACCTGTTATATCCAGTTTCCCAAGGACTTGAGTAGGTGCAGATGGGATTAGTCAAGACTTTACACGCACCCCCCCCCCCCCACAACCGGGAGGACGGGAGTGAAGCTTTTGTCTGGAGTTGGGGCTTCAGGGATTTCCTGGAAGCAGATCCTTGCTGATGGTGGTAGCCAGGGCTTTGGGCTCACTAAGGGAGCGCCCAGTTAAGCAGAGAGAGGTGGCTGGTCTCGTCGTGAGGGACCGTCCTTGCCAGGCCCCTTCGAACACTCGGCTGGCTTTTGCCTCCTGGGCTCCCTTTCAGGCCAGGCTGCCTTCCCTTCGCTGACTCCCGAGCACTGCATGTTCTAGCGCCTTCCCTGCTCCCCGAGGGGACTGATGGCTCAGCCCATTGCACGGGCCCCAGTTCCGGGCTCGAATTTTGACACCTTCTCTACCGCTGCTGTTGTTCCTCCGTGTTCTTCTTCATTTCTCTTCGCCTACAAGGTCCTAATCACTGACGTAGGGACACGGAAGAAGCGAGCTTGGTGTGATGATGAGTGCTGTCTTGCAGTGGTCTTGTCAGGTTTTCCTGGACATCCACGACCATAGCACAACAGTCCTCATGGTACGTGCATTTTCTTAAAGCTGTTGACTCAGTGGAATTGAGGCAAAGGCAGGAAAGGGAGCAGTTGTGGGACGTCAGGCCGGACCTCCTAGGATCCTTCTCAGCAGGCCGGTATCTGCTGTGTAGCTTTGGGAAAGTTCCTCTCCTCCTCTGTGCTTTTGCTCCCCTACATGTTTTTTTTTTTTTTTTTTTTTTGTGGTACGCGGGCCTCTCACCGTTGTGGCCTCTCCCGTTGCGGGGCACAGGCTCCGGACGCGCAGGCTCAGCGGCCATGGCTCACGGGCCCAGCCGCTCCGTGGCATGTGGGATCTTCCCGGACCGGGGCACGAACCCGTGTCCCCTGCATCGGCAGGCGGATTCTCAACCACTGCGCCACCAGGGAAGCCCCCCCCCACATGTTTTAACAGAGGTAATCGTGCTGGTCCCCTCCCTGCCTCAGCGGGAATGAGAGGACGAATGAGATCGTGTCTGAAGCGCGTGGACTTCCTTGGAGAAAGGCGCTGCAGAAATTCACAGGTGTCGGGGGTGTGGGCAGTACCCCGAGTTCTTGGGGAGCACGGCCTTGTGCAGGGGACACCCTGATGCTGCTCTCACTTGGCGACGAGCCACAGCGTCCGTAACCTGCGAGGGGGACCGGTGTCCCCAGCCTCCGTGCAGGACCCCGCCGGCCCCGCCCAGCCCAGGCCGATGGATGCCAGCTGCATCCGGGGCGTTCCTTCAGCGAGGAAACCGCACGTGCTTCGTCGGAAGCTTATCCGCACTTTGCAGGGGGCGGTCTTCCCAGTGTAGAGCTACACGAACTCTCATTTCCTTTTGTTCCACGTTCGATGTGGCGAGAAGAGCCGAAGGTCACTCCTTCGTATTTATTGAGCATCTGTTCTCCGCCAGGCACAGGATCGGTGGTGAGCAGGACAGACCCTCTGAGCTGAGGGCCCGGTGCAAAAGGCATATAATTAGCGTGTAACATGAATTGTGCATACTTCTCACAGGTGGAGATGGTACCTCGTCCAGTCGTTTATAACTCAGGTGGTTACAACAATGTTTCCAAACCCTTCTCCGTCTAAGACAGGCCAAGTGCTGAGCTCAGTTGGTTACAATGTTTTTTGACTCTTTTTAGGTGGCCTCCCTCTCTTCCTTCACGTTGTCCTCCCCACAGGGGTGACTCCATCACCCCTCCCCTGTGTGTGTCCCAGGGCGAACGCATGCCCTCCCACACGCTCCTTGAGCCTCCTCTTCTCGAATTTGGATCTTTTCACCCCTGCTGTCAAGAGTGCCGTTGCGTAACACCCAGATTTTCCGAAACACTAGGTGGGACTTAGTCGATGCAGATGAGGTCAGGGTAACAGAGTGGGATCATTGTATTTCCGTGGCCTGCACAGGAAGGAACTGAAGGATGTTTCTTGAATAGGTGTTATAAACCCCCAGGAAGGCCGCGTTCCCACCGGTGACAGTGACCCAGTCCCCTGGGAGTCAGAGCAGCTGGCATCCTTGGCTGGCCTGCTTTTGCCGCCTGGTTTTGGTGCCACAAGCTAGCTTCCCAGAGGGCCCTGGGGAGGGATGGGTGGTCCTCCAGTGTAAAGGCTCCCAGTCTCCCCTTAAGATGCCCCCAGACCTTAAACGGAATGAATTGCTCCTCCTTTGTGTTTGCACAGAACTTAAATATACTGCTATTTTATTGTTAGTAACATCGACTGTGTTTGTGCCCCCGCCTAATGGTGTAAGTTTGCTTCCCCTTCCAGACCATATGCTCCTTTGTTGGGGGCGGGGGGTGGCAAGTATCTAGTTTGTCTTTGTCTCTCCATTAATGCATCATACAGTAAGTGCTTAATAAATGCTTGGGAAGGAAGGAAGGAATGTGGGAATTTTTTAGATTGAAATCCATAAGGAGAGCTTTGGAAAATTCCTGTCTGCGGTGCCTAGCTAGAGGTATAAGGAGATTAGTGTGTCAATAAAGAAGCTTTCTTATGCAGACGATGTGAGCAGTAGTTCCGTAGGGTCAACGGAGCAGGCTGGGGGCCCGTGAGAACACACGTGTGCTGTTCCTCTCTTGGGGGTGCAGTGGGCAGGCGGCGGTAGGCTCTGCACGGGCCGGGGGGTGGGAAGGGAGCTGCCCTGGGACCTGATCCTGCGCACGTGCGTGCTGTGTAGAGGTCAGCCCAGCGTGTCTGGGGGCTGGACTGTCTCTGATGCCCAAGCTGTGCCTTTTCCACGTGGGAAGAAGCCAGTCCCAATAGGGTGACCTCTTCCGCCACTTGGTGGGGTGCTGCTCCAGCTGAAGGCTGGGGAGACAGTCACCTCCCCCGTGGGCAGAGCTGCTATTTCCAGAAGCCAGGCTGGCCCGGGAAGGCTGAGCAGTCATCCTGTGCGGCCCTCGGCTTTGCCCCTGAGTACTCTCTCCTCCGACCTGGCCGGCGGGAGTGGGATGGCGAGCGAGGGCCGGTGGTGACAGAGCCTCTGATCTGGCTGGGTGGGGCGCGCTGTCCCCAGACCTGGCTCCTCCCATCCTTTTCCACGTTCACAGCGACGCCTGGGGACGCACAAGCGTCTCCTAGGCGCCCTGTAGGCCCCCAGCTTTCCTGCTGCTCTTTCCCAGTCATCTGCTAAGGAGCCAGGTGCAGAGACAGCCCTGTACTTGCCTCCCTGCAGGGAGAGGGTCTGCCGCTCCCGACCACTCCACGGTGGGCATAGGTGGTCCCCAGATCACCCCGCGTCTCCGCTGTGTACAGATCTGGCATCAGAAGAACCCTGACCGCCTGAGGACCTACTATGTGCCCGACTCAGAACTAGACCTTTCCTCTGTATCCTCGTATTTAATTCCCCTCACATCCTCTCTGGAGTAGATGCATCACATACATTGTATGGGAGGAAGGCGCTCACCAGATCGGTTATGTGCTACGTCTCCTAGGCTCTTAAGTAGTGGAGCCAGAATTTGCCCCGAGGGCCCACGACTCCAAAGCCTGGGCTTTGACCCGTGGGTTCAGCGCCAGCCTCTCCGGGACCTCCGGAGGGAAAGCAAAAATGAACAAACAACATGGGCCTTATTCTCAAGGGAGTCTCGGTTGGCATGGGAACCCCTCTAACCACGCGGGCAGGAGGTACCCAAAAGATCTGCAGGTGGGTGTGACGAGCCATGTCCCACGCGCTCAGAGGGCCAGAGAGGTTTAGAAGGGACTGTGGTTAGTGGGGGTAGGTTTCCTGGCAGTGAGGTTTTTTGAGCCAGGTTGAAGGTTGGCTCAGAGGCCACGAGAGCTCTTGGGAAGACGTTGCCCTCCACGGACGAGCCGTGTTCCCAGTGGGGAGGCCGGCTCCCCTTCCAACGGAGAGGGCAGCTCCCTGCACGGCGCCCAGGCTCCGTACACCAGTTCTCGGGACTCAGCCGTGTTCTTGCTGAATTGTCAACTGCTCGGTGGCCGAGACCTCCTCTGGTCTGGTATCAGATTCTGCGTCCGGCCCGTGGCAGGCGCTTGATGAGTATTTGTGAGTCGGTGCCCTCTTCCCTCAGAAGTGCGGTGGTGCCGCCGCCGTTGGCTGTGACCCAGGTTCTCCAGGGCCTGGCGGGCGTGTGGGTGGGACATCAGGCGTGGTGGCCCCGGGCGAGGGCCAGGCCCGCCTGAGCTTTGAGTGTGCTGGGGCAGTGGGGGGCGGGGGGCGGGGTGTTTACACTCTCCTCTCTCCACCCTCGCACCCGCCACGGTGAATTATAGATGTTGGGACACCGTGCCACGTGGGGGGAGAAGGAGGACCCGAGTGGAGCGGGTTCAAAAGAGATGAAGCTAGGGATGGGGGCGAGACAGCTGGGAGGCTGAGCCTTGGAAGAGCCAGACTGGCCAGCGTGTCCACTCGGGGCATGATCCGCGGGCGTGGCCTCCTCCGTGAAGCCCTCCCTGCCCGTCCCCTGCCTGCCGGCACCGAGCTCTCCTTGCTCCCTCCTCTCTCTGACGTTCTCTTACCCGAGTCATCTGTTTGACTCTGGGCCATGCAGTTGTGGTGACTGTTTTCTGGACGGAAAATCAGCACATGGGCTCGAACGATGAGACTGGTGTTTACAACTGAGGTCGTCCAGAAAAATCCCCTCCATGTGACCAGCACAGCAGTGATTCTGTGGCTCTACCCTCAACCCCTGCCCCAGTGTCTGACGTGCGTGTTTGCATCTGTTGTGATTTGTTTTTAAAGTCCTCACTTGTCTCCTCAACCAGATTCAGGTCTCTCGAGGGGAGAGCATACGTGGCGTTCCCTGGGTATTTTGGAATCTCTTGCAGATCTCTGCCACTTCTTCTGCTTTTGAGAGCGGGAGAGAGACATGGCAATCTTTCCTTTGTTTCTTGATTTTTTTTCCCCCCTAATAAGATAATTTAGGATCTCGCCTGAGCGGTATTTTCCATCTTTAATTGTGGGGTTCAGTGGAGAGAAGGGCATGAGAAGACTTATGATGATAAGAGGTCACACAGCTGAGAGAGCCTCTCCTACAGTCCAGGAGCGGGATTCGCTGTGGAATCCACAGGGTAGACGTGTCCCAGAGCGCCGCTGAGAGGAGGTACCTTGAGGGGGCCCTGGTGGTGGCGCCAAGGCCCCCGGCGCTCACAGGGCCCTGTGGGTCACCGTTCCTCTGCCCTCTCCTGATGCGTTTAGACAGCTCCGTGTGGCAAAGAAAAACTCAGTGCTTCCTCGTCCTTCCCTCTGCCCCCAAATAAGACAAAGCTTTGCCCATGACACCGAGAGGAGTCCCTTTCCTGGGAGCTCCGAGAGGACGCCAAGCAGACGATTTGCTCATTGGAGGTACAGGACTGTAGTTCACTGTGCCATTTCCCGCCACCCTGGGCCTGGCGGCAGACACGCCACAGAATCCAGTAAACCCTTATTACCACGCGGGGGACAAGACGGCCGGTCCTTCTGTGTTGCCTGCTCCCCCCTGCATCACTGCCTTTACAGTCTCAGGGCCCTTCAGCACCCAGCAGTCTCTCCTGGCCTGCAGGATGGGACCTGAGCTGGGGGGCACGACGGCCCCGGGACATTGGAACTGAACAGCAGGCACCGCAGGGGCTCTTAGTGTCTTGCCTCCTGCCTGTGTCTGTCTGTGGCTGCTGGGAGCCACTACCAGATGTAAAACAGACAGCTAGTGGGAAGCAGCCGCATGGCACAGGGAGGTCAGCTTGGTGCTTTGTGACCACCTCGAGGGGTGGGGTAGGGAGGGTGGGAGGGAGACGCCAGAGGGAGGGGATATGGGGACATATGTATACATATAGCTGATTCACTTTGTTATAAAGCAGAAACTAACACACCATTGTAAAGCAATTATACTCCAATAAAGATGTTAAAAAAAAAAAAAAGATACACACACCCTTATGTTCATAGCAGCACAATTGACAATAGCAAGACATGGAAACAGCCTAAATGTCCATCGACAGATGAATGGATAAAGAAGATGTGGTACATATATACAATGGAATACTACTCAGCCATAAAAAAGGAACAAAATAATGCCATTTGCAGCGACATGGATAGACCTAGAGATCATCATACTAAGTGAAGTAAGTCAGGAGGAGAAAGACAAACGACATATGATATCACCTATATGTGGAATCTAAAATATGGCAAAAATGAACCCGTCTGTGAAACGGAATCACAGACATAGAGACCAGACTTGTGGTTGCCAAGGGGGTGGGGGAGGGGTGGACTGGGAGTTTGGGGTTGGTAGATGCACACTGTTACATTTAGAAAGGATAAACTACAAGGTCCTACTGTAGAGCACGGGGAATTATGCCCAGTCTCCTGGGATAAACCATAATGGAAAAGAATATTAAAAAACAGAATGTCTATATGTGTATAACTGAGTCACTTTGCTGTACAGAAGAGATTGGTACAACGTCTCAAATCAACTATACGTCAATAAAAAAATTAAAATTAAAAAAAAAAGCGGACTCCCTCACACCAGGTAGCTGACGTCAGGGGCCCTCCACACTAGGCACACACCCGACCTGAAAGGAAGCGTATGGTTTCAGAGGAATTAATGCTTTAACCCAAGGCCTCTGCTTTCCTTTCCTTTCCTTTCCTTTCCTTTCCTTTCCTTTTCTTTTCTTTCCTTTTTTTTTTTTTTTTTTTTTTTTTGGTTTAGAACAACAGAAGTTTATTCTTTCACAGGTCAGGAAGCCAGAGTCCAAAATCAAGATGTCGGCATAATTGGGTCCTTCTGGAGGGAGAAGCCATCCCATGCTTCTCTCCTGGCCTCTGATGGCTGCTGGCGATCTTTGGTGCACCTTAGATTATAGATGCATGACTCCACACTGGCGAGGCCTCTGCTTTTCCGTCTAGAGTGTTCAGAAGGGCAGAGTGCAGAAGCTCCCAGGCCTCTGTGATCTTTCCCCGCGCATGGGGCGTGAAGAGCTCCCGCCCCCAAGAAGGCACCGACAGCACCTTGGGCCTTGTGAAGGACCATAGTTATAGAGCTTAGCTTTGACTTTGGTGTGAGCATCTTAAAGCTGATATATGTCTACGTGTCCTTGGATTAGAGGGGGGAGGGCCTGGCCACGGGTTTAGCTCTTGCTCTGCTGATGGTCCCTTGGTTCTTGACAACCCTGGTGAGGCCACGGAGAACTTGGCACATGGGGAGTCCAGGCATGGCTTGAAGAGTTCATTGACTTGGAAGGCAAGGTAGAACTTAGAGTGGAGGAATGGAGGGAGCCTTTAGGGACTGTCCCTCCCAGCCCCCAGCCAGGAGGAGACCCCCCGTGTAATGTGTGAAATGGCTTATCACACAGTAGGCCCCAGTGGGAGTTTCTGAGGTTGGAGAGGTGATGGGCAATGTTCTCCACGCTCGCTGGTGTGCTCTGCCTGGGCCGTCCGGTGTGTGGCTGCAAGAGCTTGAGAAAGAGTTAAAACGCGGGATGAGCAAACACAACCCAACCGGTGATTTTCTTTGCACAGAGAGATTCCTAGCACATGGGCTTTGGCAGACTATGATCAGAGGAAAGAAAACAGTTGACTATGTCTCCATGCTTCTGAGTACCGTTGGTGTCACTTACACTCTGTTATTTTTCCCTTCACGGGGTTATTTGGGGAAAATTGTATACATCCCAGGGTTGAACTTCCAAACGAATGCAAGCTGCACAGCCCCAGAGCTGCAGGCGGGCATGTCCCGAGGGTGGCCTTTGAGAAATGTGTTTCCTTTTGCTCAGCTCCACCTGCCCCCTGCCTTGACACACACACACACACACACACACACACACACACACACACAGTTCCTCCTTTGCAGAAGCGACGGGCAGACGTCTTTCTCTCTCCATCCTAGAGCAAATCCTTTTGAGGGTGAAGAGTACTGTGGTGATATTTTTGTCTCTTTGTACGGTTAGCTAATAAATTAAAACATGTCACGAGCAGATCTGAGGAAGTTGCTGAGGGGCAGGCCTGTGTGTCACACACACCTGTGGAATCTCCAGCAGTGCCTGCCCAGTGCCCTGGGGCCTCAGCAGATGCTCACGGATGACCGTGGTGACTTTGATGAGTCCCCACATTCCTTGGATTTCTCTAATGAAATGTGGGAAGGGGTCCTTGGTGCAGGAAAGAAAGGTGGAAAGCTGTTTCTCTCATCTCTTGACTTTGTAAAAAAATATAAGTTTATTCATTTATTTTTGGCTGCTTTGGGTCTTCGTTGATGCGCGCGGGCTTTTCTCTAGTTGCGGCGAGCGGGGGCTACTCTTCGTCGTGGTGCGCGGGCTTCTCATTGCGGTGCCTTCTCTTGTTGCGGAGCACGGGCTCTAGGCGCGCAGGCTCAGTAGTTGTGGCTCACGGGCTTAGTTGCTCCGCAGCATGTGGGATCTTCCTGGACCAGGGCTCGAACCCGTGTCCCCTGCATTGGCAGGCGGATTCTCAACCACTGCGCCACCAGGGAAGCCCAAGAGCTGTGCTCTTTTTTTTTTTTTTTTTAACATCTTTATTGGAGTATGAGCTGTGCTCTTTGAGGAGAGCGTATCCAGCAGTGGCAGGAACCAGGTGATCCTCCATTATGTCACTCTATAGAAAAGCTCTTGCAGATTAGGGGCACTGGGGACGGCCAGGAAGTGACTTCAAGGCACTGCAGTGAGTCGGGGCCTGGAGCCCGAGGAGATGATGTGCGCTGATGCCCGGGGGGCGTGGGGGGTGGGGGTGGGACGTGGGGCAGCCACAGGATGGGGGTGGGGGGTTCCCCCAGGCGCACACGCCACTGTGTCGCCCTTGGGCCCTGGTTCCTGGCTCTGGGTGGGGAGAGGCAGGGCCCGGTCTCTGTGGGGCAGCAGGTAGAATCCCTTCTGAGCCTGGGGCGGGTCCTGCCTGTCTCGTCTCCTTTTTCAGAGAGAGAGAACTGTGAGAAGAACGGAAAGAGGAGCTTGAGAGATAAGCCCAGGTAACTACTCTCCCGAAGCTGAAGCTGGGAACGGAGAGGCCGAGTGCAGAAAGCAGGGCTGTTGTCTGGACGGCCCCGCAGGAGAGTCTGCGGTGGGGAATAAGGCGAGAACCTCCAGGGAGATGGGTTCTCACCCTGGGCCAGTGACCATTTAAGGCTCTGAGCCGGGAGATGGGATGAGAAGGCTCCAGTGTGCGTGCAGTGCTGGCTTGCAGACCAAACCTGTCACTTCTGCAAAGCCTCCCGGGCCCTTTACCCTCATACAGATGTGCGGGGAGAGGACAGAGGTGAAGGGTCTGTGGAAGGAGAGCATCACAGAGATGCAAGGGGATGGATTGTTGATTGGCTTAAGGTCAGGTCGTTATTTGTCGGCAGAAGGAAAAAATACCTTGCTGGGGGCAGGAGTCCTGGGTCAGGATCCTAGGTCAGGTAAGGGGGTCAGAAGCCACTTTTCTCAGACTGCCCTGGAACTGGCTAGTTTGCTACCCAAGAAGGTCCATGGCCAGTGGAATCTGTGAACGCTGGATTAAACAAAGATACTGTAGGACTTCTCTGAGCCTCTGGTATGTGTTGGCAATTACAGTCCTAAAAAAGAAAGATTGTCTGTGTGGAACATCTGCAAATACCTGAAAAATACAATCTTCTGAAGAACACAGTATGGGGAATGCAGAAGAGCTAAAAAAAAAAAAAAAAAACCCATTAGGTTGGAATTATTCAGATCTGGATTAAAATCCCAGCTCAGCTGTTTACTAGGGCACTAGTGTAACCCCCATCAAGTAACTAACCTTCTTGGATCCTAATTTCTTTGGCTATAAAATAGCACTAATAATTTCTATCTCATAAAGTTATTGGGAGGAATAAATGAGATCACATACATAAAGAATCCTGAAAAGCACCTGTAACTTAGTAAGCACACAGTAAAGGATGGATGGATGGATGGATGGATGGATGGATGGATGGACGGATGGACGGATGGACGAGGGGATGGACGGACGAGGAGATGGGTAGAACTACCATTCTTGGACCTCTGCCCCAGCTATAGGTAGAGTCATTGTTCTGGGGCACATCCAGAGCACCAAGCGTGACGGTGTTTGTGTGTACATGCACGTGCACACTTACACGTAAGCACTCACGCATGCATTTTCCTGAGTCTTGTACGAAGACACAGCAGTTGGGAGCTTCTCCACCAGGCTCCCACAGCGTCCTGGGCATGGCCACATCCTAGCAGCTACTCCACTGCATGTGGCTGTCTGCCCGTCTGTCTCTGTCACGGCACTGACAGCCCTGGAGCACAAAGGCCGTAACACAGTCCCTGGAACACAGTAGATGTTTAAAAAATTATTGTAACAGGGCCTCTTCTCAGTTGCCTGGGCAGGTAGGGCCACCGCACCCGTGACATCTGAGAGGCTTGACCTCACCAGCCTATTAATATGTCATATCCCCTTTTGAGGGACAAAAATAAATCCTCAGAGCTCAGTGCTGAACAGAGCGCTAGAGGGCGATGATGACGAAGTCTGTGTGTGGAGAGGGGACAGGATGAGTTCTGGGAGGTGCATCGGGCGGGCGGTCCCGCCGTCCTTCCCTTCCTCGCCCCGCGGCGGGGTGGGTGGTCGCACGCAGCAGCCGCTGGGGCCTGAGTTGGGTCTGTGGAGGCCGGATCCGCCCTCCCAGGCCGGGGCCTGCGCGCCCTGAGCCCGTTCAGTAGCCCTCTCTGTGCCCACCTCGTCCCGGGCCCCAGGGGGCGACCGTGACCAAGGAGGGGAGACCACGCAGGGACCACCTGCACGTCCAACCACAGAGCATCCATCCTCCTCCACATCCTCCCCTTTCTGGATTTTTCTTCCTGTCTTTGGCCGCGCTTTCCCCTCTGTGCCTGGAGCTGGCGAACCCAGCTGAAGCTGAGCGTGCCGAGGGCGGACTCCGTCACTGTCCTGTGGCTCTGGCCAGGGTGTCCTCCGCCTGGCAGGACAGAGCTGACTCCCGGCCAAGGAGAGCCCTGGACCCAAAGAAAAGACGTGCGTGGCTGGGGCAGGATCTCCCCTCACCTACGGTGTGTGGGGGACGAACGACCCCTTTCAGGGATTATTTCCCTTGTTAATTTCAGAACGGGTTCGTGAGCGGCGTATGTTATGGTGGCTCTGGCTGTGTCTGCAGGAAGTGCCAGGGCTGCCTTTGGAGACGACCCTTCTCCTGAAGGATAGTGGAGGCCTCCCCCCTTGACCGGGGAACCCCAGGGTTGAGGAAGATCCAGGAAGTACTCCTGCGCGTCTTACCCAGTTTTCCTTGTTGGGGTCCCTTTCCATTTGTCCCGGCCCTTCTTTTTAGTGAACCACCATAAGCAACGAACCCCTCTTCTCTGTTAGTTGACAAAATCTGAAACCAAATCAAAACCAAACGTTGCCTGCTGGCGGCGTTCAGCGTCACCACACACCCTGAGGAGAGTTAATGACTGTCTTCTTGCCAGTTTACTGTTGCTGCAAGTCGCTGAAAATGTGTTTCCCATGCCGTCCTAGTGAAAAACAAACACTGTTTCAGATGTGTGTCATCTAACCGCCTGCGCGTGGTATCACAGTGACAGCTTTGACCATGGCGGAGGCCAGAACTGACTGATGTTGTAGCAGAACAAGGGACAAAGCGTCCTCACCCTTCTGGCCAAAACACATGGATGTTGGCGAGATTCGTGATTTATTCATTTGCAGGTGAAATCTTGCAAGGGCATAATAATCTTTAAACAGAGGTTACCAGTATATTTCCTGATGTTGTTTTCTTTCACGCGTCTGCTTTTGACTGGAGGGCAGTGAGCATCTCTTAATAGGTACCCCTTAAGGTGCTTTGTGCATAGTGGGGAATTGTAAAGCCCAATAAATGCGCGATATGCAGGGCAGCTGCATAAATGAAATGAGGTCCTGAGATGCTGTCCAGGCTTGTGTGACAGGTCAGACAACTGGTTTGATAATCGAAGCGCGCCTTGGCTGTTGGCCCCAAGCGTGGACGGTGACCGGGCAGCGCTCCTGCCCTCAGTTCTTGCCTTCTGACTCCTTGAGCTACCAGGACAGCACGGTAGACCTGAAGGTTTTCCTTGGACTCCAGCGTGATCAGTGCGGCTCTGGCCTCACGACTAGCTCGCGGATGGGGGCGGGGGAGGCGCGTGGACGGGGCCCGGCAATGCCGCCGACGTGAGGAATTCTGTGCCGACGGGGCTCATGAGGGATTGTCTCCAAGCTTGTTTCTACCCTGTGAGCTCCTCTTGGAGAATCTGGTCACAGAAGGACAAGCCACAGGATTACGGGCCCTGGAGCAAACACAGCAGGGGAGGCGGTGAGTCTCGAAGGACAGGATTTCCCTAATTGGGCTGAGCTGTAGCATCACCCATAAAGCATTTTCAAAAGCAGATTCTGTCACCCCCAAGATTCTGATCGAGTAGATCTGGGGCCGGGCCAGGAATCAGAGAAGTTTCGATTTTGAGAAGTCCCTTAAGTGATTCTGGTGAGCGGCCGACATGGGAACCGGTGACATTGCCCTGGACGTCCCATTCCAAACCCCCCCCCCCCCCGCCCTTGCGCAGCGGCAACCTGTCTTCTCTGCGGTCTGAGCCTCTGCTGGGGGCTGGGCCGCCCGCTCTCTTCTCTCTGACCTCCGGGGCTCAAGGCCTGCTTCTTCCCCAGGCCCCCAGCACAGTAAGGTGTGGCTACCCGCTTAGAGCACCGTTGTGGTTCAGAGAGGAATGCAGGGCCGTGGATTTCCTTCCGTGTCTGTTTAGTAGGAGAAACCTCGGAATTACAAGTATTGAGCCCGAAGAGAGCAAGAAAAAGGGGGGATTTCATGAACAACTTCAAGTTTGTAAACACATGTTCTACAGGTCAGTTTTCCATTCTGTGGACTGGAATGTAAGGAGAAGGCCCCAAATTGAAGCTGGAGGCTTGTCGGTTAGACTAAGAAATAGTGTGTGACCTAAAGGGACAAGACACTCCAGAAGGAGCTAAGTGACTGAAGGGTCTCTGTCCCGGGTCTTCGTGGAGCCGGAGCCGGGATGGCAGTGGCCTCCTTGCCTAGAGGCAGGGGGTGGGTCGGAACACAGCCGAGTATCACTTAGACTGAGACTCTTCCCTGTATTGTTTTCCATGCAAAAAGCTGTCCTTATCGGCACATGCCCTTGGGACATGTTCTTGACTATCTTTTTAAATGTATTTTTTATTGAAGTATAGTTGAATTACAATGTTGTGTTAATTACTGCTGTAAGGCAAGGTATCTCAGTTATACATACATATGCATCCTTTTTAAAAAATATTCTTTTCCATTGTGGTTTATCCCTGGAGATTGGATATAGTTCCCTGTGCTCTACAGAAGGACCTTGTTGTTTATCCATCCTATATATACTAGTTGGCATCTGCTGACCCCAAACTCCCACTCCATCCCTTCCCAACCTCCGCCCCCGCCTCTTGGCAACCATGATGTCCCCGATTCTGTTTCTGGTTCATAGATAGGTTCATTTGTGTCATATTTGAGATTCCACAGATAAATGATATCATGTGGTATTTCTCTTTCTCTTTCCGACTTACTTTACTTAGTATGGTAATCTCTAGTTGTATCCATATGGCTGCAAACGACATTATTTTGTTCTTTTTTATGGCTGAGTAATATTCCATTGTATATATGTACCACGTCTTCTTTATCCATTCATCTGTTGATGGACATTTAGGTTGTTTCCATGTCTTGGCTGTTGTGACTAGGACATGCACTTGACTATCATTCTTAAAGTGTGGCAAGGCTGCCATGAACTACCTGCATTTTCTCCTTAGCTTGTGACACTAGTGCATCATAGCCCAAAGCAGGGGCACAAAATTGTTTTGTGGGCTCTTCCTGTGTGAAACTAGATTTGACCCACCAGAGAGTAAACACTGCACCTAGATGAGCCAGGCTGTTGTTTCCAAATCAGTACTCACCCACTGAGCCGCACATGCAAATGCATTCATTCCGTGAGCCAGGCTGATCTCAGCACTGGAGGCCCGGTGGGGAGCTACACACAGAGGCTCCCTGTCCTCATGGAGCTTCTGTTTCCCTAAAGCAGGCAGAGAGAAGATAAATAAATACATGAGATAACTTCAGGTAGTGATAGTGGTGATAGAGAATAGAGAGGGCCAGGGGACGGGCGGGGGGGGCCTTGGGAAAAGACCTCATTGGAGGGGCGATGCTAGAATTTGAGAACAGAGCAGAGAACCCAGCTGGGTAAACAGGTGGAAGAGGAGGAATCTTATCAAGGTCTCGAGCTTGTCACGTTCAGTGAACAGGAACAAGAAGGAAGCCGGTGTGGCTGGAATGGAGTAAGGAGGGATTGAACGGTCGGAAATGAGGCTCAGGAGGGGCCAGAGTCCAGATCGTGTCAAGGCTCGGAGACCGCGGCATTGGGTTGAGATGTATTCCAACCCCTGAGTCCTTTTGGCTTAGGCCTTTGTGTGATGTTATGTGATGTTCTAGGTAAGGTTATAGGTTAAGGCTTCAGGCATATAGTACCCGAGGAGGGTGATGGTGGCTTTGGTCCAGCCTCCTCCTTTCACAGGCAAGGAGGTCTGGAGAGGGGCATTGATTTGGCTGCCCTGCGCTCTCATACGTCGTTAGGGGCAGCCTGTCTGAGGCCCGTTTTTCCACTACCACAATATGAAAGGGGGTCCCCTTCAGAGAGTGAGTGGCGAGGGGGTGTCTGCAGTCCGAATCCAGGCTGGGCACATGATAGGACAGTTGGGATTGGGGGAAGGGAGGGAGAGATGCTCAGCCTAGTGCTGGAACCCAGGAAGGCCAAGGCTGCCTGCTGGGGAACAGAAGAAGTGAAACAGCACGCTGTCTGGGAGGGTGGACGGAGGAGAGCAGGCAGGCTGGGCCTCAGGAGGGGAGGGAGGGAACCAGAGTCTGTGTGTCTGTGTCTGCTAAAACACAAGCAGTGGAAGGAATAAAGAATGTTTCCCATCGGAGCCACAAATTACACTGCGCTCTGCCCTGGGCTTCATCCGTGCCTGTAGCCTTTGGTGCCGTGCCACGTGGCTGCCTTGTACCCCTTTGCCAGGATTGCCTTCCTAGGTTGAGGCCCTTCCCAAAAGTCCTTCTCTATCTCTAGATGACTCTGGGGGTCAGTTACAGGTAAGCCCACAGGGCTGAGGGGTAGGACCTGGAGGTTCTCAGCCCAAGAGGCTGTGTGTGCTTGGGCCGTGAGGACCCAGCACCGTGCCGGGGACTCGTATCATGGTGACGGGAGCTGCAGGGGGGCCCAAGGTCCGTGAAGGGGAGGGATGTGCGGTCACATGCGGCCTCGCTTCTGTGATCAGGCCATGAAGACTTCCTGGAGGAGGAGCTATCTTAGGAGAGAGAACTAGAGAGAGAGAGAAGGTGGTGAAGTTGGTGGGATCTCTGTTGCTAGAGTAGGTGCTGTTTGTGAGGGGTCTCGAAGACTCACCCAGCAGGGGGAGCACTGAACAGCTGTGTCTGAGGGCAGAGTGGGACCGGGTCACATAGGACAGTCATGTGGCTTCGGAACAGGAAGAGTGGCCCCCGGATCTGTGCCGTAGGAAGCACTGCCCAAGTTGAACTTGGGATTTCCGTGTCACTTTGACAAGGAAACTTCACTTAACGTGTCCCGCTCAGGGCCAGGGCCCGTGGCAGATGAGACATGGCGATGGTGGCATTAGGTAACAAGTGTCGGGTTACCTACACTGGTGTGTAGCTGCCAGGCGCCTGTGCCAGGCACATTGCCAGGTGCCACCTCGTGCCATCTTCACGGCGGCAATCTTGTATGGTGGGTACTCTTCTTGATCTTTTCTAGGGATGAGGAAATTGAGATGCAGAGAAGTTGGCACCATGCCTGAGGTCACAGAATCAATACGCTCAAAAGCTGGGAATCCAACCCAGGCAGCTGCCTCCAGTCTAGACATTGAGAGGCTCCTGGGGCACCCCCGGCTCTTCTAACCAGGTTGATGGGATGCCCAGCTCTGGCAAGGAGGAAGAAAAAGGGAATGAGGAGAAGGAGAGAGAGCCAATAAATGAGCAAAGAATTCTTTTTCACAAATGCAATTTTATGGTCCCATTTCACAGATGGCTGGCCCTGGCCCTGAACCTCACTATCTTTTTCTTCTTTGTTTTATTTAACGTATATCTGGTGGGCTCCAGAATATTACAGAATAACTCCTACCAGTTTATAGCTTTTATTTAGCGAAAGTGGCCTGAATTCCATCTCCGCCCTCTAACACATGCCATCCTGGGAGTGGCTGAATTTATGACATTGCTGCCTCAATTATTAATCTCCATCTGAAACCGTGCTGAGGGGTCCCCCACACAAAGGGATGCTCTCGGTGGGCCTGAGAAGTGAAAATGCATAAAGCTCATTAACCCTGAGACCTGCAGCCACACAGCAGACCACGCTGTGTGGTGTCTCGCCTGCTCCCAGAGCCCAGGAGTCCCTGGGTCTTCCTGGATTCTCGTCTCTGACAGTGTCCCGAGGTCCCTCCGGTGGAAAAGCACCTTGCACTTCTTCTCGTCATCCCGTCCTTCCGAGTGTTTCACCCCTCTTCTCAATCCACCATCCTTCACGTCTTCCACGTATTTTTGTCTCCTCCAACTTGATCCATCATGGAGGCATGCGGCACAGAAACTCGGGGGTGGTGCTTAGTCAACCTTGAGAGCTTATATTCTTGCTAATGACACTGGAACAAGCTACTGCAATTTGACCCTTACTCAGACGCAGTTGGACCCGGATCAAGACTTTCCTTTCGTTCTCCACCCAGACCCCATTTTATGTCAGCCTGCCAGCCCTACTCTTCCATGGTACCTGCTCTCGTCGGCCATGCAATTTAAGCGGCCCTGGTTCACTCACATCGTTATGATTTCCCCCAGAAGCCCCATCCAGGCACTGCTCACCCGTCCCCTCCCCAGTTCTCCATGGTTTTTCCCCTGGACCGGAACAGGGTTTGGCTTCACTTACTTCCAGGTTGATAGGAGCCCTCCATCTGCTGTAGTGGGTGGACCCCTTGTCTTAGGAAATCAAGGCAGATGAAGTGTCCCAGAAGACAGGGACGGGGAACTGTCAGATTCCCACCTACCAGTGGCCTCAGGAATTCAAATAGTGTCCAGGCCATGCCCTGCTTGCCACCTGGCACAAAGAGGGGCTCAGGCGAGGCTGGCTAACTGTCCCCAAGATTGTTTTCAGCGTTGAGGCTCATGAACTGATAGGAGACGCACTGACTGCACATTTACTGAGCTTACACGGTGTACCTGCCACTGCGCTTCCACGCTAGGTATATGGAGATGAATAAAACCTGTCCTCTGCTCTCCTGGAGCTGACAGTCCGTGAGGAGGAAAGAAAATCAACAGTTACAGAAAAATTTGTAGGGGGTAATGAGGCTGGAGATGTGCCGGCCTGAACTATGGCATTGGCACTGGCGGTAGAGAGGAGAGGCATGGCAGACGGGGGGCGGGTTGTTGAAGTGGGGGACAGACTCTGTAGGACCTGAGGCTGGTTGAGGTGAGTGTGTGGGAGGGAGTAGCCCAAGTGAATGCCTCAGTTTCTGGCTTTGTCTGCTCCAAGGTTCAGTTCACTGAGTTAGGGAACATAAAAGGAGAAGAAGGAGGTTTAAGGAGTGAGGTGATTCATTCTTTGGGGACATTGTGAGCTTGCGACATCCCACTGAAGGCGTCCACTCAGCAGCTGGACAGATGAGTTGGGAGCTCTGCTGAGAGCTCTGAGCTGGAGACACGTGGGTGGTCAGTAAAGCCAGTATCATAGCCAGGAAGAGGGTATGGCGACGGCGTGTACTAGTACTGGACTCAGCTCAACCCTTTGTTCCCAAAACTTCTTAAGAAAGTAGACTACGGCAGCTCTCTCTCCTCCCCTTCCATCCGCTTTCCCATCATTGTTTTTGCCCCGAGATTCCTTTGAAACCTTCTCACAGATCACAGATGACCTTCATGGCAAATTCGAATGGGCGCTTCACGGGCTTAACTCACTGGATCTGTTAAGAAAACACGTGTCCACTTCTTGAGCCTTCCCTCCCCAGGCTTTGGTGGCACTACTCTTCTAGTTTCCTTCCTATGTTGTGGCTACTCTTGGGTCCACTTATTTTTTTAGCTGGCAGAGCCCTGGAGAGGCAGCCTCACATAGGAGGCTGGTGAATGCAAGGATGGACTCAGACACGCTAGACACCAGAGCTGCAACTTATTAGCTGGCGACCAAGTTCCTTAACCTTCTGGAGCTCATGTCCGCTGGCTATAGAACGGGGACAGTATAACTCCGAGGGCTACTGCGAGAAGTACATGAGAGATGTCTCAGACACGTAGCTGACTGTCAGTCGCATCATAAGCAGTTTAAAGGGGCAGCTCTTACCGTTCTGTGGGCTTGTGGGCTGAACGGCAAAGCCCAGCAGGAAGGAGATGGTTTAAGAGTGTGGTTTTACCACAATCTGATTCCCTGATCAGCAGTATCACCGGCACCAGCACCAGCATTGCCTGGAGACGTGTTAGAAACGCAGATTCTCAGACCCACTCCAGATCTACTGGATCAGAATCTCTGAGGGTGGAGCCCGGAAATTTGTTCTAATGTCTCAAGATGCGCGCTAAAGGGTGAGGACACTGGCTTAAGGTAAGAAGGAGTGAAACCCTTGAGCAAAGTATGAGATCCGAAGGAAAGGTGGAGAGACTGGCTGTCGACAGGAGAGGAGGGACATCTCCCCAAGTGAGACAGGAAGGTCAGTGAGTTAACCTTCGAACCCCGCCTGAACTCTGCTGCTGTCTACACTCTACCCCCTTGTTACCCCGACCCACTGGATACTACTGTGTGTTATGATACGTTATGACAGCTCGGAGCTTTTGCACCTGGCACTTCCTCTGGAATACCTTCATCTCTCTTTTCATCCTGGAAAACTTTTTTTTTTTTAATTATTTTTGGCTACATGGGGTCTTCATTGCTGCGCACAGGCTTTCTCCAGTTGCGGCGAGCGGGGGCTACTCTTCGTTGTGACGCACGGGCTTCTCATTGCGGTGGCTTCTCTTGTTGTGGAGCACGGGCTCTAGGTGCGCGGGCTCAGTAGTTGTGGCTCGCGGGCTCTAGAGCGCAGGCTCAGTAGTTGTGGCTCGCGGGCTCTAGAGCGCAGGCTCAGTAGTTGTCGCGCAGAGGCTTAGTTGCTCCACGGCATGTGGGATCTCCCCGGACCAGGGCTTGAACCTGTGTCCCTGCACTGCCAGGCGGATTCTTAACCACTGCCCCACCAGGGAAGTCCCCATCCTGGAAAACTCTTATTCTTTAATCACAAGTAAAATGCCTCTTCATCTTTGAAGTCTTCCCGTCTCCCTCTAGGCAGGTAGTTACTCCCTCCTCTGTGTTCCCATGACATGTGTCATATCATCTCATAATTGGTGTTTGTCTTTCTCAGTTTCTTTTAGTGGTTGGGGCGTTCCCTGAGAGCAAAGAATGTGAACTATTCTTCTCCATATCCAAAGTGCCTAGTGCCAGAACAATGCAGGGTACACTTTTGATGTTCAGTGAATGCTTCCTGCATAGAAACAGGAGTAGTAATAAGTCACAGTTACACAGAACTTACAATTTTCCCAGTGCTATCACACATGTGGTGTACTCATTGAGTGCTCAGTAGGGCGGGTTTACTAGTTGTCTGGTTGAAGATGAGATTATGAGGGCACAGAGAAATTAGATAATATGCCCAAGGTTTCTCAGCTAATAAAGAGGTAGAGACAGGGATGAAGCCCTGGTCTTGTATTTCCAAATGCACCATTTTTCCCTCTCCTCAACACTTCCCCCAAATATTTGCAGGAACAGAGGCTCAATGTCTGAACGTTCTAATGGAAACCAGAGCTAATCTATTCACAACCCTCCGATTATTAGCTGGAGGGGTGATGGTGTCGGTGCTTGGCTTCCTGGCCCTTGTAGCCTTCCCCAAAGAAAGAGGACCATGGCTGGTTTCCTTTGAAACCCAAATCCAGTTCTGTCCCAGGCATGATGCTTCCTGAGCAGTAGGCATTTATCATCTTCTTTGTCCTTTACTGAGTTCAGAGCAGTCTGCATTGGTTTAACATTGGTGTAACTCAGCATCTCTTTTCTACAGCCCTGCTTTAAGCAAATCTAAAATGTTATAAAAATCTGGATTAAAAGCTTGGAGGAATCTGCAGATACTACCCCCATCAAGGAGGTAGACTAGAACTCCCTGCCCCTTAAATGTGGGCTGTACATAGTGACTTCCCTCTGAAGAGTAAAGTGTGAAAGGGGGAAAGAGTAACTTTACAGCAGGGAGACCTGACAAACACTTACCTCCACCAAGCGATCAAGGTTAACATCATGGGTGACAGGTCATATTATAGTCTGTCCCTTTGATATGATGAGATGAAAATGATACTTTACCTCCGTGGTCTTCCTCTCCCAAGCCCATAACTTCAGTCTAATTAGGGGAAAAACTTCAGACAAGCCCATATTAAAGAACATTCTACAAAATCCTTGACCAATACTTCTCAAAAATGACAAGGTCATCAACAACAAGAAAAGTCTGAGAAGCTGTCATCGTCCAGAGTTGCCTAAGAAGACTTGGTGGTTAAATGTAATGTGGCATCTTGGATGGGACTGGAGCAGAAAGGGGGTATTAAGGGAAAACTAAGAAAATCCAAATCAAGTGTGAACTTGAATTCATAATAATGTACAAAAGTGGTTCATTGGTTGCAAAATATGTACTCATACTAACATAATGGGAAAACGGGGTGCAGAGTGTGTGTGTGTGCGTGTGCATATATATATACACACACATATATGTATATATATATATATGCGCACACACATACATATATGCACACACACACACATACTCTGTACCGTCTTTGAAGCTTTTCTGTAAATCTAAAACGATTCTAAAATAGAAAAGTTTATTTAAAGCAAAGAAAGTAGAGGAAGGAATTCTCATATGTTCCTGGTGAAAATGCAAAAATAGCACACGGCCATTTTGGAAAACAGTCTGGCGGTTGCTTATAAACCAAATATACACTCAACCCATGATTCAGCATTTTCACCGCTTGGTATTTCCCTAAAACCTATACTCACACCAAAAGCGGTACAGAAATACTTCCAACAGCTTTCTTCATAATTGCCAGCAAGTGGAAGCAATCCAAAGATCTGGCAGCCAGGGGTGGTTAAATGAAACCCGGCACGTCCATGCGGTGAAATAGTACTCAGCCGTAAGAAGGAACACATTTCTGGGAATGCAGCAGGGGTGAATCCCAAATGCGGTGCACCAAGTGAGAAGAGCGCACGAAGTGCCTAAGTCAGACTCAGAAGGGTCCATCCTGTGTGAATTTACTTCCATGACACTTTGGAAAAGGCAACCACTAAAGGGACAGAGAGCAGGTCTTGCCACGAGCTGGAGACTGAGGGAGGTGACGGACCACAAAGAGACATGCGGGCAGTATTGAGGGGGTGATGGTCCTGTATCTCGATTGTGGTCATGGTTACATGACAGTACATACGTGTTTATCTAGACTCGCAGAACTGCACACTAATAAAGGTGAATTTTACTATATGTAAATTCATACCTTGACTGAAGATAATGCCAACGCAGGGATGATGGGCCACTTTTCAAGGTTTTGCCCCCCAAGGGCTTTGCTTGAATAGTAGTCTCATCTACTGCGTTTACAGTGATTGCATTTCCAGCCATTCGGTTTGTGACAAGGACGCTCGTGTGGGTCTGTGTGAGTGTTGCCGTGCTGCTTCCCGTTTGGAGACCCAGAAGTGGGAGCTGTAGTCCAGGGACAAGGACACGAGCACGGACGACAGCTAGGCTCACGGCTTAACGACGGCGAATTAGCTGAGCGCTTCCTAGCCACCTGCTTCGGATATAACCGTGAAGCTGATTAGACCTTACCTTCGTGTGATGCCTTAGAGTTGACAAAGCTCTCTCCCAGGCGTTCAGCCATGGGACCGCACACGACCTGTGCCACGTCGGTGGGACAAGTGTTATCATCTGTGTGTTAAAAGGAGAGGGAGGGGCTGAGAGTTTTCGCTTACCTGTGTTCGCAGGTGCACTGGCTTGGTCCCTCCCAATTAGGGTTGGCTAATTAACATAGAACGCAGAGCAGTTCGGTGCAATAGATGTTACCATTTATACATCCTACAGGTAAGGCATAGAATTACTTTACAGATGAGGAAATGGAGGGTCTGGGAATTTCCCAAGGTCACTTGACTAGTAAGTATTAGAACCAAGAGTTGAATTCAGAAGTTCTGGTTTCAAGTTCTACTTTTCTTCTGCCATCCCGTAAGCTGGTTATGTGACTTTTCACGCAGAGCGTAGTTAACTGGATGGTAGTTTGCCATGTATCTGCACGTCTTTCGTGTGCCAGTGACTGGAGATTCTAATGAGCTTCCGTTACCAGAGCCAGTTATTATACATAAAGGCCACTTGACTCCCATCTTTACTAGTAACTTCGGGAGCTTGGAAGGCAGTCTGTAATCTCTGTGTTCCCTCAGCGCTTGTGTTTGGAAAGTGTCTGAATGTAGGAGAACTATGTGTGTGTGTGTTGGAAGCTATCACTTCTAGAAAAGAGGGCTCATCGGTGTAAACGTGGGCGGAGAGTGACTTTTCAGCAAATACCAGAACATATCTATCAAAGGGAGTATTGTTCTTTAAGACAGTTGCTCTGAGAGGACGGCGGATTCAGTTGCTTTTCAGTTATGCCTCATTTTTATGCAAAGTAATAACGCCACCTTCCTTACTAGGATTAGCTCTGAAATCCTTCTCCGTGTTGCGTGGGTGGCAACGGAGCTCCTTCTGGGCAGGGCAGAGACTTCTGCCCTCTGTGTCCTCCGCGTCCAGCACAGAGCCCGGCCCGCCCCAGGCGCCCAGACCACGTTTGTTGAGCAGAACAGAACCACAAACTCATTCTCCAGGACAGAATTGTCGCTGCGGGGTGGAGGCTGGTCTGAAGACCCCTCATCCCGCTTGGTCTCCGGCCTGAAGAAGGTGGACGACGCCTGACAGGAACCTTAGACAAAAGCTCTCAGCCGCCCGGCCCCTCCCTTGGGTTGAGCAGCCATCCCCCGCGATTATACTTATTTCTGAGCCCGTTTCATCTGGGGCCGCGTTTCCTGCCGTCTGCTTGTATTTCCCTCCCCGCCATTTCTCCCAGGACTGTCCGTCTCGTCCCTGAGGACCACTCCGAGCTTGGTCTCATCCCTACTGACTGCTTTCTCGCCCTCTCCTCTCATTTCACGGACCAAGCACAGCTTTTCTACCTCTCCTCGCCCTGCTCGCCACTCAGGGAGCCCCACTGGGGAGGAACTGGTGGCGCAGAACCGGTAGCTGGGGTTCCCCCTTCCCTCCCCACTGCTGGTATTTCTGGGCACAGCCGGTGTGCTGATCGTTAAGGCAGAACCTCTCATCGCCAGGCCAGAGAGCAGGAAGAGAGTCAGAGAATCATCCAAGCCTTACCTGCAGTGAGAGAGGCCTCAGGACGAGCTCCATCACACACCCCTACACGTCCTTTCAGAATCTCTACGGAGCTGTCATCTACGTGCCCATGTTCGGTTTGCCTCGTCGGAATCTTAAAGGAAAAGACCACTCGTGTGAGTGAAGCTACGAGTGAACGCTGGAAGAAAAGAGAAAAGCGTGCTAGTCCCTCTTGACGTTTGGCCTCGTTTGGAACCCTTGCTTCCGTCCTAACAGAAACAGGCGTGTATAGATCCCCCCGTGCGTGGTCGCGGCCCGCAGCGGCCTTGTTCTCATCGTGTGGTGGAAGGTCTGTTGGGCACAGAGTCTGGAGACCTGATCCTCTCGGCGTCTGGGAGAAACTGGGCATCCCTCGTTGACATCACGAGTAAGTGAAAGCGCTCGTTACCGAATGACTGCAGCCTCAACGCTCATTTCCACCCCCGCCGAAGCCTGCTCACCCTGTGCTCAGCTCCAGACACGCCACGAGAAAGACACACCATTCCTTTCCTCAAACCCCCCGCAGGCTCACTCCCAGGATAACCTGCGTTCCCAAACTGGCAGGCTTTCTGGTGTTGGGGTGGCACCATCTCATTAGACGGGGAGCCCTCCAGGGGTGGCGACCATGTCCCCTGCTCGCTGTCTCCCCACCGTGCCTGGCCCTAAGGTCCGCACACGGTGGGCGCCCAGAGATTTTTTAGAAAGAAGCCTTCGAGGCCAAGAAGGCCCTTCGCCTACAGCACAGGCTTTCAAAGGCCAGATGGCACCGTTGCTGGAGCTCGATCAGGTGTGTTCTGAAATCGTGGCGAGGAGGGAAGAGAGAAGCCGAGCGGGCCCTGGAACTCGCACTTGCTGACTGAGATTCAGACACGCTACAGAAATGCAGGGGGCCCTGCCTCACCAGCATGGAGGGCTTTGCCATTTTCCTGGCATCCTCCCCAACGTGGCTTCAGAGGGTCCCCACGGCAACCTTGAATTGATACAGTGTCAGCGGGACACTGTATCAGTTATAACTTTAAAGAACTGCCACTCAGATAAATCAGGTGCCTGGGCTACACCTATGTGGCTATTATTCAGCAGAGGTGTTTACCGCTCATACCCTACCAGGTGAGGGTGCTTAGGGGGTGCTGAAGGAGGACGTGGTCAGGGACACGGTGGTCCCAAGGAGAGCAGCCTGTGGACTGGACCCAGTCTGGTCCTCAGCCAGACTGACAGCAAGGCGTCAGCTTAACCTGCATCTTGAGTTGTCTGCGTTTGTGACCAGGGGAGGAAACAGATGACAACACATACAGGTTCTTTGAACAACAAGAACTGTGGGTAATTTATACACTGAGGATCTAAGGTCAATGGTTGACGTTTGATTTAAACGATGATCTGTTTTAGGATCTGCCCCGTGGTCATTTGTATCTGTCATCTGCCTCTTGTTTTCACCCGCTTCTCATTAAAATAAAGATGAAACACATGAAACCATCCTGTGCATAAGCCGGGATGGGGGTCACGACCGCGGCCACTTTACAGATGAAGAAGTAGAAAGTCAGAAACGTTACGAGACACGTCGAAGGTCACCCCGCCGATGAGTGGTCGAGCTCAGACTTCAGGCCAGCGTGAGGCTGGAATCAAATATTGTCCTCTTTTCACCACAGGTTTTTCCAGGCTACCTAAAAGTCACAAAATCAGGAGGGCTGCTGTTGTGGATGTGTAGGGTAAGGCATCACAGACTAGAAAAATACCTGACTAGAGTGATGAATGATTAATAATATTCGCATTTATGGACAGTTGAGAGCCATTTTGTACCTGTTATTTGTGGCATCTCATGGTCCCTGTTCTCCTGTTTCTCCCCAGGGTGAGGACGATAAGCTGACCTGGAAAGATCGTCTCCCAGGTTACTTGACGAACTTCGCCTCCATCTTGTTCATGGTAATTTCCTGGCGGAAACACCTGCTCATGACGTGCGCGTGTGGATCCTGCTGTGTGAATGCTGGGGGTGTTAGTCTGTTGTGCTGTGGGGACAGTGAGGGACTAGTGAAGACGAAGCGACAGTCCTTGTGGAGGGACAGAATCTCCCGTGATAGCCAGGCCGTTGCTGCTGTTGGTTCCCCGAGGCGGGGAAGGTGATTCCTTCAGGCAAAGGATCAGCCCTGCGAGGGTCAGTGGCCTCCAGTGGCCAGAGAAGGGGGCTCTGTCTTCCCAGCCTTGACCACAGACGTTTGAAGATGGAGTTTCCAGGGGTGGGTCGTGGGAAGGTGTCTCCCACATCGCGGCAGATGGAGACCTTGGAAGAAGGTCTTACCTGTGCAGGGAAGGCGGCTGTGGAATGGTGGCAGCCTGTTGGAGCTGCAGGCAGCCTCTCGCTGGTGGCTGGTGGAAAAGAACAGCTTCTGGAAGCCACAGAAGACAGCTGGCTCGGGCTCTGTAAGCCTGATTCTTTAGCCTCCCTGTAGCTGCTGTGTTTATTTCCCTGTCTTCTCCCTGAGAGTTTGGAAGAGCCCTTTGGAGAGACCCAGATGGTCTCCACTGTGCCGGAGAAGGTGAGGAATGGGTCTGTGATTCATATCTGAGCTGATCAGTGAAGTGGTAGCAAGTCATCCCTGGGAGCCACGAGGGGTGAGACAGCAGGAGCTGAAGCGAGGAGACCTCGGGAAGGTGAAACTCAGAGGACTGCGCTCGGGGCACAAAGACACCTGCCCCCCGTCGGTGGGTAGAGTCCTTCTAGTGTCCCAGGTGGGCACCTCTGTCCTTGCAGCATTTCCAAGCAGGACTGCACGTTAGCTGTGGGGTTGGGGAGGGATTGCTTATTCCAGAATCTGGGACTGAGATTATGATAATTTTCTGGACCTGCTGGCCAGAGGTAACACTCACCCTGGCCTGAGGTTACTATTTCCATTTTTATTGCCATTGTGATCACTGAGGACGGGAACCGTGTCCCAATCTCAGAAGTTTAAGGAGTGAAAGGTGCATGGGCACCATCTGCTTCAACACTTCTGAAATGCAGAGGTGCTGGGTGCCTTGCCAGAGCTTAGAAGTCTACACTTGCAATCTCCTCGTTGCTTAAGAAGAGTGGAATTTATTCGAGAATGTGTGGTGAGTTGCAGTGTGTTAAGCTGGAATGGTATAAAGTTTAATTTAGCTCTTCCCAGCCTCCCACAATATGCATAATGTTGTCAAAGAGTTTATTCATTCATTCAGAAAATATTTCATGGGTGCCAACTATGTGCTTGACACTATTCTTAGGCGTTGGGCATAGAGTAGAAACTAAAATAAAATAATCTGTCCCTTAAGGAGTTGACGGATAACAAATACGTGCGTAAATAAGAAAACAGATAAGTAAAGTAGACTTCCATCTCCAGCAGTGGTAGGTTAGGATATTTGTAGCATCCCATCTTGCTGAGAGTAGCAAAAAATTGTGGATAAATATATTTTTCCATCTTCTTAAAGCTTGAAGGACTGACAGGATAGTCAGGACTACGAGACTGAACTCTAAAGGAAAATGGGACCAAGGAAACAAATATCTGGGCACCAATGCTGCTTTCACCTTGAGGACCTTTTCCCATCTAGGCAAACTTGGGCTTGGGCTTTGGTGGTTTTTATGGGGCAAGAAGGATGGAAATCAGGGGGTATGACTGGCTCGAAGAGAGCTTCTAGCAGGAAGTCCTCACCAAATTAAATTGGAACACCAGAGGGCTACAGTCTCAGAATGAAGATGGTGAACTAGCCACTCCCCGCCCCCAACTTTGGGACCTCAGAGGAAATTGTTATTTTCTACGTAGAATAGGGAGAAAAAGGGAAGCAAAAGCCCTGTCCCCAAGAAGTGGCTATGGGCAGTCCCCATGGTGGACTTACAGCTTGCTTCATCACAGGAGAGGGTCGGGAACCTCAGGTTGTGGACGGGGACTGGAACTAGCAGTGCTCCCAGGTGCCCAGCAGAAGCAAATACAAGTTCTCTCTGGAGGAAGGCAGACTCATGCTAGGCCTCAAGAAATCCCCCAAAAGAATGTTCAAGGGCAACAAAGAGAATACACAAGCAATTACACAAGAAGCTAAAGCACCTTGAGAGAGAACAATGAGGAGAGCAAAGACTGAAGATATTGGAAATACCAGTTACAAGTTAAAACATCAAGCTTGAAAAATCTGCAAAGAATAAGAAACTATTGGAAAAAAAAAATGGCTTAGAAGATTTGAAAACCAACCAATAAATCTGCTAGAAATAAATAAATAAATACATGAATATGAAATACATATATATGAATATATAATACATTCTACATGTATATGAATGTTGTATGTATTATAATATACATATATATAAAACAACAAACTGTAGACACAGCTGAAGAGAATTTGTGAACTGCAGTATAGGTTAGAAGAAATTATCCAGAATGCAGCATGGGGAGGCAAAAGATAAAATATATAGAAGAGAAATTAAGAGATTTGGAAATCTTGGTAGAATGAGATTTAACATACATTTCATTGCACTACTGGACAAAGAGGAAAGAGAAAAGTTAATGAATGAAATATAATGACTGATGGTTTCCTAATCTGCTACAGAATTCCAACCCACAGATTGAAGAATCCCTATGAAACCCAAGCAGAAAAAAATAAAATAAATCTACACCTAGATTCACCGTAGTGAAATCATAGACTATATAAGACACAAGAAAAATCTCAAATGCAGTCAGAAAACAAAAGACAAGTTACCTTCAGTAAAAAGGCTGTTAGATTGCCCATTGATTTCTCATAGCAATTAGAAATGACATGTTATCTTCATGTGCTGAAAACAGTTACTTATCCAGAATTCTATAACCAGGAAGAATATCATTTAGAAATATCATGAGGATAAAATAAAGATATTTATAGACAAAAACGGAGAGTTTGCCACCAACTGAATCTTTTATTAAAGGAATTCTAATTATGTGCTTCGGATATGACCCCATACGGAAAACCATAGTTTTCAAAAGAAATGAAGAATAATCAAAGTGATAAATAAGTGGGAAAATCTGTATGAACCGCGACTGTGCAAACAATAATGATGACGCCTCGTGGGATTAAAAATAAGGTAGAATTTAAAATATACACAACACTAACCTGTAAGTCGGGTGGGCAATAAACAGGACAATAATGTTCTAAGGTCCTTGTCTCCTTGATGTTGTATATGGAGAGAGCAAAGGCTAGGAAGAGTCAAGACACTCTTGAAGAAGCATCAGGAGGGATATGGTGCTCTACCAAATAGAAACTTACTATAAAACAATAATAAGTATGACAATGTGGTGGTGGGGTGGAAATAGGGAATTCGACCAATAGAACAAAACAGAAAATCAAGAGTCAGATCCACGCAAATGACATTGCATATAAGTGCAGAAAAAGTAGACCCCAAAGAATTTCATCATGAGATGTAGAACAGAGAGAAGTCAAGGATGACTCTGAGGTTTCTATCTTCCAAAGGCTAGAGTTATATCCCTAGGAATCCTGGAGTTGCCTGCACGATGGATATAAATCTGGAGTTCAGAGGAGATGCCCAGGCTGGAGCCCTAATCGGATGGTAGAGATGGTATTTAAAGCCATGAGAGTGTACGAGGTCCCCAGGGGAGCGAGGAGAGATAGAGAAAAGGTGCAAGGACTGAGTCCCAAGATGCTGTAATGTGAAAATTCGGGAGCACGAGGAAGAGGCAAAAGAGAAGGTTGAAAAGGAAGAGCCGGGGGAGGGGGGAGGGTCCCCGAAGCCAAGAAGGTATCGCGAGGGGAGGGCCATCACTTGTGTCAGATGCCACTGATGGGTCTGGGAGGCAGAGGATTGAAAATAGAAGCTCATCTACTGCCTGAGAGAAGACCCTGTAGCATCGTCATGATCATTGTCTACCACAAGTAGACATCACTGTTGACAAACACTGAAAATCAGGTCAATGGAGGAGTATCTCCTCAACGTTCGAATTTTCAAAAAATTCCACGGGTGGGGCTTCCCTGCCAGTCCAGTGTATAAGACTCCGTACTTCCACTACAGGGGGCATGGGTTCGGTCCCTGGTAGGGGAACTGAGATCCCCCGTGCCGCATGACGTGACCAAAAAAAAAAAAAATCGATATTGAAAAAAAAATTCCATGGAGACCTTCTAAAGCTAGACTCGAGGGTGGGAACATTTTTTTGTGTCATTCAGAAATAATAAATGATTATCTCTTATCTTCCCTTTCGCAACCCTGCCTAACTCCAAATCTTGATGCCGACAGGAGATTGCGTATCAGAATCAAGAACTCATTGAGGCATCTCACTCTGCCTGGGGTCCCCCAGCCCTGTGTAGCCAGCAGGCGCTGGTAACTGGGAGGCGAGTGGTAGGAGGACCACCTCATGCAGGCAGGTGCTCTGGCCTAGTCCTGGCCTAGGCTTGTTGACTGAGATCATCACGACTGGCATTCCTTTCTACTTTCAAAAGTATTCCACGTCGGGCAATAAATGATATAGTCCCCTACCAATTTGATTTTTTTTTTTAATCCTTATTTTACACTAACTTTTTCCCATTTATTTTCCCCCTTTTTAAAAAAAACCCAGTCTTCTCGAGAAAGGGGCTTGGCATTTCCCTAGAACAAGGTGTGGAATCTGAGATAAAGGAGTCAGGATGGTGTTTATAAAAGAGTGTTTCAGTCAGGGGCATCTACGGCAACGAACTTGAGTATCGGATATCATGTCCTCCTTCACCCCCTGTGATGAAACCTTGGCAGAAGACGCCAGGACCAGGACCACGACCACGAGGAGGGTTTTAGCGATGCCAGTCTGTCATCACTTGGGGATATATTTTTCATGGGGTGACGAGAGCAAAGGAGAGCCCAGTGCAGTGTTCATTTTCCTCACCCGTGGGAGAGGCCAGGATGGACAAAGATGAATTTTCTCTTTCTTCTTCAACCCAGTGTGTTGAGCTAAAGTTTCATTCCTTTTTGAATTAACCCTCTTTTTGTTTCCTTTTTACGTGGGAGGGGATTACCAGAGGCAATGTCCTGCCTCTAGAGCTGGGTGCCTGAGCTTTCCCCCCACGCCCAGGACAGTCACTGACTTCCGTTTGTATCTTGGGAACCAGCCATCAGAAACCCTCCTCCGTCACCTGGGTTATCACAGTGAATCTCCTAACTCGCCTGCCTGTGTCTGTTACGCTGTGTGTCCCCCCGACACATCATCAGCGTGTTCATCTTTTTCAAATAAGTCACGTTACTCCTCTGCTCAGAACTCTCTAAAGGCTTCCCATCTTCTGAAGTGTAGAAGCCGACACCCTTATACTACAGTTCCTCCCCTCCAACACCCATCCTCCACTCCCACTCTCCCCCTTCGCTCACTGCTTCAGCCCCCCCCCTGCCTGAACCCCCAGCTCTCCAATTTCCTCCTTTAGGTCCTTGCTGAAATGTCGCCTTCTCACCTCTGCCTCTCCTGACCCCACCCTGTTTTAAGTTGAGACCTATCTCTCTGCTCCCGTTCTGCTTTATTGGTTTCTAGAGTATCGATCACAGCTGACATACTGTCTTTGTTACGTGCTTATGAGTTTGTCTGTCTTTCCCCACTAGAAGGTCAACTCCACGAGGGCAGAAATTTCTGGTTTGTTCGCTACTGTATGCCTGATACCCAGAACAGTAACTGGCACACAGTAGGGGCTCAAGACATGTGTCACGAATGACTGCATGGGAAACTAAATTAACTAAAGGTGCCAGAGACAACTTGGTATGTCAATGATAGAGTTGTTGGTGTGTGTGGTTTTTCAAATTGAGCTGCGACTCTGGGCTGTGCCCTCAACCAGGCTGCTCTCCCCCTGGTTCCACAGGGGTTGCTCTGCCCTGTGCATTTTACTTGCCCCTGCTCATTCTTTCCTCCAAGCCTTCCCGTAGGAAATGGTCCCACAGCTTCCTCTGTGGCGTTTTCTCCGACTAATCCCCCTGCTCTCTGCCCAGAACATTCTAGAAGCTCCTGAACTGAGGCCCGTCACTCTTTCCAGCTGCTACTAGGCTCATCCTTGCTGTCTGTGTGCCATGGTTTTCTCAGAATGCAAGTCCTGGAGGGTAGGTACCAGACCAGCTCTCTCATAGTGTGAAATTAGGGCTCTGGACTCTGTAGCCTGACTTCCACTGCAATTTGGCTGTGTCCCCGAGTAAAGCTATGGCATTCAGATAGCAAGAGCCACAAGAATATATTCTTCAACCCAGGGAATATAGCCAATATTTTGTAATAACTGTAAATGGAAAGTAACTTTTAACAATTATATATTAAAAAAAAACCACACACACACACACCAAGAGCCACAGAGGCCATGATGCAGGCGATCAAGTGCAGGGGGTGAGATTGCCCAGAGCTGAGGGTCAGCAAGTCTCTACCAAACAGGTTCCACACAGGAGGCACCTCTCTGCGCTGGCATATGAGGCACAGAGTGCAGTACAAGACCAATCCCCACTGCTGGCTGAGTTGGGGGACCTGATCCCATACATGAAACGCACTTACTTCACCACAATCAGTGGTCAGAAAATATGTGTTGAATTTAATAAACAAAATCAGTAATATAGCCAGAGTGATGAAAGTAGTACTGGGCTTGGTGCCAAAAGGCCTGGGTTCTAGTGTCAGGATGGATGGGATTGTCGACCCTGCAGCCGTAGAGCAGGGTTCGAATCCTGGATGGCACTGAATTGCACCTGCAAAAGGCCTATCTTGCGTGATCGTTGTGGAGATTCATGCCAGTGCAGATATGGCTCGAATCGTGAAATCAAGAGAGCACACATGGATTAGCTGTTGTTGATGGTGTTATGACCACGAGTACCTTGGCCTTGCCACGCACCACCCGGACCTTGGACCAATCCCATTGCTGCTTCTTGGGCCTCAGTTTCCTTGTATATGAGATCAAAGGCTGGACGTGGATGATCCCTAAATGCTAAAACTCTTTAATTCCTACAGTGATCTAGGAGGCTAGGGTTGTAGACTGTGCCTTGTGACCTTGAGCAAATCGCTTCACTTTCCACGCCTGTTTCCACATCTGCAGAATGGTCCTGGGACTGGGTCGGTGCTCTCCAAGCTCTTCCGGCTTGAAAGGTGTGAATCTTGAGGTGCTTGTGGGAAACACCGAAGGAGAGGTTCAGAAGTGGCTTTCTGTCACGGGATGGAAAATCAAGATCAGAGAAGTTAGGATGGCAGAGCACAGCATCCGAGGGCTGGGGAGGGGCGTGGAGGTGGAGCCAGGGAGGGGCTGGGGATGGGGAAGGGGCTTCCCTGGGTGAGTGGAGCAGTGCCTCTAGAAGAACAGGAATCTTGTTAAAGTGCAGACTCTGAGTCAGTTGGTCTAGACTGGTGCTTTTGCCATTTGGCCTGTTTCTCAAGCTCCCAGCTGAGGCAGCAGGTCCAGATCACACTCTTGAGTGGCAGGGAAGCGTGTTCTTACCCCAGCTTGGCCTCTCAGAGAAGGAGGATGGCAGCTGATCTCCTCCCCACCCCCTGAACCCCAAGGCAACGGATGTTTCTGGCATCGTTGTTTTCCCCAGTCATCCCCCCACACCCAACCCCAAATAGACACACACACAGTCGCTCTTCGATGCCCTGGCACGCCTCACATCAGTACTTCCATCGCTGACCTTCACTGCAAGAGCGACTTGGGGGGAAAAGAATCTCACAGCACATTTTCCAGGCCCATACTGCCTGGCAGTGACAATCCCAGGGGACAGGGAAGTGCAATGTCTGCCTTGTTGGAGGGAGGTGACGTCACGTCCAGGTTTCCCCACGTCCGTGGGAATCGCCCCTCCCTGGTCCTGGAGGCTGGGGTTCTGCTATGCCCACCTGCACCCCCATCCAAGGAGGGGCCTCCCCAAGGACTGTGTTTCCCATCTAACCTCTCCTCCGCCCTGACTGCCGCGCGCGCACACACACACACACACACACACACACACACACACACACACACACACACACACACACACACACCCCTCTACCTGGAGGCTGCTGCCACCCTACCTTTCTTACAGAGGGCTTCTTTTTCTCACCGTGGCCACAAGGCAAACACTAATGTTTGTGAAGCACTTGGGGACACACTGCTGAGGCTGCCACCAGCACCCCCAGAGGTCCGAAGACTTCCATAGAGGGACACATCTGCAACCCATTTCCCATCACAGCCCGCCGGAGTGTCATTCACACTGCTTGCAAAGCACTGCCTAGCCAGAGCCCCCTCCCCACGCCTCCCCTCCCCTCCCCGCGCCTCCCCTCCCCTCCCCACGTCTCCCCTTCCCTTCCCTTTTTTTCTAGGGAGGGGACGCCCATCGTCCAGGATCCTGTGTTTTTTCAGAGGAGCCTTTCACCTGCCCCGTTCTCTCCGCATGTTTTCCATTTAGTCCTCCACAGCCAGCACCCACCCGCCTTCCCCACCCCCAGAAGAAACGTGACCTGAATCTTTCCTGCAGAAAGAATTCTAAGAAAGAAGCCTCCACCGGACAGAAACGCGTTAGAACCTTCTGCTCTGAGCAGGTCGCACACCTTGCTCTTCCCTCTCAGCCCCCTGCTGGGCACTGTCTTCTCCTCGCACCCTTGTGCTCCATGGAAATGGCCCTTCCTCCACTGCGGTGCGGGGGGAAAGCGAGCTGGTCTCTCTCTCGGAGAGCGCCTTATTATTCTTAGGTTCTGGAGAAAGGAAATGGGGCTGGCCCTCGAGGCCAAGGGGCTGCTAGACTTGCCTTCTAAGCGTAGCGCCAGAGGTCGCTGTGCCAGTGAGGAATCTGGGTGCCCCCCTGCAATTTGCCTGGTGGAGGGTCTCTTAGAGCGATGCTTTATTCACCCAGAGGACCGAGAGTCTACAAGTCTTGCTCGGGGTTTCTCTCCCTCTTTTCTCCTTTGGGCAGCCTTCCTGCACCCACCCCACCAAGCTCTGACCCTAGCCCTTCCCAGCTCAGACGTCTTCAAGGGCTCCCTGTTGCCTTTCATCGAAGGCCCAGCTGAGATCCACTGGCTCCACAGACTCCTCCCTGAGCCCCTCTGTACTCTCAGTCCTGCTCACATCTACACTCTTCATCTGACACGACTACGTGATTTACTACTTATTATTTACTAGTTGCTCTGGTTGAACTTATCCCCATAGTAGACTGACAGCTCCCTAATGCGAGAAGTCACACCACATTGTGTCACACACACCACCATATCCAGCGTTTTAGTCGTCGTTTCTCTATTTTTTTTTGACTTTTTTAGACATTAGTTTTTATTTATAAGACTTCTAAACAGGCTTTACGATTTTGGGTAATTGAATGAAAGACTCTTTAAATTCTACGGTGCTTTACAATTTTCAGAAGTTTCACACACGTGATTTCATAGAATCCCGTAATAGCCCCTTTTTCCCCCCTACCTCTGTATTCCCCACCCGCCGTGGTAACCTTAGTTTGCGGGTGTGTGTTACAGGCCATCTGGAATCTGATAAGCATGAAAGACATTCTCCCCTGGAAAATGCCCCCGTACCGGCAATTTGCGTGAGTTCCGAGCTTGGCAGCGCCTCGTTGCCCACCAGTGGACTCCAGATTAACAGCACCCGACGTAGCGGACTCGGCTAACAGGTGGGCGGCAAGTACCGCCCGCTGACGTGCGACTCTCCCTGTTTTCCCGAACAGGTTGCCCTGACGTTCTGCATCGTCTTCGGGGTCATCGTCTACCGCATCACAGCCGCCGCTGCCCTGTCTCTCAGCAAGGCCACGCGCTCCAGCGTCCGGGCGACTGTGACGGCCACGGCGGTCGTTATCAACCTCGTGGTCATCCTCGTCCTGGACGAGATCTACGGCGCCGTGGCCAAGTGGCTCACCAAAATCGGTACCGTGTCTCCACACTGCGTGTTTGCCCCGGGCCCCCCTGAGCTGGTCAGCTCGGTGCGTGCAGGGTTTTTGGTGCCAATGACCCAACATAGAGAAAAGGAAGTCCAGTGCACTTGGAGAAGTGAGGAGGGGCAGGGTGTGTCCTTGTAGGGCCTCCGCCCTGGCAGGAATCCTTCCTGGAACGTTCTCGATCCATAGCCCAGGTTGATGGCCTTGTTATCCCCCAAGATTAATCATGGGGTCCGTTCTTTTTAGCTCAGCCTAGAAGCGAGAGGTGTTCAACACTTGCTGCTAAAAGAAGGCAGAGTTTCAGTTCTCGTCACTTTTCCAGCAGTGTTTATCAAGTTGGGAAAGCCTCTTGACACTTGAGCCCAAGAAGGTCTTATCCATCCCCATGATGTCAGAGGTCCCGGCGAATCCACGCATTCCCCAGGCCCTGAGCAGACTGCAGAGAGGTGTATCAGGCTTCCCAAGCTTCCAGCCAGTGAGAAAAATGCAGTGGCCTCAGTGTTCGGACGTGCCATTTGAGCCACAGGCTGCCGTTGCTTGAGCACCACTTTCTGGCACTTGTGCTTCCTAGACGTCGGGGTGGAGGGCGAGACCCTTTCCTCACTGCCTGTATCCTGGGTGGCCTGGAGGCATCTCTTTCCCTCGCTGAATCCAGGGACCAGCAATCTCAGCCTCTCACTCACCTCCAGGGAGTTGAATTAAGGATGGGATGTCTTTACTGTACTAACCAGTTGGAAGTGGACACTTGACAGGGTAACCCCTCTTCAAGAGAGCCTTTCCTGGAGGCTCAGAGAATCAGGAAAGGTTTCACTAATGCCGGTGACTCTTTAGCGCCTTCCCTGGCATGGCTGCTACTCACGGTGGGCACTGACTTTGGTTTCTATGTGGATGTAGGCGATTTACCATCTGGCCGTTCCGCCGTCTTTGGGCATGTGCATGTTTATATAGAAGTGTTATCTGTGTTCCTTCATACGTTTCTTAAGAAAAGTGAGCAGAGAATTCCACTTCAGTGTGTTTGCTGGGATACAGGATTCCATGGAAGCACCTAGGACGAGCATCCCACATCCCTGGGGGCTCAGGAGAGGCCCCGGGTGAGGGCATCCGGTGGGAGAGCTCGGAAATGAGTGGACGTGGGTGTCAGGCGTGTGCGGGGGGAGGAGGGGCTGGGCAGGAGGAGAGGAGGGCTCCCGGCGGAGGAAACAGAATGAGAAATCCGTCACTGAAGGGTGGGATCTGACCCATGAGGGTCAGGAGAGGCGCAGGGAGAAGTGGAGTGTGGGCTGGGCTGGTACGATGGGTAAAATTGGGGGGTCTAAAATCCAGGGAGCCAAAGGAGCAGAGCTCAGTAGGTGGAAGAGGACACGAAGCGTGTCCAGGATGCCCGGGGAGCCCGTGTGGTGGTGCCCAGGGGTCCTGGCATGACCGAGGCACCGCGTGCTGGGGAGCTGGACCCGGGGAGCTGGCTGAACCCAGATGTTTTGGTGGAGGAGCTTGAGTGTCAGGCTGAGGACCCTGCTTGTTTTCACAGACGGTGGCAAAGCATTTGCTGAAGTTCAAAGGGGCATCCAGTAAAGAGTACCATCTTACTGGCCTGATTACTGAACCAGCTGAGAAGTAAGGCAAAGGCAGATGGAGACAAAAGCTGAGATTTCACCTTTAAAGCTAGAAAAGGCTGCATGGGAGGAAGCAACTTAGCAGGAGAGCCAAATAGGCTTCCTAGTCCAGAATCCAGACAGACTGGCCTCCCCGTGGCAGGCAGCAATGGGCAGGGCAGTCCTGCAGTTCTTAGGACACTGGAGGGGGTGGGGGCATGGGACTCAGAAGAGCCCCTCCTGCAGGCCGTTTGCTTCCCCCAAAAGGACAGAGCAGGTGCCATTGTCACCTTCCACACCGACCAGTGGGCTGAGCTCTTCCCCTTCTCTCACCCGGGAGGAGAAAGGAGTGATGTGGGAAGACAGAGCAGGGAATTACAACTGATCACACCCCCTTCGCACGGGGGAAAATGGGGGAAAAGGCAGGAGTGCAAAGAGATGCCCTCCATCCCCTGAACAGCTCCCAACCCAACACCGCTGTGGGATTTTGTTTGTTTAACATCTCTATTGGAGTATAATTGCTTTACAACGGTGTGCTAGTTTCTGCTTTATAACAAAGTGGATCAGCTATACATATACATATGTTCCCATATGTCCTCCCTCTTGTGTCTCCCTCCCACCCTCCCTAACCCACGCCTCTAGGTGGTCACAAAGCACCGAGCTGACCTCCCTGTGCTATGCGGCTGCTTCCCACTAGCTAGCTATTTTACATTTGGTAGTGTATATATGTCCATGCCACTCTCCCGCTTCGTCCCGGCTTCCTCTCCCCCTCCCCATGCCCTCAAGTTTGTTCTCTAAGTCGTGGGGTTTGAAGAGCATGATGGGGTGGTGGGAACTGTTTGCCAAATGACTCCAGCAGGATGCCACAGAGTGGAGGGAGGCAGGGGGTCTAGAGTAGAGGAGACTGTTGAGCGTGTGGGCAGGAGGGAGGGAGAAAGGAACCGGAAATCAGTGATGATGCAGAAACGTCTTCCTGCTGTCCATCTGTGTTACCTTGCACAGCTCCAGACAGTGGTAAAGATCCAAGATAGAGTGTCGACAATCAAAAACTCATTAACAAGTCTTTAGGGAGTCCCTCCCACGTACAAGGCGAGGCAGGTTCTCTTTGTCTTGGCCATGAAACCCTTTCCACACCGTGAAGCTGTATCCACTGTTTCTGACAGCTCTCCCTTCCTCACCCGAAAGTTCAGACTCCTCCGTGCGGTTAAGCCGACGTCCTGTGGTCCGTACGAAAGTCTGCGCGCCGGAAAGGAGGGGAAATTCTAACAAGTGCATTTTGTTCTCTGTGGTCGCGATACTCACTCATGAAGCATTTTCATCTTAAAAACGAATTTGGTTATCCCATTTCGTCTTCACAAGCTATGTGTGGTCAGCAAGGGAAGTATTCCATCCTCACTTGACTAAGGTTCAGGCTCAGATCCTGCCCCTAAAGTGCCAGTGTCTTCTGTGCCGTTTTGATGTGCGTTTCTCACCGTCTGGTCTGGCGTATTGGTCTCTACCCTGGACCCCACGTGGGCATTGCTTGGGTTGTTGCTCTTGTCTATCTCAGACTGGCTGTTTCTAGAGGGCTTGGAAGGCGTGGTGTATTGTGGAAGGACCACGGAACTGGGGAGTCCAGTGGGGAGAGCCATGGACTCCAGCCCCGGCTCCTCCTCCTCCCTCCCCCACCATCTGTGTGGTGTTGGGTGAACAGGGAACTCTGCTGGACCAAGTTTCATTGATGCCGCCTCCATCGCTGGCCTCCTTCCTGGCTGCTGATCAGCACGCCCATGTAGACTGTTGTCGGAGCCTGACGGCTGACTGTGCCCTTGTCTTCAGCCTCTTCCTGGGGCCCTCAGTCTTGGAAACCCCACCCCATCAGCCTTTCTCAAAGAGTGCACTGGGGAGGCATCCCTCCCAGTCGGGGCCCCCAGAGAGCTTCCTTGCACCCTTAAGTCAGATCCAAGCTAGCATCTGAGAGGCTCTCAACCACCTGCTTCCCCGTGTCTGCTTCCATCCCCCCCGACCACTTAACTCACAGTCACCGCCCATTCCCCCCTCCCCCACCCCGTGCCTCGCTCAAGAGGAAAGGCATGGTTCCTGCTCCAGCTGTCCTGACACTGCAGTCGGGGAAGGGTGCACAGTAGACGGGAACATTTCACAGAGGGCGAGAGAGCAAAACAGGGCAATGTGGTGGTGGCTTGGGGCTCGGTACTTTGCACGAGGTGGTGGGGAAAGGACTGTCCAGGTGGTAACACTGTGGCTGAACCCTGAGTGGGGCGGGAGGAGATCTAGAGGGAAGCTCTAGAAAGAGGCTACAGCACAGCAGAGGCAGAGGCGAAGGCACAGAACAGCCAAGGCAAAAGCAAGGGCTTATCAACCAGCAAGGTGGCCAGAAGCTTGGGGTGCTTCCCAAGCAGATAAGGACCTGCTTCACTCCCTGGAAGTTTATCACATACCGTCTGATATCATTCCCGGATTTCCCACTCTTAGACCAGACGAGGCCTTAATCTTAGAATCTCAGTGCCATACAACGAAGGTGTTTATTGGTTCTCGCTCGCGCTGCTTGGTTGGGGTGACAGGGCAGGGCCTCTGCTTCACGCAGTTGCCGAGGACCCGGACGCACGGAGGCCACGTGGGCACCGTGTTAGGGACAGAGCGCCGGAGGGTCACGTCGAGGCTGTCACAGAGGCATCGTTCATCACCTCTGCCCATAGCATGCCAGCTAGAAGCAGCCTGATTAGGAAGAGGTTGGAAATGGGTGGAAGCTCGTGGACCTTCCATGAGCAGGAAAGTTCTCTGCCACTTGCTCCAACCAGGCAACAAAGCCCTGGAGAACAGGCACCCCGCCTTACGTTTCTTTTCTCTTCTCCCCAGCCTGCTCTCTGGTGGATCTTAGCCCACGCGTGTTGGTGCAGTTATTGGTGAAATATACCTGTCTCTTCACTCATGCATTCAGATTCCTTTTCAAGGAATGCCCATAGGCGAGGCATCCTGTCAGCCACAGGAGAGGCTAAATTGAGTGTCCATGTATTCGTGGTTTCAACCCTGCCTGCTGACCGAAGAATTTGAGGAACTATTAAGACGAATCAGGGAAATGCAGAGTTGCCACGATGGGGCAGTGATTGGAAGATGCAACAAGGAGATCCAAAGCCTAGAATTTTCCTTAATGGCAGAGTTCACACACTAATGAGATGGTCCTGCACAGCATGGTGTGACAGGCCTACCTGCAGGCAGAGGTGTGGTTTCAGAGCCCCCAGGCCGCCACAGGGACATAAAGCTGTGGATAAGGCCACCTGATAGACTAAAGGTCCTGCCAAGCGTAGGGGCTTCCTTTGCCATTCTCACGCTGGGTTTAATACCTGTCTGGTTTCCTGCCCCAGATGCCCTGATGGATGAGGAGGCGGTGACCACGTGCTTTGCTCACCAGGTGCAAACAGCTGGTGTAAACAACTCCAGTGAGTTCCTGAGTGTCTCCTGCAAAGTTGGGTGATGGAAGACCCATTCCTTAGGAGGTCCCTCAACTGGCCCCCGTGTCAGGCCTATCTGAGGTCTGTTGTTGCCACAAATATTTGTGACAAAAGACAGAATTTGTTAAATGCCTTGAGTGTGATTAGTGATAGATAAAGACAGTAACTGTCTACCCGGTGGCCAGGATAACAGCATTCGTGGGCTTGGGTGCGAGACTCGCTATCTGGAGGCGACGCGGTCCTGGTGACGCAGAGACTGAGCTGAAGTCTGGGGCTGGGGTCGGGCTGTCTGGGGAAACAAAGATGCTTTGGGACCTTGTCGGCCAAGGCACGCTGTGCAAAGTGTGTATCCTGGTTCAGCAAGTATCAGTTGCTGACATTTGTGAGGATCTCAGTGAACGGGTGGGACAAGGACTGTCTTAGTCCCTAGTGATCTGTTCTTTCCTGGAGGGGCCACAGGGAGTTATAGGGAAAGGATCCAGTTCCTGGAAGAGGAAGCAAGCAAGAGCTGGGCAGGACATTAGGACGCCAGGCACCCAGGGCAAACAGGATGGGGCTTGGACATCTTGGGAGGCCAGGGTCTGAGGTAAGACAGCAGGGGTCACCAGGCAGACCAGCTCAAGGTATGCGTCTGTCTCTGTCTGTTCAGGCTGCTATAACAAAATACTGTGGACTGGGTGTTTGATAAACAGCAGAAACTCACGTCTCAGACTCCTGGAGGCTGGAAGTCCAGGATGAGGGTGCCAGCGTGGCCGGGTCCTGTGAAAGCCCTCTTCTGGGTTGCAGATGGCTATCTCCTTGCTGTGTCCTCACGTGGTGGAAGGGGCGAGGGAGCTCTGTGGGGTCTCTTTTATAAGGGCACTAATCCCATTCATGAGGGCTCCACCCTCATGACCTAAGCACCTCTCAAAGGCCCTACCTCCCAATACCATCACCTTTGGGGGTTGGGATTTCAACATGTGAATTTGGGGGAACACAAACATTCAGACCATTGCAGCTTCCTACTTGGGTCAGGACACAGGGTACACTGTGCCTGTGAGGCAGTGAGCTTCCGAGCCCAAGGTTGGGGCGTATGATGTCTAGTGTTCCTGAAACGGTAGGGTCTTGTCATGACTGACATACGCATGGGTCCGGCTTGGCCTAGAAGGGGCCCCATGTGCACTCTAGCTCCAGGCAGAGTGAGGAAGGCAGGGCTGACACCAGGCTTCTCAGCTGAATAATCCAGCTGCCATGAGCTTGTCTTTGTCAGCATTGTTCTCTGACTCCAGCTTCTCCTCCTCCTCGCCTTCCCCCTCCTCTCCTTTCAGACTCTGCAAAGTGCTGGCTTGTCGGGGAGGGCGGTGGGGGGGCGTATGATTCATCTTTACTCTGCACTGAGTCTCTCCTAGTTACAGGGTTGGGCTCACAGTGTGTACACCTGAGGCACGATTATCGTGTCACGTCAGAGCCTCCCGTTCTTAGGAAGAGGCTGTGTTTGTGAGTTGTTTAAATGTTGCTGAAGACCCTGCTCCTGAGTGTCGCTACCAAAGCGGGGGCAGGGAAGGGACAAAAGGGGAAATGGGGAAAGGGTCTGATTTTACTGACACCCGTTGTGTACCGGGCACCGGCGGGCATTGTATGTACAGTGTTTCGCCTAATTTTCACATTAGCGCCCGGAACTGGTCGTTTCTTTCACTTTATTTATGAGGGGTCTGAAGAGGTTTAGAAACTTGACCACGGCCCATAGTTAATAGTGGTGTGCACACACACACATGCACACGCACACATGCACACGCACACACACGCGTGCGCACACAGCCCGTGCCGGGCCCTGTTCCAAGCACTTTATGTATATTAGTGTATTTAATCCTCAAAATAGCGCCAAGGGTGAGGGTGGCCTTAACCCTCCCACAGGCCCAGGGTCCTCTGGCTGTGAGTGGTGAGGACCCTGGCCTTGGGGTCCTTGCTGAGACCACAGCGCCCACTGTCTGGGAACACGTAGCTGTCCTTTGGCCTCGGGAAATTCTAAATGTGTTGGGAAAGCAGAAGGAAACACATCAGAGGCTCCAGAAGATTTAAAATGCGACGCGCCCACCCATGAGAACGTCAGGTCGCTGGGGTGGGGATGTCCTCTGGGGACAAGCCGGGAGACAGTGGGGGCCAGCCCCCCGTGCAGGCGTGAGGAGACCTCCGCAGGTTCGCAGACTTTGGGGTCTCACGTGCTTTATTAAATTTTTTTTAAAAACCCTTTTTTGGGCTCCCCTGGTGGCGCAGCGGTTGAGAGTCCGCCTGCCAATGCAGGGGACGCGGGTTCGTGCCCCGGTCCGGGAGGATCCCACGTGCTGCGGAGCGGCTGGGCCCGTGAGCCATGGCCGCTGAGCCTGCACGTCCGGAGCCTGTGCTCCGCAACGGGAGAGGCCACAGCAGTGAGAGGCCCGCGTACCACACAAAAAAACCAAAAACCCTTTTTCTTGAAGAATTGAAGCACCACCAGCAAGTCCTGAGTCCAGAATTGTGCGTCCGGTTCTAAGCCGTCCTCTGCACAGGCTGCATCTGACCACTGAGGAGAGAAGAGAGGGAAGAAACGAAAAGGAGGGGGAAACTCAGAACTAAAGGCCGCCGGGATATCACAAGTTCTTTAAAGAGGAACATTTTGGGTGTACAGGGATGGATCTAATTTCCCATCCAATGTGCATGACGTGTGTTTCCAGAGCGCAGGGTGAAGGGCTGCTTTCTTGGCTCTGAGCGCCGGCCGGGGCAAGGGGAGTCGGCTTCCCTGCGGCCTCAGCCTGCACAGGAGCGTGCTTCTGGAGCAGGGACCCATATGGATGCATGTGGATACGTGTGGATGCTCGTGGATACGTGTGGATGTGAGTGAATGCGTGTGGATGCGTGTGGATGCGTGTGGATGTGTGTGGGCTGGTCTGAGACCTATGCCTTCCGGGCGGGGAGGCCGCAGCGCTGGCAATCTGAAATCTGGCTTTTGGAGTCATGTCTGCGGGGTTGTCTTTCTGCTCTGCCAGCAGCTCCTGACTGCCTGGGTGGCCTCCTGCCCGTCCCATCTGGGAGGCCAGGGGAAGGGTGTGGCCAGGGTGGATTCTGCCATTGTTTGAGGGCCCCCCTCCGTGATGTTGGCTTAAAGTAACTTAAATGTTGTCTGGGAAGCGGAGGGGATGGTGGGAGGCTGCTGCTAGTAATGCAGAAGACACGAGCAAGGTTATAGCCTGAGTTTGTGGAACAATTCCTTCCAGTTATATGGAACGATTATTAGTAACACTGCTACTTTCATAATAGTTTGATACAACTGGCAAGAATTCCTTCCAAACTTGAGCTGTAACTGTGAACACGTCTCTCTCATTTTTCCAGTTAATCACTGAAACACTCATCTTTCCTTTTAGCAAGAAGCCCCATACATTCCTCTCTCTTTCTTTTTTTTTTGGGCGGTACGCGGGGCACGAACCCGTGTCCCCCGCATCGGCAGGCGGACTCTCGACTACTGCGCCACCAGGGAAGTCCTCCCTTTCTTTTGAGTTTTCTGAGAACCCAGAGCCTGAATCCATGAGAAGCAAGGGAGTCATGGTGGTCATGCTCTGCTGGCCATGGTTCCCTCCAGGCCCCTTCTCCCCGCGTCCACCGTGGTCTGTGCCCCGAGGCCCAGCAGATTCTATCACCAGGTACCCCACGCTGACTGGTGGCTGGGCTCAGCCAATGGGAAGCAGTGGAAGGAGCTTAGGGGCTAGAGGAGACGGAATTGGGACCGTTTCTTCCCTGATTTGCCCTCACCTCTGGCAAAACCGTGCCTTCGTTAAAATCCCTGCGTCTGAACCATGGGGTACACTCTGTTTCCTGGTGCGAAGCTGACTAACAGAGGAGGGTCAGGGCAACATCCATGCTTCAACAGGGAGACACCTGCGGTATGGCCAGCCCTTCACTCCTCGCGTGTCTCATTGCTACACCACATTGCTGTCGGACGCTGGCCTTGTCTCATCGGACGGGAGGGGCCGGACCGCTGCTGAGACGGTCCCTCCACACCGCCGGCCCCAGACAGGTCACTGGTGTCTTTAAGGAAGGACCGTCCTCTCCTTCAGAGGAAGCTCCATCGAGGGCCTGCAGCTATCAGGACACGTAATACCTGCATCCGCATCTCCAAGATGTCATTCATCACACAGACCCAGACTCCCTCCCCCCTGGAAATCCACCCTAGTTGCATACAGCCCGTCTTCTTAAACTTTCAAAACACAGTAGATCTGATGATACCTCGTCCCACGTCTCCTTGAGGGAGGTGACCCTCAGTGACTCGGGGGCCCTCATCACCCCAAGGGACGCCAGCCCACCCCAGCCCTCAAAGGGGGCTCGGCCAGAGATTCTCGGGTAACCTGCTGGCATCTCTCTCACCAAAGAAGTGGAAACAAACGTACAAGTGAGAAGTCTAATAGAGTGCTTCGCTACAGCGTCCTACTAACAGCAAGTGTTTGCGACCTTACACGGTGCTTCGTGCTTTCCATGCTTTTGCTTGGACTTCACAACGAATGTTTCAGGAAGGTGCCATTTTAGGAGTTAGGATGGCGAGGTTCGAAAGGTAAATCACGTCTCTGCAGGAGAGTGGGACAGAAAGGTCTACTTGCTCCCAGCCCAGGACCTCCTCTCCCCTTGTCGTAGGCTCCGCGGTAGTGCCGTGGAACACAGAGAACCAGAGCAGAGAGGACCTGGGAAATCACCCACTGCAGGCTGTGGCTTGCCTGAGGATCTGATGCCTCAGAGCAGCTGGCCAGGTGCTTTGGAGGATGGTTCTCAAGTCACACAGCCCCCCCTGCCTTGGGGCATGAGGACAGAAGCACACAGGCCCAGTGACTCAGTGAGTCTAACTTTGAACTCTCAGTTTTCCCTCCAAACCTGTCCCTTTCATCATTCTTCCATCTCAGGAAGTAGCACTCACACGCTCTTCCCAGAACCCAAGCATCCGCCTAGACGGCTCTTTTTCTCACCCCTAAACTCCCCGTCTGGTAAGTGTTGTCTAGTCCACCTTCAGACATCTGGGGGCTCTGATCCGTTCTCACGCGCTCCCTCCCTACGCTGGTCGCGTCCCTCCTGGACAACCGCACAGCCCTGGTTTGTCTCTGCTTCCGCGCCCGCGCCCCCTCCGCGCCCCACGCCCACGCTTCCCCTCCTGTGGCCCTTCTGACTCTCAGCATCGCTCCGCCTCACCCATGAGGTGGCTTCCCACCGTGTGTCTCGTGACTCTCAGGTCCTTCCAGTGGCCACGGAACCCCTTCCCCTCCATTCTTCTTCCTCACACTTCCTCGTCACTCCGGACGCCCCGGCCCCTGGGACTGTCTGTTCCACCCCCGCCCCCAGCTCCCCCTTCAGGTGTCGGCTGAGAGGTCGTCTCCTCCGAGACCTCTCCTGGCCACTCCGACTGCAACAGTCCTCCTGTCACCGTCTCCTCCTCCTCCGCATCTCCCCGTGGCTTCCAGCAGTCCTCACTGCCCTCCGACACGCGCCCCTCCCTCTCCAGGACCGTACGCACCGCGTGGCAGGGGGCTCACCCGTCTGGCGCGCGGCTGCGTTCCCAGCCTCCAGTGCCTGGTACCCAGTGCTCACTTGGTGGACATTCGTTGAATAAAGAAGGATAATGATGGAAAAGGTAAAAACATTCCCTTTGGGTGATCTTCCCCTGGGAAGACGCCAGGGGGTGGACTGAGATGGGGTTACCCCACCTCTGCTCGCTGGCGGCTCGGCTTCTAGACCAGCGCGTGCGTTTGCCAGATGACCCCACCGGCGTTGCGTCTGCGCTTGTGCCCCGGGCGCACCGACCTCTTCTCTCCCCGCTCCCTCATTGCCGTGAGGAGAGCATCCGCATAGAGCGGGTGGCACCGTTGAACGGGGACCCCGTGGCAGGTGTTGCCCAGCGCCGTGGAGTTCTCAGGGAGGCCCTGTAACGGAGCACTGCTCTCTGTCTGTCTCCCTCTCTGCAGGTGCTTTCTCCCTTCTGTGTCCCCTTTCCTTAAAGTGTACTGTCACCTGGGGCTGGGCTGCTAGAGCACAGTAGGCCTCCCGTGCCTTTGTCTGGGGGCAGCCGTCATCTTCCTGACTCTAAGGGTGGGGCCACTTGTGCTTAGAAACTCTCTAGGGCTCCAGGGGTATCTCAGGAACACCCACCCACAATCTCCAGCTCTGGGGCGCTCAGCGCCCTGGGACGGTGCGCTGGCTGCCTGGTCATCCAGCTGGCTGGCTTCTGCCAGGGTGATTCCCTCCCCGTGCCATAAACAAGGCAACAACGTCACACTGGAGGCTGGGACCACCTCCATCCCCGAACCCACACGCCTGCCCCCCCACACAGCTGGAGGGCGGGCCAGGTGGTTGCGCTGTCAGGAAACACTGCTGTCTGTAAAAGCTGGGTCAGTCCTGGGGGAGAGGCAGGGAGCGCTGTGGCGCCTTTGCTTTCCGACGCAGCTTCCGTCCTTCCCAGAGCCGTGCCAGGGCTGGAACTGGTTGAAGTTCACACCTGGACGTCGCCTTTTTGTCTTGTCGCCATCGTTCTGTATCTGCTGGATTGTCAGGGACACACCCGTGAGGATGAGCTGCTCCTCCAAAACCCCGATTCCGCAGCTGACACCCTCTTGGTCGCCATGTTGTTTCCCTATGACGAGGTCGGTGCTCTGGGGACTGGGAGTTCTGAGCCAGCCTCCCCGAGACTCACTTGGGCTTTCATACTGATTATTTTCCAAGGCAGTTTAGAGCTGGGTCATTTATACTCATATTTTTTCCATGACACAATGCATCAGAGGTTTAACACTTAAAAGAAAGGGGGTTGGGTGAGGGCACCACACAGGAATTCTCTGATGGTCTCCCCTGGTCCTAGAGTCTGCCCTTTGTCCGAAATCTGCCCCAGCCGGTGGTGAGCAGGTGAAACCCTCAGGTGGCCTCCACTCAACCTGGGGTGGCTTCCTGGGGGAGGTGAGATTTCAGGAGCCTGTGAATGCTGGAGAGGGGTTGCATTCTCCCTTCTCACACTCTCTCCATGTTGACTCTCCTCCTCTCCATCCCCGTAGCAGTTGATATCTAAAGACACTTTATTTGGAGTTGTGTGAAAGACAAGCCTGGCCCATTTTCTCATGGGCTCCGTTTGGGACCACTGCAGATTCTGTGTCCTATCAGGGGACGGTGCCCAGTGTCCTGAAGTGCCCTAACTGTGCTGTAGACACCATCCCACCCCAAAAGGACCCTGAAAAACCTGTTCCGTTTCACTGTTGAAGGGGGGCGAGGCTCCTCATGTTGGCTGTTGGAAGACACCTATTCTAAGATGGGCACGCATTGTAAATCAGCTAGTTATACTTCAGTCACACACACAGAAAAAGAGACCCAAATTCGCAGGGAGCTCAAGGGACCCCGTTCCCTCCCTCCCCGTGGCTGTGTTCCCTGGAACCACCCCCCTTCCCCAGAAGTCTCAGCAAAGCACCCAGCATGGCCACAGAGCTTCTCTGCTATGGGATGCTCGACTGATTTAGTGGCCTATCATGGGGATTTGGATTGTTTATTGGAAATGCCCATTATTTATGGTGGCCCATGGCCTTAAAAGCATAGGCGCAGAGGCTGTTTTTAGAAATAAACCTAATAAATAATAAGCAGACCCATGATTTATCAGGATGGAGGAAGGGAGTCACTCATTTCCAGCTGGAGCAAAGAGCTCTAAAGGGACTGGACTCTCTTTCCAGAGAACTTAGAGGGAATTCCTGTAGGGATTGGGGGATCTGCGTACAAAGAGTTCAAAGGCAATTATAAAAGAAAATCAAAGACACGTGCCTCTCTGTACCTCATCCTTAATCCCCTTCTAGCCACATTTACAAGGTGAGTTTTCTAAATTTTTAGATCCTCAGGCCTGATTACTTTACAGGTGACCTCAGTTTTCATTTTCTTACCCCCAAAATATTTAAAATTGAGACACAAGACGTTATTAAGTTACTGTTGAGTTGGTTGGGCAGAGGCTCGAACTCCTATTGAAAGAGATCCCTCCCGCCCTCCGTCCCGCCTTCCTTCCTTCCTTCCTTCTGTCCACTGAAAAGAATGCACAACCTAAAAGATGAGCCTTATGTTTTATTCAGTGGACTTCCTGATTACTCAAGCCCGGGGGGGCAGCCTCTCAGGTCACTCTGAGGGGCTGCTCAGAAGAGGTGAGGGGGGAGCCAGGATACACAGGAGTTTCTGCAACAAAAACCAGGTAGTTGGACCATCGAAAGATTACCGTTAGTTAAAGAAAAACAGACAAGTTAATGCATTTAGTAGCGCTTTTCTAAGTTTGAGAAGATGCAAGGGTCTGGGCTCATTGAAATCATCTCTTCGATATGCACCTTAGCGATCTAGGGTCAGTGTCCTGCTTTTCTCCGTCCTGAATCCTTTCAGGGTGCACCGTCCAGGTTGGCTGCACTGGCTGATGACTCCGTGGCTGCTACGTGCTTTGTTTATTGATAGGCGGTGACTCTTTCTTCATTTACCCTCCCTCCCTGCCTCTTCCCCCCCCTCCTCCTCCCCCTCCTTCTCCTCCTCCTCCTTTCTCTCTGCCTCTCTGTCCCCGTCTCTCTCCTTTGTAACCCAGCTACAACAGGGTGCGGCGGGGGGAGCCTCTCTTCACGCCCCGGTGCTCGTCTTGAAGTCGGACTCGGTCCTTTGGCACACATCCCCCCCCCTAAGAACCCATCCAGGACTCTTTGACACTGGTAAGGGAGGCAGTTGTAATGAGTCTTTACTGGAGAGTCTACGGAGAGGCAAATGAGGGGGTCACACTACAAATTGCACAGCAGAAACTAATGGAAATTTCCACCAGGCACCCCCCACCTGTCACGCAGCAGCCCCCCTCATCCCCCTCTCCGCCCTTCCCCCTCCCAGAGCCCTGGCCCTCGCCTTTTATGGGTCCTGCATCTACCTCCAGCACCCCTATCTCTTCTCTTAACTAGGGAATTTAACTCTCTCTGGCTGCTCCTCTCATATCTTCATACCGTTATCCTGCTCAACACACAAAGGTCCCTCCTTCGGCTTTGCCCTCCTTGCAATGTGACAGGGACTCTTTAGCAAATGACAAATACTTCAGTATTTACTTCTTCCAGATAATGTTTTTTTCATATCACGTCATGTCATTCATTAACTCGGTAAACGTGCACAGGAGAGTACCATACATCTGACGCCAGCTGTGGTCCTCCCAGGAGACGTATCTCTCTGAGCTCACTCGTCGTGAAAAAGCCATCCAAACCGTACATGGTGGGGGCGGGTGGGATGGGGGTGGGGAAGGTGATGAGGTTAACAGCTACTTCGGGGTTCAGGGTTATGAGATCTTAAAACCGGAAGTGACCTTAGAACTCGATGGCAGGCCCTTCCACCTGGGCCTCAGAATTGTTTCCTTTAGTCAGAGCGAAAAGGGCCAGGTTGCAGAAGTGGGTGTGGATCTGGAGCTCGGGAGGGCGTGGTGAGTATCAGTGAACAGGGTGGTCCTGGCCTCCTTGTAGGGCAGGATGTGTAGCAGGGAGGGGAAGGCCTTCTAGGTCAGAGTTTGAAGGGGCTTTGCTAACATGTGTAAATTAAAGAAGAGCTGGCTGAAGCGGCAGTGTTAACCGTAAGCGGTGAGTACAAGGCATTCTCCAAATGCTCGCTGGGCGATAGGCGGTGGGACCGCCCGGCACGTTTATCCTCGGGGTTGCACGTGTGTCTGCCCGTGTGTGGCAGGAAGGAGAAAACCACAAAGCCGTCTATCGGCTGAGGGATATCATGGTAGACCTTCCCAAGCTCATCTCCTGTCGAATTGGTGACCATGTCTCCAGACTCCCTAGCAGGCAATGCTATTGCCAGAATCGTCTGGAGGACCACAGAAAGCTTGGGCTTTGGTTCCGTGGGGTGGGGACAGAGGGTCACCTACAGGTGATCTCTGCCAGCAGAATCCTCTTGCCAGCAGGGTCACCTACCAGCCATGTTCTCCATCGATTGGTAGAAAGTGATCAGTGATTGCGTGGAAACGACGCCTGGAACCTCAGGGGGCGAGCCATGTGCGCGGACATCCAGCCTGTGATGGCCCAGCTGTGCTGTGGAAAGCAGGGCTGCTGGACCTGCATGACGGTGGTGGTGGTGGTGGTGGTGGTGTTTAGGACAGCATCACTTATTGAGGCCCACTGCATGCCAGGCACCTGGCTGAGTGCTCTGTGAGCATTCCCGTTGTGTCTTCAGGGCAAGCCTGTGAAGGAGGGATCATTATCCTTTCTGTATAGCTTCACTTCTCTCATTACATCTAGCATTTGAACTCAAATATGTCTGATGCTAAAATCTGCTCCTACAGCCACCTCTGTAGCAAAACAAAGCAAGCAAATCATCCCTCCCCTGAGCACACAGCGGAGAGGGACTGGGAGCTCTGTGGGTTCAGCATGGCCTGCCAGGGCCTCTAGGACTGTTTGCCAACATCGGTGAGCTAAAGTGGGTTTTAGGATGGAGGGGAGGTTGGAGAAGGAAGAAGTTTGCAGTGTTGCTGGCTCTCCAGGACTGACACCCCATTTCTCATGGGGACCAGGACGAGTAACTCTTCATTTTCCCTCCTTTCAGAAGGCTTAGGGGAAAATCAAGGCCAGGATCGCAATAGTGATAGTAGTCGCTCAGCTTTCTCATTCTCAAGTCCCCCGCCAGGGCTGCGGGTGCCCGGGGGCTCACGTCTGCCTGCGGCAGCCTCCTTAGCCGGCCTCTGCTCGTGCGCTGCTGTTGCTCCGGGGTGTCACCTGCCAGTGCTCAAGACTACGTGGTAGCATCACCAATGAATGAGGGGCTCACTGTGCTGTGCGGGAAGGCAGGTCACGGAAATGCAGCTTGCTTCGTCCCAGGGTCCCCTCTGGCGTGATGAGAGGGGAGGTCAGACCTTGCCGCCCACAAGGGAACACTCTGGAAGAGACTTGGCAGTTTGCAAAAGCCTCTCACAGAGACCTGGCTCCGTGAAGCTTCCGGAAGAAGTGGTGACGACTTCATTCATCCTGCCAAGATGCAGGGGACACAGCCGGTGCTCAGTGAATGTGCACTGAATAGTGACAGACGTTTCTTAGGTGCATGACGTCGGGCTGGGGGTGGAGGGTGGGGAGGTGAAAGAGGAAGTGTGGTGTACATTAATCAAAGACCCCGACTTCAAGGCGTAATGTAGTAAAAACTGTCTTCGGAGACAAGTAACTCTGTCCCCTACTGGCTGTGTGATCTTGAGCAAGCCTCTAACCTCTCTGGGCCTCAGGTCCCTCCATCCATAAAAGTGAGACGTAATCCCTCCCTCACGTGAGACGAAGTGGAGGCAGCTTGGAACTGACAGCCGTAGGCGGCATGCACACCCCTTGGCCGCGGCTGAAGTCACTGCAGCTCCCTGTCTGCAGGTATCCCCTGGCTGTGGGAGCGTGCTTAGCCCGTGCCTGGGATAAGCCAGAGGTGCCAGGGAGTCAAGCCCAGCAGTGACCTTCAACCAGTGAGGGAGTCCTCCTTGCCCAGGCCTGGGCATAATGATTCCGAGGCTTGCTTCACAGAGTCTCTTAGAAGAGCCCCGGGGGGACTGAGTCACACCCAGATGGTCTTCCCTCACTCCTGTGTCTCACCGCCCCCTCCCTTACCAAGCTTCCTGGGAGCACCTCCCCGATAGACTACTTACTCCCAAATCCTTGACTCAGAGGGTAACCCAGACTAAGACACAGTCGACGAAAGCCACTACCATAGTGATTTTCAAAGGGCAGACGTGTAGATGATTAAGACAGAGAAATATAAAGTACTGTAGAAGAAAACAGAGAGCGATGACTGCCAGCCGAAGGCGTCTGGGAAGGCTTCAGGAAGGAGGTGGTGGGGTCATCTGATCTGGATGTCAAACCACGCAAGGGCTTTGTGCGTGAGGAGATGGGAAGGGCACTCCAGGGTAGAGAGCAGGGTCATGTGTCCACTTGTCTAGTCCTGTGAAAGCTGTTGGCAAGTCAGGTGGGCAGACAGGTCAGGTGGGTCCACACGTGGACTCATCTGGACACAGGACTCCATGGCCGCCGGGCACTCTGTGGTTTGGCCCTGGGCTCAGCACACTTCGGGGCCCTAGTCAGAGTGCACGTGATGCAGGGCTAGTGCTTTCCCTTCTGCCCCGAAGAGTGTGGCCCAGTAACCCCTTACCTTTGCCAAGCTCTTTGTCGCGGTCTGTGGAGACCCCGCTGAGCTCTCTGCCCAGCTGTCCACTGGAGCTCCCATGGGTCTCAAGTCTTCTGAAGGCACCGCTGAGGTTTCTGCTCAGTGTTTCTCAGGATCCTCCTGGGAACGCTGGCTGGCTCCCCTGCTTGGACCTGATAGAACACACCGCCGATCTCACCCCTGAGGTTGAGACCTTCGGCTCAGGCTGTGTTTGTTTCCCTTACTTATCTGATGAGCCTCCATCGTTTGAATGCCTCAGCCTAGCCCGAGGATGTCCAGAGGAGGGCTTTCCTGCTAAAGTCAAAGGAAGAGAGAAAAAGGAGCAACAGCCTGGTGCCCAAGACAGGCTTTTACCGCTTCTTGACTTGTGTCCACTGGTTAGCAAGCCTTTCTGTCAGGGATGTCTGTTCAAGTAAAATCTCTGTAGAAGTGGCAAGTATGCAGGTAAAAGCTGAATTCCTCTTGATGAAGCAAGGGTGGTGGGAGGATGTTCTGCTTGCCCAGACCCCTCTTTGAGGAGCCCAGCGTGAAACCATTGCTTGCGTGGATAAGAGGAGGGCAGCGGAAAGAGACGGGTGACGATCGCATGTACGCTTGGCCTCCTATAGCCTCATATTACCTGGAAGACCCTTTGGGACCTCCCAGGTGAAGTCAGTCCTAAGGTGCAAGAGAGATGGATCTCTTGGTTTCTACTCTGAAGGAGTAAACTGACAGATAGCGGCTCATGTCACAGGGTCACAACTCTGGAGAGGTGAGAAATCTGTCTCTCAGTCTGATCAGCTTTGCTCTTCTCTTTCAGAGGTTCCAAAAACAGAGCAGACCTTTGAAGAGCGCCTGGTACTCAAGGCTTTCTTGCTAAAGTTTGTCAATGCCTACTCACCCATCTTCTATGTGGCCTTCTTCAAGGGGAGGTGAGTATCTTGGTGCCATACATGGAGGGGCAATTGGTCATGAAGACTGAGCCCTCCACTGGAGTCAGCCTGTCTCCGTTGTCAGTTTACACCCTTGGCCCCATTCCCCACTCCCTTGGCCACCTGGCTGCGCTAAATCATTTTGGATTAACATCTTCAGATTCTGATAACATGGGAAACTGCAGTGATTCGGCTCTGGGCCCTGAAGGGTTAGTCTTAGAGGAATTTGTGTCTCTCAACTTTGAGGCTGTGACCGGAGGGAATTTCATGTCTAGCCAGTGGCTCTTAGATCTTGCAATACAGGTCTGATGGCAACTACTCAGAGTTAGTGTGGACTTCACAGATTAGGAGCACCGTCGCCCACAAGACTGCCCTTACCTCAGGCAGCACTGCAAGCTCTACTGGGGCTGCACGACAACCTGCAAGATGGTACCGGGGCTCTCAGGCCACTGATGGTTCTGCCCAACTGGCTACAGCCACTAGCCCCTTGGGTTTGATAATTCACTAGAACAAATTATAGAGCTTGGAATGTGCTATTCTTTTTTTTTCTTTTCTTTTTTTTCTTTTTTTTTTTTTTGCGGTACGCGGGCCTCTCACTGTTGTGGCCTCTCCTGTTGCGGAGCACAGGCTCCGGACGGACGCTCAGGCTCAGCGGCCATGGCTCACGGGCCCAGCCACTCCGCGGCACGTGGGATCCTCCCGGACCGGGGCACGAACCCGCGTCCCCTGCATCGGCAGGCGGGCTCTCAACCACTGCGCCACCAGGGAAGCCCGGAATGTGCTATTCTTAAAATTATGGTGTTATTATCACAAAGAGATACAAATCCAAAGCGACAGAGGGGAGAGGCACGTAGGGTACGGTCTAGGAGCATCCTGAAAAGAAGCTTCCATGTCTTCAGGATGTCCTCAGCATGTCAGTTTCCTGGCACGTCAATGTGCGTCACCGACTGGGATGCTCGTCCAAGCTTCAGTGTCCACAGTTTTTGCTGGGGTCCTGTTATACAAGCATGATTGAATGAATCATTGCTCATGTGATTGAACTCAATCTGCAGTCCCTCTCCCCCAGCTGAGGTCAGGCTGCTTTTACTGGGCTCAAAGCCCCAACTCTCTGATCACATGGTTGGTCTTTCTGGCATTGGCCTCCCCATCCTGAGTGATCTCATTAGCGTAAACTTAGGTCTAGTCCCAGGGGCCCACCATGAATAACAAAGACACTCCTACCAGGAAATTCTAAGGATTTAGAGGCTCCTCCCAGGGATCAGGAGCAATGACCATCATATTCTTTATTATATAACAGTCCTGGGTGGAAAATCACTTCTGATAAATAGTGATTGTGATACTCTTGGCAACAGCACAGTGTAATCTGCAGTAAGTACCATAGAAAAGGTGCAAAGAAAGTGTTAGGGGAACACTTAATTATGAACAGAGACAGGGAGGCCTCCCCAAGGAGGAAAGTCAAGCTGAACCTCAAATGGACGCGTAGGATTTCAGTAGATGGGTGAGGGGGTGACACTGCAAGAGAGTGGGATTCTGCTGACGGCCTGTCTGGCCCCTTGGCCGGCTAGTACCTCTCCACCTCCCCCACCTGCTCAACCTTCTTACCCCCCGATAGGATAGACCCTTAGGTCTTAGCAGAGGAAGGAGGCAGGCTTCTTCCATTCCTCTAAGTATTTTCAGTAAGAAGTCTGGATTTTTCTTTTCTGGTCCCAGGAATCTCCACTTACAACTTTAGTCCATCTTGGCCTTCATTTCCTGGGAAATCAGAAGCCCTCGTGGAGGAATTGCAGTCCGAACTTGATTCTTTGACACGAGCTGAGGGAAGAAAGTTCAGGGCAGTGCACTTAGAGACAATCCAGACTTCGTTGTGTTTAGGTTCTGAAATGATCACTCACACACACACACACACACACACACACACACACGCACGAGTGCCCCAGTCCCATTTCAGACCCAGCCTCAATCCCCTACCCTTGGAATTTGACCAGGTTGAGAGCTACAAATGAACTTATCTACAGAACAGAAATAGAGTTACAGATGTAGAAAATAAAATTACGGTTACCGGGGGGTGAGGGGGAGGGAGCAAGACATTGAAGATTGGGATTGACACATACACAATATACTAATAGATATTGTAGATATTAGATATACTAATAGATATTAGATATTAGATATAGATAATATCTAATATCTGATTAAACGAATCTAATAGATATTAGATAACTAATAAGGACCTACTGTCTAGCACAGGGAACTCTACTCAATACTCTGTAGTGGCCTATATGGGAATAGAATCTAAAAAAGAGTGGATACATGTATATGCATAGCTGATTCACTTTGCTGTGCAGCAGAAGCTAACACAACATTGTAAATCAACTATATTCCAATAAAAACTAAAAAACAAGAGGTGAACCCTGTGTGTTATGGGTGAGTGTTAGCTGCTGTAACAGGTAGGAACTCCTTCCGGGGTGATGAGCACCCGCCCTGGCCAGTCCTTTCAAGAACAGCGTTGGGCAGTGGCTGGTCCCCTCGGAAGACACGCCCTCAGGCAGTCCTCACTTCCTCTCTCTTGCCCTGACTCTTCCCACACTCCTCCGTTTCAGGTTTGTGGGCAGACCTGGAAGCTACGTTTACGTGTTTGACGGTTACCGCATGGAAGAGGCAAGTAGAGCCACCGGTGTTTGAGGCCCGGCTAGGCTAGTGGTTTGTAGGTGCCCCGCCCCGCCCCGCCCCAGTCCTTACCGCCTCCACAGGCTGGCTTAGTTCACGCCCTTGCCTCTCGGAGCTCCACCCGGCCTGACCGCCCCTCCCTTCCCCTCCTCCTGCAGTGCGCTCCTGGGGGCTGCCTCATGGAGCTGTGCATTCAGCTCGGCATCATCATGTTGGGGAAGCAGTTGATCCAGAACAACATCTTCGAGATCGCAGTCCCGTGAGTAACGAGCCCTGCGTGCCCCTCTCCTTGCCGCCAGGGCTGAGCCCGGCACCGCCAGACCTCCAGCAGCGTCTCGTGGTCTCTCCTCTTCTAAGACACATGGACTCTCTCTCTACTCCTCTGTCCACCCGCCAGTAACTTCCCCGCAAGGTAGGGCCCCTCCCACAAGTCTTGTTTGCCAATCCAGTTCGGGATGCTTGAGGCTCAGAAGAATTAAGCACTTGCTTAAGTGCCCACTGACAGAAAGTGACAGAGCTGTGAATCAGGCACCTCTGACCTCAAAGTGCATCGTACACTTTTAAAAAAAAAATTAATTTATTTTATTTTTGGCTGATTTGGGTCTTCGTTGCTGCACGCGGGCTTCCTCTAGTTGCAGGGAGCGGGGGCTACTCTTTGTTGCGGTGCGCGGGCTTCTCGTTGCGGTGGCTTCTCTCGTTGCAGAACGCAGGCTCTAGGCGCGCAGGCTTCAGTAGTTGTGATGCGTGGGCTCAGTAGTTGTGGCTCGCAGGCTCAGTAGTTGTGGTGCACGGGCTCAGTTGCTCCGCGGCACGTGGGGTCTTCCCAGACCACGGCTCGAACCCGTGTCCCCTGCATCAGCAGGCAGATTCTTAACCACTGCGCCACCAGGGAAGCCCCATCCTACTTTTAATGCTATGTCCTCCTGTAACCGAAAGTGGGGTCCGGCTGCTCGCCATTTGAAAGCCAATAAAGAGGCCAGGCTGGTGGAAAGGAGAGTTTGCTTTGTTTTGGATGCCAGCAACCAGGATTGGGAGGGAGGGCGGACGCCTGTCCAAAGGCCAAAACACCCCGCTCCTACACCCAGTGGGCAAGAGCTTTTATAGGTGGAGGGAGGGGGCTACATGCAGAAACAGCCCAGTCAGCTCTGAGGTCATCTTGAAATTGGCCATCGGTGGTCTGACCAGCGTCATCTTGATTGTTTTAGGTACACTTAATCTTCAGTTCCACGGTTGATTTGTTCCCATTTCCTTGAGGCCAGTTCTCAGAATTGTGGCAGCTTATGTCATGGCTACAGTCTGGTCATCACACATTTAACTTCTTCCACCTAGTGGAGGTTTCAGGGTCTATAAGACAGCTCACAGGATATGGCTCGGAGTATTATCCGTAGCCCTTAAGAAGGAACTAAAGGTCCTTGACTATGCCTAATGACTGAATTGTTATTACTTGTCCTCCTTTGACTGTTTGGCTTTGTTTCTGCATTTTCTCACTTCTCTGATTAAACTTATTCTTTGGCTAAAGTTTTCCCACAGACAAAAGCATGCTGAGGACATGTGGGGCAGGGAACATAGGGTCCTGCTCCATTTCATTCCCAGTGAATAAGTAAAAGAGGCGTGGAGGATGAATAGGAAAGATTGAAACACATGTAATCATTTAGAAAAATCTCTAAGGAACTGTGGAATATATGATTTCAGGCGGGGAAGGATGCATAGCTGGGGAAACAGAACGGATTTTCATGTGGATTGTCTCCCCTCCCACGTGGTGTTTTTTTTACAAAGACTTCTTTCATTAGGTTGTTTGTGGGTTTTTTTAAACATCTTTATTAGAGTATAAATTGCTTTACAATGGTGTGTTAGTTGCTGCTGTATCACAAAGTGAATCAGCTGTACGTATACATATATCCCCATATTCCCTCCCTCTTGCGTCTCCCTGCCTCCCACCCTCCCCATCCCACCCCTCTAGGTGATCACAGAGCACTGAGCTGATCTCCCTGTGCTATGCGGCTGCTTCCCACGACCTATCGGTTTTACATTTGGTAGTGTGTATATGTCAACATTATTCTCTCACTTCGTCCCAGCTTACCCTTCCCCCTCCCCATGTCCTCAAGTCCATTCTCTACATCTGCATCTTTATTCCTGTCCTGCCCCTAGATTCTTCAGAACCATTTTTTTTTAGATTCCATATATATGTGTTAGCATACGGTATTTGTTTTTCTCTTTCTGACTTACTTCACTCTGTATGACAGACTCTAGGTCCATCCACCTCACTACAAATAACTCAATTTCATTTCTTTTTATGGCTGAGTAATATTCCATTGTATATATGTGCCACATCTTCTTTATCCATTCATCTGTCCATGGACACTTGGGTTGCTTCCATGTCCTGACAATTGTGAATAGAGCTGCAATGAACATTTTGGTACATGACTCTTTTTGAATTATGGTTTTCTCAGGGTATATGCCCAGTAGTGGGATTGATGGGTTGCATGGTAGTTCTATTTTTAGTTTTTTGAGGAACCTCCATACTGTTCTCCATAGTGGCTGTATCAATTTACATACCCACCTACAGTGCAAGAGGGTTCCCTTTTCTCCACACCCTCTCCAGCATTTATTGTTTGTAGATTTTTTGATGATGGCCATTCTGACCAGTGTGAGGTGATACCTCATTGTGGTTTTGATTTGCACTTCTCTAATGATTAGTGAAGTTGAGCATCTTTTACTGTATTTGTTGGCCAGCTGTATGTTTTCTTTGTAGAAACGTCTAGGTCTTCTGCCCATTTTTGGATTGGGTTGTTTGTTTCTGTGGTATTGAGCTGCATGAGCTGCTTGTATATTTTGGAGATTAATCCTTTGTCAGTTGCTTCATTGGCAAATATTTTCTCCCATTCTGAGGGTTGTCTTTTCTTCTTGTTTATGGTTTCGTTTGCCGTGCAAAAGCTTTTAAGTTTCATTAGGTCCCATTTGTTTATTTTTGTTTTCATTTCCCTTTCTCTAGGAGGTGGATCAAAAAGGATCTTGCTGTGATTTATGTCATAGAGTGTTCTGCCTACGTTTTCCTCTAAGAGTTTTATAGTGTCTGGCCTTACATTTAGGTCTTTAATCCATTTGGAGTTTATTTTTGTGTATGGTGTTAGGGAGTGTTCTAATTTCATTCTTTTACATGTAGCTGTCCAGTTTTCCCAGCACCACTTATTGAAGAGGCTGTCTTTTCTTCATTGTATATTCTTGCCTCCTTTGTCAAAGATAAGGTGACCATATGTGCGTGGGTTTATCTCTTGGCTTTCTACTTGTTCCGTTGATCTATATTTCTGTTTTTGTGCCAGTACCGTACTATCTTGATTATTGTAGCTTTGTAGTATAGTCTGAAGTCAGGGAGCCTGATTCCTCCAGCTCCGTTTTTCTTTCTCAAGATTGCTTTGGCTATTCGGGGTCTTTTGAGTTTCCATACAAATTGTGAAATTTTTTTGTTCTAGTTCTGTGAACAATGCCATTGGTAGATGATAGGGATTGCACTGAATCTATAGATTGCTTTGGGTAGTAGAGTCATTTTCACAATGTTGATTCTTCCAATCCAAGAACATGGTATATCTCTCCATCTGTTTGTATTGTCTTTAATTTCTTTCATCAGTGTCTTATAGTTTTCTGCATACAGGTTTTTTGTCTCCTTAGGTAGGTTTATTCCTAGGTATTTTATTCTTTTTGTTGCAGTGGTAAATGGGAGTGTTTCCTTATTTTCTCTTTCAGATTTTTCATCATTAGTGTATAGGAATGCAAGAGATTTCTGTGCTTTAATTTTGTATCCTGCTACTCTACCACATTCATTGATTAGCTCTAGTAGTTTCCTGGTAGCATCTTTAGGATTCTCTGTGTATAGTATCATGTCATCTGCAAACAGTGACAGTTTTACTTCTTCTTTTCTGATTTGGATTCCTTTTATTTCTTTTTCTTCTCTGATTGCTGTGGCTAAAACTTCCAAAAGTATGTTGAATAAATAACAGTGAGAGTGGGCAGCCTTGTCTTGTCCCTGATCTTAGTGGAAATGGCTTCAGCTTTTCACCATTGAGAACAATGCTGGCTGTGGGTTTGTCATATACGGCCTTTATTATGTTGAGGTAAGTTCCTTTTGTGCCTACTTTCTGGAGGGTTTTTATCATAAATGGGTATTGAATTTTGTCAAAAGCTTTCTCTGCATCTATTATCATATGGTTTTTATCCTCCAATTTGTCAATATGGTGTATCACATTGATTGATTTGCATATATTGAAGAATCCTTGCATTCCTGGGATAAACCCCACTTGATCATGGTGTATGATCCTTTCAATGTGCTGTTGGATTCTGCTTGCTAGTATTTTGTTGAGGATTTTTGCATCTATGTTCATCAGTGATATTGGCCTCTAGTTTTCTTTCTTTGTGATATCTTTGTCTGGTTTTGGTATCATGGTGATGGTGGCCTCGTAGAATGAGTTTGGGAATGTTCCTCCCTCTGCTATATTTTGGAGGAGTTTGAGAAGGATAAGTGTTAGGTCTTCTCTGAATGTTTGATAGAATTCGCCTGTGAATCCATCTGGTCCTGGACTTTTGTTTGTTGGAAGATTTTTAATCACAGTTTCAATTTCAGCGCTTGTGATTGGTCTGTTTATATTTTCTATTTCTACCTGGTTCAGTCTCAGAAGGTTGTACTTGTCTAAGAATTTGTCCATTTCTTCCAGGTTGTCCATTTTATTGGTATATAGTTGCTTGTAGTAATCTCTCATGATCCTTTGTATTTCTGCAGTGTCAGTTGTTACTTCTTCTTTTTCATTTCTAATTCTATTGATTTGAGTCTTTTCCTTTTTTGTCTTGATGAGTCTGGGTAATGGTTTATCAATTTTATTTATCTTCTCAAAGAACCAGCTTTTAGTTTTATTGATCTTTGCTTTCATTTCCTTAATTTCTTTTTCATTTATTTCTGATCTGATGTTTATGATTTCTTTCCTTCTGCTGACTTTGGGGGTTTTCTTATTCTTCTTTCTCTAATTGCTTTAGGTGTAAGGTTAGGTTGTTTATCTGAGATGTTTCTTGTTTCTTGAGATAGGATTGTATTGCTATAAACTTCTCTCTTAGAAGTGCTTTTGCTGCATCCCATAGGTTTTGGATCATCATGTTTTCATTGTCACTTATTTCTAGGTATTTTTGGATTTCCTCTTTGATTTCTTCAGTGATATCTTGGTTAGTTAGTATCATATTGTTTAGCCTCCACATGTTTGTATTTTTTTACAGTTTGTTTCGTGTAATTGATATTTAGTCTCATAGCCTTGAGGTTGGAAAAGATACTTGATACGATTTCAATTTTCTTAAACTTACCAAGGCTTGATTTGTGACCCAAGATATGATGTATCCTGGAGAATGTTCCATGAGCACTTGGGAAGAAAGTGTTTTTGGATGGAACGTCCTGTAAATTTCAATTAAGTCCATCTTGTTTAATGTGTCATTTAAAGCTTGTATTTCCTTATTTATTTTCATTTTGGATGATCTGTCCTTTGGTGAAAGTTGGGTATTAAAGTCCCCTACTATTATTGTGTTACTGTTGATTTCCCCTTTTATGGATGTTAGCATTTGCTGTATGTATTGAGGTGCTACCATGTTGGGTGCATAAATATTTACAATTGTTATATCTTCTTCTTGGATTGATCCCTTGATCATTATGTAGTGTCTTTCTTTGTCTCTCATAATAGTCTTTAAAGTCTGTTCTGTCTGATATGAGAATTACTACTCCAGCTTTGTTTTGATTTCCATTTGCATGGAATATCTTTTTCCATCCCCTCACTTTCAGTCTGTACATGTCCCTAGGTCTGAAGTGGGTTTCTTGTAGACAGCATATATACAGGTCTTGTTTTTGTACCCATTCAGCCAGTCTGTGTCTTTTGATTGGAGCATTTAATCCATTTACATTTAAGGTAATTATCGATATGTACGTTCCTATTACCATTTTCTTAATTGTTTTGGGTTTGTTATTGTAGGCCATTTCCTTCTCTTGTGTTTCCTGCCTAAAGAAGTTCCCTTAGCATTTGCTGTAAAGCTGGTTTGGTGGTGCTGAATTCTCTTAGCTTTTGCTTGTCTGTAAAGGTTTTAATTTCTTCATCGAATTTTATTAATGAGATCCTTGCTGGGTAGAGTAATCTTGGTTGTAGGTTTTTCCCTTTCATCACTTTAAATATGTCCTGCCACACCCTTCTGGATTGTAGAATTTGTGCTGAAAAATCAGCTGTTAACCTTATGGGGATTCCCTTGGATGTAATTTGTTGCTTTTCCCTTGCTGCTTTTAATATTTTTTCTTTGTATTTAATTTTTGAAAGTTTGCTTAATATGTATCTTGGCATGTTTCTCCCTGGATTTATCCTGTATGGGACTCTCTGAGCTTCCTGAACTTGACTGACTGTTTCCTTTCCCATATTAAGGAGGTTTTCAACTATAATCTCTTCAAATATTTTCTCAGTCCCTTTCTTTTTCTCTTCTTCTTCTGGGACCCCTATAGTTAGAATGTTGGTGCATTTAATGTTGTCCCAGAGGTCTCAGAGACTGTCCTCAATTCTTTTCATTCTTTTTTCTTTATTCTGCTCTGCGGTAGTCATTTCCACTATTGTATCTTCCAGGTCACTTATCCGTTCTTCTGCCTCAGTTATTCTGCTGTTGATTCCTTCTGGAGAATTTTTAATTTCATTTATTGTGCTATTCATCATTGTTTGTTTGCTCTTTAGTTCTTCTAGGTCCTTGTTAAACGTTTCTTGTATTTTCTCCATTCTGTTTCCAAGATTTTGGATCATCTTTACTATCATTACCATGAATTCTTTTTCAGGTAGACTGCCTATTTCCTGTTCATTTGTTTGGTCTGGTGGGTTTTTACCTTTTTCCTTCATCTGCTGTGTGTTTCTCTGTCTTCCCATTTTGCTTAACTTACTGTGTTTGGAATCTCCTTTTCGCAGGCTTCAGGTTTTAGTTCCTGTTGTTTTTGGTGCCTGTACCCAGTGGCTAAGGTTGGTTCAGTGGCTTCCTGGTGGCGGGGGCTGGTGCCTGTGTTCTGGTGGATGAGGCTGGATCTTGTCTTTCTGGTGGGCATGACTGCATCCAGTGGTGTGTTTTGGGGTGTCTGTGAACTTATTATGATTTTAGGCAGCCTCTCTGCTAGTGGGTGGGACTGTGTCCCTGTCTTGCTAGTTGTTTGGCATGGAGTGTCCAGTACTGGAGCTTGCTGGTCGTTGAGTGGAGCTCGGTCTTAGCATTGAGACGGAGATCTCTGGGAGAGCTCTCGCCGATTGTTATTACAAGGGGCTGGGAGTTCTCTGGTGGAGCAATGTCCTGAACTTGGCTCTCTTACCTCAGAGGCTCAGGCCTGACACCCAGCCAGAGCACCAAGACCCTGTCAGCCACTGAGCTCAGAAGAAATGGGAGAAAAGAAAATAAAAGAAAGAAAGAAAAAATAAAGTTTTTAAAATAAAAAATTAAAAAAATTATTGAAATGAAAAAATATAAAAGTAACTTAAAAAAAAGAGCAACCAAACCAATAAACAAATGTACCAATGATAACAAGTGCTAAAAACTATACTAAACAAAAAATCGAACAGATAGAACCCTAGGGCAAATGATAAAAGCAAACCTATAGAGACAAAATCATGCAAAGAAGCATACACATACACACAAAAAGAGAAAAAGGGGGAAATATATATATATATATATATAAAGGAAGAGAGCAACAAAATCAATAGACAAATCTACCAATGATAATAAGCTCTAAAAATTCTAAACTAAGATAAACATAAAACCAGAAACAAATTAGATACAGAAAGCAAACCCCAAGTCTACAGTTGCTCCCAAAGTCCACCTCCTCAATTTGGGATGATTCGTTGTCTATTCAGGTATTCCGCAGATGCAGGTACATCAAGTTGATTGTGGAGATTTAAACCACTGCTCCTGAGGCTGCTGGGAAGGATTTCCCTTTCTCTTCTTTGCTCGCACAGCTCCCAGGGTTCAGCTTTGGATCTGGCCCCACCTCTGCGTGTAGGTCACCCGAGGGCATCTGTTCTTTGCCCAGACAGGAGGGGGTTAAAGGAGCAGCTGATTAGGGGGCTCTGGCTCACTCAGGCCGGGGGGAGGCAGAGGCGGCGTGACGTTGCAGCAGCCTGAGGCGCGCATGCGTTCTCCCGGGGAAGCTGTCCCTGGATCCTGGGACCCCAGCGGTGGCGGGCTGCGCAGCCTCCCAGGAGGGGAGGTGTGGAGAGTGACCTGTGCTCGCACACGGGCTTCTTGGTGGCGGCAGCAGCAGCCTTAGCGTCCCATGCCCGTCTCTGGTGTCCGCGCTGATAGCCGCAGCTCACATTCGTCTCTGGAGCTCATTTAGGTGGTGCTCTGAGTCCCCTCTCCTCGTGCACCCCAAAACAATGGTCTCTTGCCTCTCTGGCCGCTCCAGACTTTTTCCTGGACTCCCTTGCGGCTAGCTGTGGTGCATTAACCCTCGTCAGGCTGTGTTCACACAGCCAACCCCAGTCCTCTCCCTGGGGATCTGACCTCCAAAGCCCGAGCCTCAGCTCCCAGCCCCCATCCCCCCCAGTGGGTGAGCAGACAAGCCTCTCGGGCTGGTGAGTGCTGGTTGTCACCAATCCTCTGTGCGGGAATCTCTCTGCTTTGCCCTCCGCACCCCTGTGGCTGCGCTCTCCTCTGTGGCTCTGGAGCTTCCCCTCCGCCACCCGCAGTCTCCGCCCACGAAGGGGCTTCCTAGTATGTGGAAAGCTTTCCTCCTTCACGGCTCCCTCCCACTGGTGCAGGTTCGGTCCCTATTCTTCTGTCTCTGTTTTTCCTTTTTTCTTTTGCCCTACCCAGGTTTGTGGGGAGTTTCTTGACTTTTGGGAAGTCTGAGGTCTTTTGCCAGCATTCAGTAGGTGTTCTGTAGGAGTTGTTCCACATGTAGATTTTTTTTTTTTTTTTTTTTTTTTTTTTTTTTTTTTTTGCGGTACGCGGGCCTCTCACTGTTGTGGCCTCTCCCGTTGCGGAGCACAGGCTCCGGACGTGCAGGCTCAGTGGCCATGGCTCACGGGCCCAGCCGCTCCGCGGCACGTGGGATCTTCCCAGACCGGGGCACGAACCCGCGTCGCCCGCATCGGCAGGCAGACTCTCAACCACTGCGCCACCAGGGAAGCCCGTAGATGTATTTTTGATGTATTTGTGAGGAGGAAGGTGATCTCCATGTCTTACTCCTCTGCCATCTTGAAGGTCCTCCCTTTCATTAAGTTTTGCATTGAGATAGTCATGAAAATAAATGCTGACTCATGAGCACTGGACCCAAAAGAAGAGGATGAAATAGGTGAAAATCTACCTTCAGGTCAAAGGAAAATGTCGCCCCCTCTGCCTTTTGTTTCTATTGCTTTTTTAGTTGTAAAAAAAGAAATCTGTTTCAGGGGGTGTTTTCAGCTAGCCTGGCATCAGAGAGCCAGGGAATGACAGAGAGGATCAGGGGTAACTCTTATAGGCTGGGCCAGTTCTGTTCAGGAGGACTGGATGGACAGTTTGTACCAGGCTCAGAGTTCTTGGCAAACTTCTTGCAAGATTAGCCATCCTGGGATGCAGTCGTCACATAGTCCACACAGGGTTAGGTGAAGATACTGCCACACACTCTGTCTCCCTTTTGGAGATTTACTAAGCACATTATTTGAATGGTTCTGAGAAATCCTGCAATAAAGGAACTGCTTTAATCCCTTTATTTCCAGCTGCATTTGTTCATGTCATTGGCCTGGGTTCTTAGTAGCAGACCTTGGAGTCCACTCCAGGCTAGTTTAAGCAGCAAAGGAATTTGAGAACAATAAGTGTCCAACAGAATATTCTATAAGGGCTAGAGAGCCGGGCCCTGAGCTACATAACCAGGAATAACACTGTCCACACTGCAGGAGGGCTTGCAGGGAATACCACTGCCTTCATCTCTTGGCTGATATGGCTCAGGTATTAAAAAATGAGAATTGGATACCACAGAGCTATACCCACAGAAACCGCAGTCTGAGCCTTCCCAGCTCAGACTGTCTTCCTCAGCTTGAGCTGCTGTAACACAATAGCACCGACTGGGTAGCTTATTTCTCACAGTTCTGGAGGCCATGAAGTTGAAGATTATGGAGCCAGCCGGCTTGGTCCTGATGAAGACCGCCATCTACCTGTAAGCTCACATGACCCAGGCTCTGTGTATATGTGGAGAGAGAGCTCTGGTGCCCTCTTCTTCTTCTTCTTTTTTTATTTCTATTTTTATTTTATACTGGACTATAGTTGATCTGCAATACTGTGTTAGTTTCAGGTGTACAGCAAAGTGATTCAGTTATACATATACATATATAGTATCTATTCTTTTTCAGATTCTTTTCCCACATAGGTTATTACAGAGTATTGAGTAGAGTTCCCTGTACTCTACAGCAGGTCCTTGTTGATTATATATTTTATATAAAGTAGTGTGTACATGTTAATCCCAGACTCCTAATTTATCCCCCCCTCCACCTTTCCCCTTTGGTAACCATAAGTTTATTTTCTAAGTCTGTGAGTCTGTTTCTGTTTTGTAAATTAGTTCATTTGTATCATTTTTTTAAATTCTGCATATAAGTGATACCATATGATATTTATCTTTCTTTGCCTGACTTACTTCACTTAGTGTGATAATCCCTAGGTCCATCCATGTTGCTGCAAATGGCATTATTTCATTCTTTTTAATGACTAAGTAATATTCCATTGTATATATGTACCATATCTTCTTTATCCATTCATCTGTTGATGGACATTTAGGTTGCTTCCATGTCTTGACTACTGTAAATAGTGCTGCTGTGAACATTGGTGGTGCCCTCTTCTTATAAGGGCACCAATACCATTGTGGAAGCCCCACCCACCTTCATGGCCTCATCTAAACATAATTACCTCTCAAAGGTCCCACCTCCTAATACCATCACACTGGTAGGTAGGACATATGGATTCTGGAGGGGACACAGACATTCAGTCCATAACACAAGGCTCTCTGTTTCTTTTTCTTTAACCTATAGACAAGATTTGTATACAACTAAATACAGAAAAATATATATGAAATGGTCCTTATCTCCTCAGAGATTAGTTTTTTTAGTGTAGGAGACAAAATAGAATGCATGTGACTGGGTGTTCTTTCTCTGGTGCAAACTTTGTCAGAATTCAGACAAGTAAAGGTCAGGCATTTTGGAGCAGTCAAAGAAAGCTGCGAAAGCAGGGGGCTGCGTCTATGACTTGGAAGAAGGCTGTCACTGTCGTATATAACAAGTTGGTCTGCCATTATTTTGTTTAAAGAAACAGTTTCCTGGACTTCCCTGGTGGCGCAGTGGTTAAGAATCCGCCTGTCAATGCAGGGGACACAGGTTCGAGCCCTGGTCTGGGAAGATCCCACATGCCGCGGATCAACTAAGCCCATGTGCCACAACTACTGAGCCTGCGCTCTAGAGCCTGTGCACCACAACTACTGAAGCCCGCGCGCCTAGAGCCCATGCTTCTCAACAAGAGAAGCCACCACGGTGAAAAGTGTGTGCAACGCAACAAAGAATAGCCCCCGCTCGCAGCAACTAGAGAAGAGTCCGTGTGCAGCAACGAAGACCCAACGCAGCCAAAAATAAATAAATTTTAAAAAAAGAAACAGGTTCCCTTGGATGTAGATTTATTTTCAAAACAAACAACAGACTGACTCAGGTTTATCAAAACACTTAGTGACTCAGGTGTTGCTTTAGGAGAAGATGAGGTAGTGGTGCCCTGACTGGTCTTGGGGCATGCCAGGATCATGGCAAGGGCGAGAGCCCAAAATCTCTCTCAGTCTGCTTAAGGGTCGCTGAGCCTAGGTTCCTTGGGCTGATTGGAACCATTAGCAGATATACATGATCCACTCCTTTCTTTAGGGAAAGCTATACCAGTCACTGCTCCCATGGCGGGCTGTGACTGTCTGACAGATCCCCAGAGAAAGCTTTTCTTTGGTCTTTCTCAGAAACACAGTTAGAGAGCTCAAGTTGTGATGGAGACAATTGAATTTATCTGGAAAGAAAACCTGTTTTCATGAGAGCCCTACTTCAATGAATGAGAATCCTGCGCATTCGCTCATAACACTTTGCCATCCCAGTCCTCAGAATGGGTCTCACCATCACCGGCCATCAGTTAGGCTGTTTTTCTGTCCCCCCACTGGGGCAACCACAGGAGGCACTTGGGCACGTGATTTTTCTCGGAGGAGTTGGAGGAGAACGTGGTCTGGGCATCTCAACCCTCTGAAACAGCACCCTGTTCTCAGCTTTCTGATTGAACGTCACTCCATGATAGTCATCAAACAAAGCTGGTGAGACACATGGCCACTGTGGTCTAGGAGCTCACCGTCTCAGAGAGAACACATTCGTTATGGACAAACATCCAGAAAATAAACAGACCAAAAAACAAGATGTGCCAAAGCCACATCTGGCCCCTTTGAAGCCGAGAGACCAATCCCTCCACCACTGCTACAAAGGAAAGTCTCCAATCCCCTCCAACCATCTGGGTGAACACACCTGTCTTTCCAGTACGTTGGTTGGAATTGGAGACAGCTTACCTGTTTTTCATTCCCAGGCATCTCCTCTACCACTTGGCCCATCCACTCTGGACCCAGAAGTCTTTTTTAGAGTGTAAGAGAGGCAAGAACTCAGTCATTTGGACAGTATGTTGGATGTTCCCCACCCATCAACTCTATCAGCTCCATGACAGATGAAGCCTACACAGGCTGTTTTCCTTGAAGGCTAAATTTCCTTCCTTATGGTTGATGTGTGTTTACTATGCCACACTTTAATTGATGGCATTTGCATGTAATCCATAAAGCTGTGAGCAAGTCACTTCCTACGTCTCATTGTCCTCATCTCTTGAGGAAAAGCATATAATAATACATAATATATAACAGGATATAATACCTATTTAGTATATAATAATGTAATAATCTCTAAGGTACCGTCATTTCAGCTCTAGCATTCTATGAACCTATCCTCTATTCAATGAAACTGGTCACTGCCGATTCCACTGTAAGTCACTTCTCTTTCAAAATATTTTTCCTCATTTTAGTTCCTAATCTGTTAGTGAACACATACAACCTAATCATATAGTTGAAGTCGGGAATGTAGAGCAAACGTTCTTCCACCAAGCGCTATGGTATTTTATCTGCAAAGTTCTTCGTAATTCTGCAGGTTGTGATTGAGTTTGTTCACCTGAAATCACCACGATTATGATTACTGGGTCTTCCACGCCCCACTCAGAGCCCACTCTCAGTAGATTAGACCCATCAATCCAGAGCTCATGCACCTGGCAATATCCTTACGTATGATAGAGAAACATGAAATAAGCAAGAAAGGGGAGTCTTTTATAGGCAAAAGAGAAATGACCTTTGAGCCTGACAGTGAGGAAGGAAAAGTGTAAATTATCAAAACTAGACCCAGTGGTCTTTAACTCTTTCGTGGAGGCAACACATCTCTGTAGGGCAGTGATTGTTCAACAGATCTGGGTTTAAATCCAGGCATTGCAATGTAGTCCCTGTGAGACCTTGGGAGAGTTATTCTAGAAAGACACACAGTTATGTAAAAATACGGCTTGCATATATGCTCAGGTCTCTAGAAAAGAGAACATATGTGTATCCAAGAAAGGAAGAACCATTCCTGGGGGTACAGGTAGCCAAGGTGTTACTGAGTGTCATTGGCTTTTATGTTTACAAGCGATGCTCTCTGAGTGTTTCGAGTCCAGGGAGTGAGCTGAAAAGACCTTCTCAGGAACAGTGTTTTTCTCTTCTGTTCTGGGACCCATGGCTTGTGGTTCATGGTAGCTCTTCGGTGCCTTCGGAGCCTGCATCCAATTTTTTCCCTCAGGGAGATAAATATTAATCTTCGAGACCAGACTTGAGTTTTAAAAACAGAAGCAAGTCTGAGGAGTTATGTAGGTAATCATACTGGATAAGAATATTTGGGGTAAAAAAATATGGTTATACACATAGATTGATCATTTTTCACGTTTGTTATTTACTTCTGAAAGCAATTTGCTGAGATTCTGCTGAAGAGAATTTTAAAATGTTAAAGACTATTGAACTGACTTTGCTGGTAAGCCAGGTAGCCGGCTGTAATTTATCTAACTCCCTAAGGGTGCACCATTCTCCTTAGGTTCTCTGTGTGGGCATGTGCGTGCACGTGTGCGTGTGCGTGCATGTGTGTGTACTGCTAAAAGCACCACCACTACAAATTCTAGTGTCTTCCTGAGTTGACCAGTCCAGTAGGCTTCTTGCATTAGTTTCCCAGTCTTTAGTCATTTGTCAGCCAACTGTTAAATTGTTTTCCATTACCTACCTAGACAGCTATTTGCATATTAATTTCTTCTAAACCAATTCACTTTTTAAGTCCATCACATTTCTGAAAACGGAAAACTAACACTGTCAGTTACCCTGAATAGCAAATAGTAGAAAGAAATACAATAAAACTGATCCATTATTAATCAATGAAGTTAGCCTAAGATGTGCATTCTCTTTATTGAAAAAGAAGTCGCACAAGTCCTGGGGAGTTGTTAAAGGCCTACCAGCAGCAGACTGGGGTTTTCTCCTGGACTGCGGTCATAGGGACGAGCTGAGAGCAGTAAAGGGAATCGTTAGGCCAAGTCTAGTGACCTCCCCAAAACATCACATGAGCTGCTAGTGGAACGTGTCCTTTGCTTGGGAGACATTGGCTTAGCACAATGTTCTTGCCTTTTAACCCCGCAGGTCTCCACGGGGCTGGCACAGATACCAGGCATGTCCATGAATACTGTACACCTGTCCTTTGGGACCGGGATAAGCATCTTCAGCTTCCAGACCTCTCCCTTGCTACCCCTAAATCTGGCAGGTGCCCCAGACAGGGCCACCATGCTGTATGGCCAGCACCATCCAGACAGAAGCATGTCCCACTTTTGCTAGGCCTGCTTCAGAGCCCCTGGAGATGGAAAAATGAAGTGCTTTCAAAGGAAGCAGCAAAACTGAGAGCAGTAACTCTTTAAGGGCAATGAGGACATGATACTAGATGAAACTGAAGTTGTGTGGTCTGGCCTTGGACTCTCCCCACTCACACAACCCCAGGCTCCTGGGGCCTGACACAGTTGTGACAGATGCTTTCCAGAAGGGAGCCAGGTGGATTTCAACACAACAGGCCCCAGAATAATGCTCATTGGCAGCTCCTTCTGAGATAACTTCAGACATGGCTGACTTGCAGGGCAGAATCTGATCTTGTGCTGTTTATTATCTGAGTCCATTGATGGGGATATTCCTCGTCTCCCCCACCACACACACACACACACACACACACACCACCTTTCCCATATGTGTTTGTGCAAAATGGACTTTGGATCCAAATGTCATGGTGTCCCCAAACACGCCACAGCACATCCCAAGTCCTCGCTATAATTTTATCTCAAACTCAGCTCCAGTATTCCGTGAAGCAAAATTGGAAATGGCCTTTAATCATTCAGAGAGATGAATTTGTGTGTGTGTGTGTGTGTGTGTGTGTGTGTGTGTGTGTGTGTGTGTGTGTGTAAGGGTAAATGCTCTTTTTCAGTTGCCAGATTCTTTCCTGAGCGACGTCTGAGATGGACAGAGCTGATGAACTAATACTTCCACTGGCAAAATGTCCCCCAGTCCCTATTCTTGTTAGAAGCACCAGATCACACCCCAAAATAGCCACGATATACCCCTGCACACAGCCAGGAAGATTTCATAAACTTTCTCCTTGTTATGATAAATGTGATAAATGTTGTAGTTCAAGACATAAAACAGTCTCTCTTTAAAGCCATCACAGGCAAGGGAAGCTGTGTGTTCCCCTCAGTACAGTGGAATATGGCTGTGAATCAGAGGTTTAAGGAACAAATTTGAGTCCTGTCCCGTGTCAAGAAGAGGAATACACAGCTCCGAGGTTGATGTGTTTCTCTCCTTCGGCCCATGGCAGGCTTGCTTCTGCCTTCTTTCACGAGGCTCCAGGTCTGTGAAGCCAGGGTCTGTGGAGGACTCCTGGGGCCTGGATCCTGCAGCCAGGAGGCCAGGGCGTGACGGACAGTCACCGTGGGCTCGGGGTGAACCTGTGAGGCACATGCAGGGGAAAGGCTCGGAGGCTTCTGGACAGAGTCTCTCAGACTTGTCATTAACAAGGGACAGAGAAAGAGCAGATGAAAAGGAGACGAGGGTAACCTCAAAGGAGTTATTTTAACAAGCAAATGCATCATACGGTAAGAATCATAATCTGCAGTTAGTTTTCCAGATACCCCATCTGTGTGTTATACAACAGGCAGGATTCCTCTTAAATCCTGCTCTCGAGGGACCTGCTTTATTAATGTTTTTAATGGGCACTGAGATCTCCAGGAGGGAAACTCCTGGTAAGGAGAGGTTCGTAAGAATTATTTGTGGACATTTGGACCCACCCACAGCGTATCGCATGGCTGACCGCGGTGTCCTTCCTGAGGCTGTCCTCTGCCCTGGCCTTCGTTGCCACGGTTGAGCATCTCTTCCTGTGACTGCTCTTTCCTTGCCCTCTGAAGGCTCCTTGCCCTCCACGCCACCCACAGGAGGTGTTCATTGCTAGAGTTTCCATTGTTCTTTCCGTGATGGTTCTTGGGTCTCTAGCTCCAACCCAGACCTGTTTTCAGAGCTCTAGACCACATATAACTGTTTACTAGACATCCCTACTTAATTGTCTCATGAAACCCTCCAATCTCAACAACTTCTCCTCCCCCTCTCCTCTTGTGTCCCCCAGTTTAGTGAGCTCTGCCACCACCCACACACACGGCCAAGGACTTTGGGGGGTCATCCTTGGTTTCTCTTCCCTTCCCAACTGCAATACCCCACCAGCTTCTTAACCCCACCTCCTAAGCGTGTCTCGATCTGTCTACTTCCCTTCATGGCCATGGCAATCATCCTGGCCTCTGCTGCCCTGATCTCTCAGTTGGACCCCTGCATCCACGTGGCTTACAAGGCCGTCTTCATGAACTTGTGCTACCTCTCAAGTCATCTTTCATCACTTTCTCTCCTAAAAGAGAAAGGTAAAAGATCAGACTTTTACCCATACCACAGTACTACAGACTTCTTGATGGCAAGTGGTATTAGACAAGGCACCGATCGAAACATTATTTTGAACCATGGGATTCCCCCTACTTGCCTGGACACTTTCTAACAATAGAATGAGATGCCTAATGATTTCGTGAGTGCTCCTCTGGAAATAGCTACACAGGGGTTGGATGGTCTTGTGTGAGGATGTGTGTGGGGGGAGGATTCCTGCATTTGGATGGAGCATGGACTTTACAATCCCTTTATTTTATTTTTTTACATTAATGATAGTTAACATTTATTGAGCAGTTACCTTGTTCCAAACATGGCTGCTATTAAATTGCCTTTATATACCTTATCTCATTGAATTGATTCTAGGACCTATCTTTTAGCATCATCTTCATTTATTAAGGAGGAAACTGAGGCTAAAGAGATTATTTGACTTGCACAGGGTCACACACCAGGGAGTGAAGAGCTGAGATTTCAACTTATAATTATCAGGAACTAGAAGCTAAAGACCAAAACAATCAGAGATTTTCCCTGAATGAGCAATAGCCACAGCAAGTTCAAACAGAGGGGTGGCTGAAGGCTCAGATGGGAAGTAAAGTCAATCTTCTGCTTCCCCTCCTCTTGGTGCCCCTTCTCATTTTGGTTCTTGCTCTCATGAATTCCGTGTGTCAATCCCAAGTCTCCTTCATGGAGACCTTGACCGTGAATTGTGGAGGAAAAGAAACCTGGGCCAGAGCCAGAAGGCCTGGGTCCTTATACCAGGCTTTGGACGGCAAGCAACCCCTAGCCACTCTTGAGTCTCAGCCCTCTCAGCTGTGAAATGGTAATAGTAACCTTAAATTACAGGCACGATCCCTTTAAACGTTTCAAGTTTATGCTTCTGACTGTTCTGCTGTTAACTCTCCTTCCACAGTCTGCTAGAAACTTTCCCTTAGACCAATCAGCAGAATTGGGACCTCACTCCTTATCCTCATTTCATTCTCTGTGTATTGTGTATCAGTGGGAGGTAGGAAGAGATCGTACCTTCAGGCATTTAATTAATCTTAGCATTTAATATTAAAAATAATAATAGCTAGCATCTCCTGAATGCTTACTATGTCCAGATATTGTGCGAAGGATGTGGTATAAACACTGTTTCACTTTATCCCCATACCAATCCCAAGAGGCTGGGCCATTATTATCTTGTTATCATCCTAGACCAGAAACGTCCTGAGTGTGGTTGACTTAGTCTACTCAGGCTGCCATAACTAGTACCATAGACTGGGGGGCTTAAACAATAGAAATGTGTTTTCTCACAGTTCTGGAGGCTGGAAAATCCAAGGTAAGGACTGGCAGGGTTTGGTTTCTAGTGGGGGCCTTCTTCCTGGCGTTCCGATGACTGTGACCTCACATGGTGGAGAGAGATTGCTGTCTCTTCCTTTTCTTACAAGGCGAACAATCCTTTGGGTTAGGACCCACCTTTATAACCCCATTTAACCATAAATACTTCCTAAAAGCCCTGTCTTCACATATGGTCACACTGGGGCTCTGAGTTTCAACATATGAATTTGGGGGGATACAATTCACCCCCTAGCAATGGTGGACAACGTTTAGCTTGGCTTTAATGGACCTACACTATTCATGTTATTAAGACATGAAAATGTTTGAGGTGGGAGGATGGCATCTTTCTACTACTTTCTAAACACCCTCCCTTCCCCATGAAGAGGGTGGAGAGATCGCCCATTAGAAAATAGGACTGTCTCAATGTTTGACAGGAAGGGCCAACACTCTCGTTGCTTATCAAACAGCAGGAAGAATTAAGTTTCTTTGGGTTTGAAGAAGCTTGGTCCTTTGCGGGATGATCCTTTTATTATGCCGACAGAGGACCTCCTGGGATTGTCTTTAAGAGAAAAGTAGTCTCCTTCGTGTTCCTCTCTCTGTCCTTAGATGAGAGATGGCTCCAGTCTCAAAACTTGGTTGTTTTTCTCCTTTCTGTCTGCAGAACTAACCCTCTCCTCCAGAGGCTTTTGGTGACTGGTCCCTTTCTTTTCCAGGAAGCTAAAGAAACTATTTCGGAAGATGAAAGATGAGACAGAGCCTGGAGAAGCTGACTCTGCCTGTTCAAAGCAGCCAGGACAGTGGGATCTAGACTACAGCTTGGAACCATACACTGGACTGACGCCAGAGTACATGGAAATGAGTGAGATCCCATGGGCTTTCCTTCCACTGGGGGTGGGTTCGGCTAAGGGGTCAGGGGGAGGGTTAGGAAAATAACTGAGGCAGCCTCTGCTTCTTCCCGGGCTTCCTGGCGACACAGTGCCGCCTTCAGCGCCACGTGGAAGTTGAGGAGGGCGTGGGCAAAAGGAGCCCTGGGCTGAGAGCCGGGAGCATCTCATCACCAAGTTGATACTCAAATGGTGCCCTCTTCTTTTTGGGCCACCCGTCTTCCTCTGTCAAACGACAGGTGTCGTCTCGCCGGTTCCTCCCCGTGGTGTCTACCATGAGAGGCAAATTGGGAAGTCTGATACTTAAGAATGGAATTTCCATTAAGAAAGAGTAGAGTAGTCCTCTGACACTTGGGACAAGGATATATACATCTTGACAAGGCGAATATAGGAGAGTCCCTCACTCTGATCAGGCAGGGCTGGGTAAAATGTCAGCTTTCCTCTAAAAATGGGGGGGATGTTTTGGGTAGGGGGTGAGAGGAAGATTTCTAGTCATAGTCTCTGATTGTTCTTGGGTGGGGCTTAAGAGTAGGAGTGCGTGCGGCGCAGGCCGGTAGAGCACGTGATCGTTGCAGACGTGGTTTGGAAGCCACGTGTTCTCCGTCATGAGCAGCGTGTCCCAGCTTGGACCAGCTGCCTTCAGACACTTGGCTGCTTATTAATAACCCTGAGCTTTCACTGGGGTGAATATTTGAGTAGCCTGTTTCCAAGACTTGGAACTAATGAATCACCAACAGGACCAAGAGTGCAGACATAGCATCTAAACATTGACTCAGTCTAGAGTGAAGGGAGAAACATGAGTCAGATCCAACGAAAGAATCACTCAGGGCTTCATATCGTTGGACCCTCATTGTGTTTGCATAATGACTCCTGCCTTCTTTCGTTGATTCCTTTCAACGGAGGCTACTAATGCCTCTGTGTACCAGGTACCTCACTCGTTATTTCTCATTGATATTTATCCTCTGTCTTCATGAGAGAGAGAGAGAGAGAGAGAGAGAGAGAGAGAGAGTGTGTGTGTGTGTGTGTGTGTGTGTGTGTGTGTGTGTGTGTTAAGAGTAGAGGGATGGACAAGGTCTAGGTGAGATAGCCAACAAAGTTCTGTCACAGGTCTGGGGTCTCTAAAATTCCAGGCAAAGCCTGAGCTTTGTCATCTGAGTAAACACCCCAGAGGAGAAACAATCATTATGTCTGCCTCAGGAACAATAGACAAAATATCAAGACACAGTTTGTGTAAACACACAGCTCTCTGATGCTTTTTGCCTCTCGCTAAGGGCTACCTCTCATCCCTCTCCAACACGGAGCCCCATATTTACGCAGAGATGACCACTCAGATTTCAGATGTCATTCTGCATCTGCCATCCTCTCAGAAAGAGATCGCTGCCAGATTGAGGCTTCCATTCAGGAAGGGGCTTATGCTAGAACCCCCATAGCTCTGTCTTTCAAACTCCACCCTCCGTCTCCAGTCCCTCCCCCCAACCACACAGTTATTTCTGTAGGTGTTAATGCCTGTCTACCTGTCTGTACAGAGAGCTGGCTATTTCAAAGCTCCCTGTCTTGAGTGATTAAGAGCAGAGACCCTTGAGCCATACTCCCTGGGTTCAAATCCTGGCTCTATCACCAACTAGCTGGATAGCTTTGGGTAAATGGCTAACCTTAGCCCTAGTCCTAAGCCTAACTTCATGGGATTGTTGTATCAACATATAATGAATTAATGTCTGTGAAGTGCGTAGAAGAGTGTGTAGCACAAACAAAAGCTGTGTCAAGTGTTGTTGTTTCTCCTAATGGTCTTGAGGCCCCAGGAAGGCAGGGTATAGGAAAACATGCTGTCCTTTGTCAGCCACTGTCACCAAACAGACACGCACTGTGCCATGTTCAGACTCGGGCACTTAGCAAGTAATGAGAAGACAGAAAAAACAAGAACTAGAAGACTTGGTGATTTTTGGAAGAAGTTCACCCCAAGATTGTAGAGAGTGAAATTCATTCCATAGATTAAATAAACAAGCAAACTACTTACAGGTTATAAGGGAACAAAACCACCATAAAACAAAAAGTTTGAAAACAGAAGGAAACATGTCTTCCAAAACTTTCCTCGTTCAAGCCCAACTTTTGGTAGCATTTTGGTGCCATATCTTAGGCCCCTTTTGTTATTTTTAAATAACATATTTTATTGTATTTATTTTTTAAAATAAAGATGTTCCTATTAATTTATTTAACATCTTTATTGGAGTATAATTGCTTTACAATGGTGTGTCAATTTCTGCTTTATAACAAAGTGAATCAGCTATACATATACATATACATATACCCCCACATCTCTTCCCTCTTGCGTCTCCCTCCTTTCCACCCTCCCTATCCCACCCCTCCAGGTGGTCACAAAGCACAGAGGTGAACTCCCTGTGCTATGCTGCAGCTTCCCACCAGCTATCGGTTTTACATTTGGTAGTGTGTATATGTGCACACCACTCTCTCACTTGGTCCCAGCTTCCCCTGCCCCTCCCTGTGTCCTCAAGTCCATTCTCTAGTAGATCTGCATCTTTTTTCCCATCCTGCCCCTAGGTTCTTCATGACCTTTTTTTTTTTTAGATTCCATATATATGTGTCAGCATATGGTGTTTGTTTTTCTTTCTGACTTACTTCACTCTGTATGACAGACTCTAGGTTCATCTACCTTACTACAAATAACTCAATTTCGTTTCTTTTTATGGCCGAGTAACATTCCATTGTATATATGTGCCACATCTTCTTTATCCATTCATCTGTTGATGGACACTTAGGTTGCTTCCATGTCCTGGCTATTGTACATAGAGCTGCAGTGAACATGGTGGTACACGACTCTTTTTGAATTATGGTTTTCTCAGGGTATATGCCCAGTAGTGGGATTGCTGGGTCAGATGGTAGTTCTATTTTTAGTTTTTTAAGGAGCCTCCATACTGTTCTCCATAGTGGCTGTATCAATTTACATTCCCACCAACAGTGCAGGAGGGTTCCCTGTTCTCCACACCCTCTCCAGCATGTACTGTTTGTAGATTTTTTGATGATGGCCATTCTGACCGGGGTGAGATGATATCTCATTGTAGTTTTGATTTGCATTTCTCTTGATTGATTAATGATGTTGAGCATTCTTTCATGTGTTTGTTGGCAATCTGTATATCTTCTTTGGAGAAATGTCTGTTTAGGTCTTCTGCCCATTTTTGGATTGGGTTGTTTGTTTTTCTGATATTGAGCTGCATGAGCTGCTTGTAAATTTTGGAGATTAATCCTTTGTCAGTTGCTTCATTTGCAAATATTTTCTCCCATTCTGAGGGTTGTCTTTTCTTCTTGTTTATGGTTTCGTTTGCCGTGCAAAAGCTTTTAAGTTTCATTAGGTCCCATTGTTTGTTTTTGTTTTTATTTCCATTTGTCTAGGAGGTGGGTCAAAAAGGATCTTGCTGTGATTTATGTCATAGAGTCTTCTGCCTATGTTTTCCTCTAAGAGTAACATATATTTTAAACATTTAAATATTTTAAATATTTATGAGTTAAGAAATAAAGTTGTGATCATATGCACACATTTCTCTTTATTCAGTTAGCCTTGTATGAATAAATATTTCCAAATTGTCATATAATATTTAAAACAAACAGCTGCATAATAAATCAACCCTCTAATAAATGGATCATAGTTTATTTACCTGTCTTCCAAGGAAGTGAATTGGAGGCTCATTTTCCAATGTTTCCCCTATTTTCACAAATCCAGTATATATTATTTTCATGCATGTAATCTTTTCCACATTTGTAATTACTTCCTCAAGATATACTCCCCCAGATGTGATGACTAGACCTAAAGGATGGCCATTGTATGGTTCTTGATTTATTTCACCAAATTGCTTTCTGAAAGGACTAGGCCAATTCCCTTCGCCATAGACCATGTACGAAATACTCTTCCAATGGGTTCAAGTTATTTATTACCCTGAAGTCGAGGGATACTGAAAGAATGATGAGTGTGCAGTCACCTTGAGATTCCCAGCCCCCATGCCTATCTCAGTCTACCTGTTGACCTGAATATTCCAGACTCACCCTTTAAGACTTAGCTTTTCACAGTGCTTCCTCTGTGAAGTCTTCCTAGCCCCATTCCTGCTGAGAGGAATTATTAACTGTTTGCTTTTCTGTCCCAGTGTTGCATTTGGTGCACACACTGATGGTGTATCTTACAGAATTATGGTAATAGTACTCATATAGCTGTTCTTTTGCAGACCCATCTCAAGAGCAGTGAGTGAGGACCATGACTTTTCGTGTCCCCTAGAAACCAGCACATTCCCTGGCCCGTGACAGGCACTCACCATGTCTGATAAACAAAGACGAGAGAGGGAATGAATGCATTTATTTATGAATGAGAGAGGGTCTCTTAACAGAGCTAAGTCTTTAATAATTTTAAGTGGAAAATGAAGGATAGTTTTCAAAGCAGGGATTGGTTGATGGTGGGTCAAGGATGATCTGAAGAGGTTTCCAGCTCCAGGTAGGAGATTGGACTTGACCCACAAGGTCCCTTCTGATTCTGAGGGTCTACTTATTAATAATCTGAGTAAGGGAGAACATTCCAAGGCAGAGGACTGGCAAGTCCAGAGAGTCTCATGGCCGTGAGTCATTGTTGACAAAGCAAATGGTGGTTTTGGGGTAGGGAGGGAACAGAGAAAGACCAGGGATTATTGGAGAACTGAAAGGAAGATCTGACAAGTTTGCATTTTGCATCAGGTCATAGGGAGCAGGTGTAAAATCTTGGTTGGTGCTGGGACTATGTATGAACTCTGTTTCTCTTGAGGAAAATGGGCAGCTAGTGCAGGAGGGGAATAGAGAGGGAATGAGGGAGCACAGGTGGACACATTCATTTGTTCATTCATTCTTTCACTCGTGAAACATTTATAAGGCACCCAGAGGGAGGAACAAGTTTAGAGACCAGGACAGTCTCACCAACAATTCAGGTTGATATGGATTCAGCCTTATCTGTGGGGAGGAAGCCTGGACCACACATGGGCTCTCCATGCTGGGTTCCACAGAAACTCACAGAGACCTTTAGGCCATTTTGCTAAGTTGTCAACCATTTTAGAGACATGACTATTTTATTTGATATTTTCTATAAGTGCAAGGACAATGTTTCTTTTTTTAAAAAAAGTATTTATTTATGTATTTATTTAGGCTGCTCCGGGTCTTAGTTGCAGAATGTGGGATCTTTAGTTGCGGCATGCAAACTCTTAGTTGCGGCATGCATGCAGGATCTAGTTCCCTGACCAGGGATTGAACCCGGGCCCCCTGTATTGGCAGCGTGGAGTCTTACCCACTGGACTGCCAGGGAAGTCCCAGGACGATGTTTCTGAGTTAGATGTCTTTCATCCCTAATTTCATCCTCTTCACCCTTTCAGGGAGTATTTGATCCCATGTACGATCAAAGACTAGGCTGCAGAATAACCTTTACCAAACGATGACTTCCTCTAGCAGTGTAGGCTAAGTGTGGTCAAGGGTGGGCTCTGGGGTCAACTGCCAGGCTTCCTGTCCTACGTGGCTTGATGCTTCAAGTCAGCCAGGCCAGATTTCCTCATCTGAAAAGTGGCATCTTTTGATGAAAATAGCACCTACCTTGTAGGATGCTTCTGAAAACCAGGAGATGAATCTGGAGTAGTTAAAACACTTGGTCCGGACACGCTCTCAGTGACGATCAGCCGCCATCGTCAGTGTCAAGTGTCTGGTTTCTTTCTCTTTAATCTAGGAATTGACTAAAAACACTCTGAAGCCCCTGCATGTAGTGAGCCCTGGAGGTTCCTCCCGTCCCATCAGGCCGTAGCATCAGACAGTAATGTTTAAAAGACTGAGGGTACGAGAATCCAAGGCGGTTCTAAGAATCACACTCAGAAGCCTGAGATACAAACATTCCAAGATGCTTGTCCTTCCAGAGAACACAAAGGCCTTAGGGCTCTGCTTGTCAAGTCTGGCATCTCAAATGGGCACTTTTTGTCCTCTGCTTATCCCAAACCCACAAATGTTTGTTCCTTTAGTCATCCGAAAAATCATCACTTTTGTCTTCCTGACTCAGGAATTCAATTATCCCTGCTACTACTGCTAATACATTTCAGAAAGCATAAGGTAAAACAGGGTCAGTGTCACCCTCACCTTCTCACATTTCTGGATTAGTTTTGAGTGAGAGAGCAGGGAGCTGTCTGCAGGGACAAAACCTCACTCTCCCCAGTAGAAGCAAGTGGTGCACAGAATCGTCATTCATCGAGTGTCTAGATAAGAATGAAGACTTTCAAGCCAGGTCGCCCCCAGGGTCCCTTCCAGTGCTGACATCCTAGTTCATACATGCCAGCTCGACAGTGCACCTCAAAACCAAGAGGCCCGGGGTGTCATACAAGTTGCTTCAGGTCACCCTGAAGACCCATTAGTGCAACTGAGACTAGAGTCTTTTGCAGACCATTCCACAGGAGCGTCGCATCAGGGCCAGTAGGAGCCTGGGCTTCGGTGGAGGCCGGCGCAGAGTGAGGTTTCCTCTTTCCGTCCCAGTGGGCTAGAGCTCTCCAGTCCCCGAAAGGCCCTTGTCTTGGGCTTTGACAAACATGAGAGCAGTGAAGCCGAAGCTGGGGGCGCTGGTGGTGGGGAGCCCCGTCAGGGCAGGATGGGTGGTGGGGCTGGGCTGGTCCCAGACAAAGAGAAACCCAAGAGGGAGAGGGAGGTATTAGGCTGCAAAAACCTGGGAGGGGAGCGGTCAGCTTTCGAGGGAATCTCCAATATCAAACCCTTTTCCTGAAGAGCTTACTAAGGACTTCAGGGGTAATCCCCGTTCCCTGGCTCGGAGGGGAGGGAAGAATGCTGGCCCAGGAGCAGCCATGACATTAATCATCACTGTCCCCCACCTCAGAGCGGGCTTCAAGCTCCTTCGCCACAGACCCCTCACAGCCCAGTTGCGGAGTTCTCCTCAAGGCCTGACGAGAGGAATTTCTTTAGTTACTTGGAGAGCTGTGAGCTAAGGCCTCCGGACACTCACAGCCTTTGACTTCTACAGAGTGGAAGTTGGCATAAAAACGTAGGCCGGAATTTAATCCTCTAAGAGGAGTTTGGTGACTAGTTCTAAAAGACTCTCTTGATAAAGTTTTATCACCATTTTATCAAATAATAAGGGATGCAATTGAGGGCCAACAACTTAGCTTCCTGTTATTCACTAAATTGTGATGGGAGCTTCTTGTTGTGTCTTATTCACAACATCTGACCACAGGGCCTGGCATACAGTAGGTGCTCAATAAAAGTTTGAAGATGAAGGAAGAAGAATAAAGAATGAAAGAGGTGGGCTTCCCTGGTGGCGCAGTGGTTGAGAGTCCGCCTGCCAATGCAGGGGACGCGGGTTCGTGCCCTGGTCCGGGAGGATCCCACGTGCCGCGGAGCGGCTGGGCCCGTGAGCCATGGCCGCTGCGCCTGCATGTCCGGAGCCTGTGCTCCGCAACGGGAGAGGCCACGGCAGTGAGAGGCCCGCATACCGCAAAAAAAAAAAATAAAAAAAAATTTTAAAAAAAAAAAAAAAAAAAAAAGAATGAAAGAGGTGATCCTGTAGTGAGGACCTTGAAGACAAAGTGATAATTAGATACTATGGATATCGCCATTTTCAAAGCTCTCCAGACCTCCTGGATGTATTGATATAGCTGGGACAGTCTGCCTCCTCCCCCTCCCCACAGGGGCCAAGTTTCCTTATTTTGAGGTGCTTTTAATTAGGGGATGCTATCCCTCTAAGGGCAGGTCTCGTTCAGCAATACAAATGGATGGACTTGTGAAATTATCTGGGTAGGTCAGGCAAAATACCCATACCCCTTGTAATAGTCAACTCCTAGTACGATAATGCTTTATAACAAAAATCCCAAAGTCTCAGTGACTTGCAAATGAGCCAGAGAATAAAGAACAACAGAAAGAGCTGGCTACAGGCATCGCTGAGTAGCCTACCATGGAAATGGTCAAGTAAACATGGTCACTTATTAAATAAAGAGTAGAAGAGATTGAGGCTCCAGAGAGAGTGATGACAGGTGACACCCAAGATTCCTTCCAGCTCTCATATTCTTTGGTCATGGACAGTAGGGACCACACTGGGTAATTTCCAAGTTTCCAAAAGAGACTGATGTAGAAAACCAGTCCCAAGGCTGCCTTAGCTGTAAGTGATGAAATTTTCCAGAATATCTGTACAGCATCAGCGCTAAAGCCTCTCTGTTCTGTCACACGACTCCAGATGTGTGCGTTACAAAGGCAGTGGCTCAAAGAACCAGGAAATTCCTTTCCCTGAGCCATCCTGTTTATACAAACTGAATCATCCCACTGGATAATCAGGCGCCTGCCGTCTTCTCCAAATGCCATTTAAACGCCATTCAGGCAGCATCTAGGGTCTCGATCAGGTATTTCTGGGGAGGAGGGTGAGTTGCAGGTCAAGTCTCTCCTTTTCTTTTGAAGCACACATTGCTTGCCATTGTCTGTGCTAGGAGCCCCTTTCCCCATGAAGACTTAAGAGAAGAGGCAAGAGTGTACTTGGATACCATGCCTGGAGGGCTCCTGACGTAGAGGAGATGCCCAGTCAGTGCTCGAGAAATGCCTGAGTGAGTGAGTGAATGAATGGAGGCAGTATTTTAGGTTAAACTACTGAGAACTCTCTCTTTCCCATTTCTCTTCTTGCTCTGTCATCCGGGAAGCTCAGAGTGAACTTTGTTGCTCAACCACAGCCCAGTGGTGAGTCCTTAGAGTTTGCATATTTATGTCTGCCTCCTTTCTCTGTTCTTTACTTCCTTTTTTTCTAAAACACCATAAACTTACTTATGTGTTCCTTTCATTGACTTTGCTCCAGCCCTCTGGGAAGAGGTAAGGGCAAACAAAGGTCCTCACGGATCTGTTGCTTGGGAACCTCTTCAGCCTTGACTATTTTCATTGCTTTTCCTTACTGACTGCATTACCCCAGCCCAGATGGGTAGATGGGAGGATGGATGGATGGATGGATGGATGGATGAGAGCAAGGACGCATGGGTAACTGGCCCTCACATCCCATTTTGCAGATGGAAAAAGTAAACAGGAGTGAGTAAGCCAGGCCACTCATTTGTTCACTCAATAAACATTGGCTGGAAATTCACCAGGTGGGTCTCTGAAAATCAGAAACGAATCAGTAGAGCTCACAAACTCAATTCTCTCTACTTTTAAGAAACTGATGTAAGATTTTTTTTTTTTTTTTTTTGCGGTACGCGGGCCTCTCACTGTTGTGGCCTCTCCCGTTGCGGAGCACAGGCTCCGGACGCACAGGCTCAGCGGCCATGGCTCACGGGCTTAGTTGCTCCGCGGCATGTGGGATCTTCCCGGACCAGGGCATGAACCCGTGTCTCCCGCATCAGCAGGCGGACTCTCAACCACTGCGCCACCAGGGAAGCCCCTGATGTAAGATTTTTGAGGTGCCACGAATGCAGGGCAGACAGGAGCGATGGCACAGAAAACATCAGCTTCAGCTGCAGTGTGCCCCCTGCAGAAGACACGTGTGCGTGAATGAAGACACTCTGGGGAGGGAAAATACCTGTACTGATTGGTGGGGATGCTGGTATCAATAAAAGTTCATTCTCTGACAAAAAGAGATCGGATCAGAGAAGATCCAGTAAAGGAAACGTAAGATGCATGGGAGGAACTAGGCAGAGGGGAAGGGACGCTGTTGCCTTAGGGTTGCATATTGACATTTTGGTGCAGTGAAAGGAGCTTGAACTCGGTTGGCATCAGAAACTGTCTTTGTTTCCGAGCTTCACTGATTTCTAGGTGTGTGGCCCTGAGGAGATTATTTCACCTCTCTGAGGCTGTTTTCTCACTTGTACAATGGAGATAATAATACTTGACACTGAAGATTACTTTATGAACCAGAGAGCATGCTGCCTCCACATGGTAGGTGTTTAGGAATTGTTGGTTGAAGCTTCATGACCTCTGAGGGTTTGGAGTTTTGCTCAGAGGAGATAGAAGAGGAACAACGGGCACATTTTTCCAGAAGACCATAGTCTTCAGGCCTTTAAGCTCCCTGTGGCTGAGAACCATCTTCTTCTGCCTTTTTCTATGGCCATCAGTGGGGTTCATGTCTGAAGACTCACACGACCCTAAGATCTGTTCCCAAAGGCAGCGAAGAGGGCTGCTTATGGACTGGTCTGTATCCCACTGTCAACCTAAAATCAGCTGTTATAACTAGACTCTGAGTTCTTGAGTAGTGGGACTTTCAGAAAGTCATTGGTCCTCCCTCCTTCAGCTGAAGGAGTTAATATTTCACAATGCACGTGGGAGTGAGGAAAGGTGGGGACCCAGTCTCCCTTAATCACAAAGAAATGGAGAAAACGTGCCTTTTGCTGATCTGTCCTGGTGCTGTGATGACTTGTAGGCAGTAAACTCTTAATACTCAAGCCGTGACTTCAAGGCTAGTCTTTCCCGTTATGACTTGCAGGGATTCTGAATTGAATCTGATCCATTATATAAACCCCAGGTGACCCTTTGCAGATTGAAAGGGAATTCCACTTACTGTCTTTATTTCCTAAGTAGTCTGTGAATTTGGATGAGTGACTGGCAGGAAAGATGTTAAGGACCAAACATCCAGCAAACCTCCAGATGCCTCTTTGACTTGTTCTTCAAGTGAAGCCCAGTGGCCGTGAGTCTCCGCAGCCTCCACGGGCCCGCTGGTGAGAGTGAGTTACTCCTGCCCTAGTTCTCACTGCGGTCTGTTACTGCTGCCCTGAGAGTCTAACTCCAACACACAGCCAGGATTTGCTTACGTGTCCATCTTCTCCACTGCATCCTATGAGCCCTTGGAAGGAGGGGACAGTAATTACTCATTTTTGTTTCCAGCAACGAGCACGGCGCTCAGTGTCTAGGATGTGCTCAATAAATGCTTGTTGGATGGATGAGTGAATGAATGAGTAAGTGGTGAATGACGGACACTGAGAACCTTCTTATACTCCCGTGAAGACCGCTACTATTTTCCTAGGCAACAGGGGTCCGTGCCGAGGAATCGGCTCGCGTGCCTTCTCGTTCTCTCTTCCTGTTTACGTGGTCCTCCGTCGACACTTGCAATTCTTTTCACACCAGACACTCCCTGCTGCGCACCGTGTCTTCCCTTGCCCTTAGGAGAAGGGGATCACTGGGCACAGCCTGGAAATACGGGCGGATGAAATAAACAGCGGTGACCTTCCCGTGGTGTTTTTACCTACGTGTGTATATTAACGGGCTGTTTCTAGCTGACACTTTCCAGTAACCACCTCCCGAGTGAAGAGACAAACTCACGCCAGCATGTTCCTGAGCTTCCTTCCCTTGCGCTGCTTATTAGCGGTTCACGACAGGGAGGGTTCTTAAGCCCCCAGCTTTTAATCCCCTTAAGCCACGGGTCCCCAACCCCCGGGACACGGACCTGTTAGGAACCGGGCCACACAGCTGCACGTGGGCGGAGGGCAAGCGAGCGAAGCTTCATCTGCCTTTGCGCTCGCTCCTCACGCTCGCCTTCCCGCCTGAGCTCCGCCCCGCGTCAGATCAGCGGCGGCATATTCGATTCTCATAGGAGAGCGCACCCTGCTCTGAACTGCGCATGCGGGGGATCTAGGCTGCGCGCTCCTCCTGAGAATCTGATGCCTGCTGACCCGGGGTGGAGCTGGGGCGGTGATGCTGGCGCCGAGGAGCGGCTGCAAATCCAGGTTACCGTTAAGCAGAGAGGTCTGACTGCACAGAGACCATCATAAATCAGTCGCTTGCAGACTCATATCAAAACCCTGTCAGTGAGTGGCAAGTGAAAACGAGCTCAGGGCTCCTTCTGATTCTGCATTATGGTGAGCTGTATGATTATTTCATTATATATTACAGTGTAACGATAATAGAGATAAAGTGCACAATACAGGTAATGCACTCGAATCATCCCCAAACCACCCCCCACCCCGGTCCGTGGGAAAACTGTCTTGCAAGAAACCAGTCCCTGGTGCCGAAAAAGTTGGGGACTGCTGCCTTAAGCAGTCTATATTATAAAATTTCTAAATTTACTAAATTATAGGAAGTTTCAAAAAAAAAAAGCTATAGTTATTTTCATTAGAATTAGACTCTCCTAACGGACTGGTTTTTCAACCAACTTTCTTCGAACCCTTCTGTGGGCGCGACGGCGCTGAGAAGTGCTGTGTGGACGTGTTAGAACCTCACGGCCCCGTCTCGCTCCCTGTCACCAAGCACAGTGATTTCCATTCACACGTTGTAGCCGTCTACCTCTTTTCATGTTTGTTTTGTGTTTACAGCTGGTGACAATAAGTTTGTGTTTATGAAACAAGATAACCTCTAAGCATCTGCTATGGGACGGACGCCACACAAAATTGTGGGACCTCGGAAAAGAGTCAAAAAGGTCCGTGGTTTCACGGGGACTGCCGTCCAGGGAGCAGGTTAAATAAACAAGTAGAGGGACACATGCAAGGCATTATGGGAGTGAGGAGGGGAGGTGCCCGTGGCTCCCAGTTCCGCCCGGGGTAGGGGTGAGGAGTGAGGTTGCGGAGAGCCTTCATACAGAAGGTTAAGTTTGAGTTGAACCTGAAACATAAATGGTAATCCATCCAGCAGACAAGAAGAGAAGGAAATTGACAGATTGCCGTGTGCGTACAAAGGCTCAGGAGTGTGGGAAACTTGGTGAATTTGGGGAAGTCCAGATGGTTTTGAAATGGTTGGAAAAGCAGGACAACTTGATCTCCAAACACCCCAGCTCAGTATCAGCCTTGAGCACAGGGGGTGGGTAGGGAGCACATGGCGTCTGGAAAAATAAGTTAGGGTCAGATCACAAAGGGTCTCGAGTGCCCTACCAAGGATCTGGACGTTATTATGTGTGACGGGGTGTGTGCGTGTGTGCGTGTGTGACGGGAAGGTATATATATTTATCGAAGAATTTAAATAACTGAATAACAAATTGTGTTCCATCAAGAGCTTTTCCACCAATCATGGCCAGTCCACTCTATCCCACCTGATATATTATTTTCTTCTTTAAGCAGATTGTCCTGGAATGTCCTTTCTGGATGCCATCTTGTTGAGTGTAATCCACTCCTCTTTGTTATTTTAACCTAAGCCCAGGTAATCAAGGCCAGGATTTTAATTGCCTCTGGCAGCAGGCAGCACAGGGCTGATAGTTGCGTATTTTAAAAGGAGCCTGGCTGGCTGGGGATCGAGAAGAGAAACCCCAGTGGGGTCTGTGCCTGTGAGGGTTTCCAGTCTTCATGCTTTCAGCTCGGTATTTCTGGGGCACTTTAGAGCAGGCTTCGTAAAGATTTAGTTGAAAATCAACTTATGAATTCCTCCCTAATTGGCTTGGCCAGGTTTAATCTGTTATTGGTCGAGCCAAGCTGGCTTGTATTATGCAGCACAGTGAGGTTTCCGGCCTTGCTCTTAGCCTCTTGGAGGCTGGCTATTTTTAGAAGCCCGTCTTGGTGTTGGTGAGGCTGGTATCACTGTGTCCTCTGAAGGGACCTCGGAAGGACGCCCATCTGATGCAGCGTTTAGACCTTTGATCAAAAAAAGCAAGTCTTGGAGTTGACATTTGTATGCCAGAGGTTTATGGTTTTATGGTTTTTTCCTCCCCAAGATGAAACAAAGCTTCCTCTTTGTTTCTGCCTCTTTGGGTAGATTCCTGGAAAAAGGCAGTGTACCCAGTCCAAGCAGGCAACACCTGCAGCAATGGGACATCTTCAGAGGGTGGTTTCTCTTGGCCCGGGATACCCTGTATAGTAACATCAGAAGACGCACGGGACTGTGGCCATCGCTGGCCTTTGCTGAGTCTACGCTCTTAAGGTGGTCTGGTGCTGAACACACAGACGTGCCTGGAAGAGGAAAGACAAGAGACGTGTTATGATGTTGGGATCACTTATGGGCACTGTTAGCGTCGAGTCACCACTGGACGTTGTGTGGACAGAGAGGGACCCTGTGATGGAGAGTTTGTGAAGGTGAAGAAGCAAACCATCAGGGCACCCTCAGAGGAGAGGGTTCATATCTGCCTTTGGAATTCATGCAAAGGGAAGCTGAGGAAGTGGAGAGTCCTGTTTGTTCCTACGATCCTGGAAGGACATTGGATTTCTGAGTGCCGTTTGCATGAGTGTGGAGAGCGCATATCCCGTATCTATTTGTAGTCACTCAGAGGTAACTTGCCCCTTCCCTGCCCCATCAGTCCCCTTGCTAAGTCCTCATGGGGGCTTTGGAGAGTTTAAACAGTTCTGCTGGAGGAAGTCATTTATAAGAAGAACATTTGCTCTGTAGACCTGAGCTCATCGGAATCAAGAAGACCAACTTAGAACTCCAGGAATAAGGATATGTTCATCTATATACTTAAATATAGACATGCGTTTTACAGGTGTCACAAAACTAGTCTAACATCTGTCCTGCTTTCCTTGTTAATTCCATCCCCCTCCACCCCTGATTGCCCGCACCCCACCCCTGACTCAGCAGAGCCTCCTTTAAGAGACGTGATAGACCCTGCATTTTGAACTGACTCCCACGGCTTGTTTGGGAAGATTTCTGCTCCCCTTCGGCCAGCTAGCTAGCCAGGCGGTCATTCCAAGGACCCGGCCTTGACAAATCTGTGACTTCTGGTACATCTTGTCACCAGCTGGCAGCTGCTGGTCTTGTAGGGCCTTTGCTGAGAATCCACTGGGCATCCAGGGCCGTGGCTGTGATAGAGCTGCGTTAGCAGGAGCCTTAGCCCTCGACCTTGGGCCAAGTCAAAAGCTGTCGTGCTGGGTGAAGTTCTACCTGTGCTCTGTGTCTTGGAACCTTCTGCTGTGGTTAAAGTTATCTCTCTGTGAACACTTTTTGTTTCATTTCATTAATTTATTTTAAGTTTGGATCCTGGTCTTTCATTCTTTACTTGGATATCCTAGAATCTTGACATGTGTCCAAGAGAATAAGAATTACAGCATCCCAGCAAATCGGACCTGAAGGGAATTTAAACCGGTCCCTTCAACTTAAAGATGAGGATGCCGAAGCCCAGTGAAAGCAGAGAGGATTTTGCCCCGGGGGCCTCGGGCTAGTGAGAAACATCCGGGGCTCGACGTCAGGCCTCCTGACTCTCCTTCGGGGTTTGCACCTTAAACGTGTGTCTAAGGGGTCCACATGCAGCCGTACATTGCAGCCATCTGCACTCCAATAAGAGTAACAGTACACGTACCAGGTAACATTACTGAACAGTTATTAAGTAGCAGACATCGTTTTGAGCACTTTATGTATTGCAATGTCATTTACCCTTTTGTCAACCTGTTTGGCGGGTACTGTTATTATCCTCAGTGTATAACCGGAGTGACTAAGATACGGAGAAGTTAACTTGCCTTAATAAGTAGGGAAGTGCTATTAGACTGACTTTCCTGACAGTAAGGTCTGACTTGGCATCAGCAAATCTGTACTGAGCCCCTACGGGGGATGGAGCCCTGCCTTTCTAGCGGGAAATGAAGGCATGTGGGGAGATGGATCGCAGCGGGGCACCATGGCGGCTGTAACAGAGGGTGGGGAAGGAGTGGGGGGGGGGTGACAGCCTTCACCAGGAGATGGCATTTGACTGTTCTCGGGGATGCATAGGAGTTTGCTAGCTCCTCCCCTTGTGTGCCATCGAAGGGAAGGAGCTAACATGTCTGGGGAGAAATCCGGAGGGTGGGAAGCTCAGAGTGCAGGAAGGCAGAGCATGACGGTTGTGGGGAGATTCTGGGAGGGGGGGGGTTGGAGAGGCAGCTTGGGTGCAGGTGGTCCAGTCCCTGTGTCCCAGGATAAGGAATCTGGATTCCATCCAGTAAACAGAGGGGAGCCAGCCGAAATGCTTGTGAGCAGGGTAAGTGGTGGGGCCGGATTGCTGGGCGCGTGGGGCTGAACAGACGTAGGAGGGTGGGCGATGGGCCACAGGGAACCCAGGGAGGGGGTGGCTGCAGTTGTCCAGGTCGAAACGATGGGGGCCTGGACTCCTTACGCCGTCCGACTGGCACAGGCCGCCTCCACTCCTCCGCCCGCACTGCTTCCGGGCCTTGGATGCAGTCTGTAGTGTGCTCTGCCTGCAGTGACAGGCCTGTCCTTCAAGTCTGAGCTTAGGTGTCCTTCTGGAGACTCCCCTTCATCCCCACGCCCGGCAGGCTTGAGCTCTCTCCTGCGGTCTCCGCTTTGTCCGGTACATCCTCCCTTCTCTCTTGGCACACGTGAAGTCTCCTTGCACATCTTTGTACATTCCTCTCTCTTGAAGGCTCCTTGAAGGCGGGTCCTTGAAGGCAGGTCCTTGAAGGCGGGTCCAGACCTTTGAAGGCGGGTCCAGACCTTCGAAGGCGGGTCCAGACCAGACCTTTGCCTCCTTAAAGACTTTGCACAGTGCCTAACCTTCAGGGAGCTCTGGGTACATGTGTGATGAATGAATCCACCTTCTAAATAAAGGCAGCGACTGTGGACAGGGGAAGAAGAGGCCAACTTTGGGAGATGGTTTTGAAGTTACATCAGGGCTTGGCAAACAAATCCAGCCCGCTTTATTTACTGCTTTTGTAAATAAAGTTTTATTGGAACCCAACCAAGCCCGCTGGTCTACGTTTGTCTACAGCTGTTGTCACTGCGCAGCAGCAGAGTTAGGTCATTATGTCAGGACCATACGGAAATAGTTACTATCGGCTCAGCCATAACAAGGGATGAGATATCGCCACGGGCAGCAACGTGGATGGACCTAGAGATGCTCATGCTAAGTGAAGTAAGTCAGACAGAGAAAGACAAACAGCGTATGATGTCACTTACATGTGGAATCTAACAGATTAATACACATGAACTTATTTATAAAACAGAAACAGCCTCACAGACACAGCAAACAAACTTATGGTTACCAAAGGGGAAAGTGTTGGGGGGAGGGATAAATCAGGAGTTTGGGATCAGCAGATACAGGCGACTGTATATAACACAGATAAACAACGCGGACCTACTGTATAGCACAGGGAACGCTATTCAGTATCTTATAATAACTTATAATGGACACAACATTAAAAAAAACCTGTAATGGGAAAGAATCTGAAAATTCTCTCTATATAAGAAGCTACACATCTATTCATCTATATCTATATCTATATCTGATTCAGTTTGAATCACTTTGCCGTACACCTGAAACCAACACAACATTGTAAATTAACTCAAGTTCAATTTAAAAAAAAAAATTTGCTCTCTGGACCTTTGCTGAAGTAGTTCGTTAACCTCCGAGTTCAGTGACCAGGGTTAGTGACTGGAGAGAAAAGGTAATGGCAAGGAAGGGGTGGAGACTTTTCCTTTCCTCGTATCTGCTCAGCTAAACACAGAGCTTTGCACCTAAGTGGGGCAGGACGGGAAGGGCGCCCGAGCCCGAGGTGGACCAGAGAGCCCGCTCAGAAAAGCCGGGGGCCAGAGCCGCAGGGCAGACACACGCCTAACTCTTTCTTCCTCTTGTGCCCCTCTCCCTCTCAGTCATCCAGTTTGGTTTCGTCACCCTCTTCGTGGCCTCCTTTCCCCTGGCGCCCGTGTTCGCCCTCCTCAACAACGTCATTGAAGTGCGGCTTGATGCCAAGAAGTTCGTCACGGAGCTGAGGCGGCCGGATGCCGTGCGAACCAGAGATATCGGTCTGTCCCCCGCGTCCCTCGGAGGCGACGCAGCCCAGCCCCGGCCCCTCCCTCCGACCCTCCCCCTGTCTCCCCGGCCGCCCCCCACCCCACTATGTCGGGCATCGGAGGGCTGGAGCATTCCTTATCACCCCTTCGAGCCCCTCATCCTCATCCCCTCTGGCGCTGGAGGCCACGGTCTCCGCCCCCCCCCGCGCTGGCCCCCTGCTTTGCAGACGGGGGTGCACCTAAGCCTTTCCAGGCGAGCCCATCCCTGGGGCCCCGGCAGAGCTCCACTGGTGACTTGCCTGCGAGGCGGCGCTCAGACCGCAGGCTTGTCCTCACTGGGCTGAGGGCGAGAGTCAGCCAGACACCCTTTTTCTCCCCCCTCCCCACCCCCGTCTTACAGGGATTTGGTTTGACATCCTCTCGGGCATCGGCAAGTTCTCTGTTATCATCAACGTAAGTGCTCTGCTTTCGTGACACCCTCGCTCTGTGGGAGGGCCTTTCCAGGGGAGCTGAGGTCCTCAGGGCAGGAAACCTGTCCTGTTGCCTCCCGGCTTCTTCCATTCGGAGCTCTGTTCAAGACAGCACCCCGCGCCCACCCACTCCCCACCCCCCGTTAATATCACGCACACGCCTTCTAAGTCGTCAGGCTGTGGCCAGAGGTGTGCAGCTTTGTCGTTCATCTCGCTAAGCGCAGGAAAGGCAGTTACCCACCAGAATGCGTACCTTGGCTTGAAGAGTCCAGATCAGATCTTTCCTCGGAGCCAAGAATCATGAGGAAAGAATTGCACATATCTAGCCATCTCTTTCCTTTCTCTCTCAACCCCGGAGCGGAACAATACCTGGACCATCGCCCAGGCTGCAGTTCCTAATTACCGTCTCTCCGAGCTGTCAATGTAAAGTCTTAATTATCCCTGGCGCTGCTTGGTTAAGATAGGACGTGGAAGAAGAGGGGTCCTGTCTGCTCTGACCTCCTTAACTGCCTTGCCAGACGTGTCCACATTTCAGAGGAAATCCTGCTGGGCCCAAGCCAGCGGCCCCTTTGGCCACTGCCTGCCGTACGGATGGTGGCCAGGCACGGCCTCCCCTTGCATCTCCCAAGACGATATCTACCAGCTCAGCGCACATCAAGGAAGCCACAGCCCCCTTTCCCTTGGGAGAGAAACACCGATTCTGGCCGTGACCTGTGGCTGCCGACTAAAAACACATGAGACGGCACGAGGTGTGCAGAGAGGCCGAGGGGATCAGCCCGTCACGCATGGGATGTTTGATGCAGGAAGTGCACGTCTCAAGGCTGAGAAACTAGGTGCAGTTTGGTCAGTAGCTCCTTTGGAGTTGTATCTTTCAGAAAAGAGCCCCTGAGTACCAAGTGCTTTTCACCTACAGCAGAATGACAGGCCGTTTTACTTCCTTGGCTGTTCTAAGACTTCTTATCTGTAAGAAATGGGAGAGAATAAGGGTCTCACCGAATCGGACCAGTCTGGAAATTAAATGGGATGACGAAAGGACGTGTGGCCCGTGCTCCGTTAATTCCAGCTGTGATTATTAGAAGTCCGTTCCTCACTCGCATACGGTTGTGGCCATGTGCACACTCGTATATACATTTAGAAAACAATACCTAAACCGCATTTTTTAAAAGGGCTTTCATTGTTGGTGCCGAGGACCGTATAAGCAGCTGCCAAAAAGATTTAAGATTTTCTTTGCAGAAAGTCCCCCCTCATCCGAACAGGCAGTAGTCGTTCATTTGTCGTTTGGTTTGCTCCCCAGACATTATAGAGAACTTAGATATGCCAGGCGCGACGTCGGGTGTGTGTGCTTCATCCAGCAGGACCTCCTCCTTCCCTCTCCGTTCTCACTTCTTCTAAGCAAAATGGATGAAAGACCGACTTCCATTGCACGATGGGCTAAAAAGCACTGAGAGGTGCTGGTCAAACTGAGGTTCACCGTGGAACCGTGTCCTTGGTGTTCTTGGCTTCCTCGTGTCCCTCAGGGGCAGATGTGCTCAATACACGGCCATCTGGTATCCTTACCCATCACACTCACGTGGCCCTCTCACCACTGTCAGTGATTGTCTCAGAAAGTCCTCCACTCTACTTTGGCATATGGCCCGTGCCAGCATCAGTTCAGATACCTCAGAGATGATTCCTGCCCTCCCTCACCAAGTGGTCAAACTGGCTTAGCATCCTTTGCTTCGGTGCTCGTAATTCAGTCTCTGGACAGCCACTGACCTGTGGGTTCCCTTACTCGTATCAAAGACGGAAAAGCCAGGTAAGTCAGCGTTGTGAGCTCAGGGACAAGGACTCTGTATCGATCAGAGCAGTGCCTCTGGATGGAGAGCCCGGGAGGGGACAGTCTCTTAGGCAGATGGGCCTGTGTCACCCGGGTGGTGTCCGTCCTGACGGTTCCTCAGGTGCTTGCGGTTCTACCCCCAGGCTTTTGTCATCGCGGTCACCTCCGACTTCATCCCCCGCCTGGTGTATCAGTACTCCTACAGTCACAACGGGACCCTGCATGGCTTTGTCAACCACACCCTCTCCTTTTTCAACGTCAGCCAGCTGAAGGAGGGGACGCAGCCCGAGAACTCAGAGTTTGACCAGGAGGTTCAGTTCTGCAGGTAAAGTAATCGGGAGCAGGAGGGCAGCGGAGGACTGGATGCGGCAGGTCCAAGTAATTATCTGGGTGACTTAGAGTTATATCATTATTCTCCTCTGCTTCTGTCTCCTACCCCCCAACCCCGGATCCCTACAAGTCAGTTTCAAGGAATTGACCAGTATTTATCGAGTGCCTTTTGCCAGACACCATGGAGCAGATAAAAAAAGTATATAGGTTCGTCCTTACCATCAAGGGAAGGTCTGGTCTGTGGTCTGGTTGGGAAGGAAGCAGAACTGGCAGGGCACTGCAGGTTATTCAGTGATTATGCCTGGTATGGACCATGAGCCTTGCGGGTGTTTGAAGGAGAAGGAGGACAGTGAGGGCTGGAATGGGAAGGGTAGGCTTCTTGGAGGGGCCGTGAGGAGCTGTGGGGCAAAACGAGAGGGTAGCCTAGGTGTGGAGTCAGCACGGGCCAGGTCCTGGGGGCGGGGACGAATCTGAGGTGTCAAACACGTAGGGGCTAGTTGCTGGAGTTGTGGCAAGGAGAGAGCTTGGGAGAGATTAATAGGGAATAATGTAGGAAGTACAATATAGAGAGCAGCTCCTAGGGTGGTATAAGCCAAAGCACTGTTGAATTGGAATAGGTAGGATGAAGTAGATAATGGGAAATCTTGAAATCTTACAGGAATTATAATGGGGTGCAATAGGCAGTTACGGACCTTTTTAGGGCCAGGGAATTATAGGCTGAAGTGTGGGCTTAGGAAGACCAGTCTGGTCTCAGAGAGGGAGATGGGCTAGAATTGGGCTAACTCAAGGAGGGCAGCTGAGGTGCTACGTCATTCAGACATGACCGGTGGGTGGCAGGCGTGGACCAGAGAGGCGGAAGTAATTCAGAGGGAGGGAGAAGATGAGCTACTTAATGTCATACGTTACAAAGCTGGGTACCAGAGACACGAGAGAGAGTGTGAGTCAAGAATAGACTCCAAAGTTTGGGCTGAAGCCAGAGGGCTGGGAAATTGTGGGTCCATTGACAGGGATGGGGAAGATGCCAAGAGAATCTAATTTATAATAAGTGAGACGAACCTGATTCCAGTCACGTCGCATTTAAAATGATGGTCGGAAATCAAAGGGGCGATTTCCGTCCAACACCTATAGAGGGAATAGCTGTCATTCCCGAGAGGACCAAGTTAGAGTCATGATTGTAATTTGTCAGCACAGGGACCATTGAAGCTGAGAAACAGAAAACTCTCCACTACTTACCAGAGAAAGACAAAGAAAGAGAAAAAGAGCAGAGGGGAATAAATTCTTTAACCCCTTTGTACCTTGGTGAAGTGACAGTCCCCATACAGGACTCCATCCAAGATCACATCCCATATATTTATTTATTTATTTATTTTATTTATTTTTTTGTTTTGTTTTGTTTTTGTTTTTTTTTGTGGTACGCGGGCCTCTCACTGCTGCGGCCTCTCCCGCTGCGGAGCGCAGGCTCCGGACGCGCAGGCGCAGCGGCCACGGCTCACGGGCCCAGCCGCTCCGCGGCACGCGGGATCCTCCCGGACCGGGGCACGAACCCGCGTCTCCTGCATCGGCAGGCGGATTCTCAACCACTGCGCCACCAGGGAAGCCCACATCCCATATATTTAAACAACAATTACTACGACAAACCCCAAACCTAGAAAAAGGTACCAAAGGGCACACGGAGGGCTTTCTCGGACCATCCCGAGTAGTGTCTCGTGTAGAAGCTGTTAGTGCCCCATTGAAGAAGCAGCAGCAGTGCCCTGCTAGCGTTTGCAGCAGTGGTGACCCTGGGCGTGTCTGTCATGCTTTCCCACCTGGGATGCCTTGGTACCCAAGGCCGGAAGTTTGTAAGATGGCTGCTTAGGTTCAGACACAGTCTGAACCACAAAAGGGAGAAAACCAATTGGTCTTTTCCCAGCCCAGATGACTGAGTTAAGCAACCCGCCCAATATGCGATTTAAATGGAAGGGTATTCTGGTCCCAGGAGCAATCACTTCAGGGCTTAACACTAGCCAACCAGAAAGGCTCAAAATCAGGGACCAGATCTAAGAACAGGTGAGTCGGTTTATTCACAGATAACTGCTTCATATATAGCCTAGATGTTTCTAGCGTTTCCGCACCTAGGGCTATAACGAGTCTAACTGTTGGACTCGAGCCAGGAGCAGGCAGATTTGCTTCTACCCTGCATTGCCCGGGGGCCACCGCTGGCATATGCCCGACCGTCTGTCCACGGTGCCGGATTTTGGTCTGCGGACCCGCCGTGCAGTGGGGCCTGGGCCAGCCGGCGGCCTTTTCTGGTAGCATTTAGATTTGCCCCAGCAGGTACGTGAAGTCAGTCAACGCCTTCACGTTAAACGCACGGGCACCGAAAAGTGAGAAGGACAGAATCATTTTTGTAAGTGGAAGGTACAGAAATCATCTCGTTGAAACTCTCATTCTGCATAAAAAGAAGCCAAGCCTTAGAAAGGCGAAGAGTTTTCCAGGATCCCAGAGGTTTCTAGCAACAGATCCGGAAGCAAGACTCACGTCTCTCCAGGAGTACAAGCCTCAAGGCCCACGTGCAGGGGAAGCAGCGTGAGTGTGACTCGTCACGTGGGGTAGCGAGGCTGACGCCGCTCCTGTAGCTGGTCTAGAAGCGCGAGTCTATCCAGAGCGCCGGGGGACTCTGGCCTTGTCCTCGACCTTCACACCTTCCAGCGACGCTAGGAATGTGCTCTCCAGATATATCGGTGGCTTTTACACTGGCTTAAACACGAAGGGACTTGAATGCCCCGCTGTTGAAAGTCGAGGGTAGTTCTAGTTGGGTAGATTTGTTTCAATCTGCCCAAACCAAATATTTCTCCATCTTCCAACCCTCCTGTAGTCAGTGGTGACCATAGCTTCAAGCACCGCACGGCCGCCAGCAGCTACGGGCCAGTATCATACTGTGTCCGAGTCCAGTGGGAAAAAGAAGCCTATACTTCTTTTCCAACAATCTCAACAAAGGTCTTGCTGCAGCTTGTTGGCTGGGATTAATACGCACTTCCTACCCAGAGCCGACCACTGTGGCCCGAAGAATGTGACGCTCTTTCCATGGTCTTTGGGGCCGTGGGGTTAGGGGTAGGAGGTGAAATGATCTCCACCTGAAGCATGTGATCTCAGACTAGGGGGTAGCTCCCTCCTCCTCTGAGATCTGAAGTCAAGATGAGCGGATGCAACTCAACCAAAGCAACGGGTGCCCAGGAGACCAGGTGTTATTAGCACACGTGGATCACGTCGAGCTTTGCTGTGTCTACCGTCAGAGTCACTGGACTTCCCAGCCAGCTGTAAAGCCCTGATAACTCTTCTCTCCATTGTTTCCAGGAAAGTAGATGGGATCGTGGCTCATCTGTGGCCTACGAAGTGGCGGAATTAACACTGGGTGCGTGTGCGGGAAGGGCATGTTGTATTTCTGTCAAGAAAAATGTACCTGCAGAAAACAGATCACTCAGGAATCAAACCAAAAGCGTTTCTGGCATGTCCACCCTTGTTTCTTTGCTCCGTACCAGTGGGGATCGTAGGTTCGTTGTGCATCTATTTTTGAGGCGTGATTATAGGCTTGGCATTGGTTATATAGTAGGGAACAAGACGCAGTGCCTCCCTCGAGGAGTCTAGCTGGACAGGCGAGATGAGAAAGCACTGAGAACAGAGCTTCCGTATGCACAGTCGGGTGATTGCAGGGAGCTCTTAGAGCCTTGAAGGAAGAGGCCGTGCACCGAGCCCAGACCTCAGTGTCCAGTGCCGGAGTGGCCAGGAGGAGGATCCTGTTGGAACCGCTCAGTCATGGGGCCAAGTCGGCCTGGGCGGGAGGAGCGGTGATGGGCAGGGCGGGGCTGTCAGGTGGTGACGGAGGTCCAGGGAGAAGCGGGTGTCCCAGGTAGAGGGGCTAGGTCACGCTCAGTGGTCAGAGCCGGCGTGAGAAAGGTGAGCTGAGAGAGCTGAGGCGGGAGAAGAACAGAAGCCAGGCCAGGAAGAGCACGCTGGTCACGCGGGGTGCGTGGACTCACCTTAGGGCACTGGGGGCCGCTGGGAACGGGGAGCGGGGGGATGGAAGGGACTTCTCACTGGTATCATCTCTGAGTGTGCTGTGGAGACCAGTGGGTTGCATTGAAGATAAAGAGCTGCCCGAGCCTGAAATGTCAGCGGGTGTCTGCAGAGCTAGGTCATCGAATCATCTAGATATGCCGTCTCAAGTGGGTATACTTTGGGGGGCTACCTATCCTAGGTGGATGAGGATTGCTGATGAAAATCTCTACCTACCCCAGGTAGGTTCTCCTCACCGCATGCCGTGTGGACCTGTCTGGCTCACCGTAGTCTCTGGAGATCCATGAGGCGGAGGCATAAGCTAAGCCAGGATTTGTCAGCAGCTGTCAGAAATAGAAATGGAGGGGGTGGGGGATGGAGGGGGCTGGGGGGAGAGAGAGAGAGAGAGAGAGAGAGAGAGAGAGAGAGATTGATCATGAGAAACACAGACAACGCTACAACTCGCCCCAAAGCCCACGTTTAGAACCGCTCCCATGATGGGAAATGAAAAGTCTGTCCTGATTTTCTGGCAAATACTGTTGGGAACTCGATGACCCTTCTTATTCTTAGCTCTCCGTGACCCCCGGAGATAAATGTGGTCAAATAAAACTGAGGTCTCCGGCTGCAGTCCGGCCTCGCCAGGGATAGAGGTATCTTAAAAATAGCAATAACGTTTAGGGCAAGTCTCCGGCTGCCCATTTGAGATGCATTCCCAGCATTTGGGGAGCCGCGTCTGCCTCAGCCATCTGACCGCCCCGGCCGGGCTGCTCCGTAAACAGCCCCGTGACGTCAGTCTGCAGGCATGATTAGTGGTCATTTGACGGGGTCAAGGGACCACAGTATCCTACAGGCTGGATGGTGACTCAGGCTCCTGGCTCAGCGGAGTGGAGCAGAGAGGTCAGGAGGGCAGGGCCTGGCCAGGGACCCGGGTCTGAGAGCTCAAGGAGCCCACCTGGGCTTGGGCAGCCCACTGGGTCTGTTTGCAGATGCTGAGCTTCCCCAAACAGCATCCTTGTATGGCGCCTGCAGGTTTTTCTGCAGGACCCAAATCCTGCCCTATCCCAAGGTCCTGGGAGTTCCCTTGCAGCGTTTGTCTGCATCTCATCTGTTTCTGGCCGAGACCAGAGGGAGAGCCAGCTTTCTGTGGTGGTGCCTTTGCTAGTCTTTATCAACCACTGCATCAACGCAGGCCTGATTAGTTCATAATGGCCTGTGCTGTTTTCACTTGTTCAAGGTCAATTACAGAAGACACTTTCAATAAGCGCCTCAGATGGTACAGAAGTATCGTGTGCCAGTGTGTTCAGCGCTAATATGACACTATTTTCCATGCGGGCTATTACATTGTTTTTTTCTTTCCATACCACTGTTTTGAGTTGAGAAATGCATTTACTAATTGATTTATAATGTCACTAAAACATCATTTTTTTTTAAAAAAGCCATTTCTGAATGTCAGCGACTGACTCCTTGGTTTGTTACATTGGCACCCTTCCTGCCCGCAGTGATTCTGTACTGTGATGAATGGTGGCCAGTTTCACTGTCACTGGTCACCCCTGCAAGTGAGGGTGGGACGGGATGTCTGAGCCAGGAGTCTCCCTCCCCAACTGTGCACCTCGGTTTCCCCATCTGTAAAAGTGGGGACGTGGAATAAATATTCTCCAAAGCTTCTTTTCTACTTAGTGTAAAAATATAATCGTGAATGACACATGTAATACATTACTTTATTCCTGCAAAAATGCTAAACATTACAGGCAACCTCTCCAACTCTGTCCTACCTCCGCTCAGCCCTGCCCAGCCCTAGGCATCTTCCCAGCGGTAGCCAGGGCGACACATTTATATGACTCTTTCTCAGACATTGTTCCACGGATTAACATAAAAATGAATTTATAGAACCTTTAAGATGTTTCACGGACTCGTTTTATAATAATGAAATATATTTTGAGTTAATAGGAACCTTGTTTCTTTAGGTAGTGTAGAAATTCAACTCAGTGTGATTATTTCATAGGGTTAGAACAATCTAGGTAAAATACGAATGCAGTTTTAAAGCTGAGAAAATGTTGATTTTTGTGCCACTTTTACTTATCGTATGTGAGTCTGCCTCACTTAATACTATAACTTTGCTCCTGGAAGCTTAGTATAAAGTTATAATGGTAACATTATATTATATTACATTATATATATATATAATATATATAATATATATATAATATATATAAAATATATTACATTACATTATAATGGTAACCATAATGTTACCATTAATTGCACCCTTCTTTTGAAATGATGAACTTTTTATTATAAAAGTAATTCTATATAATGTATGTGTGTATATGCATGTGTGTGTGTATATACATATAAAAGGAAAAGCCCCTCTTCTCAGCCCCCAGCCCAGTCATTCTCTCCCAGAAGAAACCGTTGTGTCCATTTCTGCCTCCAGCAATCACACTCACGTGTGCTGTCTTCTTTACTGCTCACCGTGTTTCCCTTTAACATTCAGTGCACACACACACGTACACACACGCACATGTGTTCATTTGCTCACGGTGGGCTGAGAGGGCTCTCGCGTGTGCACCTACTATATACTCGGCACAGTGGTGCACATTTTGTTGGCTCCGTGTGAATTAGAACGCTGAGGTCCAGGGGTGTGGAATAACTTTCTCGGGTTCCTACAATTAGTAAGTGGCCCAGCCACTCCAGTGCAGACATGCTTTTTAGACACTCCAGTCATTTCTTTATTGGAAGACTCTCCTTATTATAGGACTACAGGGAACTCTCAAACTCAATGTTAAGGCTCAGAGAAAGTAAAGGAAGACTCTGAAGGGATGAGGGTGAGAGCTGGGAACCGTTCCTAAAATTATATCCCTGAGCTTCAATCCCAGCCAGCAGATGCAGGAAGTGACCAGATGTGGGCTTCGCCCAGTGCTTGGCCACCCAGCGGGACTTTGGGAGAGCCAAAGCCCTCAAAACCGGGGGAAAGGGTCTGCTTTGGAAAGCATTTGAGCTGATGGGAATGGAGCGGAAGTTCTCCTTCCCATCAGCCCGAGGCTTGCCTGCATTGTGCCATTTACCTGGACCTAGAGCCTGAGAGAAGGCCCCTGCAGCTGGGCACTGGCTTTCTCTTTTTAATTCATCTCAGCATCATGAGAAATTCGGAGCACCCGAGCTTGAGTGCTCAGAACTCCTCCTGGAAAGCCAGGGGATCTGGGAGCAGGGATGTGTGTGCTCCGACTTCTTTTAACAGAAGACGCGTATTTCTTTCTTTTTTTTTTTTTTTTTGTTTGTTTGGCTGTACGCGGGCCTCTCACTGCTGTGGCCTCTCCCGTTGCGGAGCACAGGCTCCGGACGCGCAGGCTCAGCGGCCACGGCTCACGGGCCCAGCCGCTCCGCGGCACGTGGGATCCTCCCGGACCGGGGCGCGAACCCGCGTCCCCTGCATCGGCAGGCGGACTCTCAACCACTGCGCCACCGGGGAAGCCCACGCGTATTTCTTAAGTCACCTTCGGTTGAAGGAGAAAGAACAGCTCCCATTTATTGGGTCCTCTGATATGTCTGGTAGTATATGCTGAGTGGTCTTCGTGACAGCTTTGCGAGATGGAAAGTCCACATTTCATGGACAAGGATCCCGGCCATCAGATCTTTGGGTAACTGTCTAGAGGATGGAGAACTGAAATAGTGGGGGTGGGATCAGGCCTTCACCTGCTGACTCCAAAGCCCATGCTTTCGCCCATGCTGTTCTCTGCTCTAGGCTTGGAAGCGACATAGACAGACAGCTGTCACCAGGCTGGCCACAATTAAGTCCACTAGCCACCCTGTCTTTTCTGGACATTTCTAGTCCTAAAACTAAAGATCTCTTTGTTTAATTAGTGTCTTCTGATTACTCAGAAACATTTGATACGCTTGACTTCTAAGATGAATTTGTTTTTTTTTAACTCTGAAATCTGAGCTTAGAGTGGAATGTAAATAAGCAGTCGTTTACCTGGTGGCAGAGGCTCACTGGAATCAGTGTTTTCCAAACTATGACTTGATCAGCGAGTTAGGAAATCACTTTAGTGGGTCACGACCAGCATTTTAAATCCTAGGATAGGAGAGGATAGCAGAGAACGAGAAACTATCAGTGCAGAGCACACCGCAAGGATGAGTATGTTTTGTGTGTGTGTGTGATTTTTATTTCTGTGAATATATATGTGTGTGTGTTTTGCACTCATGTAAAATGCACTGCTTACTCCAGGTCACAGTTTTTTGTTTTTTTTTTTTAAGTGAGCTTTGAAAAGAGAAATGTGGACAGATGTATAATTCATTAAATTGTGTGTCACTGGTTTCTGGGCATAGCTTGCCCTGTAGTTACTGACAAAGCACCCTCAGGCCATTGGCACAGATGGATTGCTTTCAGGTCGAGCTTTCTGGACGTATCTGTGTGTTAATCTTTCCCCAGATCCTGGATTAGATGGATGTGCCTGCCAGATTCAAAACATGTTTTGGACACTCAGGGAGGGCAAAGTGACATTTCCAAAAGCTGTAGTGAGTTAGTAGCAGAAGTGGGACCAGAATTAGATTATTTATGGATTCTTTGCAGACTGGGAAAAAAAAAAAAAAAGAGGGCTGAGCAATGGTTGTCACATTGAGGTCAGTGAGCAGCTGTTCCTTCATCGATGGAGCTAGAAAACAAGGGAAATGGACTTTGATTGCAGCAGCAGGGATTGGGCTAGACCTGGGGAGGGATTTCCTCACCGTGAAAAATAGGGGGGGCGTGTATCACCCCTCCTCCAGAGGTCTTGAGAAGAGCAAGATAAATTCCCTTCTCCCATGGGGTTTTGCGGGGACAGCAGGAGGGTGGGCGAGCCTGAGTTTTTTTCCCACCCAAATGTCCTTATTCCCCTGGCCACACCCGCCCTCTCTCCCATGAGCAGACATGGTCTGGAGCTGTGGCTGTGTTTCTGTCCTCAGCCGAGGATGAAGCCCATGGTGTTTAGCTGGGTTGCAGTTAGCTTTGCATTTCATCCGGAGGTCAGACCAGGCCTGCAGCAGCTGTGATCAGCTGTTGGAAGGGAGGAACCGGGTGAGGAGGGGGCAGCTCCTGGCCTCTTGCCCAGCCCTAGCCCAGCACTCAGCACCCACCTCTCCGCTTGCGTCTTCCTGCGGCTGACTCTTCCACTATGACTTCTTCTGCCTTTTTCCTTGCATCTCTTTTCATCTTCCTCTGTTTTTTCTCTTCTCCCCTTATCTCTTCTTGGGCCATCGGAAGCCACTGTGCTTCTATGTGGATCCTTCAGAGCAGCGGGCTCATTCAGCACAGGGGAAGGTTCAGAGAGCGCCCACTGCTGAATCCTCTACCCCAGACAGCAGCTGGTGGTCAGGAGCTTTCCAACAATAGGGGGAAAGCCCAGATTCAGGCCAACTTAGCTTCTCACCTTGACTCCACCCCTTGCTGGCCGATCATTGAACTTCTCTGAGCCTCAGTTTCCTCCTGGGTTGGGCAGGGATATCCATGCCTTCCTGAGGATCTTGTTGTGAAATGAGGAAACCTCCAGAAGAGCTCCTTGCTTGGAGATGGAAGCTACACTGCACGTTCAGTCTATGCTTGTTTTCCTTCTGGGCCCCTCCTGAGACAGAGTTCCCTCCCCGCCTTCCTTAGCAGCCGTGCACCCCGCTTGGTGGCCTGATGCTCCAGCCCAGGGCTTGTTTTGCTTTTACTGAACATCGAAGATTTGTTGAATTCCATGGAGAAAACAGTTCCGTGAAGGGGCATAATTCTTCTGTACCAACTCTTGTTATTTTTCCAGGCTTAGAAAAAAAGGGAGTCTGAGAAAATAAGCCGTTTTTAACATGAGTCATCCCAAGATGGGGGGAAAAGGCAACAGCTCGGACGAGCCCTAGACCTCACCATGGTCTGAGCTCACGTCAGGCCCTGACATTTTATTTCTTAAACCACATGGGCGGGTGATAAGCATGGTTAGTGAAAGGGGATACTGCCCAACCGAGACTCTCACCACTGCCCTCCCCCCAAAATTCACTCAGCCTTCAGCTTGCTCTGAATCAGCTATCAAGCGAGGCCGGCGCCTCTCGTGGCTGTGGTCCCAGAGCAGCCGGCTGGGGAGGACACCCTTGACCGTCTGCTGGCACCTGCGTCTTCACTGAGCCCCGGGCTGCGGAGCAATGTACGCGGTGTCCGGGGGTCTCCCCGCCCCTCAGAGCCCACGGGCTAGTGGAGCCAGGATGGCTTCCTAGTCCTGGGTTCCTCTCATGATTCCTGGGCTCCTCTGGAAGGAGAATCCAGAGGGAGCTTCTGGGGATGTTGGGGAGAGTAAGAAAGCCACTTCTAGGCTGATGTGGGCTCTTTTGGACTCTGGTCCCTTTTTGTACGTTGTTGGCTGGGCCGTGCACGCCTCACCTCTGCCTCCTACCCCCCCAAGTCTGAAAGCCAGGGCTTTGCCTGCTGCTTTGACCCTTGAGGTTGCACCAGAGAAGTAGCTCCTTCCCTCCATCTCCTCCCGGTCTTCTCATGGCCTTTCTCTCTGGACAGGTTTAAGGATTACCGCGAGCCGCCCTGGGCCCCGAACCCGTATGAGTTTTCCAAGCAGTACTGGTCCGTTCTGGCTGCCCGTCTGGCTTTTGTCATAATCTTCCAGGTGAGTGGTTCAAGATAAGGCGCAGCGGGTCAGGATGGGGCTGCAGGGGTACGGATGGCCCCGCCTCCGCGTTTCCGGGGCGCTCTGTGACTCGGGCCTTGGCGTGCGGCAGGCAGCCCCGAGACCCTCCCCTGGGTGAGGGCTTTCATTAGCGGATGGATTTTCAGAAGGAGGATGAAGCGCAGAGTAAGGTTACAAGACAGATGTAGAGTAAGGTGCAGGGTGGAGGTAGATTCCCATTTATACCTGAGACCAGAAAGTGGAGAACAGCACGGGAGACCAGAGCCTCACCTCCAAGGCAGACAGGCCGGCCCGTCTGGGCTCCGCACCCAAGAAAGGCCTTCAGTTCTGACCCTTTTTTTCCAGCTCTAGCCTCTACCTTTATTGTGTTGTTTCGGCCCCTGAGACACCTGGTGAGAAAGGCCCCCAGAGCCCCCCAACGGCCCCGTGTGAATAGCAAACCTGAGCTGATGATTCCTATCTCCCACAATAGCCGAAGAAGCTACAGTTGCGTCGCGGAGATTCTCCAGCTCGAGGGCCCCGTTCCCACTGGGGTCCTGGCAGCCTTGGAGCAGGGCTGGGGCACCAGTCCAGATCCCTTTCCAGTCGCCACCCCTACCCCCAGGCTTTTGTATTCCCTGAAGGCAGGTCCCTGGAGGGCTCTAAGGTATCCTGCCCCCGGCCTCCAGCCCAGGAAGTCAAGAAGCACCCCCCCTACACACCCCGGCTAGTCTTTTCACCTGGAGAAGCAGTCATTCTTCCTCTGGAGAGATGAGGCGATATGTGTGCCCGATCCTCACCTGTCCCCTGGCTGCCCCGCCTGCAGAAGCCCTCCTTACTCTACCACGTGTCACATGTCACTTTCACTCCCCGAGAGGACTGGGTTTAAAAGGCCAGTGTCTGACTTGACCCAAAGCAGCTCCAGATCTCTTAGGGCAGCCGGCAGCCTCTGGGAGCAGCCCTTGGTTCCCAAGTCTTCCCTGGGCTCTGGGAGCGCGCAGCGTTCAAGGTTGCGCTGGGGGGCGGTTCAGAGCATTTAAGACAGACGGCAGGGCTCTGACATCTCTTGGGCTGTCGCCGTCCTCCAGGTCTAAGGAGAGGGGGTGTGCGAGCATAGGACGGGCAGGCAGAGGAAGCTGCGGCTGGAGGGAGAGGGGCAGCCTGCAGAAGGCCTGGGAGCCAGAGCACACGGGGAGCTGCCCTTCAGCGGGCGGCGCTGGCACTGCAGCTCGTATTCACCCGCTAAATAGAAAACAGTCCCAGGAAGGGAGGCTCTTACCTGACCCTGCGGGAGGGGAGGTGGCAGGTGGCTTACTGGGGGGAAGGAAGGCGCTCACAGATGTGCACGAAACCTCAGAACCGCTGCAGGCCCTTTGAGGCAGGGCCCAGGCAGGCGGTGAGACCGGAACGTGGGCTTGGCTGAGGTCGGAAGTCAGTGCAGAAACCAAGGGTCCACCTCCGATAGGGGGACAGGGGGACAGCTGGCAAGAAGAGAGGGGCGGTTGGTTCAGGGAGAGCCCTGCAGGGGCCATTGGGCGGTATGGCTGCTTTCTTGGAAGCTCTGGAGCCCGGATGGTGGAGGCAAGAACAGGACACGTGGGGGCAGGGGCCGGAGGGGAAGGAGCCAGTTAACACCGTCTGGCGGAGGTGGGTGCTGTCCGTACTCCACTTTCACCCGGGGACCCCAAGGGACAGTGATGCTCATTGGCTGAGATCACCCACTAGTCGGCCGAGGAGCCAGAGGAACCCAGAGGCTCCCTGCCCGCCGGGTCTGGGGTCCGTGCCCTCACCGCTGCCCGCCCCGCCTCTCCCCTCACCACCCCACCTCTCCCCTCACCACCCCCTCCCGGCTGTCACAGAACCTGGTGGTGTTCCTGAGCGTCCTCGTGGATTGGATGGTCCCTGACGTCCCCACCGACATCAGCGACCAGATCAAGAGGGAGAAGAGCCTGTTCATGGACTTCCTCCTGAAAGAGGAGCATGGGAGGCTCAGGCCGATGGAGGAGCCTGCCTGGGGGAACCAGGGCGCCGGCCGCCGCAGCGGGGGGAGCCCGGCAGCCAGCCCAGCGCCCCCGGGCTGGAGCCAGCCGCGCAGCAGCGCGTCCCCGGGGTCCCAGCACACCAGTGTGTGACCCGCTGAGACCAGCACGGGGCTGAGCACCCGCATGGGTGTGGTGTCCGTCCTTCCACGGGGTCTGGCCCGAGGGGCTCTTGAGAAGGGCGTGCGTGTGCGCGTGTGCGCGTGTGCGGACAGAGATGAGAGACAGGAGGCAGAGAATGGGCGCGGGAGGGGAGAGACTGATGCTGCTTCTCAGAAACTTCAAGCTTGGGTTTCTTGTGGATCCTCTTTTGAGCTGTATCCTCTGGGCGGTCGGTACCCCCTTTTGCATCCATTGGTGAAAGAATTGGGTCCCTCCAGCCCATAGTCCCAGGCACCTCGAGCCCTGCCCTGTGCCCCCTCAGATGCCGTCCCCGAATTTTGGTGGCCGCGGGCCACGAGAAGCGCAGTCCGGGCCCTGTTTCAGCCCCATCATAAGTGATCACCACCCCCCTCCCCACGATCACCCTGAGAAAACCCTCCGCATCACTGTCACAGCCTCAGTGGATGCAAATTAAGTTCCATGGCTGATTGCTGTGGCCTCTGGACCCAATGGTGAGGAGCAAAGGTCCAGACCTGGGCTTGTCTCCAGTTCATGTCATGGGGATGCCTTGAGCTACATGCAATGAGCCATCATCATTTTATGCAGGTTCAGGTTTAAAATAATAAATTGAAACATTCTTTATAAAGATGCATCTCCTTGTCTTCGGTTCTCTCTCTCTTACTTCCTACTGATATTTATGGAGCCCCTACTGGGTGCCAGGCTTCGTTCTCAGACTAGAGACACGGCAGAGGACAAGAGACAAAACCCCGCTGCGCGGACTTATGTTCCGGGGACGGTTACATCAGACAGTGAGCTGATGAATGCACAGAATTTCGGACGATCATAAGAAATATAAAATAGGATAAGGGGGACAGGAAATGTGAGGGCGTGGGAGGAGGGGTTTGCCATTTTATACGTGAATTAATGACAAACGCAGGATGGTTCGGAGATCACCTCTTGCAAAGCTAATGTCATCGATTGGTAGCGGCGTCCCAAGCTCTGCCGGGAGATTTTCTAGTTGGAAGCAAAGGCCAAACGTCATTTGTCATTGCCTTTCACACACCTCCACCCACCTGCTGATCAGAACCAGTGCACCGGCCCTTCCCTTGGGACCTGGCCCCACTTCGCTGCAGGTCAGTCTGACCAGCGTACAACTTGGTCACAGTGGAAGCTGCCAGGAGGGCCACAGCCCAGAGGAGGTGTTGGTTACTTTAAGGACACGCTGAAGTTTTAGGTTGGTTTTCCAGTTTTTGATTTTCATGCCCACCATCTTTTCTCAGCATTTTACCTCCTTGCCCAAATCCTTTATACTTTAGGAACAGGCTCTTCCCAGAATAATCTGTTACTCTCCCCCCACCCCTCCATCCATTTATGATCTACGGTATATGAATCCAGCAGCTTCTAAACTCTTACTTATATGACTCCGTCACGGATAATCTGCAATCTCCCCCCAGCCCCCTGTAACCTTACTCTCTTGCATTTCCTGTGCTGCTGAAGGCTGTACCTTTTCCTGCAGTGTGTGTTTTCTGAGGTACATTTCTTGCTAGTAAATGAGGTTGGACTCGTCCATTCCTCTCCCGACAAGTGCAGTTCTGCAGCTCCCAACAGCACGGCACAAATGAAGAGTACGGCGCAGTGTGGGTGGCGGAGCTTACCTTCCACGGATCCATTCTACTCACCTTTTACAACCCCAGGCCCAGGGCAACCGTGTCTCGGATCTCCTAACCCCCTTCAGCCCAGGTAAGCGGTGTCCAAATTTCCACTCCTGCCCCGACCCACGGGGGTATCCGCTCCGCTCAGCCGCAGCAGGGGGCGCCAGAGAGCAGAGCCCACCCTTCAAGGCTGAGCCACGTGTTCTGGAAAACAAAGCAGGCGTTCCTTACTCAGGCAGCCCTGTTTGCACGTCTGACTCCCCTCCGCTCCCCTTCCTCCTCTGCCCTGTCCCCTGCACAGCAGCTGATGGCAGTGCCCGCAAAGCCACCTCCCTTCAGGATCAGCCGAGAAGACGTTCTGCCCGGGACTCTCACCTAGACACAGTGGGTCCCCCGGACCCTTCTGGCCTCCCCGGGGCTCCTGCAGTTTTATCTGCAGAAAGGAAGTGCAAGGCGAAAGCCAGCTGGGAATTCCAGAAGACAGCTCCGCGTACGAGTTCAGGAACCTTCATGTTTCACGAAGCTTCTTTCTCTCCCTTCCTCACAGAGGCCCGAGGCTTCCCAGCCAGGAGGATGTCTCCCTCAGTTAGGGGGATGAAGCCACAGGCCGTAAGGGAAAGAGGCAGACATCAGGAACCACATCTGCCTGGTCTGAGTGAGGCTGCTTGTTGGGAAACAGGTGAGGCCCCTGAAACAGGCCTCGTCAACCCTATTCCCCGGGCCACCTTTCTGCTGCGCTCTCAAGAACTTCGCTGGGTGTCTCCCTATCAACTTCAAACTCGGTTTTCTCAGCTGTCCACCCCAGACTTTACTCCACCTGCCTCTTTTGATTCTTTTCTTCTTGCTTCCATTTATTGCCCAACGTCTCCTTTTCATGAGGCTGAGTTTTTCCATTTTATCTGTCTTCTCAGTGACCCCTGTCTCTTTTCAGAAACCCCTTGGAAGCTCCTCTCCATGTAGCTGGGCAACATATATAGAGTGTACTCTTCCATATCATTATGTCAAAAGCAGGTGGTGTTATTAACGTGTGTGCAGATCCTGGCTTTGTGGGACCAGAAACTTCTACAATTTTAGGGACCCTCTTTAAGAAAAAAGTATCCCAGATTATGAAATAAAATTAGGTACAAAGGTGACTATTTATCTAGCATGAAGAGAGAAATCACAACAAAATATACATTCTAGGCTAACACCAGAAACACCACAAAAGGGGCTTCCCTGGGAGCCCAGTGGTTAAGACTTCGCCTCCCCGTGCAGGGGGTGCGGGTCCGATCCCTGGTCGGGAGCTAAGATCCCATATGCCTCGTGGCCAAAAAACCGAAACATAAAACACAAGCAATATTGTAGCAAATTCAACAAAGACTCTTAAAAAATGGTCCACATCAAAGAATCTTTAAAAAAAATTCTTAAAAATACCCCCAAACACCACAAAAGCCATAACAAATAACTTCATTTTTAATTAATTAACCAACTCGCTCACCCTTATAATAATACTGCTCCCTCCACACCACTGGCTGCAGGCTCTTTAATTTGCCTTTTCATACCAATATTTCCAATAAGGGGAAGAGAAAGGAACCGCCTTTTCCTCTAGCAAGTTTGATCTACATTTACTTTCTATTTTGGTTAGAAACTTAAACATTTTCTTTCAGTTCCACAGCTCACTGTTGGTCATTTCATGTGAATTTTGAGATTACGGTCAAATTTGGGAAAGCATCTATCAAGTTCCGTTCGTAGATAAGCTCTAAGATTGAAAAAATGTTGCAGACGTTTTGAAAGCAGTTCCACCTCTGTTCTCTGTATATCCTTCTAGAGCTGAGCACCCTTGGAAGGGGCCTTGGAGCTAAAATTGCATTCGCTTTCACGTCAGCGCGCCTGTCATCATTAGCCCTGTCTTGATAGCCACTGCAGCTGAAGCCCGGAGTTCACACAGCTGTAAGGGCTTCAGCGCCAGGGTACAGGCTGTTTCTTGGATATCGTGACCCCTCGCTCAGAGGCCCTCTGCTCCTGGGTGCTCTCCCGGCGGCCCATGGCCTAAGGCCAGGGACAGGACCAGTACTAGTAATGATATAAGGACAGTCACCACCCACAGAGCAATTACCAGGAGCTAGTTCTTCTGCTAAGAACTGAACGCTCTTCACGGTCTTTAATCCGCACAGCCTCCTGCGAAGTGTCTTTAGTCCCCGTCTTACTAAAGAGTCCTACCACCAGCTTGGATTGCAAGCCGTCCTTCTCCTGTGGATGACTGGAGCGCCCACATGATGATTAAGAAAGCTGGACCAAGAGGCCATCGGTGTCTCCTTCTTGAGGCCTCCTGCCTTGGGTTCCCCCAAGTTCTCCAGGGCCTACCCATCCCTAAGGGGCTTCCAGAGACCCCCTGAGGAGACAGCAGGGGGCTATTCCTTGCTCTTTGGTGAGCGTCACACGTGTGCTAGAGGGGTCATCTGCCACTGCACCTTGACGCCCTCGCTGACCTGATTTCTGACCCCAGCGAAGTCGTGTGTCCCACACTTGGGCTCCACGATTATCCCCCAGGGATCTCGGCCTCACCACACAAGTACCAAATTCAGCCCCTCCTTGGAGCTCCCAGATCTTTGGATCAAGCCAGTGTCCCCAGCCTGGACCCAGCTTCCAGGTGGGGACCTCCCTTCGGAGGCCTGGTGGTCTCTCCCGTCACGCTGACCCACTCATAGATACTGATTTGGGATTATGAGTTGGGGGTCTCCGAGTGTCGAGAAGAATCAGTCCACTCCCTTCCCTCCAGACCAAGCTGAATCTAAGCGTTTGCCTCTCAAGCTGCAGAAGCTTCCATGCTTACTCTGCTCTGGGCAATCCCTCATTTACCCAGAAGGGAAGCTCTGTCTGTGTCAACCTTCCGGGAGCCCAGCGCCTCTCACCTCACTGGGCAGAGCTGGAGAGAGCAGTGGGGCAGGGGGTGCTAACGCCAACACACACACACGGGGCTCCAAGAAGCTCTGTCTCTGCTCAGCTAGGAGGAGGCTGCAGCTGCCTCGCCCCCGAGCCTGTGCCTTCACCCCATTGGAGAAAAGGGAAAGGCACATTCCCGAGCTGTCTGTTTGGGTAGAGCCTCATGGGGACAGAATCTTTCTTGTGATGCTGAGGAGACATACTCTGATAGGGAATGCACCCCCTTTCGGGAGCCAGACATGGGTTCCAGTGCCCACCGTGCTGCTGGACAGGACAGGACTGGGTTCTCTGGGTTGCTTTCCTTGTCTGGAGCATGGAAATGATGGCGACCTGGCCGCCTCCTCGGGGCTGTCCTGAATAAGCCACAGAGCATAGGACCCCTGTCCAGGGGTGGTATTGTAATGAACAGATCCATTTCTGAGATGCGAACGTCATCACCGATGGCTCAAAGAAGTGCAAGCCCAGTATAAGACCCATCAGTAAACATTCTTGTTGCCAGAAGTGAACTGAAAGTCCAGGAGAGGCCCTCCCTAGAGGGGCAGCGCAGACGCCAGGAAGTGCAGCGTTTGCATGTTACTGGGATCATCTCTGCAGGGTACCCAGCACCACCTGTCAGCATCCTTGACCTCAGTGTGTTTCTAAGCTCCGTTTCAGGACTGGGTTGGAGGTAAGTAAGCAGTTGAGGCAGACCTCAGAGGCGATGCCACTGCCCAGGAGTCACTGAAGAATTACTGTCTTCCCCCCGCTCCACTTCTGTTAACGTGCCTTGGCTTTTAAAACAGATGTCTTGCTTTGACGTCAAATAAGTGGGTAGTGGTTTTTAAAAAATATTGCACCAGCTCTATTGGAAACATATTAAGTGATGCCCGACTATAAGTTTCAGTCACAAGACCATGATTTTCAGAAAACGCATTAATCTCAAGTAAGTTTTCATGGTTTCCTTGAGTGCTTCCCTCTAAAAATCTACAAAAGAGAAGAGAGTTGATTGTGGGAGCAGGGGAGACTTCTGGATTCAAATGCTTCACCATCAAGACTGAAATCCCCTCAGAAGAAAACTGGCTTTTCTGCTGATCTTTGGATGATTTCTTCATGGCATCACAGCACGTCTAGAATCCAAGATGGTGATACTGGCCATAACACTGCCTGTTAGGGATGCCGTGTAAAGGCAATGATAGTCCAGGATCACTGAATTAGGAAAGGCCAGAGGATGTCTAGAGAGCTGGCAACCAAGAACGGGCTTTCTGAAAAGTGCTTTCTACCTACTCGTGAAGGCCTGCAGTCTCATATCTGTTTCCAGTAAGAGTGGAAATGAAGAATCAGATGCGTATTGGAAATCACCAACTCAGATGAGAATTTATGTTGAAAAGACATCATGTGGGATTTTTCTGTCCCTTATTGGTGGGATTTCTCTGTCCCTTATTCGTGGGATGTCATTTGGAAAGCAGAGGGTCAGAGAAAAGCACGTCTCACTGGTAAAGAGTTTTTTTTTTTAAAAACAGAAGCTATTTCTGTTTCTTTAAATGTCACCGTCTTTCCACTCTGTTCCGTGTTCTGTAATGACCTATATGGGAATGGAGTCTAGAAGAGGGGATATTTGTATACGTATGGCTGATTCACTTTGCTGTACAGCAGAAACTAACACACATTGTAAATCAACTGTACTCCGATACAACAATGAAAAAAGATTTGAAGTTGCTATTATAATATTTAAGGTAGTTAAACTAGAGTGAGAGAGAGATCAGACATTCTATGCAGAGTGTGTCAGGCAATGCACAACAGAAGGTTTATCAGGTCACTAAAGTATTAGGACAACAGAGGCTGCAGAGCCTCCCTGAATATCTAACTGGACCCCTTGAGTACGTGACCCCCACCGTTTGGACAGGAGTGTTGCTCCAGGCTGCCTGTGGCTCCCAGCTGCCCAGCCCCGGCCCGACCCTCCTCGCCTTCTCCTTCATTGCCACTCCGCAGTGCCCTCTTCTCAGGTCTCACGCCCAGGACTCCTCCTGCAAGCTTCCATCAGCCTGGCCCCTTGTCCCTGGGCATGCCCTTCTGTGATGCTTCTCAGGACAGAGAGGGAGACTCCTGGTCCACCGGGGTCATGCCCCCTGGGCTCAGGCTTAGAGATCTACCAGCTCCCTCCCAGTTCCCTCTTCTGTTCTGCAAGGGGCACCGCATATCCATTGTGAGTCTGGGCTTAGAAGGGCTGTGGGGAGTGAGGGAGATGGACGTGTAGGCATGTAACGGCCGCTCATGGGGACCTGTTGCAGACCAGACACATCATCTTCGTCATTTGTGATCCTTACAATGACCTGTGACAATGAGCGCATTTCATGTACGAAAACTTGGTGCTTTAAATATTCTCCAAGCTGCTCAAGGACACCTAGCAAATACATTCACGAGCCAAAGGTGAAACCTCGGTCTGTCCCGGAGGCCATGCTGTTTCCTCTGTGCCAGCCTGCCATCTATCCTTCCCCCAGCCTTTCCCCCCGTTATTAAGTTATATAAACTCTCTACTTCTCCGGACTTATTCACTGTCATCTCTTCTGTATTCCCGTGTTCCTTTCCTGGGCTTTTGCTACATCTGGATGCTTGTTTCTGGTTTGCCACCAGAAAACCCATGGTCTTACCCTTGACCTCTTGTTCCTACTCAAGGCGACACACCTTGACTAGCCAGCCTTTTCTTCCTGCTGTATTTCATGGATGCAAAATCCTCCCACGCCCAGGCCCTCACTCTTCCATCACCAAACGCCTGCAGCTCTGCTTGAGGCTGGCAGGCTTAAAGTTCGAGCACCCACCCCACGGAAAGGTACGCTCGCCCCTGAGCTTGACTTCCTTTAAGGGAAAGGGACACGCGTTGCTCATCTTTAGGACCCAAATCCTAGCATAGTCCCTGCACACAGTCTACACTAAGTAAATGTGGATCGCTGCAAGGAAGGAAGGCAGGGATGGAGGGAAGGAGGGAAGAAGAAACATGGGGCTGGAGTACCCGCTAGGGTAGTGAGGGGGTGGGTCAGCAAGGAGGCTTTCATCAGAAAGCGACAATGACCAGCCACGGCCTCCCCTCTCCAGGCCCCCCTGCTTCACTCTCCACAGCTTTAGCGCAGAGAATCAGAGCTGACGTATCACGGACACACCAGCGAGGGCCAGGCCAGAGATGAAAATATTAAAATAACTTTTTTTTGTTTGTTTTTTAACGAAAAAGAAACTAATATAAGTGACAGTAGCATTGCTATTTTCCAGGAAAATATCAAGGCCCAAGATATAAACAGACAACTGGTAGAGACTAAAAACATATAAAGGAGCAAAGCTCACTTTTGCTGGTATTTGTAACAAACTTGAGGCATTGACATCATTTAGTTTGGCAAAATATTCTTCAGTGTGGCTAAAACTGTTGTATAAACCTTTTTTTTCTGTGATATAATCAGCTTTATTAAATATATATATGTATATTTGTTCTTTGCCCCCAGTTCCTGGAAAAAGAAAGTTGAAGTGTAGTTGATTTACAATGTTGTGTTAGTTTCAGATATATACAGCAAAGTGTTTCAGTTATACATATATATATATATATATATATACATATACATATTCTTTATCAGATTCTTTTCCCTTATAGGTTATTACAAAATATTGAGTATAGTTCTCTGTGCTGTAATATTGAAATAACTTTATACTCGATTATAAATAACCCCTGCTCCCCCCAGGTTCCCCAAGTGTACTTTCAGGCCACCCCAGTACTTCCTCCAGGCCCCCTGGTCTTCATGGTGATCCTGGAAGTAAATAAAAGAGTGATGCTTGTCACAGCAGGTCCCCTGGGGACCCTGTAATCGGTAGGCACCCAGGCTGTACCGCGTGGAAAACGTTGAAATATGTCTGCATAAAATCACCAGTTCCTGAACGCCTAATCCTGGAAGTCTCATCGGTTCCTGCTTGCCTGCCATCCTGCTCACCCAGAGATTCCCCTTCAGCAGCTTAGAATCCTTGGATTTGCTCAGAGCCTCTGAGTGAAGGTTGCCCTCTCTTGTCTCAAGCTCTTAAGCCACAGCGGGCGGCCAATGTAAACAAACCCAAGAGCAATTGGCTGAGTTCACACCAAAGGAAACAAGCTGGGTAGCTGCCTACCCTTGCCTTGATTCCAGAACATAAGCTAGATTCAAGATGGGAAAAGCTTTGGCGTCTGTCACTTTGGCTTCTCTGTGGAAATCTCATCAAAAACTTTTGGACCTTCCAGATTTCCTGACAAGTCTGTAGCAAAGGCAAAGAGGTGCGTGTCTCCAGTTCCCTAGGTACCCGCTTCTTCCCCCTCCCCACCTCCCCCAATCCTAGTCTCTTCCTGAAGGAGAGGTGATTATCATTTCTAATCTGATCCCGAGGGAATATATTCATCACAGCCAACCCTTTTCCACATCCCCAAAGCCCTAGAGATCCTCTGCCTTTATTATGTTCTGGTGAATATACTCTGAGCCATTTGGGGGGCCTTTCCAGTTGGCTCAGAGTGTGGGGTCTAAGACCCATCTGCACTAAGGTAGCTTATGCTTTCTCAACAACATTGTGATGGGCTTAAGCACCAAGAAGCCCATGTTCATGAACACCGGCTGTCTTCTCCCTGCGACACATCTTTTCCAGGAGAGAGGGAACAGTGCTCACTGTTTTCCCTGCCTACATTTAATTCAAGTCCACCCCCTGTCTCCCTCCTGCTGAGAAAGGACTCCAAGATGCAAAACCGTACCAAACTCTGGTCCCAATGGTGGTGACTCAGAGACACACTGATAATCCCTGTGGCTTGTGGGTCCCTCCAGAGGTCACCTCACTCATCCCGCTGGCTCCAGGCCAGGAACCATATCAATCTCATCCCAGACTGTATGCCAAAGACCAAATGGGCAAATGAGCCCAGGGCCTGGAATCAGTCGGTAGGAGATGACAGGAAACCATGTTCCGGGAAAAAGAGAGAATGGCAACTGGGGCAGTCGTGCAGACCAGCCTTCCGATGCTGTATTGCCCGTGGCCGGGGGTGGCCGGCCACAGGCCAGTATCTTTGCAGCCTAGGTCACCATCGATTGGTGTCCGGAATACGCAAGAGGGGGCAATGGACTAATTAAGGAGGAATTAGATGTGGAATTTATCTAGTTCAAAGTTGCTTTTAGGGAGTGGAATTGTACAGCCACTGGGAAGGATGCCCCAGAGGCCTGGGGTGGCTTTGGTGGGCATTTTGAGGAGTGGGTTCCCGGGGGTGGGGGGCAGCCCCACAGCTTCAATCTTTTCTCACCTGAGGCCTCTGTGCTTGAGGTTCCTTTGCCTGAGGTTCTCATATCATTAGTTCTCTCTCTTTGAGTCTCTGCTCAAATATTACTTCCTCTGAGTGGCCTTCCCTCACCATCTTCCAGGGGTGCCTCTGGACTTGGGGTGGGCACACCCACGTGGTGTGGTCTGCTGTCGGGAGGACAGACCCTGGAAAGGACACACCCAGCTCTGGGAATGGCCTTGGGCCACTTGGTCAGAAAACTCTAGGGTCCCAACATCTGCAAGGTGGTCTAGAAGGGGGTGCTCCTCACTGAAGGGGGAGGGGTGAGGCTGGGAGACCACGGAGCAGACCCAAGTCTCCTCCTGACAGATGGAGAGGATGGATGGCACTGCTTCTCTCCTCAAGGCCACAGAGCCGCAAGATGGCCTCTGCTCCAGCCATCACTTCGTTCTAGGGAAAAAAGAGGCAGGGGAGGTAACAAAGACCCAGCAGAATAGCCTCCCTGTATCTGCAGTGTGCACCTTGCTGCCTGGGACTTACTCATGTGCCACCCTATTTGAAGGGGAGCCTGGGAGATGGGGTTTTCTTTGCTGGCACATTGCCCACCTCCCACCAGAGTCAGGGTTCCCCTGGTCATGGACAAGAGGAAAGTATTTCTGCACAGGTTATTAGTACTCTCCAAATATAAAAATAAAGGTATGGAAATATATATCTCAAGCAAATATATATAAAAAACATAGCTAGGGTGTCAGTTTTCTCCCGACAAAATGGATTTTGAGGTGAACTTCAGAACAAACAGAGATTATATTCTATATCAGTAAAATGAAAAGAAAAAGATAATACAATGATCACTAACATATATGCACCTAATAATACAGCATGGAAATATGTGTTAAAAAAAACTGAGACATAACTATTGAATAGATAAATCATTTATTGTAGTTCATAATTTTAACACATTCCTCCATGAAACTAACCAAACTGACAAAAAAATTTTAAAAAGAGAAAGATATGGTAGATTTGAATTATACAACTATGCAATTAATAAACCTGAGCTAATACATATGTATTTCACACCTAATAAATACAGAATTCATATTTTTTCAAAAACACTTGGAACATTCACAAAAGTCAATATTAAACTTGAGTGACAAAGGAAACCTCAATAAATTCCAAAGAACCCACATTGCACAAACTACATTCTGACCAGAATGCTGTAAAATTAGGACTCTATAACAAGAGGATAGTTTTTTAAAATCCTATATGTTTGGAAACTAAAAAGCACACTACCAATGACTCTGCTTAAAGAGGAAATCACAGGGAAAATTATAAATACTTAAAACCAAACAAAGCGAAAGTACCATATGTCAAACTATGTGGGACACAATTTCTTTGAGAGAAATTTATAGCTTTAAACACATTTATCACAAAGCAAGAAAGAACAAAAACAAATGAGCTAAGCTTTCAACTCAAGAAGTTAGAAAAATAGCAATTGTGTAAACCCAGAGGACTGAGAAGGAAATAGAACATTAAAGTGAGGGCAGAAATTAACAAAACGATGAGCTAAAAAAAAAGTAGAAAAATTAACCAAACTAAAAGCTGGTTTTGTGAAAAACTTCTTACGTTTTTGAAAAGACATCAAAATTTTAAGAAAGGAGACAAGGGAATTCTCTGGCGGTCCATCGCCAATTCCCTTGGTGCTTTCCCTGCCAGGTGGGGTTCGATCCCTGGTTGGGGAACTAAGATCCTGCAAGGCACACAGCATGGCCAAAAAAAAAAAAAGAGAGAGAGAAAGAAGGATACAAATTTTAAAATAGAGAATGAATGAAAAAATAACTTTAGACACAACTGAGATTTTAAAACAATAAAAGAACTACCATGAAAGGTTTCAGAAAAATATTTGAAAAATGCAGGTATAATGAATGAAATTCTGAAAAAAGCAAAACCAGAAGAAAAAAATCAGAAAAATTGAATGAATTGATTGTTCTTTTAAATGTTTAAATATCTAATGCTCCCCCCCAAAATTCACACATGTGCCAACAAAGCCCCAAACTCAAAAAGTTTTATAGGAGAGTGCTATTAAGCTCTGAAGTTATATATATAATCAGTTATGCATACTATTTCAGAAAAATCAGTTACGCATACTGTTTCAGAGAGAGAGAGAGAGAGAGAGAAAATAAAAACTTTTAACTTTTTATGAGACTGCTATAACCTTGATTACAAAGCCAGCAAATGACCATTCAAAAGACTCATTTCATTTCTGGACATATACATGACTATTCAAACAAAGAAAAAGCAGTGTTTGTTAACTGGATGCAACTGTGTATTTAAAATAATACATCATGATCAACGTGAATATTTTCAAGAAGGAGTAACAATCTAAAAATTCTTTCAAAGTAATTCACTGAAATAAAGGACTAAAGGAGAATAAAATGATATGATTATCTTGATAAATGCGGAAAGGGCATAAATAAATCTCAACGCCTTTTTAGAAAAATAGTAATAATTCTCACAAAACCAGGAATAGAAGTCTTTTTATTTGGTCAAGAATAGATACCAAATTCTCACGGTGAACATTATTCCAAGAAAGAAATTTAAGACTTATTCTGTTTAAGCTGTGGTTCAGTATAAGAAATGCTCCTTATGACCACTTCTCTTTAATGTAGTACTGGAATACTGGCAATCCAGTAAGACAAGAAAAATAAACATTAGAAATAGTGATAGAAAAAGAAGAGATAAATTATATTATTGGCAAATGGTAGAATTATCCACATAGAGAAATCAGTAGAATTATCAGCCTACCTATCAGAACTAACATGAATTCACCAACATTGACAGATGTAAGATCAATTTATAAAAATCAGTAGCATTACATTATTCCTGCATAAATTTTTTATATTATATATTTTTACATATTAGAAATATGTAAAAATAAACGACTTTATCAAAATTGCAGCAAAAACTAGAATTAGCTTTAAGAAAAGATTCATAAGATCTTTATGTAGATAAGTTAAAAACTCACATAGTAAGAAAGCATTGAAATAAATGAAGAAGTGTATTTTATTCATGAATGATCAACCTAACTTTGTAAATATGTCAATGCTCTCTAAAATAATCTATAAATTTACTGCAGTCCCAGTTTAAATGTCATAAGGATTTTTTTGCGGAACATAAACTTATTCCAAATGTGTGTCAAATAATATAGACCCACAAATAGCTAATTAAATTTTGGGTAAGAAAAATAACTCAGGAGAATCATTTTACTCAATAGGAAAATATGAAAATACTACAAACCCACAGTAATGTAATAATAAAAGAAATATAGTTTTGGTTCAGAGATAGGCAAAGAGACCAATACAACAGAATTCAATTCTAAAGAAGACTGATCACATCCATATTGTATATTCTTTGCCTAAATATATAGGTATGAATCACCACAAAATCTTAAAAAAAACAATAACATTGGAGAAAAATAAAATTGCATGCCTATCTCACCAAGAGTAAATGTGAACTTTTGAAAGATTAATGATATATATTTGAAAAGTAAAATTATAACACCATAAAAGAAATATATAATATATTCTTTTATTTTTTTATTTTTTATTTTTATTTTTATTTTTTTTGTGGTACGCGGGCCTCTCACTGTTGCGGCCTCTCCCGTTGCGGAGCACAGGCTCCGGACGCGCAGGCTCAGTGGCCATGGCTCACGGGCCCAGCCGTTCTGCGGCATGTGGGATCCTCCCGGACCGGGGCACGAACCCATGTCCCCTGCATCGGCAGGCGGATTCTCAACCACTGCACCACCAGGAAAGCCCTATTTTTAAAATTTTTAATTAATTTTATTGGCACATGGATGTAGAGTTGCTTTACAATGTTGTGATAATATATTTATAATTTTGGGGTGGGGAAGGATATATTGAATAACACTTCCAAAGCATAAACTACAAGGAAATAAGAAGAGGCAAATTTGACTTTGTCAGAATTTTTGTTTAATCAAAGGCATCACTGTCAAAGATAATAAACCAGTAACAGACTGGGAGAAAATATTTGAAACAATAAAAAAATAAACATGAGATTAGTATCTAGGTTGTTCAAAAAACACAAATCAGCAACAAAAACATGGGTGCCCAATGGAATAATGGGAAAAAGATATGAATAAGCAATACACAACGGGGAAAACCCAAATGGCCAACGAGTATATGAAGAGATGTTAAACCTCAGTAGAAGTGGTAGTCCTAGTAGCCGCAGCAGCAAGTAATACTGTTACTAGTAGTAATAGTAGTAGAAGTAATTACTAAACAAATATGCACTGCACCTCATTAGTTCATTTACTCCTCATGATAACCCCATGAGGTAATTATATTCTTACTCCCATTGTATAAATGCAAAATCAGGCACAGAGACGTGTCTTACCCAAGGTCACATAGCTAGTAAGTGATGGAGTGAAGGTCTGAACCCACAATCTTAACCACCACAAAACCCAAAACTTTGCTTTCATCAGATTGTCAAGGATGCTGGTGAGGGCCAGGGAACAGAAAGCGCTGACACTTCCTGCACTGCTGGCGGGAGGGTAGACCGGGGCAGAGGTTCTGGAGAGAAATCTGGGAATAGTGAGCAGAAAGTATGCTTTTAGCTAATGACTCAAGCCCTGGTCACAGGAGGACGTGAACGGAGTTGGATGGAGACCAGGTCTACATCCCCAGGGGCCTGGACCAGTGAAAAGGGTGGGGTACCATGGAACACCAGGCCGTGGTAGTCTGTAGAATCAAGACTTGAAAGGACATACCGCATCCTGGGCAGATCTTAAAAAACAATTTTAAGTTATAGAAAAAAAAAAGTAGGAAGAAACAAAGTCCACAGTACACTGCCATTTATATAGATTATACATACACTCTTACACAATGTATTTTAAATGTATATGTTCCTATTCAAGGATTTATACCTAACACAGCAGGGGTGGGTCAGAGGACTGGGGCTCGAGGGTGAAAAGGAGAAAGATTAATAAAACAAAGCCAAGGAGGGTTTTGCACGTGCATAGCTTGCCCCGGTCCGAGGAGGAGGATTCACGTTGCATCCCTCGTCTCCCAGGCAAGTCCTCGTTTCCAGATGCTGCCTGCCCCCAAAGCTCCAGTCTTATGGGTGATGGCTGGTTACTGTGGCCAGGACTCAGATTTGTCTCTGTGAGGCCATGGCTTCCCTCTGCTGTGTACTTCCTGGAACGTGGAGTTTTGGCCAATTCCAAGGTCTCATGCCCCGAGGCCGGCATCTGGCGCTCAAAGGCCGGTACAGATACGGAACCCAGGGCTGAGCTCAGCAGGGCCTCCTGCCAGAATGCCTGCCCTGTCACTGCTGCCAGGCTCAGGGGACCACAGTATCCCGACCCGGAACCTCCTTTACCCTTTGCCTCCCCGATACAAAGGGAGACCCCTTCCTGCTTCTTGCCCTGGGTGACACTTCTCCCAGACAGCCCAACCCGGCTCCCATCCCCTGTGCGCCCTGTGCCTTGGGCCTTGATGGTGTCAGGGTGAGACTTCCAGGGAGAGCCCAGTGTCCTCTCCCTGTGCTGCAGTTGTGTGGGCTTTCAGCATCTGTGTTTCTTTCTCATAAGGTCACCTCCCATGTATGCTTTTAGTATCCCCTGCTAGAAGGATGGTTCTCGAGGGACAAGGCTGTCCCAGCCCCCAATTTCCCAGAAGCGTGTGACGTGGGCCTCGGTATAATGTTAGTTCTGTAGCGACGCACTGGCTCTGAGTCAGGCGTACCTTGGCGCCACACCAAGCCCACCCGACAGGGTTGTAGTAGGACCTGATTAGGAAAACCAACGTAGCAAAGCAGGTAGAAATAACGACCCCTGCAAGGGACCTTACCGCTTACAAAAGCCCTTTCACATACACTTTGGCTTTTTTTTTTTTTTTAACATCTTTATTGGAGTATAATTGCTTTACAGTGGCGCATTAGTTTCTGCTGTATAACCAAGTGAAGGAAATAAAAACACTTTCGCTTTTAAACTGTTAAAGCTCCACGAAGCCCAGGCCTCCAGAGACACACAGCTGTGGGTGCTGAGGCAGGGGGAGGTCTCACCTCCTCGCATGCACCTTCAGGATGAGCCGAGGCCACCTGACTGCTGCCTTTTTCTCACGCGTGGGATCCCAGTGGAGTTGAGCCCAGGCCTCCAGCCAGTCCTGCCGGGCAGAAACAGGACTTTTTCAGGGCCACCTCACCAGGGGGGAGGGAGTGACCAGCTTCAACAGTGCTTTCCCCAAATGGCCTTTCTCCTAATCAACCACAGGAACTCCCCCTTGGGCTGCAGGAGAGCTGACCCGGACACCCAAGTGCTCAGGGCCACGCGGAAGCGGCTTCAGCTGTAAATACCCCAGACTAGGTTTAGACATCACTAAAGGCTGGGTAGCAGCCGGAAGCTGGTCTGGGCCCTGACTCCATCCTGGTCTCGCTGGCTCTCTCCTCGCACACACAGGACAGAATGAACACGTCTCCTGTGGCTTCTCCCTCGATGGCCCATCCCATGTCCCCCAACTGTGCCTCTCTATCCTTTGGGACACAGCAGGACTGGCGGGTGAGCTCTTGATGGAAATCGGGGTGCCTGCCTTCTCGGCCCCATCATCCTTCCCTCCTATCAGTTCAACGAGAGATGGTAGGAAGCCCAGCTCTGGGGCAGGGCCGGGTCCTAGTAAACAGCTGTATTCGTTTCCTGTGGCTTCTGTAACAAGTCACCGCAACCTCGGTAGCTTCAAACAACAGAACTTTTTTTCTCTCACGGTGCTGGGTCCGGAAGTCTGAAGCCGGTTTCACGGGGCCAAAATCCGGAGGCTGCAGGGGAGGATCTGTCCGTGTCTCTTCCAGGGTCTGGTGCTCTGCGGCTGCACCGCGCCAGCCCTCGAGGTCAGCATCTTCCCATCTGCTCACCTTCACGTGGCCTTCCCTGCGTGTCGACAGGTCTCCCTCTGCCTTCCTCTTATGAAGGTACATGTGATTGCATTTAGGACCCTTCCAGATAATCCAGAAGAAATTCCCCATCTCAGAATCCTCCATTTGATCATATCTGCAAAGACGGCCCCCGCTGCCCCCGTATAAAGTAGTATGCATAGATAGGTTCCAGACACTAGCACGTGGGTACCTTTTACGGGCGTGGAGGGGAATTTTCAGCCTTGTACAACCACTGACTCCTCACGTTGGTTGAGAGGTTTGCTTCCCCTCTCTGGCCTCAGTTTCCCCACTTGTGAAGCGGAGGGCCTGGGTCGCGTGGCCTCTGGGGCTCTCCGCTCACCTCCCCCCTTAAGCCTGTCCCCTGGGTGACCTTTCCCGGGTCCTCCTGCCTTTCCCCTTGGCCCTGGAGGCCGCGTCTGCGGGTGAGGGCACCTCCTCCTCCCCAGCAGGGCTGAGTTTCAATGGCCCGAGCTGTTGGGCGGTGACTGAAAAGCCCTGAGCAGCCCCTGCTCCCACCTGGTTCCTGTCAGACCTGTCAGCTGCCCCGCAAAGGCACCTGCCACCAAGCTCAGGAGCTTTGCTCAAGGGGGCCGCCCGGCCCAGGACAGTGAGAAGGAGACAAGGGCAGGGGTGGGAGTGCAGACGGGCAGGAGCCTTTCCCCTCACCCCCGCGCCTAAGGCAGCTTTGCTTGGGGGCCTCCGTCAAGTCCCTCTAGGCAGCCTGGGTCCCCCCAGGAGCACTGAGAGGGGCCGAAGCCCTCCCCTGCCGGCCCCTCTCCGCCACCCCAGCTGCACGGCTCCCCGTCGTAAGTGCATGACCTCACGTCTGGCGGCCTGGCAGTCTGGAGCCTGTCCAAGGAGCCCAGGCACGTGGTACCCCAAGGCCTCAGCTTGGAGCAGCTGCCACCCCGGGCAGCGCTGTCAGCCCTGTGCTCTGGGATTTTAAAGCTGGCTGCACGGCCCTGGACTCGGCTCCCTCTCTGCGCCTGTGACGTCGCTTAGGGCCTCCTGTGCCGTGAGGTGACCTTGCATCAGCTCCCGCCAGCATCCCTGGGCCTCTTTTCTCCTCCCACCTTGGATCCCAGAACCCTTAGCACCATCAGCCGTTATCTAACCACAGCTCTGTGTCCGGAGTACACACTCCATCCAACTTACTCCTCAAAACAAAACCCAAAAGGTGTGCGTTACTCCTGCCGTTTTTACAGGTGAGGAATAGAGGCTCGGGTAAGTCATGGATTGGCCTGTGGTCACCAGCTTGTCACGCGGCAGCCCGGGATCTGAAAGTCACTTGGCCTCTCCCCCGCCTGCTCCTCTGAGCCGCTCCACACGCGGTCCTGCCCCAGCCTGACATTCCTGCCTCACCCTCTTTGCCAGACACGTCCTTCTGCACCTTTCAAGCCTTGCTCACCTCTCACCAGCATCTCATGACGGCTCTTTCCCAGCGGCCTCCTTACACCCGGGTTCTTTCTAACTGGCACCAGTCGTCACTGTCAAGTCCCCAGCCGACACGGGTGAACGGTGGAGTCCTGGCCAGGTCTTGGCCTTGGCTTTCTGGTCTGCAGGGGCCGGACAAATCTGTCGTCCTCTTGTCCTCACCACTGCCTTGACCTCCTTCAACCCCCTCCAGGCCCACCCACCCACTGAGCCTGCTGGAGAGCGAATGGAGAGGCAGAGACCTCCTGTGCCCTCCCTGGCCTCGCTGTCACCAGCACCACCCTGGGTCTGGAAGGCTGGGGCGGGGGGTGTCCCTGGAGCACCTGTGTGGTCCTTGCCTCCCACACCGATGCCAGCCTGGGGGCACATCCCGGGGACCGGTTTCCGCCCAGCCGCCCTGTCTTGGCAAAGAGCACGGGCTTGGTGATCACGCAGCCTGGGGTTTAAATACCAGGTCTGCCAGCCAGCAGCCCTGTTGTACGACTTCTCTATGCCTCGGTTTCCTCGCCCGTACGTGGGCGTCACATGGCTTCGGAGCATCGTAAGGAGCGAAGGGGCCTAGCATCGCAGCTCATAAGGTAGGACTGGCGAAGGCTGCCTCCTCTTACAGCTTCCCCTACCCTCCTGCCCCAGACCTAGAGCCAGCTGCATATCAGCCCGTGTCCCTGGGGCCAGCTGCTGCCCAAGGCTCGGACCAGAACTCCCGGTACTGCCTGCTGCAGGACCCTGTCCAGCCCCCCTCTCCAGGATGGAGCCCAACTACCCTGTGTCTCGGGCCTCGTGCTTCTCACCCGGCTGCCTCTGCAGGATCCGGTCCCGTCCTGGCTTCGGGCCAGCGTCCCCCTCCACCCCCAACATCCACGCCTACTCCCTGGGCCCCTGCTTGCCCCTTTGCCCCATCTCCCGTTGGCGCCTCCTACCCCAGATCTCACAGTCTCCCCTCGGCCGGGTGACCGCTCCTCATGTAAAGATGCAGCCCCTGGGGACCCCTTGCTGGTCTACAAAACGGCAAATCTGAGGAAGACGTTGCAGCTGCACACAGGTGCCTTGTAAGCTCTTTCCGTACCACCATGGGCTTCTCAGCAGATGGAGAGGGTGCACGCAATGTTTCGGGTGTTGATATTAGGACAACTTTTCCATTAATTATGATTGGATTTTTACAGGGTTAGATGAGAAATTATGGTATCTCAAGCATGCAAACAGTCAAGACAGTGCAATCATTCCCCATGGGGAAAGCAGTAAAAACAAGTCAGGACTCAGCATCGGCTTAAAAAAGAAAATCCAGGCCTTTACAGCTACCACAGCTGTCCCTGCACCATCTATCCCTGAGCTGGAAAAACGCTCTCCCTCTCTGCCCTTCTATGAAATTCTGCTCCAAACCTACAGTCTCTAGAGCTTATCCCAACAGGGTAGGAGGGAGCTGGAGCCGGCCTGGGAGGAGGCAGGAGACCACTTAGACTCCTGGCTCCTAAGCGTGGCTTCTCCTAGAAATCACTGCAGGTGCCTCTGTAAAAATACAGATTCCAGTGGTGGTGCTCCAAGCCCACAGACTCAGAACCTCTAGGGGCAAAAGTCCAGGAAACTGGATGTTTCAAAGCTTCCAGGTTTTTCTCCTGAACACCCAGACGGTGAAAGTGCTGGTCTGGCCCAATGCCCTCATCCCCAGGTGAGGAACCGAGGGGTAGCGTGGCTGGCTCAGGGTCAGAGCCAAGCACGGCAGGACGGGATGGACCCCCCAGAGGGGGCCCCGGCTGTCCCAAGATCCCACCCCTGTTGCCTTGCATCCAGTCTGCCCTGCACTTTCTTACAGTTGTGTCTGTGGCCACCAGTGCTGGGGCCGTGAGGTCAAGTTGCAGCTCTAAGTATGTTTCACCTGTAAACTGGGAGCAGCGATGCAGTTTCTACTTTCCTCTGATTCTGCCCAGATGGCCCGGTACTGGGCTCTGCCCAGGGAATCCAACTCCGGGATCCTCCCAACTAATTTTGCCTCTAGGAGCACTGGCCATCGGAAGTAGTCCTCTGGGCCATTCCAATTTTTAGAACATTTTAGAGGTGTCCACATTCTCCCACATTTCTGAACTCTGCTATAGAATACACATCCCTCTTGGGAGAGGTCACTCAAGCTGATAGAACCTTGAATTGTCAAGGTGCCTTTTCTCTTCTCCAAAGTGTAAAGCACTTCACTGAGTATCATAGTCCGTGCTTTGCCTGCAAGGACATTAAGAGACAATGGGGGACACAGATTTAAAATATCTCGGCAGAACAGGAGAAAGTTGGTATTCGAATCCTTAATTCCTTACTTCTGGATGGTAATAGTCCATCCAACAAGGACAGTTCACGTGGCATCCTAAAGTAAGGAAAATATCTTCTGCATCTGCTTTCACAGTAAAGATGACAATACGTCCCCATAGCTTTTACGTAGTTTTCTGTTTGGAGGATGAAACAAGCACCAGCCCTCTCACTCCAAGTAAAAAATGAACAAGTTCCATAGTTTACAAAGTACTTTCACATGCATTATCGCTCTCTCGGCCCTCAAAATCCCGCGAGATAGGTACTGTCCAATCACCATCAGACTCTGTGCAGACAAGGAAACCGAGGCTGGGTTTAAGGGGCTAGAGGTCCTTTTTTTGCACCGCTTTTCCTCTGAAGGCGGAGCCGGCCCTCCTGGGGTCAGACCTGCCACATTGGTCCTATGTGGTCTCAGGACCCCGCTCACCCCTCCCTGGTCTGTAAGCCCCTTGCTCTGCTGCCAGCAGCGGTTACTTTCATGTCAGTATTGGCTCGAGTTTGGGGAATGCCTGCTGTACCTTGTTCAGTTCACACACATGGCCCTATTGTCCTCATACAGAAACTTTGCTTTTTTTGAGTACATCCACTGAGACCGAGAGGACATTCCGTAGCTTTTCCATTTGTTCCTACAGATACTTTCTCCACCCTTCTTCACCCTGCTCTGGGCTGCAAGGCTGCGCCCCATGAACCCACATGGATGACACCAGGGGGCTCCCTTGCCCACTGCCATGCAGATGGGTCCAGCCCGTGCAGAGCTCCTGCAGGAGACGTGAGGGCAGGATGCTTCCTCCCAGCCCCTCCCTGCGGAGTCCCGGCCCCTGTCAATCAGCCCTCTCCACATCACACTCTCCCGTCTGCAGCTTCCAGTAAACAGTCCCGAGCCTTCAGACCGAGCGGTGGTCATGGCAGTAACCTGCAAAGCCATATTGGAGTCCGAGGCGGCAGGAAAACTGGGTGCCCCTGTATACCTGTTTTTATATTGTTTTTACTGGCTACATTTTCTAGAACTTTAGCTGAAAAAATATTGAAAAAATTGAGAAGTGGGTATATTAAAAAAAACTCACATTATTTTAAATTTAAATATTTCTTTTACACTCCAGCTGAAGGTATTATAATTTTATTTCTGGCTCTAAAGGAAGCAAATTTATCATTAGTACTTTCAAAATCTATTTCTTTGCTTATTTTATTTTCAGTTGAGTATTGTGAGAACAAATGAGGGAAATAACTTTGAAAATATGTTTGAGGAATGTAAATCTTTATCAAGAGATAGGAGTGTACTTTCTGAATTTAGAAAGAAATGAAAGAAAAAGGAAATTAGAAACATATGGGGGCTTCCCTGGTGGCACAGTGGTTGAGAATCCGCCTGCCGATGCGGGGGATGCGGGTTCGTGCCCCGGTCGGGGAAGATCCCACGTGCCGCGGAGCGGCTGGGCCCGTGAGCCGTGGCCGCTGAGCCTGCGCGTCCGGAGCCTGTGCTCCGCTACGGGAGAGGCCACAACAGTGAGAGGCCCGCGTAGTACAGAAAAAAAAAAACAAAAAAAGAATTTATAGAACCTTTAAGATGTTTCACGGACTCATTTTATAATAATGAAATCTATTTTGAGTTAATAGGAACCTTGTTTCTTTAGGTAGTGTAGAAACATGTGAGGAAGCTTGTAAAAATTCTCCCCTTATTGCATTTTATCACTCATTGGAGGATATGATGACTTGATAATTTAAAAGATAAAAATTAGGGCTTCCCTGGTGGCGCAGTGGTTGAGAGTCCGCTCCTGCGGACGCCTATTTTTATTTAAGAGTTTGAAGAAATCTTAAATAAAAGGGGAAAGGGTGCGTCCCTATATATTTATGTTTCTGGGCAGTTTTAATGGTTAATTTTTTTTTCCGGAACATACAAGGAGTTTTTAAGATACTGAAAATTAAAAGTGTGTGTATAAAACTCACAGCATTATTTTAAGTTTGAATGTTTTCTTTACATCAAAACCAGACTGTATTATGATTTTGTTTTCCTGGCTTAAAATGGTCTGATCCAGGCTTGACCGATCTTGGCTGAGCTGTTGGTTCACTTGTGTGTCTGGTGCTCGGCTGGCTGTTGGCTGATCTAGAATGGCCTTGGGTGTCCCGCTCGCACTGTGCCATGTGTCCCATCCTCCAAAAGGCTAGCCCAGGGCTGCCTTCATGTCAGTGACCGGGACCTAAGAAGGAGAAAGGATTGTGCAAGGCCTTTTGTAACCCGGGCTCCAGATTCACACATTGATACTTCGAGAGCATCCTTTTGACCGAAGGCACCACCAAGCCAGTCCAAATTTAAGGACTAGGAGGCTAGGCTCCACCTCTTGAAATAGGTATGTGAATTTACAGTACATTGCAAAGGACTTGGATACAGGATTGGGTGAACTGGGGCTGTTTTTGCAGTCGGTCTACCTTGGGCGGTAACTCTGCTTTTCCTCACTTGTCAAACAGGGTCCTCAGGATGTGTTGTGGCAACAGGGGATGGACTAGCCCCAGGGGACAAGCAGGGGCCTGGACACCAGGAAGAAGGCCCTCTGCTTCCTGTAATTCCTGAGGAGGCTGGGTCCTGGGGCTTCTCCTCCCTTTGTGGATGTTCCCTGGGCGTGGGCATCAGAAACTCACAGCCCTCTGGATGGACCCTGGATACCAGGCAGCGGCATCTCCTCACTTTACAGAAAACTGAGGCCCAGAGAAGGGAAGCGACTTGATCAAGGTCACACAGCTACTGTTGCCCTCAGGAGAATCTAGAGATCTTTGGAGGGATGGGAAGTCTCTTCTTTTTGACTTTTAAAATGTAAAATGACACCCCCTTCCAAAGTGAGGAAGGAAGTCAAACTTACTAGGTTGTAGGAAAACATTTTAAAATTGAGACACGGATTTCAGGACTGCATAGGGTATGGATGTGATTTACAAAGGGAGAGAAAACTAAGGTCACAGATGCTGGGAGGCCATCCTGGTGTCTCCGAGCTGCCTGCCTGGCATGAAACCTAATGACATCTGATCTCAAAGTACTTAATTTTCAGCAGGTTATACCTGAAGGAAAAAAATGGCATTATTTTTCTTTCCTGATTCGGGTCCCTTCCTTAAGGCCCCGCTCCACTCCACTCCAGGCTCCATGTTACGTTTTCTCCATCTCTTCATCCAAGAAAATGCACCCCGCACGTCTTCAACACCATTCATTTGTCCAACATAATAAAATGTATTTAGTGAATGCCTGCAATGTGCTGGACAGTCTTCGAGGTGCTGGTAATAACGCAGCCAAAAGAGCAGGCACGGTTCCTGTTCCCAAAGCGCCTGCATTGTCACCGGCAGAAAGATATCGGGAAGGGGGAACAGCGGGACCGTGGCCGTGACACTGGGTGGCCAGGGAAGCCCCCTGGGGGAGGTGACCTTGAAAGTTGCAATCTGAAAGACAAGAAGGGGATGTCTCCGTGGAAATCCGAGGAGAGAGGTTCCAGGTGGACAGGCCAGCCAGCGAGAGCCTCGTAACGAACCCAGGAGGGGAAGATGCCATCCGCATCTCAGCCTAACCCGTCACCTCTAACACGGAGCAGGTTTCGCCCTCCGAACAAAGAGGTGTTTTTTTTGTTTGTTTTTTTTTTTAATAACTTTGTCCTGTATGAAAACAGACTGTCAGAGTGGGCTCCGAAACCATTTGCTCGGCTGATGGGGATTAAACAGAAGGCCCCGGTGTCCTGAGGGCCGTGAGTGGAGCCAGCGCCCCGGTGTGTGGGGCGAGAAAGGGTCGGGACCTGGGACCGCATCTAATTTCCCCTCCACCCCAGTAACTAGATCTCAGCTACTTGACAAGCAGCCCCTCTCTCCGCCCCATCGCCCCTGCCCCCTGGAATTCTTGGGCAGGACAGCTGCATTGCGGTCTCAGTTTTCAATGAAACCATAAAATGCTCCTGCGGGTCCTTAGGAGGATGGCATTTATGACTGGGGTGGGCCAGCTTCCCTGCTCAGACACCCCCCTCCCCAATTCCCAGGCTCACCAGATGCCCCCATGTCCCCCAGCCTGCTCTTAAACCTCTGGGAACGGCAGCACGGGTACCTCAGAAAGTCCGAGCCCAGAGCACGCTGGCGGAGGAAACTGACAAGCAGATCCAGGGACCAGGAGGGCCTTTGCCAAGAGGCACAAGAAGCCATCCAGCAGGGCACCCGCTTTTGCCCTGCACCTCAACGAGGCGCACGGCTAGCTGCCTCGGGGAGACTGCTCTCTGGCTTTGGGGACGGGAAAGCCCTCAGTGGCTCTGAGAGGGGAAGCGGGTGTGACCTCCCCATTCCTCTCACCCTCCCTGCCCCTGCCCTGGGCTCTTCTTTTATCGGAGCCTCCAACCTTGGCCAGGGCTGATTTACCAGGAAGCTAAGAAGCTTCAAATCCCCTCACTTGCTCCAGGCTCCTTCCAAAGGCTGGGAGGGGCCTGAGCAAATTATCCACGTGTCACATGGTTTCAAAAACCTTGTAAAAGTAAGATTAAAATCATTCTAATATTAAGAAACAAATAGTAACACAAAATTTCAGATCACACTAAAGTGTCAATTCATTGAGAGGAAGAAATAAATTTCCAATAGAAATGATACATTTCCTATAGAAGTGATGGGTAGCCTCTTAGATTGTTATATAATCCAATTAAAGGAAAGGAATTAATTATATGTTCATATTGGAAAAAGGATTTTCCTTCTTTTGCTGATTCAACATAAACTGCTCTCACTGATAAAGGTAACATAATCTTACAATAGGAACAATGATGGCAGGCTGGTTAGTGAGCATTTAGGATTAATCACCACATTAAAAAAAAAAAGAGACAGCCTGACATTTTTCAGCCGCTATGTGGAAGAACCTTAAGAGAGGTTTTCCTAAATTTGGTAACAATTCTGAAAATGTACTGTTATTACCAAGGATACAACCTGCAAAGCACTTTCCTGAAATATTAATATTAAAATACAAATTTTGATCAGTCATGTTACAGGAGAAGCTCAATTCTCTTTCTCTCTCTCTATAGAAAATAATATTATAAAACTATTGTCAGATATGAAGAATATACAGACAAAAAAATAGGGGAAATAAAGTATTATCGACATACTGCCAGGCAGTTAATGAAACTCTTAGTATTCGGTTTTCTATATTTTCTGATTTTTTAATTGTACCTGTAAGATTTTAACATTTATAATTTGCTGGGATTTCTTTTTCTTCTTTAAGTACCTGTATTCATTTGCTAGGGCTGCCATAACAAAGGGCTTGACTTGGGGGCTTAATTTAGGGAATTGATTGTTTTACAATCCTGGAGGCTAGAAGCCCAAGATCAAGGTGTCAGCTGGGTTGGTTTCTTCTAAGGGCCATGAGGGAAGGATCTATTGCAGGCCTTTCTCCTAGGCTTGTAGATGGCTGCTTTTAACCCATGTCTTTAAAGGGTTCATTTTCTCTCTCTCTCTCTCTCTCTCTCTCTCTGTGTCTCTCTCTCTCTCTCTGTCTCTCTGTCTCTCTCTGTCTCTCTCTCTCTCTCTGTGTCTCTCTCTGTCTCTCTGTCTCTCTCTCTGCCTCTGTCTCTCTCTGTCTCTCTCTCTCTCTCTGTGTCTCTCTCTCTGTCTCTGTCTCTCTGTCTCTCTCTCTCTCTCTCTCTGTCTCTCTCTGTCTCTCTCTCTCTCTGTCTCTCTCTGTCTCTCTCTCTCTCTGTCTCTGTCTCTCTCTCTCTCCTAACTTCCTCTTCTTATAAGGGTACCAGTCAGATTGGATTAGGGCCCCCACCCTAATAACCTCATTTTAACTAAATCACCTCTTTAAAGACCCTATGTCCAAATACAGTCTCATTCTGAAGTACAGGGGATTAGGACTTCAACACTTGAATTAGAGGAGGGGGCACAGTTCAGTCCAGAACAGTAGTCCCATCCTGTGTTATCTTTTTTTTTTTTTTAATTTTATTATTATTATTATTTTTTGCGGTACGCGGGCCTCTCACTGTTGTGGCCTCTCCCGTTGCGGAGCACAGGCTCCGGACGCGCAGGCCTAGCGGCCATGGCTCACGGGCTTAGTTGCTCCGCGGCACGTGGGATCTTCCCGGACCAGGGCACGAACCCGTGTCTCCTGCATCGGCAGGCGGATTCTCAACCACTGCGCCACCAGGGAAGCCCCCATCCTGTGTTATCTATTCAGGGGAATCCACATATTTTTATGAAGTTTTAAGAACCAGAAAAATCTGGATCCAGACACATGGGTATCTCTTTTGTTCTTAGAATCACCTCTTCTGAAGTTCATAACCTCTGGGATACGAGAAGTCTTTGCAATTCAACAGACATTGTCGAGGACCTACTGTGTGCCGAGCACTGCTCTCGCTGTGACCTCAGCAAGGATGGCCACGCCCCGCCTCCCCAAGCCCAGGTGTGTTGAGTGCTGGGAGGGGGGAAGTACCAGGTGCCCTGGAGGGTCGGCTTCCCAGGAGCGGGACTGGGCGGTGACCCCGGACGCTGCATGCAGGAGGGCTCTGCACTTGGGGTTTAATGTTTGCTGTCACCATCTTGAAATTCTTAATTATTTGCCTTTTGCACGGGTCCCTGCAAATTCTGCAGCCAATCCTGGGGCAGGAAATTTATGCAGCTTCTGGCTACAGCCAGGTTAGCTCTAGAAGGCTGGTTAGGGTTTTTCCCTTGCAAAAAAGTAGGAGGTGAGCGCCCTGGGAAGGAGAATCGGCGTGCGCCAAGACGTGGGCCAGAGCCAGGGAGCGCTGCGTGTGTAATCTAGAATATTCCCCCTCCTCGTGCGTGAGCCAGCGGAAGCGAGCTCTGTGCGGAGAGCGTTCTGGTCTGAGTGCCTGCGTTCACTCTCCCCAGGGTTCAGCATCTTCATCTGCCAAAGGGGAACTTCACGAATCCAAGAGTCCAGACGTCACACACATGCCTCCTCTTCTTTTCTGGCATCACTTTCGAGGCAGAGCAGGGAGAGATCCTGTGTGTGAGGAAGCTTGTGGTCAGGGAAGGATCCAGAAGGGCAGGGGGGCAGAAGTGCCACACCAGCGCGTGGAGGTGAGCAGGGCTGAGAAATAGGAGTTCCATCAGTGGGGCCAGCCTCAGTGTTCCTGAGAGGGGGACATGGCCAGAAAAGGGGCTGGACGACGCTGTCAATGACCCCAAGTACCCAGCCAGAGGGCTTGGGACTCTGAACGCTGGGGGCTCCTGGAAGCATCTGGGTGGGACCTGGTGAAAGTGGCATCGTGTCTGGGAGAAATCCGACACAGCTCCTTTCAAGGTTGGCTCACAGAGGGGAAAGGCAGCTCTGCTGAGGGCTCCTTAGGGTGGGGCGAGACCCTGCGTCGTCTGCCCTCAGCACAGGACACACCACGCACAGGAATCCACGGGGCGGCCAGGAGCCTCACACTCCCAAGGCCGCCGGAGCTGAGCTCTGTCTTCTTCCCCCCGACCTCCGGAGGAAATGCAGCCCGGCTGCCCGGGGGTGGGAAGGGAGGCCGAGGTGGCCAGCCCGGACCAGGACCTGTGGGTTCCAGAGGCTGAGCGAGGTTGCACAGCCCACCCCGGGGAGGCTGACAGCCACACTGACACACACGGAGCAGGGTTATGTCGAAAGTTCAGGAGGAGGCATGACAGGATGAGGAGGAGAGGAGGCCATGCGGGCGGGGACCCGTCCCGGGACTGAGACCCAGCATCTGGACTTCCAGCTGCAGGAGACCAGGGAAAAATCGCTGTGACGGGATCTCAGGGGTAGTTTTCTTGAAGCACGTCTTAGATGAAAAGAAAGTTCTCTTAGCGTCCCAGAACCAGAAACCTAGCCTTGGGTTGGGCAAATCTCCCCACCTACCCTGGGTTTGGGAACTTCCAGCAGGAGCCAGAGGCACAGGAATTCAGGGGGTAGTGGCCCTGGACATGCTGCCCCCTTCCCCCCACCTTTCAGCATCTGGAGGGCACCAGGGCAGCGGGAAGGAGGGACCCAGTCTTGTTTCTCTGGAATGAAACAGGTTTGACAGGGAGAAAAGTCCCTCTGAGGGTGGGGAGGCTGCTGAAGCAACACTGCAACATGTTGGGCTCTTAGGGGAGAAGGGGGGCCTGAGGTCCGGAGAAAAAGCTTCACCCTGAGAAACACAGGGACGGTTCATGGACCGGGCTCTGTTTGTGCCTCAATTGCCAAAGCTTGACTTATGATTTTTTGGGAAAGATTCTTTGCTTTCATTAGGGCCGTTCACTGCTCAGGGCATATGAGCATGTGTTTGACTTCCCTTAGGCATATACTGACGTTTCACATCTTGAATTTCACAGCAGCAAGCGTTTTAATCATGAAAATATAGAGTGTCTCACCGGCCCCATCGCCCTGCCCCCAACTGCCTGTCTACCCCACGTTCCTTCTCCATCCTTTTCACTGTCGTCCATCAATGTCTTCTGAGTGGTGAGCGTTTTATATTTGAAATTATTTTCAAATATGAAATCATTTTATATGCAGATTTGCTTATTTCTTTCTAATTTGTTTCTGTTACACCCTCTAGACAAGGAGCTCCGTTACAGTGCGAGCCTCACCTGCTCCTTTGTCACCGTACTGGTCAATGTCTAGGAGGAGAGCGGGCACTTAGTAGGTCTCTATCGACATCGGTTGAATGAACGTGGGCTTGAATGGATGGACAAATGTTCAACCAGTACATGGTGCTCTTTATCTAAGAGGCGTAAACACAGCCCTGCCTCCTGGCCTTGTGTTTTGTTTCCCTTTACTTACGTGTAAAAGCTGTTTTCTTCCAATTCGAGTCCTCCCCCCAACAACTCATCAATGTAATAACGTTATCTCGAATGTCTGCACTGAAAAGGACATTACGATTCTATATTGTTGAGCTTCTCGTCTCCCAGAAATACTCATCCACCCCATCATACCCACATCTGTGTAACTAAAGAGCAATGCAACCTTCCATCCTCATCCATTCTCCCTTAGGTGGACCCAAATCCTTCCTGCTGAAGCTCCAGTTTATTAAGGGGATTCATTCATCTGTTTGTATAACAGATATCGACTGCCTACTGAGAGCTTAGCACCCAGCATCCGGGATATGATTCTGACAAAACCACCAGGATAGCTCCCTAGGGAGATCAAAGCCAAATGGGGTGACATATCAAACAAGGACTTACACCAATACCCAGACACCCGTCCTTGCAGTTGTGTTATGTGATATAAAGGCTGTGCGCCAGGACGACACGAAAGGATGGGGAAGGCTAGACTCTAATGAACTCAGGAGGAGATGTCAGGAAAGCCGCCCCCCCCCCCGGCCCCACGGAAAAGGGATGGATGAACTGAGGTCTGGATTTATAAACTGAGGACTTTGTAAACTGAGCAGGAGGCAGCCAGACAAAGGGGGCGGAGGACAGAGGACCGGCACCCAGGCAGAGGGGATGGCGTGTCTGGAAGCCCCGGAGCAGAACGGGGCTTGGCTCCTTCCAGGATTCTCCTAAGAGAGAAGCATCTTTTATTTTCCCGATTGACCAGTAAGATTTCAAGGAGCCCAGCCAACAACTGGCAAAGGTCCTAGCCCGGAAAATAGAACCACGCTGGGTCCTTTCGGGCCAGAATCTTCAGAGTTTGGCTTCCCAACATCTGATTTTTCCTTTAAAATGTAACCTGACACGTCTCTAACAGCCGCATCCTAGAGCTGACCACGGAGCCACACCGCCACGGAGTGACGCTGGTGACGCATATGATTTCCATCTTGCGTGTCATCTCCAGTGGCCGTCTGACCGCAGATCCCTCGAGGAGTCCGGATTCCACAACCCGATTTGCTTCCACTGAGCTTAGGCTAGACCCGTTTGTAAACGGGGAGGCTCACCTGTGCTGGATTATTTCGAGAGGAGTAAGAGAGATGTTCTTTGATAATTGCAAGCATGCTTCTGTCCTGACAATGAGTTGTCTATTGGATATCTCTACTTTAATATCCCATGGGGAGCTCAAACTCCTTCCCTATCATTCCTGTCTTCAAAGCCAGTCCTCTTGCAGTCTTCTTGACTTTGATCTAGAATCCTCATGCCTCCAGAACATGGCGGTCATCCCCCTTATGTCTTCCCCTCTCATCTCGCACATCCAACTGGTTACCAGATCCAACTGATGCCATCTGAAGAGTGCTCCTCTCACCCCAAGCTTCTCCCCGCTCTCTCTGCCTTGTCCTGGTCTGGGTCCTGCCTTTTATAGTTGATTTTGCTGATCTTCCAGCTCTCTCACTCCGTCAGTCTGCCTCCAGTCCATCCATCAGTTATTCTGCCACCAAAATCATCTTCTTAAAAAATCAAGGAAAAAACTCTTGTTGATTCCTCATTACTTAATCAACTAAAGATTCTCAAAGTGCACAAAAGCACCTCCTGGGAACTTGTTAGAAATGCAAAATCTCAGGCCCCACCCAGACCTAATCAGTCAGAGGCTCAGGTGATGGACCCTTCAGGTGATTCTGATGCTAAAGTCGAGGGTCCTCAAGCAATCAAATCCAAACTTTACAGACGTTCACACATGGCCTTGAAATATTTGGTCCCAGCTTCTCTCTCCAGCTTCCCACCGTCATAAAATTCTCCTTACCCCAAACCTTTCACTTTTCTCTACATGTGTTAGACCCCCTTCACCACCCTGCACTTGTGAAGGCTGTTCCTCCTTCTGGAATATCTTTCCCTTCAATCTTCCCTGTCAAACTCCTACTCATCCCTAAGAGCCAGCTCAGAGTTGCCTCCTCAGGGAAGCCTTCCCTGACCGTTTTTAGCAGCATTTAGTTGCTCATTTTGTGAGTTCCTGGGACCCTTTTGCTGACAATCTAGTTACATCTGTTTTATCTGTAGATTTGGCTTCACCATAGGGAGTGGATTTCTCTCAGATAATTAGAGCTGTTATAAACTAGCACCAACTCCTTGTGAGCAGGTGCTTGTGGAGAGGATGTGAACGTCATCAAGGGTACTCTCAGCGGCTATACCTGAAGGTTGCATCTTTTCTACTCACTGTTCTTCCAGGAGGGATGACATCTCTCGTGCTGAATCCATACAGCTGAGCTGGGCGCCAGACACCTAACAAGCATTCAGTGGATTACAGAATGTATTGAATGGATAAAAGATGGATCTCTGATTGTAAGGGAGGAGAAAAGTTCCATCCAAATTTGAGATTCCTGTCTTCTAACCTTTTGCAAAAGCCCCCAAAGGATATTACAGCCATGTTGATCTCTATGTTTCAGGGCAAAGCTACAACCACCCATCCAGCAAGTACAGCAGTTGATAAGTTGCTGGGTGGGGGATGGATGGTTTGGGGCGTTTGGGGGGGAGACCCGCTCCTCTTTCCCACCTACTGAAAGCCCCCGCTGCAGGGAGCCTCCGTGCTGGGGAGTCTGGCTTCTCCCCCAGGTAGGTCGATTGCTCTGAGTCCCTGCTGTGTTGGCCCTTTAATTGTCCCTTGTGCCACATGTGTGCCAGCGCCCTCACTCCCACACCTCACTGAAATTCAGGTCAAGGCCCCCTGAGGCACTCAGCATCCTCCCCATGGCTGTGTCTTCCTCAAAGAGTGCAGAGCACGTGCTCCCAGACCACCCAGACCTCCCGGGCCCCCATCCGGACACGTCCCCTTACCAGCGGTACCACCTTGGGTAAGTTACTTAACTTTCCTTGACCATGTCCTCAACGGCACAAAAGAGTTAGAACTACTGGGGTGTACACGGAGCCTTACGGGGAAGAGGCAGCCAGTACGTGATAACCATTACTATGATTATTTATTCTTCAGTCTGACCTTACCTTTTCCACCCCTAACCCCAGCACCAGCCTCCAGCACTTTTCTACCCAATCAGAAGGCCCACACCTCCAGCCCCTTCTGTTTTGGCTGCTGGAATCTGCCCGATGCCTTTTCTGCCTGAAAACCCTCAACCCCGACCAGCCTGTTTTCCAGCCCCAAGAGCATTCGTGTTCCGTACGCTCCCCAGCTGGCTACCAGCTCAGTCTCCGAAAGCTTAAACTAGTGTTCTAGAACATTCTTTTCGAGCAAGACCTTTCCTTAAAAAAAGGCAATACATCAATGGTTGGGAAATCAAAGCGGCTACACACACACACACACACACACGCACACGCACGCACACACGACTATGTGCAAACACGCTCATGGGCGTCCTCCCGCCTCCCTGCAACTCCATGTGAAAAGCCATCTAACTCATTAAGCTGTGCTTTGCCATCTCCCAGTAAACTTTTCTGTTTTCTTGCAACAGAGGTTTCTGTCACAGCACACGCGATGTCTTTACTGACCCCTGCACCAATTCAACTCAGCCAAACTCCTCAGTGGTGGCCCGCCTCTAGAGAATTCTCTCGATATGTCTGGGCCTTTGCCTCTCCACCTCGTGGGCCTTCCCCACCCCCGGCCCCCACCTCAGCCCATCTTTGCTCATTTTGTCAGCCTTTCGTACCCAGTACAGGTCCAGGGTGGAAGGAAACAAACCCGTGGTCCTTCAGAGGGCTGCGCCCATCTGGAACCAAACAAAGGCCCCGGGGGTCCCCGTCAACCCAGAGGCGCTTGCCTTTCAGCCTGTGGTGAAACGCGTGTGCCTCTTGAGCGGCCCACCGGCCCGCTGTAACTTGAGAAGCGAGTGCAAGGCATTTGGGAGGTATCCTTAGATCTGGGGCTGGGAACCTGGAGGACGAGGGTTAAGCTGAAGAAGGTTCCAGGTCAGAGACTCGGTCAGTCCTCGGGGGCTGAGGCTCTTCCTGGGTTTGTGGAAAAAGAGCAAAAGGCCAGGCCTCACGGGGCAGCCGGCAAGGCTTTGCACGGCCGGGGCCATCCGGGTTCGAAGCCTGGGGGATGCGTCTTCCTGGCGAAGTCAGACAAATCTCCAGGTAGCTGGGAGGTGACGACACGAATTTCATTCCTGCACACATGTTCAGAGGTGATAACATACATGTATATGGCTTCTCCAAGCCCTGGTGGAGGGTTTCCACACTGACTAAATGAACTAAAAAGCAGACGTACACATGCAGACGTGCTCATGCGTGAATGGGGGAGGGAAAAACAACGAAGATCTTCAAAAATGCCAAACCCTAAGCACCAACCTGGAGAAAGTGTCGTTGGACGTGAGAGACAGACAGACAGACAGACCTGTAATACAAGAACAAAGCTGTCCCATAAATTTGCAAGAAGGAACAAACCCCATAGCCAACCATACACACGCTCTTCAGAAAATCACGTGCATTGCTAGTAGCTCTGCTGAGCAGGGTTCAAGAGATCTGTGGAAGGGAAGTGGGTGAACTGGGGACTGCTTCCCATGGGGTAGGTGATTAAGACTCTTTAATTGGGATCAGTCCTCCACTGTGAAGTTGGGAAATTCCTACCGGAATTCCAGAGTGAAGGCTCCTGAACATTCCCCCAAACCTAACCACCAGAGGTAACCCTAAAGGGGCTTCTGATGGGCCAGGAACTGGATATTTTCATTACGTTGCAAAATGATCTTATGAAGTAGGCACTATCCTCATTTTATAGACAAGGAAACAAAGGCTCAGGGAGGTTAAGTAACTTGGTCAAGTTCACACAGCCTGTGGGGGGGGGCGTCCTTATGAAAGGGCAGAGAGAAGCCCCCACCAATGGCCAACAGAGCTTCTGAACGTGGCATCCATCCAGGGAGAGAGGACTGGCAGCCTGGATGCCGCCCCTTTCTGCAGTAGGAGCTCGGGATGCTGCAATGCCCACTTTGGGACAGGCGACTTAGCCAAGGTCATGCCGCCACTGGCAACAAAGGCGGGCCAGAACCTGCCTTCCCTCCATCCACGCTCCTCACCCTACAACACACCTCTGTGTTTAGCGAAGCTCCAGCAAGAAACCAGGCAACAAGGGAAGATGACAGAGAGCAAGTACATCTCCAGGAGCCAGACACCTGCCCTCCAAGGCCCTCCTGTCTCAGCCGTGAGTTGAACGGCCAGTCATCTCAATGGCAAATGTATGCATCGGATGCAAAAGGCCTCCTGTGGACCTTGTGGAAGGCTCTGCCCTGGCCCGTGAGTCTAACATGTTGGCTTTGGCAGACCCTGGATGCCCTCTTATGCCAGTGTAGCTGCGGAAAGGGAACTGTGCTCCCCAGCACGGGGACGGAAACAGAGCTGCCCCACAGCCTGAAGCCCGGAGCTCCTTTCAGGCCTGTTTTCATCATCCCCGGGTTCAGCTCTCCCCTGAGCTGCACTTACCCCGGAAGCAAGCTGCTCCAGACTCGCTCCGACACGTAGGCAAACTCCTTCCATTCCACGTGGGGTCCAGGACTCAGCCCTGCTGTTTAGGAACTACGCCTTCCCAGGCTGGGCTCTGGGGTCTCCGTCACCCAAGCCCGTCTTCCCAGGCAGCCAGAGCTTCCAGACAGGCCCTAAACCCATTTGGAGCAGAAGTTCCGGAAGAGGAACATAGAGGCTCCTTAACTCCAGCCTGAGAACTGGGCTTGGGTCAATCATTAAGACTCCCAGTATCCTATTGGCAGGTTTACTGTGTTCTTGACATAGGCTCATGAAGCGGGAGCTTCCAGAGGTTTCCACAGAGAGCGAAGCTTTCCATTTCCCTCGGCCTGTGTGGTTCATTCTGAAATGCGAGGCTGCGGGAAGGGGATGGGAAGGTACTAGAGATGAGGAGACAGGACAGCGTCAGCACTCAAACAGGGATTTCCACCCCGCTTCTGCCACTTACCTGCTCAGTGGCCACAGGCAGGTTAAATCCTCAACCCTCAGTTTCGCCACCTGTAAACCGAAGATGACAACTGCTACCTCAAAGGATCTGTGACAACTTACGGTGGATGGCAGCATTTGAAAGCGCCCGGCACGTGGTGGGTACGTGGTAAATTCCTCATTTCCTGCCCTCGCGTTTTGGGCTCCCGGAATCGAGTGCGGCCCGACAGTGCTCACTGCCAAAGCCACGGCTGTTTGCTGAGCCTGTTTCAAAAGGGTCCTGTCCCGTGAGGGACACAGATGCTATTAGGCATGTGTGTCCCGTATGGGAGGCCAGCTCTCGGGGCACAGGCTGCTGCAGACATTGAGGGTGCACACGGGCCTTGGATGGAGGCAGGGCAACCCAGAGAAGTGAACAGACAGGGTTTCAGGGCAGTAGTGCAGGGTCCATAGTGGTACGGTGGGTACCTCGTGTCTCCCACCAGACGGGAGATGGAAGTGTCCTTAGGCTCCAGACCCTGGAGGGCGAACGGCTTCCCAGGGGGATAAGCACTCGGAGGGCATCACACGTGTCTGCCTTGGCAGGACAGGTGTGGCCATCACCAGGTGACCCCCTCGGCTGTTGCGGACCCGTCCTGGGGTCAGAAGGCACCCGGAAATTTCCCTCCACGTGGGGCTTTTACATCTAAGGGGATGAATCAACCAAAAATGATACAGAGCTCATGTATAGTAGACTCCAAAAAAGCTGAACTCACAGAAGCAAAGAGTAGAACTCTGGTTGCCAGGCGCTGGGGGTGGGGGAAGGAGAGACGCCGGTCAGGAGCACAAATGTCAACTTTTAAGAGGCATCGGTTTGGGGGAGCGAAGGTACAGCACGGGGGCTATAGACGGCAATGCTGTGCTGTACGCTTGAAAGCTGCCATGAGGGTAGCTTCCAAATGGTCTCACAATAACAACAATGGCACTGGTGTGAGGCGAAGGATGTGCTATAACTAACCTTATCGCGGTAAACATCTCGCGATATACTCGTGCGTCAGATCGTCACGCTGTACACCTTGAACTTGTGCAATGGTACATGTCAGTTATATCTTGATAAAGCTGGGTGGCGGGAGAACAACAACAAAAAAACCCCACCCCAAACCGAAAATGATACAGAGGAACACAATACTTAAGTAAGGAGAGGGAGGGAAGGGATAAGGAAGTTCCATTCTTGAATATCTACCCTCTGTTAGGACGCCCACCGCAGTGATATAGCTGAATCGTGACAACCTGTGGGGTAGGCAAGACCTACACCCACATCCGAATCTCTGACTCCAGGAAACCCGGACCCAGGGAGCCTTCAAAAGCCTGCCTGCAGCCACAGGGGCGGAGCTGCAGTACGAACCTAGGTCTGGCTCCAAAGCACCAGCCTTTTTCAGTTCCCCCTGCAGCACCAGGAGGGTCCAGCAGAGGAAGGGGAGGCGGGGCTCCAAGAGGATCTCTCAGGAGCACATTTCTCTTCTGTGTGCAGATGACTCATGACCCATTTCTGCTTCTGGGGAAACCACACAATTATTTCTGTTACAAACAGTTAAAAAATGTTTCCTATGTGCCTCAGAAAATCACTTACAAAAAAACAAAAGAAAAACCGAAGCCAAAAAAAAAAAAAAAAAATTCAACCCTTAACAATCTCCAACCCCCCAACAACAAATGTGCTGAAAAGAAACTTCCAAAACGAAAATTGCCAGCTTCACTGTTATTGTTTCGGAACGGCAACATTGGAGCAAGTCGTAACTCTAATTGGCGAAACTGACAGCAGGGAGAGGCAGGTAGGTTCTGGGCAGTAAGCTTGTTGGTCAGAATTAAGGGTGCGGCTCCAAGCTGCCGGGTATCACTGCCACGGTGGCTGTAACAGTTCTTCTAGTTAACGAATCAACCGTGAGGCACCCCGGAACGGGGGATATAACTGTGTCTACACACAACTCTGACATCAGCCGATTTTAACAAGTTTACTAAAACGACAGTCATGGCCTTGACAATACCGAATGCAAAACACCGGTGTACACAGATTTTACAGGGTGGTGGCTCCCGAGAGCCGGGTTACAAGGATCAGGGTTAACAGATGGGAGAGGCCTGAGGGAAGGCAAGCACACGGATTTTATTGAGAAAAAAAAGCTTATATACTGTAGGGTTGCTGAAGTTTAATAAATAAAGGTCAACTTATAATATATAAAAACAATATAAACATTTATATGCTACGTGCATATTGTATAATTTAAAGTAATAATTTATATATGGGGAGAGATGCCGATTTATGTTCTTCCGATTTTTCTCGACAAGGCACACACACAGGATGTGTCTATCCGTATCCACCGCCAGCCGACCAGCTTGCTGTTTTCGGACGTCAGTGCCCGGACGTAGGTTTGGGAGGTTTTGCACTGAGAGTTCCAGTGTTTATCGTCAATGCCTCTGCAACCGTTCTTGACAGGCCTGGCCTCTTTACATCTCGTCTCATAAAAATATTGTTTGACGGGAGAGTTGCCGGTTTTGATCTCCCCCAGCACCGTGACCTGGTGTCCCCGAATGTCGATGGCCGACGACTTGTCGGTCACCCACAAGCTCTCGCTGTCACACACGGAGTACTCCCCTCGGTGACTCTTGTACTCCGCGTACCGCTTCCTCCGCGCCGTTCTGTTGGTCGCCACGGGGCCGCCCACGTAATCCTCCATGAGGTACAGGGGCGGGGGCTTCAGGGGGGTGCTGTCACTCAGCAGGACTCGGGGGGAGTTGTAGCGTCTCTGATGCCGCAGCAGTTCGGGGCCCATGGCCGTCATGGGCTGGAATTCCGACTTGGCGGGCTCCCGGGGGGCCTCTGCTTTGGGCAGGGTGCTCTGGTAGTTTGCCTTAACGTCCACCATCTGCTTGGAGAGCTTGTTTTTTAAAATATCTGCCTGGATCAGCTTAATAATCAGGGAATTGAGCGAGTCTTCCGGCAAACTCCTTTGATCCATGCTGTTACCTTGGATGCCACGGAGATAAGCGAGAAATATCACATAAAACAAGATGGACATCACCTTGTTCACCTGTAAGATCTGAAAAGGAAACACAGGTGTTAACAGAAGGTGGTGGCCGCTGGGTCTGGGTCACCCTGAACCAGAGGCTGAGGATCCCTGTGAGGCAAGAGAGAGAGCAGGGTACCCCCCCCATCCTAGGGGAGCATCAAAACGCCCCCGTACTGGCCAGATACAGAGGCTGTCTCTTTCTCTCCCCTTCCCCTGGGAAATACTGCCTTTTACGAGCCCTCCTGTCTCTCCTAGATGTCCAGGTGCCTTCACCTCAACAATCTTTCCTCCAGCATTGTGGCTGTGTGAGAGGGAAAGAGGGGTGTGTGTGTGTGTTTGTGTGTGTGTGTGTGTGTCTGTGTGTGTAAGAGAGAGAGGGCAAAATCATCTTTTTCACGAGGAACCCAAGAACATCACTGGAAGGACTACAGCCTAGAAGAGTCAGGTCTTTCCCGAAGACCCGGGTCCCAAAGAGGCAGGAGTGCTTGACTCCAGGCTTTCAACCTCCATCTCTTTCCTGGACAGATAGCACCTGTCACCTTTGCACCTGATGGCTACCATCTGCAGCCTTCTGATATGTGTAGATGACATCCTGCCACTTCTTTATTTATTTATTAAACATTTTTTTTCTTGGCTGTGTGCCGTGCAGCGTGTGGAATTTTAGTTCCCCAACCAGAGATGGAACCCGTGTCCCCTGCAGTGGAAGCACTGGAAGCGTGGAGTCTTAACCACTGGACAGCCAGGGAAGTCTCCTGCCACTTCCTGAAAGGTCCCTCGAGCCTGAAAAGATCACATCCCGCTCCACCTCGGCAAAATACAAAGAAATGGAACCTGAAAATTATAAATGCGTACATACATTTTTAATCAAAAAAATATCAGTGCCAGTAGCTTTGCAGTTGCCTCAAGAATCATAGTTCTCTTGTCCCTTTCACTGCAGCCCCTGAGATCTCTCAAAGGAACAGATACCCGAAGGCTGGGGGCTGGGCCACTTGCTTCTATGTCCATAGCATCAGACATGGCTCGTTCTTGGCCAGCCTGGCAGAGCTGTTCTCTTGCCCTTGTAAATGACCACGTGGGCTGCGACCTGTGCTGTGAGAGGGGCTGAGGGTCAGGTGCTCTGCCGACCTCTCCAATGGACATGCTTTTGCCAAGGTGCCCACCTGATCCCCACAGACCCTCTTCACAAGACAGCGCCCCCCCCCCAAAGCACCACCTGCAGAAGATGGAGACACAGCTCAAATTCATGGGCTACACTTGCCCTGAAGTGCAAGATTCCCTGTTAATTTTTCATGTTTGACTTTTTAAGTTTCCACTATGAAATGTTCCTTTTAATGGCTCTGTTTCTAACTCTGCTGTCTCCTTGTTTCAGTGGCATCTTAACCTATCAATGCGCTCATTCTGTTGCCATAGTAGAACCTCGACTTGGGGTTTCTGCTGAGTCCTTGTGGAATGAGAGGGCTGATCTTGACATACCTTCATTGCTGGTCTCTCCCTCACTAGAGCACAGCCCTGATTTTCTGAGGGTTGGCACGGGAAGGAGATTTTTCCAGCGGGGAGGGCTGGCTGCACTAATGACCCCTCCTGTGCCCCGTGTTTCACACCACTCGCCTCGAGGTGCTCGTTCTGTAATCACCACGGAAGCCACCTTACTCTCCCCAGGCCTTTCTCGTTTCCTCTTTAAAGCTCTAAGCATGGAAAATAAAATCCTTCCCTTGGTTCACCTTTGGTATTTGGAGAAACCCAGGGGGAGAAGAGAAGGGAAATAAACAAATGTGGCACAAGACATAGAAAATCAGCCCTGCTTACCAAGTACCCATGTCTGAGCCTGCCCGAGCTAACTCGCTCCCGGGACTCAGAGGCATATACTCTTTCCCCATCTCACTGGAAGAACTGCGCTCTTGTCCCCAAAGGTCAACAGCATTGCTGTCACTTTCTTCCAACTTCCTCCTCCTGGTGCCCAGCCTGTCTCTCTGATAAGGGGACCATCTTCCTTGCACGGGAACTGCTCTCTGGACAACTGACTCCTTCAAGGTCAAGGCTGAGAGAAGGATTCTAGCTGTGCTGCCCACCTCTAGAGATTGCCTCCAGGAATTGTATTATCCTGGGAAAATGGTTCCCACAGGATAACTGATCTACCCCCCAACTCTGCATAAGAGTGACATCCCCTTCAATCTTGCAGGCCCCCCCAAATCAAGCTTGAACACAAAAAGTGTGGTGTACATGCAACTAGAATTACACCTCCTTCTCCCATCCAAAATAGAACACAGATGCAATAAAATAATTTGGGACGGAGAGGCTATCGAAAAACAATTTACGAAGCCCCCCCCCGCCAAAAGCCCAGCCACTATCAACTAAGAATAAGCAGGCTACCTGCTCACGGGGAAATCAATCAAGCGTGGTGAGTGGAGGGAGGTCCCAGGTCCAGTAAGAGTCACGCCTAGATTAGTAAGGTCATTGCAAGGGTGAGTTGGTAGGAAGAACGTTGATGGATTGGGCTGCTATATTGGAGGTGAACTGTGTATGGAGCCAAAGGATGTAAGAAGGAGAAGGGTATTTAATCCAACTCCTTCATTTTAGAGATGAGGAAAACCCAAACTGCAGTTCAGAGAAGAGGAGAGGCACACAGAGGGCAGAGAGGGGGTCTCCGCACTCTGGGCCCAGCATTCCTTTTCATCACATCACGATAGGGCTCCCGTGCCCCACCCTTCAGCTCCGCTCACTGTTTACGAGCCACTTGAATAAGCTTTATGGCCCATGTGACCTTTCACCTTGCACACTTTCACAGCCTCCTCTCCTGCTGAAATTTTGCTCATTCTTCAGTGCCTGGTTCAGAAGCTAACTTTTCCACGATGCTCCCCCGAGAGCGGCAAGCCAGCCTCCTTTGCATCTCCATGGCATGGTGGCAGGTGTCACAGCCCTCATGGCATGACGTGACTTACTCCCTAGACTCTCTCCTCTAAGGCCAGCAGCCCCTCCCTTCCTGTTTGTGCCTGCCCCTCCCCTGAGTCCACGCCACAGTGAATACAAAGTGGGTGCAGTGAGTCAGAGATGCACTGAGGGTGGCTGGAATGCCTGCCCTCCACGCACAGAACTGGCTACCTAGTCTGCAGGGCCTAAGGCAAACATTTCTCACAGGCAGGATGGAGGCGGGAGGCGTGACCACGTTTGAGGCAATGCTCAGAGCCCCCAGGTGCATGGGGTCCATGGGCCCATGGGACCTCACTTAGAAAACCCACAGTCAAAAATACAATTCTTCTGAATTTCAAGATGGTAACCACAGAGCGTTACACCTCGAGTTTGAGGTCCCCCCCCTCTGAGCTCCAGACTGCAGGCACTAAGACCGTTTGTCTTGGTGAAATTGTTTGAAAGTAAGGGCGGAAAGTCATCGTTGGTCAAAAGGGGTGTGTGCAAAACCCACAGGGGGCAGCGTGCAGGGCCATGGACGGGAGCTGTGACTTTAGTGCAGCCCGGCAGGGAGGGCCCGGGGTTGTGGACAATGAGAGAGGCTCCTGAGACCGCCTTCCTTGCTCCCCTGGGCAGTGGGGGATCGGGGGAGAGGTCAGGATCGTCAGAGAGGAAGACTTCATCACTGATATTGCAAAGAATCGCCAAAGCACAGTGAGCAGATAGTACAAATCAGACTGACTTGTAGTTGATTTATTATTGTTTTTCAATTCTCTACAGAGAATTGTACAGGCTGGACTGTTCCTACCATCCCATCTACCTGTGGGATCCCCAAGGCAAACCCTAGTACCCCCTCGGGTCCCAAGCACACAAATTCAGCACAGAGACATCAGGCCAGCACTGCTGGTGGTAGGGTGGGGACAAATGAACAAAATGAATTATACAAAAATTCCCAAATGCCCCTTAGCCTGGGTCCTACCCATTTCTGGATCTGGATGGTTGCTTACCATCAAGTCCCAAAACTCGTCATGATGATTTGGAATAAGTCCTGAGAGTAAATCATCTGCAGGCTGGTAAGTGTTTCTAGATATCTGCAAGGCTGCGTTAAAACCCAACAGGCTTCCTGCGGACTCCACTTTGATAACCTGCTGTCAGGTTTTTCGCGGAGAGCGAGCCCAAGAATGTCGCTAATAAAATTCGCCCAGACACAGATATTGAAGTTGGAAGGGGCCATAGGGAATCACCTCATTTTTACCATTAAGGGCACTGAGACCCGGAGCAGTGTAGAGTGAACTGTGTGAGGTCTGACTGCTACATGACACAGAGAGGGACAGGGGACCCTCGGTGATTAAGCGTAACAGAGATCAGATTATGCACGGCCGGTGCATAATCAAGGTCATGGTCAGGGGTGAAAAGTGACATCATTATGAAAGCACTCAGCACCGTGCCTGGCACGTCGTGATCCACTGGACGGGTTAGATGAACATGAACCTCAGTTATCTGTGGCAGCAGAAGACACCGCACGCACACACACCAGGTAGCAGAGGACTAATTCCCTGGAGCGGGGTGTGGAAGAGGAGAGGCAGTACCAGAAAGGCCCATCAGTGAATGTTTCAATGTAGAGAGACGTCTACGCTCCTTCGCTAGCGGTGACTGCAGTTCATAGAGACCCCCGTTTAAGCAATGATCCTACTGAGTTATCATTGTCTGAACGGCTCCTCCCAGATGACGAGGCCACGTCTTTCTCATCGCCCCGTCTCTGACGTCCGGCACAGGGCTGCACTGCTGTCGAGTCTCCAGGTCCATTTACTGAATGAGCACCTACTACAAGCGAGACCTACCAAGACACAGCTTCCTGGCCTCGGATTCTGTCTGGGTTTCTGCCAAGCCTGGTTTGGAAGCCAATCAACTCTGCCTTCTTCTCCCAAAGAAAATACCGGCCTGGCTCTGAAGCAGGCCAGGGCCCCCAGGCTCTTCTCGGCTATAATTGGAAAAAGACCTGTTAAAGTCCTCCGTTGGACCCCTTCCTGCACTTTCCCCAGTGCCCGTTTTCCCCGCTCCAGAGTTTTCCAAGATCCTGACCAGCTTGCAGATGCTATTTTGCTCGCTTAGAAATGCTTTCCCACATATGGTGCTTTCCCAGTCCCTGGAGCAACATTCCTACAAGGTTTCACCATCCCTCAAAATACTCAAAAGAGAGCAATTTCTGATTCCTCCTTTTTGGCTCAGCGTACAATACACACAGAGGGTTTGGGGTCTGGAAGGAGCAGCTGAAATGGAAGAGAAGCCGGAGAGGACAGTGGTACAGAGGCTGAGGCCACAGCAACCAGGGTCAGTCCTGCCACACGCGGGAGATGCGGGCCATCACCGCTGAGTCCCAAGTCACCGCTCTAGGACTAGCTCCCTGGCGCGTGCGAGCCACCGCCTGGCCGTGAGCCCCCAGCCCTTCCTTGCTCGTTGCACGTGTACCGAGTGAATTTTGTAGCCTGGGCAGAGTGGGGTCACCAAGCACAAAAATGTTCTTGCCGGGAAATGACATACGTTTGCATCCTCAGACCCTGGGTTTGGCCCCGGCGCTGGAAAATGGGGTGAATAGCACAGGAGGCCGAAAGGCTCTGTTCTGGCTTTCCTAGGGGAGGAGGAGTGAGAGCAGAGGTGGCAGCACTTTTTAATTTGCCACGTGTTGGATATGCAAATTCTAGAGATTTCATTAGGGCCAGATGAGCCACATCCTCCGGAGGCAAGTGCACACTTTCTGGTGGGGGTGACCGAGGACACTGGCCGCTGGTCGCCATAAGGACCTAATTCTCCGGAGAGTTTCTGCAGCGATGACCTGGCCTCCGATGAATGCTGAGATGTCCAAAGACATCTCAACCCACAGCGTGCCAGATGAGCCTCATACCTTGTTCAGGGAGGGGAAAGAGAGAGAGGTGGGGAGGCGATAGCTTTAAAAGCAGAATGACCACAAGGAAAGGAACGTGGCGGAAACATTAAACTAAAGCCACATAAAAGGACTGGCCAGGCTTGTTCCCCCGTCCTAATTGCAAAATTAATTCAAATTGGCTTTCTTCTGAACACGGGTCCTGAGGCCTCGAAATGAGTCCGTTGGGACCCCATGAAGATGTTCTGACCCCTGACAAGGCAGGGAGCTGGGAGAGGCAGGTCCCGGTGGAGCCTCCGCTGGGGGCGGGTCTGGTTTTGGTTAATCTCTTTAATAATGATCCGGAAGCAGGAGGGGAGGAAAAAGTGGCAGGTTAATTGAAACGCACAGATGACGCCTGCAGGGAAGGCGCTACAAACGGTGAGGACAAACCAACGATTCTCCAGCCCCCATGTGGGCAGGCAGATCCTGGAAGGAGCGGGAGGAGATTAGACTGCAAACACTAGGCTAACTCACTGGGGGCAAAAGGCGGATCCAACACCAACACGGGAGGGAAATGCTTGCGAGAGGCTGGAGGGAAAGGGCGGATTAGAAATGAACTCACAGGAACTGGGCTCATAGGGGTTCATGGCGCTCTTTCCCCGAAGGCCCTGCATGCCTCCCTCAAACACACCTCACTCACTCCTACTGCACCTCTGAGGGTGGCCACTCTCCCCAGTCTTAGGGAGAACAAGAACACGTACACGGAGCTTTAGAGAGGGTAAGAAATGGGGCCGAGATCAGAGAACTCGTCAACGACTCTCATCAAAGATGCTGGTGAGGGCTTCCCTGGTGGCGCAGTGGCTGAGAGTCCGCCTGCCGATGCAGGGGACGCGGGTTCGTGCCCCGGTCCGGGAGGATCCCACGGGCCGCGGAGCGGCTGGGCCCGTGAGCCGTGGCTGCTGAGCCTGCGCGTCCGGAGCCTGTGCTCCGCAGCGGGAGAGGCCGCAGCAGTGAGAGGCCCGCGTACCGCAAAAAAAAAATAAATAAATAAATAAAGATGCTGGTGAGCATATGGCCTAAATTCCCCCCCCCAACCACAGAGGGTCACCTCTCTGCTGTCTTTGGTGAGACCTCATTGGAGACCCCTGGTCCTTGGGCAGGTCTGCATCACATAGAGTCCATACAGGTGACAGAGGCAGGGAGATGGATCCCTTCCCTGTTCTCTAAAAGCCTCTCATTCTGCATAGTTCCTCCTGGTGAAACTTACCCAGCTCAGGGTTCTGAAACCGACCGAGCCAGACAACGGCTTGGCCCAAGATCTGAAATAGGACAAGGTCCTTGGTTTTCAGGGGATGCTGGCTTCCCAGGGGAAACAAGACAAACTATGAACAAGGAAGGTGTGTTCTAGGATGAAACAAAATGAAATAGAGACCTCAGAAGGGTGACTCACCTCCCTCGGGAAGGAACTGCTGACACTGGTTCCTCTTGGAGGCCAGAAGATGAAGACAAGAGACCCCTGAAAGGACAAGGAGCTGGTCTCCCAAAAGCAAGCTAAACACCCTGAGCTGGAAGTAAAAAAGCTGGGAGTTTCTTTTTCACAGCTGTTGGAAGAGGAATTTTGCATTGTTCAAAGCATCCACTCACTGGGCCCCAAGGTAGTGAGAGACAGAAGGTATATGGCACATGTCAAAACAACGTGCACCACAGTTCCGAGGAGAAGGTAGTACAGTTATTCCCCAGGCCAGGGGACCCTCTGGCTTGGCCCCATCTTGGCAGAGAGATCTGAAAGGAGCTTGGTATGCCGACACAGCCCCAGGAAACCCAGATTTACTTTATCCTTTACATACTATCAACTCTCATTTCATGGCCAGAGGGTGGCCAAGGAACAATCTGCAGAGAAAATCTGAGTCAATGCAGCTACTGGCCATGACTGGGTCTATCTAGTAAATTCCGTTTTCTTTGCTCTGGGCACTAATGCTCATTCACCGCTGTGCTTGAAGACGTACACGCGTGGGTTTGTGGTGGGCTTGTGCGTGCATGCGTGTATGCACACGCTCACACCTCACGCACACTGTAGCCTCCCCAAATGAGGATGGGTTACAGTCGAGTTATTTCCAAACCATTATATCATTTAATATTCTGAGACATCTTGATTCTGGTTTCATTTTCTGCATCTGGGTTAACTCCATTTTTCCAAGTGTGGAAACACACAAGGGAAGGTTGCTTCCATTACACAGGCAGTTGCGAGTACGGCTGGCGTTCAACTCTTAGCGGCAGAGAATAACCTCCCCAAGCAAATGAAACTTCTTGTCCTAGATGTACTCCTCGTGTCTGAGTTGGGTTTTGACGTGTCAAGCATATGTATTACCTATAAAGTGCTACCCAGCTGGACGCTAATTGTATCAGAAGGCTGCTGGCCTTCAATCTTTAATAATTACAATAAATCATGACGAGGGTGATCCATTATGTACTTTGTCTACCCAGCCAAGGATGGGTCGCAAAATGGCAGAACAAGGAAGCTGGCTTTATCTCGAGAGCTGGGAGCGAAGGGAGATCCCAACTCAGGACTCCCATTCACTCTCCAGATGCCTCTTCCAAACCAAGATCACCGCTGGCTTGGCAACGCCCAGACCTGTGACTGCACCCGCCAGGGCAGCGGCAGCGAGGCCAGGGTCAACCCAAACCACCCTGGTTTGGCCTCACGAGGACTTGGCCGCGGTGAGTGTGGTCAGATGGCGGCCTTTCTCCTCCAGGCTTGGCGACGGGGCCCGTGTCTCCCGTTCACGCTTCCCCCAGCCCGCAGCCAGCCTCCTTCCACGAGGATGAGGGGCTGGCAGATGGTCCCTGGCTGCCTTTGGTCTGGACACCCTCTCCAGGGAACCGCACTGTCTGGGGACTAGGAGGGCCAAAGCCTCCTTCCTCGGCTCACCCAGCCACCGTCCTTCACCCGAATCCCCCGCCAGACCAGGAAAGCGAGGCAGGAGAGGTGTCTGCACGGGAGATTTCCTGAGCCTCTTTGCGCGCCCTTGCAAAGGGAGGGTGGGATGGACACACAGGAAGAAGATCCGTCTTCTACCTGAGCCCAAGTGTGTGGGAGGCACTTCATAGACACTATGATCCCATCCCAAACCATCTACCGACTCGCTCTGGGCAGCTGGGCAAGACTAGAAAGCAACCCAGAGTTTGTCCTCTGAATTTTGGCACCCACACTGTGGACCCAAAGCTGTCATTCATCACAGACACTGTCACCATAACCGCTTGTAATAACAGCTAGTATTTACTGAGCCGCACCATATGCTGAGGACTTCTCCAGACTTTACATGGATTGTCTCAATTAATCTTCATGGATACGATTATCATGCCCACTTGTCAGCTCAGGAGACTGAGGCTCAGAGGGTTTGAGTTACGTTGTCCGAGATCACGCCTCAGTTGAGAGGCGGAGCCAGGATGCAGACCCCTGTGTGACCCCCAGGCTGTACTTTTAGCCAGTACCGCAGACCACCTCTCAACTCATTCCAGAGAGCTGAAGGCACCTGCCACTTGCTTGCAGGGAGTGAGGCCCAAGCCCCACATTGATACATTAATGCTTCTTTCCTTGTTCTGAGAAAGAGATCTCCAAGACAGGCGCTCTGAAGCGCAAAGGGAACATTTCACCGGCCAAGGCTGGGCATCGCCAGTTCACGGTGGCTGAGAAGCATGTCTATGCGACACGGGGCTGACGGGCTCACTTACCTATGTCTTAGTTTCCCCAAATGTCACACATTCCTTTCCTCTGTCCTTATTGGATGGTAAAAAAGACCAGGAACCCAGGGATTCTTTTTGCAATTTGCTGGAATTTTGAAGGCGAGACAGATTTCTGATTATTTGGTTTTCATATATTTTTAGCGTATTGACAAGGAGAAATCAAGTAATGCAGACTCTTGGCACACCTCCCACTTTGATTTATGAATGAAAAGCATCTCTGTCGCTGATCAGCTTTGTGGCCACGGGAGAATCACTGCTCATCCTGGGGTCTCAATTCCTAACGGGCTTCCTCCATGGGGCTGATGCTGGTATTTCGGGCAGGAGAGTTAGTTCTTCATTATTCAGTTTTGTCTCCCACACATGAAGCTCTGCCCCCAACCTACTAAATGTCAATCATGTCCCCAGTCATGGTGACGACCAAAAAAAGGCACTCACACTTTTCCAAATACCATCTGGGGAGGCCTTATCCCTCCTGGTTAAGAATCACATAACATAATGCTGGTGGTCTAAAGTGGTTCTCAGCCGTTTTTGACCCTTTTTAGAATGTGATAAAAACTAAAGAAAGTTTCCCCTAAAAAAATGCATGTGTGCATATCGGAAACAGTTTGCAAAAAAATTCGAGGCGGTCCACCAGCTCCCCAGGGCCTAACCCAGAGACCCACAGATCCTTGGTGAAGAACTCTTGAACTAAACAGTTTTTCACAGCTTCTTTCCAGCTTTAATATCCTGTGCTTCTGTGACCCTCTGCCTACCCTGGGCCATTTCTTCACCAGACAAATGATCCTCAAAACTGGTCTCGTTTTCTGGTCCCTCCTACTTTTCTGTGTGCTTTTGAAGCTACGGAGCCAGGCACTGGCATATCCTAATCTACTAGAATTCTCATACAATGGGGGGGTGGGGGGGGGCGGGTTACAGCAGGAAGGTGGCCTGCCCCAGATACAGCAATCAATGAATGCAAGAGCCGGAACCAGAAGCCAGCTCTCCAGAGGCCCAGAGCTGTGCTGTCCATCTGGAACCAACACAGAACCATAAACATAAGGACACCCGGAGGGAAACGTGGCCACAAGGTTGCAGAAGGGCTTCTCTGGGAGGTGCAGGGGGATCGGGGCCAGCACAGCATGTGGAACGCTACACTGTGAGAGGGCTGGGGGCCCTCGCAGCCTGACGCAGCTCCAAAGGCAGCCCACGAGGCAGAGCCCTTCCCTTCCTTTTACAAATATTCGTGCGGCATCAGAACCATAGTCTAGTGACACCTGCACTTGCACTCCTCAAGAGCTTTGGAACGTCAGGCCTTTGCTCTTCCATCTCTGGTCCTGCCACCACGCTGGATGACTTCACCTCCAACCGGATGGCTTTTCCAGCCCTTTGGTTTCCCTGTTCCTCAGCGTACTCGAGACCAGTGCCCTCCCTTGTCTTTGAAAACACTGCTGCTTCTGAAGAGCTTCTCTGCGTTCCAGCCGCCTGGCCTTATGACTGTGAGCGTGGCTGCACACCGTCTCAGGAGGAGAAGCTGGAGGAGGGAGGGGTGCAGGACGATCACGAAACGTGGGCCCGGGGACGCCCCAGAAGCCTGAGAGGGGAGGCTGAAGCACCAGTAGAGGCTCTCTCTCTTTTTTTTTTTTTTTGCGGTACGTGGGCCTCTCACTGCCGTGGCCTCTCCCGTTGTGGAGCACAGGCTCCGGACGCGCAGGCTCAGCGGCCATGGCTCACGGGCCCAGCCGCTCCGCGGCATGTGGGATCCTCCCGGACCGGGGCACGAACCCATGTCCCCTGCATCGGCAGGCGGACGCTCAACCGCTGCGCCACCAGGGAAGCCAGAGGCTCTCCTTTATATCAGATGGCAAAAGTGGAGGAGTTCATTGCTCTGGAAGAGGGTGTAGCCAGAAGATACACTGGGATCAAATACTGTGCACAAGCGGTTGCTAGTTTAAAACGTGCTGGTTTCTGACCCTCCTCCCACCCAGTGCTGGGTCCAGGCGCCCTTCTCTTGTAGGTGGGTGGCCTGTGCCTATTTTGATCTCTACAGTATAGAGGAAGTAACATTATGTGACTTCCAAGGCTAGGCTGTAAGTGGCCGTGTGGCTTCTGCCTCTTCTTGGGGCCCCGAGCTGCCACGGGAGGCCCGGGCGTTCAAGGCCACCATGTTGGAGACCCCCCCTCACCGTGGTCCTCCAGCCAGTGCTACCAAGGCACTCGTCTTGCCGGTGAACTTGGTGGCCCGTGCCAGCCCATCAGTCAACTGAAAACCACCAAGGACCTCTGTCAAGGCCACCTGACACAGAAGAATCTCCCAACCCAGCTCGACTCAACTCCCGGAGCCACAACATCATGAGAAATGAGAAAACAATGGTTTTTTTTTTTTTACGCCACCAAGTCTGGGGGAGTTTGTTACGCAGTGAAAGATGGACAAACAGGCAGAGCTGGAAAAAGTACAGAGGATGAGAGGTGTCACCCTTTAGTGCCAGCGATGACATTTCACTAAGTTTGCTCAGAAGAGTCTAAGTCCATATTCCTGGAGGATGGTCTGGAATGGACCTCGGGGAGGAAGACTGGAACCACGGAGCACAGGACGGTCCCCACGGAAGAGGCAAAAGCCGTCAGGCACCTGAGGCCCTGCAGCCAAGGGTCTGACTGCAAAGGGGCGACACAGAGCCGGGGGCCACCTCCGCTCCTCGGGACCTCAGGGCAAGTGATTGCGGGGGCCTGGGGAGGAGGAGGGAAGGAGGGAGACACAGAGAGAGAGAGAGGACGGAGGGACGAAGGCACACAAGGCTTTCTTGAACAGGGTTTCGGCTGAGTCCGAGGCCCCCGCATGGTGGCTTCTGCCCCGGATAGGGAAAAATGGGGGGTGGGGAGAGACTGTCCCCCAAAACCACGACGACTGCCGCCCAGAGGGTGTCTGCATCTGGATCCAGCCGCGTTAGGAGCCGCTGCACCCCGCCAGCACCCAGGGCTGCCGTTTTCTTCCCAGCAGCCCCAGCGGCACGAGCCCAAGCAGGAAGGTGTGAGCACTCGGCCAGAAAGCGCTTCCCGGCGGCGACACCGCACAGGCCGCGCTCCTGCGGCCGCGGGGACCTTGTCCCGGCGTGGCTGGGGCCGCGCCCACGACCCTCTGCCATCAGAGCAGAGCAGAACGAGGGGGAGTTCCAACCTGTACACGAGCTGCGGGGAGACAGGCCAGCAGAGCACGTGTGTGTGAGGGTATCCGTGAGTGTGCCTGGGTGTGTGTCCGTGCGAATATGTGTGCATGTAGGTCTGTGTCGGAGCGTGTGTGTGTGTGTGTGAGTGTATAACGTGTTCATCTGTGTGTATGGTGTGTGTGTGAGGGTATCCGTGAGTGTGCCTGGGTGTGAATGTGTCTCTGTGTGTATGTATGTCTGTGTGTGAACGTGTATATAGCTGTGTCTGTGTGTATATGTATGTCTGTGTGTGACTGAGTGTGTCTGTGTGTATGTCTGGGTCTCTATGTCTGTGTCTGAGTGTGTGTCTGTGCGTGTGTCCATGTTGATCTGTGTGTGTGTGTGTCTGTATGTGAGTGTGTATGTCTGAGTGTGTGTGTGTGTGTACGTCTGTGTGTCTGCGTCTCAGTGCGTGTGTCTGTGTGCGCGTGTGTGCGGTGTGTTGGGAGAGGGATGCTGAGGAGGGGAGACGTCCCCGGGGTTGGAGGCACACAAGGCTGGTGTGCGCCTCGCAGCTTTCCCAGTCAGTCTCCACGGGACCTCAGACAAGCCTTGTTTCCACCTCCCAGGCATCAGTTTGCTCTTCTACAAAGTGAGGGAAGCCAGGTAAATCTCCCTAAGATCTTCGCAGTGTCTGCAGTCTGCCCACCCACAGAGGGGCAGAGACAAGGCTCTGGGCTCCCTGCTCTCTCCTCTCTCTCTCTCGTCCCCAGGGACAAGGGGGTGGGGTGGGTGGGAGACGGCTCTGGGGTCCTGCTGACCCTGGTCCCACCCCCCGCCAGCTCTGCCCATGTAAGGAGGAAGGCACATGGCCCCAGTGGCCCTCTCGGGTCCCAGGAATTGGAAACATGTAAGGACAGGCTGGGGAGAAGCCTGGGAGATAGAAAGAGAAACTCTGGGTCACGTTTGCATTTCTCATTATTCCTCCAACCCTTCTCAAATTCCTTTTGTTTAGAAACCTCCTTGGGTTTCTGAAGGCTGTCCCCTCCCCCATCCCACCCCTGGAAAAGTCTAGGAGCTCCTCCAGCCTGTAACCCTTCCGGATAACATGTTCCATATGTCGGTCACTCTCTGCATGAGATGTGAGCACTCCCTTTGCTGGTCACCTCCTCTGTGGTCTCCCCACAAGCCTCTCCCTAGAACAAGAGGCAGCGAGGGTTTCCATCAGGTTGGAGCCCGCTGGACCTGGGGATTCCTGCAGCTTTGCCTCCGAGCGCCTGGAGCGCGCCTGCCTTGGCCCCAGCCTGCCCACCGCCACCGACAGCTGCACCAGACCCTCCTTTACGCTCTGGGGCCAACTGAGCGGCGCTGACCCAGCTTGCCACGTCACTTGCTGAGAGCGCGCTTCTGCAGCAAAGCACACAGCCCTCTATTGTTTTCCTTTCCCACCCAGTTCCCCCCTCCTCCTGTGGCTACGCACCGCGGTAGATAAAGGCTGAGGATTTTTCCAACACAACCTCCAATGCTTTTTGGGGGGGATGTGAGCACACCTTCCATACCTCCTCCCCTGACCTCTACCCCCCACCCCCCGCCCCCTCTGATGCATCTTTTGGTGATTGAGTTTGACTCTTGAAAAATGCAATGCATGGCTTCTCACTAGTTCTGGTGGATTTCCCAAAAGACAGAAGAAGGTGGGTTTTCACCCCTCTGGAGGGGTTGAGTTGGAAAGGCTGAAGATGACCTCAAATAGGCACCAGGGAGCCCGAGAACTGTGAGGAGCTCCTCTTCCTCAAAAGCACAATTGCACTCAAAGGCTCCAGGCCCCCATGGGTGCCCTGGAGAGCAAGCAGAGGCTACCTTGAGACAGGCAGTGAGGCAACCCTTTAATCTAACAAACACAGCCAGGAGAAGTGGGCAAAGCATCCATCAAGAGGCTCGAGGCTTTCACAGTCACAGGTCGCAGGCAGAAAACATCTGGGGACATATAGCAGAACCCCCTGATCTCTTAAAGGAAGGAAGGATGCTACACTGCTAAGCACCTACTATATGCCAAGGACTGCAACTTAAAACTTACATCCTACTGTCTTTAGCTCTTTGGGTGGACATGAAGTGAGGAAAATTATAAAGAGAGGGTATTGCTATTTTAAAGCTGAGAAATTTAGGGCATAGCGTACGTGAGGGATGGGCTCAAAGCTGTCACAGCCGGAACCAGAACCGTGCTTCCTGACTCCTGATCCCGCGCTCTTCCTGAAAGATAACCTCTCTATTCTCAAAGCCCGGAAGAATCCAGAGGACAGACCATATGCCTGGGACTGCCCGGGAAGTAGAGATCCTCCAGCTCTCTGTGAATTTTGGGAGAGTCCCTACAGATACGAAATGCAGACTGCACTTTTCTCCAGGCCCACTGCCTCTTTGATGCACCAATTCATACAAAGTGGATCATTTCCAAAGGTGGGGCCACCTCTGGCTTCAGGAGCCTCTTCCTGTGCAGGGAGATGGGTGATGGGTGGGGCCGGTCCTTGGCTCAAGTTCTGCACCTACTTCTTTCTAAGCCTCCCCCAGTCCCCCCTCCCCCATTCCTGGCTCTATTTCGTCTGAAGATTTATTGCATTCTGGAGATCAAACAACTGGTTAAGCAAAAGCCTGTGTTAAAAACAATCTTTCTCAACAATACCTGTTTTAAGAAAATGACAACAGTCGTGAAGGAAAATGTGTTTGGTGAAATGAGACACAACTGAACTAATATACTTGGAGGCTCTCACTTCAGAAGCTCCAATTACACGTGATGGGCTTTGGCAAGGAACCCTGCAATTTGGTGCTAATGAATGCATTAACATAGAGGGTAAGCTGGAACCCAAGAATGTGCGGGAATGTGTCCTGACACTGTGCTGGGCACGCAGTAGGAGGCCCACCGAGGACCTGACGAGCTGAAGTGGAAAAGGGCCGGAGACCTTAGGACAGGCAGTCAATTCTAGCCAACAGACCAGCTCTTCTGCCTCTGGACCAATTTGCAGAGTTTGAGCCATCTTCTTCAGGGAGATCTATTTTGGTTTACTAGAAAGAAGGCTCTAGTGAGTTTCCAGGCATGCCGTCGAAATGGCCAGATTCACTGGATTTCATAGAGAGGATTGCAAAACAGTTCTTTCCAGACCTGAGGCTCTGTGATTCTATGTAAAGGCAAAACGCCCCACCACGGGGACGTTGATGGGGCCACGGCGATGTGTGGGAACAGTCAATGACCTCCACCCTGGAGTGGGTGAGTCACATGGTGGAGAGGAGGGGATGGCTGCAGACTGTAGTCAAACTGAAGGGTCTGGAAGTACACTGGCATTGATTCAGAATGTGGAACTGTTGATCCTATAACATTTTACGTTTTAATTCCCCTTGGTGATGTTAATAACGCAGTTGGCTAGTGCCACACGGACAGCATTTATGAAGCAAAACTCATCCAAGAACAGGAAGGAATGACCTCAGTTTATACCCTACTGACGCCTCTGGAAATGTTGAGTGCAAATCACATTTCTGTGAATTGGTTTGTGTTTTAAAGATACGAGGAGGGTTTGCAACAGAAAATCTTATTGTGAATTCCTATGGAAAGCAGTAAGTAACCACTCCTCCATTAAAATATATATATAGCGGACTAGTTTTAGCTTAAAGCAAAGTACATCTTTAAATGTAGAGCAACTATGCTGTAAATGTATCACAATTCCACAATGAACACATGTGCTTTGACACTAAATTCTTCACCAAGAAAATAAGACTTAATCCTTTGATGAGATCTTCAACTACCCGGGTGCCCTGTTAACACGCATTATTCCTTATGGCTTATTCTTCAGGAAACTAGAAACTGGGAAGAAGGAAAGAGGCAGGAGAATTTTCTGCTGGCAGTTCCCATTTTTTCCACTCCCGTGTCCTAAACAATGTCAACCTAAGTGCCCATAAAAAATGACACGTCTGTCTTCTTCTCAGAGACCCCAATAAGGAAAGGAACAGAAAGAAGAGAAGGCAAGCAGAAATCAAGCGTCCTGTACGCAGCGACGGCCCAAGAATAATTATGATGTCAATAACGATGACAGCATTCGCTCCTGCCTGGAACTTCGCGAAGATTTAATTCTGCAACGGCCCTCTGAGGCAGGCCCCACAGTCGACAGTCACTCGTCTGGAACCCTGGGCATTACTGTACATTACCTGACACTCTCCGTGGGTCTGGGGCAGCCCCCGTGATTAAACAAGGTAATATTTCTATTGCAAAATTATCAATACTCACTTAAGAGAGAGAAAGATTATGTCAACTCAGGTCATATTTTGCAGCCAAATAAATCTGCTGAAACTTTAAGAAGGGACTCTGGGTTTTCAGAGCTTTGTGGGTTTGGGAATGGTAAAGAAGAGACTGCGGGAGCGCGTTATTCTCTCTACTTCGTACATAAAGAAATAGGGCCCCAGAGAAAACAACTGGCCTCAGATCACACCACTGCCATACTAGAGCTGGGGTTCAAACTCAGGTGTGTCTGACACCGAATCTCATTCCTCAAACACCATGCTATCTGGGCGATGTTTCCCATCTAAGAGATCAAGAGAACACGGAGGCCAAATTAACCCGTGATTGCATACGCCCATTTTATGTTTAAGGAATTTAAAATAAATTTCTCTAGAGATTCTTCTTCCATGTTATAAAAGTAATAAGAGCATATTGGAGAGCATTCTAAAAATAGAAAACGACATAAAGAAATCTATCAACTCCCACCAGTACCCAGCCTTTTCTAAACACGTGCAAAGTTTTTCTATGCATTACAAAGTTGAGATTGTTGAATACACATCCTTCTTCGACTGACTTACTTAATCTTATAATCTAAGCATTCTCCCATCATATTAAAATTGTACATAAACAAAGTTTTGATGGCTACATAATTAATATTCCATCCCAGGAAAGTGCCGTAATTTACTAGATTACAGCCCCTTTGTAGGAAATGTATTATTTCCAATTCTCCATTCTCATAAACAATGCTGCAATAAACATCTTCCTGTGCAGAGGTGACTGTGGGTCTGAGTTATTCCCATAGTCCTTTGCTTCAGCCCTTCTTTTACCACCCCCCCCCCGCCCTGGTCTCATCTGCCCTGCACCTCCCCAGCCTCAGGTCAATCAAGCAACCATTTCTCCGGCTGATACTCGGGCTGCAGAGACGGGGGACGGTGGCATGGGCACTGTTTGGTGCCAAGCAAATTTATGTTCTCAAGTTTGTCTCAGGCCTTGCTGTAGACCAATTTTTTGCCATTCTTCCTATGTCAGGTCTTTCTTCTGTTCCTCCCTCAAAACCACATTTATCGGGCTTCCCTGGTGGCGCAGTGGTTGAGAGTCCGCCTGCCGATGCGGGGGACGCGGGTTCGCGCCCCGGTCCGGGAAGATCCCACGTGCCGCGGAGCGGCTGGGCCCGTGAGCCGTGGCCGCTGAGCCTGCGCGTCCGGAGCCTGTGCTCCGCAACGGGAGAGGCCACGGCGGTGAGAGGCCCGTGTACCACACACACACACAAAAACCACATTTATCTCCTGAAGTCTCAGAGCACAGAAAGCTTGCCTCCTACTTAAGAGAAAAACAAAGAGAGGGTCCCCCAGGTAAGAACTCTGTACCCACATCCCCTTGAATGCACACAGCTGAAGTGGCCAGATGCTTTATCACCCTAACCAGTAAACTCTTGAAAGTGAACGGGGGTGCTGGTAATCATTTGGCTGGGGTAATGGTTACACGGCAGGCCTGCTCTGGCTCAACCGGGACTCCACAGTCACACTGAGTCCAGCCATCATTTCCTCTGAGTGTCTGGGTGTCCTGGTCACATTCTCTCTCCAACAGCATCTACAGTGACACGCTGGTCCCACCGCGTCCCATTCACTCAGAAGCCTCCTTCCATCAGGGCCTCCATCCCAATGCTGTCTTCAACCTGCAGCTTTCCTTTCCTCAGTAGACACAGGCAGAACTCAGAGACTGCTTGCCCAGTGGGCGCAGTTCCAGACCGCTTGCAATAAAGCAAATACCATGATAAAGCAAGTCACATGAATCTTTTGCCTTCCCAGTACATATAAAATTTATGTTTACACTATACTGTAGCCCATGAAATATGCAGTAACATTGTGTCTAAAAAAATGTACATGCTTTAATTAGAAAATACCTTCTTGCTAAAAAATGCTAACCATCACCCGGAGGCTTCAGCGGGTTGTAATCTTTTCGCAATCGTCAAATCAAAAATCACTGATCAGAGATCACCATCGCAAATAATAATGAGAAAGTTTGAAATGCTGCCAGAATTACCCAAACGTGACACAGAGACATGAAGTGAACAAACGTGTATAGAAAAATGGCACCGACGGACTTGCTCAAGGCAGGGCTGCCACAAACCTTCAAATGTAAAAAAGGCAAAGGTCTGGGAAGTGCGATAAAGCGAAGCCCAGTAAAATGAGGTGTGCCCATAACGTTCGCACGTTACCAGCCCTAAACGAGGAAAAGAAAATAGTTCTCCCCTACGGACGAGCAGCTGGTCCCAGTCCAGCTTCATATAAAAGCACCTGCACTGGTTACTTCCTCTTCCTCCATCCCCTCGAAGAGGGCAGAATTCCTTCCATCCATCCTCACCACCAGCAGCGGGCCCTCCGGAAGCAACCCTCCCAGAAGAGCCCTGGGTCCCTAGAGGCCTTGCAGCCCTTCCTTCCTTAGCCTCCTGGCCCGCCTCCTTCAGCTTCTGTGGCTGTCCCACAGTTTTTGTCTAGCCGTTACTAAATGGGATCTTAGTTCCCAGACCAGGGATTGAACCCGCGCCCCCTGCGTGGAAGCACGGAGTCTTAGCCACTGGACCGTCGGGGAGGTCCCATTAAATTCCAGTTGATTCTGCCTCCTGCTTCTCACAGCGCACGCCCCTTTTCCTTAAGGCCCGTACTACCTCTCCTGCCGGGATTACTCCCGGGGACCCTTAGGGGGTTTCTGAGACCCCGCTTTCACCCTCTCCCAGACTCCCTCTCATTTCCTCTCCACACTGGAACGGAAGGAACTTCTAAAGTGGAGCCTAACTGCATCGCTCCCCAGCTGGAGAAATTTCTGCTCTTTTCTAAAACCTTCGAGGTGAAGCCCAGATTCCTCAGCCTGGCATGAGGCCCTTCCCACTCTGGTCTTGGGTGCGTGTCTCACCAGGAAGGGCTGCAGTTCTGCAAACCCGCCAAGTGCGCTCACCTCTTCAAGGATCTCTGATGGCCCCCTTTGCCGGTAGTATCCCCCCCACTCCCGCCCTTTACCTGGTTGATTCCTATGTGTCCCTCCGACCCTGCTCCTACACCACCTTCCTAAAGACACTGCCTTTCGGCGCATTCTTTTATAACCCTCCTTTTCCTTGTCTTTCTCCCGCACTGGACTGTAAGCTCTCCTTCTAAGTCTGATGTCCTGAGTATCTATAATGGTGCCAGGCTCACAGTCGGTGTTCAGTGAAAGGTTCTGAGAAACACAGTCAATGGATCAAAGGGATGGACCTCTTAAGAAGCGTGATCATTGATGACCTTGTCCCTTTCATGCTCACTTGTCTCCAAAGGCCCTTAACATGGACGAATTGCACCCTCTAAAGATACTTATTGAGTCAAGAGCAATAGAGTGGCTAGTGCGACTCAGCTGAGGATGCTGTGAGGGGAGGGAGAAGGAGCTCCTGGGCATCCCGGGAGCTGACGATGACACGGGTGACCTCTCGCACAACCTGTGCGCCAGCCACCGCAAAGGAAGGATTCGGATGCCGAAGAGGAAGATCAGAGTTTCATTCCCAGCAGCCCCGGCCCACTGCCCAGAAGCAGCACTGCTACCCCTCTTGAGGAAGGAGAGGTGAGCGGGAAGGCAGCTCCCCCGGGGTTACAGAGAAGGACTCCTGCACCAAGACGGGAAGGGACACAAGTCCGAAGCCCCTCTGGACCCGCGTCTCCTCTCTCACACTCCACCTACAGTTCTGGCAGGATCTCAGGATTAGATGGGGAATTCCTGGGGCTTGGAGAGAACGCGCGAGACTGGAGAGCCTGCAAATAAAAGCACGTGGGAACCAGCACCCAACAGGACTCATGAAGGTGAGACTAGGGCTGCAGACAAAGGTCCGCGCCCCCAGCTCGGTTTTCTGTCTTGTACCTAACGCTTTCTCGCACCAGACTCGCAGGGTTCGTGCGCAGCACTGGAGAGAGGGTTTCCCCATGTCTCTGACTCCCCTACCCTCGACCAAGACATACCCTGCAGGGAGCCTAATGCTACACGTTTTTCTTTCCACTCGGAGGCGGAGACTTTCCCACCAGGAGATCCATCCTGGAATTCTATAGAGATACAGAGATCTATCCCCAGGGAGCAAATCCAAGTCTCATGCAACACTACTCCCCGCTCTACAATGCTTCTTCGTGCAGACTTCCTACCCTCTTCACCAGCCTCCACCAGACGCTCTTCCTTATCTCCAAGAAGAGCTCCCAAGCAGTCCGGCCACAGAAGGAAACACACGTAATAAACAGCCGATACCGAAGCTGACGCTTCTGAAAGGCCTCTGGAAAGGGCCACGGCTACCATCAGCCGTCCATGCCCCTGTGCACCGAGGTTTCCCCCATCCTCCATCCCAAATCTTCCTACCGCAACGTTTAGTCCCTTTTCTTTGGGAACTGTCTTGGTGGGAAAAGAGTACCCACACGATCATGCTTCTGTATTTCAGCATTAGCTTCTAATTTCAATACACTATTTCATGAGAGTTTCCCAAACTCACGTAGGTCCTCTGGGCGAGAGGTGAGGAAGCCCAATGAGAAAGTGACCCATTTAAGGTCCCTCCCCCGTTGATGAATCCAGATGTCCTGAACCCTTGTGAATTGCTGTTTCCAAAGGCCGTCTGCTCCATATTAATAGCCTGTGAAACAGTCTATAAAAACCAGAGGACTTTTTAGTGCCTTCAAGTCAGTGAGTCTCGACACAGGCTATACCAGTGGCTGAATAACTATTTAATTGTCGATTGCGCCCGGGGATGGAGGAAATGAACTGCAACTCACGTTGCCAGAAGCAAGGGTGGGGAAGGAAGCAGCGCCAAGCAGGTGTTGACAACATGCCCAGCTCCCGTGAACACCGGCAGCCAGAGACGCGCACCCTGCACTTCAAAATAACAGCCTGGGGCTTCCCCGGGGGCGCAGTGGTTGAGAGTCCGCCTGCGGATGCAGGGGACGCGGGTTCGTGCCCCGGTCCGGGAGGATCCCACGTGCCGCGGAGCGGCTGGGCCCGTGAGCCGTGGCCGCTGAGCCTGCGCATCCGGAGCCTGTGCTCCGCAACGGGAGAGGCCGCAACGGTGAGAGGCCCGCGTACCACAAAAAAAAAAAAAAAGAAGAAAAATAACAGCCTTTATCAGCAATCATCTGGGCGACATGCTCATCTTACAGCCAGACTTGCTGGGGGAGAGGCCTCTAGGCTGGGTGGCGTGCCCGCAGGGTGTCTGGGGCTTCGCCTGGGAGGGGGAGATGAAGCTTCTGGTCTCACAGCGTGGCCGGTCCGGTGGGGGTGGAAGGACGGTGTCGAGAGGAATCTCTGGCCCCCGGTTCCCCGTTCTCCAGCCAGTGCACCAGGGACCCCCTGGAGAAGGCAGGGTGTGCTCTCCAGGATGGGAGCTAAGGGAGGGTGGGTGGTGATGGAGGTTTAGCGGCTGCACAAATGGCCACGCAGGCTCGGAGCAAAATGCCCCAAGAACATGGGTGATCCGGCTTCCACCTGAGCATCCAGATGTGACACAGGATTCAGCTATTAAACTGCAGGCCGAGGGGGTGTCTTCTGGCTGCAAAACTTGAATGTACTAGCTGCTCACTCTCGGAGCCCGTGGTCGTTAATGCAGCTTCCTGCTCACGGTAGAAATAAGAAAGAGCTCTTGTCTCCGTATCAGAGGAGAGGAAGAATCCCAGCCATGGACTCTTCCCCATGAAAACCTCTACAACACAAGTCTCCCCTTAAAATGAACTTGTGAACAAGTAACAACACCAAAGGGAAATGGGGTTCCTCTCATTCTGGTTTTTAAATACGGGGGGGGGGTCCTCAATAAATCAGACAGGGATAATTAAAAAAATAATCGACGGCACAGGTCTAAAATTATCTCAACATTTAAAAAGAAATGAAATGCACGGTTCAAAAATTATTTTTGTATTATTTTGGAATGTGAAAGAGACACCCATTCAGCAAGCTCTGTGACCTTCAAGGTAAGTTTGGCCAATGTTTCTACATTTTGCCTTGTTGGTCAGGGTTAGTTCTAGATTAATTGTAGAATCCCATTCTGTGTTCATGCCTAAGCCAGTGAAGAAGTGCAAGCTTCCCCTTTGTCCTGTGCACTCTCAGATGATCGCTGCGCCCGCAAGCATCCCTGACTCCACCACGGTGAAGCCTCCCCCTCCCTGGGACTGCAGACTCCAGCCCCTCCCTGTCTAAGCCGTGCCCCTTCCCCTCCAAACCCTCCCCTCCCAGCCTGCTGTCTGGGAAGGTGGCTCTGATGTCCTTATGCTCTGAATCCTCTAAACTGTGGCTCTAAGAGGGTAAAGTTAAATTTTCAGTGTTCACAAAAACTTTTCTCCCTTGAGTGGCTACTCTGGCAATGAAAAGCTACGGCTTGGCATTATTGTGTGTTATGGATTTACAACATCGATTCAGCGATTCAATAGACTTCTCTTTTCTAGGTGGCCTCCCACCCTCCTCTTTGAGGTTAATGACCCAGTAGGTTTTGTTTTGTTTGTTGTGGGGAGGGGGGCTTCACCATGACCCAGACTAGTGTCCTGTTGCATTGCCTCCTGGAATAAACAGGGCAGTGTAATTAGCAGGCTAGCAGAATTCAGTATGTGAGGGGTATTGAGATTCTACCACCGAGCTGCGAGTTCTGAGCTCCTATCTGAGTTGTTTCCTAAGGTCTCCGTGCGTCACGCCTTCCCAGGGCTTCCTCACCTCTCTTCCTCCAGGTACAAGAAAGGACTTATAACAGAAACATGAATGAAGACTCAGGAGAAAATGTTCCCTGGTATCGGGGAGGCGTGTGTCAAATGGACAAGCAAGTCTCCCACCTCACTCTTTTTTTTTTTTTTTTTTTTTTTGCGGTATGCGGGCCTCTCACTGTTGTGGCCTCTCCCGTTGCGGAGCACAGGCTCCGGACGCGCAGGCCTAGCGGCCATGGCTCACGGGCTTAGTTGCTCCGCGGCACGTGGGATCTTCCCGGACCAGGGCACGAACCCGTGTCTCCTGCATCGGCAGGCGGATTCTCAACCACTGCGCCACCAGGGAAGCCCCTCACTCTTTTTTTTTTTTTTTGTGGTACGCGGGCCTCTCACTGCTGTGGCCTCTCCCGTTGCGGGGCACAGGCTCCGGACGCGCAGGCTCAGTGGCCATGGCTCACGGGCCCAGCCGCTCCGCGGCATGTGGGATCTTCCCGGACCGGGGCACGAACCCGCGTCCCCTGCATCGGCAGGCGGACTCTCAACCACTGCGCCACCAGGGAAGCCCCCACCTCACTCTTAACGACTCCGTTATGCGGATGGGATTTACACTGGCAGATAAAAGAAGTCTGCCCTCAGTTTGTAACTCATTTGTGACCCAGATTTACATAGCTGTTCTTAAAAAAAAAATAAAAAAGAGGCCCTAGGGTTCTCACAATGAGTCCAGTTGAGGTGACGTGCATTAAGGTGTTGACTTGGAGAAGGATGAAAAGAAATTACAGGCATGACGGAAAATGTATCCCTCTTTCAATACACGATATCCATACATTATACGTAATATATACATATATATATGCATTTGAGTGTGTGTATATAAAACAGCCCGAGGGGTGGAGGCCAGAGCGTGAATTACAGGAACAAATCAAGGCAGAGTTGATATCACCGAACAGACTGTGATTATGTTGATTGAAACCAGATTTAAAGAACCAGGGGAATTTGTTTGGGAACAGAGAACGGGACCAAAATATTCCCTCAGAGAGGAAATCTCATCAGAGGAGACCGTGGTTGGGGGGTGGGGAGCAGGCGTGGGGGGAGGGGGCAGTGGCTTCATGGCAGAGTTCGGGAAAGTGGAAAGAAAAGGCCGCATCTCTCCACTTTCACGGGGTACAGGGTACCCGGCGTGATGGAGCCAGCAGAGAGGGTGGTGGACAAAGGAAATCTGGGCAGGGAGGGAGGGAGAGGGGAGGAAACGCAGCCAGTGAGGGAGGACGGGCTAGTCTATGCCTCTGCAGCCGGGTGCTGGGAAATAAATTCACTCCAATTTGGTGACTGAACGGTGAACCACACCTCATCTCAAACTGTCAGAATTCAAGGATGGACATTCATCACCTGGAGGTTTGAAAGAAGCAAGATTAATGGACAGGTCTAGCAGGAAGCATCAAACGAATCTTTTTTGGAGGAGGGGTGAGAGGGAAGAGTCTGGCATGTGGCCAATCCTTTGGAGAATTCAGAATTCCACCTTCTGCATGAGCCAAGGCCCTCGCAGCAGCAGGTGACCGCAGCTGGACCGAATGACAATCCCCTTCAGGTACAACACGAGGCCGTGCTCACCTGGGGGGCCTCCCCAAATACTTGCTTTGAAATGATGGTGCCATTTTTAAAAAGTCCCCCAAAGCAGGATTTTAGCATTCAGAGGAACTTGGAAATCATCTAAGCCCTCAGGCTTCATTTCACGGATGAAAAAACCAAGGCCAAGGAGTGATGAGCTGCCCGGAGGCTACACAGCCAGTTAATGGCGGAGCTGGAACTGGGGTTTGTGCCCCCAATTGTAAGATTCTACAGTTTTTTTAAAGTTTTTTTTTTCCCCGAATTTTGTGCTGCTCTTGTGACCACTCTGCAACCCTCAATAGATCGATTAAGCCGTGGAAGACACCCAAGGGAACACGGTCTAAGAATAGGGGAGTTAAATAGGAGGAGGGCCCACCAGCACATGAAAGGCCTCTTCCCCCCAGGCACTAGGATGCTGACATTTGGAGAACAAAACTCTTCTCTTAGGATCTGAGGAAGATCACAGAACCCAAATCCAGGACCACCTCTTCCTTACACTTCCCAATGCTCCAAAAAGGGAGCCTGGTGGACAACACCCACGCCTGGCCCCCATCCAATGCCCCCCACCCATTGGCAGAGTGCAGGGGTGGTCCGTTCCCGCTGCTTCCCCCTCCCCCATTCTTCCCAGGACCAAAGCAAACAAGTACAGAGAGTTCAAGTTCCCTGTTCTGTCCCAGGGCGGACAGCTGCCAGTCCTGGGAAATCCCAACCTGCAGGCTTTCTCCCCTGCTCATTTTGAAGTGGGGGAATTCAAGTTTGAACAAGAGACTCCTCCGAAAACAAAAAAAGGCAAATAACATTCCGGTGAGCAGTCGGCACTCTTCTGGATAGGTTTCTCTACCGCATTTGAGCAGATTTAGAGTTCCTGTTTCTCCTCGTATCCCCTTTCCTGGATCTCCCTCAAGTATGTGTGCATACACGTCACTTCTGGAAGGAGCTGATGGCTAAAAAAGTCTGGATCAAAAGGAGCATTTGTCAGAAGAATTACGAGGGAACCAGAAGTTGTTGTAAAAGACCCTCCTGGGGCTGGCAGTACATTCTTCCGGCATTATCCTTGCAGGCTGGGTTTTGAAGCACAGGGAGGGCAGCGGGGGAGAATACCCAGAGCTGGCCTCACCGCGTGCATCTCACCACTGGCCAGGACGGAGCTGGGCTGGCCTTTCAGAAGAACTCACTTCAAGACATAGAAAGCTCTAGTATCAACCCCTGCCTGGGGTAGGCTGGAGGCAGCTCAGCCTGGAGACTGGGGCAAGGTCTCCATGATGCCCACAGATTCCTGCCAGGCCCTGCTTCTGGCTGCCTTGGCTGGGAGACGGCCTGGGGTGCTCAGCATCCTTTAGGCAGACTCTAGCTGCATATGGTGGGCCAACAGCTGAGTCAGGGACCTGCCTTTTAATCCCAGCCGCGCCACTTACAAGTCAGACGGTCTTGAGCAGCTCCCGTCACCTCAACGGGGAGCTAAGTTTCCTGTGACAGCGCTTCTTGAGCAGTCCCACCTGGGGCACAGCTCCTAACAGATAAGTAGCGACGCTGGCCTGAGCGACACGGCCGGTGTACCACGAGGGTTCCCTCGATGGAGAAGTTTAGCGGGGCCACTGGTCCAGGACTCAGATCAGTTCCACTAGGTGAGTGGGACAGAGGGGACTTTGGGGCAAGCGGGTGGTCTGGGAGGTCAGACAGACCCTCACTCAGAGCCAGGCTCTGCCGTCTCCCTGCCGTCTGACTGTGAGTTCAGACACTTGCTGTAAGCCTCAGTTTTTCCAACCGTAAAATCAGGCTGAGGCTGCCTCTCCTGCAGAGCAGTTACGGGAATCAACGAAGCATGGCGTGACATAAGCCCAGAGGGCACACGGTAGGCGTTCGAGAAATAGTCTCTCCATTCCTTTAGGAAAATGTCTGTCTTCAACCTAAACTTTCCCACTGGTACGGGGTAATAAGCGCTGCCTTCTTTCTGCCTCACGTGAATTCTGCGCAGATGAAATAACATAAACATACGTTGTCATGGCATTACTGCCTTACAAGGCAGATGTAAAGAGCTGTCACTCTCAGCAGCCGGGATCATCCCAGATCAAAGCTGTGTCAGCCCCCCCGCTCCTGGGACCGGCTCCGGCCAGAGTCCTCCGCCACCTTGAATTCGGCTCTCCCTGAAGCTTTCCCCAACCATCGCAGCCCACGCTGGCCTCTCCCAGCTCCAGGATCCAGTGCTCTGGGGGGAGAGGATAGCTCTCGGTGGGGACTGGGGAACAGCAATGGACTGAGGGAGGAGCTTAGCTTTGCATCCTGGGTCTTACACTTGCTACTTCTGCGAGTTTGGATATATCAATTCACCTCTCAGAGCCTTGGTCTCCATATTGAAAACAAAGAGATAAAACACCTAACCTGTCCACCTCAGGGGGGCGCTCTCCAATCTCAACTGATAAATCTCATGAGTTTGAAATGAATACTAAAGAGAACGGTGAGGATGGGAACGATGACGTCACTTCATGTGAATGACTCGCCTTCCTAATGAGGTCGTCAGCTATGTAGGAGCTCCGAAGTGGAGGTCTCACAATAGTCTAACTTAGAGCGTCCTTCTACACTCCCCCACCTCTGGGATGTAGAGGTCCGTATCAAGTACACAGGCAAAAAACAACAAATACTCAATAAATTCAAACAAATACAAGTACGGTAGAACACAGTCATTCAGAGTAATGACAGCTGAGCATCTTTCTTGGCCCGGAGCTCCCTAAGCTTGGCCGGCGTCACGATTGCCTGGAAGCAGTTAACATTACAGATTCTCAGGCCCCACCCCAGGCTTGCTGAGGCAGCATCATTAATGAATGGGCCCGAGAAGCTATGCTTAAGAAAACTCCTCCATGGTGGTGATTCTGATAAGCATGAGGTTCTGGGGCCCACTGCTCCCTCCAGGCTGACCTGTCTGCCTTGAGATCGGCAGGAATCTCTATCCCACGCAACTCCACACAACGCCTAGCATGGGTACTGCTCAGAAAGTGGCTGCTGAACTGAGCAGAAATTCCAAGTTGGTGGGCCTGCCACATAGACCCCACTGGGACCTCCCATGGGGAAGGAGCAGCTGTGCCGACTACCTGTGTCAGAGCAGAAAAAAACCAAGCCCAGCTCAGACCAAGCCCAGAACTGGACCCCTGACTTTCTTGTGGGAAAGAAGGGAAGAAAGAGAGAAAAGAAGGAAGGAAGGAAGGAGGAAAGGAAGGAAGGAAGAGAGGACGAAAGAAGGAAAAGATGCTCCCACCACCTTTTCATTTATCATCACAAAATCACAGATGTCAGACCTAGAATTGGCTAAATCAGTCTCCTGATTTTATGGGTGTGCAAACTGAAGCCCCAGAGAGAGGCAGTAGCTTGACAAGTCCTCACAGCCAGTTGGTACCCTGGGAGCGCGGTATAATGGAAAAGGGACTAAGCCAGCTCTGAAATTATCCAAGCATCTGCAGACCTGCCAAGATCCCACACAGGACTTGTCCTAGAGCCATACGTACGTATGCTTCTGAAAGCATATGTACTGACTTCTGCTTCTGAAACCCGACCTCAGCAAAAGTAAGAGTCCCGTCTCTTAGGCCGCACCCCTTACGTAGACCCATCCTCACTACAACCTGCACCCTTCAGGGCTCTTATGGCCGCATCCTCATGCTGCTGTCTTCTCCTGCCTGTCAGTCCTACTGCCCCACCCCTGCCCCATCCCAGCCCATTCATCTAGAGCTGCTGCAAGACTGATCTCAAGGGCTACAATTGCCGCCTCCTCCACGAAGCCTTTGGGGATCTGCCTCCTTCAAACTCCCAGGACATTCTGATGATCTTCTATTGTGCCATATCCTTTGTGTATTTCTTTATCCCTCATGACAGTTTTTAAGCTGTATAAAGGCAGGGACTACGTTTTACACTTTTCAATGCCTCCCATATTGTCTGGCATACACGCAGGTAATCAATATCTATTTGTTTAATTACAATGAATCTTGCCTTGATGCAGGGATCTGGATCCTGCCCCTTTCATTCCAGAAAAAAAGGACCTGATGGCCTTGACTAATCCTTGGTATGAACTGTTCACATTTGAGTGGAAAGATAAACAAGGAAAAGTCCAAAGAGAATCTGAAGCCACATGGAAGAGATCTATTCCACTCGCCTTTTTCATTGCAAATCAGTAGGACGGGAAGTAAAATGCACTACGTATAATACATATAATGAGAAAGGCATTTGGAAGTCACTGACGTCTCAGGATGTGTGCATTTATGACCCTAAGGGTTCAGTTTGCTCAAAGAATGTCTCCTGAGGTTGCTGCTCTGAAAATACCTCCTCCCCAGTCTGAAGGCGGCATCCAGTGCCCGTCTGACATCATGTTGGAAAAGGCAGTACCGGGGATGCCCTACACACCGCTCTGCAGTCCTCTGACCTTGGAATTGTTGACGTACAGTGAAACCTCTTCCAAAAAAGCCTGTTCTACCACCTCCATGGGTCCCTTGTTCTCCGTCATCACCACCAGCCAGAACTCTAGGACAATGAGCTGTACAAATATCTCAACCAAGATCTCTTCCAGGGCTTTCCTTAGTCACAGTGAGGATGCCCTGCACAGCCAAGGTCTAAAGCAGGCCTGGTGTCGGCACACAGCTACACATGCAGCACGGCAGGTCCTGACACCAGGTGTGAACTCTGTCCTCCTCCCAGGGTATCAGGGGACCATTATATTAGTTCTCGAAAGAGAGATTTAATAAGAGTCAACGATATGAAGTTAAAGGAGGCCGACAGAGCCCCAGCTGTTCCCCATCTGCCTTCACCGAGGACATTCAAAGTAGCAGCAAGGGTGGGAGAAGTACTATCTATTGTCCTTCACATGGGAGAGGGGGCATGTCCCACTGCAAACTCATATTTGGTCATCTCTTGCTGAGCTGTTACAATGGGCCAGGCTCTGTCCTAGACACAACCACATACATTATCTTGTAAGTTACATGTTACCTTACTTAACCCTTATCTGAGACCTCTGTGATAACCATTGTTTTCTTACTAGAGAGGAAGAAACTAATAATAATGATCATTACTAATAAAAAAATAATAAATAATATCAATAAATTAATAAATATTAATAAATTAATGATAATAAATTATTACTAATAAAAAATAATCATTACTAATAATTAATTACCAACAAGTAGTAGGTTGCAGAGTAGAATTCAGGTATTCTGACTCTAAGCCTAATGTTCTTTCCATTAAATGAGAGGTGCCAAATGGATTTCAGTCTAAGTTCCAAATCCAACTGATTGATATATGGCTCCCTGGAGACCTGCGCTGAGGATTAAAAGGCCTTGCAAAGCTCAGTGGGAATGAGTGTAATGATTGATTAGTGATGTCTGCTATGGGCAAAGAACTGACAGTGGGAAGGAGTGCTGTGATTGATTAGTGATGTCTGCTCTGGGCAAAGTGTAGAGTGGTAGTACATGTGCTGAATTTGTCACCCTGACATTAAAGCACACTTTGGTGAAAGAACAGGTTACTCAGTTACAAAGTTTTACCACAAATCTAATTCTCCACCACAGCCTTTAAAGAGTTCCCATGCACATACGCCTCAAACATTTTCAACATTGTCTCAATTTTTTTCCCCCAGGTCTTCCGGGTTCTCTACATTTCTCTTTAAGTGACTTGCCCAGAAAATAAGTTTTGGATCAGCATGGCTTATGGACACAGATTTCCCTTCTCCAGCCTTCTTTCTGTAGGCTGCCCCAGTTCGATCTTCCTCATTATCCAGAAAGGCCCTTTGGGGATGGAAAACTTTCTCAAAACACAGAGGGGAGGATGTTTTACATGACCCTTGACAACTATTCCCTGGGATGACCATTATTGATGCAGGGCTGCAGCTGCCAGGACACGAGGAATGGAGGCTGGGAGAGTGGGTGTGCCTACGGGGGAAGGGGGTGATGAGAAGGCAGGACCAGCCTTGGGGGTCAAAAGGCTGAATGTGGGCAGCTGAGAAGTGGCTTTCAGAGCTTAGGCAAAACGACACTGCCTGTTTTGAGCGGGGAGCTGATGAAGGCAGAAGGAAAGTTTAACGACAAATAGCCATACAGCCTAGAAGTGATGTAGTGCCTTGTGCAGCCAACCATTTAAAAAAAATCAGGAGGAAAAGAGAGGGGGAAAACTCCTCTTCTTCATTTCAACTCCTTTGTCTTAATTGTCAGAGTCATGTGGACATCACGCTGCAGGCAGAACTGACTGCAGCCGAGAACTGGGAGAAACCAGATCCCACCCTGGGTCCCCTTTAAAGTGATTAAAGTCCTATCAGACCAGTCCGGACACCCTGACAGCAAAGACGTCATGCTTGGAGCAGCAACCCTGGGAAAGCTCACTGGGCAAATCAAGAGCTTAAAAAATAATTACGGTTCACACATCCTGAAGCAATAATGACTTCAAAACTGCCTTCACATGTGATTTATATATAAGCATATTTCCCCCTTGAACCTTCCCCACCCCCCTTCCCCTTCTTCTCCACTCCACCCACATCCAAGTGGTTAGAAAGTCAATATTCTTAGGTCCTGCTAAAAAGTCCAGATGGAAAAAACCCTGGTCGTATCAGGAGGAAAAGGACTTCTAACACCACCTGACATTAAAATTCTTCTACACCCAATTGTGCATGCATGTGAGTATGTGTACGTATTCCAAGAGGTTCAAAGGGAAAAAGAGAAGAATTAATTAAGCCTACCCCTCTCTGCCAAGGAATCAAATGCTCTCTGGGGCCTGGTTTTGAGGCAAAGAAATGTACTTCTACAGGGCTGTTGGTTCTGATGCAGTTTATTGTAGAAAGAGGGAATGAGGTTAAATCAGGGGCGGGGGCACTGGAATCGACCTTGTCGATTCCTCTTTTGTCGTTCCTGGGGTTCCTGGGAAGGTGGCCCGAATCGTGGGAGGGAATGACCGCTAAATGTGCATCTGCTATCTGCCAGGCACTGGCCCACGGGGAGGTAGAAAGGAACACATAAAGATGGTGAAATCCCTTGGATCATTGGCCTTGTGGTGACAAAAGAACAAAACGGAGACCAGTTCTGTTTTCAGGAGGTCCCAAAGGGGAATTGACAGGTGGGATCAGGAAGAGGGAAAAAGCCAGAGGAGAAGCTGGCCCCTCAGGACAAATTGCAACTTGAAACGAGCATCTGGAACAGCGAATCAAATATCTTTTCAACATCAACCTTAAAGACAGAAACCAAGAGCTCACGCCTGGGAAGGAAGAAGAATTAGGGGCCAAGACCCCAAAGAGAAAAAAGGTGGCCCCGCAAAGAGCCCCGCTGGTGAAATCAGCTCTCAGACTGCAGCCCCTTCTGGGAAACAACAGCCAAAGCACCTTGATTAAAAAAAAAAAAAAAAAAAAAAAAAGCACCTTGTCTGGGACATCAGCTGGGCTCCGTCTTCTCATGCTGCAACTGCAGGTGTAAAGAAATGGAAATGAAATTTCACAGTCAGGCAAAGATCCCAGACATGCTCCTCCCTGAAGATAACTGAAATGCGAAACAGCCCCAAAGAGGATGGGATCACTTCTGAGAGGTCCGGGAAATAGCCACTTGCCTGGAGCGTGTAAAGGCGAGAGCCAGCGCCCAGGTGTCACTCAAGATAACAGCAATGTCTTTGAGAATGGAGGACAGACGCATCCTTAACAGGGCCTGGGGGCTTCCGCAAGGCCTCTTGTCAGATGCTCCTTCACCAGCAGGAACCGGCTGCCTCTGGGGAGCCTCCGAGAGAGAAATTTTATGGGGCTCAAGGAGGAAGGGTGTGGCCAGTCTCCTGCCTCTGGCTTCATCCCATCTGAGAATCGAAGATGAATTCTGAGCACGGAAAGCCAGTTTGGGGGAGGCAAATCAGGTGCTAACTCTGGGGGGAAGGACGGCGTAACAGCAGCGCTCACCAAATGAGAAGTGGGGGGTAGAAAGGGAACCAGCAAACCTGAGCTACAGCTTCACTATCATGGTCGCAGCTGCTTCCCCAGCTCGTGGGCTGATGGGATGTTCCCTGGCAGGCCAAGAGCCCAGACAGGAGGGAGTACTGTCTCATCAGGGAGAGGCAGGGTTTGGGCATGTCCACGTGGGTGGGCACGATGTGTGCGTACGTGTGTGTGTCTGTGTGCGTTGCACACTCCCTTTTTCTCCATCACTGGGCCCAGAGAAAGAAGGAACCAGTCCGTCTACTGCCAAAATCATTTCAGAGCTTGTTTTCAGAGGTTTTCAAAAGAAAGGAATAAGCTCCTTGTGGGCAGAGATTAAACCTCATTCAACATTTTACTTGGCTGTGTGGCGTGGAGGGACTGTTGCCAAAGTGAACGGGGTCGGTCACCGGTGCTGGCAATGCCTAATGCCACCCTGAGGAAGCTGGTTTCTTAATCCCAGGCCTGATCTCTGATCCCGTTCCAGGTTTGTGCGGGGCAACCCTTTTGTTCATCCACCCTTTCATTTGACAACTGTGTATTGAGTGTTTATTTGAAGCCAAGCCCTGTGTTCAGCGTGGGTGGAAACGATGTTACAAAGAGTTCCCGCGCTCAAGGAGTCTATAGTCTAGGAAGAATGGTGTGGAACCAGGAGTTAGAATAGGAAACGTGGGGTGTTAGGAAAAGTCGAGGGTGCTTTGGGAGCACGTGGCAGGGAGCCCTTGGGACAGGGAGGGGCTTAGGGACACCCTCCCAGAGGAAGTGGTGCTGAAGCTGACACCGGAAGGGTGACAAGAGTACGCAGGAGGCATTGTGGGTACAGGGATTGTTCCAGGTGGCAGAGGAACCAGTACGTAGGTCCTGAGGCTCAGAGGTAAAAAGGTGGCGCAGGGTGTATCCTCAGAAACCACTACGAGATCTAGGAAGGCTGAAGGAGAGAGAGGGGAAGGGAGGGGAGAGGACTGGAGGAGGGGAGAAGGAAGTATAAAGAGGATGGAGGTCATGTCAAGGGGAGCCACGATAAGATTTCAGTAGGAAAAAATGACTCAATTAGCTTTGCAAAGTATGGAGAATGGCAAGAGGTGAAGACGGTTCTGACTGGGGTCGTGGCGGCAGAGGTGAGGGGACCTAGATGAACTGGAGAGAGCCGTCTCCGAGCTCAGAATTCGGGTGATGTGGAGGCTGCCTGATCGCGGGGCTCAGCAGCGAGACGAGCTGAGGATGGTGCCCAGGCTCTGACTCGACCAAACGCAGCAGCAGGTGGTTTCACTGACTAAGCCGGGAAACGATGGCTAACATTCCCCGGAGGTAGAGCGGTTTGTAGCACAGAGGGACCCCGTGGGGAGTTTGGGACACAACGCGCTTTCGGTACTCGCAGGACGCCTGGGCGGCGTTATCTACCAGGCAGCGGGGTAGACGGGTCTGCAGCTTACAAGAAAACCCCTGTATGTTTGGGAGTCAGCCCCATGCAGATGTGAGAGACCAATGGAATGCTTGAGAGAGACCGTTGCCTATGGAGAGCATGCAGAGAGCAGAGCCCAAGGCAAAGGAGAAAAAGTCAGCTAAGAAAAGCGGGAGGAGACTGCCAGAGGCAGGGTGGAAAGCAGGACCGCGTGGGAGATCCAGGGAAGAGGGAATTTCAAGAAGGTGACAGCATGGAAAGGTGCTCGGAGGCCCAGCAGGAGGAGGCCAGCCTCTCTGGCTTTAGAGACGAGGCCGTGGGCCGGGGAGGCTCTGGGGCATGTGGGTGGTAGGAGCGAGGTTGCAGGGTGTCTGAGCATCACGGAGACGGCACCTCTGTGAAAGAAGTCTGGTCGTGAAGAGGACAGAGAGTCAAGGCAGGAGCGGGAAGGGAGGCCTCCCAGGGTGGCGAGAGGGGCACCGGGTTCGCAGACCCCTGGATCTTCCTGGCAATGACACGCACGACTGGATTAGTTCATTTCCACCTTCTGGCCATGCCTACGTCATATCCTAATACGCCACGGATGCGTGCGGTGCCTGTTCTCTCTGGAGTTCAAAACGCTTCATCAGTATTTCCTCTTTGCTCCCATTCCACACGCCTGTGTAGCAAAAGTAGCTCTGCGGGTGAGCAGACCCAGGCGGGCGGCAGGGCTGTGCCCCATGGGCGGGTGGCAGGGCTGTGCCCCATGGGCGGGTGGCAGGGCTGTACGGCAGCTCAGGGCCCTCTTCCTGCAGCACCCATCTCTCCGACTAGCAGCTGTGGGGTGCTTGGAGCACTGGGCCACTAACAGGGTCATTCGGGGACTCTGGGGAACTTGGGTCCAAATCACTTGACCTAAAGGAACTCACTCTGTTGCCCTGTCTGTTCCAGGAAGCCTGGTCAAAAGCCTGGTGAGTATCAGAAACAGAATCTGGTCCTCACCAGTCCATCCATGCCGAGCTGCTGAGAGGGAGTCTTCCACAAACCTCTCTTCCAATAGCCAGACACTTAGCAGAATAATTCTGGGGCTCCAACCCCGAATCACCGTTCCAAGAGGGAGGGGTGGAGGTGGAGGTGCATCCCCAGAGCTCTCAGCTGGACCGAAGCAGAAGTAGGGCCACCTCTGCCCAGCGAGTGAGCTCTCTGCAGAGCATGCACAGCCCTGCCTGGGGCGGTGGGGTGCAGCTGGCCCCAGCAGCGGGGAGATAGATTCAATAATGGTGGCAAGGCCCCACCTGGGGCACAGGAAGCTGGAGTTTGCTGCAAAATCACAAAAGGAGGATATCGTGCGTTCCTTCTCGACTCGCTTAATCCATGTGGGTCTATGTGATTCTCAGAAAGGGCTGGCACTGCCCCTCCTACAGGGCATTTGGAAATGGGGGGAGGCGTTCCTGGTTTTCATGGTGATTGACGGGGGAAGAGGCTACTAGAAGTTAATGCCTGCAGGGCATCCCAAACCCCCCGAGAGAACCATCCTGTGCAAGTGATCACAGTATCCCTGCTAAGAAAAACACAGCACCCCCTGAACACCTGAGACCGCCCATGGACTGCAGAATTCCCAGGATACTTGAAGGAAGACGTCATCGATAAGCAAACAGCTTGCCTGCCCTGTGCCACCCTCTTTTTCTCCACTGGACCCTGCGGCACTGAGCCTTATCCAGTGGGCCACTAGGACCCCCAGCTTTGGCCACAGATGGTCTGCTTGCCTAGACTTTGTGGACCCTGAGATTCTTACCATCGACCTTTATGCCTGAACCTTCTCCCAGGGTACCCTTTGGTAGAAAGGACCTCAGTAGAAGGATGAACAGAGACGGCTTCCTGCCCATCAGCGGCCTTGAGTCAGCAGAGCGTTCCCAGCTCAGCTGCTGCATGCTCTGTGCAAGACCTCACCTCTCTGAGCCACACCTACCCTCCCCTTCCCCATGATCCATTTAACCAGGATACAGACCTGGCCTCCGCTGCCCGGGGTGCAGGCAGACTAAACCGGAGGGCATGAGCCAGGCTCGGGCTCTTCTGAATATAGGGGAGGGTGTGTGTGTGTGTGTGTGTGTGTGTGTGTGTGTGTGTGTGTGTGTGTGTGTGTGTGTGTGTGTGTGTGTGTGTGTGTGTGTGTGTGTGTGCGTGTGTACGGTATTGAGGCGATCACGGGCGATCAGGACCCAAAGGTTCGTTTAATCTGTTAGGGCAGCACTTGTAGAGTCCGAGCCCAGGCCCTTGGCCCCCTGCCCTAGCTGCAGGCATCTTCCTCCCTGCTCCCGGCTTGCTCACGGGCTCCAGCCCAGGTGGGCACGGGCTGTGTTCCAGAAGCAGATGTGTGCAGCCCAAGAGTAATGGGAGTCATGAAAGGGAGTAGCCGGCTTCCATGTGGGAAGAGACGGGAGTCGGCCGGGGGCCGGGGGGTGGGGTGGGGTGGGGGTGGGGGTGGAGCGGGGAACCAGGAACCAGATGTGTGCCGGGTGACCCTGGGCCGGGAGTCCCACGCAGAAGATGTTTCCACAGGAAGAGGGGCTGCGCTCTCTGCAGGGGCCCGGCCCCCGAGCTCCCATGTGCTCCACACATCAGGCTCTATAGCTAACTCTGTTCTGGCGGGAAAGGTGGCCCAGAGAGCAGCCATCGGCCTCCCAGCCTCACCCGTGGAGGTGCTGAGGTCCAGAGACGCTACATGCCCAGGTCACGGCCACACAGCCTATGGGCAGAGCTGGGTCATGACTCGCGGCTGTGGAGGAAGCTCCTGTAGCCTCCGCACCGCCCTGGTTCTCCAACACATCCCTTCCTGATTCCACCGCCCCTTCCACTCTGCCCTCCCAGACGCCATCCCTTCCCTCCGCCCCTGACCAGCTGGCCTCCGGCTGGGCCGCTTTCTCTCCGGATCCCAGGACCCCAGAAATTCCCAGTGTGTCGGGAGACAGAGGCAGGGGTCACGTGGGATATACAGACGTCTGGGTTGAGACAAGGAAGGCAAGATATCGTCCTCCTCGGCCATCACTGCTGCTACAGAGACCCCACTCGAAGTCTAGGCCCCGTTCATCTTAATCCTGAAAAGAGCTGACTGCGTATTTGCACACAGCCTGCGCCGCCCAGGGTGGGTGCACGGAGGGGTTACAGACCCCCAGCCTTGCCTTCCTGCCCTGGGTTGCACTGCGTCTCCCCAAAAGACACATGTTGACGTCCTAACCACCCCCGCCCTGCCAAGGACCACAGAATGTGAGCTTACTCGGAAATAAGAGCCTTTACAAAGATAATCAAGTTAAAACGAGGTCATAAGGTGAGTCCCAATCCAGTACGGCTGGTGACCTTATGAAAAGGGGGAACCTGGGCCAAGACAGGCACTCCGAAGACGATGTGAAAACACTCAGGGAGGGAGGCAGGTGAGGTGGTAGGTTCCAGGGATTTGTCTACAAGCCAAGGAGCACCTCAAGCTGCCAGAAGCCGGGAGGAAAGCATGACACAGCTTCTTCCCTAGAGCCTTCTGATGGAGCGTGGCCCTGCCAACACCTTGATCTTGGACTTCTGGCCTCCTGAACTGTAAGACAATAAATTCCCCGTGTTTTTACCCACCCAGGGTGTTATGGAAGCCCCAGGAAACTCACATGTTTCCCCACCCTCGTGGTCTTTCTGGGCTGCCTGCCATACCCGAAGCTTCTCTCTGTGTCCACAGCAGATGACGGAAGGTTGAGTTTTGTTAACAAGCCACAGAGGATGAGCTGAGTCATGTATCTTGTGGATCGAAAGTGCTCCCGGACCGTGTCTAGGAACTCGAACTGGACCCTGCAGGGTCCCCAGCATCCCCCTCACCTCCTCCTGCCAAGCAGGCTCCCCAGAAAGTCTCAGCCGCCAGGCCACTCTCAGTGTTGCCGGGCAAGGGGGACCTTCTGGACAGATGTCCCTGGTCCGTGGTCAGCCGGGTAAAGATTCCAAACAGGCAAGGCAACGTGAAGGGGCAGGAAGCTAGGCCAACAGGAGAAGAAAATCCTCCCAACCACCCCAGACATTTGTTAGGAGAACAAATACCAGCTCAACAAGGATCAGAGAGATTTCTAAGTCTCGGAGAGAACAGTTTGACAATGCAGCACACAGACAAAGCCAACTGGAAAGCTGAGGCCGGGCTCCAATTCCTCCGAAATGGAATAAATAAACTGACAAGGAGGGAAAGTCCAAATGGGATGGGAGAGCAAGGCAAACACATGTGGGCAGATCGGGAAGCCTGAGAAAAGCCGCGCTCTGTAAAACAACAGTGTCTCAGGCAAGGGGAGAGGGAAGGAGAGAAGGACAGGCAAGGAGGGAGAGAGCTGTCCTGGGACTCGAGGAAACGTCTGGCCAGTGAGTCCACACGTGCCCGGGTGCTGACTGCGACATTTCAGACGTCAAAACAATATGAATGTAGAAGAGGAATCGTAATAATCTGTTGTCGATTTATCCAGCTTAAAATTGATTTCCTTAAAGCCGCCTTTTATTAAAGGTTTCCCACGCGCCACGCACTGTTTAAAGCATTCTGCATGATATGATCATTTCATCCTGTACAATTCGATGAGTTAGACTTTTATTCCCGTTCCACAGGAATCTGAGGATGACAGATGACTTACTCAAGGTCACCCCACTAGTAAGTGAGGGAGGTGGGATTCAAAGCCTAGCTGGCCTGGTTCCCACACCAAAGCGCTTTCCCCCTGCCCCACGTGACACACGCACTTCGCGGAAACGTACCTTCTAGAAGTCTCCTCTAAGAAAGTGACCACATCTGTGCACAAACACTTATGTAAAAGGATGGCTAACTGTAGTATAAAAACAGTGGCCAAAAGGCAAACGTGCCACAGTCATGAAACAGTTAAAGGGTGGCACGTGATGGAATATTACGCAGTGAAAATGATCTCGTACAAATAGACTTAAAGACACGGAAGGAAACATACAAAGCAACATTAAGTGGAAAATTCCGGTTAAAAACTGTTCATCAGGTGTGATGAGCACCCTTATTTAAAAAAGGAGGGCTTCCCTGGTGGCGCAGTGGTTGGGAGTCCGCCTGCCGATGCAAGGGACGCGGGTTCGTGCCCCGGTCCGGGAGGATCCCACGTGCCGCGGAGCGGCTGGGCCCGTGAGCCGTGGCCGCTGCGCCTGTGCGTCCGGAGCCTGTGCTCCGCAACGGGAGAGGCCACAACAGTGAGAGGCCCGCATACCGAAAAAAAAAAAAAAAGGAAACACACACACAGAGTCACATACACATGTACATATGAAAACACACTCAAACACACACACACACACACACAGGAAAAGAACTTCAGGGGATATATCCTAAAATGTTGATGGGATTTCTGGTAACTGCCTTCTTCCTCTATTCTAATAGTTTCCTAATTCTCTAAAATGGACATATTTTAGAACAGCTATTTATTTCATAATTGTACAACGTTGTATGTTATAACTACTTCTGAAAGGACCCCCAAAGCTTCAGCTGTCATCTTTTCTGTTTCCCACTGACCAGACACAGGAGAGAGCAGACCTTGAGTAACCCCAGCCAGCAAAGCGGTGCTTCTCTGGCCCTGATCTTAACCTAGGAAAAGCCCAGACTCTTGAGTTAAGGAGGCGAATGGTTTGCATTTCTGATTAGATAAAATGACCAGATATGTGAACTAAGCCTGGTGACTTAAGAGAGGACGAAGTGAGGACCATGTTTAGAGGCAGAGGGGGGCTGCCACTCACTGTGTCTGCAAAATGGAATGTTGGGAGATTTCCTGAGATCACGCACAAAGTACTGAGCATGGTTCCCAGTTCAATAAATATTAACGATCGCCATTCTTTTGAGATTAAGAGTCAAATCTACTCTTCTACTCTGAGTGACGACACAAGAGTATCATGAGAAATGATGGCAACCATTCAGAAACTGCAGAAGCAAAGGGGATTCAACCCCATGTGATGAGGGAAAATTAAAGCAACAGCACTGTGGTATTGGGTTTCCTAATGGCTAAAACAAAGAGCAAAATTTTCCTCGCCTCTTCGGGTGTATCCAGCCTCATAAGAAGTCAGAGGAATCCCTGACCTTCTTTTGATAAAGGTAATATCTGTTCTTTGGTTCCTCCTACTTCACGATAGAGTTTAACGAAAGGCACAAGATCTGGGGAGTTTCACCTGCTCCTGTGTCTCCTAAGGATGCTACATAGCAAACTGTTCTTGCAGAGGCCAGGACGAAAGGAGGTTGTTTGCTCCTCTAAGCCCACACATTCCCAGGGCCATGTGGGAGTCATGAGATCATTAAAGACTCAAATGGGGTCCTCCAAAAGCCAGGTGGAGCCAGAGGACAGATCACAATGCAGCCTCCCACCCAGGCATTAGGGAAGAACCCCCAGAAATCAAGGGTGCTTCTGATCCACGACCTAACCACTGTCCAATGGCCAATGATTCCCCAGGAGAAGAAGGAAAGAGATGACATCTTGGTTAGGCAGAGAAGGAAAAGCTTTCCAGAAGTCATGCTTTAGAAGCCTCGGACTCCAGCCTCCCGGAGGGGAAAGAAGTCATCAGAGGCTAAAAAAGGGCACAAAGAGATAGATGTGTGAATTTGTACGTGCACATGCCAGCCAATGCATGTGCAAGAATGTTTTAAGTAATGGGATGCAAGTCTTTAATCAGATGGATTATCCTGGGGCTTCACAAACCAGTGGTTTATTTTTTGTGCCCCTCAGAGGGGCTCAGGGATTTGTTTGCACTTGACACCAAAGAAGATATCTTGTGATGCTTTTCCTCATCTGTACGAAACCAGGTTTGGCAAAGCCCTGTAAACTCAGGAGCTGGAAGTGTTAGGTTTTTCTCTGAAGCCCTGCCCCTATACCCAAGGGAGTCCTTCCTTTCCTGAGTAATGGGATGGCAGCAAAACAGCAGAACAGGTACCCGATGCTAACTCAGAAACACTTCAGGAAGGCAGCATCTCAAACACTACAACCTACAAAGCAGGACCCATGAGATGGAGCAAAGGGTTAAACTGGGAACAGACAAGGAGACCGCCAAGGGGAGTTTCCAGAAAGTTCAAAGAATGCTCTGAAGGGGAAATAACGTAAACCAGAAACAGCAAAAGGGAAGAGGAGCCATGAGGGGATGTGATAGAGCCTTTCCCCCAAACCACAATGCCCTGGAGCGGGGTGTTGGGGGGGTGCTGCTCTGAGATGCAGCTTCTGTTACGGCTCTGCATAGACTTTCTCCCCTCCAGGCATCAGTCAAGCCCCAAACGCTCCATGCCTTTCCCACCCCTATGCCTCATCGCCCACCAGCAGTCTTTGGGGCTCCAACTGCCCTCTGTGGGTAAGAGTCCCATGGCCTCAATCATTTCTAGCTTGAGTTGTGTTTAGTTGGGGAAGTCGTATCTCCCCAGATATAACATGAGTTCATGGAGGTGAAAAACTGTGAGCTTTTGTATTTCCCATCAGCAAGGACACAATGCCTTTACCACATCAGGTGCTCGGGAGCTAGCGGCTGCATGAGTGGTCTTTTCAGCACCGGAGTTTATGCCCGTTTAGGTCACCGACCTGAGTTCGTTTTTCAGATTAGATAAAAGAAGCATAGAGAACATTCTATTTTTCCTTCTCTTGTGCTCCTGGCCACAGCACACACAGAGTTCAGGCTGGCAAGTCAGCTCTTTCTGCGGGTCTTAGGGGCCCAACAAGGTCAATGGCAGGTCTCCCTTCCCGGACTTGGATTGTCCCTTCTCCTGTTGACAGCTCTCTTTGTCTTACACTCTCTTCTCTCACTTGTCCATCAAGTCTTTCCAGCCCTACTTCCAAAACAGATCCCAAATCTTCTGGTTCCTTAACGCCCCCTCACGACCACCGGAATCCAGGCCTCCATTCTCTCTTGCCCGCTGTATTGGCAACCGACTTGTCTCACTGCCTTTGCAGCCTGCCCCCGACAGAGCAGGCACAGCAGCCTTTTACAAATGTGGAGCAGATGACACTATTCCCTGCTCCAAAGCTTCCAGTGGCTTCCCAATAGTCTCGCAGGGGAAAAGCTCCGGCTTCCCACCATATCTGGACGGGGCGTGGCTTCTAATTACACACCTCAACTCATCACAGGAATAAATTCTGTAAGTGGTCTACAAGGCCTTACACGATCTAGCCGGCCTCTCTCACCCTCTGTCCCAGCCACACGAGCCTTCTGTTGTGTCAGGAACATAACGATCTAAAATACCCTCTCCCGATATGGGAACATATGTATATGTATAACTGATTCACTTTGTTGTAAAGGAAAAACTAACACACTATTGTAAAACAGTTATACTCCAATAAAGATGTTTATAAAAAATAATAATAATAAAAATAAATAAAATACCCTCTCCCAAAAGAATTTGAAAAAGAATAGGTACGTGTACACATATGACTGAGTCATTTTGCTGTACCCTGAAACTAAGGCAACACCATTGATCAGCTATGTGCCGAGATAAAACAAAAAGGTAAAAAAAAAAAAAAGGTTAAAAAAAAATACCCTGGCCTACTATCACATCACTCGATTTTATTATCCATCCTGGCACTAAGCCCCATTAGGAAAATTTCTTTTGCCGAGATCTATCTGTCTCTCTATCTATCTATCTATCCATCCATCCATCCATCCACTTGTTTGCTTCTGCATTGAAGACTGTTTCCAGTGGAATCTAAGCTCCTTGAGAGCAGAGGGTTGACCTTTCTCGTTCTGTGCTCTGTCTCCTGCACAAACAACAGTGTCCCAGCACATAGCAGGAGCTAACTAAATACTTCTGGCTAGAACCCTCTTTTTGGACACTGATGTAAGAATCACCTGCCAGCAGAGCCAAGACTTTATAGCTCTGGCCAGGAGTGAAGCAGCTGCTTTTTCAAGTTACCCAGCTGAAATTTCCCATGGAAAAAAAAAAGGCAGCTTTTAAAGATACACTCAACCAAGACAGATCCATCAGTGCTGGAAAAGTCTTGCCAAATTGTGGGAGCCCTCATGCCGCTGGCGTTCAGTTCAGTGTAACCAACATTTCTTACGCACTGTATTAGTTCCTGGTGGATACAGTTAGAATAGGGCCCTTACCTGCCAAAAATGGACAGACATTTGAGCATCTATAATGTAGTAAATGATATATAAGAGATAAGTTTCTGGCCCCAGGGAAGGCTTTCTGCGTGAGCACCTGTAATGGCCAGCCAGGCAAACAGTGTCAGGAGGTTTGGGAATACGGTAAGTTCCCTACATACGAATGACTTCCATTCCGAGAGTTTGTTCCTAAGTCCAATTTGTTCGTAAGTCCAACAAGGTCAGCCTAGGTACCCAACTAACACAATTGGCTATTTAGTACTGTACTGTAATAGGTTTATAATACTTTTCACACAAATGATACATAAAAAACAAACAAACACAAAAAATAAAGAAAGCTTTTTTTTTTTTTTTTTGCGGTACGCGGGCCTCTCACTGTTGTGGCCCCTCCCATTGCGGAGCGCAGGCTCCGGACGCGCAGGCTCAGCGGCCATGGCTCACGGGCCCAGCCGCTCCGCGGCACGTGGGATCCTCCCGGACCGGGGCACGAACCCGCGTCCCCTGCATCGGCAGGCGGACTCTCAACCACTGCGCCACCAGGGAAGGCTGAGAAAGCATTTTTAATCTTACCATACAGTACCTTGAAAAGTACAGTAGTCCAGCACGACAGCTGGCACACAGAGGCTGGCACTGAGTGAACAGGCAGGAAGAGTTACTGACTGGGGAGGGAGAGGAGGTGGGAGATGGTAGAGCTGAAGGATCGTCAGCAACAGGAGACGGAGGGCCAGCTGCAATTTTGCTCACGCCTTACATGGACGGAATGCACGTTCGAATATTTGAAACTTCGCATCTTCAAGGTTCGTATGTAGGGGACTTACTGTAATGGGAGCAGAAGTCTGGCTGTGAGAAACTCCCATGGAGGCAGGACACTCAGGCCTATCACGTGAGGCAGGCAGAGTGGATGATGGGGCCAAGTGCATCATGTCCCAGGAGCTCGGACTGTACTTGACGGGGGATGGAGAGTCTCCCATGGACCTTATTTATTCAAACATACATGTGGTGGGTAGCGTGGATGCATTCACTCTTTATTTCCATGGGCAACAAAATTGCTCATCCACAAAAATCCCAGATAATGTAGGAAACAAAGAGACGAGTGAGAGGAAAACCAGTTTTTTGTGTTGTTTTGGAACTCCCCGACTTTTACTTGGTGTGATAATAGAGAAAATATTTTTTAAAACCAGGGCTGTTTCAGAAAAAGGGGTTAGAAACTTAAACTCAAAAATGAGTCTAACAATTAGATGAAAGATGACAAGAAGAGAAGAATTTCTCCAATGAAATTGTGTGTTTCTGACAGACAGGTGTGTGGTTTAAAGGAAAGATAAATGGCAGCTGGGCAGACGAGGAAAGGGGGTGTCTGTGGGCAACATGTGAGTTGTGGAGTTAGAGAGCTCTGGCTGCTGATCAAGGCTGTGTCGGGCAAGCGGCTGAACTTCTCTGAGCCTCAGTTTCCTCATCTGTGAAATGGGGGAAATTATGTCTACCTTGCCGAGTGGCTAAGGGGATGGGATTGTGCACTATAGCACCAAGCACAGTATAATACCCAGCGTCATGACCCCACATGCAAACAAGCAAACCAATAAATCCTGAACAAATCTTTAAAAATCATCACATTAAGAGCCCTCCTCTGGGATCAGAAACTTGTTCTCTATCTGCCTAGGATTTAAGGATCTGAATCTTCACCATTTCAGATATTCCTAAGGCCTTCACTGTTTAAACTTGGGTTCAGCTTGGAAAAGGCAGAGAATTAAAGGGAAAACGCTCACACAAACCAGGACCTGCGTGTGTACCGTGAGGCTCTCACTTTCTGAACGTAAGAGGCACAGCTTGGGAGGTGCTTTCTTAGAGAAGAGCCTCAGATCTGCACCCGGGGAAAGGAGCTGAGCCAGGGATGGTGGCCTTTCCGGGGCAGGCATGCTCCAGGCTCCCTGAGCTACACAGGGCATGTGGGGAAGGTGAGAGCACCCCATCCAGACCTCACCATGCTTCCCAAAACTGCATGCAGAATTCATCTCGTGCCTGTCTACTCTGGTGAAGACCCTCACTGGATCGTTACCCAAAGATAAAGGCCAGGGGTGGCCCCGAGCATATGCCCTAAACTCAGCAAGACACAGAGTCTCGCGGGGACACGTGAACCCGTCCTCTTCATCCTAAGGGGATGCTCCGTGAGGCCTGCTATTTGTCACTCGTGAGCCTGCCCTTTGATCACTGCTTCTCTACCACCCCACCACACACACACTCCCACAAGCTCCATAATTGGGGGGTGAATGCTCAGCCCGCAGGCCTGTGCTCTGAGAAGAGCTGCACCTTTGTTGAAAGGGTAGTACCCTGAAGTGACGTGCCACGTGGCATGGCCATCATCAGTGGTCCCCAGCGAATGAGCTATAGCATGAACCTCTGGCTCCAGTTGGGCCAGTCAGATCTCACCCTAAGGAATTTGAAACGGGGGCCCTGGAAGAGTCAGTTGGTAGGCCTAGAATGAGAAGTGGGGAAGCGGGGTTCAGAGGCAAAGAGGACAGGGCCACGTGGTCCTGTGAACAGAGAAGTGCCCCCAGGCTCCTAGGTTAGTCTCTTATGAAGCGTGGCTACAGTTCCTGCCCTTGGATTCCCTAAGATGGCACAGTATCTGGTTATTTCCGCCTTTGGGTTAATTAATAATATCATGATAGTATCAGCTAACATGTATTGAACCTTGACCATGTTCCAGACTCTCTGAGTCTACATGCTGTAACTTATTTAGTCTTTCCAAACAATGTAATATCTTTTTACACTTAAGGGAACTGACTGAATCTTCGCAATACTGTCAAGATCTCACAGCTAAGAAGCAGCGGAGATGGGATTTAAAACCAGGCTGAGGCTCTATTTTCATTACAATAATATGCAGCTCACAGAACAGTTCTATCTACAATAAGCCCTTGCTGTGGGGCAGGCACTGTGTGAAGTGGTCTGAGTCATATTCCATTATCTCCACCGAGGCTTAAATGTTTCACCTGGATTCTTAAGAACTTTGAAGGGATTCCCATTTCAGGATGGCCGACTGAGTACCCACTTCAATCCTCCTCCCTCCTCCTGTATCAAGTCCATACATACAACAGAAAACCCATTAAAACTCCCTTCCTGTTTTCCAGCCTACGCAGTTAGACATTGCCTAGGCTAGAAAACAGGAAGGGAGGCTTTCCTAGGCTAGGAACTGTATGGAATCCCTAAAAGAAGGTACACGTTCAAAAAGCCACAGATAATTTAAGAAGCTGAAGCCAAGCACTGAACCCACGTGCAAGGAATGTAGAAGAATCTGCCACAGAAGGTAACCCGGCAGTAAGAATAAGCAACCACCCTCTGAGGAAAACCAGCACCATGGAAAGAAACAGCAAAACTCTACTACGGGAACAGCTCAACCCCCAGGAGGCAGTTACAAGAGTGAAGAGAAAAGGACCTTGAATATTTCGTAATCTCAAAGACCCACACAACAAGAATAGGGGTGTTTCAAGGGTATTTGCCTAATGAGGAGACAGTAGACAATAAGGCAGGGGACGTCATCTATGAGGTCTGCAACCAGATCCACGATGCCGCCGGGAGGGAAGTTCATATAACGATGCAGACAGAGGTTAAGGAAAGCAAAAGCAGCCGGAGGCAAATTCAGGGGCTGGCCTCGCAGAAGGGGTGAGGAACCCACAGCAACATGACCCCAGGTTTCCTGTACCACATCTGGAATACCTCATGCCTGCCCGCTGCCCACCTGCAGTCCCACCCACCCCTCACGTGAGCTTACGTCCCAGACGACATCATCAGAAACAGGTGAAGGAATATACAGGGATGCTTCCAAGCCACAGCTGTACCGTTTCTTCCCACGGTGCCCCCCGAAGGCTCCCTCCCCAACTCTCAGCGCTGTCGCATGTCTTTGAAGGAACATTTTCCCAGACTGACTCGGAGGAGAGCCACCGACCAAAAAGGACAATGTGCTATTAGCATCAGAATATACCAGTTTCGGACCTGACACAGAGGAAAGAAACTTCCGGTTGCCAGAGGAGAAGGGGGAGGAGGGATAAGTCAGGAGTTTGGGATTAAAATATACACACTAGTATATATAAAATAGATAAACAACGGGACCTACTGAACAGCACAGGGAACTACGCCCCATATTCTGTAATGACCTATAAGGGAAAAGAATCTGAAATTGAATATATATATACACATATATATATAAAACTGAATCTCTTTGCTGTACACCTGAAACTAACACAACACTGTAAATCAACTGTATTTCAATAAAAAATTTTAAAAAGAACCCAGATATAAATGCTTCAGCTCATCTCTTGCCCCGCTCCTTGAAATACCGCTGTCCCTTGAGTTAAAAGCAGAAAGCCACTGCTGAGGGTGAAGGCTGTGTGATGCGGGGTCGCGGGATGGGGGGGTGGAGCCTACCTGTCGTCAGGGATGACTTCAGTTCCACCTGCAGGATATGAACAGAGAGCCCTGTGGGTTTCTGCTTGCATTGCCTTTGGCAGGGCTTGTCTCTGTCTCCGATGGGGAATTCCCCCAGCAGTGACTCGTGCAGAACAAGACACCCCCCCACCCCGCCACGCGCCCACACCACCATCCAGCTCCCCCCACCCCCCGCCCCGGGGAACCACCACCCCGGGCCCTACGTCTGGTCGGCACGGCTCGCTCCATCATAGCTTCCAACTGTACCCAGGCCACTCAGCAGTCCGGAGAATGCCAAATCCAAAGGCTTAGAGACACACGCACTTAGCCGTGGGCACTGGACATCCAGCCCCAGCGCGGCTGCCGGCATCCACGGGGATAAACTTCTTGTAACGAGAAACCCAGGGACGGCGACCATTGCACACGGGCCACTCGACGATTTGGGAACATGTGGTCGGCAGTGCAACCGTTTCAGACCTCACTAGTCTTTTCAGACCTTGACTTTCAGCTTCCTCTCTGACCCTCCACTCCTCTGCCCTCCTGCAAGTCCTGTGGCTCCCTAACAGGAAAACAGCAAGAAAACAACTGGCTTCTGCTAAGGAGGCCCCTTGGTTAAAGCTGGTCCTCAGGGTGGGCCCCTTGGGAGTACTGTCACCCTAAGCCTGGCGCCTGGGTGGATGCCCCGGACCCGAGAGGGAAGAAAGGTGCTGACTTTCCCACTGAGCCATCGGTGCTGGACATCAAAGGCAGCCGTGCTCCATAACTGCCCCGAGAGTAGGGCCTCTCACTGGTACGCAAATTCCCAGGGAGAACCAGGGCAGGAAATCGGATCATGCATAGACCACAGACAGTTCTGCACTCTGAAAGCACTGTGGATGCCACGCCCTCCAGCCTGGGATGGAGCTGTCTCTCGAGGGCAGCTGGGGGGAATTAATGAGATGACCTGTACGAAGGTACCTGCACAGGGACTTCCCTGCCAGGCCAGTGGTTAGGACTCTGCACTCCCACGGCAGGGAGTGAGGGTTCGATCCCTGGTCGGGGAACTAAGATCCCACATGCCACACGGTGTGGCCAAAATAAAATAAAATAAAATAAAATAAAAAATAAGAAGGTACCTCCTGCACAGCATTCAGGTCCTAGGAACCCGGGTCTCTGTCCCTCCCCCTCTCTGCCCTGCTCCCTGCCCTCACCCTCAACACCGCCTTCAGTAGCTGGAGTTGAGCTGCACTTCGGAATCTGCGGCGCACCCGTGATCCGCCCTCCTGGTCTCCACTTTCCGAGGCCGAGGCCGGATGTGTAGGGAGCAGGAGATTCGGCTCAAATGAGCTGAGCATGCCTCAAAGCAAAGGCCGACAGCCCCCGCCTTATAACAGTTAGACTTTCTGGACTTTACGATACTGTGAAAGTGATACGAGTTCAGTAGAAACCGTACTTGGTGGATCTTGAGCTTTGACCTTTTTCCCTGGCCTGGCTATATGCGTAGATCCTCTCTCGCGATGCTGCCCCGCAATCACGATACACTTTCAGCCATTCTGTGCCCAGATGTCTAATCTGTTTTTCACTTGCAGTACAGTATTCACTACATTACACGAGACAGTCAACACTTTATTATAAAACAGGCTTTGTGTGAGATAATTTTGCTCACCTGCAGGCTGATGGAAGTGTTCTGAGCACGTTTCAGGTAGGCTAAGCTGTGATGTTTGGTAGAGGAGGTGTAGTCAATGCATTTTCGACCAACAATATTTTCAACTTATGATGGGTTTATGGGGACCTCACTGAATGGGACAGATGCCACGGCAAAGCCGCAGAGGGGCAGGGACAGTGCAGAGCGGGGTTCCACAGTGAGGTCTTTGTTGAGCAGACCTTCGAGATGACACAGAATGTTCTCTTTGGTTCCCCTGCCTCCGCCAAGGGGGATTCCTGCATTCTACCAGGCCAAGTTGCTGGACGGCATGCCAGGTGTCTGTCTAGGTGACTGTCACACACACTCTTCTTATCTGTGCTAACCTATGTGACCTTGCTAGTGACTCTCTATAGGGATCCACTACAAGCAAAAGAGGTTCTGTGGAATTTGGTAATTTTCAGGAGACTTTGAAATACACACACACACACTCACTAATCCATAGGAATCATCAATAGATGGATCTGATGTCCAGAATCTGGGACCCGCCAGATGCCCCAGAAAACTCACCATCTGTCCACATCCCACTTGGAGCCTCTGAAAAGGTCTGTGGGCAAGCAGCCCCCTCTGGAGAAAGTCACCGTCACAGTTTCAAATTTTCTGGGGGGACAACTCCAAAGCCACTTTCATTTTTGATCCGGAATGAAATCAAGTTTGAATAGAAATGTATAGAAAATGTAAACAGGTTGGGAGATCCTCCCATGGCCAACTGATCTCTCAGCAGTGTTACTATGCTGGTCCCTGTTTCTCTACAGCCAGAGCCAGGCTAATCCATGACCTGTTGCCTATGCCCCCAGCCCGTCCTGTCCTTCATCTCCCCCGGAGCCAGCACTGGTCAGAGTAACCAGTGATCCAGTCCGGCTTGATCAAGTCCCCCCTGCATTTCATGCCTTTATTCTCTCATTAATGCATTCTTCCATCAATCCAACCAAGTCTTTTGCCCATTGAACAACTCTTTAGGAAAAGCCATCTCCCATATTGAACCAGAGTGATCTTGTTTTTAAACAAAAGACTGACTGTACCCTCCCCTGTGCCACCTCCACTGGCTCCTGCTGCCCTTGGGGTTGGGGGGGGCTCAGTGTGGGCCCTCCTTCCTCTCATCTCCCTGGACGCATCACCCTTTGCTGCTACCCATGAACCACAACCTGGGTGGCTTTTGGTTCTTTTAGCCCCCGGTTTCCCTCACCTGGGGCCCTCTTTCCATCTGCACCTTCACCTGGAACTCTCCTCTCCCCATCTCCTCCTACTGTCACCCACAATTACAAATCACGTCACAGGCCATCAGAAAACCTCCCACGAAACTGCTGGGAACTGAGTCTCTCCCTCCACATGGGCTGCTCTTGGAAGAATTTCCCTTTCCATCTCTGTCCCAGCCTCTGCTCACCGGCTCTCTTTAGGCTAGAGTCACAGACATCACTGTGCCCCAGCAAAACACATGATAAACAACCCCTAACCCTTTTAGTAAAAGGGTTTAGTTCCCCCTCCTAGCAAAAAATCAGACCTTCTCTAATGGCTCCATCCTTGACAGTGCCTCTGTTGAGAGGTCCCCCAAGAATTCAGGAGACTTTCTGCAGACAGACGGTAACTTAATACAGCAGCCCCAAAGGGAGATGTAAACACTGAAGGGGAACTGAGAAGAGACATTCCTGATCCATACAAGAGCCAAAAAGTAAAAGGGAAATGTCAGAGGTTTAGAGTGACAATCTGAGGTCTCTCTACCAGTAACCCAACTCCAATTCAACTTGATTTCCTAGACCCGCTAATAGACGGCAGTCTACAATATCTTCCTCTCTTGTTCTTGCTCTCTCTTTCTTTCTCTCTCTCTTTTCCCTCCCTTTCTCTCTCTTTTCCCCTCCCTCTCTCTCTCTCTCTTTCTTTCTCTCTCTCTCTCTCTCTCTCTCTCTCACACACACACACACACATACACATGCACCAGAAGACAAGTACATGGAATAAATACACTGAAGGTTTCCTTGATGATCATTTAAATGCTAAGAAAGAGAGAGAAAAAGAAAGAATGGGAGTGAGTTATGAAAAGCAACTTTTCCCCCGTTTTAATCCACAGCCATCAAAAGTCTCAGATACTTTTCTAAAAAGCTCCACAAAAGCAATGGTGGAATGAATTCTAACATGAAGGAATCCTAGACCTGAGCTATAATCTACACTAGGATACTAATGCAGTTTCTTTTGGAAAAACTATCCTTGACTCAAGCACTATGCAGATGTATTTTGGAAGGAAGGTCCAGGGGGACATACGGAGAGAAGCAGCAGGCAGACGCGTCCTGAAAGCCGTTCACGGCCTCATAGCTGTACAGCACCTGAGGTTACTCTGGGGACATTCTCTCCCTCCCACTGTGTGTGGGGTTGTCAGGACAGGACACACCTTGAGATACTCTCCCTGCAGGGGATGCAGGAGGGACTCCGCTCTCTGCTGGTCCTTGACAAGATGGAAACGAGGATCCCCCTCCCTCTACATGCAAATGTGGGATATTCGATGCTGGGTCAGGGATGGGTGGGCCCTAGGATGTTGAAACCAGCCCTCCTGGGTCACAGGGACCTTCCGAACTCCCAGCTCAGAGCCTGTTCCACGATACCACACAGCGATTTTAGGAGGCGCTCACCAAACCCTGGGGCTGCTGAAGGCAGACCCAGTCAAGCTGCACACACTTGTCTTTCCCAATCACTCTGTCTACAAGGACTCCTCCTTCCCCAAACCCCCAAGGCCTCTGGGGTCCCTGCCACTCACGTGCCACGTACCAAACATATCTTGCCACATCCTATGGTCTATTTCTTTGCAGGTCTGTCCCGACTGCCAACTAGACTGCAAGGATCTTGAAGGCAGGACTTAGCCTTCTACGTCTTGGCACTCTACACGGTACCCAGGTACCCAGCATGGTAATTAAGAAGAGTCAAGAGATGCACAAGGCCCCCTTCAAATAACACTTTTGTTAAGCAGATAAGAAAAACATCTAACAGATGTGTTATGTTTTTTTAAAGGCCCCCTTCTAAATTCCAACGAAGTTACTTAACAAGGACCTGATGTCTATTCTCCTTCTGCTGGTATCTGGATCCATTCAAAACAGGATGTGAAAAAAATGCTGAGGAGCTCACTGAGCAGGAAGGACTCACAGAGGACAAGAGTGGACAGTAGGTGGCAGCCTGTCCCTGTGTCAGGAGTGGTCACAGAGACAGCACACAGTGCAGTGGAGAGAAGCAGCGCTTAAAAGCCTGGGCTGACGCACCTCCCCCGCCTGGGCTGACTACAGCCAAGAGCAGGGCTACTTCTGGAAAGCACACACACCTACACATCCACCCAGACCTAACACCTGTCCATCACGCCCCTTCCCCAAACTCTCCCTGGGAAGGACCAAGGGCTCCCATCGCAACCGGCTCTGAGCATCCATCACAAGAGGCTTGGTCAGGCCTTGGGAACTCAGGGATGAAAAAAAGTGAAGGCAGCCCATGGACCCCCCCCAGCCTGCTTCTGGGCCAGAGGATTCCCCATCATTATTCACACCAGCACACAACATTCCATCCAGGAACCCTGTGCTTGAACTTCCATGCTCACACGGCCCCTCCCTAGAGCGCAGTGATGTAACTGGCCCATTGCCCTCACCAGCTCCTGGACCCTGGAGCTCAGAGCTCAGCGTTCATCTCTGCATCTTCTCCAGCATCGAGCACGGGGCCTGAGACTTGGCAGCCACCAACAGGATGCTTAATGAACAATCTTTAAACATGCGTTTTCTGAGTGTCTAGAGATAGATGGCCCTAATTCATGTGCAGTGACACCCAATTTTCCCATGACCAAAACCCACATTTGCAGAAGGACGTGGCAGACTAAGACACAGGGGAGAAGGGGGTCTCTAAAGAGAGCAAGAACAGCCTTTCCCAGTGGGCCGGCAGTGAGCTCCATGACATCAGCCTCGGGACAGGCCGAAATGGGACACAGAGAACACGTACGGCTCTGGACCCTTGGGAAGGAGTATCACTTCTCTGAGTCCAGCCTCTCACCGCTGGACTCCCTGATAACCCACCTGTCATGCATTCACTCACCCAACACATATCAAGGTGCTGGGGACACAGAGATGAAAAGACCAGGTCCCTCTCCCTGCAGAGCCCATCTTCTAGTGAGAAGACAGAACACCAGGTCGTGTAACACAGGGAGACGGAGAGGGAGCCCCAGGCTTCCAGGAGAAGGTAATGGTGAAGCAAAGATGTGAAGGATGCTTTCACTATCCCTGGTGAAGAAGGGAGAGCTTTCTGAGCCCAATATGCACACAGAATAAGCCCTCCGTGACCATCTCAAATTCAAGAACAGATGTATATTTCTGCTACGCCCACCCTCTTGCAATCAGAGGACGTTTCCCTCTACATTCAAGTCCCCTAGCGATCCATCCATCCAGTCTTTTCTACTAGCCCTCGATTCCCGTAATGACTGATGAGTCAGGAAAGATCTGGCAGATCATCTAAGCCAGGAGCCGTCCACTCTCCATGGAGCAGAGACCCCCCCAAATTGCACAGTGAGGCTCTGGGACAGTTTGAGGTGGAGTCTGGTATCTCTGCTTAGTTCAGGATCCTTCTGATTTCACACACCCAATTCAGCTCCCCAAAGAGAATTTTATCCCACATAAACCTTTCCCTATGCTTTCAACTCCCAATCCAAGATCTGCCACCCATCTGGCAAGCTTGTTTCTTCAGCACTTTATAAACATGCACTCCTCCATATGTTCAGGAACTTACCTGGCATCATATATAACTTCATTTCCTCCTCCACCCCCTCCACATCTCTGCACATAAGGCCTCCAGAGGAGCAGGGATACCCAGAAATGCCAGGCATGGGTCACAGGGAGGCATAGGGAGCAGCCGAGTCATGGAACATGTGAACTCTCATGACTGGCAGAGAGTCCTTTTGACCTTCCGGTGAATCCCATCCCCTCTTTTTCCGGAAGAGGAAACCGAGGCCCGTGGAGGGAGAATGCTTTGCTCAAGGTCGCACAGCTGGTTTGAGTCCTTCGCAAGGAGAGGTGAGGGGAGCCGTTTGGGGAGCAAAAGCTGGGTGTCAGGAGGGCTGGGCTCCTGCCCAACTACAGGACGCACATGCTGTGAGACAGGTGATTTCCAGAGCTGCACTTTCCCTCTTGGACCCAGTGGAAGCAGGGGATGGATGTGCCCCATGATCCGTCAGAAGTACATCTGCTAGACACAGAATGGAAATAATCCCAGACTGAGACCTTGAACTATATTCCCTGAGGGATGATTTGGAGCCAGAGGGGGAGGATATTTTTAAATTGCCAGGGGCTCAGACCTAAAAACAGAGGGGGGGGGGCAGGGCAAGACCGGTCTATCATAAAAAAAAAAAAAAAAGATAATAATAGGGCTATGTCCTCTTACAAAGAAGGAAAGCATCACCCTACACGTGGAATGTTGTTTTAAACAAAGCAGGCACATATCTTTTGAGCACCCACAATTTCGCAGGCATTAGGTTAACGTTGTCCATTTATTAGCACACTGCAAATCTCTTTCAGCAATAGAACCAAGTCATTCTCATTCATTGTTTTGAAGATGTATGTGTGGTAGTGGTGATGGGAAAGTCAGTGGAGGGAGTAAAAACAGAGCCTTCAGTCACACCCTTCAGAGATGGCGGCAACGTGCACCCCGAGACCACCTCTGGCTTCCCTACCTCTGGGACTGTCCAGAAGGGCATGCAGCAAGCAAGTGCCAGGGCTGGAAGACTCTAAAACTGCTCTGCTCTGCGTCCAACCCAGCCTGGGGACCCCAGCCCTTGGCAGCAACTCCTGCCTTCAACCTCTCAGCAAGAAATACATGGCCCCTGTATACGTGGAGGGAGTTCCCTAGCCTTTCAAGGAAAGCCGTTTTCCAAATTCTGAAGAGCCCTCACCTTTTCCATTCTCTTTTACTTTGATTCTGTGCAACCCTCATCACAGGACTCAAGAACCCTGGGACCCACCACCTCTCGTGGGCAAGTGGATCAAAACCAGATGTCCAGCTCCAATCTTACAGAGTTTACAAGGAGGCAATTGCGACTTAAATCAACACCCCCATTCTGGAAGGGCAGATTGCCTTGTCAACAGGACGGGAAGTAAAGGGGGAGGGCGATGGGAGCCAAGACAGATCTGACACATGCTTTCCAGCAGGTGGCCAGAAAGCCTCAGCATTTGTCTTGCACATGAAAATGAACCTTCCTGGGGAGCAGGTTACCCTGTGGGGTGACAGACTTTGCAGAGGGCTATCAAGCAATCTCCCATCTGGATGACATCACAGAATGCAGAAACAGAACCTGACTGGCAGGTGATGGACTCGAGACGGTCACAGGCTTCAGGCTAGAATGTCAGTACATTGAGATCTAGCTGTGCACCCATAAACATACCCCTTAACCTCACAAAACCTCAGTCTCCCCACCTGCAAAGGAGATTATTTTGGGCACTGAGATAACACCATGTGATATTTACAGTAATGCCTGGCACCCAGTAAGTACTCAAATATTAATTATCATCATCATCATCATCAATCGTCTTCAAGGTGGGTATTTCTCTTAGTCAGAAACACTAATAGGCGTTCATGTGGAAGCTGGATGATTAGCACCGGGTCTACCAGAAAGCCAAACCCCACCCCCGAGAGCTCTGTACACACTGTACAGGCGAAGCCAACTTCAAGAGCATTCTTGGCCAAAACAAAACTCTATGGCAAATTCTTTGCATGCCTTTCTGCCTTTGACTCAGCCATTCCCCAAAGATAAAAACAGGAGCTCATTGAGGGTGTGCCAAGATGCACTCCAAGCAAAGCATATTAGCCCTGAGCCAGTAGGAGGATGGGGCTACTGTAGAATCCTCAGATAGTGCAGCTGGAATGGACCTCTGAGATCCTCTAGTTCAAGTTCTTCACTTACAGATGGGTACGTCAAGGCCTGGAGAGACCATCCAGGGTCACACAACAGCAGCCTATTAGTGACGGAGCTCAGTGGCAAGCTTGGTCCTCCACCTCTAAGTCAGCAGGCTTTCTGCTGCCCCAGGCTGTTTAAGATGACCTTGGCCTGGGATCTTTTGAGATCGGTAAGCTGCCATTTACTCCTACAGCTCTGGTCTTGAATGAGCAAGAACCTCAACCCTTTCAAAAAATCTCTGACTGAACAAAACCCATAGCAGACTGGGGGCTCAGCAAAAGTCTTTCCTGGAGATGCTGCTGAAAAGCGAGCAATCACAACAGACCACACCAAAGTTCACGTCAATGTCTTTCTCCCGCGAAACCACACTGACAGGCAGGGGTTAGTCCTGTAAGGATGCCCGGAGCCACAGACAGCCTCTGGCGGTTCCCAGTGAGGACTGCTTGAGAAGGACCACGGCACAGACGTGGACACGAAACAGCCAACGCATCCTCACCACCCAGAGGTGCGGGCACACTTAGCCCCTTGGTATTTTTAGGTAGAAGGAAAGGCTGACTTACGGAAAGCTGTCCACAACACGAAAAGACTTTAAAGAGCTTGGTCCCTCTACATGTGCTTTCATAGGTTCTAAAATGAGTCCTCTGAGAGGCTTCCTTTGTCCAGCCTTGATCTTAATAGAAATCTGTTCAGGCAAGAATGAGGTTCTCTCTGCACTGGCCTCAGACTTCCTAAAAGCTCACACATCCTCCACCCCCCAATACAAATGGTCTGAAAAAAAAAGCCGCTCCCAATTTCTTCCACAAGCTGGCTCTTCTGCAAGACACAATACGGCGACGGTCCAGTCTGAACCAGGTGCCCATATGCCTGCCACCCATAACACAAGCTCTAGGAATGCCTCCTGCCCACCCAGGTCCCCCCCTGTGCTCTCGCGTCCCCCAGCACACACACAGCCCTGCTCTCCTCTCTCTCTGCACACACCTATCCACGCACAAAGTACATCCACAGAGCTTACCAGCAGCACCACACGGGTCTTACGCTGGTCTCCGGTAGAGTTGGTCCTTCTTCATCAAAGTCAATGTTAAAGAAAACTAAATGGAAAACCCTAGCAACGGTCATGAGTTCAGCATCCGCCACCACCAGAAACTACCCGCCTCATTAAAGAGTAAGACGGCAGCTGGTGAGGTTGGGAAGCAGGGTGGTGGGTTTGAAGGATCTTCCGGGTCGGCCTGACTCCCTGCTCTCATTCCCGCCAACGCTGGGTTTACATTCCTCACAGCTGGGCTGGGAGCACTGTAGCTGCTCAGGCAGCAGCCTGGAGAAGCCTGGAGCAGGGGCCGCCTGCTGCATTCGCCGCCGTCCTGGATGGAGGTGCGGAGGGGGAGGCCTGCACATCTGATCTGTCTGGGAGGGGAGCTGCGGAGATGGGAAATGTTATGTAATTAAACTCTGCTGGCCTGTCCCGCCTGGGGAATGTGAGAGCCATCAACAGTGACCTCTTCCAATCAACTTAATTGGCCCAATCTCGCCAAGAAAAGCAGCAGAATTGGTTTAGTGCCTCATGGAAATAGCTTAGCGCCTGACTATTTATGGCCACTGAACTCAAGGATGGATGGATGGAGTCTGACTCTGAGCCAGCGGTTCACGGCATGTGCTGACTTCTGGGAGGGCTCGGAGGCTTGAGTGGGTTTCCTGGTCCCTCTTTTTTTTTGGTCTCCATTTTTGTCTCTGGGGAAAGTGGCTGCACCAACTTGCTGCACTAGGGTGTCCGCAAAGATCCAGAGCCCATGCCCTCTTCTTACAGCGGAGAAAAACAGACCTTCGTAGTAACCCGGGGTGGCTGGACTTTGCTCTTCTTTTATTCTAACACGCCGAGAACAAAGGCTATTTTCTCTGTCCTCAAATCACACTTCTTTAGGCATTGTGGCCTGCAGGAAAGGGAAACGTCCGCGTCGGACGGTTCATAACATTGATTTGTGGACCAACTTTCCTGTGAATAGTGCAAAGACCTGTTATGAAAACAGGTTGCCAGCAACAGTAATCTAGGCTTGGCTGCCTCCATTTTATGGGTGAGTAAACTGAGGCAGTTATAGAAAGTTCTGTTTGCACCGCGGGTGAGCAGTAGACACTCAGCGGGCATTAAGACTGTTTTACCAACTTGCACTGTAAAGAGAAGGAGGTCCAGGACCCATTTGCACAATGGTTCACATCCACGCTAGCGCCTGTATTCAACTCGGCATCACCTTTGAGAAAAGCTTTGTACTCCTAAACACACCAAGCTTCGAAGGGGAGGGACGCAGAGTGAATTTTCCTTCTCGTTGAGTCATGGCAGACATCATTTTACACAGAGAAACAATGGAGGATCAGAGAGATTAGAAAATTTTCCTGAGGTCGCTCTGCTCCAAAGGGGCAGAACTGGACTGGACCCGAGCCATTCCCAACGGGAAACCTTCCGTCTCCACCACACCATCCTCCGAAATACTGCCGCAAGATCCTCTGACCGAGGGTCAGACCCTGTATCAACACTCTTACACAGACGAATTTCCCCTACAAATAAGGCAGAACCTCAAAATGGCACAGCCATCATTTCAGGAAATCAAAAGTGTCATGGGTCAAACAGATGAGGTTTATTCCCCCCAAACATATGCCCTCACACGAACAGACCTAATAGATGAGGCCCCTGGTCAGCAGGTGTGTGCGGCCAAAGCACACCCCTCCCCTTGCTCTGTCCCAGTTACCTCCCCAGCTCTTGCTAGTATGAACCCAACCAATATCACATGCCCCTCCCTTCCCAAATGCTTCCTAATCAACCTGCCACCCTTCTTTTATCTGTACCTTTTAAACTTTGATACACATCTGAGCCTCCAAGACGATTTTCATCCTTCCTCGGCCACAAAGAGTTCCTGCAAAAACATACATTCCACTTCCTCCACCAGAGCCAGCATACACACCCCTCCTGTCCTCCAAGCTAGCCTCCCCCCCCCAGTTACTTCACTCCAGACCCACGGCTTGTGTGCATATGCATACACGCATACACGCATGCGCGCACACACGTTAGCTTTACACTCACAGCCCAGAAGTCATCAAAGATTAACACACGCTCCCAACCTGCATCTTCCTGGCATCTTCCTGCTCACTGCCTCGCCCCTTCTCCAGCTCCACGTATGAAGCCGTGTCCTGGCCACGCTCTCAGAAACTCAACCCTCCAGCGTCTCAGCACCTGCATTCTGACCTGGCTTGCTGCACCCTCCAATTCCAAGCCCACACCCTCTACAAGAAACAGTAACAGCCCTCAGCTCCCTTCCCAACACACAAAACTATCCATCACCCCTATCTTTCTGCGCCCTTTTTACCAAACCACAGGTACGTTTCAAATCAGCTTCCCTTTGGCCTCCGAGATCCATAAACATCTCTAGAAACTGAATTCTAGTTCTTGAAAAAACTTCGACTAGTACCGAGCTCTCCTCGTTCCTCCTGGCAAAACTGTGACAGTCCGCTGAGCCCTGGGAAGAAATTGTTCCAGGGTACGGTGCCACGCCCCAGTACGCAGCAATGGGCTGAGCATCCATTGGGCATTCCACTTCTTATTTCTTAAATAAGAAACCCATTATACAATATAATACTATTCGCATCCCTGCCACCGGCATGCAAAACACATTTCTCCGCTCACTCAGATCTCACTCACACACATCCCCACCCGGTACCAACACACAGAGGACTTTTCCCCTTAAATGTACATCCCTCATTCTAAGGCTTCTCCAATCCCCTCCCCTCTGGGGAAGTGCAATGGTGGTGGGGGGGGGAAGGCAAAACCCACCACAGTATCCTTCTCTGCAAATGCCCCCACCTCTCCTAATGCGTCTGCGCCCACACTTTCTTGTTCCCCACATAGCTCAATGCCCTCCTGGCCAAATTTCCCAGCACTCACTCATAAAGTTCACACTCTGCTCTTTGCAGATAATCTCCCGGCCCCATCTCTTCGGTGATCCGCAGGCGCCTGGGCTAACCTTCCACACACGTCCCCCACACGCGCGCCCTCCCACGCCACACCCACTCCGTGTGTCTGTGCAGGCACGCGCAAGCCATCTGCTGCAACACACCGTACCTCTCCTGCTGCTCCGACACCCTTCGCAGGCACAGATTTCTCATCAGCTACACCTCTTTTCCCACGTGCTCTCACCCGCTGCCCGTGCGTGCAAGAGAGCCTCAGAATCACACACCTCCACCCGCACACAGAGCAGGGGGAGTTCCCGCACTCCGGCCGTCCCCCATACACACCCTCATGCAGACACTTTCCAAAAAACCTCTCTCCCTGACCTAACAGAGCGCCCAGGGGTCCTGATCGCCCTCCGCAGGCCGGCAGACCCTCTCACACAGAGCCACAGCCTCCACTTCCAGCTACAGAACAGTCCGCCCCAGCACGGAACCCTACACGCTCCTTCCTGCAACCCCGCAGACTTCCTCCTCTCCCGCAACACCGTTCAGAGCTTGGTTTCTTTCCATCTCCTCCTCTCCCAACGCCAAACCCAGGTCTGAGCGTTTGCGCCCAAGGCAGAGGCGGTTGGATTTTATCCCCTGAATCCCACCGCTCCACCTTCTTTGTGTCGGGGGCGGGAGGGGGGCAGGCTGAGGACACGGGAGAATTTCTCAGTGCCCGGAAAACAGAACCGATTGCAAAGTTCCTTCCCGTTCCAACTTTCTCCATCCTGACATTTGGGGCACAGGGTTTAGATGTGTCTCTGGCTCTCCGTTCTGCAGAGCGGGAGAGGACATCTCTTCATTAAGGAGCACTTGCCCAGCACAGTCCTTAAGCGACTAGGGTCCCAGGGTGACACCCACCCCCTTTTAGCCCGCCCCCCCCAGCTCCCGCCCCCTGCTCCTCGCGCACATAAACAAGTCCAAGACGTGCACTCGCCAGCTCTCCAGCTCCGAGCTCAGCGCTAGGGCTGCGTCCAGGCAGCCGCCTGCACTGAGACTCTGAACGTGCCGCTCGCCGCCAGAGGTCGAGACCAGGCTGCCTAGTTCGGAGCTTCCTCCACCTGGAAGCCCCCGGCCACGGATCCCACGAGAGGGATCCTTACTAGTCAGCAGCCCTCACCCGGTGCGGGTCGGGGGTCTCAGTACTGTGCCTTTGAGGAACGCAGCAGCCGAACTCCACCAAAGAAACAGCGTCTCCTCGCCGCGCACCCACTCGCGCCCGAAAGCCACAAGCAGAGTCCCCTCCCCCCCTCCAGGCCCGCCTTTCCCGAATCTTCAACTCCCGAGCGTCCCAAATTTCCTTCGGAGTGTGAGTCTACTAGCCCGAGCTCTAGCTCAGGGGGGGCCACGGGCAAATTTGGTCCTTGGGGGTCCCCTGAAGTCCGACCCAGCTGCGCCGGGCGCCGGTCCCCGGGCCTCCCAGCCTCCCGGTACCTCCGATTCCTAGAGCTGGTCCGGAGGGACCGCTCGGCCCCGGCGCCCGCCGCTCCCGGCGGCGACCCAGACGCGCGGGCCGCGCGCACGGCTCCAGCATCTGCGCAGAGACCCAGGGTGGGGTGGCGGCCGGCCAGGACGAGCCCGGGGTGCGGGGCTGCTTCCGAGAGAGCTTTGAGCGGAGGCAGGGGACTCCAGCAGGTAGCCACGCCGCGCACGGAGTCTCAACTCCCGAAACTGGGAAGCGACTCTCCGCGGGGGCCGGAGCTCCGCGTCCCCTCCCCCCCCCAGCCCCCGCCCGGCCCGGGAGGGGGAGGAGAGCGGAGAGCTCGGCGAGGTGGCGAGCGGGGCGCGGGGGGCGCGCGCGGGGAGTGACGGCGGCACCCTCGCCTCCCCGCCGCCCCGGGTACGACTGCCACCCCCTTTTGTTACGGGATGCGCGAGGAGCCTTCGCTGCGGGAGCAGACGGGCGCGTTGGCGAGGGGCCGGCGGCTCTCCCGAAGCCCTTTCCTCCTGCCCTTCCGTCGTCCCCCTTTCCCCTCGCCTCCGCCCGCCCCCCCACCCCCATTTCCAATCCCGGTCCCTTAAACGCGATCACTTTCCCAGATACTGGGCGGTTTCTCCCGCAGCCGAGGCCCGGGAGGGAGGAGGTGGGGAGGAGTGTCCGCGCGCGGGGGCGGGCGGGTGGCTGCGGTCGCACCTCGGCCTGCGCAGACCCGGGCGCAAACTTGGGGAAGGCGCGAGCGGGGGGAAAAAGTGCGCGAGCGCGGCGCGGCGGGGTGAGGGCCCCGCGCGGCCCCCGGCCCCGAACCGGCCCGCCCGGCGTGCCCGCCTCCCCTTACCGTGGCAGAAGTGACCATGGCATCCGTGTGACTGTTTCCAGGGGCGTCGACATGAAGAGAAAGGTGGGCGCGAGCTCGGTCATTCAAAGTCTCTCCCACCCCGCCGCCGCCGCCGCCGCCAGCCCCCAGCAGGGGACAAAAAGAGAAGGAGAAAGGCGAGGGAAGAAAGTAGTTGCGCCGGGCTCTCTCGGGGGCCTCGCGCGGAGCTGCTACGGTACGGAGAGGAGCCTTCAACTCTGAGTCCCGTGAACAGAATCTGCGCGGTTATAACCAGCCAACCCGGCCAGATGGCTCCGCGCTCAGCGCCTTAACCCCTTCGGCGCCGCGCCGTCCGCCCCCGCGCCCGGCCGGCCGCGCGAGCCTGCGCCCCAGCGCCCCTCCGGCGGGGGTCGGGGGCCACTGGGGGCACCGGGTCACCTCCCCTGTGCTTTCTTAAAGAAAAACACCCCCCACCTCCGAGTCGGCAGTATGTTGCAGTTTGCCCCTCCATCTCCGTTTCAGAGATCCAAGAAGAAACGAAATATTTAACTTTTCACTGCACTTTACACATTCATGCCTTCAGTCTGTCTTATTTGTTCTTCTCCTTCAAGAATCTATCCTTGATCTTCTTTTCGCTTTGCACTGAAGGTTCTTCTTTTCAAAGCAGAGGGGCCTTTCTTGCCCCTCGCCTCGGGAGGCTCGGGTCGAATGTGCAGACTCCTCCCAACCTTCGACCCTTTCAGCTCCAGATCTCTCCCCACCCGCTACCTAGAGCCCCCGGCCGTCCTTCCTGCTCTCACCGCCGGAGCACGCCCCGGGACACCGTTCCAAGGCGTGCCCGCCGCCCCCGGACCGGCACCCGAGGCGCTGCAGGCGGTCCAGGCGGATCGAGCCAGAGAGGTATGGGGTCGGGGGCGGGGGGCACGGGGCGGGTGTGTGTGTGCGCGCTTGTGTGTTTGTGCGCGCGTGAGCGTGGAAGGGAGAGGGTGATGAATCGGAGCCTCTCACTGCACACGCAGCCTTCGACTTCTCCTGAGCCCCTTCCTTCCAGACGAGGGTCGGGCCCTGCGGCCGAGCGCCCGCCTGGCACCCAGCAGTCTGCACGCGGGGACAGCGCGGGAAGCGGAGAGGCAAGCGACGGACCAACCTTTCTAAGCGCTCCGAAAGGAGTGACGCCCCCTTCCCCACCCTTAGATTATTCGAGGAAAGGACGGGGGAGTGCAGGGGGCAAAATCGCTTATTTCGAGGTAACTTTAGCCGCCCATCAGACCCCGCTTGTGGTGAGCTCGGTCTCTCTAAATTTACCCTAGTTAATGCATGTTGCTTTCGCCTATTTGCCATCAAGAGAAGTGTGTGTGTGTGGGGGGGGAATGTCACTGAGAGGTCAATGAGAAATCCAGAGCATCGGAACGGGGTTTTGCCCTCCTGTCCTCCTCCTACCCGCTCCCCGGCTCGTGGCGTGGGGGGATCTCATCTCCGATCCCCCTCCCCCCGCCCACTTCTTCCTCCCTGGCACCTCAGTCACCCCGAACCCCATCTCTTTCCAGGACCTTTGGACGTGCGCGCGACTGGGGGAGGGGAGTGAGTCGGTATCGCCTCTCCCCGCGGCCCGGCCGTTCCGGGCGTCTAATACGCAGCTCAGTTGGCGTCCAAGTACAAAAACATCCACATTCCTTTGACTTGTTTGAGAATTTAGTCAAACACCCAGAAATAAGGGCACCGCACCTACCAGATCAGGCCGAACCCGACGCAGAGAGGAGGCTGCCGGTCCGAGGGGAGGTGGGAAGGGGTGGGGAGGCTGGGGGCTGCGTACTGGGTAGATTGTACCTGCCTCATCATTATCCTGGCTGCTGGAGGTTGCCACATGGAAAACGGCCGGAAGCGCCTACTGAGGCCCAGGGGCGGCACCTCCCGTGGTCCCTGGGGAGAGTAGGGTCCTCCTTCCGCGCCGCCCTCGCGCCAAAAGGTTCAGGTCCTCCTCCGGGCCAGATTATGCTGCAGAGATGTCCCCTCCGCCCGGAGCACAGCACCATGAAGGTCTGGATTGGGCGTGCTCTGCTGGGTCCCGGTTTTCTCGCTCTGCTCTGGCCCGCCCCCCTGCCCTCCCCCACTGCCCGCACTTGCGCCCCAATCCCCCCACCCCACCCCCCGCTGCCGCGCAGTCCAAGGCGGGATTCAGGCCCCAGATTCAGCTCCACTGGCCAGGTTCTAGGGGCTCTTCTCTGGAGCTCCAGGTCCTCCGGTTACCCAAAGACTGCAAGGAAAGAGCGGGGGTGGCTCCCGCTGCAGCGAGGAATGGGTTAAAAACCTGTCCCGGCTGACCTGCCTGCGGCTCTTCGGTCAACTGCAGGATGGAGGGAGGAGGGGAAGGGAGAGGGGCAAACTTAAATGTGAAAAAAGTCAGAAGGAAAAAAAAAAAGAAGAAGAAGAAGACGAGGCAGTGTGCAGTTTAGGACCGATTTCGATCCCAGGAAAAGTTTTTGCCTTTCCCAGCCCGAGGGGGTTTTGTCCTGAGCTGGTGGGTCTGTCTTTGCGTGCAATCAACACGCCTTGTAATATGAGAGGTGACACCTTCATCTTGCCAAATATGCGCGGTGCCTTGCGGGGGAGGGGGGAGGGGAGGGAGGTAGGGCCTGAGGGAGGAGAGAGGAAGAGGAGAGAAGGGGCAGAGGCCGAAAGCCGCCCTTTGCTCACTCTTTCCCAAATGGAGAGCCACCGGCCCTTTCCTTTGTGGAAGGCCCTTTTCAAACAGGCTTCCTGGAGCAGGCAAAGAAGTGCCTTTTCCTTACTGCTATCCCTTCTAGTTCAGAGCTAAGTGTCCTCTCCCCGCCTCTAAAGACTGATAACCAGGTCCTCTCTCTGGCTTCCAAGAGAGTGACCAGGTGATCGAGAAATAGGGTGGCCAGAAAAAGGAGTAGAAAGGTGTATTATTATTATTTTTTTAAGATAGAGTAAAAGATTATTGCATGTAATATGAAATCGTTTTAGAGCTGCGGAGCACTGTGACTTCTAAGCGAATGCATTTTCCGAAATAGAGACAGATCTCAGTGTCGCTGAAGCAAAGAACAGAGCTATATGGGGAGTTCGTGCCCCGGAGGCGGTGCCGGGCCCGGGGCAGTCCAGCCAGAACCAGGTCTTTTTGGATCCCTTTCTCCAGGTTGAGCCCGTGGCCGCAGCCTGGGCCTTGGCGGTCCATCTGTTGACAGTATTTTTAGGTTGCCGAACTTTCTTTTTCTCCTGTGGCTGCATTTGGGTGTCAGGCCCTCCTCCTGAAAGTGGTTTGTGAGAGCGGGGACTGGATCTGGTGTTTGGAGGTTTTAAAACGCTCTCCTAAAGCAAATTTCTAGAGCTAGCCTCCTGCCCACCCTTCTCTTTTGCAACAGCACCACTCTGTGGTTGAAACACTGAATAGAAACAGAATGAGAACGTTGCCTGAAGTGTGCCTTTCCCTCGTAGAAAGCAGCACTTACGGCCTTGAGGTTTGAGTTAAGTGTTGGCGGGGTGGGATGCCCAGCGTGTGCTCTTGGGCTCTAGCTGCCCGTGGTTAATTCACTGTGACATGTTGACCCAGGAAATAAGAGAATTGGGCCGAATGGCCTCCAAGGACCCTTTCCTCTGTGACTGTTCCTGGCGAAGACGAGCGGGGTGGTTTTCCCCGTGATCAGCTAGCTAGCCTTGAACATTTGTCTTCTCTCATTGTTTTGTTTTGTTTTGTTTTGTTTGTTTGTTTTTCCTCCTGCGTTGGAGATTGCTCCTCCACACCTCGTCTGAGGCTCAAATATTTGCAGGTTGCATCTTCTGCGGCTGGAGGGCACTGCGGAGAATTTGGCAGGTTGCCCGTGACTCCTTTCTTGGGCCCTACCCTGTCCCTCCCCACCCCGACTCGCTCAGACTGCTGCTTTGCCGAGGGAGCCTGAAGGTCTCTGTTTGTGAAACAACTCGGCGAATGCAAAAGGGGTTTGCGCAGGGGCTGGGAAGTGAAGGGTCGGGGAGGACTGTTGCACTCCCTTGGCTCCTGGCCCTCAAAAGATTCCCCGCTGCCCACCCGTCACTGCACAGGTCCTAACCACAGCGCTATTATCATCACACCCATGTGAACATCACGCCCATTAGCAGCCCTGCCCCAAGGCCCTGCAGAGTCCTGTGTGAGGCATTACTCTTTTCTGCAGAGTGGGTGCAGCTGTCCACAGAAGCCGTGTGCCCAGGTCTTCCCTAAAATTTCTATCTCGAGAAAGTGCGGCTTTGCTGTTATCAGCACCTGTGTCTGGCAAAGCAGGGATCATGTTCTCTGAGCCTCTGTGTCCTCACCCCGCATTGAGTAGTTGAGGAAACTGAGGATAGGATCCAGCCTGACCATGACTTTCCCCAGGGAGATAGAAAAAGCCTGGGAACAGATCAGGAGCTACGACTCATTGAAAGAGGGGATTTTGGACTCATCCAAACCCAGGTTTCGTGCGGCCTTCTTCACTTCACAGCTGTGTGTCTCCGGGCAGGTGCTGAGATTCTCAGTGCCAGCCTCGTAGGAGTGTTATGAGAATCAAATGAACTTATTTACTTAAAACACTCAGCCCAGTGCCTGCTGCCATGTAAGCCCCAACTCCCAATCTAATGGTGCTTTGCACTGAAATCCTGCCACCCCACTCGTGGCGGATCAGCCTTTAGAAAGACTGTCCTGTTTTTCGTAAGCTGTCTTTAGACATTTCCTTAATGTGACTCCATGGGTATATATTCTCCCCTTTGTACAAAGACAGAAAGAAATCAGCAGAATGAAGTAGTAGACATATTTAGAATTTTAATAGCTTCTTAATATGGACCTCAATGAGCAGGAAAGACATAGCTGAAGAATTTAGAAATCTCATCTTACTCATTCTTTGCCTCTAAAACAGAATCACCTCATCATTCCACACTGTGGAAATTCCACAGTGTCCTTTAACTCTCAGCAGCTTTGCCTAGTATGTGGTCGGTTTGTTGTTCTTGCTAATTAGGTTCTAGAGCTTACACCGAACAATATAACGAGTTACACTGAACAATAACTGATCGACCCATTTTGTGAAATAGCAGATTCATAATTATGCTTCAAAAAATTACCCAGAATCATAGAGGGAAGGTATGGATTCCTACCACACAGGTGGATATAGAAATCATAATGAAGTCTCCTATTTCACCAGTCGTGACATGAATTCCTCAGCACCCTATAAATTAGCTTTACGTTCCACCAAACTCCACACATAAAAAAAAATTGACATGAAGGTTTCCTAGGTAACTAATGCACTTCCAGAGGGCATAGGCCTCAGGAGACAAAGGGGGCAGGGAAGGGGGTGGGGGCAGGGAAGTGAAGAAAGAGAAAATAAAAACCTTCGATTAGACCCATGTGACATAAACAAAATATTTCATGGGTAAGAACTCATCAGGTTTTATTAGCTGGGTTTGACATAGCTATGGCACTGCCATTAATTCCATCTTCAGACAATAAAATCCTCGCTAGACTATCCCCCTCATCACATGAGCCAGCATCTTCTGGTCCAGGTGCAGAGTTACAGATGCTGAGAGCTATGTCCGCTCACCAGCCAGCTGTTTCTGGAGCCCTCCAAGGGGGTATTTAGACATCACCAAATGCTGGAAGTGAAAAACAGGGTCAATTTGGATGTTTCAAGAGATGGAGATGCATATGTGACAGTATAGACTCTGAGCCCCTTGGAACAAGTCTGTGAGCCTCAGGGGAAGGCTGGGGTCCACGGGTTGAATGGACAGGGTCCGTGTCCGATTTCCAAAGCTGCAGCCTGGTGGTCTTTTCACTGCTGCTTCATCAGGGGAAGGGTCTGGATGCTAAAGAACCCGTGAGTGCTTGGGAGGACATGGAAGGTTGTAGGAGGAGCTTAGGTTTCCATTTATGCCGAAGGAATGTTGGTTCATCCTGAAAGACATACAATCCAGGGAATCCAGGAACAACAGAGAGAAAAGAACACTGTCACTGACTTTGTGAGCTCAGGGAATTCACTGAACTTTTCAGCTCCTTGGTTTTACCATGTATACAAGGGACTTGGCCTCACTTTCTTGTATGATGGGGAATATAAAAAAGAAAAATTTAAAAACACACTGACTGGGGTACAGTGGAAGTTTTATGTTATCTGCTCTCCTCCACCTTCAGTAATTCGAGTGACAGTGAGACTCCAGCTGGTTCCAAGCTACAACCAGGTGACTTTTCTGTGCAAAGCTTGGCGAGTTGCTGATTCCCGTGGCTGTAGTGTTCCTACCCATTACTACAGCGTAGAGTAAAGCTTGCCTTTTGCACTTTCAGTGGCTTGCTGGCAAAAGGGCACAAAATACAGGTTCTCGTCGAGAAAGGCGACTAGAAAACCAGAGCCCTTTCCATCACACAATCCCTTACACTGGGTGTTGAAGTCATTCGGGGATTTACCTCTGGTTGGGGACTGGGATGGGATTAAGAATTAGACAAGTCTTCTGGCGACACCCTTCATTTACTATGCTTACTGGGTAGTCAGGGGCGGGGGAATTCAAGGAGGCAAATCTACAGCAATCCAAAGGTATGGCTTTCCGAAGGATTTAAGGCTAAGTAGGGCAGGAAACCAGGTCTCCTCACTCCTAATTAGGAGCCCCGTCCGGTCCAGCCATGAGTATGACTGCGACATACAATAAAATGTCCTATGAGTACTTTCTTCCTGTACATCTCTCCTCAGAATTCCAGGCTGGGTGACCCGGCAAAGGTCACCTCATCCATTCTCCCACCCCCAAGACCAATCCTCATTCACCACCGAAAGGACAGGCTCAAAATGTGTAGGATGAGGGCTTCCCTGGTGGCGCAGTGGTTGAGGGTCCGCCTGCCGACGCAGGGGACACGGGTTCGCGCCCCGGTCCGGGAAGATCCCACGTGCCGCGGAGCGGCTGGGCCCGTGAGCCGTGGCCGCTGAGCCTGCGCGTCCGGAGCCTGTGCTCCGCAACGGGAGAGGCCACAGCGGGGAGAGGCCCGCGTACCACACACACACACACACAAAAAAAATGTGCAGGGTGGGGTGGGGGGCAAGGAAGGTTCATCCTGTTCTCCACGTCTCCTTGAAAACATTCTTCTCTCCAGCAGTCTACAAAACCAAGGACAGGGAACTCATCACTGAGCCCTTTCCTTTAAAGACCTTGTGCCCAGACTTCCCACGAAACACTCAAAAGGGATGTTAGCAGTTCTTGGGAGCCAAGGAAAGCCAAGTTAAAATAAGCTTACAAACCACTTCTCTCCTCAACACACACAAATATATACAGACACCCCTGCAGGCACACATCCGATGCTTTGCTATATTTACCAGTCCATTCACGGTAAGGTCTGCCCCGTTCCCACCCTGAGAGCAGGCTGTCCTCAGGCCCCCGTTCAGAATGCAAGTAACACGCCAGCCACAAAGAATACCCAGGCTGGGGTTCCCCAGAACCATAAGCTCCCAGCGCAGGGAGAGATGTAGCAGCGGGAGCCTTCTCTACAGATTGTCATCACCGTCATCATCTTCTTCTTCTTCTTCTTATTACTAACAATAGGTTACTGAGTGCTTGATGGGTACCAGGTACTGTTAATAATATTAGCATTAAATACTAGGTACTTTTTTATGCACCATGGGTGTGTATGTGTGTATATATATATATATGTATATATATATATGTGTGTGTATATGTGTATATACACACATATATGTGTATATATGTACATATACGTGCATGTATCTGTACCAGCTTATATTCATATGTTATAGATATATGTATATCACATGTCCTAGAACTGGACAAGGAGACAGAAAACCTGGTTCATGTCTGAGCTCCTGTGTGATCTTAGGCAAGTTACTTATCCCTTCCTAGTCCTCATTTTAAAAAAATCTGTTAAGTGGAGATAATAATCGTGCCAACCTGTAGGGTTTTTCTAAGGATCAGATAATATATAAGTAGATATGATTATTATCTCCATTTTATTGATGTAAAATATTCAGGTGTAAAGAATAACTTGCCCAAGGATACCTAGGTAGTGAAAGAGTTGCAAAATAGAAGTTTGAACCCTAACCGCTCGTCACCTCTACACCATCCGACCTTGAGAGGGTGGTGTTTTTACAGATGAGGAAACGGGCCTAGAAGAAGACGAGCAACTTCCCTAGGGTCACCCAGAGGAGCTCAGGTGTGAGTTAGGTGTCCTGCCTCTGGTCCAGGGCCTAGACCAGCAGTATCAGGGTTGCAATATATCTGTAGGGTTAATTCTCCAGGGCTCAAGGTCATCCTAGGGCAGTGAGAGAAGGAAGAAGGTGGTTGATACGGTACAGTAGGGTCAAGTCCATCCATGGCCTGGCCCTTCGTGAGCCTTTGTAGATGGAGGGAACTCATTCCAGAGCAGCGACTTGGTACCTGGAAGAAAGACTGATTTCAGCACCCTCCCAGCTCCTCAGCAGGTCTCTTTGCCAGGACACAGCCTAAATAACAACATGCCAGCCTTGGGTAAGAGAAATTGCCCAAGTAAGCAGGACAAACCCATGCAGTGCTGGGTGACTATGAAATTCTTCCCAGGGGGCAGGCCATTGGCTTTGCTCCAAAGATTAAAAGGCCTCTAATCCAAACTACTCGTGCTGACAGCATCAAGACATACAGGAAAAAAGTTGAGCCTTGAGTCTCTAATAAGTACTAAGTCTGTAAATTCCCACTCCAAAACCATAGACTGCTGGATTAGAACATTATGGACAACTGATGTATTGTTACATATGTTTCCTTTGAATCCCATCCAGTCACAAGTACACTCATGCAAACGTCTCCTCCTTTAGTTTAGACGCAGACTTCAATGCCACTTAGAGCTCAGACACAGCAGGCAAACCAGCAGTCACAACCTGCCTGTGAATGAGCTTTAAAGTCTGGAGCTGCTGCCAACAAAGTAATCATGAGGCATCAGATTTATATTTTACTGCTCCACCATGTCCAGCCTCTCTGCCTCCAAACAAGGATAAGAGAATTCCACTGGTCCTTCTCCCACTGCTCCAAGGGTCCTTTGCCAAAAGTTTTCAACGATGCGTCCAAAAGTTAGAAAGTAGTTCCTGTGGCGCAAAGAGAAAGAATAACTTTGCAAATGATGACAGTGATTGTCTTTCCACCTGTATCGATCCCCCCCCCACTGACTTTATGGACAGTTTAAAAATAAAGTTAACAAAAGAGATATACGACAAAGTTGGAAATAGCCTTCTTTCTATACATGGATATTAATAAACCTCAAACCATGTATTTTTCCCAGGGTTAGCAGGAAATCCATGGTTAAGATGGGAATGGACTCATCACTGGCAGGAGATTTACAGTATGAATCACTGGTCCACACTCTGTATCTCAAACTGGAAAACAGACTGGCTGCGATGTAGCATCAATGCATGAATGACTTAAGTTCTTTCAGAGTTGCGAGATCCCTGAGACTCCCCTAGTGCAATTGCTCCTTTTACAGAGAATATTATCAAGACTCAGGATAATGCAGGGACCAGCCAGAAAGCACACAAAGAATGAGACTTGTCAGTGAGAGTGTGGAACCCAAACTCATGACTCCTAGGAGGCCGTTCATTTGCTCTGTCTATACAACCCCCAGGAAATAGACACAACTCCTGCTTTCCTTCTGGAAATGCCCCTTTTCCCTCTAATTCCTTACCTTTACTTCTTTCCTCTATTTCATTATTTACTTCCACTTATTCTAATATTTCATTGTCTTTATTTTGTTCCCATTGTGCATACTCTGGCAAGACAAGAGAAAATTAATTTAACATGCAGCAGGCAAGGTTTCAGTAGGAAATGGAAGAGTTTTAATCACATAGAGGTTCAAAGACAGCTTCAGAAGTGGAATGGACACTTTCCTATTTTTGATGACATAAGGTCAGTCCTTTCTGAAGAGAGGATTAATTAGATCAACTCTATTTTTCAATAGCATTATAAATAACCTTTTAAGATTCTCATCTGAATGAATCTTTTAAAAAAATCTTTCCTTTGTATTAATGACAGCAAAAGTATCTATCTTTGCTAAGGGAATGTTTCTTTGGTAGAATTTTAAATTTTATTGTTTTCTTGCAATAAAGCTATCAGTAAAACATAGGGTCAAGTTCTTTGTTCTCCTATTTACATCCTAATTCCTTCTTTGTAAAAGAGCTGACACCAATATCTGTTAATGGCATTACGGACCTCAGGAGCTTAGGGCCATCCAATAAACAGGAGTTTCAAAGACTCCAATATCTAGAAGGTCATGATGTAAATTTTAAAAATGTGGCTGTTGTGGAAGACCCCCAAAGGATAGAACTAGGATGGATGAATGGAATTTGCAGGGGTGCAAATTTTAAGTCAAGACAAAGTGATAGTTCTGACACACAGAATTTCCAGAATTAGAATCAACTGCCTCCATAGCTATAAGTCACTGGACAAATTCAGGCATAAGACTACCTTGAAACAATGTTGTGGAGGATGTAAGAACATATGATACACAGAGAAAAGATCTAATACACATATGATTAGTGTCCCATAAAGAGAGGAAATAGAAAATGGTTCAGTAGCAATATCTGAAAATTTAAGGGCCCAGAATTTTTGAAAATTGATGAAAGACACCAACCCACGTATTCAAGAAGTTCAGCGTACCTGAACAAGATAAATAGAAAGGAAACCACACTTGGCACTCGGCAATAAATCTGCGGAAATCGAAGACAAAGAGAAAAAAAGTAAAAGTACCAGAGGGAGAAAAGACACATTACCTTCGATTGCAATGAGACGTATGAATGACTTTTTAACAGAAACTGTGGGACTCAGAAGACAAGAGAATATCAAAGTACAGAAGAAAAGAACTGTCAATCTTGAATTCCTTAGCTAGTAAAAGTATCCTTGAAAAATATGTGAAGTTATTTTCAGATAATGAAAATTTGAGATAATTCATTACTGGAAGATCTGCACTAAAGGAAATATTAAAGAGACTTATTCCTGAATGAGGAAAAAGACTGCATATGAAAGTGAGGAAATATAGGAAAGATTAAATGTGTGGCAAACGTGAATGAATACTAACACTATGGAACCACAAAATATCTTGTAGAATTAAAGTCATGGCAGAAACAGCACAAAAGGCAGGACATTGTAACTAGGTAAAAGTTCCAAGGTTCTTGTGTTCTTTGGAAAGCCATATTCGTACTAATGTATATTAAACTTTAATAAGTCAGAGTGACTTGTTGTAGTTTCTATGATAACCACAAAATGAATATAGCAAATGAAGATGCTAATGTGGGGTTTGGGAAAAATATTAATTCCAAAAAAGGCCAGAAAAGAGAAAAAAAAGGAACATGGCACAGGTGAGAGAGAACTAATAGTAAGGTAGTAGGGAATTAGATCCAAATATATCTATTTATATATTTATGAATGAATATATTGAAATAAAGTAATCTAACTACCTCAATTAAAGAAAACAAACTGGATTTTAAAAAAATTACATGGCAATTACACCAAGAAACTTTAAAAGCAAGATGATTATAAAACATATACCATGAAAATATTTTCAAAATGAAAGTAGTGTAACTCTATTAATATCAGGTAAAATAGAGAATAAGGTAAGATTCATTACTGGAAATAAAGAGGGACATTTAAAAATACTAAATTTCCATACACTAAAATCTAAACTTCCATGCACCTAGTAACATGTATATATTATACATATATAATATAGCACACACACACATGCACACACACAAGGGAGAAATAGACATATCCACAATCATAGTGAGAGATTTTAATACATCTTTCTCCGTAAGTGGTAGATCAAATAGACAAAAGAAATTATTAAGGTTATATAAGATTTGTGCAACATGGTAAACAAACTTGAACTTACTGACATCAAATATTTAAAACTCTGCACCCAGACATTTTTCCCAAGTGCACATGTGGTAATTAACAGAATTAGCAACATGCCGATTCGTAAAGTAAGTCTCAAAAAGTTTGTGAGGTTTAAAATCATACAGAATACTTTCCCTAACTACAGCCCAGTAAAGCTAAGAAATCAGTAACAGTGAGAAAACACCTAAATATTTGGATATTAAGGAACATACTTTTATATAACTCATAAGTTAAATAATTGCAAGGTCTATAAAATATTTTGAACTGAATGACAATGAAATATGATATGACAAAACTTGTAAGATACAGCTAAAGCCATGATTAAAGGAAAATATATGTAGCATCGAATGTATATATTAGAAAAGAATTAAAGCTAGAAGTCATTTAACTAAATATCATCTCAAGAAGTTAGAAAATGAAGAGCTAATTATATGCAAGTAACAGAGAAGAAAACAATACTCATAAGACCTGAAATTAATGAAAGAGAAAATAAAATTACTATTGATGGAATAAATTTTAAAGTTGTTCCTTTCAAATGTGTTTATAAATGACGAATCTAATTAAAATTAGATTATAATTAATCCTAGTACAGCTAATCAATAAAATTATAGAAGGTACAAAATACTGATATCAAGAATGAAAAGAGTCACAGATTCTAAGAATTTAAATAAAAATATTTAAGGAAAGAACATTGTGAACAAAATTATATCGATGCACTTGGAAATTTCTATAAAGTTTACAAATTCCTAGAAAAAGCACTCATTCCCCAAAATGATATAAGAATAAATAGAAAATGTGAATATTCCTGTATCTCTTAAAGCATTTAAGAATTAATTTAAAATTTAAAACCTTCTTGAAAGAACTCTCTTGGCTTAGATGGCTTCACTAATGAACACTTGTAAGTATTTAACGAAGAAGTAACATCATTTTTACACACAATCTATCAGTGACTAAAATGAAGGAATACTTCCTAAATTGTTTTATGAGGCTAAAACCTGAAAAGGACACTACAAGAAGAAAAAAAAGTATAAGTCAGTCTCTCTTACCAATATAGATGCAAAAACTTTGAAATATTAGAAAGTAAAATCCAGGATATTTTAAAAGTATAAAATCTTTTCCAATTTTTGTTTATTCCAGGAATGCAAAATTGCCTTAATATTGAAAACCAATCAATGCAATTTACCACATGAAGAGAACAAAAAAGAAAAACCATATGATCATCTTAATAGATGCAGAAAAATAGTTTGATAAAATTCAAATCTCATTCATGATGAAACCAGCAAACGTAGCAAACTAGGAATAGAAGGAAATCTCTTGAATCTGATAAAAGGCATCTACACACACACACACACACACACACACACACACACACACACACCCCTACCTACAAACCTACAGCAAACAACATATTTAATAGTGAAAAATTGAAAGATTTTGCCTTGAGAACATTAACAAGACAAGGCTATCTGCTTACTTGGAAGTCATACTCAGGATGATAAACAAATAAATAAACAAATAAAAATAAGGGTTGAAAAGGAAGAAATAAACTTGTCATTATTCATGGATAACATTATTGTGTATGTATACATTTTAAAAGAAAATCCTGATAATCTATTTAAATTCAAAAGTGAATTTAGTAAGATCAGTAGTTATAAGGTCACCACACACACACAAAATCTAATTATTGATTAGCAGCAAATGATTAGAAAATGAAATCTAAAAAATACCTTTTCAATAGAATAAAAACATTTGTATCCAAGAATAATTCTAGTAAATCTATGCAACATAAATAGGTACAATCATTTTAGAAAACTATTATATAAGTATTTATTGAAGTTGAACATCTAATTATCTTTGGCTCAGCAATTGCACTTTAAAGTATATACTCAACAGAAGCATGTTGCACTTTGGCCCCCAAAACATGTGCAAAAATGCAGTAGCAATATTTTAGAAACAACCTAAATGCCCCTCAAATGTAGAAATAAATCAACTGTAGTGTATTTATACAATGAAATACTCTATAGCAAATGAAACTGATGAATTAATGCTGCAAAAACAGAAAAATCTGGCTACCAAATTGTTGAACAAACAAATGAACCAAAAAAAAAGATACAAAAGATTGCATAATATCTCATTTCATCTTCAATAAGTTTCTAAAAGAAGACAGACTAATTTGTGGTTTTTGAAGTTAAGATAGTGATTACCTCTGAGGGCAAAACAATGTAGTGCTTAAGCAAGAGGAAGCATGAGGGCTTCTGGAGTGTTAGTGATCATTTCTTAGTTTGAATGATAATTACATGAGTGTTTACTTTTCAAAAGTTTATTGTCATGTATTTATCATCGGGGCACTTCTCTGCATAAATATTATAGTTCAATATTATTTTGTAAAAAAGGAAACATCCATTTAATTAAATAACACAAATTAATCAATTTAAAGAAAGATTAAGTTTATAATAGTTTTAGTGATATGCGTATATGGGAAAATCATTATGTGGTTTGCAAAAGACAGACTTTTGGGAAATACTGAACTTGTGGCAACTTATGTTCTGCATTTCTCATCTTTTTTTTTCGTCATCTTTTTGGTGTCTGATTAGGCTGAGGACAAAAGACAGTCTGTCCTGACTCTAGGTATTTCCAACTCCTCACTCTTCTGCTGCCTGCAGGGCCACATTACACTTTAGAGATCGTCTTGTTTGATTCCTCTAATTTTGAGGGCAAATGTATTAAGAAGCAGGGGGAGTGTTAAATTATATAACATCTCCAGTTGCTAGTCTAGCCTTCCTTCGACTCAAATTTCAATAACGCTTGGTGAATTTGACATATACCTCCGTCCTCCTTCTGTGATATCCCTTCAGCCATCCATCCTGGATGACCTCCATTCTAAAATGGGCTAATATACGTGAGATAGCTTAGGGTAATACAAGAGAGAACAAAAAGAAGAGAGGAAGAAGGGAAGAAAGAGAGGAAGGAAGGAAGGAAGGAAGGGAGGGAGGAAGGGAGGAAGGGGAAAAAAGAAAAGAAGAAAGAAAAGGAAAAAGAAAGCAAGAGCTTTAGAACCAAACTTGTTTTGAATCCCAACTTTCTTAGCCACTTTCTAGCTGGAGAACTTTGGCAAGATCATTAACATGTAATTGCTTCTCTGAGCCAATGTTTCCTCATCTGTAATGACTGTTAAGCAGGATAACATATGTGAGGCCCTTGGCACAGTGCTTAGGATGTAGGTACCACAAAGTTATGGGCGCCGCATCTCCTCAGCATCTGATGCTTCAGTAAGGGATTAAGAGGGAAGAAGTGGTCTCGAGGTTTTGTGTGTCTCAGGCACAGGGTGTTGTTATTTATCACACACCAGGCTGAGGAGGGGAAGGACAAGATTAAACTCTCCTGAGAAAATCTTTAATGGATCCCTCATGGGGTCCAAACTCCAAAAGGGCTTGTCAAAGTAAGTTCATGCAAAGACATCATCTCCAGAAGGCCCCTGTCCAAAAGTATAAATCGAGAGGGGCAATTTGTACTCATTTGGGCTCATTGGCACTTAGTGTATCAGATCAGCTGGGTCAGGTAAGGAAGGTACAGTCTGCTGGAAAGAAGCGGTTACCCCTTTAGGGGGTCAGCGTGGTTGGTGTACCCCTAGGAGCCATAAGTGAGCAGGAGAGATAGTTTTGTCCAATGGCTAAGAACACAAATTCTGGAACCACCCTGTTTGGATTCAAATCCCTTAGAGTTCTGCAGGTTTAGAAAAATGCCTGAACTTTTCCCCTGCTTCAGTTTCATAAAAGGGAGATGCTGGGTGGGTGGAGAGGATGATGGGGAGTAGGGTACAAGGACCATTCTAAGGAATTTCTACAGGAGTCGTGTCTGCTTCTATTTCCGGTTCCTTACTCACAAGGTCCTTTCACAAACTTGCTTAAAGTGCCATTAAGTTGCCAAAGCAACTTTGCCAAAATAAGTTGCACCATTGATAACTGTTTCCTCTGAAAAGCCACTTAGAATTTAGAAAAGCGATCCTGGAAATGGAAAGAGCATGAGATTAGGAGTCCGAAGACAGGTTTTAAGCTCGTCTCCATCATGAACACACACTCCTTAGGCCACTCCCTCCCCCCCACTGTGAGTGTCACTTTTTATCTGCAAGATGCGGGGCTGTGCTAGAGAAACCCCAGATTCCCTCCCACTTCTAAAATTTTATGACCCTTTTTAATTTGCCGATCAGTTTCAGGCTCTGAGGTGATGGATGGTTTTCAAACATGTCATGATCAGCTGGTGTGGCCAGCTGACCTCATGGAACATTTTTCCCATTCCCCATCCCGGGTCTTGCGTGAATAATGAGAGTTTTCTGTTCTCCTTGATAAACAGATAACAGGAGAGGTTTTCATGTGTGTTTATGTGGGAGAAATAAATAGATTCCAAATCTATTTGCAGCCTCTGTGGGGGAAGAGAGGCAAAGACACCCAAAGAGGACACTCGGTCACTTTAAATTCAGATCTTCTGGCTTCACTAAACTACATATTAACATACGAAGTGAATTAGCATTTATGATCTTAGACAATTGTTTATAACATTTGAGATTCATGGGAAAAGGGACTAGATACTGGAAGTGCGCAAATGTGTTTAGTTTCAAAATAGGTGAGAAGGTTGACTCTGGACACTATAGATGAAACTGAACATTCTAGAGATGATTAAATCGATGGCTTTGAGTTCTTAGGCTGGAAGGTGACAGTCTCTAGGATCCAGGAAGGATTCACTGAAAATGTGCTACAGAAGCTGGGCTGGTCATCAGAGAATTAGGCTATCTCCGTGGGTTGAGGTCAAACTGCAGTCAAGTCCCAAGAGACATAAACAGAGGACTGTGTCTGTCTGTCCATATCTTCCATCAGCAACTTGGAAGAAGATAAACGTTCAAGCTTTTTCCAAATTTGTGTATTACTCCAATCTTGGAAATATTTGTTGATATTTTCAATGGCAGAAACAATAGTCAAAAGAATTTGGAGAGGGCTTCCCTGGTGGCGCAGTGGTTGAGGGTCCGCCTGCCGATGCAGGGGACACGGGTTCGTGACCCGGTCCGGGAAGATCCCACGTGCCGCGGAGCGGCTGGGCCCGTGACCCATGGTCACTGAGCCTGCCCTTCCGGAGCCTGTGCTCCGCAACGGGAGAGGCCACAACAGTGAGAGGCCCTCCTACCACAAAAAATAATAATAATAATAATTCGGAGACCTGTAATGCTACGTGAAAACTAGCAATATCCAATTAAAATGAAGGATAAGGACAAAAACTTCAAGTCCTGCATTTCGATGCAAAGGCAATTCTGCCAGGATAAGAATTCAACGATTGGGCTTGACCGTGAGTAGTTCCTGCGGACCAGAGTGGGGAGGTCAGTAGAACACAGACAGAACCAAGATGGTGATGCAACCATGAGCTGCATCAAATGAACTTTAGCGCCATTTCAAGGGAGCTAATCCCAGGGAAACCGGTCAGACATACTGGAGCTTAGAGGGGAGATCGAATTGGCAGACATGCTCCGGGTCCAAAGTCCCTCCCAAAGGATAGTAGAAGAATCCCCGTGAGTCCCAGTGCAGTGTTTCATCTTGGGGCCTTCTGGATCTGAGTGCAAGGAATTTCCTTTCCTCTCCAATGGACAGTTTATCTTGTACATGATTATGTCCAGAGCACCAGCCCATTAGCATGACGAATAAACTCCACTGAAATGTCCCCTTTTATTGAATAGTTCCTTTTAAAAGCATTCTAGCAGCAGCTCAAAAGAGCTTTTAGAGGCAAAGTGCTTTATCACTCAGAGAATGTGCTCAAGGGTCTGTTTCACACCCATGAGATGAAGCTGGATTCTGGCAGGCAGTCCTAGTCTGGAGTCTGAGACAACGTCGAGAAGGAAGGCAGAATCCCAGCTTATCAAATCGGGGAGAGAGGCCAGTGGTTAAGGGCTGGGCTCTGCCAATCAAGTCCAGGAATAGGGCCAAATCTCAGCTCAAGAACTTAACAGCTGTGCGACCTTGGGCAAGTCACTTGATATTTCTGAGCTTTGATATTCTCATACGTTAAACTGGGATGTGATAATATTACGCACTCACAGAGCTGCTGTGAAGCTCAAGCGAGACGATGTACAGAGTTCTCATCATAGTGTCTGGCAGCTTGTATGAGCTCTAACCTTGATAGACGTTCACCAGAGGGAACTGTACAATTTCTCTAGTTCTTTGACACATAACCTATTCTAAAATGAGGACCCTGGTTTCACGCCAAGAAACAAAAATGTCATCATACCCTACACAGAATAGTGACTGCCTGTCTAGTATCCATTAATTGAGAATATTCATGATGACAGAAGGATATAAAGTCAACAGTTCTTTCAAATGGATGGTTATTTTGACAATCCTAACACTCCCATGCCCCTGAAAAATAGTAGCACATAGATGTGCAAAACACATGTGTCTGCAGCAGCCCATAATATGCTGACCCAGGAGGACCACAGGTGCAGCAGTGTAGGGTCATATTTCCCTGTGTGCTCTGAGGCAGCGGGGAGTGTGCTCTGCCCGTGCCCCGCTGGAAAAATCAGGCAGTGGTGGGCTTTGCAATGAGTGTCGCCTCCCGCTCGGATACCAGGACTACTGCTTCGTTTCACGTCAGGGCTTTTCTCTCTCCCCTTCCTTTCCTCATGAAACGTACCCTTTGCACAGTTGTCAGAGTACTAGGGCGTGGTCAGTTGGACATGGGCTTTGGAATGACAATGACAATGTCCCTTGCTGTCTTTGTGAACTTGAGCAACTCATGTCACCTGTATCTTGACCCATCCCATAGAGATAATAAGATCTTTGTTTCAAAAATAAATAACGTACTATACGCCAAATTTCCAGTATAATGCATGGCAGTCGCCAGAGGCTAACTCCCTCACCTGCTTCCCTCTCGCCCCTTTACGTGCCTTTCCATCCCCCTGCGGTACCCCAACCCAGTACATTTTAGGTAAGAGATGGCTGAGAAATGTCTGCGTGACTAATGGTCTGTCAGTTATATGTCTTTCCATATCCTTTGGGTGAATGGTTACTCTAAGTGATTGAGCTGAAGTAGTAGGATATGATTAGAATAAAAACATTCTTGGATTTAAATAGGCCTTCACCCAAAGAATTAATGAATGAATGTAGGAATTCCTGGTACCCCTATAGGCCAGTGAACCATACATTTGACTCCAGCGTCCTGGTAAATCATCACACCATGTGCAACAGGGGGCGCTCTGCCTGAGGAGAGTTAATCACTTGGTAGTGGCTCTTCCGCTGGGGTCCCCTTAGCTCATCGTTAAGGCAGAGGGTGTATGTTAATATATGATGTTTTAGGTCACATCCACTTGCATCTGCCTCGTCCCCATCAGATATAGCGCAAGACTTCTCCGGACCGGGTCATAGCCATCTCTGCGCCATCAGTGTCTGTCATCAGCCCAACATACACAGGGTGCTTGACAACTACTGAGTGAAGGAATGAAAAGATACAAGAAAAAACATCCAGTCACATGGCCCTCTTGAAACAGGAAAATGTCCCACTCTTCCACTCGCAGAAGGCAAGGTTTTGAGCCCAGCAGTGAAGAAGCCTCATCCGGTCCAGCAGGTGGACGCACCTGACTCACTTCTCAGATGCAAGGTCTCCAGCCCTTTACAGGGCTAGGCCTTGACATTTACAGCTGGACACACCAGGCAGCCAGCAGAAGGCGCAGGCTTCTCCTGCAAGGATACTATGATGGGAGAGAGGAACTAGATCTCACTTTTCCAATAAGGAATTTCATTATCTAATAGCTGACATGTCCAGGGAGACTCCCCATAACTTTTGGGGACCTCTGATCTCATTCCTTTCTGTCCTCAGCATGGCTTTGGCTCATGTACAAGGGAAACCAATGGCATTGTGCCTGTAGGCCAGTGACCTTCTCCCAAATCTAACCTCACTGGCATCTGTCTGTTCTGAGAGATTAAGAAAGTGTTGAATGGATCCCATATCTTTGCAATGAGGGCAACTTGGGATCCCACCCCAGTGCCTTCCTAATTTCCTAAAATGGCCTGAATCACTGTGGTCACTTCCTGAGTGGGCTCTCCATCTGCACGTCTCCCCACGCTGGTCCTGTGTCCCCACTGCTGTTTCAGGAACATGCTTGAAACAACAAAGATCATCAAGTCAGAATAGCCTCCCTTCTCCAAGCATCCCTCCTGCTGTTGAGCCTACAGGATGAAATCAGGGTCCACAGCCCATGTGCCCCAATCTCTCTCTACCCTCTGGGCTCAACCTACCTTTTCTGTTCTATCTCCTAACTCTTCCCCGTAAGACACCGTGTGCACACCCAACGGTTTCACTAGGACCTTGCTATGATCGTGCATTTGCATCCTCTGTTCCTTCTGCCTGGAACTACGTTACATATTAGATCTCTCCTGGAATAAGAAACAGAGCCTGCAGCTGTGAGGATTTCCCCAGATACTCAGAGGAGCTCATTTCAGCAAACTTGTATGAAGGTCCTATTCTGGCCAGATGATGCATTCAATCTGTTGGTCCTTTACAAAAATTGAAGGTTTTTTTTTTTCATGTGAATTGGCTTATGATATCTGTTTTGCTATGAGTACAGGGAGCTGCTTTGCTATTATGAGCTGAATTGTGTCTCTCTCAGATTCATATGTTGAAGTCACAAGTCCCAATACTTCAGAACGTGACTATATTGAAAGACAGGACCTTTAGAGAGGTGATTTAGTGAAAATGAGGCTGCTAGGGTGGACCCTAATCCAATCCAACTGGTGTCCTTATAAGAAGAGGAAATTTGGACCCACACACAGATACCAGAGTTGCACGCACACAGAGGAAAGGCCATGTGAAGACACAGAGGGAAGGTGGCCGTCTGCAAGAAAAGGAGAGAGACCTCAGGAGAAACCAGCCCTGCGGACACCTTGATGTAGAACTTCTAACCTCCAGAACTGTGAGAAAATAAAGTTCTGTTGTTTGAACCCCCCAATCTGTGGTATTTTGTTATGTGAGCCCTAGCAAACTAATACACTTGTAACAAGCAAAGTGTTCTTATTCGTCTTTGAATTCTTTAAATTCTTAGTGCTTAGAGCTTCTTGGAACACAGCAGATAATCAATAAAGGTATATCAAATGGTAGAAAGAATCTGGGATTTTGGCATCACCGTACAGGGCTGGAATGTAAGCACCGCATTCTGGGGGAAAAAGGGCCTATCCAGATGCGGAGAGATCTGGGATGTTCCCGGGAGCCGAGGGCACTAATAAAAATGATAGGGGTTCGGGGCACTGCTGTCCATTGCATATCACCAGCCGGGCACATGCTCAGGGACCCTCTGAAGACATCTCTTCCCTCCTGAAGACCTTCAAATGCCTTTGGGATGACAGTGAGTTTCCAGATTATTGGCTTGGTTTTCCTTTATCATAAGGAACTAAGAGAAGGCCTTCTTTTTTCTCCACGTCAGCATGTATTAGTATAACCTCCACCCCACATACTGCCTTCCACCTCTGAAAAACAGGACATTCCTGTTTAGGGAAATAACATGCCAGCCACAAAGACAAATGGAGAACAGCAAGAAAAAAAATCTGGGAGGCTGTGAATTGCTTTTCTTTCTTTCCCATATAAATATAGTAAGAGAATGTCCGATGCGTAATTGAGCTTTGGCGAAAGATCTCAGCCCATTTGTAGGGGAAGAGTAAGGACTTTTTACGGAGCCAAAACTTCTTTTCTACTTGAGGAAAAATTGATGTTGGAGCCAAGTTATACCCAGCCTGACCTTTTCCCTCTCTTCCTTCTCAAATGATGACATTTCCAGACTGTTTTCTGGGATTAATGTTCCCGTTGCAACCTACCCATGGTGAAGTTCCTTTATCCATGTCCTCATAACACATTCACTTGCATATAGTCTTGCGAGTGCCTCCAATTTATACTTGTTAGTATATATATTTTTTACCAAGTTCACAAAGCTTTTGCTTTAAGGCATGACTGCCTGACTTAGAGTCTGATGCCCATAGATGCTCTACAAATGTCTGTATGGAGGAATGAATGAGATGACCTTGTTTTCCCTACCTCCACCTTATGTCTAAACACACACACACACACACACACACGTACACACTCGCACAAATAATTCTCTATTCTACTCCCTTTCCTTGATAGCTGTTGTCAAGCTTGCACCTGCCTGGCAGGGTGTCTTCTCCCAAGCTTGCCTTTAAACAGGGTTTCAGGACTTCTCTGGCGGTCCAGTGGTTAAGACTCCGTGCTTCCACTGGAGGGGGCACGGGTTCGATCTCTGGCGGGAGAACTAAGATCCCGCACGCCACACGGTGCTGCAAACAAACAAACAAACAAACAAACAAATAAGTAAACAGGGTCTCATGCTCTGGGCTGCTAATTCTTTATCGATCCTACCAGAACTGCCCAATCTCAGCTCTTGTCATGTCAATTGCACCGATTCCAGAAAAAGAAATGTATTAGCCCAAAGAAATGAACGGTGGCATGCCAAGTCTTGCCAGAAGGCCAATGGGGAAGAGATTGTTTTAAGGGGAAGGGGATTCCTTAGATGACACCACAGGTGTTTCCTGTATTTTAAGCTGACCCCGCTTGGCACTCTGGGCTATAGACAGCTTGCCGCAGAATTTCTCCTTTGCTAAGGGTTTGGCGAGAAGCCTTATTAGATTTAAGTCTTTAGTATAGTGAGGGGGCATCTTATCTACTTTGGAAAACCTGCTCTCTTAGAGCTCTATGCAATGCTCTAATTTACATATGGATCAATCTGACCATTTTGTATCCAGTTGATAACTCATCTAGATTCTGATTCCCAGCCTCTCAGTGTACAACTCTGCAAGAAGGCAACACTGTGTCTCTGCTTGTCTTTCGGTGCATGGAGACTAAGAACCTCAAACCCATGTAAGCCATCCAGAGCTGAAGACAGCGGGTCCCCTATTGGACAATATGCAGCTGATGAATGAGGCGACATTAGTTAATAAGCCTATAGAATGAGTGGCTTATGGTCATTCATTCAGTCAGCATATATATATTGACAAAGCAGCTTGGTTTTGAGTTTCTCAAGGAGCTTCTGACATCTTCTTGGAAGTATACAAAAGTCCAAATCTGTTATCCTTAGACATAAAGGGCTAGAGAAGAAAGAACCAAATTCAGGCTCCAATTTGAAGTCTCCTGGGTCAGAGCCTGCCCTATGTCATGGAGGTATTATACTCCACTTCTGTACTTCTTGCCACTTTCTTACCTGGGCTCAGGAAGCCCTGTTTTTGTTTGTTTGTTTTGGGGGGTCTTTTTTTTGCACAGCTAATACAAGGATCCTGCTGTTCCTCCAAATTCATGGGTCCCAAGCATCAGTGGTAGGACTGATTTTTAAAAACCTAGCATCCTATAGAAGTGCAAAGAAAAAGGGCAATATTTTAAAGGGTCTCTCCCCAACTCAGGCAATTTGGAAACCACTGGTTTTGTGAACAACTCAAGCTTCCGTATTAGTGAGACTTGGGTTTCAGTGTTATAGTCTGAGTAAACTACCTCACCTCCCTAAGGCCTGTTTCCCACCGTCTCTGAAATGGAGATAATTACACCTACTTCAAAGAGTTGGTGTGTGCATATGTGTGTTTTGTAAAAAAAGAGAAAATGCCTATGAAGTGCTTATCACAGAACATAGTAGGTTTTCAGTAACTATCAGTTCCTGTATCTTCCAAGTTTCAGTCCTGAGAATTGACTTAAGCCACCCTGACCTCTCCTTCTTTACATCATGCCTGCCTCTTTGGGTTCTCAAAGGCCATTGCCAAGTGTTCCTATGCAGCCTCTAGCACGTACACTCTGAACTACTGACCGGTGTCCACCGAACCTTGAGACATTGTTCAGATTTGCTTCTGTAGCTTTACGTAATTCAAACATGATTATGGAGTTGGAGAAAAAATGAGTCAAAGAGTCAGTGCACTTCCTTTGCATCAAATAGTAGAAGAGCCCTTAGTTGAGAAGCATTTTCTGTCAAGGGAAGCTTCAGGCGTGTTCTCTACATAGCTGGACTTCTTTACTTCATGCTTAATCACAACTCAGAGAACATTCTGGAGGGCTGCGGAATCCAGCCAAGGGTGATGCTGCACTCATCCTCTTGGAAATGCACTTGGAAATCTCCCCCAAGTATCCATCAGTTTCCCTCCAGTGAGGGCTGCCTGGCCTCACTAATTTAATCAGCCAGGCAGGGGGAACAGAGGTGTTGCTTTGGGCTCTGGGGGTCTTCATTGTGCTGTGTCATTGGAAGGGAATAAACCCTACCTTATGGAATAAAGTCAAGGACAGACTAGGGCAACCTCGGACCGAGGAGAGTCACTGGTGACAATCCAGGTCAACCCCAGTCTTTAAAGAAGGGGAAACTGAGGCTCAGAGAGGGAAGGCTCTTTGCTCAGAGTGACAGGGATACTGCAGCTGGTGATGGGTCTCAGGCAACAACTCCCATTTCTAGTTTGTGTTGCTGCCTGATTTGGTTCCGGCACAACACTTCTGTGGTCTTTGGAATTCCATAGGGTGAGGTTTGTCTTCATAGTTTATTTTCAAGCCTTGGTGATTCTCCTCATGACCCTTATTTCAGCTCCCATTGCTTAAGGGTCACATTGAAAAGCAGGGAGAAGTGAATGAATGAGTCGGCGAATGCAGCTCTCAGCCCTCTGTCTGGATGCTGCCAGCAGTGCCCTAAATTAACTCCACGGTGCACAATATTTGGCTTCATTGGGTGCCAGGCAGATAGTGTTTCCTCCCCGCTCAAGACTTAGGAAAGCAGGCAGTTCCGCCTTCCTGGCCCTCATAGTATCCCTCCTGGGGCAGGGCTTCGGTGACGTCCTGCTGAAAGAAAGAATAAATGAGCCAAGGAACCAATTGATTCCTACTACTGTTGGAGTTCCTCTCTCTTCACCTTCCCTCCCTGGTGTCCTTGTCCTTTTGTCCACAGTGCCTAGAATCACAGATTTTGAGAAAGGACTTTTCAGGAAGGAAATGCTGGATAAGCAGACCCAACCCAGTCCCCTTTCCAGAGCGGATACATGCCTGAGGAAGGGTCACCGAGTGACTCCGTGTCGGGGATGGGACTGAATGCCCGCCTCTGTGATTCCCGGGGCAGGAGCTAAGCTTTCCCTGCCCCTCTGTTCCTTCTGTTCGCTGGTCCCCCCCCAGGAACATCTCAGACCTTGGCTCTCCACCTGGAAGATGTGTTCCAGGAGCCGCTTTACATGCTCGCCATACGATGGGCTCCAAGATGACATCCTGATTAAGAAAGTTGGCATAACAGTAAGTGTGCAAAGCGTGGCTTATCCCCTACACTGAAAGATAAGCACTGCTTTTCCCCTATCCTGAAGCCGGTTTATAAACATGGGGCTCCACAGGGGTCTCTGAGGACTGGGGCCGAGGACTGGGTGACAAGCATCACATCATGCCTCACACTTGGTACATCTCAGTTTACTGTTCTCATACGATGCTCATAAATCTCCTGTTATCTGAGAATGCACCGCACAGTCTTAAAGACGTGCAGACTGAGGCTCAGAAATTGGACGACTTGGCCAAGGTCTTGCGGTGGCTACGATGGAGTGAGGACTCCGGTACCCGGTGATGGATCGATGAGAGGGTATTAAAGTGGATGGATATTCTTCAGGCCGACCTCAACAGGAACATCCCCGGCCTTCCACATCACATTCCCGGTCACCACAATTTGAGAGTGAGAATTAGGTTGAGAGAATTGTGAGTCTCAATACTGACGTTCTTAGTTCTCTTCCTAAGACTCCCAGAAACCAGCCATGTAAGTTAGGACATTTGCTATCGCAAGGCAACCTGAAAATACAGTCTCTTAAATGAGATGGAAGTTTGTTCTCTCTTTCCTAACAGTCTGAGGTGAGCAGCTCAGACAGGCAGGAAGCCTTGCTCTTAGAGGTTGTACAGGGACCTAGATTCCCTTCATGCTGTGGATCTGCTCCCTAGGGTGTGAGAAGGAAGCAATCGCCTTTAAGCAAGTGACATGAAATTCGCGACCTGTCACTTTTTCTTACTGGCAAGGATTTAAGTCATAAGACTCCCTCGATCTGTGAAATCCTGAGAAATATAGTTTGTAAATGAGTGGGTGTGCGTGTAGTTTATTTTGTTTGTGAGTTGAGGAGAGGTTCTATCATTAAAAGAAAGAAGGGAAAATAAATGCCAGGGACAGTTAGCAATCTTGAGCACAGGGGCTAAAAAACCAGGTTCCTCTCTGAGCCTTACTAAGAAGAAGAGAAATCAGAATAGCGCACCTTTATTGACTACATACTGAAGGCCAAAGTCTGAGCTAAGCAGCGGATGCCTATTGTCCTATTTAATACTCCTAATAACCCTACAACATATGTGCTATTATTATTCCTGCATTCTGCATAAGGAAACAGGCTGGGATTACACAGCTAGTAGAGAAGAGCCGAGACTGGCACTCAAATCTAGCTGACACTTAAAGTTCGTGATCTCAATTTTCATGCTACCTTTTCTTCTTCCCTACCATTTGAATTCCAAACTGGGAGCTCCTATTTGGCAGGATGGCCCAGGCAACCTAAAACACTCAGTCAAACACGGAATATACCCACTCCCCACTGTCTGTTAATTATACTTAATGTACAAGCAATCCAAGGCGGCATCCATGGAGAGATTATTCAGTCATTCATTCATGAAGGAAAAAAAAGATTGGACACTTCTAGGGAGCAGGTTTGAGGTTAATCACTTGCTTATTCAATGTGGAGAGAATTGGACATAGTGTCTGATTTTTAAGGCACTTATAAACTAGAGAAGGAGATGGTCATTTACTCTGTAACGACAACCTATGATTCCACAACTAAAACTGGTAGTAAATACATACTATAAAGAAAATGCCATAAGAGAAAATAAAGGGAGGAAGCACTTACTTTAGACTGAGTGACCTGGGAAGACTTCTCAGAAGAAGCATCATCTCAGCTGTGCTATGAAATGTGAACAGGAGGCATGACAAGAGTGTGGGCTGAAGTCTCCAGGGAGAGGGACCAGCCTGGCAAGGCCTTGAAGCAAGTGGGAGCTTGGCGTGTTCAAGGCATGGGCAGGGGACCAGCTTAGCTGGAGGTTGGCAGGTGGGGAAATCCCGTAGGAGATAAGGATGCTCTGGAAGCCCCAGGTCAGACCAGGGAGAGCCTTGGAGACTGTGTTAAGGAGGTTGGATCTTTATCTTGCTCCACGGGGACATTGGCACTATTTGAACTATTTGTATTTTACTAAGACCCCTGTTGTGGATGTCTGGAAAATGGAGGGGGGAGAATCAAGAGAGAAAAAGGAAGGAAGGTTGAGAAGCTATTGTAATGGGTCAGGTGAGAAATGATGGCAGCTTGGACGAGGGAGTGGGGAGTGGGGCTGGAGGGTTGTGGATCTGTGATCCATTTGGGGTTGAGTGATGGATTGGATTGGAGATGGTGGAGGGGACGGGGTCCTGAACCAAGTTAAGAAAGAAATGAGTCTCCCAGGTTTCCGGTTGAGAGACTTGGTGGATGGCGGTACCTGCAACTGGCATGGGAGAGACGAAGAGAAGGACTAGTTGAAGGCGATGAACCAAGGTGATCAGCAGAGTGGGAGAAGATTTTGAAACAAGTATGGTGGCCAAGGGGCAACAAAATTAGGTCAGACCCACCCTGGGGCTCTGGGTGGTCGTTCTACATGAGGTTACACAGGCACATTGAGAATTCCTCAGTGAGGGGCTCTTTGGGGGTGAAAGTCTGTTCACCAGTTCAATTCAGGGATACTGTGGGCAGAGCTGCTCAAATTATACTCATCAAGGAAGGACCCTAAGTCCGGGGAGAGTGATAGGGTACCCCAGGGGACAAATACGATAGGGAAAACAGGCTTGAAATTACTCTGTCTTTTGTTTTCTCATAAAAGCTAATGTGAATTTTTTTTCTATTCCATAATATATATACCTGTATTTATGTGTAACATACACGTATGTGTATATAATGTCCATTGTGATGAGATTAATATGATTAATATGAAATTATGTCTCCAATTACTTATAAGCAAGGGAAATTGACCGTCCAGGAAAAAGTGTCTCATTTATACCTTGGTTTCGTTTACCTCCTGGCATAAAGCCAGGCACTTTCCGAGGTATGTGTCTCCCTTTTCTGGGAAATATGACTGTCAATGAACAAAACTCAGAGTAGGAACGTGTCGGTATGCCTTCACCATCCTCTCCAGCCTTGGGTGAGCTTCTTCCCTTCCCTCGAACAATGGTAATTCTGTCCATCTTGCCCACCTGCAGTGACCAGCTTCACCGTGTCGCGTGCACACAGGTCGTTTTCGTCTTTATCTGAGCTGCACAAGAGGCACTGTGGTTTTCTGCCCCAAGACCTCGTGGTGTGTGAAGATCAAAGTAAGGTGATCAGGGACAGCAGAGCTCTGACGATGACCCATGTGCTCCTGGAACCGAGCCGGGACACACACCATGGACGGACACACACACGGCTTCTCGTCTGAGGAGGAAGCTCTGTCCCCGGTCCTGGGCTCCTTGCATAGACGTGGGAGTGGGAGGCCCGCCTGAGAATGACCTTCATTAGCTCTGGACCAGCTCTTCCTCCTCCCCCTTTCCCCCCTCGGAGATTTATTTATTCATTTGCTTTGGCGGAGTTAATGGGGACTGAGGCTTGGATGGCGGGTAGCCAGTAGTGGATGGAGAGTGTTATATATTGCTTCCTGCAGGGTGACACCGGGGGCGGGCAGGGCAGGAGGAAGGGAGGGAGGGAGGGACGGGGCTAGACGGGCGGCTGAGGTCTGCTCTAATTGAATACCTAGAGAATGAACAAGATGGATGGTTCCCCCCCCTCCCCCCCCAGGGAGCAATTAGAACTTGAGGAAGCAGGAAGAAAGAGGAAGGAAAAGGCTGGGTGGGGACGGAGAAAAGGAGTCAGGGAGAGAAAACCCCCGATGGTGCTGGATCTCAGAATAAGGCAGACACACCAGGCAACAGAGACGGAGGTGGGGTGGGGGGAGCCCCTGTAGCACACACACCCCAACGGCAGGTCCAGCCCAGCGCAGAGGCGCTGGTGTCATTTAAGAAAGCCCTTCCGGCCTCCCCCTTGGACCTGGCATCTCCACGTTTGATGACGCCTGAAATTCATTACTTAGGCTTAGGATTTTGAGTCCCCTGTGGGAAGCAATAATTTAAGCTGTGAGCATGTTTTACAGCACGGTGTGAATGAGCTGTGTGGTGGTGTGGTGGGTGGAGGGGAGTTGTTAAGAGCAAATTAATACCTGGAAAAAGCAAGTTAGGGCATATGAGAGGAGGAGGAGGAGGAGGAGGAGGAGGAGGAGCGAACGGGGTTGAGGACCCCAGAAGCTGATCACTGTTGTCTTCTCTATCACCCCAAGCTTAGTGCTCTATGGCTGAATTTGGAGGGTTCAGTGCCCTGCCCCAGAAACACAGGAAGAGATGCAGGAAGGATGCTTGAGGGAGGGTGGGTGGAGCTGGCATGGGAGAGGCATGGGTAGAGAGCACGCATAAGGATTTGGGGAGCTAGGCAGAAGACTACTTCAGGGGAAAGTTATTACTGAGGGTGGAGGTTTTTAGGGAGAATTTGATAGATAAAAATGAGGTATGAGTGGCAGGTGGGTGAGTAGCAGGCAAAATGTGAAGGATCTTTATCATGCGCTGTGGAGTTTGGGCTTAACTTTACAGATCACCAGGAAGAACCACCAGCACTTTCTGAGCAGGGAGAAGAAGAGAGGTGGCTGCAGGGGAAGGTGCAGAAAACTAGCCCTGTGGACCTCATTTCACTTGCTCTTCCTAACACCCTGGGAAGGGAGGTCTTACCCTCTGATTTCTGTGGCTGAGGACCTTGTGACCTGAGAGCTTATATACCTACCCAAGACATTCAGCTGCAAAGCAGGAAAGCTGAGATTCGAATCCAGGTCTCTCTGAAACCCAGATCTGTGCCATGACAACATACAGGCATGCTGGCGGGTTTTAGTGAGACTGAAATTCTCCACCAACATGCCAGGTTTTGTTAGTGAGCATATTAGTTTCCTAGGGCCGCCATATGCATGACCACAGATTCAGTGGCTTAAAAGAGCGGAAATGGATTCTCTTCTGGTTCTGGAAGCTAGAAGTCTGAAATCAAGGTTCTCTCTGAAGGTTCTAGGGGAGGATCCTTCCTTGTGTCTTCCAGCTTCCAGTGGCTCCAGGAATATTCCATGGCTCGTGGCAGCGTCACTGGGGTCTCTGCCTCCGTCTTCACATGGCCATACCTCTGTCTCCACCCCTTCTCATCTCTTAGAAGGACATTTGTCGTTGGAATTAGGGCCCGTCCTAACCCAGGAAGACCTTGCCCTCAGATCTTCAACCTTATTGCATCTGCCAAGACCCTTTATCCAAATAAGTTCACATTCACAGTTTCTGGGTGGACAGATCTTTGGAGGCCACTACTCAGCCTACTCCAGGGAGCTTGAGGAAGGAGAACGGAGACCAGAAGCTCTGAGATACATCTCCTCCCCTTTCACCCCAGTCAACAGCTGTGTGGCTACAGCATCTCCTAGTGCTTTACCACCCACCACCTTATTTGCTTTTCACAACAGTCTGGCAAGGGGTTGAGAAGGAAGGGATGGTCCTTGTCCTTTATAGGGATGAGGGAACAAGGCCCAAACCCTGAAAACTTACCCCGTGGTTCCACCCTCTGGAACTAGACTTTTGGCCTGCTGGGGGATGAGTGAGTGAGGGAGGGAGGGGCCTACTTCTTTACCAATTGAAACCGTTTCTGGTTCCAGACTAACTGAAATAGTAGTGGCATCTCCTCTCCTGATTATCAAGACCAGTTGCCGTCTCCGCAGTTGGACCCAGTGCCCTGTGTTCAGAAACCCTTAGCTAAAAACCCTTAGCAGATGGCCATGGTCACATGTCTGTAAGTAAACGAAAAGTTTTAATAATCTTGGCCAAAAGAAAACTTTGGTTCCTGGCTTTCAGAGAGCTAAGGGTTCAAGTGTTCCTGGCTGGCTGGTGCGATGGCTGTTGGTGGCTGGAGCCCCTCCTTGCCGGCCACCTTCAGGGCTCACCGCCAATCCCTGCGGGTAGTGATGTCTTACATTTATGACTGGCCTAAGCAGGCCCTGAGTCCCGGGCTCCAGTGCTGCCTTCCATGTGGCCACAGGGTGGGAGGTGTCCTGAAAGCCGTGGGCACTGGTCACCGAGTGAGCCTGGGTGAGTGGACAAGGAGGCCGGCTTTAGCATAAGCGTGTTTCATGTGTCAAGAGAGGGATTCGGCAAATATTTCAGAGACTCCGCAGTATCCAAGTGAGGTGTGCAGCCTCTCCTCCCTCACAGCTTGGCGGAGCTGCCTCTCTGTGCTGGGACGCAGATGTCTGACATGCGTTTGTGCGGAGACGGTGCGGGGGAGGGAAAGTGGAGCTGAGAAGGGAAGGGGCGGGGAGGAGGAAGAAGGAGAGGATGAAAGAGAAATTGGTGGGGAAGTAAGGGTCCACCAGAGAAAGGCAGAGAAAGGTAAATAAAAGGAAGGGAGAGAAGAGTGAAAGGAGAGAAAAAAGTGGTTGGTTCTTGTGTGATGGGAAACGGGGTGACCCTTGACTGATTTGCTCTCAAGGACGGGTGGCCTTTGACCATCGCATCCCCCTGGAAGGAAGCTCTTTGAAACCTTAAGCACCAAAAAGTGTAGGATGTTCCCAGCCATGTCATTCCAACAATAAAGATAATAATAAAAAGTAAATTCACCCAAGTTCTGGGTTGTTTTTCATGATGACTTTTTAAAACTAGCAAACAGGATTTCACGAGGTTTTACAATAGCAAATATTATCTTCTTCTAAAAAGTACCTTTCGATGACCCTCCTTTGCTGGCGCTCCAAGCGCGGGCTTATCAGGTAGAGCTCACTGAACAGGTGAGAATCAGCAAAATTAGTGGGGGCGTCACTGGTGAACGTCCTCGTGTTCATCTGGTAGGTCGTTTGTACAGAGCTGTTTCACGTATGCTGTAAGACTGGATTCTATGAGGACAGGTAAAGCAGGTTTGTATTTTTTAATTAGAAAAATGTATGGCTAGAGAAAAATGAATCCCCCAGTCCCAATATCCTCCTCCTCCGGCTGCTTACATTTCTCCAGCGTGTCTAATGACTGTGCATACATGAGGCTGTGTATACAACACGAGGAAGGACGTTCTCTTTCAAAGCTGTCCAAGAACGGAAGAGCCTCTTCAGGAGGAAGGGAGTACTCGTCAGTAGAAGGTACTGTGGTTTCAAATGCACCCCGCCATCGCCACCAAAAGACATATCCACATCCTAAGCCTCAGTACCTGTGAGTGTGCCTTATTTGCATATAGGGTCTTTTCTGATGTAATTAAGTGAAGGATCTCAAGCTGAGATCATCCTGGCTTTAGGGAGGCCCTAAATCCAATGACTGGTGTCCTGATAAAAGAAAGGAGTGGGAGGTATGGGGCACAGACATGGGGGAGAAAGCAAAGACTGGAGAGATCCGGCCACAAGCCAAGGAATGCCAGGAGCCACCAGAAGCTGGAATTGCCAAGGAAGGGTTCTCTCTAGAGCCTTCAGAGGGAGAGAGGACCTGCCTGCTGACACCTTGATTTCAGACTTCTGGCTCCAAACTGTGAGCGTATCCATTTCTGTTGTTTTCAGTTTCCAAGATTGTGGTGATTTCTTGCAGCAGCTATAGGAAACGAATACGGAGGGATCACGCAGGCGGTTATGCCTCCTCGGTAAGGCTATCTCCAAAGGAAGCTGAGAATCAGAAAAGCGGGTCGTTTGGCTGTGTGACTTCCAAGGTTCTTTCTAATCCTCAGATTTTATAACTCAGAGAATTTTTACTCAACTGCATTACGTACTTAAAATTTAATGTTCTGCTTTTATATTCAATGTCATTTTGTATGACTGTGTATGTATATAATTTCATATATTTGTCTCTAATGACTACATAATATGCCATCAAGTGAAAGTGCCACAACTTCCTAACTTCTCTTACTGTTGATACGAATGGTTTAAATATTTTTTACTATTATAAGTACTGCTGCCTCAGGCCTCCCTACTCAAGCAGCTATTTGTCATTCGATGTCCTGTGACGGTGGCTCTCGACCAGAGGTGAGACATTTGGTGGTGTCTGAAGACTGTGATTATTACGAGCTGCTGGCAGGGTTGCTGCTGTCATCTAGTGGGTCGAGGCTGGGGAGGCCGCTTACAGGACATCTTTCCACAGCAAATGCCATCCAGTCCAAAGCGTCAATAGTGATAAGGCTGAGAAAACATGCCTTCGGATGAAATCTTGGGGTGGAATCAATAGGTCCTTGGGTTTGACTCTTGACACGTGCTGGAGGAGTGTAAGCAACTGCCCGACAGTCACGTGCTGGCCAGTGGCAGGGCCAGGCCCACAACTAGGGCAGACTGCGGTCCAGCACTCTCATCGTCCCAGCCCAGCGACCTCTCCTCCACAGCCTAAAGCCAGGGAAACATCCAACAAGGTGTTCTAGGACTGAGAACCAACAGAAACGAAATATACCTGGACCTTTGGTGCTAAGGCTCTTGATGACTTTGGGAAAATGAAGTTGACCCCTCTTCTAAACGGAATGTTGATTCCCACTGTGTTAGGAAGACTTCCCTAAACACTTCAGGCCATAGCACCCATCCCATCATGAATGCTCCTCCTTACCTGCACTGATCATGAAAGCACTTTAAATGTTCTGGCACATGGTGGGCCCTTAAGAGATGCTTGGAAAATGTCGGAATGCTGATCAGTTTAATAGCTTTCTGTGAACTATCCTGAGTATGAATACAGTCTGGTCTGAAACGGTGACTGTAGGAAAATACGTGCTCACTGAAACTTGAAACGGTCCAGGCAGAACCTGCAGCCTCTCCTTCATCTCCTGAGACTTGGGGGTCGCTTCCCATTGGATGGTGGAGGAACCCGTTCCATCCGTGCTCTCGGAGCGTGGTCCAGAAGAGGGCCCCTTCCGAGTCATCTGGGAGCTCATTAATAATGCAGGTGGCTACTTCGCAGGTGTACAATCCATCATCTACCTAAAGCCCAGAGCCGTGTTTATATGTGGGTGGATGATGACGGCCCCCCTGCCACCACAATAGCAGAAGAAACTGGGATGTTCAAGAGAAGCGATCTGGGCAAGACACTCTTCCTTGTCAGTGAATGTGATGGAATCGTGTAATAATGCACAGGGCAGGGAAGGGACACGTGCTCCTTTAGCATGATGAGGCGAGGATTATTATCTTGCAAGCCACGTAAAATGAATACAAATTTCTCAGGAAGACCAGACAAGAGTCTTGAGAATGACATTAATCCTCAGCATGGGATAACGTGCTAGTCTCAGATCCTTTACCAGGAAAAACGGTCACAGTCCAGAGAAAAGCCTTTTGCCCTCATTTCTCTTCCTCTGCTCTTAAGCGTTGGGTAGAACTCCCTCCCCACCCCACCGCTTCCTACCTTTTGGAAACAGCGTGTGCCTTCTTTTTACCAAAGTAATAGAGATGGTATTTAAAAAAAGCTCATGGGTATTAAGAGGGTGTTTCAGACATTAGGAGGCTGTAGAGATGGGAATTTCATACTCTATCAGGAGGATGACACTTCCTGGGCAAGGGGAGGGGGAAGAGATAGCAAAGGAAAAGGTCTCGAAGGAAAAGAGCTGCAGGAAGGGGTGCCTGTGCAGGAGGGGTCAGGAAGGGTCACCGGTGCAGGAGGGGTGCCTCCCCTCTTTGTGAGGTGGGAAGGGACCGGGGGAGTGAGGCCAGGGGTTAATGCCTGAATCCTATGTCCCACCCTTTCCCCTAAGGCTGCATGAGTGTGACCAGATCCTTTCAGTAGGAAGCTGCTTCATTGGGTCCCAGAGTCTGTTGGATTGGAGGAAGGCAAGAGAAGAAAGAGAAGGAAGTCTCCACCTCCACCCCAACCCTCTGGTCATTTAACAGGTATAAACCACACCCTCTTCATGGCTTATTGGGTGGCAAGAAGTACTTGCCCTCAGGCTGTGAACCAGCTGGAAAAAAGGTAAATAAAATGCTCCTTAATTAGCATCACTCTCTGTGGGACAGTAAACTAGGGTCTATTCTGCAGGTTCTATTGAGATAAGAAAACTGAGAACCTAAAGGTCTATCAATAGCTTCATGGTAAAATAGCAATCTGGGTCCAGGACACCAAGCACGTGCTCCTCCCCATATCTGACTATCTCTGTGCCCCTGGGAGAGGAGAGGGCACCCGCCTGTATGGTCTCTGGGAGACGGCGGTGGGTGCCAAGCAAGGGACACGATGGTCCACACAGCCAAGGGGGAGAACGTGACGTCCCCCTCTGTGCACCACGCATGTGATTCACTGCTCTTAACTTCTCTCCTCCGTGTTGTAGTGAAACCGAGAGGGGTTTTGCTCTCCAACAAGCGTCTGGAAGTCTTTGAAAGGCATTGATCATGTCAGCAGGCGCGTGCCTCCCTGAAGGACAGTTGGGTTGCAGTGGATCAGAGCGAAGTGTGTGACGTGAGCTGCAAATAGGGAGCCCCTGGCGTCTGACATGCGGTGCGACTGCTTTCAGCGGGAGTCTTCATCGCCTTAAAGGAGCAAAACTGTCTTTCCTGCAGCAAAGAAATATTCATAATCCTCTTCTTATCCATCAAACCTCAGTCAAAACTTAACCTCTTTCTTGCTGTTGTATTTATTTTTCAAGAAGTGAACCTAGTGGCTCACCTTACTTCCCTTGCCTTCTTTTCCTTACTTTCTTTGTTGGTTTTATCCAAAGTCGTGAAGCCTGGGAGGTGGACGTGGAGGAGGCAGTGTCCCTGGCAATGAAATGTTAGACTATACGTAGTAGTCAAACATTTAACACATATACTCACTCAGGCACTCAACAAGTAACCATACTTACTGAGCACCTGGCATGCTGGCATGTGAAGGCCAAGCAAGATGAGTAAGACGGGACTGGTTAACAAGATACGGCATGTATCCTGATTACTACTGTACCAAGAGGAAACGCATTGCCCCAGGATGTACAAATAAAATAATATAGAACTTGAGGAGAGAATGTTCAGCTTAAGAGTTCATGGAAGGCTTTGTGAGGTCTCAAGATGACATTTTCGTTGGGCTTAAAGAGGATTCAGGCATGAGAGCATGGACAGTAGTCGTGATTACTGGCAAATGAACCTGATGAAATAGTGACAAGGAATTATAGGTTAAATATTGAGGATGGTAAATTATATAGGTTGAAGTTTAGGTAAAGTATATGATGGGAAGTAGTGGAAATTGTCTTTGGGAAGATATGTTGGTATCAGATGGTGGACCATATTTGGTGGATTATGATGGCTGCAGAGGAGTAGAATATGATGAGTGTGGTCCTTCACCCACACCCACAGACACAGGTGAGTGGAATAGTTATAAAGAAGAACATTTATTATACTTTTTCAGTGGCCCAGAAGAAATGATGAAGACCTGAATGACATCAGTAAGAGTTGCAATGGAGAGGAGAGTTTGGCTGGATGATAAATTGCAGATTGATAGGATTTATCACTGATCATTTGTCAAGCCAAGGGAGGAAGTGAAGTTCAAGATGACTTCAAGGTTTCCAGATGGTGAAGGAGAAATCAGAGGAATCTATTATGAAAAATGGGAAACAAAAGAAAACTATCTGATTTTGGAGGGAAGATCAGATATTCAGTTTTGGAAACACTGAATGTGTCAGTCCACTGGGCTAACTAGGTAGAGATGTATAGCAGCTCTTTTTCTGCAATTGCAAGGTTGTAGTTTCAAAATCGGGAGTCTTCAGAATAGAGATTATAATCAGAGCAATCAAGCTGGCTGAGATTGTCAAAAACAAGTCCAGAGAAAGAAGAGGAGAAGAATGGAGTAGAAAAGAAAGGAGAGGTGAGGTCAGATCTTCAGATAAGCTATGGTTCAAAAGGCAAAAAAAGAAAAAAAAAGAAAAAGAGAAAAGTTAAAGAGAAAAGAAATTGGAGAAGATAAGAAGGAGGAGGAGGAGGTTCCAAAAGGAGTAATTTGAGAAGATGGAGGACAAAAAGAGCACTACAGTACATTGGAAGCTGAATCAGATATGATATGATTAGGTTTGCTGTATAAAATGGAAAACCAAAATAACAGTGGTTTAAAATTTTAGAGATCTGTTTTTCTTTCACAGAGAAGAAATCTGAGATAAACAATTAATAGGCTGGCATGACTGCTCCATGTTGTCATCAAGGACTCTGGCTCATTCTGTGCTTCTGTTCCATTAACTTTTGTATATGGCTCCCCTGTTAAAGTTTGCCTCATGGTCCAAGATGGCTGCTGGAGCTCCAACCATTATGTCCACATTACAATAAATGAAAGGTGGAAAGGGCAAAAATGCTTGTGTCATCTTTTTGTACTACTTTTAGATATTCTCCTATAAGTCCTGTCAGACAACTTCTGCTTCCATATTATTGGCTGCAGTTAACAGCAGTGAAGCTGGGAAAGGTATTATTTGCTTTGCTGTCTGGAATAAACTCAGAGTCTATTTGTAAGTAAAAGGAGAAATGAATACTGGATAAGCAATCAGCAGGAGTGTCTACCATAGAAGCCAAAGGTGTTTCATATAGTCCAGAGGAGTCAATAGCAGTGGATTGAAAAGTGTGGTCACCAAACCAGGAGCTCCAGCATGACTTGTGAACGTGTTAGAAATGCAGGATCCTGGGCTCCGACTTTGATCTATTGAATCAGAAACTCTGAGGGTGGTGTTAACAATAATTAACAAGAAATTCGTGTCTTAATAACCCATCCAGGTGATTCTGGTAATGCTTAATTTGAGAACCATTAATCAACAGGTTTCAATGCTGCCATTTATCCCAAATTGTTTGCTTCAGTAATCATTGTTTGAGCAATTGTCATGTATCATGCACAGTGTTGAGTCCCTCTGTCTATATCATATCATTTAACAGGTGGCTTAGTTAAAGGACCATGAGAGCAAATAATAATACTTAAAATTACACTAAAATGGTTAAAAGTTTCTTTGATGAGTTTAAAAGGCCTTATTATAACCCAATGACATCCTTCTGAATATTGCTTCTTATTTCAAAGGACTAAGCAAAAATCTGGTTGTGACCATTGTGTTTATCTGAATTTTTAGTTAGAATTTTGACCTAAATGAACCTACTTGAATAACTGGTCAGGTATACAGTGTGATATGGTTCCCAATAGAAAACACACAATTGTCTGTTACTAAATTGAGGAAGAGAAGATGCCCATTGTAAAACTAAAACTCACCAATAATCTCACAGCAGTAAGATGATGTAACCATGGGCTCTTACTTCCCCTTATATCTTCAATAAGAGCTGTGAACAGATAGAAGTAGACTGCAGTTTTTCTCAGTTCATATTTCCCTTACAAAGAGACAAATAAATAAGCAAATGATGTCAAAGATGATTAGAAAATTGAGATAGGAGAGACCACGTTCCAGATAATCTTCTTACCAAATAATTAGCCAGAAAAGTTACTGAAGTTTATTTTCATTTATTCATTTATTTAAGCAATGTTTTCAAAGTTCCTACTACATCAAGCATGGCATGTAACATGGGATCAAAGCCAAGTAGACCAGTGTCTGCTCTTCAGGAGTGCACCTGTGCTCTGTAAAGAGGGGAGATGGGTCCAAGAAATACACACCATTGAGAGTTGCAGTGGTGACACGGATGCAAGCTTCCCTGGGACATAAAGTCCAATTCTTCCTGGAGAGACAGGATCCAAGATTTCACTCTTTTTTTTTTTTTTTTTTTTTTTTTTTTTGTGGTACGCGGGCCTCTCACTGCTGTGGCCTCTCCCGCTGCGGAGCACAGGCTCCGGACACGCAGGCTCAGCGGCCACGGCTCACGGGCCCAGCCGCTCCGTGGCATGTGGGATCCTCCCGGACCGGGGCACGAACCCGCGTCCCCTGCATCGGCAGGCGGACCCTCAACCACTGCGCCGCCAGGGAAGCCCCACATCATTGTTTTTAAAGCCAGCTACCACATAAAAGTTTTCTTTGACTCAGAAAGGAAACATTTGTTCCTATACCTGCTGTTGGCTGTTACCAAGTGACGTCCTATGGTCTTTGGTCAGATGCGTTTTCCCCCCTATTTTGACATTTTCTTCCCTAAGGTCATCCTGAACTCCTCCAAGACGCTGTTCATACACAAAACATGGCGAGACAGGCCCATGACATTGAGGGGCTGGGCAGACCATTCCCAGGAGTGGGAATCTCCACTGCTTCTTCTATTCCCATTGTAGAGACGTCTACGTGGGGTGTTGTACTTTGATCCCGTTAACCAACCTAGAAGGGGATGAAAAATAAAAGAACTGCAGGAAGACGACGTTGTGTTGTGCGTGGGACAGTAAAGCGTCTAGTCTACTGGAATACGGAGTGATAGGTGGGTGGAAAGACAGAAATAGTTCAAGGATCTTGTACCTTAGGCTAAAGAGTCTGGATTTCCGTTGACCTAACCAGCCACATGACCTTGGACCAACCCTGTCCCTTCTCTGGACCTCAGTTTCCTCTTCCGTAAAAGGAATGAGGTCGGATTAGAAGCCTCCTCTTACAGATGATAAAGAGGAGGAACTTAAAGCCATTCAGTGGCGTGTTGGAAGGGTTTTTAGGGCAGATTCCTCTGAACTGTAGACTGGATGGCATTGAGGATGTGTGGGATGCAGGGAATCACGTAAGAAGTTATTTCAGGAGGCCAGGCTTTCTGCTCGGTACCTGGCTCCTGACCCTTGGGTCTGAAGCAAAAGACATTGTCTCTCTGTCCCCATCAATCTGTTCCCTCCCTCCACTGCTCAGAATTCCAAGTCAAAGGTAAGGCTGACTGATTGGTGGGTTCTTTCCTTGGTCCCCCAAAGAGTTCAGTGTGTGTAACTCCTCCTTCCGGACAGCTGCAGGATGGGGTCTCAGGGGTAGCGGGGTCTTCTGTATCCTGCTCTGGTTCTCCAATAGCCACTCAGGGCATTGGGAAGAAGCAGGTTACCGCCATCAGCATGAAGGATGGACCGTACTTTGTCACTGAACTGAGTTTCTCAGTTGCACGTGCAGCTTCAAGAGATAAGGTGGGGCGGGGGTACAGCCCTCCCCCTCTGGGCCTCTTGCCTCCTCTATGGCACAAGGCCCAGCACCCTCCCCTGCCTTTGCCATCTGTATTCACCAAACTTCTTTATAATAACATTTGCGTTTGTGTTGAAGTTATACTGTCTGAGCTGACCCTCCCCACAGCTCTGCATATAGGTGGGACAGAGGTTGCTGGGTCCTTTTAACTTAAGAGGAAACTGAGATTTGGTTTCAGGGGGACCTACCCAGGTCACAGAGCTACTGAGTTTCAGAGCTGGACTCCCCTAAGTCTTCTGACTCCAAATCCATTGGTTGATTCTAGTACCAGAGCCCAGTGAATCCAGCCAACCCTGGAGAGACTCAGCTATTGGGAAAGGAACACTCCAACCTCTCTCCCGTGCTCCAGTCTCCAGACAAGGACCCTCATTGCCGGGTACCAGTAGGAAGCTGGGTGGCAAGCGAGTCTGGGTGATGCTACAGAGGAGGGCAGAAAGTGGATCTGGGGAGCAAAGAGAGGCTCCCCAGCACACCAGGCACCTCATGCTTCCCTCCACCATTGCATGTATACCTGTAGCAGTTGCCACTGAAAAATGGAATCCTCAAAAAGCTGCCAGTATTTAGAGCCCGCTGCTCTAGGGTAGAAGTTCATAATCTTCTCATATAATTCAGGGGATCAGTGAACTTGAGTTGGTAAAAATGACATTCTTTGCTTTCACTAAACGCTAACTGAAATTTAGCATTTCCTTCAATTATGAAATAGGCAAAAAGCCAAGGTAGAATTAGCAGTGACTGTGACACTGCCATCCATAAGATATTTTTATGTATATTACAGATTTTGCAGATATCTGGAAAGATGCTTTATATTCTTCACTACTTCAAAACTGTAGTAATTTTTAGACCTGGCTGTAGATCGTGTTATTTAATGTGTTATTAAAAAAAAAAAAGCTCATCTATTATTGTATCACACATTTGGTTTTTAAAAATTATTTTGACAACTGGTTCTCAATAAAACTGGTATCCTTTTAAATCCCACATATTGCATGCACTTAAAAATTGTTTTCTGAGTTCATAGATTCATCAGACTGCCAAGGGGGTCTATCTATGGCACCAGTAAGTTTCAGGAACCCCTACTCTCTGGACCATGGCAGAACTCCTGGAGCAGAGGTCCAGGAAAGTCCTGGAAGACCGTGATTCTATTAAGAAAAATTCCTTAACACATCTTTGGTTCTAGGTCAGATCCTATTCTGGAACGGAAAAGTGGTGCCATTGAGCTGAACCGTTCAGCATGGACTGTCCAGAGAAGCAGACACGATCATATTGTGAAGGTGTTGCTTCTCTGGGGGTTTGGGTCCCGGGCTGGGGAGTGAGGCTAGAGAAGGTGTCACGGGGTGGAAAGTCACAGCCTAGGACTGGAAGGAGGGAGTGGCTGTGCTTGAGCTGGTGTGGTCGCTGCTGCCTATGTCAGGCTACCTGCTTCTGCTCCGCCCTCCAGATACATTTGTTGCAGTCCAGAGTTAGTTCTCACTTGGGGAATTAAGGGCAAAGCAGTGAGAGGAAGGGGAAATGGCCTGAGAAGCGATACAGAGCCCCGATAAACGGAATGGGCAGAGAGAACCCAGACAGAGGTGACAAGCAGGACAGATATGCTGGTCGTGGGATTGGGATTCCTGGGGTGTTCCAGAGACCCTCAGGAAGAGAACCTGACATAGCCTGGATTCCCGCAGACACACAGCCTGGGACTTTGCTGTGTTACCATCCTACATAGACTCTAAAATCCCGAATGACTGTAAGATGACCACAGCTCTGTGCACCACTAAGAAAGAAAAAGGCTGTCAGTTACAGTTGTGCGCCATCAGTTGTACGATGGATTCTGATTTCAGACATCTAAAGGTGAATAAATGTGTCGCTCAGGATTGATGGAATATGGTACTTTAATACTGAATTGAAGAGTGACTCTCCCCTCCAAGGTTGACAAGTACAGGGAAGTGGACGTTTTCTCTTGTCGCTGTTGGTAGCCTTGACTTTCTCCCCCATTCCATGAGCCCACTCAGAGAACCGGGGCTGCGTCCTAGCCATTTCTGTGTCCGCCCCTGTCAATCACAATGCCTTTCTGCTGACAGATGCTACAAAAATGTGAGTCGTGTTAATCACTACTGGCTGAATGCACTAATGTAAGAATGAATTCATGAAGAGTGGGCTTCAGGGGAGCATCCAGGTGAGGTGGGGAGTAGAGGAAGCCACCCCTCCCAGAGGAAGGATTGTTTTATCACCGACCTTTTGGGTTTTAATTTAAACTTTTAATTTTATCTTGGGGTAGAGCTGATGAACAATGCTGCGTTAGTTTCAGGTGTACCGCGAAGTGACTCAGTTATACATATACGTGTATCTATTCCTTTTCAAATTCTTTTCCCATTTAGGTTGTTACATAATATTGGCAGAGTTCCCTGTGCTCTACAGTAGGTCCTCGTTGGCTGTCCATTCTAAATACAGCAGCGTGCTTCGCGGACCGTTTTAGATTGTTTAGCTCATGGCAATAATAAAAAGCAGGTCAACTTTTTATCCATTTTATGACTGTGCTTAAATCCTGTGCCCACGGTGTGCCCCTTACTTCCCGCACCCAGGGCAGACCACTCCCCGCAGATCTTTCCGTGCGCTTCGAGCAAACGTACGAGGTGGTGAAGCTCCGATTCACTGCACGATGAATCAGACCAGAATGAATGTGACCGGACGTCGCTGGTTTGCCCACTTAAGCAGTCATGGCCTCCATTTATCTGAGATTTTACCCTGAAACCCTGCAAACACTGAGGCGCACCGAGAAGATGTGCTGAACGCAGGACTGAAACATCGAATGGACAAATGGACAATACTTGCCAAGCGGCTTCCATCGGGCTCCAGATGAAGCCCCCCCACCCCGCCCCCTACCCCCATCTCACCGTGGCTGAAACAGCGCTGCCATCTCCCGAAGGATGCCGTCCACCTAGGGAACGGTTCTCCGAGGGAGAGCCGCTGACCGTTTGCTCAATGAGTTGTGAAATAACCTCTGCTTGGGGCACCGTGACTTGGGAGAGAAGAGCGTCTCCATAGGGTGGCTGCTCCTGTGAGTGCTGTCTCCCCAGCCGTGCATCCCTGGAGACTGGCCCAGTGAGCTTGGTGGGGAAATGAGGGGATGGGGAGAGCTGCTGGCTGCAGCCACGAGGTTTTCGGAGATGACTTGTGGGGCTCGGGGCGGCTCTGCGTTCATGAGTCACTTGGGCTAAGTTTCGTGCTGGCTTCAGTGGCAGAACAGAGCAAAGACCTTCTGCTGGACTCTAGCCCGGCACGACCCCACCTGGTCGGCCAGCCAGGTCTGACCTGACACAGACTCGGGCCTCTGCTCCCAGGCCCCGGCGATGGCGGGCCGAGGACAGGAATCCATGACTGCCCGTGATCCCTTCTACACACTCATTCAGAAACTTCCATCGAGCACCTGTTAGACACAGGTAAATGCAAGTCCCTCCCTCGAAGGACATGACATCTAAATGGAAGGTAGACCATAACCACACAGTTACATCAAAGGGCTCAAATAGATGGGAATCCCTGTGCTATATATCCTCTTTTGGGGAAAAAATATAACTTTATTGCTTTTATGATCATAGTTATCTCTACTAATAGAAAGGGGAAAGTGGGAATACATTTGATTATTTTACTTAATAACTCTAATGCAGACAGGTAGATAGGTATAGGTATACAGTAGTATTCTTTCTTATTAGGACTACCCAATAATAAGAAGATAGAAAGCACTAATGATGATCACATTTAATGGCATGTGGTTTAACAGCAATATTTGTGTATGATGATTTTCTGAGAGCTCTCCATGCTTATATTTTTCTAATTTTTAAAATTTTTGTTTCGTTTTTTTATTGAGGTATGATCGACATACAACATTGTATTAGATTCAGATATACAACATAATGATATTTGATATTTGCAAATATTACAAAATGATCACCACAATAAGTCTAGTTAACATCCGTCACCGTATGTGGTTCCCAAAACATTTTTTTTTTCTTGTGTTGGGGACTTTTAAGATCTACTCTCTTAGCAAATGTACAAATATGCAACACAGTGTTATTAATGCAGGAGCCATGCTGTACATATATCCCCAGAGCTTATTTAAGTTAAACTGGAGATTTGTTTCTTTTGACTCCCTTCTCCCATTCTGTGCTTTATCCTTTTAATATCTTTTCCTGCTTCTTCAGGGATCATATTTCTCTCCACCTCTGGAAGGGCCTGGGTCCTGGACGAGGGGAAAGGGCAAGATGGTGGGAAGGGTGGACATGATATTTATGGAAGGGCTAGGAAAGCACGCTGATACACTCCTGGATGCCTTCATTGGACCTTTATTTCCTGCCCGGTATCTCTCAGGGTGGTGGTGAGGATTCAGCCCAGGGTGCAGCCATTTCACCCTGAATCCCAGAAACTCAGGCCCACATGCAATTTCTTCAGGGAAATCCACTCGTCCACCATGTAGGGAAAGCCCTGGGTTGAATCCCCTGGGTTGGAATCCAGAGAACAGGTCTCTTTCAAGTCTATTATATGCTAAGATCTTGTTGTTCTAGGGTCTGTTATGATCCTCTGATGGTCCCCTTGTGGGTTTTCTAGCCTGAACTCAAACATGCTCCCTGGTTTCCCTTTAGATGTATCTTGCCATTTGCAAATTCCAGCTTTTAACACAAAACCTAAGTGTCTGTAAGACAAGCTCTGGCCATGCTTCTGATCTAGAGCAATGAATCCTGCGGGGTGTCACTTCCTAATGAGATGATTTGGGCATTGTTGGGATGTGGGGAGAGAAGGGGCTGGCGGGGAGGTGAGGAGCGCGGGTAGGGGATGCTGAGGCGGAGCTGAGAATGCCCATGTGGTTTATTGATAGAATGACGAGAATGGCGTTCTTGTTTCATCACACGATGAGTGTTTTCAAGGCACTGAGCCAAGACCAGCCATAAACCTATCAGGGGAAACATCTCTGTGAAATATTCCCGAGTTCACAAAGCAAATGTCCACAGAGGCAGCACAGCTCACCTGGTTCACCCCTGCAGGTGGCCACAAAGCACGGGAGCCCGAGAAGGCGGAGGTGGGTGGGCTTCTTAGAGGCAGCTGGCAACAGGGCCAAGATTGCAACCCAGATCTACTGAACCTTCAGTTCACGTTCTAGTCACAGCCCCCGAGTGTACGTGATCGGAGGAGAGTCATTCTGGTTCTAACTCTGTCCCTAATTAGTTTCATTGCCTTGGTTATGTTCCTTAGCCTCTCTGGCCTTCGGTTTCCTCCTCTGTAAGATGCAGTTTTGGAATACTTGACCTCTGGCTCCCTAGGGGCAGGGACTGTGTCCCCAGGGTATGGAGTGCCACCTGGCACTTAGTCGGTGCCACGTGAGTGCCTAGAGAGGATGAACCAATGTCCCACTATTCTACGAATGTCCATTCTTATATGAGCTCTGTGAATGGGAAATGTTGCCGCCATGTCAGTCAAGAAAGGATGTTGCAGCTACCAAAAGCCATCACATTACAGCTGCCCCGACGGGTAAGCACTGACGGAACTCAGGATGGAAACAGGATGCTCACCATCAAGCCGTCAGCCCCTGCAGCCACCCCCATGGTGCACCCTGAGAGGACTCATGGTAGGAAAGAACGGGATACTGGTCATAGAGAGGTAATGTGCATATCAAAGGAAGGATTTGAAGGAATCCAGGATCTTGCATCTTCCCATACATAGAAAAGTGCTCTATTCATTTACGTGAGATATCTGGTTTTCTTTAACTAACAGTAATCTTTCGATGTTCCAACTACCTGGTCTTTGTTGCAAAAACTCCTATCAGAGCTACCTGAGAGGCTGTCTCCTGGGCTTGAAGTCCGCTGAATAAAACATAATTCTCAACTTTTAGGTTGTGCAAGTTTTTTTAGTCGACAGCTCCATGTCTTTAAATCTGCTCTCGATTTGTTTATACAGATCTTTCACTCTCTATTTTATAAGGTGAGCTGTTAAAAGGAAGAAACTTTTTCTAGTTCATTCTATCAGCATGGTGCCCATTGCAATGCTCTTGTGGCAAAAGAGGCTTGACTTGTTCTATTAATGGTGATAATGACAGTGGTCATGGTAAGCATATGGAAACGAGGTGGTATGATCCTCTCCATCTGAATGATGGTCCTTTTCACCCTTTCTCGTAAGACTTGGGTCACTGGTTTGTATCACATTAATGTTCACTTCATTATATGTTACTGCTTTAAGTGCATGAGGAAGTATGTATCCAGGAGTGTGTTGTGTGCGTCCTAGATTTCAATGTAGTGGACCTGTATTTTTTTTTTTTTTTTTTTGGTCAGGCTGCTTGGCTTGAGGGCATCTTAGTTCCCTGACCAGGGATTGAACCTGTGCCCTCAGCAGTGAGAGCACGGAGTCCTAACCACTGGACCACTAGGGAATTCCCTAGTGGACCTGTATTATTTTTGCTTTTCCAACATCTGTTTCCCCTCCTTCTTTTAACACCTCCGTTTTCTTTAGGTAAAACCCCTTAGCCACCCTCACATTCTATACCATGAGTAGAGTTGACCCTACCTGCTTGTGGACTGTAGTTCAACCCTGGATAATAGAGCATTAAACCCTCCTGGCCACTGGACTTTGTTCAATGATGGGCACGTGACTGGATCAGATCTAAAGAGACTCACTTAGTTCTAGAACTTTTAAAAATTGAAGTATAGTTCAAAGAAAATAACAAAAACAAAACAAAAAAAAACCCAAATTGAAGTATAGGTGATTTACAATGTTGTGTTAGTTTCAGGTGTATCTTTGAAAAGGTACATGCACCCCAAATCTCATAGAGGCGTTATTTACAATAGACAAGACGTGGAAGCAACATAAATGTCCATTGACAGATGAATGGATAAAGAAGATGTGGTGTATATACACAATGGAATATTACTCAGCTTTTAAAAAGAATGAAATAATAACCATTTGCAGCAACACAGATGGACCTAAAGATTATCATACTAAGTGAAGTAAGTCAGACAGAGAAGGACAAATATCATGATATCACTTATATGTGGAATCTAAAATATGATACAAATGAACTTATTTACAAAACAGAAACAGATCCACAGACATAGTTTTAGGACTTTTGATGGAATCGCTGGGAATAAAGGCTTTATCTTTCTGCTGGACTTAGAACTGTGTAGATGTAGGCCTGTACTACCAGCAGCCAACCTTCTTGCCTCCACAATGAGGGGGCAATTTCTCTGAGAATGGAGGCTACACAGAAGAAATCAGAACCTAAAGGTAGACAAAGATACTGTTTGAGCTCCTGGAGCCAACTGAACCTGAAGCCACCTCCCCCAGGGTGTTAGTTGTGTGAGCCAATCAATTCATAATCTTAGGCCAGTTTGGGTTTACCATCATTTGTGACTGAAGGTGTGATAACACTCCAGTAAACCGTGAAGCTGTGGACAGTCAGAACTGATTTCCTCCCTCTTCCCTCCTGAGTCCTGCAGGACTGTGGTGTGGATTCGGGATGCTGTATGCGTGATGCTTGGCATGTGATGTGTGCTCCAAATGGCGACTTACTGGGTAGGATGGGTGCTGGGCCGCACGGCACGGAGAGCCCTCGGTGAAGCAGTGCAGAGTGCGACGGGTGATCATTCTGGGGCCGTGGGTTACCATGCGCACCGTCCAGTGCTATTTATAAAACTGCTTCTTTTATAAATATAAATGATATATTTATAAATAGAAATGTGGCATTGATAACAATCTGGGGACAGGATGCCATCTTCGCCTTCACACCGTTGTGGGCTTCTGATTTATTGTTCTCTCTAAGTGTCTGCCTGGGAACTAGATGGCATTATTAAGGAGTTGTCTCAGTTTACCACATTTCCTTTCATTTTTTTCTACAGATCTTATTATGAAGGTCACACAAGGCCATAGGCAGAACTGTGATCTAAGACAGAGGGACAGGATTTTACCATTCCTGGTAGAGCTAGGATGATGCCTCCTGAACGTAAGAAACCCACTGATTTTTCTGCCTACGTTTCTCTCCACCATATTTTGTGGTAGACAGTGAGCTTTTCCAGGTAAAGTTTATTATAAATTTTACTGATATAAAGAATGGGTAGTGCACAATTTATAAGTAATGATAAAATACATAATACTCTTTATTGTAAATTCTACATGGCCATTGTTCACAAAACACTTTCACTGATGTTCGCCAGAGTCTTGTATCTGTAGCGAACCTATGATTGCAATCGACAAACATGTCGTTCTGACGTGAATGCTGGTTGACATTTTAATGAAAAAAATGAAAGTGAAACAACAAAGGCATGTCACCATCTCACTTGCTCAATGACTTGAGAGGCTTCATTGTTGAGCTGGAAAATAATTTTCAAATACTCAGGGTGTGTGCGTGTGTGTGCACGTGTGTGTGATTCACAAGGTAACAATTACACACACTCCTAATTTAGTTTGCATTAATAACATTTTCTCCATCACTTTGTTACGTCTAGGCAGTCAGCAAAACAATAAGCCAGGGTCTGATTAGTAGCATTTGCCAATTCCTGTGGTGTAAATAGTGCTGCCCTGACCAATGTCAAGGCCAGTGTGACACTGCTGAATGTGGGGCTGGAGGCATGCAGCAGCACAATGTTACTCAGAATCTGTGTCACACATGCACAATAGGCATACATAATCTCAAGTGCATAAAGATAGAAAAATGTAACATGATTAGGCAGTGATGAACTTTGAGTATTTATAACTTGTACTTTGCATACATTGAATTGTAAGTTTACAGACTGTCATTTTTAATGTTGGCTGATAAAATTCCTGAAAATTTAGCAATCAGATCTCGAAAGCCAGCTCAAGTTGTCAGTACAAGTTGACTGAATCACATTCCAATATTTAGGAAACTATGAAGTGCCAGGCACCATGTGAGGCACTGGGATAAAGAGTTGGATGACACCATCCTTGCCCTCAAGGATCTCACGATCCAATGGGGACCACAGATATGTTACGAGATCATGGCAACAGATTTGCACTGGGATGGAGGCGCATGGGTAGAGAATGAGGCTTCTGGAAGCCCGGGAAGAGGAGGCTGTCAACCCATGGCTGTAATCTCAGAGGCTACACAGAGGAGACGATTTTAAGTGGACTCCAGTAAGATGATGGGGAAGGTGCCAGGGGGAGCGGATGGGGCTGGACATGCCAAGCGAAGGGAAGCACGTGATCAAAGACTCATGTTCCTGCAATGTCAGGTAGTTTGGTGTGGCTGGAGATGGGATTTGTGGTGGGGAATGGCTGGAGACGAGAAGACTTGAGAAGGCTGGAAGATGATTACGAAGCGCTCATAATCATGGCCATGCATTTCTGTGTTTAATTGGTCCTTAGTTTTTCCTGAGTATATATTTCCAAAATATTTGATTCTTATGAAGACAAATCTTAATTTCCACCCATGTAATATTGACTCATTCATTTACCTGTATACCTGGCTGTGGAGAGAGCCCGAGGAAGAAGTGTATCCCAACCTCCTAAAATTTTTTTGGATTATTGGCACGTGGGACTTTGGTGGAACATTTTTTTCTTCTTGAATATGCTCCAACTCCTTTGATCTATTTTATTCCAGACCATGGGACAAAGATTTTTGCGCCCCACTCTTCAGGCAGACTGACAAAGAAGGTCCAGAGTGGCAAAAGTTTAAAAGAATCCTGAAAATCAGATATTTTATATCTTTCAGAGTCATAAAATCATAGCCCAGTAGCAGAGCTGTGTGAAAGATCTAGCTCTTCTGACTTTCTGTCCAAGAATCTGCCTACTAAACCCATGATTCTACCTTAATTTCATATCTTGGCCACACGCCATTCACCCTCCTAGATAATCGTGTACTTTTCTGTGACATGGTGACATGGAAAACATTTGAAATGGAAAAGGATGTTACATGAATCAGATAATTGGGTTCGTTGGCCAGCTTGAGCAGGCAACACAAAAAATCTCTGAAAAACAGTCAGAATCTTGTCGGAAACATTTTGGAAACCAAAACTTTAAAACCCAGAACTGGAAAAGGAAGGTCTTGAAAATTGTTTTGCTTTGTGTGTGTTCAGTACCTTCAATTAATGTGAGAGCTTGGTTTCCAAACATACAGAAGAGATTTTTCAACAAAAGGACGTTTTATTGTGTTTCAAATTTCTAACTGTTGCCTGTCACTTGATAGAGAATAACTCATTTTCAAGATTTTTTTAAACCCAGGGCAAAAATAGGTAACATGGCTTTCTCTCCTGAGATGGGACAGAGATGTATGTGGAGGCTTATGAAGGACAGTCTCCTAGGGGAGAGGAGTCTTGTCTCCATGGTGAACTGTAGAAGGAATCCAGAAAGAAGAGAGCTGTAGAAACACTTGAGAAAAACCACCAACTACACAACTATACGTATCAGGATTACCTGCATGGAACAGGTGGTAAGAAATGTTTTTATTTGCTGTATGGAGATATCCCCTCAGCATCACTTTGACAAGTAGAAAACCCACCTCAGGGAGTCCTTCCCATTTATCTTCACAACCTCAAATGATCCAGTTTGGTTTCCCAACCAACCACTCAGGATTATGCCTAGCAATCTCTTCATGCATAAGAGGAGAAGTAAAGGGAAAATTGAGTGGTCTGGATTCCAGCTCTGACCCTACCTTGGGAAGAGATATTGTTGTCAAATCCACTCACAGTTTGGACCCTGATGGTTGAGACCATGCCAGACCCTGGATCTGCCCACCTTGCATCCCATGCATCCCTCCGTCATCATAATTACTACATTGCTTTGTAACTTTCTGGTTATTGATCTCTTGCTCCAGTGAACTATAAGCACCTTGACATTAGTCATTGCCTCTCATCCATTTATTTCCAACCCCAAACACAAGCTTAACTATTAAAGGATTTAATAAATGTTGGATAACTGAGTTAGGTGACACTAGGCAAGTCATTTTTCTCTCTGGGACTCAATTTCTCTATTTTTAAGATAGATCGTTAGTATAAAGTCCCTTCCAACTGTCATATTCCACACTTCTCTCTGTAATGACTCTTCTCTCTTTCAGTATAACATAAATTTATAGGATCAGAAATCATGTATTGGACTTCCTTGATGGCACAGTGGTTAAGAATCCGCCTGCCAATGCAGGCTACATGGGCTCGATCCCTGGTCCGGGAAGATCCCACATGCCGCGGAGCAGCTAATCCCGTGCACCACAACTACTGAGCCTGAGCTCTAGAGCCCGTGAGCCACAACTACTGAGCCCGTGTGCCACAACTACTGAAGGCTGTGCACCTAGAGCCTGTGCTCCGCAACAAGAGAAGCCACCGCAATGAGAAGCCCACGCACCGCAACCAAGAGTAGCCCCTGCTCACCACAGCTAGAGAAAGCCCGTGTGCAGCAATGAAGACCCAACCCGCCAAAAATAAAAATAAATAAATAAATACATTTATAAAAAAAAAAAAGAAATCATGTATTAATCTTCTGAAGAAAGGCTCCTTACTGCCGACAACTACAACTGATGAGAAGGTGAAATCCTCACCATATATGCCCTTTGCCTTCATCACTCAGACAAGGGTAGAAAGAAGCATACGTAAAAGTGGCCAGAAATTTTTAAAAACTTCCTTTTAAGGCTTTTTTTTTAATACATAGATTTTATTTATTTGCTTGTTTTTAGCAATTTTGGGTTTATAGAAAAACTGAGCAGAAAGTACAGAGTTCTCACATCCCCCCACACCCCTGCAGGTTCCCTTGTTGTTAATATCTTGCACTACTGGGGTGCAGTTGTTATGGTGATGAGCCATTGTTGTCATATTGTTATTAACTAAAGTCAATAGTTTACATTAGAATTCACCATATATTCTACTGATTTTGACCAATATATAATGGTATACATCCCTCGTTAGAGTGTCACACAGGATAGTATCACTGCCCTAAGAATGCCCTTTGTCCACCCATTCATCCTCCCTCCTCCTCTTTTTCCTCTGGAAACCATGATGCTGAATCTGGCCTCTGTACCCCGACACAGACTTAAATCTCAGAGACAGAGTTTTGGGTGAAGTAGACAAGAATAACTTTATTGCTTTGTCAGGCCAAGGGTGCCACAGTGGGCTAGTGCCCTCAAAACCGTGTGTCTCGATCTGGAGGGGGTCGTGAGGAGTTTTATAGCAATGGTTCAGAGGGGGCGTGGTCAGCTCATGATCCTTCTTCTGATTGGTTGGCAGTGAGGTAAGTGGGAGACAGCATCATCAACCTTCTGGTTCCAACCGGTCTGGGGTCTCCATTCTTGTGGGTAGCATGCAGTTAACTTCTCCTACCTGGTGGGCTTTCGGTATCTGCAAAACAGCTCAAAGATAGTGTTGTGGGTATCCCTTGAGGGGGAACCAGGACCTTGCCCCAAGGCTGCACTATTATTTCTCTTGACTTTTCCTCCCTTGTCTGCTTCCCCTTCCTTCCCTAATTAACAACTGTTTGAACCTGCCCGTTGGGACTCAGGGAAGGTCCTGGAGGCTGAATGAAGCTTCTTTCCTGTAATCAAGAAATGGGGGACACAGAAAGGCTTTTGTGCCCAGGAGCCCCAGAGGGTCCTGCTTGGTCAACTGCTCACCTTTTTACTGTCTCTCTAGGTGTGCCTTCTCCAGAATGTCATGTAGTTGGAATCATACGGTAAGTAGCCTTTTCATCCTGGCTCCCTTCATTTAGCAATACCTGCATTTAAGGTTCCTCCATGTCTTTTCATGGCTTGACAGCTCATTTCTTTTTATTGCTGCATAATATTCCATTGTCTGGATGTAGCTGAGTTTGTTTATCCATTTACTGAAGAAGGACATCGTGGTTGTTTCCAAATTTGGGCAATTATGGATCAAGCTGTTACAAACATTCGTGGATAGGTCTTTCGTGTGGGCCTAAGTTGTCGTCTCATTCTGGTAAACACTGAAGAACGTGATGCTGAAAGCATATGTTAAGAGTATAAATTTTGTGAGAAACTGCCAAACTGTCTTCCAAGTGGTTCTAACATTCTACATTCCCACCAGCAATGAATGAACGAGAGCTCCTTTAATTAATTTATTTTTTATCAAGTAGGTTGTCTTATCAACACTTCTGACTTCATACGTCTAAAACTGTTTTTACCATCTCCCTCTTCAAATCTCCTTATCTTGATGAATGGTCCCACCATCCATCCGGGGACTCAAGCCATGTCCTCCTCTCTCCTTCACCACCCAAATGAATTAACTGCTAAGTTCTGTTGACTCTCACACTTGCATTCCTCTGAGATTTGTTCCTCTTCTCTCTCCTTTCAGCCTCCGTTCATGGAACAGCCTTCCTCTGGTTCGCCCCTGCTCCGCTTTGCAGGCAGTTATCTTCCAAAATACAAGGTTGCTCCATTGTTAAAAAAAATACAAAAACCTTTGAAGTTCTCCCATTGACTTCAGGTGAAAGTCCCAGCTTCCCCGGAGGGCCTGCAAGCAAGGTCTTTCCCACACCAACTCCCTGACAGCTAGCTGTATCATTTGTAGTATTTGCGGTCCTCTAAACTGTCCTCAAAGCTGTTGTAAACCATAGCATATGCTGCTCCGCTGGATTTTCTCGCTGGAGAATGTCAACTCAGTTTCAGGACTCAACTCAAAATCACCTCCCTTGCCCACTGGGAGAGTAAGGATGTCCTTCCTTAAATCCCCATTGAGCTCCATGGTCTAGCTGAGTTATCCTCATCTCACTAATAGACATTTATTTTGTTTATGGGTCTCTCTTCCCCTTCCACTCCCATGTCTGTGAATTCCTGTATCTTTCAAACCTAGCCCACTTATAAAAGTTTGCTGAAATAAACTTTTAAAAGGGCAATGGGGCTTCCCTGGTGGTGCAGTGGTTGAGAATCCGCCTGCCTATGCAGGGCTGGGCCCGTGAGCCATGGCCGCTGGGCCTGAGAGGCCACAACAGTGAGAGGCCCGCGTACTACAGAAAAAAAAAAAAAGGGCAATGGCAGGAATGTGGGTAGGGAGGGCTCACTGTGCCTCCAGTAGAGCCCAGCCATTTCAGAGAATGCACATGCGCTCAACCACCACTGGCTGATTTAACCACAAAGGACTGCGAAACAGCAGGAGAAAGGTCTCTGTAGCCTCCAGCGATATGTATTTTCCCCTTCTAACAATTTTGAATAGGTTCTGAGGGAGAAGAGCCCAAGATCAGCTAAGTCCTACTCTTGTAAGGATGGGGGAGGGAAAATTGTAAAATGCAAGATGTGCAATTAGTTAGATGGCTGCAGAAAGACCATAAAAATGACTCATTGTCACGGGGAGGATTTATTCTGCCTCATGAAAATGATCCTGCTTTAGAGAACAGGTTTGCAAGTCATTGCAACAATTCTGACTGGATCTCCGAGGGTGAAGCCTGGCCCTCTGGGTAATCTCTTGCAGATGCCTTTGTGTGCAGATGGACAGGGAGGGGAAGGGGCAGGGAGCATCTCTTAGGTGGGAAGAGCCATCCAGGTTCTGGGTCTTCCTGCTTTTCTTGTTGATCAGTAAAACTTCTCACGGTTAGCCAGTTACTTTTCTGCTTCTATCACTGAAATCATTTTGATAATCTTGGAAATTGCCCCCCCCAATTGGGTTACCTAAGAAAAGTGCTTAGAATGGGGTGATGGCTTGGCCACTTAGCCTGTCAAAACAAGCCTCAGACTCCGAGGTTCTCCTGAAAGCAGGGTTTGTCCTTTCTCTCAAGCCCCTTCCCAGCTCTAGAACATATCCCAGGAAGCATCCTTAGTTATCTATTTCATATGCTTCCTGTTACATATTTTTTCAGCTGCTTGAAAGTCATCTCATTGAGTCAAAGGGATCTGAGTTGAAATCCCAGCTCTACCACTTGCTGACATGTAACCACAGAAGCCCTTGAGATGGTTCTGGGCAGCATATTCAGGAACCGAACATGGTTTCCCTTCAACGGTGATGGGTTGAGATAACATGTTGCCTAGTGATTAGACGGGAGGGTTTCCTCTGATGGAATCCACATGTTTGACTGCAGAGCAGGGATGAGCTGTAGGTGAGAGTCCCAGAGAGAGAGGTCCTGGGACACAGCCTCGTTCATCTCTGCCAGAACAACCCACATCTCTGGGCTGCCCTGCCCCCAGCAGGACCCCAGAGCTTCTGATCTGGGGCCCCCAGAATCCTGCTTTGCAGGCACACCGTGCTCCTTTGGCCCTCCAGTGACTTCTAAAGGTGCTAGATGTTCTGAGACATGGTGACCTCTGGGGATAAGGGTGGCTGGGCACCCAGGGTGGGGAGAACGGGTGATGGATGTCATTAGTTTTTTTTTGTTTGTTTGATCATTGGGTTTTGGGTTTTGATGCTGGCTTGGAAGCTAAGTCCCTGCATTCTTTTTTTCTGTTCTGAGGCAGACTTGCTTCTCTGAGATTTTGGTGTGCAAAAACCAACAACAAAAATGAGTGAGTTAAAGTCATGCATGAAATCTTCACATTAAACTTTCTTCGGAAGATACAGAATCACCTGCCCAATATTCTTGTAAAAATGTAATCTAGTGCTTACCAAATGCCAAGCGCTGTAAAAAGACGACAAATATTCACTCAGTTAGTCTTTGAAGCAAACTTTGGAGGTTGGTGCCATTATTATTCTCATTTTACAAAAGAGGAAAAAGAAGTACAAACCCCAAATCACACAGCTACTAAGTGGCCTATCGAGGATTCTCACGCTGGGAGTCTGGCTTTTAGTTTGTGCCCTTAAATGTATTATATGAAAAACAAAACCAAACCTATGCTATGCTGCCTCCCGATCTGAAAAATGCCTGGACCCTCGGTGTTCTCATGACTTAAATCTCCACTCTCTGCTTCAGCCTTGCTCATCCAGACCTCATCCTGAGACTTCTCGTCCCTTGGAACTACTCTACCTCAGATTTATTTTTTTTCAAAAAGGAGAGATTTATAGAGAAAATAATTATTTTGGAACCTTAGTGCGTAGGATTCTTCTTCCAACTCTAAAAGCCTATACTGTTATGATCTATGCTATACACGTTTGGGAACAGGATTGTCAGAAAATAAAATCACCCAAAGGAAATTTAATCTTAGTTGCTCTATCTGGAAAACCTTAAAATAAGAATTTATAAGACTATTGTTTGTATTTAGTTTCATATTCACGCTTTATCTAAAACCTCAATACCCGTAGCCACCCTGACCATCATTTCTCCAGCTTTAAGGGCCAGGTCTCCATCTTTTCATTCCGAATGCATATGGCTCCCCCATGCCAGTCACCTCCTCCCCTCCTGCTTCCTTATAGACCCGCCTATCAGTCACCCTGTCTTGGTTCTGTAATGCAACCCCTTTCTAATAGTTCATTTCCTTTAATGAAGTCTTAAACGTACTTGATTCTCTCCCATTCTGAAGATAACAATAAAAATAAGATGAAATCTTGTTTGACCCTTAGCACCCCTGTATCTATAGAACTTTTTGCTTCTCTTCTCACACAAACCTCTTGAAAGAATAGTGGATATTTTCCTTCATTTGTTTCTCGTTAATTCAAGTTTGGGAGGTTTTTTTTCCCCCCTAGTCTTTTATTTGCTGTTTTGTTTCTGGTATTGTTTTGTTTTAGGGATGAGGAAAGACATGAAAGAGTAAAGAAACTGGATTTTTCATCTATCTGCTCCTACGGAAAAGCCATATGAGAAAAATAAAATATATTTCAGTTTTCTTGAATTTCTTTCAACAAAGTTTTATATTTTTCAGTCAACAAGTCTTGCACATGTTTTTAAAAATATTAATTCCTTGCTATTTAGTTTTTTTGATGTTATTATAAATGAAATTGTTTCTTTAATTTCTTTTTTTGATTAAAAAAAGAAATTGTTCACTGCTAATGAATAAAAATCCGATTGGTTTTCGTATATTGATCTTGTATCCTGAAACCTTGCTGAACTGATTTAATGGTTTTCAGTTTCTTCTGGATTCTTCAGGATTTTTCTACATACAAGATGATCACATGATGTACAGATACAGCTAGTTTTACTTCTGCCAAACTGAATGCCTATTTATTTTGCTTGTCTAACTTCTCTGACTAGAACTTACAGTATATTGTTGAATGGAAGTGGTGAGAATGAGAATCCTTGTCTTGATCTCAGGGAAAATATTTCATCTTTTACTATTAAGCATGATGTTAGCTGTGGGATTTTCATAGATGCTCTTTATCAGGTTGGGGAAGTTCCCTTCTATTCCTAATTTGTTGAGTGTTTTATCACTTGAGTGATGGATTTCGTCAAATGCCTTTTATGCATCTTTTGAGATGATCCTGTGGTTTCTGTCCTTTAATCTATACATATGACATATGTTGATGTTAATTTGACTTTAAATGATTAATGGAATTAACCAGTAAAGCCGCAGATCTTGAGCTTCTTTGGTGAGTAGTTTTCTGATTAATTCAATCTCTTTTCTATATGCCTATTTTCTACTTCATCTTAAGTCAGTGTTGGTAGTTTGTGCTTTTCTAGGAATTTACTCATTTTATCTAGGTTATCTTTTTTTGACATATTATTAATCATATAGTACTTTTATTTTTGTAAGATTGGTAGTGATGTCCACTCTTCCATCCCTCATTCCTGATTTTTATAATTTGAGTGTTCTCTCTCTCCTCCTCCCCCAATCTCTCTCCCTACTCTTTTCCTTTTTCTTTTTGTCAGTTTAGTTAAAGGATTGTCAATTTAAAAAATCTTTTTAAATAAATAACTTTTGACTTTATTTTCTCTATTACTTTTACTTTTCTATTTCATGTTTTTCCACTCTATTTTTTATTATTTCCTTCCTTCTGATAGTTTTGTGTTTAGTTTGCTTTTCTTTTTCTAGTTTCTCAAGGTGGAAGGTTAGCATATTGATTTGAGAGCTGTCTTCTTTTTTAATATAGGAATTTACAGCTATACCTTTTCCTCTAATCACTACTTTAGCTACATTCTATAAATCTTGGTATCTTGTGATTTTGTTCTCATTTATTTAAAAGTGTTTTTAAATTTCCCTTGTATTTCTTCTTTGACTCTGTATTAGGCTGCTAGGGTTGTCACAGCAAAAATCACAGATCACGTGGCTTAAGCAACAACAATTTATTTTCTCACAGTCTGAAGGCCAGAAATCCATGATGAAGGTGTCATTGGGGTTGGTTTATGGTGAGCTCTCTCTTCCTGGCCAGAAGACATGTTCTTTTCTCTGTACTCGTATGAAGAGAGAGGGATCTCTGGGGTTTCTTCCTCTTCTTATAAGGATACCAGTCTTATCAAATTATTTTCCTCATTTAACTGTAATAATCTCCTTAAAGACCCTATTTCCAAATATAGTCACATTAGGGATTAGTTCTTCAACATATAAATTTTGTAGGGACACAGTTCAGTCCATAACAGATCATTGGTTATTTAGGAATGTGTTGTTTAATTTCCGCATATTTGTAACTTTCTGAAATTTTCTTCTTTTTTTGATTTTTTTTGATTTCTAATTTTATTTCATGTGATTGGAGAATGTAGTTTGAAAGATTCCTATCCTTTTAAATGTCTTGAGGTTTGTTTTATGGTCTAATGTATGATTTATTCTGGAGAATATTCCATATGCACTTGAGAAGAAATGTGTATTATGCTGTTGTTAGATGGAGTGTTTTATAGAAGTTTCATAGATCTAATTTATTTATAGTTTTGTTCAAGTGTTATATTTTCTTGTGTTTTTTCTTCTAGCTTTTCTATCCATTATTGAAAGTGGTTTATTGAACTCCCTACTATTATTGTTGAATTGTCTATTTCTCCCTTGAATTCTGACACATTTTGCTTCATGTATTTTGAGGCTCTGTTGTTAGGTGTACATAATTATCATTTCTTTCTCATTAATTGACTCTCTCATCATTATAATATATTTTTCTTTGTCTCTAGTAAGAATTTTTTTCTTAAAGTCTACTTTTGTGATATAAATAAAGCCATTCCAGTCCTCTTTTGGTTACTTATTGTGTGGCATTTCTTTTTCTATACTTTCAAGTTTCAACCTATTTGTGTCTTTGAATCTAAAGAATGTCCCTTGTAGACAGCATACAGTTAGATCATTAAAAAAGTCTGGGGGCTTCCCTGGTGGCACAGTGGTTGAGAGTCCGCCTGCCGATGCAGGGGATGCGGGTTCGTGCCCCGGTCCGGGAAGATCCCACATGCCGCGGAGTGGCTGGGCTCGTGAGCCATGGCCGCTGAGCCTGCGCTTTTGTCATTTTGCTATTGTATTATATATGTCTTATGTGTTTTATTTCTTTATTCCTCCATTTCTGCCTTCTCTTTTGTTAAACAGATATTATCTAATGTTCCATTTAATTCTCTTGTTGTTTCTCTTAGTATATATTTTTGAGTTATTAGTGGTTGCTCTGTGGATTTTAATTAACATCTTAGTTTATAAAAATCTGGAATATATTAATACCAACCTAATTTTAATAGTATACAAAGACTTTGCTTCTTTATAGTTCTATCCTCTCCTTATGTGTTGATGTCACATGACATCTCTATGCAACTCAGATTAATAATTAGTGTTTTCGCAGTTGTCTTTTAAATCAGATAAGAGGAAAAAAGTGTTACAGACAACTAAAAAAATGCCTTTATCGGGCTACTCACAAGCTTGACAGTGAGAGTGTATTCCCCCTTAAATTTTGTTCCCAAAGCAACTCACTTAGCTCACCCTGGTCTCAGCTCTGCTGCTCATTTCATCCTCCCCCAGCCCCTCCTTAAATGCCAGCATTTTTTATTTTCTTTGTTTTTCACAAGCATGGGTGACAGAGGCCTAATGTAAACAACTGAAGCAGTTCAGTGGCTCTCAATGCCGCATGCCTGCTGCAGACTCAGAGCAGACATCACCAGCCCTCTAAGGAATGGTCCCTTGTGCATTGCCCACCCGACCAGGGGTTGCTGCAGACAAAGGAGGGTGTGGAGTGGCAGGGGAGGAGATTCTGTTGGGGAGGAGGTCTTCTGTTAGAGCAGGTCCCTGTGTCAAAGCGGGTCCTTCTGGGAATTCAGCCCTATGGAAACACAGGTATGCACAAACAGAGAAGAAAGAAATCGATGAATGTCTGGTCTGTGTTTGGGCTTGTGGAAAAGGATTGCATTTCCTTTCCTTTTGTCTATTCATGGATTCTCAGACCCCTAATTCCTTTAATCAATAGTGAAGATCTGTACCAGGTGTCTCAGAGATGCCAGCATTTGCTTGTTGCATTAATGCCACTTAATCCCCTCTCTTGCAGAGCCTGCTCAGGGACTCCCAGTAGAACCCACTTGGGGGCTGGCTTCTCCAGAGTGGTTTGGAAGCATGGGCCCGGGGATTGGGGGAGGCCAGCGGCCACTGCTTCTTTGTACAGAGCTTTTCCCAGTTTACAACACACTTTTACATTCACATTTCAGCAGGCAGACAGGTCAGAGGTTACCATATTTCCTAGAAACTAAGCAAGAAAAATGCTGCGAATTAAAATAGGGCACATAAGTGGTGATAAGATATAATCCAACTTCAGAGACATTAATGTGATTAAATAAATGTGTGTGTCTGTGTATCTTGGAATCAATGAAATTTAGCTGCAAAGCCTATTTAACAGGCAAGGAAAACTAGGGTCCAGAGAAGGTAAATGAGAAAGCTAGGCTCCCAGTTCACTAGTTCCTGGTCCTCTGGCTCCCAGCTCAGTGCAATTTTTTTTTTTTTTTTTTTTTTTTTTTTTGCGGTATGCGGGCCTCTCACTGTTATGGCCTCTCCCGTTGCAGAGCACAGGCTCCGGACGCACAGGCTCAGCGGCCATGGCTCACGGGCTCAGTTGCTCCGCGGCATGTGGGATCTTCCCGGACCGGGGCACGAACCCGCGTCCCCTGCATCGGCAGGCGGATTCTCAACCACTGCGCCACCAGGGAAGCCCGCTCAGTGCAATTTTTAATACAAAGTCTGTAACACAGTATTTAAGGGCAAACCGTATACCTCCTCTGGGCTTCACTTCTCTCTTCTGTGAAATCAGGATAAGAACATTTGGCTTCCCTGCCCCAGAGGGTTATTCGGAGGCTCAAATTAGATGACGTAGTAGCTTCTCCTATTTTTTCACCAATTAACTAAGAGTTTACTGGGTGTGTCCCAGGTGGTGAGCTCTTGTCAGGTTCGAGGAGATTAAGGGAGACAGGTAAGGCCCCTGCATTTGTGAAATTTCAAATACTGCACTTTGTAACTTGCAGAGGAATATATACGATGACAATGAATTACTGTTGCTATTGTTACCATAGGAGAAGCTGGCAGAAAAACCCTTGAATGGAGCCTAATGGGGCTGACAATGAAGGAGAGGGTGGTAGCCCAGCTTTGCCTAAGAGAAACCTCATATATGGTGTCTAGAATTTTCCAGGGCATAATGAAAACAAACTGAACGTCTAAAATTGGAATTCTGGCCCCAGTGCTCTTCCCGGATCCTCTCTTGCTTTGCGACTCTTTATTCCCTCCTCTAGTGCCTTGAACTTGCCGTGGGCTTTCTCATCTGCACGTCTTATCCCCATCCTTTCATCTTCTCGACGCTATTTGAAAAAATCCTGCCCACCCTCAAGCCCACGTTTTATGAATATTTTTCTAATCAACTCAGATCACAGTGATTTCCTTCCTCTCACTTCCTTCTGCATGTTTTCGCAGCCCCGGTCCTTCAGCATTCGCCATGTTTAAATTCACTGACAATATCTCTGTGTTTGTCTTCCTACCTAAGGAAGGCACCCTACCCTCCCTCAGAATCCATGCATTGATTAATTTATTGCTGGTTGAACCTTATTCCTCATTATTATTATTATTTTGGCTGCACGGTGTGGCATGTGGGATCCTAGTTCCCCGACCAGGGATCGAACCCGTGCCCCCTGCAGTGGAGACATGGAGTCTTAACCACTGGACCGCCAGGGAAGTCCCTTTATTCCTCACTTTAAACTGCTTCAGCATCCTCATTCTTGGACTCTGTGAAGTAGACAGTGAAAGTCACATTTTATAAAATGGAAAGCCAGGTTCTAGCAAAAGTTATCTGTGGTGAAATCAAAGCTAGAAACTGATGCAGCATCTCCTCCCAAGATGTTCTCCAAGTTGAAAGCTGGGGACAAGTGACAAATGATCTTCTTGAGGCAAGTATGATGGGCCCTGCTCCACTCTGCTTTTTGTTGTATTATTCTAGCACACTCTCCATACTCTGACCTTAAGAAAAGAATGGAATTGGTATTTAACCCTAGGAGAGCGAAAAGTTAGCAAGGAAACCTCCTCAATGCCTGGCAGTATGTTAGTGCTTACTAAATGTTTGTTAAAGGAATGAAGAAATGAATAAAAACAAGAGCTGGGCAGCCCTGTGAGAGGGTGGCCAGGGGAGTGGCATTGGCTCCTGTTGTTACAGGGTCTAATTCCTTCTTTTGTTAATGGACTGCTGGTCCCATTGCTCTCTGGGAGACAGTTACAGGATCACAACATCTTAGAGCCCCAGACAGGCCATGCCCACTCCCACCCCAGGACCTTCAGACAGCGTTGTTCTCATGGCCCTTGCAGGACCCTTCCTCTACATTATGTGTGTGGTTTTCTCTCTTACTTCCTTCAAGACTCTGTTTAGATAAAATCTCAGTAGAGAGTCCTTCTTTCAAAGCTCTATCTTCAATAACCCCTTCCATCACTCTCTATCTGCCAACCCACTTTCCTTTCTTCATAGCACCCATCGCCACCCAGAATGGTTATGAGCTAGGTGAAGGCACCACCTGGGAGTGTGCCGTGCATAGCCTGTGTGGCCATGTGCAGTGGTCTGTTTTTAGAGGACATCTTATGTATATACTGGTTTATTTGTTCATGTCTGTCTCTCACCACTAAAGTGTAAGCTGCATGACAAAGACTTGGTTGTTGCTGTTCGTTGAATCCTTAGTGCCTAGAACAGAGCTTGGCACATAGTAGGTATTCAATAAATATTTGTTGGGTGGAAGGATGGATAGATAGATGGGTGAGACCTGAGGCTATATTTATCTTCACCTCAATAGCGTGACACTGCTCTCTTCCCTACATCTCTTGTTGAAGAATGGAGAGCAGCATTCGAACAACTTCACAGATCCATTTTACATCAGAGCTTGTGGGACATTAGTGACCACCTGATGCAAACCTCTTATTTATATATAGAGAAACGGCGGCTCTGAGAGCACTGTGATTCTTCCCAGCTCACCCTAACACGTTCATGGGCCAGTGGCAGAGCCAGCCAGAACCCGTGATGCTCAGCTTGATAATCTTTCATTCTACATTGTTGACACTCCCTCTTGAGTAATGGAAGATTTAATACCTCTGTGGCATAAAATAGACCTGTACTTTGGATCAGAATCTTCTTTTTGAGACAGGCAGTTGCAGCTAATTTTAACGGCCCAGGGTAGCTTTCAGACCACTCTGACCATCTGAACAAAGCCATACTCATTTTGTTTCCCTAGGACAAATCTACTCTTAAGAAATATCTGACCCGGCATACAAGAAAGATCCATTCTGCCAAGATCTTCCTGTCAAGCAATCAGAAGACCAGTAAGTGAGCCACTCTTGGTGCAAACACCCGAAAGTATCATTAACAACCCAGGCATTATGTAGGCAGCTATACACAGAGAAGCCAGCCTTATGGGAGACTGCTCTGATGACCCATTCCAGGCTCATCACAGAAAATAGAAGGTCCAAGTGTATTCCAATCCATCAAGCCTTTATTGAGGGCTTCCTAGTACCTAACCCTAGGTTTCAGTACAGCTTTAGACATGAGAGAAAAATCTCTAAGGATCAACCGTAATGAGCTGTATGTGGGAAAGAGGGTCAGAGAGTTCAGGAAATGCTAGATGGGCCAGAGAACATTTCAGGGACAAGGCAGTAATTCCACGGAGCTTGGAGAGATGAAGTACATTCAGAATATGAAGAAAAATAAACAAAACCATGACAATGGGAATGGTCTAGGACCTGGACTCCAGGTGTATTTTATAGGATAGACTAGGTTCTAGTGAAAAGTATTTTTATAAGTGGCAGAAACACATTATGGAGAAATGGAAGTCAGGAAGAGGAATCAGACACGATACTGTAAGGGACAAATTGTTGTGAAAGTATAGTCAGATTTTGGAAAAATGACATGATGAAAGGAAGGAACTTAGAAGCTCATACAGGTTGGTTTGAAGGGAAAGGGAGGAGATAACTGAAGGCAGAAAGACCATGTCCAGAGCTGAACCAGAGAGGAAAGAGTTTGATTGACAGGTGAACGCCATCTTTGCACAGGGCACTCTCAGCCTCCAGCCTCTTCAAATGCATCCCACCTTAGATGAGTAGATTCTATTCTTTCAAATATCAGAGAAATAGATCCTACAGCTCTCCTCCAAGCCCTGCCTCTGTCATGTGTGACCCCAGAGGTTGGAAAGTTCTTCCTTTGGCTTAATGTTAATCTTTCCCATGGGCATTTATGCTTTCCTTCTTCTGTTCCCAGCAGTGAGGGGAAAAGGAAATAAAGATTTCCTAAAGTCATCCTAGAATGGTGCTGCTGGAGGGGAACTTTGAAATCATTCAATTCTACTTATTGAAAAGATCAGGAAACAGAAGGGGAAGGCCTCACAGCTCCTCTGTGTCTGGACTGGGAGTACACAGTGGTGTGGTTAAGAATCCACTGGCCAATGCAGGGTACATAGGTTTGAGCCCTGGTCCAGGAAGATCCCACATGCCACGGAGCAACTAAGCCCGTGCGCCACAACTACTGAGCCTGCGCTCTAGAGCCCACGAGCCACAACTACTGAGCCCGCGTGCCTAGAGCCTGTGTGCCCAGAGCTTGTGCTCCGCAACAAGAGAGGCCACGGCAGTGAGATGACCGTGCACCGTAAGAAGAGCATTCCCCTCTCGCCACAACTAGAGAAAGCCCGCGTGCAGCAACGAAGACCCAACACATCCAAAAAAAAACAAGAAAAAAAATGTCATCTACAGTCTATTCTACCATCTCCAGGGAAGGCTACAATGTACCCAACACTCATCCTCTTCATGAGCCAGACATGCTTGGATCTGAGACTGATGTTGTCACAGTGGACCCATTCCTGTAAAGGGTTTTGTCAATGAAGGTTGATTCCAAAAACACTGAAGGGAATAAAAAGACAACCCAGTTAAGAAATGGACAAAGGATTTGATTAAACATCTCTCCAATGAACACATACAAATGGCTAATAGCACATGAGAACTTGCTCTACCTCCTTAGCCAGTAGGGAAATGGAAATCAAAACCACAAAGATATACCACTTCACGTCCGCTAGGATGGCTATAGTCAAAAAGATAGAAAATAACAAGCAGGGTGAGGATGTTTACTTTCACGCATGGCTGAAAGTATTTTAAGTGGTGCCTGCCATTTGGCATGCATTATAGCCAAAAAGTGGACACAACTCAAATGTCCATCAACTGGTGAATGGATAAACAAAACATAGTCTCATATATCCATACAATGGAATATTATTTGGTCATAAAAAAGAATGCAGTACTAACATATGCTACAACATAGATGAATCTTGAAAGCATTCATCTAAGAGAAGAAAGCCTGTCACAAAAGACCATATATTGTATAAATAATTCCCTTTATATGAAATGTCCAGAATAGGCAAATCCAGAGACAGAAAGTAGATTAGCGGTTGCCTAGGGCTGGGAGGAATGGGGAAAACTGCTCATGGACAAGGGGTTTCTTTCTGAGGTGGTAAATATATTCTGGAATGAGTAGTGGTGATGACTGCATGACTGTGGGTGTACTAAAAGTCACTGACTTTCAGGTGAATTTTACAGTGTGTGAGTTATATCTCAATAAAGCTGTTACTTTTTTTAAAAGCCATCACAGGCAGAAAGAAAGCACAAGAGGAAGAAAGCAGACTATTGAAAGGAACCAGGCAACGAATATAACATAAAACAAATATTTTGAGTGAATTAACATATTCCCAATAAAATTTATGTATTTTTTTAATGTTGTTTGTTAAAAATATGTGATTTTCTCAAACTGAGGCTGCTCCAGGAGCCATTGCTGATGTGAGCTTCTGCCGCCTTTCTGACAGGGGCAGCCTAGCCAGCCCTATCTTAGGGCCTCTATTGAGTTTTCTCTTTTCACCTCCCCCCTTTTGTCTGCACCCCTAACAGGAAGTTTACACGGAGTTCTTCTCCCACAGTCAGAAGGAGTGAGCCAGAGACATGGGTTCATGTTGGATATTCTCCCAGCTAAGGGTTGGAGGTGAGGTTGGTTGGCTTTGATTCCTTCTTCCAGGGATGGGATGCTGTAGGGAAGGGTAGCCAGATCTTTGACTCCCCAATGGGAGTCACCCTGATTCTATTCTGCTGAGTGCTTTAGGGATTCAGAGAATATTCTAGAATCCAACGAGGAGAGTATTTATCATGGAGAAGGTTGACAATAGCAGCTAGAAGCGTGGTGTACAGAGCAGCCCACTTGACCTCAAGAGGCCAGTATCTTAACAATCTGCATGACCTTGGACCAGCCACTTAATCACTCTGGGACTGGGTTTCCTCAGCTATAAAAATGGGAAAAATAATTCCCCTCCGGCTTGAATGCCATCATCACAGGAGTTGTTAGAAGTCATCTAGCACCACCTATTTCAAATCCTACCGCCTCCTGGATCCTATCCCCATTCCCGTCCACCCCCTTGTAGTTTTGACAAGTGACTGGCCAGTCTCCATACAAGTTGACTAGTCCTAAAAAGTCTACAATGTATTAAGCTGAAGTTTGTAAGTTTGCAAGCCTTCACTGAAACCCTTAGGCACCCACACTATACCTTCCACATGACAGAAGCTTGAAGTCCAACATCTAGCATTACCCACAGCTTCCCTTCTCCAGACGAGATCCCTCTGCTACATCAAAAGCCCCTCGTGTGGCATGGTTTCAAGTTCTCTGCCACCCTGGTTATGCTACGAACACATTTCACACTGCCAGCTTCTCTAAATACTAACACTAGTACTGAAAAGTCTGCAGAGTCGAGAGGGGCTTCACCTTCCTTCTCAATAGTACCTTCTTATTATATTAGTATAAATGTATTCATATTAGTATACATTTGCATCTGTTTTTGTGGCAACCATATTCACAGGTAACTCACGTATTACAATCTGTGAAACCCACAAGCTCTTTTTCACATGAGATTCTTTTTTTTTTTTTTTGCGGTACGCGGGCCTCTCACCACCGTGGCCTCTCCCGTTGCGGGGCACAGGCTCCGGACGCGCAGGCTTAGCGGCCACGGCTCACGGGCCCAGCCGCTCCGCGGCACGTGGGATCCTCCCGGACCGGGGCACAAACCCGCGTCCCCTGCATCGGCAGGCGGACTCTCAACCGCTGCGCCACCAGGCAAGCCCTCACATGAGATTCTTTAGCAGAGTTGTCTTCGATCCTTTTGCTCGTGACCTTTATTTTGCAGCTAAAGTGTCAGATCTGATGTTTTCCCCATCAGGTCCAGTGGTTTCAGCCCATTTCCTGCACTACAGACGAGTGTTTGGTCAATGGTTTGATGACACAGTGATGATAATGAAGAGATCCGGGAAGCACAGAGATGCCAGCTCTGCCCTGTAAGGTCTCCCTGTCGAGAAATCAGTGCCTGCAGATGTAACCCCAGAGCCGCTAGAAGTATGCACACAGAGAGACGCTCTACTCACCCAAGCACAGGCTTCTGCCCTGTCCGGAGCAAGTGTGTCCAGAGCCAAAATGATGCTAATGATCTGAACAAAATGGCAACTGAGGCCAACGTGGGTTCAATCAATTATTTGAAACTATACAACAGTCACTGAAGAAACGATGAGGTTTTAAGCTGTCCCAGGGCCACATAGAACGGGCAAGAGAATCCAAATTTATTAAGCGAAGAGATGTGAGAGCTAGTGGTATTTACAAGGACATGAACGGTTTTATGAAACACATATGGAGCAGTTGCTTTAACTAAAACAGAAGGAATTCCGGAAGGACATGAAAATCACTCCCTGGGTCATCAAGTATCTGAACAGTCTGCAGCTTTTCCCCCTGTGGAACTTCAAATGAGACTAGAAACCAATGACCCTGGATGGTGAGTCAGTCAACCACCGTTCCTGAGCACCTGCTACGTATCTAGCAAAGTGCTGGGGACACAAGAAATGTCATACACAGCCCTGCCCATAAGAAGCAAATGATATAAGGCAGCAGATAATTAACTTTCCTAAGGCATGGTACAGATCTACCCATTACAAGAAATAAGTAAAGGAAAATTCAGCACCGTCTGGAATTGCTGGGAAAGGCTTCAGGAACAAGTTTGGTCTTGAGCTGAAGTACGGAAGTATGAAAAAGATTTGAATAACTCACATGATGGGAAGATAAGAAGAGACAGAAGAGAAGGAAGATGGGAAGGAGGGAGAAAGTACATTAGGAGACGCTGCAGTGTAAGCCAAACACAATGGAATTAGCACACTTGGCCTGAGGAAGGGAGCTTGGTTCAAGACCGTCTTTTCCATCCCCCTCTTCTTTGGTCCTGCTCTGCTCTTCTCTTCCTCGAAATCCCTCGTAACACTAGAGCGCTCTGAACCCCTGCCATACTCTCACCACTCTTGTATGTTTTAATAACCTGGTCTTACCAATGTCTATATCATTTTATTTAACATTTTTATCTTTGCAACCCCTTGAGGATGAGGATTGTCCAGTATGTTTTGGCATTCACGCAAAACTCAATGCAACAAGATGAATTTTAAGTTCTTAAAATAAATAAATGGATCAGGTAGAATCTGGGTATCATTTCTGGCTCTAGCCCTCTGGGAGCTGGTGCCTCTTTAATTCTTAATTCTTCATGACAAGGCTTTGCTGAGTGAAGTCAGGTGGTAGGTGTATGAAAGAGGAGCTGGAGACGCAGGCCCTCTGCACTGTGTTTCTCTTGTTATGCTGGTGACAACCATCTCAGCTCTGCTCTTGGTAGTAACTAATCCCAGTTCTGGCATCCAGACCTTGAGTATAAGTTAGGTGCACTCAGCAAAAAGTCAGGAAGCTGGGCTTCCCTGGTGGCACAGTGGTTGGGAGTCCGCCTGCCGATGCAGGGGACGCGGGTTCGTGCCCCGGTCCGGGAGGATCCCACGTGCCGCGGAGCGGCTGGGCCCATGAGCCGTGGCCGCTGAGCCTGCGCGTCCGGAGCCTGTGCTCCGCAACGGCAGAGGCCACAACGGTGAGAGGCCTGCGTACCGCAAAAAAAAAAAAAAAAAAAAAAAAAAAAAAAAAAAAAAAAGTCAGGAAGCAAGTAAAGATTATATTAAAATTGGAAGGAAGGGCCCCCGTTTCTCCCACTGTCTGTTGGCATAGCTTCATGAAGATGCCAAGTCTGGGATGGAAAGGGCAACTGTTTACAGAATATTAGCATCCAAAAGGGCCTCCCCTTTGGAGCCGTGTAGGAAGCATTGAGATTGACCCATCTCATCTCTCCTGATGGTCTTCTCCTATCCTTTGCAAATCAAATTTTTTGGTGAGAAGACAGCCAGAAATCAAATGCATTTACCTCTAGAAAGGAGAACATCCTGAATCTTAGGATTAAAGCCGACTGAAAATATCTGCTGGTCTTTATTTCTCTTCTGGATTTGAGACCTCTTTGGCCCTACTGTGAATCTGGTTGCAGATCCCTGTGGCCATGTAGACCCCACACCTGGGTACGCTGGTTGTGGCCCAACTCAGCTGAGATGGAGAAGAAGAAGTAGCTCCCAGGGAGTGGAGTTTAAGGGAAAGCTAAGCTTCTTTGCATTTCTAGTGTGTTGGATTCCACCCTCACGGCCATTTGTTAGCTGTGGGCAGTTATTTAGCCTGAGCCTCAGTTTCCTCCTCTTTAAAATGAGAGTAAAAACAATGCGACACTGAATGGGTGGTTGCGAGGATGAGATGAGATCACGTATACGTGAAGCCTTGTGTACGGCAGCTGGGCAAAGTCAGGACTCGATAAGTGATATAGCTATTAGAGTTCTTATCACGCGGTGCATTCTGGAGCATCCTCCGCCAACTGAGTCCTGCTCAGGACTGGGTAGAGTGGAGGGGAGGTGACGGGTCTGCGAGTGTGGCTGGTTGTGTGTGTTGTTCAAAAGGGGCAGGTGTGTCCTGAGAACACCGCAGTATCATGGGTGTGTCTCAGTCCCCAACCAGGTTGGAGAATCTCTGACACAGACGAGTCAAGTCTGAGCCATAAGGGATGCTCAGGTCCTGGGCGAACCCTGCTTCCCATTCTCCCTGCCAGACTGTTCTCACAGGAAAGGATTTAGCAGTCACACACCCCTAAATTTCCTGCCGTCTCTCGGTCTCTTCTTGGTCTTTGGACAAAATGGAAGAGCTGGGCATAGCCTGTGCTTGATACGCCTACTTGGACCGCGTGGTCAATGATCGGATGCCATTCCTTGTTAGGGGAATCGGGGCAGGACAAATGTAGGACTTGATACCATCGGGTATGATCTGCGAGAGACCACAAGCCTGGTTCACACCATCATGTCATTTAGCGAGCACAGAGGCAGAGGTTCTGTCCTGCTAGAATCCTTCCTTGGCCTGATAGGTTTGTAAAGCCATGTACCTCTGGGAAGGAGGATGCTTCCTGAAGCCGAAAGCAGTCATTAACTCCTTGATGTACAATCGTTCACAGGGGTTTCACTCATCATAGAAAGAAAACATTACGAGGCTACAAGAACTAAAATAGAAGCGCTGAGGGGAAGGGCAAACCGGTGAGGTGTAGCCAATGCCTTCACGCCCGAGTGTGGAGCTCTGGGCGACAGGAAGGGGCTGCTTCAGCTTTGCCCGGAGAAATCTCTGGGACGGCACGTGGGGAAGCTTCCCAGTTCTGCTGAGATTCTGAGGAATAGTTCTTTCCGCCCCGCCTGGAACGGAGAATGCAAGTTTGGAGACTTAAGACAGACCCTTATCAAAGAGTGAACACATGTAGCAGGATTAGGGCCCGAGGACATGAATAACTCCGCCAGGCTGGCCCTGCTATCTTCCTGATCCGCTCTGAAGGGAGGGATCGGCGGGCTGAGACATAACCTCACCACCCAAAAGCCAAAGTATGTCACGGAGCTTTTAATAACCCTGCCTGCCCCTGCCTCCCTCACACAGGGGAACAGCTGGCCTCACCCTCCCCTCTTCTCATTGTCACTTTCCCTCTGTGATTCTAGGACAGTGTCTTCGAACAGGTGTCCCCAGACTGAGAAGCATGTTTCCAGGATATTAGCAGTAATCATTCGATGATAATTTCTCTAACGCTGCTGTTGCTGGGATTGTCGCTCTACGTGATGGTTACAAAAGGCAGTTGGGGACATTCGGTCTAATCAGAGGCCCATCTGTTTTTTCACCTGCTTGAGGTTTCAGTCCCACCCATGTTTGCCTGGGCCACCCAGGTCCCACGACACCTCCCGCCCTCAGCAGAGGAGAGTCTCAACACAGTCCGGGAGTGCTTCAGACCAACACCGTGGGCCGGGTCTACATTTGGGGACTTCCTATCTCCCCATTCAATGCCTCTCCGTCCACTCGCGGGGACCCCCCAGCAGGCCCACGCTCACCCAGCAGCAAGCGCCAGCCAATTGTCCGTTTCCAGGAAATTTGTGAGCCAGTTGACATCACACCGGCAGCTTGAAATTAGCCACGGTGGGTGTCGGGGGGGGGGGTGTCTTTACATCGTGGAAATCAACGGATGCTTCAAAACAGCACACAGCTACCCTCTCCTTCATTCGGGAATCCTCCTCCTCCATGCAGCCTACCAAGGCCTTTTCTCCCTTTTCTCTCCCACATTCCATTTTCCCAGATATGTGGCCTTTCTCTTTTGCTCCCCACTGGCTCTGATTGGAAAGGATCTAAGAAAGTACTTCCTGCTATTGTATTAACAGACGGTAATAACCTCTACCCCTCTGGTGACGCCTACACTTTAACTTCAAGCAAAACCCTAAAGCAAGGGAATAACCTTGTTGTTCTCTGCATGACATTCCAAGGAGCTTGTTTGGGGTGGGGACCTTCCTAGAACCACTTCTTGCTTGAAAGTGGTCCCAATGCATTAGGTGGCAGGGCGATGCCCTCTCCCTGCCTGGAATGATGCCGGTGGCCTGGCCTTGAGCCGGGAAGTCAGTGAGGTGAGTCCTTCCCACCTACAAGCTCAGTCTTACGGCATGTTCTCAAATAAATGGATGCCTCCATATTCAAAGCATAAAGATTCTGCCAGAATCTTAACCTAATTCTTCAAGATTCAGTATTTCCTTCCAGTTGAATTAAGGTCCCCAAGAAACAGAACTGGACTTGAGAAGTGGGTGTGGGTTGATGTCTTAATCGCTGAGATTCCCTGGGCTGCTCCAGTCATATTTGGCTGTTCAGGGAGAGAAGAGCCGTCAGCCTCTAAGGAAAGGCACGCGCTTTGAGACAGCAAGTCAGTTAACGCTCCGATTCTTGAGCCATCTTAAGTTTCCTTAACCCTTTCTCCAGTCCTTTCAACCTCTCCAAGGCCCTTCCATATCTCACTTCAGACTCTCCTTGAGTGATCAAGGAGCCCGGGCTCTGGTAAAGATCTGTCTAGGGCAGGAGGTGAAGGAAGAATTGCCCTAAAGCTTTTACATGTCATTTTTTTTTTTTTTTAATTTTTTTTTTTGCTGTACGCGGGCTTCTCACTGTTGTGGCCTCTCCCATTGCGGAGCACAGGCTCCGGACGCGCAGGCTCAGCGGCCATGGCTCACGGGCCCAGCCTCTCCGCGGCATGTGGGATCTTCCCGGACCGGGGCACGAACCCGTGTCCCCTGCGTCGGCAGGCGGACTCTCAACCACTGCGCCACCAGGGAAGCCCTTGACTTTTATTTTTATTTCCCAGAATCAGGTTAGCTTTGCACACTGTAGGTAGTATTGCACTTTACTATGATTCCTTGTTCTCTATCATGACACTTAAAACAACTGCAATGAAAGGTTTGTGGGCTTTTACTTGTTTGAATTATGTCTCCTTCCTTTAAACTGTAAGCCCCATCAGGGTATCAGGGTCATTGCCTGTCTTGTTCATCAGTGTGTCCCCAGCACCTGGCAAACCATGGTTGCCCAGTAGATACTTTTTAAATGACGTTAAGATCTTTGTCAACAAACCAGAACTTCTTCCCCTATTTTGAGTTTGCACTTGTTTTTCCTCCTCCAGTATGGTAACCTGAACTTAACAGTATTGAAGTACTATTTAACCAGGAAGCAGAGGGGTCTCAAAGCACGAGCCCTCTGAAGGCTTCTGCATTTTGGCTCTCTTGTAATTCTGCTGGAGAATCCAGTTGCTAAGCCCAACGCAAGAATGTACGACCCCTGTGATCCTTCACCAAGCTGTTAACACTTTTGGTGGCCCAATTAGTTTCAGGTTTACAGCAAAGTGATTCAGTTATACATATACTATTCTTTTTAGAGTCTTTTCTTATATAGGTTATCACAGAATATGGAGTAGAGTTCCTTGTGCTCTACAATAGGTCCTTGTTGGTTATCTATTTTACATATAGTAGTGTGTATATGTTATACTGATCTACTTTCAACAGGGCATGTGTTGAAAGGTGTTTTTTCAGCAGCAGGACTGGGCTTCTCCTGGCTAATGCACTCTCGCTGACTAGGTTTTCTTGAGCACAATGGATCTGTAAGGCCAGGACTGGTTTATACACAGTCTCAACTGCTCCTATTATCTGTGGCGTTTTCTTAAATTCTGATGACATCTTTCAAGGTGCAGTTTCAGACCCCTGACCTCTTCCCAATCCCCAACTCTCACATAGAGCACATCTAAATCTGGTGCAGTTCCCGAAGCCATTTCTTGCTAGCTAGTCCTTAAGTCAGTCCTGTAGGTAACAGTTTCCCAGGTATGACCATTAATATGCTGGGAGTTCAGCTGGTCTGGACAGAGGTTCTCAAAGTATGGTGCCTAAACCAGCAGCATCAGTATCATCCAAGGACTTGTAGGAAGGCAAATTCAAAAGCTCCACCATAGATCAATGTATCAGGGTCCAAAAATCTAGGTTCTAACAAACTCTCCAGTTGGTCACATTGCAACTGATCTCAAGTTGAGAACCACTGGCCCATATTTTAGAACATATTTTAGCCTTGGAAGTCTTCAAGTTAGAACTTGGAATGGAATTGAAACAGGAGGGAATGGGGCAGGGCACAATCTTTAAAAGAATAACATAGCCTTTGCAGATACGAGGTAACTGGTTAGAACCGATTAGGCCCAAGATGCTGGAAGAATCGACTTCCAATATATCTTGAGCCTCATTATACACTCATTGTAATACATTAGCTAAATGACACACCCACCAGCGCCATAACAGTTCCAAGGCCAACCATAAAAGGTCAAAAAGTGGGTGGTGGCCCAATTCCTGGAAATCTCTACCCCTTCTCCAAAGTAGTTGGAATAATCCTTCCACTCATTAGCCTATGAAATTACCCAGCCCATAAAAACTAACTGCCTCATATTTCGGGGCCTCTTGCCTTCTGAGATAGCCCATACGCTGTGGAGTGTGTTTCTCCCAGGGCTCCTCTTACCTTTTGAGATGGGCTGCATTCTGTCTATGGAATACGTATCTCTCTAAGTAAATCCACTTCTCGCCTATTGCTTTGTCTCTCCCTAAATTCTCTCTGTACCGAGACATAAAGTACCTGAACTTCAGTAGGTCCTGAGACCAGGTGTGTGATTTTAATTAAAAGACAATGCGTTCAAGTCACAATCTGGGTTGTGTGGTTTCAGAATTGTAAAAAGAGGAAGTCTTTTAAACTATCACATTGTTCATTCTCCTCATTTTTCAGGTGAGTCGATTGAGGCCGGAACGATTTGCCCAGAGATATGGTACATTCCTCACAGAGCCTGTGTCTCATGGGTTCGTATTCCGAGCTCTAAGAGTATAGATGAGAGTGTTCCCAGGAGGTTTGGCCTTGGAAATATGTTCGTGTCTCATGTCAGGGCAAAACCCAATTTTTCTTGTGCTTTGATCTTCACTGCTGAGGTACAAATCCTTTCCTCCCTCTTCTTCCTCCTAATCTCTAATCACTCCCCAAAGCAGAAGTGTCTTGCAGGAAAAAAAAAAAAAAAAAAAAAATCTCCGAAGGCTTGGAGTAGAAGTATGGTCTCTCTTCCAGAGCTCCAACAGGTGATTCCCAAGTGTAATTGTCGCCCAGATTCCCCGCGTGCCTGAGAACACATGGGCCGTCTGTAGAGGACTCCCTCCTGGAATTTTGGGAAAACCTATTCACAGACGTGGAGGAGGGGCCTGCAAACTGTCTCTGAACCGGTCGGCTGGCAACTTTCACTCCCCTCAAAAAGGAAAAGAACTTGCTGTGTTTGGGGTTGGTCCCTTATCACTTGGGGGAAGAAAAAACAAAACCAAACCCTAAACAGTTTTTTCCAGCCTCTGCTGCTTATGTCCTTCCAACTCAGGATGATTGCCAGCTTTAAATTTCATCTATCATTTGAGACCATATGTGGAAATTCTGATCCCGGACATTTTTATTTTTATCTCTCAAACTGAAAAGGCTTGTTTCTCTTCCAAACCATCTTATTAAAAGAGCTAGCGTTGACTCCAAGGGCTGCAGAACGGTGACAAGTGGGAGGGAGGGAGAGGTGGGTGCTTTGGGAAGGCCAGGGTTGCTGCAAGTCCTAGCCTGTCTCGGGCCGTCCTGGGGGGTGCCTGCATCCTTCACAAAGACTCTTCTCACTCTCTTCCCAAGACCTTCAAAAGACTTTGGCTTATGCAATCTGCCTATCTCCTCTCCCCTAAACACAGTGTTGTGTGTTTCTCTATCGAAAGAGGTTTAAACAGTGAATTGCTGGAATAAAACTGGTTCCTTTTGCTTCCAAAAAATTCTTTTTGTTCTGGCTTGGGCATTATGTTTTTGTCATTGGGTGCCCCAATTCTTTGCCTTCAGGAGATCTGTCAGTTAATATTTGCAAAGAAATGATCACTAAAAGCCAATACGGGTTATGTGGAACAAACCCCATCTCCTCTTTTTAAAAATGGTTACCAGGCAGCAAATCAAATGAATGCTGTAGTCATATAGAGTGTCTTCATTTCAGAAAGGCATTAAACAGTCTTTCACGGTAGCCACATTAAAACTAAAAAACAAACAAAAAAGAGAAATAAAGGTTGTCTCCGTGTCCTGGGTGTGAATTCACAGTGGTCATCATTCAACTTGGACCAAGGTCATTTGTGCCATGACCTGGGCCGTCCCCTCCACGCTTTGCTTATCTCTTCTTCAGTGAGGAAGAGACAAAAGTATAGAAGGGCTGTTTATCAAATTTGTGTGAGGGATAGCCCAGAGAAAGACGAACGCTTCCGATAACGAGATGAAGGTTCAAACATTCTCAAAGTCAGAGTGTTTAACTTAAAGCTAAAAAGTAGAATTTTTAACCCCCAATCCTGCAATTAGTTACATAAAAAGAAGATGAAGGAGTCTGGGCGGGCATAATAATCCTCAGCTAAAACAAACAAACAAACAAACAAACCTGGTGTTCCCATTGACCATAAGCTCTGGCCTGCAGCTGCCAAGAAAGCCAGACATGTTGGGGTTCTATTAATAGAAGTATACAGAGCAGATCAAAGGAGACAATGTCTCCACTGCTCCCTGCACTATGGGCAGAGCACAGCTGGACTATTGCCTTTTCCTCTTCTGCATGCCACATTCTGAGAGCAACATTGATGAATAGGAGAGAATGCAGAGGGCCGGAAGTGGGGTGGTGAACAGCCTGGAATCTGATTCATGGATGCTCCAAGAAATGGGAAAGTTCAAGAGGTTCCAGAAATTACAGAAAGGCAGATTCCAGCACAGAAGATTTTCTAATAATCCAAGCTACCCAATAACGGTCTATCTTTTTCTCATAAATTAATGAACTAATTTTCAAAGAAAATACTCTAATTCTAGCTGTAAGATACATCTGATATTTTATTGGGAAGATTTCTCTATAGCATGGGAGGCTATATTAAGATGAGTATGATGTCTAGGTCCTTTTTAAGACTGCTTCCAACCCAAAGATTCTGTATGTGGGCTAGTTTTTCCACCACATCAACACCCTGGATTGGGAACCATGAGATCTGGTTTTCAAGTATGATTTTGCCAAGATCCAGCTGGGCTAGTAACTTCTCTCTAGGCTTCATTATTTTTTTTATTTGAAAAGTGGGAAGGATGAATTACATGATTTCTAAGGTCAGTCTTTGGAAGAATATTCGATTTATTTTATTTTTGAAATTATAAAAATTACTGAGTTAGAGGTGATCACTTATTGGGTGGAACAAACTCTTTGAAAACTTATCTTGCCAAGTGAATATTCCAAGATCTGCTTGAAGAAGTCATTTCTTCTTCAATTCCCCCGTCTCAGTCCCTGACAGAGGATATCTAAGAAGGCTGCCAACTAATTTCTGCAAATGGACATTTTTCAGCAATGGTGGCTACAGGGCTCTTTTCCAAAAATGAAATTCTCATATGCCCATAGGAAATATTCAATGCTTTTCTATAGTGTTGTAACACTAAAAAACTGTAAAAATCTTGACCCAAAGCCTCATAAGCACTGTAGAGATGTCTTTAGTCCCAGCTGGCAGAGATCTAACCACCTACAGCCTCTTCAAAGAGTGATTTAAATGTTTCCGTTAAAATTTAAAACAGTCTTACCCCTTGACCAGTGATTCCATTTCTCAGTATTAACCCTACAGAAATATACTCTCATGTGTGTAGAGGTCTGCATAAGAGTGGTTATTGTAGGTCTGTTTGTAATAGCAAAAGGCTGAAAACATCTAATTGCTCATCACCTTGCAGAAGGCTAAACAAGCCATTGTGTATCTATCCAAGGGACATTATGCAGCAGCTAAAGAGAGGGTACCGATGAATGAAGATCTATACCTCCTACTAGTGAGTGGGAAAAAAACCAAGTTGCAGATGATATAGTCAACATAATAATATTCAACCATAGAGGATGTTTGACTTGTACAGAATGTGTCCTGCACTTTGCGTTTGATTTTTCTGAATTGGTGGCTAATATTTTAAATTGAGGAATTCTCCATTAAAATATAGATTTACTCTTTAAAAGAAAATTGGCTTTAAATCAAAGCTGATAATTTATTGTGTATATAACATGTATAGAAATAAAACACATGACAACAATGGCACAAAAGGTTGAGGAGGGAGAATGGAAATATACTGTTAGAATATTCTTAGAGTATACATTAAATGGTATAATGTTATTTGAAGGCAGGCTCTAACAATTTAAAGATGATTATTGTGATATCTCTAGAGTTCACCTCTTAAAAAAATTAAAGCAAAGAGGTATAGCTAATAAACTAACATTGTAGTTGAAATAGGACAATAAAAATACTCAGTGAATCTAGAAGGATATTTTAAGGGAATAAAGAGAGAAGACTCCAAGATAATGCCACACTTTTTTGATGTTATTATAGGGTGAATTATGGTGCTTTTTATGCAGATGGAAAAGAGTTAAGGAGCAGCATCACGTTTGAGGGTTAAAAACTAAGGATTTGAGAATGGACCTGTTAAGTGAGATGTCCCAGGGATGTTCAGGACCATTTGGGCCAAACACATGTTCCTATTGTGTCTTGTTTTTGCAAAGTTTTGATGGTAAGCATATTAAGTTCCTAATGGCAGTTGTGATGATTTCAACCAAGTAGAATCTGCTACTTAGATACTTTATGATGGTAGCAGAGGAAGTCAGGTGTAAAGGGAAAAATACTGTTTTTACCTCTAACAAGGTTAGACTCCCCTATAAAGAAATGTTTCTCTATATTTCGCAGAACACTACTTTATATGATGTAACAAGGATTCAAAGGTCAAATAAAATGGAGAAAATTTTGGATAGTCTGCTCTTGAAGATTAGTAATTAATCTTGGAGCTTCAAATTCATAATATGTTCAACGTTCAGTGAATCCTGTAGTAAGGAAACTTAACTTTGTAAAAGGTAGCGCTCACAATTATTTTATGAAGGGAACCCTTCCTCTCAAGGCATTTTTCAGCATGTCATGAAATGCTGTGTTCCTCAGAGCACAGTTTGGGAAACTATGCCATAGAAGAGTACTTCTTTTTTTTTAATTGTATTTTATAAGGGAGTATAGTTGATTTGCAATGTTGTGTTAGTTTCAGGTGTACAGTGAAGTGATTCAGTTATACATATACATATATCCATTCTTTTTCAGATTCTTTCCCCGTATAGTTTATTACAGAATATTGAGTAGAGTTCCCTGTGCTATATAGTAGGTCCTTGTTGATTATCAATTTTATATATAATACTGTGTATATGTTAATCCCAAACACCTAATTTATCCCTCCCCTCCCCTTTCCCCTTTGGCAACAATAAGTTTGTTTTTGGAGTTTGTGAGTCTGCTTCTGTTTCCTAAATTATTTCATTTTTATCATTTTTTATATTTCACATATAAGTGATATCATATATTTGTCTTTGACTTATTTCACTTAGTATGATAATCTCTAGGTGCATCCATGTTGCTGCAAATGGTATTATTTCATTCTTTTTTGTGGCTGAGTAATACTCCAATGTATACATGTACCACATCTTCTTTATCCATTCATCTGTTGATGGACATTTAGGTTGCTTCCATGTCTTGGCCGTTGTAAACAGTGCTGCAATGAACACTGGGGTGCATGTATCTGAGTACTTCTTTATCTGTGGTAAAAGAAAGTCTTTTTTAATGTCTAATATTTCATGGATTAACACTTTTATTTAAAATTACAATAAAAATGAATTGCTAGAAAAATAAAACGCAGTCACACATAATATAAGACAAATATTTTATTATTAGTAGAGTCAACAGTCATAGAATGACTCTGTTAAAATGCTGAAAAAGTTTCTGACTGTTCTCTACAGAAAGTTCCAGTTATTTCATTGCAGACACATAACAAATGGTTGGTGGACTGGCCCAGTCCATGGACTAGACATTGGTACCACTGCCATACAGTGTCATCTCCTCTCTTGGACCTTTCTTAAGGTGGACTCTCCCATTCCTCACGCCATGCCTTATGCCATGTTTTGTGAATTTTCATGATCAAAAGACCAACATTTGTATCAAACTATGACCTACGGCTTGGGCTTAACTCAAAGAAGCAAAATGAGAAGAAGCCAAGCTGGCTTTGGAATTTATTTCTTTTAATATAAGAGAATGAATCTTTGCCTAAGAACAGTAGCTAGCTGCCCTTGTTGATCTTTCATCTTTCTATTTAACTGATGATATATCCAGAGGTAACTGGGACCTTAAATGAAGAGAGAAAACAGACAATTTCAACCTAGAAGCAGAGTCCTTCTTGACATTCCTCTAGATCAGTCCAGCTTCCCTCTTCTGCCCAAGAGTTGACCCCACCTATGTGACACTGTCACACTGATTACCTTTTTTTTTATTTTCTGCAGTATGTGGGCCTCTCACTGTTGTGGCCTCTCGCGTTGTGGAGCACAGGCTCCGGATGTGCAGGCTCAGCAGCCATGGCTCACAGGCCCAACAGCTCCGCAGCATGTGGGATCTTCCCGGACCAGGGCTCGAACCCGTGTCCCTTGCATTGGCAGGCGGATTCTCAACCACTGCGCCACCAGGGAAGCCCACAGTGATTACCTTTGATAATCACCTGCACATTTTAATCTATCTACCTCTTTGCAGGTGGTCCACTGTTTATACCTTACAATACCTAGACTTTCACCAGATCCCTAGTGTTAGAAAGACACCTCAATTTACCTCTGCCTCTTTGGAATATAAACATGCCAGCTTCCCAGATATAGATGAGAGGTACGTTCCTGGGAAGATGGATTTTGGGGGTTGATCCTGAGAAGGGAAGAATTGGGATGAAAATTCATCTGAATGTCAAGGTTGACACAGAGACCAAGAAAATTTGTCAGTGGAGGAGTTATTCAGAAGTGGGAATTCTCCTGCTATCAGAGGAGGGTGAATTGAAGGTATATAAGACAGTCCCCAAAAGAGAACCAGCTTTTATCTTCTGTAACATGAACAACTAACTTGGATCTAGCTAAGATGGAGAACTACTCTGAGATAAGCCAAATAATAAACACCTTGTGTTCTAACTAGTTACTTTTGAAAATCAGGCATATTAAGGTGACTCTGCTATTAGCAGAAGGTGGAGAAGGATGTACTGAATGTGAGAAATTCCACAGTTGCCCACCAGACCTCCCTGTTTTGGCAGAATCTCGTGCCTCAGTCTCTACTGACCTGGGCTTAGCGAATGTCTCCCACCAGCCAGAATAACATCTAATAAAACACAAGAGGGTAAAAACAAAACAAACCAAAAACCCCACAAAACCCAACTATCTCTAAGCATTATGCTAAAATAAAATAGTGGAAAATTCCGATAGAAGGAGTCATATGTTGGAAGGGAATTAGTATTCCCTCCTCTTGGACATCCTTCCAAATGGAGAGACATCCATCAGAACCTGAGACAGGAGATGTGACTTTTCTAGTCAGTGGGTTTGGGATGAGTAATTGAACCTGCATGGTTCATCTCTTCCTTCTACGAGATATGCTTGCAGGGAGCTTGTGTCCTGAACAATTCTGAAATATTCTCTGTCCTTAGGCAGTGGACCTGTGGTTATCCAATGCTGTTTGTGCCTGAGCGGAGGTGTCTGCTTAATTCGGGATTCAGTATTAGGTATCTCACTGTTGCCACACTTTTAAGCAATATTCCTTGATAACTTTATTAATAAGAGGGAAAACATCTTATTCTCTAAATGTCTATTCTTCTATCTCAATTTGTCCAGCATTCAGGCTTGAAAATGGATAATGTTATATATTGACCCCATCAAGTCTCCAAATAATGTTATTTACATTGTCTCTTTTGGAGGCAGGAGCTCTGATAGGATCACAAAACCTAACTTGTGGGGCTCTTACAGAATTTAATCAATCAATGCTTAAAAAGGCCCTTGTGAATTGTGGTGTAATAGATACTGATGTACATAACTGGTAGTGATGACAATGATGTCAATGATAATGACAACAATAAACTGACACGTGAAAGTCCCAACCAGGTCCTTGCCACCAATTCCTTGCTCCCTCTCTCTTCTCCACACCCCTACACCAGCCAGCGTGTGTTGGGTAGATGGTGAATGCCCTTAAAGCATTTAAAACTCATGTATCTCTATAGATAAAATCAAATACTCTTTAATTTTTGATTCTAGGAATCAATTCTAGGAAAGGTAGTTACAAAGAAAACATTTTGGTAGCATTTACCCACAATATTTGGGGCTCTGAAGGTGCTGATTGTTTTCTAACAAATTAGATTTTTAGGCAAAGTAACAAATGGGAAACTGTTGGAATATTTATTGGGTTACTAAGAGTCCCCAGACATTCTTGATCTGACAGTCAGAATCAAAACAAATGCCTCCATTTCTTAAACATTTCCTGGTATGATGAACATTTCCCTTTATTTAGAAGAAGAAATAGTTTGAGTTGTGAAGCTGCATTTAAATAGTGCTTTGAGAGAACATGCATTTAGTACTGCTTTTTAGAAGCAATGGGATAGACAAATTAAGATGCCTTAATTTTTCAACCTTTAAAAATTGTGGGGAGAAAAATGTAGAAATGATATTTCCTCTCTCACAAGGTTGTTTTGAAAATTAATGAATTAGTGCTTATTAAGTGCTTGGCTGAAAGGTGAGGTGAAAAATATCAATCATCTCTATTATTCTCTTCCAAATGTTCATCTGCCAGTAATAAAATCCTGAGCCCCAGGCACAGTCTTTTGTACTCTTGTCTTTGGAGAGAATCGCCTACAAGTTTCCTTTATCCTGGTGAAACATCATAATTAATAATTCATCCATTGTACTATGGCAGACACAAGGTCAAGGATGAACCGCCCCAAGCATTGGAAGGCTCGGCACTGCTCTCTCTTGCTCAGCTGCCTGTTATCTGTTTGCAGTGCAGAAACATGGCCATGGCAAAGGCCCATGAGGCCTGAATAGGAGGCCAAGGGCACCCTCTTGGTTGATCCGTGACTTTGAAAGACGCTTTTGGCATCTTGCATGGAGATGGCCAACAGTCACAGAGTCAGAAGACTTCAGGGGGCCAGAAGGATTAAATGGAGAGGGCGTGAGTCAGACCTGCGCCAAGCCTGGAAACTAAGGGGGCACTTTTCCTACCTCTTCCTCTCTGGATGAAGCTGCACTTATTTTACCTGAAATGTCAGTGAGTCCCTACTGGACCCTGCCCATTACATAGGTCCCTCACTCAACAGAAACTCACATGTTAAATTTCAACTGAAAGCATTGATGAATGGTCAGAACTTCTCTATAAGAAACACATCCCCGGACTTCCCTGGTGGTCCAGTGGTAAGACTCTGTGTTTCCATTGCAGGAGACGTGAGTTTGATCCCTCGTTGGGGAATTAAGATCCCACATGCCGTGCGGCATGGCCAAAGGGGAAAAAAAAAAAAAAAGAAAGGAAAGAAGAAATACATCCCTCCTTCCAAAATTTACAATATATGGGAAATCCTAGGAAATCATCGTCTCTCTCCTCTGCCACCACAACCCCACATGCTCTGACTTTCCTATGGCCATAAGCAAACCTCAGCTATTAGGCCAGGATTAACAACTGGATGTGTTAAGGTAGGCTAAAAAGAGAAGCAGTCAGGAGCTAAAGAAATAGTCTATTAATCCAGGACTGAATAGGCAACAGGAACAACCTACTTAATCTGTCTGCTCTTGGCTCTCAGATGTTGGTCAGTGGCCAAACCTCTCTAGACAGACAAAAGGGCAAGCTTCCATCCCATGGTGATTTCTTTTTAGGGTCCATGTCATGAGTTGGTAACTACTGTAGTGTATTCCTTGATGACATATTTAAAGCAATAATAGGCTGGATGGGTCATGGCACTGATTTAGAAAGGTGTCATTTCAGATTTTAAGTTGCATGGGATCTGGGACACCATTCAGTGTAACTGATTTGTTTTATGGATGAGAAAACAAAAAGCTCATAAAGTGATTCACCTGGAATTGCACACTTGTTGGTACCAGAGCCAAAAGTCACAGCACAGGCGTCCAGGGGTCTCCCCATTACTCAAGGTCATACCTCTTAATTATGCCCTCCTAATTTGCCCTCCTCTTGCAAAGAACAGATCAACTGTCACCTTGTAGGTTTCCCCTCAAAACCTATCTCAACCCCTCTTTATAACACTCCCACTCTGCAGATTAGTTGTTTACGTGTCTAACTTTGCTTGGCTTTCAGTCCAGGTCCCCCCACACAGTAGATACTTAACACAATTTTATCTATTTGAAATGGCATCAGTCATGATATATGGAAAGAAGTCAGAAGATTCGAGTGGTGGGAAATGTACACAGGGTGAAAGACTTGCCTTAAAGAGAAAATCAGAAATGTCAAGGAAAATCTGGTCCAACAGCTAAATCTCAAGGGATGGGTATAAGAGGCGACATCTTCGTAGCTATAATACAATAAAATGATGAGGGTTTCTAGTGCTGCGTTGTATTTCCACTTTCAGTTATTTTACGTTGCAATTCATTTTGAGCTCAACCCACTTTCATTGTCACGCTAAGTCTGTTTGAGAAAAAAATTCTCAGATGAAGATCAACCATATTTGGAACATGAAGTAATCCTATTCCTTCCTTGCTGTGACACAAACCCTAAAACAACATACAGAACGTAGAGCTTAGAGCTCTGTCTTACGTAACCCCTACATAACGGTCGGTGGAGAGGGATGTGAGTGAGGCACGTGCCAGGGCTCCCCGAGGCTGTATGTGGAGGCTCTGTGGTCAGGGGATGGAGTTCAGGATGGTGGTTTAGAGCACAGGCTTGGGACAAGACCAGAGAATGAATCTTAAGTTGCCATTTCTAGACCAGTGACCTTGGAGAATGCTCTGAGAATCTGATTTCACATCTCAGAGGCTTGTTCTGAAGAGAAATTAAAATCCTAGTCTCCATCTGCACACATGCAGTAAACACTCAGTGAATGGGTGCCATGCTGATGGTAGTTGTTTTTGATTATGGAAGAAAGCCCAAGTTTCGTGCTCTTTCTCCTTTCCCTGCCTACATCCCATCCCATCGTCCTCTTGTTATCTATCTACCCTGACTAGGAGAAAATCACTCCTGGAATCAGCATGGGTGTATTGTAGTGGTGATGAGTTCCAGCTCTTCAGCAAACCATCAGAGTTTAAACCATAATTCGAAAAGATCCATGCACCCCAATGTTCATTGCAGCACTGTTTACAAAAGCCAAGACATGGAAGCAACCTAAGTGGCCATCGACAGATGAATGGATAAAGAAGATGTGGTACATAGATACATCGGAATATTACTCGGCCATAAAAAAGAATGAAATAATGCCATTTACAGCAACATGGATGGACCTAGAAATTACCATACTAAGTGAAGTAAGTCAGACAGAGAAAGACAAATATCACATGATATCACTTATATGTGGAATCTAAAAAAAAAGCTACAAATGAACTTATTTACAAAACAGAAAGAGACTCACAGACATAGAAAACAAACTTATGATTACCAAAGGGGAAAGGTGGGGGGGAGGGATAAATTAGGAGGTTGAGATTTTTTTTTTTTTTTTTTTTTTTTTTTTTGCGTTATGCGGACCTCTCACTGTTGTGGCCTCTCCCGTTGCGGGGCACAGGCTCCGGACACACAGGCTCAGCGGCCATGGCTCACGGGCTTAGTTGCTCCGCGGCATGTGGGATCTTCCCAGACCAGGGCACGAACCCGTGTCTCCTGCATCGGCAGGCGGACTCTCAACCACTGTGCCACCAGGGAAGCCCTAGGAGGTTGAGATTAACAGATATACACTACTATATATGAAATAGATAACCAACAGGTCCTACTGTAGAGCACCAGTATACAATATTGGTGCTATACACTATAACCAGTATACAATATCGGTGCCATACACAGCACCAGTATACAATATTGGTGCCATACACTATAACCAATATTTTGTAATAACTTATAAGGGAAAAGAATCTGAGAAATAATATATTTATATATATGAATCACTTTGCTGTATACCTGAAACTAACACATTGTAAATCAACTGTATTTCAATAAAAAATAATAAACAAACAAACAAATAAACAAACGGAACCAAATCTTGGCTTTGCCCTTTATTAGCTGTGAGACTTTGGGCCACTTATTTAACTTCTCTGTGCCTCAGTTTCCTTAATTAAAAATGAGGATGATAATAAAACGTACTTTACTGTGTTGCATGTGGACAAGATTAATCAGCACATACACTTTCTGGAACCTGCTTGATTACAGTGTCAGCTAATTCTCATCTTTTAACTCTTTCGGAGTCTTCTGCCAAAACGTGTTTCCCTCCCTCTCAGGAACTTGCTATTGACCTTTCCATGAGCAAAAGTTATGAAAGAAGGGAGAGAATATGGCGGGTACACTCCTGGACTCGTTAACTACACAGAAGCAGGGGGTCAAGGCAGAGTCAGGAATCAAATGTGGTCCAGCACTCAGGACATGGGGTCAGGTGAAGTCCAGAAGTCAAGAGAGGATCCCAGGTAAGCATCCGAGGGGGGAGAAACAGACACACCGGTCAGAACACCTAAAACTTCGAAACAAAGGCAAAGCTACCCAAGGAAGAAACCCTTTTAGACAAGGGCTATTTTTATTTATTTTTTATTTTTTTATTTTTTATTTTGTGGTACGCAGGCCTCTCACTGTTGTGGCCTCTCCCGTTGCGGAGCACAGGCTCCATACGCACAGGCCCAGGGGCCGTGGCTCACGGGCGCAGCCGCTCCGCGGCCTGTGGGATCCTCCCGCGCCGGGGCACGAACCCGTGTCCCCTGCATCCGCAGGCGGATTCTCAACCACTAGCGCCACCAGGGAAGCCCCAAGGACTATTTTTAGAGACTTTCCAAGGCATGGTCCAAAAAAGCAGCTCTACAGCCATGCATAAGAGATGTGGTTTATTCATTTACTTATTTATTTTTCAGTAAACATGTATTGAGTGCTTGCTATGTGCCAAAGCATTGTTCTAGGCACGAAGGATTGAGTGAGTCAAATAGAACTTCTTGCTCTCATGGAATTTATATTCTATGTATATACTTATATTTATACTATAGTAATTTCTATGCAAGATACATTCACACATAGGATAAAATCTCAAGAGTAGATCTCAGTTAAGAGTTCAATGCCAGGAAGAAGGCAATGGTTACGTGCATTTACCTCCCCACACCTCCACTCCATCTGGTGTATTCTGTCCCTTTTCATCCCACTAAGGACTAAATACTGGAACAGGACATCATTCTAGAGGCCATCTTGGGTCCTCTCCAATTTATAGCTAAAATAAACAATTTGCTTGCAAATGTTGGTACCTTTTCTTTCTTTTGCGATACGCGGGCCTCTCACCGCTGCGGCCTCTCCCCTTGCGGCGCGCAGGCTCCGGACGCGCAGGCTCGGCGGCCACGGCCCACGGGCCCAGCCGCTCCGCGGCACGTGGGATCCTCCCGGACCTGGGCACGAACCCGCGTCCCCTGCACCGGCAGGCGGACTCTCAACCGCTGCGCCACCAGGGAAGCCCTGGTACCTTTTTTAAAATTAATTTTTATTGGAGTGTAGTTGATTTCCAATGTTGTGTTAATTTCTGCTGTACAGCAAAGTGAATCAGTTATGCATATACATATATGCACTCTTTTTTAGATTCTTTTCCCATATAGGTCATTACAGAGTATTGAGTAGAGTTCCCTGTGCTCTACAGAAGGTTCTTATTAGTTATCTATTTTATGTATAGTAGTGTTTATATGTCAATCCCAATCTCCCATTATACCCCTCCTCCCCTTTTCCCTTTGGTAACCATAAGTTTGTTTTCTACATCTGTGAGTTTCTTTCTGTTTTGTAGATAAGTTCATTTGTACTTTTTTTTTTTTTTTAGACTCCACATATAAGTGATAGCATACGATATTTGTCTTTCTCTGTCTGACTTACTTCACTCAGTATGACGATCTCTAGGTCCATCCATGTCCCTGCAAATGGCATTTTTTCATTCTTTTTTATGGCTGAGTAAGATTCCATTGTATGTATGTACCACATCTTCTTCATCCTTTTAGTAACAAAATTTTATCTTCATAACTCACACCTAATCATCAATCTTTTCCCACCAGGGATGCGTTTGGACAGAAGGTCTTCTGGTGTATCTTATTGATACTCTTGGTAGATTCTGAAAGATTACAAACCTAGTCAAGATAAAGCCAGGTTGGGCAGAGTGTGCAGTTAAGCCTGGGGGACAGTTAAGGAGCATGCGGACCTGTGGAGAATGGAGGTATCCCTTCTCTCAGACCTGGTCAGTTACCTCCAGCCATTCCAAAGCCGCTTTCCCAAGTGGCCTGTGCCTGTGCTGAGAAGCCCAAGGCAAGTGCATCTTCCCGTGCTGACCAAGCATTTTTCTGCCCAAGTTTGGGGCTGCAGCCTCAGCATCTTGATGTAATCACTGCCCCAGGCTGACCGCTGGTTCCCCAGAATCTCAAAATGAGCTGTTCTGGTCTCTTGTAGAGTTGGTGGGGATTTCTGTATTTTCCCAGTTACTACGGAAACACAAATAAATATTTGGATAAGGATGAGGAACAAACCCTCCTTAAAGAGCTTGTGTATTCTAGTTAATGCTGGAAGTATCTGAGCACAGTTCAGAGTGCAACTTCGCCGGCAGTAGTCGACTCTTTTCAGAAGGCATGTTACTTCTCTTTGACTGTGTGCTCCCATTCCCTAACTCTTCCTTTCTCTCTCTTCTTCCTGTTCAGTCTCCCTTCTTTTTATCTTAGTTATTTTCTCTTTACATTTTCTCTCTCCTATGCGTCTCCTCGGCACCTCTTTTTCCCTTTCCTCTTACTTTGCCTTCTCTCACTGTAAAGCAGAGCATATTCTGGGCAGCTAAATTTGCACGGAGCTGGTTTTGATCAGCTCTAGTCCTCGAGACCATGAGACATGTCACAGAGTAGGCCTGTGGCCAAGACCCGCTTCCAGTTCTTGCTGGAGAGATGCTGAGAGGTCCTCCTGGCCGGAGCACAGATGGTGGGTGATGGAGTCCAGATTCCAAGACTTAGGGCAGGTCAAAACAATGATCGCTCAAGTAAAAACTGTGCTAATTGCTGGCGACAAAGGGAGAGCCAGGCCCCAGTGGAGTGTGTTTCAGGATGGAGTCCCAAAGCAAAAGGTGGCTTCTATTGCTTACACGTTAGTAGTAAGAGTCCTGGCCTAAACTTCCAGATCGTCTTGTTTTTAATTCTCATTTTATTGATGTAGAGACTGAGCTGTACTATCTTACCCCAGCATACAAAATTTGATTTTGATCATTTATAGGTCCTTTTCCAATAGGGGAGATAATTTTCTTGAAAGACATCTCATGTAAAGCATTATAGATACATAGATAGATAATAGATGAATAGATGATAGATAAAAAGAATAGATATACATACATGCAGATACACACACACATATACACAAATACTGTATGTACTGTGTACACACAGTACATAGTGTGTATATACGCAGACACACACACGTTTGTTTTTTGTTGGTTAGTTGGTTGGTTTTTTGGTCACATGGCTTGTGGTATCTTAGTTCCCCAACCAGGGATTGAACCCAGGCCCTGGGCAGTGAAATCACCAAGTCCTAACCACTGGACGGCCAGGGAACACAAGGGAACTCCCCCCCACACACATTTTGTTGTAAAATAAAACACAGAAACAGAAAACTTTACAAAACCATATCCTAGTGAATTATTATAAGGAAAACACCCTCAATCCACCCGGGTGAAGAAAGAACTTTGCAGCCCCCAAGTGACCCCTCGCTGTTCTTCATTCTAGACTCAGCACTGTTCCGCCTCTAAAATGAATCACTATCCCATTGTACAGTTATCACGTCCTTGCATTACTTTACGGTTTTATCACTCGAGTGCATCCACAAATGCTGTCGTTAAATCCTGCCCGTGGAAAAAACTTGCCCTTTTAAAGTACCTTTAATCTGCAGTTTCTTCTTCCTCTCCCCTCACCCCTGCCATTTTCCTTACAATTTGTGTTGGTGAACCTGGCACATGACCTGCAGTCTAGATTTGGCTGGACTCATACTCTTGGTGTTGTTCAACATGCTCCTTTGTTCTCTGCATTTCCTACAAATTGGCAGCTAGAATCTGAGGATTAGCCAGACTCAGATGTGACCCTTTTGCAAGACTATGGTGGTGGCATATTCTTTCAACACAGCGTTGTGTCTGGTTTTCAATTTTTTTTTTTTAATGTTAGTAGCCATTGATACATGATAACTAAATTCATTCATTTATTGGGGGTTGGTGACATCTTAATCTATTATTTCATTTTACATCTAATACCTCAGCTCTTTGAATAAGGAAACACTTTTTCTCATCCAATATTTTGTTAGTCAGTGGCACAATTCATTTAGGATGGGCAGGATAAATGGTAGAATCTTACCTTTTATTTACCCAGTTTGCAAGGTAATGAATTGGATCCTTGTCACCCTCTGAAGGTGACCAATTGTAAATATTATAAATCTGTAGATTTTAAAATGTTTGATGTGTTTCAATTCATTGCAATTCTTTTCCTTATAGAGTCTCGAAGTGTCCCTTCTTTAGGTACTGAGAGCTTTTTCACGTTGGTGCCTAAGTCCTTTTGATTGGACCCTAGTAGTGGGTCATAGCTGTCATGCTATCTGGTATGGTAGAATGGTACAGGCTAACTTTGAATATTCTCTGAGAAGCCCTGTTTTGTATTTCATTTTTTACTTTTTAATGGGAAATACTATTTCAAGGCCACAATGTGGCCACTAGAGATGCTTATTACTACTGGCTTGTATATGTAGATATAGATAAGTAGATATAATTTTCTATACACACGTGTAATGACTTCATATGTACGTATAGTACTTCCATTTCAAAACCATGACTACATGGCATTTCCTCAGCCTCTTCTAAGTTATATATATGTGTCTCCTTCCATCCATGTCTATAATCCTGGTTCTCAAAGACACAAAGAATGGTAGAATTAGAATGTCCCATGATGATTCATTTGCTCTAGTCTACATTACACAAACAACAGTCTCAACATAACAATATTAATACTATCTCCATCAATTATGATTTCTCAAAGAAGGTAAAAAAAATTGTATATATACTTCCCATTATCCCTTTTGTTTTTTATGGTTATATTATATCTACATTATCTGAGCATATGTATCTATCTATGTATCTATACATCTATCTATCTTCTACCTATTATCTACCTATCTATCTATCTACCTATCTATCTTCCTTCTATACTATATTCATTCCTGCTTAATCCTTATTTAACCTCAGTTCTACAAGTTTATGTATTCTCAAGTACATGTATATGTAATTTAATGATCACGACTACTCCTTGTGTCTGTTTCTCTCCAGATTTTTTTTGTTGTCTGAAGTTCATTGTCCAGTAATTTCCTTAGGAAGGGCTTATGAATACAAAATTATCTGATTCTTGATATTGTTAATGGATAGAAAACATTGAGTAACCTAAATAAGTGACTTCATTTTCAGAAGTCTGAAGGTAAAATAATTTTTTATTCCAAGTAATGCATTATTTTTTACCTAGATGCTAACATAATTTTTTAATTAAAAAAAGTTAGTATTGTTATTAGAATACATTTTTATGATTATCATTCTGCAGTGATATTCTCAGGTACATTGGATGCTCTTTCAATGTCTGGTTTAAAATACTTTTTTAATTTTAGGAATATTTTCTTGATTTTAGTATTTGTTCTTTCCCTTTGCTTTTTCTTTTTTCTTCAGAAACATCTGTCATCAGTGTGTTGGATCTTCATTGTGTATCTTTAATATTTGTCACTATCTCAAATATTTTTAATCTCTTCATTTTTTCTGATTTAATTTCTTTTTCTTATTTGAATTTATATTTCTTCTAAGTCATTATCTGTTGTGTTTATTCATTCTCGTTCCTTCTAGTTTAGTCTTCATTTCTAAACTAAACATTTCTATTTTTTCCATTACCTTATTTTTGGGTTTTTTGAATTCTGACTTATGTTGTTTTCTCATATCTTGTCTTTTAGTTTATTTTGAAATATTAAGTTACAGATTTAATGTTTTAAAACCATGTCTTTCTGGCATCTTTCATTGTCTGTAGGGATGTTTTGCTGATCCTTGTCTCTTTTCTTCTCATAGTAGCTTTATATTGAATTGATCTCAACACATGCTCATATGTTGTTGATAGGTTAAGAGTTCCCGACTATCCTCCCCTCTTCCACTTTTATTTGCACCTTATCTTTCCTTTTTTCTCTATTCTTTTGTACTTGCTTAATTTTGACCTCACCCCAAAGAGCTTATCCTCAGTATAGAGTCCTGTTCTATGAGAAAATCCTGGGGTTAGACTTCTATATGTCTTTCAGGCCTGACAGCAGGACTCTTGTACTCACCTGCTATTGGACTGAATAAAACTGCTGCCAGTTTCAACTGTGGCTCTCAGATGTGTTCGCTGTTCTTTGCAGTGATCACATGTTGGCTATTTGGGATTCTCCCGTTTTCGGGTCAGTCAGGCACTCAGTTTTGCCCTCTGATTTTTCTTGCATGGATGCTGGTAACTCGCAGGTCTTGTGGCTGTTGGTGGTTTGCCCCCGTCCACTCGCATGTTGTCAACTAGTTTTGTTGTCCATGGGTTTGGGTCTTGCTATCTACTGACTTTATCTCTTTTTTAACATATGGATTTGGAAAACCCCCAAAAACACTGCTGTTGCCACCTCTGGCTTTCAACAGCTCGTCTCTTATTGCAAGCAAAGTCAGTGCATATGTGTCTCTGTGAGTGCTGCATCTGGGCTTCTTATTTGTTTTTAATTAAAATTTAATTTATATAAAATAACATGCATAAGCCTTGAGTGTTCAGTTTGAACACTCTTCTCTTCTCTTCTTTCATGCTTGATATTGGTAATTCATGCCTTTTCTCTTTCTTTTATTTTTCCTGATTTGTCTGGCTAGAGTTTTATCAATTTTATTAATATTTTCAGATAACTAGGTTTGGTTTCATTTATTTTCTCTGGTATTTTTCTGCTTTCTATTTTATTGATTCTGCTCTTGATTACTTATTTCCATCTTTACTCTGTTTTAATTTTATCTTCTTTTTCACTCTCTGTACATGGAAGTTTTTATCATTTATTTGAGACTTCTTTTCCTTTTAAAAATAAGGAATTAGTGCAATAACTAATTAGGGCAATAAACATTTCTCTGAACAGTGCTTTACTTATATCTCACATATTTTGATATGTTGTGTTTTTGTTTTCATTTAGTTCAAAAATTTTGGGGCTCCTGGGCTATTTAGAAGTGTGTTGTTTAATTTAGAAATATTTGGAGATTGCCCATATTTGGTATATTATTAATTTCTAGTTTAAGTTTGTTTTGGTTGGAGAATGTACTTTGTATTATTTCAATTGACTTAAATTTATTCTGATTTTAGTTTATTATGACAATATTGCTCTATCTTGGTGAATGTTCCTTGTGCACTTGAAGAGAACCTGTTTTGGGGTGATAGACTCCATAAATGTCAATTAGTTCAAGCTGGTTTGTATTGTTATTCAAGACTTCTGTATCCTTACTGATTTTCTGTCTATTCTTTCTATCAATACTGAGGGAAGAGTGTGAAAATTTCCAACTATAATCATAGATAATATTATTGTCTACTTCTCCCTTTAGTTCTATCAGTTTTTACTTCATGTGTTTGGAAGATCTTGTTATTAGGTGTATATACATTTAGAATCGTTATGTCGTCTTGATGAATTGACCCTTTATCATTATTAAAGATCTCTCTTTATCCCTGAAAATACTTCTGTGTCTCAATTCTATTTTGTCTGATATTGATACAGTCATTTCAGCTCTCCTTTGACTGGTGTTTAGATGGTGTATCTTTTCTCATCTTTTTCCATTTAATCTATCTTTGTTTTTATATATAAACCTACTGTATATTTAAAGTAGGTTTCTTATAATCAATGTATAGTTGTATATTGTTTTTTATCCACTCTGATAATCTCTGCCTTTTAATTAGAGCATTTAGTCTATTTACATTTCATGTGTATGGGTTTGAGTCTACCGTTTTGGAATTTGTTTTGTATTTGTCCCATCTGAATTTTATTGACTTTCCTGTTCTCCTGACTTCTTTTGTGTGAATTGATTATTTTGAATATCCTCTTTTATTTCATTGATCAACTTCTTACCTATATCTGTTTGTGTTATTTTTACTAGCCCCTCTAGACATTATAATATGTATCTTTAGCTTATTACAGTATACATTCAATTAATATTATACTACTTTATAAGCAATGAAAAACTCTTACAAGCATATAATTCCATTTACCTCCTTTCCTGCCTTTTGTTATTTTATCATACTTAATTTAAGTCAATATTAATTTATTATGACATTTATTTAACTTCTACATATACTATAAACCCCCAAATGCATTTTAATTTACTTTTTAAAATAAATATATACCATGTAAACATATAGCATATATCAAAAGTCTGCAATCTAGGCAGTAGGTAGTTAGTGAATGACGAGATGTAGCCATCTCCACTCCTGGGTGAAATACAGTAGAGAGACTCAAGTGGGGTGATACTCAGATGTCCCTTGCAACCACTGCTGGCAGTGGCGTTAGAAGGAGCCGGACAACAACCAAGTAAGACTCAGCCCCCAATTTGTGACTCATAAATGCTTTTGCTTCCTGGGAAGGAATTGCCAAACACAAGACATGGCTTCAGTCTACACAACAGTTAAGTTACAAGGGAGAGGAACAGGATGGCAAGTGGTGCACAGGTAAAAAGGTAAGTAGTGATGGACTGGGTTTGAGTACTGCATATGCCACTTACTAGCTGTGGTGTCTTCAGTAATTTATCTAACCTTTTTCATTCTGTTTCCTCCACTGTAAAATGAGAGTAATGGTAGATACCTCACTGGGCTCTGGGAATATTCATGAAAATAACAAGCGTGAAAGTTCCTGGTTCGTTACAGACACCCCTTCCTCATTCCCTTCTCTTCGTCTGAAATTAAGGTCCTTGATTTTTGGCTTTGATCAGCCCTAGCTGACTGTGGGTTTCTGCATCTGATATTACCATCGTCATTGTCATCATCATTTGTCATTGTTTTTACCGTGGCTGTTATTGTAGACTTTGTAGTACTAGAATGGAAAAGACAATTAAGGGACCACCACAAACTCTCTGGTGATGTTGACAAACAGCTTTCCTCACAACTTAAGGAATGACTCTGATATATGTTACAACCAATTAATTTTGGAAAGATATGCAACAAATTAAAGCCTGTTTGTAAGCTTGTGGTTGTTGAAGCAAGGTTCCCAGTCCACGCACATGCCTGTGATGTATAGCGTTTCTCTGCTCCCATAGCAGTATTAATGGCCTGGGGTCTCCTCTAGAGGAGGGAGCAGCTCAGGCAGCATCCTCTCAGAGCCACTGCCAAAGCACCTAAATGGAAAATCACGTTACATGATCGCCTCGGTGATGGCAAGAAAGTTAGCGCTCCCATCAGTCTGCATGTGCGGGGCTTGTTATGGTTGCTGAATCAGATGAAAAACATGGAAGGAGAACAAAGCACAGTCATTCTGCATAAAGGCCATTCTTCAAGCTCAGTCATTTGTCAGCCCCTGGTTTCTGAAGACAGGCAGAGCCTTCTAAACACGTGTCCAGCTACGTTTGTACAGAGAAAAAAGCTGGCATGTTGGCAAGTTCATCACTGATTTTGAGCCAATCACTGAATCAGTATCACTCCACCACTGGGTCTCCTCTACCACTTTTTCCAGTTTCAATCCCAGGAAGAAATTAAGGAAGAGGAAAGAAACATTTCTATCATTTCTATCATGTGTGCTTCTTTGCAAGGTTTTTTTTAAAGGGGGGTATGTGCTGAGATACAGCAATGGACAATGTTAAATGTAGCAAAGCTTATAACAACACATATCAAATTTGCCCTTCTGGTGTAGTTAAGACAATTGAGATCCCAGATCCAGCCATGACTTCTTTTATGAATGCTTAGCTCTGTGTCGCCTTTAATCTGTTTCCGCGTCTCATATTAGTGCATATTAGGGCTGGTCAATGTGGTTGTCTTCGTGTTCACAGCTACTTTCCTAAGTGCAAGGAGCTCTTGGCACCTCTCTTGTTCTGCATACCCTAGTGTTAGACTTTCGCATATGCAGTCTTCAACAGCTATATGCCGGTAGTTTGGGCTACCTTTGTTCCTAACTGCTAACACACAAATCCATACAAAAAGTTGAACATCTTCACCTAAAGACATATGTCTCCTTTTGCCATCTGGGAATGCTTTCTTTTTCCCTCGACCTGGTAGAAAAGAGTTGGATGAACTTCCTCTACTTGAATTGAACTCTGAGCAAATGCTCAAAGTCTCTCTACACAAAGGCTTTTACTTCCTACAAACCAACTGGTTGATTTCTATTTTACATTACTCTTTGTCAACCTCCAACCCAATCCCAGCCCTAAGGCAATACGTTAAAACTGCATCCATGCAGGCTTACTATGATTTTTTGATTCTCATTATTACATGAATGTGCTTTGTGTGTACATACGTTATCTCATGTATCCTCACCACACCCTTGCAAGACAGCTTTTAGCAGCTTTGTACGATAGATAAGAAAGCCGATGCTCAGAGAGATTGAGTAGCTTGTCTAAATTCACGCTGCCAGGAAGTGGCAGAACCGGGCCCCCAATTTAGGGTAATCTTAACCTAAAGTTGTGCTCTTTCTGTTGACTCTGGGACTCTTAGTTGTGGTCACCATAAGCTTGGTGGCTACTGTATAGTCAGATCAGGTAAGGATTGTAAGGCCATTTCTGAGCAGCATATCAGAGCCATGTCCCATAAGAGTCGCAGAGAGTTTTTTTCAGGGGTTTCCTGACTTTTCCAATAGCTATGCATCTTTATCCTGTTGAGGGCTGACTGCAAAATGGATTTCAGGAGCAGCTCAGCACAAATAACGCTACAAGGGCTCAGAATCGTCAATGTCTCACTATGGGCTTCATTTTTAGACTATATTCCAATACTCACGTACTGTCGGCTCTAGAATAGAACCTAGCGATCAGGTTGACACAAGCCCCTTGTCTGATAGACTGAAAAGTTAAAGCCAAAGGGAACCAGCCCACGACACCACCCAGAGAGCAGCAGCCTCTGTCCTTGCAAAGGGGTGTTGGGAATGGGAAGATGCATCATCTAGCTTTTGCAACTTGAGATTGAGCATTAGAAGACAGTCCTGCGTGGAGGAAAGCTTGCGGCAGCTAATAGGAATCTGTGCTGATGCTTCCCTGGGGATTTAGGCACGAGCCTTGGCCACAGATACTTTGTGTTTGGAATTGACCATGGAGAAGGTGCTTCGTCTATACCGTATAGTGTCATTGTAGAGGGATTTATGATTATTATCCTAAGGTCATCATTAATATGTATTTTAGCAGTTGACTGAGCTCAACACAAAACAATAATGCATAGCCTCCTTCTGTCTGTTAGGTACTTACCTAGCTGAGTCCTTCTCTGGGCATTGCCCTCAGCCCAAGGGAGCAATTCATAGAGGCACCTTGTGCAAGATCACACCTGCTTCCCAGGGGCGGCCTGTGTCTCATGACTGATTGCTGTAGGGGCACAGAGGTTTGGCCTCCTTGCCTCCATCAGGGAGGATGGACATCAGGGATGGACGTCCCTGGATGTGCATCTCAACTGCAGGGCACCCTGCAGGTCTGGCTGGTGCCTCTGTGGCCACTGCACTGTGGTTCAGCTCCTCCCTCTGACCAATCCTGCTGTACGTGAGCTCCTCCTGCACATGAATCTCTATCTCAGGGGCTGTTTTACAGAGAACTTGGCCTAAGGTGCCATCTAAGGGGGCTCTCTGATCCAGGAGTACTTTGGTTCTATGGGACGCCTTTACCTCTAGCCACCTTCCCTTCCTTTCCATCAATGCTCCTCTCACTGCCCAGCCCACCTTAGGAGTCACTTTCAGGTCCTAACGATTGTGGATTTTCTGACCTCAGTCAGCCAGGTCTTACTTTCCAGTCTCCCTCTGGTGCCTTTCTCAAAAAATGTTTTTTGTTTGTAAGATTCAAAATCTCTCTTGGCAGGAGTGAGACTGGTTTATACAAATACTGCTTACTGATGCACATAATGTCTTGGAATCCAACCTGCCTTCCTGAGCTCGGCTGTCTCCTTCTAGGTGTCTTGCACACCTTGTAAACAGAGCTGGGCGCAGAGAGCTTGGAGGCAGGAATGGAAGGAAGAGCATATGCTCCTCTTTCCACCTTGACGTGGGTCTCTCCCGCCAAGCCTTTCACGGCAGGCTGCTCCTCCTGCACCTGGTCCATAGCCTCTCCCGAGGGCAGGAAAAAATACAGAAGCATATTAAGTTTATGCTGGTTGGGCCAGATTCCTGGAGGCCACAATATCAAAGGTGGACTTTTTACGCACTGCCAAGCGCATCACTTCAGCCCTCTTCTTGGAGTTTCGGCGAATGACCACCTTTCTCTGGGAAGCCTTCCTGCCTCACCCCTACCCATTTTGCAAACCATTGACACGGCTTCTGACTCAGCAAAGTTACCTTTACTTTATTCTCTACTCTCCTTAAACTCCTCTCCCTACCTGAATATACAGCATCATAATTAATTGTGGGTGACCAGCCATTATGGGTATAATTTGGAAATGCCTTGGAAGGACTCTAAGCTACCAAGCGGCACACTGATGGCATATGGGCTTTTTAAAGCTGCCCATCCATCTATCCCCAAGGCTCCACCTTTCGATTTTCATTCTAAGGCCTTTCTCATGACTTACCCACCGTTCTTTCTTTCTGACACTCCTTGTTCTGTGTGCGGATCTGTCTTCCCAACCAGCCTGGGCGTCCCTTGGAGGGCAGGAGCCACATTAATCATTTTTTTGCTCCTTCCCACCCACCACTTCTGCTGTGCACATATTTGGTACTTATTAAATACAAGTTAAGCAAAAACACTTAACGCACTAGTAGGCAAAAATTAGAGTTTATAATCCTCAAGAAAAATTTCTTCCTAACCAGCACCACCGAGCATTCGGTGTCCTTCACTAAGTGGCACTGTCCTGGGTCTGAGGGTGAGCACGGGGATGTGACAGAAGGTGGAGGCTCTGCCAGAGCACAGTCTCTGCTCCCCAACATGTGATAGCAGAGTGTCCTGCCCCCCTGCGATCACAGAGAGCTCGAGCATTCATCTTCTACAGACTTCAGTTTCCTCCTCCATAAGGTATCGGTGTCCCCTCCTGCCACATCACATTTTCTTTCCAGTGACTCTTAATGATTTTCTAGATTCTCAGATGAATTAATCATAATAGAATCATTGGCATCCACCCCACCCAGCCTAGTGGTGGCCACATAAGTCTCTTCTCTGAGCATGAAACCAGATGTGAGGTAATTACCCACACAAGAGCAATTTGGCCTTAGTGCAAAATGTTCATCTTTTCAGATGCTAAAGCAAAATACAGTCTTCATAAACCTCAGTGGCCTTTTGATTGCAGCTTTCTGCCTGAGCTTTCTACATGGATATTAGTATATCTAGCCCACGCCTCATCTACTCTGGATTTTATTAAGAGGTGGGAGGGAGATGGGTGGAGGGACAGGTAAGCCTGCACACGTCCTTAAAGGTCTTTGTCAGGATCTTAGTTTGCACACGTGTGTGCTACTTTCTGCCACTAACTAATCTGTAAAGTTCTTGTGGAAACTGATTACCATCTCTGACTTTGGAACTCCATCTTATATCCTGTCCCCAAATCGACTTTACTGCTTTGTCAAAAGGCTTTCCATTAGAAGAAACAAAATGTCTTACCTGAGATCATATAAAAAGAATGCATCAGTGGACCATAAGAACACATAAGAAGTGCTGCTGAAATGATTAATTATGAATAACAAGACATGGTAAAATAGAAAGAATGATGCCAGTCTGTGTGGAGGAGGGTCCAGCAAAGCACAGTGTTTTTCAGATCAAAATATGAATTTGCATTGAACCTGCATATTTTTGGTATGGTGGTTTTTTACTAAAGTGAATTCAAAATTAAATTTAAAAATTTATTAGAACCATTCTTGGTAATTTTCTGTCTATTTTTTATAGATGCTCTGTTTATTACTCTGCTTGGGCTGCCATACAAAATACCACAGTGGCCTAAAGAACAGAAATTTATTTTCTCACAGTTGTGGAGCCTGCAACTCAAGATCAAGGTGGCAGCAGTGTTGGTTCCTGGCGAGACTTCTCTCCTTAAGTTGCAGACATCCACATTCTCTGTGTCCTCCCATGGCCTTTCCTCTGTGTGTGCTCACTGCTGGTATCTCTTCCTCTTCTTATGAGGACACCAGTCTTATTGGATTAGGGCCTCATCCTTATGACCCAATTTAAGCTTAATTACCTCCTTAAAGGCCCTACCTCCAAATAAAGCCACATAGTTGGTTAGGGCTTCAACCTATGAATCTTGGGAAACACAATTCAGTCCATAATATTCTTCAAATCTAGTGTTTTGAATAAAATAGGCATGGAAATGAAAGGCTTCCTTTTAAAACCACCTAATTCAATTCACCATTACTCATGCCAGAAATATGAAGCTCAGAGCATTCAAGAAGCCATTTCTTTTCAGCACTAGCATATATTTTTATTTCCCCCCTATTTTGCACCAGGTTGAATTTTCAGATTAACGCTCTGGTTTGGTTTCCAAAAGTTGTTTGCAATGCTATGCTATAAAAATGTTTGTACACATATCTCTCTGTATGTCCACTTGAGTAAATTTGTAAGGAGTAAAATTGCTAGGTACATGCATACTTGACCAAACCCTGTACATTTTACATTCAAATGGCTACACTGGCTTACACGCCTACCTGCAAAGTGTGTGGGTTTCCATTTTCCCAGTATTTGATATTACCCCAATACTTGATCTGTTTTCTTATTTTTGCCCATTTCATCAGTATAAAATAGTATCTCAAATTATTATTTGATTTCACATTTTCCTGATTTGTAATCAAGTCGAACACCTATTCATAGGTACATTATCTTGTCAGCTTTTACCTTCTATAAATTGTCTCTATATTTTCTTGACCCATTTGCACTTGGGTTTCCTGATGGTTTCTTGCAGATTTATGTAACTTTCTTATATATTCTGTATTACAATCAGTCTTGCGTTTTAAAACATGCCTTCCCTGTCTGGCAACTGTCAAATTTGTGTAGAGAGTCTTTCTTAGAACAAAATATTTCCTCCTTACGTGGTCAAATCCAAAGTGTTTCCCCTTATGCTATAGGTGTTTGCATCTCGCTTAACAAATGTCCGTTCAGTTAAAGAACACAGAGCCAACCTCCAAAGCTTCTTCTAATAGTTTTGCAGGTTTGCCTTTCATGTGTAGACCTTTAATCTACTTGGAATTTATTTTTGCAAGTAGCTGGAATTTGAGTTCTAATTTTACTTGTCTCTATGTTTTTCAATTTCCCCATCACAATCTATTAAATAATTGATACTTTCATTATTGATTTGTGAGGACTCGTCCGTGATAAACCAAGTTCCCTTGTATATGTGGGTTCTGTTTCTGAATCCTCCATTCTGTTTAACTGGCATATCTCTCTGTCCTAGCACAATATCATGCTGGTATTAATTCGTTTATCTTTGCAGCATGTTATAATATCTGAGAAGTAAAGAGAGTCTCCTCTTTTTCTTCTTTTTCAAATATATATAGACCTTTATTATTCCATATACATTTTAGTGTGATTTTATCTTTTTTTCTCCGGGATTTACATTGAAATTATTTCAACTTTATATATGATGTGGGGGAGAATTGGAATTTTTATTTGTTTTTTTCACTCATGGCCACGGTATAGGTCTCTATTTACTTATTTTTTAAATGTCCTATTGGCTATTCTATCATTTCTTTCCATGTCGGTCTTGTGCATTTTCATTCATTTCTAGTTATTTTAGACATTTAGGGCTTTTAGTTCCTATTTTAAATGGTATTTTAATTTGTGGAGTCTCTGTGAGTGTATTGTCGTATTATAAATGCTACTCGCTTTCAAAGACATTTTCTGGTTGGTTACTGCTGTTACAGTAGTTTGTTGGCTTTCTTGGGCTATGTAAAATCATTTTATATTTTATGATTTTCTCTTTCCAACTCTTATGCCTCTTATTTCTTTTTCTTGTCACTTATTCATTGGCTAGAACTGTCCGTAGTCTGTTGAATGAAGGGTGGAGATAGTAGCAAATACCTTTATTATTTTCCTAACTTAGCTCTAACCAATAAAAAGAACAAGTCCGAAATGCTTAAAGGAGATTTGAGAGGTTTGATGGAAAAGTGAATACATTATCAACAGTGAGATTAAATTATGGGTAGGTACTGTGGCTCGCCTACTGTTGCTGGGATGTTATCAAGGGTTAAAAGGTGCTACATACAGACTAGAAGTCAACAGTTTCACCCTGAATTTAGCAGAAGCATCAAAAATGAATTGAATCAACAAGTCGCTGACTATGAAAATTGATATCAATTCAGTGCTAGGTCCTAAAATCTTCTGTGTCCCACATTTTGGTAACCTTTCTAAGAAAACGGGTATTGTTTGAGAATGTTTTGAGCAAATAAGTGATATAATCAAAGTGATAAATGCTGGTGGTCACTAAGGCTTGTGGGTCGCTGAAGATGATTAAATTCCATCTCATGATCTCCGTGCACGTGGCCAAACACCTCTGACCTTGATTATAGGACAAGCCTGTGGACTTGCGTGTCTCCACGTTCGTCTCCTCAATCACGTCCTTCATCCTGTCCCCAGAGTCACGGGCCGAGAGCAATCTGACGCCTGTGAGACATCGTGTCTGAAAAGTCTACGCAAGCTAACCCCTCAGAAAGAGACCTGCTGCTGAGAAAACAGCATCTTCTGGAGTCAAACTAGCCCCCCACCCCCGTCCCCTGCATTCCATTGGCACCTCCTCAGCTCCATGACCAAGTTGCCACTTCCGGTTTCTGAATTTCTGTCCTCTCCTGGGCTCCAAGTCAGGAGTCTCCTGAAAGGGCCCTGGCTTCTTACTTCACTTTGAGGCTGGTGTCACTTACTCTGTGATAGAGTAAGTGACATTCACCTTCATCTGCCTTCCAGACCTGAAGGTCTGATGGCCCACTTCTGGTCTCCCTTGTGCTCACGGCTAACCCACCATACGGTCCTCTGGTGAGAACCCCCCGACACGCCATTGGTTATGAGAGCAAGTCCAGCTCCTCAGTACAACAGGCAAGGCCACGGTCCACCCCCCGCTGCCACCCAGTCAGTTGCTGTTCCTCCTGTCTGCCACGTACTTCCATGCTTCCTCTCTCTCTCGACTACCACTTCCCTCATCTTTATTTTCTGAATCCTATTTATCTTAAAGAACCAGTTTAAACGCCAGCCCCCTTCACCTCTGTAGTTAGAACTTGCTTCTCCTAGGCTCTAACAGCAGGGTGTTTACGTCTGTCTGATTGTCTCGTGTTACTTTTTGGCCATTACTGGCTTTCACATCTGTCTGTTCAACTAATACATGTACACCTTAATTTTCCACTTTCCAGAAGTCAGCTTAGCGACAGGGACTTAACATAGGCTAAAAAGAGTTTGTATACCATAAACAATATTTGGAAGGTTGATTGGTGGTCACATGCAGGATGGCTCAAGAAGGAGGGAGGGAACAGAGAGGACCCAGAGGCAACTGCTATGCCCTCATCATGATTGAGGGGTGCGGATAGAAGGAGTGGATGTGAGGTCCCAGGATTGAGTGACTAAAGATGATGATGGTGCATGGCAGCCGTGAGGGAGGAGAAGCATCTGCAGTGCTCTGGAATATTCTGAGTGCAGGTGCTTAGGGGGATGGTGATCTCTTAACGGAAACAGGGAAAGAAGGAGGAGGTGACCTTGAGGGAAAGGCATCTTGGGTTTGATGTCATCCATGACATACAGTTGCAAAGTCCCTGAAATGTGGGTCCAGTGCTGGGAACAGAGATAGAACACAGACTGGGGAGATGCGATCACTGACGGTGTGGTGAGAGATTGGAGATATTATTATGGGCAAGAGGACAGAGAGTAGAGACCACATCCTCCGGGGGAAATGCTCTGCTGGGGATGCAAAAGAAGAAAATAAGGACACAGAGGATGACGAGGAGAAAGGGCCAGAAAGTAGGCATGGACCAGGAGAGGGTCTTGGGGGAGAAGCCAAGAGGGAAGAAGTCCGAAGAGTAAAAGGTTGGCGATATCAAGTTCTATGAAGAAGAGGCCACGGGAGGACCTCGGTGACCTTCAAGAGAGCCCTTTCTGAGCAGAGGAGGGGGCGGGGACACTGCCGGATGTGAGAGAAAAGGTGGGCAGGAGGAAGCGGAGGGGGCAGGTGCAGCCAGTTCTCCAGGGCCTTTGGCAGCTCGGGAGCAGAGGCCAGGGAAGGGCTGGGACGTGCGTCTGTCACTCCGCATACAGAGCACTGCCAAGTCAGCGAGTCTAGCTCCGAACTGTGACCCACTGCCTCCTCTTCTTCTCTGTTCCCGCGGCCATGCCATCCGGCCTGCTTTTGAGAACCTGCAGGCTTTTCTGTTTCCATTTCTCCATTGCTTCCTGCAAGCTGGGGGATAAGTCTTCTTAAAGTGTTTTTCTGGTCCTATTTCTCCTATAGGATCAAAGATGAAATGAAGCCCAGTGCTACATCCAACTACACCAGAGTCTCCAGGCTTGGGCCTCAACTTCCTCACAGAATTCTCTCCCCTGCTGCCCCTGCAGTCCCAACCTACCCCCCCCACCCCCGCACCGCCTGAGCTTCTCACCCCTGCCTTCCCCCATCCTGCACCAGAGGAGACGTACCAGCTCCCTACCTCTAACGCCTCCATTCTGGTCCGACCACCTCCAAACTCACTCTCTTCTTTCTTTTATTTGCACATGTTTCCTTTTTTCTCTGCTTGAGCTGGAAACTGATCTTCCAGAATTGTCTTCCTTCAAAAGATGTCATCTTTATTTCTTTTTCAGACCAGGCAGTTCTGTTTTGTGTTTGGGCATGATGTGGGAAAAGCTGAGGGACCTGCGTCTTTTAGCCAGAGGGTTAAGTCAGTATTTGTCCTGTGTGCAAGCCAGAGCTGCCCCCCACCAAGGCCATTTGTAAATGCCCTCTCCATCAGGGAGACCACCTGATTTCCCAAATGTCATCTTGCTTTAAAACACTGAGTTTAGGGCTTCCCTGGTGGCGCAGTGGTTGAGAGTCCGCCTGCTGAGGCAGGGGACACGGGTTTGTGCCCCGGTCCGGGAGGATCCCACATGCCACGGAGCGGCTGGGCCCGTGAGCCATGGCCACTGAGCCCGCGCGTCCGGAGCCTGTGCTCCGCAATGGGAGAGGCCACAACAGTGAGAGGCCCGCGTACAGAAAAAAAACAAAAAAAAAACCCACTGAGTCTATACATGTATGTATAAACATATATATGGGTTTATATCTACACACACACTGTACACAAACACACACACACGCAGTCTTCCTCTTGCTCTTTGAGGGTGGCCCTCTGTTTTACCTATTTTGTATCCTCATAAGCCTACTACAGGCCTACATCCCAAGGACTTACTAAACGTGAATTAAATTGCAGGGAAAAATCATCCTCCGATCACTGCATTAATTGGCCGAGAGGCTGTGGAAATGGCGAGCTCATGGGGAGATGGGGTTTTCCGTTGCCCAGACAGAACGGCTCCATAGTGGGTGGTAGGCAGCCCCTCCTGTGAAATCAGACAGACATCCTATTGTCTGGGCTCTCCAGCACCCCTGGGGGCGGAGGGCGGCTGTCCTGCCACACAGGTTGGCACCTGGTGATGTTTAATTCAACACCTGTATCACAGACTGTCTTGCATTGTTCTCCATTCTTTCCCGTGGGGCTGTGTTTTCACTCCAACAAGATTCAACAACAACAAACACTGACTGTGTATCTACTTACTTGCTGCGTGCCAGGAGCTTTCACACAGTTTTCATATTGAAAACTCACAGGAGCCTTGCATGGTAGGTATTATTATTGTTATCGTAGTATTTCCGGGGGAGAAACTGAGTTTCACAGACTTGCCGACGGTCGTGAGACTAACACGTGTCTAAGTCAGAATCTGGACCAAGATCAACCAAGCTCCCGTGTCCTGAGGGCAGGACAGGGCTTGACCTCCTCCCTCCCACCAGGGGCCAGCCCTTCCGCCCATCCCCGCAGCAGCATCCTTGGTCCAAAGCTCACTAGGCACCCTCCGCCCTAATAGCTGGGGAAGTGCCTTCCTGGCTGCTGTGCTGGGAGGAGGGAAGACGCCTGCCCGCTGTCATTCTGCGCATGCGCAGTGCTAGGCTCCGGCCCTGCAGGTGTGCGGGCAGAGCTATAAATACCTGCCGCATTGTCCCCCGTCAGGGACAAACGACATCAGGGAGACTTCCCTAGGGGCGCTGATGAATAAAAGAGACGTCGCCCAAACAAAGGCAGGGTTGCCTCGGGCTGCGCCTGGTGATTCCAGCTGAATTGTTAAGGGGTGTGAATCCATTTCCTGACCTTTATGATGAAGGCACTGGAGCTCATGACCATCTCCACTGGGTACACAATGCCCCAGAGCAAGGCCAGGGCGGGAGGGAAGGTGCGGGCCCCAAACACAGCTACTTTCATGTAGCGCACCCATCCCCACCCCCTGCCCACACCCGGTGCCAGGTGACGGTGAAAACCCAGCCAGCTTGGCTCTCCTTCCTTCCCCTCTGAAACTTCACGTATCACCCTTGCAACAATCTATGCAGCAGGATCTTCTATTAGAAGCCTAGGGACTTCCCGGGCAGTCCAGTGCTTAAGACTCCTTGCTTCCACTGCAGGGAGCGTATGTTCCATTCCTGGTCAGGGAGCTAAGGGCCCACAAGCCCTGCAGCGCAGACCAAAAAAAAAAAAAAAAAAAAAGCTTAAAAGCCCCTCATGTTTGAACAGAACTTCATAGTTTACAAGGAACTTGTGAGCCATCTAATGAGGCAGCATCAAGAGGGCACGTATTATGAACCCCACTTTCTCTAGCAGTGAATCAAGACTCAGAGAGGAGAGGTGCTCTGCCTAAGGACACACAGCAAGTAAGAGGCAGAGCCGGGACACAACTGCGGGTCTCCTGGCTACAGTTGCAGGGCCTGAAACTGACTAGTCCCAGGGAGAAACAATCTTCTTAATGTTGATTTACAAACTTTATAGAAAGGACTTTAGAAAAAGAGTTTTGGCAGGCATCTTGATGCCTCCAGTGAAACTGCCCAGGGCCTTGGTAACGTCTGAATAGCTTACAGCAGAGGAATAACTGCCATCCCAGCCACCCCTGAAGTTCCAGGAGCTGTTGAAACAAGATGGGTCTCCTATAGCTTTACAGAAGACTGTATCACAAAGCCCAATTTGGAACCTCTTGGCACGCATTTGGTGGAATATCAATACCCCTGCTTTTCATATATAAATAAAAGTAACAGAATCAATATTAAGTCATCTTCAAAGCTATTTTTGAAATAATTTGCAGCTGGGAAGTGCTTATCAGGTACTAAGGTAGGCAGGCTGGCCTGGCTGCTACCTTTGGGAGATTCCAATTTAAGAGTCTTAAGGAAATTCCTGAGCCTCAGGAAGGCACCCTCTCCCTAGGACAAGCATTATGCTGTCTTGTACCTTGTTCCCTCCAAGGTACAAGGTACAAGGTACAAGGTACACCTGCCACCAGGTGACAAGGGAAGGGTTTTGAGATCCACAGCCAGGTCAGGACCTGGCCTCTGTTGGCACCTGTGTGAGCTCAACCTGCTTCCTGCACGTGTCAGAAAATCTATGTAAGTCACAGAGCCTCCCGCTTGTCCTCATCGGTCTCAGGCCTCCCAGACCTGGAGGCCTGTCAAAAAGGCCGGTCAAGAAAACAGAGTGGGGCTTCCCTGGTGGCGCAGTGGTTGAGAGTCCGCCTGCCGACGCAGGGGACGCGGGTTCGTGCCCCGGCCCGGGAGGATCCCACGTGCCGCGGAGCGGCTGGGCCCGTGAGCCATGGCCGCTGGGCCTGCGCATCCGGAGCCTGTGCTCCGCGGCAGGAGAGGCCACAGCAGTGAGAGGCCCGCGTACCGCAAAAAAAAAAAAAAAAAAAAAAAAAAAAAAAGCAGAGTGGGGTCTGTGTATTCCGGGTTGAGAGGCCCCATTTAATGACACCTGCCCACATGTGGGCATTGTTTCCCCTTCAGTCTCTCCTCTCCCTAGGGTAGAAAAAAGTCTTTTTTCATTCAATCATTCATTCATTCCACATGTATTCATTCATTCATTCATCCTACTTTTTGAGTGCCTACAAAGTACCAAGAACCGTTCTACACCCTGGGATTGCAACAGTGAATCAAATAGACAAAAACTTCTCCCCTTGCGACACTGACATTCCACTGGCAGAGCTTTTCATGGAGTACTTCTTGTCTACATACCAAGTAAGACAGATAAGGAAAGGTACAGTACGTTACATCATGCTAAGTGCTAAACGGTATGGAGACCCAGAGCTGCTCAGGGAGGCTCGCGCCTTCAGAAAGGAGGCTTGTAATTCCAAGTGGAAGCAGTCGGCTAGGCCTTACCAAGAGGGTAGCCTTTGAGTAAAAACTTGAAGGAGTGGGGAGTGACCTCTGTAGCTATACCTGGGGTGAGAACATTGGAGGCGGAGGGGACAGCTGGAGCCAAGTCCCCAGTGGGAAGCGTCCTGGCATGTTTGAAGAATGGTCAGGAGGTTGGCAGGGAAGAGTGTATGGGATCAAAAGAAGTAGATGAGATCTGGGGTCTTGGGGGACGCAGACTCTCATGGGCTCTAGGGACCACTGTAAGGACATGGCTTTCCCTCCAGAAGAACCAGGCATCATGGGAGGTGGCCTCCTGACCAGACGTCTGTGTTCCCAGCATTGGCAATGGGCTGTTGGAAGCAATGGTAGAAGCATGGAGAGAAGATAGAAACTTTTTCAGGACTTCCGGAGGTGAGAGTGGCTTGGATTAGGTTGGTGGCAGTGGCAGAGGTGAGGCCTGTCATGATCTGGGTCTCTTTGGAAGGTGAAGCCAATGGGATTGGATGCAGAGACTGTGAGAGAGGTGGGGGGGCGGTCAAGGTCATCCTATGGTTTCTATCCTGAGCACCGGGAGAAAGGAATTGCCATCCCGGAGTCAGGAGGACCATGAGTAGACCAGCTGGGGAGGCAGAATGGAAGCTGCATCTTGGACTTGACTTCTGAGAGGCAGCATGGCGCGGCAAGAAGATGCTGGCTCTGCGCTTACTAGCTGGACCCCACCCTGAGCAAGTCACCTCACCTCTCTGAGTCTCCATCTCTGCATTGGCCGAAAGGAGAGAGTAACAGTGCTACCTGCTTCAAAGGGGTGTTGCAGGGCTCAGAGTCACGTGGGGATGTGCACCGCATCTGGCGGTTACCTGAGCTCAGGAAATAGTGGTCGAGGCTGTTATGCCTACAGGACCAGGGCAGAGCCCAAGAGCGGCAATCAACCATTTCCAGTATCTAAAACGCAGTCGGTGCGTGATGATGGGGCAAAGGCCTCCTTGGAAGCCGTAAAGGTCAGGGCTTTGCCAGCTGCCAGCTGGAGACAAAGGCAGCCTGATTTTCCCCATTGCTGCTCTTTGTTTCTTGCTTGTCTATCTCAAAGCAACCTCCTGAAGCCAGCTCCCCGCAAGGAGGGGGCAATCCCACGGGAGACGCCCTTGCTGCTGGCTGACTTCACAGCCCTCGGCACAGAGGGAGAGTCAGCTCCTGCCACCCTCCTGAGGTCCCTCCTCCGAGACCCATGTCTTGGAAGGACCGCTGCCTTGACCTCACTAACTGGCCAGGTGGCCTTGGGAAGGCTGCTGTGCCTCCTTGGGTTTGCTTTTCTCCTCTGTAGAATGGGAAGAACACGACACCTTTGCCAGGGTTGCTGTGCTGGCATCCGTGCCCGGGGCCCCGGGTTTGAATTCTGACTTCCTTGTGAATTCTTGCACAAGTTCCTTAAAGCTTTGGTGCCTTGACATCCACATTTTAAAAGGGAGGTGATAGTAATACATACCTCCTAGGGTTGTGGAAAAGCAACGTGAATAGAAATATTTCAATTAGAGTCTGACACATGGTAGGTTCTCGAAAACTTTAGCTGTTATAATTGTGTAAGGAATACCTAAAAGTGCTTCAAAATGCTATAGCACTTTAAACATATGGCATCATGTATTTATGTTTGCCTTGAATTTATGACGTTCCCAAGTCTATCCTCGAATCCTCACGTCAGAGTCATCTGCTTCCTATGCTGTTACACAGAAGTACTGAGATAGACCCAAAATACTAAACTTTTTTTTTTTTTAACATCTTTAATGGAGTATAATTGCTTTACAATGGTGTGTTAGTTTCTGCTGTAGAACAAAGTGAATCAGCTATACATATACATATATCCCCATATCCCCTCCCTCTTACGTCTCCCTCGCACACTCCCTATCCCACGCCTCTAGGTGGTCACAAAGCACCGAACTGATCTCCCCGTGCTATGCGGCTGCTTCCCACTAGTTCTCCACCCTACGTTTGGTAGTGTATATACGTCCACGCCACGTCACTTCGTCCCAGCTTACCCTTCCCCCTCCCTGCGTCCTCAAGTCCATTCTCTATGCCTGCATCTTTACTCCTGTCCAGCCCCTCGGTTCTTCATAACCAATTTTTTTTTTTAGATTCCATATATATGTGTTAGCATACGGTATTTGTTTTTCTCTTTCTGACTTACTTCACTCTGTATGACAGACTCTATGTCCATCCACCTCATTACAAATAACTGAATTTCATTGCTTTTTATGGCTGAGTAATATTCCACTGTATATATGTGCCACATCTTCTTTATCCATTCATCTGTCGATGGACACTGAGGTTGCTTCCATGTCCTGGCTATTGTAAATAGAGCTGAAATGAACATTGCAATGAACATGACTCTTTTCGAATTATGGTTTTCTCAGGGTATATGCCCAGTAGTGGGATTGCTGGGTCGTATGGTAGTTCTATTTTTAGTTTTTTAAGGAACCTCCATACTGTTCTCCATAGTGGCTGCACCAATTTACATTCCCACCAACAGTGCAAGGGTGTGGTGAGGGGCGGGGTGAGGGTGGGGAGGGCAGGCTTGCTCTGTTCTATTTGGGGGTGTCATGGGATGGAAGCAGTTTCCTAGGATCACCAGCTGACTGTGAGTCATTAAAAGCCAAATTGTGTAAGCTGCTTGGGCTGCTAAGAAAACGATATCATACAGGGCTCTATAATCCCAAGCACAGTAATACTTCACATTATGTGACTCCAGGAGGCTAAGAGCAGGTCTCTCTCCACCTCGTGCACCAAACAAGGTGACCCTCCGGTTTCCAAGGGAAACACAGTGGGCCTTTCATTGCTCACTTTACAGCTTATCTCCTGGAAATCTTGCTTCCAGCCTGAGGGTTGGGAGGAGCCACGGTTTGTTTGTGATGCCTCTCCTGACCTGCAGTTTGGGGCCCAGAGAGGGAAGCAAGACAAGGCTTAGGGCGTCCCTTTTCCCTTTCCCCACTGCCCTGGAACACGCCAAGCTCCTCTGAAGTGTGGTTAGAACCCCCCAAGCTCCTCTGAAGTGTGGTTAGAACACCCCAAGCTCCTCTGAAGTGTGGTTTTGACATATGAAGCCACCAGACAGGGAGCTAATGACAAGGGATGGGGGTAGGGGCGGGCAGGCCCTGCTTTTTCTGTCCAGTGGGGCTGGACCAGGAGCTCATGAGGTGGGGGGGTCTGACTGATCGAAGACTTTCCTGGGTTCTTCCACCCAGTGTTCGACTCTACGCGCGCCTGATGTGCAGCGTTCAGCTGCGACCCCGTATATTTGATGAGTATTTTACAGCTTATAAAACCTTTTTACGTATTATTTCCTAGGAGCCACGGAAACCCCAGAGACAAGACATTATTATTCTTATGTTACAGATGAAGGAACTAAATTCAGAGAAGTTTAAATGGTTTTCCAATGGTTATTTGCTCACTCAGTGACTAACCATGGCTTAGCCTTAAGTCACCTGGCTCTACAAAGCCCCCTTCATGATGGCTGCGTTCCTGAACCAAATAGAAATAATTCTTGGGTTTTAGCTCTTAGGGATTATAGGTACCAGTCTTTCTCTTCAATAGCACAGATAAATGGGAACTGATAGTAAATTCCTTCTTATTATTTTGAAGGAGATGAGAAGGAAAAGTAAATGAAATTTTGAATGCCCAGAGGGGTTGCTAAGGAGCGTTGTCTCGTGCTTTGGAAAGTTGGTATAGTGTCAGCAATTAATGTGTCACGGATAACTCCGCTAGTATCTTGCCTGGGTATGGGGGGAAGGTAAGATGGGGTTTCAAGTTCTCATCTGATCTAGAGGGCCTGTGAGTCTTTGGTTAGAATTTCTACGGCATCGCCTCTCAGCCATGCTCAGTCACTCCTGATGCCCTCTGCATCATGGAATCTGCCAGCTTGGCCTTCCCAGGCCACCTCCCAAAGAAACAGAACACTCCTGTCAGCATCACCCCAAGGCCCTTAGCAACTGACCGTCTCCGGACCATCTCCATGTAACAATGTTGTCCATAAACTCTGACAATTCCTTAGCTGCTGTGCTACTCCGCGTGGAAGGAGATTTTTTTTTTTTAAGACTCACAGTTTGATCTCCCCAAACACTGCTTTATTTGAAGTCAGTATCGAAAATATCATCTCCACAATTAGGCAAAAAGCGTGCATTTTAAAAAAAGACTTATCAAAATTGGTGAATTTTTGTGTAGCCATTTTAATATTGAGGATGGAAGAAAAAAAGCAGTGTTTTCAGCATATTATGCTTTATTATTGCAAGAAAGGTAAAACACAACTGAAGCGCAAAAAAAGATTTCTGCAGTTTATGGAAAGGTGCTATGAATGATCGAAAGTGTCAAAAGGGGTTTGGGAAGTTTCGTGCTGGAGATTTCTCACTGGACGATGCCCCGCAGTCAGGTAGACAAGTTGAAGTTGATAGCGATCAAATCGAGACATTAATTGAGAGAAGTCATTATTATACCACGCGGGAGAGAGCCGACAGACTCAAAATATCCGAATCAAGCGTTGAAACTCATTTGCTCCACCTTGCTTATGTTCATTGCTTTGATGCTTGTGTTCCACATAACTTAAGCGAGAAACAGCTTCTTGACCGTATTTCTGCATGTGATCCTCTATTTAACGTAATGAAAACATGGTGTTTTTAAAACAAATTGGGGATACTGTACAATAATGTGGAACAGAAGAGATCGTGGGGCCAGGGAAACGAACCACCACCAACCACACCAAAGGCGGTCTTCATCCAAAGAAGGTGATGTTGTGTATACGGTGGGATTGGAAGGGAGTCCTCTATGATGAGCTCCTTCTGGAACACCAACTGATTAATTCCAACAAGCACTACTCCCAGTTAGACCGACTGAAATCAGCGCTCGACAAAAAGCATCCAGAATTAGTCAAAAGAGAACGCATAATGCTCCATGAAGATAACTCAAGACCGCATGTTTCTTTGATGACCAGGCAAAAAACTGTTACAGCTTGGCTGGGAAGTTCTGATTCCTCCGCCGTATTCACCAGACATTGCACCTTCGGATTTTCATTTATTTGGGTATTTACAAAACTCTCTTAATGGAAAAAATTTCAATTCCCTGGAAGACTTTAAAAGACACCTGAAACAGTTCTTTGTTCAAAAAGATAAAAAGTTTTGGGAAGATGGAATTAGGAAGTTGCCTGAAAGATGGCAGAGGGTAGTGGAACAAAAGGGTGAATACGTCATTCAATAAAGTTCTTGGTGAAAATGAAAAATGTGTCTTTTATGTTTACTTAAAAACCGAAGGCACTTTTGGCCCACCCAATGGTAGTACATTGAGGGGAGGCAATGATACCCTTTACTACTTGAAGATGTCAGAATTAAAAGTGTACTCTAAGGGTTCAATCATTAATCACAGAAAGTGAATCAGAGTAGGTTCCTCAACGTCAGCTCTATTGCCAGTTTGAACGGGATCCTTCTGTGTTGTGGTGTTTACCCTTGCCCTGTAGGAGGTTTTGTGGCTTCCCTGGCCTGTGCCCACTACCATCCTGTGGCACCATCCCACCTCACCCCCGAGCTGTCATAACCAAATACGTCTCCACATGCTGCCAAAAATTCTCTGGGGGGAAAAGACCGTCTTCTGTTGAAAAACACGAGAATAGGGAAACACCAAATCAGAAAGAAGGACTTTAGGACTTGTAAGTCTTGGGTCTAAATGTACAAACCCATTTAGAAGAAAGAGAGCTGGGCAAACTTGAGATGTGCCCATCCAAGTACCTGCCAGGGCACTTCATAGTCCCTTCAAGCATCAAGAAGGTACAATCCTTCTGGAAGGCATGACCGTAGCTGGACCCTTTTGGGTCTATTTTTCAAATCCCCCTTGTTCTTGGTCCACTCTACCCAACAACTTTCCGATTATCAGTGTTTCCAAACTGCTTTCCCACACAGAGAGGCTTCACTGGCCAAATGGTGTGAATGAATATCTTGTCTACCTGACCGCCATACTTTATTTTATATGAGTGGACTGACATTGCAATCTATCCATCAGTCTCTGTGAGTTAGGTTAGCAGAACTCATTCATTATCTGTGATCCATGCTAGGATCTCCATGAGATGGAATTTTCAAGCCTGCAAAATTCAGAGACTTTAGCAAGATGAAAGTGTACTTATGAAACCTCTTAGGAGCCAACCAGTTCCCTTCCTCTGGGTATCTATTGTTATATAGATACGTAGTGGCTTAAAACAACACTCCAACACTTAGTGGCTTAAAACAACAGCTACTTTATTGCTTATAATTCTGTAGATCAAAAATTCTGGTAAGGCTCAATGGGTATACAGGACACCACTGGATTCACGTGTCTGCATTCATGTCTGGGGCCTTGTTGCTGCCAGGAAGTGGAGTGTCTCAGTGCTGCTCTTTCCTCAACAGGAGAGTCTGGACTTTCTTCCATGGCAGAGCAACGCCTTAGGAGCGCAAACACAGAATTTGATGTGTCTCTTAAGGCCTAGGCCTGGAAGCGACATAGTGTCACTTCTGCTTCTTATGGCTGGTCAAAGCGAGTCCAGCCTGGAATCAGTGAGAGGGGGAATACACTCCAAATCTTGAATGAAAGAGTGTTAAAGTTACACTTCAAAGTGTACTTGTAGTTGAAGGGATTGGTATGGCCATCTTTGGAAACAATCTGCCTTACTGTCATAGAATAAACTCCAACAAGATTCATAGAAAGCCTATAAAATCTTTAAGATAAGTGTAGTAAAGAAAGCAGTGAAAGCTTGGATTTTAGGACAGAGGTTATTAAAAATAAAGATGCCTCCAGGCCCCCAACTTTCTTTGGACAGAAAGCAGACTGAGAAATCTACTCAGGGGAAAGCACAATCCATTTGTTATAGAAAATGAAAGATGTTCAAAGGGGAAAGCCCAGAGCCAAGAGCTGAGGAAAACAACAGACTGCAGAACCATTCCCAGAGAGCAGAAATGGATTCTGATCAAGGAATCTTCCTTGATGCTAGAGTCAGGGGAACTGACAACATATGTCTGGATTTCACAATTGCCCCGGATCTGCGATTGCTTTGTTCTTCCCAACATTTCCCTTGTAAAATGGAATGTCCTTATCTTAGCCCTGTATTTTGTGGATGTGGTGGACAGGTAATCTATCCTGCTAGTTCACAGGTCTCCAGGAGTCTCATCCACATTTGAACGTCATGGAGAACACGAGGTGCTCTATTTTGAAACCCTAAGTACATGCCAACTCCCATCAGGATGTGAAGTCTACTTCCCCTCTCCTTCAATCTGAGCTGACTTAGTTATTGCTTCGAGCAGTAGAATATGGTGGAAATTATTCTGTGTGACTTCTGTACCTAGGGCTTATGTGGTCTGTCAGCTTCCACTTTAATGCTCAAGAGTCCATAACAACCATGGGAGAAAGTCCAGCCTAACTTACTGGAAAAAGAGGTCAAATGGAGGAGCACTGAGGTGCCTCAGCTGACTTCCACCATCAAGTGCCCATATATGTAGTTAAAGACATCCTGGATCCTCTAATCCCAGTAACACCTAATCAGTACCGGGTGGGACGGAGTTAAGCTCTCCCTGCTGAGCTTTCCCCCAACTGCAGATCCACAAAATCATGAACAAACTAAATAGTTGTTATTTGAAGCCACTGTGTTTTGGAATAGTTTGTAACCCAAACGTGAAACATACATACCCTATTCTCACAATATGATTTGTTTTCTACTTTGTTCACACTTGTCACCTTCTCCCCGAATATTTTGAAGAAACACCTCACATTTTCAATGCTTAGCAGGGTCTAGGGTATTTCACTATTAAAATAGTTGCATAAACATCAAGAAAGCACAAAGACACCATGGGACACTCCTGATCCCACTAATGCAACAACCAGAACTGAGGAGACAAAGCAACCAGAGACCTATGGTTCACAGTCGATTCAAATGGTTGTAGAAGGTGTCATCACAGGCCTCCAGGGTTTAGAACCCTGCTCCAGCTTCCGTCAGGAAAATATCTAATCACATTTAATCTCCCCGCCATCCCCTTTCACCCTTCTCCCCTAAGCCCCAGCAAGCACTTCCAGACTTAACCACCATCATCTATGTCCTTCTTGCTTCTGCCTACAGCGTGCTGTGGGAATTATCAGGGTCCCCGGGGTGTCAGCCCACAGGAAGAAAGCAGACCACCAGCTGACTCTTGGCTTTGGGAAAGGTCACCAATTACAGCTCTCTGCTTACAGAAGAATTCTGGGTTGCCCTTACCCTTTGCGGTTACTTCTAAGAAGTCAGCTGTTAGCCACTGGACCCTGAAGTGCACTGTTCTTCCCGATTACTGAGAACAGAAACAGGGTCCTGATTTTCCATGGGAGTATCTATTCTATGGCAAGGGAGGGAAAGGAGGACGATCTGAAGAAGTTTGGATTTATTATTGGATTAAGAGCACCCTCTATGTTGAACGATCTGATTATTTTGGCTTTGGACACAGAGGCTATGGAGGGCTCCTGCCTCTCAAACTCAATACCTATATTATAAACAGGATTGTAAATATCCATTCTTAACATAGAACAAAGTCCAAACAAGGAGCCAAGCAGCAGTAATTCTGGGAATTTTTTCTAAGCTGTGCAGATGCAGGATGACTTGTTTTGGAATCTGATGAGAAATACAGGAACTAGAAACCAAGGGTATCAAAATATCACCAAAACTGAATATAAATGCTCCAAGAGAGCTGTCATTCTCCAAGAATCTATAGACCTGAGCTTGGACCCTTGCTTGGCCACAGACCTCAGCTGACCTCTCTGCACTGCTCGATGGTCCTTTTCTACCCAGGATATTCTTTCCTCACATCCATCACTGAACCCCACACTATACTCACAGCACCCCAAACTTGATTCTTCTTCCTCAAAACACAAGACCATGAAGTATAAAGTACTTCAACTTCCAACCTTCTCCACCGTCATGAAGTCAAACTTGTCAGCTCTTCCTTCATGGTCAGCTCTTTTCCTCAGGGGTCAGAGGACAAGATGTCCCTCTCCAGTTCCTTGTGGTTCCTGATGTTATCCGCTCCCACTTCCCTAAGACTTTGTCTCAACAACTGCCTCTTTCTTTGCTACGTCTTCAACCACTTGTTTGCTCGTGCCAATAAATATACCCAAGTCTCTCTTCTCCCCATAAAACCCCTCTCCTGACTTTAGATCCTCCTCCAACCAACAACCTGTCTTTCATTCTCCTGAAAAAATTCTTGTGCTCCTGAAACAGTTGGCTACACTCATTGTCTCCACAACTTCACAACCCCATCATTCCTCAACCCCTTTCCACCCGGGCTCCCTCTCTGCTGTGCTTCTGACTGCCCTAGCCAAGGTCAGCACGCGTGGGGGGATGATGTCATATCCACGGGTTGCTTTCCAGCCCTATGTCATCAGATATTCGTTCTCCTCTAACATTGTGATCGTGAACTCCTGACTCCCTTGGCATCTCTTTTGTTTCAGCTTGCACCTCCTTGATGATCTCTCCTTGACTTCCTCATGGAAGACACCTCAGTGTTCCCCTTAAATATGCTATTCTCAAGAATAAGACCTTGACCAACTACTGTTCATCCAATAATGCTCTTTGAATGGTCTTGTAACTCATTCTTTTAAGCACTCCCTGTACCTTGAGGACCACCACATCTCCAGGTTCCTTCTCTTCCCCGAGAACCACACTTGCCCTCCAGCTGTCTTCAAGTCTTGGCCACTTAACCTTTCTCATCCTATTTCTCCTCTGTCCTATAGTCTCACTTTCTCAGTTCATAGTTCTATCATCCATTGTGTTACCCAAGTGAGAAACTTGACATCATTCTATACTCCCCTTTCTTTCTCCCTCACAGCTGACCAGTCACCAAGTCCAGCTGACTTGGCATCTTAATTACTTTTCCAAGCTGTCCCTCCCCTCTCTACTTCTGCTGCCCTAGTTCAGATCCTATTAGCTCTTAGCTTTTGAAATCCTCCTTTCTATATTAGTCCATCAAAATCCACTCTCCAAATGAAAACAGAATGCTCCATCTACTTGTAAACATGTTATGCCCCCGCTTAATCCTTCAGAAGCTCCCTATTATCTGCAGAAATCAATCCAATCTCTTTGCCAAGGCAAACTCCCTGTTCCTGTGCGCTGTACGTTCCCGTATGGACCAACTGCTATGGTTCCCCACCCTCACCGTGTTCTTGCATACCTGTGTTTTGTGCATGCACAGAATGTTCTGCCTTTCTTTCACTGCCTGGCTAACTCATTCTCCTTCAGAACCAAATTCAAGCATCAGTTCTTCTGAGAAGCCCCCTCTAAATCTGCTTGTTGGACCCAGTGTTCCTCTTCTGCTCTTATAACCTCTTAAAATCTGCATCTCTCTCATCAATTTCCTTGCCAAATTATATCTACATGTTCGGTGGATGTGTTTGCTCCCTTACAGTATGGTAGAATCTTTAAGAACAGGAACTAATTCATCATTGCAGTTTAGTAACTGACACACAGTATGGACACAGTAGGCACTTAATAAATGTTTGAATGGAACAGAAACACCTGGTTGACCTTAGGAAGTCACCTTTCCTCCGCGGGCCTCAGATTCTTCATCTGTCAGTGGGTGGGGGTTGAATGAAATGTTCTCTATTAGAGGTCATTTCCTCTCTAACCCCCCGTGCTTTTGTATGCTCCTGAGCAAGGAGCTGTTGACAGGGCAGGCTTGTCCATATGTCTGTTTTGGGGTTTTTTTGTTCATCCTACTGCCTCTGGAGTCGATTTTTTAAAAAGAGAACAAAATAAAATAAGGACTCACATTTGCCACATGCTCCTTGGTGCAGACACCCTTGAAGGCCCTTTAATGACTCCTTGGATATCCATTCCTACCTTGTAAGTGGGCATCGCTATTATCCCAATTTTCATGCGGGGAAGCTGAGGTACAGACTAACTTTCCCAAAGAGAAGAGACTGCAGGAGAAAGAAACTCAGAATCTGATATAAGAGTGTGTACTCGTGACCATGACACTATCATGCATGGACAGACAGACAACCAGCTGGAGACAGATACGCACATAGATCAAGAGGCATCGTGAAGGGAGAAGAGGAAAATGAATACTGCACTGAAGAACAGAGAGAGCGGGGAGGTTTGCAATTCATTCTCCCATGCCCACACGAGGCCTGGCTTAGCTCAGAACGCCATGAGTGGAAGGAATGAGGGACTTACGTCACCCGCGGCCTTCGAGGCAGCATATGAGTGAAAAATGAAGGGTTTATACCATTGGACTTTATGAGGCATCTTTGGGCGTCATGAATTCTCCCTGCATTTGTCATTGTAGTGCTAATTAAGCTATATTTTGTGGCCTTTAAAGTGGCTCTGGCCAGAATTTCTTAGATAGTTTATTGTCATTTAGCATGAGTCAGGCTTGAGTCAATGAACATGGACTGCTTTACCCACTCTGGTTTGAGTCAATGAACATGGGCTGCTTTACCCACTCTGGTTGGGGCGCTGCCATCGCTACTATATCTTTTGAGATTCATCCTCCTGACACTAATCAGCAAGTATTGATTTAGATATTGTATATTTCCATAGGAATTCCATTTTAATTCAACATTAGAGTGCCCATTAAAATGCAAAGGAAGGGACATGCAGAAGTCACCTTAAAACATTACTGTCTTGGGGAAAATCTGCTGGATTTAGTCATTTGGCCAGCTCTGCTTGGGGTAGGACAAAGAGCCAGACATAAGGGAGTAGCCTCCTTTATGAATCACGTGGAGGCCCAACAGCTGCTTTAGGATGTGTCCCATTGGCCAGACTTTGAGGAGAGATGATGGAGCAGCTTGGAGTGGGCTGGGGAGGGGGACCCTTTGAAATGTACCGAAGATTCCTTGGAGGCGCTGAGCACCTAGCAGCACCTTCGAAGAAAAAGGGAAATGGGGACCTGTGATGTGGGACAGGAGGTGTCCAGTCTGACCATCAGGATAGAAGGAACAGCACAGGAGTTGGGATTCAGATGCTTTCTCAAGCTGAGAACACCCCATCCTCCTTCATGCAAAAGTAAGGCTTCTCCAAGAGGTATATTGGGTGAAACTGAGTCTTAAGAACTCCTATGTTCTTTTTTTATTCTTTTGCAATGAGACCAATAGACAGGCTTCTCTTGTTTTGTTCATCCCTGTATCTCCTTACATCTTGGGTTTGCCCAGATCCAGTTGTCAATAACCCTGCCTTTGCCGTCGGCTATTCACCTCTGGTCCCAGGAACACCAAGGATTGCCTTCAGCACCCAGAAGCCGGGAGAGAGACAAGAGACATACTCTCCCTCAGAGCCTCCAAAAGGGGACCAGCCCTGCACACGTCTTGATTTCAAATGCTTCTCTGACCCACTGAAAATGGCACGAGGAGGTTTTTGGATTCAGACAGAGGTCGGTCTCTCTGAGAGGCAGGATCTGAGCTGGAGTTTGAAGTCATATGATGCTATGCACATCACTGGCTCCTATCCTAAAGCCATCTGGGCTATTAGGTGTCTTCATATCATTTATCATCGTAGCATCACACAGGGGATTTCTTTGTAGGGATGGCAAATGAGGGATACTGAGAATAGTAATAGAAACAGCTTGAGTGTTGTAAAGGCCTAAGTGGGAGAAGGCCAAGAGGTAGCTCCATCTTTGGGTCTATGGGAACAAGGTTTCTAGGGCTGTCATTGGAGCTGAGACGAAGGAAAGGAGCTCTTAGGTTGGCAACAGGAGACATTAGTAGGGGTGGGACTTGAGGGTATTATGCTAAATGAAATGAGTCAGAAAGAAAAAGGCAAATATTATATGATCTCACTTATATGTGGAATCTAAAAAGAAAAGCCTCATAGAAACAGAGAACACATTGATAGTGGCCAGAGATGGGGAGTGAGGGGTGGGGGAGATGGGTGAATGTGGCCAAAAGGTGCCAACTTCCAGTTATAAGATGAGCAAGTCCTGGAGATGTGATGTACAGCTCGGTGACTATGGTTACTAATACTGTATTACGTATTTGAAAGTTGTTAAGAGAGTAGATCTTAAAAGTTCTCATCACAAGAAAAAAATTGTAACTATGTGTGGTGATGGATGTTAACTAAACTTACTGTAGTAGTCATTTTATAATATATACGTATATCAAATCATTGTGTTGTACACCTTAAACTAACACTATTTATACATCAATTACATCTCAGTGAAGCTGGAAAAAATTAAAGAAAAAAAATAACAGTCCGAGTTGCTGAAAAGCTTGGAAGCAGGGGCAACCGAAGACTCATCAGCCTCCTCTGTCTGTTCCTGGAGTCTGTGGATACAGCTGGCTCTCAAGGGTGTTGCCTGTGGATTTTCCAGGCCACTGGCTACTGCTTCTTTCTCCCTTTGGCTTTTATTAATTTAATTTAATTTTTTTGTATTTCCCTATATATATATATTAACATCTTTATTGGAGTATAATTACAATATTGTGTTAGTTGCTGCTGTATCACAAAGTGAATCAGCTATACGTATACATATATCCCCATATCCCCTCCCTCTTGCGTCTCCCTCCCACCCTCCCTATCCCACCCCTCTAGGTGGTCACAAAGCTCCGAGCTGATCTCCCTGTGCTATGCGGCTGCTTCCCACTAGCTAGCTATTTTACATTGGGTAGTATATATAAGTCCATGCCACTCTCTCACTTCATCCCAGCTTACCCTTCCCCCTCCCTGTGTCCTCAAGTCCATTCTTTTTTTTTTTTTAATTGAAGTATAGTCGATTTATAACTTTGTGTTGGTTTGGGGTGTACAGCAAAGTGATTCAGTTACATATATAAATATATATATTATTTTTTATATTCTTTTCCATTACAGATTATTACAAAATGTCAAATATAGTTCACTGTGTTATACAGTGGGAGCTTGTTGTTTGTATCTTTTATACATAGTAGTTTGTATCTGCTAATCGCAAACTCCTAATTTATCCCTCTCCATCCCCGTTCCCTTTGGTACCCATATGATCCAGCAATCCCACTCCCGGGCATATATCAGGAGAAAACTGTAATTCGCAAAGATACATCCACCCCAGTATTCACAGCAGCACTATTTACAATAGCCAAGATATGGAAGCAACTGTCCTAGAGATGATCATACTAAGTGAAGTAAGTCAGACAGAGAAAGACAAATATCATATGGTATCACTTATATGTGGAATCTAAAAAAACGGTACCAATGAACTTATTTACAAAACAGAAACAGAGTGACAGACATCGAAAACAAACTTATGGCTCCCTTTGGCTTTTGAAAACTTCTTTTCTGGCACTTCTGGTTGTGAAAACAAAGAGGGCTATAGACCTGTGGTGGCTCAGAGCCAGGTCCAGGGCCAGAGTACAAAATTTGAGGAAGGATTTACTCCCAGGACCAGCTCTGCACTGGCAATGACCCTGAGGGTGAATGCCACCTTATATTTTGTCCCTGAGGTGGTACCAGCCCTACCCAGTGCTGCCTGTGTCTGCGTAAGATGGCTTTATCCTCTTTTTTACTGTTAGGAAACACTCTTGCCTGCAGATATAATTTCTTCAATGTCAGTTGCATCACAATAATAGAGATGATATTTGGTCTCTTGTCGGCTTCAGGGAAAAGCATTTGAGAAGTGGTATTGCCTGGTGCAGCTTCTGGGGCCAGACACCCTGCCTTGTGTCCTGGTTCTGGCATTTACTAGCTGGAGGCCCCTAGCCAATTACTTAATCTCTTGGGGCCTCAGGTTTTTTGTTGGCAAACTTGGAAAAATAATAATAATAACTCCCTCTTAAGGTTGTTTTCAGAATTAAATTAGTTAACATATGTATAATACTCACAGGATTTCTTGACACAATAAATGTTTAATAATATTAGTAAATAGTAATAGTTATTCATGGATAATGTTAAGTGGGGGAAGGACACAACGTGCACCTTGATGTTCATATCTGTTTAAATGTTGGGTCATTTTACCTTGATTTAAACTCATTTGAAAGCTTAGTGATTGCTAATGATTAAACAGGTTTATTGTTATGTTTTTATTTTTATAGCTGCTGCTTAAGTAATTGGATCATTAGGTAGGTGTTCATTCTCCATCAATTATAAAGGATTAGCTTCTGCAGTCCATAACAAGTGAGGCAGTTACCCAGATTGCTGGCACAGTGTCGAGAGAGCATATTTAGCTGGTGAAGAGCTTGTCTTTATGTCACAATATTCATGGCGATCATCACACCTTTGCCTTCTAACACGATTGCCAGCAAATGAGCCTGATATTTTTAGGACTGGTTAATGGGCATATTAAATCCAGGTGTTTTGAATTTCTTAACACATATGTATTTCACAAATATTTCACACTAGACATAGATCAGTTTGGAACCACTGAGGAGAACAGCAATTCCCCACTGTGTTCTACTGAATGTATGCACCAGTGCTGTGCTGATACATTGTAACAATTAACTCATGGGCGGGGCGGGGAAAGCCCTGATCTGTAGCATTTACCAGTTTCTGTGGTGTAAATGCTCCTACCACTGAATGCAGAGTTTGGGGGAGAGATGCAAACCATTGGCTCTCATGGACCAGTACAAGCTGGCAGCCCCAGTGTATCCCTGCCCCCCAGTTCTACACTCCTTGTCCCTGAAGCGTCAGATTAGGAGTTCATTTGGCAAAAGAGAAATTTACTCCCTGGGTCCTTGCATTATCAACTCTGCTAGCACACAGGACTTATTCTGGGCTGGTCACAAATATTGACTCATTTAGATCTCAGAAAAAAATATAAGTCCTATTTGCAGATGCAGTAACTAAGGCACAGAGAAGTTAGGTAACTTGCTCAAGGTCACACAGCTGGGGAATGGTAGATTTGGGATTCAAACCTAGGCAGTCTGGCTCCACTTATGGTTAATAAGCAGTTACGGCTAATGGTTAATATTATGGTTAATGGTTAAAAACGCTGCCCTCTGTACTCTGTTCATTTTCTCTGTGTCTCTATCTCTTTCTGAGTCTCTTAAACAAAAATCTATTTAAAACTTATATCTATCATGGCATCCTATTTGTTTTTCTCATATTTTTAACACAGTTAATAATGATTTTATCCTTTTCTTACTTTCTGTTGTTTTTGTTGTTATGCACCTCTCCTACCAGATTATAGACTTCCCAGGAATAGGGACCATGGCAGATAATAAATTGTAGTTGGATGTCAGAATGAATCTTATATCACCCTCCCACTTGATCTGTCTTCTTTCCTAGTATGTACAGATGTGTGGGTAAGAACAGAAACTGTCTTTGTTGTCATTGCTGTAATCCACACTGTGCCCGGGACATAGCTGGAGCTCACGAATGTTTGTGATGTGAATAATTTGAACTGTCTTCTCAGGGCCATTCAGGTGTTTCCAGTGTCACCTTATTAAAAGCAGCTCATCTTCAGGCACTTCCATGCTCACTGACTTTGTTCATTACCCGTGTGCTTGTCTTAGCCTCCTTCTTGGATTCTTGCCATGGGCAGAGACTGTGTCCTATTACTTTCGTAGCCCTGGTGTCCAGCATAAGGCCTGATGCGTCATGGGCCTGCGAAACACGTTTCCAGACCGAAGCAAACAAAAGGTGCTCAATAAGTACTCGTTAATGGATGAGTAAGGAAGGAAGAAGTTACTCCTCAAAGTAGCACACGTCTGATAGGAAAGGTGCTTGAGTTGTTAATACAGGGGCCCATAAATATATAAATATATATATACATATATTCTGCTGTAACGTCTAGAATGTTGGTGACAGAGGGGACAGTCTGAAGGACTGTACTGATGTACCATGGATGAATTTGAAAATTATCTTTGCAAAAGCAGTCAGATGTTGCAGGGAGGAGAGTGGCTTAGTGACCCAGAGTTCAGGCTTTGAGATCTGGTTCAGCCACAGGTACATCCTATGAGCCTCGGTCATCCCATTTCACGCTTCTGGGATAAGCAATCTATATGTCTTCCCAGCTAATGGTTCCAGATTAAAGACTTAGCGTGGTCCAAGAAGTAGTATGGTGATGCCCAAGAATTGCTCTGCAACCCTAAGAGCCAAGCGTCTGCCTACCACTGAATCTCAAAGATGCTGAAGAGATAGCCTGTGACTGTATCATTGAACAATTCATTTCATAAACCTCAATGAAACATAATGACCTGATGAATATTAATTGCCTTCTCTTTCCTTTCCAGGCATGAGAATGGAGAAAAAAAAAAGAGAGAGAGAGGAGAGCAGAAGAGATGAATTCTTAAGTGGTGTGATTCAATTACCTCCAAAAGATCTCCAAAGATGAGCATGCGATTACTACTAATTGCAAATAGTGCTACTGAAAATGATAACGATCCGTCATTTCGCCTGGCCCCGTTCTAAACAAGACTGCAGGCATGACCACAGCTTCATCGTGTTAACGGTCAGCGTCCTGGGGGGCTTTGGTCACGAGGTTTGGATGATTCTCAATTCCGAATGGCGGGTAACAGAATCCCAGGGATTGCAGAGGTCAGCCAACCACATCCCTGCCCGCCACCCACCTCTGGACTCCACCTTCACGTAACCCAGAGACGTGGGTATCCTCTCTCCTGATAGCCACGTTATGTAAAGTAAAACAACAACAACAAAATAACCTTTCTTTCAATCTGGTCCCAAACTCTTCATATTTGGAAACTGCTTCCGGGTGACCATCTTACCGCATTCTTGTTACAGTTTATTCTGCAGCGGGAACCTAGGACCTGGAAGGGTGGACACGGGTGCTAGAGTATACAGCTCTATTTCCATTTCTATGCACCAGAGCAGCAAGAAACGGGACTTTGATTTGCCTGCCGATAAAATAGAGATAATCCTAATTATGCACTTCTCTTTTGTTGAAGTGGGAATTTTTGGGGAAATCCATGGTGTGTCTTTTTTTTTTTTTTTTTTTTTTTTTGTGATATGCGGGCCTCTCACTGCTGTGGCCTCTCCCGTTGCGGAGCACAGGCTCCGGACGCGCAGGCTCAGCGGCCATGGCTCACGGGCCCAGCCGCTCCGCGGCACGTGGGATCCTCCCGGACCGGGGCGCGAACCCGTGTCCCCTGCATCGGCAGGCGGACTCCCAACCGCTGCGCCACCAGGGAAGCCCCATGGTGTGTCTTTGATAAAACTGCTCTGCGTACATAAATCAGAGATTATTCTGGGATTTCTTCTGGTATTTGTCAAAAAAAAATCCCTGTAACTCTGTGTGTCAGGACACTAATGGCTGCTTCCAACTTAAAGACACAACCCCATGCAAACATGGTTATTACTGTGCCACCTCCGACTCCTTTGACCACAGAAAACATGGCGAGTGTCTGGGATCATGAAACAGTCGAATCCAGAGAAGTTACAGGGAAGCTGTTTCTCTGGAGATGCCGGCATTGCTCTGTACCCACCGCAGCCCAGCCCGGCACCGAGGCCGTCAGCTCCTCCTCCTAATTCTGCATTATAAAACCACACATCATCATACAAGATAATTTTTTTCTTTTTTACCACGCCTCCCAAAGTAAAAGAAGCAAGCAGACACACACAAAAAGCTTCCCAAAGCTGATACAATTTGTCCTTGGTTTATCCTTTGTCTCGGATTACCCACATCAAGAAATAACTTTTGAAAAGGAAGTTCTGAATACATCAGTAGCGTCCCACCTGATTCTATCAGCGGAGGGAACGTCCTGCAATTTGCCCCGTAAACCTATCAGACTGTTTCTCAGAGGAATGGAGTTCATCTCCCTCTAGGGAACTGGGAGCTTCTCCAATGACAGAAGAGAGCTATTGCATTGTTAAATACATCAGCTCATTCGCTCCTGCACGCTGTGCCTGCTTTGATCCTGAAATAGGAAAGCCTTGCCGTTAGAGGCAGCGGTGGGGGTGGGGAGGGGGTCCCCCGAAGATGCTTTGTTGCGTTAGAGTTATAGATCCCGGAGGATCAGGATAAGCTAGTCCTTGTCTTGTTTTGTCTAGACTCGAATAGCTATCCTCACTACTTATTTTACTGACACAGACATTTGAACATGAGTAAGTACCCTTATCTGTAGGTCCCAGGACGGTTCCTTTGGATCCGTTCTTCCTCATATACAATAAATCATTTTCATTCCCATTTTGCTGGAGGTAACATAAAGCGTAACTTTCAGAGTAAAACCCTCATATTGGAACTATAAGCTCCTGTGATACACCCTAGTGTCTCTATAATCTATCTGGGGCTCTGGGGGCACCTCGGAAAGCTGTGGCTAAGAGGGATCACGTGCGTGGGGGTGGGGCGTCCCACCTCACGTGCGTGCGTGCGTGTGTGTGTGTGTGTGGGGGGGGGGGTGTCCCGCCCTAAAATCCCACACTCTTCCAACCTCAGTTAAAGTGTGTGGTCACAGTCACTAGTCATACTTGTCATTCTTAAGCCACCAGGAAAATGTGGCAGTGGAAAATACCAGGGCTTTGTTGAGGCCTGAAGCCGGCTTCTCATGCAACCGGATGCTGGAATCCATCAGGCTGCCCTGGGAGCCTGGCTGCCTTTCATCTTCCTGGTACCACTTTGACTTGAAGTCTAGGCCACAGATACACCCCAATCCACTAGCTCTACACCCCAGGAAAGTTCTCGAACTTTCGTGAAGAGGAAGTTACCTGGTGAGTCTGCTCAACTTGCATCGAAATTCCATCCCTGGCGTTCCTGATGCACCAGGAGTGGGGTGAGATGCGAAAGATGTGAGTTCCAACCAACCTCTTAGGTCCTCAGATGCAGCTGCTCTGGGGAACACGTGCTGAGGCCCAGCACAGAAGGAGGGGGTCCCTCTATCGGGTAATTCCGTCAGGGGACCCGAGACTTCATGCTTCTTTTTTCTTTCATTCTTTCAGTACTCAGCTTCTTTGCCTAAAAAAAATGGGAGACCGCCCACCATGTTTGTAAGGTTCATTCATGCCGGAATGAAGGTCTGGGTGACAACATGCCTGGTATGAGTTAGATCCCGTCGCCTAACCAATGCAGTAGAGTCTTGAACCCCAGAACCTCAGAATGTGACAGTATTTGGAGACAGGGTCTTTACACAGGTAATCGAGTCAAAATGAGATCATTAGGGTCTCTAATCCAATACAACAGATGTCCTTATAAAAAGGGGAAATTTGGATACAGGGAGATGAGCATCAAGGAAAATGCATGTGAAGATTACAGCGTTATGCCATCCAAAGCCAAGTAACTCCCAGAAGTTCAGAGAGACCTGGAACGGATACTTTCCTGCCGACTTCAGAGAGAACAGGGCCCTGCTGACACCTTGGTCTTGGACTTCTATCCTCCAGGACTGGGAGATAGCACATTTCTGTTGTTTCGGCTGTGCAGTTTGTGGTACCTGGCTGTGGTGGCGCTAGGTAATGAAGGCCATGCCTAAAGATCCTGGGATACGTGGACCTGGTGAATTTCCCTCCCTGTGATATGCAAGGTGTACTGGAGACTTTCCTGCTGGAGTCAAATCCAGACAACATGGACCAGAGGAAAAGCCACGAGCAGCTGAGGCCCTGCTGCTTCCTGTGGATCAAAGTGGAGAGGCTCGTCTTCAGGGGTTGGCTGGGTGCCTCCTTACCATTTATTTTGGCTCCTCTGTGTAGTCAGGGGGCTTGTGTCACTCTGAGTCACTCCACTGCAAAAGAGCAACATCGGATCTCTTCAAAGGCAGTGATCAAATCAGGTGCTCGGGGAAAGTATGCACAACCAGCCAGCAATGGTTGCGCTCTTACCAAATGGCACTCTTACCAAGAACCGGGCGCTCTTCTCACTGTACAAAGATGCTCTTATTATCTGGGTACCTCACAGGTGAGGAAACCGAGGCACATGGAGATGAAGTCACTTGCCCGAGGTCACACACCTGGAAAGTGGGACAAATGTCAGACTGGTCCAGAGGCACAGGGAGGATGGCAGGGAACATGGAGTGATCCATTTAATCAAAATATTTCCCCCAAATTTCTTTTGAATTAGTCATTGGAGAACAAGGAGTTTGCTCATCAAAAATGTTGTGCATAGGGGGTGAGAGAAGGATTCTCCAGAAAACGTAAAGCTTCTGCCAAGGGTGGGTGGGTTTGCTGCATTCAGGGAGGTCTGACATTTGGCTCTTCAGAGGTGGGAAAGAGCTGAGAGTGCAGACCCCATTCCTAGACCTTTATTGGTCACTGATGTCTAGAAGTCGTCACCATAAAGATGCCTGTCTTTTCCTAGGGTGTGCTCTCCTAATGGGTGGTTACTATCTCCCCCATCCTCCTCCTCCTCACCTTCCCTTGCATTGATGCATTATTTTGCAATCAATAAATACCTTTCACAAGTATCCCATCATGGGTTCATCATGGTGTTATGAAATAAGCAGAACTTTATCCAGATGAAGAAGAAACCAAACCTCACAAAATTTCAGTGATCTGTTTGCGGTCTCTAGCTAATTCCTTTGAGAGCCAGGACTTAAATCCAAGAGTGCTGACCTTCTCTACCTACCCAGGCTCTTTCTATTCCAGCCCCCAACCAACACCCCAACCCTGGGCTCTGGGCTGCCAGGAGCTATTGGTGTTGGATGCTCTTCCCAGAGCTCTACTTCTCCTTGCCCTGTTACTGATCCCCGGGGCTCCCTGCCCAGAGGAATTCAGAACATGCTGTGGTTATTTGTAGAGGACTTTGCCTCTGGGAGATGGGGGTTTACACAACTCAGAAAAAGCAGCACTTGCCCACACAGACAACGCTGCCCAGGCTATTAATACACAAGCACAATAGCTGAATGACGAGGTGGAGTGCGGCTTGCTCTGCCCACAGGATTTCTTGGCGAAGGAGATCGTACTCTTCTACAGCAGCCTTGCTAATACCCATGCAGTAAGACTCTTGCCTCATCTTCCGATCCAGTGTAGACAGCGGAAGAGAACAGAGAGGACTTTGCATAGAACAGCAATTGCCTGTCCTCATCATCTTTCCCGGGAGATCAGGACACATGGAGGCTTGACATCTCAAAACACTATTTGATTCGTGCTCCCTTGGGATTCTAAAGCATTCCAAGCATTCCGCATTTGTTGCCTTTCTCAGTCTTATAGTTATCTTTGTGCAAGGGGAACGCGTAAACATTTTTAATGCATGTATTCACTCAGAAAACATGTGTTGAGTCTCTACCATGTGCAGATGAGTCTAAAGCATCCCGGCTCTGATGATACAGAGATAAGGAGGATAGCTTTCATCTACTCAAGCTCATAGCTCGGAGGAGAAAGACAGTTCATCATTGTTATATCGTGGTGTGATGATCGCTGTAGCAAAGCTAAGCATAAGAATCTGTAATAGCGCAAAGGAAGGAGTAGTCAACTCAGGCTAGAAGAGGCAGAAGTCAAGGAGGCTTCAAAGAGGAGAAATCAGTGCACTGGGTCTTAGGGATGAATAGACATTCAGCAGGACAAGGCTGGGAAGGGTGTTCCGTCAAAGGGAAGGGTAAGTGGAAAGCCAGGGAGATACGCACCAGCCTGGCTCCCAAGACAAAGGATCTAAATCCCAGAGAGGGAGGGGATAGGCTGGTGGGGTATGAAGATGGACAGGAAAGAGAAGATTTGCAAGTCACTTAATGTCTTTGGACCTGAGTTTCCAAAGATATTCTGGAAAGTCTCTCCAACTCCTTTTTTGCTCAGCTATGTTGCCTACCACACATCTGGCTGTGTGCCCATGCCCCATGCCACATACTTCAAAGCCTCCATGAGGACCCTGAAGATCTCCTGCAGCCTACACTGCTTCAAGAATTGTGGTGGATCCTCAAGCAGAGGATACTTTGTGTCAAGAGATCTGGTGGCAGAACTATGGCCAAGACTGCAGGATGGAATATGGCAAATGATAGGGCAATGGACACCTACCAGTCGTGACTAGTGAAACCTAGACCATTCTCATCTGCTTGAGAAGCTAGGAGGCTGGGACGGGCTCTCTAATCAGCACACCAGGCTTGGGGTCTCCCTTGCTCATTCGTAACATTTAGGGACCCACTGACAGACCCATGTGTCTTTAGTGCCAGTTATCCAGGTTCACCTGTGGCCCTGGTCCTTTGCTCCAGCAAAGATGAAAAGGCCTGAGGGACCCCAAGATTGAACCATGAAATGTCATTAGCTAGATCTCAGTCCTCACAACTCCCAGGACTAATTATAGAGCAAGGAGTGGCTGGGGCCAGACCCCTCTGGTATAAAAAGATTTTATGAAAGGCAAAGCGGGGGGGTTAGGCAACAATAATTCTCACCCTATTATATTCCTTTCAATTATTTACAGTAATAGACACTGGTGGCTACCAAATATAGAGACTGGAATCCAGTGAGGTCACATGGGTGTTCTGGAAGCCAATGATGCAGCCTTGGAATCTGGGGCTACCCTGAGGCAATGTTTCAGCTGCCCCTGCATTCTTTACCTCCCTTTGTTCCCAGCTCTCTCTGCTTCCCTTCCCCCACTGCCAAAGTCAAGAGCACAGACCCTGGCGAGAATTCTAAGCTTCACCCCATGTCTAGGACTAGCAAATATCTTTCTTCCATTCAGGGTTGTTTTTTTTTTTTTTTTTTTTTTTTCCCTGCCCTTGGCAGTGAAAGCATGGAGTCCTAACCACTGGTCTGCCAGGGAATTCCCTCCATTCAGGGTTTTAAGAAGACATTCACACTCGTTCTCCTAACTCAGTACGGTGGAAGTGAATGTGAGGACTCCAAAGGCAGAGCTGGGGTGGCACTGGTGAGCGTGCCCTACAGATCACCGGGGCATCATCTCCCCACTGAGAAGCCCTTGAGCCGAAGCTCTGTAGCAACAAAGATCCATGTGTTCCTCCATGTCTCCCAGCCTCCCTGGCATTGCGTTGACGCCTCAGCCAACTGGCTTCTGGCTGATGAAATGTGGGCAGTGACATAAGCCGCTGAGGCTGTGGCCCTAAAATCCTGCAACACCCTCCAGCCCCCTCTTCCAAAAAAAAGATAAAATTTTTTCCCTTTTCTTTTTTTTTGCTTTAGATGTCACACATACCAGATGGAGTAGCTACAGGATGGAGAAGCCTCTTGACCCACCAGTTATCAGACTGTGACATAAGTGAGAAATAAATGTTCTTAAGAATGATAAGCCACTGACGATGGAGTTGGCTGATGTGGCAGTTAGCACTATTTTCTTCTAAATTCTCACAGTCTGGGCACTAGGCACAGAGACATTCATTTTGCAAAAAGAAAAAAAAAAATCCAATGCATTAAATAAATCTCTGTCTCTTTTCCTTGATCGTATGATTCATGCTGTAGAATAACCCTTGACCTGCAGATTGGAGGAGAAGTTATAGTAAATAAGTCCCTGGAGATGGGCAGGCCCCCACATCACTGATTTGGAGCTGAAGCAGTTTGACTCCCCCAGGTGTAGGAAGGAGCCTTTCCCGGGACAGGCTCCAACAGGCTCCCTGGACCCTGTGCAAATCAGAATCGGGGAACGAAGTTGCAACAAACTGGGGAGACATTTAAAGCGCGCGCACGCACACACACACACACACACACACCACATACACACCACACACACACACACACACACACACCCTGTTTCCTATGTGGAATAGCCTCACCATGTGTGTCCATCACTGGGGAATTATCTGACTCAGGAAATTGATTGGCATGTGCAGTAATCTCAGATGCGATGTGTCCTAGATTGTTTCCGTACTTCTCAGGGGTCCGGGACCCAGTTTTTGAAGGGACTGACCATCTTTTTAACCCATGACATTTGTTTCTTCTAGAAATTCCTTTTCTATTTTTCCTTACCTCCCACTCCCCTCCTTCCTTCTCTACCTCTAGCTCTAGTCTCTGAGCTCAAACCTCTGGCATCTTTCTTGGTATCTAGTCCTGTGCTCTTGAGGAAATGAAACCTTCGATGTTTTAGAAAACAGAACCCCACGCTTTCAGACTGGCATGACTCCCACTTTAAGTAATCAGATGAGTCTGATCTGAGAGGAGCCCAGCCAGGGAAGCTTAAGTCTCTCCTAGATTCAGGCGTTTGGTGGTTTTGACCGGCTCGGTCACTGAGGCAGAGAATCAGAAACAGAAGACAGCTGCCGATTCCATCCTATCTGGCTCCACGAAGCACGGTGTCAGGAGTTACGGAAGGCCAGGGACTGCACGGAAGGCGAAACACAGAGGAGCATCATTTCTCTGCCATGCTCCTCATCACACCACCTCCTCCCTAAGTATGCGGTCACCTCACTCACTCCTCCTCCCTCCAGGGTATGGCGATGGCCTTCTCCTGCAGCCCACGCTATTCGAGGCTAGCAGAATACTCTTCCCAAACCTGCTACTGGTCACATCAGTCCTCTGCTAGTAAGCTTTCCCTGATTCCCCGCTATCTTTTGACAAAACCTGAAGCTGGCATTCGAAGGCTCCAAAATCTGTACCCACTCTATCCTTCCAAGCCCATCCTTTCCCATGCCTCTTCCCAAACTTTCAAACTGTCCACGCCAGCTTCATTCCACGCCTCCCCACCACCTCCCGAGAGGCCACCATGGCCCTCTCTGACCGGGAAAATTCTGCCCACCCTTCAAACGCTCACCCCACTTGGTAGCCTCCTTGCTCCTGGTGGCACCCGTGCATATATGGTCTCTCCCAACTTCAAATGCCATAGGTCATTGAACCTCCCACTTACGTTTAACCTGTTCTGCCTGGTACAACGGTTATTGCAGAGCTGTTGGTTTTGTCTCCACAATTAGAGAGTGAGATCTTTGAGGGGTTACACATGATTCATGGTGACTTCGTTCATGGTGCACTTCTGTCCCTTGGCAGCGTGGTTGCTCAATAAATATCACGCCATTGAATGGAAAGAAGGCCGGTGAATCAGCCTGACATTAATATTCAATGAGGCTTTTATCCAAAGTGGGAATCAAGAGTTGCCTGGACTTTCTTGAAATGTGATCAGATAAGTCTTTAAAGATCAGCCTTTCTTAGAAAAATAAAGAGGAGCGGGGAAGGATTCAAGTCACCAGAAAAAGAAACAGTAGCCACCTCGTTTTTAGATCTTAGCCAGGGATTTGTCCATCTGCAAAAAGGTCTGGCACCACACCCTCTGGAGCCACAAATCGCAGAGCTTATGGGTCCAAAGTTCGCACAGAAAACAAGCACTCTCCATTTACCAACTGTTTTCCTCCTCCTTCGCTAATCGGGAATCTCCGCTAGAAAATGACACCGGGTGTGTGTCACTGAGTGTCACCTGCTCCCAGGCCCGCTGGTGCCTCCCAGGCCCTTTGATCCTCTACTCCCATTGTCTCCTGTAACCAATCCTTTCCATTTTGTATTTTCCCCCCTAGATCACCTGATACTTCCAAGCAACCAGGTGTTTCTTTCAGAAGCCAGAAGCTGATAACCTGGGCTCATTGATCTCAGCCCCAGCCCATGTTCTGTGCAGTGGAAGACTCAAGGCGGAGATTCTTTCCACCAAGACGTGGGTGCCAACTCTCCCTTTCAGACTCATTCATCAGCAAACTAAAGAGAATGCCCCAAATGTTTGGAGCTGCAGAAGCACCATTGGTTTAAGTAAATAACTTTACAAGACATTTATTTCAAGATAACATCTCATTAGATGTATAGGTTTTTGGTTTAAAAAATACGATTTCCCTTCAAAATACTCATCGAAATATGATGAGTCCTATCACTTTGTAAATATCCCTTGAGTAAGTATCTTCACAGCTTGATTGTAAATTCTTGGGACAAAAACTAGGTATTATACGTCTTTTGGGTCCAGCCCCAAACTGAAAACAGAAGCACACATGCCTTGTTGACTTCTTGTTTCTTTCATTGTTCCTGGATGAGACATTTTCTTGGATTATACACCTCACTGGTCTTTTCCATTAATTGGAAGAGTCAATTTAAAATAGTTGCTCAAGGTTTTAGTAGCCCTCACGGAAGCTCAATGAAGAAGTAGGGATGGTTGTCACCTCTCGACCTTTTGGAATCAAGAGGGGTTGGGATCAAGACCAGAACGTTTGAATGATTTTCCAGGTGTCACCCAATCAGTCATGGATAAGTCCCCTCAGTCGGGGAAGAAAATGTCATAGAAACAGGGTAAGTCCACTGAACATAGTCAACTGATAAATATGCTATAGAGGTTTCTAGAAGGGAGCATTCTCATTGCCTGAAACCGTCTTGATCCCAGAGGTGTTGCCTACATCTAGGGAGAAACAGGTGTAAGAGAATCTCATAACACCAGAGTATTTTAGGCCATTCCTCTTGCGTAAAGGGACAAACCATATAAGCAACTCCCCCCCAGAATGGTCCATGAAAGGTATGGCCGTGCTCAGGCACGGGAGGGAGGAAGGCTGAGGTTGGGCTTGTCCTCATGACTTGCATTTAACATTCAGCCAAGCACCACATTTTCCATATTTCCCAGGACACAGAGGGCCTCCTTCTAACAGAGGCAATGCGCATCTTCACACACACATTCCAGGTGAAGAGACGTGATGTCACGTCAGCAGACAGTGTCCTGTTTAGACATCTTAGACCTACTTAGGCTGGAGACCTGCCCTGGGCCAATGTCCCTACCCAGGGACAGACACTGCGTTTGCACACAGGCTCCAGGATTCCTCGAAAACTCCAAGAGTCTGGTCAAGCTCTGTGCATATCCCTTGTCCGGATGGCCCTATTGGGACACCCCAAGAATCAAAGGCAACAAACACTTCTGTGACTTTAAATTCTAGGGCTAATTCTGTGCATCTTTACAATTTGTATCGCAATCTACTTGGATCACAAGCATTAACGTTTAAAACTTTGTCAGAAGTTTTGCACACGTGTAGGCAATAAAGCTGACTGGTAGACTAAAGTCCCTCTTTCCCAAGAAGCTCAGAGGGCTTGATTTCCCCCCCATTAAATCCAGTAGGTTTTCTAATGTGAGATTTTTCTCCAAACTTGGAAGAAGCAAAGAATTTGGGGTCAGAAACCCTTAGTTTGGGGGCAGTTGTATATTGATCCTGTGACTTCGAGCAAGTTACTCAACCTCCCAGAGTCTCAGTTTCTTCATTTGAAAAAATAAGAACCCGATACCTATTTCACACGGGTATAAGGATGAAACGGGGTAATGTATATATAAGTGCTTTGCAAATGGTTACGAAGGATACAAATGCACCTTCCTATTGTTTTGTTCTCGGCGCTCCTGCCTGGCTGCATCTACTTAACCCACTCTCCAAGATCTAGAATCAGATTTCAGCCGTATGGAATCCTCCCCAGGCAGCAGATGGGCTTACAAGTCTCTTGGTCTCTTCATGTAATTAACAGCCAAGACGTCTAAAGCTTGCATTGTTTACAGGGAAGATGTTTCTTGCTCTTCTTTTGCTTGTTCCCACGCCATACCATCTGAACCCACCACCCTTTTGTTTGTTCAGTGCAATTCTTTAACTTTGTGGGATCCTCTGTGCATAGACTCCGTTCATCTGTCTCATCCCACTATCAATGGCTACTTCCCTATGAGTTTAGTTCTATGATTTACAAAGTGTTTGGTGCCTGAATTATGTTTCAGCCCGATCCTCTAAAGTAAAGAAGTCCTGTGTAATCGTTTCCCTGTTACCCGTAAAGAAACGGATGCATGGAGAAATTGACTAGTAAGTGACACTGCGAGAGTTCAAACATCCCATCTGACTCCAAGTCCAGTGCTCTTTTTCAGATGTCACACTATCTTGTCTCCACAGAAGCAACCTGCCTAGAGCAGGAGGCAACCTTGAGAGCGAGCTCCATCGCCCAGTGGATAACAAAGACCCGGGGAAGTGAAGGCACGAGGGGGACGCGGCCCCAAGGCTGCCTCTGTCATCGCCATCCTCCCGTCTCGGACACTCCGAAGCCTCCGTGGCAGCGGCCTCTGTGTCCATGGCCTGTGTTTGGCTAGTGAGACGGGAGACACAAAAGAATTGGAGAGATTGCCTCTGACCTTAAGAAACTTACTGACAATCCAGGGAGATAGGGTTAATGTATAAGATACTGAAAACAGCTAAAGGTGACCGGAGCATGGGAGGCATTCTCTCCAAGACTGAGGTTTGCTAACCTCTGAATTGAAGTTTGGTTTCATTGTTCAAGGTCCAGAAGTATAATCTATACAGTAGATTTAGGGCCAAGTCCTTCCAAACTGATCAAGCTCCCAGTTCCCTTGGTGACCACCAGTGCTGCTCAGCTCATGGGAGCAAGACAGGTTTGCTCTTATGGCTGCAAGATACAGTATAGAGGAGACTAGGACACAGTTGCCACCTATAGAAGCATGTTTCATGGTCCCTGTGGGTTTCTCCTGTGTTAGTTAATGTCTGTTCTTATTTTTTCGGTAGACCTACTTCCTATTCAGCACAATGCTTCTTCTAAAGGGGAATTAAGCATTTTACCTAATGCCTATTTTTTCTTTTTAGGAGGGGTAACAACTTGAAACTTTAATAGTAAAAATAGATCTCAATCCCTTAGGAACTCAGGAGGATAAGTCTGAAACCCAGTCTGGAACTGGTACTTCGGAGAGACTTCATAGCCAGTTGTCTAATTCTACCTAAGTAGGTTTAAACTTCTGATGTAGTATTAACATACCCATAACAGGAGCTATTGACCACTACACATATGTCTCATCTTTCTATTAGTATCTAATCTAACATCATTGTTTAAAATTTAATAGTTAAGGGAGGAGTCTTTCGCAGACATAGAGGATGGACTTGAGGGCACGGGGAGGGGGAAGGGTAAGCTGGGACGAAGTGACAGAGTGGCATGGACATATACACACTACCAAATGTAAAATAGCTAGCTAGTGGGAAGCAGCCGCATAGCACAGGGAGATCAGCTCGGTGCTCTGTGACCACCTAGAGGGGTGGGAGGGAGACGCAAGAGGGAGGGGATATGGGGATATATGTATATTTATAGCTGATTCACTTTGTTATACAGCAGAAACTACCACACCATCGTAAAGCAATGATACTCCAATAAAGATGTTTAAAAATAAAACAAAACAGAGGAGCCCTTGAAAATGTAAAGTTGCAGCTACCAGCTACAACTAATGGTGGCTGAAGAAACCTGTGTTTTTTTCCTCCACTTGCCTCGGGAAGATGCATCCATCATGTCCCAAGGCCTTGAGGATGTCACAGAGTGTCCTGCAGCCCTGGGGATGTGGCTGCCTGAGGCCAGGCAGTCACGGAATCCCAGCACGGATGCTCTTACATAATCCACCCTCACTGTCAGAAGGCGTCTCACGAGACTTTCTGCTTAGGGTCTTTCTGGGCTGGCAGAGGTGGCCCTTGGACATACAATAGCCATATGCTGGTCTAAGTGAAGTTGGCAGGGACCAGGAGTCCACCTTCTGTCCTCTTACTCTGCCTGCTAAGGCCTAGAGCTGAGGTGATATAAATTCATGCCCCTGGACACCTTGACCAAAGCCACCTGGTCCTCAGGACAGGCAAGATGGAATCAACGTGAAAAAGGGCTCCAGGTCCACAGTCTAAATAAGGACCAGGACAAGGAAATGGGATGCGATGGTGAAGGTTCAGCAGCCCCATGAGACTGAGGCTCGCAAAGCCCCGGATGATGATAGATACTATGGCAGCACTGGGCCAGTCAAGTTCCAGAGGCCATGCCATGTGGCATTTGGAATCAGAGAAAGCTGGCCGTGCATTCCTGCTCTTCCACATCCACATTGTATGACCTTGGGCGGGGCTGTCTTAGCTTCAGAGAGCTTCCATGGGGCCTGCCTCGTGCGTGAACCGTGGGTATTAGTTATAATGTTTGTAAGCGCTGAGCAAAGCTGGCTAGCTACTATCACTTTTAGCCATGTGTAGAGATAAACATGGTCCAAATAGAGTAGGAATTGCAAAGGCAGTTTCTGGCCTCGCAGAATCTTCTAAAGAGAATCTTGTTTGTGTGTATGTATATGCATATGTATATGTGTATATATACAAAATAAATGTATATATTTATGTGCCTGTATGTATTATATGTTGGTGTATCTGTGTCTGTATGTGTAGAGAGAGAGCAGTAGTATAGGGGAAAGTTGATATGGCAAAAATCGAGACGGTAAAAAGGCTGGAAGATAAGCCTCTTGCCAGTGCTTCTGCACTGCCTCTCTGGAGAACCGCGGCTAATCACATGACCTCTGTCCTTCTCAGTTCCCCCTTTTGTTCAATAAAGAGGATAGTACCTCCCTTGCTTATTGTGCAGAGAAGTTTTTGTGAAGGGCAAACACCATTCTGCAGGTCCAAGTGCTCTGAACACATAAAGTGCTCTACAAGTGCAAGGGAACGTTATTTGTTTGCACCTAAATAAGGCTCTAGAAGCTGCAATCCTCTGCTAGGTGAGGACCAGAGGAAGGTGGAGCTTTGATTTTCTGTTCCTCACTCTCCACTCTCCATAGCCCACCGTTGTGACGCGCTCTGCCCTCCCTCCTGCCCGAGTCCCCAGCCTCGAACCAGCGTCGTCAGCCGTGTGCCTACATCAGCCACAAGCTTTGGGGGAGATTAGAAGACAACGGACGTTGGAGAAGCATCTTTAAAACCTGTGTTAAAGGCACAAATGCGGTGACCACCTGTGGAAAAAGAAGGTGGAATGGAAATGTGATTAATGTTTCCCCTGCAAGGCAGAGAAGTCCTCTGTCCTTGATGGAAGGAGAGGGGCGGTCAGGCCGGCTGCTCTCGCTGCCCCGAGCTTGGACCCTGTGAGCCCATCCCTCCTTCCGTTCCACGCTCCCGCCCTCGGTGGGTGTGTGTGTGGGGGTGCTACCCTCTCAAAGACCTTCTCAAAAGACCCCTGTGCAGATCTTTCCTGCACTGTTCAGTCCCCTAGGAATCTGGCTGTCACTGGTGTTGATTCCTAAACCAGCCCACCTTGCCCTACAGGAATGTCCGAATGACAAGCCAAGGGACATCCGGAGGTCACTCACTCAGCCATCCCTCAGAGAGTGAGGACTGTTCCCATAAAAGGGAATTCCCTCCCTGCGCCAGATGATGAGAGTTCTGGTGCCCAGGGCCACGTGAGGAAGAGCTCTGCAGCCTCTGTTCAGCGTCTGCTGCAGAGACACATACAGAAGGGGGGGGAGCACAGGGCAGAGGACAGGAACTAGCACGATGGCCCCCACACCTCGCAGCCTCAGCTTGGATGCCTGAGGCTGCCCAGGACTCAATCCCCCCCTGCACTCCCCAAAGTACCCCATGGTGATCTGTAAAATATGTCACTACTCCAAGCGCATTCCACTGGTTTCCTGTAACCACATGAGAAGCAACTTGTGGAAATTCACATGGACTGGACACCTGCTACCTGATGGGTGCTGGGGTGGGGGTCTCTGCCTTCCCAGAACCTGCAACCAAGAGCTCCTCCTTCAACAGGTATTTAGGGAGCACCCGTGTGGGCGCTGGCGCTCTGTTTCACGCTGAGGCCGCGAAGACAACATAACTGTCAAGGTCAACCCCCTGCTGCACAGGGGAGGCTTCCAGGGCTCCGGGGGGGTAATAACCCAAGGTCAGAGAGACAAGCAGGAGACCAGGGTGCTTGGGGCTCATTCACGGCCCTGCTGCTCCGTCCGGGCTCTCTTGGGAGTAGGTTCTTGGCTGCCCCGGGACGGGAAGGGCATCAGTCCGTCAGTCAGCAGATCTGAGTTCAGGTCTTGAGTCGCCCAGTCACTCGGGGAACGTTCCAGAAGCAAACACCATCCACCCAAGATTCCTTTACCTCTGTTTTCTTGGGATCATATTTCTAGTGGGTGTTTTCGGTGTCAACTGGTGGCCTGAGGGAAACAGGTGGTGCCTGGCAGGCTAAGTAAGGACGTGGGAGATAAAGAACAACAGGGGAGGCAGCGGTAGGGGACGGGGGGACGTGTGGTGGGGTCCGCACGCAGGGAGAAGTCCCCTACAAAAGCTCTTTTCTAACCAGAAAGCTAAGAAATACTTGGGACAGCAGGTGAAAGTTGAAAACGGTACCCGCGTGGGTGGAGGGGGCAAGGGCAAGATGAGGAGGGCGGATGTCACTTCAGGAAGTGTCCCGGATCGGCCCCCATCTCCGAAGCAAGCACACGCCCGAAAATACGCCAACACTGCTCCCTGCCCTGCAGAGTAGACCTTCCCGGGGGCTCGGGATGGCGGAGTCGTCCCTAAAGCAGAGAGAAGATCCGGAGGTTTCCGCTTTGCCCTCCTCAGCCCCCAACAGAGATCACAGCAGGGAGCACCTCAGGGCGCCGTCACCTGGACGGAGGGACGGACGCAGCTTCCAGCGCGGCCGAGGTGAAGACCAGGGCACCTCCGAGCACCTGGCGCGGCTCCACCAGCCTCCGCTCGGCGCCCTTGCTGCCAATTACCGCATCCGTCCCTCCCCGCAGGTGGGGAAGTGGCCGTGACTTCTGTCTGACTGTCGGGCCAGCGCGGATCCGACCCTGAAACCCCACGGAGGGGCGCACCGCCGGGCTGGACGGAGGGGGCACCTCTCAGGGGAAGAGCTCGAGGGTCCCGATCCCCCCCTCCCTCCCTCTCCCTCCGCCTCGGGGAAGGAAAGAGGGGCAGGACCAGGCTGGGGATGGCAGAGAAATTCGGGGGCTGGTTTAAGGGAAACAGACTGAGCTGCTGACAGCCGTGGAGGCTGCCAGCAGCCCCAGATGGCACGGAACCTGCAGCTCTTGCTGAAAATTGATTTTGGAGGCGGCGCGGCGAAAGGAGGAGGGGAGGGGAAGGGGCTTCAGAGCAGGGGGTGGGGGGAGGACTTGCCAAACGGAGGGTGGAACTTACAAGCTTGGATGAAGCCGCTTTAGTCAAACACTCTGGGGCCAGAGAGATGAAGGCCCCAGAGCAGAGAGGCGCCGAGGTCTCCCTCGGGGGTCCTGCCTCTGTGTTTCACCCCTTTTCTGCTCGGATGCTTTCCCTCCATCCTCCTTCCATCCCCACTTGCCAGTCTGCGAGGACCTTCCTGGGTGCCCCGTCTGTGCTGCAGGGAAGGCAAGGGGCCGGGCCTTGGAGAGTACCTCAGCCGCCGACCCCCACCGACCCTTACCGCGGACGTGACCCTGGAGCTGGGGAGGCTTCCTCTTCAGGCCCCTCGCTCGCACACGCCTTTCTCCGACCCTGTCTCTGATTCTGTACTCGAAATCTTATGTTCCTTTCCTTGAAGATCTTGTCAGAGGTATGTAAGCTTCAGACCCACATCAGCACTTACATCTGTCCCCACCTCACCCAGCTACTCATTCCTTCCACAAACTCTAACTGGCAACCTTGGCCGGCCCTGAACCAACACGGGGGACAAAAGACCCCCACCAGGCACGACCCACCGGGTCCACAGGAAACTGGCCCCAGTTCACCCCAGATTGTAAGAAAATCCAGAGGAGCCGGGAGACACAGGGGCTCAGAGAAGGGAGGGTCTGTCTGGTCCTGCTAGAAGCTCCGGGAGCGGGGGAGGAGTTCCAGGGTGGAGAGGGCATCTAAGATGGGACTCGAGGGAGGGCACAGGTGGAGGGGGAGGTGAGGTCTGGGAGCCACGAGGACAGGCCTCTGCAGGCAAAGGCGATGGACAGGAAAGCCTGGAGAGGGGGAGGGGATGGGAGCAGCCCCTTTTGGTCTGAGCGGGGACGGGGGGACCAGGACGGCCAGGCCCAGGGCGTGAGAGTGGGCACACCTGGCATTTGCACTCAGGTCTTCGGACAGTGTGGCCTCACAACGGGGTCCTGAGGCACTGGCCTGGGGACGGGCTGGCCCACTAGCTGGAATGAAGCCATGTGACAACCAGGTGACCTGTGAATGAAACGGTGGGATGGGAACAGCTTGGCCTTCATGAAGGAGGCAGGCGGCATCTTTCCATTGTTCGGGGGACACGGAGACCAGGGAGCACGAAGGCGCTGCAGAGCAGGTGCCCAGGAGAGAGCGTTCTGGGAAGCGTCCATCACAGGCGTCCAGCCCAGCCCGGGCCAGCCAGCTTGGGTCTGCAACCTCCTGCTGTGGACACATTCCCAGCTCCCAGGGGCGTCTCCAAACAAACAGCCCAGGAGAGAGCTGGGCACAGCCGCCTGCTTCCGCAGGACAGAGGAGGAAACTGAGGCTCAGACAGAGGGCCTCTGCAGGGCCACCCGGAATGTTAGAGGTGGAGCCGGGGAGTGAACTCGGGCTCTAGTCTACAAGTGTCCCCATTCTAGAAGCTATTAGGAGTCACGGCATAGCCCAGAAAGTTCCCATTGCTGTGATGGGGCCAAAATGCCTGCATTCTCCAAAGAGCTGTTAGGTGACAGGTGCCACGGCAGTGGGACCTTCCCCCACAGCTCTGCATCTCCCCAGACATTCGGGGAAGCCTGCTTCTCCCTTCCTTTCGCTTGATTCTCGCCTGGACAGGAGCCTACAGCATTAAAAAGGAACAATCCCCAGCCCTAACCAAACCCGAAAAGAAGACAAACTTCACCTTTTCCTGGCTGGAAAGTGTTTTGTTTTGTTTTTAAAGAAATAATTGAGGATTGCAACGAAGCATCTGCCTAGCCTAGGGAGGGCCACTCTCGCCAGAGGCGTGCAGCCACTTGCCCCTAACGCCTGGGTACAGGTAGCAAATTCTTAATCTGCTCTAGGAGGTCAGCATCACCCCTGGGCCAACGAGCTGACTCTCTCCTCTTGGGTTCAGCTGCATCTCGGAAGGGCAGGTCAGGGCGGCTCTGTGCACCAGTCCTCCTGTGTGGTCCAGCCGGCATCGTCTCCACGGGGGCCTGTAGCAAGATCTAAGCCCCTGAGCGGTGGAGTTGCCCAAAGCACGGTGCCAGCATGGAAGGGGCTGACTTCCACGTAGATGCACCAGAGCTGGGTGGTACTTTGGGGGAACCAGGGGCCAAGATCTCTCCAAGAGCATGACAGAGTGGGAGGAGGGGAAAGCGAGGTTCTGGAAGGGCTGCTGCTGACTTGCTGCCCGACCCGGACAACTGGCCTAAACTCTTTGGATCCCCACTTCCTCCTCTGAGAAATGGGCTTGATGGCCCCCACCTCCTACCGTGGTTGTCAGGACGAAGACAGATGACGTGTATTAAGCCCGTAGCACCACCGCCGCGTCTGACAAGTCATAAGTGCATAACGAACGTGTGCTCACTCCTTCTTTATTGCTTTACTCGGTTGCTCACAAAATCCCTTCCCAGGGCCTCACCTCATCCACCTGCAGATCTCGTCCTTGTTTCTAAGTCCCACTCCTTCGCATCCACAAAGCTTCCTGTCCAGAGTGAGTCCTTAGCACCCATCCCTTTAGGAACCCAGCAATCTCGTCCATCCGATACAGAGTTTTCCAGGGGAATGGCAGGAAGGAGATGGGGTCTGAAAGGAGAGTCTGCACCGGCTTCGTCTCATTTAGGTCTTGTCTCTGGGCAGCTGAGAGACTGTTTTTAGCCTCTTCCAAACAAGCTTCCTGCTAAATGTCCCGTGAGCCCCGACACTGGCCCTGCTCTCACTTCAGCCTGGGGAGAGAGCGACCCCAGCAGGCTGAGCAGCAGGGCCCCAGGGCATGGCGGGGGGCTGACGGATGGATGGAGCGCTCTGAAGGCTGTGGCAGAGGCGGGGCCAGTGGGGACAAAGGGGTCAGACTTGAACCCCAGCTTTGCCACTTGCTCAGCTCTGGGTGGCTTGAGAAATTTTCTCGAGCCTGTTTGTTTTCCTCGTTTTAAATTCTGAGTGATGACATCCCCGAAGTGTGGTGATCTGTAGCTGCTGGAGCTGTTACCATGATGGTAACTGTTATCTTCGTTAGGAGGATACAGGAGGTTTCCTACAAGGTTTCTTCAAGGGGAGCAGCAAGGCCCAATATCTCCTTTAACTCCTGGCTGGAACTTCTCCTTAAGATTCGCTCTTCAGGTTCAGACATCGACCTCCCTTGGAGCACGCACTTGGGCACTCCTCAGTCCTTTGGGGATGACAGTACCGGGGCTTCCCTGGTGGTGCAGTGGTTGAGAGTCCGCCTGCCGATGCGGGGGACATGGGTTCGAGCCCTGGCCCGGGAAGATCACACATGCCGCAGAGCGACTAAGCCCGCGAGCCACAACTAGATGAGCCCACGTGCCACAACTACTGAAGCCTGCGCGCCTAGAGCCTGCGCTCCGCAACAAGAGAAGCCACTGCAGTGAGAAGCCTGCCCACCACAACGAAGAGTAGCCCCCGCTCGCCACAACTAGAGAAAGCCTGTGCGGCAGCAACAAACACCCAACGCAGCCATAAATAAATAAATAAATAAATAAATAAAGATGCTAGTACCCCAGGACAATCCCTGTCAGGTGAAGGGACAAGCAGTCTTTAGGAACGAGTAGAGAGGTTCAAAAAAGAAAGGCAATGAACGGTCAAAACCACAATTCTTCAATGTCCTATTTTCCCTGAGCCCCAAAGAATCCTTTTTTTCCCCTGTGTTCCCTGAAATGCACTCAAAAGCCCCTCCCTTTTCCCCAGACCCAGACATCTTCAAAGGAAAACCAAGGGGCATCAAGGACAGAAGCCTCCTCCGAGTCCCCATCTGGACTGTCTCACTGTGTCTAAAATGGATTGCTTTGTGATCTGGAGCAAGTGAATATTCTCAAAGCAATTCTACCCCAGTCCCTATCCCTGAACTCTTGGAGGTTTGTACCACTCTTCCATTCATGTCTCCTGTGATTGTCATCCAGGTCTCAACAGTAGTCAGTAGAAAGAAGGATGCAGAGACAGGTTGCTTTTTCTCCAGACCCCACCTTCTATGCCAACCTCTTGGGATGGGTGGAAGATCAGGGCCCGTGCTCTTTGCAGTATCCTCCAAGCAAGCAGCCAGGAGAGGTGGATTCACAGGGCCAGGCGGGAGGCTCCTGGCATCATTAACATGCAGACTGTGCTCTGCGGGAAGCCCAGGGTTCCGGGTGTCAGTGCATGAGTTATGACTCGTCACTCGTGCTATTAACAGGCACATTCCATTTTGGCAGCCACAGCACGTTCCGCGCGCCGTGCACACGAGTACTGCTCTGTCCTCCATTAATAACCACTTCCAGACCCTTCCATGCCCCACCTGGCCCAGTCCCTCCCTTACATTTCTCGTGGGGTGAGGCTGTACTCTGGCCGTGGGTGAGGATGGGAATGTTCTCCATCCTGAGGAGCAAGCTGCTTCCTGTGTCCTGAAAAGCACAGGACGGGGGACACTGCCCTACACATTGTCGACTTTCAATAAATCTCTCTTAATGAGTCAATGAATTAAAGGTAGACATGAAGAAGGATTTCTCTAGGGCAGAGGTTGTCTGTTGCTGAAAAAGATAGTGTCAGCTCTCTGGACCAACTCATAGGAGGGGATGATGGAGGAGAAGAGGAGGAACGTGGTCTAAGCCCCGCCTTGCTGGTGCCTAAGCTTAGCAAGAGCGGGAGGACTTATCTGACCGTCTGCAGTAGAGGGTCCAAGGGGACTTGTTCTGCACACCCACGGAGGATTCCAGGCATGGCAAGACCTGTTGGGACATTTCAGATCATGTCAGCCAGAAATACTGAAATCTCCCCCATTCTACATGTTCTTGCCAGTTGAAACGCTCTGTCTGGTTACTCCCTGATCGAGAGTCCCCAGTGGTTATGAAGGGAAGTCCTAGCCTCTCCCAGATGTGAGTCGTTATCTCACTATCCAGGCTCCAGGCTTCACGAGCTTTTCTGTTCCACTAGTAATGGGGGTGTGAGAATACAGGAAATCCATGAACAAAACTCTTCTTGATTAATAAAACCTGGATTTTTTCCCAAACTGACTTGCAAGGCATAATCAGACTCAGTCTTCCCCTTGGCTTTCAAAGCCCTCCATAACCTAACTGCAACATGCTTGTCCAAACTCAGCACTCGTCTCTCTCCCTGGGAGGAATGACAACAAGAGGGCATCTCCGTTTCCCACTCCTCGAATGCCTTGCCTCCCCACACCTCTCTCAAGGCCAACCAGAAGTCAGCCCCTCTTTTCTGGGGCGCAGCCCCCATTGTCTCAGCTTTAACTCCCTACAGCACAGATGTCATATTGTCATGAGTTGATAGAGGCCGCATTGCTTCTCTCTTTACGTCCCATATTTTCGGCATCTTGGCTACGCCGAGACCCAACACAGACAATTGATGAATAAATGGCATGCACTCAGATAACTGGTATACCACAGATTTCCTATTGGTGGCCTAGGAGAGGCTCCCTAGGAAAGAGGGCAGAAAAACTAGAAGGAAAGATAGGAATGAAGCCTCCAATACTCACCTAGATGTCCCCTGTCCCATCGGTTGAAGAGCAGTAGCTGAGGCCAGCTCTGGCCCTTGCTGAGAAACGTGGCTCCCATGGGGATTGACAGGTGAGAGCTCACTCATCCACCTGCTTTTCTAGCAGAAGGTATCAGTGCCACCCTGTGGCATTCCGTTGGACCTTCCTTTGAGTCAGATATTTTCCTTGCAAATACCACCACCAAAAAAAAAAAAAAAAAAAGAGAGAGAGAGAGAGAGGAATCTATGGACCAAGAGGGAAATAGCCAAGCCAATTTTGAACTAACTTTGGCCAAGGAAATGGCGCAACCTAGTTTTAATGTGATTAAATCAAATTACTTCCAAAAGGAGATGTAATTATGACAGCAACTTCTTTGGGGGCAGGCTGGGATTGATTCTTTTTTTGAGAGCTAAGACCAGATTTAGCTTTTCATGACCCTGAGGCAGCAAAGATATGGGGGAGCTCAGGAATGTACTTCTTTCACAGAGAAGAATTTCAACCAAAGAAGAAAACTCAATTAGGAATAGCAAACAGAAAATTGGCACCTCCAGGGTAACCTGCGGTAAATGGGTGCAGACTCCAATACTTCGAAGAAGGGATAAACCGAAGAGAAAGAAGACCCTTTCCTGTGGTCACTCTGGGAACTTCATAGTTACGAGAACTGATGGGGTGACACCATGCTTGCAAGCTTTTATGTGGGGGGAGCCGAAGGAATGTGACCTATGTGACATTATGTGGATATGTTCCAATCACGTTGCAGGCACACTATACCCACTAAAAACAGTTCCCTTTCTTAAGCACTCATGATGGGCTTGTTATCAGCCCAAGAACTTTCCATTTATTGTCCCGTAAGCGAGATCATCCTCATAACAATTCAGTGAGCTAGATATTACATCCATTTCACAGTTGAGGTAACCAAGAATCAGAGATGACAGGTTTGCTTAAGAACACCCAGCTTGTAAGAGACAAAGGCAGAATTCAAACACAGGACTTTCTGACCCCAAAGGCTCTCGATGTGGTATCTGGAACTACACCGAGACAGGCTCAAAGCTTGAAGCTCCATCCCAGCATACAGTAGACTTTTCTAGAATGGTGTATGTATTCCCTGCCACACACTGAGCCTCCTGCAGTTGACTGTAGCCTCAGCACTCGGCAAGATGATTGCTCCCCAGGTCGGGTTCCGCAGAAGCAGACCCTGAGCAGAGAATCCGCGTGCAAGTGCTTTAAGGAAGGGCTCCCAGGAGGTACTGAGAAGGGAGTAGGGCAAGCAGGACAGAAGAGAAAAAGTTAAGCGAGGCTCTGGTTACAGGTGGAGCCACAACTTCAGTCCCATCTTGCAGAAATCTGGTGTGGAAGTTACAACTCAGAATGCATCCCTCCTAGAGGCCAGGGAGCTACCCGCCGCCCTGGGAGGAGGGCTCGGGAGGGGTGGTAAACTTCTGGGACTTTCCAACTGTGGCCATAGTGGCAGCACTAGTGGCCCAAGGACAATCCTCCGAAGAGAGAGGGCGCAGCTGCAAGCCATTAGTGGCAAAGCACTGGAGCTGGGAGATGGTCTGAAGACGGGAAGCGTCGGCTACAGTTGTAGTCAGTAAACTTGAGAGTCCGGATTGAAGGCCTCATGTGGAGTGCTGGAGTGAAAGAGTCAGAGAGCCGTGGGGCAGGAACCTGAGCCCCAGTGCGGCTGAGTGCAGGACCATCCATTCCCACCTGCAGGAATCCAGCTGCCAATGCTGTCGCTGGTACACCATGTCGGGTAGAAGCACAAGAGGGGTCCAGGACCGCATGCTGTAGCTTATTTGTGGATCAGGGCATGCGTGAGGCCCCCTTATCAATATCCAGAGTCCACTATTGAGCTTGGCCTAGGGATGTTCCGTTGACTTGGAAGGGGTACAGGGCATGGCCAAGGGAGGAGGGACCCAGTTCCTTTGATTGCAGAAAGCACGATTTGATGACTCAGCCTCGAAGTGACTATTCGGAGGCCTAAGGGCCCTTCCGAAATCCCTAGAGGACATGTCCTACCGGAACCGCCAGCCTGAGCAACAGCGCAGCCTTCCCAGCAAGGCCGAGCCGACCGCTCCTCTCACTGGTCCAGGGATTGCATTGTCCTAACGGAGACAAGGGTGGGCCAGGAACAGGGTGGCAGCCCTGTGGAGGAGGCATGGAGGGGTCTGTATCCTCAGCCAACCCCACGCACACCGGCTCCACTCCTAAAATACAAGGAGCTGGGAACAGGGGCAGGGAGGCTGCTCCCGTGAACAGGAGAGGATGCACAGAGGTTAGGCCAGAACAAAGGCCGGTAGGGAGGGTCTCTGGCCCGGAGAGACAAGGACAGGACTCCTGGGGCAGCGGGGTTGGGGGTGGGATTACAAACCCCCTGAATGATGGCCAATCTGCCCCCTCTGCCTGACAGCTTTACCTCCCAGCAGGGACCTGGCAGCTCAACAGCCGCTGTGCGCCCCACTCCTGGCATCATTAGTCTATATCAATTGCCTTCTTCCTGTAGGACCAGGATTGGGAAGCGCCCTGAACAAAGACACTTGTGCCCGATCTCTGGTTCTGCCAAAGTTACAGTTGGCCCACCCGGTGCTTTTGCCTCCACCCTCCCCACCTCTTTCCTGGACCGCATCCGCACCCACTCTGAGTCGGCTTTGAGGACTCTCCCTCCTCATCTCCCAAAAGGCTGACCACCAGCTCCTGTTGCTTCTTCCTTCAAAGTATCTCTTCTGTATGATCTACCTCCTTGGGCCACGTGATAGAGTGGAAAGAATACGGGATGCGTGTGCTCTCTGTTTCAATACCAGCCTTTCCACCTGCTGGCCCTGTGAGGTCCAGAGCTACCTTCCTCTCCTTCCTCCTCCCCCACCCTCCCCGACCTGCATCCTGTCCTCCACCACCTGGACCGCACGGCCATCCCCTCAGGATCCCCTGGCCAAGCTGTGCGCACACTTCCCGTCCCAGGCTACATGCTCTCAGTTACCTACCACAGCCAATCTACGGTTGGTTTCTCTCCCAACAGGATCCATCAGAAGTTCTGGTCCTGAGCCAAAATCTGACCAAAGATAAAGTTATTTTTTTGCGGGGTATTTTTCTTGGAGTTTTAGACTCAGACCCCTAGCTAGTCTGCAGCCCCTTAATAAATGAGGCTGAGTGACAAAACGGTACGCTTTAGTACAAGCCTGCACACGAATGAATGAATACCAAAGAGGTTAGAATTGCTAGCGAATCCATCAAAGGGGAGGGGAGGGCCAGGGAAAGAACTGTTGCTAAGGATATATGTCCTAACTGCAGTGGATTAACAGAAAACTTGAGGTATGGTAAGGCCCACAGATCAGGGGATGCTGCCACCGACAAGGTAGCTTGTGACTTAAGAGTCCCCCAGGCCAAGGGACACTCCACTCCACGGGGAGCCAGGCAGTCAGGCAGGAGTGGACAAGAGCCTTACTGTGGTTTCTGCGGGAAGAAACGGGCAAGGCAGGGCACGCGGGCTGAGGATGGGCTAGTCTGAACAATTTTCAGGGACAGAAGTGCTGTCCCTAGTTGCCCGGTACCTGGCGCTGGCGTCCTTAGGGCAGGTGGATAATGGCCGGGGGTGGGGGAGCTTGAAGATGGTGGTTGAGGTGTAGGCTCTGGACGGGCTGTTTGCTATTTCCAGAAGCTGGCTAATCCTGAGAGGGCAGGGTTTCATGGTCAGAAGATCCCAGAGGCCAAAGCATCAGAACACAGGCAATAGAAGACATGGCTGGTAAGGCATGATCGGTAAAGAAGGAAGTGGGGTGCTGCCAGGAGGTGCAGGCAGCAAGCTTGTCTGTCTTGTGTAGGGTCTAGTTGTGTCACAAGGGATGCCAAAGGACATCTCCTTGAGGCTTGCCACTCTGGGAGAAAAGAATTAAAGTCTTTGCAATTCACACAAACTTGTACAATTAAAGCACCATCCCTCATATTAATACTTACTACTGATTCATCCCCAGGGGCCAAACTAAGAATTCTAGTCCTCAGGAAAGTCTAACCTAGACTCTGAGTGATGAATGTGTGAATGGCAGTTCTTTGTTAGCTTAAACTGGCTTTTAAATACAACAATGAGAGACCTTGGACGCAAGTTTTAGTACCAACAGTATGATGGGGATAAGTGTCTTTTAAAAAAAAATACCAGATCTGGGTCACTGGCACATCCCCCTCCAACGTACAAGGAGGCTGCTCATGGGTAAGAGCTGAACGGATGCCAGACGAGTCCCCCCGGTCCTCGTCCCTGCTGAGCCCCGCACCCGGGACTCACAGGGAAGGAGGCAAGACAGCGCATCACATGCAACAGTGCACGCGTGCAGCCCAAGCACACAGAGCTGTGTGTTCATCGCACTCAAACACTAAAGCCGAGATAAGATGGCGCAAACCGGCACGCGCGGCCAGCTTGTTCACCCGGAGGAAGTCACGTGACCTCGCGTCAGCTTGTTCTCTGAACGCACAGAGAACAGAAGAGTGTCCAGCTTTCAGCAAAGTTGTGCCTTTGCTTTCTTGGATCCCCACCTCTCAGGGTGGACGCCTCCTTGTTCTTGATCCGTGCCCAGGTCGTTGATCAGATCATCAGAACGGTTGGTTCAAAAGGGCAACCGGCAAATATAGAAAACACATGCGATTAACCTTTTATTTTTAACTCAAAACATACACATATGTTTATTATAGAACTTTTACATGAAGGGCCGAGGCCACAGGCTTGGGAACAGAGATCTGCAGATGACCACGGCAGCCTTTCTTTTTTTTTGCAAAAACCACACTTTTAATGCATCCTTGACAATTTCCAGTTTCCAATTCCTCACAGTGGAAGAAGAGTTTACATGTGTGAAGAATCTGAGTCCAGAAACCTAGATTTATACAAACTTTTGTTTCACTTTTATATTTCTCTCATCCACATCTGACTGGAATCAATTCTTTTTAGTAACTCACCTGCATTGGGACATTCCGGAGCATTCGACTTCATTTTCACAAACATGTTGGTTCTTTTCATACTTATATTTTGTTGAAGGAGTAGTCAATTTAAATTAATTCATTGTAAAAAAAAAAAAAAAACCTACAACCACATAAGCCAGTGAGATAGCAAACAAGACCGACTCTTGGTGGACCCGCCACTTACCTGGAGGCAGCAGAGGTGTACAGGTGTGTGAGGAAGTAGCCCGCACCCCTGGACCACAGCAGCGGTCTCCCAGCATTGGAGGAGACTACCGCACGGGCAGCCAGTGACCCCTACGAGTGGAGATTGGCTAAGAGAGCTTCTCTTGTATTTCCTGATCTCATCCTCATTTTCCATATTAATACTAACAGTTCTTTATTCAGGTACAGCTAACACACATTAAAATGGACAAATGCTAAGTGTATAGCTCAAGATCCTCACGTGACTACTACCCAGACCGACGTGAAGAACGTTTCCATCACTCCGCAATGTTCCCCCTTTGCCCCCTTCCAGACAAGCCCTGCTCCCCCAAAGACACCCACTGTTCTGATTTCTGTCACCATGGGTTACTTTTATCTGTTCTTGAACTTTCCATGAAAGAAATCATCTGAACTGTTTGTGTCTGGTTCCTCGCCCTTAATATAATATTTTTGAGAATGATCCATGTGGTGGCACAGATCAGTACTTTGCTCTCTCTCTCTCCCTTTTTAAAACAAATTTATTGCTGAGATATATTTTTGATTCCCATGCTCTTAAGGAGTTTACTGGCAATCACTGAAGTTGAGAAGGAGATAGAGGGCAGGAGGAGAATTCCCTTTCTCTAGGGTCCTTTTAAGCCCTTATTCAATCTCTGCAGCCCTCATTAGCTGCTCCCAGCAGGAATGTGTCCACCCGAAGGCCCCGGGATTATCTCCTCTGACGACTTGCGCACCGACAGAATCTAAAGCTACAGGCATTATCCGAGTGATTGAGAATCCACAAACTTATTTAGCTACCCCTCTTTTGTCCTCCATCCCAACCATACAGACTTGGAAGAACAACAGTTTTGGGAAGCTACCTTGGGCCCCCCCATCACAAGACAGGTAATCCACTATGGTTTGCTCAGAAGTCACCAGCCGACCTCCAGTATCCACCAGTATCCACCAGGGACAGGGATGGGTCCTTCCTCATCAACATGCACAGATCCTGCCTGAGGAACCCTACGGGGCTGAGTTTGCCTATATGACCAAAGGACTCATTCATGAGTAGAGTGCCTGGGTTCTAGTTTGAAAATATTTTATGATGATACAATTCATGGGTCTGCTACAGCTATGAAAGGAGACCAGTCCTCTCCCTCTCCTGAGTTGACTGCCTTTGCAAATCCCATCTCCTCTGCGTCAGAGAGCATTGGTGGCCCAGGGCCAAGGCCATTTGGCAACCCCTGAGGCTCTGCTTGGCATGCCTGACAAGGCCAGTGGTTGTTGAGAGGCTCAAGGAGCGAGGGGAAGGTGGAGATCGGATCATTCCCGCTGGGAGGTTGGCAAAGACACCTCCCAAGGCTGGGACAATGCTCCTTGATCCATAGAGACAACGGACAAGACAAAGGCAGAGTCTGGCAGGTCACTGCTGGTGTTGGTTGGTACTAATTGTCCAAAAATCATTAGGCTGATGTCTGGCAGGACACCCTTGATGAGCACAGGTGCCCTGAGATTTCGGTTGTATGTCTAGGCTACTAATTGACAGAGCGAGGGAGGATAGGCAAGAAGGTCGAGAAAGGATAAAATAAACATCGGGAAGGAAGCTCTCCACCTCTCTCGTCAGGCTTTGCTCTCTCACTTCCGTCAAAGAAATGAAGGATTTGTCTGCTCTCATGCAGACAGGGGAACTGAGGATTTATGCTTAAGAATCTGCCAGCTGAGCTCGACCACCAGCACGTTAGCCTGTTGATTTGCAGCTCTCTGAATCGCAGAGTTGAAGACCACTCTCAGCTTGGTCCTACTCCTTTCCCAGTGGAGATCTGAGTTCCACAGATGAGTCCGGAGCGGAGCTGGGACGCACCAGTCGGACCCCCAGCTGACACATTTTATGGTATCAACAAGGCTGTCAAAATACTCAAACGCCAGGTCTTACTTGTGTCCACTTCAGGAAGATCTGCCCTCCTCCATCCCAGAAGCGCACTTTTAGAAGTTGTGTTAGGAGAGTCTTGGCAAAGTGTTTAGAGATCTGGGGAAGATTATTAAAACACAAAGAAAGCACTGCCCTAATAGTCAAACTCACAATGTACTCTTGAGCTGATTCCAAGGTAAAAAGCCAAATGTCCTAACAAGGTCTGGGGAGCCTCAAGGGGTGTGGTGAACTGGTTGGGGGCCCAGAATGGCAAGATGGGGTCTCTCCAGGAGGCATGTGTGGGATGAGGACAGGGCTGTGCCACTAACTCTGCCCAGCTGCCAGGGGTGGGGCAGCCAGTAGGGGAGCCCTCCCCTCTCAAAGAGCAGCATCTACTGCTGACACAAAGCCAGCTGGTCAACCCTACCCAAGTGGGAGGAGCCAGAGGGTGGAGATGAGGGCTGGAAGGACCTGGTTCTGCCCAAGGAGGCCTTTAGATTCTGTTGAGATTCACCGGAAGGAGAGGACTTGCACTGGGCTAACCGTGACCCTCAGGTCTAGGGAGGACTTCAGCACAGGAAATGCCGCCTCCACGTCGGTGAGGTGGGAACAAAAGGAAGCTGACTGGACGGTCCAAGAAAGACCACAGGGCTGGTCTGGAGGACTGTGGATGTTGTAGCTGGTACCATGGGCTTACCATCTACTCAGCGACACAGAGCAAAAGCCTCAGCATTTCAGGGCCCCCATTTTCAAAGAGAAGCTCTCTGTTGCACCTTCTCTTGGACAGAATACATCCTCAACCTCTCTGCTCTCAGGATCTGCCCCTGAGAACACACACCCCTCCCCACGTGGTCCACTAACCCTCACCCTAGCCCTCCCTGCATCTCCCCTCTGTCCTCACATCGTTGACTTTCCCCTTCACCCACCTTCCCACATCCATCATCCTCATGACAGATGTGTAGTCCTGCTTATCCTTTAAATCAGGTCTGAAGGCCCACTCTTCTAAGAAGCCCTCCTGGGTTGATGCTACCCTAGAGGGATGTAAATTATAGAAATTTCTCACCCCGTTCCAGGAACCTGACATTCATGTTTCTTCAACCCTGAGTTCCTGCCATCCATGTTGATACCTGGGTTGACATTTTAATCTGAGGAAATAGTTCCAGAGATACACAGTCCAGCCAGGTCTGGCTTGGGACAGAGGACAGGGGCCCCTAGGATGGGGCTCTAGGCCATCTGGCTGCATCCCCCCTTCTATGATTCCTTTCTGGTTGGGAAGCACCTGGAGACAGAAAAAATGTGATGCTGCTTTCACTGAGAAATAACCTTTCTCTGAGGGGTTCTGGACCTGTACTGGAGACCAGTGACTCATCAGCTGTTTTCACCCTGTGACTTCCATGGAGTCTCTGAGTACTCTGCAATCCTGTCTTCTTTACCTGCCGGGCTTATTTTCACAGCCCCCCACCCCACGCAAGTCTGCACTGGGGCTTTGAGTTCCTCAGGCAGGCTACTCATTGATGCTCTTCTTCATTTCATCAGCCTTCACTCAGAGGGGTGCCGTGTGCCTTGAGGTCAGAGAGCAGAAAAAGTTGACCCCTGATGGCAGGGCTGTCCTCCTCCAGTGCCCTAAGCTGTCCTATTCCAGCCCCAGACTTGCGACCCGATCAGCAAAACCAGAGCCTCACAGATAGGGCGACTCTACCAGTGAGTCTCATCCATCCCTCTCTGCTGGAGTCCGTTGGCACTAATCGTCCAAAACTCATGAGGCTGGCGTCTGGCAGGAACAGGACAGACCCTCCTTCGAAAGTCTTTGCTAGAAAATGTCTCTGGGTGCGGGGCGGGGGCAGTTACTAATTTTTACCCCCAAGACTTAAAAAAGGATTCTTTGCAGCATACACTGCTTTCCCTGAAAGGGCTTATCATAAACGTAATTTTCTTCGTCTTATGACACTTCCAGGAGAGGCTGTGTCACCCCTTACAGATTGACCAAGCTGATTGCCACCCCCTTACCCGGGTTCTTCTCTCATTAGGCCTCCTTGAGAGGAATAGCAAACACAAGGGACTTCACCATTAACTCATTTGGGGGAGAAGATTCTCCACTAAACACTGTCTTATCCCAGGATGGAACTGTCCGGAGGAGAGGAAAGAGGGCAGAGAGGGCCGTGCCGGGCAAGGAAGTCTGGGTCCTGCCGAGGACGGTCTGTACCGCTGGACGGGACAGAAGAGTAACAGGAGACTCGGAGGAGGAAGAGTAAGAAGCTAGAAGGGAGAGGCTGGGGGACAGTTTGTCCTCCACGATCCCACAGCCAACCCCTCGAAAGTCCTAAACCCAACTAAACCACGCTTGGGGTGGTCCCCCCTATTGTCCAGAGGCTGCAAGTGGAAGTGTGTGTCAGTCTCCACCTGGCACTGTTACCAAGTCTCCAGATGCACCTACGTTACCTTCTCAGCTGGGTTCTGAGAGATGAAGGTGCCCGCCAGCCTAACGCTCACACAGGGCCCCCATCTGAGAACAGACTGAAAAGTCCCTGAGGAAGAAGAGGGAGATCTTTCTTGCCTTTTTCTCAGTCTCGCTCAACGTATGCATGTGTCCCGGTGTGTCGGGGAGAGAGGGGAGGCATCCTGGCCAGGTCAGTGGGTCACCATCGCCATCTCTCGTCCGGTATGTTTTCCCTGCGGTCACTTCATCACGGACCGGAGGAAGTCAGCAGCCTCCTCCCCGCCTGGGCCGGTGACGTGAAGACCAAAGGCGAGGTGATCAGAGGGCAGTAGACAAACTCGGGAGAGTGTGACCCTCGACATCAGTGAAACATGGCCTCCCCGACCTTCAGCCCCGCGGCCCTCCTCCTGCTGCACCTCCCACAGCTGCTGGATTTAGAGATCCTGCGGGGGAGCCCCTGATCCCTCGAGACCCACAGGGCTATTTCCAGCTCTCCGGTTGCCTCCTCCTTGGCCATGACTTGTGTACCAAAGCAACGGAGGAGCCCTGGCGGCTGCTTTTCTCTGTCCCCTTTAGAGGTGATGCACCAGTACCCGCTCTCCCCAAGCCTCTCCCCGCAACCAGGAGCACAGGGATGCCCAGGCTGTCGGAGGGCGCGGGCCTCTGAGACCATCCAGCCCTCCACCGCCCCAGCGGAGGTAAGAGGGGTCCCTGGGTAACTCGCCCCAAAGCCCACTCCCAACTCGGGCTTCCTGATCTGTGGTCCTGGGCTCTTCTAGCTCAAACCATGCACATTATTCTTATTCATGCGTAAACAAACCAAACGGGACTCACACCCAGACCCAGCGGCTCACGTCAAACGACCTCAACCAGCCTCGGGAGAAATAGTACAAGACACATGTGCCTGGACCACTGGCCTCTGTCTGCCTGCTCACCTTCTCAGTCTCCCTGCACACTTGGTGCTGGTTTCCAGACCCCGGTTTTGGAAATTCCACCTGCCCTGCGATGTGCGAGGAGGGAAGCTGGGCTCCTCCTGGCTGTGTTATTAAGGACAGTTCACTTAGCCTCTCTGAGCCTCCATTTCCTCATGGACAAGTTGAAATAAAACCTTGTCCTAACCATACCTCTAGAAGAAAACACACAGCAGGGCTTTGCAGACTGCAAAATGCCATGCAATGCCAGTTACCTTTATCCGTAACCTTCTTCTTAAAGGCTACTTTCACCTGACTCATGGACTCCCTGGTAAGAACCAGGAAGAGCTGCCACGGTGACAGCTAAACCAGGACCCACGGGGGGGATGCTGCTCTGTCCAAACTCACTCAAGTGCAGACTTGGCCCTGGGATAACGGAAGAAGGAAACTGCTATTGTTCAAGCTGGTGAACCGTTTACTCTCGTGAAGGAGTAGAGAAGACTGAGGAGTGAGGGGTAGAGACGCGATGGGTGGAGATTTGAGAAGAATAAAAGCTGAAGAGTTGGGGTGGCCCTCGAGGACCCCTAAATATCCATGCCAAGCTCTCTGCTGGGAGCCCCGTTGAGCTCTTGTTTACTCTTTTGCTGGCTTCAGTCCTGGGTCCTGGATCAAGCCTCCTTTGTTATTTTGGAGCAGGAAATTATTGACCCATAACACAAGCCTATAATAAATAGCCTCACATCATAAAACGCAAGCCTTCCGCAGAGCCTGCATTTGGAAAACACCGAGGCATTTGCAAGCTGCTGCCCAGAGTATATTTGGTATCTTGCTGCCCCTCCCCTTCTTCAGCAGGCCAGCCCACAGCCTGGCAGGACCAGAGTCAGCCCCTCACCCACAGACCCACTGCTCCGCTAGATCTGTTGGCGTTTTTCCTTCATCTCATGTTCAGCATCTCTTGATGAGAAGTCCGCACATTTAAAAAATGTGGCATAAAACCAGAGGGGGCAGCTTGCACAAAGGCAGCCTGCTATCAACCCCCAGGGTGGGCAAGTGCCCTGGGCTGCCTGATGCACAGCCTCTCCAATCTCTGGGTGGGGTGCAGGGAGCCATGGACGGGGGTGAGGGGTGAGGGGATGCGGGCAGGGACTGGGCTGGAGGGGAGGGTCGACCCCCCGCAGAGCTGAGCTCAGCTCCAGGGAAGAAGCGCGCCTGCCGGTCTGGCACGGGTCCTGGGGACGCTCTCTCTCTGGAACCTGGCTTTTGAGGCAAGGAGACAGGGCCAAGGGCAGGCTGGAGCATGCATGCCGTACCCCTGGACTGGGCTTCTCGATTCAGACCCTTACTAAAGCTTCCAGAAGTGTCCCAGCAGCCAGGGGGCAATCTACAATCCCTCCTAGATCCCAGCCAGTTTGCCTATCAACGGGGACGTTTTTTTTCCCTGTCCAAGCTTTTTGGACCCACCCCTTGTTTGATACCTGATGGGGCAGGAGAGGAACTGCTCGCCCCCCAGTGCCCTTCGGTCCTTGTAACCAGCCTCTGGGTCAGCCTGAGGCCTGACAGGGAAACAATTCACCTAGGTCTGGTCTGGGAGGAGACCGCAGGCTCCATTCCCTCCAAGCCATAGTTCCTAAAGTTGAAATCCTCTCGCTAGCATTTCATCCTTCTCATGGAAAGTTTTTTCTGTTCCAGTTAACATGGCAATCCCTGGCCTTCCCTGGCGGTCCAGTGGCTAAGACTTCGTCTTCTAATGCAGGGAGTGTGGGTTCAATCCCCGGTTGGGGAACTAAGATCCCGCATGCCTCGTGGGCAAAGAAACAAAGCATAAAACAGAAGCAATTTTGTAACAAATTCAATAAAGACTTTAAAAATGGCCCACATCAAGCAAAACAAAACAAAACCTTTACATTTTTTAAAAAAAGAAAAGGAAATCCTTCTGAGCAGGGGAGCAGCGCCAAACCATGCCCAGCATAGCGTGACCGAGTTTCCAGTGGGTCCTGGGAGAAGGTATTTCACAGGGGAGGGACAGAGAAGGTGCGAGAACCCTGGATCTTGGAGGGTGGGGAGTGGACATTTCAGGAAGAAGGAGGCTGCAGGGGAGAGAATGGAAGAAACAGGGCAGAGGGAGATGATCCCCGAAGCCTGGCGGGATGAAGCATGAAAACGTGAGCCCGGAGATCGGGGTTCAACTCCCTGCCCTGCCTCTCACTCAGGCGAGGTTCCTCTGAGCATCTATAAATGAGATGCATTATGTCTACCTCATGGGCCTGCCTCCCGCGGTTGCTATGGGGACAGGATTAGACGGCAAATGTGGATGTGCTTTGAAAAACGTGAAAGGCTCACCACTGTCAGTGGTTGCGACGTGTAATCCTCTCCGCAGGCCCTCTGATCCCCTTCCGCCTGCCCCTCTGCTGGTTCTTGCCCACATGCTGCTGCTGGCCGAGCTACAGACCTGCTGACTGGGCTTCTGGTAGAGACGGCAAACAGCACTCCACCTCCTGCGTCGCTGCAGCCCTGCAGCACCAGCAATCCCCCCTGGACACCATGGGCCGCCAGCCTCAAGCCTTCAAGGAAACCAACAAAGAGTGGCACCCCCGTTATCAAATTCAGGAGGCTGTGCCCACGGACAGCAGGCGCTGAGCCCGGGTTGCTGTGCAAAACAGGAGGGGTGACAGAAGGGAACCCCGGGAGGCATAAATGCTTTGGCCCCGTGCCCTCCCTCTCCAAAGGGCTGGATCCATGTCTCCCCCTGGCAAGGGCTGGAGAACGGAGTCAGGCTGCCAGGGCATGATGCTGGGAAAAGGAGGGGCTTTGCCAGAGTGAACTCTGGAAGCAGCCCCATTGGTCTTCTTTGGGAAAGAGAGGGTGTCTCAGGCCCGTTCGAGGCCCAGCCCCAGGGCTGACCTGAGGGGCCGGGGATGAAGGCAGACTTTTCTCCCCTGGAGTTCTCTCTCTTACAGGCAAATTTGTGAAGCAACAGAAACCCACCCCCAGCATCCCCCAAGCCTCAACGGACAGGCACGCCTGTGTGCACATATGGAGAGAGGTCTGGTCTGGTCTGATCGGCTCTAAGGTTATTTCCTGTCCCTGAAATGCCCACTGATGCTCTGCACAAGCCCAGACCATCATCTCACAGCCCTGATATACCCTCCTCTCTGCAACCCGTCCATGCACACACACACACACACACCCTCAAACTTCACTGGTTCCACGAGACAATCCTGCTTTCTCAGAACTCTAATTTGGTCATGAAGTAGGTTAAAGAAGAATTGAGTTCACCAGATTTATCTGAAGAATGCAATGATTTAATTATTTAATCCATCTGGAATTTATTTTTGTATTCACTATGCAGTAAAAATAGAGAAAAGATGGAAAGCTACCCAATTTATTGTAAGAAGTCACTTTTGCCCTAATATAAAACATAGAGAAAAATCCTGTTTTATTTCTCCAAGGCACAAAGGTTTAAAACTTGACAAAATACTTGCAAGAAAAATTCAATATCCCATCAGTAACACAATTCTGCCTTCTATGAAGATGATTGTAGGTTTTATCTTAGGCACAGAGGAAAGAAGGATGAGTTTGAAAAATACCAGAACATACTGAATTTCTTCGAGGGTCTGGTATGAAGCAGGGAGCCTAGAGACCTTGGAGGTACCCAAGGCCCCACTTGAAGACCTCTGCCAACCTCAGACAGAAATAGCAAGGAGCTCTGTGAGTTGGAGACTCGGGGAACCAGAGGCGGATGTGGTGCTGATTCTGACCACGTGAAATCAGCATGGCCGTCTGGGAGGTGGGCTCCAAAAAGACCACTTTGATGGCAGCAGCGGACCCTCTGCTGGTGTGAAACCCCAGGCAGCTGGTTGGTCAGGGGGCAGGCCACCAACACTGACCCGGGACACACAACAGTCTGCTGACCGGCTGTGGCCGCCACCACCTCCCCCTCAATCCATCCTCCACACCACTGTCGGTGTGAGCTTTCTGAGACGGAAGTCCTACCAGGTCAAATGTTTTGATGGCTCTCTATCACCTACACAAGGATGTCAAAAGGTTTTATAGCACTCTGGCTAGCGGGGACTTCATGTCCCCACACCTTACAACTCTTATCTACTTGATGTAGGTCAAACTCAGGAAGGCACTACAGTCCCCTGCTCACCCTTCTAGAATCATCTTTTACCACCCACTCCTGTACACTGTTCTCCAGTTTACGGACCCACTTTCAGTTTCTTGAACACACCTGCTCTCTCTCATTTCTGTCTTTGTCTTATCCAATGCCTCCAGCCTGAATTCCCAGCCTGAATTAGGTGCTCCTTCTCTCTGCTGTTGGCAGTAGCAGCTGTCTGGTCTTGGCGTTTATGCTAACACGTATTCCAATGTAATTGACTGTGTCTCTACGTCTCCTACTAGGATGGGAACCTTCCAAGGGCATAGGACATATTTATCCAGTTTTGTATTCCTGGTTCTAGTGCAGTGCCTGAAATATGGCTGATGCACAGTATACTTTCATGTAGTTTATTGCATCCAACATTTAGCCCTTTTCCTGAAAGACCTTAAGTGGTCTTTATAGTATAGTTAGGGAAGACAGAATAGTATTAACTGCCAATAGGCACAAACTCAAAGACCTTGAGAGTTAAAAAAAAAAGCTGTGGGCAGTGAAGAGGTTAATCCAAGTAGGAAATCCCATCAGTAGCCCTTATATTGTCATAAATGAAATTTATTGAATTTTATTGGGGTTTACTGAATTTGTATCAGTCAGGATCGGTTAGGTCACACTGCAGTAACAAAGAACTCCCAAATCCCAGTCGTTAAAAACAACGAAACTTTATTTCTCACTAGGGCAACATCTCCAATGTGGGTTGGTAGATGAGTGAATCTCCACACCATCTGAGAAAGACTCCACCACCTTACAGCTTCACTGTTGGGAGCACATGGCTCTTGGCTGCAAGGGAAGAGCTAGCTGGGGGTCACACAGCAGCTCTGTCCCTCCTGCTCCCCAGATCACTGTTCAGGTTAGTCACAGGGCACCCTCAATAGCACAGAGTCTGGGAGATGTGAGGAGCTAATGGTAATACCTCATAAGTGACACTCATGCTGCCATAATCATGGACCACATTCAAGACGTTGAACTAAGCGCTGAGGACCATATAAATGTCCCTCGAGGAGTTCATCATCAGATGGATGATAAGACATTAGGTATGAACATAAAAAATGAGAAGGCAGAATGTGCCTCCAGGCTTCTCAACTATGATGACCCTCCCAGGAATGAGCCCACCAAGACTCAGAGTCAAGCTCATGAGTCTACGCATTAAATCACCACCCACATCTGTGCCATCATCCTTCAGGCTCACTTTCACTGGGGCTTGCTCTTTCCCTTGGGTCAGCCTAGATACGGAGAGCTCCTCAGCCTCATTTCCCCCTTTTGGATAAGCGTTCTGCTCTGAGTCCTCCTCCTCTCCTCCCTTCCCTTCTTCAAGCTGTGTTTCCTTTTCTCAGAAGTTGACATCCTGCCTCCTCTGCTCAAGGAAGCTGGCAGACTAACATGAAACCAAAGTTCCATATGATCTTGTGAGGCTGAGAATAAAACTGAATCTCCCTCTCCTATCAGGGAACCTTGAGCTTTGGAGATTCAGAAATATCTCAGCAGTAGGTCAAACGCACCATAAAAATGTATAAATATCCATGTTCTTACTTTGAATACTGTTCTCTGCGTTGAGGCACCTAGCACAACGACTAAGTGCAGGAGCTTTTTTTCCATCCTTCTCTTTTATTCTCCACTCAGCCTCCCTTTCTTACCCTCTGCCAATTGTCTGATGACCTTCTGTCACTGTGAGTTACTCAGGCTCTCCATCTATGTCTGTACTGTCGAGGTGGGCTCTCGTTTCACACCCAACCCTCCCCTTCCACCCAGTAAACATGACCTGTCCTGAGTCCCCTTTCTCCTCAGATGACCTGCACAAAAGGAACCAAGAGCAGTGGCCTGGACAACTGGCTGAACACTGAGAGGTACAAGGTTATTTGTGGGATCCCAGGGCCCAGGGCTGCTCCTGGTTAGGAGAGGGAGGTCTGGCCAAGCCAAGTAGCCAGCTGGCTCTCTTGGCTGTAAGTCACTCTCAGCCCTCTATCATGTGTGGGTCTGGAGTACAAACGTACTTGGAAGGCATAGAGAGAGGAGAGTAAAGACCTGTAGGGGCCACCTTGCGTTTCTCTCCCATATTAACAGCAGACACAAAGAGACGGTGTGATGGACAGCCATGAATAAAGCCTTTTTTTTCAGAGCCAGTTTCCTCTGTCAACATTTCCCCTTTCCCTGTGCTTCTTAGACACACATTTAATATGTTACCTGTCAATGGATGATTGCATTTTTAGAAAGAACTGTTCAGAAAGGACTAGAGGGGATACAAAGGAATGAACACTAGGAGCTGCATTTCAGGCATCTGTGATGATGTCAGTAAGAAACATATTTTCAGGACTGAGGACCTCCCAACACGACTAAAAGCAGACTGCTTATGCGAGGCGGCTAGCCTTGACCTGTCAAGTGGCATACCTGAGGTTTCCATGGAAGACAAAGCCATGAAACCAGTGTTTTGATACTGTACACAGGACACAGACAATTCACGGGGAGCTTCTGACTCACCCAGCAAGTAAGTGGAAACCAGGTCTTGGGGATTTGCAAAAAGCAGGTGGAAGTGCTGATAAATATTCAATACCCACTGCCCAAGTGAACAGTGAGGTGAAATGCAAATAATTCACATAGCACTGAAAAAGCTACTCTGCTTTTCTGACTTAAACCTTTTCTGGAGAATATTAATGTCGGACGAGACCTTAAAATGTATCTAGTCAAATGCTCCATCGGCATGGGAGTCCCCTTTCCAAGGTCATGAGACAGGGTCATGCAACCTCTCTTGATCACACCCAGAAATGGGCGTTCATTCCACTGGAGAATCATCCCAGTTGATTAGTTAAGTTCTTACTGAGGCCAGCACCCAGACCGCTAACCTGGTAACCCTTACTCTTTTGAGACACCCTCACCTTTCAAGGTAAACCTGGCAGCCCTTGTATTAATTTTGCTTAAAATCACTGTTGGAGGTGGCCAGATGGTCAGGGAGGTCAGAGAGAAGTTTTGTGGAAATAGGACAACTTCCCCGTATCCTCCTGGAAGCTGATCTCTCCCTTGGATCCCGTGTTTTCAGTGTCATCCTCTCTTCCACAGTTGCTCCGTTTTTGTCTCACCTGCCCTTCTTTACAGACTGTAGCTCTGTGCGCCACAGAAGAGAGAAACTGAACCGCACAGAATTGAAACGGAATCATTTGTTTCTTGCACCCATCGCCTCGCCGGCAGCAGCCCCCCTGCACCGCAAGCTAACTCGGGGCTCTGGTCCTTCCCTCCTGTGGCAGGGAGGGAGAACAAGGACCACGACCCGAGGCAGCAGTTTCAGTTCAGGAGGTGAAGCAGGTGCTAATTCCATGCACATTCCATTGGTGAGAATTAAGTCACCAGGCCCTGCATCGGGGCCAGGAAGCCGGGAAGTGTCATTTCCAGTGACATGTGCCTCGGAAGGAAGAATAAAGGGTCTTGGGGGCTCTAGAGGGACAAATACCAGCTTTCCACATGTGCTACACCCTCTGTCTTTCTTTTCCCTTCCTTTCCCTCTTCTAGCTTTATCTCCCTTATCCTTGTCCTTTCTTTCACTCCGAACTAGCCATAGAGTGGTGGGAAGTGTATAATTGTGTGTACACGTACACACACACTCCATCACACACACACACACACACACACGTATGCAGGCTGGGCTGGATCTGGGAGGGCCCTGAGTCTGTGTAGCCAGCATACCACCCACACAGCACCACCCTGGGTTCATCTTTTTACGGTTCCCCCCCTGCGGTCTTGTCTTTCGAGCAGCCCCCGTTCCTGCCCAGACCCCAGGTGCACAGGTGGGGCTTCTCTGTTGGCTGTATGCTCAGCTCGGGATTGGATGGGCTCAGCCTTCACCACAGAAGGAGGAAATAAGTGAACCGTACCCACCCCCCCAACTCGCCCCAACAACCTCTGGGCTCCACCCTCTTATAGGATGTACCTGTGCTCTTAGGAGCCTACAATCCCTCAGACAGGCAGTTCCTACCTCTGAAATATCAGGAGAGAAATAGATGATGGAATGCCAACGACAGGGTGTATAGAATCCAACTTGGAGATTCAGGCAGGAGGCAAGAAGTTGATCATGTCCCAGCTCTTCTGCATGCAACAGATGTCTGAAATGTTTTTCCCATTGTTTTGGAGGGTGGTAGGGAATGGGATACAACCCTGACTTCTTTTAAAATTTTCCAAAATGTTACCTGCATAAAAAATGAACAAATGTCAGGGACAGGCACACCTTGGACTGAACTTCAAATGAACCGATGGCAGAGGCCTCACCATTCTGAAAATATAAAAATTGAAAGCTGCCAGGGCTCCGAGCAGACCATGCATTTGCATCCCATTTAAATAATGTGCGAGAATCTTTGGTGGGATGGGGAGTTTTTAGCCTTGTCAGAGAACTTGGGAAGCACTTAGCGTGAAAATGCCAAGGAGACCCATGGCCCCGGTCACCCGACAGACAGCTTGCAGCCAGCCCACGTGCACAGGGTGAGGCACTGCCACGCCTGCAGAGAACGGTCTTCTATATTCCGGTGGCCAGCCAGGTACACTTGTCAGAAACTTCCCCCGGGACCATCTGGTCTAGAGAGTGGTACTTTCTGGGGCTTGACTTACGAGACAGAACCTCCTCCTACCATGGGCAGGGTGGCTCGGCTGTCAAGGTTCACATTTTTACCAAGCAGCTCCTGGGGTCTAGGGCTCAGGGCTCTGCACACGTGCCCCCTCCCTGTACTGATTTTCTAGTCCAGCTACGGTGACCCAGTGGTGGAAGCCCCGAGAGAGAGATCAGGATAAGTCTGTGAGATATCACAGTTGGTTGTGTAAGGAAAACCACACAGCGTCACCACCCCATAGTGCATGTCAGCATCCAGTTTCCAGAATGGTCTTGTGGATCGGTGGCCAGGCTGCATGGAATACTAAACACAGGGACCCCATATCCTAAAATATGGAGCCAATAACATTTATCATTACCATATCCAATTTCTGACTTAATAAGGAAACCTGAAATAAGGTTATGTGTAAATATCCCAGACCGGGGCGGGGGGTGGGCAGGGAGGACAGGAGCGTTACCCTCGCTTCGCATGTGCAGTAAGGACAGTTTTCTTTTCTTTTGTTCGGACCCTCATGACTTTATAACACAAACCTCCTCCAATGGCTTAAAAGTACTTCTTATTGTATTGGCACCACAGTTGTGCTGAAGGACTGGAGAAAGGAGGTTTCTGTTAGGAGGGTTCCTGGAACAAGACATCCCCTTGTCCCTAGAGATAAATGATTTCCATCAATAAATTGACTCTGGTGGCAGGTTAAAGATGCTGCAAATGATGTGACTTGCCTCCTCTTGAATCTGCATGATCTGTGATCACTTTGACCGATAGAAGTGGTGGAAGCTGCTTTAAGGACTGGCAGTTTCTGGCTTGGTCTTTGGGACTTAGCTGCTGTGTGAATGGTCCAACTGTACCGATAAAACGAGCAGGTGGAGATGCTCTGAGATCTACGGGGATGCAGAGGGGCCAGGTGACCCCAGTTGTCCCCACTAAGGCACCCGGTGTCTGAGTGAAGTCCCTGGACGCTCCAGATCACCTGCCGAGTGCCACCGAATGACCCAGCCGGTGCGACCCAGAGCAGAACAATTGCCTGGGTAAGCCCCGCCCAAATTCTTGACCCACAAAAGAGTTAGAAAAACTGGCTATCGTTTTAAATCCAGTATGCTTTAGAGGAGCTTATGACACAGCAATAGATAACCGCCCACCAAACCACATGTATGATTATAAAATTAAATTAGCAAAAAGTGGTAAATTATGAACCCCACGCAATCACAGGGACCGTAATTTTCTACTTTCAGAGCAGGGTGATGATCTGGTGAGTTCAAGGGAGCCAGAGGAAACTTTTCGCCTCAAATCGGGGATATTAAATCACCAAAGCTTAATAAACAGTATCACGTTTAGGTGCTCAACAAGGAAATGCAAATCCAAGAACAGCCCCCGGGCGCCCGGGGCTCCAGCTCCAGCCACGCTCACTGGGTCTGTGGTTTTCCCGCCCCCAACTCCTCAGAGCATAAGGTCCCCGCCTTCCTCCTTTAGGACACAGCCAGCCAGGAAGCCCTCCCTTGCCTCTGGGGGGAGGGGTCCCTGTGGCTGCCCCTGGTTGGCCTTCTGAGTGACAAGCCAGCAGCCACCAGGACTGGCTGTGGAAGGCTGCCTGATCAGAGTGGAATTATAGCAGTTCATTTCCTAAAGTGCCAGGAGACCCAGGGATGAACCTGGGGGCAGAAGTGGAAACCAAGCCCTGCAGCGCCCTCAGGGAGAGGCCATTCATCCTGAGCGTGACAGCTCTGTCAACCAGAGGGCCGTCCTTCTCCTGCAACACACAAGTAATCTCACTGCCTCTGTTGCAGCAGAGGGACCATGGAACCGCAGGGACTCCTACTAGAAAACTCACACTTTCCCAGGAGTCGGGGTGGGGCGTGCATGTGCGGGGGTGCAGCACAGAGGCATGATGGGAGGCCAGTCTATGCCCGCATGTTTCCTCCAATGAACAGTGAGGACAGTTCCAAGGGAGGGTAGTGTGGGGTGGGAGTGAGAACCCATTTTGTTTCTTTTTTTTTTTTTTTTAATGGAAGTATAGTGCATTTACCCCGTTGTGTTAGTTTCAAGTGTACAGCAAAGTGATTCAGGTATACACACATACATATATGTACACATATATGCCTATATATTCTTTTTAGACTCTTTTCCATTATAGGTTATTACAAGTTATTGAGTTTAGTTCCCTGTGCTACACTGTAGGTGTGTAGTAGTAGTGTGTGTGTGTGTGTATATATATTTTTCTTTTTTTGGCTGTGCCTGGGGCATAAGGGATCTTAGTTCCCGCACTAGGGATCAAACTTGCACCCCTGCAGTGGAAGCGCAGAGTCTTAACCACTGGAAGTCTCCGTAGGGTGCATATGTTAACCCCAAACTCCTGGTTTCTCTCCCCTTCAACCGCGCATCCCATCCCTTTGGTAATCTGGTTACTTTCTAATTGAGCTGTAATTTAAAAGGCGCCTCAGGAATAGGAGGGATTGTGCTGCTTCCGGGAGGCCTCAGGCCGGCAGGCTGCTCTTAGCCTGGGGGAGGCACGAGCTCAGCCACTTCCTGCGCCCACTCCGCCTACAGAGCCCCCAAGAGCTGCAACGCAGCAGCAGCTTAAACCCACCCCTGCTTTCCTCCCTCGTTTTGCAGCCGCCAGCCGGATCTCTGAACACACTCTGCATCTCAGACCTGGTGACACAGGTGGGGCACGCATGACCTTCTCGCCCCCTGCCGAGCTCCAAGGTCCTAACCAGGTGGGTGAAAGGACCAGAATTCCCTGTTGGGACACAGGAGGCTGCCGGCATCAGATGTGATCTGACTCACACTCACTCTAGAAGGGTCCATTAAAAGAGTTAAGGCATGTATATGAAATCTAAAAATTTTAAAAAATGGTATTGATGAACCTAGTTGCAGGGCAGGAACAAAGATATAGACGTAGAGGACCGACTTGAGGACACGGGGTGGGAGGGGGAAGCTGGGGCGAAGTGAGAGTAGCATCGACATATATACACTACCGCATGTAAAATCGATAGCTGGTGGGAAGCAGCCGCATAGCACAGGGAGATGAGCTCAGTGCTTTGTGACCACCTGGAGGGGTGGGGTAGGGAGGGTGGGGTAGGGAGGGTGGGAGGGAGGGAGACGCAAGAGGGAGGGGATGTGGAGACCTATGTATGCATGTGGTTGATTCACTTTGGCGGACAACAGAAACTAACACACTATTGTGAAGCAATTATGTTCCAATAAAAATCTATTTTTTAAAAAAAGAGCAACCCCAAGTTCTTCCGCAGGTTTTCCTGCCGAAAACGTGCAATCGGGGTTCAGGGCAGTTTCTGGCAAGCACGCCGCCCTTCCTTGCGAGTTTTCCAGAGGTGTCTGAACTCTTTTGTCTTTCTTTCCCACTCCACCCGCTTCCCGTCCCGGGCCATAAACCCACCGTTTGAGACTTGTGATGCCTTGTTCAGAAAGCCTTGCATGGAGCCTCCTCTGTCCCCGCGGGTTCCACAGCGGACGCCCCGCCCACCCCCTCACCCCTCCCCCGCGGGCCGGAGGCCGGGAGGCAGCGCGCCCTCTAGTGGCCGGTGCCTCCAGGCCCGCGCTGGCCCCGCCGGGGGCTGCTGGGGAGGAGGAGGGGGGCACCCCAAAGTGTTTTGACGTTAACCCAGACCCAGAATCTAAGGAAGAAGAAACACGTCCTTTGGGCTTTTAAAACAGAAATCCTTTCTCTACCCAATGCAAAAGATGTCCTGGGGTCACACCAGCAAAGAGCATCCATTTGACCTGCTCCCCCTCTGCCCCCCCAGCATAAGGAAAACACCAGAGGGTAGAGGTTTGGCTTATTATTGCTTTCTCTGGGCCTCTATCTCCATCGTTCATAGGGGAAAAATAGTCCTTCCTGAGCCATTACCTGGGGTGGCTCTCCTGCAGGTACCGTCTCTCTCTCTCTTTTTAAAATTTTATTTATGTTTATTGAAGTATAGCTGATTTACAGTGTTGTGTTGATTTCTGGTGTGCAGCAAAGTGACTCAGCTACACATATACATATATACACACATTCTTTTTTAATGCAACCCTGTGTGCATAGCAGCACTATTCTCTCTGCCTTTCTAATTCCTCCTCCATGTTTTCCAGCAGGTTCCGTTGCCCCCTCCTCCATGGAAAGCAGAGCTGGCTACATAAAGGCAATCTCATCCTCTGCTGAAAACTCCTCTGCAACAGGAACAAAGGCCTGACGTCGCAGGTGTCCGTCCCCTCCTTGACCCGTTCCCTACCAGAACCAGTGGGCTTCAGACATGGAGGCTCTTAAGAGTACTTTTAAGGAAGTCTTCCATAGGTTAGATGATAAAATTACACCCCATCCCACCCCCCAGCTCCTAACCAGGTGGGTAAAAAGTATCCCGAATTCCTGCCCGGTGTGGGGGGGTCATAAGCAAGCCCAGATATACTGGGGTTTGCTTTTCAGGGGTTTTCCACAGCCTCTAGAGGGAAGCGAGATGCTTCAGGGTGGGCCCCAACCCCAGGGCTGCATCTGCGAAAGAGCCCGCACTCCAGCCCCGCCCCCTCCACTGCTTTCTCTTCCCTGCAGGCGCCAAGCTGCAAGAAGGTTCCTGAGGAAGAGAGAGGCCTCTCTGGTCCTCGGGGTTGCACAGCTGTGGTTTCTTGAACCAGAGCACCCAGGCTCCCTCCTGCTTCCCTCTTAGTGCTCCCATGGTGGCCCCCTGCACCCTCCCCTTAGCTGAGGCCCCTCCAATGAGCACACACTACTTTAGCCCTCACCACCCTCTCCTGTAACCGCCTCGTTAGCTGTCTGTCCATCAAGGCACAGATTGACGGGGCAGATCAGAGCCCCACAAACTCACTCAGCTCACCCTGCCCATTTCCAGGAGAAAATTTCGCTTGTTTTCTCTGAAGACCTTACAGAGAAATCACAGCTACAACTTCCCACCATCATACACGCATGCCTCATCATCTTATCTTCCGCCAACCCCCAAAGCTCCTTACTATGCAGCCTCGAGTCAGATTATTTCAAAAGAAGACCGTTATTGGGGAATAAAAGTATTTTGCGGTCTTGAAGATCATGATTCAGCTCGTCTTTTTACCCCCTCAGGCCTTTTGTTATTCAGACAAACTTCTCTTAATTCCTTGAAAACCTCTTTTAGGAGATATAAAAATTGAAGGGCTTCCCTGGTGGCGCGGTGGTTGGGAGTCCGCCTGCCGATGCAGGGGACGCGGGTTCGTGCCCCGGTCCGGGAGGATCCCACGTGCCGCAGAGCGGCTGGGCCCCTGAGCCATGGCCGCTGCGCCTGCGCGTCCGGAGCCTGTGCTCCGCAATGGGAGAGGCCGCGACAGTGAGAGGCCCGCGTACCGCAAAAACAAACAAACAAACAAAACAATTGAAGACATATTTGCAGATTTGTTTTTAATTGGAGATTTTTGCCTAAGAATATTCTGTCCTCAAAATTATTTCCTCTTGGCATCTTCCCACAAGGTTTATCTGAAGAATATAATTGATTAATAAATATGAGAAATCAGAATAATTCTCAGGCCCAGCTCTTTGGTGAGAACAGAGGAAACGTGGGGAGGGGAACTTTCTTCCAGGTTCCAGGTAGGCACAAAGGGAAGAAGCTGTGTGATAAAGGAATTGGATTGACACATTTCTGGGAATGATCTGTGCTGACTTTCTCGGCCTCACTTCCTCCAATGTTTGATTATTAATGCAAAGGCTGAACTTTGCACTGCTGCATCTCGGCCACCAGAAAACAGGTCTAATGAGGCTGGTACTTCCCCCGGCCAGCACTCCAGCCAGCTGATGGACCCCAGTGAACAGCATTCAGTTCTCCACTTTACAGAGTCTAGCAAGCCAGGGGCGCGATGGAAAGCACCCATGTTAAGGAACTCAGATTCATCAAAAAGCCGCTTCACGGTTGAAAAAGTCAGCAACCCAAGTTGCGGTCTTGACCCTGGTTGAGTCCCTCCCACAGCAGGGGGAGGACTCTCTGTATAAGGATCTTGACGCGGATTTCCTAACAACAGCTTTGAGAAACTATAGGAGAGGTCAGATATTGGGGGAAGGAAATTGATCTCCATCCCTGGAAGAAACCTCATGAATATTACTTGTCACAGAGCCCGGTAAACATGTTCAATCTGTGGGGTTTGTAGTTGGGAAAGTCGAGAAGCCAAGACTCTCCGTTCTGGCCCACTGAAGAATCAGTAAAGTACGAAAGAGGAGGGAAGCCTTATCACATGGACTTTCTGTAATAACAGAGACTTTGGAGTTGAAAACTGGAGGCAGTGTGGCTTGTTGACAACGTCCTAAAAGTTCCTTTAGTGAAATGTAAATAAATATACCTCCTTGGTTCAGACACGTGCGCGTGTACACACAGACCCGAATGGGGCTGCAGTGAGTCAAAGACTTTGTTGTCCAAATTAAGGGCGTGTCTCCTGCTTGGTGGAGCGAAGCAAATCCGAATCAGAGCAGAGGCCACGCTGAAGGACACCCTGGGAACTGAGGCGGGAGGAGTGAGGTCCGGGGAGGAGAAGTATGTCCGTCAGAAGCAGAAGACAAGGTCCAGAGCCTGCTGTTTGGGGTTTCCCAAGCTATTTGCCTGGAGGAAGACTTGCATTCTTGTGGCGTGTTTTTTCTTGCATCTTTCCTCACTCAGTCTCCTCTGCCTAGAGGGATGGATAAGGCTTCACAGGACGGGACTCCAGTGATTCCAAGGGGTCCTGTGAACAGATCCCTTCCATGGAGTGTAAACAAGTGTGCACCAAGGAGAGTCAGCGCCCCCGCTCCAGCTAAAGGGGGACTGTTTTCTGACCCTTTGTCTTCATGCAGGTAGAGATTTAGACCGGTCCTTACAGATGGCAAACACTTATCTAGACTTTTCTTTCCTGATATGAAGATGGTCTCCTTTGTTAGTTATTCTAGGACTTTACACAGTGTTTTCCCCACTGGAGAAAAATCAATGGCACATATGCAAATGAAAAGCTCATATTCTCCCCCCCCCCACTCCATCTCTCTCTTACACACACACACACACACACACACACACACACACACACACACACACACTCAAGCACTGGGTTTTGGTTCATTTTGCCCGGGCAAAGAAGCTGCGATGCGCTTTCTCTTTGGACATCTCCAGCTGAGCTGGAATGGGGGGACTGTCTACTAGGCAATATTTCATTTGGCTTGATTCAGCCATTAATTGCTCTGTGGTTTCAGACTAATTCCTTCCTTCCCTTTGCTGCAGTGCATCCCTTCAGGGAGAGAGAAGTTTGAGGGTTACTTGGAAGCTTCACAACCTCCATTTGCTTAAAAATGCGAAGACACCTCCTAGATTCAGAAAAAAAAAAAAAAAGAGAGAGAGAGAAAATGGAGAGTTACAAAGTCTGTCGCTCCAGGGAAGTACAGTCATCCAAACCCACAATTCCATCCAAGAACTTCCCTGGTGGAGCCGATTCTCCAAGTCAGATACAGGAACAAAGCCTCTCGCTTGGGCGCCCAGATGCTTGATTAAAGGACCCACGAGAGGAAACAGTGGAAACGAAGAGGGTCTACAGAAAGGTGAAGACAGGTAGCTGAGGCTGAGCTCTACTTTTAAATGTGTTGGGGTCCCTCATGAAAGTATAGGTTCTGGGTAAATCCTGAACAAAACCTAAGACTGACGTTAAGCTGCAGCTGTCAGCAGCCATGCTCAGTTGTTAATTTCCCATGCAGGACAGGACCATCCTATCTATATTTGGTTGGTTAATATCAACATTCACTGTTACTCTCAAAGATTATCTGGCTCTACAGATTTGCAAGGCATCTGGGTTGACAAGAAAATTGGTTAACCATTGATAGTAGTATTTATTGAGTATTTATATATAGCATTATAAGACAATGTATTCTGCTTGCATCATCTCATTTTATTCTCACAATATTTCTATTAGGTAGGCACTAATATTTCCATTTCCTAACTGGGCTTCAAGAGGTTAAGTAATTTGCCAAGGTCACACATAGTTGGCTTTAAACACAGGGGATGGGGCTCCAGGCCAGAGTCTGATTCCTAAACTTTAAGCTATACTGACATTGGCCAGTTAGAAACTGTAACAATAACTCTTAAGGCAACTATCTCTGCTTCTCCTATGGCTCTGATTAGATTGTTAGTTTTTCAAAGGGTAGAAGTCAGTTTCTCCTTTCTTTTTTTTTTTTATTTCCTTCAAAATACTCAACACAGAACCGGGCACTAAATAATGTTGACTCACTCACTCAGGGAATTTGGCCAAGAATTAATTCCTGCCATCTTGCTAAGTGTTGGCCTTTCTGTTTTCCCCTCAATTACTGCTTCAGTCTGTGAAAATGTTAAAGAGAGGTTTGGAAACAGGATTGTGTGTTGATAATTCCTTGTCCTGGATGGATGAGAGGAAGGGGGTAAAGGATGAGTTGCTCAGTGAGGGAAAATAGCAAGTGGAATCTTCTTAGAAGTGCAGAGGAAGGAGAGGAGAAAGTGGGGAATGAGAATGTAGGAGAGTTAAAGCAAACCATTGACAGAGCAGGATGGTTCAGGGAGAATTTCTACCAATGCTATGTTTATATTGATGACAACTTAAGCATTTGATACACAGCCCTATGAAATTTTATTTGGATAACTTGAGCTTACAACAACTTGGCTCTGGATTCAGGCAAAGGAATGAAAACGTAGTAAACTAATTCAAGAAATCTGGGATGAGAGCTATGGAGTCGGTGAGTGGTTCATATAAGCTTCCAGTAGAGGGTGAGATGGATTTGCCATCCGGCCCCTTCTCCCTCTTCTCCATGGAGACAGAAAAGCTTGGCAAAGCACTCCGCTGTCACTCTGCTTGGGCCATATTTTCTTGAAGACATTAGAGGATGGTGGTCACAAACCTATACATGTCAACTAGACAATCAATAAGTAGGTATTTATTGAGTACCTGCTTTCTCTCAGCATGGGACAATCCAAAAGATATGCTATGGGGCCTTCCAACCAATTTAGCTGGAAAAACACCAAAACAAGGATGGCAAATACGTGGTATACATACTACCCTTGGCTATGTTTGTCCTTGAGGCAGATTTCTCAAATCAATCGTGATGCACGTTCCCAGTGAATTAAGATGTTGCAGGAGAATGCTTCTCACCTCAGCTCTCCACGCAGCCCCCACCAATCATTCAGCATTGTCCCAAGGAAGAAAATCTGGTTCCTAGCTTTGCCCTAGACCAACACGACTAGAACAGCAACATATAATGAATTATTCTGTGATAAATGATTGAGTATTATGAGGAATTTGGACACGGAGGTTCTTCAGGGCCATAGGACGTGGATATCTTGACCAACAAAGAGGAACTTGAGCTCCATGTTGGAGGGAAAAGGTGTGACTGAAATTGGCATAAGAGAAGGAGGGCCTCCCCATGACAAGCACTGGATGAAGGCACTGGAGCGACAGAGCAGACCCCACACCCACAAAAGACAGGGAGCAGCTGAGGACGAGCTTACCCATGTACAACTCTCTGACAAAGGGAAGATGGCTGACTGCCTAGCAGGGCTCCCCAAGCACTATTCACCAAGAAGGCACAGGAGGAAAGGCTAGTGGCCAGGGAATGTAGTCAGCTACCAAAGCAGAGCCCCAGACCACCAGCCTACAGGACTGTTAGAAGCACCAGATAGAAACTGTGAGCTTCCAACATTAATATATGGGAAACTTGTTCACAGCGCTGAATCTTCAGTAGAAAATATCCAGAGTCATGTACAGAAGTGGTCACAGGAAAATTAAAACACCTTGTGGTTTTCCATCATGGAGAAGATAGAGCAGCCGAGGGTAGGGTGGGAGGTATTTACAAATGTCTTCAGAAGATGGCCTGGGACCATCTGTTTTAATTTTCACTGAGGGCAGAATAAAAAGGGTTATCTTGTAGCAAGAGAGATTGAGGAAAGACACAAGAAGAACTTTCTTTTTCAGAGTTGCCGGAGACTGGTTTAGATCATCACGAGTGATACGGTGTCTCCTTCGTTGTGTGTCTTCGAGAACAGGAGAAATGTCCATAAATTGCGGCTGCATTACATACAGTTCTACCTGGAGGCAGAGAATAAACTAAATAGTCCCTGAAAAGCCTATTCCAGGCAGGATGCAACAGCTGTAGACAGTATGCAATCCTAGACAAGCTAAGCAAGGCAGTGTCTTGGGGAAGCTCCTTCCATCCACATTTTTTTTTTTTTTTTTTTTTTTTTTTTGCAGTACGCGGGCCTCTCACTGTCGTGGCCTCTCCCCTTGCGGAGCACAGGCTCCAGACGTGCAGGCTCAGTGGCCATGGCTCACGGGCCCAGCTGCTCCGTGGCATGTGGGATCCTCCCGGACCGGGGCACGAACCCGCGTCCCCTGCATCAGCAGGCGGACTCTCAACCACTGCGCCACCAGGGAAGCCCCATCCACTTTTTGAGTCTTAAATTCTGGGCTTCCTGCCTCCTTAGCCCCCAGATGTAACCACATGTCAAGAATAGAATGTACCCAACTCACTGATTTTGGGTGCCTCCCAAACATCTCTTCCTTGGCTCACAACCTCACATTGTAGGCATTGCCATTGCCTGGTGTGAGTCAAGCTGCTTTGCTGGAAATGAAATTAACTCAACAGAGATGGAACCAATGTGTCCCATTTGAAAAGAGGTGGTAGTTGCCATGGAGATCTGTATACCTCCTGAATAAATGGTATAGGGGATACAGTTGGGAAGCTTTAGACAGGGTTGGTAATACTGTCTGATCTAAACATTTTAGGCAGGATTATATTTCACTAAGACTTTGGCCCCTGGTCTTCTGAGCAGAAGATACAATGAGGAATATACCAACCAGAACTCAAATTGACTTTTATTAAATGAACTTGAGTGAAGAATTTTAACTTCCTTGTGCTTTTATGTCCATTCTCCAAAGTGGGGTTAAGGCCACATATCTACTTAATTATTCAGACAGAGTGTTTGGGGAAGAAAAAGACTTAATGACCTAAGAACCAACTGGACAAGTCTTCTGCTGGTCTTGTATGTGGCACAAGAACAAAAACAGGGTATTAGTGGTTGGGCCACTCAAGGTCAGCACACATTGTCCAAGTGTGAAGGGCAGGCTGACTCCTCAAGTTCATGGCAAAAACCTAAACCAGGAGCAGGAGAGCCAGCAAAAATTGTCGTGAGGTATCTTAGCATGAAATGACTGTACTCAAGAAAGGGGCAATTCTAAAATTATAGGGAGACTCTTCCATTGTCTAGGAAGACACAGGAGGGCCTAGGGTTCTGTATATCCCCACAAATTCTCATTGCTTTATTTCCTTAACAAGAGACATGGAAGGCTGCCTTTTAGAGAGTGCTGCAGACAAAGTGGTGTACATACATAGACTTGTATATGTATAGGGATGTGTAGGAAAGAGATGTGTATGTATAGGGATGTGTATGTATAGGGATATGTATGTTGAGGGATGTATATGTATAGGGATGGTGCAATCAAGTTGACCTGGAAAGATTCCTATATACTCTTTGAGGGAAGGTAAAGGAAAGCCTTGGAACGCTTTCCACCATTAGGATATAGAAAAGGAAATTTGTTCAAAAGGAACATAATGGAGAAAGAGTAGGAGATACAACAAACGAGTTAAAATATTGATCCCGAAGATTCAAGAAATCCACAGACAGACATCCAGTGTGTAGGGTTCAAAAATTTATACTGACTTCACAGGACTCTCCAGCAAATGGGCAAATGCATCTCAGCCTCCAAAATGAACCTATTTATTTTCTGCCTTGGGTTAGCGGTTGAGTCTGTGTCCTGCCCTCCTAGAGTTATTTCCTTTGAGCTGGGAAGCGAGATTCCTTCTCCTGTATCCACCGGCCCTTCTACCCTAGCCTCTGCCCACCCCCCTATTTTAGGAGCAGTCAAAAATCCCAAATAGTGTCACCCAAGATTCCCCCTTTAATCCATTTGTGTTAGACTTCAAGGGATTCCAGCCATTCTTCTGATAGCTATGCAAAATTCATGGTGGATGTTTCCTCCGTGGAGGGACTGGTATCTTCAACTGACTGCATTTATCCTGCTGTTGGTATTTGGTACTGGTAACAAATTCTCTGCAGCGAAGGTAGGAGTATGCATGGCATTTGGTGCCATCCTTCTGTTCAAGCCTCATGTCCTGTACATGCTTCTCTTCTGGCCTCTTCTCCTTAAAGGCCTGGAGTCCTTAGCTGGACACTGATTGCTATTCATTGGGTTTGGATGTTAGTCTCTGAGACTATATCAGCCCCTACATTCTGGGGTAAGAGACAGGAACCCCAAGACAGCGGTGAGTGTGGGAGGACTTCAAGGGCGTTTTACTGCTGGGGTACTGTATTCGTTTCCTGAGGCTGCATGAACAAATTGCCACTAACTCGGTGGCTTAGAACAATAGAAATGCATTCACTCCAGTTCTGGAAGCTCAAAGATCCAAATGTCTCAGACTTGTGTTCCTTCCAGGTGCTGTAGGGGAGAATCCTTCCTGCCTCTTCCAGCATTGGTGGCTGCCTTGGCTTCCCTAGCATGTCATGGAATCACTTCAATCTCTGGTTGCATTTTCACATCCCATTTTCCTGGTGTATCTGTCTTCTCTGTGTGTCCGTCTTCTCTGTGTGTCTGTCTTTTAAAGCATACATGTGATTGTACTTAAGGCCTAGCCTACTTGGACAGTCCAGTATAAGTTCCCTTTTCAAAGACCCTTAAATCAGTCACATCTACAAAAGCCTTTTTTTTCCAAGTAAGGTAACATTCTCAGATTCCAGGGATTTGACGTGGCTATCTTCTGAGAAAACATTTCCAACCCACCACAGTAGGGGAGAAAACTAACGTCAATTTTGCATGGCACACAGTAACTCACTTTAATTCTACAACTGTCTGACAGTTGAGTATTCTTATTCATGAAGAAATTTAAACTCAGGGAACCTTTCCCAAGATCACTGAGCTAATCAGTAGAGGCCTTGGGTTCTGTCTGACTCCACATTCACTGTGCTCTGTAGGTCATGATGAGTTAGGGGTCGTCATGCTGTCTTCAGCTGTGAGTCCCTGGGGGTCCAGTTACCTTCCTAGGGCTCAGCATACTCACTGCATGATGAGACGGCCAAGTTGCTCCAGCAATCCTGCTCCTGGGTGTATATCTGAGAAAGATGAAAACTCTAATCCCAAAAGGTAAGTGCACCCCAAAGTTCACTGCAGCACTATTTACAATAACCAAGACATGGAAGCAACCTAAGTGTCCATCGACCGACGAATGGATAAAGAAGATGTGGCACATATATTCAATGGAATATTACTCAGCCAAAAAAACAATGAAATGATGCCATTTGCAGCAATGTGGATGGACCTAGAGATTCTCATACGAAGTGAAGTAAGCCAGACAGAGAAAGAAAAATGTCATATGATATCACTGATATGTGGAATCTAAAATATGACACAAATGAATTTATTTACAAAACAGACTCACAAACATAGAAAACAATCTTTTGGTTACAAATGGGGAAGGTAGGGGTAGGGATAATTGGGAATTTGGGATTAACAGATACACACTACTATATATAAAATAGATGAACAACAAGGACCTACTGTATAGCACGGGGACTATTTTTAATATCTTGTAATAACCTATGATGGAAAAGAATCTTAAAAAGAATATATACATATATATATATACATGTCTATAACTAAATCACTTTGCTGTACACCTGAAACATTGTAAATCAGCTATACTTTAATTAAAAATAAATAAATATTTTTAAAGAAAGGAAAAAAATGTAGATACTAAAAAAAAAAAAAAAAAAAAAAAAAGATGGCTAACTCAATGCCCCTTTCATCTTTACGATTCTAGTACCAAGGAGCATCTAATGCTCAAGTGAAATGACAATGTGGTTTGGATAGAATTATTGGACAGAGAAATGGTTTTTGATCTTTCTATCACCAAGAAGTTCTTTGTAGAAACGACCAGGCTTCTTGAGGGTAAGGGTTACCTTGTTCAGTCCCTATTTTCATTCTCCAGCTGCGCTACTATAGTGAGAATTCATTCACTCAGTCAGTCATTCTTTCATCACACATTTATTAAGCCCCTTCGATGTTCCCAGGAACTTTAATAGTAACTAAGAATACAGTTGAATTTTTGCAAACCTAAACCTAGTTCCTCATGGAAATTAAAATGATCAGATTGGAAGAAGTCAGCCCACTTTCTCAGCAGCAGCATGAATCATTTAATTCTAGAAACCCTTAGAGCTGTGGTCCCCAAACTTCAGCCTGCATCAGAATCACCCAGAGGACTCATTATAACACAGAGTTTCAGTAAGTGTGGGTGGGGCCTGAGGATTTTCGTTTTTAAAAAGTTCCCAGGTGACGCTGCTGGTCCAAGGACCACACTTTGAGAACCGCTGCTCTGCAGGAGCCATTCCCAATCAGTGGACCTAGGGCCCTAGGCCTCCTATGGCATTTTATGAGCAGTTAGTATAGTCTATTGACTGAATAAACAAGAGCAAAACTACCATTATGTAGGCTTGTTTAAATATTTTGATGTCAAAAAGAAATTCTCCCTCCAAAAATTTAGTAACCCTTGAACAAAAGCCAGGAAGTCCATCAGGTTTTCTCTCTTTTGCCAGCACTAATCTTTTGGCAGAGATTTCTCGAGTGTTGTCTTGAAAACGAATCAAATTCTGAATTTTGGCTCAGTTAAGGAAGAAAACCATGATTGATTATGAATATTTGTCTAGATGAGGGAGAGGAAACGAAAGTCCTGTACCATGTATTTTCCTTTCTTGACTTAAATATTGGAGCTGTTACCAGTTAGGTTTGAATCTTCTTCTCTGCTAATTTTACATGCTTACCCTTGGGCCATCTTCTCTATCCCGTGGCTTTAAATATCATCTGTATGCTGGTGACCCCTTCCCATGTCCTGCCCAGCTCACTCCTGTCACTTCCAGAGCTGTATTTCTAGCTGTCTCCTTGACATCTCCTCTTGGCTTTGCACATGCGTCTCACAGGTAACATGTTCAACGACAAATCCTTTTTTAAAAAATTTTTATTGTAGTTGATTTACCATGTTGTGTTAATTTCTGTTGTACAGCAAAGTGACTCACTTATACATACATATACATCCTTTTTCATATTCTTTTCCATTATGGTTTATCACAGGATATTGAATATAGTTCCCTGTGCTCTACAGTAGGGCCTACTTGTCTATCTGTCCTACGTATAATAGTTTGCATCTGCTAATCGCAAACTCCCACTCCATCCCTCCCCTCCCCCACTCTGCCTTGGCAACCACAAGCCTGTTCTCTATGTCTGTGAGTCTGTTTCTGTTTCGTAGATAAGTTCATTTGTGTCCTATTTTAGATTCCACGTATAAGTGACATCATATGGTATTTGTCTTTCTCCTTCTGACTTACTTCGCTTAGTATGACAATCTCTAGGTCCATCCATGCTGCTACAAATGGCATGATTTCATTCTGTTTTATGGCTAATATTCCATATATATATATGTGCCACATCTTCTTTATCCATGCCTCTGTCAATGGAGGTTTAAGTTTCAACAACAAATTCTTGATTTTCCTCCTCAAAATGCTCGAATCCCATCTTAATAAATGGTACAATCAACTACCCCATTATCCTGGGAGAGGTCCTTGATTTCTCCCCTGTGCTCATTTGCAATATCTAATCCTCCCCTAAGTTCTGTTGATTCTACATCCAGAGCATAACTTAAACTCATTCTTCTTTCCATAGTCAGGTGGAACAGTGCACCATCATCTCTCACCTGTATTGTGTCAATGGCCTCAAGACTGGTCCCCTGATTTCCATTCTTTCTCCCCTTCAATGCAAAGTCAAAGTGAATTCTTCACACCTTAGAAAGGTTGACGGTTTCCTATTTCATTCAGGATAAAATTCCAACATTTGTAAGTGGCCCCCAAAGGCCCTGCAGAATCCTACCACTGCTCACCCTTCCAATCTCAGTCCTCCCACTTCCCTGACTGGTTCTTCTCTGGCCATACTGATCTTTCCTCTTTCTCAAGCACTTTCCCACCTAAAAGCTCTCACTCCTCCCTTGTCTGCCCGGAACCTGGCTTCCCCACTCCGCTGGAGACACACACGCCCAACCTTCTGGTCACAACTTAAAATACCACTTCCTCAAGGAGGCCTTCCTGGATCCCCTCAATCTAAATTCAATCCCCCAAATACTCTCTGGTGGGACCCTATGAGTTTTCATCCCACAGAACCCAGGTTGCAAATCTTTTGTTTGATGTGTGTGTCCCCACTAGACTGTGAACTTCAAGAGCACACGGGCTGTGTCTGCATGACCTCACCACTGGACCGCAGCATCTTATTCAGAGCCTGCTGGTGCCCGACTCTTATTTGTTAAATGAAACAGTTAATAAAACCACAAAATCCTGAAACGCTTTGCTGCTCCTCTTAGGCTGTCCTCTCTTCTGCTTCTCTGTACAGTTTCTCTGGGTCTCTGCTTCCTCCACGATGGAGTCTTGACTTTCCCCAGACCAGACTGTTTGTCTGATGTTGGGACAAAGGGGGTAAATGGCAGATACGGTAGCAAATGTTCTCATTTATGCCAGCAACTTTGTCTGAGTTCCCAGCCTGGGAACTAACCATCTAAAGCCATTCCAGCCCCCCGCCCGGCCCCTGAGGATGGCACTTCTGGGTGGGTTGCCGAGTTCTGTGTGTGTCTGGGCCAGATCACAGCCCCGTTCACTCCTGACCGCAAGAGACCACAGTACACACTGTGGGAGAAGGGAACTTGCTTGAGGCCAGAGATCTGGGACTGTCCCCACTCCCTGGATTGCTTTTGGTTTCGCACTTACAAAGTTTTACAACTCTCGGGATCTCCCTGGTGGTCCAGTGCTGAAGACTTCGCCTTCCAGTGCAGGGGGTGCGGGTTCAATCCCTGGTCGGGGAGCTAACATCCCACATGCCTCGCGGCCAAGAAACCAAAACATGAAACAGAAGCCGTATTGTAACAAATTCAATAAAGACTTTCAAAATGGTCCACGTCAAAAGAAAAAAAAATATCTAAAAACGAGAACAAAAACCGAATTTTACAAGTCTCTAAGCATTTTTAACATCATCCATGGTTAGATTCCGGATCCCACAGCTTGGGTTCGGGAGAGAGGAAAGAGGGCAGGTGGCGCAGGGTCAGGATGGGTTATTAGCAGGGTTGAGAGGCGGAGCAGCTCGGGGAGAAGGAGGCCGCTGACGCGAGCATCCTCCCCAGCGCTCTCTCTGCACAGCAGCCTGAGCCGCGGCCACTGGTCCCTGCTGCGCCCGGTCTATGCTCCTTCCTGCTCAGGCCTCCCAGGAGCGGCACCCGTGGGCTTCAGCCCCTCCAGCAACAGGGCTGTGGTGGCGGGCTGGCTCGAATTACCCAGCAAAGGAGAAAGAGCAGAAGTGGAGGCGGTGGGAAATGCAAAAACATCCACTTATACGGGGAGGGGGAGGGGCAGCTGGGACGAAGTAAGGCAGTGGCGTGGACATATACAAACTACCAGACGTAGGTGCATAGCTAGTGGGAAGTGGCCACATGGTACAGGGAGATCAGCTCGGTGCTTTGTGTCCACCTAGAGGGGTGGGACAGGGAGGGTGGGAGGGAGACGCAAGAGGGAGGGGATATGGGGATATATGTATATGTATAGCTGATTCACTTTGTTACACAGCAGAAACTAACACACCATTGTAAAGCAAATATACTCCAATAAAGATGTTAAAAAAACCAAACATCCACTTATTTCCTTATGCACATACTATGACCCTGGTACTTTGCTAGATCTTAGGGACACAAAAACCAAATAAAAGGCTCCTTCCACCCCTTAACCCAACATATAATGAAATCAAGGTCTAGTAAAAAGTGAAAACACACTAATTTATTAGTACATTTTCAGTTTTCCTGGTATCTATGAAACTAGCGAGTCTAGTTTTAGAATTTTCTTTATTAAAAACTTTACTGTGGTTCAAGTTTTTTAAATGTTCAAAGGACAAATGGGGGGGCATGTCTCTTTAAGTACATACCACCTGGCAAGGAGCCAGAATTAGCTAATAAGAAAACCTTCAGAATTCTGAACAGAGTAGACTGTATATTCTCATATCCATTGGATAGAATAACATCAGGATATTCGTAGGTACACCAGGCAAGAGAATTCTGATTGCAAGTTTATCATTCCTGGGTTTGAATCCTGGCAGTCAGGCTACTGTGTAGATTTTATTCTTCTTCCTTTCTTCCTTCCTTCCTTTCTTTCTTTCTTTCTTTCTTTCTTTCTTTCTTTCTTTCTTTCTTTCTTTCTTTCTTTCTTTCTTTCTTTCTTTCCTTCTTTCTTCCTTCCTTCCTTCCTTCCTTCCTTTCTTTCTTTCTTTCTTCCTTCCTTCCTTCCTTCCTTCCTTTCTCTCTCTCTCTCTCTCTCTCTCTCATTTTCTCTTTCTTTCTTCCCCCTTCCCCTTTTATTTGTACTTTAAAACAGCATCGTAGAATGATTTTCTTTTGCTGATGAGATGATCTCAGTTCTTCAAAGAGGGGAAGGTGCAGCCATTTTAGGCTCTTGGAACAGGTTGGAGAAATACAATAATGGTACTGGCTGGAGAAATTGGAGAGAGGATGCTTGACACCAAAGGGGAGAGGGGAAGAGAGGGAAAGGGGCTGGACTGTCCAGGAGTAACTTTTACTCCCAGGCCCTACCCAGCCCTGAGGTGGGAGCAGAGCTTGCCCCAGACCCCAGGACAGACAGACATGCAGACTCAGTGTTTCATGAAGGTTTTCTTTTCCCTTTGTTTCTGATCTCAGAAAGGAAGTCATGAAGCTTAATCAGAAAGATACTGGACTGTCACTCGGTGTTTGTATTTCTTTACATGTTATGATTTAATAAATTTGGTACAAATATGTTGTACAATTGTTAGAGATGAATTGCTATTTTTGCTTTTTGTTAACTACAAGCGACTGTTTGTAGGAAAAGCATGAGCCGCTGGACCAGATGTAAATACGGGGAAACGTGAAGATTCAGGGCATTTAGTCACATCTCCAGGCGTCAGCACAGAAGTGATGCTGAGCTTGGTAGAAGATCGCCAACCATCCTGAAGAAAGTAAGTTCTGTCCCCTGAGCTTGGATTGAGGAATATTCAGTGGAGACAATTGTCCTACCTACATTCCTCCCAGATAATTTCCTGATGCAGAACCTCAGGAAATGAAGGAGTTAACCGTTTCCCTGCATGTTTCTCCCATCCTGTGTCACCTGGACGTCTTACAGGATAGGGCCTGACTTGTCAGGAGGACAAGAGCTTGCTGTTCATCTAGGATTGGACTCCCCACACAGAAAGAAAGAAAGAAAAAAGACAGGCAGGAAGGGGGAAACTTGAAAAGTCTCTGATAGAGAAAGAGCAAAACCAAACAAAGCCAAGTTCATACCAGTTCGTTAGATGCCTCCACACAAATTTGTTTGTAGGTAAAGGGGATTAGGGGAGATGTGGAAGGAACCTAAAGCCTGTAAGTTGCACACGTTGTCACACACACCTGCCCTGATTCTGGGGAGGAGGAGCAGCGGGGGAAGCTCTGAGCTGTGCAGCCGCAACTGATACTCGAATGTGTTCTGTGTCTGGGAGATGTTACCTTGGGGGCCCCGAAAGGAGGGAGGGAGAGGTTGTGAGGAGACAGGGCACTGTTAGACTTTGTGTTCAGGAAGGCGTGGTGCCCCTGGGCACAGATGGACCCAATTTAGCCTCGCATGTGGCACTAAGCAATCTTCCCCCCAGAGTGGAGGAACTCGAGGGCCTCCTGAAGTCTTGAGCCTGGGTGGGCCTCCGTTGCTTATTCTTCCAATGCTGTGAGCCAAGCCTCCAAGCCCACGGCAGCCAATCCACTCTCCCATCACTTACAAAACACAAGTTAAAATATAAAATTAAGAATTTCAAGATGGCGATGGCAAAGCCTTCAACCTCTGAGCCTGGGGCCTGGTGAAAATGCAGTGGTCGCACACCCATGAAGCCAGCCCCGTCTGCAACATGTCTTTCTAAAACTCTTAGATTGTTTAAGTGAGCTTAGTTGGTTTTGGTTATTTGTAACCAAAACTCTAAATAAGACAGAAATTGGTTCCAGACTGTGGTATCCAGGATGGGTCCAGCTGAGACAAAAGGCAATGAAAATCCACCTAATATTAAGTAATACGAATTTGCAAGTCATGACTTGTAGCATCGAAACAGTTGATTGTATTATTGTCTACGGCTACTTAGAATGCGGTGCTCATGGGGGTGATGGAGACGGGGTGGCCACTGCTTTGGAAAAGTATGGATGATACGATGAAATCAAGGAATGTTCTGTGGAGTGGCCGCTTCTAGACAGCACGAAGAATGAGGATAATAAGGTGATGAAAGGGGCTATACTGAGGAACAGTAAGTAATGGTCATCCTAGATGCCTAGGTAACTTATATTATGGAAGATAAATCCATCCTATCCATATTATCCATTTATCTTCCATCATTCACATCATGGAAGATAAATCCCACACAATAATATGGGACCTGATAATCAACAAGGACCTACTGTAGAGCACAGGGAACTCTACTCAATATTCTGTAATAACCTAGAAGGGAAAGGAATCTGAAAAAGAATAGATCTATGTATAGGTATAACTGAATCACTTTGCTGTACACCTGAAACTAACGCAACATTATAAATCAACGATACTCCAATATAAAATAAAAATTAAAAAATAAAATAAAATTCCAAAACCCAAACATGGAACCTGTCATCTCATAGAAGTTTCTAGGAAGTTCAGGACACTGGGTTATGTTTGAATATCCATTCCGAAGGGACAGAGAAGCCTGAACTTCTATCTACTGTTAAGAAGGGGATTTGATGATTGTTTTGATTTTGGAGACCACCCACAATAACAAAATTGGACGCGCTGTTCCAGTCCATCGACCAAGCGACCCAAAAAGCTGCCAGCTCTGGGTGGGACACCAAACTAGAGAAGTTTCTTCAAATGGTCTAGGCTGCAGTACGAGTACCTCTGCCCTGTGTCCCCAAGTTGCTCAGAATGTCTACGACAGATAAGAAAACGGGGATGCTGTTGGTGTCTGTGACGAGGCCTAAGAAAATAATTACTGAGGATGACCCTAGGGTTTTTGAGCAAAGCAAGTTATTATTAGCTTGACATTGGACCTTGGTAGAGATGGATAATATGCCATACACGGCCACGAGACTTCAACATTAAGTGAAGCTCATGTACACAGAACTAGTGTCTGAGCAAGTACTGGATGCATCTGTACCTTGCACGAGCAGATAATTCACATTTCTGAACACTTACTTCTACTGACTGCCGTCCTTCCCTCCATCCTTTGACTCAGTGGGAGATTCTCTGTGATCATCTGCCCAAGGATGCAAAAAAAAAAAAAAAGGAGCCTGTTTTGGATATAGTTCTGCAGAAGATGATGATTTAAGCAGAAGGGTATAGCTAGGGCATTACAGCTCTAACCAAGGATGGTTCAATTTGGTGGAAAAGGAAAATTCTTCCAGGAAGAAAACTATCAAATTTTACTTCTTTAAAGTAGGGAAGATAAAGAGGTAAATCCCTGGGGCCTGGTGCTGGAGGTTCTCAGGCCTTAGAAGTTGTCCGTGTACTTCCTTAGCGCCCTCCACTCAACCTCTACCGTGGCCTTAATGTAAGTTGACTCTAATCCTCCCTCAGTAATGTCCCCTGTGATATGACAACACCCATCATAAGACAAGGGAACAAGATACCCCCAAGCGAGTCAAAGGTCGACCTTCTCTCTCTCTCTCTCTCTCTCTCTCTCTCTCTCTCTCTCTCTCTCTCTCTCTCTCTCTCTCTCTCTCTCCCCCACCAACCCCCAAGTCTGCAGAGAAGCCTGGAGGTAAGTACAGAAAGCACAGCAGAAGCGCAAATGCTGCCCGTCACACATCCCCAGATCCCATCGCTGTATCTCTACGGGCCTCAATTGTAGCTTCTTGTCTACTGTAAGTCCCTCACATGAAAACCTTCAAGTTGCAAACTTTCAAAGGTGTGAATGTGGAGATTACTAGTGAAGTCCTGATGAAATTGGAGGCCCAGAGAAAGGACAAAGAGAGACAGGAGGAAGGAGGAATAACTGAAGAACCAACGAGATTCATGACACAGGAAGTGGCAAGGGGTTTTTCTTTGTTTGAGGAGGCACTGTCATTTTTTGAGGCACAGGATCCAAACGTAGAAGGGTACTCAAAGGTTGCAGCAGCTGTTCAGAATGCAATCCAGTGCTACCGCGTCATCTGTGATGTGAAATAAAGAGCTACTACCCAGACATCACTGGATTGTTTTTTCAAGAGTGTAGCTATCAGTAGAATCGAATCCAGCAAGGAAGCAGAACCTGTGCCATCAACGTCAGGCGCGAGTGACACTGCAGCTTGCCCTCCGTCTCCTGTTGCTGACGATCCTTCAGCTCTACCATCTCCCACCTCCTCTCCCTCCCCAGTCAGTAACTCTTCCTGCCTGTTCACTCGACGGCAGCCCCTGTGTGCCAGCTGTCGTGCTGTACTACTGTACTTTTCAAGGTACTGTACTGTAAGATTTAAAATGTTTTTTAATATTTTGCTTGTTTTTATGTATCATTTGTGTGAAAAGTATAGTAAACCTATCACAGTGCAGTACTATAGAGCCGGTGTGTTAGCTGGGTACCTAGGCTAACTTCGTTGGACTTAACAACACACACTCGGAACGGGACTCGTTCGTATGTAGGGAACTTACTGTATAGCCAAATTAGATTTCATAGCATACTCTCGTATGAGTTGATGATCCCCAAGGCCCTTGGAAAATTAGAAAATTTTTATGAGTATGAGGTAGACATTGTTGATATTCTCAAAGTGGATATGACCTTGTCAGTTGTCAGGGGCAACTAGTAATGCATCCATTGATTGGGCACAGTTTATAGTTCTGAAATAAAAGAGGACTGAGGATTAAAACACAGATTTAGGGCTTCCCTGGTGGCGCAGTGGTTGGGAGTCCGCCTGCCGATGCAGGGGACACGGGTTCGTGCCCCGGTCCAGGAAGATCCCACGTGCCGCGGAGCGGCTGGGCCCGTGAGCCGTGGCCGCCGAGCCTGCGCGTCCAGAGCCTGTGCTCCGCAACGGGAGAGGCCGCAACAGTGAGAGGCCCGCGTACAGCAAAAAAAAAAAAAAAAAAAAAAACCACACACAGATTTAAAGGAAACTGCCCTTACATTAACATATACTGTCAGGCTGGGTTCCTGCTGGAATATATAGGCTCACGTATAGATTCCTCGTTCATAACTGTAAAACTCCAGCCAAGCAATAATGATCATAATGAAGTAAGGAGACCTCGGGTTAAACCAATGATTACAGTTGACAATCAAGGTGTAAACATGAACCCAATTAATGAATCTATAATCTCTCTTCCAAGTTTCTGGCCATTAGCCATGCTTCTAATTAAACCGAGTGCGGGAGCAGCCGTCCATCACCCGAGGGCCTGGCGCCTCGGCGTTCTGAACTCCTCCACAGACTGACCACCCCAGTCGTGATTTTTCAGCCTCTATTTCTTTACCTGCTGAAATTCAAATAAGGTTTCATCTTCTCCAAAACACCCTCAATCATTGGTCAATCTGCAGAATACAGAAAAGCTGGGATGCAAAGCAAAAGATGAACACTGCCACATACTTACCGGATGGCTCTGCCATGAGGCACAAAGATCAAACGACGGAGTGGGCCCTGCTCTTAAAGAGCTAACAAAGGAACATTCCTAAAAACAAAAGTAAAGCAACAACAGTGTGTTCATCTACCTCAAGGCATGTCAGAGACTTCTGGAGGTTAGTAAGTGCATCCCCTGTGTCAGAGCACAGTTCTCTACAAAAAAAGAACTGCAGAGTAAGCGCAGCTTCTGCTTGAGGTCCACCAGGACCGGAGTCCATCCCTGGGCTATCAGCCTGCATTCCATGTGCCTTCAGACTCCGTGGACCTTGTGGGATCAAAATACTCTAAGGAATTGGTGGGTTTCTCACATACGCTCCATGACATCTGTTCTGTAGCCTGCCAGCCACGTTCGACGCTCAGGGAGAAGGAGAGAGCTGTCTCTCAAACAGAATCCTTTGCCATACATCTATCACGCGGTGTTGACAGTCCTTCATGCAGTGTGGTGTGGGGGCCATGATATCTCAGTAAAAATTCTTGCTGGGATCCAGTGATTTATTTAGCTAACAGCTTAGTTAATTATGTCAGTTTGACAATTTCAAGAGGGAAGGAAAAACACACACACACGGGCTGGATGAGGAGATGGCCTCGCTGATATTTCATACCGAGGGATCGTTAGGAAACCCAGCGATTTCTTGGTAAAATCTTTCGGCTATCAAGCATTCCCCTATAAACAAGACCACCACTAAACTTTGAAAGAAACCAATTCTTCTCTCCACACTTGAACGAGGCAAAGTAAGGCAAAGTAAGGAGCAAACAATCAGCATTTAGTTTTCAAATGATGGAATGTTTCCTCTGGAAGGAAAAGGGATCTTTCACTAAAAATCTGGAGCTTGGATTCCAGTCTCTGCTCTGCTTCTGGGTGACTCTCTCGACCTCAGTTTTCTCATCGTACAAGCCAAGGGTAGGTCAGCTTGGAGGACAAGAGCCCTTGTAGTTCCTGCATGTCAGAATCTGTAAGACCATGGATGTTCAGCTTATGGGATAGTCCTGGGACAGGTTGGGACATTGGGATGAGCAGACATCACAGGTTGTCTGCCTCAGAGCCAAAGCCATATACCCACATGCCAGGACAAAGCCTTCGTTGTCTCCTGTAACATTAGTATCAACACTTCCCCCCCCCCCCCATTCAAAGGCTCAACCATTGCATTTTCTTTACACAGAGTTCTTTCTGATCTCTTTCTCCCATGGGCCTTGAGGCAAGTTCTGATATATTCATCCTTCCCATATATATCTTTGGATGCCTGCTGTAAGAAAGAGACTGTTCCCAGTACTGAGGATACAGGGAAAACAAAACAATCTCTGTTGTCATGGAGATACCTGCTAGAGCTTTTAATACTTTGCTGCATGAGAAATGGGCCAGGTGTCATTGCCATATTAGGGAGGGAAAAGGAGAGGCCACAGGCAAGCTATTCCGGCCCTCTGGAGGTGGAAGACAAAAAGGAAGTCTGCAAAGAGACTGTGATAAAATAATCCGTGAGTTTGTACTGCAGCCCTATTCCTTTCCACAGCTAGTGACAGTGATCATCACACCAATCACTCCTGTTTACCTTGCATGCCATGGTGGAGAAATCCCTTTTACAAATATTCTATCGTCTTCTCGACTAAAAACCCTTCCAGGTATTATTTGTTTTGCCTTTTAGTGATTGAATTTGATAAATGCACAGAGACTTTTCAACAATCAGCCCAAGACAACCCGTAAACAGCAGAGCTGAGACTGACTCTGGTTTTGACTTGAAAGCTCATCTCTTTCTATTATGTTACAACTCCTCTGAACAATTTTTTGTTCTAGTTTCTTTTTTAAAAGACTGTTTGCGGGACTGAAGCTTGCCAAAACCTCATTCGAACAACAAACCATGAAATCCCCCCTCCGTGAACTTATCAACTGGTCGCAGAGTTACTTCTTTTTCAAACCCTTTTCCCATTTAGGTTGTTACAGAATCTTGAGCAGAATTCCCTGTGCTGTACAGTAGGTCCTTGTCGGTCATCGATTTTAAATATAGCCGTGTGTACATGTCAATCCCAAACTCCCTAACTATCCCTCCAACCACGCTTTCCCCCTGGTAACCAAAAGTTTGTCCTCGAAGTCTGTGTGTCTGTTTCTGTTTTGTAAATAAGTGCATTTGTGTCATTTTTAAAAATTTAGATTCCACATATAGGCGATATTACTTCTTAAATCTTGTTTTAGCCATTAAATTTTGGTCTGAGAGGTAAAACAGTCATTTTAACTCTATAAGAGGAACTAAAATAGGGGTGAAAATGACAAAACCCTCACTACAGTTTGCTGATGAATTGAGACAAAACAAGTCAGGAGTGGATGTAGACGTCTGTCAATGGTTCCAGAGAGGGGGAGCTTTGGGGATTGTCCTCAGGTCCATCGAAGATGCCTCACTTCACTTCCATGGAGAATGCAGGAAGACGGGAAGTACTGAGCTCGTAGCATGAAGAGTTTAAATTCAAGACACAACAGAATTTCAAGGAAGAGGGAGCCGTGATTTGTTGGAATGGGTGGGTGCCGTGGGAACATGCAAAACCCTCTTCTCTTGACGTGTGGTGCTGCGAGAGGCTCGAATGGGGGACAGGAAATGGAAGGTGATGACCAAAAATGACTTCATGAGGTTCTAGCAGGGCCTTCATGGTGTAAGTCAAGGCAGAATATTATGCCAGAAAGAGTAATAGAGAAGGATTCAGGTGGTCTGGGCTTTCCAGGGCTCTGCCACTATCTAGCTGTGTACCCTTAATTGGGACATTGAACTTCTCTGAGCCTTGCTTTATCTTAATCATAAAGGAGACTCACGGCTCTTGGTCCAGCCTCCCTGACGGATCATCATGAGAAGCATTTGAGATAACTTCTGCTCTATGTAAGTTCATGAGGACAGACTTCTTTCGTTTGTATTTATTACTACTGTATCCCAACCATTTGCCCTGAGATATGGCCGTGGTACACCGTAGACATTCAGGAAACCTCTGGTGAATGTATATGCACATAGCACATGTAAAAATACTCTGCAATGTAAGGAAACAATGGAAATGGGAAGTCTCGCAGCTCTGGCAACTCTCCGGGGAGACTATTCCAGTGTGTGCCTCACTGTCTCGCCCACCTCCACACTATCCCATGGCCATTCCTAGCGGTCAGGGTGAGTTCAAGAGGACACAACGGCAACAGCAGTCTCTACAAGATGAAATCAAGCAGGTGGCTCGGGAAATACAATGTAATACACGGCAAACGTTGATGTGAGGGACGCTGAGATTGGTTCCTCTCTTGGACCCCCCTCCTTCCTACTTTCCATAAGTCTTTGCTGGAGGGAATGTGAAGGAACCTTCCTTGCCATATTGATCAGAACTCAACAGGGACATGGGTATAGAAAGCAGGAGGAAAACCTGGAGTCTATCCTCTTTGAAGAAAACCTACTGATTCTGATCAGATCATCTGATTCCTAGAGAGGGCAGTTAACTCCTGTTCCAACTGACAGCAGGCAGTTATGATCAGACAATTGAAGAGGCACATATCCTATGTAATCAAAAGAAGCTGGTACCCGTCTCTCAACCGGATATTAATTTAGCATTTTTCCAGGCAACCTCCCTGCCCCATCACAGAGTTGCTTCTCAAATATAAATGTCAAGTGAGGCAGCAGAAATTAATTTAATATGCTTTATGGGCGCTGGGTAATACCCAGAAGACTAACAATGGTGGAACCGAATTATAAAAGAATGGAGAGTGAGTGTGCTTTAGAGACCCTGGCGCACTGCCAACGGCACCAGAGTAAGTGGGAGAAGGGAACACTGCTACTTGGGGTCAGCAGCCAGCTCTCTTTTCAGCATGAGTGGTTTCTAGAACCACTAGAATTTTTCCTTTCAAAGACAGCACACAGGCTTTGTGTCCTGAGGCCCACCTCGAAGACAGGATGCTCAAGTTTTCTGATGTGCAGGTACCAGGTGGCTGGAGGTGGCAATAAATCTGGTTCCATCAGGTGTGGAATTCTTTTCTGTGTGAGGAATTAGGACCGGAGCACCTAAATGGTGTTCAGTCTGCATTGAAACATTTTAGCGTGCGGCTAAGTGGCCGGCTCTGAACTTAGATCACCTCTAGATTTAATTCCACTTTTGCCGTTTATGGACTGTGCCACCTTAAGCAGCTCAGTTAACCTCTCTACGCCTTAGTTTTCACAGTTATAAACCAGAAATAATACTGGCACCTACTTCATAGCGTTGTTGAAGGGATTAAAGCAGTTGAGCATGTAGAACAGTGCCTGGCACGTACGTACTCAGTTAATGTGGGTTATAATCATCATACTATCAGTAAGTACGTAAGCTGAACTTTCCAACTTTAGATTAGGAATGGCTATGTTTGCCAACTTTCTCCTTTCTCCGTTGGGGTCTAGAGACCGTGATGCTGCTCCGATTCTGTGTTCCTGTCCCTGTTTGGGGTCTCAGTCTCCATCAGTAGGAGGAAGAGATGAAAGATCACTCCTGGAAGTCCCAGTCCTGAGTTTCAAAGCCACTTCAGCTACTAACCTGCTAGATGACTCTAAGGTAAAGTCACTTCCCTCTTGGAGTCTCAATTTCCTAATTTTTTAAATCAGGGAGGTGGACCAGTAGATCTCTACGAATGCTTCTAGTCCCCAAATCCAAGATACCTACTGCCCTCATGGATGCTCAGAGACCCTCCCACCTAAATCCTTATGTGACTTAGGTTGGCCCCTACTTTGGGTTGAATGCCGGGAATGCATCAGCAGTTCTCCTTTCCCAAGTTACATTTCAGTACATTTCTGCCTCCCTCTCCTCCTACTTCTTGCTTTCACTTGGCAACTTGGGGTCCCAGTATGAGTAAGGGGGGCAGGGACTGGAATTTCCAGAGTCCAACTAGCCTGAAAACTTCCCTCTCTTCTTCCCCACTTCTCCCCGTAACATTTCTTGCAGTTTCTCAAGATACCTTGTCTTCTTGAGCATCCTCTCAACTGAAGGCGTTCTGTAAGAGGAGAGGAAACGTATGAATGGGTCTTTCTCATGGAGTCATGGAGCCACCATTTTTCCCTTTGTTTATCATCAATTCAGCCAGAAGTTCAAGTCCTAATGTCATGCATAGCCAGCATGAGCTAAACCGCTCACCTATACATGGTCTTAAAAATCAGGATAGATAACGAAATTGTCATAAAACATAATTCTTAACTGAGGACCCTGACGTAGAAAAATGATATATGACCATAAAATGGTATACCAGCACCCTCTCCTATTAGCATCTGTGTGTCTGTCTGATTCATGTCTGGTTCCTCCACCAAACTATAAGTCCCATGAAGGCGGGAACTACATTTTTACCTATAATAGCATCCCCAGCATCGAACGGTTCCTGATACGTCGTAGGCTCTCAATAAATATTTATTGAATAAATGAACGAGTAGAGATTTCAGTCTATTAGATCAGTCATTTGGAACTTAACATCATACAAAATTTCTGTCTTGGGAATGAGACAGGTGAGAAAAATTTCCACCGAAAATGAAGAGGAATAGTACAGAAGCCATGAAACGACAGAGATCTTCTGGTCCCTCATCCAAAAGATTCCTGTTATATTACAGGGCCTTCTTGGTTTATCCATATGTGCACATCACACCATCCCCTCCCGCTAAAATGTGACTTCAGGAAACTCTCAGTCCAATAATCTCAGGAACTGATGCCCAGGAAGGTGTGAGAAACTTTTGCCTTTTGGGCAGGTCACAGAGAGTGTATCAGCTAAAATAACGTTAAAAATGAGCATGGGTATAAAAAGAACAATTCACCATGACAAAGTAGGGCTTATCTCAGGAATTCAATATCCAAAATGAATCAATATAGTACATGATATTAATACCTAAGGGGAAAAAACCCCACACAATAATAGCAATGGATGCAGAAAAAGCATTTGACAAACCTCAATATCCATGCATAAGACAAAGTTTCAGCAAGCTAGGAATAGCAGGGAACGTCCTCACCTGATGAAGGACATCTACAAAAAAGCCAGTAGCTAACATTACACTTAATGGTGAAAGACAGAATGCTTCTGGTCTAAGATCAGGAGCAAGGCAAAGATGTCCGTTCTCATAACTTCTATTCAACATCATACAGGAATTCTTAGTGCAATGAAGAAAAAGAAAATAAAGTTATCTAGATTGGACATGGAGAAAGTTATCACTATTTGCAGATTATATGATTGCCTGTGTAGAAAATCCCAAGGAATCTGCAAAAAATTTTCTAGAACTAATAAACAGACTTAGCAAGGTCACAGAATACAAGGTCAACACACAAAAATAAATCATATTTCCAGATACCAGCAATGAATAATTGGAAAGGGAAATTAAATATATCTATATACATATGTGTATAATTTGCATATATATAATTTATAATAGCTCCAAAGCCCGACCATATTTGGGTATAAATCTAACAAGGCGTGGATAGGATCTACATGCTACGAAATGCAGATAGAAGAAATCAAAGAAGGCTTAAATGGGAAGACAGACTCAAGTAGTCCATTCATAGGATGGAATGGTACTCAGTCATAAAAAAAAATAATAACAAAGAAGTGTGGTTACACACGCAACAGCCTGGTTGGATCTCAAGGGCGTTATGCTGAGTGAAAGAAGCCAGTTTCAGAAGGTTACACCCTGTGCGATTTCACTTATATGACATATTCTCAAAAGACAAAATTACAGTGATAGAGAAAAGGTCAGTGATTGCCAGGGGTGGGGGACATGGGGAAAGAGAACCTACAACAGGATAGCATAAGGCAGGTCTTTAGGGTTATAGAACTGTCCTGTATCCTGACTATAGTGGCAGTTACATGATTCTATATATGTTAAAACTCATAGGGCTCTATACTCCCTGCAAAAGTCAATTTTCCCTACGTCAAGGGAAATGAAGACATAAAAGGGCAGCCCAAGGGACTTCCCTGGTAGCGCAGTGGTTGAGAGTCTGCCTGCCGATGCAGGGGACACGGGTTCGAGCCCTGGTCCGGGAGGATCCCACATGCCGCGGAGCAACTAAGCCAGTGCGCCACAACTACTGAAGCCTGTGCTCCACAACTACTGAAGCCTGCGCCCCAACGAAGAGTAGCCCCTGCTCACTGCAACTAGAGAAAGCCCACGTGCAGCAACAAAGACCCAACACAGCCAAATAAATAAATTTTAAAAATAAATAAAATAAAAATGGGGAAATATTTCAACTATCCCTAAAGAATGTTCTCTGAGGCACGTTTTGAAAAAAAGAAAAAAAAAAAAAAAAAAGGGCAGCCCAAGAGGGTCCAATGGAAGAGAAAGAGGCAGAGGCAGAATTTTCCTTGGTGCTCGGTTTATGTGCTGTCTTGAACGTGAGTCTTGGGTCTCGTTCAGCACCAACCTGCAGAAGCTGTGCCCCTTCCTTTCCTCTGGTTGCCTCTTTGGGTCCATGCCTCTCTGCATGCCATTGGAGCTGGCTCTCCAGCGTGGGTTGGGGTGTCAGCGCAGGACTTAAGCACAGGGCTTTCCAAAGGATTGGGCTCTCATCAAGTGTCACTCTCAGCCTGATCCAGCCGCAGGAATGTCCCTCTTGCCCAAGCCCCGCCCTCCACTGCACTCTGGGTGCCCTCGAAGTGGCACCAGCCCAAACCAGGGACAGTCCCTTATCCACTCACTTCCCAAATATTCACAGCTTCCCTATTGGGTATCAGGCACAGCCAGGGACCCTGCTGCCAGGCTGATGCCCACAGCATATTCTGGAGGGCACAGCTGTCAGAGCAGCTGTCCTCACGAGCGCCAGCAGTGGTATGTCCTGTCCCAAAGGTCCGAGGCTTTTATCTCCTTTCCCATTTCTGCCAATTTTAAACACTTTCCAGCACTTCACCCCTTCCTCAGATGAAGAGATAAACATGGGGAGATGGTCGTCCAAAATGGCAATATTTTTCTGTTGACTCACCAACCTCCGTGAGCGTGTGCTTCCTTGATTCTCTGATCCTCTTCAGTTTGCATTTGGAACGACTTTTCTCAGCCTACTGGCAGAAAAATTCATTTCTCTTTCTGCTTCCAGAGATAAAACATGAAGCTGGTGAGACGAGGTGTTAAAAATGGCAGTGACTTGTCCAAGGTTACCCGGCAGCTTGGCAGTGGAACTGGGACCAGAGCCTAGACAGTGAGAGCTCCTCCATCGTCACACAGACTTCAGGGCTGAAGGCTATACGACGGAGGCATCGCTAAAACCCGTCTCCAAAAACTGAACAGAGATGGAAGAAGTCTCTCCCAAATATCTGCACAAGCAACATAGTACAGAAGTGCTTTCAAAACACAGTCATGTCCTGGGGGCAAGAGATGCTTTTGATATAAGTTGTGATGACAGCAGCTCACGACAGAGCCGCATGCAAGGAGCAGTTCCAGCATGCCCCAGGTCGGGAGGCTTTTAACTCCCATAATTCATCCTCACACGCAACACGCGGGCGAAGCTAAAGCAATGTTCAGGGGCTGACAAGACACAAAGACCAGGAAATGCAGAGTGGATGCCAATCAGAAGAGCCAGAAAAGGCAAATGTATATCAAGGCGCAGTCTGGGAGCACAGGCTAGCCTTCTGAGGCTTGAAAGCAACTGTGCTGATTTCCCTGCACGCACAGAGGTCTCCAGCCAGAGGCATGGAAGGGAAGGTGCTTGCCTTCCTCCACTTGCCCAGCATACAGGGTAAACGTGCTTCCTGGGGTGTCGCACGGTAAGGCTGATCTCGTGCTAAAGCAAGGTCAGGGCTTCACCTAGGGAGAGCGACACTTCCGACACTGAGGGCTTTCTTACATCAGTCCCCATGGCCCCGGGAGCGAGAACAGAGTTAGGGAATCTGGGCTAGTTTGGGAGGGTGTCGCTGAGTGCGGTCATTCAGTCACGCGGGACCATGCCACCTACTCACCGCGTCCCCCCCACCCCGTCGATCCTCTCCCTCCACCGACTTCAGATCCTTTCGGTAAGAACAACAGATCCCAGACTTGAAAGGCGCTTCTAGCTGACGCTCTTCTGTTTCCAGCAAACACGCCGCCTGCAGATAAAGACATCCAGAAGAGAAAGAACAGCGTAGAGGAAGACAGCCCCAGGAACCCCCACCCTGGAGTCTCTCCCTGGCCTGCTGCGCCCCTGCCTCGCTGACCCATTCACCACCTGACCCAGAGATCAGGCAGCTGTCCACGAGCATTGATTTCCACCCGTGAGGTCTCCCCATCTGCCCTCCTGGTTGTTTACTGACAAGTGAAGACAAGTCAATGGCCCGGGACCCTACGATGTCTCTAATTGGCGAGAACCGGTGGCACCGGTTTTGGTGGAAATGAAGTTCAGACACGACCTTTGACCTTGTCTGTTCTGAGTGAAGGGGGAGGGGTGGACAGATGTTAGCAGATCCCAGGGCTTGTCCTAGTTCTAACTAGCAGAGTGACTGAGTCACCCACCTGCCCTCCAAAGTCCTGCCTTAGAAGCAACTGTGTGCTCTCCCGGTGTCCAGACTGGTGAGGACGGGCCTGGCAGAAGGTTCCAGCCAGGCTGCCCTTTCCCTACTACCCTGCACTCTCACCTTCGGGCTTCAGGGCACAAAAGCTCTGCCAGGTTTCCAAACGCCCACTAATGCCTTCTGATGGGACCGTGTTCCCAAGCCACTGTGGGCAAGTGACCTTCTGAAAAAGCTTGTTCCCCAGCGAGCAGGCCACCTCCCCCAACACCCCCCCACCGCAACACACACCTTCTCCCATCTCTATCCCCTTCCCCCCCGCCCCCGTGAATCCGAATGGAGGGACCTGAGACCATTTTCTGCTACCAATGAATTCACTATTCCTTCTAAGACTGCCAGAAAGGGCTGCACCAGCCGACAAGAGAAACCTTAGGGAGATGCTGCCCTCTTCTGGGAAACACGCAAAAAAAAAAAGACCCCCAAAGAGCAGCAGTTTCTCCCTTGTCTGTAACTCTCCTTCCCCGGAGTGAACGCAAGGCTCAGCGTTCTGGGGAGAGCCAAAAAAGGACGTCCCGGATGGAGTCACACGGAAGCAGAGAACTGTGGGCCACATTCATAACCCAGTCATCCTGAGCCCTTCCCTGAAAGATATAGGCAAAGTCCTGAGAGGGCGGGGTGCCATTTCAGGTGATGTGTCATCCCCCTGCCTCTGAAAAGGACCTCAGGCTCGGCCCCGTCTCCCTGTGTCTGACAAATCCCTTTCCTGCATAGGAATTCAAGTTCACATGTCCTTTGGATCGGTGGTTAACTGAGTGAACAAACCAAACTGGAGCATCTACTATGTGCTTGGCTTACTAATGGAAGTCCAGCCTTGCCCTGGGCGAGCCCACAGCACAGTCAGAGAGGAAGAAGGGTGGCCAAAGAAAAACACGTAAACTGTGCAGGTGGCCATCGTCTTAAAAAGCAGATGAAACGCTTTGGTGGGTGTCGGGGTCCTGAAGGGGACCTCACGCAGAAGACTGCCTGGCCGAGCCTTCAAGGATGCACAGGATGTAGGAAGTGATGGTCCAGAAGACAGAGGCGGAGGTGTGAGGATATGAGATGCATACCATACAGACAGGCGTGCGTGCGGGAGAGGAAAACTGTACTTGCTCCCTTCTTTCCCTCTTGCTTTCTTCCCTGTGGGGATGAGCAAACAATAGGCCACTTCAGTGTGAGTTGGACAGCTCACCATCCAAAGCAGCAGGCCACCATCAGAGTTTACATTCCATCTTCTGTCTATAAATAGCACCCCCCATGCACTTACACACCCCCCTCCGAAAATAGCGCTGGCTGTTCTCTCTGTGACTTTGAACTCAGAGTTTATATTTAGTTTACTCTCTCCCTTCTATTCATATTTCTTTTGTTTACATAAATACTCCTCTCCATTTATTGCTGTCATGTCTGGGCACCTGATGTCATTAGAAGAACCCATAGCAACTTCATTCCATACGAACTGGGCAGCTAAATCCATCTCCCCTTGGCCCCTGTCTGCCCTCCAATGTGCTTCTCAGAATTCCACAATTCCAGGCTTGAGGCTTGCAAAGAGACTTAAGAAGTCATTTTTAAACTATATACACTGCCTCCAGCTAGATTCCCTGGAACCGGACTACTTAATTTCACAGGGCTCCCGGGGCAGGAGCTGAACGGGCGTTTCCCACCCTTGGCTTGCTTCCGCCGGAAACCACGGACCGTTTGCTCTGCCCAAAGGGCTCTTCAAAAGCTCACAGGCTGTGTATGGGCAGCCAGTCCATTTTCCCAGCCAGTGTTCCCACATTATTTCCCTTTGGCCCTCAGTTCTTATTTCTATCAATCTTTTCATCGTTTTTTCAAGAAGTCTTCTCAGAAACTTCATCGGGATTCTGTGCTTTCCTTGAGGGTGAAGGGTGCAGAAACGCAGCGCGGCTCTGGCTTTGGTTGAAGACCATTCTTTAAGTCCGTGGGGTGACACCCTGAACCCTGTCCCGTATGGGGGGTGTCACCTTGGGTACCATAAATGGCACCGGGATGGCTGTGAGCTCTGGTTCCTTGTCTGTCCTTCTCCCAGGAGAGCAGAAAGGACAGAGGCTTTGGACGCAGACAGCCCTGGAGGCGAAACTCTGCTGCTGACAGCTGTGGGGTCCTGGGAAAGTCCACAGACCTCTCTGAGCCTCAGTTGTCTCATCTGTAAAATGGAGGTAATGATACTGACCTTTCACAGTTGTGAGGACGTATGAAGAGCCGGAAGAGAGGGCATCTGAGTTTCTAAATGTCCAATATTGCTTTCTCCTCTCTTCCCTCGGGAAACCCACATGTCCCTTTGTCACTTTTCCCAACCCCATCGCAATGGAGACTCCCTATAGCTTTTGTAGGTTCTCAGGAAGCCCAGACCTGCTCTCTGAGGTGAGAGCTGGCGCTCGTAGGCAAAGTCAAGCCCTTCTCAATACAGATCAGGCCTGGAGTCCTTTCATGGGTCCCTGGAAAGAGGCTCATTTGGGGCACAGCCTTGGCGGCTTCGATGGACGGTTTGGAAAGAGCAATGAACAGGGTCCTGCTCTGTGGAGCACAGCATCCTCGGGGGAGGTGCCATCTTCCATCACTGATGAGCAGGAGGAAATGCAGAAGCGAGATGGAGGTGAGAGGCAGGTTCACAGAGGAGAGGAGCCAGCCTGCAAAGCCAGTAGACACCTCCTGCTCATGCACCGCCTCTCAGTCTTGGCTCTACACCCCCCTCTCTGGTTCCCACTGAACTCACAGCCAGTCTGGTACTTATTCCAGTTGATCCTGTGTTTTACTGCAACCTCAAGCCAAAGAAGAAAGGAACACAATCAAACACTCCTAGGAAGATAAAGTTCTAAATTGCATCCAAGTGAAAACCTCTTCTTCCGTATACCTGCTGGGTCCCCTGGGCCACCTGAGAACACCAGGTCTCTAAGTGCCTGCCCACCAGTCTCCCTTGAGGTCGGGGTCAGCGATCAGGTTTCTGGAAGGTGGGTGAGGATTGAGCTTCAGACGGCTCCTGTGGCCGCTGAGCAGGCTCTGGCTGCAGGGGCCTCGCCACGTGTCCTGGTGAGCTGTACAATCACTTTATATGTGAGAAACTCTATGAAACACGGTGGGAAGCGCTGCCGATGTTCCCTAGCAGAGCACTGGACACACGGTCAGCAGTTAACACATACCCGGCAGCGTGCTGATTACTGAGAAGACAAACGCCACATTATCCCAAAGCTGGGAGGGATGGGGGACGCCTCTATCCAGTTACGGCAAATGAGCACAGAGGCCCCGAGAGGCTAATGACTGCTGAGTTCGCTCAGCCAATAAGTATCAGAGCTGGGAAAGGTTTCCAGGAAAATGGCTTTAGGTGTGTCTGGTGGTCAGCAGACCACAGAGAGTGAGGGTGAGCAGGAGGACAGGGAGGGCGGGCTGAAGGTGGAGACCAGGCCTTCCTCCTTAGTCCCAGATGCCTGGCATCTCAGAGGATAGCTGGGGCCACTTGATAGAGGTCTCCACTCCCAGGCAAGACAGCGTCTCTGAGGTCACAGGGACACCTGCAAACCAGCTGTGATGGTTGGGGTTGGAGTTTGGTACCCGCTACAAGGCACCCCTCCCCCAGCCCACAGCACGCTTAGCGAGCACAGCCGTGTAAGAAGGGAAGAAAGCCTGGGCAGAAACACGGCCGGCGTGGGATGGAGTACACAAGGGCTGGCACCGGGTGGCCCATCGAAGCCTCACGCCCTGTGGCATCTGTCCAGGCTATCAATTAGGAAAAGTAGGAGCGCCTATGGAAAGAGATGATGAGATACCCGGGGCCACAGGTTGAGTCCTGAGCCTCCAGTTAATTGGCGGAGGAGGGGGGGGCATCCTGAAGTCAGGTATCACCTGATGGTGCAGTTTCCTCACCCGTGAGGACGGGAGATGTTCAGGTTAGACAGTACCTCAGATTCCTTATATGTATGGCATTCTGGGTAATCCTTCTCTCTTCGTGTCTTCAGATTTTTAGCAAAGAGCTGCTAGGGATTCGCACAGGTCCACTAGCCCTGTCTGTCTCTAGCAGGAAAGAGCAGATAGCACCAGGGTTAGAATATAATGAAATCAATGCATGTATTGCAATGGCTAACGTAGTGTCTGGCATGTAGAGAGCTTTCGATAAATGTTTATTGAAGAAAAAAAAAGAAGAAAGGAAGGAAGGGAGGAAAGAAGGAAAGAAGGAAGCTTCCTTCTTTCCTCCCTTCCTTCCTTTCTTCTTTTTTTTTCTTCAATGAGAGGGAGGGAGGGAGGGATGGCGAATTGAGGTATACTGGTTTTTTTCCCACGTATACAAGTCTTGGCTTCCACCTAAATAATGAAAGCTAGCATTACTTTAGACGCATTATACCAACACTTATTCTAAATACTTGAACCTATTAATTATTTAATATTTACACCCACCGTGTGAGAAAGATGCTATTTTTGTCCCCATTTTACAGATGAAGGAATGGAGACACAGAGAAATTGACTAAGTAGCCCAAGGCCACCCAGCTAGTGAGTTGTGGGGTTGGGATTTGACTTCCTGTCTTTGATTCCCCTGTCTGTGTTTCCCACCCTTGCCTAGTATCTACCATCATGTTAATGCAAGTAAAAGAATAAACATAGAGGATATTTAGGGCTGAGAAAGCAAAAAACAATGGGACCAAGAAGAAGCCCAGCCTCAGGAGACCCCTGCCAGGCCCGCTCCACCTGGATCAGGAAAACGCTTAGACTCTAAGAAGAGGAAGATTGCCAAGGCAATCTTGTCTGCTAATTGTACAATGTACATGAAGTTTATACCCTTAAAAACCCTCACCTCCAGCTCTAAAATTACTTCCTCAGTAATACGGTTCAACAGAAAGGAATGTTGGGGCCAAAACATGTCTGGGTGTGGATCCAGCTCTGTCATGTAATATGAAACCTTGGGCTCGTTTTCCCTCTCTGTGCCTCATCTGCTATCATAAAGATTTTAGATAGCCTTTAAAGCACCTGAGCCCAGACCCTGACAAAGAGTTCGCCTTTAATGATATATATTCCCTTTGCTTCTGTTTCTTGGATTCCAGAAACCAAAACCTCTGATTATATTGCTTACTCTAAGATGGGGCAGAGAGACCCAAAGGGGCCGCATCTCTAAAGTCAACGTTCCAAGAAAGATCCACAAGCTGTCAGGTGGTGGAAAGCATGCAGGAAGCCAGCGTGGTCATGAGCTTAGCCAGAGCTTATCACCTTAGGCTCAGGCTCAGGTCCATCCTCTACTGCCAGGCAGGGATCCAATTAACCCACAGATAACTCACCCTCATCAAAGATTTCCTTAGGTGCAGTGCTGTGCAAGCTTCTTTGGCAATAAGTCTCTTCTTTTGTCTAACTGGCATCCCTTCTATTATAATTTGATCTCACTTCCTTTGCTCTGACTCTAAAGGGAAAGAAGAACAGCTGAGCTCCACCGCCCACAGACTGGCCCTTCCGATAAAGGATGCTGGTGCCAAAACATGGGGTTCCAGAAGCCTGCACTTTCATCCTGTTGTAAAACTCAGTCCCACTGGTTTGTGGTTTAGATGTCAGTAGAGTCAACCTTGATGGGTACCAGGCGGCCTGTGGGCAGCAGGAGATATTTCCTATGCCAGGGGAGTGGGCTTCAGGGTCTTACTGCGGTGGCAGGTGGACCAGGGGCCACCTGGCATCCCCTTCTCTTTCTGCCCAAGGTGTGAGGGAGGGGGAAGAGCTTCGGAGTGTGTCTTCTGGGCGGGGGGCAGGCACGGCCATGGGAAGGAAGACCTGTGATGCTTCCGTAGAAGGCCCAGGGACTCCAGAGAGGAAGTTTAAATAGCCTGTGAGTATGTGAGAAGTCATCACCCTCATTACTTATCAAAGAATATAGCTTAACCTCAAAAGATGCCATTTTCTGCCTGTTGGTAAATTGGGGGTTTGTTTTTCATGGTGGCAGTTTTAGCGGAAATGCAAGGAACTAAACGCTCTCACACATGACTGGTAGCAGTGTAAACTGGATTAAACTTTCTGGGGGCAACTGTCGATATCAACCAAAGGCCTCGAAACATTCTTTCAGATAACATTTTCATATGTCCTATAAAAATACTGTTTAATATGTATAGGATTGATTATGTTGAATTCACTGCAACATTCTTTGATAACTGCAAAAAATTTTGGGGACAAATTGCATGCTCAGTGATAAGAATTTAGTTGAATAAATTAAGGCTCATTGTGGCTATGGAAAAGTATACATTCATTAAATATAAAAACATGTAAAGACAAAAGATAGGATATATTAGGTGAAAAACTAGGTATCAAAATAGCATATACAACATAAATCTTTACATTAATATCAATATCTATCTATACCTATATCTATCTATGTAGAAAATGATCTATATAGATCTATCTATCTATGAAAGAATACACACCAAAATATTAATTGTGATTAGATCTGGGTGGTGATATTTTAGGTCACTTTACTTTTTGTAGTTTCTGTTTAAAATTTACATTGTGGAACCTGATATTTCTATGATAAACCTATATTCCATTAGTACAATATTAAGGAAACATAATAATGTTATTTTAAGAATAGAGGGCTTCCCTGGTGGCTCAGTGATTGGGAGTCCGCCTGCCGATGCAGGGGACGCGGGTTCGAGCCCCGGTCCGGGAAGATCCCACGTGCCGCGGAGCGGCTGGGCCCGTGAGCCGTGGCCGCTGCGCCTGCGCGTCCGGAGCCTGTGCTCCGCAACGGGAGGGGCCACAGCAGTGAGAGGCCCGCGTACCGCAAAAAAAAAAAAAAAAAAATAGAAAAGCATGGGAAAACCCTCCACCACCCCGACTCCCTGTATAAAAGGGAGAGCATAGATCAGCCTTGAAAAGAAAAATTCACTGAAGGACAATGTGCAGGTTAAAGAGAATTCTGGGAAAAAAGGAGATAGAGCCTCAGGCTTTGCCCCAGTTAGGAAGGGTCCCCGGAGAGCCATGCTTGAGTGTCTGCTTCTGAGTCTCACACAGACCCTAGCTCCGTCCAGCCGAGCCACGTCTCCCATCTGTAAACGCCTCTTTAAAGCCTCGCTCACAAAGTAACCTATATGACACAGCAACACCAGTCCTCCCCGAGAGAAATGGAAACATATGTCCACACAGAGACTGTACACACATGTTTCCAGCAGCATCACTCAGAATAACCAAAAGGTAGAAACAACCCAAATGTTCATCAGCTGATGAACAAAACGGGGTCTATCTACACAGCGGGATATTATTCTGCAGTTAAAAGGAATAAAGTACTGATCCGTGTGCAACAACATAGATGAACTTCAAAAGCGTTATGCTCAAGTGAAAAATGCCAGACTCCAACGTTACACGTTGCATGGTTCCCTTTCGATGAATTATCCAGAAGAGGCGGATCTACAGGCATAGAAAGTAAATTAGCAGTTGCCTAGGACGGGGGGCTGTGAAACTGGGGGGTGCCCGCAGATAAGCATGAGGTCTCTTTGGGGAGTGATGGAAATGTTCTAAAATTAGATTGTGGTGATGGCTGCACAACTTTGTGAATATACTAAAAACTAGTGAACTGTACACTAAAAATGAGTAAGATTTATAACACGTAAATTATATCTCAAAATAAAACTTTATGAATAGTACCCCTAGGTGATCCTGTACTTCAGGCATACACAACCCTATCCTTTAAATGCATTTGATTCATTCAAGCATTCATTCATCAAATATTTTCAAGTCACCACGATTTGCCAGGTGTTACTCTAAGAATATGTGAGTGAAAGAAACAGAAGTTACCAACTATATTTTCATGATCTGTAAATCAGTTTACCTACTGGTACCTCTCAGTAGACTAAAATACACGGGAGGGGCGTGTCTTGTTCATCTTCCCAACCCTCAGACCTTGCACATTGCCTGGCACACAGGAGAGCCTGTCCGACCCTTGCTGTTGGATCCATGAAACAAGTAGACACAAGACAGCTTGAAAGTTGACGGAGCGATGCCTTCCTCAAGCAGATCCCTGGAGTACACGCAGGGAGAGGGGATACAAGAGAAGTAGACAAAGCTATGGAGAGAGGATTCGGACCTTCTGGCCTCTCGGGACCAGAGGACAGTATCACTGAAGCTCTGGTCAGTAGGGTTGGCAGCGGTCATGTGTGTGTGACAACACCTTCGGGCCATATTTCCCAGGGTCCTGCCCAGCATACGGAATGGCTGAGCTCTAAGGCTCAAGCCATTACCCCTGTCCCCCGCTTCCTCGGGGGATGTACTGGACAGCTGTGCTGAGCATCTCTGCTCCACCTTCCCAGTGAGCTCGGGGCCCTCTTGGGCACTGGCCACCTGGTAGGAAATGCCTGTCATCATCAGGGCTGCTCCGCCCCCAGCCTCCGCCTCGAGTGTCCAGAGCTGTCTTGACTTCACCGCCCCCCTTGAACGGGGCCTCTGGGAGCTTTGCAATGCGTGTGCGAAGCTATAAAGATGTCTTTTCCCTTTGACCCAGGAATTTTACTTCTAGGGACGGCTTGGAAGAAAATGATCAAAGATGTTCACAATGATGTGAATACTGTGGTAATATTGTAACATTGGTGACATTGCCACACTGAGAGCCACCTAAAGGAACAACCCGGGTTGGGGGGGGATGGTTAATTCAGTTGTGGTGCCCCTGTGTGATGAAATACACGCTATGTGGTCAGAACAATCCCGTTCCAGGTGAATCTCATTGTAACAGGAGGGATTTGACCATATGACACACTATTAGACAAGAAGTGCAGGTTGCAATACGCTGCCTATAATGTCACCTCAATTTTGTAGGTTATATCTACACTTCCTGTGTGGACAGAGGTACAACAGGACAAGAAGGTCTACACTGAGGGGACTTGGGGTTTCGGGGACACACGCGTGCATAGGGAAAAGTGTCCGAATGTGGGTCAACACACAAACAGTCCTTATCTCAGCTAGTGGCATTATGGAAGATGTTTATGCGTATTTGTGCTTTGGGGAATTTTCCAGAATTTCTACAATGAACAAAGACAAACTTTTAAATTAAAAAAAATAACACAGAGGCCTACTTATTCACAGCAAAAGGAGCATCAGTTTCTAAAAAAAAGGTACCCTAAGATGTCAGGTAGAAATTTGTTCTACAGATTAACCTATCAGATGTGTCCTAGTTGCCCCGAGTCTGTCTTGAACTGAGGGACCAGGCGACAGAGGAACTTCACTCGTTCCTAACGGATCCCAGGCAGACCTCAGCCGCAAGGGAAAGGAAGACGATGGGTGCTTCTCTTGCAGGTAACAATAATAATTTCGATTTTTTAGAGTCATCCCCCAAATTTAGAACCGATGCTTCGTGTCCTGGTGTCGTTCTTTGTGTGATTTGGAACTTCAGGGGGGACGGTCCAACGTGAAGGGGGCTGCAGTGCCTGCCCTGCCTGCTCGCTGACTGAGCTCCCAGCACAGCCTGAAGAGGCAGATGGAGGCTCAGGGGATGGACCTCACAGTGGAGTCAGAGGATGCCTCTTCTTGCATGTTAGTCCCGGAGGGCTTCTCGGAGGAGGAGGGATTTATAGAAATGAATTGAAAGATGGCAGAGAGGGGACGAGATGATATGGGAAAAAGCAGGCGTGCGAACAATCCTCTGTCCAGAAGGAATAATATGAATCCCCCCTTAAAACTTCAACCCACGCTGGGTTTTATCTTCTCCAACCCTTTTCTTTTGAATGTCACTAGACAATGAATTAAGCAAACTTTTATTGAAGCTTAAATTGTGGTACAGAAACACATTTCAACTGATTTAACTCTATCCCCATGAAGAGAGACATTATGGCACCAAAATTTTCCATCCTCTATCATACCGACTAGGATTAATTTAGATTACTATGCAATGTATCATTTTCATTTTTCTATGCTTTGTTCCATATAAACTTGTGCAGCTTTTCAACGGTAAATAGAAAAGCCCCATCTATGTCACACACACACCCCCCAAATAGGATGATTGTAGCAGTGGGGGCTGCCCATTCTGGGAAAGGAAACTTGGCCAAATATCCTGAGAATTTTTTTTTTTTTTTCATTTAATCTCGGGACACTGAGGCAGTGGTGGGAGGAGAGGTAGGCAACGTGAAGAGGATAGAGGAAAGCTCCCCCCACCATGTCCACTGGCCGGAGTGGTGGTGACTGGGAGGAGCTGGTGACCTTGTACTAAAAGGGTGCTTGGGGGACAGAACCGTCATGCACCTGCCATCCAACCCACGGAGAGCAAAATGGGGATCCCCAGGATGGAGGGTCTTTCCTATGTTGTTTGGGGCTATTTTCCAGAGCCAAGTACGGTGCCTGGCACGGAACAGGGGCTGCAGGATATTTCGTAATTAACGAACATGTGAGGATGAGCTGAAGACAGTGGAATCTGTTGTTCATTAGCATCCGTCTTGCCTTCATCGGGGATCTCAAACTCCAGTTACACCTCCTTTCACGGGTCTCACTCAGGAGGACAAGGGTGGCTCTGACCTTTCTCCTATCTCCAAAGCCCCTCGGGGTGGGCAGGGAGAGACGGTCTTGTTCTGGTAAGAGTGATGCACCTGTCAAATCCTGAGGGCGTCCTTCTGTCTCACCCACCTCCGTGGCTTGTAAAGTGGGTGGAGGGACGGAGGCAGAGCGGAAACAGAGGGCTTGTCATCAGGGTTTCAGTGATGTGAGGGGCGGAGTTAAACGAGGTCTGAGACAGAATGTACGTGACATTTGTTTTTTAAAAACTCACAATCAACTGTGCTGGAGGAAGGCTGAATTCTCTTTCCTTTCCCTCCGCAGAAAATGATTTCACAAACTTGTCGCCGTGTAAAGAGGTGACGGAAGAGAATGTAGGGGAAAATGTTCATAAAAATATTGTTAGTTTCCCCATCAGGAGGTCTGTTGTAGATGTCAGCATTTCAAAACGCTTAATTTGCTGTGATTTCTTTTCTCGGTCTAAACAAATATGGTTTTTGCTTAGTTCTGTAGGTCTGATTTTTGCATTCTTTTCCAAAAATTGTGTAAGCTTATGCCTGTCTAAGGCCAGATGCACTCCTGGAGCCCCCCTGTTTGCCAGGTACACTGGCTGGCAGAGACTTTCCTTGGTTAATGTGTGTTGATCAGGATGGACCGTGTCAAGCTTGGGTAGGGCACACACAGCCCCACCGCAACACACGGAGGCACAAGGGACCGGCTTGGGGCTCCCTTGAGGTTTACCACACGAATCTGCCTGCCTTTCCCCTGACTTCCCACTTTTCACTCTTCACTATAACACCATCGCTTTACCACTATTTTTTATCCTTCCCCTTCTGTCCATCTCTGTCTCTATCTCTCCCCCGCTCCTCTTGCCTCCTACTCTCATTTTCCTTCCATGTCTGGAATTGAGATCTTCATAAAAAGCTGGAGAAGGATGCAGAGGAGGAAATGGAGGCTCAGTGGCCGAGCTGGTGGTATCCGCTTCTGAGTCCCAGCCAGCCTGGCAGGCACTGCAGGGCATGAGGTCAGCAGAGCGCACTCAGGGGAGTGAAAACCGCCCCTGTGTCAGCGGCTCCTGCCTCTGGTCGGAGGCGTCTGCGGGGGCAGAGGCGGAATCCGTGCTCAGAGACTGGGAGGGTGGGCTGTGCCTGAGGCATCCCGCAGCCCCTGCAGTGCTGACTGATGCCCTTTCCCCACCTCTTTGGAGCCCTCCCCTCCCCCCGCTAGTACTCAGAACTGCTGTGCAGGGCCACACGGAGGAGAGCGGGGCTACAAGAAGGATTTGGCAACTGGTAAATCTGTCTTCAAGGACCTCGCGGGGAACCGCGTGGGCGTCGACCACCTGGTCCTCCCGTGCGGCCCGCGCCCAGGGGGTGAGAGCCCGCCTCCCAGCGGGTGAGAGCCCGCCTCCCAGCCTCCGCCATTGCAGACTTTGCACCCATTCTGGAAGAGGTTGAGAAGGTGCCGGAGGAGGACCGGAGGACAATCGGGAGAAGGAAGGGCTGCAAGAATCCCACCTTCTCCACTAGGTTTCCCCGGCCCCCTCGAGCCCCAGGCCTCAATCCTCCTGCAGGCTTCCAGAACATTCGTCAGACCAGACATCGGTGTGTCGGTGGCATGCATGTCCTTGCTACCTTTTTCTATGAATGACATTTGTCTCCACGACACGAAGCTGCCCTGAGGGCAGACATGGTGCCTTGTGATGTATTATTTATTTCTGTAACCCCACACCTGGCCCAGTGGCAGGTGATTAGGAATTGTTTGCCAGACTTAGGAGACAAACGTGTAGTTACCAAAGGGGATAGCGGGAAGGCGGGGCGATGAATGAGGAGTTTGGGATTAACATATACACACTACTCTGTATAAAATAGGTGATGGGGCTTCCCTGGTGGCACAGTGGTTGAGAATCCGCCTGCCAATGCAAGGGGCATGGGTTCAAGCCCTGGTCTGGGAAGATCCCACATGCCGCAGAGCAACTGGACCCGTGAGCCACAATTACTGAGCCTGCGCGTCTGGAGCCTGTGCTCTGCAACAAGAGAGGCCGCGATAGTGAGAGGCCCGTGCACCGCGATGAAGAGTGGCCCCTGCCTGCCACAACTAGAGAAAGCCCTTGCACAGAAACGAAGACCCAACACAGCCATAAATAAATAAATAAATTTTTAAAAAAATAAAAAAATAAAAAATATAAAATAAAATAGGTGAGCAACAGGGACCTACTGTAGAGCACTACTGTATACTCGGTATCTCGTAATAACCTGTAATGGAAAAGAATCTGAAAAAGAATAGATACATGTATGTGTATAACTGAATTCCTTTGCTGTACACCTGAAACTATCACAATATTGTAAATTAACTATACTTCAGTTTAAAAAAAAAAGTCGTTTGCCATCTGGGTCGTTACTTGTGATAATACTAAGCTGCGGGGTGGGTGGAAGGATAGGAATCTCCAGGCTGTGCTTGAAACGAGCCCCACTTCACCTGGACCCCCGAGTCTATATATATTCCTGTCACCACCGGCTGACAGAGAGTGATATGGGCCAGGCTGTGACTTATGGGGACGGCAGTAAGGGGGAGGGGGAGGACGCCCAGTGCACAGAAGATCACTTAGCTATGTCTCAAGTCCAAGGACTGTCAGAATCGCCCTCCATTGACCCTGCTTCCCAACCAGAAAGTTGGGAGAAGCTGCACCAGCCAACAGCGAAACTGACACCAAAGAAATCTCTTGCTCTACAGGGATCAGTGTCCATACTTCCTGAAAAGTGTAAAAGGAATATTGTGTCTGTCTTCTGCACCTGTGGAGCCCCACCCTGAGAAGGGAAGACAGCCAGGCAAGAGGTGCCCCCGTCCCTTCTGAAGGTGCCCCCACCCAGCACAGCGGTTCCTCGTGGGGAACATACATCCCAGGGGTCAGGGAGCAGGTTTCCGGTGCGTAGGGAGGCATGGCTGCTCCTCAGGAAGCTTGCCTCCATCTACCACTTCACTTTCCCTTCAGGGAGAAGTCTCAGGCTGGTGCTAGGCTCTGCTGGACTCTTCTCAAGCCCTTAGCTCCCACTTTAACCCCAAACAACTAGGTCTTGGAATGAGAGCCTCGCCGATCACAGTATCTGGCTAGTTTCCCAACATTGCCCTTTGGTCTCCAATATTCAAAGCAAATCATGTTGATATAGTTTCCTTTTAAAGTCGCTACCCTTAAGTCAAAAATGGGTCTGGCTAGAGGGCAAGTATTAAGTAATAGCACAGGTGTTTGCAGCTATGCCACAAAAGATGGAAGTGGTGCACTTGTGACCGAAGGTTAGAAACCACTGGAATTGAGAAAAGCAGGAAGAGGTGAGAAATACCTCGTTCCCATCCTTGTCCTGGCACTTTCCAGTGCGTGGCCGTGGATGCGCCACTGTGACCCTGTCCGTGATTGTCTTCTGCTACATAACACGAGGACAGTCGGTTGGCTAAAGGCTGCCGAAGGGTGTAGCGCAACCCTGAAATGCTGCGATGCATCATTACTCTGTGTGGGGCAGGGAGAAGAGAGCGTGGGAGATACCGAGCAGTAAAAGGGTGCGGCATTCTTCTGTGTGTCGTCTCTGGAACTAGCCAAGGGGGGCACTCTCTCTGAATTCTCTGTGGACTGAGCCCTAAGTGCAGTGCCAATCTGGGAGCAATTCCGTCAGCAGTGCCCCCTCCCTCACTCCTCTCTGCCCCCTGAGGGCAGGGTAAGAAGCGGCTCCCAGCTTCCTAGAAGACACAGGCACTCGGTTCTGAAGATGAGCGGGAGAGGGAAAGGGAGATTCGGGGGGCTGCCTGGCCCCAGACCCTTGCTAATCTCCCCATCCTGAAATCGGAGGCCCCGGGAACAGCCAGTTTGTGAAAGACCTGAGCCTGGCCCTACAGAGGGGGAACTCCTTGGAGGACCCCCGAGCAGCCCTGTTCGTCTCCCCATTGTGACAGCTGCAATGAGAAGCTTGGGGACAAGCGGTCCATTCTCTTTCCAGAAGCCTTGCTGGAGCTGGGGGCAGGTTGGGGAAACAAGGGTCCCCCCACCACCACCAAGCCTGGGGAGGGAGAAGCTGGGCTTTGTCCCCCGTCAGCATTAGAGGCTGCTCTGGAGAGAGAAGAGATTTGGTCTTGGATGGATTTTTCTTTGAAGTGAGCTGAACAAGATGTCTGGATCTGAGCAGCTCAGAGGTGAGAGAAGCTCTACCATGGGGCTGGGCAAATCAAGAAAAAGGGACCAGACAGGTGGTCTGAAGGGTGTGGAGGTGAAGAAGGCATTGATGGAAAGCACTTGGGATTCTGCCTAAAAAAGCAAGGACATGTCCAAAAGTAGTAATGGTTGTTCCAGACCTAATTTCTTCAATCCTAAAATTGTCCTGAGCTTTTCCCTCATCCTGACTTGATGGATGTAATGAAGCCAAACTCTCCAAATGCTCCGTTTGGCAAATCGGAAGCCAGTTCACGCCAGGCTAGAGATGCTCCTAGTTTAAGCACCTCACCCCTTGCCTCCCTCCGTTTGCCTGTGATGTAGCCACAGAACAAGGCTTGGGGCTGTGTGTGGAAGTAGGCAAAGACCAGCCTGGATAATCCAAGTTCCCATGTAGCCCACATCACCTATATTCAGAGAAAGTATTAAGAAATTATTTCAAAAGCTATTCATTCTCTTGACAGTGCGTCACCGTACACTCATGGTTATGTATTTGCGCCCTGGAGCGAGGGGGGCCTGGGAGAGAGGGGTGAGGTATCGCTGCTGTGGGGACACGGGAGCAGTTACGGGGGGGACGAAGGGAAGAATGGATTACGTCACTGGCTTTGTTTGTACATTTGTTTTTTAGGAGGAGGACGAGCTGAAGAGCTGAGTGGAAACCCAGGATGAGGCCTGCCTTAAGCTTATCCCCCAAGAAGAAGGACTGCACGGTAATAATGAAAGAACTTACTTAATTAGAAAGCAATGTCTCATGAGCCCCTCCTTTTACCAGCAAAGTTTCTTTTGAATCACTTGTACCAGCTTTTATGCAAGGTCTCAGCCTTTCAGTGAAGGGTTTAGAGGAAAGCTTGGGTGTGGTAAGCACTCTGTCTCTCTCTCTCTCTGTCTCTCCCTATATATATATCTATGTGTGTGTGTGTGTGTGTGTGTCTGTTATTATTATTGTTGTTGTTACTGACACTTTTAAAGAATCTCAGTGTATCTGTTCTGAGCACCAGGCGTTACATAAGGCACCAAGGATGCAGAGAGAAGGGAGGTATTGTGCATCCTCAGGGGATTTACATCTCTAGGCCTCAGTGATGTACCTTCCTCACTGAGTATTGTGGTTCTGCTTTCTCTACGACACAGCCCTCTCCCCAGCTGTCTTCACCCTTGCAAGGGAAGGCTCCAGGAATCTACAAGGCATGTACGGCGGCAAGGTGTGAGCGGGGCCATGAGATAGAAATCTCCGCCACCCGCCCGGCCTTCACTGGCCGGGGTTGCAGATGAAATACAGGACACTCCGTTAAATATGAATTTCAGATCCATCTAACTGAGCATCCTGGTGCTTCTGTCTTTGTCTTGCCAAATCTGGCAGCCCTGTTGGCCACAACATCAGGCTGGCCACCAAGAACGGTGGAATCTGCTTCCAGAGCCCCAGCTCCCTTTTCTGTGAATTTTCCCGTGCCACCAGACTCATAATTGTGCCTTCCTCCAACGCTACTCTTAAAAAAAAAATATAGCTTACGCTTAATGTGAATTTAACTCTCCCAGGGATACTTTAATGATAAGCCTTAGCTTGAATTATGGAGGAAAGTATATTCCCCACTTTAAAGGAATGTCAAGCTCTAGTTGAGGGATGGGAGGTATCAGTTCAGGTAGGAGGTCTTCCTTGGGCCCTTGGAATCACACCCCATTGACTGTAGGCCACTGAACCCACGTGTGGGGTCGGTGCTACTCACCCCTCCCTCTTGGCCACCCGGCAGCACTCGCTTCCCTTTGGGAAGGGAATTTAATTCCTGGATTCCCACCGCACTTAACCCCAGCGCTCCTCGTGGTCTGTGCCTTGGACACCTTCTCCCAGCTGCAGCCGAATTTGCAGAAATCCATATTCATGGAAGGCTGATGCCAACCCCTAACTCCTCTGCATCCCCAAGCAGGAAGTACTTGAGCTGTCCTGGAGAAAGGCACTGGAGGCCTTCCCCTTCTGGCTAAGACCAGGGGCTGCCCCCCTTTTGTTCTCCATTTACTCCTGAGATGTGCCTTGGCTGAGCAAGAAGTTTTAAAGAGCTGCTTCATTTAGCAGTCACGTCATCTCTCTGCCCTTTGTGGCATGCTTCTTCACGATGTGATGTGTCGGACTGCCTCTCCCCCAGTGACCCCTCATCATAGGAAAGGTGACACGAATAGAACTTTGGTCCCTGAGGCTCACATTTAATTGTATCTACTCTCTCCTGCACATACACTTCCCAGTCAAGAGGTGAAGATAATTTTTCACCAGTTTACTCCCCTTCTTTTCTGAGAAATGTTCACTGACCTTGGGTGACTCATCTGCCTTTGGACATCTGGCCCTGTCTAGTTGCTTTATCCCTTCTCAGAGCTTGTCTTTGACAACTAAATCCCACGATTCTTGAATTAGAATGTCTGATCTGACTCAGAAAGTGTCTCATTTCTTCCTAGTGATGGCAACCATCTTATCTAAGGAGAAAATGTGGATCTGGGTTCTGAAACCTGCGTGATATTCTTAGAGTCTTTAAGAGACCTTGGGACCTAAAGGTACAGAATATATTGCACTTGAAATATCTTGAGACTAAAGAATATGTCTTATGCATCTCTTTATCCCCAAAGCACTAGCTAAGTGCCTGGTACATAGTTGGTGTTCAAAAGTGATTGATGAATGAATGAATGATTCTCCAACTTTAGATGCTGTGTTCTTAAGTGGAAATATGAGGTGTTAGTGTGGTCTACCAAGAACCAATGTCAGTAAGGACCACTAAAGTCTCATCACTTGGTAGAAGAGATAAAACAAAGATTATTGGTCCTCAAGAGCTTGTCAGAAATTCTAACATCATGTTGTGTTCAGATGTGGGAGTGTTATGTTGGGTCTGTGGAGCTGCAGGAATGAAATTAAGAAAAATTACCAAATGAATAACTATTATCCATAGGCTAACGAAACCAAAGGACAGTCTGGAAACATATTAATAGAGATGTGGGAATATCTAAGGTCATCAGAGTGACTTAGGCTAATTTCCGGGAGGCAGTCTGGAAAGTTATTGCAACTAGAATGCTGAAATATAGTTTGGGAAGACTTTATTGACTAATAGGTGGTGGAGAGCTGTTCAGAGAGAGCAAGAATTTGGAACTGGTATTTTGAAGCCAGCCAAGGGAGAAACTGGTCAGCATAAAGATCCCAGGTTGATATGCAGACAACTGATTTTCAACAAAAGTGCAAATTCAGTGAAGAAAAGATAGTCTTTTCAACAAATGGTGCCAGAACAATTGGGTATCTATAGCAAACAAACAAAAAACAAACAAACAAAAACCACTTTCAATTCATACTTTACATCATATACAAAAAAAAAAAACCCTCAAAATGCATCAGAGATCTAAGTATGAAACTTAAAACTATAAAACTTCTGGAAGAAAACATAAGAAAAAAACCTTTGTGACCTTGAATTAGGCAAAGATTTCTTAGATGTGACAGCAAAAAGCATGATTCACAAAACGGCAAATTGATAAATTGAACTTTATCAATATTAAGAACTCTTACTCTTCAAAAGACTATGTGAAGAAAACGAAGAGACAAGGGACAGATTGGGAGAAAATGGAAGCCGTATGGATGGACTTTAAGCACATGAAAAGAGGCTCAACATCATCGGTCATCAGGGAAATGCAGATCAAATTGAACATACGGTGCTATTCCACTACACACGTGCTAGAATGGCAAAATTTAAGAAAGAATGACCACACCAGCAAACACGTAGAAAAACTAGAACTCTCATACGAAACATTGAGGGTGGAAAGGTAAAATGGTACAAGCACTTTGGAAAACTTTTTGTATTTTCCTAAACAGTTAAACATGTACTACCAGCCTTTCGACTACTATTTACCCAGGAGAAAGGAAAGCATATATCCATACAAAGACTTGTACACAGCCATTCAAAGCAGCTTTACTTTTAATTGTCCAAACCTGGAAACAACCCAAATGTCCATCAGCAAGTGAACACACAAACTGTGGTACATCCATACGATGGAGCACTGCCCAGCGAGGACAAGAAATGGAACAGTGACACTTAGCAACATGGGTGCATTTCAAGATAATTTTTCTGAGTGAAATCAGCGAGACAAAAGACTGCATACTGAGTGAGTGATGACACATTCAATAAAATACAAACGAAGCTTTAGTGGCAAAAAGCAGGTTGGTGATTGCCTGGGGCCAGGGGTGGGAGGGATTACAAAGAGACACGAGGAGGACTTGGGAGGTGATAGAGAACCTCATCATCTTGATTGCGATGACAGTTTCACGGGTGTACACATATATCAAAGGGTATGAAGTTGTTCTCTATGATATGAAATTAATCGTATGCCAACTCTGCCTCAATAAACCTATTAAGAGTACAGACATCTTTAAACAAGTCTGGCAATTTCCCTATTTCTTACTGCTTCACAGCCTGCTTTGAAATGCCTTATGCCTTTCTTTGTCCTTCTTGGTGAACTGGGAGGAGGAATAGAAGCTGGGATATTTTTTCATCACTACCTTGGCCTTAGGAGAAATCGCAGACAATTTCTGGGCTGAATAGAATTTGTTTCCCCACAGTCATAAGGAATTCCTACAAATTACACACATACACACATGCACTCCCCAAAGACAATCCGATAGAAAATTAATGGGCAAGTCCTCCAAGGAAGCAGTACATGAATCGCAGCTAACCATTAGGAAGTATAAATTAAACACACATTGATAAAACCACGTCACACCCATTAAATTGGGGAGTAAAGTTTAAATCAGACAGCACCGAGTGTTGGCTTGGTGCCGCCCTAAGATGTGGCATAATCAGAAGTCAGAGACTTTGCTGGGTGCCCGCTGGGAAAGCCAATCGAGAGAGTGGTTTGGCAAAGCTGAAAATTCTCATACACAAACACGCAAAAAGCCCACTCCTAGCTGTACACCCGAGGGCAGCGTTGGTACATGTGCGTAAGAAGATGGGTACGGCATCAACCCAGCGAAAAAAACCAGAACAATCTAAATGCCCTTTAACAAGTGAACGCATACATAAATTACGATATATTCATTCAATAAAATTCTATACAGCAGCAAAAATGGATGAGCTAGAGCTACATGTATGGATGATTTTTAAAAACTTAATGTTCCGGGAAACACAAGTTACAGCATAACGTACAGAGGAAACAGTCATTTATTTAACACGTAAGTGCCTGTTTTATGTGCGTAAGGGGCATATATGCCTATAAGAAGAGGTAGAATGACATGCATGGGAATTAACACAAACACCACGTTCAAGATTAGAGCATTTGTGGGTGATTTCAATCATATTGGTAGTGTTTTATTTATTAATTTCAATTGTGGACACGCGTATTATTCTTTATACTTTTTGTACATCAAAACTATTTCATGATTTTTCTTTTCAAAATAAGGACTCTAAGCTGTGTGCTTGTCATTGCTCCCTTTGCCATCCCATGAGATGAATCTGCCAAGCATGGAGCGGCTTAGGTAGACAGCTAACCGTGCCCCTGAATGCATCAGTCACATGCGCACTGGCTTCTGTCCCAGCCTTTCTCTCATCCAGGCTCCATGATTAGGAAGAGAAACCAGCAGAGGGTTTCTAAGCTGGCTGGCTGTGCCCTAAGCCCAAGTCTCTATGTGAGAAAAAGCTCACATAGAGACTTGTGAGATTAGAAGTTATTCTATAAACACCTGATCATCCCAAGTGCTGGCAAACATGTAAATGTTCATAGATTTTTAGAAGGTGTGCTGGGCATATAAACTGTTATCACACCTTTAGAGGATAACCTCTTGGCTTCTGGTAAAGGTATATATACAAATACCCTTCAACCCATCAAATCTACTTTTAGGAGGATTCTAGAAAATGTGAACAACAGAACGTATACAACAATGTTGATTGCTGCATTGCTATTGATAGTGGCAAATCGAAAACAGCCCATATATCCATATCCAGTTGAATCCATAAAGAAATTGTGGAATATATTTATAATGGAAAATAATAAGGCAATGAAACAAGTGGCCACATCTATGTATTTGGAATGAATATATCTCAAAATGCTAATGTTGTATAAAAAATAAGTTATGGAATGATACCTGCTGCAGAATACCATTTGCAAAAGTTTCAAAGAATCGGAAACTAATACTATGTATCACTTCTGGATACATCCACATAAAGTAATAGAAACAAGTATGGGTGGAAGTAATAAACATCATATTCAGAGAGTGAGGGAAGAAAAAAAGGGACATCAGAAGAGAGTTTGCTCAGCAGCCTCAAATATATCTGTGATGTATACATGCTGGTCTGTTCTTTTTTTAAAAAAAACCTTCCTTAATTCAGTAGTTCTCTCTAAAACTGGATACTTTCTTATATAACCATAATGCTATTATCAAACGTAACAAAATGATCAACAATTTTTGGCGTCATCTAAAATCTGTAGTTGATATTAAATTTCCATAATCATCTCAAAAAATCTTTTTACTCTAGGCTTGTACAAATCAGGACCCCAACAAGGACCACACGCTGGGTTCTGTTTTAATGTGTCTTCAATTGCTTTAAATCAAGAGCAGGCTCTCCTTCCCCACCCCCCCCTTCCTTTTTCATACTTTTTTTGTTAAAGGATTGGGACCAGCCTTTAGACTGTTCCACATTCTAGATTGATCTGTATGTTTTCTGCTGGTGCCATTCAACTTGATTCTTTCTCCCTTATATCCCCCACGCATGGATGTTTTCTCTAAAGATTCGGTTAAATTCAGCTTCAATTTTTTTGGTAAGAAAACTTCCTAAGTTATGCTGAATAATTCCATTGTACCATCGCAGGAGACACACCATGTTTCCGTCATGTAAAGTTGATAAAAGTGACAAAGATGGTGGCGGCCTAATCCCTCCACTACAAAGTTCCCCATCAACCTCTCATTTGTTAGTTTCATCCATTGATGATCGTCGCCTGAACTGATGATTTCATTAGAGGTTACAAAATGGCGATTTTCTAATTCCAGCATTTCTTTCACTTATTAGACTGAAGTACTCTGCAAACCAAACCAAAACAAACCAGAACAAAAAACCTTCCTTCATTTTCAGGGGCTGTTTAGTTGTCCTGAAATGTAGTTAACACACAAGAATCCCACTTAATTATTTTCTTTTAACTACCAAGTTTCAGAATTAGGAGTTGCTTTTCTTTCTTGAAAAAGAAATCTGAAAAAAAATATGGCTAAATGTTAAGATTTTATAAAGCTGGGTGGTAAGTGTCCAAATGTTTATCCTATTCTCTAAAGTCTGAAATATTTCATGTTGAAACGTTTAATTGAACAGAAACAAAACCTCTATTTTTGTACAGTTTAAAATATACTGAGCTGTTCATCCGACTTTAAAAGGGAAGCTTGGCTTAAGCTTTGGGAGTAGTGGTTATATAAAAATTTTAGAGGCCTAATAAAACTGTTTAAAAGGTAGAAAGGAGGGGAAAAGAAATAAGCTAAAAATATAAACCAGTCCAGGGAAGAGGGTCATGACAGATGTAGCCACTCAAGAACCCGGTGGGGAGGTGAGCCTCTGATGGATGACAGCACGACAGACACATCCCTTGGGAGCCTCACTGTGGTCCAACTGTCTTTCTGAAACCAGAAGAGGAAAGATCAGTAAACCAAGCAACCAAACAAAAACAACCACAGGGGGAAAAAAGACTAAGATTTTCCCTAGAGAGGTCAGACTCAGGAGGAGAAAGAAGCCACAGCGGGCAGCGCACAGTGAGAGGCAGTGAGTAGCCGGCCGCAGCGCCTGCAGGGGAGAGGAGAGGGAAACGGTGTTTGACCTGGGCCTGGAAGGAGGATGCGCATCCGGCTCTGCTATTTAGGGACCTGAGAGGCAAACCCACGTGTAAACGCAGAACCGTGTTCTGATGAAACTAGCGAAAAGGCAAGGAGTCAGGCGCGGGGCTGGGAGCTGGGTTTCTGGGGTCAGGAAAACCCGTGTTTGAGTCAAAAGAGTCCACACTGCCCAGCTGGGAAACCCTAAACCTTTTACTTAACCACCCTAAGCTTCAGTTTCCTCGGTGACAAAACGGGATGAAAATAATGCCTCTTCACAGGGCTGTGACAACAGGATTGAATGAGATTGTTGTGCCGTAAGGCAGCGGGTTTTAAACAACGAGTTTCTACTCTTGCTCCTGTTATCAGTATCATTCCTGTTCATTGAAATGCACAACAAAACAGTTGATACAAATGCTATCCTAGGTTATAAAGGCGACCCCGGTGGTGTAACCAAAAGTGGGGCCCGGCTGCTCGCCGCTCAAAAGCCGATACAGAGGCCAGGTTGGTGGAGAGGAGAGTTTGCTTTATTCTGGATGCTGGCAACTAGGAGGGAGGGCAGATGCCTGTTGGAAGACCGACTACCCCCATGGACGATCGGTGGGCAAGAGCTTTTGTAGACAGAGGGAGGGGGCTGCCTGCAGAAACAGCCCAGTCAGCTCGGACTCTCCCCTTGAAATTAATCATGAGGTGGTCTGATCAGCGTCCTCTCGATTGTTTTAGGTACAGTTAATCTTCAGTTCCAGGGCTGGTTTGTTCCCATTTCCTTGAGGCCAGTTCTCGGAATTGTGGCAGCTCATGTCATGGCTACGGCCTGGTCATCACGTAGTTCATTTCTTCCACCGGGTGGAGGTTTCAGGGTCTATAAGGCAGCTCACAGGATATGGCTCAGAATATTATCTATAGCCCTTGAGGAGGAACTAAAGGTCCTTGACTTTGCTTAATGACTAAATCATTATCATTTGGTCTCCTTTGACTGTTTACCTTTGTTTCTGTATTTTCTCACTTCTCTGATTAAGCTTATTCTTTGGCTAAAGCTTTTCCACAGAAGAAAGGCAGGCTGAGGACATGGGGGGCAGGGAACATAGGGTCCTGCTCCGTTTCAGTAGAATGGGCCTTCCTAAAATAATGTGCTGTGCTCTAAAATAATTTTCACTAAAAGACTATTTGTAAAAATAAAAAGGAGAAAGTCCGTGTGTATGTCTGTTTAGGTTTTTGTACACAGCCAGATGCATAGGATGGCTCAGGGTGTAGCAGAGGGCTTTTTTGTGAAAGAGGAACGGAAGGGCCTGTGTTCAAGTGATTTCACCTCCTGGGCCCCGGGGTCCTCATCTGCAGAAATCCACACCCTTGAGATCCACGTTCAGTAAATGGCATTTTGGAGCATTTCCCTCCGTGTATCTTTGCACACACCTGGCAGAGAAATGACCACCAGCACGTACAACACGTGACTGTACCACCCACCGAATATGGCTCAATAATCCAGCAAAAATTCAGGGAATTTGGGCAGCAGACATGTATTTATGCCTCAGTCGATCACAAACACATTCTGATGTATCGGCTGGGCCTGGATCAAATGGAAGGTGATATTTCAGAGGGACGGGAGAACAATGGGAAAGCCTTGAAAGCAATTATGATTGCAAGCCAGCAACCCTGCACCTCCGTCCCATCCTGGGAGGCCTCCCTGGGCAAGGTGCCCGCTCCCTCACCATGGCCGGTTTATATATCGCTCTTTCTCTTGACCTCTTCTCTCTCATTTCCTCTGAATCCTCCCCTCCCCACCTCTCTCTGCTTGGTAGATTCTGCGGTGCTGAAGTTCACAGTGCAGGTAGCAGCTGCGTGTATGACTCTTCTGCTATGAGCTCAGAGCCCACCTCTCTGCAGCTCACGTCTGGGAGGGACCTTTCAGCTCCTCGCCCACCCTTTGTTTACCCCACGGGGATGCAGGTCAAAGGGTGCTGGCGATGTCCATCTAGAGCCAGGACACCTTCACTCTGCTGGCTTGAGCAAGTAAGAGGAGGGTCTGGCATCCGTTCGTGGGGCACTTTAGTTGATGAAGATAATCAATGAACCACCAATAATAAGAATAGAAAAGTGTTTCATTTGAGCCAAACTGAGGAGTAGCCAGGAAGCCCACCTCCCAGATGACTCTGAGAAACTGCTCTGGAGAAGCAGGGTTTCCAGCACAGTTTTATATCTCGTCTTATATCTTCACAAAGGACATTAAACAACCCAGGGTTACGTTTCTTCAAGGTTTTTTTAAAAAAAAAAAAAGAACAGACCAGCATGTACACAGCAAGTCAGTATGACCTTGGCACCTAGGAAGGGGGTCTTATCAAAGAAGGACCAACATTTGTGTCCCAGTAAAGGAGGCATTTAATCTTTATTTTTAACATGGACATTCTTTACTTTTGGTCATTGTGTCCTTTTCTCTAATAATTAAAGCACACGTACAATGTAGGTGTGATAGACCACAAACAGGCTATTTTAGTCAGCATCAAGTTCAAGTTAACACACGTAGAAGCCAGAATGGCTTCCCCACATCTCAACATGTGAACATTTTGTTTATCCGTTCCCAGGGAAAGACCACCCTCACTTATTTGTTCTCCCTTCACAGATGCACGATGTCAGACAAAAGCCAAACAGCCATGCCTTTGAGTGGGCGAGGAAAGCGTGCCCTGGGAGAGACGGACACACAGCAACACCTGGGCCCGTGTGTGTGGCTCCTCCACGTGACAGAAGGGGCTGTGGACCTGGCCCTGTGGGGACAGGACGTACGCGGATGACTCTGCCCAGCAAAATGCTCGTTTGGAAACATGTGGACCCAGAGCAGATTCAACTGGCCCAGACCGGGGAGAGAAATGGTGCAAAGCGCGCAGATTTTAGGTTGGGAACAAAAACAACATTTTTTGACATAGTAATGGAAAAGGACGTCTGAAGGCTTTGCTCTCTGGTGGCTCAGATCTCGGTGCCAACTGGGCCACACTCGGCCTTCAGATGGCATGTTTCGATGGCCCTGGACAATCACCTCCTGGGAACGAGGCCATAAGAGGAAAAGGTGACATGAGCCCCTTTCCAGAACAGGAACTCGGTATTTCCGAGGGAAGAAAAAAAGCAACCTTTGAAGAGGTTTTTCTCACAATTCTGGCCGAGTTAAGAAGAGAGTGTAGGAGAACAGCTATTGCCTATTAAACACAGGAAACAAAAAATACATACTGCCTACATCTGGCCTTCAGGACAGCATCTCAGGAAGGAAGGGGAGATAAAGATGAATGAGCATAGGACAGGATCTTGAGGCAGGACACGAATATAAACACAGTAGAAGGAGATACAAGTAACAGTCAAAGAACTGATCAGCTTGCATGGGAGTCCTCAGAAGGGAGTCATGTACTCAGTCAACTAGCATCCGCGTGCCTGCCTGTGACAAACAATTTTTCATACTTTCCTTGTTAAAGCAGCTGGACCAGCTGGCCTTTAGACTGATCCACATTCCAGATTTCTCTGTTTGCTTTCTTCTGGTGCCCTTTAACTTGACTCTTTCTCCCCTATATTTCCCCATACATGGAAGTTTTCTCTAAAGATCTGATTAAATTCAGGTTCAACTTTTTTTGGCCAGGAAAATCCCTAGGTTATGATGAATAATTCCTTTGCACCATCACGGGAGACGCACCATGTTTCAGTGGTGCTAAAATGGATAAAAGTGACAAAGATGGTGGCAGCCTTATCCTTCCACTGCAAAGTTCTGCATCAGTCTTTCATTTGATAGTAGACAGTGTTGTAGGCAAATACGTTCGATACAAGTTCCTGGAAAGGATGGTTTGGTTCCTTTAGGAGGCGTTAGGAAAAGGAACATTATGTCGCGATGGCTGAGCTTGACGTGAGATGCATAGGGAGAAACTTCTAACCCAGGGGACGGAACACATCTTTCCAGGTGGGATAAGCCTTCCAGTTCAGGATGCTTGGGATCACAATAACCTCTGCTGTGTGGGCTTTGTGGATGCCTTTGCCTTATTTCACCTTGTCTGAAAAGTGCTGCAGACACACCATTCATACCTATGGTTGCAGAAATACAAGATGGATTGTGACAGCAGAATCAGAAAGGTCAGTGGTGTCTCTGAGAGGTTACCTGAACCTCACTTCACAGAACTGCAAAATTTTTTAAATTCCCCCATTGATACATAGGAAGAAGAGTTAAAGAAATACCTAAAAATTCCACGTAGAATCCAAGAAATTTTATATAACAAGACCTGCACACTTGGGGAAATTTTTTAAAATTTATTTTATTGAAGCACAGTTGATTTACAAGGTTGTGTTAATTTCTGCTGTACAGCAAAGTGACTCAGTTATACATATATATACATTCTCTTTCATATTCTTTTCCATGATGGTTTATCACAGGATATTGAATATAGTTCCCTGTGCTCTACAGCAGGATCTTGTTGTTTATCCATTTTACATATAATAGTCTGCATCTGCTAATCCCAAACTTCCAATCCGTCCTTCCCCACCCCACTTTAAGCAATTTTTGAAGTTTAGAGAGAGAAAGTCGTATTGCCACGTCCCCACCACAAATGCACGCAGGCACGTGTGTGCACACACAAATGCAGCATTTTCAAATGAGGTTAGTGTCAGCCCCGGTGCAGTGAAACGAGAAACGAGCATGGGCCTTTGAGGCAGGTGGATTTGAAGTCGATTCTGGCTCTACCACGTGACAATTGTGCAGCTTGGGCGTACTCTTTAACTTCTCTGAGTTTCCATTTCTTCATGGTATAAAGAATAATGAGTCCTCCTCCGTGGCAATGTTATGAATTTTAATGATAACATTATCACCATCTATGGAACACTGCTTCTGAGCCAGGCCACCGAGCAAGGCACCTCATCTACATGATCTCATTTTGCTCTTAAAACAACCCTGCAGCGTAGGAATTACCACCCCCATTTTAGACATGAGAAAATCGAACCTCAGAGAGGGTAAGAAGCTGGCCCATCAGCACACAATTAAAAAATGCTGGAGGTGAGATCCAAAACCTTTGTTTATAAAAACTGCTCTGTGACCCCCGTGCAAGGAGCCCAAGGCAGTATGTGGAGAAAGGAAGTCATTCAGTGAACCGGATTTTCCACACCCTCCCCACCTCTTCTGGCTTCTCCCTAGCACTTTATTAACCTTTAGTTTCTCTCCATCTCTCTCAGTGTGTGAGTCTCTAAAATGTGTGGGCTTCTAATTTATTTAACTGAGTCTCTGTTCATAAACCTCATGTGTGTGCTTATTTCTCTATTTCTCTTGGAGTGTTTGTGTGTATGTGCATGTGTGTGTCTCTTTGTATATGAAAGAGTTTCTGTCTATGTCTCAGCCTGGCTATATCTGGATCGGTTTCTCTATATCTTTGTTTATAACTGGATCAAAGACCCAGTTGTTTCTTTTTACTCTGCTCCGTCCCCACCCCCCGTCTGCTTTCCCATTCCTCTCCTCCTCTTTTGCTACTATATCCTTCTCTCCTAACCGGTCATGGTATAAGACAGTCGTAATTCAATTTCTTTGCTGAACACTAAAAATTGTAATTCCAAAAGGAGATGAAAAGACCTTTTTCTTTGTTTTATTGTAGTCTATATGCCCTTAATTACCCCCTGCCTCTTGGGAATCAGTGGCTACTGTTTATAAAAATGGAAAAATCTCCTACCTCTGGTGAACTATAAGCTCAAGGACAGATTGATTGAACTGTTGTTTACAGTTTCAAAACAACTGATCCAGTAAGAAGTTGTTTTAGGTCCAGTCCTGGTCACAGGCATATGCTTGAGTAGGAAACAATTTATTTGAGGTTTTTCATGAGAACACTCGCCTATATAAGCCCATTCTTGGAAGAAGAGGGTAATGCTTCATTTTTCCTTATTTTGGGGGAAGAGAAACCATCCTCCAGTCCCACTTGTTTATGTAACCTTTCATAAGGGAGGTGGAAATGTGCTTGATTCCACAGAAAAACAAAAGTTAAAAATTACTTCCCCCATAAAACTTGAAAACCCACATTTATAAACAAAAGAAACCTAGTATAGTCTACCACTGGAGAAAACAATTTTCTCAGCCTGATGCAAGACTATGTCGTGTGTGGCCAGTGAAGAAAGTTTGGATAACAGAAAGCATCCCTTCACCAGAAGGGGATCAGGAGTCCACAGGATAAGGATTTCCCCTAATCGAACCCTACCCGTGCCTTTCGGGAAAAAGAAGCCTTGGGGAACCACAGAAAAGGGGGACTTTTCTTCCTTTCTCAAAAAAACTGGAAAACTCACTGCAAATGAAAGTCTTTTCCTGGTTTGGCAGAGAAAGGACAGGGTGAGGATGGGATGTGAGGGTTTTATATTTCATTCCTGTAAAGAAAACGGTTAGGGTGCGTGGATAGAGGATGTCAGTGCTCAAAATGTATTTCATTTATGACATTCTCTGTATTATGGCATAATACCATACTTCATCATAGCCTGAAAAACTAAAATCATCTCTACTAGTCATTTTTTACATCCGTATTTTCCAGAAACCCTAATCGGGGGGTTGCCATCTAGCGTACATGCTAGAATCTCTGACTTCCAGCCCTTATCAGACAGCGAAGTGTAATCATCTATGAGAAACTCTAATTTCTTCTTGCAGCAACTGCAAATTTGACAGATGAATGACTGAAATCCAAACACTTCATTTATCTCGCATTTGCCTGACGTCCCAGCAAGAAACGTTTCTCACTGGATCCATCCCACGGTCCATCCTTTGTGCACTCAGATGGTTCCTAAGTGAGCAGGTCACTCCCTTCCTGAAATTCACAAACTATCTTCCAAAAGTCCTTTATGGAAAAAAAAAAATCCTTTATGGAATCTGCCCTGACTCCTAGGCCTCCACTTCCTTTTGCTGTTGACCACAAGGTCAATCGGTGCTGACTTGGAGGTTGAGGTCCACCATAGCTCCCATCCTCTCTGGGTCCTCACTACCCACTGAAGCGCCCATGTCCTCCTGTCCTCTCCATTCCCATGGGAGGGTCATTCTGGTAGACAAGGATGCAGGAGGGGGTGAAAGAGAATCACGCACTCTCTACTGCCTCTTGATCTAAAAACCTTGTGCTTGACTCAGCTCCAAATGTAGCTGAAAAGCCTTTTGGGTTGTTTTACATGTCATCATCCATAACTTCTCAAAGCTTTGACAAGAGTTCATTCTGGAACAAGTTATAGAGATGTCGGAGGAGAAACTCTTTTTCCTTTTCTTCAAAATGGTAAGTTTACCCTACACGGAAGGGTGGGGATAACTTAGGGGGTTGGGGGGTGAACAGGAACCTCACCTTCACGACTTCTTATCCCAGCTCTTCTAGGTCCCTGGGAAAGATTTTCCCCTTACACATCCAGCCATTGTCAAGATCTCCTTGTCCCTATTCTCCAGACTCAACTCGAATCTGTCCCCTTGATCCTGTGTCACTATTAGACAGCAAGACACCCAAGACCAGAGACCTTTTTTATTCTTCTGCATCCTGAGTACAAAGCCCCACGCAGAACGGACACTGTCATTTTGACCAACAAACAATGGTCTTGGCTACTCTGAACCACAAGTAGTTGTCAAGAATGTGACCTTCGAACATAAGTTCAAATCCTAACTCTATGACCTTGGAAACATTTCTTAATGCTCCTGTGGTTTAATTTTCACTTATGCAACCAAACTGATATGATAGGATGGTTGTGATGAATATATCAGATAATATATGAGTAGTCAATAAACTGTACCGAGGATTTGTATTATTTATCAATGTCAACAGTAAAAGGAGAACTTGGAAGTTACCTCACAAGGTTATTTCGAAGGTTAAATGAAAAAACATAAGCTAAAAAAGACCACATTGCAGGTATTTAATAAGCGTTAGTTTCTTTTCTTCCTTCAGAAGATGCATACTATATAAATTATCCTGGCAACAATTTTAGAGCTCAATTGAATAATATGATTAAAAAAAGAGTTAACCTACAAACCACAACTAAATATCCATTTGAAATTTATTGGCATATTCAAATAAAATATCCTTCACTCTAAAATTGTCTTGAACTTAATTGAATTAACTTTGATTTTTTTTCAAGAAGCACTTTGAGGTATGGGGGGTGTAGTGTTGTGTGGTGTGGTATGGTTGGATAGTGGAAAAAGCAAGGAATTTTTCTCCGAAGATCTGTGTTTTTACTCATATGACATCAGGCAGGACACATAACCTCTGTACTTCCTCAACTCCAAAGTGAGAGTTATAATAATTCTTGTTCAATTATTATATAGGGTACGGGTGTATAAATCAAATAGGTGAAAACATTTTTGTAAACCGTAAACAATTTAGAAGTTAATTGTTGTCAGGGATGTGACTATATGTGCAATGTGAATTATACATAGAAGGTTTAGAAAATAAAGTTAGAGCTACACATAAATCGCTAATCTTATTTTGTTGGTTTACCAGAGTCCTCACCTAGCCCCTCTTGATGGACATAAGCTACTTTAGGCCAAAAATCAATACCAAATTATTAGAAGGTGATTTTTTAAAGAGGATATAATCATGATTTTTGTATAAGCAGAAAATGAAATATCATCAAAGGCTTTTACTTAACTCATTAATTAATGAGGGAGCCAGTAAGATGTCACAACTGGTCAAAGGAGAATTAAAATAAACACATGTTTATATGAAGTAAAGGAAGTGAAATGAGTTTACAAATAGATGCAAAACTGGTCTACCCACAGGGCAACAATCAACTGAAATCTATTGGACACAATGTATTTGTAATATGCAAGGATTATATGCATTAATATCAGTTTTATACAGCTGAAAGGGTTATAAAATAGCTCAAAGAGAATGAAAGAGAAAGATAATCTGGATGGGTGAGCTAGTCAAGACACCCATAAATACAGATATATATGTCCATTTAAAGTATCTTTTCAATTTTTCCTGACAGAGTTGTTAAAAACAAGACAACAGGCCCCAAATGGAGTTGCTTATGCTAAGCCCCACATCACCAATCTGAGACTTAATTTAGTTACAAGTTCGGATCTCCCAGAAATGGAATCTGAATCCAGTCAATCAGGAATCATCTCGTCAGCATTACTAGTTAGATAATCTGTCGGATCAACCCCTACCATCCCCTAAAGGAAAGAAACCTTGCAAGGACCAACCTGCTTTTTTTGCTTCAAATAACCTTGTCCCTGCTTCTTTCTGCCTATAAACGTCTTTCCTTTCCTTGGAGCTCCTTTTTATCTGCTAGATTGGATGCTACCTGATTCATGAATTATTGAATAAAGCCAATGAGACCTTTAAAATGTACTCAGTTGAATTTTGTTTAAAAGAGCTAAGGAGTAGGTTAAGCCAATAACTAATTAGTTTTTAGATGAATTCTGAGTACTTCCTGTGTTTAGGGGACAGACAGGGATGGGGAAGGGGAGTATTTCAGTTACATGTCTGAATATCAAGGCATTTAAATTTTGGTTATGGAACGATGAAAAGGGAACAGGTAATGGACAATCCCACCTTCTCTTTCTTCTACCTTCAAGCATCCTCACACCCACTCTAAGAATGCTCTGGTCCACCAATTCAGAATTATTTAATGCCCTTACCTGAGGAAGGCTGCCATAGGAATCAAACATGGATAGCTGCCTACACAGGTCCTGACAATTCCCAAAGAGTGTTTTTTGAAGTCCCTCTTAAAAAAGCTCTGTGAATGGCCTGTAATTGTTGGTAAGACATTTCAATGCCATGGGAAGCCACAACAGCAGACAGGGGTATATCATTCCCTTGAGCTGCTCAAAAGCAGAGATTTTGTAAGAACAGGGGAGGTAGGGAGGGAGTTGGTTAGCCCTTAGTTTTGAAAGTTACTTTCAGTGAGAAAAAAAATCTTTATCATCACCACCATCATCACCATTACCTACATTCAGCAGTAGCTACTCCATACAGTGAAAACCTTTACGGAGCTTGAAGCAGCTATAAAGTCAGTGGGATAGTTTTGAATGCATCTGTTCACTTCAGACAAAATTATATGGGGAATAAAATGCAACAGCCAAAACATTTTAAATGTATTGAGCTGGACCATTTCCAATCATCTTCAAACAAGTTCCCTAAGTTCTAATAAAGTAAATAAAATGACCATACCCTTTATAAAAATGTGACTCTCTGTAGCATATTTTAAACCCATTTAATAAAATTGAAAACATATCTTTGCTGTTTCCAATCATTTTATTCATTTGTTGTTATTGTACAGTGTCCTATAAGACATGTAGTCAATCATTAGCTCTGATCTAAAGCCCAGTATTTAGTCAGGTATGTAATCTCCTAAATTACAACATTGTTCAGAAGGGAAAATTAGGGCATGCTTTACATTAGTGCATTTTATTACAAGATTTCCCAAGATGCCCTGTGTAGAAAGTGGAGAGGCCCTACAGCAAGAGATTCTCAGACTGGGAAATAATTCAGTGACTTATAAAGTTAAAAAGTGACTTTTTCAAGATGATAAAACACTCATCAGGTTATTTTGCCAACACTGAGCTGTAGACAGATTGTTGAATGGTCGATCACCTCACTGATATTCATTCATTCATTCATTCAAGAAAACATTTTTAAGTGTGAATTATGTTCCAAACACTTAATAGGAGTTGGAGAACACATCAATAGCTGAATGATATTGTCATTGCTTTCAAGAAGATAAAATCTGTCTAGAGAGACAGACCAAGCAAGGGGAGTCTACATAGATGTTGAGCTTGGAAAAATGGTAGCTCAGGCATGGACCTAGAAGAAATTAGGAGACAGACCAGAGAAATATGCAGGGCCAGACACTGTGGCCAAGGATTAATCCCAAGTTTCCAGGCTTTTGACATCATTAGCATGGAAGAACTTGGACATAGTTTGGGAGATAATTACAGCAGACAAAGCAGCTCAAAGGCAGCAGTTCTGCATGAACAGGGGAGGAATTAATCGGTTAGCAAGGAAACATTTAGGAGGTTTACGTGCATTGTGTTTTTCCTAAGAAAATAGTTAACTTGACTTTTTCCCCCAAAATTGAAGGTCAGACTTCATTTATCATCATATCTACTTCCTGCTCACATAGGTATTTGAAAAATTATCCTCATCGCCTTAAACGAGTAATGAACAAAGGGATGGTGGAGACCATGGGCTGGTTGGTCTGAAGAATCCCACCCAACCCATAATCCAAACTCAAAACAGGGCTTCCTTATCTACCTCCTAAACATCTGTGTCAAAATACTCCCCACCTGCAAAGTGAGGGGTCATCAAGGACTTTGAGAGCTTTGCCAAATATGCTTGAAAGCCCAGATGCCTAAAGTCAACCTGTGAGAGATGAGATTTGAGACCAGGAAAAGAAATAAAATAGGAAAATGCCTATGGTACTCTTACCAATCTTTTAACCCCATATTTTCTCCCCTTTTGAGATCCCCATTTCCCCATCAAAACCCAATCTCTTGAAAGTTTCTGCTATGATCACAAATATTTAAATCACCTAGTTTTCTATGCCAGGAATATTTGCAATTTAAGCCTTAAATTTAGAGTAGAGAGAGGCTCTGTTCGCTATACAATGATTCTTTGTGTTTCCCCTTTTCCGTCTCATCAGGATTCCAGAGGTAGCTTCCGAGTGGTCTGTTTAAGCCAGTGGTTCTCCCTACTGGCCGCTCATTGGACTCACCTGGGAAGCTTGGTGATGCTTGTTTTCATCCCCTCAGAGATTCTGATTTACTTGCTCTGGGCTATGTCTTGGACATCGGTCATGTTTTCAAATACCCCTGGGTGACTGTATGTATTCAGGCTTGAGAACGATTAAGTCAGTCTGCATAGAACATCTCTCTGCACACACAGTGCTGATTTGCAGCTGTCAGCCATCTCGTACCCACAAAGAGAATCAGCCTTACACGAAACTGACAGTAGGAACTGTTTCTCGGTAGTTCCTACACTACTCTGCCAGAAGTAGGAGAAAACCTAAGTCCTCGAAACCATTATTGATGCCATCTCTGGACTTTCAACGTTTTTTTTTAAACAGTAAGAGTATTCTATTACTTACAACAAAGAGAATCTAAGTTGTTCAGTATAGAATAAGCTATGCCATAGTAACAAACTTCAACATTTCAGAGGTGAAACACACCTAAAGTTTATTTTTCACCCCCAATCCAAAGCACGCTAAATAATGTGCCTCCACTTTGTAGCTATGCTAAATGGGACACATCTCCTCCGAGGAAGAGGTATGTGGTGGGAAGCAGTGTGTGATCTTATGGGTCAACTTGGCTAGGCTATGTTCCTCGGTCATTTGGTCAAACGCTAGATGTTGCCATGAAGGTATTTTATAGATGTGATGAATATTTACAATCAGGTGAAGGCCGGAACATCAAAGAGTGAGATTTCAGACTCGCCAGCCTCACAATTGTGTGAGCCAATTTCTTCAAATCTTTCTCTCTTTTCTGTCTCTGTCTCTATCTCTAGTGGAATAAACCTAGTTTTGCAACCTACTAGATGTATGAACTTAAGTAATATAACTTCTTTTAAGCTTACACTACATTCTGATAAAATGAGGACGATGATACCTAACCCATTAGATACTTAAAAGGTTGAAATGAGGTGATTTGTGTGACATTTAGTACTCTAAAACAGAGAGTAATTAAGCAAGCATTGGTCTAGAATTCCTGATCATAAACGAAGGCAGTTTGCCAAAATTAGGTGTTCCCAAGGGCTAGTCATGCGGGATACCAGGCGCCTTGGAGATAGAGTTTTTGGTGGTCTGTGGCATCTCCTTGGGGGTCACTAGAGCCTTGGGTTAGGTGGAGTGTCCTGGCATTTTCTAGCTTTATTCTCTGTTTCCAACAGAAGTGCATCTCCACACCCCCATGCACACACATCCTTACACTACATTCTAGCTTATACATGCATCCCCTTGGTGCTCAGGAACTTGGGTATCCCATAGGTGTTGGTTCCATGTGAGAACAGTTCTTTGGGAGCCCTGAGTTGGCTGGTCAGAGGGTAACAAGGGAGGTGGTGTTGGGGGGATGAGGAGGTGAATGGAGAGCCTTGATTTTACTTGCCCTCGACCTAGGCCTTGGTATCCTCTGAAGCCAGGAAGAAAAGGAGCAGGAGGGGAGAGTTGAAAAAGGTACCAGAAAACAGCTAGATTTTGAAATATGAGGGAGAGAAAGAAAGCAATAAGAGAAGGGGGGTCGAGCTGTCCCTGGATTCTTGACCCAAGTTGACATTCTTTTAAGTCATTTATAAAAATAAAAGAGAAAACGTAATTTATTGGACAAAGGCTACTGCTTTCAATTCTCCCATGGCAAGAAATACAAAAGCAAGACACTCATTCCTGGATTTTGTCAAATCACAGAAAAGCACATAAGAAGGAGAGTCTAATTCCCAGGTGGCATGATAGAACACATCAGAATGAATGAAATTTAAGCCGGAATGCAAACATCTGTGGAATTTTTACTAAGACAAGGAAAAAAAAACTGAGATTAAGACCTACAGCATCTGAAAGAGTAGGTTAATACAAATAATAAGTATTTACCACAGTTTTGTAACTCAAATGGCAATCCCACATGTCAAAGATTTTCTGAAACCTCAACATCCTTGAGAAACCACACTGTTTACTCTCTGTTTAACAAGCACAAAATGTATCTGTGAATGTTGTTTTTGCCTTCCCAGACCTCTTTCATCCCTGTCCTGTGACAGAAACCTTCTTTTTTGTGAGAATCTATTCCAAGTGGTTCAGGTAAGTGACCCAACACCCATCTGCCCATTCTACATTCTGCCAAAGGGGTGCTTGGTGACCCAGGCCTGCCTATTGCAATACTTCAGCCCTCAAGCCAGAGTGAATTGCTCGGAAATTGGCACATTACCCAGCGAAGGGCCAATCAGGGCATTCCCTGTGGTTGGATGTATAGACTTTGGGAAAGAGCAGGGACCTTTCTTCTCTGGGGTCATGAAAGCTGAGGTCTGCGGTTCCTGGAGAGGCTTGGAGCCATCTTGCCACTGGATGGTGTGTGTCTGCCAAGAACAAAAAGGATGAGGAGGAAAGGAAGCAGATTTAAGAGACGGAGAGACTCAGTTTTCATGATAGCCCACCAACAGTGAGCTGTGCTTTCTTAGTCCTGAAGGAAACCCCTGAGTGACTAGCCCCATCAAGAAAAGGACTGCTGAAGTGGGGTGGACCCCCGAAGGAATGCCTTCCCCATTAATCTCCTGAAGTGGGCCCATGGAAGATGAGGGAAATGGCTCTCCCTGTTCCCAAGAGTAGAGCCGAATGGCCAGCGTGGCTCACCAAGGAATTCTGTCAAGAGTCAAGTGGTGTCTGCGCCATGGGCATCTCTCTTCTGCTCCTTTGAATGGGAGCCTTTGGTGAAAAGTCTCTTCAGATAAAGTCTTGTCTGATGGAAGCCATATGAAAGGACATGTCCCCAAACTCCCCAGCATCTTCTAAGTCTCTCAGTCATGAATATCAACACAATTTCTTAAAAAGCAACCACAGGTACAGTTATAGGAAATAGAGGGAATGGTAAGTGTGCACTTAACCTTAAAATAAGGCTTTTCTACAAGGGAGTCATCATGATGGTCTTAAATGGAGGCTTAAACTGGTATGTGTGTGTGTGCGTGCGTGCGTGTGTGTGTGTGTGTGTGTGTGTGTGTGTGCGTGCATGTGTTTGTGCATAGAAAGGAGAGAGATTGAGAGAGAGGGAAAGAGAAAGGCAGGATCAACCAGATTTGGCAGGGGCTTTTTGACCCTTGAAGTCAGAAAGGTGAAGCAAAGGGGCCAGGGGGTCAGGGAGACTTTGTCCCCTCAAGGAACAAAGTCCATCTCAGAAGTGGAGTCTATACTGACTTCAGGACATAAACAGGGCAGCAGCCAGCATACTGCCCTGATTCTGAAACTTTGATCCCAAAAGATACAAGCCCTAACGTCAGGTGTGTGCATCACAAATGGCGGCGGGAGAATCATGAGACTGTGACTTCCCCTGGAGGATGAGCCAGTCCAGCACAGGTGAGGTCCACCTGCCCCGCCAGCATCACCTCTTATTGGCCCAGTTGTTCCACGGCGATCACTTGCATGCTCACATCAAGCAACTCATGGGGCTTAAGTGGAATTGCAGATTGAGAACCATCCACAGCAAATACCTCTTTTCCAAAACCATATGCTGGGCCCCAGGCCAAACAGCAGGATCTGTGCCTGCCTCTGATTTCCTTAAATCAGCTGTCGGTGGCTTTGCAGCTCTGCCCCCCAAATTTCTGGTAAAAGCAGCTTAAAGGGACTTCCCTGGTGGCGCAGTGGTTAAGAATGCACCTGCCAATGCAAGGGACACGGGTTCGGGCCCTGGTCTGGGAAGATCCCACATGCCGCGGAGCAACTAAGCCCGTGCACCACAACTACTGAGCCTGCACTGTAGAGCCCACAAGCCACAACCACTGAGCCCGAGAGCCACAACTACTGAAGCCCACACGCCTAGAGCCCGTGCTCCACAACGAGAAGCCACTGCAATGAGAAGTCCGCGTACCGCAATGAAGAGTAGCCCCCGCTCACTGCAACTAGAGAAAGCCCGCGCACAGCAACAAAGACCCGATGCAGCCAAAAATTAATTAATTAATTAATTAATTTTAAGAAAAGCAGGTATGACTTTCAAATAAGGTATGACTGTACAGATGCAAAGGAATGGCTGGTTTGCCAAAATATTTCCAGGGTACCGCCTTTGGGTGGGGTGTGAGGGGGCGGGAGGTCGGTTATCCCTTCACACACAGGTGTCTAAAGATGCAGAGCTTCCTGAATGCCTTAAAGTAGTGGGTGCCGTGCAGAAAGACATGGATGGACAGTTATTCTTTTTTAATGGTTTGTTTTCCTAACTTCAAAATCGATACGTATTTAATGTAGAAAACTGAAAAACCGTGTCTTAAGTCAGGGTAATTACCATTAGCTCCTGTAACAAATAAACTCAAAATCACAACAGAGTAAAAGCATATTTCTCATTCACACAAATTTGGACAATGGCTCTCTTTGGTGACGCCCCTTCAAGCAGTGACTCAGGGATCCAGGATTCTTTCATCTTGTTGTGATGCTGTTCCCAGTGTTGCAGAGTGTTCAGCTAGATCCTTTGTATCACTTGACCAGTCAACAAGCTGAGAGAGAGAGAGAGAGAGAGAGAGAGAGAGAGAGAGAGAGAGAGAGAGAGAGAGAGAGGAATTCTCAGGATTTTCTAAAGTCAGGTCTACATCACTTTTCCCACATTCCATTGGCCAGAATTAAACCCATGGCTAACGTATAAGCAAGGAGCCTGGGAAATATCATTTTCCTGTGTGCCTAGAAAGAAAATGACATAGTATGGCTAACCAGAGCTCAGCCCCTGCCACACACCTAACAGCACCCAGGGGACAACAGATCACCTACAATCCAATGACCCCAGGACAGTTCACTGTTGACAATATGGCTTGTATAATTTGTGACTTTATTCTATGCGTAGATGCCATTTTGCAAGCATATATAAATTATTTTAAAATATAAAAGACTGTTTTACAGCATGTGTTTTTCTAAACTTTGCAACTTAACTATAAATATATCTCAATAACCCAGTTTTAAGAGGCTGCATAGTATTGCTCTATATGGATTACCATAGTTAATATCACCAATCTGTTGTGAGACTGGTGCCAGTCCAATTGCTAGAGAGTTTTGGTTTTCTTTCGTAAACTACAATGGTTATTTCCTCAGGATACACTCCCAGAAATAAAATTTGTAAATGAAAAGGAAGCAAGTTTTGGGAGGGGGCTGAGAAAGTGGCTTTAAAATGCTTCTTTTCTTAGGCTTTTATTTGGGGAAGTTTAACTACCATGACAATATTTTTTGCAAATCTTCACTGAGGTCGAAGCCAACAATTCCAATTTTCTAGAGCTGTCCTCGCTAAAATGTACTCCTTAGCTTCTATTTGCTGAAGAAATGGACTTAACTTTGGCAAGTCAAGAAGAAAGGGAATATGCAGGGTCATGGGGACTAAGGTTGGCTGAGCCCATGCTACACACCAAGCATAATGCAAGAAGCTTGACAAAGGATTACATTTACTATTACGACAACTTGAGAGGTACATAAGTATTATCCTAGGATTGTGAAGGATACTGGGATTCATGGAACCTCAGTTGTCTGCCCAAGACTGTTAACGGTGGGCTCAGGACTCATAGGACCTGCCTCGGGCAAAATTATGAGACTGATGAAGGAAACATTGTTTTCCATCCTTTCTCCTTCCTTGCCTTGTGTACTCATAATTCTCCCATCTCCAGCCCTATTATCCCCAAAGCAGGAAAAGATCCCATGAGGATATGACAAAGGGCACTGGTCAGAGAATCAGAAGAAATAAGCTGAGATTCTTTCTTAGTTTTGTCAGCCAATCTGCTATACTTACCTTGGTGAATCTGTTTTCTCACCTGTAGAAAGAGGGGTTAGAACCAGATAACCTCAAAGTCTCTTTTTCTTTTTTATGGCCATGTCATGCAGCTTGTGGGATCTTAGTTCCCTGACCAGGGATTGAACCTGAGCCCTGGCAGTGAAAGCACTGAGTCCTAACTACTGGACTGCCAAGGAAGCCCCTCTAAGTCTCTTTAATGTCCCAAAATTACAGACAGAGGGCACTAGACTCAGTCCCCGTGTCCTTAAATGAGGAATTCAGCCCGGATGTATCTCAATTTTTTTCAGGTCTGATTCCTGAAGTCTTTCGTAGAGCCTAACCAAAGACCTGACACATAGTAGAAATACAGTACAGCTCTATGACTATTAGCTCTTCAAGCCTCTCCATTCTGACACCCCCAAAAGGTGCTAAATATATATTTAGTTGCATTGAATTAGGTTCCCGCTTGCCCTGATGTTTTTCCAAAAGGAGACAGACCTCTGATACAGAACATTCGCCATGATAACCTGTCTGTGTCCAGGTCCCATTAAACCAAACAGGCACGTGGTTTTGCTGTAGCTGAAAAGAGCTTCACTTCGTTGTAAATAAATGTTTACTGGAAAAATATGACCAAATATGTTTCACTAGTAACCTGGGACTCCTTACCCTCCCCCGTCAGTCCCAGTGGGAGAAGACCACAGGAATAGCGACTGGCGGGCACCCAACTACTCTTGAACTCTTGGCTTGCCCGACCCTTTCTGAAAATTTTGGCAAAGCACAATTCAGAGACCTGAGTCCACTATTAGGCATTGGGAACAGAGCCAGATGTCATAGTGAAATTATAGTCCTGGCACCACTGGTCCCAATCTTTTTGGGTTCAAAGACCTCTTGAACAACCTAATTGAAGAGTATATATGGCCTCTCTCCAGAAAAGCGCATATATGTACACACGCTCGCTCTCTCTCTCTCTCTCTCTCTCTGTCTCTCTCTCTGTCTCTGTCTCTCTCTCTGTCTCTCTGTCTCTCTCTCTCTCTCTCTCTCACACACACATACACACACACACGTGTGATTTTTAAAAGAGTAAACATTGAGCATGGTCCTGGTTCTCCAGAAGGGAGGGGCCTAGAGGGCCCCTGCTAAGCCAGACACTAGCTCTTTACTTGCTGGATTATGGGGACATCTGGAGGGTTCCTAGAGAGAGGCCAGAACAGCTGGTGTTGTGGAGCATTAGTTGGATTTGGAACCAGTATGGAGGCATTTGGATATTTTAATACCGAATACAGATGCACTGTTATAAACCACTTACAGATATAGATAACATTTTGCACACAAATTCAAGGGATTCAGGGACCTCTTAGGGGTTCATTGATATCAAATAAAGAATCCTGGGATTATTGGGCTTTCTTTCTGGGAATAAAATAAAATAAAGCCACTTGGTTATGTGATTTAGGTGTAGTACCTTTACCTCTTAAGTTCTCAGATTTTGCATCTATAAAATGAATAAATAGGACTTACCTACTATCTAAAACTCCTTCCATTTCATCAAATCTACGGTCAGCGATCTAGTGGTCTTGATTCAGTGCTCTTTTGCTGCTTGATGGTTTAAAAAGTTCAAATGCTACCTCCTCAGATCCATTTAAGGAGCTAAACTAGGGTATAAATAAATTGACATGGGGTCAACCACACAGAATAGCTTTCTAAAATGAGTCACGAATCGCCATGAGTTAAAAATTTGTTTTGCAGTCATAGGAGTTAGGGGACAGCTGGTAGCCACAGTCTGTAAAATGACCTTTCCTGAGTCTGATCGCTTTGTTGGGTCATCCTTTTGGCCTCCGTTACTCCCAGCAAAGCAATTCCCATTTCTTTACCTTCTCCCCTTCGGTCCTAGTCTCAGGCGGACTCACAGAAACATGGGCCTGGAAGTCTGGAAAGTTCCTGACCAAAGTGAGTTGTGAGAAGGTATTTTTTTTAACCAATAGACAAGCTTCCCTCTTTCACTCATGAGTTACCTGCACAGATACACCCCAGACAATCTCTCTATATTTATTTTTTTTTTAATTTCATTTTATTTCACTCAAGAACAATAGTCTTCCTCTGTTTTTCCTTTTTTATTTATTTATTTTTTGGTCATGTCACTCGGCATGCAGGATCTTAGTTACCAGGCCAAGGATCGAACCTGCACCCCCTGCAGCGGAAACCCAGAGTCTTAAACACTGGACTGCCATTACATTTCTCTCCGTCCTTCTTCTGGATGGACCATCCTGAGTATCCAGAAATTGGCAACATGATAACACACCCTCATATTTACTCTGCCCTCCATCCCTCTTATGACCCTTTCTCTCATTCATGCTTCCCAATTAAATGAGCTTGGTTTACTTTTGAGTCAGAGTCTTCTCTCTAGGATATCCAGGCTAAGATGTTGTCTATGGGGCTTCTAGACTGTAAAGCCTTCAGGACAAGTATTGTGTGCTTGAACTGAGTGCTAAGCTGCCTATCAAAATGCCTGAGATGAATAGAATAAAAGGGCTAAAAGGGGTATAAAGAGACATCAAGCTCAATGCTTGTCCTCTATTGGCTCAAGCTAGAAAAATATCCATGCTCTTGAAGTGTTAAGTAATCTTAAAAGTCAGAGATCACAAGGCTATTCTCTGCAGCCTTCATGTCTCTCACACCCTTGTCTCCAGGACTGCACTTCTACAGCCCACGTGGAAATACAGTCGTCTTTAGCCCCCTCTGAAGATGTAAACGTGGCAGCCCAGATAGTGAAACCTGACAGGGAGCATCTGCTGTCCCAACAATGGAGCTCCATCAGAGCCCAGGACCCTCCTGCCTTTTCTACCTTCTACTCCCAGGAACGCATCCTAACCTGATTTCCACTAAGGAGTAGGTCTATGGTTCTTATCTCTGTCAGAGCCAACATGGCTTTTATTTTTTTTTAACTGCCAATCATCTTACAGGTCAGTACTGTTACATACATTCAATTAATACTGTGCAGTCAATCTCGAGAACTCTTTCCATCTTGAAAAACTGAAACTCTATACCCATTAAACAACAACCCTTATCCCCCCCACTCCCCAGCCCTTGGCAATCACCATTCTACTTTTTGTCTCTGTGAATTTGACTATTCTAGGAGACGTATAAGTGGAATCATACAGTATTTGTCTTTTCGAGAATGGATTATTTCACTTAGCATAATGTCCGAGAGGTTCATTTGTGTTGTAGCATTTGTCAGAATGTCCTTCCTTTTTTAAGGCTAAATAACATTCCATCGTACATAAAGACCACATTTTGCTCATCCATTCATCAGCTGATGAGCGCATGAATCACTTCCATCTTTTAGCTATTCTGAATAATGCTGCTATGAACATGGGTGTACAAATATCTTTGCAAGACTCTGCCTTCAATCCTTTTGGATATGTACTCAAGAGTGGAATTGCTAGGTCATATAATAATTCTATTTTTAATTTATTTGGAAACTACTATACTGTTTTCCATAGCAGTCACACTTTTTGCATTCCCACCAACAGTATGCCAGAGTTCCAATTTTTCCTCATCCTCACCAAAACTTATTTTCTTTCTTTCCTCCTTTCTTTCTTTCTCTTTCTTTTCTTTCTTTCTTTCTTTCTCTTTCTTTCTTTCTTTCTTTCTTTCTTTCTTTCTTTCTTTCTTTCTTTCTTTCTTTCTTTCTTTCTCTTTCCTTTCTTCCTTCCTTTCTGTCTTTCCCTTCATTCGTTCGTTCGTTCCTTCCTTTCAGTAGCAGTTGGTGGTCCAACACTTGCTTTTTATAACAAAAAAGCCACTTTGCCTACTCCTATCTATATTCATCATATACAAATAATATACTGAATAGGAACAAAATAAAATTCATAGAAACATAGGTATTTCAATAGGTCAGTGCTCAGGTATAACTGTGCTAAAAGAAAAAAAAAAAAAAACATTCTGCAAATTTCCCACGTGCCCCAGTGCCTCCTAGGAAGTGGCATTGCCCCAGCTGAGGGCCACTGGTGTTGATGTCTGATAGGAGTCAATGTGTTATCCCTCCCAGAGATGTTTGGACTTGGATATGACTCAAATCTGAAGTCTAAAGAGCTTCAGCCTATTGACCTTCAAAATGAAATTGTTATTTTACCAGCAAAAATGGGTTTATATGGGCTTCCCTGGTGGCGCAGTGGTTGGGAGTCTGCCTGCTGATGCAGCGGACGCGGGTTCACGCCCCAGTCCGGGAAGATCCCACATGATGTGGAGCGGCTGGGCCCGTGAGCCATGGCCGCTGAGCCTGTGGGTCCGGAGCCTGTGCTCAGCAATGGGAGAGGCCACAGCAGTGAGAGGCCTGCGTACTGAAAAAAAAAAAAATCCAAGAAACAAAGTAGAGGAACATTATTTTATAGAGAAAAAGGAGGACATTAGGAGGGGTGGTTTGAAAAGAAAGTCCATTGGAGAAAAGTCAGAGTTCAGGGCAGCTTCTCTCTGGCTGAGTTGCTGGGGGGGTCCATTTCTTACAGGAAATACAACCACCATCTTTTCCTGTAATTGATTCTTTCCTGCCCATGGTTCTTCTGTCAGGGTCTGTAATTTACATCCAGTGGTCCCGGGTGAGAACTGCTCTCCTGGCCTCCCAACTACACTTTAGCAAAAGGTTCCTTTCTTCACGTTCACAAGCCTGATTGATCCTGGGCCACTGGCAGGTGAGCAAGAAGGGTGGGTCTGGAAGCCAGTCTTGCAGCTTTGGGTCCTACGCCCCTGCCAATAGACCACACTACCTTGCAGGGATGTGTCCCCTGTTCTTACACCTGAAGAGGTGGCTGAACATGACTAGAAGCAGCTCCCTCTCTGGGGTGAATTGAATGTCTTCCTTCCTGAAGGCAGAGGAAGGACTCGCAGAGCAATAGCTGAGATCAGCCCAGGCTGCAAGGGGAGAGATGAACGCACACCCAGGTCCAGCATCATGGGTGTCTCTTCAGCCAGAAGAGAAAATCCTGGAAAGCCCTGGGGCACAAATTCCTACCCAGAGTTAACAAATTAACTGATACCCCTTCTGCTCTAAATCAGAGGCATTTGAGCAATGCAGGGCAGTGAATTTTCCACGTTTAAGTCCAATATCATGAGGAATTTCAATTCCCCAAATCCCTTCTCTCTTTTCAGCCAGCTGTCTCCTTTCTTCAGATTGCTCTTTGTGTGGAGGCCTCTCCGGAACAGTCGGCTCCTATCATGGATATGATTCTGTTTCCCATTAGAAGGGAAAAAAAAAAAATTCACCCACTGAACCACAGCAAATTGCAGTGACGGCGTGGAGACCCTGGAGAGGCGCCATATTGATTAAAATGTTCAAGTTAGTAAGGAAGGGGTCTGTGGAGAAAGAGCAGGAGGGGATGGGGGAGGAATGGGATGGAGGAAGAAAAGGTGGGGGAAGAAGCTTCCAGCTTCCAGCAGTCTGTCCCCCTTGGTATCTTCCAAAGAGGTGTGTTGGACCCACCAGGAGAAAAGGCAGTTGAAGAGGAGAGGGTCAGGCAGGCAAGGCTGCACATGCCTTGCAGCTCCTCTCTCAGATGGAGCATTCCACTATCTCCCCCTGGTGGGGACCAGCACCGCCAGGTTCAGCCAGGAACTCCGCAGAGCAGCCCCTAAGTGTGGAGCAGACACCAGGCTGCCGGGTGCTGCCTGGACCTGCAGGGGGTGCCTGGGGGTATTTCCCGGAAGCCCCGAATCCTTCTAAGTGACCCTGGGAAAAAGGAGTCAGTCACAAGGGTCAGCTTAAAAGGTTCTCTCTGCATGAACAGTCATCTTCAAACGGAGTGGTAACAGCTCACATGGTCACTGCACTTGACAGTTTACAAAGTGCATCATCTTATCTCATCCTCACTGCCTCCCATTACGGGAGCAATTACTGTCCTTGTTTTAACAGACGAAGAAACAGTTCAACGAGATTAAGTGATTTGCCCAGAAGAAAATAGGAAACCACAGTGCCTCGCCTAACATGGGGGCCCAGCTCTCAGCATTTATAGAGCACCCTTCAGACCTCAAGGGGGAGGGCTCTAATGCCCCCTCCACCCCTCCCCCTACTGGTGTGTGTGGCCACCACATCAGCTCTCCCACCCCCAGCACCTACCCCCCCAAGACCATGCTCTGGAGTCGTGGGACTGGTCTACCTGTATAGTCTCCACGTGCTTTCTTGGGGGCAGTGGACTCAATCGGAACATTCTCAAGAGGAAGCGATTCACTTAACAAACATTTTTTGAGTTCCTATTAGAAACTGAGGCATTCCTACTAGAAACTAGGGGATTCAGTGACTTTTAAAAAAACAAGATCTCAGGTCCAATGGGCCCCAAATTATTCTCTCCACTCAACAGACAAACAACAAAAACTCAGACAGAGCCAGCAGGGACTTCCCTAGCGGTCCAGTGGTTAGGATTCTGGATTTCCACTACAGGAGGCGTGGGTTCGATTCCTGGTCGGGGAACTAAGATCCCACATGCCACGTGGCTCGGCCAAGTAACAAAACACAACAAAACAAACAAAACAAAAGAAAACAAAGAAGAGCCAGTGGCCTCAATCACGGCACAAATCAACCAGCCAAACAGGAGGCTCTGCACTCACTGTGTCACCTGCATTCAGGGGCCAGTGTCCTTTGCAAGGAGGCAGGGAACTTTGGGGAACTTTGCAGAAATTGTGGGGACCCCCGCAGAGCCGGGGGCTCTCCTGCTCAGAGGGATTGTGAAGATCCCTCCAGACCCACTCTCGCCCCAGGGGCAGTGGAATGGGACTCAGAGACAGCCGCCCCAGGTTTGAACCCCGCTGCGGATCAGAAGTGCAAGTTCAGGCCATCCCTTCCTGTCTCTGGGCATCGGGGTCCCCAGGTGTGACGCGAGGGGTGGAAAGAGCTGGTTTCCTCTCCCTGCCTCACTTGCTGGCCGAGAGCAAGGCCGCCTCGCCGGAGGCTCCCCTCCCTCACCGGCTGCTGCTGAGGGTGAGGACCGAGTTCATCCATGTCCCGAGACAGAGGCAGCTGTCCCTCTCCGATGACTTCATCACAGGAGCTGACAGACCCTCCTGGGCAAAGCCTCCTGGCACCGCCTCTCTCGGGAGCATCTCCAGTCACTGCCTGTCCTCATCAAACGCAGATTTATGGCGCGTGAGGCTGGAAGAGGCCCCTGGAAGGTCGGGGAACACATGGCCCCCAGGCCCCTGGGAGATCGCGTTCTGACTGCGGGCCACCCCTCCCAAGACACGCGGCCAAGCAGGTCAGTGTCACGTTCCCACCCCTCACTCAATGCCTCGGGGCACACGCCGTTCAGCCACTCGGCAGCTTTGCAACGGTGGCGGCACCGGCCCCTGCGTGAAACTTGGGGGATATGTTTATGTTGCTTATATTTGGGGACCACCAGTTACGCTGTGAGTGGGGGGGGGGGGAGGAGAGCCTTGAATCTGCACAAATTACATCGTCTTTGTAGCAGCAGACACTGGTTTCAAGCACTTATTCCATACCAGCTCTTATTCTAGTGCTTTCCACGCCCACTTGCTCCTTACCGTAACCCCACGAGCCAGTATGACGAGAAGCCCATTTCACGGACAAGAAAGCTGTCCGCAGAGCGAGCGAGCAGCCTGCCGGCTTTTGGACCAGGTCTGATGCCTCGCTCTTGTCCACCGTACCCCAGCTTTGCTGGGCCAACAAATCACCCCTCGCACGCAACCACGGCCGACCGCAGAACAGTCGATCAGTTAAGCGCCGCAATTGACTGAGCAGCACGAGTGCGGGGTTAGGAGGAGGGAGAGAGCAGTGAAGGATGGAGCTTCCGGGAAGCTTCCCCTTGGGATGGTGGGTGGGGCTGGCGCCTCCAGGACAGGTAGGATTTATCCAGATGGAGGAGGGGGTGGGTAGACGCGGGGAGAGCAAGAGCTTGGGGGCAGGGGGGCGGGGCATAGGAGCGCCAGAAGGTGGGGGGCATTTCATTCTCACTCTCCCCACTCACTGTCCTCACGGCTGGATTTCCAGATGCTTCTGAGTCTCTGCAAGATGCTACACGCTGTGGGGGTCACAAACAAAAGCCTGCTCTCTGACCGGCCAGTGAGAGACAGGAAGGTCAAGAGGGTGCGACCCGAGGATGCTCTGTACTTATCGGTCAGGTGGTTCGACTGGGGTTTTCAACCATTTTTTTCAGATGCTACACTCATCTCGTGGTGACTTTGCAGCCCCGGTTTTCTCTCGGACACACGCAGCAGAATTCTCGCATGTTCTGATGACAGGCAGGCTTCGTGCTGTGCTGTGTCTCAGTTCACTTGGGCGTCACCAGGCACCAGGACAGTATGTATCCTCGACGAGCACAACGCCAGTTTTAGACGCCGATCGAACTTTGGCAGCTCCCCTGTGAAAGGGTTGGAGTGCACCTGGGCACTGCGACTGCGGGTGAAAGCCACGCCTCCTCCATGGCTGAGAAACTAGAATCCTGCTGGTGCGGACCCAAGGTGAACAGCAGAGTAGATTTGGGGTAAAGGACGCTGAGTCCTTGGCCAGCCCACGATGGGCAGGATTGGGGTTCTGGCTTTCAGATGCAGCATCACCAGTAACGCATGTGGCCAAGTGCTAATTTCACCGCCATGACCTCTTAGAATCAGGGTTGGAGATTCAAAGCTCTCCTTCAGGTTCACCCCGCTTCCTCTGCCCCTGCAACACACCCACGAGCCACATGCATTCAGAAATAGAAAAGGTCAAAAAGCTGCAAACCCTGCCCCAACTTTCCGTCCGCTCGGAGTTATTTTTAGGTTGGAAAAGACCCTTCTCCTTCTGACTCACGGTCCTGCTGACAAAAATGGAGACAGCTAAATACAAGAGTCATTCCTCATGTCATGTTCTCTTATCAAAGAGGCCCTTGTGACTGCACCCTCCCCTCCCCCCCCACCCCACCCCCCGCCAATGCCTTTGCTCTGTGGGCACTTCTGCAGATCAGTGTACCAAGGCCAAGTAATCCCCTCCTTACCCTCCAACTGTCCCCCACCCCAGCCCCCGTTCACCCCTGCCACACACTTCAGTGTAAGCAGACTTAGTTTAACATCTTAGATGATGTTACTATGTATCTTGCTCATTTGGCTTTGGAGATCCCCTGTGTACGGAGAAGACTAGGGCTATAAAGAGGACTAGGTAAGTTACTGGAAAATTACTGGTTTAGTTACTAGTCTCTTAATACTGCTATAGCCCAGGGAATTTGCAAAATGTGTTGGAACCAAAGAGCACTTGCTCATGAGAGCCAGTGAACACATCCTGCTCTAAATAAAGATTCTGACAAGCTCCTGGTCCCTTTCCTGGACCTCGGTCAAAGCGAATCCTTAGATCCACTAACCCCACACCTTTCTTCTGCAACCTTCTGGCCAGCATATTTTTCATTGGTCTCTCTGCAGTGAGTGGACATTAAGGCGCCATGTCTATTTGCCCATTATTCTTTTTCTAGGAAAAGGACTCAGTGGTTTTTTTTAAAGTTTAAGACTAGAGGCTAAGAGAGAGACACCTGAAGCTTCTGTGGGTTTCCGTTCCCCGCATCTTCTGTCACATGGAGAACACACACCGGGTTGTAAGCGTCCCAAACTCTATTAGATGTGATCACATCTGCCACCAAAATGGCTCCCGTTTTTCTAGCAAACCCCTCCACGTCTGTGATTGCATGTGATGTTTGTACGAATCTTGGGAAGCAGGTGTTACGGGCCTCATTTTACAGACGAGCAAATTGAGTTTCAGAAGAGACTGAGTCTTTGCCTAAGACAACTGGGCTCTTATAGGACACGAAGCAGCCTTGACCCCAAGTCTGCTAAACTCTAGCTGAGAATCCTTCAACCCAGTCACCGTGAAACAAACATCTGTGGGCTAGGAAATGCTCATGAAGATGCGTTCTGGCTGGTGGCTGTTGCTGTGCCCCCAAATTACAAATGTGCAAAGTCTTCCAGACTCTTCCAGGTAATCCCCGAACTTCCCTGGGAAGCTGTCCCCCAAGGTCACAAGGACCCAGGATTGCAGGGGAGAAAAGCCCAGGCGCACAGCTGGCTCGCCTGCCACCCTCCTACCTCCGCTCCCATGGCAGAGAAACCCAATCTCCCCAGCCCAGTGTTTGGGGTCCCGGGACCCTTGGCCTGGCAGTGGCCAATGCGATTATCCTTACTGGCCTTTCTGCCATTGTTAAGCCTCTGGAGAAGGGAACCAGATGTCCCCATTTGACCAGACTTTGCCATTGTGTCCAGCAAGGTCCAGCTGTTCCAGGCTCTGTTCACAGAGCCTCCCATTTATCTTGGATTTCTTAGTGCCATAACCAAGCTGCTGGAGGAGAAAAGGATGCTCCATTCCTGACATCAGGGGGGAAATATGAATTGGGAATCCAGGAAATGCTGCAAAGCATTGTTTTTTTCCCAACGTGCACCCACCCCTCCCTTCTCTCCCCACAGAACCAAGGAGGCATGCTTTGCTTTCCTTCCTTGAAGAATGTGATCCAGGCATCTCTCCTTTCAGAAAAGATTTTCCAACCATTTCTGAAAATCTGCTGCATTTTAGGGTCAATCGCATTAAGAGATTAGCTTTTGGGTTTTAGTTCCATGTCACTAGAGAATTAGCGTAACACAGCTGGATGGATATCTTTGCTCTACAGATCTACCAAGGAGAACTTTAGGTCCCGGGAATTATTAAGGACCTTCAACCATTCACTTCCCCTCCTACCCAAGTGTTATCATATTTCTTTCCAAGAATTGGGATAAGATGCCACTCTAGCTTGAGACTGATCAAGACAGAAAGTCAAGTTGTCTTAGATTAACATAGGTGGAGTGTTGAAGGGAAACTCACACTGCTTGGGAGTTCGGGGTCCCGTGTTCTAGTTCTGACTGCATCCAGACTTGCTGAGTGGGTTGGGTACCCACTGGATGCTCATCTCACAAAGATTTTGCATCTCATGCTAATATTAGGTAGGTTCCATGCAGACACATACAAGCAATGTGGTCTTTCATCCCTGGGACCAAAATTGATGGATCAGGGCTTGGTTCCTGACCCAGACTGGACCAATCAGAGTCCCTTCTCCAGGACTTGGGCTTGGCATTTGGAAGGCCCATCTCCCTTGGGTTGCTCTCTTAAACTGATGAGAGGTGCTGACGGCAGACACGCTCTCCACCAAATAATCTAGACAGCAGACACAGTCGTGCAGAAAGAGAAGAATAAAGCAGATCTAAAGAGAAAAAGAAATGTCGGTTCTCTGCATTTATGCATTTTTCTTCACGAATTCATTTAATTCAGCTTAAACAAAAAAGGTGATTTATGAACCATGCTAAAATTAGTGGGCACGCTTTTAAGGAGAAAAAATGATATTTGTATGATCTCAAAGTAAATTCACCAATTTCAATGGGAAAAAATAGTCATGTTAAAGAGAACAAACCTGGCAAATATCACCTTTAGACAGTGATCAAGATTACCCGTGCGGTAATGGGATGTATCAACATCATGGATCCCCTGATATGATGCAAAGAAAAGACACAGCATCATTTCTCAAGAGTCTGTAGCCTTAATTCAAAAATGTTATCACGAGGAAACATCAGAGAAACCCAGACTGAGGGAGGGACAGTCTACAAAATGTCTGACACTTCTTTAGAAGTGTCAAGATACAGAAGACAAGACTGAAACTGTCCCAGGTTGGAGGAGACGGAGCAATAAAATGCAATGTGAAATCCGAGATTAGATCTCGGAACAGAAAGAGGACCTTACTAAGAAAAATGGTGAAATCCGAATAAAATCTACAGTTCAGTTGACATCACTGCACCAATGCTAATTTCTTAGCTTTATTCATTGTGCTATGATTATGTAAGATGTTAACATTAAGGAAAATTGGGTAGAGGGTATGTGGGAATTCTCATGAGTATCTTTGCAAGTCTTCTGTAAATACAAATTAGCTCAAAATAAGCAGTTTAGAGGTGGTGGTGAGCGTTCTTACCAAGAGAAGGATCCCTCAAGGGCATAGATATAGTGGAGTCTCAGGCTCATGTTATGTCCAGTGACTTCTGTTTATTACAAACAAAAACGTCTGACTAGTGCAGCCTGGATAAGTCATTAGAATTCTCAGCACCTCAGATGGACCCTTCCCTGAGCCAACACAGAACACTGAACTTAATGTTTAGCGCCTTACGAGTTACAAAGCATCATCACTGTCCCCTCCTCCCAGCCCACACAAGCCAAGTTTGAGGAGCAAATGGGAACTGTGCTTCTCCAAGGACCTGGAAGAAAGAAATGCAAATCTCATTTAATCATCTCAGCAGTAGAGGTGATAATTTTCGCAGTTGAATTATGGGCTTTTAGAACTAGGATGTCATCCAAGGATCATCCAGCAACTTGGAAGTCATCTGTAACTAGTGACATCGAGTAAGCTCCCACCTACAGCAGGAAATCCTTGCCAATACTGCATGCTTCCAATGATGGAGGGACTCAGAACTGGACTCAGCCTTTTTGTTTCCCAGTCATGTCTCTGCTCTTTAGGGAGATTTTCCTGTGCACAGGGTGATAATCAACATCCTGATTTGCCTGGGACAGTCCCAGTTTATGCCTGTTGTTCAGGTGTAATTATTACTAGTGTTCCTTTTACTCTCAGAAGTGTGCCAGCTTAGATGATTGGTCACCTTCTTATGCTAAAAAAAATGCCTCCTCTTAGTTATATATGAGGACTAAAATGTCATCATAGAGAATAAGTCTACCTCTTTTTCAATAGTGTTTCAAATGTTTGAAAACAGCTGCCTTGCCCACTCACATGCCAAATAGTCCCAGTTCACCCAGTTAAGCTTCATAAGTCATGGTTTCCAGAATCCTCACCACCCTCATAAACCCGCAGGTGCTCTGAAGACTAAGGCCAAAATAGAATGTAAAACCCCAGATGTGGTTTGACCGATTGTGAAGCATTAGAATTATTATATCATTTTCCTATCAATCTTCTTAAGATATACTTAACCAACATTATGTACAATGCAGAAATCAGAGGCCAATTAAAAGAATGACAATAGGGGAATAATTAAATTTTTAGAGTATAATTATACTATGAAATATCATGTAGGCATTAAAATAATATTGCAGAATAAAAAAATATTTAAGACCCAGAAGCAAAGAATGGTGTATGGAAAGGGAAAACCAGTAAGGTTACAATGGGGGAACCTAGCAGACACCCCCATAACCAAGTGGAAAGTCATGTCACCTCTGTGGTCTTCCTCCCATTAACACAGAACCTCTGTCTAATCATGAGGAAACATCAGACAAAACAATCCAAGGGGCATTCTACGAAATATGCGACCAGTGTTCTTTAAAACTGTCAAGATCATGGGAAACAAAGAGGCTGAGAAACTAGGAAATGAAGGAGACGTGATGCTTAAATGTGTGACATAGTATCCGTTAAATAAGTCAGAGACAGAGAAAGACAAATACCATGTGATTTCACTGACGTGTAGAAGCTAAAAATAAATAAATAAATAAATGTAAAACCCAAGCTCATAGATACAGAGGACAGACTAGTGGTTGCCAGAGGCTTGGTTGGGGGAGAAATGGGTGAACAGTTTTTGCTGTGTTCTAGTTTAAATAAATTGAAAGCAAAGGAAAAAGGACACCCAATGTAACCAAAATAAATACCCATCACACCTGACGAGACACAGTATTAATCGTCTTAATGAGTTTGTGCATCATTTATGACCCAAGCCATATTCCGATTTCCATAATCATTCCCCAAATAGATTTTGTAGTTTTTCAAAACTGTTCGCACTAGGATCTAACCTAGGACCACACGCTGCCCCTCTGGCTGAATCCTGTCCCTTAAATGTCTTCTCCTCTATAACGGCCTCTGTTTAGATGGTGCTGATTTAAGCGCTCAGGAGAGCTGTTCAGCGGAATGTCTCATCTTCGAGATTTGCCCCAATGCTTCGTCGTGGTATTTACCTTGTTTCTGCTTTTCCCCTTTATTAGCTGTCTTTTAGATATATTATTCTGATACTTAGAAGGGCAAAAACATAAATCAAGTCTGCAGGCTCTTCTAGCAGCCTAGAAGAATTCCCTGAAGACTGAAGAGAGGAATGAGCTGAAACTAATGACTAAAGGAACCTTTTTGGATTATCTCTAGATTTAATGCATTTGAGTAATCCCTGGGTGAATGACCAAGGGCCATCAAGAGTAGAGAAAAACAACTTTCATTATGAGCAAAGGCTAAGAACTGTAGGCACAGGGCAGCTTTGTGAAATGGATGCCAGTATTCAGATTAAATTTGGGGGTTTTGTCTAACGGGTGTTATCATATTAGATGGGGCTTTGGGAGGCAAGTTCTGATTGGACGCTTCAGTCTTTCCAGAGTCAAAGTGTAAAGGAGCTAGGCTTAGCTGCTTAGGCAACCAACAATATAAGACTGACGAGTCTTACCTATAAATTCAGGAGTCAGGGACACTCCAGAGGATGCTGAGTGGGTTAAGCTTTACCCTGGTTGCAGTGGGAACCGTGACAGTTTTGGACTTGTTTTTTTTAAGTCAGAATAATGATATGATTGGATCCTTGTCTTAAGAACATAACTGACTCCGTCATGGAAAGGGAATTAAAGAGGAAGAAATGAGAGGGCAGGAAACCAATGACATGTCACTGCAGTAACTGCAGCAGCAGCAGATGGGGAAGATGTGACCATGGGAGGGAAGTGAGTTTGGAGAGAAAGGCAGGGAGGAGAGAAAATAGCATGAAAATGGCAAAACTGGGGTAACGGAGGGGAGAGAGTGAGGCAGCATCCCTCAACAGCTCTCTGGTTTGGGAGAAGACATTTCAGTTCCCTACAAAAGGGTCGGGAGAATGATGTTGGCATTGCCCAGCCTAGTGGGTTACCATCGGGCTCAAACAGCACCAGTACTTTGAAAAAGGAGAGAGAGACAGGCGAAGTGGATCTGAGGTCATGGCTAGCAGAGCCATTGACCAGGACAGGTCTGTAACCCACAAGCAAGGATGAGTCAAGTCCCGCCTGGTGTGTACAGAGGAGAACAGGGGGGGCCCATCCTTGCAACCGAGCAGGACCCTGTGGGGCTCCTGTGCACAAAAGCCTTTCTGGGTCCCTGAGTTCCAAAGGGCAGCTTCAAACAGTTGCTAATCAGGGAAAGGAAGGGATACGGAATCAAGGGCGGAGCAGTCAAGAAACAATAGTGCAGCCTTGGGGGCAGGGTCCTGGGTCCCCCTCAAGGGATACACCCAACAGTATCTTTGAGCTCTTCTGCAGAACTGTAACCCCCAGCAAATGGAAGACGTTAACTGCTTGATGAAGCACACTCTTCAGTCCAGAGAGAAGGTCACAGTTCGCCCATCACCACCCGATGCCAGATGACCTCTGGATCGAAGGGATGCGGACCCTGCACGCACCCTGATCCTTATCTGCACCCCTGCCCCTGGACTGTAAGACTCCGCACAGGCCCCTCCGGTTCGGACACACAGTTCTGAGGGCACTAGCCCACTGTGGCCCCCGTCGCCTGGCAAAGCAATAAAGCTATGCTTTTCTACTTCACCCAAAACTCTGTCTCCGAGATTTAATTCAGTGTCGGGGTACAGAGGCTGTGGCTTCGGTTTCATCCTCACCTCCCCAGGGTCTGAGAAGCAGATTCACACTGAGGACATCCCTCCCCAGGGATGTCCTAGGGGACATGTCTCCCCAGGCCCCCTTGTCCATGACCTGGATTTCCTGAGCTCAGCTTCCTGAAGCACGATCGTCAGTTCACGGGTCTGACCCTCAGCCTGGCCAGTTCCTTTCAAGATGGGAACCAATGTAAAACGTCTGTGTCGCACAGTAACTCTCCTAAGCGGGAAATGTTTGCAATATGGCATTTGGCCACCAGATGGCACCCAAGGCCCACGTCTGAGGTTCCGCACCAGCCTCCAGCCTTTGCTGGAAACTTCCTGCTCAAAGCCCTGTCCAGAGAAGACACTGCAGTGACACTGGTCTCGGGGACCAGTTCTCTGCAGGACACCAGTCTGGGGTGACAGGACCAGGGCAGAGGATCCAAACTATACCCATTTGTGATGGATGGAGAGGACACTGAAATGAGAAATAAAACATTGCCGGCCATATCGGCAAACAAAGGATGTCCCAGTCATCAGCAACTGCAGCCCTCCAGCTGGTCAGCTGGTGAGCCCCGAGGGAACCCAGGAAGGAGACAAAGAATACCTGCCACCTAGCAGCCATCAGACTGCAGTCACTCCCCACGGTGAACCTGAGGAAACTCAGGATGTGAAAACACAGGAGACTGGCTCCAGACAGCTGAGGGGCACATCAAAGGAATGATTTCAGTGAGCCCAGACTTTGCATCTTCCCAGACACAGAAAAGCGCTAAATTCCTTGAGATTTCTAGCTTTCTTTTACTAACAGTAATCGTTTGTTCCTACTACTTGCCGTTTGTTGCAAAACTGCTATATATCCTAGCTTCCCCCTCCCCTCCTCAGGCCTTCAAGACCAGGCTTGAAGTCCTTAGTGTGTCAGCTGAATAAAACATAACTCTCAACTTTTAGGTTGTATATATACTTTTCTAGTCGACAGAAATAGGAACACTCCAGGGCTGCTATGTGCTTGCCCGCTGGGGAGCGGTGACCTCCACCTGCAGGGGCCTCATCCAAGGCTGGCCTCCTAGCAACCTGAAGCAGCAAGCACATCTGGGAGATGGGAAAGCCAGCCTCTCCCGAAATCTGTCACTGCTTCCAACCTGGAGTCAAGATTTTTGAGATGTGTGGGTATTGGCCTATGCTTGTAATTTTCGGGCCACATCTTCAAGCTTTAAAGTTTTTGTCTTGTGCCATCTAGCTTAGTTTTAGTTTTACTTTTCTGCCCCCAGTTTTTAGTTTCTCGGAGACAGAGTTTGGGGTGAAGTAGAAAATAATAGCTTTATTGCTTTGCCAGGCAAAGGGGGCCACAGAGGGCTAGTGCCCTCAAAACTGTGGATTCCTGAGTTCAGATTCACACCTACTAAGCTGCGGAGGCTCTGGGGTGTGTGCTGGACATGGGTTCTGGGTGAAGGGCTGTCCCAGAGATCCATGGGACAGAGTCCCTGACCTGAGGGAACACCGGGAGACACAGACAGAAATGAAATACAGAGTGTGCTAGCAGCCCAGGAAATGGATCAGTGAACAACCTGTGAAGTCACCAGGGAGGGTTGAGAGGTGAAGAGGTGTAGCGCAGGAGAAGAGCCATGCAAAGGAACTGAGGCATGGGCTTGCCCGGTGCCCAGACAGAGCGGTGGGTGTGGACGGCACAAGAAAAGGGGAGGGGGAGGAAACGAACACTTCCCTTAGGCCTGACACGGAAGAACCCGCAGGACAGAGGTGTTGAAGTTTCAACTACGGGGCACAAAGAGATGGTTTGGGCCAGGGTGTTAGGGGTTTGGGAAGGGAGAGGTGCTTCCCAGAGACAACGGTGCCCTTGACCATTGGCTGCACAATCTGGAGCATTTCCATTCTCCCACGATGAAGAAGTCCTTGGCAAATCACCTATACTCCAATAAAAATTAAGAAAGAACAAAAAGACTAAAAAGTGCCACGCGCCACAGAGCAACTAAGCCCAGGCACCACAACTACTGAGCCTGCGCTCTAGAGCCCGCGAGCCACAACGACTGAGCCTGAATGCCACAGCTACTGAAGCCTGCGTGCCTAGAGCCCGTGCTCCGCAACAAGAGAAGCCACCGCAAGGAGAAGCTCACGCACCGCAACAAGGAGTAGCCCCCGCTCGCCGCAACTAGAGAAAGCCCGCACGCAGCAACGAGGGCCCAACACAGCCAAAAATAAATTAACTAATCATTAATTTTAAACAAAACTCCAACCTGTTCATTCACTGAAAAAATTTTTTGAATATGAGATAAAGGTTAATTTGTTCCCTGAAGGCTTTGCAAAGTCACTTTTAAAATGTCTGCTCCTGGTGTTTTCATTTGCTGATTTGCAGACATTTGACTAGACTATCCAATTCATCTAAAAGTTGTCAGTACATTATGTTTTTCTATTTCCTTTTAAGACCATTTTGCTAATTTTATTTTTTAATTCGATTTTTTCTAAATTTTCATATTAATGGCATGATACTCTTTACTTTGTTCCTATAATTAGTAAAATCCCAAATATGTTAGTAAAGACCCATTTTCCATGATCATTTTGTTTGTGACTTTCTCTTCTTTGAATATAAAAAAATACCATTCTTTATGGTTTTGTCAAAGAAATAAAGCTGAATTTTATTGATCCTCAAAAAAAAAAAAAAAAAAAAAAAAAAAAACCTCCAACCTAGGGCCCCAAAGTAGGCAGAAAGGCCAAATCCTGAATGCAGGGACCAGTGGACCAAAAGGCAAATATGGTAACGTCACTCTTTCTCTCTAATTGCTTCTCCTTGTTCTTTAGGTGGAAAATTGTTACTCCCTAGATAGTCATCCTGGACCTGATACGAATGACCCTGCAATGAGCAAGATGTGCCCCCAGCAGCCCGACCTTTGACAGGCCCTTGACCCTCTTCTTTCATTCCCACGCTTCTCCCATCAGAAGGAGGGAGTCTTATCTGGCTGCCTCTCCACCAGCGGTGACATCAGAGGCAGCTGGTCCTTCATGGCCCCCTCGGCTTTATCTTGCTTAAGAAGACAGATCTGGCAGTGCTGGAAATCAAAACATCTCTCTGGCCAGATCTTGCTGACCAGAACACAATTATCACTGAGCCAGCAGACATGTTAAAAAGGGCTTTTATTCCTGTAGAAATAATTGCATGTTCATGACCTTAAAAAATAGCTGTATTACAGAAAGACACGAAATGAGGACATCCCCCCCCCCACTTCTGGAAACAACCACGATCAGCAGTTTCCAGGTCTTGTCCTCTGGGGGTCGCCGCTGTAGCCTAAAATAAAACGTTTATGCCTCTATTCCTCGATTTATCAAAATTCGACCAAAAACATTGTCTACCAGATGTCACAGATGAGGAATTGATTGCATTCTAAACCACTACTTCCCCTCTCTCATCCATCTCTTAGTTTTTATTAGTTATGCTATTTTAAATTTTTCCCTGGTAGTTATCTTTGTGACGTTAAATCACATGCTTAAAATAATTTCACTTTTAAGATAGACTTTCAAGTATACTTAGAAGCATTATTTTAAGATAAGCATTTACTGCAAGTACCCTTATGATTAGAATTTTAAGTTTATTACTTAGACAGTACCTGTGAAGGTCTCTTTCTGAAAGATGAGGTATACAATGTGTTTGCTTTCCTTCCACCTTTCCTCCATTCCTCAAAATCTGAATTTCTTGTGTTAGTATTCTTTCCACGTCAAGAAAATGGCAATCATAGCCCAGGTCAAAACATACCTTCTAGCTGAGCTCTGAACATTAGTAAGACTCTGGTTTTGAGGCAGGAGATAGATGGGCTCCAGGCTAGACATTTACAACTAGCCTCCTACTTACATCTCCGAGGAAGGAGGCAGGTGGGCTCCAGGTTAGATATTTACAGCTGGCGTCCTGTTTTCACTTCCAGACGGAAATGACAACAGGAACTGTGTAAATAGCTGGACTTTGTCTCCTGTGGACACTTTAAGGTAACAGTCATGGCAGGGACAGAGAGGGGCTAAACGCTGTTTGAGCAAAGGATCAAGAGTTCACATACTTCCCATCCTTGGGGCAAGGGAGACACTGCACATGTGTAGAAAGTTTCCTTGGGGGTCAAAAAGAAGGGGGGGTCCACCCCCAGAATAGGTCTCCCCTCACAGGCATCTGGGCTGGAATCCATCTTGGCAAAAAGTTGTGCATGCGTGTTGGGGAGGGTCCTAGGGCAGGTCAGGTGTGGAAAAGAAACGAGGTAATTGGCCAAAGGTAAACAAAGACCAGAAGAACTGCCCTATATAAAGGACGAAAGCGTCTCTTTACTGCATTGCTTCTCATGAGGCGGGATACCCGTGCCCTTTTTCTCCGGGTGTGTACCTCTGCCTTGCTTCCGTCTTAATTAAACAAACCCTTTTTCTTGTGTGTTCTCCCACTTGCTGTGCTGTGTCTCTAATAATAAACTTTGTACCTGGTTTTTCAGCTTCTGCCTCCTTGAGAAATGCATTTTTCCACTGGGGGCGAGAGCCAGGGGAACTCTGCTTGTAGCCTCTAGCCCCTGGTGGACTAGGGGCTAGGATTCCTGGTTTTCATCCAGGCTGCCCAGGTTCAATTCCTGGGCGGGGAACTAAGATCTTGCTTCGAGCCTCCGCTCACTGCTGTGTCTCTGAGGTCAGTTTCTCATTTTCAGTGTAAGGGTGGAGCGTATTAAGAACTATTCTACGGGGACTTCCTTCGTGGTCTAGTGGGTAAGACTCCGTGCTTCCAGTGTAGGGGGCCCGGGTTCGATCCCTGGTGGGAGAACTAGATCTCTCATGCATGCCACAACGAAGATCCCACATGCCGCAACTAAGACCCACTGCAGCAAAAATAAATAAGTTTTTTTAAAAAAATAACTATTCTACAAAGAAAAATCCCCCCAAACAAGCTGCTTCCTCCCTTTCTTTTCTTCAGCATCTCTACCTCCCTCCTCGATTAGCTAAAAACAACGAAAACTTCTGGATCCATCTTCTGACATCGTAGAAAACTGATACTGGGATAAACAAACGTCTCTGGCTGTAGGAGAGAGCAACTCTTTCCTGCCCCATCTCCTCAAGGAGGTCACCAACTAACAGCTTTCTTTTGCCCTTAGCTGTCACCAGGCAGGGTCAGCCCACCCTGGCCAATCCAATAGCAGCCTGTGAATTTGAAGCTAGATCAGCTCTGGGCCTGGGGTGGGAGGTAAGCGGTGGAGGGTGGGGATGAGAGGAGGCTTCAGCTCCCAAGCTGAGGATGGAGCAGCTTAAAAATGAAGCTGCTGGGGGCCGTGGGTCTCTTCTGACCCTAAAAACGGATGTTCTGAGTTTGTAGCTCGCGGTTCAGCATCAGTAGAACTCCATGGAAAATCCGGAAAAATAAAAGCCTCTCTCTACTAATCCCATAAACGACTTCCTTGTCTAGAAAGCAACCTGGAAACGTTAGCTCATTTGAGACTTTTCGTTATGGGGCTTTGGTGGGCTGAGGTCATGCCAGCTTGCTCAGCACCTAACACCCAATGAAATACTTTTAAAAATTATATATGCAGTTGCGCTCACAAGAAAAAAAAAAGGGAAATCCATAGATGTCTGAAATAAAGCAATTGAAAGTGGGAATAAGAATATTGTGCTGCAACAGCCCTGGGGAGAGAGACCTGAGGGCCAGACCCTGAAATGGGCCCTAAAAGCCAGAGGCTTCACCGGCCGGCACCGGACAGGGGAAGAGGCCTGAAGGAGCCAGATCTGAGACCGTTATGCCAAAGTGTGGTCCTCAAGTAAAAGGAAACTACACATCTCTGTCTCATTTGCAAAGGGTGGTAGCCTCTGTAAAAAGGACTCTAAAATCCCTCCCCTCCGCTTCAGCGCAGGGTACTGGCAAGGAAGGCTGTCTCTACTCAGAGTTCTGAGTGAAAAAGGCTCTCGTGAGAAACCGTGAAAACCTCAAGGCCATGTCGAACGTGAGCTTAGTGTCCAAAAATACACTTTGCATGTGATGGAGGAGGACATCAATATAGAAGCTTGTCCTGAGCCGTGATACCCACCACACAGCCTCTCATAGACGCAAAGTCCTTACTGATTGACAGGGACCCTACAGCCAAGTGATCCAGGATTGCTATGTAAACAATTCTGGTGAAGATGAGCTCACCACGGGACTTCCCTGGAGGTCCAGTGGTTAAGGCTCCACGCTCCCAATGCAGCGGGCCTGGGTTCCATCCCTGGTCAGGGAACTAGATCCCTCACACGTGCCGCAACAAAGACCCGGCGCGGCCAAAGAGATAAATAAATATTACAGAGAAAAAAAAAAAAAAAAAAAAAAAAAGATGAGCTCACCATGAAGAAATAGTAGGAGTGAGAATCAGCTTTTCTCGAACGCATTAAATACCTAACAGGACAATTATAAGAGATATAAAAAATAGACACCAAAAAACAAGACACATGAGAGAGGTACCTCACCACACCTGATTTCTCTGAGCAAGGCTGTCCCCAAACCATGCCAGGAAGAGAAAGCCAGGAAGGACCAGACACCTTCTCACCCAGCATCGCCCCCACCGTCTTACGGATGAGGGCCCTGGATCCCAGGGAGCAGCTCATGGCCCTGAGAGACCCGGGGGTTGGAACAGGAGAACTCAGGTTTCTAAAACCACAGGGTGCCTCTTGAGTTGTTTTTTAATTGAAAGTGGGGTGGCAATGAGAATGGCGGGCAGAACTGGGGAATCGTAATACCCATTCTGTTTCCATTAGCAACCGCCAGGGACTCCCAGTATCCATTCCCACTGCCCCAGACCCACATGGCCTCAGCGCTGGAGAGCCCGAGGATGCTGATGGTTTGGGGGGAGCCCTCTTTTTAAGGGACAGAAGTCATGGTTCCATTTCATTGATTTGCCCTACCCTCCCTCCCCATCTTTCCAGCTCCTGGGATGTCTAGATGTGTGTCCTCCACATTACAAAGGCCATTTCTCTGCTAAAAAGAAGGAAACAGAGGCCCCCTGAAGCACTTATATTTGCTGGGACCCGAAGTGGCCCATGGGTGTTGCTCTGGCTGCACTGGCCATGGTGACGCAGCACCATCCTCCTTACTCATTAAATGATCTTGAAGTGGAAGCATATTCTACATCAGCGGTTCTCAGGCGCTTTTGTGCCTTTGGATCATCTGGAAGAGACTTACTGACACCCCGAGGACTGGAGTTTCTAATTCAGCACACCTGGGGCAGAGCCTGAGAATTTACATTTCTAACAAGTTCCCGGGTAACACTGACACGCTGCTGGTCCAAGGACCACACTTTGAGAACCACTGGGCTAAGGCGGCACTTCTCAAACGTTCACGGGCACGAAGTCACCCCAGTGTCCTGTTACACTTCAGATTCTGATTCAGGGGGTCTGGAATGTTGCCCGAGGCTTTACATGTCTAACGAGTTCGCAGGTGATGCCAGGGGCCACATTTTCAGCAGCAAGCCTGCTACCTGTTGCCCACACCTAACAGACAGATGTGGGAGAGAGGAAGGAACCGCTACGATGCTTCTTAGTGTGGCTTTCCCTGCAGGGCTGTCCACCCAGCCTCGGTTACTTACAAGGATGCTGAGCAGGTCAGTGAGGGCAGCACAGAGCCCGTCACATCAGCCCCTGGAGCCAAGGGCTCCTGTCCTCCCTAGGGCATTAAGGACGCCAGGCTGGGTGATGCTAGAAGGAGCAGACAGTGAGATGGGGAAATCACACCTGGGATGGCAGGAATGGCTGAGGGCAGAGAAAATGGTCCGAGCCCGAGAAGGCTCAGGAATACCTAGCCTGAGAGCAGTGCAGAATGTCCTGTACTGGTGCCAGCTTGCACAGGAAAAAAAAAAAAAAAAGACAGAAAGCTGTTCTAAAATTGGCCTTTCTTCTCTTGGGAAAGTCAGATTCTTTCCCAACAACCAGCCATGTGAGGGCGACTGTGAGAGGGGGAGGGGAGATAAATGCTTCCACACACCATTACTTTCTGTGATGGATGACTTTTCCCTCGGGGCCTTGCTTGAAGCCAGTGTTCCATTCCTGGCTCAGGTCCAGGCTTTCTGGGAGCCCCGACAGCGCACCAGATAGCCAGGGCACGGGGAACCAGTGTCTGGGTTGGGTTCCCGGCTCCACCTGTGGTTTTCTAATTATCACAGTCCCTGGCTCTCAGGTGGCACAGAGCACTTCTCAGAACACTTCATTCATGCCCCCATTCCTTCATCAACAAATATTTATTGGGAGCGTGCAACGTACATAGCACTGTGTCTCGCCCTCAAGGAAGGAGTGGAGAATCTAAAAGCCACGTGGATCCTTAGATCCACGAGAAAGAGACACGCTCTGTGCTGGTGTTCAGACCTCCCCCAGTGCCCATTCCTGACAACATCTTTCTATGCAGGAAGGGCCAGGGGAAGTGCTTTTCTTAGCCCAGAGAGGAGCAGCCAACATCGCAGAACACGGTCAGCCCTGGAGCCGGGACTGCAACTTAAAACCCATCCCATCCTGTATCCACTAAGGTAGATTCACTCAGGGACTCCCCTCCACCTTCTCTCAGACCCTAAAAGAGGAAATGAGTTTAGAAGAGAAGTTTGAGGGTCGGAAAAGAGACAAAATAAGGTAAGGGCTTCAGTGATGGCTGAGGGACCCCAGCAGAGCCGTAGAAACACCCTAAAGGGGTACTGAACACAGAGCCGTCCTCACTGCGTCATGCCAGGGCGCTTCCAGGAGATCCGGACCAGGCAGACAACTAACGAGATGCCTCTGGATTTTTATCCAGCCGTAGGACCTCAGCTGTTCTGACTGCCTGTGGCCAGAACTCAGCACCCCCAGGGGCCCCCAAAATAGCAGGAACCATTTTCTCCGGGCAGAAGTCTAATAAGCAAGTGGCTTCTGAAATGAGAGCAGCAGTCTACCTGGGCGAGAGGACATTGCATCAGGACCTTGCTGAGAGGCCCTGCCGTGTCAACTTTCCAGTTGGGTAGACTGGTGGCTACAGCGTCTCGTCCGACCCCGGTGGGGTCAGAATCATGACGTGCTTCTCAGAAACCGGCTTAGCTGGGCCTCACCTTCTGAGTTTCTCACTCCATTTATAAGTCTGAGTCAGGGCCCGGGCTTCGTAGTTTCTGTATGAAGTCAGAAAAGAGACCCCCGGCTGGTGGTGATGGGTATAGAATGGCTCTTCACAGCCAGAATTTTCATTATCTTCATCCTCTTACCCCAGATCTTTTCTTTTTTCTTCTTCCTTTTTTTTTTTTTTTTTTAAGTTTCGGTCTATTATAAAATTTTCAAATATTCAGGAAATAAACCACTTACCCACAGCCGAGACTGAACAGATTTTGTGTACCTTAATTCCTTTGTTCTGGATATTTGGTTTGGAAGTAAGATTACAAATCGCACTAACACCAGTCTGAATAGCCTGTCTTACTCTCTGCCCTCCCCTCCAAGAGGAACTTGTCTTCTGGAAGTCATCACACGTCTTCCCCGTGCATAGGTTCTACTTTCCTACAAATGCTTATGCTTGTTTAAAAAGGTCTCGTGGGGGGGCTTCCCTGGTGGCGCAGTGGTTGAGAATCCGCCTGCCGATGCAGGGGACGCGGGTTCGTGCCCCGGTCCGGGAGGATCCCACGTGCGGCGGAGCGGCTGGGCCCGTGAGCCGTGGCCGCTGAGCCTGCGCGTCCGGAGCCTGTGCTCCGCAACGGGAGAGGCCACAACAGTGAGAGGCCCGTGTAACGCAAAAAAAAAAAAAAAAGTCTCACGGGCAATGGCTTAGTGCCTGCATACTTTTGCACCTTGCATTTTTCACTCACCATTAGGACCTCATGGCGTGCTGACGTTGATCCATATGGATCTACTCCATTTGCCTTTTCTGCCTTTGAGAGATTGCCATGCCCGTGGACCTGGGTGGCTGCCTGAGGTCAGGGTGAAGGACTTGCCCATCGTTACCTTGTAATCTCTCCCTGGGTCTCGGATCAGGCACTCTATCCATCAGGCGCTTGTGGACTCCCAGGTTCCAGGGCTCCTCTGGGGTTGGCCCACACCCAGGGGTGCTGATGCCACGGGAGTTGGTTCTGTTTGCCCAGTGGAGCATGTCAGGTGGGCAGCTCACGTTGCAGCCGTCCTGAGAGAGCGGATCATCTCACAGGAAAAGTAGGAAATGCCAGGCCTGAGCTCTCTGGGTTGCTCTTGTTTCGCCTTCCATCCCTGTGAGAAAGGAAGGGCCATCTAGACCTGCAGGAGCCAGGGCAACGTGGGGACGTGGCCCTTGCTTTGTACCGCTGTGGAATTTTCTTTCAGCCTTTTAAATTTTTCTGAAAAGTGAAGCTCCGACCCAGGGAGGCTGTGTGTACTGCAGCAACCCTTCAGAACAGAGAGATGGATCTAGGTAAAACCCTGACTTTGTAACTGACCCACAGACTCCCAGCATCTCGGGGCTGGAAGGGACTCAGAAGTTCCTATTATGGGTGACTTAGCTTCTGAGTATCCCGCTTCTGTGTCTCAGTCCCGCTTGTAAAGCTGTGAATGCCCTAAGGTGGAGTCCTCACCTCTTCGCTGTAACTCCTTGAATGCTCACTCTTTCTTGGACCACCAAGCACAAAGCTTGGCATATGTAGGGAGTGGAGGTGGCAGCAACTGTAAATATTAATAAAAACCAAGCCTCTCCATGCCCCTGCCGAGGAGCCCAGCACCCGTATCCACACCTCCCTGGTACAAAGCAGATTCTGCTGAGTCATGATGGAGTCATATGGGGATGGGGTAACAGCACACAGGCACTCCAAAGGGACACGATTTGGGAAATCCTGGAAGCTTCTGTAACAGGCCAGAGCCAAATCAGACTATCCAGTTGGATCTGTTTCTTTTACTTTAACCTTTGCTCCCCGCTGCTTTTGTTCCCTCAAAGGATACTGTCCCTACATAATGGCCTGCCTCGGGGAACCCTGCCCCGCTGCCTGAATGTTAAACCAAAGTGCCTTTGTTCAGGAAACCACCCCGACCCTGTCTGCCTGTGGATGCCCGCAAGGAAGAAGAAATTAACACACCCCCTCCCTGAGGCTGGCCATTCCAGGGATATTTGCAAAACTTATGACCTTTTTACTTTACTTCCTCATCTCCTCCCTCTCTCTGTGCTGTAGAGGAAACTGCCATCCAAAGCCGGATAAGATCTGCTATCATCTCGGTCTGCCGCCTCTCCAAATAAAGTTGTATTCCTTGCCTCATCACCTTGTCTCTGATTTATTGGCCTGTCATGAGGGGAGCAAAGTGAGCTTGGACTCGGCAACACTTCTTGGAGAAAGAGGGCTTAACCTGGGTGCAGCCCAACTTAACCCTAGAGTTTGAAGTCATTCACTTTTTTTTTTTTTTTTGGCCATGCTGCGTGGCATGTGGGATCTTATTTCCCCCACCAGGGATCGAACCCACACCCCCTGCATTGGAAGTATGGAGTCTTAACAACTGGACTGCCAGGGAAGTCCCTGAAGTCATTCGCTTTTATGAAGTGGACTTTCTCAAAGCTAAGCTGAGTGTTTACTGAGGGGAACACAGATGGGAGCACAGGGTCTTTACTAGCACTTTCTGGGAAGCTGTGCCACCTGCTGTTATGAGTAGAGAAGATGGGGGAGGAAAGGAGGTAGAAGCCACAGGGTGGGGAGGCAGGGTAAGGACCCTCTGCTCACCCTGTATAATGACGACAAAGGCTAAGTGTGCTGCATGGGGGGGGGGGGGGGTGGCAGCAGTGACAGAGCACGGACAGGTAGGACCCACGTGAGCCTGGGCTACTTCCTTGCTACAGGCCACGGAGAGCCCGGACCACGTGGGGGAGGCCCTCGGATGGAGTGTGACGCGGGGGTCACCCCAAAACGTGCCGTCGAAAGTCCCCCAGGTCCCCATGAATGCGGCTTGTGACAAGATCCTGTGGGCAAAACCTGCTCCAGGGCCTGGGGAAGGCGTCTTCTGCTTTTCCCAAGGAGAACCCCGTTGACCGAAAAACAAATGCACAGCCGAAAATTTGAGAATTGTGTTTTATTTGGCAGACAAAACTGAGGACTTAAGCCCAGGACACAACATCTCAGCTCTCAGAGACTGTTTCATGAAGAGGTAAGGGATCTTTGTTGCAGTTTTTGCAACAAAGATCAGCTAGCTGGTCGGAACAGCAACTCATTACTATTAATTAAAGAAAACCAGATGTCTCAAGGAATTTAGCGCTTTTCTGTGTTAGGTTTAGAAAACAAACTCTGGGATGGAAGACACACAGTTACTGCCCCGCTTTTTTTTTTTTTTTTTTTTTTTTTTTTTTTTTTTTTTTGTGGTACGCGGGCCTCTCACTGTTGTGGCCTCTCCCGTTGCGGAGCACAGGCTCTGGACACGCAGGCTCAGCGGCCACGGCTCACGGGCCCAGCCGCTCCGCGGCATATGGCATCTTCCCGGACCGGGGCTCGAACCCGCGTCCCCTGCATCGGCAGGCGGACTCTCAACCACTGCGCCACCAGGGAAGCCCATACTGCCCCTTTCCTTGTAGAAACTGTTCATGGAGATGTTAAACAGTCTCCAACCAACTCTCTGAAAAGTTAGAGATACAATTCCAGTCTTCTGATTACAAATCCAGTGGGATTTCCGCTCTGCCCTACCGTCTTCTTCACATACACTTTGCAGTGTATAAACACAGACAGTAATGATGTCAGAAAGAATAGGCCCAGGATCTTGACAGGAACTTCTCTTGGGCTTGTAAAATAACACTCTTCCTTGCAAGAGTGTTAGGGAGAAGGAGGGCACATTTGAGAGAGAATGTCTCCAAACTTAGAGAAAAATACCACATTTAGTTGCATTGTCACAAATAGCTTAACATCACTCTGAAGGGATCGTGACAATAAACAATCCAAGTGTGCTCAGAGAGAGAGCTGGGTCTGGGGATCCCGGACCAGGAAGAAACTGAATTGCCCCATTGTGTGGGATGCCCAGGCTATCAAGTCATTGGAGGTTGACCTAAATCTAGACCCAGTCACACCCTGCCCTTGCCATCTCTGGACCCTCTGTTTACCACGTACTCTGATCATCTTTTGTCCCAACTATTGATGTTGGCCGAAGTCCTGGAAAGTCCTGTGTTCTTCAATGAGGCATGCGCTTCCTGTGTGATATGTATTTGGGGGCATTTTTGGCTAATTTAAGCCTTTTGTTTAAATGGTATTTGTTGTTGTGCTTAAATCTTTCTCTGGACTGGAAAATAACTTCATGTGTACTAACCGTCTTGACTTCAGGAAATAGAAAAATTGTAACGTTACCAAACCAAACTTGGGTCCACTTGCCCGCAGGCAGTAAAGCCAATCTACTGACACCTGGTGGCTGTGAAGGAAAATGCAGCATTTACTGCAGGTGCCAAGCAAGGAGTCCAGGCAGACAGTGTTTAAAAGGCCCGAATTCCCTGAAGGCTTTCAGCGAAATGTTTTTAAAGACAGGGTGAGAGATGGGGGACTGTGGGTTGTATGATCAGCTCACGGATATTTTTCTGATTGGTTGGCGGTGAGGTCGTTGGGAGTCAACATTATCAACCTTCTGGTTCCAACCGGAAGGTCTGGGGTCTACATGCTTGTGGGCAGCATACGGTTAATGTTTCCCACCCGATGGGGGCTTCAGTATCTGCAGAGCAGCTTGAAGGACTTTGCTCAGAATGTTATCTATAGCCCTTGAGGAGGAACTAAAGGTCCTTGCCTTTGTTTAATGGATAAACTATTATTATTTTGTCTTGTTTGGCTGTTTTCCTTTCTTTCTGCACTTTCTCACTTCTCTGATTAAATTTACTTTTTGCAACTCAGGGAAGGCCTAGGAGGCTGAAGTTTTTCTACAGACAAGAGGCAGGCAGAGGACACGAGGGGAGTCATCTGTTCTGGGAAGACCCCATAGGGTCCTACTCTGCTACAGGGGCATTTGCGTTTGGGCTGCTTTGATGACCCAAGGATCTTGCAGATTGTAGAATTAAGCCACTAAGGGAACCCCAGGTCTCCCTGCCCATCTTCTGCCTTCTGTACCTTCTTCTGTTCCTCGCTCAAGTTTGCAGCACAATAAGCAGCTGAGTAAGCATCTCATCCTTGGGCCACCAGTGACTCTGTCTGCCCCTGCCCCTACCTGACCCCACCCCAATGCATAATCTCACCGGAGAAGAACTGTCAAGTCAGGTATGGTCCAGAGGTGGTCACTGAGGAATCATGCTGGGTAAGGCAAAGCTGGACACAGACGGGGTCCAGCTTCTCTACTCCCCAGGTAATTGTGGCTCATGGGAAAGTGAGCATGCTGGCACCATCCAGATTTTTAAATGGGGAGGAGGAGGTGCTGGGGAGGGAGGAGGAGGTGGTTCCTCTGAGAGCCCCACATGTCCCATTCCTCGAGCAAAATCCTTGGAAGTGTTCTGTTGGGGGAGGGAGGGGCATGGTATGAACTGGAACTCTGGCTCCTGCAGGGACAGCTGTCTGAGGCTGTGTCCCAGTACCAGCCCGTCTGCAGGCAGGTCCCCTCCACAGCTCCCCCAGGGCAGTTGCACTGGGAAATACTGCCATCTGGTGGGCGTTTTGCAGCTTTCCCCCTTTTCCATGCCGCCTGCCAAGGAACAAGGAGCATCTCAAAATGGCTGGAGGGTGTGGAGCCCTAGAGGTTCCAAGGTCTTCTAGACCTTCCAAGGCTGGCTATCGTCATGGCCCAAACCTTTCTAGGGTGTGAGAATCCAGGGCTGTTGCCTCAGTTTCTGGACGGTGAGATCAGGACATCTGTGTACAAAGGCTCTCCCCTGCCAGCCTTTCCCCGATTCCATAATACATCCCACCTCCGTGTCTTACCCACGTGCCTCTGCCTGGGACGCGCTCTCTTCCCATGGCTCCAGAGCTCAGACCGAAGGACCGCCATTCTTGAAGACCCAGCTCGCGGTCTCCCGTGGTCTCCCAGCCCCCGCCTTGGCCTCCTCCAGTTTGATCCCCTGAATCCTTACACATCCTATGAGTTACCTTGTGTCCCTGAATCCTCTCCTGATGCCAGCACACGCCGCTCAGCAGGTAGAAGATGCTCAGTGGAAGGCTGTCCGGCTTATCTCCTTCTGGAAAACGCAGTTCTTGAATTAAGAATCTGGCTGCACCCACCTCTCAGTAGCAGAGCAGGAACCAGAGACCCCCTTGACTCCATTTTTGAAGGTGAGATTGCAGGCAGAGCAGAGCGTTGTGGTTGTTTGTGGACCCGCGTAAGCTGACCACTGTAGAGGCAGACTTTATGGCTGGTGTCTCTGGGTCTTCCCAGTGGAAGGAGGGGAGGCAAAGGGGGGAAGAGTGAAGTGTGAGGCCCCTCGGGGATACCCAGCCGCGGGGTCTGGCGAGAAGGCTCTGAGTTTTGACCCAGTTTTGACCCTTTATCGAACACCTACTGTGGGCCAGTCACTGACTCTCGATTTTCCCTCAGCCACAAAATGTGACTAATAATTAAATACACGCTTGACCAGCAAGAGTTTCTTGCCTCCGCCGCTCATCCCCAGCCACACAGGAAGAACTCAGTAAATATTTGTGCAAAGAAAAAAGACACCTGGCTCAGTGTGTCTGTGCCGAATTAGACGAGGGAGCGTGTGGGCGCAGCGAGACGTCTGTGAAAGGCCCCCCCACCCGAGCAGCGGCCTCCACACTGGGGAGAGTCTGTAGGGGGCCTCGGGGACTCTCAGCACCCACCCACCCCCCTTCCCCAAACAAGCCTTCCTGTGCGCTGTCCTCTCTGTCCTCTGTCTCTCAGTTTCTGTCTCTGTCTCTAGCCCTCTGTCTCTCTGTCTCTGTCTCTCTGTCTGTCTGTCTCTCTGTCTCTCCCTGACTTTGTCTCTCTGTCCACCTCTCTGTCTCTGTCTCTATCCCTCTGTCTCTCTGCCTCTGTATTTATCTCTCTGTCTTTCTGTCTCTCTGTCTCTGTCTGTCTCTGTCTGTCTCTCCCTGACTTTGTCTCTCTGTCCACCTCTCTGTCTCTGTCTCTAGCCCTGTGTCTCTCTGTCTCTGTCTTTATCTCTCTGTCTTTCTGTCTCTCTGTCTCTCTGTCTCTGTCTGTCTCTCTGTCTCTCCCTGAATTTGTCTCTCTGTCCACCTCTCTGTCTCTGTCTCTGTCCCTCTGTCTCTCTGTCTGTCTCTCCTCTCTCTCTGGCTTTTCTTTGTAGCACAGACTCTGCTCAGTGTGGTCCCTCTGACAGCCAAGCCCAAGGGTCCCGGACAGGGGGCCCTGCCCTCTTCTCTGCAGGCTGGGTCCCCGCTGGTCTGCGCCCCGGCAGGAAAGCAGCCAGGGCAGCCCCTCCAACACTGAACGCCTGGTGGCTGCCCCCTGCCCACTCCTTCCTCCGTAAATAGGTCACCACTGCCAGATCCTCTTGAGGCCCCGCTTCTGATGCTTCCTTGCACCGACGCAGCCTGGCTTCTCCAGAAACTTCTCTCTCTCCTCCAGTGAGCAGCCTGGGGCAGTGCAGAGCAGGCTGCCCTCAAGGCCACCATGGGGCCAGGAGCAGACAGAGGGGACGGCGAGAGGAACCCAGGTGCCTGGGGACCTGCTTCAGGCCCCAAGTTGCCCCCAGCGTTCAGAGACCTCGTCCTCTGGTCTTCCTCATCCTTATCTGCAAAGGAGAGGCTTGGGTTTGGAGATTCCTAAGCCCTTGCCCAGGTCTTCAGTATCAGGAGAGATTGTGCAAACACGGGCAGCTGGTGTGCTTGTCCCAGGAGCGGGGGAAGCCCAGAGCTTCTGCCCTGCAAGCAACGCGGGGCACTGTCTGTCAGGCACTTCCTCTGTGCCAGGCCCTCCAACACCTGCTTCATGTGCATTTAATATAAGCCTTCTGGGACTTCCCTGGTGGCGCAGTGGTTAAGAATCTGCCTCCCAATGCTAGGGGACACCGGTTCAAGCCCTGGTCCGGGAAGATCCCACATGCCGCGGAGCGACTAAGCCCGTGCGCCACTACTACTGAGCCTGCGCTCTAGATCCCGCATGACACAACTACTGAAGCCTGTGCACCTAGAGCCCATGTTCTGCAACAAGAGAAGCCACCACAATGAGAAGCCCGCGCACCATAACCAAGAGTAGCCCCTGCTCGCCACAACTAGAGAAAGCTTGTGCGCAGCAACGAGGACCCAACGCAGCCAAAAAAACATATATATGTGTGTGTGTGCGTGTATGTGTGTATATATATATATATATATATATATATATATATATATATATATATGTGAACTATGTTGAATAACAGTGGTGAGAGTGGACATCCTTGTCTTGTTCCTGATCTTAGAGGAAATGGAAAGGCTTGCAATTTTAAAATGTGTTTGCGGGATGAAAAAAGGGTCATTTGTCAAACAATTACGTTATCAGTACAATCTATTATTAACACCATATAAAAGAAGCACTGTGTATTTTATGAAAGCATCACCAAAAGACAAATCCTCTGTTCCCAGCTGCTGGGAGGGTCTGGATCAGGGAGCTTAGGTCTCTGTCCCATTGTGATCCTTGTTTCCAGCTCAGCCATTGGCCTCTTGCTGTGTAGGTCCTATCACCTACAGGAGGTGGCCTCTGGCTCCACAAGGCCCACCTGACCCCTGATGTCCCCCTGCTCATGAGGCCAGACACCAGAGGGTGTGAGAAGGGCGGCCAGAAGAATCACACTGCAGGTCAGGGCTCAGGAGATAAAGCCTCTGCCCGTATCCTCACACCCGCCACAATCAGCGGGAGGAGGCAGGCCCACCACCAAAATAGTGCCTTCCCGGGAACTGTCACCCCATGTTCCCCTGTCACTGCCTGAGTCTTCCAGAGCTCACTCCCCAGAGGCACAAAGAGTCAGCGAGACAAGGACAAAACACTAACTCAGATTAGAAAAAACTGAGGTTTATGAAGACTTCTACAGAGACGCCTTCTTTCGGTCCTCAGCACATGTCCCTAAGATGGGTACCACAGAAAAGAAGAGGTTCCCTGTCACCTCACTATGGGGTCTGCAAACTGAGCTCAGCGCGATTAAACAATCTGTTCAAGTGACAGAGATGAGACCTAAACCCAGACTCTTTCCCTGTAAATTTAAAGTCACATGAGTCCCATGATAGTGATGAGGATATATCAGATTTCCATAGTTCGCTTCCTTTGAAAGATCTCAGAGATTTCAATTCTTAAATGTGTTTTTATCTTCATACCATCTCTGGTGGTTGGAGAAGGCCACATCTCCACATTTTATAGACAAAGAAAACTAAGGCAGGAAATAGGATTTGACCAATTTAAGACTCAAGTATATGAACAATTCACAAAAAAAATCTCGCTGGTATTTGCTGTGCTGCCTTCCAACCATCCTGGCCATGCTCTTTAAATGGCGTTTGATGGTGGGATTTTCAGTGCACTGTGCACACGTCCCATTTTCTCACCCATGAACTTTGAGTTCTGAGCACCTAAAATGCAGCTTCAGCAGGTGATTTGATGCCCACACCTCCAAGGAAGTGTGGAGGAGGGAAAGTTTTCCTTGAACCTCTTAGTGTCCTTGGCTGGATCTGAAAATTAACCTGATAAAGACAGATTAACAGGAGAAAAGCACACACAACTTTTATGGAATTTTTACATGTCCATGGGAGCCTTCTCAAGAGAATGAAGACCCAAGGAAGTAACCAGAAAAGGAAGTTTCTAGGCCAAGAAACCAAAAAAAAAAAAAAAAAAATTGTAAAGAATTGACAAAAAGAGGAGTTTGGGCTTGGGTAGCAAATGGTAAAGAAGTAACAGGAAGAGAAGAGTTTAACAAGATTTGTTTATGCTGATTCCTTGGCCCCAAATTCCATCTCCGTTGATAAGAAACTCTTCCCTCCTCCTGGTACAAGGAGGGCATCCTTCACATGGGAGATTTATGACCCATTTCAGGGGAGGAGGGAGCAGAGGGGGAGGTCAGAGTGATCTTCCTGCTTCTGCATTTTGCTCAAACTCCTTCAGCTTAAGATCCTCAGCACACCAAGGGGCCATATTTTGAGGTTGTGTGCCCTGAACCCCATTAGAAGCAAATCAAACACTACATATTTGGAAGACTCAACCCTCTCAGCCACTATTCAGATGGGAACTTGTCAAAGAGCAAACAAGTAACGACGGAATGGCTTGAAGAAAACATAAGAATGAACTTTCTATAACCCACCAGCAATTTTCTCTACATTAAAAATCTCAGGACTTCCTTGGTGGCACAGGGGCTAAGAATCCGCCTGCCAATGCAGGGAACATGGGTTCCAGCCCTGGTCCGGGAAGATCCCACATGCCGTGGAGTAACTAAGCCCATGTGCCACAACTACTGAGCCTGTGTTCTAGAGCCCTCGAGCCACAACTACTGAGCCTGAGTGCCACAACTACTGAAGCCCGTGCACCTAGAGCCCATGCTCCGCAACGAGAGAAGCCACCACTATGAGAAACCCACGCGCTGCAAAGAAGACTCAACACAGCCAAAAATAAATAAATAATTTTTTAAAAATCTCTGTCAGAAAAGGGAATCCTCCTACATGGTTGGTGGGAATGTAAATTGGTGCAGACACTATGGAGAACCATATGGAGGCTCCTCAAAAAACTAAAAATTGAGTTGCCATATGATCCAGCAATCCCATTCCTGGGCATGTATCCAGACAAAACTCTAATCTGAGAAGATACTGTATCCCTATGTTCACAGCAGCACTTTTCACAGTAGTCAAGAAATGGAAGCAACCTAAATGCCCATTGACAGATGAATGGATAAAGAAGATGTGGTACATATACAATGGAATATTACTCAGCCATAAAAAAGAATGAAATAATGTCATTTGCAGCAACATGGATGGAACTAGAGATTATCATACTAAGTGAAATAAGTCAGAGAAAGACAAATACCATATGATATCACGTGTCTAAAATACGTTCAGAATCTAAAATACTGAGCTTATCTATGAAACAGAAACAGACTCACAGACATAGAGGACGGACTTGTGGTTGCCAAGGGGCAGAGAGCTGGAGGAGGAATGGGGTGGGAGTTTGGGGTTAGCAGATGCAAGCTATTGTATATAGGATGGATAAACAACAAAGTCCTACTGTACAGCACAGGGAACTATATTTAATATCCTGTGATAAACCATAATGGAAAAGAATATGAAACAGAATGTGTATATATATATATATATATATATATATATATATATATATATATATATATATATTTGAATTACTTTGCTGTATAGCAGAAACTAACACAGCATTGTAAATCAACTAATACTACAATAAAATTAATTTTTACAGAAAGATGGAGCTGTATTGTCACCCTTGGTCTCTGAGTAACTAGAATGAGCAAAGCCTCTGCTATCCCATTATGGCCACATAATATGAGTAAGAAATAAAGCTTTGGGGCTTCCCTGGTGGCACAGTGGTTGAGAGTCCGCCTGCCGATGCGGGGGACACGGGTTCGTGCCCCGGTCCGGGAGGATCCCACGTGCCGCGGAGCGGCTGGGCCCGTGAGCCACGGCCGCTGAGCCTGCGCGTCCGGAGCCTGCGCTCCGCAACGGGAGAGGCCACAACAGGGAGAGGCCCGCGTACCGGGGGAAAAAATAAAGCTTTGTGCTTTAAGCTCTTGGGATTTGAGGGTTATCTTGTTACGGCAACATAATCTAACCTATTCTTACTGATGCAGGCTTCATATGAACGTTTTGCTGATCTCATGGCTTCATGGCACAGAGACTGGACTCATGAACTAAAATGCTTTTCATGTAAATCGGACCTCCTTCCACCTGACTTGGCACTGCTGCAGCTGCGACAAGAAACGTCATTCACCGTGTGCTCCTAAAGGTGCCATTCGTGTGGAATACGGCGTGCAAAGCAGCTCTGGATTTGTCACAGGATAGGGGACATAAACACAGTCCACTTACTGTTTTTACTTCATTGATTTTTCAGGTTACTGGAAGTAATCCTTTTTATTTGCAAAGTATTTTATAGTTTTTAAAAGTGCTTGCATCCAAAATAAGTCATTTATGAAGTATTCACAGTCCTGTAGGGCAGATAGCATTAGCTCCGGTTTAAAACCAAGGAATTAGAGAGCCACACAGTTTAAGGGACCACGTAAGGATGCCAGCTAGTAAGCAGTAAAGGTGGGATTTGCACTTTTGTCTGCTGGCTCCGGGTGTGGGACTAATTCAGCTGTGCCCCATTCCTGCAGCATCTTCACTCTGAACAGAAGTTTCCATCTAGTCTAATCAGGTCTCTCTTAAGGGGAGGCACTCTGTACTGATCAGCTCCTCATCATTTTTCGTTTTTTGCAATCTGGTTGTTCAGAAGATAGTTTTAGGGCGGTGGAAGCACTCCGGCTGTCAGGTCCAGAAGAAAGTGTCATCCCCTGGGCTTGATAAACTGGAAGCTGACTCTCTGGCCAGCCCTGAACTCCCGGCATCCTGCCTTGGTTATCAGTCCTGGCCCCGATCTTGGAGAGGCTGACAGCCTGTCCCCCGAGTAATCTCACACTTGGACTTGGCGAAGTGGCTCATTTATGAAGTGTGGAGACAGTGAGCAGGGCTGCGACTTAACGGTGACGACCCCACGTTACTTCTCACCTCCTCTCCCAACACCTTTGAGAACGATCTGTCTCCCATCACACCTCCATCTGCTTTCTCCTTTTCCTCCATGTTTCTTTGCCCCTCTGGGAATTTGTTGGTTTGGGTTGATCAGCCTCCTTTCTTTAACTGGCTTTACGTGAATGAAATCTCCCCATTTTCTGGGCCCCTGAGCCCTGAGATGTCAGCTGGGCTTGAGCTGAAGAACTCAAAGTCTTAAAATACCTCCTCCATCAAGGGTCTTCGAGGTGACAGAGACACAAGCTCTCTCCATCCTCCCCCAAATTAGTACGCTGTACCCACGTGGTAAAATGCTTTGGAAATCACCTGTGTGGTCCCTGAGTTTCCGAAGCCCCCCCACCCCGAACAAATGTGGTGACACTCACATCAGTCTCTGGAAGCGATGAGGCATCAGGGGTCCAGGCTTGCCCTCCCTTCACCACAGCAGACACACCCGGCAAACAGAGAAGAAGGGCCATGTCCATCTCTCTAGGACCTGCCGCCAGGATCCCAGCTCCCTTGAGGTCTGAATGCCTGACGCCCATTTCTCTCCCCAGTGAATCTGATGTGACTGCCGTGGCTGATTCTTTTCAAGAATGGATGCTGAAGCTGCGCTGTCATCCTGGCAAAGAGTGCGCTTGCAGGGTGACCTCTGGAAGACCCAGCGGCTTCACTGCCCCTCAGGAGCTCAACCTCAGGGCTGGAAAAAAGCAGCGGGTGAGAGAGGGAGGAAGAGGAGCTGCCTGGAGGTTTATAAGAGGAAGCATCCTCCCCTGCCTCTTCTTTCTTCCTTCCACTCAAGGCTCCAAAAGCTGGGGTTTCATCACTGAGTCCTTAGCAGCTGTGGGTACAAATAGGCAGGTCCTTTTTAACAAGGGCCCTTATAATCTCAGGCTCCAGCTCCAACCTACCTGACCAGATAAAATCATCCCGTGGTGCACTCACCTGGCACAGTAGACGTGTCCTTTAGTGCAGCTCTTTCACACATACAGTTTCACGTAGATTTGTACTGTTATTTGTTCAGTGTCTTTCTTGCCATTAGGCCAAGCTGCCTGAAGTCAGAGACCATTCAGTTTTCCTTACCTGGCAAAGAGTAGGCACTCAATAAATATTTGTTGAATGGGTGAATTAATCTTATCTGCTGACATCGCAGGAGAGAATGAGCTTAAGCTCTGGCAAGAAGGATAAGCTCTGGAGCCAGGCTACCTGGCTGTAAATCCTGGCTACACCACTTACTTCCTATGAGACCTTCAGCAAATATCCCCGTGCTGTTCATTGTGTGGTCCTGAGCGGCTGGGAAACACAAATGCTCAGTAGATATTAGCTAACTGCAGCCTGCTTGTCGATGGTGGGTGGCCGAGAGATGCCTTTGATTCTGTCCTTTGCAAGACACAGGAGAAGTGCGATTCCCTTACACTTATCCAAGGAGACAGAGAGTAAAAAAAGATATTCTAACTATAATTGTTCAGCGAAACTATGGGCTATATCTAGAGATAGTGAACTTATAACTAAAGACAAAGTCATGGTTACCATAACACAGACTATGAGATCTTTGATGGAATCGGGGTGTAAACATAGGGCTCTCTGGCAAAACAGATAACTCATCATAGGTATCTAGGATCAAAAGAGATTCAGCGGGCATCCCAGTCAAAGCCCATTTTATCAAAAAAAAAAAAAAAAGAAAGAAAAAGAAAAAACTTCCAGATTTGATGGATTGAGATTTATCATATATCACAAACTCAGAGCTCTTCCAGGGAAGGAGGAGAGTCCAGGTGAAGTACAGTGGTTAGAGCACAGAGTTTGAAGCCAGAGTGACCGGGCTAAGTTCCAGGTGGACCATCACTTGCTGTGTATCTTGGGCGTGTGACTCAACCCCTCTGGGTTTCAGCTTCCTCATCTGTAAAGTGGGAATGATAATAGGACACCAATCGTCCAGAGCTATTGTAAGGACTGAACATACAATAGCACACAGTGATATCGCATAAGCGTCAGAGCTAATTAAAGGGATCAAACAAACATCCCAAGTGTGTAACACGAAACCTCTCTCTAGCGAATGGACCAGTGATTGTCCATTTTTCCTGGAAGGGGAGATCATCTGAAATGAAAGACTACAAAAGGAAATGGACAGGAGTTGGGCCTCATAGTCAAGGACCTAGAATGGCCCAAATCAGAAGGCTGGTGACAAGGAGATCTGAGAAAAGACCCTTCTGAAGGAGCACAGAGCACGTGACCGCCCACAAGTCCCCTCACGTGGGGTTGATGCTTGGCCAGCAGGTGAACCAGGTGACTGTCTCTAGGAGGTCCGTCCTCCTCCTTTGCTTTGCCAGAGTTTGCACCTCCGGAGCACTTCCGCCTGCCCAGCTTTCCTGAGCTCCGCGTGCACACGTGTTCTCTCTACAAGCTCCTTTTCTGCTTAGATCATACACGCGGCGTTTCCCGTCGCTTACAACAAAGAGTTCCAATAAATAATGCAGACTCCTCAGACCTATGAAGTCAGAAGCCCTGGGGCGGGGGTTCTCACGAACCTGGAGTTTTGGAAGCATCCCAGGTCACTCTTATACATCCTGAAATCTGAGAACCACTGCTATTGCTGGACACCATCCAGCTCCGATACTCTCTGATGCTGTGGTTCTCTGTTCGTATGAACTCCCGACCCTACTCCATGTCGCCTGCTCCCCTGGCACAGTTTTCAGAGGCTGAGGCCATCTCTCTGATGTGGAGAGAACAGGGACGCAGATGGCTCAGGCTCCTGTCCCCTGCCCCCATTCCCATGCGCCACACTCCTAACTGCTGTGTGTCACCGGAGTCTGGGGTGCTGGTAGCAACCCACCGTCGGGGAACGGGCACCTTCGTTCTTGCTAAAAGTAACTCTGTCTTTTCCAGGAGCCCTGACTACACTGTAGGAGGAGAAAAATCATGACACTTTGCCTGTACTTTATGGAAAACTTTCTAGCAAAAGATGAGTGTGATGTGATGTTACGGAACATGGGATGTTGGTCTCCTGTTAAAAACAAGAAGCACCATCTTGCCACCCTTCCTCAATGGGACAAGGGCAATAAACTGTGTTCTAGGGCTTCCCTGGCGGCGCAGTGGTTGAGAGTCTGCCTGCCGATGCGGGGGACGCGGGTTCGTGCCCCGGTCCGGGAAGATCCCACGTGCCGCAGGGCGGCTGGGCCCGTGAGCCGTGGCCGCTGAGCCTGCGCGTCCGGAGCCTGTGCTCCGCAGCGGGAGAGGCCACGGCGGTGAGAGGCCCGCGTACCGCAAAAAAAAAAGAAAAAAAAAAAATATATATATATATATATACATATATATATACACAAACCGTGTTCTACAACATCCAGTTGTTTCTACAGTGCTTAGTAGCCTTTTTAGCAAGAGAGCAAAAGACGTATCCCCTCCCCCAACCCCCATGATGGCAGTCCATTGGCAGGCTTCCCTTGGGCTCGGGACAATGTCATGTTTGGCTCTGTGTGTGCTGGGCCACCTTAGACATAGTGGGGCCCGTGGCCTGAGGGAGTCAGCCGCAGGCCCAGCGAGAGCTGCTGAGCACCCCTGGGAAGGGCAGGACTCTGCCTGGGCTATTTTGGGGGGACGTCAGCAGCTGCGCTGAAACGGAACTGAGCAGACAGGGAGGGAGCTCTTTCTCAGAGCAGCTAATGGTACACAGGACCTTTCTCACATCTCTGCCCTTGACAACCCTCATGGCTGGTTTCTCCCGGCCCCAGATCTCCCGAGACATTCTCACCAATCCTCCTAAAATACCACTTTCATCAGGTTAATTCTCCCTCCTGAACACCTGCACAGCGGCCCTCCCTTGAAGTAGAAGATCAGTTCCAAACCCCACCTTCTATGCAAAGGCCACAACCTCCCCTCCTCAGCTTGTCTCTCCAATTTGGCTCCCAGGATTCCCACACACCCTCTCCAAGGCTCAGGAACTTTCTGCTCAAGCAAAGCGGTCTGTCCTTCTCTTCCCTGTGCCTACGCCACATACGTACCTGCAGGTTTTTGCTGGCAGGATGGCCCCTTCCTGCTACTGAGCTCTACCCTACCCTGACGTGGCCCCTCCTTTCCTAGCCTTCAAATCCAGTGTTTGCCTTTAAATTGCCTCTTCCTTGTTCTACCTTGACCCCGACCAAAACGGATCTTCACTCCTCCATGGTCAACCCCGGACAGGCTTACCAAGCCGGCCAGGCGGACAGAGACCTCGGTCTGGAGGCAGAGAGTGCAAGTTCAAATCCAGCTGTGCCAATTCTAAGCTGTGTGGTTTCTCTCAATTTCATTGGCTCTACAACCTGGCAAGGTGATTTCTGCGACTGGGGATCATGTTATAAAATGTCCCCCAGGGAACACGGCACACAGTAGGTGCTCAGCGAGTAGTAATGAGCAGTAAAGTTGACGCTGCCCTCGGACCTTTGTTTACACTGTTCATCCCCGCCCCACGGTGCTTGGCTCGCTTCTGTGTTCTTGGAAAGGACTCAGAGCCTATTTCCTGTGGTCTCTGGGGGTTTGTGCTCCAAGTTCACTGACTTTTCTTCAGTAAAATAGCAAAGTGGAGAGGCCTGAGCCTGCTTTGCACTCACACAGACAAGCTGGCTTCACAGAGCCCAGACAAATGCAAATAAGGTCTGAGGATGAACTCTGCATGTGCCTCTGAGAGAGTCACCTTCCGCGTTGGAAAGCCCAAGCTTTTTCTGCTGAGCTGCCTGAGGACACCATCGGCTTGCTAAGGAAAAACCACTTGCTTGTCAAAGCACATCCTGGCTCCCCCTGTCCGAGGTGTCAGCCAGCATCTTGGAGAACAGCAGAGCAAGCTCTGGGGAGTTCAGCGCTGATGAATGATTTGTAAAATGTCACGTAGGCTCTAGGGTGGATGCCAGTGTGGCTGCAAGTCACCTCTGTTTCAGAGCAATGGAAACTTGTGAAACCTCCAACTTTCTTGCAGAAGCTCACATACCGTATTTTTAAACTTATAAACAGCAAAAACGACTATAAATCTGTCCCTAACATACCACAGTAAAAAAAAAAACTCCCCTACACTAAAAACAATTTCCTATTTTTTTGGTCTCTAAGACCCATAATTCTTGCCTTCAAGACTCATTACCCCATCCAGGTACACCTTTTGTTGCTATTGATTTAACCAATACACCAACAAGTATATGTTATGCTCCACTGGGTGCCCAGAACTCTGTGGGGGCCAAGAAAGATAACCGAAGAAAATATGACCGCTGTCCTCAAAGAACAGCTTAACACTACTCGTTCTGTCTGATCCGCACCACCCAAGACCTTCCGGGCTTCGTTCAGGAGTCCGTCAGCCAAGAGATATTTACCCATCCCTGCTGTGTGCCTGGGATACAGGACGTCAATGAGCTGGACAAGGTCCTGGCTCTCCTAGCGTTTACATTTCAGTAGGGGAAAGAAGCAGTGGGCAAGCCAACAGTATTCTAAGCAAAGGCTAAGTGCCCCGTGAAGGAAATTAGGTACAATAGGAAGACGGGATTGCTGAAGAGGTGGCAGGATTAGTCTGTCAAAAGGGCTAAGATGTAAGGGATTAAAAATCCCCTCCAGTGGGGGACCTGCCCGTAAGCCCTGGGAAAAGGAAAGGACATGGGAATGAATTCAGAGCTGCTGCCCGCTACGTAACCATCTATGCCTCCTGCTTAGGTTCTGCTTCTTTCATGGCGCTGAGCACAGTGCCTGATACATAGAAGAGGCTGAACACCCATGATAAGTACCATTACTCACGATCTACCACCTGCTGGGCCACATGCTAAGTACTCACCGCGCGGTACTTCCTTTGATTCTCACAACGGCCATAGGAGGAAGGTCCTATTATCCCCACATGACAAACACAGAGGTTTATACAGAAAACTGGCTTCAGCTAGAAAACAAGCCCTTGCATGCTGCTTCCGGACCACCTGGTCTCCTAGGCTGTAATGCCTGCAGGCGTCAATGAATGAATGAATGAATGCTCCTCTACCTGATCTGAGATCTCAGAGGGACTTTTTTTTTTTTTAATTTTTATTGGAGTGTAGTTGATTTGTAGTCGTGTTACAGTGTTCTTGTGAGTAGATATATATATATATACACATTCTTTTTCAGATTCTTTTCCCATATAGGTTATTACAGAAAACTGAGTAGAGTTCCCTGTGCTCTACAGTAGGTCCTTTTTGGTTATCTATTTTATATATAGTCGTGTGTATATGATACAAATGGATATTTTATATATAGTAGTGTGTATATAAAACAATTTTATATATAGTAGTGTGTATGTGATATGATTTTATATATAGTAGTGTGTACATAATACAAATGAACTTTTTTACAAAACAGAAACAGATCTTGAAACCAATCTTACCCTTACCAAAGGGGAAACATGGGGGGAATTAATAAATTTGGAAGGATCTTATTTCTAGCAGGGATGCAGAGGTGGAGGCTACGTGCTTAGGCTTTGAATCACTGGAATCTGAACATTAAGTTGTGCATGGGACATTGCTACAGTCAAATGTTCACGCCGTTTTCACTATCCAAGCAAATAGCTTCCTGTCCCAGGCAAGAGGCAGTCTGAAAGAGGTTTAGTTTCTGAGGCTGGGCAAATCAAATAGTAAAAGAAATGGCTTTTTTTCTTCTTCTTCTTCTTCCTGTGTAGCTCACAAGAAACGTTTGTGAACTGGTAGACTTTTTAAAGCTGTGTCTGAATCACTATAAACTGATTACGATATTGACCTGTAAAGTACACTGCTCCACGACAGTCGATAGCAAGCCCAGTTCTCAGACCATGGAGCTGGGCTGAGATAAGGTGAGATGCAAGTAGTACATTTGGGGCTTCCTGTATGCCAGAATGGGGCAGTTTCATTCCCACTCTGCAGCACTGACTGGTCCACTCCCAGACCCCGATCCTGCCCATGGAGCACTCCTTTTCCCCGACCTGTGTAAATCTCCTCCATCCTCCAGATGCATCTCGAACACCTGATTCCTACATCTGATTTTGTCATTGGTACGCTTAGTTTGGGCTACCCAGTAGACTGTGGGCAAATAATTCCCCCCAGTTCATCTTTTTACATCTCATAGCTCTGGCACGGCAGGGAGCTATTAGAGCTCAATACATGTTGCCAAAATAAATTTGATGGCGCTCCCACTTGAAAGGGGCAGTCTCCTTCTAAGCTCTCTCCTGAAACCCTACATAATAATAATAATGATAACTGACCTTTACTGAGGGCTTTCTTCCTAACCAATATCTATGTACTTTATTACATTTGCCTTTTGACAACTCTGAAAGAAAGCCTTGTTATTATTCCCAGTTTATGGTTGGAAATAACTATTTTATTTATCTATCTATTATTATTTATTTTTTGTTTATTTATTTAATTTATTTTATGGTTAGAAAAAAACTGTTCTATCATAAGCCATTTAGAAAGGTATCACTTGCACTTAGTCACATAGCCAGTGACATAACTGGGATTCTAACTCAGGTCTACCTGCCTCCAAACCTCTCCCTTAACCAAACACTTGGCTGCCTCCATGCCTCCTCATGTGCTGGCCCCAAGGCTCCTCTTTATGCCCTCCTAGTCCTTCCACACCCTCCGTCCCTGCATCCCAGCCCTTCTTTCTTCAACCTCCTGGGGCACAGCCCACCCCCCAGCTGCTCCCTAGAGGCCCCAAGTTATCCTCTCCCCACAACCCTCTGCTTAAACTCCCATTTCCTAGACTGTCAGATTAGAGCTAAGTTGCATTTGATTTAACTAGTTCATACTAAAGTGTGAGTGACTGCCAGTCACTTCAATTTCAGTGGCAACTTGCCATTTGATGAGAGGATCTCTGTCAACTCCAGGAACTGGGTCTGAATGTGTTCCCAAAGGAGAATTCCAAAATGTTTTGAGCAAAGACAGCATCTTCTGGTGACGTGCGTGGTCTTCTCCAAGATGACCTCTTTAAATATTTATGTATGTGTCAGAAGGTCTGTGACATATACATTTGCTTTAAAAATGTCTGAGGAGTTCATAGTTGGACCCCATGCACACACTCTACTCATACACTTCAACTGTCTCATTAGTGTACACTTTTCACTATGATCCTAGCACTGTTCCTTCATTTCAGAGAAATAGTCCCTTCCATCTCTGAAATTCAGTGTCCACACTCTATAAATCCCCTCTGCTGCTCACAGCACGAGGGTGGTCCAGGTCCAGTGTCAGGAAGGGGCGATCACTAATTCACAGCAGAGACTTAATCCTCAGCTTCCCAGAAAAGATGCAGCCAACCGTGCCTTGCTGTGGGTAGCATCAAAGCAGCCCCTTCAAAGCTGCAGAACAAAGGCCTCTGTGTGGCTGTGGGGAAGCCCAGGTCTGCCTTGGTGGCCTCCAGCTGTCAACATCTGGAACCATTTCCCACTCGGAAAAGCCACCCAGACAGAGCTGCCTGTGCCCGTGATTGGGCCCCGGGATGTGGCCAAGGGGGGCATGGGGAGGGTCCTGGTTACCCAAAAAGAAGAGTCAACCTGAGCTGAGGGCACCAGCTCAACAGGGGGCATCACAAACTTTATTTTTTTTTCAAAAATAATTTGACACGATATTTCAGTAGAAGCATCAAAGAAAACATTAGCACGTATGGGGGCTCTCTTATATTTATGCTTCAGTTAGTCTTGTTTTTATTTTGAATTACATATGGGGGAGCATCATGCTCTTTTCTCTGCTTAGAACTTCTAAAGATTTTATCCAGTCCTGGGCCGGGGGGTGGAGAACTATATTACGTGGGACTGGGGTTGAGGATGTGGATTCAATGCCACACAGGGCCCCCTAATGTCTTACAGGTGCCTAAACACCAGCGTCTAGCACAACACCTGGCATCCGGGGACTCAGAAAATTCCTGGTGGCCTGATTGCCCCTGGCCCTGCCGGCGCCACTGCTGCAGGTCAACCAACCTGGTGACCCAGGGGTCCCCCTGAAAATGACAGCAGAGAGTGATGGAGGGAGAGACTGTCCCCTACCACTCCCACCTCCGCTTGGGTGACCACTCAATTCATCTTCCAAACTGGGACGTTTGGGGAGCGAGGGGGATAGAGTGTCAGAAACAATCAAAAGACTTCGTTGACCAACTACAGGTATACACTGCACGTCCCTGGCAGATGTGGTGTATTGTCACCCTATCCTCACCAACATCCTTTGACCCAGAGTGACAATTTTCCCAGTTTTCCACCTCTAGCCCTCAGCTCATCCTCGGTCAGGTCCCTCCCTCGCTCTTTCCTGGTCCCCAAAACACTCCCCTGGATCCTCCCCCTCTTCTTGCTACTGCTAGGAGTCCCAGCTCACGTGAAATCCACCACGTGATCACTCGCCCGGACTGCAGACAGGTGAGTGAAGGCACAGGGCACAGGCCACCGTCCAACCAAGTCCTGCGTCTTCCGAGATGCCTGAAGGTGTCTGTATCAAGCACTGCTCTACCACAGCCCATGGGGGAGGCCCAGAAGGACTGTATTGGATTGCACGTCCAAACAGCTGGCCACGGGTCTAACCCACCTCCCTACCTGTAGCAGATGCCTCGTCAAGACACCACATATGGAGATAATGATGCCAGCTTGTATGTCCAACGGCTTGGGACGCCTGGGACCTAATTCCATGGTCCAGGCAAGTAATCAAAGGAGGATCAGTTCAGTCCAAGCAGCCTTGACACTGAGTGCCAGCTGTATTCCAGGCTCGATGTTAGGCACGGAGATGATTAGGAAGATGACAGACCAGCCAACTCCTGATGTGAAGGAAGAGTTTGAACGGCGATGGGCCAGAGGTAGGGAAACAGCTACGATGTTGGGGCCAAATGTGTTTATGATCAGAGCACGGGAGAAGGGGACATGGCTTCGGACTGGATAGACTGAGGGTGGCCCTTTGAGGACCAGATACTTGAGGTGTGCATCGAAGGACGAGTAGGATCTCAACGGGTGAAAAATAAGTCACCCATTCCAACCAGGAGGATATGACGATGGGAAGGCACGCCGGTGGGGTCGGCTGCAGCCGTGAGTCAGTCCAGTGTAGCTCTGAATCATTGGTGTCTTCGCGGGGGGATAAGGTGGCCAAAGAAAAGGCTGGAGAGGAAGGGTTGCCGTCACATTATGGAGGACTTCAGAAGTCAGGCTAAAGGGACTGGACTTATTCTGTTTAGGAGCCTGGGAATGACCTGGCCATACGGACTGTCTTCTGGGGAGATCAACGGGGACGTTTATGTGGGGTAGACCAGAGGCAGACAGTGAAAGGAACACCAAGGGGCGAGGAGGAGGTGCCTTTGCCAAGTCAGACGATTTCAAACCGATGTGCAAATGATGTGGGATTTACAGGTGACTTCACTAGCGACGAAAGAGGAACAATAAACAACAACATGATAACGTGTACACTATGGAGACAGGAACAGAAGCATCAACTATAGTCAGCGCTCCAACCTGGATGTTCTGTGACAAATTCGTCCTTGCGACTAGGTGCCTTGGCCACCAAAGCACAATCGGGACCCCTCGCTCCCACTTCCTAAGGGACATCCCTTTAAAAATGCAAAGCGTTGCAGGAATAGGACGTTTCATCAGCTGGCGAGGAAAGCACACAAGCATACATGGGCATCTTCTGTGTGTTTCCTGTAATTGGCATGGATCACCTGGAGGTACCCATTCACGTTCGAGTCATCTCAGTTGTTTACAAAGCATGCCACAGGGACAGCAGTTTGCTCTCTTTGGAGCAAAGCTGCTGTCTAAATCTTCAGTTTTATTATTTTTTTATTTTTTTGCGGTACGCAGGCCTCTCACCGCTGTGGCCTCTCGCGTTGCGGAGCACAGGCTCCGGACGCGCAGGCTCAGCGGCCGCGGCTCACGGGCCCAGCCGCTCCGCGGCACGTGGGATCCTCCCGGACCGGGGCACGAACCCGCGTCCCCTGCATCGGCAGGCGGACTCCCAACCACTGCGCCACCAGGGAAGCCCTCTTCAGTTTTATTATCACAGTGATTTGGAAATTGCTGATAAACACGACATGGCAATAGTGTCGCAGCCAAGCACTCAGAAGTTCCCAAAGAGTAGACCTTGTGTTGAAACAGTGTTTATAGGATCATCAAAACAAGAAGCCGAAGACCCCTAAAAGCAGCCTTCAGATGTGTCAGGAGACCAATCACTGTAAAACTGAAGACCTAAGAAAAAAAAGGCAAAGCTCATTCTTTCCACGTAAAACTCAGGGTTCAGCAAGGTCACTGTCAAGTCTCACTGTGGGATCACACGGGTTTGACCTGTATCAAAGGCCACGTGCAGGAGCTGACAGCCAGCGAGGCGCAAGACACCGTGTGCTGTGAGCCGGCCACCTCCCAGCCTGAGACACTCAAGGGACAGAGCGATGCGTGACCGAAGAGGGCTGCGGGAGTTGACAGGAGGGCCCCCAGGGGCAGGAGGACGGGCCACGGGGAAGATGCAGATTAATAAGCATTAAATGACGTTCTCACGCAGAGAACAAACTGACGGTTACCAGGGCGGGGGAGGGATAAACTGGGAGATCGGGATTGACATACACACACTGCTATATATAAAATAGATATAACTAATAACCTACCATATAGCACAGGGAACTCTACTCCATACTCTGTAATGGCCTATGTGGGAGAAGAATCTCCAAAAGAGTAGATACATGTCTATGTATAACTGATTCACTTTGCTGTGCACCTGAAACTAACACCACATTGGAAATCAACTCGACTCCAGTAAAATTAAAAAAAAAAAAAGTTCTCTCTCTTTCACTCTGCTTCTTAGATCACTTCTCTCAGGAGTCCCACCCAAATAACTCCCCTGGGCTTAGATCAACACCCCCCAAGCCTTTACACACAATCACATTTCCCAGAGATGCTTCAAGATGGTGCTTGGGCTTTATTTTTAGTTTTGTTTGTTATGATTCTTTTTTTAAAAAAATTAATTTATTTATTTATTTTTAGCCGCGTTGGGTCTTCATTACTGCACGCGGGCTTTCTCTAGTTGCGGCGAGCGGGGGCTAATCTTCGTTTCAGTGTCCAGGCTTCTCATTGCTGTGGCTTCTCTTGCTGCGGAGCACGGGCTCTAGGCGCACAGGCTTCAGTAGCTGCGGCTTGTGGGCTCTAGCGCGCAGACTCAGTAGTTGTGGCACGCAGGCTTCAGTAGTTGTGGCACGCGGGCTCAGTAGTTGTGGCTCACGGGCCTAGCTGCTCCGCGGCATGTGGGATTTTCCCAGACCAGGGCTCGAACCCGTGTCCCCTGGGTTGGCAGACTGATTCTTAACCACTGCGCCACCAAGGAAGTCCCTGTGAGGAGTCTTGCAATCTTGCACGTGTCTCCTCGTGTACAGGCAGGTGTCGCCTGACCACATCAGTCTCTGAGTGTCCTGAGGGCAGAATCGGTCTCCTTTCTGTCCCCACCACTGTACCCAAGACTGGCTAGCTTGTGCCAGCAGATGCCAGACACCTGTAGGAGGCAGAAGTGACTCCTCCTGGGCACAGACGTCACGCAGGAGAGGACACGGAGCACAGGGTGAGAGGAGGGAGGCCCTGAGCACACCTCCCAGGAGGGCAGCGCTTACTTCCAGGCCCTTAGCCCTTGTCTCTCCGTGTCCCCCAAAGGAGGGGCTCCCACACATGCAAGAAAGAAGCGGTGCCTACCTGGAAGGAGTGTAGGTGGGCTGAAGGGGCAAAAGCCGCTGTCCTCCAAGGCTCTTCAGCCTTGAAAGAAACACAGAGGAGCTGCTCGTGGGGTCCAGGCCAAGGTCACCACGCAGGCGCATGTGGAGTTTCGTTCTGAACTTCCAAGCAATGACAGGCTTTGCATGCAGAAGTTCAGCTTTCTCACCAGGCTTTCTTCCGGACCCACCTTAGATCTTTCCGTTCCTGTTCCTGGTCTTAGAATCGTCCCCTAGAAGCTCTAGACTCCAGGGCTTTTTGTCTCCCTGCCCGGATGGCTCCGGCTGGATTTTTGGCAACGGCTCAGAAGATCTGCTGGGGTCTCCTGCTCATTGGCCAAACAATCAAGGGGGCATTGGAGGGCCTTTACTTACCCTCTAAAATGTTAAAAAATCAGATTGGAACTCATCGTCAGCCTTGCAGCAGGAATCCGCGTTGTGCTTTTTGCTTGGTGACATCGTCTGCTGCGTCTCTTTTGGGGTGCCACCTGGAGGGCAGGCCAGCTTCCTGCTCCAAAGCGGTGAGTGGCCCCTGCGGTGGTGCTGGGATTTACAGGCCGTCTGGAGCTCCAGAGGGCCTTGGCTTCCCCGCCCCCCCCCCACCCCCGTACCTGTCTCCACCAGCCCTCTGCTTGTGCAGGAAAACACACACAGCCTCCTAGTGCCCCCAGGTTCCCCACGCCCCTGTCCCCCACTCTTCACCTCATTTCACGTCTTCTTCTGCCTCCAGTACACGTCACCCTTCTCTAAAGGAGCACGTCCAGCCCCCATTTCCTCCTTGGCTCTTACCTCTATTTAAAAGTGATACTCAGTGCTCTGTGATGATCTAAATGGGAAGGAAATCCAAGGAAGAGGCCATATATGTATACGTAGAACTGATTCACTTTGCTGTACAGCAGAAACCCACTCAACATTGTAAAGCAGCTCGACTCCAATAAATTTTTTTTTAAGTGATCTCTTTATTCATTTGCTTCCTTGATGGTTGGTTCTCCCCACTAACCTGGGAAACCAACCAGGGGAGATCCCTGCCAGTTCGCCTCAGCGCCTTAGCAAGGTGTCTGCCTCACGGTGAATACTGTTGTCAAATAAATATTTGTTGAATGAAAGGAGAAATGAATGAATGAGGGTATTAAGGACACTGGCTTATGAAGGTTTCTGTTTTCCTCCTAGACAGTGAGTTGCTGGCACGTGGGTACCAGGCCATCACAGTGCTGGATCTCCATTGCTTGTACTGCCTTGACGTTCTCAAGAAACGCAGGTTGATTGAGTCAAAGCAAACCGGAGGAGACAGGTCAGGGTTTCGCAAGCACCCAGGAGGCAGCCCTCACAGGCAAACTGGATACAAATGAACTGATGCGGTGGGAAGGTGCCTTGGGAGGTGGGGTGGCCATGGGGGTGGGGGAGGGAAGGCCAGGCAGCTTCAGTGAGAATGGGGACAGTTTGATGCAGAGAGAGCAGAGTGGACGCGTCACAGAGAAACCCAGCCCAGGGCTCGGGGGAGACTATTCCAGTCCCAGTTGACTTTAACTACGGTGACCTTGGGTAAGGGGCCTCTTCCCTCTGGGATCCTGCCTGCTCGTCTGTAAAACCAGTGGAGAAGCCAGATTGTCTGCAACGTTCCTTCCAGCTGAAACATTGCTTGGTGCAAAGTCTGACATTAGAAGACACCGGCCAATCAAAAGGGAAGGTAGCAAGCATCTTACTCCGTCTGGAGGCCTGTGGGCTGGAGCTGATTCACCTCTTCCCACCACACACACTGTGAGGGGCCCTGCCGGCCCAGGCCCATCTCTACAGCCAGAGAAGAGCCAGCTGAAGAGGGAGAGGGCAAGGGCATCCTCAAGGCTCCCAGTGTGATGTCACGCCCAGGAAAAGACTTAGGGCCAAAAGGAGAAGGAGGCCATCCTCTGGCCACCTGTGCCCACTTCCTCCAGCCTCTGGGGAAGAGCCCCACTGCCCAGAGCGCCGGGCAGAATGTCCAGGCGGGCATTTTATTCCTCCTTCCTAGAAATAAAGCAGCCTGTCTCACAGCCACCTAGAAAAATCTAGTTTTCATAAGGAGGTAGACATAAGCTCCATCTTCCTCAAAAAGCCTTCCCTGGTCTAGGAAATCCCAGCCTCAGATCCCCTCCTTAAGCCAGGGTCGGTATTTGCAAGAAATGCAAGTTCAGTGAAATAAAATCAAATCAGGGAGCCAGGTCAGAGCTTCCCAGGCATGACTGGATGCCCAGGAGGCAGCCTTGGTGTGACGGATAAATGGTTATGACAGGGATGTACAGCTCTTGAGAGAAGGCTGGTTCTAACGTGTTTAAGTGACTACCTTTTCAGTGGTTATATAAATACCTACAATGACAGCTTCAGTTTTGCCTCATGGCCTATGAACTAAAATATTTACTATCTGGCTCTTTTCAGAGCTTTTGCCAACCCCTGCCCTGAATAACTGCTGAGCCCCCTGCCATTGATAAACTCAGGACTCCTACTGGGGTCCTGGGGGGAGGCATCAGCCTGGAACCCTGGACTCCATCCCTCCTCTCTACACAGCTACCCCGCACGGCCTCCCGAAGCTTCTCCTTCTCTATTCCCTTCTCTATTCCCCCTCCCCCTCCCCCTCCTGACCCCTCCCACTTCACTTTGGAATCCCCTACAAGGCACTTGACCACGCCCTGTCCTGCATGATTTGATTTGTTGTACACTGGTTGCTTCCCCAATGGGACTGGAAGCGTATGAGGGCAGGGACAGCATCTAATATGTGTCCCAGTATCCCCAGCACGCTGAGCAGCTGCTGAGCTCAGCCCCAGGGGACGGCATCCCAGGGTCACCCTCACCGTGCTTGGCCTGTCATCTCTGGAGGGGACTCTCCACGCCAAGAGAAACACTTTGCTCCATCCCCTCCAAGCCTGGAAGTGCTCCTATCACTAACACGAGAGTAAGTCACAGCCCAGTCCTACGGGAAGATTCTTCCAGGGCTGGTCCTCTGTTTCATTTTCCCTCCAGGGAGTGTCCCTGGCAGGGCGGATCAGGGAGCTGGGGCTTTGAAGCACGTGACAAGACTTTTCTTTCGGAACCTCCCCTTGTTCAGGGTTCAGTGAGCCTATGGGCAGGAGAAGAAAAAGTAGGTGGTGAAAAACCGGGGTCCACATGCTCTGCAGGAGAGCAGCTGTCCTTACGTAGACACACCACACCAGTGCATGTCTGCCCTCTGCGTGGACGTTGCCAAAGCTGGTAGATTATACACCCAGGGATGGTTTCTGGCTGTGGGAGCCCAGAAGGAACATCTGGATAAAGGTTTGGCTGGAGCCACTTGATCTAATTTCCTCGGGAAGGAAAATCAATGACAGCAGTGAAAAGGAGGGGGAGAGAGGACAGGAAGGGGCCCCTTGCCTCAGGTGACCTGGGTAAAAGACTTGACATTCGTCCTCCTTTCCTGCCAATCATGGGAACAGGGAAACCCCTGGAAGGGCTGGAGTGAAACAGCGGGCCACTTCCAGAATCACAGCAGCAGGTGCACTGAGAAGGCGGAGAGATGGAAATACCTGCACTGCCTTTGGGTGCCCTCCCAGTGCCCCAGGACAGATACCACTGGCCTCCAGGATGGGATGCTGCAGCAGGGGACTGGAGTCCCTCTGGAACCGCCTTGATCGCCTTTGTAAACCTGCAGGGCAGCGCCCCCTCCTCCCACACAAAACAGAGAGACCAACAATCTCCATCTCGTCCCGCCACTTCATCCCCGAGGCTTTGGATAAGCTGGTACCCATTACTGGACATTCTAGAGAGGCAGTCAGTCTATTTGAACCAACACCTGTCAGGCACCTGGACACATCTCAGACCTGGGCAGGCGCAGTTCTCTCTTTGCTGCACAAGCCTAAAGGAAATGACCTTCAGGGCAAAGGCGGCACCTTCCCTTTTATCTTCAAGGGCGGGTGGAGCCCAGTCCCAGCCGGAAGGGGTGCATCAAACCACAAGTGTTTCGCTTCACAGCCTTAGAGGGCGTGGCGGTGAGACGGTGTGGAGGAGAGCTTTGGCAAATGCCCCGCTTTTAGGAAGATTGTAAATTATAAACAAACAACTTGTCTCTGCTCTCCCTCCTTTACTTCCGGTGTGTAATGAAAAACAGCAGAGCCCTGCAGGCACAATCCTGTTTCCTCCTCAGATGTGCTGTTCACAGTTCCCCGCTGGAAATGACTCTGGGCGGTCACGGACGCTGGCTTTTATTCCTGCGTCGTCTGCATCTCACTGAAATCCACAATGCTCAGACATCAGTTTCCCAGATCCTCCCCCCGGGCCCCCCCACCGCACACCTGGATGTACCCTCGAACTAGCCATCAAGCTCACTGCTGTCGTGGGAGTCATGTGGTTGCGGACCACCAGCCCAACCCGGTGCGATGCCAAACCACCAGTCTAAGGATTATTCAGCAGAAAAAAAGCAACAGCAGGAATCGGGAGCCCATCGCGAATAGCTAAGCCCCCAGAGAGACACTGCAGCCAGTGCTACACCTACTGTGGTGCTTTTGCCAGAATCATCCAGTGACAAGGGAACAAAGGGATTTGTTCTGAGTTTAGGGATTACTCGAGGCAAGGCTACAATCTGTAGAAACCAGCCTTTAACGTGGACAGGCAAATCCTTCCATCCTCTGGCCACCTCCGCCATCACAAAGGCAAAGCACCCTTCTCGGCTGCACCACAGTTTACGGGGTGGGTAGGATAGTAAGAAGGTTCTGCTGAGAAGGTTCTGCTGCCTCTCTCTGTGATTTTCACACCCGGGGCTGCCCTTTGGCCGACAGGTTTCGTATGTGGGAGAACCAGGCTTGTTCCTCAGAGCTGCTGAGAGAGCCATGTCAAGAAGGGCTTAAAGCCTGCAGACAAAGGCTGGGAAACCCACAGCCCCAGGGGACCACAGCGCGACTGCGGGGGCGGGGGTGGGGGTGGAGGGAGGGAGGGGGGTCTGCTCATCCTCTGCTTTTCAGCTCCATCCACACTCCGTGCTCACGGCTGGATCTGAGGCCACCCAGGCATGTCTGTGTCCTGACAACCTGAGACAAACAGAATTCACCCCTCTGTCTTCAAGGTACAGGGCCGGGTGGGGGGTGCTCAGCAAAGAGTTGTTGATGATCAAATCATGAGCTTTCCAAGTTTTCTACCCCAGTCAAGTCGGGGTTTGCTCTGACTCCAGAACCGGAAACGGCAAGGGACAGACCTTTTTTTTTTTTTTTTTTTTTTTTTTTAATTTCCAAAGATACATCAGCTGTAGAGAAACTAACACTTGCCTCAGCAGAGTAACATTTTATTTCCTGGGATGAAAATCAAGAGAATGAATTATCAGAAGTCTTCCTCCAACATCATTAAAATGCTTTTTGAAGAAAGTTACAAGCATTGTTTAAGGCGCACAGAAAAAGTTAGACTTGCCTTTCTTCCAGAGCATTCCCTGCCCTAGACACAAAGCACCGACACTCCATCTCAAGAAAGAGGAAGGCTTGCAGACACAGGAACCAGAAAAACCAGACCAGGGTCTCTGGCTCTAATATAAGTATCACAGGAGAACATCACACTAACCTTCTCTTCCATAAATGCAACATATGTCTTGAAAATATATCCAAAATATCTCCATCTGAACGACTGTACAAAACTCCACTCGCCAGCCATAAAAATAATATTTTCCCCTATACACAGATATACTCATATGTAAAGCAAATCTGGAAGGCAGGGATGTTGGTTGGGGGGTGGGTTACAAAATCTCTGGGTATCTGGGCTATCCACAGTCCTTTTGTTTGGGTTACCCCGCTGCTGGGTATAGGAAACTGGCGACAAGTCCAGCCATGCCACAGAGTGCTCGCCATTTCCACAGCTCCTGCGTCACGGAATGTGGTGCTTTTTAAAAATAGGCGACCCTTGGTGTCATGGAAAGAAGAGGGAAAATGAGGGGATCGAGGTGGCGGGGGGGCAGAGGGGGGAGGCGAATGGGGGGCGGGGGAAGAGGAGGGACAGACGCAGGTTACAGTGTGGGCCTGAAATACTCGGCGGCATAAAGTGGATCTCCAGGGTCAGGAGGCCTCGCTGTCCCCGGGCCACGGCCAGCTGTCTGCCTGGCTCTCCCTTACAGATCCGTTTCCCGGCTGGTGTCCAGGCAGAGGGCATACAGGGATCTCCGCAAATCCACACTGCCCTTGGCCTTGAGGTTACACTTCTCCGGGGGGCAGCTGCCCCTTCGAGATCCATCCGCATTCTCCAGGGGCCCCGCAGCCTTGCAGAGGGACGCCTTGCTCCAGCTGGCCTCCCGCTGGCCTCCGCTGGCCGGCCCTGCACCCTGGCTCCGGCTGCCCTGCTCTTCCTTAAGGGCTGCCTGCTCCTCCTGCTCCGTCTCCCGGTGGTAGAAGTAGTTGAAGTTGGAGACGATGACGGGCACGGGCAGGGCGATGGTGAGGACGCCGGCGATGGCGCACAGCGAGCCCACGATCTTGCCCCCCACGGTGACAGGCCTCATGTCCCCGTAGCCCACCGTGGTCATGGTGACCACGGCCCACCAGAAGGCGTCCGGGATGCTGGAGAAGTGGGTCTCCTGGTTGTCGGCCTCTGCGAAGTAGACGGCGCTGGAGAAGAGGATGACGCCGATGAAGAGGAAGAAGATGAGCAGGCCCAGCTCCCGCATGGAGGCCTGCAGGGTCCTGCCCAGGATCTGCAGCCCCTTGGAGTGGCGGGACAGCTTGAAGATGCGGAACACCCGGACCAGACGGATCACTCTGAGGATGGCCAGCGACATGGCCTGCTGCCCGTTCTGGCCGCCGCCGCCGCCGCCGCCGCCGCCGCGCGGCTGCCTCTCCACCAGCTCGGTGCCCAGCGTGATGAAGTAGGGGAAGATGGCCACCACGTCGATGATGTTCATGATGTTGCGCGAGAACGCGGCCTTGCTGGGGCAGGCGGAGAAGCGCACCAGCAGCTCGAAGGTGAACCAGACGACGCACGTGGTCTCCACGATGAAGAAGGGGTCGGCCAGGGTCCTGGGCGCGAGAGGCGCCGCCGTCGGGCCAGAGGGAGGCGCTGCTTCCCCGCTGCCGTTGGCCCCCCTGTGGGGCTCGGGGGGCTGCTGGGGCACCGGGGGATGGCGCAGCAGCTCCCGTTCATCCCTGAACTCAGGCAGCGTCTCCAAGCAGAAGGTGATTATGGAGATGAGGATGACCAGGACCGAGACGATGGCGATGCCCCGGGCGGAACCCGAGCTCTCGGGGTACTCGAAAATCAGCCACACCTGGCGCTGGAACTCGTTGCGGGGCAGGGGCTTCTCCTCCTCCTTGATGAAGCCCTCGTCCTCTCGGAAGCGCTCCATGGCCTCGTCCCCCAACTGGTAGAAGCGGATCTCCTCTGTGAACACGTCCAGGGAGACGTTGACCGGCCTCCGCAGCCGGCCCCCCGACTGGTAGTAGTAGAGGATGGCGTCGAAGCTGGGCCGGTGGCGGTCGAAGAAGTACTCGTTCCTCAGCGGGTCGAAGTAGCGCAGGCGCTTGGCGGGGTCCCCCAGGAGCGTGTCGGGGAACTGCGCCAGGGTGCGCAGCTGCGTCTCGAAGCGCAGCCCGGAGATGTTGATGAGGACGCGCTGGTGACGGAGGGGCCCCGAGCCCAGCACCTGGTCCTCCGCCTCGCCCAGAGCGGGGTCGCCTTCTCCCTCCTCGTCCTCCGGAGGCAGCCGTCTAGCCCCGGGCAGCTCCTGGGGCACCGGCGGCAGCGGCCGGCCTCCCGGGTCCGCGCGCCTCGGGGCGCCGCCGCCGCGATCCCTTGGCGCTGTTTCCTTGAGTCCATCGCTGAGCGCAGCCGTCGGGGGGCAGCGGAGCTCCCCCCCTGTGGCCCGGACCTCCTCTCCCCCCCTGACGGTCATGGCACCGCCGTTCTCCGGGGGCACCAGAGCGACCTCCATGGCCCGGGACCGGGGGGCATGCTGCGCCCCTGCGGAGCGGCTCCGGCGCCCCCTCTCACCCTGCTGGGCGCCCCGCCGCCCGGGCTCCTCTCCCACCGGCGGCCGGCCCAGCTGTGGGGCGGGCTGGGGGGCTGGCGCGTTCTCCTCGCTCGGTCCTGACGTCAGGAAGCCGCTGCCCTGCTCTCTGCCTCTCTCGGCTCTGGCAGCCCGTTACCAGGCAGCCAAAAGCCGCCTTCCAGCAGATGCAACCTCCAGACGCCAGGCTTGGCCTCCACCGCGCGCAGTTCCCCGCCTCCTGCCCCTCCCCTCCCCTCCCCTCCTCCCCCCGCCTCCCCTCGGGGCCCGGAGGGCGCAGCCGGGGCCCCCGGCGAGGGAGGGCGGGACAGAGCTGGGCGCAGCCTGGGAAGGGAGGGAGGGAGGGAGGGGGACGGGAGGGAGTGGAGAGGATGGGGGGACAGGTTGTACCGAGAGCGCGCGGAAACTCCCAGGGCAACCAGATGAGAAAAGCTCTGGATTTCAGTTCACCTGGGAACCCGCTGAACGCCACGCCGAGCGGACTCTAGGGGAAACGAATTGTCTTGGGTTGGAGGGATGAGACTTCGCGATGAGTCGGCGTATGAGAGAAGACAGTCCTTTTTACATTTCTCCTTTGGAGGAAGGAGGGTTCTCTCTTCTTTAGGAAGAATTACAAACAGCAGGGGGCGGGGCAGAGCTATGGGCCTTGAAGAACGAATACGTGTATGTGTGTATCTCCAGACCAATGGAGAAGCATCTGTCTTCCCATCTCCCTGCATACATTTTCGTCAAAAAGTAACTGCATGAACATTTACAGCGTCTCCCTGCCCTTAGCCTTGGGAAAGCTCTGATTCCCAGCACAGACAGCGGTGGTCAGCTGGGCAGAGCCAGCCCGGCAGCCCCAGGCAGGCAGCTGAGTCTGGCGATTCGCCGTCTGGCTTCCTATCCCTGTGACACGCAACCTCTCTGCTCTCGCCACATATCTCATTTGTAGTAACCATGGACAGGGAAGGGGAGGAGGGAGAAAGAGATCCTGGTGAGAGCCGTTTAGCCTGGGGAAGCTGGGAGCTGGGGCCTGCAGGGAGGTTTGGGTAGGGAGTAGGGTGGCACTGCCTAAGGAGAGGGAGCCCCCCGGGAGCTTGTGGACTCCCCAGGGCTGGAGAATTCTCAGGAGTATTCTGAGAATTCTGCTGTACCAGGCCTATTCTCAGCACTTCACAAATCTTCATATAATTATCCTCATTTTCACAGATGAGGAAAATGAGATCGACGAACTTGCTCAAGGTCACACGGGTAGAAAGCGGCGAAGCTGGGCTTTAAACCCACACAAGCAGAGTTTGGACCCCTGTTCCCTCCACCACGGTCCTCTGTAGAAATGTGTGACCCCCTTTCCGATACAAGGATACAGATGCTCCCTCCCTCCATCATGTGGCCTCACAGCTTTAGTTCCTTCCTGCAGGAGGCAGGAGGATGGCTAAGATGACACCTGAGTGCTTCTGGGTTAGGGAACCTGCTTATCTACCCCACCCCAGCCCTGGATTTTAGCATCTATGGCCAAGAGAGAAATATCCTTCAAGGCGTGTCCAGCAGTTACAGGCACAGCCTCCAGATACTTTTTTTTTTTGGTTTTAAGTTAACCTAAAACCTCTGTGGTTTTGCATGTCTGGGTTTTTATATGGGATGTTACAGCCTCTTGTCCATAAATGCATCTGTGCACAGGGGGTGTTCTGGAAACTTGGGACTGGGTGCATGAGGGTTGGTTGAAATAGCAGGGTGTGGCCTCACACGCTGTGTCAGGTTCGGAGGAGCGTGTGTCCGCGTGGCTTTTTTAAGTGAACTCGAGGGTGGACGTGCATTTGGCATACGCCGATGTTTGCATTGTGTGCAATGCTGCAGGTGCGGTGGGCCATCCTTGCAGACGTGAAGGAGTGAGGAAGGCGTGTGAAAGTGAAAATGAGTGTGTGGAGGCATCACTGATTATCTGCCGGGCCTTGCACGTCCCTCTCCAGACCTTTGCTCTTCCTGCTGCATCTCCAATGGGGTTTTCTTCTTCTCCGGCTGGCTCGGAGGCGTCCAGTCAGGATCAGGTCTGGCCCTGGGGAGCTCGGGGCAGTGGAGCTCATAGGAGACTGTCTCAGAGACCTATGGGCCTTGTCTTGTTCGCTGAGCCACGCACCTTGTAAATACAGGGATGCCGTGTCACTTCACAAGGGCTCTCCCTGGGCTCCCTAAGGGAAAGAGTTCCCTGGACCTTGTCTTCCAGACACCTTGGGGAGACTGCTCCCTGAAGAATAAGAGTACAACACAAATAGTCCCAGAAGAGCATGTAAGTCAAGCCTTTAATGTGGTACCTTCTTAACTCTGCTTTCCAGACATTTACTAGCTTTCACAGGTTTCTTGTCAAATTTCTTTCAGATGTCACCTGTGTCAGCCATGGGGTATACTGCAGGATCGCCCTTAGAGAAAGAACTTGCTTTTTAGCTTCAAGGAATGCAGTTAGCTGACAGCCCCCAGCTGCTATCACCTCCTGTCTCTGCCTGATTTCCTGCAGAGGCTATTACCATCCTCCTGGGAGCCCCTGGCAGTGACTGAGCGCAAAAGGGTTACAAGGACCTGACGGGTTCTGTTGTCTGAGACTCTCCCCATCCAACCCTTCCTCTTCCCCTGTCCTTCTACAGGTGTCAGAACAGCATCTCGGTCTGAAGATGTCCCCTGCTGAGTTCTGCAGGTTCTCTTACCATTCTTTTATTGCCTCCCAATAAACCTTTTGGCTCCTAACTCCATCTCCTTCTCTTCTCTTTACAGAGGACACAGCTACACATCACCTAACTGAAACCTGCTTTCTTCTCTGCCCAACCAATCCTGGGGGTTCAGCTCTTTTACAGAGCTTCTTGACATGCATCATCACCTGAGGATCTTGTTTAAATGCAGGCTTGACCCCCCAGGTGGGCTTTTAGACTCAAATAAGCTCCTCCTGTGGTGGCAATGCTCCAGTCCTCAGGTCACAATTTGAGTAGCAACTCCTCTCAGACAAACTCCAAACGATACCTTTGAATGAATTACTTGCAAGGCCTATGTTATATCCCCCAGAATGAGATAACCAGAGGAAAACAAAGGAGTGATTTTCTCTCAGTTCATGGGACTGGTCCTAGCAGACCACAGGGGGACTCAAGGTATGCAGACCACGAGGAAAGAACGTTATAAGGAGTAAGGTATCAAAAGAAGGCAGAGCTGGGCTGGAAGAGAGAGGAAAGGGAAGGGAGGAGGAAGAGAATTTTAAACGCCATCTTTATTAATCCCTTGAAAAATATTCATTGAGTACCTACCAAGTATTGATACAAGATGTTGTTCCCGGGTCTGGGAGTATACTGACATATTCCCTCTGGGGAAAAAAGCAAACTCTCTGAGCATCTAATTTTATGTTGGTTGTTTAACTACAGTTGTGAGGGGTACGTCTAGAATATAGGGTGCTGTGAGGACAGTGAGGCATCTGACCCCACCTAGGACCCAAGGAAGCTTTCTGAGGTGATGATGAGGAAGAAAAACCATTCCAGGTAGAGGAAAGTGTATGTCCCAAGGCCCTGGGGTGGAAGGGACAGGGCTGTTTGGAAGAACTGAAAGAAAGTGAAAGCTGACACAGAGGGCTGAGGAAGAGTCTGTGAGATCGGGGTAGAGAGGTGGAGGAAAGCAGATTATGAAGAGCTTGCTAGGTCATGATCTCCCCAGCAGGATGTACTCATATCTCCTTTCCTCCACACTCAGATGCTTTGCTTATGTCTCTGTAAAGCCTATGTGCTAATATCCTCTATTTTATCCATCCATTACTTCTTTTCGCCTCTTCTCCCCATCTACTCTCACTGGAATATATCTTTATCTTTGTCTGTGTGTGTGTGTGCGTCTGTCTGTCTGTCGGTTATCTATCTATCTATCCATCTATCCCATATATAAATAACATCTGCTACACCATTTATCTATCTATACATATAGACGGTAGGTAGGAAGGTAGATAGATAGATAATAGAGATACAGATAGCTTGAAATCGAGGACCATACTCATCTCTGATTTGCTTTACAACACCCAGCCTGGTTCCATGGCCATATTGTGAATTTCAATAAGGACACGTTGAGCGCAACTGACCAAGAGAAAGGAATTCAACTCTGGAGCAGAGAGGCAGGGGAAACCGAGAGATAAGACCTGAAAGAGGATCTCTGAGATTAGCTAAACACTCCAAGTAGTTGTGGCGAAGCTGACCTAAGCAGACAACGTGAAGATTCATTTGGACGGCCAAATACGGGAAGTCGTGAATTAAATCTGCTTTGACCCTTTGTTCAGGTTATGTATTACTGCATTATCTATTACGACACAGACGGCCTCAATTTTGTGCGTTAAAACAACTTCGTGGATAGAAACAATTTCATATTTTGGACTGGGCGCTTTCATTCCTAAACTAAGATCGTGTTTGAGACCTAAAGGTAGTGTAGCTCTGTTTATTATATAAGAATGAACCAAAAAAACCATGGAGATCTGCTGAATTTTTATCTAGGTCAAGGGAAATCTTTCCCCGGTGGATAAAATTTAAAGGGGCAGGAGGGGGCACAAATAAAATTCTGTCCTAATTATGTCGCTAGTCTTTCCTGTCAAAGTTCTGGTTTTGCCCCTCCGCCTTGGAGGGCTTTATAGGCAAGGGAGCCTCACCAGCAGTGTGATCCCAGGGGAGAGCAGGGACAGACACACCCTGCCACCCAGCCAGGGCGCTACCCATTCGGCCAAGGCTCGGCTCAGCCTCTGCTCCCTCCTCTCGGGGGGGAGAGAGCTTCTGCTGGGGGGACCCCCTCTCTCAAGCTACACTAGGCACTCCGGCAGGACTCCGCCAGCCCACCCCGGGGCACGACGGCGAGATCTTGGATTTCTTACGGAAGGGAAGTGCCCTCTGAGCTGTCCGCCCTGTCCTTTTCCCATCACTCTGGTAAACCAGGTATTTCAAATTACCCCCATCACCCTGCATCTCCTCTCCGTTAAAAAAGGAAATTGAACAAAACCATCATAGAGTTTCCTCCACGAGGGACGCTGTCACAGCCAGACTGGGGCAAGACTTGTTTTCTTATTTTCTCCAACCTCCCCGCGGCTCCTGGGTCAGCATCTTTCTAAGGAAACACCCAGGTGCCGGAAGTCGGGGGAGAGGGGTCAGAAATTCTTAGGCTGGACCAGGCAGAGCCAAACAGCCGGCAGCACAGTTAAAATAAACCAAAATAATTTTTTAAAAAGTTAAAAGGAAGACTCAATGGATAAGTCATGGATAGGCTGGGTCTTACTGCTGAATGTTACGAAGTATGTGATCTGATGGCCATTACTGTTGAATAATAGGTCTCAGGATATGTAATCATGCAGTCATTAGTGATAGAGTATTAGTCAGTAAAGCCCTCTCTCACCTAATCCTCTCTCCCAGATATGGTCCTCTTGTGGATCTGTGGTGATAAATATCTTAATGAGAGGAGCAGCTGTGCTTCCTTAACACCCCAGCCTCACGCCTTCCCTTCTCACTTGCCCCTCAATCCAACACCTTGGGAAAGAACTTCTGGAAATGACCTTCCTTTCCTTTTTGATGGAAGCAGCAAAGGTAGGGTCGTGCAAAACAAATGTGTTTGTGTTCGTGGGGTGTTGGGTGGGGGAGAGGTGTCTTTGCTGTGTGAAGAGATGGAAGCAGGAAGCCAGGCTGAGGGTTAGAAGAGAGATTTTGCTGAAATTGACCCAGATCCTGAGTGAGACCACAGAAGGCTGTTTCGATTTCCCGTTCAGAGGGATTAAAAAGAGAGCCATTCACAAGTCAAGGCTCACATCTGGAGCGTGGCTTTTTCTCTCCCTCCCTTCCTCCTGCCCTAGCATAATCCAGGAATAAATTCATTAATGGGTCCAGTGCACTTTCAGAGGCCAGACTAGAAAGGAAAGTGACCTTGATGGACAAGGCTGGGAGGTTCAAGGGATGAGTAGCCCTGGTGAGTGAGGGTCTCCGCTCCCTCCGGCTGGTGAGTTAAGGATGCATTGGGACTGTTTATCTCAGTCTCTCTTTTTCTCACATCTGTCTTTCCTTCCTCAACCCATCTCACTGTGGTATTCACCGATATAACATGAAAATCCTTTAACTTTGAAATCGTGAACTGCGAGCTTCATTTGTTGTTAGGGTCAGAGATATTTGAATTTGGCTTTGCACTCCCTCAATAACAACCTCAACTCTGATTTCCTAACTCTCTGCTTAAGCATCCAGAACAAAAAAGGTATTCTTGAGTATTCTATATTCAATCACTTGTCGAGCTAGTTTACTGCCCACGTGGTGTAAAGATACATTTATGAGTTTAGGTTATGTATCCAGGCACATGAAAAAAAGCACTTTATTTCAAAAGTGCTAAGCAAATGTAAAACAGTTTTACTCTTATGTAAGGACTATCCCTTCTAAGTCTGGGAAATAAAAAAAACACAACAACTTGTGGTTACTACACGATTCACACAGGCCAGACAGCACCCATTTTTCTCAATGTCTCTCTCAAAATAAATCCTCTTTATTCTAATTTGATTAAAAGATGCTTTAGTCGTGGAACAGGATTAGGGCTCAGCCACAGTTTCCATGTGCCTGGACTTGGAGGTGGGGCTGAGATGCGGTGGCTTCTAGAGGCTCGTCACCCAAAGCGCGGTCTGCGGACCAGCCGGCTCAAGATCTTCGGGAGGCTTTTATTAGAAATGTAATTCCCGAGCCCCTCGCAGACCTACTGGGTCAGAATATGGGGAGATGAAGCCCAAGAATCTGTGTTTTAAGACGCTCTCCAGGTGATTCTGAGGCCACCAAAATTTGAGAACCACAGTCCTAGAGGAAAAGTCCCACTTGAGAGTCTGGTGGTTTTACTGGATGCTGTGAGGCCCGAGGAATTCGGGGACTGGAAGTACATTCTCCAGGATATGAGCTTGGATCTGGATTGAGGTAGGTCTGGGCAGAGTGCCAGCGCCACGGCCTGTTCATTACGACACTCAGCCTCTCTCGGCCTCAGTTTCTCCGTCTGTCCAAAAAAGACACTAATAGTACCTACCTTCTGTAATTCTTCTAAGTATTAAGCGGCTGGAGAATATTAAGCACTCAATAACTCTTAGTTAGTATTGTTAGTGCTAGCTAGCCCGTGTAATCTGGCAAGTGACAAATGCATGCACAGGTCCTCCATCATCTGCATTAGTTGCCCGTAGAGACCAGGGGGGTTACTATATGAGTGAACTTTCTCTTTGTTGCTCCAGTCATATAGCCATGGTCTCGAGTTTGGGGGAAAGTGAAACAGGACCCCCTGGGTGTTAGCCTGAGCATCACAAATGCCCTCAGTGGTGGGTGTGGGAGTTAGGGACCCTCATCTCTGGCCCCTGGCCTTCCTGTTACTATTAGTAGCCTATGGCTGCTCTAACAAACTACCCCAAGCTTAGGGGCTGAAAACGATACAAGTCTATTATCTTAGAATCCTGGAGGTTAGAAGTGGAAAATGGGTCTCTCTGGGATTAAGTCAAAGTGTCAGCAGGGCTGCTTCCTTCTGGAAGCTCTAGGGACAGATCTGTTGCCTTGCCTTTTCCAGATCCCAGAGGCCACCTGCACTCCTTGGCTTGTGGCCCCTTCCTTCAACATCAAAGCTGGTGACTGCATCAGTCCACCCTCTGCTTCCTGTGTCACATCTTCTGTGGCTCTTCTGCCTCCTTCCTCCATCTTTTCAGGCCCTTTGTGGTTGTGATAGCTTCACCCATGTCATCTAAGATAATTTTTCTATTTTGTGATCCTTGACTTAGTCACAAGTGCAAAATCCCTTCTGAGATGTATGGTAACAAGTTCACAGATTCCAAGGATGAGGACCTGGACATTTTTAAGGGACAATTATTCTGCCTGCCACACGGTTCCCAGGCAACAGGGAGCCTCTTCGGATTGGACTTTGAGAGCCGAAAGAACCTTAAGCTGCTGGCTCTTCAAATCCTTTCATTTACAGTCAGCAAACATTTGGAGATTTGCCCTAGACAAGGAGCAGAGACCGAATAACCCAAGACCCTGGTTTCCAACCCAGATCTGCAGAATCCAGGCTCGGTGGTCTCACCAGTGGACAATCTCTTTGCAGCTGGGGGAAAAACAAACCAACAGACACACCATGAAAGGTCAATAGGGTTAAGGCATAATTTTTCAGACCCAGACTTGCTCTAAAGGCTGAATCATACCATGAGCATCGCAGTCTCCCTGCCTGTGGAGTAGAGTTTGTCCTTCTCTGGGAGCTGTCTCTCTAGTCCCCAGGCATAGGTGAAAGATTTGTGAGTTTCGAGCCGGGTTCCTCTTTAATTACTGCCACTTTTCAAGAAGCAAGAGGCAGCATGACTTCTCAGGCACAGCAAGCATTTCTTTCTCTGGTAAAGACAGTAATCTGGGGAATGACAATTATCTTTAGCAGAATCACCAGCCTTGCAGTGTTGACATTATTGACTGTTGGAAATTACGCGGTGTTCATTTGCTGCTATTTTAATGTCTGTCGTCTTCTATTTCCCCTTCCCAACCCAGTGCTGGAAACCACCACCCTCCCAGCCTCTTCCTTTTTTAAAAATTAATCTTGGGAAATAGCTTTCTAATTTTTAGCGTGCTGATGCCACTGGTAGGAATATGATATTGAGGATCGTAATAAGGACTTTCACACTTTCACACGATGCTCAGCCACCACTCATTGGATTCTTCACCTCAGCTTCCAGTCTTTGTCTCTGCAAACAGAGAAAAGGCTGGCAAACGCCCCATGGCGATTCATTTCTTGAACTGCCTGGCTACCTTCACAGCTCCCTAATGTATTCTACTATACTGGGTGATTTTGAAAACCGATGACCAAGTTGTAAAGACTGCTTTCTTCAAGCTCAGGAACAAGTTGCAGCGTGCATACCCGCGTTTGGGTGGAAACACAGAGATTCTTGCTAACACTCTAGGCAATGTAATAAGCATGACATTGGAAAGCATAAAATCATGACTTTGAGTCCCACTCTGCACCTCTGACTGTAAAAGCTACATGACCCTGGAAAGTCCTTTAGCCTCTCTAAATCTTTCTTTAAAAAATTGTCATCTGTAAAGTGGGAAACACAACATGGAATTCATAGGTTTTGATGGGGTTCACGTAAGATAGCAAATTTCCTATTACATATAGAATGGATAAATGACAAGGTCTTCCTGTATAGCACAGGGAAACCCTATTCAATATCCTGGGATAAACCATAATGGAAAAGAACACCAAAAAGAATATATACATATATGTGTATAACTGAATCACTTTGCTGTACAGCAGAAATTAACACAACATTGAAAATCAACTATACTTCCATAAAGTAAATTAAAAACATAGCAAATTGCATTTAAGCTGGTGTCTATTATAGAATCCTAATAGCTAACATTTCTTGAGCTCTTGTTATGGGCCGTGAACTGTGCCTTTTACATACACTACGGTGTTTGATCCTTAGTAACAACCTTGAGAGGCTGCTATTATTAATCCTAATATATAGACGTGGAAGCTGAGAGCTAATGCAGTTAAGCCAATTGTCAAAGGTTTATTGAGAAGTGAAGGGTAGAGGGCTGGCAGCTGCTGGTTATCATTACAGACTGTTAGGGCATCTCCTCTGAGCCAGTGTAGAGCACAGAGTTTTTCACTGTGTTTCCCTTTCTAACTTTCTATACCTGTCTCCCATCCTGCCCTCGGTCATGTCAAATCCCTGATGAGGCCTGATGGGGAAAGCCAGTCACAAAGATGTGAATGACCGATAACGCCAAAGCGTCTGCAGGACATCGCCTGTCAGCACACAAGAATTTCTGAAAGGTGGGAAGTTCAGCGTCTTGTCAGAACCAAGTGACTCCAAGAGGCCTGGTGTGGTGTGGCTTCCCAGGTGGGGTCAGCTGACGGATTCCTCAGAGACACTCCCTGTCAGTTCCTCCCTCCCCTGTACTGGTCCAGCCTGTGCAGCTTGGCTGAGATCACAGGGAGTGAGGGGAGAGGAAGCTATTGAGAGGAAAGTGAAGACCAGACTTAGACATTTGATTTTCGATCTCAAAAGAAGGAGCCCTCTTGGAGGCCGTGAGCACTGACCGAACGCTAGAAATAAAAAAGAGCCTCTCTTTGGAAACAGACTGTTGCCAGCAGCTACAGCTGGGCCATGCCAGCTTTCACTTAGGATACATATATATATTTTTTTAATTTTTACGGGAATATAGTTGACTTACAATGTTGTGTTAGTTTCAGGTGTACAGCAAAGTGAATCATATATATATATATATATCTTCTTTTTCAAATTCGTTTCCCATGTAGTTTATTACAGAATATTGAATAGAGTTCCCTGTGCTATCCAGTAGGTCCTTGTTGGTTCTCTGTTTTATATACAGTAATGTGTATATGTCAATCCCAGTCTGCTAATTCATCACTCCCCCACGTTTCCCCTTTGGTAACAACGAGTTTGATTTTGAGATCTGTGAGTCGGTTTCTGTTTTGTAAATAAGTTCATTTGTATCATGTTTTATTAGAATCCACATATAAGTGTTATCATATGATATTTGTCTTAGGATACATATTTGTTAAATATTTGCGCTTTTCCAGGACCTTTCTTTGGAGACACTCCAAGCCCTTGACCTCCCCTAAGTATCTCGGCGCTCCTAGGAGATAGTCAGGGGACAACTTAGGATGAGAAGTCCAAATCTCTGAAGGACAGGGGGTCACACCATGGCAATAGATGTGAATCCTGGTTCTGCAAAATTTACTGGCTGTGTGACCTTGGGCCAGTCACTTCATTTCTCTGTGCCTTAGTTTCATTATCTACGAGAGGAGAGCAATAATAATAGTGCTTAACTAGTATTTATTTTCATAACCGTTTCTTGTTATAAAGATTGAGTTAATACGTGTAAACTGCCCAAACCAGTGTCTGGCACACAGCAGCAGCGTTATGTAAGTGTTTATTAATAAATGAAATGTTAAAGACGCCTGGCATTCCCGGTGAGGTGCAGTCAATGCCAGGAATAAGGCCCAGCACATTCTTTTCAGAACGACTATAATTAGAGCCAACCAAAGGATGCAGGAATTTCCCGTGAATTAGGGAAATGTGGTGGCCAGGCAGTGAGGCAGTGTGGGAAAAACACAGGCCTTGGAATTAGACAAATCTGGATTGATTTATTTATTTTTAAATTTTTTTATGGAAGTATGGTTGCTTTACAATGTTGTGTTAATTTCTGCTGTACAGCAAAGTGACTCAGTTATACATATATGTACATTCTTTTTTAAAATATTCCTTTCCACTATGGTTTATCATAGCATACCGAATATAGTTCCCTGGGCTATACAGCTGGACCTTGTTGTTTATCCATCCATCCTATACATCGAAGCTGACATCTGCTCACCCCAGCCTCCCATTCCACCCTGCCCCCTTGGCAACCACCAGTCTGTTCTCTATGTCTGTGAGTCTGTTTCTGTTTCATAGATAGGTTCATTTGTGTCATATTTTAGATTGCACGTATACATGATATCATACGGTATTTGTCTTTCTCTTTCTGACTTACTTCCTTTAGTATGATAATGTCTAGTTGCATCCATGTTGCTGCAAATGGCGTTATTTCCTTCTTCTTTATGGCTGGGTAGTAACCCATTGTGTATATGTACCACACCTTCTTTGTCCATTCGTGCGCTGATGGGCATTTAGGCTGTTTCCACGTCTTGGCTATTGTGAACAGTGCTGCTGTGAACATAGGGGTGCATGTATCTTATTGGATTAGGGTTTTAGAAAAATCCGAGTTTAAATCCCATTCCACCACCTGAACAAGTCTCTGTGTCACCCCGAGCAAGTCGCTGAGCCTCCTTGAGCCTCCCTTCTCTCATTTGTAAAATGGAGATGGTAATATTTAGCATCCAGGGCTGTTACGCGGATCAGCTGCTCAGGAAGTAAGTGGGATCCAGCAGCCCCTCCGTCAGGGGCGGCTCTGTTGTCACCTCCTTCATCATCGCCATCATTTGCGGTGCAGGAAGAATCAGGAAAACAAAGAAACCTTGAAGTCAGCGAATCTAAGCCTGGGCCGTCCAGGCAGGTTTTGTCAACATTATGAATATGAAGGTTGAAAAGTATATTCAATCAAATAATGTTATTGAATATTTCGAAGATGAAAAATAAAACTACTGTTTTCCTAATACAGACCAGATAGAGTGAGAGTCAACAGTTCTCTCTGAAGGAAATGGCTCCCCCGGCAAACTGCCAGATGGGAGAGTGAGGGTCCGGGGATGGGCTGGGGAGATTTTATTTTTCAAAAGGTGTCCTATATCTCCAATCGGTGCTGAAAAACGACCTGAAGCCCATATATATGGTGACTGTTAATTTTTGAAAGCCTCACAGACAGCGAACTCATGTGTGCAAAATGCCTTAAAACTTTCTGATCACTGGATTTACTTTTTAATATTGAGGCTCCATACTGACTGCAGAAAATTAATCTCGTCCTTTCCGGGTAAACCGGTTAAATTTGGCAATGTCGGCACACTCCCCTAGAAATCCTCAAATGTCATTTCAGGTTGATAACAGTCATATCCAGGCTAGTTCCCCCAAAAACCCTTTGCTTCTTCCCGGGGCTGATGGTAAGCGTGAGGTGGGCGTCAGGGAAGCTGTGCTTACAGAAATGCAGCCGCGGTGTGGGTGAGAAGCAGGCATACGCTTCTAGGTCTAGATATGTCTTGATCTCCTACTCTTGCACCAGAGTAATCATTTCTCTTCCAGTTCTTTTCATCCCGCCTCCAGCCTGGAAATCCCATGAGATGTCGCTGAATCTCCGTTCAATCCTGGGAGGGTTTCCCATGTTGCCTCCAATATGTTCCCCTTCCTATTAGCTCTGCAACTTCTTAAAGCTCCACCAGGTCTCTCTCTCCTTCTCTTTCTTAACTTTTTTTTCAAACTTGTGGGAGTGAGGCATGAGAACTTTTTGTTGCTCTCCTGTAGGTTGACCAGATTTAGCAGATAAAAATATAGGATACCCAGTTAAGTCTGAACTTCAGATAAACAATGAATACTTTTTTAGCATAAGTATGCCCCAAATACTGCTTAGGACATATTTACGCTAAAAATTTTCATTGCTTTTTTTTTTTTTTTTTTTTAAATTCAAGTGTATCCGGGAATCCTGCCTTTTATCTGGCAAACTTACCTTCTGGGCTAGTGCTAAGCCACAGGAAACTTGGGGAGATGTCTCAGGTTCTCTACAGCATAAGACCATACCACCCTCTGACCTTAAGGCTACTACCTGTGCAGGCCCCGAAGACTTCACACCTGGAGATAGGCCCCAGGGGACTTCTCTCCATTTTCCGATCAGGGTTTTCTATGAGTTTGTGGAGCTGGTGTACCTGCAAGGAGATGGCATCAAGCAGGGTTTGACCGGAGGCCTGCGTGATGAAGAATCCGTCGCAGGGGAACGTTGCCCTCAGAGCTGATGCTGGAGCTTTGAGATGCTTTGAGACCCACACCTGTTTCCCTTTCTTGCTCCCAGAGAAGCTGAAGACTGACAAGTGCCAGTTTCCTTCTTCCTTTAATAAGCAAGCTATTTTTAACATGTTTTCCTCTGTGTTTCTTCCTTCTTCCTCCCTTTTTATCCTGATCCCATTTGAGTTTCGGCAACCAGTGAGCTAAAGGGTGAATTTAATCCTCGGGGACGCACTGTGTCTGACAGAGGGACAGGAAAAGGATGCGGGCTGGGGCTGGGGAGTGGCCCACAGACACCCGATATCACCTTCCCCAGTAGGACGGGCTCCGAGCTCGGCTCCAGGACCTGGATACCTGAACGACTCCATTTATGGGAATAAATGCCTTTCACCCCCACCGCGTCCTAGAGGACTCAGAGCCCGGGTCGGGGAGTCAGGAGGCTGAATCCCAGCCCACATCCTTCACTGTGGTGATTCAGGGCAAATCTCTTTTCAGCTACGAAAGGCATTTTCTTCACTTCTCAAAGAACAGCTTTTACTTTTTAAACATTTTTTTTCTTTAATTTTTACTGGACTCTAGTTGATTTACAGTGTTGTGTTAGTTTCAGGTGTACAGCAAAGTGAATGAGTTATACCTATACATAGATCCCCTCTTTTTTAGATTCTTTTCCCATATAGGTCATTACAGAGTATTGAGTAGAGTTCCCTGTGCTCTACAGTACGTCCTTATTAGTTATCTATTTTATATATAGTCGTGTGTATGTGTCAGCCCCTATCTCCCAATTTATTCCTCGATTGTCATACTGAGTGAAGTAAATCAGACAAGGACAAATATCATATGCTATCGCTTATACGTGGAATCTAAAAAAAGGCTACAAATGAACTTATCTACAAAACAAAAATAGAGTTACAGATGGAGAAAAAGAAGAACAGTTTTTCAATCCTCAGGTCATTCGAAACTCGACGGGGCTGTGGGTTGGGGAGGATTACCATTCACAGCCATCGACCCGCTGCCGTTACAGATGTGAAGACCCCTTCTCCTCCTCCTTGACGTCTCACCCCAAGAAACCTTTCCTAGGAATCCAAAAAGAGTCTGTGGTGCTGGGCAAAAGTTAGCTCTTAGATGTATAGCATTTTCAGTAACACTTTTTTTTTAAGTGTTTTTTTGTTTGTTTGTTTATTTGGGTTTATTTAAAGATTTATTTACTTAGGCTGTGCTGGGTCTTAGTTGCAGCACGCGGGATCTTCGTTGAGGCATGCGGGACCTTTTCATTTTTTATTTAGTTAGTTAGTTTAGTTGCTGCATGAGGACTCTTAGCTACCACACGCATGCGGGGTCTAGTTCCCTGACCAGGGATTGAACCCGGGCCTCCTGCATCGGCAGCTCGGAGTCTCACCCACTGGACCACCAGGGAAGCCCTCGTTAACTCTTTTTTTTTATTTTCAGTTTTATTGAAGTATAATTGACAAATAAAATTGTATCTAGTTAAAGTATACAATGGGGTGATTTGACATACATACACTTCATGAAATGATTATCACGACCAGGTTTAACACATACATCACCTCACATGGTTGCCTCTGTGTGTGTGTGTGTGTGTGTGTGTGTGTGTGTGTGTGTGTGTGTGTGTGAGAGAGAGAGAGAGAGAGATAAGAATGCTTGAGGTCTACTCTCTTGGCAAATTTCAAGTATACAACACAGTATTATTAACTATAATCACCATGCTGTACATTAGATCCCCAGAGCTGATTAATCTTATAACCGAAGCCTTGTGCCATTTGACCAGAATCTCTCCATCTCCCTCACCCCTAATAACCACTATTCTAGTCTCTGCTATGCCCATTCTGTGAGCCAACTTCCCAGAGAAAAATCTCAGCCGGAGAAGGTATGCTCCCCAGACTTGAAACTAAAGTGTCCCTAAAGACTACACATCATAGGACCCCAGTCCTGGCCACAGAAGGAGCCTAGATTGGGGAACTAAGACCTATTAGAATTCACACTGGAAGACAAATGACTTGTTTCTGTGCTACATGGCATTCTGAATGAAACTCACAGAATACTGCTACTCAGTTTAGCTTGTTTTTTTCTTTTTAACATCTTTATTGGAGTATAATTGCTTTACGATGGTGTGTCAGTTTCTGCTTTACAACAAAGTGAATCAGTTACACATATACATATGTCCCCATGTCTCCTCCCTCTTGCGTCTCCCTCCCATGCCACAGGGAGATCAGCTTGGTGGTTTGCGACAGCCTAGAGGGGTGGGATAGGGAGGGAGACTCATTAACTCTTAAGAAGGTGTTTTTGTTTCTGTTCAGAGTCCACACTTGTGAAGTCCTGGGAGCTGACTTCAAACCCAGGAATGGAGCCGGCAGGAAGGTTGGATTCAGCCCTCTTCATATCTGACATCATGTATCAGTTTTGTTCAAAGTCCTCTTCCCCTCCCACACTGAGACCAGCTGGATTTCTTCCTAACTTTCCCTGGAGCCGTGGGAGTGGGTAAAGGTTGGCTTTTTAAGCAATTACCTGGTCCTTACAGTGCAAATGCAGTCTGGTTGTGTCTGACCCTTCGCCCAGAGCCCAGTGCGTCAGCGAGCCCCTGAGGTGTGTATGGAACCGCTGAGAGGTCACCGGTGGGGTCGAGGTTGCATCCACCCCAGCATGAAGCCTGATGAGTGGATCCAACCACGCTTCTGTAATTCTCAGGAAAACAAGAGCAGCTGAGGTATCCTGAATTCATCACGTTGCAGGAGTAAACGTTGATGATTCAAAAGAGAACAGGCGTGACAGAGGCACCAGGGAATACACAGAGACTGAAAACAACCATAATCTCACCACCCAGAGATGGGGATGGTTAACATTTTTGCGTTTACATTTTAGATGAAATTCTTTGCAAAGCTGGGACGTGCCTACGTTTTTGTTTAACATTGCATTGCTAAATTATTAAATGGTTGTAAAAGAAGGGTTCTTAGTGAACATAGGTTATTATTCCATCTCTATCAGAGTATATTTTTAGCTGACAGCTACTCCTATACTGAATCCTAGACGTGAAAAAGCCACTAAAAGATGATGTGAAGCCCCATACCTTCCCCAGGCAGCAAGAGGGCAAAGGCAGGCTGTGGCCTCAGCTGTGGCCTCTGAGAAGCCAGTGCTGTCTCTGTGCGGCATGGTCCGCTTGATCATGGCTCTGTGTGGTGCGCTGAAATGAACCTTCCCTAATTTTATTCACGAGTCCTCACCCGCCCTCCCCCGACTGCAGTGCAGAGCCTGGAGGCCAAGATGTTTCATTTCTTTGGTAGTTTATTCCCTCCTCTTTCCTCCACACAGTCATAAGGTCTTAGCTCCTCATCTGAGGTTCTGAAGTCACAAACCCTAATTAAAGTTCTCCTTTGTAACAGACATTTTTCCCCAAGTCTCCCCAGGGGCAAAAGACCAAAGGCAGAGTCTGCTTTCTCTCTTCGAGGGATTCCCCCCACCCCCTGCTATTTATACAGAGAACTGGAGAAAGAGAGAGAGAAAGCAGGATGACAGAAGGGAGATTGGCCTTTTCCTCTGATTCCTGGCTCCAGAAGCCTGCTCAGACCCAGCAGCCTCGGGGACCCGCGGACAGCTGAGTGGACAGCAGGATGTGTATGGGGACAGGCAGGGGGTCTTCACTGAATTCTGAGCTGGGAGAGGACCAGGAAGCTGCTCCATGTGGGGTGGTTTTCATTCCTTTGTGCGCTCTGATTTAGGAGGTGATAGCCGGGGACCCAGAACAGTAGCTCCGGCCCCCTCGTGGGAGGTACACACCCCTTCTGTCTCTGCAACCTTCCCCTGGGCAATCTGGGCCTCTGTGTCTTGACAAATGGACACTCTCTGGGCAATAGCACAGCCCTGTTATAGATGTAAAAACCTAACCAGCGCTCTTGCTTCCCATGATCTTTAAAAGTTCATAGACGTGAACTTCTGCCATGTTAATTAGGAATCTGGCTGTGTTTTGACAAATCCAAATAATTTTGTGTTTTATAATTTCACACAACCTCTCTACACCGATATACAACATCCTGCCCAGCAGCCCTGAATGAGATGGAGTCGTTACAGTAAAATGCAGGTTAAAATAAGGATGGACACTTTCGGCTCACTGAGAATTTTTCCCCAAACCCTCTCCACCATAGGCTGCTTAATACTGGGCTCTCTCTGCCAAAACCTTATTGCATTCAGAGGTGATCCAGGACAGCGTTTCCTCTTGTGCTACTTAATCAGTCAGAGGCACACAAAGGACGAACGTTAGCTCTGAACTCTGGGATGACTCCTTTTTCCCTTATCCTGGCTGTTAAGCAAATGAACAGACCTTACTCTTATGCAGTAAAAAAAAAAAAAAAAAAAAGAAAGAAAAAGAAAATAGATTGCCTTAAAATAAGCCCCCACCTGTGAAGGCACTCAACCTGCTGTGGAAAACTGTGTGGGAGGCGTTCATATCCTGCATAACTGGGAGGGAATTTTCTCTGAGTATTATGTCCACAGGGTGCAGCCCTGCCTGGCCTTGAGGTAATTAACTAGAATACCCGATGGATAAATAGTCTGCAAATAGCCTTGCAGAAACTTCAGCAGGTCTTTAACGGTTTTGACTGTTGAGTTCTTACAGCAAAATAAGAACTTCCCGAGTGAAGGAAAAGACCTACGGGGAGAGGTTATAAAGGAGAACAGCATCCTGCAGGCATAGAGGCAGCTCCCAGGAAAACTGCATTCCAGGCTCCCATCCAGTTCCGGTCATAAACAGTGCAGCAGATGTTTGCTTCCAACATCCCACGTGATCTCAGTGGTACATATCCTTTTGCTGGTCCTCTCTTTCTCTCTCTGTGAAGTGGATGGCTGCGTTCGTTTAACCCCATCCTCCTTTACTCACATCCCTTTTTGGAGGCTCTCAGTGGCACATGTATTCGGAGACCTCTTGTGGGCTTCCATGTCTCCCATTGGGACAGGAGACTTATGGATCCCAATAGCTTTGATTTGCTAGTGTGGCATTTTCTGAGATTTACAGAAGAGGCAAGCAAAAAACATCAACAGAGAAGATCATAAACAGAAACACACATGTGATTTGAAAACAAGTAGTCAGACATATATGTGTGGCCCTCTCCGTCCCCCCATTCACACCCACAGAATCATACAACTATGTAAACACACGTGTGCGCACTCATGAACAGACAGAGAGATATGCAGGGGGACCGTTTGCACAGCCATGCTAGACATCACACAGACCCGCACTCCTTGGATGTTCTCAGTCACCAACTCAGCCTGCAAGGTAAGAGATCAAGCCAGCCTTGATTTCCTTCATGCTCCCAGCCCTGCTCCTCATCAGAAGTCATCACTGCCAGGTGGGGGGAGATTGGGATCCAAACGCACATTTATTGAGTTGCTGTGCCAGGTCTGGGAAACACTGGAAACGCTATTCTTGGCTGCACCAGTGACTTGTGATCTGACCATGAACAAGTCCTTCTCAACACTTGGTCTTCTTTAGCTTCTCAACTTGCAGAGGTCTAGTAACCATCTCGCTAGATCCTAGCACCAGCCCTAAATCCCTGACATAATGTGGGGCGCATTTCGAGTGATTAACACGCTTCGGGCCTCAGTCTCATCTCCAGTGAAATGGGAGGGGTTCTACCCCCAAGGGCCTGGGGCCCCTGCGGTTTGGGGAGCACCAAACACAGGGAAGGGGAACCTGGGAGCCAAACCATGATGCTACAAGGACGCAAAGCCTACCGACACAGGAAGCCGGCCCCGCAAGTCCTGGAGCCCAAGACCCTCACTCACCTTGACCCTCCGGCGCATATTTGAGCCCGACTTACCAGCTGGGGAGCACAGTGCCACGGTGGTAGACAGGCAGGAAGGTGATCTGTTCGGGCTTCTTTCGTAGTATACAACGACCTGGGGAGGAAGAAAAGAGTTAGCTCTGGGGCCATTGTTCCTCCCGACTCTTCTCCTGGGGCTCAACTACCAAGGACAGGGCGATTCTGCCTTTTACACTGAGGGGAGGCTAAAACCCAATAGGGTTTAACAGCAGTCAAACACCTGTACAGCCCCTACTGTGTGCCTGTATGTGTAAAAACTTATATAAACATTCATAATGGTATGTGGTTTAGACTCATCTCCATTGTACAGACAGCAAGACTGAGGCAGGCACAGTGTTTAAGGTTATACAAAAAAGAAAAAGAAATAGAAAGGTTATAGGTTCAAGGTTATACAACTATTAGACAAGCTGGGATGTGAACACAGCCAGGCTTCAGAGATCGGGCTCTTTCCAATATTACCCCACGCCCCAGGGCCCTGGGAGAGAACTCAGGTGTGGAACACTCAGTCCAGGACCCAGACAATTATAAGGCAAATTCCCAAAGGTTTCCCGCGTTTGAGAGAGATTTTATTCCTACCCCTGCAATCCCGCAAGCCTTCTGGATTCACAAGAATTCACAAGGGATTCTTTCCCTCATAACACTTAAGGATGGCCTTTGCTGTCTGATGACCTTTGCCACATAGCAACAGGTTTTTAAATTTGTTTCTCTTCCTGTTTTCACTTAACCTAGAACCTGGTTGCTAATATGGGGGCAAACGCTTCATCAGTGAGCATCCTCCATCCCCCAGGTCGTGAGACCAAGGCTCGGCTCTGAGGTCAGCCTCAGCAGTGGCCGATAGGGAGGCTGGAGAGAAGCGTCAGCGCACGGCGTCTTCAAAACCACCCCAGACCTGGCTGACAGAAGCAATTCTACACAAGGGACCGGCACCCACCGTGTCAAGCAACTCAGTGGCCTTTGAGACGCACCACTGGCACACGCTCGCCATCTGCTGGTCAGGGAGGGGACGTGCAGCCAGGCCGCTGTCCTGCTGGCGGTGCCACTTGCCCTGGCGACCCTGACAATCCCTCTGTACCCCCTGCTGCCACGGCGCCCACCTGTCTGCGAGAAGATGCCTGTTAGCACGGAAAAGAGGAAGAGAAGCTACTGGGAGTGATAACAGAAGCTCTCTCCAAACATGCCCTAGCCTGGAGCCATGACTTTTTTTTTTTTTTTTTTGGCATTCCTTCTTCATGTATTAGCTGAAAACTTTTCTTTTTTTTAAAATTTTTGCATTTTATTTCCTTTATTTTTTTATACAGCAGGTTCTTATTAATTATCCATTTTATACACATTAGTGCATATATGTCAATCCCTGTCTCCCAGTTCATCACTTTTAACCAGCACATAGATCACCCGGGACCTTGTTTGTTGGAAAGCAGATTCCCGATCGGTGTCCCCGGGGTGGGACGTGAGAGTCTGCATTTCCAACAGGCTTCCAGTATGTTGGTGCCACTGATCCGTGGACCATGTTTTGAGCAGCAGGACTTGAAGCCATCGTTCAATATACCCCCACATCACTGCCTGGTGACTTGCTAAGCCTCAGCTCAATTGATTTTTTGCTGCAGGGAGGACTTTTGTTCTGCTTCTGGTTGCAAGAGAGAATGGCTAAAAATCATGAAATATCGACCACCTCGCTATCACTCAAGGTGTGCCAGGCCCGGGGCTAAACACTTTCATACATCAGCTGGTTCAATCTTCTTCACTGTTTGCTTTTATCGAGTAGGTGTTATTATCCCCATTTTATAGATAAGAAAAATGAGGCCTGTAAAAGGTAATAAACAACCTACAGTCACATAGCAAGGAACTGGTAGAGCTGGGATTCAGACTGAGGTCTTCTGAGCCTGTACTGAACTAATCAGGTCACTACCTCCCATTGGAATTCTTGGGTGACGGCACCTGGGTCAAGTTCTGGTTTTTATGAAGTTCATCGCATGAACCCTCTCTCCAGGCGCAAACCTCCCACTCCCTGCCATACCCTTATCCCGAGCTCACTACGGCTGTCTCCCACTGGCTGGCAGAAATAGCTGTAATTAGCCAGGAGCCAGGTGGACACGAACTAAAAGGAAGAGAACAGAAAGAGATTAAGGCATGACGCCTGCCCCCCCGCCCTCACCGTGCTGGGGCCTGACCGGTTGAAGGCCCGAGAGGCTGGTGTCACCTCCGGACATGTTCTGGACACCAGCATCCCTCCCCAACCCTCACTGACACTTGGTGAACGATTGCCAACCAGGTAAACTCTGTGCACTGGCTAGATCAGAGGCTAGGACTTGCATACATCTCGCCGGTCTCCAATTTTTTTTCTGGTGGGGGCAAATACGGACCACAAACCCACACTGGGCGCCTACTATGTGTGAGACCGCAAGTCAGGAGGGGACATGAAGCCGTGCACACATCAGCAGCCCCTGCCCCCGAGAAGCTGAGAGCTTCCCTGAGGATGCGGGAAAACATCCTCACTTTCAAGGTTGAGGCCAGATGAAGAGTAAGAAGCAGGAGATGTCCCAGAAGCTGGTAGCCCGGCTGCAACTGAGGAGGCCGTGGGCAAACGGAGGGGACGGAGAGGGAGCTTCACGCCAGGAGGAGAGTGTCTGGACCTCTCCTAACTCTCCAGGGCTGCGGGTGGAGACTTCTACCAGGGGAGGGGGCAGCCAGCGAAGTTGAGAGAGAGCAGGATCGCTTCATGAGGGCTCTGGAAGGCTGCTTTAAGAAACCGGAATTTTATCATTTGTTTACTCATTTGACAATGATGCGTTGACTGGTTCTAAACACTTCTCCACGCTGGGCCCTGCGCTGAGCCCCGAGCCACCTTGATGATAAAACAGATAAAAATCCCTACACGAGGGCCTCTCCCTTCAGGTTATATTGGTAAAGGGAGCTACTGAGGGCTTCTGAGCAGGAAGCCAACATGGGCACAGCAGACTTCAGAGGATCGCGGTGGCAGCAGTCATTTGTCACCACAATGAAATGACAAATTCTAGGACATGTCTCACAAGGTATCAGCATCTCCCACATGGTACCAGACGTTATGTGGGGCCTGTCTTTACAAAGAGAAGTAAGAGATGGCCGTGCTTTGGAAGCACTTGCCATTTGGAGGGGAGACAGACAAATGTGATGAAACAGGGTTGCGTCAGAGCCAAGGGCGCTGCTGGTCGATGCCTCGGTGGCCCTCGGCGGGGAGGGGCTGATTGGCAGCGTCCGCCCGTTCCTAAGGTGTAAATCCTCCCACCCTGGCTGATTTCAAAGGAGGTCACTGAACTTGGAGCTGGGGAGACGCAGACGCTCACATTTAGAGCTCGCCAGCTGGAGGGGCTGCCCGTCCAGCACGGAGAGCAAAAGCACACTGGCTGACGGCCTATCTGCCGAGAACAAGGCATCAGGAAGGATCAGAAAACTGAGCTCAAATTAGCAGAGCCCGGCAGGAACAGGAGGCAGTGGTGGGTTTTTAGGCGCAGGTGGAGAATGAGTTCCATTCTTGCTTGCCACTGACCTCCACTTTTTTATTTCAGGAAAAGGAAAATGGGCGTTCGCGATGGGGGTTTGCGTCTCCATAAGGAAGATATCGCAGCCAAAAATAACCCAGGACCCCAGCCCCTGCATACCCCCATCAAGGCTTTTCAGATGTCTACATAGGAAGATCGTGGTTTTAATTATCCCCTGGCACCCCCAAAAAAGAGACCCTAGGACTGCTGGGCCCTCCACCGGCCTTACCTCATAGAACATGTACGCCCGAGAGAGAAGCACCAGGCCCAGGTTGTAGGGCGCGAGGGGTCCTGCCAGCCTCAGAGGCTCCCGACGGGACACGAGGCGAGGACCTGTCACCACCAGGAGGAGCTAGAAGGCTAGGAGGAGGGTGACTAGCAGCGGCCAGTGCACCAAAACCAGGACTCCGGCCTCGGGTCTGGAGAAGCAAGGGGGAGGGGGACAGCTGAGCTGGCCACCAGGCCCGCGGCCACCCAGCCCTCCCTCACCTAGTCCCCAGGCCTTGCTGGTCGCCATCTCTTCTTCCTCCAAATGTCGGTGTTAGTCCGGGCGGAATAAACATAAGAAAGACGCCTACAGGTCACACCCCCTCCTACTTCCGTTTTCTAAGGCCCACGAGTACTTATTCCAGAGCTTCTCCAGGACCCGGGCCGTCGCGAGCACCTAGGAGTAGACCTGGGGTTTGGGGGTCTTGTGCAGACCACCTCCCCCCGCCCACGCCCTCCCTCCGCCGCAGCGTGAGCTGGGGGTCTAGGGCCCCCGGCCACGGGCTGGCAGCCCCGCTGCCCCACCTTTGGGCAGTGGACGACCACCCACGGTCCCCTTCGGGGAGATTCCATCGGCCGTCACTCGGCCCTGGTCCCATCCCAGCGCGCCCAGATCGCAGGGCCCCGGGGAGGGGCGTGGCTATTGCGCGACACGCCTCTGCGGGGAGGGGCAGAGAGGCAGGACCCGCCCCCGCCCCGCCCCCCCGACGTGTCCCTCCTCTTCTGGCTCACCTGCAGCACTTCTGAGCATCCTGGCTTCTCCCCACCTCCCCGAGCCCAGCCCCACCCAGTGCGCCCAGAGCTCCACTCACCCCCGTCGCTCCTCCCCGGCTCCTCTGCTGGGTGTCCCACGCGCTCTGGCCGCTCGGAGTGTTGCAGTTGGTGGTGGGTCCCAGCGACAGGTCCTCGGGCTCCAGGTCGGGGCGGCCCCACCCGCTAGAAGCTCTCTACTCCCGAGCTCTCATCTGTGGGTGATCCCAGCCCCGGGCCCACACACACTCGTGCTTACACTCACACAGTTTCTGGGGGCCAGGACCTGAGGCTGGCCTCCTCACCTGGACGGGCGCCCCGGGCGCTCTCACTGCCCCAGGGAAGGAAAGCAGGAGGCCGCCCGGAGGAGGAGGATCGGGGGGGCAAAGGGTGGCAGCGGCAGCTCCGGGGAGGATGGGGAGAAAGTCAGAGGGGCCACAGCCCCCAGGGGGAGGCCCAGACCCCCTTCTTAGGGCCCCCAAGCCCCTCGCCCCACACTCTTAGCAAAGGCGGTCCCCCGAGAGAGGCAGGTGCGCGGGGACCTCACACCTTCAGGCCTCCCCCAAGGCAGCAATGCCCCCATCTCAGGTTCACCTCTCCCCCCCTCCCTCCACCCTTCCATCCCACACGGTGAAGGGCTGAGCGTATTTCTTTCTGAACCTGGTAAACCCTCACTCTTCCTCTGGCTCTCTGCTCACCAGTCGGCTGAAGGGATATCAGGGGAATAGGAATTTCCACCCCACCTTGACACAGAAGCAATTTAAATGGCTGTATGTCCCAACACCCCCTCTTAAATATATCCTTTCCTCCTCTCTTTCTAAGATACTCTGGGATCTTTCCAGTATTAAAACTGGGCCCCCAGGTTTAAAAACCAGGTCACTGAATGAAGGGGCGGGCGGCCCATGCTCTGTCTAGCTCCACGGTGACTCTGGGGCACCTGCTAAACCAGAGCCTCAGTTTCTCCTCCTGACAAGACTACGGTCTTGTGAAGGCTTGTGAAACATCACGTGTATGTTAAGACCTGGAATATCAGGCTCGGGGCCAAGAGGATTTAGGAGACTTGAGGAACTACACAAAGTAATGGATAATCCCCACCGTGAGGATCTGGTTTAGCGAGAGGACCGGCAGGACACGCTTGGTTACGTGTCTCTCCGGCTGAGTGAGCCGCCCGTGCCCTTCTCCCCGCCCGGGGAAGTTTCCCAGCCGGGCCTCAGCCAGAGAACAAGTCTGCGTGGCTTCCCACGTAAGTCCATGCCATTTCCTATAGAATCAAGTCAAGCGATTCTGCTGGGACTTCAAGGCTCCCTGAGTCCAGCCGGACCCTCCCGCCCACAGCCCCACACTCTCCTTTGTCATCGCCCTAATCTGGCCCCCTCGTCCTCCCCGGCAACTCACACCCACTTCCTCCTGTCCTCAGAGCACACAGGCCACTTCCTTCTCCACGGAGGTCTTCCTTGTTTAACTCCAGACCTTCCTCTGCCACGAGCCTCCTCCCCGGCCCTCCCCCCTCCCCTGCGACAGGCACTGTGGGTACCACGGAGGTCAGCTGTGAGGTTGTGGCCATGCAGAGGGGACGTCAGTTGCCCGTGGGAAACGACCTTATACGGCATCTACCAGGCTGATGTCAGGAGGATGTAAACACGGTGCTGAGAGCTGTGGTCACCTTCTACGGGCGGCCCTCACCTGTGTCTTCACAATACCACCTGCTACAGGTAGATGACCTTACACCTGTTACGGGAGACCCTTGGAAAGTCCCCTGTACAGGACCCAAGATGCCACGGCGCCACCTAACCCCTGGGAAGCAGGTGGGATCCAGAGAACGGGGCGATGATGTTCAGGCAGGACGCACCTCAATCTAGTGCCCTTTCTCCGAGCGCGGCACGGACCTGCCCCGAGCGGGGAGACCGTGGGTCTCCTGCGACGCCCACTCCCCCGCATTACATACCCCTCGGGTCTATAGGTCATGGAGCTTAGGGAAAAGCGTACCTTCCGACATCCCACAGCTGCAAAATAAGGCTGTGACCAATGTCCCCGCGGATTCCTCCTGCCCCAAGCAAAGCAACAAAAGGCATAAAAACCTCCCCTCCCCCTTACCCAGTTACCCCGAGACTCACAGAGCCCTGGCTGCCCACCTGCAAGGCAAGCTAAGCCGCCCCTGAGGCCGTGAGGTGAGCAGGAGGCCTACCCGAGGGCAGAGAGCTGGAACTCGTGTGGGCGACACCCTGCATCGCAGGGAATGGTGCACACACACTATCACACACCAGCTACCATGTTAAGTCACTGCCATGGGCCAGCCTCTGTCCTACACACCAGCTACACACTAACTGCTGTCATCCTCACAACCCAGGAGCTAAGTACTCTCAACGGCAGCTTTTACTGAGGAAACTGAGGCACAGAGAGGTTAAGTAACTTGTGCAGTGTCACACAGCTCCCAAGGAGCAGGGCCATGGTTCAAACCCAGGCAGCCTGGCTCTAGAACCCACACACTTGACAAGAACTACACCGTCCCCTCAGTCTCCTGGGATACCGTGGTTTGCTCTATTGGGACGAAAAGAATCAAAGGGTGGCCCTGCCCGATAAGAAGAGGGAGTCCCAGCTTACGCGACGCAGCTTTTCAGAGAGTGGCGTGCAGGAGGGCGTCAAAATGAAAAACCACACACACGCGCATTGCCGAGCATCTGTTCCGTCCTGCTGTGCATGCAGTGGCTGCTCAGTCAGGTGTGCGCAGCCTCTGACACCTGGCTCTCTGGTGAGTTGGGGGGGCGGGGCTCTTGGCTCTGCTAATTTCCCCAGAGCCCCCCCCCCCCCCGCCAAGCTACACGTCAGGTTAGTGGAGGTGCGTTCCTCAACCAGGACTCTGGGCAACTGGTTCCAAACCTGAGGACCTCGCTCCTGAATAGAATATTCCCGGAGACAAGATGAGGGGAGGATGCGTGTGTGCGCACGTGTGTGCGGGTGTGCGCACGTGTGTGTGTCGGAGGTGACGTTCTTCGAGGACCTTCCCGCATTTCCCAGTTTCCTTTCTCTTGTTCTCCCTTCCTCTCCTGAGCAGCTGAAGGGTGCGGACAAGGCGCCAGAGGAAAGCAAGGCGCGGCTGGACGGCCACGCTTGGGAACAGGGAAGGACGGACAGGAAAGAGCGAGGTGGACGGGAGCGATGCGGTGCAGAGGGGGTGACGGGGGAGGACACCCAGGGTGGACAGCAGAGCCTGTCCAGCAGTCGGCGAGCCCTGCCCAGCTCTAAGGGAGCCTGACACGTCACCACAGTCCCCGCCCCCCCCCCACACCGAATCTGTCCCTCCAAGAGGACACAGCCGCGGCTCGGATGCGCTGTGGCCTCACTTCTTGCTTTGTGCTTAGATGCCCCAGCTCGGATGCAGCACAGGGCGTGCAGGGGACGGGCTGCACCCCCAGGGCCTCCCCCCAAAGCTGAGCTGAGAGAGCTCATTATCAGGATGCCTCACCCCTGCCCCCCCCCCCACAACAAACATGAAGCAGTGGGCCTTTGCCAGCGAGGACGACGACATCATTCATTTCATTAATAACAGGATTTGGCAGATTGTCGTGCAAAGGACAGTGACAGTCACACACGTTCCAGGAAGGAGTGTGTTTGGCTGCTTCCCAGCAGGGCTTCCCAGGGAAATGGCAGACAGGGTTGAAACCAGCCCTGGGCTCTCTCCCACCCCTGGAACAAGCACTCCTTTCAGCCTGTGGCTTTATGGCTTCACGGTCAGAGCTGCAGACAGAGCTCAGATTGAGTCCTTGTGAAACGGAGCAGGACCCTGTGGTCCTTGCCCCCCACATCCTCCGCTTGACTTTCATCCGTAGAAAACTTTTAGCTGAAGAATAAGTTAAATCAGAGAAGTGAGAACATGCGAAGCAAAGGAAAGCAGTCAAACAAGACCAAATAATAATAGTTCAGTCACTAAGCAAAGTCAAGGGCCTTTAGTTCCTCCTCAAGGGCTATAGACAATATTCTGAGCCATATCCTGTGAGCTGTCTTATAGACCCTGAAACCTCCACCCGGTGGAAGAGTTAACTATTTGATGACCAGAGTGTAGCCATGACATAAGAGGCCACAGCTCTGAGAACTGGCCTCAAAGAAATGAGAACAAACCGACCCTGGAACTGAAGACTCACTGTACCTAAAACCATCAACACGACGATCGTCAGACCACCACAGGACCAACTGCAAGGTGACTGTCAGAGCTGACTGTGCCGGTTCTGCAGGTAGCCCCCTCCTTCTGCTTATACACCCCTGCAACTCCACTTTAAAAGCTCTTGTCCACCGATTGTCAGTGGGGGAGTCTGCCTTTGGACACGAGTCCGCCCTCCCCACCCATCCTGGTTGCCAGCCTCCGAAATAAAGCAGACTTTCCCTTCCACCAACCTTGACTCTTTATTGGCTCTTGAGCGGGGTGAGCAGCCGGACCCCACTTTCGATATAACACTTGCACAAAGAGTCCCTGGATGACCTTGACTTTTCTCTCCCCATTAGTAGATGAAGCTCCCCGATTCCATCACACCCGTCCCATTTCTGCCTCACCGCACGCCTCACCTTCACAGGCCCTGCACGTAACCTTCTTCAATCAGAGGTTTTGTCATGTTAGCAACTGGATCAGGAAATGGAAAAAGTTGCTCATCATTTGTCGGTTTCAAGTTTGGCTCAGACTAGTACTAAAATCCTGCCCAAGTGCATCAACTGATGAATAGATAAATAAAAGGTGGTCTATCCACACAGCGGATAAAAATGAATGAAGTACTTCCTCAGAAAACTAAAAATAGAACTGCCACATGATCCAGCAATTGCACTCCTGGGTATATATTTGAAGAAAATGAAAATGCTAATTTGAAAAGATACATGCACCCCAATGTTCATAGAGCATTATTTACAATAGCCAAGATATGGAAGCAACCTAAGTGTCCATCATTAGATAAATGGATAAATAAATAAATATGCACACACAATGGAATACTACTCAGCCATAAAAAAGATGAAATCTTGCCTTTTGCAACAATATGGATAGACCTAGAGGGTGTTATGTTTAGTGAAATAAGTCAGACAAAGACAAATACTGTATGATATCACTTGTATGTGGAATCTAAAAATTAAAACAAATTAGTGAATATAACAAAAAAGAAACTGACTCACAGATCTAGAGAACAAACTAGTGGTTACCAATGGGGAGAGGGAAGTGGGGAGGGGCAAGACAGGAGCAGGGGATTAAGAGGTACAAACTACTATGTATAAAATAAGTTATAAGGACATTGTACAGCACAGGGAATGTAGCCAATATTTTATAGTAACTATAAGTGGAATATAAGCTTTAAAAATTGTGAATCACTATGTTGTACACCTGAAACTTATATAATATTGTACATCAACTATGCACAATAAAAAGATGAAACATTGATTCAGTCTACAACACGGATGAACCCTGAAAACATTATGCTAGGTGAAAGAAAATGTCACAAAAGGCCACCTATTTTGTGATTCCATTTATATGAAATGTCCAGAATATGCAGAGTTGGAGAGACAGAAGGTTAGTGATTTCCAGGGGCTGGAGAACAGAAGGTAGGAAACTGAGAATAACTCCTACTGGGTGTAGGCTTTCTTTTTAGGGTGACGAAATATTCTGAATTAGATAGTGATGATGGTCACATAACTCTGAATACACTAAAAACTACTGAATTGCACTTTATTAAAAGCCACTGTAAAAGAGATCCAGGTCCCTGCTGGAGACACCATGAAGAGAGAGATGCCTGGTCCGCACCACCATCCTTTCTCCCCCAGCTGGTCCAGCCATCCCAGCAGGGGAGCCAGACACGTGTGTGAAGGAGCCACTTTGGCCATTCCAGCCCCAGCAGAAATCATCTGAAGCAGAAAAGCCACACAATCAAGCCCAGTCAACCCACAGAAATCATGAGAAATAATAAGACATAGTGTTTTTTTAAAATAGATCTTTATTGGATCATAACAGCTTCACAATACTGTGCTAGTTTCTGTTGCACAACAAAGCGAATCAGCCATATGCATACACATGTCCCCATATCTCCTCCCTTTTGAGCCTCTCTCCCACCCTCCCTATCTCACCCCTCTAGGTCATCGCAAAGCACCTAGCCGATCTCCCTGTGCTACGCTGCTGCTTCCCACTAGCTAACTATTTTACATTCGGTAATGTATATATGTCAATGCTACTCTAGCTTTGCCCCAGCTTCCCCCCAGCTTTCCCCCCCACCCCATGTCCTCAAGTCCATTCTTTATGTCTACCTCTTTGTTCCTGCCCTGCAACTAGGTTCATCAGTACCATTTTTTTTCTTTAGATTCCATATATATGCATTAGCATACGGTATTTGTTTTTCTCTTTCTGACTTACTTCACTCTGTATGACAGACTCTAGGTCCATCCACCTGACTACAAATAACTCAATGTCATTCCTTTTTATGGCTGAGTAATATCCCATTGTATATACGTGTCACATCTTCTTTATCCATTCATCTGTCAATGGACATTTAGGTTGCTTCCATGTCCTGGCTATTGTACATAGTGCTGCTATGAACATTCTGGTACATGTCTCTTTTAAAAATATGGTTTTCTCAGGGTATATGCCCAGTAGTGGGACTGCTGGGTCATATGGTAGTTCTATTTTTAGTTTTTTAAGGAGCCTCCATACTGTTCTCCATAGTGGTTGTATCAATTTACATTCCTACCAACAGTGCAGGAGGGTTCCCTTTCCACCACACCATGCAAGGATTCTTCAGTATATGCAAGTCAATCAATGTGATACACCACATTAACAAATTAAGGAATAAAAATCATATGATCATCTCAATAGAGGCAGAAAAAGCTTTTGACAAAGTTCAACACTGATTTATGATAAAAACTCTCCAGAAAATGGGCATAGAGGGAAACTACCTCAACATAATAAAGGTCATATATGACAAACCCACAGCAAGCATCATACTCAATGGTGAGAAACTGAAAGCATTTCCTCTAAGATCAGGAACAAGACAAGGATGTCCACTCTCACCACTCTTATTCAACATAGTCTTGGAAGTCCTAGCCACAGCAATTAGAGAAGAAAAAGAAATAAAAGGAATACAAATTGGAAAAGAAGAAGTAAAACTGTCACTGTTTGCTGATGACATGATACTATACATAGAAAATCCTAAAGATGCCACCAGAAAACTACTAGAACTAATCAATGAATTTGGTAAGGTTGCAGGATACAAAATTAATGCACAGAAATCTCTGGCATTCCTATACACCAACAATGAAAAATCAGAAAGAGAAATTAAGGAAACACTCCCATTTACCACTGCAACAAAAAGAATAAAATACCTAGGAATAAACCTGACTAAGGAGGCAAAAGACTTGTACTCAGAAAACTGTAAAACACTGATGAAAGAAATCAAAGATGACATAAACAGATGGAGAAATATACCATGTTCTTGGATTGGAAGAATCAACATTGTGAAAACGACTATACTACCCAAAGCAATCTACAGATTCAATGCAATCCCTATCATGCTACCAAAGGCATTCTTCACAGAATTAGAACAAAAAATTTAACTGTTCATATGGAAACACAAAAGACCCTGAATAGCCAAAGAAACCTGGAGAAATAAAAACGGAGTTGGAGGAATCAGGCTCCCCAACATCATGTTTTAAGCTACTAAATTTGGGGGTAGTTTGTTACGCAGCAACAGATGACTGATACACAGCACACGGTGAAGCTAAATAAGTTGTATTAAGCTAAATAAATTGTATCAAATTAATTTTTATGAGTTTATTTCCTTCTCTTAATGATAAAGCAAAAAGAGTCTTTTATCACTCCTTCCAAACTCCAGGTGAAAAGCACTCCAGCCTCCGTGGCCACAGGTCATGTGGAGGTTGCTGTGCCCACATCAGCCCTGGAGAGCCCGAGGGGCCATGTGCTCTGAGCATCACTGGTCCATGAGCTCCCAGCACAACCCTGGAAGTTGACAGGCCCAGCTGGGTGATCAATGATGAGTCCCAGGTCCCAGGACTAGTGAGTGGGAACCAGGATTCAGACCCCGTCCAACCAACTGTCCATTCAGTGCTCTTTCTATTATGTTGTATCATTTAATTGCTGGGACCATTTCAGAAAAGGAAGGGACATGAGAGGTCCTGGAATGAACCAGGTGCCTGGTTGGTGTCTTCTGGTTTCTTAACTCTAAGCCAGGGGAGGGTTGAGAAGCCCCCACCCATGCCCGACAAACACCACACCCACTAGAATGGAAACCCCATGAGTGGGTGGACTTGCCTGTCTTGATCTCCGTTGTGATCCTACTGCCTAGAACCTCCCCCCCGCCAACACACAGGTAGTAAACACTCCATAGATATTTGAACGAATGAACGAATGAACGGGTGAGGGAAGCCTCACATCTGGGGCCTGGCGTGTGTCCAGGGAATGACCTCCATGCGTCGGCCTAGTTTGGGCTGCGGTGGGGCCGCCGCGTGTCCAGATGACCACACACCGTCACCCACGGTGACTGAGGTCTGGCCGCAGACGGGCTGGCTGAGCCGGGGGTGCCCATGCCTTTCTCTCGCGCGCCACTAGAGGGCAGGTGCGTCCTGTGGATTCAGCCAAGCGGGTAGGCGCCAAAGGCACCTTGGGCTCCCCGGCTGAACGAAATACGAAATAAAGGGCTCTGCCAAGATGCCTCTAACTCAGAGATCACTTCGTGGGTACCAGGTGTAGCAAGGTATCAAGCAAAGTCCAGTGGCCTCTCTCTGGGCACGGGGGGGGGGGGGGGTGAAACAAGAGCCATCCTCTGGTCCTCGGCTGCTCTGCAGAGAGGACCCCTGAACTAAGGGCTCTGAGCCTCTCTGCGCTCTGACCCCGGCCACATCCCCTTCTGCGAGACAGGCTTAGGGGCATATCCTCCTGCACCCCACTCTCCAAAGTGAAGAAGGCAAATATTCCAAGCCGGAAAACTGCTGATGGCGAGAAGCAGGTCTGAGGAGGTAAGGGAGAGGGTCTCGGTGGGTGCCCACGGCTGTGTTTCGGGTAAAGGCTGGTCAGGGCCAGGCTGTCCTGGGTGCTTGAAAATATGCCCCTCACTTCCGTCGGTCCTCAGGGCTCCGTGGGAGTTGGGTATCGTTATGACACGTTTGCAGATGAAGAGACTGAGGGTCAGAGAAGTCACGCGGCTGGTATGTGACCGAGTGGGGACTCAGACACGGGGTGGCCTGGCTTCGGAGTTCCTGCTGTTTCCCCCACAAGACCGCAAATCATGCGGAGACCAGGGCTTTGGAGAAAGGGCGAACTCTGGCTACTGGACTCCATCACCCAAGTCAGAAGTGCGGGTCGCACCTGCATCTATCTCCGGATTCCTGGAGCACCGCACAGATGCAGGTACTTCTGGTGGCCTCTGTTTCCCCATCTCTAGACCTCCACCGCCCTCCCTCCAGCTCTCCCAGAGGCAAATTAACCTGTTCCACTCGGGCCAGAGACAGAAAGGAAACAAGACAGCTGGCCTGAAACAGTGTGCAAACTCTTCTCCTCGCAAAGCTTTCTGTAAGGACTCACATACGTTTCTAAGGGGCAGATCCCAGGACCTTTCCTTTTTTCTCTCCTCCTCAGCCCCTCACTCATTTGGATTCCAGGCAACAGGAGGGAACGAGGCTCCTTAGAGACCGCGTGCCGGGCGCCGCGGGGGCAGCAGCGTCCAGGCAGAAAGCAGGTGCCGGTCAGGACAGGTTTGTGTCGGGCAGTTTCTGAAGGTCTGAGACCACCTCTGGGTTAAGGGGAGGTTCAGCAAGGCCAAGGTCTCCGGCCCACAGAGCCTGGGTTCCTTGGAAGAGAGGATGACAGGGCACCTAGACCCACGGGTCTCACTTCTCCGCCGCTGCCTCTAGGGCTGGCAGGGGTATTGTCGTGTGCCCGGGACACGCTAGGAGATGGGGTTCCATGTCCCCACGTGGACCTCCTGCAAGGGGCTCCTCCAGGGCCGGCCAAGCGCAGCAGACCTGTATCCTCTCACCGGTGGGGTGACACAGGCTTCTCCCACCCGAGGAACAGCCCTGTTTCTCCACCTGCCGCGTCTGCTCTGAACCCGCTCCAGCCCACATGATCGTGCCTCCTTCTCCTGCTGCAAGAAATTTCGCGGGTGGACGTTCCTTTTTCCCAGGCACTCAAACATCTCCAGCGTTGTGTTCACACCCGCCAGCGGGGCACACACGGCTCTCCCTGATTCCTGGGGCCAGAGCAGCCAGGATGGGAGGTGGAAACTGTGTGTTCTGACCAGTGCCATCACTGGGATGGCCGGGGGCTCGCAGGTACCCTGCCTTCCCGGGCTGACTTCGCTCCTGAGCTGAAGATGAACAGAGGACACTGCTGTGAGCAAATGCATTTTCAGGCTGGGGGGACGGGCCTGGCACATAGTAGGCTCTCAATAAACGCAGGCTGGATGAAGGAACTGGAGCGGCTCATTTCTGACAGAGCACAGGGAATGTGACAGCCGGTGAAGCTCCTCCTCTGGCCCCTTCAAGGGGAGTGGAAGACTGCCCCCAGGAGAGGCCAGGCAGCAGCGTCCCCTGCGGAGGGAGGCCAGGAAGAGGAGGCAGATAGGAGCAGGTGGGAGGGGGCAGCCGCAGCCACGGGGCCAAGGGTCCGGCCACGTGGGGTGCCGCCCGGCAGGCCTGTGGCTCCCCTGGGTGGGGCACGAAGTCCACCCTCCAGAGCCTCTTTCCGTCTGTGCATCCTGCAGCCCGTTAGACAGCCGAGCTCCAGGGGCTTCCGGTGGCGCCAGGGACAAGGGAGGAGGGAAGAGCCTGGATGCAGGTAAAAGGGATTCTGCTCCCTGTGCGCCCGGGGCCTCCGGACCGTGGCAGGAAGGCTCCCCCTCCCAGAATGGCGGGAACGGCCAAGGGGACGAGGCCCGGTGACCCGAACTGAGCGTCCAACAGGAGAGGCGAAGGGTGAAGGTGAGCGGGCCTCCCGACGGAACGCCTGCTGGTGGCGGAACTGGGCCTCAGCAGCCTGCGCGGAGGACCGCGGGGGTGCCGCCGCCAGCCCTGCCGCCGGGGGGCTGTGATGTGCAGAGCCAGGGGCCGGCGAACAGCACGTCTGCCTGGCAGTGGGTCCACCTGGGAGGCACGGAGGCGGCGGAGGCCTACCAGCCTCACACGCTCCTCGTCCCCAAGTCGGAGAGCAGGAGGGCCTGGGGGAAAGCAGCCAGCGCCCGGGGAGGGGTGGGCCGGCCTCAGAGTTGGAGGCAGTGACATCACCCACAGGGCCCGGCCACCGACTGGCCTGGGACCCGAGCACATCGCTTCTCTGAAGCTGCATCCCCAGGATAGGAAACGCCTTGGCCGTCACTCTGATCTAGCAACCGGCAGGATTTAGCACGCGGCATAGCCACCCCAGTCACCAATAGGCAGGTCCGAAAGTCACCGGAACTAGATAGACAGCCTTGCATGAGGTCAAGGGGAGAATGACGGGGTGTGTCAGTTATTAAAGACGAAGCGATTCTCATCCGAGGGGCGGGGTCCTTGGATCCTTCGTTCACAGAGAGCATCACCCACGGGCCCGTTCTCCTTCCTCCCTGTCTCAAGCACGTACGCACATCATGCCAGAAAGTCCAGGCTGGACGAGACCTCACCGAAGTCCTTCTGGGCCAGTGCGCGCCTACACAGGGACGGCTCGTGCCCCAGGGCGCACGGCCACTTAGGGGGGAGACCAGGACCCGGTCCTGCCGAGTGGGACACACACGCTCACTGATCACCATTCTCCTTCTGTCTCTGTCTCTCTACTCACAATCTCCACGGAAATGGCCTTTCAGAACCCCTCGAAAGGAAAGACAAATAAAAGCACCGGGAGGGAACTCACATTACATTGTACATGAGAAAATGTGCCATTTCGTATCAGATCCTGAATCCCAACAGAGAAACTGCCTCTTCTCTCCGTGCCCTGCTGCCACAACGGAGCACACCCGCCAGCTTTCCCCCTACGACACACATGTGCACAGGTAACGCACGTGACACACGCAGCTGGGACAGGTGCCTGCTCTTCTGCCCAGGGAGAAAGACAGAAGCATAGGGCTTGCAGTGATTAAAGAAAGACGTGAGCTGGGCCTCCAGGTCATTCAGGAAAACTCAGTTACGCCACAGGCTTTAGGAAGAGGAGGCCCAGGACGTGAGAGGCTTGTCTAAAAGTCACAAAGTGAGTTCCTGCCCTAGGATTAGAACTCAGCTTTCCAGACACTGCTCGGTGCAGCAGTGATCATGGTTTTAGGATGCTGTAGCCCAGTGTTTTTCAAACTGCAGAGAAAGACCTACAGAGAGTCATGAAAGCAATTTGGTGGGCTGCATGATTTTTAAAATAAAATTAGAACAGAACAGAAAAAAAAGAAATAGAATAGAATAGAATTAGAAGATAGTAAAGTTTTGTTTACCCAAATATTTGTTTCACACATGTGTATACGTGTCTGCTTATACACGTGTGTGTGTGTTACACTGCATTATGACATGACATATTTTTCTTACTATGGGTTGGCATTACAGTTTAAAATTTACTGGTTTAGCCTAGAAGTAGAAAATACTGGTTTCAATCAGGGTTCTAATGCTGCTAGCATTGTGCTTTGGGACAGCTGTTTTCATCTTTCTGAACTTTGATTTTCTCACCTGTAAACTGAGAATCATGGTAGACCCATCGCACAGGGTTGAGAAAATGAATTGAAATGATCACAAACTAAGTGTCAGGTATTAAAGATCCATGTGATAGTTCACATATATACTGCAAGGTGTCACCATATTCCGAGGTGACGAGGACCCACGGCAGTCAGGCCAGGCAGAAAGCGATGTGTGTGGCCCTAAGGGGGCACCTGTCCCCCAGCAGGGCCCGAACCCAACCCCTCCATCAACTCATCAGTCCTGCCTGGTTCCGCATCACCTGGTTACTGCAAGGTTCAGGTGTGCTTAAAGGCTCCTCTTTACTTTGGCAAGAGGATAAAAGAGGACGGGGCAGAAAGAGGAGAGGGCAAGTCCTGAAGGTAAATTGTGCTCGTTCATGATTCCGTGAGGGCCAAGCCCCCGTTTTCCTAAGTCACCCATTCCTCCCAGAGCAGCTCCGAGAGCAGGAAAGGCACCGGCTTCAGAGACGAACAGAGAAGGCCAAGGACGAAGGGACGGGCGGCCCCTGCTGCTCTCTGGGCGTTATTTGTATGCTGTTCACAATAAACTTGAGGGGGCTCAACGGCCCCCGAGGGAGGATGGACTGGGTGGAAAGGACGCGCGCCTCTTGGCGTCTTTCGCGTGCAGGGAGAGAGTGGCGTTTTATATTTAGCAGATGACTCACCTTCAAGTGCATTAGTCATAGCCTCCCAGCTCCGTGCTGGAGGCTGGAGGCTGGGTTCTCAGTGGGGTGAGATCAGACAGGAGATCGGGAGAGAGAGCAAGGGAGCTCAGGGTGCTAAGAGAACAGACCAGCCGGGGAGACCAATGCGGGAGGAGGAGACACCAGGCAGCCCAAGGATGCAGGCGGCTGAGTCATACCCTGCAGAGACGCGCCAGGGCCCAGAACCCGCTGCCTCGGGGTTGCCCCAGACACCCAGTGACGCCGGGCAGGGAGAGAAGGGGGGCCAGGCCCAGAGCACTCGGCTCGGATAGCACGGCTGCGGCCTGGCTCCCACGCCCAGGAGCCCTGCGAGGGGCCTCCTCTCTGCTCACCTGCCTGGCCCCATCCATGACCGACCATGGAGGTGAGCAATAGGGGAGCAGGTATTGCAGAGGGTGCCAGCAGAGCACGCCCGGGCTGGGGGCCTGAGCAGGGCAGAGAGAGAACAGCTAAGAAAGGTGCTCTGCGTCCTGACAGGGGAAGGACCTCTAGAGGATGCAGGAGCATCTCAGGTCCCAGGAAAGGCTGTCAAGTGTGGTCCCCGACCACCCGTGTCAGAAGACCCTGGGAGCTCGTGACTCGGGAAGCCCAGCCCTACGCAGGCCTCCCACCCTGGCTCCGGCTGAGTGGGTCAAGGGTCTGCTTCTAACAGGCCCCAGTGTTCCACAGGGACATTCAGGTTCCAAAACCTCCATCTGGTCTGGAGCCAGAGCTCCACATCCAGACACTCGATTCTGCTTCGCTGAGGGATACGGCGTGTTAATACTATTCTCTGTGCTTCCTTTGACCACTCAAAAAGGAGAGCCCGCTTAAAGGACTGTTTTAAAATTCAAAAAACACAGGAAAGGAATATAAAGTTAGTTTGTTGATTTTCTTCTCGGCAAGACATGGAACAGCTCCTTAACCAGAGCTGGGTCAGGCTGCAGGGCAGGACCACCGGGGACCACCGTCCCTGGCTGGGTCCCACAGCTCCAGAAGATGCAAAGATCATCCCGAAGTAAACTGCAGGGGCCGGTGTCCCACGGTGAGGGCAGCTGGTCTGGGGCTCTCAGGCTGGGGTGTGGGCCACCCTTTTCTCTGTCCATCCGGGCGCGCAGGCCTGGCTGCTTAGGGCCGTTTTCCATCAGGGTAGAAGGGTGCCTCCTCGTGGAAGGTCAGAGGACTCCCTCCTCTAAATCTCTCTCCTGACATGTGGCCGAGGCCCTGGGACCCTGGGGAGAAGCCAGGCCAGGGGCGGCAGCAAAGGACAGGGCAGGCAGCCGGCGTGGAGCAGCCCCCGCCCTCCTTGGGGACCGGGGCTGGCAGGGACATGGCCCCTACCCAGGTTGGAATGTCTACACCTGCAGTCAGGGCTCGAACCCAGACCCAGAGCCCGTGGAGTTTTTTCACTTCTCCAACTGCCCCTTCACTTTGTCACCAGGGTCCTCTGGGTCACTTAACTGACCTGCTGGGTTCTTTGCCAGTGCAGTCGGGCTACCATTTCGGCCCGCTCCCTTCTATCCATCATGGACCTGATGGTGAAGAAGGCCGTTCCGGCTCTCCATACGTCGACCTCCTCCCATTGACTCCGGGGCCAGTGACCGTGTCCTTCTAAGACCACACGGAGCTCATCTGAGACAGCCAGGCCCCCCCCTCCATCCCCACCCTGCTGCCCTGCACGCCTGAGGCTGTTTCCCTAGAGCCTGGTAAGGGTTATTCCTGGACCCGGGGCTCCCTGAGCACCAAGACTGCATCTTCCTATCTTTCTTGCCTCCTTCATAACTTAGTTGAAAGCTTCATGTCTAGAGAAATACACCTTGTTGCCAGGAATGTTAGCCATGAGAAGGAGTCTTCTGGAAGGGCCCCAGCTGAGACCCACACCCCTCCTTGAGATGCCCAAGGCGGCTGTCCTTGGGCCTGTCTCCTTCCCAGCCAGCCTCGGCCGCTCTCTGCCCTCCACGGCGGAGGTGAGCCCTGGGCTGGCTGCCACCGGAGGAGGCCCCATGCCAATAGGAAGAGAAAAGCACACTCCTGCCCTCAGCAAGGACACGCCACCTCCTCTCTCTTTATAATTCACCCTCTCACCAAGCAGACAGCAGGCTCCTGAGGACAGGGCCCTGGGCTTCCTTCGTATCCATCCCTGCACCCTGGCTTGTGCTGAGGACACATGAGGACATGCACGGCCAGTTGTAAGGAGATAAGCAAATCATCAGGAAGCAGATGTGAGAGACGATGGGAAGGGTGCCGGGGAGGCCTCAGACAACCTGGTTTTACATCCCGGACCTCTGGCCTCAGCGATCCTATCTAGAAAATGGTGAAAATAGTATCTACATTGCAAAAACAGTTGGCAGGGTTAAATGAGACAGTCCCGGCTCATAACACACGTTCATACAGGGGCAGCCTGTGAACTGAATTAACTCCATGCTAGTGCAGGTTCTGAGTGTGAGAAGAAATGAAGTTACTAAAAGTTACCGCCACGTGGCAGATGCCTTGTCCATGCCACCCTAGAATGCTCAGAGCAGCTCTGTTTTACAGAAGAAGACACTGAGGCTCAGAGAGGTTAATTTATCTACCCAAAGCCACACAGCAAGCAAGTGGCTAAGTCATGCTTTGAATGGATGCTTATCTATTCCCCAAATTAGAGCTCACTCCTTTAAACAATGGTGCTTCAAACACTTAGGGAAATTGAGGGGAGGGAATAATTTGTTTTCAAAGGGCGTTTTGAAGAAGGTTGTGGGAGGAGGGTCAAGGGAGGGAAAAGGGAGGGAGCTGAAGCCTGGGGGCACCCCTTTGAGATCGGTTGGCTAAACCCCAGAGAGGAGGCTGAACAGAGCATGATCGTCACTGGAAACTCAGAGGCCATGTCAAGGCTCAGCGTATCTGGCAGATGATCAGGAAGCGACTCTAAAAGTAATGAGGACTGGTCATGTCCAGGTAGGCCATCTGGTGTCAGAAATTCCATGGGCCAGGAGAGTGGGTGGGGTGGAGGGTCCTGGGGGAAGCGGGAGGAGGCAGTGGTCCAGATCCAACTGGGCACATGAGTGTGATACAGGACTCTTGTATCAAAATTCCAGGGAGAGAATGCTCCCTCCCCTCTACATCTCTCTGGACTCCCTGAAAGATCTCTCCTCGAGGTTTAATAACTGTTACCATCTGGAATACATAGCTTATCCAACCGGGATTTCTCCCACTGTAATTGATGCACAAAATCCACAAGGAATAAACAAATCCCCAACTAACTTTTTTCCTGGTCCAGTGGCTCCAGTCAATCTCCTGACACCCGGCACTTGCTGCCTGCTATGGCCGGTGGCCTCTTCATGGTGCCCCCCGCGTCCCCCATCACTCTGAGTGCCCCTGGAGGAGCTGGGGCCCAGGGCTTCTCGGTGATTTCCAATGTGCCCAGCAGAGCCCTTGGCATATAGCAGGCATTTAATTATATTTACGGAGAATCTATTATGGGGAGAGCCATTTAGCATTTCTAGAAACACAGGAGACGTCACCGTGCCGTCCTATCACTTATTGATTATTATTTACTAATTAACTAATTAATTAACTAATTAGTTAATTAACTAATTAATAATTGAAAATCCAGCCTTGAGAAACAGAATAGGCTTGGGAGACTGGGAATCGGCTGGGAGGTTCTGAGTTCCTCATCTTCTGAGTTTTGTCCCTCATACACCTTATTAGCTAAAGATGCCAGGGATGCCCTCACGATGTTTTGAACAAGAGGGAGGGAAGGAAGACATGTAAGTGGCCTCAGCTCTCTTCCATCAGGTGGACTCTAAGGTTTCGGCTGTACGTTGTGGTTTGGCCAATACAGAACTGCTAGAAAACACTTCTCTTCTTAGACATGCAGTAGCTGTCACTCTTGGGAGCCACTCTCCCTCCTGCCACTCTTATCTGGAGCTTCCCATCACGGGTGTTGGACCACCTGGGCTAAGCAGGTAGCCTCCCAAGGACACAGTCTGTCAACACCTTCCTCCTTAAATGTGCATCTAGATGTCTTTGAGGCCATGAACTGCCGTCCATGTGTTTAGGATTTGCTGATAACTCATCAAGATGTTCTTGGCCTTAAAAGCTACTAGATGACCCAAGATGCCCAAGGAGCTTTATTTTATTTTTTTATTATTTTTGCTTCTCCAACTTTCTCTCTGCACAACAGGGCATTTTGCCAGATGGAAGCCACCCCCATCACACTGAGTGAAGAATGGGACAAGAGTGGCCCAGGGACCAGGCAGCAGCTGCAAGATCTGGTGCAGGAGGTCTGATTCTGCCCGCCTCCCTCCCTTATTTATTTTATTTATTTATTTTTGGCCGTGTTGGGTCTTTGTTGCTGCGCGTGGGCTTTCTCTAGTTGCGACGAGCGGGGGCTACTCTTCGTCGTGGTGCGCGGGCTTCTCATTGCGGTGGCTTCTCTTGTTGTGGCTCGTGGGCTCTAGGCGCACGGGCTTCAGTAGTTGTGGCACGCAGGCTCAGTAGTTGTGGCTCGCAGGCTCCAGAGTGCAGGCTCAGTAGTTGTGCACACGGGCTTAGCTGCTCCGCGGCATGTGGGATCTTCCCGGACCGGGGCTCGAACCTGTGTCCCCTGCATTGACAGGCGGATTCTTAACCACTGTGGCACCGGGGAAGCCCACCCCACTATACTACAGTTTTATAAGTAATGAGATCATCGGTTTTGGCATGAGAATTCAGCATTTCAGAAGGCCGTCCTAAGGACAGTCCACGTTTGACTCAGTTTCAACTTCCTGTTCCTTTTATATGTTCCACCTGTGCTCTCCGGAATAAGAAAAGCCAAAACAACAATTGCTACCACACACAGTACACTAAATCCAGGCAATTTATTGACATGATTTCTGACTCTCATCATAGCCCTGCAAGGTGAATACAATCACCTCTATTTCTGCAGACCAGAAACAAAACCAAGGCTAATAACAGTTGTCAGGTTGCCTAAAATCTCATAGCCTGTAAGTGGCATTAAAAGCCAAAATCCAACTCTAGATTCGTCTCATTCCAAAATCCTGTTCCTTTAGGCTTTAATGAGCCTCTGTCCTCAATTATAATGAGCCTTAGTCATTAGGCTAGGTTCAATTATTTGTAATTCTCACTAAGGCGAAAAAAAGGGGTTAAAGCATTACAGAAATATTTTCGGTAGCACGGGCAACTGGAAAAAAATGTTCTGGTTAACTTTCAGAAAACCTAGGAAGTTCTTTAGCCAGGATAGCACAGCTCCTCGAGAATTCAACTTTGGCTGCTCAAGCCGTGCTAGCTATGTGGGCTGTCACAAGGGGATTTCAGAAGGTTAGAGGTGCTTGTACCTGCTGTAAACTGTTTTCTATCTTTCTGAAGCCTTGGGCCTTCAAAGGTATACACACGTGCCTGCTTGTGAGTGTGTGTTCATGGGTGTGCATGCGCCTGCCGAGGAGATGGAGGGTGATAATGTTCAGAGCAGAATTTCAGACATAATCTAGTCATGTGATTGGTTTAATCAAGAACAAAGACATAGATCATATTGCAAAAGGATCGGCAGGATGAATTAGATAAAACATGAAGCAGTTGATGTGTCTTGGCAACTGAATAGCATAGTGCTGAAAAGAAATAAAAAGTTGACTTGTACCTACAGAATGGGTTGTACAAACAAGCATGGCCTCAATTACAAATATACAGCTAAGAGTGGGACCACCAATGGGTGGTCTTCCATGTATGGAAAGGACATACAAGGCCTCTTTTTGCAGCATGGCTCTCATTTAATTAGATAGGCACTCTGTGGATGGCCATGCAGATTTTTCTTCCAAAGCTTGGCCTGTCCGTATATCACCAACATCTTCCCTGCTGAATAGCCAGGACTGTTCATCTCTGCTCTGTCCCACAGAACTTTAACTCCAGGTGAGGACCAAGGCGTTGATGGGGGATGGAGGATGGCCACCTCCCTCTCACAGACATCAAGCTCACCTAAATAAGTCACATGTCAACCACTACAGCTTCCCACTCTGTTTCCCCAAATTAGGGCAGGGGTGGATGGATGCATGGATGGATTCATGGATGGATAGATGGATGGGTGGATGGATGGATGGGTGGATGGATGGATGGATGGGTGGATGGGTGGATGGATGGACGGATGGGTGGATGGATGGATGGATGGATGGATGGATGGATGGGTGGATGGATGGATGGATGGGTAGATGGACGGGTGGATAGATGGTGGGTGGATGGATGGATGGATGGATGGATGGGTGGGTGGATGGGTGGGTGGATGGGTGGATGGATGGGTGGATGGATGGTGGGTGGATGGGTGGATGGATGGATGGATGGGTGGATGGATGGATGGATGGGTGGATGGGTGGATGGATGGATGGATGGATGGATGGGTGGATGGGTGGATGGATGGATGGATGGGTGGATGGATGGGTGGATAGATGGTGGGTGGATGGATGGATGGATGGATGGATGGGTGGGTGGATGGGTGGGTGGATGGGTGGATGGATGGGTGGATGGATGGTGGGTGGATGGGTGGATGGATGGATGGATGGATGGATGGGTGGGTGGATGGGTGGATGGAAGAACAAATGGAAAAGATGAACAAATAATCAAAGAGATGAATACAGAGCTCCCAGTCGATGCCAGGAACAGGGATGGGCACTTTTCTATAAGTTCTCTATCTGTCTGTGAAGTAGAAGCCCAGCCTCCAGGGGCTCATAAGGAAGTAACACCTCAAAGTATCTGTAAACAACTCCTGGTAAAAAGCCAAGTCAGAGAACAGCTCCTGGTAAAAAGTCCAGTCAGAGAAATTACATTTAGGGAAGAGAATATGGTCACACACCTACTCCACTGGGCATTGTAAGTTCTGTCCCTTATCACGCTACAGCCTGGAAGCACCGTCCACCCGCAGGAGTTTTTCAGATCTGTCTTCCCTAAGCTGCAAGTTAATACTATGCCCTCAGCTTTCATGGAGATTTGTTGTAAAAACCACTTCTGCATTTGTTGTAAAATTGTGCTTGGGGAAATTGTCCACTTTGTCATTCAAGGTCACAGGTAAAAACGTTGTCCTGTGATTTTGTCCTCTTTCCTTTTTTACATTGGCCAGCTGGAAGCTCAGAGACACATGATGATTAATCACAGTGATTAGAATAGACTGAAGAATTAACATAACTTTTAATCCTGTTACACAAATATATTCTTGCTTTAGTAAGCTTACCATACCTGTATCTATACCTTTATTTGTATCACCCATTCCTTAGTGGTGAACTGTCTCAGATTGCTTTTTGGGAAAGAGGCAATAGGTAAGTAAAAATAAATGAATGACAAAACGTGGTATTTATATAAAGCCAGCACCTTTACCTCTAACGGAGGCTGAGAAACGCAGAACACAAAATAAGACTAAGCCCCAAAGCACTTATATGTGGCTTGGGAATCAAATTCATTTGATGACACCCAGTCTTACGCACACATTACGTGCCCTACAATAGCCACAGCGGCACAGGCACACTCGCCAACCAGCACCATTCCCCCATCCCTGACGCCCCTGCCCCAGGGCTGAGGTTTGGCGAAATCCATGACTCATGGTGCAGATAGGTGAGCAGAACACTTGCACACATAGAGGCAGGAGGGAACTGCTCTGATTGGCGTGCGTTCTGACTCTCTGCCTGCAATGACTGCATCTTCGGCGATACTCTTAGATTCCCAGTATCACACTTGATTCCTCTTCCTGGTCACCCAGTGTTAACAGGGGAAAACAAACAAGCCCTTCATAGAAGGGCTGGTGCCTATTACTATGTTAACTGTCATTTCCTGAGCACCCACTCTGCTTATAGACCCTCATGTGGTTCGATGCCTGGGTCCGGGAAACTGAGGGGAAACTGAGGACAGAGAGATTAACTCCCTTCCGAAGGGCACCCAGCCAAGACCCAGGCCCGTCTAAGTCCACGGCCTGTGCCTTTCCCCATATAATGCCTGACTCTGACCCAGGGGCGATGCTACGGATGACCATGCCCTTCGGGACTCACGGCCCCCTCTTCCTGGAATCCGATACGTCCATCCTCATTCTAAGGGTCTACAGAGGAAGATGCCCCACACCCTGGCCGACCTGTCCCGAGAGTCACAGGGTCCCAGCAGCCAGGAAGAGTTTGTCTCGTCTGCTCTCGTCTCTCTTACAAGAATTGCGGTGGATTGTGCTTGTCCTGTCCTCAGCACCTCGTGGCTTCAATAACACTTCACTTGCTCAGCGACACTGAGTCACTGGCTGTTTTCTGGCTCAGTTCGGGTTGTTTCCAGAGAGGAAACCTGAGGCCTTTATCCACAGGGGTGGCAGCATGTCCTGGCCCCGGGCAAGGAGTAGGCAGTGGAGGGGAGTGGGCGGTTCTGTCTCCCCACATTTGGTCCTGGAGACTTTGCTTCCAGGGAAAGGCCCGGGAAGCTCCAGGAACAATGGCTCAAGCTGTGCCTGAGATTACAATCCACAGACTCGCTTTTGCCAGGAAGCTCAGAACTCAGGGCAGCTGAGGGTGGGCGAGCCTGCGGGACGGTGCCCTGCAGCCCATCCTGGGAGCTGCTGCTTCCTCCCTCTCCCGGGGCCGATGCAACAGGGAATGCTCCTGGGTTTCCCAGCCCCGCAGGTAGGGCTTCCCAAAGGTTCCCGTAGCCCCAGTGCTACTGGCCAGAAGCTTTCTCTGATCCCCATCTGAGAAATGGGAGGGCATAACTCTGATCTTTATAATAATGCAATCACTTTCATATACAAAGATATCCTGAAAGAGCTGCAAAGACAGCTGGGAAAACCACGAACTGGTCCCCTCCACTGCTCAAGGAGGCTCTAGCACATTTTCCGCCAGTGGACTTCGTCCCATGGAACTGCCTTTGGGAGCCCAGCCAAGATGTTAAGGACCAGCTCAATTTCAAACTCATCTAGGTCACCTTCCCAAGCTCCCTCGCGAGAATTCATTAACCTCTCCCTCTCCCCCGGGCTCCATTTGAAACTGGTGTCGCCTTCTTCATGGCTCTGGCTTCCATTGGCATTATTTGTGACAGTGAGTATCTTGACTCTAGAATCAGCCAGACACGAGTTAGATGCTAGATCTATTACATACTAGCCCAGTGCCCTGGGCGGGTGGCTTCACCTCTCAGAGACTCAGGTTACTCACCTGTAAAATGGGTCTAATGATATCACCCACCTCCTAGGAGTGGTGTGAGGAAGACACCGGAAGAGGCACATCCAGCACACTGTACCCTGCCTGGCACGAAGTACGAGCTCACTCAGCCACCGGGACGTCGCTGCCATGTTGCGTCTGATGACGCTAATTACCATATGGCAATAAAGCATCATGGTCTCTAGGCCGAGCTCCTGGAGGGATGCAGCCATTCGAAAGTCACCTTTGGCCTGTGCATTGTCCACGCCTTTCATACAGTAACTGACCACAGCTCGCTTTGAGGATACAGTGAGATAGTAAAGTAAATGAAAGCAATTAGCGCAGTGCCCGTCACCCAGGGGCTCAAGAAATTGTAATATCCTTTTCCTCAAAAAAAAGAAAAAAAAAGGTCTGTTGTACTGATGCTTCAGCAGCCTGAATTAAGGCTGCTAGTAAAAAGGGCTTAAAGATTAGGGGCTGGGGACCCCAGGAGTTGAAAAGGGATCTCTAAAGAGAACAAGACATTGTAGTTCTAAACAATTCATTGGTTGAGGCGATATCAGCTGTATGTTTTCAGAATCGATTCAAATCAAATCTTTCATGCCCTGCTCTCGCCCTGGAAATGCCTGCAGGAATTCCAGAGGGAGGTGCTGACGGGTCTGACGTGCTGCAGCAAGGCCGCGAGGGGGGGAATCACGGCGGCAGGAAGGACTTCCGAAGGATTGTGGATGGAATACCCAGGAGGACCCCTTAACCCCGGTGAAGGGGCTTTGGTGTTATCTCCGGGGCCTCAGGAGACTTGGGCAGGGAGAGAAACTGATCGCCCACCTCTCCACGCCGATGCCTTCCCCCAAATAACCTTCCCCGGGTAATGCTATCTGCGGTGCCAAGGGGGCGGGAAGGAGCGCTGCTCTCTGCTCTGCGCCCTGGGGAGGACCAGGCCGAGCCCAGAGCAGCAGAGCCCACGCACGGTACCCAGACACCCACCCACGTCCCCGCCAGAGCCCCGGCCCTGCCGCTACCTCCCACAAATACTCCAAGCCGTGGTGTGCGCTGCCAAGAAAAATAAACAATTCCATGGCAGAGGAAGAGGAAAGCGTGGCTGGTAGACGGGGGACACAGCTGTTCCCCTCTCCTTTCTCCTTCCCTCCCCCAGGGCCTCACCGCCGGCCACCTTCCTCCGTCGCACCCAACCAGTTCAGGTGCGCTGTCATGAACACAGGCCTCGGTGTAGCACAAGGTCTCTGCTACCTGAAGACATCTTGGGGTCTACCTGGAGAGAGGAGGAGGAGAGCTTCCTGAAGTCTAGGACCCCTGGGCTCAAGTCCTGGGCCTTTGCAGCTGGGGGTGACCCTGGCCAGGTCCCTGCCTTCTCCGGGTCACAGTTCCACCTTGTGGGATGGAACATGGAGGAGAAGGAGGGGCAGGCTCTGGAGTAAAGACCAGGTCACCACTCGGCTAGCATTAAGGGTCACAGCCACGACATGGACATTGCACCTTATAACTGTGGCTTACGCCAGTTGGCAGCTCACTAACCCTGTCTTATGTACCTGGAAACACAGCTAAAATGCATTTACCAGCGCCCTTTGCGTGTAGGTGCGATCTATCGTTCTCACCAATGGGATGTGTGTTACAGCCCCAGCTAAGGCAGCTGGGCGGGGTGGATGTGTTTTCTCCATTCTTTCTGCCACAGGATGGAGCCCCCTCACCTCTGTGTAACTCTGCCACGGAAGCAGAGAACCACCCAAACTCTCTTGGGTTGTGATGAGGGGGTGAGACACTTTTATTGTGTTAGGTCACTGAGATTTCAAGCATTGCCTATCCTAGCCACTGGGGTTACTCTAACTGGTTCCATCCTCCATTCTGGGAAGGACAAACCACTGGCACCCCATTACAGTTCTTTAGATACTGGGCGGAAAGTTCACTGAGATTCAAGGTAGGAGACCTATCTCCTAGTCCAGGCTCTGAAAGCACGGAGCCGTGTGATATAGACGAAGTCGCTTCCTCCTCTGGCCCTCAGTTCCTCATTTCCATGGCCAGCGGGCTGAAATAGATAATCGCTACCATTCCCTGCGGCTCTAAGACGTCCGTGATGCCAGGCACAGGGGATCCATCCACTTACTGACATCTGCTTGTCCCTGAAATGTGACCTAATGACGTGGCCCAGGTCTTAGGGGTGCTGACCCTCTGCTGGTCAGGAGGGTTGAGTATTGTTAGAGGTGGTCTCAGTGGCCCCTGCTTGCGGAGTGGACAGGAATGGCAGACATACGGTAAAATCCCAAGTACTCAATGGTTGCTCTCCCAGCGTTTGCTGGGCGAGTCCTCACTGATAGCCAAGGCAGCAGATGAAATGGATGTGAAATCTCCCGAGATTCCTGACCACACACCCACCCTCCTGTGTATCCTCTGTCTAGCGCCCGTTTTGCTGGACTCCATGCATATCACAGCCTGGATAACTGGCCTCCTTGGGGTTGTGCAGGGCATGGCAGCTGCAGCCATGGGTGGCAGCCTTGACCCTCCTGTGTCCTCGATGAACACACCCAGGCAGGAGATACATAGGCTCCAGGTTAGACATTTACCGCCAGCTTCCTGTTTACACTTCCAGATAGAAATAACAACAGAAACAGGGTAAATAGCTGGACTTCGCCTCCGGTAGACCCTTTAAGATAACAGTAGTGGCAGGGGCAGACAGGAGCCGAGTCCTGCCCAGATAAGAGATAAAGAATCCACATATTCCTCCTTCTCGAGGTCAAGGAGACCTTCCCGACTACACACGCACAGAAAGCCTCCTCGGGAGTCAGAGAGGGAGGCGGCCCCACCCCATAGTAGGTGGTGTCAACCTACCCATAGGCATCTTTGCTAGAATGATCTTGGCTAAGACATATGCTCGCACACAGGGGAGGACACTGAGATAAACCAAACACGGACGCAGAACCAGGCAAAGGAAGGTGACGGGCCAAAGGAAACCCGGAAGAAACGCCCCATAAAAGTGGTTCAAACTGCTAAGAGGGCACAAATCTCTCTCTGAGCCCTCTCACGTGAGTCTATTCACACGTACTCGTTTCCTCCTAATGAACACTTTACTTGCTTCACTGCTTTCTTTGTGCAAATTCATTTCTACAAAGTTGACAGGCCAGGGCCTTGTCACTGGCCACTGGTCCCTGGTGGTCTAGTGGCTAGGATCCGGTGTTCTCACTGCCACAGCCTGACTTCAATCTCTGGCCAGGGAACCAAAATCCTGCTTCAAGCCGCTGCATGCTGAGGTCACCTGAGATCAACACCATGCCTTCCCACACCTCCTTGCTTTTGTCTGAGTGGCTCCCTTGGCCTGGAACAATTTCCCTCTCTTCTCCAACTAGGGACATGTAGTGTTCGTCCTTTCAAGGCCAGCTTGAAAGATTCCCTCCTCTGGGAATACTTCCTTGACCACCATCCTTGCAGAAGAATTAACTGTTAACTTCTGAAGCTGAATCTGGCTTCTGTACCCAAACACTGAATTAATTTTCGGAGAAAGAGTTTTGGGTGAAGTAGAAAAGAATAGCTTTATTGCTTTCCCTGGCAAAGGGGGCCACAGCAAGCTAATGCCCTCAAAACTGCGTGTCCCGATCTGGAGAGGGTGGTGAGGAGTTTTACAGTAATGGTTCAAAGAGGGCGTGGTCGGCTTGTGGACATTCTTCTGAGTGGGTGGTGGTGAGCTAATCGGGAGTCAGCATGATCACCCTGGTTCCAGCTGGCCTGGGGTCTCTGTGCTGGTGGGCGGCATACCATTAATTGCTCCCACCTGGTGGGGTTTCAGTATCTGCAAAACAGCTCAAAGATATTGTTATGTATATGCCTTGATGAGAAACCAGGACCCTGCCCCAAGGCTGCACTATTGTTTCTCTTGACTGCTCCACCCTTGTCTCCGAATCCCTCTGACTTCCCTAATTAGCAACTGTTTGAACCTGCCCGTTGGAACTGGGGGAAGGTCCTGGGGGCTGAATGAAGCCTATTTCCTGTAATCAAGAAATGGGGGACACAGAAAGGCTTTTGTGCCCGGGAGCCCCACAGGGCCCTGCTCGTATCACTCTGCCTCGATAGCATCCATCCCTTTGCTGCCTGGTTTGTTTTTACACACCTGTCTCCCTTACTGGACTGTGTGTTCCTCAAGCACCACGACCTTGTCTTTGTCGTCTTTGAACTCCCAGCACCCCGACAGTGCCAGGCTTATGGTAAATTTTCAATGAATATTCATGAGTTGAGTGAACCAAGTTGCCTTTACTTGCTACCCTGGAGTCATACACACAGATGCCAAAATGCAGTTTTGGGGGAAAAAAAAAATCACACAATGTAAAAACATAAATCCACTCGAAATCCCCCTCCCTCAAAGAAACATCATTGATTATTGAGTTATGGAAAGGTGGTCGCTGACATTGGTGCCCTGACCTGAGAGCAGGGGTCCGTTGTATTTTTTGGAACAGATAAAGAATTGTGTTAAGTGATGGGCTGCCCAGCCCCGTAAAAGAGGCACACATGAACGCCGGTGGCGAAACTCTGAGGACATTCGATCTCAAGGCCCCCCTGCGGAGGGCCATGTCCAGATGTGGTCTTCATATAGTCCCCACTGACACGTGGGTGTCCTCCTCCGGGGGCCAGTTCTCTGCAGGCTGACAGGTGTGACCATCCCTCCCAATTGTTCTGATGGAGCTGCCGAGTCCCAGGGACCCAGAGAGGGAGCGTGAGAGCCAGAAGTAGACCGTGAAACGGATGCGCGTGGAGGGGAAAGGGATGATGGGCTTCACGTTCCATGGAAATGTCGACGCTGAGGTCACAACAGCAGAAGAAGCGGATTCCTGGGAGTCGTGAGAGCTGGGGTGAGTGTGATGGAGACCACAGCATGGCCAGTGGGCAGACTGACCCCAAGAGCATCCGAGGGTGTCCCCCTGAAACAGGAGGGAGGGGGGCGGGGCACGACCTTTTTGTTTGAAGAATGACACAGCCATAGGACATGACAAAAACCGGCTAGAACAGCTTTAGGTCCAAGATGGCAGAAGACTCAACTTCCAGTGGGCCTTGAGCCTCATGGTACGCTGGCTGTAACACATTAACATCTAAGTGACACACCCACCAGCACCAGGAAAGTTCCGGGGCCCACCATAAAGGGCCAAAGAGCGGGCGGTGGCTCAATTCCCAGAAATCCCTGCCCCTTCCCTGAACTATTTGGAATGACCCTCCCACTCATTAGCCTATGAAACTACCCAGCCCATAAAAACTAACCATGCCATATTTCGAGGCCTCTTGCCTCCTGAGAGGGCCCACATTCTGTCTGTGCAGTGTGCTGCTCTCTAAATAAGTCCACTTCTTACCTATTACTTTGTCTTTGAATTCTTTCACAACAAGGCAAGAACCTTAAATTCACCAGCAACACCCCCCCCTTTATCATCCCCCCAGAGGAAGGAAGCAGACCTGTGCCCTCTCACTGACCCCAGGGACGTCCTGTGCCACAGCTACACTCATCAGAGAGCTCAGTTTCCAGGTAAGGGCTGGCCCTGAAGGGTGGCTTGTGGACAGGTCCCTGAAAGTTTACGCAATCCCATCTGCACACTTTTGTCTACACTCACTCACTCACTTCCTCCCTCTCAGCCTCCAAGGGTCTCAACCAGGACTGAGCTGCTAGGCTCCCATTGTTCCAGGAGGGTCTGAAACAGAAGGGAAGGGGGCAGTGCACAGCCTTTGAAAGAACGACATAGCCCGAGGACATGACATAATCTGATTAGAACCAAATGGGTCCAAGATGGCAGACAAGTCAACTTCCACTAGACCTTGAGCCTCAGTGTACGCTCACTGTAACACATCAGCACGCTAAGTGACACACCCACAGGCGCCATGACAGTTCCAAGGTGACCATAAGGATCAAAAATTGAGCAGTTGTGCTTCCCTGGTGGCACAGCGGTTGAGAGTCCGCCTGCCGATGCAGGGGACGCGGGTTCGAGCCCCGGTCCGGGAGGATCCCACGTGCCGCGGAGCGGCTGGGCCCGTGAGCCATGGCCGCCGAGCCTGCACGTCCGGAGCCTGCGCTCCGCAACGGGAGAGGCCGCGACAGTGACAGGCCCGCGTACAGCAAAAAAAAAAAAAAATTGAGCTGTGGCCGAATTCCTGGAAATCCCTGCCCCTTCCTGAAATAGCTGGAATACTCCTCCCATTCATTAGCCTATGAAATTACCCACCCCTATAAAAACTGACAACCCCAAACCCTGGTGCCACTCTCGCCTTCCGAGACGGCCCACACTCTGTCTGTGGAGTGTGTTTCTCTCTAAATAAATCCACTTCTTACCTATCACTTTGTCCCGCACGGAATTCTTTCTGCAGTGAGACATCAAGAACCTGAGCTTCATTAAGTCCTAAAACCAGGTGTGTGATCTCAGTTGGAAGACCGTGAGTTCTGGCCGGGTTCGAGTCCCCGGCAAGTGGGTTCAAGTCCCAATCTGAGGTACACGGTTTCAGGTCCAGCCTCCCTGCCCTCCAGCCCCCAAGTCAGTGAGTCTGAGCTAGGCTAGGTGTGGAGATCTTCTGGGCCCCGTAGAACCCATCAGTGTGTCTGAAGCGGTCAAAAAACTATCTAGAAACGCTCACCTTGGGACACAAGTGTCACTCATCAAGACCACCTCATCCCCACGTCTCCAGCTCTGCAAGGAGGAAGCTCACTGCAATCCCCTCCAAGGGTCATGGGCAGCGCTGCAGCCACGCTGGCTGACCTGTGCTGGTTTCCTATCTTGTCTTTCCCAGTAGACTCTGAGCTCTTTGGGACAGGGGCTAATGCTCCCTCTTGTCCAAGGGATAGGAATACTAAGAATAACTATTCTAAAAAAGAGTGGAGATCCGTATAACTGATTCACTTTGCTGTGTACCTGAAACTAACACGCCATATCAGTAAACAAAGGATGTCACTGTCATTGGTTGTAGCCACAGGGGATGGTGAGCTGGGAGCCCTGAGGGAACCCAGGAAGGAGACAAAGAATACCTGCCACCTAGCAGCCATCAGACTGCAGTCACTCCCCACGGTGAACCTGAGGAAACTCAGGATGTGAAAACACAGGATACTGGGCCCAGACGGCTGGGATGCACATCAAAGGAATGATTTCAGTGCGCCCAGACTCCTGCATCTTCCCAGACACGGAAAAGCGCTAAATTCCTTAACGTGACATATCTGGTTTTCTTTAATGAACAATCATCTTTTGATGTTCAGACCACCTGCACTTTGTTACAAAACTCCTATATATCCTCACCTCCTCGGGGCAGTTTTCTCAGGGTTATATGAGATGCTGCCTCCTGGGCTTGAAGTCCTACAAATTCCTGCCAAATAAAACATAACTTTCAACTTTCAGGTGGTGAATATTTTTTAAGTCAACACAACTATACTTCAGTAAAAATTTTATTTCAAAAAATACTAAGAATAACTATAAAAGTAGCAGCTAAAATGGACCGAGCACTTTCTATGTGCCAGGAAAAATTCTAGGACCTTTGCAATCATTATCTAAACCTTCACTACTCTGTGCGGTAGGTATGTTACTATTCCTATTCTACTGATGAGAAAGCTCAGCGACAGAGAGATTAGTGACTTATCCAAGGCCACAGAGCAGGCACAGAGCAGACCCAGGAGTCCAGCCCAGGCACTTTGACTCTGGGGTCCCGCTCTTAATACTGCTTGTCCGAGGTGCCTGGAGTCTTCCTGGATGGACAAGTCTGAATTGTCTATGTCACACAGGGGACAACGGCTTATGTCTGTACAGATAAAGTTAATTTAGGGAGGACCTCCTATAGGCACTGAGCCACTGAGCCAAGTAAGCTTTTGTATACGTGGTATCTGGTTAATCTCCAGCAAGACTCTGAGGTGGTACCACTCCGCCACAGAGACGGGGGAAGCTCAGTCTGCTTTGAAAACGTGAACCGTCCTCCCCCAACAATGTTCTAGACCCTCTCAAATCAAGTAACATGTCTTTATTTGGCACCTTTGATACATTAGGTTGAACCGTAAAATATGGCTGATATTTGACCATTTGGGACCAAGAAAAATGGCAATTTTATATGGTTCAAGGCAATATATGTCAGACCACGTATGAATAGGAATAGCTATGATTAATATGACAAATAACAAATATTTGATCAATGAGGGACCACACACCCTCCACCTTAGGGTCTATTATCCCTGCCTATTATCCCTTGTAAAGTATCGGCCCCTGAGCCACCAATCGTCCTAAGCACTTGTGAGCATGTGACATTCCAAGGAAGGTTTCAAATACGGCATATGCGCTAAGTCTCATAAGAGTCCAGGAAAACTAGCACAAGTACACAGTTTAGTAAAACTTTTATAAACCAAAGACCCACGTTAGGGTTTGAAGGTCTGCCTTTCAACATCTATGTGACCTCCAGCAAGTGACTTAGCTTCTCTGAGCTTCAGATGAAAAAAAGAAAAAAAAAATAGTAAAAAAAAGGAATACCCTTTGCTCCCAGGCTGGCTGCGAGGACACAGACACGAGGATATTTTTCAGGCTCTCAAGCGCTGTACGAAAGTTCTGTGCTGCACGATCTCAGGCCACGTCTTTCCTCAGAGGCTGTTGCTCTTGCCTCAGCATTTGTCCACCTGACCCAGTTTTAGGTGGTCACTTTTCAGGAAAGCCTTCTGTGCAAGCTCCACATCACCTGGTCACCTGTCCGGCACACCTGGTGTCCTGCGGTGCTGAGCAGGGCTCGGGACATCCGGGAAGTACGATAGGGAGGGCACCCAGAGCCCAGAGCTCCTTGTCTCCCACCCCTGGGCCAGGAGAAGGGGAGGAGGGGGGTGGAAACACACTGCAGCACCCCTCCTTCCTGGCCTCAGTCCTGGGGGAGAAGTGAAGAGACAGCCCTGTCTGCAGAAGCCAAAGGAACAGCTTGCACGGAGGGAGAAGGCTGGTGCCAGGAGGGGCTCTGAGTCACCCTGTGATGCAGTCAGGGTGCAGCGCCAGCCCTTCCTACTGCCCTGCCACCACCTCCGCCCCTGTGGGCACTCCTCTCCAGCAAGACAACCGACACCAAGCAGGGGGAAATCCACCTCCCAGGAAGAGGGCTCCAGCCCTGCTTCAGGCCATCTGGCCCTTGGGGACAGAGGGGCGAAGACTTCCGTCCTTAGGTCATCACCTTGTGATGCGAGGGTCCCTGGTGGTTCTCTTGACCTCAAACACCTGAATGCTGCTGACAAGTGACCACGCAGCTCCCCTCCTCTCTGGCCTTCCAGGGGTCCCACCATCCACAGGGCAGAGACCACACGTCCCAGCCTGTCATCCATGGCCTCCATGAACAAGCTCAGACCCCCCCTCCCCAGCAGTATCTCCCTCCCACTTCTCCCTTTAGCATACCCCCCCAGTGTCAGGCAATCCCACTTACCCCCTCAGCTCCCACCCTTCCCCAAACACACTCACACACACCCTTGTTGGGCTCATGTGGACAGTTTTGCCCAGGCCCCGCTCCCAACCTGACATGCCCCCACGTTTTTCCCTTTCCTTCCAAGTCTTACCCATGCTGGCACAGCCACAGCTCATACGCTACCCTCAGCACAAGCTTCCTTCCTTGACCATTCACTCAACGGGTATTTAGGAAGCACCTATGATGCGCCAGGTTCTGTCCTGGGTGCCGGAGCACGCTGGGGGAGGAGAAAGACTGGGTCCCTGTCGTCATGGAGCTTATACGCCAGTGGCAAGAGATGCAAAATCAACAAGTAAGCAAGGAAATACGACTCCAGTGGGAAATGAGTACCATAAAGAGAATCAGCCAGTGTGATGTGGTAGAGAGGGAGCGTCAGGGGAGGGGACGACACCAGACAGCCTCTCTGAGGAGGTGACACTGGAGTTGAGACCTGAGTGCAAGGAACCAGTCCCTCCAGGGCTAAGCAGAAGAGCATTCTCGGAGGAGAGAACAGCAGAGCAAAGGCCTCGAGGCAAGTGTCCTCGCTGTGTGTTTGGGGTTCTGCTTGACTTGACTTTATATACGTCATGTGTGTGTTACCTGTAAATAACACCCTGTGACAGGTGCTGTGCTTCGTCAAGGATAAACAGGCGAAGAACTCTAGTGATTTGACCACAAACCAGTTCTCACGTGACTGTTTTCACATCCCCCCTTATCTCCCTCCCAAATAAGCCATAAGCTCCTTGAAGGCAGGAACCATGTCTTTATAGGTCTGTGCGTCCCCAGCACGTATCGAAATACCCAAGACCCCACCGTGCCCACAGCAGACAGTCACTCAACACTGGTGCATTCCATGCGATTTACCGGCTGGCCTTTCGGTCAGCACCCAGGTCAGTGGTTCTCAACCCTGGCCACACATTAAAATCACCCATGAAGGTTAAAAACAGAATCTCAGGCTCCACCGCAGACCAGCTGACGCAGACTCTCTGGGGGGGGTGTGTGTACAAGGCTCCCAGTGCAGCCTGAGTCAAGAACCTCTGATGAGTGACGTCGTACACCTTCCAGCGGAGCAGGAGGGGCATAGCTAAGTGTTCTGATCTGGCCCCTGATCAGGGTGAACCACTGACTGGGGTGTCCAGTTTCTCCATCTGCAAAATAAAGGGCTTCCACAAAAGGCCTCCAGACCAGCCCTTGACCTCGATGCACCCTCGGCCCAGGGGACACGCCTCTGGTCTCGGCGTGGCCCCGTGGTGCTTGCTCGGTACTTGACGGTGGCGTCTGCCTGGTCGACCACGGGAGGCAGCCATTGTCCATCATTTTCTTAAAGTTCCTCAGTAAGAAGCCTATATCTCCCGTGTCTCCTCCGAGTTTCAGGCGTGGTATAAAAGGCTGCCTCCCGAGAGGCTCTGGTCGAGTCATCTTCACACAGACCATTAAGAAGGGAAACACACCGTCTTGGATGCTCTAGGTGTGCTCTAGCCTGGAAGCAGAGCGCACGGTGAATCATCTGTTTCTAGGTAATTTTCAAGGTAAGATGCATTGCACCCCCTCCACCCCACCCCGAAGGCTCGCGTGTGTTTTCTTTTAAGCCACCGCAATCCTGAGCCATGGGTCCTCAGACCGTGGAGAGGCCATGCTGAGGGTACACACCGGGGAGAACAGGATGCCACCACCACACAAGATGCTTGCGGGCCCCAATGGCACTCGTGAGGGGGGTGCACGCCAGCACGCAGGCAGCAGCCCCGCCGCTTCCCCCAGCCTCAAGGGTAGCCTGGGAAGGGCCAGATCCTCTGCTCTGAGAACGTGTGCCTGGCGCCCGTCTGAATTGCAAATCTGCAGAGGGAAGGGACAGCTCCTTCGAATGGTCAGCTCTCAGACACCACTCAGCCACTCCTTGTGTGACCTTGAACATACCCGTTGACCGTGCCGAGCCTCGGGTTAGCCATTTGTGAAATGGGCCACAAAATCCCTGTCCAGTTCACTTTTCCAGACAGTTAGGGATATAACCGAGCAGTTAAATGTTAAGGATTACCGTTTACCATCTACCTATCTAATCATACTGGTTCTTGGGCCAGATACAAGCAGGCTGGAAGATATTTGCTGGATGAAAACGACACATGTATCACAGCCCCGGGGCCACTGGCTTTTTGGAGAGGTGTACGTCATAACAAGAAAACGATCACGAAGCTCACACAGGTTCAGATCCCAGGTGTGCCCCATCAGCCTTTCCAACTGTATGACGCTCACATTAGCGTCCAGCTCTCACAGGTACGTGTGGCCAGCGAGGGGACGGGGACACAGGGTGTACGCCACCCACAATAATTATTAACATCACTATTTCACCGCGAGCCCTGTCATTGACTGGGGCAGAGAGAGCTGGGCGATTATCTCAAGCTGGTTAAGTGTCTCCCAGCTTGCCTGCTAAAAAAACTCTACCTGGGACCTCGCATTTCCCTAGAGAAACTCACTCCCTTTCATCATATTATCACTCATCCTCCCACGCTCTCAGAAGGCACAGGAAAGGGCTTTTAAGCCATGGCACTGAGAGGTGAGGGGACTAATCAAGATTCTAGAACAAGCTGAGACCACAGTAAGAGACCCCAAGTTTGCTAAATCTGACCATGAACCTCCAGGCTCAAAACAGAGAGAGAGAGAGCTCTGATGGACAGGGGGCCCTGCTAGCAGTTGCTTCCTCCCGGAACTAGCCCTGGATTCTGCTCTCAAGGGCCTCACGATTCTGGCGCTGCCTCCTTGGCCTCCAGGCCTCCCGGTCTCCCGGCTGGCCCTCCGGGGAAGCAACATCCGCTGTTACGAAAGCAAACACTTCTCTATTTCAAGGCCTCTCGGTTTTCAATCCACGACCTTCGATTCACTGAAAATACTGCTCTGCATCTCGCAGCAGCCTTTATGTAAGTGGACAGAAGAGGGCTGTGCCTGCCAGCCGGGCTTTCTGTGTGCCTTGCTTCCCAAAGCCTCCTTGGAAGGTCACAGAAGCCTCTGACGGCTTCTCACCATTTGCTGGGGGCTTCCTCAATTTTTAAAGTTTCATTCATTTGTTTAAAAAAATATCAGCATGGGTCTGAACATTGATTCACCCTTTTAGGCCGATGTCCCCATGCTGGGTACCCAGGGGCTGTACAAAGGCGCAGACCTGGGGGTGACCAAGACTCAGAGGGGAGGCGCAGGGTCCCCACCGAAAGTAGGGAAGGAAATTCCAACTCAATTCAATTCAGTTCGATAGTCATGGCTCGAGGGCTTGTTCTTCCGGGCCGTGGTCAAGGTCCGCACCGTCCAACAGAAATAGAACGGGAGACACACACGTAATTTAAAACATCTTAAGAGTCGCATTGAAAAGTACAAAGAAACCAGTAAAATTCATTTTCATAATCCTTTAGTGAACCCAGTCTATCGAAACTATAATCACTTTGACATGTTCTCAATGTAAAACGATTACGATGTTTTATGGTTTTGTATTAAACATGTGAAATTCACGTCCATTTGACACTTCCAGCTCATCTCAGTTCAGACAAGCCACGTGTCAAGTGCCCAGTGACCACAGGGCGCTAGAGGCTGCCAGAATAGGCAGCTCGAGGTATTGTTGTTCTGGGTGTTGGGGATCAAAATGGGTGAAGTGTGGCCCTGGCCTTTGAGGACTCAAGGACAGCCACACAGACAATTCCAACCAAATGCCAGAAAGCAAGAAGAGTGAGAATAAGGCATCCACACGCACTCTGGGCACAGGTGAGGGACAACTGATGCAGCCGGTCCTGGGGGCTCCAGAAAGCCCCTGGATCAAGCACGCTGGAAGATCAGAGAGGCTGGGGCAACAGTGGCTGAGAACAGGCCACGGCACGTGGCAGCTGGGAGAAGAGGTGGGTTCCTGCTGGCAGGGGGTGTGGGAGCGGGGTGGATGGATCACAGGGCGTTCAGAATCCGGGACGGGGGAGAGGGTGCCGCAGGTGGCCATGATGTGGACCACAAAGTCACGTGACCACAGGAAAAAGGCAGTAGTTTGAAAGAGCAGCAGTAAGAGTTAACATTGCGATCATTAGGCCACTACTATGGGTTTGGCTGAGAGGAGATTTTCTGTTTTGATTTTAGGAGGAGGAACTGAACATCTCTGCAGGAGGAAGAGTCCAACCACGCAGGAAAATGTGGGGAATGCAGGGGAGAGAGAGGCTGATGAGGACATAGGACAGGAGAATCCTCAGGGGAGAAGGTCATGAGTTCCATAGAAAAGTCGGCCTCAGGCTGTGTGGACAGAAAGAGGCTTGTGCCCTGAAGCAGGAGAGAAAACGGAGGGTGAGGAGAGGGAGACCCTGATTATGTCGGTCCCCTGCCCCAAATCTTCCCCCACTCCTCGACGACGAGGGAATAAAACCCAAAGTCCTAACACGGTGGCATGACTGCCCTTGACCTGCCCATCACCCAGCTCTATTTTCCATACTCCATCCCTCAAAACTTCATTCCCTGCTACCACAGTCATTTTTTTTTTCTTTATGAAAAGGTATAATTTGTATTGGGCATGTATTCCTGATATTACGGAAAACATCCCTTTGATTTTCTTTCTTTTTTAAAAAATTTTTGAATTTTATTTTATTTATTTTTTTATACAGCAGGTTCTTATTAGTCTTCCATTTAATACACATCAGCGTCTACGCGTCAATCCTAATGGCCCAATTCAACACAACACCACCCCCATCCCCCCGGCGCTTTCCCCGTTTGGTGTCCATACGTTTGTTCTCTACATCTGTCTCTCAGTTTCTGCCCTGCAAACCAGTTCATCTGTACCATTTTTCTAGGCTCCACATATATGCGTTAATATACGATATTTGGTTTTCTCTTTCTGACTTACTTCACTCTGCATGACAGTCTCTAGATCCATCCACATCTCAACAAATGACCCAATTTCATTCCTTGTTATGGCTGACTAATATTCCACTGTATATATGTACCACATCTTCTTTATCCATTCCTCTGTCCATGGGCATTTAGGTTGCTTCCATGACCTGGCTATTGTAAATAGTGCTGCAATGAACATTGGGGTGCATGTGTCTTTTTGAATTATGGTTTTCTCTGCATATATGCCCAGTAGTGGGATTGCTGGGTCATATGGTAGTTCTATTTTTAGTTTTTTAAGGAACCTCCATACTGTTCTCCATAGTGGCTGTATCAGCTTACATTCCCACCAGCAGTGCAAGAGGGTTCTTTTTTCTCCACACCCTCTCCAGCATTTGTTGTTTGTAGATTTTCTGATGATGCCCATTCTAACTGGTGTGAGGTGATACCTCATTGCAGTTTTGATTTGCATTCCTCTAATAATGAGTGATGTTGAGCAGCTTTTCCTGTGCTTCTTGGCCATCTGTATGTCTTCTTTGGAGAAATGTCTGCTTAGGTCTTCTGCCCATTTTTGGATTGGATTGTTTCTTTTTCTAATATTGAACTGCATGAGCTGTTTATATATTTTGGAGATTAATCCTTTGTCTGTTGATTTGTTTGAAAATATTTTCTCCCATTCTGAGGGTTGTCTTTTCGTCTTATTTATGGTTTCCTTTGCTGTGCAAAAGCTTTTAAGTTTCATTAGGTCCCATTTGTTTATTTATTTTTTTAAATTTCCATTACTCTAGGAGGTGGATCAAAAAAGATCTTGCTGTGATTTATGTCAAAGAGTGTTCTTCCTGTGTTTTCCTCTAAGAGTTTTATACTATCCGGTCTTACATTTAGGTCTCAAATCCATTTTGAGTTTATTTTTGTGTATGGTGTTAGGGAGTGTTCTAATTTCATTCTTTTACATGTAGCTGTCCAGTTTTCCCAGCACCACTTATTGAAGAGACTGTCTTTTCTTCATGGTATATCCTTGCCTCCTTTGTCATAGATTAGTTGACATTAATTAACAACTAATTAATCAACATTAATTAGTTGATAGGTGCATGGGTTTATCTCTGGGCTTTCTATCTTGTTCCATTGATCTGTGTTTCTGTTTTTGTGCCAGTACCATACTGTCTTGATTACTGTAGCATTATAGTATAGTCTGAAGTCAGGGAGTCTGATTCCTCCAGCTCTGTTTTGTTCCCTCGAGTTTGCTTTGGCTATTCGGGGTCTTTTGTGTCTCCATACAGATTATAAGATTTTTTTGTTCTAGTTCCATAAAAAAATGCCATTGGTAATTTGATAGGGATTGCATTGAATCTGTAGATTGATTTGGGTAGTATAATCGTTTTCACAATGTTGATTCTTCCAATCCAAGAACATGGTATATTTCTCCATCTGTTTATGTCATCTTTGATTTCTTTCATCAGTGTTTTATAGTTTTCTGAGTACAAGTCTTTTGCCTCCTTAGTCAGGTTTATTCCTAGGTATTTTATTCTTTTTGTTGCAGTGGTAAATGGGAGTGTTTCCTTAATTTCTCTTTCTGATTTTTCATCATTAGTGTATAGGAATGCAAGAGATTTCTGTGCATTAATTTTGCATCCTGCAACCTTACCAAATTCATTGATTAGCTCTAGTAGTTTTCTGGTGGCATCTTTAGGATTTTCTATGTATAGTATCATGTCATCTGCAAACAGTGACACTTTTACTTCTTCTTTTCCAATGTGTCTTCCTTTTATTTCTTTTTCTTCTCTGATTGCCGTGGCTAGGACTTCCAAAACTATGTTGAATAAGAGTGGCGAGAGTGGACATCCTTGTCTTGTTCCTGATCTTAGAGGAAATGCTTTCAGTTTTTCACCATTGAGAATGATGTTTGCTGTAGGTTTGTCGTATATGGCCTTTATTATGTTGAAGTAGGTTCCCTCTATGCCTACTTTCTGGAGAGTTTTTATCATAAATCAGTGTTGAATTTTGTCAAAAGCTTTTTCTGCATCTATTGAGATGATCATATGGTTTTTATTCTTCAATTTGTTAATATGGTGTATCACACTGATTGATTTACGTATATTGAAGAATCCTTGCATCCCTGGGATAACTCCCACTTGATCATGGTGTATGATCCTTTTGATGTGTTGTTGGATTCTGTTTGCTAATAGTTTGTTGAGGATTTTTGCATCTATATTCATCAGTGATATTGGTCTGTAATTTTCTTTTTTTGTGGCATCTTTGTCTGGTTTTGGTATCAGGGTGATGGTGGCCTCATAGAATGAGTTTGGGAGTGTTCCTTCCTCTGCAATTTTTGGAAGAGTTTGAGAAGGATGGGTGTTAGCTCTTCTTTAAATGTTTGATAGAATTCACCTGTGAAGCCATTTGGTCCTGGACTTTTGTTTGTTGGAAGATTTTTAATCACAGTTTCAATTTCATTACTTGTGATTGCTCTGTTCCCATTTTCTATTTCTTCCTGGTTCAGTCTTGGAAGGTTGTGCTTTTCTAAGAATTTGTCCATTTCTTCCAGGTTGTCCATTTTATTGGCATAGAGTTGCTTGTAGTAGTCTCTTAGGATGCTTTGTATTTCTGTCGTGTCCATTGTAACTTCTCCTTTTTCATTTCTAATTTTATTGATTTGAGTCCTCTCCCTCTTTTTCTTGATGAGTCTGGCTAATGGTTTATCAATTTTGTTTATCTTCTCAAAGAACCAGTTTTTAGTTTTATTGATCTTTGCTATTGTTTTCTTTGTTTCTATTTCATTTATTTCTGCTCTGATCTTTATGATTTCTTTCCTTCTATTAACTTTGGGATTTGTTTATTCTTCTTTCTCTAGTTCCTTTAGGTGTAAGGTTAGATTGTTTATTTGAGATTTTTCTTGTTTCTTGAGGTAAGCTTGTATTGCTATAAACTTCCCTCTGAGAATTGCTTTTGCTGCATCCCATAGGTTTTGGATCACCGTGTTTTCATTGTCATTTGTCTCTAGGTATTTTTTGCTTTCCTCTTTGATTTCTTCAGTGATCTCTTGGTTATTTAGTCACGTATTGTTTAGCCTCCTTGTGTTTGTGTTTTTTACATTTTTTTCACCTGTAGTTCATTTCTAATCTCATAGCGTTGCCCTGGTACCACAGTCTTTTCCCAGCCTCTTCCACCTCTGGTTCTGGCAAATTTTTCTTCCCTTAAAACTCACCACAGCCACTCCCCCGTGAACTGTATTACCTGCAAAATCTAGACTTATAAAAACATCATGTCATCTTGGACTTCCCTAGTGGTCCAGTGGTTAAGACTCCGTGCTTCCACTGCAGAGGGCACAGGTTCGATCCCTGATCGGGGGAGTTCCACATGCTGTGCTGCATGCACACACACACGCCCCCCCCCCCCAATAAAGCACATAGTCTAGAAAGCCCATATTGATCCTTCCTAGGGGAATCATCTCCCATTCTCTTTGCTGCCACGGGATTTTGTTCATGCCTCCCATCCAGCAGCCACCACTGCATGCCTGGAATGGGGTGACATAGGTCTCTGTCCACATCTTAGCCTTCACCATGTCCCCCTGGACCTTTCACAGGGCCTAACATGAATTTAAGAAATGTGACCTCCATGAAGGCAGGAATTCTGCATTCTTGATCACTACTGTTAAACCCATCTTGGGTTTATAGTTCTGAGGTAGGCACATCATGGATATTTGATAAATATTTCTTGAATCAATGAATAAATGAATGGATTAATGGATTAATCGATGGATGAACATCTGTCTACACAAATAGACCAAGTACTTAAATCCTCAAATATAGGATCACAGAGTAAGATTCTTGTTTTTGCATTCTTTTTCAGCACATGATATGGAACTCTATCCATGGGAGCATTTAAATAATGCCGTTGGCTCATTAAGTGATTGATGAGAATAACTTGGACTTGTATACTATCTTTCTTCCAAGGAGAAGCTCAAACACTTTTAGACTAGAGGTTGTAAAACGGTGGCTTGAGACATTTTTAATTTGAGACTCTTTATGTGGGCCCTGAACTGTCCAATTCTCCTCACCTCCTATTGGACTACACCTGGCCCACTTCTCTCAATGGCATTACCCACCTGGTCCCTGAAGGTGTATGAGATTTTTTGGTTTTTTGGCCGTGCTGCACAGCTTGCGGGATCCTAGTTCCCAGGCCAGGGATTGAACCCGGGCCATGTTCAGCAATGAAAGCGGGGAGTCCTAACCACTGGATCACCAAGGAATTCTCAGTCTGAGTATTTAGAAACCAGTGTCTCCTCTTTACAGATGGGGAAACAGAAGGATGGAGGGCTTAAGCGTCTTGTTCCAACACAACACTCTCTCAAGAAGCCCGCGTCCAGGTTTCTTTTTCTTTAGCCCTGTGATGCTGTGGGGTCCAGCTATAGGCCAATGTTGCCTAAGGCTGTAATAAACTTGGCTTCCCCAGACCAGCTTCACCTCCCACAGCCTGAGACGCATGTAGATTCCTGATGCCTGGTCAACTCCAACAACCTCAGTGACAGCCTTTCCCAAAGGGGTGAAGTCTTTGCAGAACGAATGGCACTGTCCCCATATAGGCACCGACAGTCTGCTTGGGCACACTCACAGAGGGTAAAGGACTGACTCAACCATGTATATCTAAATAAGCCATCTCAGGAGATCCAAGGAACTTTGTAATGTTGCCTTCAGAGCAGCCTGAGACTTTGGTAATAAAAATCCTGACCCAGACTAACCAAACCAAGTATTTCCCCACCTCTGGTCCCAGGCAGCACCCACGCTGGATTCCCCATCCCGTCCATGTCTTTGACCTAAACAGAAAAGGTCACGTCCCACTCACTCCCTGCGGCTCTCTCCCTACTCTGGGGCATCAGTATTCTTCCCTCCATTCACCAGCTTTCGGAGTGTTCTCTTGAGGAAGCACCCAACACCCACACAGACTACACCTGCAAGATACAGAACAACCACAGCTGGACCAGCACAGGCCCTCAGATGTGGCCAGGGAGGTATCGTGATGCTCTGCTCAAAGACTCCAACTTAACTCCAAGTAGGAGAAATTCTATTCACCCAAGGGCCTGAGGAACTCAAGAATGGTCAAGCAACACGGGAACGAGAAAAGCAAACACTCGGCTAGAGAGGTTGTGGGTGTTGAGGAGAAACTCTAGGTCAGGTGGTGGTGGATGGGCTCCTACTCCTTAGGGTAGAGGGCACTTGGGCATCACTCACAGTGCCCCCCTGAGAAGGGCTGGTTTGGAGACATGAACCTGGCACTCTGGGATCTCAGTTTATACGTATTTGTTGAGACCTTTAAACCTAGCATGGAATGTTCTAGGCTCTGTGGAGGGTATAGTGGTGAATGCACCATGATTCTCTCCCTCAGAGAGCTTACCGTCTCATCAAGATGATAGGGCATGGAGGCCTATACTTATGATCCAAGGCTCTGTATGGGTGTGGTATGAAACACACACACTAATGTCAGAGGGGGCACAAAGAATTAAGAGAGAATTAATTCTCTCTGTCGTGAGAATGAAGTAAAATGATATACATGTAACTCTCCTGCATCGGCCGTTTCCCCCTCTCCTCGCCCTCCGAAGTGCACTCACTGTGGTTACTTTCTCACACACGTGCTTCACTCCATCATATGCGCCATCCCCTGGCGCACGCTCGCCGCTCCCACCTCCAAATTAGACTCATCCCAGAAGCCCCAGCTCATGGCCTTCACCTCGGCCGAGTCCTCCAGGACTCCCCAGCTGAAGGTGACCACTTCTTTTCCTGAAATGCCACAGCAGTATTGCTAGTGATCTTTCCCATGTCTGTGACCACGATATTGGTCTGTGGGCAACTTGGGACTCCATGTTCGACTGCGTTGCATTTTGCCTACTCTTTTGTGGAACTGAGACCATGTCATACGCCATTCTTTATAGAACTTGAACACAGAGTGACCAAATCTCAGTTTCCCTGACTGCAGATCTGCAGGAAAACGCCTCTGCCCACTGTCTTTCAGAAGCATGTAAAACTAATCTCCTCTGTGCCTGGTAGTAATAGAAAAGGCACTTTTTAATAAGCCCTGTGTCAATCCACTCTGCAGGGCCCCATATGCTCATTTAGCCAACAAGAGTTTTTTGAGTCCTGCTGTGTGGTAGAACCCATGCCTCTCTCCGCAGTGGTTTAAACTTTCTGCTCAGATCATGAGCTGGTTTGCAAGCGCTCCCTGAACTAGAATTCCCAACTGATCCAAAATGCGCACAGCCTCCTGGCCTCAGCTCCAGAACTCCCGAATCAGAGATGAGAGGGCTGGAGGCTGTAATGTGCATTTTAACAAGCTCCCTTCGTGAGTCTCAAGCACACTAGAGTTTAAGAGCTAAGGCTCCAGACCACAGAGCTCACAGTGGCTGTGTCGTTCTTAAAATGTGTCTCAGGATACCACTCACGCAGGGTCTGAAGAAGCGACAGGAAACCAGCAAGAGGGATTGTGATGTAAGGGATTACATTACAGAATGTAATGTAAAGGGATTTCTGGGAGGATGAGTGGAAGGAATTCGGAGTTTTATGCGGGGAGAAGAGATGGTTATGGAGCTTTCTTCAGAGCAACCTCACAGCCCCAAGAGTTTCACAGGGAGTTCGATATTCACCGATCTCCTGAGGAGCCCCCGGGGGGCTGTGGAGGTAACACGTAGCATGGGTGGACTGGGTTGGTATTGCAGGGTCACTAAATGGAAGAGTGGGTTACAGAAAACCGGGAAAACTCTTTTCCATCCATAGGCTTCCATTTGAAGGTCACTGAAGGTCAGACCACAGACAGACAAGGTGATAGACTTCCATAGGTTCCCTTCTCCTGCGAGATTCAAGAAATGAATCTTTAACCTGGGACCCAGTATAAAGACCAGTCGACTCTTTAGGGAAATGGCTCTAAGGAAATGGAATGTGGATGCCAAGCGGCTTGCTGATGGAAGGAGCAGAGGACCAGGAGCTGGGCTGTCGGTGACTCTGAGCGGGTGCACGTCCCTCAACTCGAAGCGGCACAGTCACCTGGAGAGCACACTGGATGCGGGTCAAAGGGCAAGGTTTGCGGCCAAGTTTTTCCTATTTACAAATGTACAATTTTGGCTAAATCCCTCGGCCCGTGGAGTTTCAGTCTCCTCATCTAGAATCGTAATCGTTAGATTTTGCAAAACGTAAAATTGCTTAAAAGGTAATAACACCAACTTGCTCGTTACAGAGTTGTCATAAGAGTCAATAAGAAAACATACATGAAAGCACTCAGTAATCAATAAATTGTTTCAAATAGATTTTTATAGTTCAATAAGTGTAATCCTATGGGCATTCCATTCTTGCTGTATCTTCTAAGTATATAGAAGCAATATGGGATTTGTGTGATGTGAAACAGTGTTTCTTTTTGAATCCTCTTTTACTGAGACTCTTGATAAGGGACTTTTTGGCTGGAGGGAGGCTACGAGATGCAGTACAACATAATCTTAGCAACTTTAGGATTTGGTCCATGAATTCCCTTTTTCTTCCAGTCCATTTACGCAAGTCAGAAAGGCACCGACCAGCTGAAAAGGGAGCCCTCATGATAGCAAGGGCGTGGAAGTGTGCCCTCGGGGGACCATGGCAACAGGAGGCAGCAGGGCCACTGGTCCCAAGGGCTGATAACAGCTCTTATAACTGCTCAACCCAGGACAGACTTGAGACGTTAGCGGGAGGGAGGGAACACACCACTCTGTTTTCTTCCATATGGATTCCAGATATGATGTATCTCGCTGGAGAAATCAATACCTTCCTGATTTGCTACCGTTTCATTATAGAGTCCTTCTCTGATTACAGATTAGGCAGCCGCCAAGCCCTCTGCCTCCTCTGACCAGGGACAGACCCACAGCCCTTCCCTCAGGGCCCTGACCATGTGAATGAGCCCAGGACAGGAGGAGGGGTGCACAGGGAGCTGGAAGGGCAAGCGCTTCCTTTCCAGGATGTCTGGGTCCCGTTTCTCATTCTAAGACTCATTACCAACTTGTGGCCAGAAGTCATGATTTTCCAAGCTCTCCGATGGAACTGGTCGCATATGCCTTAACCTCATAGTAAAATGCTTTGAGGCCTTTACTGTAGTTTATTATCATTATGACTATTACGTTTACTATTATTATTACTATTATTAATTAAATTGTATGTCTTTACTATGAGCCAGGTAGGATAGTTTTATACACATTATTTCATTCCATCTTTATTGCACTTTGTGCAGGGATTCTTATAATTCCTTCACTCTAGATGGATAACTCACGCTCAGAGAGATGAAGTAGTTGATAGAGATTCAACCAAGAGCCAGAACTCAAACTCAAGTCTTTACCTACTAGGCATATATTGCCTCTTCTGCAAGAAGTGCTATGAAGCCAAGGCTGCTTTTGCAGTGTAGAGAATGGGCTTTTTCTCTCAAAAGGAATGAGTAAGAATATATATTTACATTTTAGCTTTTCCTGAATTTTAGAAGTGGAGAAATAGTGGGAAAAGGGGGAGGTACCCTCCCTGCTGTCGTCAGGTGTGGGGTGAAGGAATGGTGTGCGCTAACCACCGGGAAACACAACCTTCCCCGTGGATGCTTTATAGCAGAGATTTTTAAAGAATAACAGTCTTATTCCATTGAGGAAGCAAATAAATTAACCAAAAAATTTTGCTTGCTTTATTCTAGATTAGTATAGTTTATGCTATATCCCTAAATTCTAGATGATTATATTTTGTACTATATCCCTGAAAAAAGAAAGATTTTAAATAATTCAGTTCAATTAGGCAAAACAGACAGCAGCTCACCACAGCTCTGAATACTTAAGACCTACATTTCTAAGTGGTTTGCAATCTCCAATTCGTCCACACAACCTCCCTAGTGGAGAGTTAAAACTAACTCTGAAGAGGCAGTTCATCCTATTCAGGCCTGACCCAGAGAGTCCGTTGAAGCCAAGAAAAAAAAAATCTGAAACGCATTTTCTTTTTCTAGTTCTTTTTCTTGCATTTCCAGAGTCCCTGTGGATTCTCACACCTGTCTGAATTCAGGAGCCGGAGCTTCCTGGGATTCCTGAAAGCATCTATAGGAAGCTAAAGGGAAAACGGTACAGCCAGCAGCAGTCATGCGGGCTCAGAGGGCTCTTGAAGGCTGGGGGCATGGGGGCAGATGTGGGTGAAGGAGGGTGGGTCTGCAGAAGGACCAGCACCCCTGGGTCCTGCCGAGTCCCAGGGAGAGACTGCTGGGGTTGGGGACCGCGGCTGCAGACCAACTGTGCTCAGAGGGCCAGCTCCGAAGGGACATCAAGTCAGCACACCTTTGCAGCACCTCTGACGGGCGGGCACCCTACTCTAGGAAGACACAACCCACCCTCCAGGTCTCCAGGCAGATACCTCCTTCTGGAAGCCTTCCTCAACCTCCCAAGGCTAGATTCGGCATTTCCTGGGCTCCCCACCCCACATTGCAGTACTTACTACACCGCAGTGAAATTGCTGTTTTACCCTTCTGTTTCCCCTACTAGACTGGCATCCTTGAGGGCACAGACTCTGTCATCTTCCACACTGCATCCCCAGGAACTAGCCCAGTGCCGGCCCTTAGCAGCTGCTCTGGAAATGCCAACTGTATGACATAGTGCTGCATGCAGAGCTAAAGTGTGTTTGCCCTGCTGGTCCTCACAACAGCACCAGGCATCACGGCACCCTAGGCCTCTGCTCCCCAAGGAGAAGCAGTAGACGTGGAGCCAGGGTGGAGGGCAGACCCTTTGAGTCCATCCGCCTCCATCCAAATTCTGCTGTGGCACGTCAAGTCACGTAACCCCCCGCAAAGCCTTTCTCCTCTGCTTCCTTGTCTGTAAAATGGGCACCTCATAGGATTGTGATGAGGATGAAAGAGGAAAAAGCTATGAGAAGTGCCGGAGCCAAAAGACAGTAGAGCTGAGTGGGGAGGTGAAGAGCACAGAGATGTAAGCCGGCATGTAACCCCAGGCAGTGTATTTAATCTAAGCCTCAGTTTTCTCATCTGTAAAATGGGGCCAATAGCATATCTGCAATGCTAAACTGCCTCCCTAAGACAGGACAAGGAGCTTCCTCCTGCCGTGGGGCACAGGGAGGAAGGGCTGAACTGATGGGTGAGCCTGGACCAAGGAGCTGAGCAGCTGTGGTTCAACTCTTCTCACATTTCTCTTTCAGACCTGCCTGGCTGCAGGACAGATTTCTCAGCGTGCATCTCCTGAGCTCCCACTCTGTCAGGCCCCAGGGCTAGGCACCAGCAAAACATCAGTACATCAAACAAAGTTCCAAACAAATGAGCATTATAAGTAGCTTAAAAATAAGCCAGACCAAAGAAAAGAGAGTACCAGAGAGGGCAGCTGTTTTAGGAAGAGTGGGCAGGGGAGGCCTCTCCAAGGAGGCAAACAGCCGAGCAGTGACCTGAATAAATTGATAGCAAAGATGCTCCCAGTGTGGGAGCAGCGTGTGCCAAGGTCCTGAGGCACGAGAGAGCATGGAGTGCTCAGGTGACCCCAGAAGGGCCCGGTGGCTGGGGAGTGAGCTGGGAGGGTATGAGAAGGTAAGGTCAGGGCAGTAGGCGGGGTCTCCATGCGGAGCTTTAGAGGCAAAAATGAAAGAGCCTAGATCTTGCTTCTAATGGGAAACTATAGCTTCGGAGCAGAGGAGTAATATGACCGGATTTACAGTGTTAAATCCACACTCTGGCGGCTGTGTTGAGAGGGGGCAAGAAAGGAGCCAGTGGGGAGGAGACTTAGGCTGTCAGAGCAAAGAAGTGAGGATGCGGGGATCGGGCGAAGGTGGTGGGAGAGCTGAGGCATGGTCGAAAGGGAGACACTTTGTTGGGATATATTTATTCACTGTAATTTCTTGTCAAATTAGACGGGAGATGGGAAAAAGGAGTCAGGGAGACTCAAAGGCTTTTGGCCCGAATAACCAGGGGCTCAGTTGTGCTCGTGCTGAGGTGGGAGCCCCGGGAAGGGGCCGGTTTGGTTCTGGATGGGGTGATACGAGGGCACAGCTGCCTCTCTCCCCTTCCTCCTCTTCCTCCACGTGGCAAGAGACTTGACCATGGGGCAGAGGCTGGGTGCATCCAACCCGGGCTGGGACCACATGGGCAAGTGTGACTCAGGGTGAAATATCAGAGGGCCCAGTCTGGCCCTCTAGTCCTGCTTTATCTCTAAAATATGCTAACGGTAACTCCACCTTTCTAACTGGGAGGTCCTGCTTCTCAACTGGTCCAAACTAGGAAAGAAAGATCCTGTATAAGCTCCCTAAAATCACAACACTAGAATCAAAAAAAAAAAAAAAAAAAAAAAAATCATCCTGAAAATTCACTTTTGCATAAATAAGCCATTCATGTCCAACACGTGTGAACCCAGGAGAGGCAATATATTAAAATGTTGAGGTTTCCAATCTGCAGCCTGAGTTCATAAATAAGGAACCTGTGAAAACATTTGCACACCAAGTATTTCTGCAAAAACTAAATCAACCACACACACACATCCGCAGCTCTGCAATGATCCCTACTGCTTCCAGGCAGGCAGGGAATTTGCGAGATTCTGAGAAGCCCAGGAGGCCATGCCCCTTGAGGCCAAGGCCATTGTGAAACGTCCTCGCCTCCTCTGTCCAGGCTTGGCCCACCTAGCTGACCACCCACGCATGGTCCAGCATCAGACGAGAATTACATGCACCAATGTGGCAGGCTTCATCCAACCACAAATGGGGGCCCATCCAATCAGAGGCCAGAAAGATGTGACACTGATCACAGTTATAGCACTTCCTGACCAGGCACCGTGCTGAGTGCTCTCATCCCATCTTGCACGCACTAGGAGGTAGGAACGCATCTCCTATCTTGATATAAGAAAGTTAAAGCAACCTGCCCCAGGTCCCCAGGTCAGTAAGGACCAGTGTCTGGAGTTGCACCCAGCCACCCAATTCCAGAGTCCAGCTCTTTACCCATTCTCCCTACTCCAACTCTTAGCAAAATGCCTCTCTTCCTCCATGCTGATAAACGTCCACTCCCACCCGACCGTCAGTCTCTATTTCGTACCGAGACAGGTGGGTCTTGACAATAAAAAGGGATGGAGCACTTAGGCAGTGTCAGTGGTGATGCTTGCCAAGGGGAGAACGGAGCGCGTGGCTTAGCGCCCGCTCTGAGCATGACGGGGGGGGCCCTGGGGTGACTCACGGCCCATGAGGGGGGCCTGGAGGCAGCAACTCTGGGAGGCTGCCTGTCAGCATCCCAGGCAGGATCGGCCTGCAAATGCTTCTGGCTCCACAGAGACGGCGGAACTGTAGCCTGTCCCGGCCATCAGGCACATTAGCCCTGACCCTCTAGCCCCAAACTTAAAAGGATCTCAGCGCATGCGAGGAAGAGACTCCTGATGCAATTGTCCGAAGATGCAGCCAGACTCTGGGTGGACGTTAGGGAAGGGAGCAGGGCAAGGAGACTTAAATAGCAGATAATCCCAAATGCATTTCTTTTCAGCTTTAGGGAGTATTATAGGATTTTTTTAAGATTTTTTTTTTTTTTTTTTTTAGTGGAGGGTAGTTTTGCTTTTCAGATTATGCCTCAAAACTACGAATCAGACTAAATCTCTCCTCTGTTTAAAATCCTTCAGGAGTTCCCCAGTGCTCTCGGGGAGGCTGTACTCACCCGGACCTTTGCCCTCTTGTGCTTCACCCCCTGACACCCCATGCCCTCTCCTCCCCACATCCACAGCCTGCACCCCGGCTGCACCAGTGAAGCAGGGTGTGGCGGCTGTATTTTTGGTCTTCCCAGAATGCTTTGCCTGCCTCTCCTCTTCGGGTAATGAAAGTCCTCTTTCCTGTGGGAACCTGCTCAGTGTGGTCCAGGGGTGCTGACTCTGGACCTGCATCCTTCCCAAGGAGAAGCCCAGGCCAGGATCTCGTCAAAGTTTCTCCTTCCCATCCCAGCTGGGAGGGCCTGTGATCTTGGCAGAACTGAGTTCCTGCAATATTGGCCGTACAGAGACTGAGAGAGAAGTGTCTCTCTCTAGATTCACAAGTTCAAAGAAACACATGGGCCCCAAACCACACAAGTGATTCCTCCCTTCTCCTCGCCTCCATGATCCCACCCTCCACAGCAGAGGACGCTGCCTGGAATCAAGTGAACCTACAGACAGCAGAGGGACCTGCCTGGCGGTCCAGTGGGTGAAACTCCGCGCTCCCAATGCAGGGGGCGCAGGTTCGATCCCTGGTCAGGCAACTAGATCCCGCATGCTGTATCTAAGAGCCTCCATGCCGCAACTAAGACCCAGAGCAGCCAAATAAATATTTTTTTGAAAAAGAAAAGCAAAAAGAAAACAGCAAAGCTGAGACGGACGGAGGGAGACACAGAGCCCTGACGAGTATCTCTGCATACCTGGCCCAGGGACGCCTTCAGCCCCTCGACTTCTTAGTAACTGGAAGCAACCCATGGTTTCTCTCTAACTGCTTTGAGTTTGGGTTCTACTATTTACAATCACAACAGAAGCTGCAGTTGTGAAATATGCCTTGTCGTTTTCATTTTCTCTCATGCCTCTGCACGCGCTGGTCCTTCTACCTACAATTTCAGTGCTAACCTTGTCCACGGACCTAGCCAAGACCCAAGTGCGACGTCTCTGCTTCTGGAAGCTTTCCAGGTCCCTGCAGACTTTCCTCACCGTGCAGTAACCCCCGGGGGTGCAGGTGCCTCCCCCCACTGGACTCTGCTCCCGGAAGAGACCGGGTTCTTAGCCTCCATCTTCAGTCTTTAAAGAATGGGAAGGAAGAAGAGCTCCCAGACCCAGAGGGACAGCCGTGTGGTGCTGTGACCTCGGGGAGGAAAACGGCCAGTGACCCAGCGGGGCGCGAGCATGCAGCCCCCCTCCCTGCTGCCCTCACCTGAGCCTCCGCGGTCCAGGTGATCAACTCCTTATCACCTTGAGGTGACAGAACAGGTGTAAAAGCATGGAGAGGAGATTTAGAGGAGGAAAGAGAAGATACCCAGCAATCCCGAGATTCCCCTCTGAAGGGATAAGAGAGACTGCAAGGGGGAGATGGGGGGGCTCTGCGACCTCTGGGCGCCCTTAACCTGATCGCCCCCATAGAAAGCGTTTCTTTTATTGAGGTTTCTTGAATGACCTCCCTTGAATGCGCTGTTTTGTCTCCTGCCTGGACACTGATACATGCAGACACCCCAGGTTCCCTCCCCCTCCCCCTGGCTCTGGCACCTCACTTTGAAGAGGCAGGACTGGCCATGTCCGAGGCAGGTGCAGGACGCCAGGACGCCGAGGGCTGGTGGAGCCGAAGGGAACGAGGAGCCTCAACGTCCTGCCCGGCATCCCATGGCAACGGAGCTAAGAATAGACCTCGGCCTCCTGCCGTCCACCCCTCAGAGCATGTCTCCATCACTCGCAGCGTAAGCATCTGGGAAATCACCACGGGAGCCCCACCTCCACCCCAAGGGAAGCCGCTGCGTTTCACGGAGCTCACTAACGCTCCTCCTAAACGTAGGGGCTATTGGGGGGTGTTTCCTGGAGGAAGGAGGAAAATGTGAACAAAGCAAGCAGACCTCTTCCTGGATCGGAGAGCCGCAGCCCCAAACCAGCCCGAGCAGCAGTGAGCCCAGCACTGAGTCAACCCAGAACTGCAGGTACCGCCAGCCGCCCGAGTGGCCCTGACGGCCTCTACCCACCCGCCCCAAGCGTGGTCGATGCCCGGCGCGCCTGCTCTCGCGAGCGCAGCCCTCCCCTCCCCAGGTGGCACCGACCCTGCAGAAGGCTCCCTGGGCTGGGAACCCGGGGGCTGGACTCCTGAGCCGGCCCCGCCACCAGCTAGCAGCGTGACCTGCAGCAAACCACTTTCCTTTTCTAGGCCAAGGTTTTCTCCTCTGCAAAAGGAGGGTGTTGGAATCCTGGCCTCTGAAGGGATTTCCACCTCTCTCTCTCTCTCTCTCTCTCTCTGTGGTTTTACGGTTTCCCAGCTCGGTTCCTCCGCATTTGGGATGCAACAGTTTTTCACAGTGCAGATTGGACAAACTATAGCTGAATGTTTAACATTCCTGGCTTTGGGCACCAAAAGTCCCAATGACAATCCCAAACTTTTTACTCGTATCCAAACATCCCCTGGGAGGGCTGTTCTGCCCTAGGTAAAGATTTTGTCCAGAAAGGGCCAGAAGAGGCAGGAGGAAGTGGCGTTTTTCTTTACAATCCCCTGGCCCCTCCTCCTTCAGGAAAGGCAAGGATCTGTCCGTCTCTCGAAAAAATACCCCAATAATTCAGTCCCATGCTGGCAGATTACCCCGGGGAGTTAGAATGAGAGGGGTAACAAGGTCTGTATGTTGGATTCAATCCTCGCGGAAGAAGGGTTTGATTCCAGAGCTTCTAGCAGCCTTGCTGACACCAGTCAAAACACTCTGGGCCGTGGTTCCCCAGGGATGGCTATAGAACATTGTTCATCAACCCAGCTGTAAAAATGCAAACTCAAAGACCTGAAACACTAAGACTAGAAGATACTTCCTTCCTATAGCATATCCTATACTTTTCAAAATGGCGTCCTATGTATTTTCAAAATGGAGCTTTGCCGTGAAGAAGGGCGGGCTGGTCTTACAGCTTCTTTTTTTTTTTTTTTTTTTTTCTGTGGTACGCGGGCCTCTCACCGCCGTGGCCTCTCCTGTTGCGGAGCACAGGCTCCGGACGCGCGGGCTCAGCGGCCACGGCTCACGGGCCCAGCCGCTCCGCGGCACGTGGGATCTTCCCGGACCGGGGCACGAACCCGCGTCCCCTGCATCGGCAGGCGGACCCTCAACCACTGCGCCACCAGGGAAGCCCATGCTGAAATTTTGATAGACACTTGAGTTGAATCTAGAGGGCAATCTGGGAGACCTCATGAGTTTCTTTTTCCTTCTTTTTTTAAAAAAATATTTATTTATTTATCTATCTATTTATTTATTTATTTATGGCTGTGTTGGGTCTTTGTTGCTACGTGCAGGCTTTCTCTAGTTGTGGCGTGTGGCGGCTACTCTTCGTTGGGGTGTGTGGGTTTCTCATTGCTGTGGCTTCTCTTGGTTGCGGAGCACAGGCTCTAAGCACACAGGCTTCAGTAGTTGTGGCACGTGGGCTCAGTAGTTGTGGCTTGCAGGCTCTAGAGCATGGGCTCAGTAGTTATGGCACACGGGCTTAGTTGCTCCGCGGCACGTGGGATCCTCCCGGACCGGGGCACGAACCCGCGTCCCCTGCATCGGCAGGAGGGCTCTCAACCGCTGCGCCACCAGGGAAGCCCTTACAGCTTCGTTTTACGGTTGCTGTGAGGGCACTTGTCCAGGGTCCCACCGGCACCTCAGTCTTCTGGGCCCCTGTTTTATGCTTGTTCATGGTTCAGAGGAGGAGATGCAGGGGCATGGCAGAGGAAAGCCCAGGCTTAGGCCTGGTAACTGGGATTGGGGTAAAATGGGACACTTCCCTGGTGGTCCAGTGGTTAAGACTGTGCTTCCGATGCAGGGGGCACGTATTCGATCCCTGGTTGGGTAAATGAGATCCCAAATGCCATGCGGCACAGGCAAAAAAAATTAAAAATAAATTGGGGTAAAACGGAAGGCCCTTCATCTCCGGTCTACGTAGGGCATGATGGACGGGGCACAGAGAAGCCTGGGCTGCAGAGGGCCAGCCTGATATCGGGCCCCAGCAAAAGGGCTGGCGGTTCGGAAGAGCCAGACTTGGGAAGAAGTGGGTAAGTACTAGTGGTGATGGAGAACACAAGCTAGCAGAGCCCATGGGAGGCTGCTCCCCGGAGAGCTGGAGGCCCCTGGGGAGATGAGAGCCCCAGGAGGGGGACGAGGGGGGACGATGGTACCTGAAGTGCCTTGACTCATCCGGGACGGTCAAGGTAGGCAAGCAGCTCCCGTGGAGATGGTCCACAGGATTCCACTCCCGGGCCATCAGTACAGAATGAAACCTCAAGACACCCTCCCCTTCCCCGTGCTCTCAAGGTCACTACCCCCCCCCCCACACTCCAGGCCACTCTGATCTGCAAGTCTGGCGTTCCAGCCCGGGGCCTCCCTCTCAATCAAACTTGAGCCCCGAGGTCACGGACTGATGCCTCTATCCTTGGTCTTCCTACCGCCAAGATCTCTACAATCTGACGTGGGCAAAATAATCCAGAGGAGGAGCGCTGATGTCCACGGAGATTCACTGGGCCGGCGATTAAGCCACGATCAGCACACATCACTGGCTGCAGTCACCCAAAAGTAAGGGCCCCGTCCGCAAAGGCGCTGCCCTAACCCTTCACGGGGGAAAAAATCCCTGCAGGCTTCCCTGCTCCCTGCCAACTTTTTATGAATGTGTTTATTAGGTGAGAAATCTCCACTTTCCCATGTTTGAAGAGAGGAGGGAGAAAATAGAGGAAACCTAGACTTCCTCTCCTCCGTAAGGCAAAATTTCAAGTAATCAGCAGACCCACAACAGATGGACTGTGTTTTTGCACTCCTGAGGGGGAGAGGATGAAGCAGTCTGGCTCTGTCTCTCTCTAAATCGAGAGAGAGAACTTGAGCCAGTGTGTGTGTGCGTGTGTGTGTGTGTGTGCGTGTGTGTGTGAGAGAGAGAGAGAGAGAGAGATGAGGGGGAGGGGAGGGAAGGAGAGAGGAGCCAGAGACCATGAAAATGAGAAACAAGAAGCAGCAAAACCACTCAGAGGAGAAAAAGGAAGTAGGAGGACCAGGAGGCCAGCACGGGAGAAGTCAGTCTCGGGGCAGCGGGGAGGATGGGGGGAGGAAAGGAGAAAAGGAAAACCAGGAAACAAAGCAAAAAACAAATCCAAAGAGAAACTGTTAGTACAGGAACTCACTGGTTCTGCATTGGTAACTAACCACCTCACTGGTCATCGAAATGGAACTTCATCAAAGCAGACTTTTGGTAAAACCAGCTCATGAAAGGATGCTGGGAGGACTCGGGAGAGCTGGGACCTCCTTCTGTCCCTGCCACCCACGGGCTGGTGACCCTGTCCTGCACCTCTCATCCTGGGACTGTTTCTACATGGAAGCTTCTTTCCAATTCTCATGGTCTATGAGATCATGGAAAGCATGAGGGTCAGACATCGGAAGCATTTGAAGAAACGTGGATCGTGTCACAAAATCCTATCCGAGCAAAAGAAGCAGCGGCATCTTCTCCAAGCTGTCCCTGGGGTTTACGTGAGCAGAAACCTCCCATGTTCTGAAATGGGTGAGTACAGTCAAAGCCAGGCTGGGCGTGGGGCAGGAGACTTCAGGCGGGGTTGGCCGGCCCAATGCTCTGTGACCGTTTCTGCCCTGGGACTCCTGGGCCGGGGATGAACTGGTCTGGCACGGTCAGGCTTCAGCCATCAGGGCAGAGAGTTCTGGAGATGGGGCTTTGGGGAGACCACACGGCAGTGGCCCTGCTGCGGTGACACACGCTCTCCCCCCAGCCCTTCCTGCCTGCCCCTCCTCGCCACGAGGCTCAGCCTCCCTGCCTCCAGCAAGACTGCACTCTGTCATTTGTTTGTTTTCCTTTGGGATTTCCTGGTTTGGGTTTTCTCGTTGTGTGGACTTTCCTAAGACTCTGTTATCCTCCATGCACTCAGGATGTTCCAGTGCTGCTCGGGAACAGCTCTGACCAGCTCACATATCCAGTTCTCCATCCTCTGCCTGGCTTAGCTGGCTTACCTAGATCGTCTCAGAGAAAGCTCAGCAGGATGGTTGAGAATGGCCCTGGAGCCACTGTCTGGAGTCCCTGCCCTTCACTTCACTTGTGTGACCTTTGGGGCGAGTTACCTAAGCTCTGTGTCTTGGCTTCTTCATCTCTAAAGCGGAGATGCTAATAAGATCTACTTCCTGGGGCTGCTGTGAGGATTAACGGTGTGACACGTGCAGCTCTAAACACCGCACCTGTCATAGTCTAGGTGCTTAATAAATGTCAACCCTCAGCCATAAATTCGCGCACCTTTGTAGCCCAGGACACACCACCAAAGATGCTACTTCCTAGCCTGTATTGTGACCAGGCTTCTGCCTGAATCACCACTGATGGTGACAGATGACCCGTCAAGGTCCACTCTCTTCGCTGGTTAGACTTGGTATCATCCCCAATGCTTAGCCTGGGTCCACACACAAGCGGAAATGATTTAAATGCAGATTGTTGACATTCCCCTGTCCCTTTCTTGTCTGCAAGCAGCCACCACGCTCTCCTCTGCTTATTCCCTCCTGAAGAGTCAGACGCATCCTCTCGGACAAGAGTTCACATTTCTGCTACAATCCATTGTTATTCTGCATATTTTTCCTTCCTTCGTGCTCTGCCTGAGATTTCCGGGCCGCTTTCTCTCACAAGCTCTTTTCACACACCCCAGAGCAGCAGCTCTCTTTCTCTTTTTATTCTATTAACTCTTCCAGGGATCCACCCTAGAGAAAGAGCCTAGGAACAGCCACAGCTCCCAGCCGTGGATATGGGGCGAGCTTGGCTTGGCGTCCTGGTCCATCACGAACAGTCCGTCCGACACAGCAGAGTGTGTTTGTGTCCCTGTGGGAAATGGCGGCCCTTGGCTCTTCTCACCAAACAGCTCTGACCTTCTCAGGGTGAAGGGTCTCAAACGACCTGGGTTTTCTCCCACCTTCCAATCCCTCCTCTTCGGTGCTTCCCACCCACCCACGCCACCTGGGGTGGCCAGGAGTCTTGCAAAATCATAAACAAGCCCCCATCACCTGGGGACCTGAAAACCAGGAGGTCCTTCGAGATCTGCCGGGCCCCTCCCTCTCCCATCTCATCCCTGCCCTTCCCCTGCTCTCCCTGCCGGGCTCCCAAGCCCACACTTTACCCACACGGGTAAAATCGGCAGCAGCTCTGCAAACGCACCAGGGTCTCTCACACTTCTGGCCTCCACACGTTCTTCCCTCTTCCTGGGACGTCTGCCAGACTAACTCCCACTTGCCTCTCAGCTTTTCACCTCCTCCGAGAAGCCTTCTTGGTCCTCTTTCCGTGCTGCCCACCCACCCGACCTCGCACCAGCCCAGGCAGGCAGCGCTCCTGTCTTGTCTTTGCTCTCTGTCCCAGCACACAGCACACAGAACCGCTGGACTTGGCTTATGTAGCCTCTCTGCTCCTTGGAGTTTCTGAGGGCAGAAGCCATACTTTCCATCAAGTCTCAGGGTCACTGACAACCAATGAAGGATTTTCCTACCGGAGTTCAAGTGGAACTGGATTGAACAGGAGGAACGAGAGCTGGAGTTTTCTGCTGGCCTGAGAACTAACAAATCATCTTAGGCAGAACAAGCTTCAGAGGAGTGGGAGTCAGCAGGTCCCGACGGGGACACACAACGGCTGACTCTCAGCTGTGTGGTCCCTCTCCTTTGCTCCCTGGGGGCCTGTGAGCTACAGATGCCAAGAGATTGAACTGGGCCCGGCTTCTTTGCTAAGAGCTACCCGCCGCGGATAAGCACACGTCAAGACAGATACAGAGAAGAGTAAATGTCAGTTTCAGCTCAGATCTGACACATCCTGGAGATGATCCGGTGTGTGCAATCTTTGGTGGGCAGCAGAGGTTCTGGGCTCATCTGCGGTTTGGGCTGAGATCCGGGCTTTGGGGGGTCTGGGTAGCAGAGAAGGGTCCCCGAGTGTCCACTGAATGTGCAAACTCTCTCCCTTTCCCACGGCTTGGCCTCTCTCCTCCTCCTCTTCACCCGGCTTTGCTTCCCAGCCGGACACTATAACCAGAGCCACGGAAGCCTCCCAGTCCTCCTTCCACATCCTAGTGTTTCCTGTGGGCCCTGATACCCCAGAATTCCCCTGTGAAGATTAAAGGACCACGTGGGACTTCCCTGGCGGTCCAGTGGTCGAGATTCCTAGCTTCCACTGCAGGGGGCACGCGTTCGATCCCTGGTCGGGCAACTGGAATCCCTCATGCACGTTGCACGGCCAAAGAAAAAGAAAAAGAACTATGAGGTTAGTGTTGGTCTTGAGCCAAATGAGCTCTCGGGGTATCAAGAACCTGATCTTGTACAGACAGTGCCAAGTTCTTCTGCACGTATATCTAAATGAAACTGAAAAAAAAAAAAAACCCTAAAACATAGTATAATTCTTGCACATATCTTTTGATAGGCTACTCAGAAAGTCCCATCCCCTAAGTCGTCAAGACAAGAAGAGGGCTTGGGAAGGAAGGAAGGAGCTAAAGGCACAGCTCACCTCCATGACGAATTCTCAGAAACCGCTGAGGTCATTTAGGTACAGCCTCCCAGGCTGGCAAATGTTAAACATCAGCATCTGAAAGCCAGGGGCAGGAGGATCAATTTCCCAGCCTGGGGGAGACTGATATCTACACAAGTGATTTCTCCCAGAGTAGAAGAGGCCAGACACCAACCTTGGTGTCTAATATGGGATGAATGGACGGTTCCTAGACCACACGTGAAACCAGAGCACAGCAAAGTGGGCTTGAAAATCAGTTGTGACGTGGAGGGAAGAATGACACCCTGCAGAAAGCGGGCTATGATCTCTAGCAAGAGGTGACGACGGAGGGCAATGAACTATGGGAGAGAGAGCTAGACAGCGGGGGCGGGAAGGGCACGCTTCTCCCGGGGCCGGGACCCTCACCTGGCATCCTCCTCCAGGGTCCACGGATGGGTGTCCATCCAAGACCACAAGTGAGGTCACAGATGGGCCAGCTAGGATGGAGGGATGGGTGAGAAGCTGATATCGTCGTAACAATATCTGGGGGTTCTGGAGTTTGCACGCCATCTCAACTTCCAACCTCTTCCTCTTTGCTTCCGCCCTCGTTGGGAAACTATTATGCATAGTTGACATTTTTCGTGTGACCACGTGTGCGAGGCGCTGTGTTGAGTAATTGCTCTCACTTGATCCTCATCAGAACCCTCGATGGTCAATGTTAGCATTAACCACACTTTACAGGTGAGTAAACTGCTGCATAGAAAGGTTAGGCAACTCCCATAAGGTCAGATGGTGAGTGTTAGAGTGAGGATAAGACCCAGCTCGGACTGCCTTCAAAGCTAGAACTCTGAATTCGTAGAATTGGGAAAAAACAGTCCATCAGGAAATAGGATACAAATGAGCCACCAATGGGAAGACACATTCTGTAAGGGACAAGCTCATACAAAAGCATCTGCATTCTCTAACTTTTGCCAAGAAAAAACACTGCAAGATGGTCGGCCTGGGGAAGCATAGAGCCTGTGGTCATAAAACAGAATAATTCTCTAAATGAAAATAACTGTTGCACACAGAGACACAGGTACCATGCCCAGGATGCTTGGGAATAAACCCTTGGCTGGAAGCAGAAGATGTAAGGTGGGGGAGATAGTGGGAAGGAAAGAGAAAAAGACCCTATGTTCTCCTTCCTTTTTCATTCAAACTTTGCAGAGAAGTGACAGCGAGTTATTTCCTCCTTCCTCTGTAACCAACAGACGGCAGAGACCACACAGATCAAATCCATCCGGAAAATACTTTCCAAGGGAAGTAATCATCTCAATCACAGGACTTTGGCAGGCAGGAGAGGTTTGGAGGAACATCAAGAAAGATCTAAGGATAATGATTACTGGTCAGCAAATTAGATATGGCATTGCAATCCAATAAGGCAGCAAAATCCAATGCTAATGTGACTTGCAAAAGTTTCCCAAGCCAAGGCATCAATCACAGTGGTTGCAAGAGTGTTGAGCTCTTGTTGATACCCCTGGCGGGTCACCATCACAGGATGGTATTCGATGTGTCCTAGCTGTCAACCAAGAGCCAGTGATCCTAGGAGGACAAAAGATGGAAATGGGTTGAGCAGGAAAGATGTGGGGTGGAGCCTCAGCAAATATGTAAATGTTTACCAACTAACAGGTGTGAGTAGATAGTGGGTGAGGTGAGCAGATAAAAACTAGAGGGTTCATGCTATAAAAAAAAAAAAAAGCAATAGTTAAATTGCTTATTCAGTGGAATATGTAAAGAAGAAGACGAGAGAGCTTCAGGCTGCCAAGATTCAAAGGGACCCTGCTTTAGATTCGAGGTCATTCTCATCATCCCAGACCCATGACTACCACTTCACTTCGTTAAAGGTTTCCCATGAACTGTGATTTGACAACTTTCCTCAGGAACGTAGGCTAATTTCTTATCATCGTTACACACACAGAAATGCCTTTTTGGATTGAATTCAAATCTTTCCTCCTCAACTTAACCCATTTCTTTTTCTATTGCCTCCAAAAGAGAATAATTTCTTTGTCTACTACTCTATGTGAAAAAAAAAAAAATCCATGCGTCAAGGCTAGTAAGTTTTCTCTTTCTCAAACTAAGCAATCCTGATTTCCCAACTGTTTCATGCCTCTCATCTTCCAAATCCCTGCCCAATTTTTGTTTTTTTTAAGGAAAAAAAAAAAAAAGCCAAGAGCTAGGTAGGGACTTAAAAATCATCTAGCTCACAGCTCTGTGACTACAGATGAAAACTCATGTCCACAAACGACCCAGCCCTCATCTTCCAGAGCAGGGTTCCTCAGCCTCAGCACCATCGGCATTTTGGATCAGACAGTTCTTTGTGGCAGAGGCCGTCCTGTGCATTGTGGGAAAATCAGCAGCATCCCTGGTCTCCAGCCACTAGATGCCAGTAGCACCACCACACCAGTGGTTACAATCAAAAATGTCTGTAAAGAATGTAAATATCTCCTGAGGGCAAAATAAAACCAGTTGAGACTGTATCCAGTGGAATTCATCTCTTTCCTCAGATTGTGTAACCCAGGTTCAGAAGTCGCAAGGTTAAGTCCACCCAGGACTCCTCCTCCTCCAATGCCGGGACCATGTCCTCCTGACGGCATGTGAGCTACTGCACTGGGCTTTGGCTCTCTTCTCCAACAACCATGACTGGAGACTAACCAGCCAGCCAGCACTGTGCTAAGTGCTGATGAGAGAACCAAACAGGGCTTCTGTTTTTCCTCCTCAGCAGCAGGTCAAGACCAGAGTCACCGTTCCCTTTCCGGGGTCCAGGTTCTCTGGAAGCCAGAGATCTGGAGCATAAGCTCCCTGGGGGAAGCGAAGCTGTTACCACCCAGCCACTTAGCCCTTGAGCCCCACTCTGAGCTCAAAAGATGCTAAGTGTCTAGCCCTTATTATGACTCTATTGTCTACTAGTCTCTGTGAGCCTCCTCGGTGCCCTGCATCAGGCCCCAACAGCAGGCTGCATGCACTGAACCACACACAAAAGCTCTGTTTGCAGGCCAGCTTCGGGATCAGGTCCCTGGTCTGGAGATGCTTGCAGTCTTTTAGATGGCACGCCAGGAAAAAGAACAAAAACAAATCAAACACGCACTGTGCAAAAACCACGTCGTGGCTGGAGCCAGCCACCGCACTCTCCCTGGAAGGCGGGAATGGAGAGGAAAGAATCCAGGTCCCACCCCTCACTCACCCAGCCACCTACACACTACTGCCAGTTAAAGACAGCACAGCTCAGCAGAAACCAAGACTTCAATTCAAATGAGGTCAACCAAGCCCAGCTCCCCCATCTAATGCAAAGATAATACACTTATTAGGGTTGTTATTCATTATTGCTAATCCTGATTAGTAATCCTGATTAGTAAAGGTGCTTTTTACTCTAAATAACCCTTAGGAGAATCACACCCAGGAGGCACACATCCAGGTTGAGCGGGGAAGAGCTCGGCTACTGACCATTTTGCAATTTGAGGCCGTCAGGAATGAGTGTTACCTCTTCAGAACCACAGTGGATCTATAGTCTAGATGGCCCCCATTCGGTGTCAAAGACTATGCTACCCAATGAGGTCTTATCACTTGAGGTACAAGCTCAAGCCTTGTGATCATACCTCTCCCCCTTTGCCAGGGGAAAATAGTTTCCAAGTCCAAACACATGGTAAGTCTGAGTGTGAACCCCAGCTTTATGTGAATTCCTTTCCAAGCCCTAGATCCTTCAGCATTAGCTTGAAGAAGCTCTTTTTTTTATTACAAAATAATTTTCCAAATATATTATTTTCAACAAAGTAGAAAATAGATTGGCAATCACTTCCCTGTCGGGCAAAATTCATCCGTGTGTTTTTGCTTCATTTACAATTTAATCACCAAACGGTGTTTTTAAACCATCATTTGGGGACGAGGAGCCTGTTTAGCTTTAATGAGCTTTGGGGAAAAAACGGAAGGGTTTTGTGAACAGAGTAATTTCTATTTTAAGATAATATACCAACCGTACATAAGGTTTAGAAAAGAGAGAAAAACACCCAGAATCCCACCATCCAAACAAAACATTTGAGGGTATCCCCAACCCTACAATGGATGAGCATTTTTAATGAGATGCTCAATGGATGAAGGATGCTAGTCCAATCAGGATTTTAGGAGGAGGGCAGGGTGCTTAGGTTGCCTGAGAAAACTCAAAGCACGAAATAGCCCAGTTGGGAAGATGCATTTTGAAGGAGTTTTGGAAAAACTCACTCTCATCCCATCTGTTTAAGCTACAACACGGTAAAAAGTCTCTCCCGCCTCTGATACACACTCTTGCTGCCCTCCTCTCTCTTCTCTGATGCAAGTCTTTCCTCTTTTTTTCTCCACTCTGTCCCGTCAAGGCTGTATGCTGCCCAGCCAACAGTAGGCATTTGTGCACACCCCAGAGAGGGCCTTTAACACCACCGCCTGCCGGTGCTACCAAGAAAGCAGAAACCCCAGTGTGAATCACTGCACAGACCAGCCCTGCTGAGAGTTTAGTCTTCTCATGGGCAGGATGCGAAAGAATACCTTGCACGAGTCTCTTCTACACAGCACAAGATGGAGATTTGGCCACCATTTGTCTGTTTAGGTCATTATAAACAACTTTGCAGAATAACCAAATCAGCTGTAATTAGAGCACAAAGGGAAGTTGAGAGCTCTAGGGCTCATTAAGCCCACCTAGACAACAAAATCCAATACTTTAATCCAAAAACATATTCTCACAGTTTTAAGACTAGTGTTTCCCAAGTCTTTCTTCAGTCCTGAATGCAGACAGGAACTGGCTGAGTTGCGCTTAGATCAATGGAGGGGAAGACGTCCCCCCGTGTCCAACCTTCCCCAGTCTTGGCAAAACCCATGCACACGCCCATTTTCTTTTCTTCTGCCCTTCTCCATCCCAGAGTCCTCTGTCCACCACACTAGTTCCACAGACTTGAAAGGATAAAACACCGTGGAGGAAATTTAGGACACACAGGCAGGGACCCGGCGCTCCAGCCACCGCCTGGAACAAAGCCAGTTGCCTCAAATATGTTGGGATGATTGTTTCAGACCAGTTGCCTACATGGAGCAGGTATCCTTTATCCCCCCTCTCTCTCCCTCTGTCTCCCCCTCTCTGTTAACCAAAATACCATCTGACTTTACTCTGAAAACAGAGTGGGGGTGACAATGTATAAGGATAACGTATGACTAGCTGTGGACTGAAAAGGATTAGGTAACCTGATAAGAGTCCAATAAACAAAATCCCATAATCCAGCTCTCCACTGTTGAAAAGGGATATTGCATTTGATGGAGCTTTCCATTGTTCCATTTCTTCAAACAATGCTATCATACATACTGCCCTTGTCTCCAGTCAGCATCTCTGAGTCTATTTGTATCTACATGTTCCTCCTCTGAAAATATCACAGACCTCATACTTTCCAAGACACCCAAGAAACATCAGTCAGTCATCTCTGCTGGTTCCTGACTCATCTTTCAGTCAAAATATTTTTCACGTGGCCAGGAAGGAAGGACGGAAGAAAGGGAGGGAGGGAGGGAGAGAGGGAGGGAGGGAGAGAGGGAGGGAGTGAGGTGGGAGGGGGAGGGAGGGAGGGAGGGGGAAGGGGGGAGGGAGGGAGGGAGGGAGCCTTCTTCTCCTCCTCCCCCAGCCCACCTAAAAACCTTCTTGAGCTTTACACCACTCTCTAGTATTGGTCCTTTTAGTCTGTGGCTTTTCAGAGGCAGTGATCGTGGATGTAGAGACTCTGGTCTAACTCCCCACCTTCCAGGTGAGGCAACGTCTTACAGAGCAGAGCCCAACCACCCACGGTCAATATGAACATGTCCTGTGCCAGACTCTAGTATTTGTCACCTTCCTAACTCCCATTTCCCCATCATCTCAGTGCACGCCCGTCTTGGTGAAATAATCCAAACCTAACAGCAGAAGTGCTGAAACTGCTTGGCCTGCACCGTAGCAAGTCCCAGAGGCCCTGGGAAGGAGGTGCCTCTGGCCTAACGTGTCTTAAACGCTCCTGCTCGTCCTGGGCCCCGAGATGGAAAGGGCACAAGTGGTAATCAGTCGGGCAGGTCTGCAAAACCTCTCACTTACGCACAGGCCTCACAGTAAATAGGAAGCCTGGGTTAATCCCCTCTGAAAGTCTCCTGGAGGCAGGTTTGGTGTCCTGATCAGGAATCCGAATCAGCTGACTATTGGGAAAACATACACCGAACAGAATTAATGCAACCCCATCACTCTGACTGCTCAGCGATCAGGGAAACCTGGGGTCCTCAGGGAGGGAAGATCTTTACCAGGTCGGACCTCTGGTTTTGGAGGCCCCTACTGAAGGCTGATGAGAAAGAAACTCTGCAGCCCCAAGCAAAGACCGTGGAGCTGCAGACATGTGGTGTGGCCACGTTTCCTCTCTCTGCCTTTGCAGCGAGCACCGGGCGAGGTGCTTTCCCAAAGGCCTGCTTGGTAGGAAGCTCCGCTCATGAAGTGATGGGGAAACACAAGGAGCTGAATGATGCCGCAGGGCTGACGAAGTACAAACACAATCAACCGCGTGGCAAAAGCTCTCGCAGCTGACAAGCGCTTCCCACTGACCTGGATGCAGGGAGATCAGCTCGTGCTTTGTGACCACCTAGAGGGGTGCGATAGGGAGGCTGGGAGGGAGGGAGACGCAAGAGGGAAGAGATATGGGAACATATGTATATGTATCACTGATGCACTTTGTTGTAAAGCAGAAACTAACACACCATTGTAAAGCAGTTATACTCCAATAAAGATGTTAAAAAAAAAAAAGAAGTTCATCGGAAGACTCACGTCCACCGAGTCCAGACACGGGGATAGACCCGCAAGTTAAAGTGCTTCGTATCCAGCAACTCAAATGCAAAACACATGAATTCCTTTTCCATAAAGGGGCACAAGATCTTAGGGAAAAAGAAAAGCTGCACCTTTTCTTTTCATATGGGAATGGAAGCACTGAAGTTTCCGAAGACAGTTTCCGTAGCCTTTGACCCTTTGGCTTTTGAAAATAAAGTGCAACATTAGCTAAGTGTTGGCTTATGGGTTCTGTTGAGGTTCCCCAGTTGGGTCCCACAAGTCGACGTCAGTATCCTGTCTGCCTTTATGTCTCTGAAAAGCCTATCGTTAGAGAACCAGGACATGAAAAGCAAGTGTGGATGAACAGCATTTCCAAACAGTCTCTCCAAAACTGTCTTTGGAAAAGTTTGCAAGTGTTTCTCCCAATCCCTTCCATTAACACCATTTGGAGAAAAAGCACCTGTGGTGGTTCAGTAGGCAGGTGCCCCGACCTGCGTCAGCGGGTGTGTCTGTCGGGGTGTGTGAGCAAAGAACTTTCAAAGCACCGGACTAGGGGTCCAGGTTCAAGCCCTGCCTGATACCCGCTCAATCTTAGTCCTTGAGAAATCTACCTGAGGTTCAGTCTTCACGCCTATAAAGTGCAGGTCCGACGTAGACGGCCAGAGGAGAACACTCGAGCCAAGAAATACTCTTAGAATCTGAACATGTCCTTTAATCCAGGGAAAGGAAAAACAATCAATTCTCCACTTTCCTCTCTGTGGTGGCTAAGCCGGTCAGAGACCCTCTCTAAGCCGTACGCATCGGGAAAGATGGACTGAAGTCAGTCTGGTTTTGGTGAGAGAAGAGAGGACGAAGCAGACGTCTCAATAACGAGGCATCCAGTGGTTCAGAATCCGCCTTCCAGTGCAAGGGATGCTGGTTCCATCCCTGGTCGGGGAACTAAGATCCCACAGGCCGTGGGGCTACTAAGTCCACGCGCTCTAGAGCCCATGCGCCACAACTAGAGAGCCGCAACTAAGACCTGATGCAGCCAAATAAATAAATAAATACATATTTTTTAAAAATAATGACGCATCAGATACTTTTCCTGAAGCCGAAGAGGAGACAGTCTGAAGGAGCAATCAAATCTAGTTGATGCCGCAACTCAACAGCCTCACAAAGATGGGAGCCAGCGCTGGAGCAACGCAGCAGATCAAAGCCACCCCTCTCTGCCCTAGAGTTCAAAGATGCCACGCTCTCCTGGCTCTGAGCCTCAGGCTCAGTCCAGCCATTACATACGGCGTCCATTAAAGCCCCCCAGGGCCCTGTTCACTTGCCCTCTCCTTGGGGTCAAGTCATGTACAGGGTTCAGCTGCCGTCTACACACTGAGGACGCGTCCAAATTTGCATCGCCGGCGCGCACGGCTCTCACTGCACACCCTCAAGCGCTTCTTCCACGCGTCTCCACGGATGCTCCAGAGCCGCCAAGAGCCAGATCCTGCTCACCAAACCCGTTCGTCCTCCTGATTCCACGTGTCAGAATTCAGCACCAGTGTCTTCCGGCCACTTGAGCCAGAAACTTGACTGTCGTCCTTGTATTTTCCACATTCCATCAATCACCAGATTCTGTCACTTCACCTCCTATCATGTCCCCAATCCACCCACTTCTCTTCACATCACCTGGCTGGTCCAAACCTCCATCACTCCTTCCCCGGATGACCTCATCAATGTCCTTACTAGTCTCCACCTGACAGACTGTCCAGCACTCTGCAGCCAGAATGAATGGCCTTCTCAAAATATAAATCTTATCATGGCGTTCTCTGGTGGCTCCCTATAGCAGCCTTCATGATCCGCCCCTCTCCACCTCCTCAGCTGTGTTTCGTGCCGCCGTGCCCACCTCTCCATCCCCGTGTTCTCTACATTCTAGCCAAACTGGTCCCTCACCATATACCTAGGGTTGAGAAGGTGCAGTGCTTGCCTGGCTTCAGTGCCCTCCCACATGCAGCTTCTTCAGCCTGAAATGCTCCCTCCGTCCCCTCACCTGGCTGCCTCTTCTCAGACATCCGATTTCAGCTTGTGTACCCCTTCCTCCAGAGAGATGCCTTTGGGCTCCCAGACCAAGTTAGTACGTATATCGTATTTCACATCCATCTTCTCACCATTCTGCAACTTCTGTAAAAGTGAGGACTCCATCCACCAAGCTCATCACTGCATCCTCAGTGACTGGCGCTAAAAAGGTTCTTAATAAAGATGTGTTGGATGAATGAAAAGGAGAAGGTAGTGCCCAGGTAGACTGGAAGGGGAGTTAATGCGGAATCTGAGCTACAGGGTCTTGCCCACTCTCGCCTTCACCTAGGACTTCTGGTTCACTTCGAAATGCAGTCAAATAGAGTAGATCCATTTTTGTCTTTGTAAAACAAAGTCAGATGTTACTCTTTGGCTTACAACCTTCCAATGGTTTCCTATCTTACTCAAAGTCAAAGTCAAAGTCTTTACAATGACCTATAGACCCAGTATAATCTGGCCTCTTTGCTATTCTCTGAACAAGCTAGGCACACGTCTGCCTCAGGCCCTTTGCACGTGCTGTTCCCTCTGTCTGGAATGCTCAACCCCAGATATCTATGTGGACCACTGCCTCTTTATTAGGTCTACATCTAAATATCACCATCTCAGTGTGGCTTTTCCTGGCTTCTCTATTTAAAGTTAGAATTCCCTGACATTCCTTTTTGTCCTTCTCTGTCTTATTATTGTTCTCTATACACTGTCTATATATTTTAGTTATTTACTGTTAACTGTCCATACCATCCCACTAGAATATAAGCTCCCTGAAGGCAGAGAATTTTTTTTGCCTATACCATTCACTGCAGTATCCTCAACATTTAGAACAGCCACAGAGTAAATAAATCTTGGCGGAATGAATGAATGTCTTTCCTTGTCTATGCCTGACCGCGGCATTTCACGTGCGATGGTGTTTTTTGCCTTGGTTCCAGAGCCTTCTGTGGATCCTTTACGAGCCTTTTGAGAATATTCTACCATCTGCCATGTCTGCAACAGATCTCATGAGTGATTGAAAGTTTGAGCTGAATACAATCTATCAGGCTTATTTCCTGCCTTCACACATGCTCTAACTCTTCCCAATATAGTAAGTCCCATTATATAGAGAGTCTAATTATAGGGGAGTGTAACAAAAGCAGTTTCATGTTGAAATAGCATTCACGTGTGCCCTCCAGAGAGGTAGTCAAACTTAAATGACAGACTACGGATATTATAGGATATGCAAGAGACAGTTGGGTTTCGGCTGAGTGTAACTGAATTGAACTGAGGAGGTAAGCAAACCACTTCAGCTGAGAAGAAGGTGAGCAGAATATCTTCCTAAAACAAAGAGACATTTTCCAGGGACCCACCAGGACATGGGTCTTCATTCACATATTCATTTATTTATCGATAGATATTATTTAACATCTTCTATGTGACGGGCTCTGTGGCGAGTCTATTCAAAGACAGCTCACGATTTAGAAGAAGAGTTGTCTGTTTGTAAACAGATAACTTACCCCTCAAAGTCGTAAGGGCTACTGCAGAAATATGGGAAGCAACCGGGTCTGCCTAGGGAAGTGAAAAACTTTCCTTAAGGAAGTGACATTGGAGCAGCGTCTTGAAGGAGGACTAGGAATTGTCCAGGTGAAGGAGCAGTTCCGCGTGGCAAGAACCCACGCAGAGGTCGCCGCCCAAGATGTAGGAAGAGATGGCGCTGCTGAGGACCACACTGAGGCTGTAGTTTCGGCGTTTGGTGAACTCCGCTTCAGAAACGAAGACGATCTGAATGCCTCCATCTTGAAATAAGGGCTTGAGGAGAGGGGCGGATAGAAATGTCCTCTTCCCACCCCAATATCTAGCTCTGGGAAAAGTGGAGAGACCAGACTGAGTGGGCAAGTGTGGATGAGAAGAAATCATCAATGCATCTCCAAAGAGCTATTCTCCTCACAGCCTCAAATTCGATTCATTTGAATAAACGAACGCCTTTTAATCTGGAAGCGTCCTCTAGGAACTTGAAAAGTCATCGTCGGGCTTCCCTGGTGGCGCAGTGGTTGAGAGTCCGCCTGCCGATGCAGGGGACGCGGGTTCGTGCCCCGGTCCGGGAGGATCCCACGTGCCGCAGAGCGCCTGGGCCCGTGAGCCGTGGCCGCTGAGCCTGCGCGTCCGGAGCCTGTGCTCCACAACGGGAGAGGCCACAACAGTGAGAGGCCCGCGTACCGCAAAAAAAAAAAAAAAAAAAAAATCATTGTCATCTAAGCGTGATTGAATGAATCGGTCAATCAAGCTTTCCACAAAGAATCAGCATCTCCTATGACCTTGGGGGTCTACTGATGAGTAGGACCCGGACCCCGTCCTCAGAGAGCCAAGAATCAATCAAACGGAGAGATGAGGAAATCAACATCTTGTCAAAGGAGGCCAGAGGAAGGGGAGGACATTCCACCACGAGGTCAGGTGGTTGGAGGGATACTGCTACAGGTCCCGTACGTGTGCCATCTGAACATCGAGGACACGAAGGAAAGGGTATCACAGCAAGGAGTGAAAGAACAAAGCCACTCCTGGGCGTGCTGAAAGCACATGCCTTTCTTCAACCCCACGTGACCTCCACTCTCTACCCGCTTCTCCCCCGCCACCAAGATTCTTCTAAACATTGTCCGCCTTTCCATGCCTCTTATTCAGTCTCTAGCCCCCTGCTGTCAGGACTCCTAACCATTCCACTGACTTGCTCTCAGGAGTGTCGGTTCCAGCTTCCCCTGTGAACAAAGCGAGCAGATGGACTTTTGATCTTACCAATGGCCGCCTTGCCTGGATGGCCATGTTCCAAAGCCCTAAAAGGCTTCTTCTCTACCGGCAGCCCTGGGTCCCTCCAGTCTGCGTTAAGTAACAGTCAGATGAATTGTGAAATGTGAAGCTGACTCTCTCATGGTTCCATTTCAAACCTTCTTTCCCCATTGCCTTTGGGATGGAGTGTGATGTCTGAGGCTTACCTGGCAAAGCTTGCCACCATCCTGCCGGGGCCACCCTCCTGCCCCCTCTGCTGTCTCTGCACTCGGTCCACATGGACTCTCCAGTGGTGCCTGAACTTCTCAGCGCTCTCTCTCTCTTTGCTGGACCTTAACACATGCTGTTCCTGCTGCCTGCAGAGCCCTTCCCTCATCTTTGCTTAGCTGACGCTTGCTTATCCTTCAGATCTCAGCTTAGAAGTCACTCCTTCCAGGAAGACTTCCTGGATCTTGAGTCTTAGGTGCCTCCACTATGCACTTGAGAGGACCTGGTATTCCTCTGCCGCAGCGCTTGCCCGGCACTAGTGAAACCCCCTGATGACTTGTCTGTGTTTCCCCCAAGGCTATGATCTCCTTGGGAGCAAGGAGCTCTGTGCTCAGGCCGGGCACAGAAGAGGCCTCGGTATTTTCATCAGTTATTTTGGTGTCTCCATTAGTCAATTACCATAGTCTGCGACTGCCTGATTCACACGTGACACAGGTGTCCCGTGAGTAGAAACGTTATCTCGTCATATAAGGAGACAATAGAGCAAAGTATCCGAGAGGAAGCTAACTAGTTCTGTGACCTTGGGCCACTTACCTACATTTTCTTTGCCTCAGTTTTCTCTTAAAATAGAACTAATAAGAGTGTCTTGGCTAGGGGTGGGCACAGCAATGCTGGTAAATTTTTAACAACTGGCTCTTCAAGTAATAAAAAGGAGCCCATAGTGTTAGCCAGTTTCCGTGCTGTAAATACTCCCACCATGGCCAATTTCAAAGCTACCAACTTGACATCACTGCTTATGGAGTTTTTCCATCGTATGGCTATGACAGACATAAATAATCCCAAGAGCACAAATAATAATGAAATGTAATAAATAATTGGAAAGCAATCAGTTGTGAATATCACCTTTTAAAATATAATTTCCTTAATTGCAAATTTATAAAATTTGATATTTTTAATAGTGGCTCTGTTTTACAACAGGCTTGCAAAGTTCCTGAAAACTTAACAATTGGCTCCCTTGACACTGCATTCATAGGCTCCAGAAAACCCTGGGTGGAGTGTATGTGTGTGTGTGTGTGTGTGTGTGTGTGTGTGTGTGTGTGGAGAAGATGCACAGACACCTCACAACTTCTCTTCCCGGGCCTGGGACAGAGGGGAAGATGATCCATTTGGGCTCCAAGTCTAAACGACGCAGGACCTCGGGGAAGAAGCAATAGACTGTGATCCCTATTTTGGCTCCATGCTTTGTAAAGTCCATACCTTACCTACCAAAAGCACTCTGGAGAAGCAAAGGGATTTGGAACCTCACACCTCGGCCCTAACAATTGCCAATCAGCGTCAAACTGCACAGCACCTCTCTGAAGACTGTTGGCCCATTTATGCATCATGTCTTATCATTGTAACATATCTTTATGGTATTAGTCAATGTTTATTGTCTATTAAACATATGAATCCAGTTTGATCATTTCTTACAATGATTAATTCATCGATGGCATCACATTTTTGAGCACACTTTATATTTCATAAGTTCCTATTGAAGTTCTATCCTTATTCTGTAAGGGAAATAGGGTTTCTTCGTTCGGTGAGTTTGGGAAATAGTTATCTCCGTGGGCTTCAAGAATTAACTTTACTGCTCAAGCCTACATCCCTACCTGGGAACAGTGCACCTCATGGGGGTGTAGCTAGCTCTATAGTTGTCCTCACTTTATTTTTCAGTTTTTTAGTTTTTTTTTAATTGAAGTATAGCTGATTTACAATGTTGTGTTAATTTCTGCTGTACAGCAAAGTGATTCAGTTTTATACATATATATTCCCTTTCATATTCTTTTCCATTATGGTTTATCACAGGATAGTGAATACAGTCCCCTGTGCTATACAATAGGAACTCATTGTTTACCCATTCTACATATAATGGTTTGCATCTGCTAATCCCAAATTCCTAATCCATCCCTCCCCTACCTTGGCAACCACAAGGCTGTTCTCTATGTCTGTGAGTCTGTTGCTTTTTGAAAAAAATTTTTTTTAATTAATTTATTTTTGGCTGCGTTGTGTCTTTGTTGCTGCGCGCGGGCTTTCTCTAGTTGCGGCGAGCAGGGGCTACTCTTTGTTGCGGTGTACGGGCTTCTCATTGTGGTGGTTTCTCTTGTTGCAGAGCACGGGCTCTAGGTGCACGGGCTTCAGTAGTTGTGGCACGTGGGCTCAGTAGTTGTGGCTCACGGGCTCTAGAGCGCAGGCTCAGTAGCTGTGGTGCACGGGCTTAGTTGCTCCACAGCATGTGGGATCTTCCCAGACCAGGGCTCGAACCCGTGTTCCCTGCATTGGCAGGCGGATTCGTAAGCACTGCATCACCAGGGAAGCCTCCTTTTAAATTTTTATTGCAGTATAGTTGATTTACAATGTTGTGTTAGTTTCAGGTGTACAGCAAAGTGAATCAGTTATACGTATACATATACATATATCCACTATTTTTTAGATTCTTTTCCCATATAGGTGACTACAGAGTACTGAGTAGAGTTCCCTGTGCTATACAGTAGGTCCTTTAGTTATCTATTTTATATATAGTAGTGTGTATATGTCAATCCTAATCTCCCAGATTGTCATACTGCGTGAAGTAAGTCAGAGAAAGACAAATATCATATGATATCACTTATACGTGGAATCTTTAAAAAAAAAATGGTACAAGTGGACTTATTTACAAAACAAAAATAGAGTCACAGATGTAGAAAACAAATTTATGGCTACCAGGGGGAAAGGTGGGGGAGGGATAAGTTGTGAATCTGTTTCTGTTCTGTAGATAAGTTCATTTGTGTCATATTTTAGATTCCACATATAAGTGATATCATATGGTATGTCCTCACTTTAAATAACAAAATCTACCCTTGTTTGAAATAGTCCACAGCCCACTTCCCTGTCACACAGAACGGACAGCCGGAGGGTCAGAATACAAAGGAAACCTTTTAATTGCACAGCAGAATGTTGACTTTGCCAACAATTTGCCCCACGGCTAAAGCATATGGTTACCTTTTCTACAAAGAAAGCTGGATTTTCTGTACATTTGGCATTCAGATAGTAAAGTATCCAGATCCTATCAAAAACCTGCAGGAGACCATTCATCTCTGAGACAGATAATATGAGGAATATGGTTAACAAATTTTTCTCTCTCTAAGCTCTATCACTGTATTCAGTTAAACTACCAAAATCCCCAGAGAAACACAAAAACCTATGCACTCCTTTATTTTACTACAATAGAAATGCCTTCATAATTACACATGCATGCACCTTCAGCTTTATTTGAAGGTCAATTAAATGATGGTTTGATGAAATAAAAATTCTACAGTTGTTGTAAAAGCATGAATGAAAGATGAGGAAAATGTTGATTGGCATAAATATCGGATAGTCAATTGTTCTAAGAGTTTAGCGTAAGAGGAAAGATGAGATCCAGACACAGCATTACCTCCAGGCACTGAATGCTTATTTTACTGGATGATGAGACTCATGTGACTCGATACATTTCCTTTCTCTCCTTGGCTGTCAGGAATGTCAAAGGTAAAGTTCGTGCTCAACTGAAACAAAGACCTTCAACTCTGGCTTTCTTTTACAATGGTCTCCCCTCCCTTTGTTACATGGCTCTTTTACCTGTGGTTTCACTGTTCTACTGCAAATGTAATTTTTATTGTATAGGCTTCCATATTATTTTTGGAAAAAGTCCAAGTATGAATAATTAATAAATGTAGCTTACTAGGTTTGGCTTCACGCGCTACTACCTCATCACCATGTCTTTGTAAAGTACCAGCAAAATTCATTATATTAAGCATCACCAAATGTCCATCTCATCCCCATTAAAAGAAGCTGTCAATTTGTACTTCTTCAGACTAACGGGAAAAGGAGTATAAAACCTTAAAATCAAATCCACAAAGAATTTTAAAGTTTTCATTAAAAGCCAGTTTCAGTCTTCTTCCCCCAAACACTACAAGAAGTGCCTAGAAACCACATTTGATTCAATTCCTCCCCCCTCCGTCCGACCCACCCCTGCCACTTTCCTCCCCTCCCCCAATCATAAAGATGCATGGTAGGGTAGGAGAAGCAGGAGGTCTGGATAATCACAGAGTGAACACAAAGCCAGTTATGCTTTGAAACCCTTAGACTGTGTTGACTCTTCACCAGAAGGACCCCGCTTGACTTTGTTTCCCCTGCATGGCATCCGCAGAGCTGAAAAAACACGTGGAGATCAGGACTGGGAATGAATGGGAAACTGAAGCCCAGAGAGAGGAAGTAACTCACCCCGGATTGCACCACCATTGGTGGCAAAACCAGCAAATAGACCCCAGACGTGCAGAGTCCCACCTGATTTTGTTCCACTGAACCTGTTCACTCCACAAATATCATGCTTTCTTCCTGGTATTTTCATTCCCCAAAGCAAAAAGAAGAAATAGAGTTACATTCACATTTACTTCCTGGTCAACCGTTATCCTCCGTTTAAAATACCAAAACACCAAAAATAATAGCAAAATAAAATAATACACCAAAATGGGATTTAAACAGCTATTATAGAAGGCAAGTGGTATGGATATACTACGACACTACGACGTAAGAATGAAAGAGAAATGGAGAGAATGAGAGTCCAGAATGATCTGAAGAAAGATAAAAAAGTTCTGTGTGTATTTAAAATGCCCTTTCCTTTCAAGTTTAGATGAGCGCTTTAAGCACTGGATAAGTCTAAAGCAAGTGTGCCAAAATCCATTCTAATTCCAGCAACTACTCTGGCATCTCCCTTCCGAGATGCAGAAGCTGGCAGCTCACAGGAGCTGAGGTTGATAGAAGGACGTGTGGACAGGTCGGGGAAACAGAGTAAATGCGAAGTAAGAGGACAAAACACGTTCTATTTTTTAAAGTGAAAATGACTGATGCTCTTTAAAGCCATATGACATTTTTTTCCTTTTTTAATTGATGTATAGTTGATTTACAAAGTTGTGTTAGTTTCAGGTGCACAGCAAAGCGAATCAGTTATACATATATATATATATATATATATACATATATATATATATATATGTGTATATATATATATATACACATACATTCTTTTTCAGATTCTTTTCCCTTATAGGTTATTACAAAGTATTGAGTAGAGTTCCCTGTGCTATAGTAGGACCTTGTTGATTATCTATTTTATATATAGAAGGGTGCATATTAATCCCAAACTCCTAATTCATCCGTCCCCCACCCCATTTCCCCTTTGGTAACTGTAAGTTTGTTTTCTATGAATGTGGGTGTATTTCCATTTTGTAAATATGTTCATTTGTATCTTTTTTTTTAAGATCCCACATATAAGTGATATCATACGATATTTGTCTTTCTCTGTCTGACTTACTTCACTTAGTATGAGCATCTCTAGGTCCATTCACGTTGCTGCAAATGGCATTATTTGCATAACCCATGTTGTCTTTTGATTGAATTTATCTACTGTAATTTTAAAGTAGAAAAGTGAGAGGGAAAGGTTTCAAGAGGGAAAATGATTTTCAGTTTCCCTGATTTTCAGTTGGGAGAATATTCGGATACCCACTCCTCCACGCACATGCCCGTGCATTTATGCACGGGGCCGTCCGTTCATGCAGCACCAACCTGCTGCCGCTAAGTGAGGCGTGCCGTCAGTTTGGTGGGGACCGCACAGGAATCCCCAGTGTGGCTCCTTCCTATAAGAACCTTGCAACGTTGTGGCGGAGAAAGACATAAACAAATCGTTATTAAGCGTGAACTACCATAAAAAGGGGAAATCTAGCGCTTTGGCAATTCCAAGAATAGAGAAGAGATACTTGGCTGAAAGTAATCTGCAGATTCACTTTGATCCAAGGGGCATTATAAAGAAAATGCTTCTCCACCCCTTATGGTGTATCCGTGCCTGCACGTAGTACGCAGTTTGGGTAACTGTAACTCACAAGAGGTAGAATACGGACAGACACACCAAAATTAGATCACTGACCACAGGTAGGAAAAAGAACGATCTGTACAGAGAAAACGTAAGGGTGTTTCCCGGATTCGTCACGGGCCCTAACCCAACGACGGCTATCTTTATAAGATAAGGGAAATTCAGACACAGCCACACGGAAGGAAGACAAGCAGAGATTAGAGTGATGCTGCTTCCAGCCAAGGAATGTGCAGACTTGCCAGCAACCACCAGAAGCTAGAAGAGGCGAGGCAGTCTCCTCCCCTAGAGCCTCTTCTGAGAGGGCAGAGCCTTAGCAGCACCTTTGATCTCAGACTTGCAGCCTCCGGAACTGTGAGAGAATATATTTCTGTTGTTGAAGGCCCCTCCTCCTCTCCCAAAGTAAGAATGCTTTAAGGCTCAGTTTATGCTCCATCCCCCTGCCCCCAGCAGCCCTCCAGACCCTCCCATCAGAACAATTCACTCCTCTCGGTCTCCTCTACCAGTGGTGAGCTCACCGCATCCTGTTGTCAGTGGCCCAGTCTTTCTCACCCCGCTGAGCTCTGGGCATCCTTGTTTTTTAATACTCAGAGTCTGAATATTAAAGTCACAGAAAATCCGGTCCCGAGAAAGGACCCAGAGAATTTGCTCCTCATCCAATATTTGGGAGTCAAGGGCGACTGTGAGCCTATTTTTAAGCCACAAGGAAATGAGTAAGTGTGTATATTTCTGTAAGTGTCTCTACATATATTCTGGGTTGACAAAAGCTGTTGGCATGTCTTTGGCAGATTAACTGGCTACACTTGCCACTTTCTTGGCATCTGGCTCCCATGTCAACTCTGCATACTGTCTATTTCTTCCCTGGAAAAAATCACACACACACACACACACACACACACACACACACACACACAATCAGCCCCCAAGGATTTGTATTTCTTCTTCCTCAAATCCCCTACTTCTCACCAAACTCCACTTCCACTGAACAAAGGCTCTCCCACTGCTTCCAATACAGCTGAAAAGTGCGGGACTCTGCCACCCTGGTGAACGAACGGCAAGTTGGCTGGGATGTAAGCGCTGCCACATGGATTAGAAACAGTGGAAAGGATTGTAAACAAAGGGGCGTGATAAATGGTTACGTTGCCATGGGTGGGAGGAGGTGTTTAGCAGGGCGTTTCGTGTTTCCCCGAGCATCTTTATTAATGATGAGGTAGGAGGGGAAAACACTAACAGCAGTTCATTAAAGGCAAGAGCGTACTAAATTGGGAGGTGTTGCAAACACCACAAAGGACAAAGAAGTAGCTCACGATGGGGACGGTGGAGGCGATCTGGACAAAGGAGAGAAGGACAGCGTTCCACTGGGCGACAAGGGACCCGGCTCACCTAGAGGAGAGACCACCTGATTCTCAGCAGGGCTCTCACCTGAGTCATCCACTTAAAAAAAAAAAAAAAAAAGTTTTTTTTAACTCTAATGTTTCCATAGTTTTTTGGGTACGGGGGAGCCTTGGGCTGGTTTAATCCTGGGAGCATTAAAAGAGTTAATCTGCTTTCACGAGCCGTGAAAAATCAGAAGACTGAAATGGAAAAGCCCGCACGACCCCTGGACTTGGGTAAGGACAGAAAGACGAAAGGCAGTCCCCCACTGCACTATGAATAGTCAGAGTCTGACTTCTGAGAGAGAGAATATTTCAACCCTGTTGGGCCTTCTGGCTTCTAGTCTTAGGTCTGCCATTAATTTAGTGTCATTTTTAGAAGGTTCTCTTCCTTTTCTGGGCTTGTTTCACTATCTTTTCCAGAAAGCACTCCCTGTCTCCTTCCCTCTCCCAGGCGTGCTTAAAGCAGTATGGTTGCAACCCACTTAAGTAATATTTAATTTAATGCATCAAGGCGAAAGTTCATAAGGAAGACCTCGACAGGCCACGTGAAGGAGAGAAGTCTGTTTCCTGCCCACAGGAATAAGAGATGGAGAACTCTATACCCTGTTTTCAAAAGTCAAATGGTAAATCTGGAAGGATAAAACAGAGCTAAAGACTTTGGAACATTAAGTTCCTTGAAGAAAGTTGTTGCGTAAATAATATATTATAAGCACTTAAAAATCTTACCTGCTTGAAAAAGTTTCTGGAGTTCTCCCCACGACATCCAACGGAGCCAAGTATTATTTCCTACCTCATTCATTCAGTATTTACTGAACACCGACTGTGTACCAGACATGAATCCTGACCCCTGAGGAACTCAGTGTAATAGGGGTGATGGGTGACAATCACAATTAGTTAAAATGTGTTTTTCAAAGTGTTACGGGGATACGGTGGTGCTGATGTCTGAGCTGGGTCTTTATGGATTGAAGAGTTGTCTATTAACAGTAAAAGTGGGAGAGACTTCCCTGGCGGTCCAGTGGTTAAGACTCTGTGCTTCCACTGCGGGGGGCACGGGTGCGACGCCTGGTCGGCAAACTGGGATCCTGCATTCTGCGTGGCACGGTCAAAAAATTAAAAGAATTTAAAAATGAGAAAAAAAAGAAAGTTAGAGGGCAAGGTAATATCAAGCACAGGGCGATTCTGCAAAGGTATAATGACTTAAAAATAAATATATCATTAACACGATTTCTAGAAATGGTGGGCAGTCCTGTGGGGTTACAAGGCAGGGTGCGCGAAGCGAAGTAGCCTAAAATGATACAAGGAAAGAAAACTTCCTGAGCGCCAGCTACTTTGCAGAAAAGAGAGGAAGTTCATGCCTTTCATGGGAGTTTCACTGGCTTGGATTTTAAGGTCCTTTGTTACTGTGCTAAGGAATTTGCTTTACAGACCAAGGGAGCGTTAACATTTTTCAATTAGAGAATAATGACGCCAAACAACTGAGAAAGTGGACCAGTCTTGTATGTTTGCTAAAATCCTTATTCAGCCACACCCTGATTTTATTTTCCTTTTTGCCAAAGCGCCTGGGCTAAGATAACGTATGACACGTTAAAAAATCATTTTGAATCTTTAATATTACAATAGACAGCACTGGTAAAATATATAATCATGTACATCTTGTACCAGGAAGACCTCAACAAACCTGTTTTTAAAATGAATGTTTGTAAATCACAAACGTCTCCGTCTGTAAAAAATTGCCTTTGGGGTTTGTCTTAACCGAAAGTGCTTAACATCACACTGAACAATCACTGTGTCCCAGTAGGATGACTTGAGATGGGTACACGGATAAAATACATTAATTGCTATTTACACCACTTTTCTAAGCGTGCGTCAGATCACTTATCTTTAGAGCAGCGTGAGCCCACATGACTAAATCCTAGGTAGAGCATCAGGATTCCTGACTTCTGTGTCTCCTGCCACCCTCCTCTCCAACCTTGAGGAGCTGGACATCTTCCACGGCTCTGCCCTCTCCTTCGGGAGAATCAAGCTCATGATGCATTGATAGAATGGTAAAGAACTGGATCTGCAAACGGAGAACCATCAAGCTCTTCGAGGACCACGACACAGAAAAGATGGGGGCCAGGCAGGGAAGCTGGGGAGGTGAATCAAACACAAAACAGGTGAAAGAAACAGATGACTTTAGAGGTCCAGGTCAACTCTGAGAGTCTATGATCCCATGACATGTATCCAAGGCGTTATTAGTACACGATCTTGTTATCGTCAGCTTACAGGCAAGGTCCACATAACAAGTTAGGCTCCTCTTGACCTAAAGATCTCTGTCTATAATGGAAATGAAGGCTTTGCCTCTTTATATTTCACCAAAAAAAAAACAAAAAAAAAACCGGCCAGCTACGGAAGCAACAAGGCACACTAACGTAGCAACACAGTAAATGGTTTCTAAGTCCAGATTTGGCTTCTGAGTAAAAAACCCAAACCCAAACAAAACAAAATCCATCTTTCTGACTGTGCCAGAACCTCTGTGATGCCTCCTCTGAGATAAGAAACATTGCCCAGGGCTTCCCTGGTGGCGCAGTGGTTGAGAGTCCGCCTGCCGATGCAGGGGATACGGGTTCGTGCCCCGGTCCGGGAGGATCCCACGTGCCGCGGAGCGGCTGGGCCCGTGAGCCGTGGCCGCTGCGCCTGCGCGTCCGGAGCCTGTGCTCCGCAACGGGAGAGGCCACAGCGGTGAGAGGCCCGCGTACGGAAAAAAAAAAAGAAAAAAAGAAAGAAAGAAACATTGCCCAAGATGCAACCAGGAAGCCCAGGGGCTGCCACTGTCCTGTGGCTGCAGAGACCCGGAGAGAAAATCCTACAGTTAGAATCAACACCCTTCTCTTCTCTCGTGAGTAGCTGGCACCCAAGAAATGTTCATTCCATAGTAACTAGAATATTCCAGATCTCAGATGTTGGTCTAGATTTTTTGTCTGTTACCGCTCTGGACTGGAGCTTATGGCTCACCAACTGCCCTGGTCAATAAGGATTTTGCCACGTCTCACACTATTGCACTCAAAACCCCAGCAAAATGTCACAACTCCAGCTGATGCAAACCTAGATCCTCTGTCACATTTGGGATCTCCCTTGGTAGTTTCTCTTCAATATTCCAGTGTTTGTGTGACCTGAGACAAGTAAGATATATAAACAACCATGTATAGGAGTCCCCCTATTATTCCATCCTTGAATGTGTGTACATAGACATTCCGTCTAAATAGAAGCTGTGCTGTACAAAATAGTCATCTTGGATGAGCAGGACTTGGTAATGATGAAGTCAGGGTAAGGTTTGCGCCCTACAGGGATCTTCACACTTTGCGTAAAGGAAAATGATCATCGTCTGTGCCTCTCAAGCCCACTTACATGTATACGGCATTAGTCACAAGGGAATTCAGCAAGAGGGCAGGTAACTCAGAGACTCACATCCCCACAAATAACTTTCTGAGAGTGGATGAGTAGAGGCTTAGGTAGGAGCAAATATTTTATTTGCAAAATCGAATCTATCCCTAAGTTCCTTACGTCTTTTGAGCTCAGTCCGAAGAAATAACTCTTTCCTTCACCAGAGGACACTGAGATGTTAATGACCTCATCGTTTACAGCCCTTTAGATTTGGTGTCCTTGAGAGAAGGGAAGCCATTTGGGGAGACTTGCTCATATTTCTCGAAGAATCAGATGACAGCTATGATGTTTCTAGTGCCAGAAAGAAATTGACTTTTCTGTCCCAACTCAGCTTTTCCCAATAGGCCGCTTTTCTAGAAGAGTCTGATCTGAAATAGGGTCATACTTAGCTATTTTTTTTACTGGCGGCTAGAAATTTTTAATTAAAAAAGTAAGAATGAAAAGTAAGTAAAAAAGCCAAGACACTGCAAAGGGACACCCAGACACACATAGACAATACTTCCAGCATGGCGGTGGGAGAGCCAAAGCTTTGAGATGACAAACCTCTGTATCTTCCCATTCCTTTTGTTCAGAGACCTGCAGGCTTCAGGCAACAGCATGGCCCCAGCGATTCTGGACAAATCTAAATATCAGAGGTCTTTGACACCTCTGAAACTGGCTTGCCTTAAACATGGCTAATCCAATTTTATTCCTTAAATGGTTAGTTCATAAACTGCGGGGACCCATAGGGTTATATGATTTACTATCTACGCCAAAAGAACTTGGCATTTTATTCTAAACTTCAAGTATTAAAATGTTAAGGTTTGGGATTCAAAATATAAAACCTAGATTTCCAATGCAACTGTGATTCAATATGACAGAATGACAGAAGTTTGGAAAATCATGCCTCTTCTCCCAAGAGTTTCAAATCTACTTCGGACCAGATCTGTTTCTTATGCAACAAGCTGGACTTTTTAGCAAATGCAAATTTCCTGCTAGCAGGTTTGAGACACGGAATCATACGAATTACCATTAATCACATAGCCTAGAGGGTTTTTTCTCAGATCCAAGTGCAAAGCTTCCCAAACAATTAGTTCCCCCGAGATCTGTTTTCAGATGAAAAATCTAAATAATCCTGTCATTTCTGGACCAAAAGCCAAGCTGCCTCTCTTAACAAGGTTGCAGGTGTGTAAACCCCATGCCGAGTGGTTCTCAATCGGCCACAGAACCACTTAGGGGCATATGGTGATAGCGCCACAAGGTCTGAGAGTTTCCTTGTAAAAGCCCCCTTCCCACCAGCTCCCTTCCAGACACATCTTTATCATCCGTGTGACACATTAAGAGGAAGCCCTAATGTTCCTCGGATGCATTAAGTTGCACAAGTGGTTTCGTGCATTTCGCTGGGACCTCAAAGCATCACACCACCGAGGTGTGCAGACAAAGCAAGGAGCGGCCCATGTCATACCATCTGAACCTGCGCTCTGAACACACAAAGGAGCGCAATTACCCAGCCTGTGCCATTAGGCAGCATCAGCCAGCATCCCCCATCCCTCCTGATTAATAATTGAACCCAATCCATACAGGAGAGCTCAGGCCAGTCTGGGAGGTGCCTTCTAGCATGCATTACAAAGGAGCATCTCCAGGGGCCTCAGAGCACTCTGTCTATTTACCTAGTCAATCTATCAACTACCGTCAACTCTTGGTTCTTAGAAACGGATGACCCTCCTTCTGAATGGTCCTCTGCTTTGCTGGTCGTCTCTCTCCCTCTGGCCACACGGGAGCGTTAGGACCCCCACCCCTCGTACTGGGGGCTCTGACGCATCACCCAAGCCTCCTTCGTGCCTGGAGAACTCATTCCCCCAGCCGCTGGGGGAGCGTTCAGCCATCATCTCTCTCGGGGAATTGCCCCTCTGATGAAGAGAGTCACCTCGGCCAAGGTCACGTTCCTTCCCAGGGCAGCCTCATCCAAAGATGGGTCAATGAGAACATCTAAAGGCCTGGCTCCCAGGCTCCGAGACAGGACATCTCTGAAGGATCATCAGAGCTCCCCGCAGGATGGGTGGGCTTCTGTAGTGACTGCACCGCGGCCCAGCTTCTCCCGGTTCACCTCTGCCCTCTTCTCTCTTCAGGCATCAGAGTGATCGCACTCCCAAGCAACCGCCTGCACACCAGCTGCAACCCAGACTTTGTTCCCCAGCCGATTCAACCTGCAACTGGAATGAACTAGCTACGTCTTGCCTGCCACCCCAAGAAGCTTTCATCAGAGTCAAAGAAAATAATGTATGTGAAAATTCCTTACAAACTGTGAAGCATATGAAAGAACACTTACTACAGGTCCCCTGTGACGAAGACACCATGAAATTATGTGGTTTTTGTACATGGAACAAACAGAAGTGAACATTTAGAGTTTAAATAAAGCTAGAGGGTCCAAGCTTACTAAGGCTTGAGTGGAAATAATACTGACACTGCATACCTTTCGTATATTATTATATCAATTACATTTTCATTCATTTATGACAAGTCTGCCGTCTTCCAAATTTGAGGAGTGTTGCAAGTCTTGGTGGGGGTAAAACACCCTTCTGCAAGAAGTATCAAAATATGTTGGCATTTTCCAGTCAGCTAAATAGCATCACTGAGACAGATACTCTTGTCACCTGCATTTAAACCCACACATAAAGACTTAGAGTAGTAAAGACACACGCCATGGGCCCACAAAGCCAAATTCCGCATATCCAAGGCTGTCACCTAAAGCTTTCAGCCTAGTGTCCACTTAGGAATGTCACTTCCTCAGCAGGCCATAGGACAGAAAATACACACCCTTTGAACTTAACAACGTAGGAGGAGATGGCCCAGGCAGGAAGAGAGCAGTGTTCAGAGATGGCCACGTCTCCAGCCCTACCAGAGATCCACCCCAGGCCACTGTCTATCCCTGAGCGCCTGAGCTGTCCCAGGAGTGACGGAGTATAAACCCAGGCAGGAGAGCATCAGAGCCACCCTCATCGCTCTCACTGGGGTAAAAAGCACCCAGAGCCCAAAGGAAAATGTCCTGGGACCCTCAACTCCTGCTGTTTGGTTTTTTCATTTTTTTTTCCCTTTCATTTAAATGGCAGTTCTCTAACTGCAAAATGGAAACCCTTAGCATGATATCTGTATGATTTTTTTTTGGTTTAATTAAAAGGGAGTGATGACAAATGTTTAGAATCAATTGAAAGCGCTACTCCATTTGGGCTAACACATACCTGCTCTATAGCACAGGTGATACCTGCAGGTTCACAGATGAATGGGTAAATGAGTAGAGGTCAGAGTGCAGAGGCGTGTGCATGTGTGTGTGTGATTGCATGTGTACAGGTATGTGCATACATGTATGCATGAGCTGGGGTCGGGGCTAGCATTTTCCTGGCGATACAGATAGCAGGGCCCCCAAATAAATCATATACACGTTTTCAATAGTATAAGCAAGGGATAAAATATATCTGGCATATGATTCCCAATTCCATAGATCTTTCCAGCAGCACTTATTTGTATACAGTGCTATTTCTCCATCTCCAGGTTAAGTGCCCAGTTCCCTTTCCCACTTTTAATTCTTGAAGAGTGCATACACTGAAGAGCCAGTGAAACAACTTCTAAGGCTCTCAAGAAATATTCGAACTTCTACAACCATCAGCCCAAAAGACGACTCTCCATCCCATCAAACCCCAGACAGACCAAGAATATGAACAATTTTCCAGCAAAATTAACTGCTGACATCTGACCATAGCAGGAAACAGAGATATACATGGATAATGTTCGAATCCAGTCTCAAGCAGAACAGATGAAAACAAAATGTATTTTCTGGAAGTGCCCAGGCTTCAGGTCTTGGGAGGGAACTCAGTTAACTATTTTGACTAAAATTACAATCCATTCCAACGGAAACCGCAATGGAGATTTGTCCCCGAAGGAGAGAACACCAAAAACAAACAGTTTTTGTTGAGAATCTCACTACTATGTTTACCGAACTGGGGAACTGAATCCAACACGATGAGGATTAAATGTCAGCCCGGCTGGGGAGTTCAGGAATGACAGGCTGAGAAGTTCAGAATTTCCATTCGCAGAGTAATTGTATAATATATGTGAATGGTGGAAATTACACCTAATATAAAATCATCAGGTATAAAGGAAACACATTTAAATGGAACGTGGTTACTGTGATTCACTTTACAAGACTTTGTCTTTTAAAAATCAACTTGAGGGACTTCCCTGGTGGTCCAGTGGTAAAGAATCTGCCTTACAATGAAGGGGGGGACGCAGGTTCGATCTCTGGTCAGCGAACTAAGATCCCACATGCCGTGGGGCAACTAAGCCCGTGCGCCACAGCTACTGAGCTCACACGCCTCAACTAGAAAGCCTGCGTGCCGCAAACTACAGAGCCCACGCGCTCTGGAACCTACACGCCACAACTAGAGAGAAGCCTGCGCGCCACAACGAAAGATCCCACGTGCCACAACTAAGACCAGACACAGCCAAAAACAAATAAAATAAAATGATAAATAAATCTTTTAAAAAAATCATCTTGAATCATTTGCCCTTTAGTTTGGTATGTAGGTTTGGGACCTACAGAAATGTTGTTGTTTAACTATAGAGTTCTGAGAATTCTCACAACCCTACCCTAAAGTCATCTAATGAATACCTCGTCCTCTCCGTAAGACTCTGTCTAAATAAACTGTGATAACAAGGAGTCTACCTTACCGAACACCAGCAAACTTCCTGGATAATTTAGTGCAGAGTCCAACACCATTTCCATCACAACTTGGCTGAATGCTGAGCTCATTAAGTTGACCTATGAGATGATTTATATGGCTTTTTTTAAGCAGCATTATAGTCCATTGCATTAACAGATGTGCCCTTATTTCAGTCACCATAATAACCACAGGTAATTAATGAGTGACTAAGACACTGCTTATTCTATAATAGATGAGCCAAGGTCTCTGATCTCCTCAATGTCAGCCCATCTGATGATCGTCCATCTTCAAACTACAGACCTGAAACTTACCCTAAGCCAAACTTCCCGCCTTCAGGAACCCGAAACGACATTGTTCTCATTTGACCCATCATACTCTTCACTGCAAACCCTTGAGAATGATATTGAAGTCAAGTAGTTGACTTCTTCATGCGGAATAACCTCCTTTCACCCATCCAATGGCATCACTGCCTTGAAACGCTGCTCTGATGCACCAAATTCTTGCAGTTGACAAACATTTTTCTTCCCACACCCTAATCATCAGGTGTGTTATAAAGTTACATTATTCAGTTTTTTGAATTTCCAACATTGTGATTAAGTGACGTTTAGAGTACTCATCTTTATCCATTAAAGATAAGCATTATTTTTTTATTTTTGAAATACCAACAAATGTGATCTTCATCCTCCAGGAACTTAAAAGAAAGCCCTTCCATCTTACCTAGAAACGTCTTTTAACAATAAGCCGATCTCCTCTGACCTTTCAAAAACTGAGTTGGGTGTCCCCTCTTCTAAGACTTAGAGAACATACAAAGTTCTCTAAGATTAAAAAAAATGTTTTTGCTTGTTAATGAAGATTACTTGGTAGGGTTGATCTGAGTCCCAGAGAGAGTCTCTTGGAAATTCACTTAAAACAAAATTACTCCTTTTCTGAGACAGTGAAATAATGATATTGTACAGAATGCAAAAAAAAAAAAAAAAATCACTGTAGAGATAATTAATCTTAGATTTCTAAACACCCTTAAGAGTTGAAGAATAAGCATTTTTAATAGACGTTGGATTTGGCCCTGTGCTCAAAACTTAAATTATCCTAAGCTTAAGCCCCTACTCACTCATCATCCTCTGATTTCAATTCTGAAAAAAAATACATTTCAACTGGAAGTAGTTTCTCTAGAAATGTTCCTAAAATGCATTTAATGCTCAGCGCTTCAAACAAGAACATGCTGTTACAGCAAACAAGCAAACGTGAACAGGCCACGTCAAATATATTTTAAAAAAACCGTAAGAGGTTAGAGAACTCAATCCAACCCCTTAATGTCACTCTCTAGAAAAATATTTCATGAACCGACGATACTCAACTCCTTACCTAATTACTATGAAATTCCTTAAGAAAACCAGATAACGTCTTACTGCTATTTAAATCACAGCTCCTTTATGCAATCAGTTTTATGAAGGAAGGGCTGGACCACTGTAGAGATACTATAACTTACAAATTTTCATAAGCATCTTTGTAGTAGGTGCTAGTCCAGAAAAGGCTGTATAGACTCATATATGCTCGTGAAGGTTATTTTATTTCTAGCAAGGGAAGCTAAGAATAGGTTTTATATTTATATGATGTGCCTCAGACAAGCATATGAGAAAACTTTGCAAACAACATCTTGCTTTATTTCTCAATATTCACAGGTGGAAAGGAAAAAACATCAAATGGCACAAAACTTTGCACAAGGGGGAAATGAGGCAAAGAGGAGAGATGTAAATTATTAAAGATGACTTCTGGTCCCTCAGCTTATTGCAAGACAGTTTACTCTTGATATTTAGAGTCTGAAGAGGTAAAATAGTATTAAGTCACAGGCAAGAGGGAAACAAAACTAGAAATAGGGGCTTAGCGTTCCATGAGGCTGCTGCCTACCTGGTGTTGTACGCAGGATGCACTGAAGATTCCTACCAAAATCATCTCTTTCCAAGTCTTCAAATTCCACCACTGTACAGTTCATCTTTGAATTGAGCATCTGATTCCCTGGAGTCTTCCTTTAAAACACATTTCCTCCCCCTGTTCCTCCTCTCATCATTATATTTAATAACATATCTATTAAATTCTCACATTTATAGAACATGCTCAAATTTACCAAACATATTAAACTATTATCTCATTTAATCCACGCAACCTTATCCATGGTATTGTATTTCCATTTTAGATACAAGCAATTTAAAGACTCAAAGAGCCTGTGGCCCTATGCACAGTTCACTGGTCTTTCCTTACTGTGTGACGTTCCATGTTCCAGCTTTCCCCCAGCGAATAACCATTCAGAGTCCCCACCACGTGTCAGACACTGGCCAGGGGATCATGAATAAACCTAGGAGAGTTCCCTCCATCGAGAGACCATGGGCAGGTCCTTTCCCTGTAAAACACCCATAGCAATATCAGCCCTACCTAATTCACTAAGTAGAGTAAAGCAGTGTGGTTAACATAGAAGAGATTGCTAGGAGCTGCTTACTGGGAATGAGAGTGTCAGATTGCGTTTAACTTGATGGATGCCAAGGGCTGCTGAAGGATCTTCAGGGCTCAGAATAGAGGGACTGCTATTAAGGGGTAAGGGAGGGTGGAGCAAGAACAAACCTCCTTCCAGACATAATGAGATCGAAGGCCCTCACTGGGTAAATGATGTCTGGATGCCAAACGGCGTGAGGACAGGGAACGCCGCGATGTATCGGCACAAAGCCTAAGGTAAGGGCAGAACTGAGCAAAAACACTGTTGCATAAAAAGATAATTCAGAGAAACCCTAAAGGTTCTAGCCAGGGTTCAGGAAACTCCCATATTTAATGGGTTTAGAATCCAAGCCTATTATCACACCAGGAAACAAGGGGAGGTCATATATTAGAATCCTTATACTTCATCAATTTGAAGATTCCTTTCTTTTTTCAAATTGATTGAAAAACGTTGACTTACGATACTATATTAGTTTCAAGTGTACAACATGGTGATTTGATATTGACTCCTTTCGTTTTGTGTACATTTTTTTCATCTCTAAAATCGAGCTGGGGACTTCCCTGGTGGCGCAGTGGTTAAGAATCCGCCTGCCAACGCAGGCGACACGGGTTCGAGCCCTGGTCCGGGAAGATCCAACACGTCACGAAGCAACTAAGCCCGTGTGCCACAGCTACTGAGCCTGCGCTCTAGAGCCCACGAGCCACAACTACTGAAGCTCACGCACCTCGTGCCCGTGCTCCGCAACAAGAGAAGCCACCGCAATGAGAAGCCCGCGCAACGCAAGGAAGAGTAGCCCCCGCTTGTCGCAACTACAGAAAGCCCGCGCGCAGCAGCGAAGACCCAATGCAGCCAAAAATAAATAAGTCAAATAAATACATTTATTAAAAATAAATAAAATGGAGATGAATCAATGCAATGGCAGGTCATGCTGTCAATGTTCTCTCTTTCAAATAATGCCAACCATCTTAAAAATCAATGGCATATTGGATTCAATTAATTAAATAGAATTTTTCAGTTATCTGGGTTTGTTTTTTCTTTCCAATTATCCTTTTTTAAGCTGGTTCAAAGGACTGCTTTCCAGTCCTGCGTCATGACCAAGCTGTCTCATCTGCATAGGACTTCGCAATGGGACACACTCCGCGCAGCCTCGGGGCTTGCCTTCCCCCAACACCCGGGCCTGGGGGAGCTCTACACGTCTAGACGGAAGGCAGGAAGCATCAGCCAGCTTCCCTCCCCAGCCTTGTCTGGGCTCACATGGCATCAGCCCTCTGCTCTTGACTCCTCTGGTTGCCCTCCCTTAAAATGGACCTGACTTCATTTTGAAGCTCTGTAAACAATAAATTCCAGTGACAGCCCTCCCCCTGCAGCTACATGGATCTGTCTGCCTCTATTTCAAGAAGACCGTTCCAAGGCTGAATTCTGAGAAACACACTCAGGGCTGTGAATGCTAGTTTACGCACGATGATTGATGTAGTTCTAGCTCTTTATTACCCTTCTGTCAGAGCTCAGCCTTGCCTGTTTTCCAACCACAACAGAAAAATAATGGGCAAGCTGCCCAGGCCCATAGTCTACTTTCAGTAGCCACTTCTACAGCAAAAGCAAGATTCATCTCCGAAGCTCACAATTTGAAACTATCACAATGCTATACAATTCTAGCACGATGCACCAGCCACCCAAGGCATTTGGCATATAACAGACACCTGTCAAAAAGCATGGAACCCCGTTTCCTGTGACAGCAAAGAGCTTGTAGAAAATGTGATATTCACACGGAAGAAAAGAAAACCTCTAAATCTCAGGAAGAATCAAAAGAAAATGGACCAATGAGTAATTTTCAAAAACAGGAAGAAAGAAATGTTAATGGAGAAAAGTATACATAAAGAACATCTAGGAATCACTTTGTTTTTCCCCATCAAAATCACTTCTAACACCACAGTGTAACTATCAAGGTATTGGATGTCAGATCACAGCACTATTACACATGCGCGCGCGTGCGCACACACACACACGCACACACGCACACACACCCCACTATCCTTCCTGAAAAGCTTGGGCTGTGGATGAAGAATACAGTTTCACATCAAAAACAATGTAAGCAAATATAATCAATCGCTTTAGTCCCTTGGGCCTCATTTCTTTTTTTTTTTTCTTTTCAAAGCTTGATCCCCCACTGTTTGCACCGGCCAAATTCCAACAGCCTCTCCTTGGGATCCTACCTGCCCCAAGGGAGGATTTATTGTCAAAATTCCACCTCAGTGTATTTCCTTGTACAGAAGAAACAGTCCGTGAGTTTCAAAGAAAATGAGATTGCTTCGATTGTATCTTGGATTCACTGTGTTATTTAAAGAGACCCTCAAAAGAAAGGGCTCCTGAAAGACCAGTTACACCAGAAACAAAGAACCAGTCAAGACATTCCTTGATAAGATCCTTAAAAATTATCTTTAATCGATGCCAAATATGAACAGATCATAGAGTGACAGAAGCAAGTAAAATTGCATAGATGGAAACTATGCGCTTCAATTAGGTTCTCAATTCGTAACATTCAGTGTCCTCTACCCGACCTATGAAACGGTTAGGGCAGGGGAAATGCACAGTAGGTGAAAATGAGACACGTCCTTAGCTCAAGGTGTCAGCAACTGGCAAACTCAAGAAATGAAATAGTGCTTTTTCAGCTTAAATGGTTTGCTGTCCTGATGGTGCACTTCAAATTAAGACTATTCCATTGGGATTTTTAACCTTGGTAAGACTTTATCTTTGAGATTAGAGGTATGTCACATAGAGCCCATGCTTTCTACCTACAGCTACTGGAAAAATGGTTTCCCAAACAGTGCAGGAAAGAGAAGAAAGGTATGTCTGTAGGTGTTGGAAAGGAGACAGCTTTGACCTGGAATACCTCACAAGGGATTTGGTGTTTCGTTTTCCTTTCTTTCCTTACACTATTTCTCCTTCTCTGATTGTGGTACAAAACTTCTCTCTCCTCCTTGAAGTCTCATGTCATAAAAAATTAACTCCTACTCAGTCCCTAAATGAAAATCACTGCAACTCAGGCAAGTCTCCTTAAAGCTCAGAGTCTTGAGGGCAGCAGAGCCTCCCCTTCACATATGCCTGGGCTCCCCAAGAAAGCCCAGGGTCATTTTGCCTGAGCAAAGAGACGGGCATTTGATCCCCTGGCTTCCAAACTTTACATCTACACCCTGAATGAGTTCGCACAGTGACCCAAGGTAATGGAACAGTTGTGGTGAACGACTCAGCTGCTGTTCGTGTCTTTACAAAAATGATAAGTAACGTACATTCTTCTAAGGTTTACCTGAGTCATGTCGGACATAGTTGTGTATACCCTGAAATTCCATGTATAAATACGAGCACTAAAATACACCGCACGGTGGACCAGAGGCCACCTCCTGAGATGGTGATTAACTTGGGTTGCGTCGGGTTTAAAAATCTGTGTGTGTCTCCCGAAAAGGAACACAAACATCAAAAGACTTCATCCTTTCTGGAAAAAAGCAGGAAGAGAAAAGGGCTATTTAGCAGCGGATTCCTAACAAGTTTGTACTGTGGACGGTTATCCCTCACCAATTCTCCTCGCTGCCAGGAGTGAGCCGTTCCTGGGGGAAAAAAAAAAGTTGGGGAGTCTTCGCTTTCTCACGTTGCTCAACCTCATCTACCAAACAAGGAAGTCGATTTTTAAAAAGCTTGTGTTTTGAGGTCTCCTGTATTAACGGGGAGGGTCAGGAAGCTATTCCTACTGGCTCTTCAGAGGTTAACTCCTTTGAAAAATCTGTAAGTATGCACAACATGAAGGCGGCCCTTGATGGACTAAACACCAAATTTCTACTCCAAGAAATCTATTCCTCGCTCACCGTTTGCATGTAGTCTCTTTGCTTTATTCTCAAGTGAGTCCAGCCCCCATACGGGGATCTACGCCAACCGCACCATTTCGTTTGAGAGAAATGACCGCCGTGCAGCAGCCATAATTCCAGGAGAAGATTCTGCTATCGGTTTATTGGATTCTGCTAGACTAACTCGCTAACTCGCTCCCGATGAACTCTTTTAACCGATCGTTAGAACTCAGTCCTCGAGGGGGTAGTGAGAGAGGACTGGGCGCAGGTGGGGAAGAGGAGATGCAAAAACAAACGCCTTTCTGGGCTACGATCTGTCTTCTTTGAATCTGAGGACAGAGGAAATGAATGTCTTTGGTCTCTCTAATTGAGATCACTCGAGCTGAGTTAACCACTGCAGAGATTCTGGGATGGCTAACAGCCCCGGGGTGACCCAGCCCCTCCACTGCCACCCTATGGAACTAGGGCCTCAATTCACCAGAAGAGCTGAGCTATGGCTATCAGCACATCAGAAGTCTTCTCCTTCTGGAGAAAATCAGTATTCAGGACAAGAGCCATGAAAGCTCAAGGCCTAGGAAGGGGACGGGAAGGTAAAAGGCCCGATAAAATAAGCACAAGGAAATAAACCAAAAAGATAGTCATTCCGTAATAGGCAGTTTTGTTAAGTGCACCTTCAGGTCCACAAAAACATTTCAGCTCAGTGCCGCGCAAGGGGAAGGAACTTTGGTAAACTCTGCATGCCTATGCTACACAGGTAATCCCCGTCCTCCCCTCTAGCTCACTGGGCTTTGATGAGCTACAGATGAATAAGTGACCTCCATTTTGCCCAGACCACCCAAATCCGTAACAGCAGCTCCCCCTGTCCCAGGCAGACAGGTTCCCTGCACGCAGCACTGTTCCCTGTAACAACACATGCACAAGTTTCCACCCAGCGCCACGTACGGCTGGGACAGGGGTACCCGGTAGCCAAAGTGAGTCTTTTCAGTTCTGGTCCCGTTTTCTCACCCTCTGACCCACCCATCCCACAGAACCGAGCAGATTATTGCTGTTGACAGAGTGTAGCGTTTCAAGTTCGGGGTGTCCTAGACCTCAAAGTCTAAATAAAAGATCAAGATAATCCCCAGAGATGCGGGTGAGGTTGGCGTTTTCTTTCCCAACTGGAGACTAAGAAGCAGGTAGGAGAGGAAAAGCCAGGATGAGTCAAGGTTCAAGGAAACATCACAGGGAGGGTTGAATGCCCTGTGGTCGGACACCGTGCCGTCCTTGGCCCTGTCTTCCTTGGCGTGTGTCACGTCTGTCTTACAGATTCACAGAAGCCGCACAGGAAAATAAAACTTCCATGTTCTTTCTTTCAAAGGAGTCAGCCGGCCCGGGTGTAACTCTAGTTTCTTGGTTGACCGCCTCACTGCTCGTTCTAGGCTAGGATGGGAGGTGGGGCGGAGTCACGGGGAAGATTTCCAGAAGCAGCAGCAGCGCAGGAATGAAAGGCGTTGAGCAGCCACATGCTGTAAGTGCAGAACGGGGATCCCCACCTTGGGTCCTTCCAAAAGCTATGAGTGCCTCCCCGTCGGTGGATGGCTGCCGGCCTGCAGAGGCCCAGGCGACGCGGCTCTCTTTCTGGTAAGCACAGGGTCCCCGCCATTCTCCGGACTGGGCGCCGGGGGCGACAGAAGTTAGACGTTCAGCCTGCGAGGTGACTGCCAGGGTGGGAATCTCAGAGGGGCATCCTAGGAACTAGCTGAAGGGGTGGGCCGGGGGGGAAGGCCCGGGAGAGCTCACTCTGAACCGACTTCTCCCACATCCACAATGCTGCCTGCGCAGGTCAGACTGTCAGAGTGGCAAAACGCTTCTGCAGGCAGAGGAGGAGGATGGAAAGTACGCCAGGTCCGCGAGGCTGGCCCCGAGGAAGCCTTGCTTGTCCAGAGTGACCCCTGACGGGAAACAAATTCCCCAAGGGTTTTTTATATTGGCTTCTGGGAGAGAAGAGGGAAAAACAAGTTCGAGGTTCGTGTCAAGTTCAAAGATGGGTCTCGGGCCCCCGTTTCCATCCCACGTCTGGCTGCCAAAGGGACCGAGGCCAGCGGATGGCCAGAGAGCACCTTCCCGGATCTCTCCTGCCTGGGGCGCGGGATGGCGCGGTGTCCCCGCAGTGAGAAGTGAGAGAGCGAGAGGGTGGAAAAAGGAAAAGCGAAATATCTGTGCCCCAGCCTTCCTCCCTTGTGTTACATAACTTCTCAGCTGTGTTAATGGAGGCACTTTCTGCAGTTCGCTGTGGGTACAGGATAAAGGCACTAAGCAGCTATTAAATCAATTGGTTGCGTTTCTTCAGGGAGCCTCAGGGGGAGGGCCAAAGCCTCTGCAGACGTCAAATCATGACGGCAAAACGGAATCAGCTCTGCTTTGGGCGCATACGATGGAGAAACATTTTTATTTACATCTTAAGAATATGCACCAAAAAAACATGCAGTATTGCACCTTTGTTTGTTTGTTTTGCTTGTTTTTCTCTTCAGCTAGAAAGAATACTTGTTCTTAGGTGTTGCTATATATACCTTGATAACTTAAGTTTTCCACAGAGCTTCCCTTTAAGGGATGGGCATGTTCGTCCTCTCTTTGCCTACATCTGCACAGAAACCTGACATTTCCCTGAGCAAAGGCAGGAAGATTGACTGAGTGGCCCCCACCCTACCCACCCACCCCCATTGTTTCTTTTGGGCCCTTCATCCCACAAACTTATAACTTTTATTATTTTTTAAATGTTTTTACATTAAATTAATCATGCACTAATTAATTCAAGGTACACCTTAATCAAATCGACCATAATGCTGCATGAGACAACATGCTTTGAGCTCCAGAAGGTTGCTGTTCCCAGCTGACTAACGTATAGGTACTTAAATACAGTACTTTAGTTACTAATAAAAATAGTTAATAAACGAAGGAGTGCACTTTTGGTGAACGCAAATGAAGAAGGATCTATTTTGAGAAGAATCGATTCCAAAGTAAGCTTATCCTCTATTGTCTCAGTTAACGTTCTCGGCATGCGATTGTAAAAGAAATTATGATCAGATTCAAACATGCTTTAACACTTAGTTTCATTTGTGCTCTGTTGCAATAAGGAGGCTAAGGTTTTACATCCAGTTCTGGAGGCCGGGGTTCAGGGTGCAGGACTGGTGAGAAAAGACCCACTGGGCGCATCTGCAGTTGAGAATCTTAGCAGCACTGCAGACGGATCAATGAATTGCATTCAGTTATCATTTTTTTCTTAGAGAAAAGAGTTTGAATCAGAAGGAAATGGGGCAGAGGGGAAGATCCCTACAGACCAGGACCAGTATCAGATTTCTAAGGTGCTTGGTGAACCAGTCTTAAGTAATTTTTTTTTTTCACCTTGGAATATGCAGTTCGGTTGATCAAAATAAAAACATCTGTTCGTTGCCCGTTTCGGCTGGTGTATCATGTTACAACATAATACGTCTGATGCACCATCTTAAAATGCGCTGTGCAGTTTGCCAAGATTTCATATTGGAGTCCCATGCAAATTTTAATTTTATATTTCTAAGCGATCATCTGATTCTTAGCTAAAAGAGAGAAAAAAAAAAAAAAATTTAAAGAAGCCACCAAGGATTAAAAACGGGGAAGCATATGAACCTTATTTTACCTAGACAAGTTCATGGACTGAGTGATTTTAAACCAGTTTTAGAAAATACACTTTCCTTTCCCATTTTTTAATACAATGAAAATAGTTTCTCTTTTCACGGCTCCTGAAAGCTTCGGGTTTGCCACCCCCCCAACGCTGGCAATGCAAAAATGCATCGACAGTTCAATAGAGCATTCAAAGGCTATTTAGGAAAGTATCTACAAGGAGTGACCTGGGTCACTGGGGGTTTGTTTTTTTTTTTTTTAAGTCTTTCAAGCTGCTAAGTGGGGGGCTTTTTAGTTTCTTTGCTTGGCTTTTTAAACATCCGTCAGTAGCTTGCTCTTATTAACGCAGTTTTGGTTAGCTGCGGTGCAATTGCCAGTTCTGACATTGGCCTGTCTAAAGTGGGCTATGCTATTATTCATGTCCTCTTCGATCTCCATGTACTCAGATTTGCTGACGGTGGAGGAGCTGCGCCGACTGAGGTCACTGTCAGAGGCTAAATTAGGGGCGCTGACGTGGAGTAACTGAGCCTGCTCTTCCCCCTCGGTTTCTCGGTGGTAGAAATAGTTGAAATTGGACACAATGACAGGTACGGGCAGGGCAATTGTCAGCACACCGGCGATGGCACACAAGGAGCCCACGATCTTGCCTCCAATTGTCACAGGGTACATGTCACCGTATCCTACGGTGGTCATGGACACCACCGCCCACCAGAAAGCGTCGGGGATACTGGAAAAGTGCGACTCAGCTTCTTCCGCCTCGGCAAAGTACACTGCGCTAGAGAACAGAATGACCCCGATGAAGAGGAAAAAGATGAGCAGCCCTAGCTCTCTCATACTGGCTTTGAGGGTCTGGCCCAGGATCTGGAGGCCCTTCGAGTGGCGGGAGAGTTTGAAGATTCTAAAAACCCTTACCAACCGGATGACCCTGAGGATGGCCAGCGACGTGGCCTGCTCGCCTTTCTGGTTCCCCTCCTGTTCGGCCAGCTCGGTGCCCAGCGTGATGAAGTAGGGGATGATGGCCACGATGTCGATGAAGTTCATGATGTTCTTGAAGAAGTCCGCCTTGCTGGGGCAGGCGAAGAAGCGCACCAGCAGCTCGAAGGAGAACCAGATGATGCACAGCGTCTCCACGATGAAGAAGGGGTCCGTGAAGATGTTGACGTCGTAGAACAGCGTGGTGTTGTCGAGGCGGTGGACGGTGCCCGTGAAGTCCTTGTCATCCTTCAACTCGGGCAGCGTCTCCAGGCAAAAGATGACGATGGAGATGAGGATGACCAGGACCGAGACGATGGCGATGACCCGGGCGGGCCCCGAGCTCTCGGGGAACTCGAAGAGCAGCCACACCTGGCGCTGGAACTCCTTCTCGGGCAGAGGGCGCTCCTCCTCCTTGACGAAGCCCTCGTCCTCCCGGAACTTCTCCATGGCCTCCTCGCCCAGCTCGTAGAACTTGATCTCCTCGGAGAACATGTCCAGCGGCACGTTGACCGGCCTCCGCAGCCGGCCCCCCGACTGGTAGTAGTAGAGGATGGCGTCGAAGCTGGGCCGGTTGCGGTCGAAGAAGTACTCGTTCCTCAGCGGGTCGAAGTAGCGCATGCGCTTCTTCGGGTTGCCCAGCAGCGTGTTGGGGAACTGCGCCAGCGTCTTGAGCTGCGTCTCGAAGCGCAGCCCGGAGATGTTGATGACCACGCGCTCGCAGCACTCGTGCTCGTCGTGCTCGGCCGGCCGCGCGTAGCTGCCGTCCTGGGGGTGGCCCGGGGCGGCCGAAGCCTCGTCCACGTTCTCTCCCGACATCACCGTCATGCTGGAGGCGGGCGGCGGGCCCGGGGTGCGGGAGGGGCGAGCCAGGCGGGGTGGGGGGGGACCCGCGCGCCCCCCCCACCTGCGTGCGCGCCTCCCCCGCGCTCAGGGGGCGGGGCTTCCGAGCCGGCAGGTGGAGGGAGCTGCCGCTTGGAGACCGTCTCCACGCCCCGCCTGTTTCTCAGTTTGGAGTCCCCCTCGCCTGCCGCCCCGGGTGCGGCTTTTCGCCGGGGCGGGGTGGGGAGTGGGGGGGAGTGGGGGTGGGAGGAGGATCGGGGGTGGCGATGGGAGGAGGGTTGGTGTTTCTTCCTGCTCCGAGGTGCCTTAACGCAGCGCCGTTCTAGCGGACCGGGCCACCGCTTCGGGGCCGCCCCGGCCTCCCTTCCCCTCCGCGAGCCCTCCTCCTAGGACCCGGGGCAGAGCCAGCTCGGCAGATGCCCTCGCCTGCCCCCCTCTCTGCTTGTCCTCGGCTCTCCCCCCTGCTATAGCCCTCTTCGCCTGCCGCCTTCTAAGCTCCCACCGGGGCAATCGATGGACGCTGCAGAGAAATAGAAAGTGATACGGGGGCAGAAGATCAGAAGCGTTCACATGGGACGGACCCACAGACACGGAAGAGCACAGACCTCTAGCTTTTCGAGAAAGCACGAGACTTTTGCTAGGCTTATATCACAGACACGCAGACAGACACACGCAGACACCCGAAATCCAAGTTTGGGGCTCCTCCATCCCACTCTCCCCAATGCCCAACAGCCGATCTGTTTACAACTTCGTGAAACTAGAGATCGGGAAAGCGCCCAGAGACGCTGGCGGAGCTCCAGGTCCAGGCGGCATCCCCGCGCCCCCGGCTGCCCTCACCCGGCGCCCCAAGCCCCGCTTCTGCAGCCCCGGACCGGGGAACCCCCTACCTGGCCGGCCGGCTCGGCGCGGGGGCGGTGCTGAGTCGGCGGAGAGCCCGAGCGGGAATGCGGCAGGTCGCCTTTGCGGTACCCGGGCGCGAGCCGCGGCCGCCGCAGCGTCCGGGGGGCGCCGGGGCCAACGCGCCGCCCTCGCACCTCGTCCCGCTCTCCTTCAGCTGGTCTCTCGCTTTACTGGGCAGCCGCGGCGGAAACGTCCGTTCCCGACCCCCATTCTCGCCCGTGGCCGGCAGCCCGGAGACGCCGCTCTCGCTCTCGCTCTTGCTCTCGCTCTCGCTCTCGGGTGCGGGGAGTTCCGGAGGCTGCGGGGCGGAAAAGCAAAATGCCACCCTCTCCCGAGCTCGGAAGCGAATGACGATGCGGAGCGCTCTCGCCCCCTCCCAGCACCGTGGGAGCCCTTGATTCGATCCCGAAGGAGGCGAGCGCGAGCGAGGGCCTGGATCTACGTGCCTCGCAGGTCCCCTCGGCTTCCCGCACCCCGCGCGGACCTCGGCGAGGCTACGCGGCGCGCCGGGAGCCCTGCGGAGCTCCGAGTGGGGCAGGGTGCGTGCGGCTCGGGTCCGCCCGGTCCATTTCTGGGCGCTGCAAGATCAGCAGAAACCTGAGAAAGCGCCCGGAATGCGGAGCAGCGATTGGCCCACCCGGGCGTGGGTTGGGGAGGGCGGGAGCGAGGAGGTAGATGGAAAATAGGAGGGGGTGGCTTGGCAGAGGGGGGCTGTCATTCAGTTCCCACCCTTGCCGACGCGGCTTTTTCCCTCTCCTGCCAGAAAGGCCGACCGCCAGTTCTCCTTCCCTAAGGTCCACAGCCCCGCGCACGGACGGTCCTCGGTCGCGACCTTTCCGGCAATCTCACATCGGAAATGGTCAGGTCCGACGCAATGCAGGCGGTGCTGTTCCTGGCACGAGTGCTCTGATGCGCTGCTGTTTGTGCAGAGTCCCACCAGAACCCGCCGCTCCGCGCGCCGTCCGGCCGCTCCCGCAGGGGGCTCTGCAGGGCAGACCCAGCTGGTCCCCGCCGGCCCCGGAGAGATGCGGACCTGGGGCTGGGCTCTGCAGTTGACGATCACCCGGGTTTGTTCTCCGTCGCGCTACTGCGAGGCAGTGGTGCTGAGAGTGTGTCCCTCTTTGACCTACGACGGGAGTTGAAGTTTTCTTGCGATCAGACTATTTTGAAATACTGAGAATGTGACTTGTGGGAAACCAAAGGCTTCGTGGGTTTATGCGCTTGTCTGCCAACTTGGTGCTAATTGGAACGAATCTGAGAAGCAAGTCGCCTGCCCACCTCCCACCCACGTCCCTCTCCCCGAAGCCTCTTTTTCCGGCCTAGGGCCTTCGCAAGGCCCCCTGCAAGGCTGGCAGCTTCTCGGGGACCGGGGTCCGCACAGAGGCGCAGGGCAGCAGGAGCCGGGGGCGTGCGCGGTGCCCTCGGAGTGCGGCTCCGGCTGCGCCCCTTAGAGGCGCTGCGCCTTGGCGCCTGCAGCGCGAGAGAAGGCAGCCAGCAGCTCCGGTACTTCAACTGCGGCCGAGTCTCCAAGGAGGCTGCGGGAGCCCGGAGTCGCCGCCCATTGGCTCCCCGGCTGCCTTGGGACCACCCCTTAGCGCCACCGCGACCGCGAAGCCTCCCGCCGACACCACCCACCTCTTTAATCAAAGCCAAAGATTGCATCCTCCTCACTCCGTTGTGACTAGTGAGGAGCAGGGGCCTCGGCGGACCCTGCACCCCGGCAGTGCAGCAATCCTGGGTACCGAGCTAGTTAAGTCCCTCCTCCAGATACCGACTCCAGCATTCCTTTCAGAAAAAAATAGGTGTTTGTTCCCTCCACTCCTCCGGAGCCATAGCCCAGCTTCCCTTTTACAAACAATGAGTTCTCTTAAACTCCTCCTTCCCATATTAAGCGCTGCCTTTTCCCCACCTTTCAAACACATATTCCTGTATCCCACTGACTCCGCGGTTCCTTTCCTTTCCACCCTACTGCTTTATTGGAAAGAAAAAGAAAAAAAAAAAAAAAAAAAAACCACGAATCTCTGCATTGCAATACTGTCAGGTCCCTTGTTTTCTTTGCTACTGCTGCTGCCGCTATGGCTGCGGAGGCTGCTGCAGCCCTGAGAACACCCTACTACTGGATCTGATAAACATTTTCAGACCCTGTCCTAGCAATACGGGGCTTCCTAAGCTACTCCTGTACTCCCTTTGCCTGTAGCCCCCCTCCTTCTTTTAAAGGTTTCTGGGACTGTCATCTGCCCAGCCTCATGTGGATGCACTGGCCCTGATTCAGCATTGGGAGGTTGCCTTACTAGAAGAGATTTACAGACTGGGTGAGATCCCAGGTTCCCAAACCAGGGGCTTATTAGGGGGCACAGTAAGATCAGGAGGCTTTCAACATCCCTGAAAGATGTCTTTAGAGCCGGACTGGACCTCCATGGAACTGGAAGAAATTTGCTGAGCTAGGAACGCATCATTCTTGATGCAAGCCCGCCATTGGTAAGGGTCTGAGGTATTTATTTATTCAACAATTTGCTTAGCTCCAGCTAGGTGTCAGCCAAATTCTAGCACTGGAGACACAGTAATAACTAAGCCGTGAGGTCCCAGACCCCTTGGAACTCTCGTTCTTGGGGGAGAGACAGACAGTGAACAAATAAACCATTGTATACATGTACTACATCTACTTTATCCATTCATCCGTCGATGGACACTTAGGTTGCTTCCATGTCTTGGCTATTGTGGATAGTGCTGCTATGAACATAGGTTGCAGGTATCTTTTCGAATGAAGTTTAGTCTGGATATATGCAACGGAATACTACTCAGCCATAAAAGAGAAATGAAATAATGCCATTTGCAGCAACATGGATGGGCCTAGAGATTACCATACTAAGTGAAGTAAGTCAGAAAGAGAAGGACAAATATCATATGAGACCACTTGTAGGCGGAATCTGAAGTATGACACAAAAGAACTTATCTACGGAAGAGAAACAGACTCACAGACATAGAGAACAGACTTGTGGTTGCCAAAGGGGAGGGGGTATGGGGGAGGGATGGACTGGGAGTTTGGGGTGAGCAGATGCAAGCTATTATACGCAGAATGGATAAACAATGGGGTTCTACTATGTAGCACAGGGAACTATATTCAATATCCTGTAATAAACCATAATGGAAAAGAATATGAAAAACAATATATATACATCATATATATTATATATGTGTGTATATGTAACTGAATCACTTTGCTGTACACCAGAAACTAACACAACATTGTAAAGCAACTCTACTTCAATAAAATAAATTAAAAAAATAAACCATGCATTATAATTTATGTTAAAAAATGTTTTTAAGGGGATACAGACTGACAAATACAGGTTTGCATGGATAGGAAAGGGCTCTCTGCAAAGGTAGCATTTGAACAGAGAACTTCAAGAAGAGAGAGGTCAAGGCACAGGAAAATCAGAAGGACAAATAGGAGAGCAAATGCAAAGGTTCTAAGGCAAAGGACAAGCTCAGCATATTTGGGAAACAAAAGAGGCTAGAAAGAAGTGACCAAGGAAGAGTGTTGGAAAAACTAGGTCAGAAAAGTAGGCAGAGACCAGCTCATGCAGGGCCTCTTAAGCTACTTTAAGAATATTTCATTTTATTCTGACTGCAATGGGAAGATATTGGAGGACTTGGATCCGTGCAGTAACATAATATGATTTGCCTTTTTTTTTTCTTTTTCTTTTTTTTTTTTTTTTTTTGGCCACACCACGTGGATTGTGGGATCTTAGTTCCCTGACCAGGGATTGAACATTTGTAAAGTTTATTCTGGCTCCTAGAAACAAGGCACGAGGTTGGAGTTTATCAAGTAGTACAAACAAAGATGGCTTAAACAAGGAAGATAGTGGTAGGAATAGGATTACATTATGAAAACTGAGATGGCAGGATTGGGGATGTGGAGGAAAGAAACGTTTGAAGAACATCTCCTAGGTCTGTAGCCTTAGTAACCAGGTGGATGGTGGTGTCATTTCCTGGAGGAGTGAACTGGACAGCACCTGTCCCACCAGAATGTGAGCTACGCGAAGTCTGAGACCTGGTGTGTCTTAGTTATTAGTGCGTTGGGCCATGGGGGCCTTTCCTCAGAGTCTCCCTGCCCTGCCATTCTTCTTGCCCTTTGGCCACTTGCCCTGCCTCCACTGCTGCTGGATCTACCAGTTCTGTGCAGGCAGCAGAATTCTGCCCAATGAGTGGACCACACCGCAATGTGTGGAATCTGGAGTCCTCAAGGTGGCAAAAAGGTCCAGGTAACCAACACGGCCACATGGAGGCATTAACTCCATGGACCAGTGGGAGTTGCCCAGTAGGAGAGATGGGATAGGATGGAGCCTGGAGGTAAATTCCCTCTCACTTTATTCTTTTCAAGGACAAGTGACTATATGGTCTGTCGACAGGGCTGCATGTCTTTGTGGCTCATGAAGCAGTGGCCAGCTTCGTAACCCGCTACATTGCATTTGCACCTTATCCTTCCCTTTTCCCTTACTCTCACTGCCCAGGGATCGCGCCTCCCATTAAAGCCCAAGTCCTATGTCAGGTTCTGTTTTCTACGCAGAGGGAGTCCAGACTTCAGTTTGAGACGTGTTAAGTCTGAGTTATCTGTTAAACATCCAATGCAGACGATGAATAGGAAATTGAGCATACAGTCGAGTCTAGGGTTCAGAGAAGAGGTCTGGGTAGATCTGGGTTTCTCAGCCTCGGCACTTGGTCTGGATGCTTTGTAGTTGTGGAGGGCATGTTTGTTTTGTTGTTCTGTGCATTTGGGGTGGTTCAGCAGCACCTCTGGCTTCTACCCACCAGCTGCCAGTAGCACCTGCTCCCAGTTAAGACAACCAAAAATGTCTCCAGACATTGCCGAATGTCTCTTGGGAGGCAAAATCACCCCCCACTGGGAACAACTGGAGTAGATGGTAGTTAAAGCCAGAGCTCTGGACTAGGGCACTTGGACGTGAAGGCGGAAAGAGAAGAAAGAGTTCAGAGACCGCAACTCAGGATATTCTAATTCTTAGAGGTCAATAAAAGAAGGAAGTGCCAGTGAGGGAGACAGAGAAAGAGTGACTGGCAAGGTAAGCAAACCAGGAGAGTGAGGGGCCCATGAAAACAGATGAGTATAGTGCTTTGCGAAGGGGAGTTTTTTTTTTTTTTTTGAACGCTGCTAACAGAATGAGTAGAATGAGGAAATTAGAATTAACTACCGGGTTTAGAAAAACTTGAGTTTAAAAGAGATTGAGAGAGATGAATTGATGACAGTGGGTAAAATCAACTCTTGATGTTTTGGAGTCAATAGAGGGAAAATGGAGGGATAGCTGAAGCTTCCTTCAAGGAAGGATGACAAGACTTTTTTTTTTCTAAGATGAGAGCTATTACAATATGTTTGTATGCTGATGGGAATGATTCATTAGAAAGGGGAAAATGGTTGATGCAGTGAAAAGAGAAACATTGGAGCAATGTTCTTGAGAAGGCGAAAGGAAACTGGGATCTGAGATCCAAAGGAAGAGATTGGCCTTGGAAAAAGACAGTAAATCCACAGAAAGGGGAATGAGGGCAGAGGTCAGAAACAAGTAGTTTAGTAGATGTGACTCTGGGAGTTTGTGGACGTTCATTTATGCAAAATCAGAGGCAACGTTCACTGTAAAAAGGGAAGCAAAGTCATCAGCTGGAAGCGAGGGTAGGAAGGTGTTCTTGGAAGTAGAAGGAAAAAATGTGAAATAACCACCCAGTAGAACAGGAAGGTGAAAGGACTAAAGAATGTAGCAGGATTGCCTGGCAATATCATGGGCTCGATTTTGGTGACAGAACATGCATTTCAGTGATCAGGCCCTGATTGTTTAAGATAAACTTGGAAGTGAGTCATGATAGAATTAGTTCTGATGATTGTTTATGGGAAATGTGAAACTAGACTAAACATAGCTTCCTTCTTAGCATTGGTTTCTGAAGTGTTATGTAGTGATTAGGCAAGGCATGGCAAGAAAAGCACTGGCCGTACCAGGCAGGAAAATACCCACGTGGACTCACCTTAGATCCTGCTGAGGGCAGTTTTACAAGAAAGGGAATGAATGGGGGTCTCATAAGGTATGATGTATAGTCGTTAAAAGGTAGTATAGAACCACTAGGAGGCAGGAAGGAAACTTCAGTTCACCAAGGGTTTAAGATGACACTGAGTGGCGTGGATGTCCACATTAGCCAGGGGTCCTCTTGTTGGGATTTGTGATCGGGCTTCTCTGTAGATAGGCTCCAGGGGCCTATGAACCTCTAAAACTGTTTACACATTTTGGTATATGTCAATAATCTTGTTTCTGAGCATCCAGTCTGTGAGTGATTTTTATCAAAATCTCAAAGGGAGCTTCCACTGGAACAGTTAAAAGCCTAGGTTTTTAAATCACAGATGACTTCTAATTCAATCACTCTGATATTGGACAAGTCACTCCATTATTTTACATCTTCATCTCCTTATTTGTAAAATGTAATATCTATATCATTGTCCGCCGTGAGGATAAAAGACAAATTGAGTACTGATCAGTACCTGCCGTAGAGTTAAACTTGGTGAAATGTCAAGAGAAAATGACCAGGAAGGTCAGGAACCATTCCATTAGATGGATCTTTAAGAAACATTCACCCAGGACAAAGCAGTCCCTAGATAATTGAGAATCAGAGACAAGAAGAAGTGTAATACCTATGATCAAGAATCCTTATGGCCAACTTCAATATTCAGGCACAGCAGGATAACGGGTACTAGACTTTTCTCCCACCATGAACAACTAGAAAAATGGATAAACTGCATTAAGTCAGCACAGGGCAAGAAGCAGGGCAGAACTGAGATCTCTTATAAAAGGAAAACAAATGAGATGAGCTCTATGATAGGCTGACTTTTTTCTGGAAAGTACCTGGAGGTACTTTCCAGAAGCTATGCAAGGAGAGGAGACCCAAGCAGAGCCTGGAAATCTTAGTGAGCTGAAGAGACAGGGACTGTAGTCTGGTGAGGCTGAGGTGGCTGCAAGTTATGAGACAAAGTACTGAAGAGGAAGGAGCAACACAATGAAATACACCGGAAATCTGCACGGGGTCCCCTTGAGTCTGTTGGTAAATACCAAACTACATGTGGGTAGATCGGGTAAAACCCCAGCGAGCTGGGTTGGCTTAATATTCAAACATCAGTCAATGCAACTCACTCTACGGGGCTAATCAAAGGAGATTCTTAATAGATGCAGAAAAGCTATTTGACAAAATTCAACACCCATCCATTATTAAAACAAAACAAAGAAGGGACTTTTCTGGCAGTCCAGTGTTTAAGACTTTGCCTTCCAATGCAGGGGGTCCAGGTTCCATCCCTGGTAAGGGAGTTAAGATCCCACATGCCTCAGAGCCAAAAAGTCCAAAACATAAAAATACCCAGAAGCAATATTGTAACAAATTCAATAAAGACTTTAAAAATGGTCCACATAAACAAACAAACAAACAAAAACAACACCTTGAAAACAACAACAACAAAGAAAAACAAACCTTTTAGCCACTAGAAATAGAAAGAACTTCCTTAACCTGAAAAGGGACATCTACCAAAAGCCTACAATAAACATCTTACTCAATGGTAAAAAGGTTAAACACTTTCCCTCTAGAATTGGGAACAAGGCAACAAGGCAGTAATATGCACTCTGATCATTCCTACTTAACATTGTATCAGAGGTCCTAGTCAGATTGGAAAGAAAGAAGTAAAATTGTTCTTATTCATAGACAACATGATTTTGTATATGGAAAATCCTGAAGATTCTACCAAAAAACTACCAGAAATATTAAGTGGATTTAGTAAGGAAACAAGGGGAATATATAAAAATCAGTAGTATCTCTACCACCTACAACAACATCAAAAAACATAAAATGCTTAAACATAAATGTAAGAAAATACGTTACATATAAGACCCGTACATGTAAAACTACAAAACATTGCTGAGAGAAAGCTAAAAAGACCTAAATAAATGGAAAGCTATACCATGATCATGGATTGGAAGACTCTCAGTATTATTATGATGTCAATTCTCCCCAAACATAACTTCAATCAAAATGCCAACAGGCTTGTTCACAGAAATTGGTTCTAAAATAAAGCTGATTCTAAAACTTATATGGGGCTTCCCTGGTGGCGCAGTGGTTGAGAATCCGCCTGCCGATGCAGGGGACACGGGTTCGTGCCCCGGTCCGGGAAGATCCCACATGCCGCGGAGCGGCTGGGCCCGTGAACCATGGCTGCTGAGCCTGCGCGTCCGGAGCCTGTGCTCCGCAACGGGAGAGGCCACAACAGTGAGAGGCCCGCATAGCACAAAAAAAAAAAAAAAAAAAAAAAAAAAAAAAAAAAAAAACCATAAAACTTATATGAAAACACAAAAGACCTAGAATAAAAGAAGTTTAAAACAGAGCTATGTTGTAGGACTTACACTACCTCATTTTAAGACCTACTATAAAGCTGCAATCATCACAACAGTGCAATACTGGTGTAAAAAGAGACATACAAATCCTTGGAACAGAACAGGGAGTCCAGAAATAGATCCACACTTATATGATCAATTGATTTTCAACGAGGTAATTAAATGGGGAGAAGAGTCTTCTCAACAAATGGAGCTGGAATAACTGAATATCCATAAACCTTCATGCTTACCTCACACTTACAAAAAAAAAAATTACTCAAAATGGATCACAGACCTAAATGTGAAGCTAAAACTATTTAACTTCTAAAAGAAAATGCAGAAGAAAATCTTTGCAACTCAGAACAAAGACATAAACCATTAAAAAAAATTGAACTTCATAAAAGTTAAAAACGTCTGTTCTTCTAAAGACACTGTTAGGGTGTGGACTTAGAGACTGTCATACAGAGTGAAGTAAGTCAGAAAGAGAGAAACAAATATCGTATGTTAACGCATATATGTGGAATCTAGAAAAATGGTATAGATGATCTTATTTGCAAAGCAGAAATAGAGACACAGACGTAGAGAACAAACGTATGGATACCGAGGGGGAAGGGGCAGGGTCGGATGAATTGGGAGATTGGGATTGACATATATACACTACTATGTATAAAATAGATAACTAATGAGAACCTGCTGTATAGCACAGGGAACTCTACTCGGTGCTCTGTGGTGACGTAAATCGGAAGGAAATCCAAAAAAAGAGGCGATATATGTATATGTACGGCTGATTCACTTTGCTGTACAGCAGAAACTGACACACCACTGAAAAGCAACTATACTTCAATTTTTAAAAATATATACTATTAAGAAAAGGAAATGGTATGCCATAGACTGGGAGAAAATATTCACAGTGCACATATCTGACAAAGGACTCATATTCAGACATGTCAGCAACTCTTACAACTCACTAATAAGACAAACAACCTCATAAAAAATGGGCAAAAGATTTGAATGGACACTTCACAAAAGACACATTCTTTGTGATTCTATTTATATGAAATTCTAGAATGAGCAACCACAGATCAATGGTTTCCTGGTACCAGAGAAGAGAGGATTGACTACAAAGGATCAGGAGGGAACTTCTAGGTGATGGAAATGTTCTATATCTTGATTATGGTGGTGGCTACACAGTGTATTGTCAAAACTCATAGGACTGTACACTTAAAATAGGTACAATTTATTGTGTGTAAATTATACCAAAATTAAATTTATTTTAAAAATTCCTTGTCAAATAAATAATATTGATGCATGTTGAGGTGACAGAAGACAGATAGAAACAGTAATATTTTTCTAGAGCTTAACCTGTGACAGTTTCTTAAACTGTTCTGAGTTGTCCTTGACAGGAGGAATATATGAAGTATGAAGGAACAGAGGAATTTCCTATCTTACTAGGACTATCTGGGCAGGTTCACAACTTGGAGAAGAGAACTATAGCATTTAGGAATTCATTAAAAAATAATTACTGAGCATCTGTTGATTGCCTCAGTCATTGTGTAATATATCAGAGACCAAGACAGAATCCTTGCCCCCAGTGAGGCCCTATTCTCACTGTGGAGACAAAGATGTAAACAGGTAATTACCATACAATATGAAAAATGCTTTAATGACACCAGGTATGGAGGAGTGGCCCCTAAGCCAGCCTTGGGAGGTAGGGAAGAACTCCCAGGAGAAATTTCAAGGTAACAAATAAAAAGAATCCTGAAAGATGAGTAGGAGGTATGGCCATTGGAGTCCCTTGTGGATGAAAGTCAGGTTCTAGCTGTACAGGGGAGTCAAGAGCATATCCAGAAAAATAAAACTTATGTCAGTAGACCTGGAGGATTGAGTATAAAGAGGTGAGCAGCAAAGAAAATGAGGTCAGAGAAGTTTCCAGGAGCCAGGTCATGAAGCACCTTGCTGGTCACCATTGTAGACCCCACTGGTTTCCTCCTGAGTGTCCAATCCTCTCTTTCTCCCCCCAGACAGGACTCGCTTGTACCTAGCCTGAAGGGAAGCCCACTGCTCCAGGGTATCTCATCAGGAATCAGACTGTGACCCACCCCTAACCCAGGAGATGGGAGGGGAAGCCTTCTAGAGGGCTTCAGAGAAAGGCTTCCTCGGTGGTAAGAAAGAGCCATAGAAAGATTTTGTCTTCATCCTCAAGATGTCATGTCTGATGAGTCATTGGTATATACACATCCTGTTTCCAGACTGAATGATGAAGCCAACACTGAAGATATCATAGCAAAAAAGGAAAAACCTGGATCCTGGTGACATCGTTGAGCAGCTGAATCAAACAGCCATGAAGCTTCCTATCATAGAAATTCCTGTTATGAAATTCAACTATTTTCTCATGGTCAAGTGAGTTTGAGTTGAGCTTGCTCATTAAATCTTATTAAAGGATTTTTCGTTAAGGATTTTAAACAAACTTGTAAAATATCATGGATAATATATGGAAATGATTTAGATGTAGATGCTTGTGTCAATTATAACTCTTTCTGATTATAGAAGTAGAAACTCAACCCCAAGTGGCTTAAACCAAATAAAAGGGAGGTGCAGGGGGAATAGAGGATTTGGGGAATACAAATGGAGCTTCAGGAAAGGCTTTACCCAGCACTCAAGATCCATGACCAGGACCTATTTTTTTCCTTCTCCATTTCCCTTCCTCAATGCTCACTCTACTCTCAGATGCTTTTTTTTTTTTTTTTTGGTAGGGGGGTTGGGGGGTGGGGGGATGTTTCCAGGACGGCTGCCCGAAAGTCCAGAAGTTCTATACCTCATGGCTGGTAGGAAATATGTCTAATTCCCTGGTGGCTCAAATAAGAGTCTTGGAATTGAGCCTCAGTGATCCTCAATTGGCCTGACTTGTGTTACTTATACATCTTTGAGCCCATCCCTGCAGTCAGGAAGATGGGATGTGCCAACTGGATTAAAGAAATCAAGGCCTTTCCCTGGAGATGGGATGGGGTCAATCTCACCCAGACTCTATGGTGAGAAATTTCATAGTACTGGTAAAAAGATTAAAAGAGGACTGCCTGCTAGGGAGGTGATCATCAAATGTCCAGAAAGGAGGTGATAGAGTGAGTTAGGAATGGCGCCTAGCTCTCTGGCTTGGGCATCCTAGAGAGAAATGAACTTCAGGAAGCTGAGTTAAGATGAGCAAGACAGTGAGATGCAGTGACCAACTGGTCATTGATTGTCTTGAAAACAGAAGTTTCAGTAAAGTAGTGGGAACTGATGTCAGACTGCAGTAGTCAAGGGATAAATGGAGTGAGCAAGGGAGGTGAGGGCAAGCAGGCATTCTTTGAAGGATCTTGGAACTAGCGGGCAGGAAGGAGATAGAGGTAGTAGCTAAAGGGGCCTGTGAGGTCAAGGGAACTTTATTTTTTTAATATAGGAGAGATTTGAGCATGGTTTAATGCTAAAGATGATAAATGAAAAATATATAAGGAAGAACAGGATGGAAGATATAGGCCAGAAGTGGGGTAACTCATGGAGGAAGATCCCTAGGAAAAATGTTGAGAAAGATACAGAGCACAGCTAGAAAAATTAATCTTAAAGAAGAGTGAGGGACTTTTCTTCACTGTGATAGGATGGAAAGAGGAAAGGACTAATGGGAATGCACTGGAAATGTGAATTCAGGAAACTGAGGGAGATTCCATCTGAAGGTTTCTAGTTTCTCAGTGAAGTACCAGATGTTACCTACTGATGGGCGTAAGACAGGAGACCATGAAAGGTCAAAGATAGTCCCGAGGAAGAAGAGGAGAGAGAGTGGATTGGGAAAACATATGGGACTTCGCTGTTTTGTCCCACATCATCTAGAAGGTGTGTAGTCTATGCTCATAAAGACCGAACGAATTTTTGGCCAACCCAATACAATCAGAATCCAGTAACTGGGACCAAGTATTTTTTATCTGTTACCCAATAGATCACCTTCCAATCCAGTCAGATGCCACCTCAGATGGGGACTCCGAAGTCCTTTCTCCCCTGATCACCCCCTTTCTTCTTTGCCTCCTTTCAGGGTCCTGCCTTTCCTCTAGGGCAGACTGGAGAAACCATTTCTTCCCTTGTGTCTGAGGCTGGAGGAACCCATGCTTATGCCTATCCCAGCAGGGCAACGGTGGAGCCTTCCGCAAGGATGCCCCAGAGAAAGGCTACCGCCTCTCTGCTCTTGTTAATCACCTCTCATTGTCACCCCTGAATGTGTTATTTTGGGAAAGGCCCCTCCCCAACAGAGATAAGAATAGGAAGAGAACAGGGATGAACAGGGCACTTATAGAAGGACCACAAGAAAGCATCAAGGGCCCGACTGAGATCAGAAACCAGGCATATGAAGAAATGCCAATATGTGTGCTTTTGTGATTTTTCTCCAAAATGTTTCAGCATCTCAGATGTTGAATAGAAAAGGCAGTTGGCAGTGTTGGCTTTAAAAAAAAAAAAAGCTGTTAAAATGATGTGTTTGTCATAAGGTACAAATAGATTAGGGCATCAGAACACAGATTATAATTTCTAACCCAAAATACATACACTGGGGGTGTTTACATCTCAAAACATTCTGCATTAAGAGTATATCTGCCCAATGGCATAGAGCTTTGAGGCTTCTATTGCCTAGTTTTTTCCATTTTGCAGCAGATTCAGAAATGCTTTCAGAGGTAAATTTTCTCTGCTCTAAATATTCTCTTAACCCTGTAACTTATCATAGCTCAGTTATAAGAAATAGTTTCAATGAAAGATTGTTGGAAAGACGTACAATACAGACATTTTTCTAGAGCTGCACTGTCCAGCACGACAGCCATTAGTCACATGTGGCTATGTACGATTAAATGAATTAAAATGAGAATTAAACTTCAGTCCCCTCAGTCCACTGGCCCTGTGTTAAGTGTGCAATAACCACATGTGGCTGGTGATTATCACGGTGGGCAGTGCAGATACAGAGCATCTCTACCACCGCAGAAGTTTCTATCGGGCAACGCTGCTTTAGAGCTTTGACCCTTGGGTCAATCCAGACACTCGGTGAGGGCAGTATGGTTTGGGTCGCTTGTATAATTGCTTTTATGCCTTTAGCTTGCACACAGGGACATTATCAGAAAAAGCCCTATAAGTTCACGGTGGTAACTATTGTTAGAACTTTGTGAAGGACACCGTCCACCACGGTACACTGCACCTTCTGTGAGGGTCCCTGGAGGAAGTCTTTTCTTAAAAAAAATTTTTAAATTTTTGGCTGCGTTAGTTCTTTGTTTCTGTACACAGGCTTTCTCTAGTTGCAGTGAGTGGGGGGCTTCTCTTCATTGTGGTCCGTGGGCTTCTCATCGCAGTGGCTTCTCTTGTTGTGGAGCACGGGCTCCAGGCATGTGGGCTTCAGTAGTTGTGGCACACGGGCTCAGTAGTTGTGGTGCACCGGCTTAGTTGCTCCACGACCTGTGGGATCTTCCCAGACCAGGGCTGGAACCCGTGTCCCCTGCGTTGGCAGGTGGATTCTTAACCACTTTGCCACCAGGGAAGTCCCTTGGAGGAAATCTTAATCTCAGGATCAAAGTAACCTCTGCTTCTCTTATATATTTTTTAATTTTTATTTTATATTGGAGCCTAGTTGATGAACAATGTTGTATTTGTTTCAGGTGTACAGCACAGTGATTCAGTTATACATATACATGTATCTTTTCTTTTTCAAATTCTTTGCCCATTTAGGTTGTTACATAATATTGAGCAGAGTTCCCAGTGCTATACGGTAGGTCCTTATTGGTCATCTAGTTTAAATATAGCTGTGTGTACATGTCAATCCCAAACTCCCAATCTACACCTCCACCCACCCTTCACCCCCACCCCCCGGAACCATAAGTTCATTCTCCAAGTCTGTGAATCTGTTTCTGTTTTGTAAATAAGTTCATTTGTATCCTTTTTTTAGAGTCTGCATGTAAGTGATATCATATGATATTTGTCTTTCTCTGACTTGCTTCATTTAGTATGATAATTTCCAGGTCCATCCAGGTTACTACAAATGCCATTATTTTTATTCTTTTTAATGGCTGAGTAATATTCCATTGTATGTATGTACCACATCTTCTTCACCCATTCCTGTCAATGGACATTTAGGTGGCTTCCATGTCTTGGCTATTGTAAATAGTGCTGCAGTGAACATTGGGGTGAATATATACGTTCGAACCATGTTTTTCTCCAGATATATGCCCAGGAGTGGGATTGCTGGATCATATGGTAGCTCTATTTTCAGTTTTTAAAGGAACCTCCATACTGTTCTCCATAGTGGCTGTACCAGTTTACATTCCCACCAACAGTGCAGGAGGGTTCCCTTTTCTCCGCACCCTCTCCAGCACTTACTGTTTGTAGATTTTTTGATGTTGGCCATTCTGACTGGTGTGAGGTGATACCTCATTGCAGTTTTGATTTACATTTCTCTAATAATTAGTGATGTTGAGCATCTTTTCATGTGCCTCTTGGCCAACTGTATGTCTTCTTTGGAGAAATGTTTGTTTAGATCATCTGCCCATTTTGGGATTGGATTGTTTTCATCTTGTAGTTACTGCGATTCATAAAGCTGATTCATTTCCCTTATTGTCTTCAGGCAAACTTAGAGCCTGTGTGTGTATGGGGTGTGTGTGTGTGTGTGTGTGTGTGTGTGTGTGTGTGTGTGTGTCTTGCCTTCATTTCCCTTCACGATTCATTTTATACTTTTGGGTTGCATTTTTTAAAAACTACCTAAATCCTTCCTGTTAGAGAAGGAGAATATAAGTAAACGGAGATTATACGCATACATACACACACACACACATGCATACAATTACCTTCCAGTCACCACCCAGATATGTGTCCTAGTCATGAGAACATTAGTCAAAACCCAGCCCCTAAGTGCTCTAATTTATCACTCTGGGATCATTCTCAGCCATGGTACCCTAAACCATTACTTTGGGGTACGTAACAGATAACCAAGTCATAACTGAGGTGTCAGGGTCATAGGACAAATATTCAAATCTAAGTTAGAGCAGGAGGCTTCCAAAGGCTTGTCCTATATGATATGCAGCTGTTACTGGCAGTAATAAGCAGGGCAAAGGTCTAGCCTGCATTGTGGCAACTGAGATGGTTTCCAGTGTGGTTTTATAAATGTGTGTGTTTTTTAATCCCAGTCATATAGAAGCAGAATGACTTTACTCTGACTTCATACAATGGAGCCTCTAACATGCTGCTCTCACTCATGACATGACATACATCTCACAGTCTGTTAAGCCACAGATAAACACTATGCTTAACTATCCAGCCCAGAGATGGATAGGGATGCCATAGAAAAACTGTATTCAGAATTTCCAAGCCAATTTTGCTCCTTTTCACAAGAAAAAAAAAAAAAAAAAATTCTGAAAGCTTTGCACTTTTTTTCCTTTTATTCTCCATATGAATTAACTCTTTACAGTTAATTAACTCTTTACAGATGCATACTTACTAGGAGCATGTTTTTTCAAGGTGGAAAAGGCAAAAAATGCATTGTCCATACCCTCGATAAGTGTATCGTCTTCCTTGCTGAGGAGGCAAAACTTATATGAATGTAAAACGACAGTTTCCAAAGGCAGTCAACTGAGCAGCGCGTTCTCACACGTTCTAGCGGGAATTTGGAATGGAAGGACAGGGGCCCGTCAGGACAGCCGCTGGGCAGCTCGCTGGAGAAGTGACCTTCGGAGGACCTGCCGAGAGTCAGAGAAGGGGGCCCTTCATGAGGGAGGGAAAGCTAGAGCAAAGACGCAGTCACGGGAATGTACAGACCTTTCAGGGGACACGGAGCGGGTCAGTCTGGCAGCAGCACACTCAGGAGGAGATGCTAGTGATCAGCGGAGTGACAAACCGGGCTAGAGCGGGACCGGGCAGACCAAGCAGAGGACTGCAAAACCCCTGCACGCTCAGGAATTCACTCCTGAACAACCGAACGTCGTCCGTCAACGCCACGTCGATTGCTTGCGGCCTCGGAAGGAAAAAAGAAGAGCCAATTTGCAGCCAATGTTCAGCGACAGCGAAAGAAGGTGGATTCCTGACGGCAGTTATTATCCAACACATGGTAATGAATCGTTTTAAGTTTTCTCTTTGGACCATACTTTACGCTTTTCAAAGCTCTTTCTTGTGCATCGTTTTTCAGTCCTGTGACAAAACCTTGGAGATGGCGGGCAGCAAGCATTTATTATCCTAACATGATAAAGCCACTGACCAGGCAAAACTGATTGGGGCTGGGATCCTCCACGCCCACGTGGTTATCAGTGGACCAAGGCAGCAAACACAGGTCTTCCGCCTGCCATCTCCCTGCCAGCCGCTTCATACCACACTGTCTGAAATTGCTGCTGCTTCATTTTCAGACGTTTGCGCCTCAGAGTCCATTGCCACGGGCTTGGGGGATTTTCTCTTTAACCAGCACATTCTAAGAAACACACGAATTACAGCAGGGGGAGGGGGAGTTATTCAGAACGTTCTTGTTTTGAGGGAAATGTGTGATAATTAAGAAAGATTGGTCATTCCATCTTTCCGGATTTTTCAGGCCTAGGAAACATGCCTCTTTTTCAGGCTGGTTTGGATTCTATCCTGCCTGGAGACAAAACGCTGGACTGTTTGATGTCCCGGGGGCTCTGTAAGCTGCAATCATTCTGTGATTCTTTCCTCTAACGGTTGTCTTGGTATTGTCAGGAGTCCAAATCTCTTATTTAAAGTGCATCAGAGAGCGATGCAGCTGGATGTAAGCAGTGTGTGTATGTAGGATAATAGTGTAAATATTTTATAGACTGCAGCACAACAGGATTAAATACTTTTGCTTGGACAAATGAATCCCATCTTCAAAGCCACTGCAAAGAAGCTTATGTATTGGGCACAGTAATTTTGCAAATAACCGAACACACTGTCGTATTCACAGAACTCAGCACTTCTCCAGAGTCTTAGCACCTTCTCAGCACTGTTGGGGGCAGCCTTACCTATTGTTCTGAGGAGGAAATCTTTTCTCTTGGCAGTCTGATAGATTATGCAACTCTATTTCAGTAATTAACTAATTGAGTCACATGTGTTTGTTCTTTCTAAGCTGTTAAGCCTCCTTCCTGCCTTTATTCTCAGAGCAGCATTCAGCTACTTCCCCAACTCAGAGCAATGACCCATTTGACTGACCCGGTTCTCAAAAGTGTCCTCATCAACACTCTCCCTCTGACTAATACCAACATCTCTTAGAGGTCACTCTCCAGCCCTCACTGCAGACTTTGACCCACGGTGCTCTCAGATCTCAGATGTCAGAAATATCCCAGAGACCAGGAACTAGCAGCAAGTTAAGACTGACTACCAGCATCCACTCTCATCACTCCTATTCAACATAATCCTGCAAGTCCTAGCCAGAGCAGTCAGTCAAGAAAAAGAAATAAAAGGCATCCAAATCAGAAACGAAGAAGTAAAATGGTCTCTGTTTGCAGATGACATGATCTTATATATATATATAAACCCTAGAGACTCCACACACACACACACACACACACACAAAAAGAAAAAAACCACATAAAACGAATAAATAAATTCAGTACAGTTTCAGGATACAAAATCAACATACAAAAATCAGTTGCATTTCTATACACTAACAGCAAACTACCTGAAAAGGAATAAAGAAAACAATCCCTTGCACAAAACCATCAAAAGCAATAAAATACCCAGGAAAAAATTTAACCAAGGAGGTAAAATATCTGTACACTGAAAACCCCAAGACATTGATAAAAGAAATTGAAGAAGACACAAATGAATGAAAAGATAGACTGCATTCATGGATTGGAATAATTCATATTATTAAAATGTCCAAAGCAAAGGAAAGATTTGCTACCCAAAGCAAAGCAAAGATTCATGGTAACCCCTATCAAAATTCCATTAGCGTTGTTTTACAGAAATAGAAAAACATCCTAAAATTTGTATGGAACCATACAAGAGCCAAAAGAGCCAGAGCAATCTTGAGAAAGAAGGACAAACTTGGAGGCATCCTGATTTCAAACTATATTACAAAGCAATAGTAATTAAAACGGCATTGTACTGGCATAAAATCAGACAAATAGGCCAATGCAACAGAATCAAGAGCCTAGAAATAAACCCACACATACACAGTCAACTAATATTTGACAAAGGAGCTAAGACCACTCAATGGGGAAAAGATAGTCTCTGCAATAAATGGTGCTGGGAAAACTGGGTAACCATATGCAAAAGAATGAATCTGGATCCCTATCTCACACTACTTACAAAAATTTATTCAAAATGAATTAAAAACTTAAACATAACCATAAAACTCCTAGAAGAAAACATAGGGAAAATCTCCTTGACATCAGTCTCAGTAATGATTTTTTGGATATGGCAACAAAAGCACAAGCAACAGAAGCAAGAATAAACAAGTGAGACTACATCAAACTAAAAAGCTTCTGCACAACAAAAGAAAGTCAATAAAATGAAAAGGCAACCTATGGGATGGGAGAAAATATTTGCAAATCATGTATCTGATAAGCGGTTAATAGCCAATATATATAAGGAACTCATACAACTTGATAGCAAAAAATAAATAACTAATCCAATTTAAAAATGGGCATAGGACCCACATAGACATTTTTCCAAAGAAGACTTACAAATGGTCAACAATTTCATGAAAAGATGCTCAACATCAGTAATCATCAGGTGAATGAAAATCAAAATCACAATATCACCTCACACCTGTCAGAATGATTATTATCTGAGAGAGAGAGAGAGAGAGAGAGAGAGAGAGAGATAACAAGGACTGGCAAGGATGTGAGTAAAAGGGAACACTGGTGCACTGTTGGTGGGAATGTAAACTGGTGCAGCCACTGTGGAAAACAGTCTGGAGTTTCCTCAGAAAATTAAAAATAAAACTACCACATGATCCAGCAATCTCACTTCTGGATATATATCCAAAGGAAATGAAATCACTGTCTTGAAAAGATATCTGTACTCTCATGTTTATTGCAACATTATTTACAATATCCAAGACATGGAAACAATCTAAGTGTCCATCAATGGATAAGTGGATAAAGAAAAATGTGAGATTATATATATATATATATATGTATGAATGTATAATACATATAATGGAATATTACTCAGCCATAAAAAAGAATAAAATCTTGCCATTTGCAACAACATGGATAAACTTCGAGGGTATTATGCTAAGTGAAATAAGTCAGACAAAGATGAATACAATATGACCTCACTTATACGTGGAATCTATAAAACCAAACTCCTAGAAACAGAGGCAGAGTAGAGAGATGGTTAACAGGGTGGGAGGAAGGGGAAAGGAGGCAGTGGTCCAACAGGGAGATGTTGGTGAAGGGTACAAAACCTCCAGTTATAAGAAGAGTAAGCTCTGGGGATGTAATGTACAGCATGGTGACTCTAGTTGACAATACTGTACTGACACTTGAAAGCTGCTGAGAGAGTAGATCTTAAAAGTTCTCAAAACAAACCAAAAAAAAAGGAACTGTGAGGTGATGGATGTGGTAACTAACCTTATTGCAGTAATTATTGTGCAATATATACACGTATCAAATTATCACATTGTACACATTGGACTTACACAATGTTGCATGTCAATTATATCTCATAAAGCTGGCAAAGGGGGGAACACTGAGAACCCTCCTGTTTGGCGCCCTCTAGCCTTCCCAGTCTCTCCCTCCCAGGCTCTTGCCCAGTTTCCCTTCTCTTGCTTCCACATTTTTAATCATTTCTGACATGACATCCTGTCCTATCCCTTGCTCTCAGAAGACACCCTTGTCTTTTACTTTACAGAGAGAAACAGAACCTATGGGAGGAAAACCCTCATACCTTACTAACATCCAACACACAGCTGGACCCAGCCACATCTGTACCTTCTCTTACCTGGGCTTTGGATCCTCTGCCCCCTCACCTTCTCAGGAACCTTCACCATGGATTATCTCCTCCCCCTCGTATTTTCAAGTTCCCTCTTACGTAGATCCTTCTGGAAGGCGTTCCCTCCGTAAATCCTTTTTGAAAAGTCCTTATGTCTCTGCATTTACACAAACGTCCACATAGATGTGGGTTACATAAACATCCACTTGTACCATAGTAGATTACCTCCTAATATATTGTCCAATACACCTGTGGGCTGGTGTTGAAAAACCTGTCTCTATTAAATATTGAAAAGAGACTAATTAATATTTATAAAATGTGAGACATAAAAGCTTTTCAGTATAGCTTTACTGCATTTGTTTTCTGTTTTTACACAGTGTATTATATAATTATATGGGCTTCTGACTTTATATAATAGGATCTCTTTACAGAATATGTGTTGCTTTGTCACTGACCTTTTTTAGTCAACGTTATGTTCCTGGAATTCAATCATGTTTCACTGCTGTGCAGTACTTCATTTCACGAATATATAATGATGTATTTTTCCATTCCATTATATGTGCATATGTAGTATATATTCCATTTGTTTGTTTGTGTTGCTATTATAAATAATGCTGGTATGTCGTAGCGTGCTATGTGCAAGAGTGGCTTTAAGGTCTACCTAGGAATGGAAGAACTGGGCCATCAGCTCTTTCGTTTAACAAGACAATGCCAAATTATTTTCCCAAAGTTATTGCATCAACTTGCACTCCCACAAGCAGTATCTAAGTATGCTGCCCCACATACCCACCCCCGCTTGCTAATATCCAAACTTTAAATTTTGTCATTCTGATGAAATGCACATAAAAAATTTACCATCTTATTTTTAAATGTACAGCTCAGTGGCATTGAATATATTCACACCGTTGTACAACCATCACCACTCTCTATCTCCAGAACTCTTCATCTTGCAAAACTGAAACCCTGTCCCCATTAACCAATAACTCCTCATTCTTCCCTCTACCCAGCCCCTGACAACCACTATACTTTCTGTCTCTGAATTTGAATACTCTAAGTACTTCATATAAGTAGAATCATACAGCATTTGTCTTTTTGTGTCTGGCTTGTTTCACTTAGCATAATTTCCTCAAGGTTTATCCATGCTGTAGCACGTGCCAGAATTTCCTTCCTTTTTAAGGATGAATAAAATTCTGTTTTACGTAAAATAGATAGCTAGAGGGAAGCAGCCGCATAGCACAGGGAGATCAGCTTGGTGCTTTGTGACCACCTAGAGGAGTGAGATAAGGAGGGTGGGAGGGAGGGAGATGCAAGAGGGAAGAGATATGGGGATATATGTATATGTATAACTGATTCACTTTGTTATAAAGCAGAAACTAACACACCATTGTAAAGCAATTTTACTCCAATAAAGATGTTAATTTTTAAAAAATTCTGTTTTAAGCATAAACCACATTTTGTTTATCTGTTCATCTGTTGATGGACACTTGGATTGCTTCCACGTTTTGGCTATTGCAAATAATGCTGCTATGAACGTGAGTCTTCAAATATCTCTTTGAGATCCTGCATTCAGTTCTTCTGTGGATATAGTCAGAAGTGGAATTACTGGGTCATAAGGTAATTTTATTTTTAATGTTTTAATAAAATGCATACTATTTTCCTTTGTGGCGGCAACATTTTACATTCCCACCAACGGTGCACAAGAGTTCCAAATTCTCCACATTCTTACCAGCACTTATTATTGTCTGTATTGGTTGGATTTTGTTTTGTTTTGTTTTCATAGTAGCCATCCGAATGGACAACTCATTGTATTTTAATTTTTGTTTCTCTGATTATTAATGAAATTGAAAGTCTTGTCATATTGACCATTCTCTCTGTGAATACCTGAAATTCTTTGCCCATTTTTATTTTCGGTTTTCCCATGCATATTGATTTGTAAGATTTCTTTATATATGATGGATATCAATCCAGTTCTATTGTTACAAATTTCTTTTCCCAGCTTGTGGCTTAATTTCACTTTCTTTATACCATATTTTTATAAATAGAAGTTCTTAATTTTAAAATAAACAATTTAATGAATATTTTCCTTACAATCTGTAGTTCTTCTGAATTATTTAAGAAAACCTCCCCTAGCCAAGGCAAAAAAAAAAAGTAAGTATCTTAAATTGTCTTCTAAAAGTTTTATAGTTTAACTTTTACATCTAAGTCTTTGCTCTATCTGTAATGAATTTGTTTATGATATGAAGCAGAGAGCTACTCTCCTTTTTATGCATATGAATATCATACTGTCCAAGTAATCCTCACTGAAAAGACCTTATTGTCCCCCATTGAGCTACTGTGAGACTCTGTTATGCATTAATTGTAAATATATGTGTGGGTTTATTTATTTGGGGAGGTTCTGTTGTCTTTGTTGGGAAGTCCAATGTTCCTCTTACTGTTGTTCCTTTAAAGGTAATGTGTCTTTTTTTTCTCTCTCTCTTTTCAGACTTTTCTCTTTGTCTTTAGTTCTCTGCAGTTTCCCTCTGATGGGTCCAGGTGTGGAGTATTTTTCATCTTGGGTAAGTTATTAAGTCTTTTGAATATGGGGACTAGTGTTCTTCATCAGCCTTTTTCTCTTCATATATTATCTACGCCTCATTTGCTCTTTGATCTTTTTGGAACTCTATGCTCCAAATTTCTTCACTCTCTTCCGTATTTCTACCTTTTTGTCTTACTGTGTTACATTTTGAACAATGTCTTTAAATCCATCTTCTGGTTTACAAATTCTCCCTTCATCTGGATCTTATCTGCTGTAAATTCCAGCTATTTAGTTTTATTTCTACTTATTATGTTTTTTGATTCTAGAAATTATATTGGATTTTCTTTTCAATCTGCTAGGTTGCTTTTTATGATTTTAACCACTTACAGACAATTGAATGCTTTTATATTTTTAAGCCCAAATGAGACACAGTTCTTTTATAATTTGAGTCAAATAATTCCAATATCTAAAATCTTCACGGGTCAGTTCCAGCTATTTGTCATTTTTGCTGGTTCTCATTCATATTACTTTGCTCCTTTTTTCCCCTTAATTGTGTTTTACTATGTATTTTTCACTATCCTTACAAAAGATATTTGTGGGGGATTCTTTGAGGTCCAGGATAAAGAGTATCTTCATCCAGAAAGTACTTTTGTTTGTTTTTTTCCAAAATCTGTGTTGAACTACCATTCTAGATCCACTTCTACTAAGTTCACTGTTTCAGGTTCTCTGGACCACCTAGACGATACCAATCCCAGCTGCAAATCCCTGGTAAGGCATCTCGTATCCACAACCTCCCAGGAATAATTGTTGGACCTCTTTCCCTTTGGGCCTCTTTCCCTTCAGCCTCTGTTCAGCTTTCCCTGGGTTGGACTTGTGGTCAAACTTCTCATTCCTCTTATTCTGATGCTTTATCCCTTTGGATCTCAGCTTAATAGAAGGAAGGGTTTCCTATTATACTTCACACCTGAAGTGAGACTAAGTTCCTCACTTCCTTCCCCTTCACCATTTACATCTGCCGAAACTGAAGCCCAGATTTGCTAGGCTCAAGAATACTCTCTTATTTCTTCTTTTCTTAGATTCCATATGTATGTGTTAGCATACGGTATTTGTTTTTCTCCTTCTGACTTACTTCACTCTGTATGACAGACTCCAGGTCTAAGAAAAAAAAAAAAAATGCCATGAAGAGATTAGTGGTAGGATGGGAATAAAACACAGACCTACTAGAGCATGGACCTGAGGATATGGGGAGGGGGAAGGGTAGGCTGTGACGATGTGAGAGAGTGGCATGGACATATATACACTACCAAATGTAAAATAGCTAGAGGGAAGCAGCCACATAGCACAGGGAAATCAGCTCTGTGCTTTGTGACCACCTAGAGGGGTGGGATAGGGAGGGTGGGAGGGAGGGAGATGCAAGAGGGAAGAGATATGGGAACATATGTATATGTATAACTGATTCACTTTGTTGTAAAGCAGAAACTAACACACCATTGTAAAACAGTTATACTCCAATAAAGATGTTTTAAAAAATTTTTTAAAAAGAGAATACTCTCAAAGCAACTTTGGAGCTCTGCTTATCTCTCTGTTTCTCACTTTTCCTTAGATTTTTCCTAATGTTGATTATTACCTTGTCAGCAACTTTCACCTATAAGGACAATTTTATTTAATGTTGTAGCTAAACTTTTAATTGTATTTCATGGAAGTGTTGGTTCAAATAACCTAATATGCCATATGAATTGGAATCAATCACTATCTCTTTTCTCACTACGGCCTAAAGAACAGAATAAATAAATTCTTAAATGTCCCTTTAGAAAGGTTTTTTTTCCTGAAAATCAATTCTGTAGAGAAGATATCTCTCAGTGGAGGAAGGAAGACACTTTGAATGTGGCCTTAGAATATCTGTGTGGTTAGTAGGTGTCAATGGAAGAGGAGGGAGGAAAGAAGAAAAGAAGGAAGGAACAAAGGAAGAAAGGAAAATAGATACAACTAGATGTGTGCATCTCCTACTTCAAAGTCTGATAGAGATAGTAGAATAGAACCAAAGCTATCAAGGCCTTAAGCCATTATTTAGTGATGAAAGTGAAATCACCATGTCCCAATAAACAGACCCTATCATATCACAATTCTTTCCTGGTACTCTGACTAAATGTTTGTAACCTGCTTATGTAAAGCTTATTAAATGTGCTTGCAAATCTAAGACATTGATTTAAGTTACAACAAAGGAATGCAAGGAAGATAGATGGAAGAATTTCATGGAAGTGGGTATTGTTAAACCAGGAAATACAAACATTTGGTGGAATCTCCGTCACAGTATTTAAGTTTCCCCATGATTCCTTGATTCTCTCTGTATCTATAATAAAATCATATTCTCCTGCAGAAAGAACGGGAATGGGTAAGATGCCCTTGGAGTTTCCTTTTAACATAACAATTATAGTAATCTAACTCTTTAAAAACCAATGGCTGAACCTCAATTTGGGTCAAAAGGAAATATTCCTAAGAGGCCGTGAGATAGTTTTTAATAGCTATGGGCAATGGAGGAAACCCTGACATTGTCCTCAGCTCAAATTTCATTGTCACTAAGGCTGCTGCACCAAATGGCATTTTAAATAGTCTTAAAATAAGTGCCGATTTGAACAAGTGGCCAAAATCAGCCTACATTCCGAGATTCTCTGAGCTCCTTGGGTCTCTGAGTTTATTATAATAGCATAGTGTCTATTTTGTATCTTTTTCCTGGCATTTCCTTTTGGCAGCATCTTCTTCATCCATCACGGCTTGGTCTGCAGCAGTTGGTGGGAAGGATTTTGGCTTCGATCAATGAGTTCTCTCTGCAAAAAGGTCGTGGTTGGTTAAAGTGTTTTTGGACACCCGGAACAGAACCTTTCTCTGGAGACCAGTAGACTTTACCAGCATGTTAGAAGTTTTCAGTGTTCTAAGTAGTCTTCAAAAACCTTTGGGTTTGAGAGACTTTGCATGAACCCATAAAATCTGCATTCACCCCAAGACCTTGAAACCTTCTCTAGCTAGGGTTGGTAACATCTACTGTAGAGGTGTCTCTACCTTCCATGTCTCTTTTAACTAATCTGTCTGGCAGGCCACAGTCACAGATGAATGTTCCTGGAGATATTCTAAGCATGTCTTTTTCTTAATGAAGGATATCTCTTCATTGGGAATTCCCTGGAATCTGGTGGTTAAGATTCCACTGCAGGGACACGGGTTCAATCCCTGGTGGGGGAATTAAGATCCTGCAAGCTGCGTGGCATGGCCAAAAAAAAGAATATCTCTTCATTGTCTTTCATGTTTTTGAGGTTCCATCCATCCAATCTTCTTCCCCACGTCTGCTGTTCAGCTCCACCAGCCACTTCACTCAGGTAGGTTTCCCCACTCTCACACTCCCACGCCACGTTCATCGTCATTTCTCACCTTTGCTCTCGTGTTTAGAAAGGGATGGACACTGACCCAGGACCTCCTTGTTTCCTTCTTCCCTCCACCTCCCCTCTACTTCCCGCACTGACCCCCACCACCCGCTTCCTCAGAACCAGACTTGCTCCCTTTGATTCTTTGTCCATCCTCTTGATAAGTGCCTGGAAAACACCGGTCTGCAGAAGAATGGAGTACATACTGACCACGTCCTGCCTTCTCTCTTCCATACCCATTCTTCAGATAGAATAACGTTAACCGCAACTAGTAAGTGTTTGATCCTTGCCACTTCTCATTTTACTGATGAAGAAAGCAAGATTCGGGGAAGATAAGTTTTTTCAGTTACTCAGCTGCAGAGCTGAGACTCAGATCCGGAAAAATCTGGCTCCAAATCGACTACCCTTCAAGACTTGTGATGACCAGAGAATTTTAGTCCCCTCCATCTCCTTTGTTTTCCTTCTTTCCAAGATTCCCGAGTAGATAATTAGGTTATTTAAGAGGCAGGGCAGTATAGAAGAAAGAGACAGGTTTTGGAACCACTCAAACCTGCATTCGAATTATGTCTTCAAGACTTACTAGAGGACTGGCTTTGGGCCAATGGCTTAACCTCTCTGTACCCTGATTTTCTCATCTTTTTTTTTTTTTTTTTTTTTGTATGATTCAATGGTTGAATTTTTTGTTTTGAATTTTATTTTACTTATTTTTTTATACAGCAGGTTCTTATTAGTGATCCATTTTATACATATTAGTGTATAAATGTCAAAAATGAGGTTACAGTGACTTAGAACTCAACACGAAGTCTGGTATATCATAGACATTCAGTGAATATATGTTGATTCCTTTTCTCCCTCTTTCTTTCCCTTACTACTTTTCTCTTCTTTCTCTTCCCTCTTTTTAATTATTTTCTTTAACTCTGTCTCAGATTGACGAAAACATCCAGGACTACTAGGGAACAACTGGGGAAATTTGAAGGACTGTGTATTTTTAGGTATAATAATTGTACTATAATTATGTTTTTAAGGAGTTCTCTTTTTCTTGAGATACATACGAAGTGTCTATGGATGCAGTGATGTGACATCTAGGATTTGCTTCAATAAAACCCGGTGGAGTTGGGGGTCAGGAGACAAGAGTGAGTAGAAGTACGTACGAAACAAGATTGGCTTGAGTCGATACTTGGTGAAGGTACATGGGGATATTCGTTACACTATCCTTCTCTACTTTTGTGTATGTTTGAACATTCCCAAAACAAAGCATTTTCTAAAATGTCCAGTGCAGAAGGTTCAAGTCTCCTATCCTCCTCGTCTGCACCAGAGTCCCCAGTTCTCCCCGATGGCATTCTGGGCAGCTCTCTCCTTGCTTCCCCGCCCCCTCCTGGGTTATTCCAGCCTCCGGGCCAGCCGAGCACCACACTGCCTCAGCCTCCACCGTTGGCATCTGGACAAATACGTCTTCCTGACCCCAGATGGCATCACAGCTTCCCCAGTCGGATCCTGTCAGCATATTTTTTCCAGACACCTGATTCCTGGATGTGGCAACAATAACACCAACTGAGGTGTTTGGCCGGTCCCCCTGGGAGCAGGTATTTCCCATTCTCACTGTGTCAGCCATCTGAGCAAGCTGCTTCCAAGAGCTTCCGAATAACCGCCGAGTAAGAATTTCACAGGCTGCGGTGCCTTCTGGCCACGGTGTTCCTGAGGGACGGAGAGCCGCTAGGGTAGGCGGTATAATAATATTACTGATTATTAATGGAAAAGCAGGTGCAAATAAGCAATTTGGGGGGTTGCATTGTATTGGGAAGCTGGCATGAAGGAGGAGAGGAAAGCAAAGAGCAGGCACACACGGAGGTTATTTACTCTGCTGTTGGTTACTGTAGGGACTCTTTAGGTTAAATGTATGTCACACTCCAGTTTGATCGAAGTAAAAAGACAAAAGGCTGAGTTATCTGAGCCTTGGTGATTTTATAAGGAACAAACAGAAAAAAGATAAACAGGTAGGTCAGACCAGGTCAACCTGCAGGGCTGGACCAGTGATCTCAGTGGGTGGTGCCCAGGTAGTGTGTCACTAGTGGGCTCTTGCAGGTTTGTGGGTGTTTTCCATGGTGTCACACATTTACTGGGTGTGTTGGGGACCCGGCCCCTCCCATGGGGCTGTGGTTTACTCCTCAGATCACAGGGCAAAATCCCAATTTCCTTCAGGCTCCAATGATGCTTTCAAGATGCAACACTTGGTGAACAGGCATTCCAACAATTCTTTTCTGAGACAAAGATCCAACATCACGTGTCACTTCATACTTTGGAAGTCCTTCAAATCTCTTCTCTCCTTTGAGCCTCGCGAGCCGTGATGTAAGGTAAGTACCATTATCCCTACTGACAGCTTGGGAAACTAAGGCCGAGGGACATGCTGACGATGTGACGTGTCCAAGGCCATGGTCTCGGTGGTTGCAGTTGGAACAAGAACCTATGTCTCTTGCCTTCTGTTCTGTGCTTTTCTTCTGACACCAAAATTAAGTTTTTTCAGGCCCCAGGCCATCAAGATCTTTAGGGAAACGGGCTAGGGCCAATGGCTCCAAAGCAGGCAAAGTGGACTTCTATTAGGCTCCCCCTCTGGGACTCTTACCTGACAAAATCCAGGCGACATTTACCACTGATGATCATACTAGGGGATCAAGATGAGACCAATAACAATAGTGGTCTTGGGTGACTCTGTCCCCTGCTCAGTGCTGAACGGAGCCCATGCCTCCCTCTCTGCCAGAGAGTGACAACCTTTCAATGCAACGAAGTCTCAATGACAAACCTGGTATGTCTCCAGCACTGGGCTGGCAATCGCTGAGCTTTCTCATTAAGCTAGATGCAGTGCTCCTGCTCCAAACTTTCCTCCTTTTTCTTTTCCCTCCCTCCCCAATTTTCTCCAGTTACCATATATTGAGTACCTCCTCTGAGCCAGGCACGGGGCTGGGCCGTGAGGATACAGAGGGGACCACGACTTTCCGCCTGTGCGCCACGGTATCCTCAGGTCCACCCTGGTCACGATCTCCTGCCTGGAACGCCCACTCCCCTCCTTCCTGTTCATCCCTCCCCTCCATTCTTTTACAACGCTGCTCAAAAGCAGCCTTCTCCGTGAACCTTCTCCCTCCCTGGCTCTCCTACCAGTTCAGGCCATTCTATCCCCCAGCAGAGCTCTGTCACTTTTCGTTACAGGTGGCACAGTTTTCATTTGGATGCTGATTAAAAGAACACAGATGAGGAGTTCTTTCGGGTTGCTTTCTTAACTCCATTACTATCAGTCTGCGTAGCCTTAAGCAAGTCACTGAAACTGTGAGTCTCAGTCTACCCCAGTGTAAAGGGGGCATGGTAAAAACTGCCTGATTTACGTATCAGATCATGAATGTTGAAACCGATGGAAAAGCACAGAGGACAGGCCACATTCATTGGTTTAATATTTATGGTGTTGCTATTGACTGTCAATCACTCCTCTAGGTGCTAGATAGGATATAAAACTGTGCTGTCTAAGACTTACCGTACAGGTGGGGAGAAAACGCCAATACGAAGCCATGAAAGGTGCCATGGAAACTTAGAGGAGGAAGAGAGAAATTCTGATTGCGGAACTCAGGGTTGCTGCCTTGGAATAGGTGGTATCTGAGCAGGATAACGAGAGATGGGTGAGACATGTAGGAGGACAGGAGGGGATGGAAAGACATCTTTCCCTTTGGGGAAGGGATATCACAAGCAAATGGCTGGACATGGAGAAGGGGGGGGTAGCTTGAGGCCCCGAGTGGCATGTGGCTTAGTTTGGCTGGAGTGTAAGGGTGCGTGCGGACGGGTCATCCAAGACCAGTGCAGATATGGGGACTTGCAACACTGTTGAATTCTGGGTTTCAGAGTTTAGACATCATCTGAGGAGACCCACAGAACCATTGAAGATACCTGAGTACGGAAGTGCTCAAATCACAAGGAGATGCTTTTGGAGGATTCCTCCAGCAGCAAAGTAAAGACAGCCTAGAGATTACGCTACACAGGAGCCAGTTCCAAAGTGCAGTAGTAGTAATTTGCTGGGTTAGTAACTGTATCTTCTTGTAAATGGGTCTCCTTCCTCTGTATCACCTCACAAGTCCCATGCGTTCATCGTGGCACATGGCTGTTGATCCTAACTGGTGGGCAGGTGAATCCCAGTGCTGTGTTTATCCCCTGAAGCCCCGCCCAGTTGCTGTGCAAGGTGTCGGCAAAGCACTGGGGGAGGGGAGCAAACATCTCTAAGCCGAAGATTGGTGTGTGTCCCTCCCTCCCCTGTTCTGCTCAGGCTTTGGACTCGCAGCTTCATAGTCACTCACAAATAGAGATGGTGAGACAGAGCTGCTGGAGGAAGCATCTGGCAGGGCTCTGGGCAGATGTGTCCCAACCGCTGGGACCCTGACTGGCGTCTGAGTCTTGGAATGCTGAGCCTTCTCCAGTCGCTGGTAACAGGATCTGCTGGACTCATTGTAAGATGAGAATGATAATTTAAAAAAAAAACTGCCTGGTTTACATATACAGTCGGAGACGATCGTGAATGTTCCAGCATCCCACTGGCAGGAAATGAAGAGCTTAGCTACAAGCCCCAGAGAATAGGAGCAGGCACAGAACAATAGTTTGTTGTTGGTTTGATGTTTGTCGGGTTGGGGAAAGGACGTGGAGCCTGGGAACGCCAGAGTCCCACTAGTCAATGGATGCTTACGTAAACCAACTGCCTGCTTTGTGTGCCGGATCCAGAAAACGGTGCCTATTTTTCTCATCCCGTACATTATGACTCAGTATGAGGTCCCCAAATGACCTTCAGTGCAGCCCAATATCCTGGGTTTCCTCTTTCCTGCTCGCTTTTTTGACTGGAACGAGGAGGGGAGGGAGTATGGGTAACCAGGAAGCAGGGAGAGCAACTAGTGAAGTGCACACGCCGCTATATGAATGACTATAAAGCAATAAAATAGCGACCGTTTAGTGAGCACCTATTATGCATCAAGGACTCTGTCAGATACTTAACAACTGTGACTTCACCGAACATTGATAGCATTCAATATGTATTTCTATTCCCATTTTAAAGACAGGCAAACTAAGGCTCGGGGAGCTTGGCCCTTGTCCTATGTAATACTACATTAGAAAATATCTGTTAAAGGGAGAAGTTATACCATAAATATCACATAATAGGAGCAGTAACATTGCTGCAGGATTTATATTTACAAAATTCTTTCACATGCACTGGACCAGATCCCCAAAAGAAAAAAGAGGAAAAGTCAGGAAATGAGATCAGAAGGGAAAGAAGAGGTACTGAGACATTTTCAGGCACCAGGCATGTGTTTTATCTAGTTTAATTTTTAGGTGTTGTCATCTCTACTTTGCAGAGGAGTAAACTCGAGTTCAGAAGAGTTAAGTAAGCTGTGAAATGCTTATCACTTATGAGTGGTAGAGTCAGGATTAAATTTAATAGTGAATTTGATTAAAGGTGATTATGCCAGAGTTGGGAGAGACACTCTCTGCATGCCAGGGAGTTGCTGAGTATTGCGATTTAAAAGAATCAATCAAGTATCTATTCAGAACCTGCTACTGGGATCAAAGGAATTGCGGAGTCCAATGTCCACCCTTCCAGTTTGCTAGAGGGAAACATTCATGTAGAATGTGAGGTGAGGCAGAAGTATTGGTGGACAAGGGCTCTTCCAAGTGGCAGTTTGGAGGTGAAAGTGACCTGAGGTGAGACGTGGGTACACTGGGGAAGGGGGAGGAGTGGAAAGATCCCGAGATCCTGCTGCTATGCGAAGATTACAAAGTAAAGCCTGGGGTTAACCACAAGTAAGGAGACCCGACTTGTAGTAATCTGCATCGATCCTTGATAACTGCAGTGAGAGACCAGCTAACAACAGAAAATCTAAACTCTACAAGGATGCTGACGATAGTAATCAAAAGCAGAAAGATATAATTGTCAAAAGCTTAAGAGGGGCTCTTGGGGAAATTAGTAAAACTTTTTATTATTTTTGTAAAAAGTATGTCTTTTATGATCCTTCTGAGAAAGTCACATATAAAGTGGAGGGTGGCATATTGAGCTATCAATCAATTTTAGGGAGAAACTATCAATAAATACCAAACACACACACAAAATATGAACACTTGGTCTACTCCTAATTTATTCTCAGAGCAGGTGCATAGTAGTAATAATTATAACTTGAATATTATAAACAGAAGATCTAATAAATGCATCTTCATAATTATTAGTCTCAACTGTCAAGATAAGCTCCTAGGCCCACTATTTTCCCCATTATTTTCTCTGCAATTTTGATTCCCCTCGGCAAGGGATTTAATTTAAGTCATCCTTTCCTGCTAAGGAAAATACTCCTGTGAGTGATAATGGTGGAATTTCAAGTCAGTAGGGAAAGGATGGACTACACACACAAAAAAAATGATGTTACATCATAAACAAAATGATTAAAGAGTTAAATATTTAAAAACCCAACTATAAAGTTCTTAGAGAAACTATGAATGGCCATTTTTTATAATCTTGTGGTAGGAGCGTCTTCCCAAGCATACCCAAAACCCAGGAGTCATAAGAGAAAAGATTAAGTATATGAGCCTCTGTAGGCAAAAAATTCGTTATAAAGAAAGATAAAAAAGCATGCAACAGAGAGAGTGGCAGGGACATATATACACTACCAAATGTAAATTAGAGAGCTGGTGGGAAGCTGCCGCATAGCACAGGGAGATCAGCTCTGTGCTTTGTGACCGCCTGGAGGGGTGGGATAGGGAGGGTGGGAGAGAGGGTGACGCAAGAGGGAAGAGATATGGGAACATATGTATATGTGTAACTGATTCACTTTGTTGTAAAGGAAAGACTAACACACCATTGTAAAACAGTTATACTCCAATAAAGATGTTTAAAAAAGAATTAAAAAATTAAAATTAAAAAAGGCTAAAAAAAAAAAAGCATGCAACAATCTGGTCAGAAATGTTTACAGCACACATAATAGACAAAGTACTAATATTAAAGAACCCAAAACTCACAAAAGATACAAATAACCCAGTTTAAATGTACAAAAAATATGATAAGGCAATTCACCAAAAAAGAAATCAAATGACCAATAACCTTAGGGACAGAGGCCCAAACTGACCAATAATCAGGAAAATGAATATTAAAATATTAAAATGTTTTTCCCCATCTGACTAGAGAAAAATTGTAAGTGTTTAAAATATTTAGTGTTGGTGAGCATACAGAGAAGTAGATATTCCTACATACAACTGCAGGATGTTAAATTTGACAAGCTTTTTTTTTTGAAGAATAACCTGTCAGTGTCCATTAAAATCTAAAACATGCATATGCTGCTAAGAAGTAATTTTACTTTTGTCATCATTCTAGAGAAATTACTGTACCTATGCATAAAGATGTCCAACTATATGTAATGGCAAAAAATGTACAAGAACTAGTAGGAGAAGGGCTAAACCATGGTATTGAAAATTATGCAGTTGAACTAAAAATAGAGTTACCATATGATCCAGCAATCCCACTCCTGGGCGTATACCTGTAAAAGACAAAAACTCTATTTCGAAAAGACACATGCACCCCTAAGTTCACAGCAGCACTATTCACGATAGCCAAGCCATGGAAGCAACCTAAATGTCCATTGACTGATGAATGCATAAAGAAGACATGGTACATATATACAGTGGAATACTACTCAGCCATAAAAAGTAATGAAATAATGCCATTTACAGCAACATGGATGAACCTAGAGATTATCACACTACTATATATAAAATAGATTTTTTAAAAAGACCTACTGGCCTTGCAACCATCAGTTGCTTGTGCCCTTCTGATCCCATACCTTGGTACGATCAGTTCCCTACCCCCTCTCATCGATTGTTGCTGCACTTTGAGGACCCGCCGCGGCTGGCGGCAAGTGGCGCCTGAACAGGGACCGAACGAGAGGGACATCTGAATCTCGGTAGGTGAATCCCCGGAGTTAAGAGTGAAAGTGTGGCCTCATAGTAACTCAGGGCAATAGTCAGAAGTAAAAAAATATGGGACAAGAAGTATCCAAGAAGCGACCAGAAATCACTGATCAACAGAAGGAGTTGTCCACCAGTGCTTTCCAGGCTTTTACAGCTGGAAATTATGATGTCTGTCTGCAACATCTTGCCTGCCTACAAGATATAAACAAAGACGATTATAAAATAATTTTGAATACGGCAGTAGCTGAGTTTTTCAAAAGTAACCAGACAACAACAGATAGTTTAAGACAGACACTTAACCAACTGAAGAATCAGGTGCACTCGGCTGTTGAAGAAATGGATGGACTAGATGATCTTGAAAACAGTATGTTGTATTACAATCAAGCAGTCATCCTGTATCATGTCCGACAGTATACAGAAGCCATATCCGTTGGTGAAAAACTTTATCAGTTCATAGAACCTTTTGAAGAAAAATTTGCCCAAGCAGTGTGTTTTTTGCTCGTACACCTGTATATATTAACCTACCAAGCTGAGAAAGCTTTACATCTTCTTGCTGTTCTAGAAAAAATGATTTCACAGGGCAACAATAACAAAAATGGAAAAAATGAGACTGGTAATTACAGCAACAAAGATGGGTCTAATCATAAAGCTGAAAGTGGAGCTCTAATAGAAGCTGCAAAGTCAAAGATACTATTTTTGTGTTGAAGTATATGTAGGAGGACAAGGGACTTTACTGGCCGGCCATAGTTTAAAGGTAGTTAAAGCTGTTACAAGCTTGAAGTTTCCCTCCTTTTTCCCTTTTGATTTTCCCCAATCTGATTTTGAATTCTCAAATCTGGTGCACCTTAAATTATAATAATGGTACCATTTTAATTTCTTCAGTTTCTGTTACTAGTAATAGTTTGGTTTTTTATAAGCATTGGGATTTGGGGAAGTTTGCATTGTCTTATTCTTATCAACCGGTTATTACTTGTGTTACACCCTCATATGCCTTGCTAATAGGAGATTTACAGATTGAGTTTACTTCTGGTTCCTTAGGATATAATATAACTTGTCAGAATTGTATTTTTAGTACTTGCATTCTGCCTATGAAAGGAACTTTTTCTATTATGATGTTAAAACAACCTTCCTATGTAATGCTGCCTGTAAATATTTCTGAACCATGGTATCATAGTACTAGCATGCAAGCTTGTCTAGAATTATCTGAAGCTTTAAAAAGACCTAAACGATTCATTGGAATATTAATATGTAGCATATTAGCCTTAGCCACTTTAACAGCCACAGCCGCTACCGCCGGTTTAGCATTAAGTAAAACTGTACAACAAGCACATTATGTTAATCAATTGTCTAAAAATACCAGTATTGCATTAGCACTACAAAGTCATATTGATACTCAACTAAAAACTGAGGTTGATGAGTTAAAAAATGCTCTCATAGGTTTAGGAGACCAAATTATGGCTTTAAAATTGAAAATGCGTTTGATTTGCCATGCTAAATATACTTGGATTTGTGTGACTCAACACGCTTATAATGAAACTGACTGGGATTGGAACAAAGTAAAAATGCACTTTTTAAGTGTATGGACTGATGGACACATTAGTTTGGACATACAAAAACTTAATGCGGAAATACAAGCAATTCAAGAAGCTCATCTACAAGAAGACGGGCCCCAACAATTAATTCAAGGACTCTTGGATCAGCTTCAATGGTTAAACCCAATGCATGGGTTTCAAAATGGACTCACAGGATTGATTACCTTGGGGTCATGTGTATTGTTGATGTTAATTGCCTTACCTTGTTTATTACGCTTTGTTGTTGGCCGTCTCGTCTCGCTGCTCGTCTCGTCTCGCTGCTCTTCGTCAGGAGGTGTATGGGTTGAAATTGCATTATCAAGCTTTAAAAAATAAAAGAGGGGGAAATGTGGCGAGCATTGCCCTCTGAGGAAGGCGCCACTAAGACCCTCATAAGCCTCAGGGCCCGATTGTACTCTCCTTGGTATGCATCCTGGACTTTATGGTATGAACGTAAAAAAGGAGATGGCCTTTGGCCAAATCGCTCCAGGGACCTGCTCAGTTACTGGGAGTCCCTGGTTGTTCCCTAAAGCTACGAAAAGCAACCCTGGAGGGGAAATTGGCGCCTTTGAGGGAGAAGCCGAGAAGCCAATCAACCAGCTGATGCCGATAAGGCGTGACTAAGCCGAGAAGCCAATCAACCAGCTGATGCCGATAAGGCGTGACTAAGCCGAGAAGCCAATCAACCAGCTGATGCCGATAAGGCATGACTAAGCAAATTCCCTGCTTTAGGGGTATATATATGGCTATGCTTTGTTATTAAACTTGCCTTGCAACCATCAAAAAAAATAAAAAAAAATAAATAAAAAATAAAAAGACCTACTGTATAAGCACAGGGAACAATATTCAGTACCTTGTAATAACCTATAATGGAAAAGAATCTGAAAAAGAATATACATACACACACACATGTATTTTTTTCAGATTCTTTTCTGATATATATATATATATATATATATAAAACTGAATCACTTTGTACACCTGAAACTAACATAATACTGTAAATCAACCATACTCCCTAAAATATTTTTTAATAGAAAGGAAAATTATGTAGCTGTGAACAAGTATGAGATTGTCCACCTCTACCAACATGGAAAGATCGCCAAGACAAAGGAAGGTAAAAAAGTAAGATGGAGCATGACCCCAAGTGAATTTTTTGAAACTATGTACTTTTATGTAAATATATACAATAAATGCATACATAGTAAAAGGGCAAAGGGGCTACACACCAGCTGGTTCACAGTGCTTGTCTCTGAGCAGAGTGGTGGGATGGAAGCGGTGGGGAAGGAGGGGAGACTCTCACTTTTTACTTCATGTACTTGTGCAGCCTGGGTTCCCCAGAAAACAGAGGCTGAGGCAAGTTTACATGCTAAAGTTTAACAGTAGGTTGCAAGTCAAGGAAAGAGAAAGTGAAGGAAGAAGAGGAGAGGGAGGAGAGAAGGATGCAGAGCACATACAATGGGGTGTGTTACCAAGCAGGCCAAAGCCACACACACACACACACACACACACACACACACACACACACACACACACACACACACCATCTGGTTTCACAATAAAGCAGAACATCTCCAGAGAAGCCCTTTGACCCACTGTCTGTGTTGGGGGAAGCAAGGGCAAGTGTGTACTGGCTACGGCTGCTCTCCCATGGGGCGTTAACTTCCCAGACCTTCTGGTTGGATTACCTAGCTTTTCCAGGCAGGTGCCAGGGAAGCAGAATCTCTGTGAGTTTGGCTGGTCAGACCTCAGAGCTGGAGCTGTTGTGGCTCTCGCTTAGGTAAGTGAAGTGGAGGCTTTGAGGAAGAGAAGGAGACCACGGTGTCAGAGGATGGAGTGACTGCAGTGGCTGCAGGAGCATGGGTGCCATCACTGGGGTCCCCCTAGCTGGGAAGCAGGGCCAGTGTCCAGGGCCCGGGGGACAGGTGGAGCCCATTAGACACTAGAGGTGAGTAAGTGATATTGGCAGGATTTGTGAATTTTTACTTTTTTACCAAAGACTATATTCAAGGATCGCATGTATTATCTTTAAAAATGTAAGATGTTGAAGCAGCATTAAAACAGCAAAGAGATAACATTTTTAGCCTTCTAATTTGAAAATATTTTAAAAATAATAACAGAAACTCTAGAGGGAAATGTGATCAAATAGGCCTTTCCACATGTAATTGGAGGAGAAGTCAGCCTCTGTGGAAGGAATTAATTCAGGATGCACCAGAAGTCTTTAAGATGTGTGGACACTTCGATGCAGTGCAAAGATGCTCATTGCAGCATCACTTGTAACAATAAAAATTACAAACAACTGAAATACCTAACATGATTAAATAGTTTGTACCCTCTGTGCATATTCTATACAGTCACTAAAAGTCGTGTTTATGGAGAATATTTAATGACTTTATTCGTTGCTCAATATATAATTTTAAGTGAGTAAATCAGGATATGATACGGTGTACATTCCCTGCTCACACATTTTAACTATACTTCTCTATTTATTCCCTGAATATAGCAGATTTTTCATTTCCCCTCCGGAGTGTGTGTGCAGAATGCAAAGCCCATTCGCTGCATGTACTATTTTTTTCCCTAGTCTGTCCTGGCTGGCTGTTCATTGACCACCTTCTCCAAGAAACCTCCCGGACCAGATTCTTAATCTGGGTTCACTGTCCATCTTATATGTTCTTCAAGCTACCTGTTCCCTCCTCTATTTTAACAGTTCTCACCTTATATTGTAATTATTTGTTTGCTTCTCCATCCCAGCTACCTACCTTCATACACATGTGTACACATTTTCACATACACAAACACACACACACACACACACTTTCCATTCCTTTTGATCTTCATATTCTTAAACTTTTACCGAGCGCTTGGTACATGAAAGGTGGTACTCATTAATTTTTACTGTATGAATGAATAAATTTCCCCAGACACTTGGAAAACAGAGGAAGGGCAAGTTCTCTATGTGTGCCCTGGGTAGCTTTCCCAGAGCTGAACCAGGGAGAAAGGGCTGTGTTTTTTTGTTCTATAAACAAGGGCCAAGGGGGACCTGGTAGCATTTCAGTCCCAGAGTTATGATGATGTGCATTTGATCAACAAAAGTCTTGTCATAATCTCAGCCCCAGTCTTTTCATTGAGGTTTTCTTAAGGCACTTGAAGTATAACTACAAATTAGGAAGAGGGACATATCTTGTTGAAAAACAGAGCTTTTGCCTTGAGATACAAACCGTGTATTCTTTTGTCTTTGTTATACACACATTTTAAAATTTTCTTTTGGAAGAGGAGAAAAATTATAACGTATCTCTAATTACTTGTGAAGTAGCATGGGATGATACACAAAGGAAAAGATATTTTGCAAATCATTGATCCACATTAAGAATTCTTTTGCCCGTTGATAAAGCGCCTTGTATATTGCAAGAGAGCAGAGCAGCATCCTCTCCCATACAGATCATGGGAGAATGTGTTTTGAGGAAAGCCTTTCCTTCTCCTGGGTTTCCTGCAATATTCTTTATCAGATCTTCCATCACAACAAGTGGGGCTCAAATATGCTCTGTTGAAACCTCACTTTATTGAAGCTTCATTTTCAAGTTGGAGAGAGAGTTTTGTTCCTATTGGACTAAAGGAAACTCTGTCTGCTTTATTCAAGCATTTTCCTCCTTTACTTCTTCTCTTCCTTCTCCTATCGCTGCCAATTATGAGAATAAAGATGAGATGTTTCTCCTCCCAAAACTCTCGTCTCCCCAGTTGGTACTGTGCTTTAGCGCAGAAGCTGGAGAATGATGGAGGTTTAACAATGAGCAGAGCACTCTTAGATGTGTTTGTTGGCAATCTGTATATCTTCTTTGGAGACATGTCTACTTAGGTCTTTTGCCCATTTTTGGATTGCGTTGTTCGTTTTTTTGATATTGAGCTGCATGAGCTGCTTGTAAATTTTGGAGATTAATCCTTTGTCAGTTGCTTCATTGGCAAATATTTTCTCCCATTCTGAGGGTTGTCTTTTGGTCTTGTTTATGGTTTCCTTTGCTGTGCAAAAGCTTTTAAGTTTCATTTGGTCCCATTTGTTTATTTTTGTTTTTATTTCCATTTCTCTAGAAGGTGGGTCAAAAAGGATCTTGTTGTGATTTATGTCATAGAGTGTCCTATGTTTTCCTCTAAGAGTTTTATAGTGTCTGGCCTTACACTTAGGTCTTTAATCCATTTTGAGTTTATTTTTGTATATGGTGTCGGGGAGTGTTCTACTTTCATTCTTTCACATGGAACTGTCCAGTTTTCCTAGCACCACTTATTGAAGAGGCTGTCTTTTCTCCATTGTATACTCTTGCCTCCTTTATCAAAATAAGGTGACCATATGTGCGTGGGTTTATCTCTGGGCTTTCTATCCTGTTCCATTGATTTATATTTCTGTTTTTGTGCCAGTACCATACAGTCTTGATTACTGTAGTTGTGCAGTATAGTCTGAAGTCCAGGAGCCTGATTCCTCTAGCTCCGTTTTTCTTTCTCAAGATTGCTTTCTCTATGCAGTGTCTTTTAAATAGACATTTCTCCAAAGAAGATATACAGATAGCCAACAAACACATGAAAGAATGCTCAACATCATTAATTATTAGAGAAATGCAACTCAAAACTACAATGAGGTATCACCTCACACCAGTCAGAATGGCCATCATCAAAAAATATACAAGCAATAAATGCTAGAGAGAGTGTGGAGAAAAGGGAACCCTCTTGCACTGTTGTTGGGAATGTAAATTGATACAGCCACTATGGAGAACAGTATGGAGGTTCCTCAAAAAACTAAAAATAGAACTACCATAAAACCCAGCAATCCCACTACTGGGCATATACCCTGAGAAAACCATAATTCAAAAAGAGTCATGTACCAAAATGTTCATTGCAGCTCTATTTACAATAGCCAGGAGATGGAAGCAACCTAAGTGTCCATCATCGGATGAATGGATAAAGAAGATGTGGCGCATATATACAATGGAATATTACTCAGCCATAAAAAGAAATGAAATTGAGTTATTTGCAGTGAGGTGGATGGACCTGGAGTCTGTCATGCAGAGTGAAGTAAGTCATACCCTATTATTTTTTTTACCTGTTTGATCTATTAGTTTTCAGAAAGATGTTAAAACCTCCCACTCTAAATGTATTTGCCCATCCCTCCTTAAAATTCTGGCAATGGTTGCATTATATTTTGAATGGGAATTGCTAGGTGTAATTCAGCTCAGAGTTATTTTATATTCCTCATGAATTATTCCCTAGTAATTGAAGAATGATTGTTATCTCCAAAACTCTCTTTTTCTTGGGTTTTCTTTGGCTGCCATTCGTATGGCCACCCTGGCTTTCTCTTAGCTATCATCTGCTTGGTATGTATTTTTCCAGTCCTTTATTTTCAACCTTGGTCTGTCATTAAGATTTAGTATTCTTCCCAACACATCAGGCTGTTCTTTTCCTGGTTCATTCTCCTCCTCCAAGGTCTTTTGCAGTCTTCAGTTCTGGAATGCTAATGTGTCTACATGACACACATATCCAAATATCCAGATGGAAATAAGAAGTCTTTAAGGGAAGTTTGGATGGCCATGAGAACAAATGAGAGCCCCCGGTTTGTATCTGGAGATAGGAAGTAAATAACATGAGCTCTGCAGACTCCTACCGGCCCAGGGAGTCCATGTACAGCTCGTGTGTGGTGGCCAAAGTCACCCCAGGAGCTAGATTGTCCTTTCCTTCTCCAGTTCATCCCTTTTGTTTGTTTCCTAGGAACTCAGGAAGGTTTCTGCTGCTGTAAGCATAGCCTGATAAAGCCAAAGCTCACATCTGCATTTCCAAATCAAGTTTACGGATGGCTCATCCATACTAAACAGAAAACCATAACCAAGACAGGTGCCTGATTTGGAGGGTTCCATTTGGTTAACCTGTGGGTTTGGAGTCAACATGAATCGCTATCAGATCACACGCTACTGCTTGTCACCCTTCTCCCAACAAATGGTACCGACCCCAGACTCTATTTGACGTAGCTAATGAACAGTTCACATCTTATGCTTCCTTCATTCAACACAGGTGTCATTCCTCGCCTTCAGAGAAGTGTTCTATGGGTCTTTCGCTGAGTGGTTGCTTTCAGAGCCGGTAACAAAAATGGCTCAGAGAGCCTGGATATATTACTCCCTACAAACAAACCTTTTTGCTGATGACAAGGAATCACTCAGAAAGGACCTTCAGAAAGCTGACATATATTCATTAATTATGGCATAGATCCTTGTTTGGTTGTTAGTTTGATTTGGGGTCCTTCTGTAGAATTTTTCTTGGTGTGGATTAACTGGACCTCCCATTAGGTAAGGGGCACCTGAGACCTCATAGCTGGCACAGAGGAAAGAAGAGTGACCCAGAATCAGGATGCCCAGGTAAGAACTAGAGTTTGGGTTCCACGTGGCCTTGGAAGTGTCCCTTGTCTTCATGGTCCCAAACTGAACATTCATAAACTGGAATGTACAATCCATGCTCTATTAACGTCAGCAGTGTGTTGACTTTTTGCCTGTCTCCTTATTGAATGCTGCTTAAGCACAGGCCCATGACTCTGGGGCCTGTAAAGAAAGGAGATCAGGATCCTACAGAGCCTGGAAATCCCAGGGTTAATAAATTGCACAAAGACAATGACTAGGGGACTCGTGACATGGACCCAACTCCTACATCACGTGGAGCCGTAGGGCTGGTTGACAGGGACACATCTGATCCGTGACAGGACAAAGACCAGGTGCTCCGTCTCCTCTAAGAAGGATGAGCACTTGACTTATTGTCCAAACTGGGAGCTTTCTGAGAGCAAAAGCAGACACTCTTAGTAAGTATGCCTGGACACTGGGTGTAGACATGGCCGTCCTGGGAAAACCAAGATTGGTGGTCATCTTACTCATGAGATGAAGAAATAGTAGGAGGTACTTTCCCTTCACATCTATGAACTTCTCTATGTAGAGTTTGGTAGAAGTGTTAGGAAATCCCTGTTAGGTCAGAAGGCCCTGGAGAAAGGAAAGGTCTGTAGTGGCCTTTGAAGGCCTGCTGCCTTAATCTCCCCAGTCTCGGACCTCATATCCTACAAAATGCCAACCAACTCAGAGCCAATAACGCCTCCAAGCCTCGTAAGTGCCTGGAGCTCAGGTCCTGAGAGTCTCCCGTTTGGGGCCCTGTGAGTCATTTGGTTGAGCAGAATTTTAATAAAGGCCCATGGAGCCAGTTCGTAAGAGGCCTCAGAGCCCTTGTTACAGCGATTTCCTTGGACGATACCGGCCGTCCAGATGGCGAGCCTGGTAAACAAGAAGTCCCTGTTCTCCATCAGCGTCAGCGTGTGCCTCACTCCCGGGCATCTGGCGAGCTGGGGATGGGAGCTCCGTTTACAGCTTGGCCCTCCTCACTTGCCAGAAATGTGCCCTTGTGTAAACACCAGAGCCTCTTCCAGAAAGACACGTGGACCGAGCTGTGGACACCTTGCCCCCGGGGCCTGGGAGAACAGAAGTAGCCCTCCCTCTTCTCTGCCAGCCCTGTCCCCAGCCTTACAGGCCATCAGCAGCCAAGGGGCCCCCCAATGCAGGGAGACACCCAACTGATTCCGTTTCTACACATTCCAACTGCCTCTGCCAATTTTTCTGAATCTGTATTCAGTTGCTACCCTCTTCTAATCCTTGGCTCTGCCTCTTGCCAGCTGTGTGACCACAGGCAAGTCATTAACCTCTCTGAGCCTCCCTTTCCTCAAACAAATAATAAAATAATACCACTGATCTCACATGGTTCTCTCCTTGCCACTAGGACTTCAGAAAATACATGTGACAGAAGGACATGGGTATGGGTATGGTAAAGTAGAGTTACCATATGATCCTGCAATCCCACTCCTGGGCATATATCTGGAGAAAACTCTAATTTGAAAAGATACACACACTCCAGTGTTCATAGCAGCACTATTTATGATAGCAAAGACATAGACATCAGCAGATGAATGGATAAAGAAGATGTGGTACATATATGCAATAGAATATTACTCAGCCATTAAAAAGAATGAAATAATGCCATTTGTAGCAACATGGATGGACCCAGAGATTATCATACTAAGTGAAGTAAGCCAAACAGAGAAAAACAAATATCATATGATATCACTTATATGTAGAATCTAAAAGAATGATACCAATGAACTTATTTACAAAACAGGAATAGACTCACTGACATAGAAAACAAACTTATGGTTACCAAAGGGGAAAGGGGGAAGGGGAAAATTAGGAGGTTGGAATGAACAGATACTATTATATGTAAAATAAACAATAAGATCCTACTGTATAGTACAGGGAACTATATTCAATATCTTGCAATAACCTGTAATGGAGAAGAATCTGAAAAAGAAATATAAATATATATACACGTATGTTAGGTAACTGAATCACTTTGTTGTACACCTGAAGCTAACACAGCATTGTAAATCAACTATACTTCAATAAAAGAAAGAAAGAAAGAAAATATATGTGACAAACTCATACATGCCTGATGTTTCCCAGGACCTCTCTATAATGTTACTTCCTGTCCCCTCCCTGGTACTGCCTCTTGTCCCAACAGGAAATGGGTAAGAACCCAAGGGCTGGGTCAGTCTGCGGACTCAAGGGCAGCTCTGTTGTGAGCAATATTCTCTGCTCACTGGTCCTGAGCAGCCCCTCCTACCTGCTGGTCCTGAGCATCTCCCTGTTGATTCTCAAAACTCCAGGGACTGCGTAGGGAAGGAAAACTTGCCCCGTGAAATATGAGACTCCCTGACATGACCAAAGCAGGAGGCTTTTATACTCTTTTAGACAAAGAAACAACACGTTTGTGAAGAACTGACAAAACAAAGGGGTTTGGGCTTGAGGTAGCAAATTAAGGAAGACATACCAAGATCTGTCTACACAGCCTTCTCAGACCTGAATTTCCTGTCTCTGGGATGCCTTCTACTTCACCTGGGGGATTTATTTCCTGCTTTCAGGGGGACAAAAGAGGGTCCAAGTGTTTTTCTTGCACTTGCTCTTTCTCAAGTAACTTTTATTCATAATGATCCATGTAAGGCAGTGGCATATTTGGGGTTGTCTTGCCCTGAACCCCATCCACTTACTTTTGAACTTTCACCTTGCGTGTCAGGATCCATGGTCTATTGCCTGCTCCCACCTCGGACTTATTGTCAGTACCTAACTGGTGGTCCTTCTCTTCTGTTGCCCATAATCTCCACTCCCGGGCACTCAGTTTATGTCAGATGAATGAATGATCAAATGAATACCAGGGCAATAGAAGTACTTTGGCAATTGAAAAATGACATATAATCTTCTAGCATACGCACAGGATTTGAGGCATTCAAATTCATCCATCACTGTAGGGGATTTGTACTCACAATTAAAAATTCTCCCTGACATTATTTTTCCAGTTCTGGCAGGAGGATGTGACCCATAAGCCTTAGAAGCCAGAGAGAAGTTTTGCTACCACTGAATGTAAAATCCCTTCTGAAGGGGATCCAGGCAGAGGTTAGACTTTGTCCTCCTAAACAGAGCCTGTCCAAACACGTGGCCCAGAAGACAAGATGCCAATTTCCACCCCTCATTCAATCCCTAGGTCTCCAAGCGGATCAGCGGTGGCCTGGGCAACTTAACTCTGCCTCTCTTACCAGTGCTGGCTCAGGGTGACGGGGTGACCAGTGTCTGCGGGGGAGGGCACGGGGGTGCATGCAGAGCTGTGGACCCCACTCCCGCTGGCTTGCTAGAACCAATTGTTAAATTTTTCAGGAATTCTGCAACCCTGTTGATAACAATTCAGTTGCTTGAGATCAGCCATAGTGGGGGTATTTATGCTAATGAAATTCGCAAATGCTCCAAACCTGGGCTTTTTATCCCTAGAGGGAAGGTTGTTTAACATTTGCCCATGCCCTCTGGCTGCACAGGAACATCCCCTCTGAGCACCAAGGGAAGCCAAAGCAGCATGCAACCTGTGAGCCGAGCTGCTGCTTCTGCAAAACAGAGCAAGTCGCCTCACCTCCCACCTCACGGGCGGGCACAGCCTCATCCGTGGGTGCAAGAGAGGGCTTTCTTCCTGCTGGCAAGGTTTGAAGGAATATGGAGAGGATGGCTCCATCCAGACCTGAATCACTGCAGGTGCCTTCCTAAATACAAATGTGATCTTGCCATTTCTCTGCTCAGAAACCTTTGATGACTCTCTATTGCCTCCCCGTTATTGTCAAGTAAAATCTCCTTCATTCTCTTATCCAATCTACCTGTCGAGTTTCCTCTCCTCCCCCCCAACCTTCCCCTCCTCTCTGCCCCCCAGTCACCAATTCTGGCCACTTTCCAGACATGCCAGGTGGACAGCTCCCTCTACCCCTTTTCTTGGGTAGGAGCACCTTCACTTTGGGGGAGAGAGTTGAGCCCATTATCTGGATTCAGGTTCTGGAATGAATGAGGGGTGGCCAGGGACTAAAAACCTGATAGACGCATTGCTTCAAGGCTGGCTCTTGAGACAGGCTTCCTGTATGAGAGACTCAGTTCTACCACTTCCCTGCTATGTGACCTCAAGCAAGTTATGTAACCAGTCTGAGCCTTAGTTTCCTTATCGGCAAAGTGGGAACATAGTAATACCTGTCTCATGGGATTGCTGTGAAGATGAAATGAGCTCTTATACATCAAGAGCTTAGCTCAGTGCCAGATACGGAGTTAGCATTCAATAAACACAAGCTGACATCACCATCATCATCATCACCACCATCATCATCACCATCATCATCATCATCGTCATCATCGTCAACGTCATCATCACCATCATCATCACCATCACCATCATCACCACCACCATCATCATCATCAACACCATCATCATCATCATCATCGTCATCATCGCCATCATCATCATCATCGTCATCACCATCATCACCATCACCATCATCACCACCGTCATCATCATCACCATCATCACCATCATCATCACCATCGTCATCATCATCATCATCATCATCATCACCATCATCATCATCATCATCATCATCATCATCATCACCACTATCATCATCACCACCGTCATCATCATCACCATCATCATCACCATCATCATCATCATCATCACCATCATCACCATCATCATCACCATCATCACCATCATCATCATCATCATCATCACTGTCATCATCACCATCACCACCACCATCACCATCACCATCATCACCACCGTCATCATCATCACCATCATCATCACCATCATCATCATCATCATCATCACCATCATCAACATCATCACCACCATCACCACCACCATCAGCAGCAGCAGCAGCATCTTCACCATCAACTTCATCAGTGTCATTGTTTTTATTAGCCTCAGATCATCATCATCACCACCATCATCATCACCATCATCATCATCATCGTCATCATCGTCAACGTCATCATCACCATCATCATCACCATCACCATCATCACCACCACCATCATCATCATCAACACCATCATCATCATCATCATCGTCATCATCGCCATCATCACCATCATCACCATCATCACCATCATCATCATCATCACTGTCATCATCACCATCACCACCACCATCATCATCATCATCATCATCATCACCATCATCACCATCACCATTACCACCACCATCATCATCATCATCACCACCACCATCATCATCACCGTCATCATCATCACCATCATCATCATCATCATCACCATCACCATCACCACCATCACCATCACCATCATCACCACCATCATCATCATCACCATCATCATCACCATCATCACCACCACCATCACCATCATCATCATCATCATCATCATCACCATCACCATCACCACCATCACCATCATCACCACCGTCATCATCATCACCATCATCATCACCATCATCACCACCACCATCATCATCATCATCATCACCATCATCACCATCATCATCATCATCACTGTCATCATCACCATCACCACCACCATCATCATCATCATCACCACCGTCATCATCATCACCATCATCATCATCATCACCACTATCATCATCACCATCATCATCATCATCATCATCACCATCATCAACATCATCACCACCATCACCACCACCATCAGCAGCAGCAGCAGCATCTTCACCATCAACTTCATCAGTGTCATTGTTTTTATTAGCCTCAGATCATCATCATCACCACTATTATTCCCATAAGCAGCATCTTGGACTGTACTCAGTCTCTGTCCATGCATTCTTCTGTGTTCTTCTGGCCTCAGCTGGAATGTCTTTGGACCAGGAAAATCTCCAAAAACAAGTCAGTGCCCTTCACCCCATCCCTGCTCTGTGGGCAAGGACAGGCTTTTAAGATTCCTGGGACCAAGCTAACAGCCTTGACTTTCCAAGTCTCTTATAAAAGCCCACAACTATGGTCAGGTAGATAACCTAGTAGACAAACGAGAGAACCATTTTTAAAACATTACAGAGGCAGGGGATGGTTCCTACAAATGAGATTTGGCCCAGGGCTCTCCCACCCTGCACAGTTCAGTATTAGCTCAGCCAGGAGCCTTTTGCTGAAGGCATGTCCTCCCGCAAGCTGTGTATCTTTGAAGCTCAGTGCTGGGGCAGTGCTACTCTAGAACTTGCCATGGCAGCAGAAGCGCCCTGGAGATCTGATGGTTCATCACAGAAGACTTGAAAGGGAAGAAGATGACCCAGGAAAAGCAAATGAGCTGTGAAAATTAGAAAACACCCTCTGTGTTCTAATGCAGCAGTGCAGCAGCTTTCAACGACCCTTTTGAGTACCGAAACTCCACAGCTTGCTGGTCCCTCCCCACCTGACTCATCTTAAAACAAAGGCTGGAGGGTAGAAACTTTTCACCTTATAGTCAGACCATCTGCACATCTGAAGGACCTCGAGGAGAATATGACAGAGCAGGTGATTGGCATGAGGAAGCTTGCCTGCTGGGGAGGAAAGGATTCCAGGGACTGGACACATTTCCCACGGAGAGACAGTGGCAGCATTAGCGGGGAAGAGAGGAAGAGTATGGTCCTATGTGTCACTCAGGTCACCCAGCCCCTGGGACCTGCACCCGAATCGTGGCTGGGGGCAGGGGAGGGGCGGGGTGGGGGGGGGATGGATCTGAGAAGCAGTGAAGAGTGAGAGTTGTTTCCCTAACATCTCTGTGATGAATGAGCAGCCCAGAGCAGCCAGGACTGGTGAAATCTGCTCTCCTGTTCAGGCTCACTTTGGGCACATTTTAAGGCAAGAGCTGCAGCAGAAGCTGGAGGAGGAGGAGGAGGAATCGTGGCGTGAGAACAAAACAATGGTGGGAACCACACACTTGCTGCCGGGACCAAGTCTCAGCGCGTGTGAGGCTCTTTGGGGACACTCAACACCACGTGGGAGGAGTCTTGGAGGAACGGAGTTTCCTCCTAGAACGTGCTGGAGACAGGATCAGGAGATACGGGCATTTGTCTCTAACTGTGATCTGATGTGTGTCCAGGTTGGCCTCCAGTAGGACTGGGCTCCACCCCAATGCCACCCCTTCTTGCAGATCCTGCTCCACCACTTACTACCCGCAGGCAGTTCACAACGTACCCAAGGCTTTGGCTCTGCCGCTTCATCTACAGTAGACCCCACCTCCAGGGTTCAATGGGTTAATACGCACAAAGTCCTTTGGGGGGGGTCGGCACATGGTAAGTGCCCCCTAAGCATTAGCTGCCTCTCCACCACCTCCATCATCGTCAGAGAGAACAAGACGGGCACGAGGCTCCTGGACCCAGGTCATCAGGCTTGGACTCCAGCCCCTCCCCACTTATCAGTGGGGAGTTGCTGGGGACTCGAACTCCTCTGTGCCTCTGTTCTCTCCTCTCTAAGTGGGGATAAATACTAACATGCATGGCATAGGGCTGTCCCAAGGATTCAGGGGCCCACGTCAAGGGCTTGCATCTGGTTCACAGGGAGCTCTAGGTACCTGATGGCCGTGTCCGAATTCAGAGCTTTTGTTCGGCGTCTGGCAGTCCCGCCGATGAGCCCCAGCAACTGAGTCCCGAGCCCCACACGCTGCACCTGGCGCGGGACTGCGCTCAGCTCACCGCAGTGCACCGGCGCCGCTGCCCCTCTGCACGGAACACTCCCCTTTTCCCTGTTTCTCCAGGGTAACGGGTGTTCAGTGCGGTTGGAAGCTGGTGCTACCGGCGCGCTGGCTGATGGACTGCTGTCCCCGGAACCAGGGTCCTTTATTGCCTCGTCCCCACAGCTGCCCCTTGACAGACACACAGGCCACCCCAAGTGTGATGAAATCATACAGATCAGTCTCCCCCCCCCCCGCCCCCCGCACAAAGATCCTTGGTGAGGACTTTGGCTTCACTGGGAAGAAGGGGACGCAGCCCTCAATCGCCTCCTGGAAAGGCAGCGTCTCTCTCTTTGCTGATGTGGGTTCTTTACTGCTCATGGTCTGGGTCCTGCTGAGAGGGAGACGTCTTCGCGGGCGGACTCCCAGAGCCGTGCAGCTGGCCCGGAGCCCGGGGCGCTCATTTGCTGATCTGTGCACCCCGAGTTTGAGGGCGATCCTGCCGCACGGGGTTGGGAAGGCCGTTGCGCGCGGGCCTGGGGCGGAATATAATGCTTTGTCCACAGTCTGAGGCACCGGCGGCCGGCGGCCGTCTCTGCCATTCTAGCCCAGGTTCCGCTCTGTCACTCACGGGCTGTGTGATGCCGGGCAGCTTACCTCACCTCTCTGGGCTTCAGCTCCCTCTCTCTCCCGCACAAATGTGGGGCTTAGGTCTGATGCTCTCTTCAGCCCCTTCCTGCTAAGCTTCTGAACAGACTGTGATCTCCTCTGTGTGTGCCGGGAGGGGAGGTGTCCCCATTTTTCACCTCCCCGAATGCTCTGCTGGTGGGGGTCAAAAAGAAAGCCTCCCCGGGGCCGCCTCTACCATGGCGCGTTCTGCTTCTTGTATTCATTCGTTCGGCAGATAGACATTCCGTGCTGCCCTAGGCACTGAGGGGTTTGCTGTGCAGAGAGGAAAGGAAATCCCTGTCCTGATGGCACTTAGGTTAAAGGAGTCAGATAATGAACTAGAGGTGGGAAGAGGCCTGATGGTGAGAAACTGGCAGCTCAGCGAGGAAGGGCACTGGGGCGTGGGGAGAGGGTGGCAGCCTTACGTGGGGGGCGCAGAGGGGACCCACCGATGAAGTCAGAGTGACGGAGAGGAGAATCCAGGAGGAGGGGGTCCCGGGGCTCAGGTGGAGCCTGACGGAGCAGGCGAGGCGGGCACGGTGAGGTCGGCCTGAATCTGTGCAGGTGGTGGTGGGGAGGCTACGGGGCGTGGGGTCTCTTTAGGGGCGCGCGGTCCCTTGCCCTCCCGAGGCAGGGACGCCCGGCTGACCTGGGTGGCCCGCAGTGCTCGCAGAGCCCGAGGAGGGACGGCTGCCTTAGCCAGGGGTCCTGCCAATCCCAGGTGGACCCACAGCACCAGCCCCAGCCGCTCTTGGCCGACCGGCCGTGCAATCGCCTGCCAACCAGGTGGGAGCGAGGACCGCCCCCCCGGCCTTCCCTGTCTCCTCCTCCTCCTCACCTCTTGGACGAGGGGGCACCAAGCACCCCAGTCGTTTCCAGAGCAGCCCGTGGACTCAGTTCCAGGAGGAGAGAGAAAGGAGGGGCGGGGAAGGCTCGGGACCTCCTGCGAGGCCGTCCTCCGTCCCTCCCTAAATGCAGAGCAGGGAGAAAGGAGGCTTCGGTCCAGCTGCGGAGCACTTTCGCCAACTCTGTCTGGAATTTTCCGCCCGGGCTCCTCTCCCCACCTGCTCCGTCCAGCCCCACAGGCCTTGGCAGGAGAGGTTAAGTGCCAGGAACGGGAGCGCGAGGGCAGGGTCTTCCAGACGCCACAGCACCTCCGCCCCATTAACGCCTCTGAACAGAGCCTGGGCTTTCCTAGATGCGAGGCTGCCCTGGGCCCACGGTTCCTCCTCCTTTTGCCCCTCCGGTGGAGCCTGAGGCCCCCAGGTCCTTGCCCAGCTGCTTCTCCACCCCCGGCCACCGGCTGGGGCACCCCGGCCCCTCTCCTCACCCAGGGCCGGCTTCCTGCCCGACCCATTGTCCAAAGCTTCCGTTGCACAGCTCACTTCTGCCAGCTGGGACCGTGGAAGGGGTCGATGGGGAGAGAGTCGTGCGTGGGGAAATTCAGGGAAAGGAGAGGGAAATGCAGTAAATGAAACCTGCGGCCACATTCGAAGGCGATGTCATTGCAGCTGCCGGGCTGCCAGGGCCCGCTGCCCTGTCCCTGAAGCCGAGCGACTGGAGGGGAGAGCAGGGTGGCTCTGCGGGGACGGGCCCCGCCCCCGGCTGGGGTCCAGCCTCTGCCAACCCTCCCTAGGACAGCCCTCTCATCTTCAGGAAGTTCCCCCACCACCCACTGCCCTGGCCTCTCCCACCTAACTCCAAAATCCCTTTGGGGGTCACTGGATGACATGGCCTCCGTAAGAGCTTTAAAAATAGACTGTGGATCCCCTGCAAAAAAAAAAAAAAATCTGTGGCTAAAAATAGCTCTCAGCATCTAAGGGAGGAAAAAAAAAAAAGAAACTGCAGCAAAATTCAACTGGAGCAGTGACTTTCCTGCCTCTGATGTTCCGGGCCAGTTACAGCACTGGGGACGGCACAGAGCGAGGGGAGGGGTGTCGGGGGCCTTCAAGGACAGCCATCAGAAACTCAGTCTTTGGAGCATGTCGCTCACCGCTCCCTGGCTGCTGGCTGTTGGGCCCATTCTTGGTCCCGGCAGCCAGGCTGAACTGGAGGCAGCAGCGGGGAGCCCCAGTGGAGCTGGGCAGGTGGCAGCGGGGACCTGTGGGCGGGCCCTGCAGAGTCCCCAAAGATGCACGTTCAGGGGCAGCCAGGGGTCGCCTTAGGATCCGAGGCTGAGGGTTCCTGCCATCCGAACAGCTGCAGGAGGGGTGACGCCGCTGCTCCGTCTTGTAGAGCAAAACATCCTTTGCAGTCAACAAGGGACGAAGGAGCCCTTCGGGAAATTGCCTCTAGGAAAGTCAGAATTTATATCCAGATGTCAGTGCAGGGGAAGGGGAACCCCCATGGTCTTTCGCTTAAGATCGTCTGGGTGGCTGACAGTAGAGAGAGCTGTCTAAGGAGTGAGGGAGGCAGCTCTGCTCACTCTTAAAGATGCTTTAAGGGGTGGGTTGAGGTGGGAGCTTGAAATCTAAACACACACACACACACACCTCTTTGTTTATATCTGTAAAAGAAGAAGTCTGCTCATCTGCTCAGGCCGAAATGCTATCACAGTGAGCTGGAGGAAATGTCAGGCCACAGCGTGAGGCGAGAGGCTGCTGGTCTCCCCATTTAGTGGTAACAGGGGCTCTCTCTGAACAAGTGATCTGCATGCGTTGGTCACAGGGACGGACAAATGTAACAAGCTAGGCAGAGGACTGCTGGGGGCTAGGGGGAGGGACCCCCTAGGAGAGGTGTGGGTGCTTCCAGCAAATACTGCACCATGTTCCCAAATAAAGTGTTACAGCTGATGTTCTGTTACCATCCTTTGCCCTGGAGGCTCTACCCCCACGTGCACACCAAGGGCACACGCACACGCACAGACACCTCCAATGAATTAGGGCTCAAAATACACACCCAGCCCACCCATGTACCACTGTTTTCTGGACCCATACCTTTTCTCCAAAACCACTAGGTGTTTTCATGCCAAGAAAGGGAAAAGGGGAGTCTCGGAGGCTGAAATGTAAATCGCTCCCTAATAATTTGGGGAGGTGAAGGTATTTCCAAAGCTCATGCATGCTGGGGAGAGGCTTCGTGAAGGAAGAAGAGGCGGGATGCTCTGGGAACGCTGGGGGACCAGCGTCTGGCCAGCAGGCACCGTGTCGGCTTGGCTGCCTGCGTCACGCTCAGGTGTACATGCCCGGATGAGACCGGCTAACCGTGCACCAAGGGGGCGCTCGATAACTCCCGGACCGCGCTTCTTTGCAAGCGCAGGGCAACTGATACCCTCTGGGTCATTTCATCGTAGTCCGAGGATGGCCTGACTTTTTCTCCCTAAAAAATCTGCTTCACCTTCCCCACCCCAAGACCACAGCCTGATCAGGACCACGACCTTGGGGTCGGCAGAGACCTCGGGGCAGACCAGCACCCCTCCCAGCAAGCCACCTGGGCAGGAAGCATGCTGGTCCAGCCAGCCCAACGCTGCTCACTAGGCACCTCACACAAGCTCCTTTCTCTCCCTCCTCCTCTTGCTTCATCTTCGGTACAGGGAGAGCAATCGCCCTGTCATCTCAAGCCACAGTCACCTACTGCACAAGGAGGTGAACGAGGATGCACTTTGGGATAACGGGAAGAAAAGCAAACCGCTTGAAAAACCAACAGCATCCCTTCCCCGCCAAACCCTAGTTCTGGATGGTGTTGGCGCACTCGGGGATTGCAGCGTTTTCTGAAAGGCTCTGCTACCATCTCCTCAGTACTTTTCCTCTGCCAGCCCCTCGGGCCTGGGAAGAAATCATCCTGCCCCACCTGGTGGCCAGAAGTGGCCAGAAGCTCAGAGCACTAAGCTGCGATGCTTCCCGCCAGCGTGGTAATTAGCCAAGAGTTTAGTCACCACCACAGCCTTGTGAGTAGCCGTAGGAGGGAGGGACCGTCTGTTTCCTAGGAGACTTAGCTGTGTTCGCATCCACTGCAGCGAACTGTTCCCCATGCTCCCCGCGAGCTCGACAATCCCTGGTTCGTATCTGCACGGGGCTCACCGCCCTGGGTGTAGGTGGCATGTCATTGTGCCCTGGGCCAGTGCCACCCACAGCCTAGTGTCCTGACCTGCAGCCTCGGTATTCCCCGGAGCGTGATAGAAATGCACGTTCCTGGGCTCCTTCTCAGACCTACTGAATCAGTATCCCCGGGGGCTGGAGCCCAGGAATCTGCATTTTAACAAGGTCTCCAGGTGATCCAGCTCCACGGTGAAGGATGGGAAGTCCTGCCCCGGACCACGCCTGCCCCGGTATCTTGCTCCCACTAATGTCCACAGCTTTTCCTGACTACTAAGGCACTAGACAAAAATAAAACTGAAAAACACACCTTCGTTATTGCAATTAATCATGTATTGACTGAATGTATTGATTGGAAGGAATCCCTTCTCCCTGCCCCTCAGGAAACCCCTCCAACCCCTCCCATCGTCATCGACTTTCTTTTCCACCAAAAGCAGGTTTGGAATGGAGTTTTAGTCACTGAAGCATCTTCGAGAGACTAAGCTGTGTGCTGGGAAATTCGGAGCAATGAGGACCCTGTCACCAAGATGTGAGGGAACGTCACAGGGCCCCGACGAGCTGGCCCCGGCCCATCAGAGGTCGGCAGGACCAACGCTGAAGCCAGACAGCAGGCAAGCGATTGCTGACATAGAAGATGCAAACTTTAGCCCTGCTTTTGAGCCTTTCCAGCCTGTTGCTGTGAAATGATCAATTACGGTTGACACGTAAGCACAGAGGGCTCAGAATCATTTTGATGAGTTGACTGGTCCTAAGAGGTCGATCTCATCTTATTTTTACTGGTATTTTTAAAAGCTGCTTATGTGGGGAAGGGCGACGGCTTTCCACATGCTTCAAACTGCGGAGAGCAGCGAGTTGGTGACAGATGAGCCGCAGTGCAGGAGGGCCAACCGAACAGACCACACTCTTCCTTTGCAGGAGGGGCCTTGGAGAGCATCCAGATATAAACCCCCTGCCGGACAGAGGAGGAAACTGAGGCCCAGAGGTGAGGACTCCCCCTGGAGGATAAGGTTATGCACAAGGTCACTATCCATCTGTCCCCTCCTGACCCCAAGCCCGACAGCAGGTAGGCGTTCGGGATAATTCAGCCTGACTCTTCGCCTGCTGGGACTCCAGGAAATCTCTGTGACCGAGTGGTATTTGAACTGGAAAATCACTTTTCCAAAGGACACCTGATCTCTCTGCCACATCATCCCCTGGCCCCTGTGGATAATTTCCCACCGCTGACAGCAACTTGGGCAAAAGTCCCTGCATATCAGGCCTCCGAGTGCAGAGTTTCCAGGGCAGTGTCCTGCTACTTCCCGCTGCTTTGTTGCGTCTTCCGAGAAGTTGGGGATACCCCCCTGGCAGGGGCCCCTCTAGTCGCCCCCTGGACTTCTCAGGCCAGGGATCCGGGGGCCTTTGAGGCCTCGGCTCCACCCACATCTCCCCTGGATCTCTGGGCAGCACCTCCTGGGGCTCCTGCGCGGACGGACAAGGGGCAGGCTGTCCCCCATTCACCGGACGTCCAGCTACCTCAGGACTGCTGGGTAGAGACCCCGGCAGACTCTCAGCCCTGGACGGACTCACACATCACGCGTGGCTGGACACGCAGGGACCCCGTGGAGCGACCGAGGGCTGATGAAGAGCCCTTCCAGCCAGGAGGTGCCCGGCTCCCAGGGCAGCCCCAGGGTTTCCCAGCCTACGTGTGGGAGAAACAGGAGCAGTGGTGGCCCCCTCTAGTGGCGCTGTCGGCAATGGCAGGTGGCTGGGGGCCCGTAAAGGGAGCAGGAACCTGCGGGAAGGGATGGAGCTGCTGAGTGTGGCCCAGAGTCTTACAGATTTTGGAGGAAGTTGTTTTGTTCTGTTTGGGGGGAAAAGCACTGGCAATCTCTGGCTGCCGGCCTCAGAATCAGCAACAAGCCCAAGGGCCCCGAGCGCTCCCCTCCTACCCAGGACCCCTCTTCCAGCCATTCACTGCCTCACCGTGGACAAACCCCCTTCATTTCTCTGGGTCTTGTTTCCCTCCAGGTGACTCCCCCATCCCTGAGACGCTCTGAGTCTCAAGTGAGCCCACAGTCTACTCTGCTCACCCAGGAGGAAACACAGCATCGCTCACACCACCTACACCTGCAGGGAGCCCGACAGCCACCCAGCACTGCCACGAAGAGCACGGCGGCCTCTGACGCGCCTCGTGTCACCTCTCCCGCCACCGGCCGGCCGGCCGCCGGCGTCTATGCTGAGGCTGAGCTGAGACACAGAGGATGCCTTCTGCGGCCCCCAGGGCCAAGGACTCCGGCCCAAGGGCTCAGTCAGGGCTGTAGGTTTGCACTTGGAGCCCTGAGGAAGCGAGATGGAGGGATCCCTCCTCTTTAGCAGGAAAAGACGTCTCCGTGGCCCAGCCCATAATAGTCACGGGTGTCTGTCGCTAACACACACGCATGCTGGCGGCAGCCAGGATCTCCTTTTGTATATCCACTCGTATAATCAGAGCGAGCCTGTGTCCTTGGTGAGCCACCAACAAGCCACTCTTGCCTAGAAACAAGAACAGTGACGGCGCGAGTCACCTGCTGATTATAACTGCTTGCCTGCCTGCAGGTCGAGACGCTTGATAAGAATTCAGTCATCACGGATCTCGCTAGGCAAGAGGAGAGGGCTCTCGTTTTCCATCAGGGGCCTGGAAATCAATTTGCCCTCAGTTACCCAAGTGCTGGAGTTAAAGTCTATCCAAGTGGGAAGAGACATCGGCCATCACTGGGCCCAATTCTTCATTTCTCGGGTGAGGTGCAGGACCAGGGGATGAAGACAGGCAAAGTGCCGACGCGCACCGTACGGTGAGTTCGGGGGCCGAGCCGGGACTGGGCCCCGGGTCTCCAGACTCTCGGCCCACGGCTCCTGCCGTTCCGCCGCGTTGCGGCAGCTCACGCGTGAGCTGAAGGGTGGCCCCGAGACCTCCCCTCACGCGGCCCAGCGGGCTCCCCGGCCACGAGCCAGCGCAACTGAGCTCAGAGAGCGGCGTCCTCTGGCACCAGCCCATGGCGCCCACGGGTGGCCTGGTGAACCCGTTTTCTGCTACCGCACCTCAAAACAGAGACAAGAGTCACTCGGGGAAAGGTGCCTCCCAAAGGCAGACCGGTGGCAGAGAGCAGGACAGTCTGGGGGCGGCCTGTGACACCAGGCCTCCATCCACTCTGGACAAGGCCTCCGTGGGCCCCTCCGGGAGCCAGGGTGCAGGGGTCCTGAGCCTTCCACGGGTGTTTCTTCTTCTGCCAGACCGGCTCCGGGTTCTCCTACTGGAGTGCCCCACGCACCCTGGCTCTTCCTCCCCCGTTGTCTCGGCCTCAGGGGATCCTGGTCTCCTGCGTCCCACTCTGGTGTGGCTGCCCGGGAGGTGACAACACCCTGCCTGCTAAGGCCGAGGCCAGCCAGGTCCCCAGCCTGCCCAGGTGCACGAGACCCAGAAGAAATCACGGACACGCAGATGCAGCCCGTCCCGGACGTGCGGTCGGGGCAACAGACGGCGGGGACGGCCGCGGCTGACCCTACCCACGCCCCACCCCACCTGCTGCCATGCACGCCCCGGCCTCCTGGAGAGAAGGAAGTGGGGCTGGGAGGCAAAGCCAAGCTGTTCCCCGGGGGCAGAGCCTGCTGGGTGACGTCGCCCGCAGGCCAGCTTTCGGGAGCGGGTCGCTGGGCCTCCAGCACAGCCACAGAGCGTGGTCCGGCCCCTGGGTCGCCCCTTTCTCCCCCGCAAGCTGGGCGTCATCGTCGCCTGCGCTCTTTCTCTCTGTCCACTTCTCACCAACCCCACCGTGGACAGCCTGGTCCACCCACCAGCCGCTCCACCGAGATTAGCCCACCCGCTTCCCAGCTGGAAATTCTGCTAGAATTGAAGTCCAGACATGTCCCTTCTCCACGCAGAACCCTGCAGGAATGGCTTCCTTTCCAACTCCACGTACAAGCACGGTCCTCTCAGGGCCTCTAAGGCCCTGGCTGGACAGATCCCACCCTCAGCACCCAGTTAACCCTGACCTCGTGTCCTGCTGACTCACCGCCCCCCAGCCGCACCGGCCCCCTTGCTGTTCCTAGAACACGCCAGCGAGGCTCCCACCTCAGGGCCTTTGCACTTGCTGTCCCTCCACCTAGAACAGCGCCCTCACGCCTTGACCCCCTCTACTCTTTACTCAGACATTCCCTTCTAGGTCAGCCTTCCCCTGTCTCCCCTACTCTAATCTGGTCTCCACACTCCCCTCCCCGCTGTTGTATTTCACGGCCCCCTTTCTGGACGTTCCTCGCTGGACTTTGTACTCGCCTAGCATAGAGTGTATTTTAGTTACTTATTCTGTCGAGTTCCTATCTCCTCCAGCAGAAGCTCAGCTTCATGACAGCCTGAGTCCTTGGTTTTGTCCATTGGCCCACAGCGGGCATTCAGCGAACACTTGTTGAATGAGGAAGCAAACAGATCACAGACACAGCTTTTGGGAAACAGACCTTCACAGGAGATGTCAAAGTCGTGAGGCTTCTTCGGTAAGAGGAGAAGCCTGGGAGAGAAAAGTGTGTGTGTGTGTGTGTGATGCACCCTCACTTATAGGAAACAACGTGTAAGTGCTTGATGACTTATACGCGAGCGTGTTGACGGCATATATTAACCAGAGCCAACATTCATTCAATCACATCCTCGCTCACTCATTCACCGGACACTTTGTGAGTGACACGTCCACGTCCGCTGCTTTGCTAGAGACATCGGGTGGGCACTTGGCTGAGGACACGGTCCCCGCTGCCGGGGCTTCTGCAGTTTGGTGACGCAGCCCCCTGCCCAGCACACAGATCTGGGAGGGTCCGGGCATGAAAGCATAACGGTAACCTCAGCAACACCTAATTAGGAAAGTAAATTCAAGGCAAGAAAATCAGCCTCTTGCGTTTTGTCACCAAGAGGAAAAGACACTTGGATGAGGGGCCACTAGTGGGAATGTCCCCTCCAGGGCACCCTGGAAGGATGCCGGAGGGAGGGAGGGAGGGAGGCAAAGAGGAGGGATTTCCCGGAAGTAGAAACTGCTCTCCTTTCCCTGGGGAAGTGGGTTACACACCAGAAAGAAGCCTCTGCTGTCCCGGACACCCTGCACCCAGCATCGTCTGCCCTTGACGTCTGCCCGCAGGCAGGCCCACAGGAGAGGCAGGCCACTCCCCAACCATGGGTGACACGTCCTGCCCCCTTGGAAGACGTCCCCTGTCCAGGCTGGGATCACGGCCGAGGGTAATCAAGTGTCATTTCTGATGCCACCTGCGGGTGGCACCTGGGGCGCTGGCTGGGTGCCCTGGCACCTTGGATAGCTGCCTTTGTCACGACTTAACGTGACGCGTCTGCTTAACTTAGCTGTTGATGTTTTCACACAGCGAAGCGCACGGCCTCCGAGACTCCGCGTGTATTTATTGGTGGTCCTCCATGGCCACCCTTTTCCTAGACGGGCCCGCAGCACAGCCGTGCACTTGCCCACATCGCTCGACCCCTGGCCTCTCCACACCTGGTCTCTTGAATCCACACCACCAGCTCTCACCTCCCCGCCCCAGCTTCACCCCCGTATCCTGGGCCCCATCTTTAAATTAGCCGGTGGGTCTGGTCCCAGCTTTTTCCAGCCTGGTCATGGCTCGTGGGAGGCCACCGGAGGGGGTCTCGTCTTCTGGAGGAGTTGAGGGTCTGGACCCTCTTTGTCCAGCCACTATCAGAAGTGGAGGTGTAGGTCTCCTGGATTGGACCTCTGTGCCAGCCTCTTCCCTTCCTTCCTGCCGGAGATGAATCAGAAGAAAAGGAGGTGCGTTAGTGGTGGGAGGTTGGGCTGCATGAGGAGTGGCCCCAAGAGACCTGGGACAGACGGCCAGCCTCTTTCCTTGGCTCCTTTGCGTGGTGGTCCGCCGCCGGCCCCATTCCTGGCCTCTCTGGCTTACCCAAACCCTACCTGCCACCCCACAGGCCCTCCAAGGGTCCCTGCAACCCATCAGCAACTGCTGAGCCCTGAAGAGCTCCTGCAGAAGCTGCCTTTGTATACCGTGGTCATTAACACCCCACCTTCAATGGCCTCTCAGTCCCCCAAAATTAAGTCCAAGCAATCCGCTCGACTTCCAGGCGCAAGAAGGTGACGCTTCGTACAATTTACTAGCTGGGCTCCCTTCTCTCTGACACCCGCACTGTCCTGCTGGGCACCAGGGCCCACCTTGACCCTCAGATCCATCAGGCGTACGCTTCCTCCGTGAAAGAGTCCTTGCTACAGCCTGGCTCTCCCCTCCGCCACCCACTGGAAACTCCTGCCTCCCCCTCCCACTTTCCTCCGTCCCCCATCCCTCCCAGCCCAGCCAAACCTCCGCGCCGCCCGTGAGCCCCTCTGGCCGCACCAACACGACTGAGCTCTCTCTTCCCTGATTTCCTGCCGCCCTTACAGTCAGTCCCACGTGATATCAGACGTCAGTGTTTTCTACTGGAAAGTATGTGAGATTCGGGGCCCAGTGTTCTGTGTTCAAGGTGTGCCTCTCCCGTGCCCTGGGCTAAGAAAGCCAAGCCCCAACTCAGCCACAAAGCCCTTCAAGAACAGGCCAGGGTTGCCTTGGACATGCTCTTCCAGGTCTCCTCCCCACCTCCGCAGAGACAAACACCTATCCCTCTGTCACTTAGCCAAAAGAGGGGAAGTTTATGTAGTTTGGAAGGACACATGTGCCTCCGTGTTCATCGCTGCACCAAGAGCCAAGACATGGAAGCAGCCTGAGTGTCCATCAACCGAGGAACGGATAAAGAAGATGCGGTACGTAGATACAATGGAATATTACTCAGCCATGAAAAAGAATGAAATCATGCCATTTGCAGCAACGTGGATGGACCTAGAGATTCTCATACTGGGTGAGGTAAGTCAGACAGAGAAAGACAAGTATCATGTAACACCACCTACATGTGGAATCCAAAAAAATGATGCTGATAATGCAGAAAATAATACTTGATAGTGATAATGTGTCAACACTGAACACTGACTTAACCAAAAATTATGTCAGAAGGTGGGCATACGGTTTCCCATCAAGACAAGAGTTGCTGTCCCATCCCACCGAGTAGAAGTCAAGGTTGTTAGAGCAGCCCACGAGGCCCTACCCATCGTGCTCTCCCACCCTACCAAGCTAACCTCATCCCCAATGCCCTGGCCCACTCACTGTGCTCCAGCAGCAAGGGCCCCTCTGCTGTTCTGGTTCTCAGCTACACCCTCCGTCCTCCCACCTCAGGGCCTTTGCACTTGCTGTCGCTGGGCCTGGCATGCCACCTCCCCACACATCCATCCCCGGGGCTCTCCTTCCCATCCTTTGGGTCGTTGCTCAGATGCCATTTCTCAGGCAGGCCATCCCTGCCCCGCGCCCTTCGTGAGCGCTGCGTTTCTTCCCGGCACCGCCCGCATCACTGCCACGGGAGCTTATTCTTCTGCATATTGCGTAGAACCACCCTACAGAGCACAGCGCCTCTACATAATGAGAGGCGGACTGCGATGTTTCATTTCAGGGCTTACTTATCCTCCCCACTGGAGTGAGAGCTCTGTGAGAGCAGAAGCTTCTGCTCACGAGGTGCGTCCGCGATTTGCTCCCTAATTTTCCTGGGTGCAGTGACTGACCCACAGTAGGCACTTTATTAATATTTGGTAAATGAAAAAAAATTCAAGAAATAGCAACATAAGCATTTACAGAGGAAAACGAAGGAAAATACAGGAAACTAACCGTTCAAATAATTGAAAGCGGTTGCCTTACCTAAGGACTTGAATTCCCGGTGAGGAGAGAAGCAAGGCCTGCTGGCTTTCCTTAGAAGCCTTACAGTATTATTGGGCTTTTCCAGTCATGTGCATGGGCTTCCCTGGTGGCGCAGTGGTTGAGAGTCCGCCTGCCGATGCAGGGGACACGGGTTCGAGCCCTGGTCCAAGAAGATCCCACGTGCCGCGGAGCGGCTGGGCCCGTGAGCCACAACTACTGAGCCTGCGCATCCGGAGCCTGTGCTCCGCAACAAGAGAGGCCGCGATAGTGAGATGCCCGCGCACCGCGATGAAGAGTGGCCCCCGCCTGCCGCAACTAGAGAAAGCCCTCGCTCAGAAACGGAGACCCAACACAGCAAAAATTAATAAATTAATTAATAAACTCCTGCCCCAACATCTTCTTTAACAAAAATAAACAAACAAAAATCATGTGCATGTATGACTTTAACAAAAATTAAAATGATTCCTAAATATACTGTTTTTCACCTCCCCCACCCCTAATCATATCTCATTCCAATGCCAAAGAAGTGAGGGCTAGATTTCCTATTTTTTGTGTTATTAATCCTAGGCGTCATCTCCTTCCTCTTGCCCACCTCTCTCTCTCTAACCCACCTCCTCCGATCCATCCTCAAGGCCGGAAGCTCCCACCTCTTCCATTGCTGTCAAATCCAATCACTTCTTTCAATCTCCACCACCGTCACTCTAGCGCCATCTTTCACCTGGATGTTGGCAAAAGTTTTGTAGCGGGTCCACCTGCATCCATCCAGTCAGTCCATCCAACCCAGTGCCTCGTGGTGAGACTGCCTTGCTCCACGCGTGCCCTTTCCTTTGTTCCCTGGGCAGCCCCGTCTCTTGTACTCACCGCGTTAATCCCACCACAGGGCCTTTGGACATACTGTTCACTCTGCCTGGAATGACGTTTCTGGAACCTTTGCCTATCTAACCTTCTTCATATCAATCAGATATCATTAAGTCAAATCCTCCCACTTCAGGCTCTTATAGAACTGGTATGTGAATGTCTGTACTTTGTAACGCTTGTCACAGTTGCAGGTTTATACTGGGGTTTACTGGATGAACATGCGCCTCTAGCCCCACTAGCAGCACTCACACACACACCACATCATCACCGGCGTCATCGGCGTCAGTTCTGTTAAAGGAGAAAGTCATTTGTTCCATTTATCACTCTATCGCCATTGCCTAGCACACAATAGGAGCTCAATAAATATTTATCAATAATTTGTTAAAACACTACCTTTTGCTACTGCAACAGCCAATATGTATTGCTTGGGTTTGAATAACATTTATTAATCTGCCTCACCTCTGCCCTAAAACTCTTAGGACTTGGAGACTGCATGATCTTTTTCTAAATAAATTTATTTAGTTATTTATATTTTAAATTTTGGCTGTGTTGGGTCTTCATTGCTGCACACGCGCTTTCTCTAGTTGCGGCGAGCGGGGGCTACTCTTCTTCGTGGTGCGCGGGCTTCTCATTGCGGTGGCTTCTCTTGTCGCACAGCACGGGCTCTAGGCGCGTGGGCTACAGTAGTTGTGGCACGTGGGCTTCAGTAGCTGTGGCTCACGGGCTCTAGAGCGCAGCCTCAGTACTTGTGGCGCACGACCTTAGCTACTCCACGGCATGTGGGATCTTCCCAGACCAGGACTTGAACCCGTGTCCCCTGCATTGGTAGGCAGATTCTGAACCACTGCGCCACCAGGGAAGTCCAGCATGCTTTTCTGTAAAGCCCTGCCACTCACTCCTCTATAAACCTGTGGTTCCCATCTTCAAATATAATTTCTGGAAATGTGTATTTACGTAAAATCTGCAAAAGATCGTATGTTGTATGGGGTTTCTATGATGGAGCACTAAAAGATATGATGAAATCCTTCCTTACATTTTGCCTTGTAGATATAACATCCGTATCTATTTCCAGCACTTCACACATGATCCTTCATTACGTTACCTCCCTTCATAATTCAACATACATTCAATTGGCCGAATCCCAGTGAACAACTGATTGAAGCTAAAGATTCAGCACTTTCGGCAAAAACCTAAGGATTTTTATCTCCTCTCAGCTCTGCTAACATCTTTGCTTGGTGCTGTCAATTTCTCTGTGTTCCCCTCATTTTTACAAAACAAGGGCAAAAAAATGCAACAAAGTAGCTAAATTACTGCACATGCATAACTGTACAGAAAAGATGATGACAGGGGCCGGCTGACAGGGCCACCATGAGAACAACCATTTGTCAGCTAATGCACAAAATAACAAACCCAACATAAGACAGGGCATCGGAGGATCTAAATTTGAACACCTAATTTTGAGCACCACTTGTTTATACTTCCTGTGCAATTAAGGACTACCTAGTAATCCAGTATTAATTTAACCCTTTGCTGAGTAAAGCAAGTTTCAATTCATCCATTTTTCCCTACTTATTCAGAATCATATGATAAAACAAACATTCTTTAAAGTTCCTTCTAAAAAGAATAAGACTCTGCCAGTTTGTCTCCTTTAAATTAACTCCCCTTCAGACACAAGCTAAGAGAGTCAGAGGGAGTCTTACATTTTTTACATCTGCAATATATTACAATCGAACAACGAAATTTGATCATCCTCATGTGTATATTTTTACAACACCCTTTCCTCTGCCCCCAAAATCAGCTCTTGGCAATTGCTATTGGGGGAGTCACATCTTCAAATGGGCTGCACTGCCCAGAGCTTGGGCCATGCCCCATGTGCAGGGGAAGGTGAGGACCAGGATCTGGACGATCCTGCCTCTTGCTGGATCCAGTGTGAACCACTGACCCTCTCAATCTCGTGTCTACACTGGCTGGTCTAGACTCAACAGCTGTCTCCCAACTGTTCTGGCATTCCTGTGAGTGATGTGGAATTTGGCATCCCTTGAAACCTTGAGCTTGATCGAAGTTGCTGTCCCTCTGGGGTACGTCACCAAACCCTGTGCAACCCCTGAGAGATGGAGAGGCGGCATGCAGCAAGGTGAGGGCTACATCAGGCTCCGGACACCCACAGAGAGACTGTCGGTCTCTCCCAAGTCTTAGGGTTTGCCATTATCTTTAACAGTGTGCGGCCAGGACATGGAAGCAACCTAAATGCCCATCGACAGAGGAATGGATAAAGAAGATGTGGTACATATGCCATGGAATATTACTCGGCCATGAAAAAGAATGAAATAATGGCATGTGCAGCAACATGGATGGACCCGGAGGTTGTCATATTGAGTAAAGTAAGACACACAGAGAAAGAAAACTATCGTATATTGCTTATATGCAGAATCTTAAAAGAAATGATACAAATGAACTTATTTACGAAAGAGAAACAGACTCACAGACTTGGAGAGCGAACTTATGGTTACCGGGGGTGGAAGGGTAGGAGGGAGGGATAGATAGGGAGTTTGGGATCGACACGTATACACTGCTATATTTTAAATGGATAACCAACAAGGACCTACTGTATAGCACAGCACAAGGAACTCTGCTCAATATTATGTAACAACCTAAATGGGAAAATGTAAAACTGAATCACTTTGCTGTACACCTGAAACTATCACAACATTGTTATTCAACTATACCCCAATATAAAATAAAAAGTTTTTTAAAAAGAGCATGTGGACATTATAATTAGCAGCAAAATGCAAACTACACAAGATACCACTTAATGCCCATCAAGTCAACAGCCACCCTTCCCAGCTAGAACATTCAGAGCTGGTTGGTGACATAAATACTCGCACACAGAGCTGGCGATTTCTTCTGTTTGTCTTCTCATCTCTATCCATCGACCATCCACTGTAATTTTTCAAGGTGGAAATAATCTTTCTGATTCGAAAACGTACACACTCTTTGCCTTCGGAGTTGCACAGAACCGGTTTTAGCCCAGTTACTTATGCGGTGGCCTCATCTGATAGATGGAAATAATAATTGAAGCTGTCTTCCAGTGTGTGACGATTTACAGTAACATTTTTGTACAGCGCAATGTTTAGTAATTGGTAGCTGTGACTATTATTGCTATTAACATACCTCTGGTCTTTTTTCTACGCATATATACGCGTGTATAAATGTCAACGTGCACTTTTAACGTTCCCACAAGGTGCTTTTGTGTGCCGAAAAGATTATTCAGAGGATCCATGGCTTTGATAAATAAATATTCAATTTATAAAGGTTATAAATCTTTCAGTTGAGTTCTTCCGGAAGCTTTTGAGTTCAACGGACACATTTTACTACCTCATTCATAAGCAGAGGTTGCCTGTGTTGTTTTTCGAAAGCCTGAACTCCTTTAGAGTCTTGGAAAGCAATAAGACGAAAGCACCTTTAAAGATACATGTTACGAACGGAATGTTTGTGTCCCACCAAAATTCATATGCTGAAGCCCGAGCCCCCCACCCCAAGGGCAGCTATCTTTGGAGCCTCTAAGGAAGTAACCACGCTTAAATGAGGTGCGAGGGGTAGGGCCCGGTCCTGTGGGATTGGTGTCCGTATACAAGAGACACCGGAGCTCGCTGTCTCTCCGTGTGTGCTGAGAAAGGGTGATGTGAGGACACAGCCAGAAGGTGAGAAGGCGGCGGTCCACAAAAATAGGAAGAGAGCTCTCCCCAGAAACGGAATTTGCTGGCACCTTGATCTTGGACTTCCAGCCTCCAGAGCTATGAGAAAATAAAGTTAATAATTTAATTACTTGTTTAAGCCACCCAGTCTGTGACACTGTGTTATGGTAGCCTTAGCAGATTGACACAATATGAGAAGTAGAGATTCCTCCCTTACACCCACAAAAAAAAAAAAAAAAAAAAAAAGTCAGAGGTCAGAGTAGGAAAAGAGCGGGGACCCAACCCCACTAGATGGTAGCATCCCCAGAGATGGCCAGACTGCAGAGGGAATGGGTGATGGTGCACCAAAAGGTGGCCGGACCTGAGACTGGGGTTCCCAGGATCCACAGTTAAATTTGAATTTCAGATGATTCTGCAATATTTGGGACATTCTTGTACTAAAAAAAATTCACTGTTTATCTGAAATTCGAATTAACTGGGCATCCTGTAGTGTATCTGGCAACCTACCCAGTACAGGTACAATGTTCTGAAGGGCATTTTAGTAATACAAAATGTCAGAATCTTTAAGGTATACATAATTGTTGGCACAAAAATTCCACTTCTGGGAAGTTATTCACACGAAATCATCAGCAAATAGATAAACATGTACAGGTAAGGATATGCGTTGCTTACAATCATGAAAAACAAATAATAGAAGAGTGGTTAGATAGTCATGGTATTTTTGTTTAATCGTGTGCAGCCCTAAAATTGCGATTTCTAAAGTCTACATTTTAAGATGAAAATATTTCCAGAATATACTATTGCATTTTAAAAGGTAATAAAGTAGTTCAGGGTGTGTGGGAAGACGGGTCAGACTCATTAACTAGCTTGTTGTCTGTTTCCTTATTTTGCAGAAACATATTTTGAGCTTCATGTTATCTTTGTCAACATCAGTATATTGTATCAAACCAGCAAGAAATTTCAGTATATTTCAAAATGATATTATGATTCCTTCCTCTTCATTGATGAGAGTATCAAACAATCCAAGAGGCTATCTATTACTTCTACTAGAATATTCTCTCTTCCTTTTAGGGGAGTACCACTTTTGGAATGATCTGGAAAAAAAGTCTGTTCAGATTAGTGTCTTGATATCCAAGCACATTCCATTGATTTTATCATGCATTTGTATGACTTTTATTTCATATCTCATTAATTTTTAATCAGAATTTTATCTTAGTTCCTAAATAAAAACACATATATGACAAAATAAATAAAATAAAAGGTAATAAAGTAAGTTTATGTTTGATTTCATTTTTTAAAGTATTTTATATGCATAAAACACATACAAATACACACTCACAAATCATCTGGAATAACTAGAGCAAGATGAAAGGAATGATCTCTGGATTGTGGGGTTATTGATGACGTTTATTTTGCTCTATACACCTTTATTCATATTCAGTTGAACTTTGAACAACTCAGGGATCTAGCGTGCTGACCCTCCGCACAGTCGAAAATCTGAGTCACCCCTCCACATCCTCGGGTTCAACCAGCCTTGTATTGCGTGCTGCAGTATGCATTTACTGAAAAAACTCTGTGTAAAAGTGGACCCATTCAGTTCAAACCCATGTCGTTCAAGAATCAACTGCATTATCTTAATAATCTGGGGTTGGGGGGAAGAACCAGTAACTTAAAAAAAACAATTATGCAAAAGCATTCTTTGATAATCTTAAAATCTGACGCGGCAAGCCCACGTGTGGATTTAGGAATTCCTCACCTAAAGTCAGGGACATGTTCCTTGTCCTAGTTTGGGGTTGATTTACCTAAGCTATGATATTTTTCTTTTGCTAAAGGGCAGCAAAGAAGAAACTGGATGTAATAGATACTTGCTGTTTTGTTTGTTTGTTTGTTTGTTTGGGGAGGGAGAGGCTGCTGCATTTTTGGTTACCCAGCACCTATGCTGTCTCTTCTTTTCCTTTCAGAGAACCAGCTTTCCTCTGGAAAAGCAATTTCCACACTCCACACTCAGCCCATAGGCTTTGGGTGAAAGTGACTCCAGCACTGGCTCCAGGGCTGTGCGTGTGACACAGATATGTCCAGTCAGAGCATCCCATGCCCCTGGCCTAATAATCTGCCCAGATAAGAGAATGAGGTGGAATTCTGACCAATGAAAATCAGATCATGGATTTTTCCAGGTCAATAAAAGACTCTGTTTGCTGGGCTAGAACCTGGGAGGATATGTGTCTGGAGCTACTAGCCATCGTACCATCACCCGCAGTCAACATGGACAGCAGAATTACATTAAGAGAGATGAAAATATGTTCCCTCCTGGACCATACTGGACTTGGAGCCCAACTTTTTAAAAGAATTCTATTATTTTCAAGTCACATACTATGGATCTTAGACTTATCTTGTATTTTCCAGCACAGGCTCTGGTTAATTTAATTGATATAGGAATTAACTTACTTGAGTCTAATAGCACTAGCTAAAAACACTACTTATAGCTATGGGTAGAATTTCACGGGTGGAAATATCTTAAACAAGAGGAGGGTTGCTATGCATCCTGTATATGTAGGACCTGTCCTATATTTAATGATTTTGTCTTGCTTCCTGTATTGGCTTTCTCAGGACAGCCTAAATGTCTCATATTCAGCTTTTTTCAATACATTACAAAAATTCAGCAGTTAGAGCTATTCATTAAATTATCTGGGCATCCTATACTTTCATTTGCTAAATTTGGTAAATTTCATTTGCTAAATTTGGTAAAATTTATTTGCTAAATGACTACTAAAGGGTCATTCGACCCCTACAACCTTCCATGCTTCGGCCTGTTCTATGGTATCCTGCTAAAGGAAGCCCAATTTTAAATGCAGTTTTATGAGTTAATAGGTTTCCCTTTGTGATTAAATTGGTTTGAGCCAGTGTTTTAGTCTCTTGTAACCAAAAGAAAGCTAACTGGCCCCATTTAATTATAGAACCACCAACACCTAAGTTCTACAGCCTAATTAAAATAATAACTGTACTTCACTCATCACTACCTGTGTTCAAGATATTTTAAATACATTATCTCACGAATAAGCCTACCCATCCTTTGAGGTAGACATTATTTTCTCTATTTCACAAATAAGGAATCTGAGGCTCCACGAGGTCAAATAATTACCCCAAATCACACAGCAAGAGGGATAGAACCAGGAGACCAAGACACCAACCCTACATTCCGCCACTGTACCACACTGCCTTCTGGTCTAGACTTAGAGTTCTGAATTTTGGTCTCCCATCACAGGCAGAACTCTTTTCTTGGGCTTGGATTCACTACCAGTTGAGCTAAAATAACCCCCAGAAAGTCTAACTTCCCACAGAGAGCTCTGGTTGAAGCCAAGCATAGGAAAAGCTCACAAACAGAGCCTCATTTAAAGTGGGTGGAGGAAGTCTCCTCGGTGCTACCATTTTCCTCTAACTTCCCAGAAGCTAATCAAGGTCTGAGAGCAAGTTTGGGGCTGACTTGAGTCATGTCAAATGTCCATCAGCGTCATGCAACCTCCAAAGCATTAATCAAAGCTGACTCCATTGGTGAAATTGGCTGGATAACTGCAAATTTTCCACTTTATAAGCACACTGACTTACCCTGTCTAAGCTGGACATGAGCCGTCACCAGATTTCCAATAGATCATTTCTGTTTCTTATCCTTCTATGAAAATATAATAAAATGGTTCATGTGCATTTACCCATGAGGAAACATTCAATATGCAATTCATCTTGTTTGTTATTTCTCGCAGTAACCCAATATCCCTCCCAAGAAACCGAGGTACAACACACAGGGGAGACTGTTCCTTCCCACTTTTCGGAGGCAACTGAGTCACCTGGACCATTGACTCACATTTCATTTAGGCTGCAAAGCGATCAGAGGTCAAGGGAAGCGCCCTTGCTGTCCCCAGGGTCTGCTCTCCACCGAGAGCACCCACGATAATACCTGCAGCCTCTGGTGTGTGGATGTTGCAATGCTACAGCTCCCCGGGACAGCAAAGGTGGGAGATGGACACCTATAGAAGCCTGGAGGGATGGAGGCTGGCAGGCAAAGCTTTTCCTTCTGAATAACCCTACTTGTCAAAGGGCTCCCCTTGATGATTTCCTGGCAGCCCTGATTAGTTTATGGAGGAAGTTCCAGGAACAAAAGAGACGCTGTTCCTTCCCACCTGCTCCCAGCAGCCTGGGGGAAGGCATCTCTGGCTCCCTGAGGGTCAAGGGGAGACAATGTGGCCAGAAGAGATGGGGTTTGTGAGACCCATGCCCCTGAGGTCAGCAGGATGGTGACACCTACTCCCACCCCACCTTCTCTCCGCATCCTCCAAGAGCACATGGGCCTCTTCCACTTTCAAGAAACTCTTAAAGGCAGACAGTTTCTGCAGCCTGGTGCAGCAGCGTCCCAAATACGATGGCTCTTTTCAAATCCGCCTCCAAACCGCAGAGCCCACACTCAGCCCATCCATCCCAATCTCCCAGCACATGCTCAGCACGTGACCCCAATCTCTTCTACTTGGTCTCCTACAGGAGCCTTCCCTCAGGAGCACATCAGGGGCAGTGCAGTGAGAGAGGTCTGTCCCCACACAGGCAAGGAAGGACTGCATCGTCCACCGTAGGAAAACTGACCCCAAACAGGTGCCAGCCGTGATAAACAGTGTCAGCGATGAAACATCCCTCCCAACTAGGGTGGACCACTCCTACACCTCTCCCCACGATGTGCTGTGCCAGGGTCCCCACGCTCTAGCCTCTTTCCCACTCCCTTCCGCACATCAGCCGGCATCTGGGATCATTCCAGAACAGCATCTGAGCAGCTCCTGTCTCTGATTGACAACTCTTGCCGCTCCCACAGGCGTCAGAAGTTCAAATGAATCCAACTCCTAACGGCTTCACGGCTCTTCACCATCTGAGTCCAACCTCTTTCTCCAGCCTCCCCTGCACCCTTTGCCCCAGCCCACATGTCCCAAGCTCCCAGTTCCTTGAACACATCCTCCTCTTCTTGCGTCCCCTTGCCTCTGCTCAAGCCGTTCCTTCTATTAAGAATTTTCTTTTCAATCCTGAAAACTCCTACTCATCTTGCAAGGCCCGGCTGTTGCACTGACTTCTTTGGGAAACCTCTCCTGACTCCCTCCAGCCCCCAGGAGAATTCCCTGGTCTTCCTTACCAGGACCAGCTGCCTCCAAGGAAGGCTACATCCCTGATTCCAATCTCCATGAAACCAGCTGGGAAAGCGGACTGAGAGCAACTTTGGAGTCTTCCCCCCCCCACCACCCGCCGCAAGTCACTCTTAGGAAAGCTGTTCACAGATTTTGCTTCCAAGGTTAGAAAGAATAGGAAACCCCCCTTAGCCTGCAGTCCCAGCTGTGTGTTTCAACTCAGCGTTTTACCCCAGAGCCCTGAGTTGCAGGATCTGGGGGCTGCTTTGATGCTGATGAAGTTGTCCCTTGACTCCTGCATTGGTCTTTGCCTGTCACTCCCGCAGTCAAAGCTCAGGGGTGATGAGAGGGGACATCAGGCAGGATCTGGGCCCTCATGTGAAGCCTGCCCCACTACCCGCGCCACTTGGCACACCGTCTACTTGTGTCTGCCGTGTACTGTGACCTCCGTCCTCACGAGACTAGAGTTCTGCTCACCTCTGACTCTCCGGGGCCTGGCTCATGTAGGCTTATTATAAATGTCAGGTAGAAAAGAATAAGTGGGTCCAAGACACCGAACAAGGTGCTTCCTCCACACCCTGCCGATTCCCAGCCCCGCTGCCAGCCCCGGCCCTGCATCTCTGATTCATCGGGTTCCGATGATATCAGAATCTCGATTTTGTTCGAGTTTCTGAAAGCCGAATGCTCCAAAGAGCTTGGGTCCCTGTCCAGCCCTCCAGGTGACTCTGGCTGAGCCTAAATCAACCATGGCAATCTTACCCACCTCTGCCAAGATTGGCTTGGGCATGTGTCCGAACCACAGCTAAGAGGGGCTGGTGGGAAGGTTTCCTCATTCTCAGGAAGCTTCTTCCCTTCCTGCCTTGGGACACGGTAGTGTGAAGATGTGATGCCTGGAACTGCTGAAGGCTTCTGGGAACACGAGGTGAGGGGGAGCCAAGTGAGCCTCAGAGAGCCGGACCCCCTGAGACCTGCACCATGGCCGCGGGGGGCTGATGGCAAAAGTGGTTCAACCTTCCTGCCCTGCCCTTTACAATGTGATACTGAAGCTCCTCCCACCACAAGGCGGAGTCTATTTCCCCATTTCTTGAGTCTGGGCTGGCCTAGCGATTTATTAACATCTTATGGAAAAAATCCAAACGAACTTTTTGGCCAAACCAATAACCAATAAATAGTATGCAGCGGAAGTAATGCCCCAATTTGGAACCTTGATCTCAAGAAGCCACGATGTCCCCACTCTTTTGCTCTTGGGCCCCTGCGTCCACCATGAGAAAAAGCCCAGACCACCTGCTAGAGGGACGGGAAAGACAGGCGCAGAGAGCTCAGGCTCCCTGGCCAACAGCCAGCCGACCCCCCAGAGCAGAGGCACCTGATGAACCAGAGCAGCAGCAGGAACACAGGTCACGCAGGACCAGAAGAGCTGCCTGGCTGAGCCCAGCCTAACCTGCTGAACTGCTGAATTAGGAGCTAAAACTAGTAGCTAATGTTTCAGCCCCTCAGTTTTGAAGTTAGTTCCAGAGCAACAGCCCTCCCTCCTCAAAACTTCAAGTTCTATGAGATGATAAATGTTGTTTGTGGTTTTTTTTTTTTTGCTTTTAAATGCCGCTGTTATTTGCAGCCAATGGCTCCCTGATATAGTGCCGTGAGGAAAAGATGAGACAAGGCCCCTGCCCTCAATGAAATTATAGGCCAGTTGAACTTAAGACATACTTTTCAACGAGGCTGTTTGAGGTGAGGGGCTGATGGCCTGTGTTTTTGTAGAAGGGGTTTGAACATGAAGATGTGCATAGCAATACAAGGTCACCTCCACTAAGGACACAGTGAGTGGACCCGTCCCTATGAAGGCTTCATGAAGGAAGTAGGGTGAGTGCTAGGTGGTCCTTGAAGGAGGTTTGGGGTTAGAGAGATAGGGATAGGAAGGGAGGTAGAAGCATGAAGGCATGAAATAATCCCCACACCAAACCAGCTTCAGAATTAGAACCCAGGGGAAGAGGGCAAGTATTATTTATTTTGCCCAAGGACACTTCTTTCTTTTATTGAGCAATGATTATGTGCTAAATATATCTTATCTCCATTAGAAAACCCTCAGGATAGTTCTATAAAATAAGTGCAATGATCTCCATGCTATAGCTGAGGAGCACCAGGCCCCAAGAGAGAAAGAAAGGTGCCCGAGACCTCAAGGCGAGCGAGTAAGAGATGCAGGATTTGAACCTACCAGGTCCGAGGCTGCATCCGTGCTCTCCCCACGAAGCCCTCGCACGGCACCAGGCGACCATGACTCCTGAGACTCGGAGCTACCGCACGCTTTCATAGGAGACTCGTTGTAGAGGCATGTGTCTTAGGTAAGAGAGAAAGGGAGTTAGCACTGTAGACTTCAGACCCAGCTCTGTTACCAAGTAGCCGCCAAAGCCACGTGGCCTTGGGCTGATCAAGTAATATCTCTGGACCTCAATAGACACTTCTCCAAAGAAGATATACAGAGAGCCCACAAACACATGAGAGGATGCTCAACATCACTAATCATTAGAGAAATGCAAATCAAAACTGCAATGAGGTATCATTATCACCACACACCGGTCAGAATGGTCATCATCAAAAAGTCTACAAACAGTACACGCTGGAGAGGGTGTGGAGAAAAGGGAACACTCTTGCACTGTAGGTGGGAATGTAAATTGATACAGCCACTATGGAGAACAGTACGGAGGTTCCTTAAAAAACTAAAAATAGAACTACCATCCGACCCAGCAATCCCACTACTGGGCATACACTCTGAGAAAACCATCATTCAAAAAGAGGCATGTACCACAATGTTCATTGCAGCTCTATTTACAATAGCCGGGACATGGAAGCAACCTAAGTGTCCACCGACAGATGAATGGATAAAGAAGATGTGGCACATATATACAATGGAATATTACTCAGCCATAAAAAGGAACGAAACTGAGTTATTTGTAGTGAGGTGGATGGACCTAGAGTCTGTCATGCAGAGTGAAGTAAGTCAGAAGGAGAAAAACAAATACCATATGCTAACACATATATATGGAATCTAAAAAAAAAAAAAAAAAAAGGTTCTGAAGAACCTAGGGGCAGGACAGGAATACAGACGCAGACGTAGAGAATGGACTTGAGGACACGGGGAGGAGGAAGGGTAAGCTGGGACGAAGTGAGAGAGTGGCAGGGACATATATACCCTACCAAATGTCAAATAGCTAGCTAGCGGGAAGCAGCTGCATAGCACAGGGAGATCAGCTGGTGCTTTGTGACCACCTAGGGGGGTGGGATAGGGAGGGTGGGAGGGAGACGCAAGAGGGAGGGAGGGGATATGGGGATATACGCATACGTAGAGCTGATTCACTTTGTTATACATCAGAAACTGACACACCATTGTGAAGCAATGATACTCCAGTAAAGATGCTTTTAAAAAACATGAGGAAGGGAAGCTGGATGATGGATCAGACCCCTCCCCGCTCTCATGGTTGGGAGGTTTTTCATCTCTTCCACCGAGAGACTATAGCCCAGAGCAAACTAGGGCCTTCTGTCCCAACTCACGGCTTCTTGGAAAGAGGCTCAGGGGGGTAACAAGTGACGGGCCCTTGGCCCCACTAATAACCATTCTCTCTGATGACACCCAACCAGAACGGTGAAGATTCACCAAGCCAGCCATTCCAGGCCCTGGGAAACCACACCTTTGCTTCCTTTGTTTTGGAAAAGGCGAGCCCGTCAAACGCCTCTTCCCTGCTTCCAAATCCTCTCTCCTGGCAGAAAAAGCTGCACAGAGTTGTTGTATAAGAGCAGCGGGCCAGAGCGGGGGCCCGGCCTTGAGAGCAGAGGCCATGCCTTTCCTGAAAGTTGGTCCTTGGGGAGCAAAAGTCATGAGGACATTAACTGACCCTCCACACCAACCCTCCAAAGCAATTGACCTGCGGCGGGCAGGCCGGGGAGAGAGAAGGAAGGACACTCCGAGGGCCTCTGCCAGGTGGTGGTGTCACATGTCACAAGGCTGCTGAGCAGGTGAAAGGAAGGAAGGAGGGGACCTGCCCCTGCACCTCCTCCTCCCGGGCAGCGCTGCAGCCTGCAGCGCCCAGAAGCCAAACCCCGCCTCCTGCCCGTCCCTCCCCCCTCCCTGCATCCCAGGGACCGAGGAGGCAGGATCCTGACACAGAGAGCCTGCAGTCCCTGGGAGCCGGTCCAGGGTACGGCCTGCGCGAGGGAAAAGGTTTGAACGAGGAGAGGAAGAGGAACGAGAGAGACAGAAGCCGTTGCTTTGAGTCGGGGGAGAGTTTGAGCCAATAGTTGGTGTGCTGGGCAGACGATGGCAGCGTGTGCAGGTACCTACTTCTGTCTTCCTCTCCCTGGTCCACCTTGTTAAGCGCCGGTCCATCCCGGACGTCCAGAGAGGAGACCCACCACTGCAGGGGCCCGCAGGAAGGACTCAGGTGGGCCTGAAGGTTGTTCTGGGGGCGGGATGGGAAGGGAGTGGGTGCAGGAGAGAAGCTCTGGTGGTGAAGGGGGAACTAGGATGGGAGGTAAGAGCTAGGGAGAAGCAAAGGGGGGCCCTGGGCAGCTGCTGTGCTGGAGGTAGCCTGCTCACTCCAGCCAAGCGCTAATGCAAAGGATCAGCCGTGAAGGGCTAGGTCCTAGGGACCCCTGTGTCCCTCGGGGCCATTATCTGTTACGTTGGGTGGAGCTTGCAGAAAAGATGTGTTGGCACATTTCATGAGGAGGCTTTCTGAGGAGGAAGAGGGGCTGCGGTGGAAGGGATTCAGATGAGAATGAAAAGAAAGAGCCTCCACGCTAGAGGCAGCTGGTGGAGGCTGATTCTCTCCTGGAGGATCCTCTGGGAGGGGAGGGTGCCCTTTCCCAAAGGGCCTGGCAGGACTGGCCTGGGCTGGGCAGGGAACATCCACTGTGACTGAGGGAAAAGCTGTGCAACCTTGGCCAACTCAGTAAACCTCTGTGGGCCACGGAAAGTTATAAAAATGCCCGCTCTACTGACCTTAGCGGACTCTTGTGATGTTCAGTTGTGAAAGAGCTTTGTAAAATGTCAGGGGCACTTAAATGTGAAGGTGTAAATCATTATCGCCAGAACCTCTTAGACTAGCGGCCCCCAACTGTGGCCGCACCCTACAATCTCTTGAGAAGCTTTTTAAAAAATGTTGCTCCTGGACCCCATCCTAGATTAATGATTCAAATTGGGCTGGAGCAGGAAGGAGTTCAGACAGCAGAGGGGGCAGGAAGTGATACTTTTTAAAAAGCTTCTCAGGTGATTCTGAAGCCCTGGCGAGGTGGAGACCCACCACCTAAGACCTCCTCAGGCTTCCTGAACGCGATCACCTAGCGCACACGTATTAGAGAGGCTGATCTTCGGCTTCTCCCAGATCTCCCGCATCAGAATTTCTGGGAGGACAGGTAATCTCTGCATTGGCCACGCAATAAGGCAGCCTGGACCCTCCTTCTATGCTAAGTCCGACGACTCCCTCCTTCCCTGCAGGATGAGGAATCTCCCCCGCGGGTATCACACTGCTCTAGACAGCGCGGGCGGAGCCGCTCTGGGAGGGGACGGGCCCTCCTCGAGGCATATGTACCGACGTGTGTCTCTGGGACAGGGTCGTGCTAGACAGCACATCCCATCCCATCCCTGCTCCACGGGGATGACAGCCCAATTATAACGTGACAAATTTCCCAGCCACAGAGGCTGAGAACCTTAAGGAAAGGAGGATACCGTGATGAGTTGTCCATAATAATAACACCCATTAGCAGGGTTTTATTGTTTTGTCAATAGATGTCCAGGCTTTTCTGCTCCACACTCTCCGCTGGCTCTGTTCCATTCCGACGGTCATACAAGCGCGCGCGCGCACACGCGCACACACGCACACACGCAAACGCACACAAATGCAGGGGTGAAGAGGATTCAAGGAGCGGGGGACTCACACCAGGCAACCGTGCTACTTGGGAGCGCGGCTGGTGTAGAATCACGTGATGCAGATGACCTTAGGAGGGATGGCGCCCTGGGGCTTTTCCCGCATCTCACGGGGTGGGGGGGGGGCAGTATTAGCATCACGGTTGATGGCAAGGATGCTGGAGCCAGACTGCCTGGCGTGCAATCCCACCACCCCACTTTCTAGCCGTGCGATCCTGGACCACTGGCTCCCCTGGGCTGGGGGTGCTCACAGCGCTGCTGGGAGAGTAACTGAGTCAGTGCACCGCGAAGCTCATAGACTTCCGGCTGCCCACGCGATGCTGGGGAAGGGTCTCCTGCTCTTAATCATTGTCGTTTCTGTTGTTGTTTTATGATGGGCAAGGAAGCTGAGGCCACGAAAATAATTTGCTGCATTTATTCATGCCGCCTGACCCTGGTAGGAACACAGCCTAAGGAGACAGTCATAAATGCGAACACTGATCTATAGGGAAAATGTTCACTGTAGCATCATTTAGAACAAAAAGCTAGAAAACCACCTGAATGTCCCACAGTAAGGGATAGGGTACCAAAATGATGGTGCACCTATGTGATGGTTACATAATAATTGCATGAGAGGGACTTCTCTGGTGGCGCAGTGGTTAAGAACCTGCCTGTCAATGCAGGGGACACGGGTTCGAGCCCTGGTCCGGGAAGATCCCACATGCCAGGGAGCAACTAAGCCCATGCGTCACAACTACTGAGCCTGCGCTCTAGAGCCCGTGCTCCACAACAAGAGAGGCCACCACAATGAGCAGCCCACACACCGCAACCAACAGTAGCCCCCGCTCGTCACAACTAGAGAAAGCCCGCGTGCAGCAACGAAGACCCAACGCAGCCAAAAATAAATTTATTAAAAAAATAATTGCATGAGAAAATTAGAGGCATAACATGGAGTTTTTTTTTTTTTTTTTAATGAAACACAGAATGGTCTCAACAGAGATACAGATGCAGAGACAGAGCTAGTCTGAAAGAAAAACCCAGTAAAATACCGACACTGAAAGTCTCTGGTTGTGGGATTAGGGGTACTTTCGTTTTCTTCCTTATATTTTTCTGAATTGTACTAATTTTCCATAATGAGCAGATACTACGTTTTTTTTTGTTTTTTTTTTTTTTTTTGTGGTACGCGGGCCTCTCCGCGCCGTGGCCTCTCCAGTTGCGGAGCGCAGGCTCCGGACGCGCAGGCGCAGCGGCCACGGCTCACAGGCCCAGCCGCTCCGCAGCACGTGGGATCCTCCCGGACCGGGGCACGAACCCGCGTCCCCTGCATCGGCAGGCGGACTCTCAACCACTGCGCCACCAGGGAAGCCCCAGATTCTACTTTTAAAGTCAGTAAATAAAATGTTTGTTTCAAGCCATTTGCTCAAGGCCAGAGAGTAAACTCGGAGCCCACATGGGCTTTCTCGATCCGCGGCCGGGGAGGGTTCTGCTGCTTCGTCAGGCTCTGCACCAGCACTAGGAAAGGAGACTACATGGATGGGGTTGCTGAACAAACACCGAAAGGCACCAGGACCCGTGGCGCCCGTGCAGGACCGGGACCCGGCTCAGGGGGGACCCTGGCCCCGATGTGCAGCCCCAGCTTCCGGGGCGGAGCTGGACAGGCCTTACTATTCAGAACCGCTGCACAGCTCAGTGGGGCCACCCCAGCGTACAGTCCAACGCCTGCCCTTGGGGTTTCCCAGAAATGGAAAGAGCCGGCTTCTACTCTGAAGATACCAGAGAATTGTACCAACTTTTCTTCGCTTTGTCGTTTCTACAGGCTCCCTCTGCAGCTGGGGAGCCAGAGACCCAGAGGACATAGGTGGGCATCCCTGCTGGCCTGCATCCCCTGCTTTTCCATAATATAGAAGCATGTCTCTGTGCTCGATGCTCTTCCAGTCGTAAAGCCAAGGTGCTGACGCAGCCACAGCACCGAGGGATGTTTATTTGATACTCTGAGATTTAAAAGATCTGGAAATCACTGAATAACGAAGATAGACTTCATCTAAGAAAGAAGGGAGGGAAGGAGGGAAGGAGGGAAGAGAGACAGAGAAAAAGTAAGAGAAAAGCAGGCGGAAGAGACTTCTCATACTTGGTATCACATTAAAAAATCAAGACGTTGCTTTCAAAACGTTGCTATAACCTGCTCAGTATATTTTTAAGTGTTAAGTTCTGATCTTGTAAAATAAGAGACTGGAGTAGAGAACCTCTGAAATTAAATAATTCTATGTAAAGTTGAAATTTTAAGTTGACTCCAGCTCTCTCTTTAAAAGATCACTCTGGTGGTAAAAGCCAAGCAATAAAGTTTGCCAAGTTATGGAGGGAACCAGCTGTGCATTTAAGGCACAGGCTTGAGCAACCATAGAATTTGCAAAGCAAAAGCTCAAAAATTGTCGAATGCAACCACCTTACTATACCGATGAAGACACCGGGACACAGGATAATAGCGACAGCTAATACCAGCCCAGTGCCAGGCACGCAGCTTTTGCTCAGGGTCACAGCAAGTTAGTGACAGACCCAGAATTATATGATTCCCACCTTCCCCAGAGCCCACTTGTTCTGACTCTTGGTGGATTTAAAGATGAAAGAAACAATCAGTTATCAGAAACTCCTCCTCACAGCCCAAGATGTCCAGAGAAGGTGCAGATACAAAGGCGACAGCAGGTCAAGAGCAGCTATATCCTCTTTCCTTTTGCCTCCGAGCACGGAAGGCAAAGCATGGAAGAATCTCATCCTGGACCGGCTGGTAGAAGAGCAGACAAGAGCATCAGACCTCTCCTGGGATGAGCAGAGAGGCGTCAGAGGTAAGGAGCCCTCGGGAACAAAGAACACCTAGCAGAACGAGCTTCCCAGAGGACTTACATGCCAGCACCGGAGGAACCCAGTCCCACGGGGAGGGACCAACGCCTGCAGTACCTCAGGAGACAGCAAGAGCTGTCGAACTTGAAAACGGTATTTAGGAAAATGGAACAGAAGACTCCAACCCTGGTTGCTTAGAGCTCACTGCTAGTGTTTCTTTGTGTCTTGCTCAGATGGAGAATAAGATTTCATAAGTAGGATAAGCAGTAAAGGCTATACTTGGAAGTTTCCATGAAAAGGCCTGATTTAGTTGGAAAAGTGCTTGTGAATAGAAATGCATGTCCTAGAAGAGCTGGGACCTGAACTCCTGACTTCCTACCACAGGCAAAGGCATTTTCCTCTTCCTGAAAAAACTCAGGATCTTTCCAGAGTGCCTCCTGCATGTTGGAAGCATCATGCAGAGAAGGAAACATTTTCTGAGTCTTCGTTATGTCAGGCACTAAACCCCGAGTATAAATCGTGTCTCCTTCACTTCTAGCTGCGGGGTTGTAGGCAAGTTACTTCACCTCTCGGAGCCTCTGCTTACTCGTCTGTAAAATAGAGATAACGATGGCCACCTCATAGAGGCAGCTGTGCACAGTGACGTCATTTGGAAGAAGAAAGAAATGTATGTCCTAATCTTTGGTTTGGTTAACGACATGCATGGGAATCGGGCTGCTAGCACCCTAAGATAGCACTGGCACGCCAGTCATCTGGCGAAGTGTATCTGAAGTATGGACGCTTGCAGGGAAAGTAGAAGAGAAACTCCAAATCTAATAAATAAGAACAACTCTGACAGTTATTTTTCTCAAAGACTTCTACTTAAGAAGAAGGTCAGCAGGGGAGAGAATGTCTTTTTCCACATTATTCAGAGCCTTATCGAATCACTGATTCTATAAGCCTCTTCACAAACTCAAGAGGAGTGGGGGGCTTCCCTGGTGGCGCAGTGGTTGGGGGTCCGTCTGCCGATGCGGGGGACGCGGGTTCGTGCCCCGGTCCGGGAAGATCCCACGTGTCGCGGAGCGGCTGGGCCCGTGAGCCGTGGCCGCTGAGCCTGCACGTCCGGAGCCTGTGCTCCGCAACGGGAGAGGCCACGGCGGTGAGAGGCCCGCAAAAAAAAGAGGAGTGTGGAAAACTTTAAGAGGCTTGATAAGAAGCTACACAACAGTCCATCTGAGAAAACCTTTAAGGGCTGAGGTTTCATGGACCCCAATGCATCACCATGAGTTGTAGATCTCTGAGTTTCTCAAAATATATTCCTTGGATTCCAGTGTTTGTGGGACATGAATAGAAGTTCCCCACCCCACCCCCGCAAAAGAGGTGGAGCTTCCGTAGTAAAAAAAACAAAAAACAAAAAAACAATTTGAACAGTACTGGTTTAAGAAGTGAAATAGGTTTATGTGCTGCAGGACTTCTCAGAGCCTTTCATCTGCACATATGCCTTGTGTATCTCCAAGAGGCAGCATTTCTGAAACAGACGTAGTGCCCAGGGATTCTTTTCCCACGGGAATGTCATTAAGGACTAGTGCTCTACAGATCACAGTGCCAGGAAGTGGCAAAAGATGCTATTCTAGGTAAGACGGGCAGTATTCGTTTCAGTAGAAGACAAAATGGGAGGAAGGAAGTTTAAAGTATCACAGGAGATGTGTAACTGAGATAGGAGAAAAACATCCCGACAACAAAGGTTGTGAAGCTCAAACACATGTCCTTGAGGGGGTCTAGGTTAAGGATCCTCTTTGGGGATGTTTCAGAAGAGGCCTGGGCTAATTAAGAACTCACTCTACTGCAGGGCAGAGTAGGGGATGCCCTAACTTCTGGAGGTCTCTTCCCGCTCAATTATTCCATGTCATTTTGTCTTATTCTCTACTTATTCATCAATCAACGAGTTCAGCTGACTTCCCTGTAAATTCAACACATTCCTGAAATGCTGTGTGTAAAAAAATGCATTCTCTGTAAACTGAGTCATATTTTCCACCTGCTTGTGTTGTAACTCCAAAGAACGTCGCTCGAGCCCGAACACTTCACTAAAGGCATATTTATGAGCTGCTGGTCACACAAGGAAGCATATGCACCTGGGCCCAGAAGCCAGGCAAGTAACGAGCTGAGATACAGGATCTTTCCACCCTCACTCACACGTTCACTTAATTCTTAAGTGAGCTGGAAGTTCCCACTGCTTCCAGGGATTCTGAATGGGTAAGTCGCCTCATTGCTTATGTTCTTTTTAAAGGAATTTATCAGAATCCTTGGATATTCTTTCGCTGGCTTTTTTAGCGTGGAAGCAGTTTTCAAGTCTAACATGGCATCAAGCCCCTTTGCGCGAGTCACCTCTGTGACGGTCGAGTATCTGATGATTGAATAGCCGAACCGTGGTCAGGGTTAGGTCAGGAAGTCTAAATCTGCAAAGTGAGAGAAACTATTATGTATCTCCCAAAGGACTGAATTATGAAAGCTTTGAGTGGTTTCCACTGTTTCTAAAGGCTGGGCAATTTTCAGAGGCTTGTTGCTGCCTCAGCACCCCACTGAACAAGGGAAAGAAGAAAGGGACCATGGAAATAATAACCCTCTCTGACGGGATGCTTGCTACACGCCAAGCCGTGTGACGCACCTTGGCTATAGCATTATCTCGTGAAATTCCACTAGCCACCAGGAGGGATGCTATCACATTCACGCTCCGATTTTACAGAGAAGGAAAGCAAAGCTCAGAGAGGTTCCCAAAGCCCCCAAGGCCACAGAGCTGCACAGCCAGACTCCCATGTTGGCCGACATCCCCGCTTCCTACTTGGTTAGAGAAAACAAGAGAAACGAGGGGCTCCGAACTGTGTCATGTCTCCCATCCCCCCCTCTCCCGACACGGCGATAGACATGGAAAACGCAGGGCTGCACCTGGAAGATTCAGTACCTCGAGAGCCAAAATGCGGTAAGAAAGAGAGGAAAATGGTCAAGAGTCTCTTATTAGAGTTCTCACTTTTGAACATACATTTTGAAAAATATACCCTACTTCTGCTAACGGACAGAAGGGCTCTTTCCTTCTCACATCTGGTCAGCGACCCCCACCCTTTCTAATACCAGAGCATTCCTTTTCCCACCATTGCAGGCAGGAATTAGGATGGCATAGGAAGTTATGCCACCAACTAGCTGAGGTTCATTTTCCTATAGACTAGCTATCCTCATGTAAATTTAGCTATATTGTGATTTTTGTTAATGTGAAAAGGCCCCTTTCTATTGAAAACACCTCTGATAGGAAGTGAGTCTATATTATTTTTAAAAATTTTACTTTTGGTTGCGTTGGGTCTTCGTTGCTTCGCGCGGCATTTCTCTAGTTGTGGCGAGCGGGGGCTACTCTTCTTTGCGATGCGTGGGCTTCTTATTTTGGTGGCTTCTCTTGTTGCGGAGCACAGGCTCTAGGCTCCAGGGCGTCAGTAGTTGTAGCATGTGGGCTCAGTAGTTGTGGCTCGAGGGCTCTAGAGCGCAGGCTCAGTAGTTTGGCGCACGGGCTCAGCTGCTCCACGGCAGGTGGGATCTTCCCGGACCGGGGCTCGAACCCGTGTCCCCTTCTTTGGCAGGCGGATTCTTAACCACTGCGCCACCAGGGAAGCCCCGAGTCTATTATTTTTATACGTGTGTACATGCGGGCGCACACACACTCATGGCAAAAACAGCAACTTTTTAGAAGTGCGTCTATTGGAAAAAGTGAGGCAGACAAGTATTAAGATGGAAGGCCTTTATAAGTCTAACCTGATTTCATTTTTTCCACACTCCTGGAAACGGTAAATATTTGGGGGGAAGGGGAAGGAAAAGGGTTACAGCATCCTTTGAAACTTGGGTTTCCCGCAGTGAAAGCTGTCCCCGGTGAAGAGCGACCAGCGTGAAATCTAGCCCTCTCTTGGGAACCTGAGGATTTGGGGCTGACTGTAACTCAAAATGCTTTTGAGACTCTCCACCTGGATTCCAGCCCTGAAATACTGTAATGGAATTATACACATAAAGCCATGAAAAGAGGAGAGACTTTCTTATCTGTCTCCCAAAGCGATAATGGACATGATTCCAACTCCACAATTATTTAACTTTCGGCTGGTAAATCTCACCGACACGAGCGATCCCCTGGGAGCTGAAACTCGCTGGGAAGAATCTCAGAAGAGGGGCAGGAAGGGATCTGGGGCTGGCCGTGGGGTCGAGATGTCGCAGACAGCTGCCAGATGCAGAGCCTGTGCTGCGGGGCCTATGCTGACCCCGGAAAGCCACGTGGGCCCACTTTGGGAATGGCTACTCTCAACTCTCTCCCGTCCCAGCCAGCAGGCACGGGGGACGCCTAGTTATCTGACATCAGGAAGTCATCTTCAAATCGGAAGTCTCTCAACACCGCAGTTTGCCTTTTTCTCATTTTAGACGGAAATCCTTCATTGTTTCACACATCTCCCTGCTTACGTGATTGGACAGAGCACATAGCTTCTTTTTTCTTGCGGATTGAATGGTTTTATTGCAATAATTCTAACATCGGGTGCTGAGCGCCTACGCAAGGGCGATGGCAGTGAGCCCCAGGGGACAGAGGTGGCGTCGTATTTTTACGTTGCCTTAGTGTGTTCTTGATCGCTGTGAGGCCCGCTGCTCTCCTGCAGCCACATGACTGTCTCTCACCCGGAGCCGTGACTGTCTCCTCGCCTGCTGCCAAGCCCTCGCCTCCATCCCCACCGTCTATGTCCGACAGCCACCCTCCTCCCAGCCCCACCTAACAGTCCGCCGTGACTCAGTCCAACGCGGTCCCACGGGAGGGCTTCCGAGAGCGGCCACACACGCCACAGTCCACCGGTCACCAGATGAAGGAGGCCGGCTGCCGCCTGTCCCCGCACAGGGCACCCGTTCCGTCTCTGACGTTCCCACCTGCGGTGGAAATGCACACACAGGGAGACGTCTTCCTCCTACCAGGAACCCAAGGCTGGGGGCGCAGTGCAAGCGACAGGGGCCCCAGCCTCCGTGGGCACCTGGCAAGAGCGCCCGGCCCTTCCAAAGGGACTGGGGTTGAAACACTGAAACACAGGACCAAGGAGACCAGACCTACTGTTTTTCAGAAGAAAACAAATATCCAGGTCTGCAGGTGAAATCTTCCAACTTTTCTTGTATTGTGTTTTTATTCTTCCCGCCTTTGTGTCCAATATTTCTTATGTCTCATCATATCTGGCCCACACATTACCGATTTAAGGCACCTGCTCCGGACTGACCTGCAGAGCCTCAGGTTAGGCGCTTTGTGGTAGCTGTCTGCAACGCTGCACAGACATTTAGCATGACCCGTCCTCTAAACCAGACAGCAGTCCTGCACGGGCCACAAGCGTTCTTCCCCAGCGCGCACCAGACTTCTGTCTCTTCCCGGCAATGCCAAATTGCCTTAGAGCATCTGTCTGATTTATGGCTCAGTTACCAGTTACCGTGGCCTCTGGAAACTTGGTTCTTCCTGCCCCTAGTGCTGTGATTTATAAGTGATCTGTAACCCAACGGTAACTTCTCTTTTCCTCCCAGGGCAACAAAAGGCAGAGAAGAGCCTAGAAGCGGATTTCTGTTTCCCAGGGCATCAGAAGTCGGCACTGCTGGGTAAGAGGCCAACCTTCTGTCTCCCTTCCTTCCTCTATAAAATACAGAAGTCTCAGATGACCTCCAGCTTTCCTGCTTTCTAATCTAAGACGCTTTCCTGCAGCCTAGTCACTAAATTTAACAGAAAAAGTGAAGCCCTAAAAGGTTAAAGAACCTCTGACTCAGTGAGATTAGATGTCAGAGGCTGTACACAAACCTCTTTTTCCCTGCACAAAAGTACCTCTGGTTTGCACTAGGGTGACACTTACAGGTCCTTCCTTCAAACTCCAGGAGCTTGGTGGTCTGATTAAGGATCTCTTAGCCTGGCCTGCCGCCTCTGCCCCCTGGAAAGTCAGGGGAGAGATGAAATTAAAACGCACTAATTCCATGTCCTCCTGGACAGCTCTGCTGAGGAGTTTGGTTAGATAAGAAATGAATAAAGTTGGGTTTTTTTAATGTTTAAATAATCCTTAGGTTTCCATTTTCGATAGAAAAATATACTTGCATTGGAGTCGGAAAACACTGGGTTCTAGGCTCAGCTCTGCCCTGACTGCATGTGTGACCACAGGTCAGTCACTCCCCTTGTCCACGTCAGACCCCTCCTTCATGAATGGGGGCATTTATGACCGCTCCCAGCTCTCTCTGTCCATCTGTGACCCTGGATCCTGCCCTACCCAATAGGCCGAGGCTCATGGGACGGGGGTGAGTGAGACTCCGAATCGTTATTTGGTTGGAAACCAACCAAAAAGATTACCGGTATATCCACCATATTCTTACAGGACATATTCAGATTACTTTCTCTATGTTAAGTGATGTCTTAAATGTAATTTATTTAAAGAGATTCTGCTGTGAATCCTTGAGGAAAAGAGCCTTCTAGTTAAAAGGCTTGCTATCCTGAGTCTATTTTTAGGTCATATTTCATTTCAATGTTGGTTTCAGAGAACAAAACTGCAGTCAACTGGCACCCCCTTTCTTCCAGGTGCAGGCGGCTGGTCAGCCCCGGCTGCTGGTCAGTGTCGCTGAGGCCCCCTGGGCTGCCTGGCGGAGGGGAGAACGGGGCTCTGCTGAGACTGTCTGGCCTGCTAGACCCGTTCCCTTGCAGCCTCACGGCAACCAAGTAGGGCAAGTGGAATCTGCTTCCTTATTTTGCAGATGGCAAAGCGGAAGCTTGGAGAGGTTTAAACGAGGTGCAGCTAACAGACAGTGACTCAGACCCAAGTTCTCTGACTCCAAAAGCAAAAGGCAGCTCTGGATCCAGGATGGGGAAGGCAGTGTCGCGTGAGATACTGCAGTGGCCGTGGGACTGAGCTGAGGGCGCCTACGGCGTTCTGGCCCGAGTCAGGGCCCCCAGTGCAGCAGCGGCCCCTCAGTCACAGTGGAAGCAAATGGAGACCCACAGGAGTCAGGGGGGCAGCGTCTTCCGACTCCGGGGTCTCCTGTACCCTCCGCCTGAAAGGAAGAAAGGGCAGCTCGAAAACAGCCAAGGAACGTCAACAGGTACCCCGCCAGCAAAGGGGAAAGGGTGCAGGGGGATGTGAAACGGGGATGCTGCGGGCGAGGACCGGGGGAAGGTGGGATTTTGAAAGCGGCTAGAACAATGGATGAAAACTCCGAGCCGGGTCCAGCTTCTGGGTTCTGTCCCGAGGATTAACTGTGAGACCCTGCGTTTGTCCCGAGAAGGAAGATGCGAGGAAGCATGTGAGGATGCTGTAGGAGAGTGACCCGCCGAGGCTGCTAAAACGTGAGGGGAGGAGAACAGTGATGGAGTGAGGAAAGGCCCTCTAGAAAGATGTAGCTGCAGCTCCGTGCCTTCAGAGCCCCACAGAGAAAAGAGCATAGGATGCTTGCTGCTTTTCCATCAAAAAGACAAACTGGCATGTAAATAAAAGCCTATGGGAGGGGCTTCCCTGGTGGCGCAGTGGTTGGGAGTCCGCCTGCCGATGCAGGGGACGCGGGTTCGGGCCCCGGTCGGGGAAGATCCCACGTGCCGCGGAGTGGCTGGGCCCGTGAGCCATGGCCGCTGAGCCTGCGCGTCCGGAGCCTGTGCTCCACAACGGGAGAGGCCACAGCGGTGAGAGGCCCGCATACCGCAAAAAAAAAAAAAAAAAAAAAAAAAAAAGGCCTATGGGGGACTTCCCTGGTGGTCCAGTGGTTAAGACTCCACGTTTCCAACGCAGGGGGCCCAGGTTCAATCCCTGGTCAGGGAACTAAGATCCCACAGGTAGCACGGCACGGCCGAAGAAAAAACCAACAAACAAACAAACAAGAAACAGTCTATGTACACATTTAGGAACCACGAATTCATTCTCTCTTCTTGTTTGGTACCGATCAGACCCTCACTGCGTTCTGTTCATTACATTTCCCCTGAGGGCGATGGACCACGAGGAAGCCGGGTGCCCTTGAACCTGCCCTCTGAGCCTCAACGAGGAAAGCAATACCTAGCCTTCCCACTGCATTCAGTTGTTGAAGGATAACGGCACTGATAATCATACCAACCTCTGGATCGCGCTCACAGATGGCTGCCTGTCGTACTGTGTACATCATGTTACGTGGTGTCACGTATTACATCAACATTGTACCCACACTAGCTCATCTAACCCTCAGAACAGCCCTGTGAGACTGGCCCCACGATGCCCCCATTTTACAGACAAGGAAACTGAGGCACAGAAGGTTTCAGAACTTGGTCTACATCACCCAGTCGGTGACAGACAGTGGGGTCTGAACCCAGGCGTCCTGCCTCCAGGGTCCAGGCTCCCAACCTCTGTTACACGACACGACGTCTAAAAGGACTGAATGTGCTCGAGATGCTTTTTTAAACGAATGGCGCCATTCTCATTCCTGTGAGGCCCACTCCCATGGGAGAGGATGGGTTCCCCGGTGGAGGTGGCCGCGCAGCCTCAGATCCACAACGTCGCGGGTCGGTGTGCCGGCCTCCGGGAGGAGAAAGAAGGCATGGGTCCCGGCCCCTCCTGGCCGCAGGACCGTCTTCCTGTGTTTTTTTTTCCAAAGGACAATGTCTCTGCTGCCAAGAGCGGGTTTGTCTGTCTCCTGGAAACCGTGGTTGTCAAGTCCTGGGAGCAAGAACAAGCGTGTCAAAAATAGCAGTGCCGCAGCCAGCGCGGCTGCAGGCTCCTCTGAGATGTTGGTTTCACTCTCGCCAAGGAGCCGGGGTCTGTCTGCGTTCCCTGCACCTGTGACAGAGGCCGCTTAAGGCTCCAGGATTTTTCTAGGGCGGGGCAAAGAGTGTCCTCCAGGCACGAGACAGACTAAAGGAAAAGCCCCTCCCACAGTAACAAGGATGAGGTCGGAGCCGTGCTCAAAAAGAAGAAAAAAGCGTCACAGATAAACCATAATGGAAAAGAATATGAAAAAGAATATAGATGTATAACTGACTCGCTTTGCCGTGCAGCAGAAATTAACGCAACATGATAAAGCAACTCGACTTCCATAAAATACATTTTTAAACAATTGTCATAACCCTCATCATCAGGGCTAGGTCCCCAATAGGTGAGGTGACAGCCAAGGTGAGACCAGTCTTGATGGCACTCACTGTGGTGTCCGCCTCTTTTTTCTCTCTTGTTCTGGGAACAAGCAGCCACTTGTTTGGGGTAACCTTTCCCAAGTGCTCACTGAGAGGTTTCCACGCCTTCTTTAGGGACCCAAGGGGATGAGGACAAAGATAATTAATGAGGACCTACTGTCCAGCACAGGGAACTCTACTCAGTGCTCTGTGATCATCTAAAATATGATATGGGAAAAGAATCTAAAAAAGAGTGGATCTATGTATAGGTATAACTGAGTCGCTTTGCTGTACACCTGAAACTGACACAACATTGTAAATCAACTAGACTCCAGTAAAAATTTTTAAAGATATATGGGACCAAGGGGTGGTATGAATGCCTTTCCTCTAGGAGTTCAGAGCAAAAGGAAGGGAAAGAAATGACCCTCTCCAACGCCACAAGGACCTCGAGCCCAGAACAGGAAAGCGGTTCATCGGGAGACACGGTAGCACGAGAACTAGAGCCCATCTGTCCTCATTCCCAGTGGCCTGCGTCCAGAGGTTCCCTTTCCCGAAAAGCCCTAGGCTCCAGTCTTATTCTGGCCCAAGGGAGCCGCGCACCCCGGGAAGCCCGGAGTCAAGTGGGACGGACAGAGGAAATCTTTTGGTTTAAAGAATGGATTTCTTTTCCTTCCCTAAGTGACCTTGACAAGCTAGAATTCGACCAAACTTTGCTTCCCGGGGCAATACCGCACAGTCAAAGCCAATCAGAGCCGGCCCGGAGGTCCCAGCCAGGTCGCCCCAGGACGACAGTGTCCTCTGGAAATCTATCTCGGCGTTTACGGAGAGATGCCGGGGGACAAAACACTGCCCAAAGCGAGGGCTCCGCCAGCGGACGGAGGAGGCATCTTAAACAGCAGGACTGGAAGGTGTCATGTGAGGAAAAGCATCCAGGGCCGGGGTCGGGGGGCGGGTCGTGGTGAAGGAAAGGATGAGCGAGCGGAAGGCAAGTAAGAGCAAGAGAGGAACGACAGGGGCTTCCCTGGTGGCCCAGTGGCTAAGACTCCGCGCTCCCAACGCAGGGGGCCCGGGTTCCATCCCTGGTCCGCGAACTAGATCCCACGTGCCGCAACTAAGACCCGCCTCGGCCACATAAAGAAACAAATATTTTTTTAAAAAAGAGAGAGAGAGAGCGAGAGAGAAGAATGACACCCGAGGAGCACTCTTGGGGAACGAGCCAAGGGAAGACTGTCACCCCTACTTCTTCTGTTTCCTGGAAGCACCACAGCCTGCCGGGCCCCATCAGCGGCTGGAGGATGGGGACCAGGCCAGGAGAAAAACACCTTGACTGCTGTGTAATTTCTTAAGGAATTCTGAGTTTCCAGGTACAGAGATAAGGTGGAGTTTTCTGCTTTTGTCTGTGAGGTTTTGATTGTTTCTGTTTTGCCGGCAAAGTATAAACCCCTTGGTGGGGGTGGGGGTGGGGGGGGGAGGCGAGTTCATTGCCTTTCATCCTCTGTCATGAATGAGTCACGTCCAACGCGCTTATCCTAGTTCAGCACATGCTAACCAGGCTCTGCACCGACCAGGAATGGCTTGGCCTGTCTTCAGAGCAAAAAGAAAGGGGCATGTCAATCCCACAAAGGTTTCATTGTCAGAATTCAAAACAAAAGAAAACAAACAGTTCTTGGCACTGGAAGGGAGGGGCAGCAGCTGCATGAAAGCTCTAAAGTGTCCCCGTGTGGCAGAGAAAAAACCTGTCACTCCATCCTGAATATGCAGTGTGGTCCCTCTTTAGAGAGGCTTAACCCCTAGATTTATAAAACCGAATCGTCTCCCAGACAAGAGGTGAAACTCTGAGGTTATTAGTCTCATGTCACTTTTCTTTTTTAACAATTCAGTGACTTTTGGGGGTTGCCTTATAGAGCTGTACAACTGTCATCACAATCCTCTTGTAGAAAATGTCCCTTACCCTCCCCCAAAGCCGCCTGATATCCTGATGCAGGTGGGACTCGGCCTACACGACCTCCAGCCAGGAGATGCACTAGCCTCCCTGTGGACCGGTTGGTGAATCTTAACCTATCATATGCCAAGGTGTGTCCCCGGCACCTGGCACCACTGATATTTATGTCCTTTGCTTTTCTTCTGCCTTCCGTGGACAAGAGAGACAGCTCTGAGACCCTCCGAGTGAATTAAGGGCAGTCGGAAGGTTGCCCTTGAATTAAGACTTCTTCTAGTCTAATTCCACTCTATGCCTTCCTCCTAAGCCCTCTTTTCTGTGTCTATTTCACTTTTCCCACTGTGCCATTGTCTTGAACTTTTCTGTATGCTTCTTAAGGTTGGGAGACGCTGAGGTGAGCATAGCCCAGTGCTACACAATCAGAGTATTTCTCTGAAATGTATTGCTATCAGGTTCCTTCTCTCTCTTTCTCCTTCTCTATTTTATCCTCGCAGATTCCAGAAATTTTGTCCGAGACATCTTCTAAACCCACAGCAACCTCACCTTGCTCCAGAAGCCCAGGACCCTGCCCACAGAGGTGGGTACCCTAGGAAAGGAAGCTGTACCAAGATGACAGGAAAAAGGGGGTCCTCCAGCCGGAGAACAAGCTTCTGAGCAAACACCCTAGGTCACAGCCGTCCTAGAGTCCAAAAAGCAGTCTCAACTGAGATGCCCCAAGGAGCGCTCAGCCCCTGAGAATGTAAGAGAGAGACAGAGAGAGAGATACACAGAGGAGGAAGAAGAGGTTCAAACAGCAGATGGGGGGAAATCAGAGATGTGAGAACAAAACAAAAGGCAGAGAAAGTGACACTGAATAGAAGAAGGAAGGGGAAACACAGAGAAAAGGGGGTGATTAGAAGGGGAGGAGGGGTACTTTCCTGGTGGTCCAGTGGGTAAGACTCTATGCTTCCAGTGCAGGAGGCTGGGGTTCAACCCCTGGTCGGGGAACTAGATCCCACACGCGTGCTGCAACAGAGACCCGGCGCAGCCTAAATAAATACATAAATTATATATATATATACGAATATATATGTATATGAAGGAGGGAGGTAGCAGTGTGGGAACAGAAAGAGAGAAGGAGAGTAAAGTAGATGCAGACAAAAACACACAGAGAGCGAGGCGGCCGCTAAGGAAAGGAAACCAAAGGCTTCATCCTCCCCGCAAAACACTCTCTCCCGCCCTGTCTCTGCCCCTCCCCAGCCCTGCTCTCATTTGGCCCGAAGGACTGAGCCAGAACGAAACTCCCCAACAGGAGAGCCTACCTCGGGTGCAAAGAGCGGCCAGCTGTCCCCTCCTCTCCCGGGGCGGATCTGGCAGGAGGAATCTCCCACGTCTCAGCCGAGCTTCACAGATCCAGGAAGACCTCTGGGAGCCCCTGTGGGCCCGAGTCAGGTGTAACGATGACCTGAACCCCTTTGCTGGCAGCTGCCAAATCGCCACCCCAGCTGTCACAGCAACACCGGGTACAGATTGTCGCGGCGCTCGGGGAGCGAAATCCACATCGAGAGGCTCAGCGTCAGAGGGGGTCATTTGGCGGAGAGTCCTTCACAGGAGCGAGGTCAGGTCACAGCCTCTCAGTTTTTCTTCGGTATCTTAAGACGAACCACCTAGGAGATTCCTCCCAAGAGCTAGACTGTTCCTTGGCAAAAAGGAGCATCCTCTCTCTGTCTCTCTTAGGGCTGGGAGGAGCCTCTCTCTGAGGACGTGAGGGCTCCACAGTGCTATTATGGACTAAAACTAGTATGACCCTTGGCGAGGCCCAGCTTGACTGCCTCTGGAGAAGCTAGTCCCCTCCAAGGCCATTTGAAAAAAACAAAAATAATATGGACATTGGTTTAACTGGCAGTCGCTTAGCATTCAAGTTTCTGAAGGCTCAGGGGTAGGATGAGGCACCTTCAATGACTGGGTGGGGAAACCAGGAAGAAAGGTCCAGATAGGAAGCTTCGGGGACCTGCTTCCCCTTCATTCTCCGCAGGTCACGCATCCTTGTCCTAGCCCCACCGGCCCCTAAACCCACATGTGAGAGGCGTCCCCCTTTTCAGAAGCTGGGAATACGTCGTCTCCTGTTCTCCCTGGCTGCCCAAATCAGAAGATAGAGAAAACAGTCTGGAAGGTTGCTACGGCAACCAGAGTCCCTGGAGAGCCCAGCTCGCCAGAAACCCTTTACTTTCGGGCTCTGACTTGAAAAGGAAATGGTGATGAGGACGGGTGCATACATACGTACAGAGACACGTGCATACGGGTTCCAACGTGACCCTCGCTGGGAGCATCCCTTCTGCCTCTGGGTGGGCCTTCTCTTCCACCCGAATTGCCAGGAGTGATATTCCAGAAGAGATTTGGAAACCTGGCACTTTACGGCCTCACAGCAAGTGTCTGAATCATGAGCATCTCCTACTGCATTTCAGGTTTGGAGAAGCCAAGCTCCCAATCAAGATGATGGTGTCTGGCCCTAAAAGGATCCCACTGGATCGCTCCAAAGAGCATCCTCCTTGCCAAAGGGTAAGAAGAAAGACCAAGGCCCAGTTCACAAGGCTGGGGAGGGATTTAAAGAGCTAATGGCCCGGAATGGCCTGTGCATGGGCTCTGGATCCAAGGCAGGATCTCTCAGGGGAGGCCCTGCCTATGGGAGATGGGGAAATGTGGTAATGAACTAGAAGCCATTACGGAAGTTCACACGTTTGCATAGCATCATCCCCAGCCTTCCAGATGAGTTCACGGGCCATTCCCCATGAGGTGGGGGGGCGGGGGGAGACATGAATGTTCCCATTGAATGGGTGGGGAAACTGAGGCACGAAGAGGGACTGTGGCACCCAAGCTACCCTGTAAAGTGTGGCAACGTCCGGACGGTGTCTCTCAAGCAAACCCTCAAGAGGCCATCCCTCATAAGTTTGCTCTTTGAGAAAAGATTTTTTAAAAAATTCTTATCAAGGAGCCTTAAAAGCCCAGTTTATAAAATTAAAAACTCGTTAACAGTCCTTTCCTTACAGTTTCTGAACTGTACCCAGGGGAGCTCAGAACAGTGCACCACAGTTGATCAAGGCAACAAATGAATGAAACGACGTGATGAGGGGGACAGAAACGGGGGTTCACAACAGCAGAAGATGACTTGGTCCAGGTGGCACCTTACCAGTGAGAGCTGTTGGCTGCAGCTCCAGGGCCAGAGCAGGAGAATGTTTGCTTGACTCAGCAAAAACCTCTAACAGTGAGGCTGTCAGCAAAGGAATAATGCTTCTTCCTTATTCTAAACCACCTGTCTCATTACTCACAAAATGGGGAAAAAAAAAAAAAAGCCCACGCTAGCATCCAATGGGTGCTTTTACCTGTCTGTGGGTTTAGGCTGGAGTCTGCTTTAGAAAGCCTTCAACAGCAATCCTAAGTCAGACCTCCCAGGAAGAAGGGCGGAGGTTTAGGGAGGGTCGGGGGAAGTGAGGGAGAGAAATTTGCTCTCAGCAGAAGACTCCTCTGCCCCCCGAGATGGCACTGTCTCCGTGGCACCTCTCTTCTGATAAGCGGTCAAGCCAGGTGTTTGATTATTTTCAGCCATTTCTCCCAGCTCTGTGGTTCCCCTTCGCCAGCTCCTCTGCACAGGAAGAGTATTTGGGTCTGAGAAGGAGCCTTCCTGGAAGCTAGAGAGAGAGTCAGGGCGTCAGAGTGGAGACCAAAGACTGGTGTCTGCTGTGCCAGATTCACACCTGGAAGAATCCATCGGCCCTTTTGGTCCAGGACTGACTCTCGTATCCTCCAAAGGGCCAAGCGTAATTGTAGTTTCTCTAATTCCATCCAAGATTAGAGACGAATAGCATATTTTCAGGCTGGGCAGCTGAAGGCTCTCCCAGGGGTCCTCTTCAGGATGCCCAGCCGCTGTTACAGGGCGCTGGAGGACAACAACAGCAGGAGTACTGTTTCTGTCCACCCGTTCCTGCCAGTTACCGCGCGGCCAGAAGCTAAGACAGGTGCGGGCCCCAAAGCCACAGGTGCCAAGGAGAAAAAGGACCCAGGTAGGCCTGGTTTCCATCTTGTCCACATGGCTCTTCCGAGAGATATGACAAGTCCCAGGCGTGAAAAATCAGAGTCTTGAGGGCAGGTCGGAGGGAAATCTCATCCATGGGACAGAAGATGGCCGCGAATGGGCGGCACCGTTAGAATTTTGCAAACGTCACTTAGATGGAGAAACCTTGGATGCTGCAGGGGTCCAGAGACTAGACTGGGCGTCCAGGTGTGTGGTCCTGGCGCCAGCCGCTGGGTGTAGGGGAGGGAGTCAGGAAGCCACGTGGAGCTGGGGCGCGAGTAGGGGAGAATGGGAAGGAGCCCTAAGGGACCGTTTGCTCAGCGCCTCCCTTCCGTGCGGGCCCGGCCTGCGTCCGTCAAACCTCAGTGAGCATCCTCTTCTCCGCATAGGCCCGATGTGGAGTGGGAAGGTAGCTGGGTCTCCGCTCGCGGGTGGCCTCCGAGAATTCAGGCTTGCCAAGCCCGCTGTCGGCCGCCTTGAGGTCCGGGGCGGGCTGCCCACAGGTGACATGGGTATACTGGCCCTGCTCCTCCTGCTCCGTCTCCCGGTGGTAGAAGTAGTTGAAGTTGGAGACGATGACAGGCACGGGCAGGGCGATGGTGAGGACGCCGGCGATGGCGCACAGCGAGCCCACGATCTTGCCCCCCACCGTCATGGGGTACATGTCCCCATAGCCCACCGTGGTCATGGTGACCACGGCCCACCAGAAGGCGTCCGGGATGCTGGGAAAGAGCGAATCATCGTCGTCGGCCTCTGCGAAGTAGACGGCGCTGGAGAAGAGGATGACGCCGATGAAGAGGAAGAAGATGAGCAGGCCCAGCTCCCGCATGGAGGCCTGCAGGGTCCTGCCCAGGATCTGCAGCCCCTTGGAGTGGCGGGACAGCTTGAAGATGCGGAACACCCGGACCAGGCGGATCACTCTGAGGATGGCCAGCGACATGGCCTGCTGCCCGTTCTGGCCGCCGCCGCCGCCGCCGCCGCCGCCGCCGCGCGGCTGCCTCTCCACCAGCTCGGTGCCCAGCGTGATGAAGTAGGGGAAGATGGCCACCACGTCGATGATGTTCATGATGTTGCGGAAGAAGGCCGGCTTGCTGGGGCAGGCGGAGAAGCGCACCAGCAGCTCGAAGGTGAACCAGACGATGCACAGCGTCTCTACCAGAAAGAAGGGGTCGGTGAAGAAGGAGCCCCCAAGAGTACTTAGAGGGGACGCGCCCCCTGCCACCATGCCCCCGGGGGTGATGCCAGGATGAAACGTGTAGGAATCGTCTTCATCCTCCTCTTCCTCCTGACTGCCCCTGGACACCGCGGAGACACCACCACCACCACCACCACTGCTTCCACCTCGACCGTCTGCACGGAACTGCGGCAGCGTCTCCAGGCAAAAGATGACGATGGAGATGAGGATGACCAGGACCGAGACGATGGCGATGCCCCGGGCGGGCCCCGAGCTCTCGGGGTACTCGAAGAGCAGCCACACCTGGCGCTGGAAGGGCTGGGAGGGCAGTGGCTTCTCGTCCACGCCACCCTCGGGCAGGCAGCCCTCGTCCTCGCGGAAGGCGGCCAGGGCCTCGTCCCCGAGCTGGTAGAAGCGGATCTCTTCCAGGAAGATGTCCAGCGGCACGTTGACCGGCCTCCGCAGCCGGCCCCCCGACTGGTAGTAGTAGAGGATGGCGTCGAAGCTGGGCCGGTTGCGGTCGAAGAAGTACTCGTTCCTCAGCGGGTCGAAGAAGCGGACGCGGCGGCCGGGGTCCCCCAGGAGCGTGTCGGGGAACAGCGCCAGGGTGCGCAGCTGCGTCTCGAAGCGCAGCCCGGAGATGTTGATCACCAGCCGCTCGCTGCTACAGCAGCCGCCGCCGCCGCCGCCGCCGGCCTCCGGGAAGTCTCCGGCATCCTGTTGCTCCCCCTCCGGCCCGCGGACCTCCCCCGGCGCCGCCAACGTGAGGGATTTCTCCGACCGCATGTCCCCTCCGCGGTGCGCTCCCCGCCACCAGGACGGCGCCCACGACACGACCTCCCGGGCGCGGCGCCGCCTCCCAGCTCTCGGCGGCGCCTTCTTTTCGGGGTGGGGCTCGCGGTACGACCGACGTCGGGTCCCTACGCCCCGAAGCCCCGGTCTCCGCCGGGCTAGGTCTGGGGAGGTGGCCTGGGCGCGGAGGGTTCGGCTCCGCGCCCGATGCTAGACAGAGCTTGGGGTACCTGGAACCGCAGCCCGGCGCGTGTGCCGCTGGACGCCAGGCAAGAAGCGTGGCTTCGCGCCCCCGCCCCTCCCCAGACTGGGCTCCGGGACGCGGGGGTCCGCCCTCCACACCGCTCAGCACGTCCCAGCTCCCGCGGCGTTCCTCCGGCAGCTCCAGACCCCCGCTGGGACCCGAGCGCCAGATGCGCCTCCCTCCGGCTCGGCCGAGGCGCCTGGCGGGGCTCGGCCTCCGCCCTACGGCCACCGCGGGCTCCGCTGGCCAAGGTCGCCGTTCCCGCCGCCGCGGCCGCCGCCGCCTCCCTCCGAGCCGCGCCGCTGGCCTGCGAGAGGGCCCTGGGGCCGCCCCGGCGCCGGGGCGCGCGGACCCCCCTCCCCAGCCCTTGTGCCTTCGCTGCAGCCGCCGCAGCTGCAGCGGCTCGGCTCCCCGCTCTGCCCTTCCTTCCCAACACACTCTCTCCAAGTGACGTGGCAGGCCCCGCCCGCTGCCCCCTCCCACCCCACTCGCGCAGCACACCCCTTGCCCGGCCAGGGCGCGGCGAGCGGGCGCGCCCTCACCTCCCCAGTAATCTTTCCCGCGCTCTCCTGGCGCGCCTCGCCCTCCCGCACGTCTACCTCCACGGCCCTCGAAACACGCGCAGGTTCCCTGATGCCACACACCCCCCGCCCCTGCAAGCCGCCCTTCTCTGTTCGGTTTAGGGAGCTGACCTGCGCAGTGCATCTCATCAATAAGAAAACACCCCTCACCGCCCCCCCCGCCCGCCCCATGGCATAGAGTTCTGTGCCTCCACTCACCCAGAAATTTAATGAAAGAAATCAAATTATATTTTGTCCTACTGTATTTACGAAGACCTATTTGCCAGCTTCTCCAATCTCTACTTTAAAAAAAAAAAAAAAATTTGAGGAAGCATGCTTTGATGTCTTGAGAGCTTCCAATTTAAATTTACTCCAATGTCAGTCCCCGGAGAATCCCATACCTCCCTTTGCAAACCCGGGAGGGCGAGGCCGCCATTCTCCCAGGACTGCAAAGTGATAGCAGGGGAAAGGGTAGGAAGTCGCTGGTGGCCTTTTCCAACGGAAGTTTTCCAGGGGAGTCCTGGGAGTTGGGGCAGCAGCCCCAGTGAAGAAAGAACCAGAAGATGGTGGCATCTCAAGAGGTAGCATAGCCCAGGGAAGTACATCCTGGAATTCATAAGCTCCCAGCCTCCCTGGGGAGGAGTCCGGAGTGAATGAGAAAAGGGGGAAGGGGGGAGTGGAAAGGGCATGTTGATTAAACTAACAGCTGCGCTTCCTGAGCACTTGATGGGGTACCGGCCACCTTCCAGGGGCTTCACCTGCACCACCCCTCACCTCCTCTTCACAATCCTATGAGAAAGATGGCCTCTGCTCTTCAGTAATGTTACAGCGAAGACCCACCTGGCATTGTTTGGGTAGGGACCCAAGTTTGCCGTAGAGACTCTTCCCCTAACTCTCCAGGAGGGAGGAGGTAAGAATGGCTTTCCATCCATTTCTACCAGAGGCCCTGTCGTCTTCCATCACTGATCACACAGGTTGGGGTCTGCTGCCACTGCCAGGTAGGGTTGACGTTCGCTTCTCTGCGCTTCGTTTTCCCCCTTTGGGGGTGGCTGTGGACACAATAGGTTGCTGACAGCCAGAAGGTGTTCGTGTGTAGCTTCCTGTGCTCTTAGGTCATTGGTAAGAGTCCATGGATGATACTGATGGAAATGATACATGAAGGTACTCTCAAACCACAGGGTTCGTGTGAGAGTTCTTTGTATTGCATGGAGTGTTTTAAAACCACAGTGATTCACTCCCAGCGCGGGGGCGGGGGGTGGGGGGTGGGGAGTAGGGAACGAGGTGTCCTGGAGGTTTAGGGCAGAGGTCAAGTGGTGAGTGGGTAGGAGACAGGCTGCCACATCCCTGCTTCATTCTCCAGTCTGGTCCCTCACCAGGCCTGCAGGGCAATCGTCCTTTGGCTTCTTTTCTTTGCTTATCCTGTTCATTTCCACTGGCTCCTCTCAGCTTGCATGTTTCAGTGAATGGCGAGAGAGCAAGTGTACTCAGTCAATATTTTTCCTATTCACAGGCTCTGTAATTAAACTTCGCACTATTAAGTTGCTCCATTAAAAAAAAAAGAAGTATTTTAAAGAAGGAAAGGGAACCTACATATAACCTGTGTTATATAAGTATATCATATATTATATGATATATCATATAACATAAGTATTATATAACATAGAAGATACTTCTTTTTACCCATGTCCAGTTATGTGTAATTCTTTTCTGGGTGGTAAGTTGACTCACTCCTGGTCCCTCTCGTCGTCTTTGGTGGTCAGTTTGTACAGTGAAATATTCATTTGCATGTTTGCTTTCCTCATTGCCATTTTTATCCATGAGGTTGTCAACTAGGTCAGTAACTCTTCGAACAAACCTTGGAGAAACGTGGGAAGGAACCTGCATTCTGCCAGGAGGGTGCACAGTCTAACGTTGTGGCGGGCATAGCCCTTTGAATACCCCTTGGGTTCAGGCTGCCAAGCTACCGGCAGAGCTGATGCTCCATGGTTACTTTGACATGCACCCCACAAGGCTCTGGCCCAGGAGAGGTTTCACTGTGCACCAGGAGTTTCCCCTGGAGGGAAAACCCATTAGCAAGTTCATGAATCACAGTTCTATTTTTAGTTCTTTTGTGAACTCGTTTCTTAGCTTTAGAAAAGCCCTTTTTTCTAGATCTTTCTTCTCAAGCAATTATTAAGGGTGAGTAAAATCACACCTTTGGAAGGGCCAGTTCCTATGTGAAGGAAGACAGGAGGGATAACCCCATCCATAGACTGCAACGCCAACTCCAGTGACCGGTGAACATTTCCCCAGAGTTCACTGAGCCCCAATTTCATGAAACCATAGGCTTTTCTAATTGTATCTAAATCCAGACATTTTCGCCACTGGTAGGAACCATTCATTTATTTAACAAGATCTCATTGAGAAGCTACTGGGTGCCCACCATGTGCCGGGTGCTGGGGATTTAGGAGTGATCTGGACACAACCCACCTGCTCTCATGAGCTTAGATTTTCGCGCAATAAATACATGACATTCTAGACAGAAAATGTTAACAGTAAACAATAAAGAAGTTGTTTACATATTGTAGTAAATGCTCTGACGAAAATAAATGGGATGCTGAGTCAGAAATGAACCTGAGGATTCTGCTTTGAAGAGGGTGGTTGGGGAATTTCCCTCTGAAGAGGTAATATTTCAACTGAGAAGTCCAAGATGAGAATGAGCCAGACTTGCTCAAAGCAGGGAAGAGCATTCCGGGCAGACAGGTTCAAAAGCTCCGAGCTAGACAGGTCATGGGTGTTCAAGATGATAACAAAAGCCATGTGCTGGGAGGAGAACAGGCAGCAGGGAGAGATGTACAAGATGAGGCTGAAGAAGGAGCGAGGGGTCGGTCTTACAGGGGGCGGTGTGCAGGTGTTCTCTTGGGATGTTGTTTGTGAAGCCAATGATGGTTCTCAAGAGGAGAAGAGACATGACACGATCTACACAGAGGCTGTGGGGGAATGAGTTACAAAGCCACAAAAGAAAATATCGGGAGACCAGGAAATTGCAGCGATTTGGGGGGAAGATGATGATGACTTGGACTAGAGAAAAGGTAGGGCGTATAGAGATACAGAGGGAGGGGGTGGGGTTGGGGAGACGTTTAGGAGAAAGAATTAGCAGGAACTGGTGATGGATAGGACATGAGAAGTAAACAATGGATGCCAGGTTTGGGATTTGAGCAACCAGGTGGGTTGGTGGTGCCATTTATTGAGAAAGGGAAGATGAGAGACTAAACATCTTGGGATCAATCAAGACCCATATCGTTTTTAGACATGTTCATTTGGAGAGGCAAATTGCACATGTGAACAAAGACATCAAGGAGGCGATTGTTTATCCAGGTCTAGAATATGGTAGAGAAATGTATGATTTATGAATATAAAATATTTAGAAGTATTTAAACCCCTGGCATTAAAGCCTCCTAGAGAAACAGAACATGGACAGTGAAGAGAAACATAATCAGGACCAAGCCCTTCACAGCAGAGCCTACAATTTACCATTCAAGTTCAGGAGGAAGAGGAGCCAGCAAAGAAGACCAAGGGGTTTTCAGTGGAAAGGAAAGGAGACCAAGAGAAAGGATTGTCCTGGAAACCAACAACTGGGACCAGACCCCAGGGGTCCCATCCTCCCCGACCCACGCAGACCTTCCAGCTGAAAACATATCTACATCAAATGAGGAGCACATGGTGGGAATAAAATGGTGTCAATAGGGAGGAACCACCTAAAAATGGACGTATGTACCAAGATGAGCAGATAATTTGATAACCATTTACATTTTTATCTTTGCCTTAAAATGCACTTATCCCGGGTATATAAATGATCATTCTACTCTATTGTACAGGTTTCTTTTTTTTTTTTTTTTTTTTTTTTTTTTTTTTTTTTTTTTTTTTTTTTTGCGGTATGCGGGCCTCTCACTGTTGTGGCCTCTCCCGTTGCGGAGCACAGGCTCCGGACGCACAGGCTCAGCGGCCATGGCTCACGGGCTTAGTTGCTCCGCGGCATGTGGGATCTTCCCGGACCAGGGCACGAACCCGTGTCTCCTGCATCGGCAGGCGGATTCTCAACCACTGCGCCACCAGGGAAGCCCTGTACAGGTTTCTTTTATCACATTTTCTACTTTGCTCTGTGTGTACGTGTGTGTGCTTATCGTTACCCCAGGAATAAGATCCTTGTGGTTTTCCTATGGGGAGATTCAGCCTTGTTTCTCTGAGTCATCTCTGCGAATTGTCCTTCTCACTGCCCTGTCTCTCACAGACACCTGTGGAAGGCAAGAATGGTAGGTGGTCAGCTTCCTCAGTTCCTACCTGTGCACAGTATGTATACACACACCCTCCCTAAGAAGAATCACCCCCTCTCTAGGTTTCCCCTGCAGATGGCTTGGGACAGCAATGATGTGTCAGACGGTGTGTCCCATGACCACTTCCCTCCCTCTGCGCTTTCCCTGGGACTAAAGTGACAAGGGGAAGGACAAGTGTAAACACGTATCTTGCACGTAAGCATCATTTATAATTAGCTGCTTAGCCAAAGTTTTTGATGATGATGATGATCGTGATGGTGATGGTCTCAACTCCAAAGTGCGATGGAGCTGATGATGCTCCGGAATCCACTAGAGAAAAATCTAACAGATTTTAGTTGAGTGAAGCTGTGTATTGGGAAAAGAGTGCATTAGACCTCTGGGTCTTGCAAATCAACAGCCCTAGGAAATGACTAACCATGCCAAAAAAAACATTTGGGACTTCCCTGGTGGTCCAGTGGTAAAGAATTCACCTTCCAATGCAGGGGACCCAGGTCTGATCCCTGGTTGGGGAACTAAGATCCCACAGTCTCCAGCTCTCTCCCTTTCGGGAAGGTGGGGAACTGTACACTCTAGCTCAATCGTGGTTGGACCAGTCCAGTAGTTCTAACCCATGAGTTGTAAGCAGAAGTGATGCGTGTCATTTCTGGATCCAAATATTTAGTTAAAGCCTCTAGAGCTTTCTTTACCCCAGCCACAATGGCCAGAATCACCCATGATGGTGGCTGCTCTGGCAGAGTGAGGTGGGTTCCAGAGAGAGGTGAGGTGGGACAGGGCCCCCAGACAAAGCAACAGGAACATAGCATGAGTAAGAAAAAATTCTTTTGTTGTTCTAATTCTCTGATATCTGGGGATGGATGTGTTACCATGGCATAATCTAGTCTATCCAAACTGATCCACAATGATACCCAGAATCGAGAAGATGCTGTAACCAAAAGCTAAAATTTGTGTCATTGGTTCAGGGGCCAGATAATGGACAGTAAAGACACTTTATTGGAGGCTGTTGTGGAGTATCTATGTTCTGAGTGGCAAAATATTTGAAAAATTGTTGCCTGTGATAACTTAGAAGGCAGATAATGTACCTAAAAACTGGCACATCTATGAAGAGGTTAGAAAACAGATTGTTAGTATCACATGGTGGCTACCATTGGCGAGCAGAGCTGAAATGGATGAGAGAGAGGTCAGAAATGTGGGGATTTTCAGGGTTGGCAGAGGCAACTGCTGCTTATTCCCAATCGGATGTAAACAAAAATGGAAAGACCTCTGTGGCAGAGGGCTGATTAGGACTCAGGCTTGCTTCATGGAACAAATCTATCGTAGAGCAGTCATGCTCCTTGTTAATACCTCTGAATGAAATAAGGTGTTTTACAAAAACCTAATTAAAGTTGTGGCTTCCAAAAAAATTATTATTTGAATTAAACAAAGTGTCTTGTGGGGAGGGGAAGAAACTAGAGGGGTGTAACCTCCCACAGAAAACTAATAGGCTCGAATTATCCACTGTTAGGTTGATCTCAAGAAGAACCACGGGTGTGGTTATTGACTATGGGCACAGAGAGCTGCCTGAACAGATAGAAGAAAGTCTAAGATGATTTACATCAGTCATACCGCCAAAGGAACCACGACCTGGACTAAACCATTCAGGACTGTTCAAGACTTGAAACAACTTTTAGGCCCCTAAATTTTTATGGTCAGGAAGCAGACAGAGAAAGCTGCTCAGTCCCCAAGAAACATATCACCTGCAACGCCCATCTCAGACAGGACCAAGGAAGATGACAGAGAAGAAGAGTGTTCCAGAGGGAGAAGCCAGGGGATAGAGAACAGTGAGCTGGGAATCCCTCCCAAGCAGCCACATGAGGTCCTAATTCTGCTAAGTGGAGTTCAGAACCACAGCAGTCCAGTGATGGCTGCACTGCTTCCATCTCTCCCCCTTCTGAATGGGAATATTTATGAAGGTTATCTTATTCCAAATCAACCCTTGTCCACTGCATTGTGAGAGAGGAAAAGATAACATGTCTTTGGTTCTCTGAGTTTCTGAGCGAGGAGGTGCCATGTCCGTAACTGATGTAGAGAACAGAACATGTCTCTCTGAACACAAAGACCACTTCCCGCCACTGGAGGTCCTAGACTTTGAGCTTTGGTACCTGGAATGGATAGGACTTTCGTGTTGTCTCCCTTAGAGAGTGCGTGAGTGTATTTTGCCTGTGAGGGTCAAACATTTCATGATCAGGAGGGCAGACGATGGTAGGCGTTGCTGCTATTTACCAAATATTTCCATCTCTCTACCTTCTGAGCACGTGGTAGGTTTGTGTCCTTCCTGGTCCACGTACGGCGGGCCAGGGTCACGTGGCTAGCTCCAGCTGACGTGTTGTGACATGTGTCATATCTGGCCTGCAGCACTGAGTTTCCCAAACTCTTTTCCTCTGCCATAATGACCCAGAGCACTTGAGAAAGTGGCTGCTCCATCAACCTAGGGCTGCCAAGAATGCCAGTGAAGAATGTGTAGTCTGAGAAATAAATAATCCTTCAACAGAAACCACTGAGAGGTATGGGATGTTTGTTACTAGAGCTTAACCCAGCCTCTCCTGACTGATACACCTACTTGTTTTCCTGCTTGGAGATACATACAATAGAGGTCATTAATGTTCTATTTTCTATGGCCACAGGAAAAAAATTGAACATAAATCATGAAATTCATTTCAAAAGCTTAATGTTGGTCAACTCTTTTGTTTTTATTGTTGGTTACTTCTCCCCCCACCATATCATGCTGTAGAGGGTATGCTCAGAAAAGATGGAGAAAATATTTTCTGGCCTCTTCCACCACTGGAGTGAAGTCCAAGTTCACGAAGAGATTGATCTGGAACCTTTGACACAGTTGAAGAAATTGTATCTCTTGTTGGTTCTGCTAACTGTGGACTCCGTGAAGTAAAAAAGTTCTCTTAGTTCTGACAACAAATGAAAGGACTTTATGGTTATAAGAAAAATAAAGTCCAGGATACGGTTTGTGATGGAAGCTTAAGGCAAAGGAAGTTCAATTGCTTTGCATCAAAACAGAAGTAAAATGATTTTCCATCTTCCCCCCAAGGTCAGGAATTGCAGGAACCTAAAAAGGAAGAAATTGTGAATTCCCTGGCGGTACAGTGGTTAGGACTTGGCCCTTTCACTGCCGAGGGCACAGATTTGATCCCTGGTGGGGGACCTAAGATTCCACAAGCTACTTGGGGATCTAAGATTCCACAAGTCGTGTGGCATGGCCAAAAATTTTTAAAGAAAGAAAGAAAGGAACACACCATTGTAAAGCAATTATACTCCAATAAAGATGTTTTTTAAAAAGGAAGAAAGGAAGAAAGGAAAGAAAGGAGAGAAAGAAAGAAGGAAAGAAAGAGAAAAAGAAAGAAAGAAAAGAAAGAAGGAAAGAGAGAAAAAGAGAGAAAGAAAGAGAGAAAGAAAGAAAGAAAGAAAAGAAAAGAAAGAAAGAGAGAGAGAAGGAGGGAGGGAAGGAGGGAAGAAAAAGAAAAGAAAAAAATATAAAGGAAGAAATTAGAGAAGGCTGTCTGTCGAGTAGGACAGGCCCCCAAAACAAGTGGGAAGGCAAGGTCTCAAAGACCTTGTGAGGTAGCCTGTCGGATGCAGAAATTGGAACTGGCATGTCTAATGGGCACTTTTAGGCTGTTTTCTCTTCTGGGCTTGGCTTCCCGTTCCAGTCTTGGAGAATGAAGGAGCCGCTTTGGAAGAAAAGATGGGGGAGGTTAGGGCGGGTTCTACAGAAAGAGGAGAGCCCACTAGCATCCTCCTCTCCCCTTTGGTTGCTGATAGACAGATGGGAGCAGTAGGGTGGCTGGGGCAGCTTTGTGCTTGGTCCTTTCCAAAGCGTTTATGCTTCCCTCCCCGCAAGCACGCTGCAAACAGAGAGCCACTGTCCCTCGCCCAGTGAGTCTAAGCTGGCTGTAGCGGGGCCTCCAAGGTGCCGCCTCCCTTCCTGAGGAGCCAAGAGTGTGATTTTCATGTTCTGGTTCATCTGCTCTCCCGATGGAATGAAATAGCCGGGGCTAAATAATGCAACATTCCCAGTCCACCGACGGTAGCTTCTCTCTTTTTTTAACTACAGCCTCTACTTCGCTCTGAGGAACAAATTATGTTTTATGGCCTTTTATAAAATATTCATCCCTCATCCCAATGTTCTCGGTGGTTCAGGGAGCCTGGAAATGGCCTGGGCTAAGGAGGACCTCATTTCCCCCAAGACACAATTCCCAGAGGCAGGCGGGCTCTGGCCACAGGGCCCACAATGCTGGCCGCCAGGTTGGGAGCAAGGACTCCAGCATCCTGCTCCACAGAGCTGGACTTTCCGGACACCTGGGCGTTGGGGGCCTCGGGGGCTGGAGGGGAGGAGGGTGAAAGGGAAATCGTGCTGCTCCGGGTGTCCCCACGCTTTGTTCCTGCCTTCTGAAGACGTTGAAGGCTCACCAAGCATCCTTCACACAGTTCCTTCTCCTCCGCACCCTCTTTTCTGAAATGCATGTGTTGTTCCCCGCCAGGCGCGGGTCCAGGACACCAGCAAGGGGGCCAGAGCCCAGAGGAGGGGAGGCGGCAGTGTTCAGAGCGTGTGGTCGGGGTGCAGGGGGGAAGACGGAGAGGTGACAGCTGCTTTCTCTCCGTGTACGTTTCGCATCCAAGTGACCAAGGGACACGGGTTCATAATAACATGAATAACGCCCTCGGTGGACCACGGTGCTTTACAGCGTGCGGAGGACTGTCACATCCAGAGCCTTGAGCACTGAAGTGGGAGTTGGGGAGCCCGACTTCCAGGCCTGGGGTGTCCGGTGATCGGCCCACATCGCTGCACTTCCCTGGGCCTCGGTTTCCTCACTTTGCAGAGTGAGGGGGTTATACAAGAGGACTCTGGGGTCTAAGGTAAATTATAAGCCTGGTTCTGCAGCCCTCAGACTCTGGATGTATGCTCCTTGTTTTCCTAGGTTGGTACCATTTCAGAGCGTCTCCAGGCATCTGCCACTGTAGGTCGAAAGAATCCCATTTTCTCCAAAAGCAACAGCATCAGCAACTCCCGAGTAGAGCGGTTTTCCAACGCTGGTCTCACACGGCTACCCCAGGTGTCACCCCCCAAGCCCTTCCCAAGGCAGAGGGAGGAGTGGGCTCTAGGCACCCCTTCCTGCTGGCCCGAGACCTGATTCTTGGAGGTGATGCCCAGGAGGACGTGGGTCACCAGCTGCAGAAACACGGCCACAGAGGCAGCAAGAGGATGCACACACCCTCACCACCCAGATGCCACTTCCCTCACCTTCGCCCCCGTCCTTGCCCCAGTCCCTACGGAGACGTGCTCATCTGAGGGTAAGAGGAAGGAGCTTACGCTAACAGCCCAAATGTGGAGAGGTGAAAATTACAGCAGAGGACATTTCCAATGGATTTGTCATCAAAAAGTCTCAATGTCCTCTGTGTCTCTCATTTATCCCAGAACCCATCCACCTGAAAAGCGCAAATTAGTTAATGCGCACATTTCCTGTTAGCCAAGGCAACCGTATAGATAAGAATCTGCACGTCGTGGGCTCCTCAAGCTGTATTAGCTGCTAAATAGATAGCATTCTCCCCTCGGTCCAGGGTGACCTGAGCAGTATTTATGAGTGGGGAGAGGACAAGAAGACAGCTCCTTGAGAGGCCATCTCTGTGCTGACTCATCTTGTTTCATCACCTGCTGTCCTGGCCATGCATACTGGTGACCTGAGACGTAGTCATTCATCTACTTAACAAATAATCATTGAGCATCTTCCGTGTACCAGGTACTGTATTAGGTACTGGGTATAGAGTGTTGAATGAAATAGGCCTGACTGTGACCCTGACCCCCAGGACAGTCTATCTAATGGCGGGGGGGCGGGGGCAAAGTATATACATACAGACATAAGTGTATAGACACATGTGCACACACACACACACACACACACACACCCCTATTTAGAGAGACAGACTCTCCTCAAGCAGCCCTGCGTGTTTTGGGATTCAGCCATTCAAATCCTTCCAGCTGAGACCCCAGACATCACGGAGCAGATAACAGGACATCCCCGCTGCAACTTGTCTGAATTCCCGAACCCCAGAATTGTGAGCTGTAATGATACCCAACTGATATTCGAAGACAGTAGGTGTCGGGTAATTTGTCTTTGCAGCAAGAGATAACCGAACCCCTCGGAGAAGCCAAATAACCTGCAGAGAGTATCTCAGCTAAGAAGTTTTGCAGTGGAGGTTCCAACCCAGCTGAGCTGTGAGGACAGACCACCTCCTGGGAAGTGAGTGAGATGCTAGAGCTCAGGGGAGCCCAGAACTTTCCTGAATGCAGTTAACCCTCTGCACTTTCTCTTCACACCCACACCCATACACACACACCCATACACACACCCATACACACACACACACACACACACACACACACACACACACACACACACACACACACACCCTGGGCATCGTATTTCACTGTGTCATCACCAGAAGGGAATCCTTACAGGAAAAGGACAGGCATGAAGTCCCTCATTTAGGGAGAAAGCATCAGCTCAGCTAATCCGAGTCAGCAGACTTTCGGAATCCGGGTCTGGCTGATGTAGGCCGCACTCTAGCCACGCTCTGCAGCACAGAGAAACCAGACATAAGGTTCCAATTTGAATTCCATTTCCATGAAAAACACGTCCAGCCGAATCCTCCCAAAGCCAGGAAGGGGCCCTGCCCTAGGGAAGAGCCCCTCATCCTTACAAAACAGGTCGAAAACAAGGAGATGGAGAACAGGGGGGAATGGGGGGCAGGCAGGGGGCCGGCGCCACGCTGTCCTCAAGTTCTGCGCTCAGTTTCCTCCACGTCGTCGGCTCAGGAATTGGCAGGGGAAGGGGCGAAGTGACGTTTTGGAAAAAGGAAAGGGAAGTCGCAACTCCTTTTTTTCTGGGGTGGGGGGGCACTGCGTGGCATGTGGGATCTTAGTTCCCTGACCGGGGATCGAACCCGCGGCTCCTGCAGTGGAAGCGCAGAGTCTTAATCACTGGACCACCAGGGAGGTCCCAGGAAGTTGCAATTTCTGATACCTTCCATGTGTCCTGCTTCTAGTCTCCCTTGGGGAAATAGCAAACCACGTGGGCGCCCTGGGTTCCCTTAGAGCCCAGGGTAGGTTGGGGCTGAGCATTTGGGACTTGCACGCCGAACTGCAAAGAGGAACCAAGAGGATTGTGGAGTAGTTTACAAGGTCAGAGAGAAGACCTCTGACATTCTGATTGCAGCCCCCAAGCCCAGCTGGGCGGCTGGTACATAACAGACACTCAATGTTTGTTGAATAAGTGAAAAAAAATAAGTGATCTCCATACACCATACAACTACCCTGATGTCAAGTACCTAAAATATTAGGAAGCGGGCAGCCTGCTCCCCATCCAGATGCCTCTGATCTTCTGAGGAAGGGGGGACGCACCACGAGGGCGGGGCTCCCTTGCCCACTGGTAGAGCACAACCTCGAGGGAGGTGATGCGGAAGGAGCACAGGCCAGGTGCCACTCCCCAGCTGTGTGACCTTGGGTGCATTTCCCAACGTCTCTGAGCCTCCGTGTTCTCGTTTTAAAAAATGAAGCTAAAACGTCTCTTGGTCCCAAATTAACGTGAAGAAGTTTGGGATGCTTTTCATCAAGTAGAAACTTAATAACTATAGCTCCTTCCACTTTACCTTGAGTTGGTACAACTCCGGGGATAAAATTTTGCCGTAAAAATCTATAGCCCTAGGTTTCTTACTCTTCCTTCCACCTTCCACCTTGCCCTTGCAATCCGGGTACCTGACAGCCCAGGCGTGAAGATTCACTTTGGGGGTGAGGCTGTACGTTGGATTTATATCTCATCTCCCCCACTGCAGGCAAGTTACTTAACTAATACGGACTGCCAACTCCTCATCTATGGAAAGGGAGTCCTGACAATACCTCTGTCATTGTAGTTCAAAGGATGTCTTCATGAATGGGCAGGTTGTACCCCGGCAGCCTGCGCTCTGTACCCAGCACCGTGCACCCTGGCGTGGCTGCTCATCAAATGATGAGGGAGGGGCGTCTTTTTGTGATTTGTGCAAAGGTTCTCTATGGGCTAAAGCTGGCCCTGAGCTGGCGTAAAGATTAAATGAGATATAGCAAGAATGTCACTCACCCTTGTTCATAATAGGAGGGGGCTTTAAAAATCTATCCCAAATCTGATTACTTTTTCTCACTACTTGAGAGTTCTAGAAGTCTCTCTGTTGGTCTCCCGCCAGTGATGTGCTGGAGCTCATACGCTGACTCACCAGAGCCAACTGCTGGCAAAACCCAAGTGTCCGTCAACAGAGGAAAATATGGAGAAAGAAGATGTGGTACGTGTATACACAGTGGAGTACTACTCAGCCATGAAAAAGAGTGAAAGAACGCCATTTGCAGGAACATGGAGGGACCTAGAGATGATCATACTAAGTGAAGTAAGTCAGAGAGAGAAAGACAAATATTACATGATATCACTTATATGTGGAATCTCAAAAACAGCACAAATGAACTTATTTACAAAACAGAAACAGATCCACACACATAGAAAACCATCTTAGGGTTACCAGAGCTTCTAGCACTTTCTCTCCCACTCTCTGCCCTCTCCCCACTTCCTCTCGCTCCCTAGTCATCTGGCCTCTGCTTCTGGGGATCACCCACCGATGACCCCCTCATGTTTCCCTAGGCTCTTGCCTCTCACGAGGTGTTTCCAGTTTGCCTGATGACCCCTAATGGAACCCCGTGTAGCAGGCCAAGCAATCAGCATCATCCATATTTCTAACACGAGGACCTGCTCCTGACATTCTTACTTGAGCTGGCTGCAGGTCCCGCAGCTCTTTGATGGTGGCACCACGACTAGGACCCAGGTCTTTGGCCTCCAAACGGGGGCACACCTCATGAAAAAGGCCTTCCGATTTGCATTTCCACGAGGACAGCTTCATCATGCAGTCTGGGATGCCTTTCCCAAATTTCCAGTCATCTCCTTGATCAAACGAAGCATTTTTCACAGCATCAGTTAACTTGGACAAACGATTGCTATGAGCCGGACACCGTAGGGGTTTTACATACATTATCCTTTTAATCCTCACCATTCTCTGAAGCTCGGAGAGGTTAACAAACTTCTCCAGGTTCACCAAATAGACAAATGGTGGGGTTGGAATTCAAACCCAGGTTTTTAACAACGCACATTGCAACCCTCTTCCTGAAGGAGATCCACCACAAGGAAAAGCAAAAGAAGCAAAACAGAAGGGCAGTCAGAGCTCTTCTCCATACAATGTCTTCATTGATCAGCTCTGAATGCTCCTCACCCCTCTTCTTCCTGGGACAGGGACCCTAAGGGCTCTAAGACCCGGATCCTGAGTCCTGGATTCTCCGTACTCACCGCCAGGCCCCTTCTCGGACTCCTCCTCCTCCAGCGCTCCTCTTGCTCCTGGACCAAGCTTTAACCTCCTCTCTGCCCACGCAGCCCCAGACCAGCCCCCTCTTCACGTTCACATCCTCACTCCGAAGCAGAAGCAGCCTACAGCCCTCCCTCCCGCGAGCAGACCAAGAATAGCTCGTGGCTGGATGAAAGCTCTGAGTCCTGAACCGCAAGCATGATTTCGCTTCAACTTGTCCCGTCCTTTCTTTCAAATGACCCCCATTCATCACCCTGTGCCGCCTTCGCCTCGGCCCTCGTGCACACGGCTCGCCAGCTCTCTTTGGAGGACTTGTTCTTGGGGGACCATCAGAGAGGGACTTGCTTCCCAAGCCACTCTTAGGGACCCCTCCCAGCCAGCCCCCAGCCTTCAGATCACAGAGCTTATCACCGAGCCCGCTGCAGCTCTCAAAAACTGGACACTTAATGGAGATGGATCTGTCCCCCGGGCTGGCTCTGAAGGCAGCACACTCACTGAAGAGTTTCTTCTTGCTGTTTTTTTTCCAAGGTAGGGCTTGAACTGACAGAAAGGGAGAAGAAATAATCTTCTTATTATGTCTTAAAAAAATAAATACTTGCTCTAATAAAATCACCAGCCCTGAAAGATGCAGGCAGGGAGATGGAAAATCTTCCATTCCTAATTAAGTTCCCATAATGAGGAGCGGGCAGAGCAGGACAGGGTATTGAAAAGGCATCAGGGCCGTAACACTTGGAAGAGAAACACTGTCTGACTTCATTACGAGACGTTCCCGTGAGCCGTCTCTCTCTTCTCTGTTCAAGCGATTTGCATACTCCCTTACGCAAGCGTCTGAATTAATCTGGGCCTTTCTCCTAGGCCAAATGGCATGTAATTCTGCTTTCGATGACCTAGGCTGCCTTATTTATTCTTCTAAATTAGCTTGTCCCACTTAACCCACCCCTCTCCTACTTATCACCCCTGAGCCAGCTATTAGCCCTCCATGAGGGGAATTAGTGTGTGTGAGTTTAAGGATGGGGGAGGGGGGCAAGTAATCGGAAAAGAAGCAGCAAAGGAAGATGAGGAAGGCCAGGGACTCTGCTCCTATCAGATCAGACAGGAAGCAGCACCTCCTGGCAGAAAGCTGGCTCTGTCCTAAGTGTGCCGGGGCTAATGCACTATTTTCTTTTGAAGTGTGTTTTGCTGCTGCTAATGGACTGTTTCTTAGTGAATCTTGTTTCCTGATACATTTAAAGAAACCATGAAGGAGGGGTGCTCTCACAACCCACAATTCACGTTTCCTTCCTGGGGTGTTTGTCGTCTTCTGAGGCACTCTTTCCAAGGCTCAAGAGCCCACATTCAGCCCTCACATGTACGAGGCACCGCTCTCAGTGCTAGAGAGGCGCTGATCTAATTTCACTTTCGAAACTGTTTTATCCTTACAGTCAGATAGCTGGGGAGAGACTGACCAGGTGTGCAGTGAACCATCATTTCCTTTTCATCCTGGGCAGGCAGCTGGACTACATTTCCCAGCTTCCCTTGCAACTAAGTGGCTGCAGCACCATGAGATCACATCCCACCCAGTGGAATGTGGGCAGAAGGGATGTGGTGGGTCCCTTCCCGGGCTGGCTCAGGAAACTATGCAAACCTGAACACTCTCTCCTTTCCCCATCTTTTGACCAGATAAGGAGGATGCCGAGGAGTGCAGGGTGGAGGGGGTTGAGGGAGCCATAAGTTGGAGGGATTCTGAGTCCCTGAGTCACAAAGTAGAGCAGAGCTAAGCAGAACACCTGCATTGCTGTTGTATGAAGAAGACATAAACTTTTATAGTGTTAATCTAACTAAAATGTTGGATACAGCAGTTAGCCTACCCTGGCTAATGCATCCCCCATTCTGTAGATGGAGGAATTGAATTACGACTGAATGTCTGTGACTTCCTCAAGTTCTAACGCTATTCAGTGGCAGAGCTGGGATTCACAGGCAGCTTTTCTGACTAAAACCAGTGCTATTGCTGCTGCCCCACAGCTGCTTCATCATCGCTTCTGCCACTGCTTTCAGAGAAGCAACAAATCTGCTGAGAGAGGCGATCAGCTCGTGCAGATGCACTTACAGCTCATTGATGCTGTCCTAATTAGGACCGAAATGAAGATGACTCTGGGGGAAAAAGAGACGGAAAGCAGGGAAGTAATCAGAGCCACATCCTGGGCATAATATGTGGAGAGATTCTGCAAAGTCACCTTTGAGGACCTCAAAGCAGCCTTAGCAACAGCAGGCACCAGGGTTAGCCCAGGCAGGTTGGCAACAGGGGTATTAAATGGCTGCAGTGTGCTCATTTGAGAAAAAGGTAGACCATGTGTATTCCTTGGGAGGAGGGAAGCCCCAAGCACGCAAGGAAGAATCCCTGGAATGTCACCATGCATGGCCGGCACCATCACTCCTCTGTTTGAAATCCTTCAGTGGCTTTACTTGTGGCTACAACATAGAGTCCAGCACCTTAACTGCACCCAGGGTCCACCAGGATCTGCCCAATCTTACCTATCCGGCCTCAACCCCCTTCCTTAAGGACAGCACAGGCAGAGTGTGGGCAAAAGCACCTTATGCTCCAGCAACTTCGACTATTCTTAACTCCCATGCCTTCCAGGTCTTTGCAAACGCTGTTCCTTCGGCATGGTCTCCCAGCCCCAGCCGCAGCCCCCTTAAAGCTCAGGCCGGGTGTCCTCTCTTTCTCCAGCCTGGGGTGATGTCCCTGCTCTGTACCCCACAGCCCCCCCTCTGCACACCCGCGTTACAGGGCTTGTCAGATTGCTGTGCAGTTGCTCACTCTTGTCTCCTGCCAGACTATGCATCGTGCACCCCGATCTCCCAGCTCCCTGCAGAGCACATGGAACATAGTAAGAGCTCCACAAATGCGAGGTGAGTGCAGGGGCCGATGGCTGAATAAACAGGATCCTTAAATAAATTTACTTGGCCTCATAGTAGATAGAATAATGGCCCCTGCAAAGGTGTCCACATTCCTAATCCCTGTAACCTGTCACTATGATATGTTACACGGCAAAATGGAATTAAGTGTGCTGATCAACTGACTTCAAGAAAGATGATTCTGGAGTGTCCAGAGGGGCCCAATGTCATCAAAAGGTCCTTTAAAGATGGCAGAACAGTCAGTGGTGCAGGGACACAATGTGAGAAAGATTTGATCAGCCACCACTGACTTTGAAGGTGGAAGAAGCCACAAGCCCAGGAGTGCAGGCAGCCTCTAGAAGATGGAAAAGAAAAAAAAAACAAAACCAGAAAACAAAACAAACAAACAGCAAACAAGGGATGTCCCCCTAGGACTTCCAGAGAGAAACACAGCCCTGCTAACACCTTGATTTTAGCCCAGTGAGACCCATTTCAGACTTCTGACCTCCAGAACTGTGAGATAATATATTTATGTTGTTTTCAGCCACGTTTGTGCTAATTTGTTGCACAAACTAGAGAAAACAAACACAGACACTTTTAAACTGCATGCAAAGTTCCAAAGGAGAAAACAGCTATTCATCCATCCACGTTATCTGATCATCTGCTATGCACAAGGCACCGTGCTAAGATCTAGAGGGGTGCAGAGCTGAATTGGAACAAATCCTACCCGTTCGGGGAATGTGGGTGCGGGGAGGAGTGGAGGGGGTCTTGACCTGCCACTGAAAGATACCTGAAAGCGTGGAAGGAGGAAGGGAGCTGAAAGTGGGAAGGAAATATCCCAGACCTGGATCTGAGACCAGATCTCTCCTTGCTCAACACAGGCAAATGTGCAGATGGGGTCACTGCAAGAGAAGGGGCTTTGAAGGCAGCCACGTAACGGGAGCTCTGCAGCACGCTCTCTGGGAACACATATGTAACTCACATGTAGTTTCCTACTTATGGGAAAGAGCTGTCCCTGGTGACAACCGTGTGGAAGATAAGGGAGTGAAAATTCCGGAATAAAAGCCACAAGTCACTCTTGTCCAGTGCCTGCATTTAACGGGTGAAATAACCAAGGCTCAAAGGGGGAAACACCACCTTCATTCTGAAGCCTTCCTTGACTCTGGCCAAACAGGTGTAATCCTCCTCTCGTGAATGTTTCCTCAGCCCTGGGTTCAGATCTCTATGGCAGTAAGATCATTACGGGGGTTCTAGTGTGTAAGTATGGTTGCCACATCCCATCGTCCTGTCTATTTCTTGAAGGCAGGGTCTAAGTCATATGCATTATTTTACTCCCCTTATCAGTGACTAAACATAGTAATCGAAAAATAAATGTTTGTTGAGTGACTTAATGTACGATCCCCAACAGGGAAAATCAGATAAGCCGAGACTTCCCAAATCAGGTGACCAGAGATAGAAAGACACTGGTAGCAACGTTCTTCAATAAATGTGTATCACTTTTGAGTCTAAAGGAAAGTTGTATTTTAAGAAAAGTGATTCAAATTCATGTTTTCTGTTTGTTTCAAAGCCTATATTTTTCTATCCTGCTACCCTCTTGGAAATGCAAGATGTAGTCCTCATTCAGTCACTCACCGGTTGTGTGACCATGAACTGGTAAATTAATCTCTGAGAGCCTTAGTTTCTGCCTTTGTAAAGTTTGGATAATGATGCTTATTTGTTCAAGTTGTTTGGAGGATGACGAATGGCATTTGCACAGCCCCCAAAGCCCAACGCCTAGTAGACCCTCAATACATGTCAGCTATAAGGAGCATCCTCCAAGGTGGGGAATCCCTTTGTACTCAGCTGGGAGGCACTGACCCCATCATTACAGACCAGACCCAGCCCTGCGGGCTCCCTCCCACCACACCTGGGAGAACAGAACTCTTTTTTCTAACACACCTCCCTCTGTCTTCTTCCTTCTTCCTTCTCGGAGCAGCAGCCCTTATGGTGGGCTGGTCAGCTGAGGAAGTGCTCTGTTCCACCTAAAACTTGTGCCCAAAAGAGACTCACCCACACCATCGTTCCAGAGTCATCTTCTAAAGCCTGTACTAGAAACTTCTGTCTTTCAGAAGATAACTCCTCTATATCCAGAAATAATGAAAAATGCTGGATTTTTTCTGGTAAAATATTGAATTTTAAAAAATCAAGCTACAACTGTATATAAAATAAGGTCCTAATTTTATAAAATTTATAAATATATTCAGACACATAGATTCAAAGAAAAAAGATAAGAAGGAAATAAGGAGAAATCTATAATTATTACTTCAAAGTGGTAAGCTGATGCAGGCTTTTGTATTGTTTGTTTATTGGTTTGGCTTTGCCTTTATGTGTTTTGGAAATTTTTACAATGAAAAATAAAACTTGAGTATTATTTATTCATTTGTTTCTCTATGCATTCCTGAGGGAGAAGGCAGGATAAAGGGCGTTTCTGTTGGCTGCTGTGTTCCTCGCAGGCCTACACTGTCTCTCCCCCAAGGGTGGGCCCCCACCTCTCCTTCGCCCTTTCATGCCATCCAGGCAAATTCATTTTTGGCACTTTTCCTCCCAGTTCCATGTCTCTGTTCATTTGCCATCACATCCCTGGGACCATGTCAGGCTCTGAAGCAGGAAGAGTTCCCCTCTCCTCACTCACCTCCTCCAATCCCACCTTCCTCGGGAGGCCTCCTGAGCCTGAGGCAGACCTGAGAGCCTCCTCCACCCCCCACCCCGCCCACCCTGTTAGCCCCCTCCCCAGTCCACGTGGGCCTGCTTCCCTTTCTGCTCCAATCAAATTGATTCAACGAAGTGTCAGAGGAGTAGAAGTAAAAGTTAGGACAGAAGGTGGGGAGGGTGGGGGAAATGGATGAAAACCATAAAATCCTAAAAAAGCATGATTAAGTTTGCATAACCCTGGTGAATCTAGGCCACACAACCGGCAGCTACAGAGTCTCAAAAAGACACAACCAAAAGGGATTCAAATGGTCCTTTCTCCTCTGACCCCTAGCAGGAGACAGGAGAACGTGCATCCAAAACAGAGGAAACAGGTGTCCCTTCCATGAGGACACGTGCTCTCCAAAGAAAAGCATTGCACAAGGTCCCTTCCAGACCAGAGAAAAGAAGCACCCAGTCTCAGGGTAAGCAGAGCCCTGTCCCAGAGCCATCCCTGCACAGACCTTATTTACCTTGGCTTTTCTGTTCTCTACCTCACAGACTTACTTAATTAAGCACTCTCTCTCTCTCTCTCTCTCTCTCTCTCTGGCTACGTGTCTTTTTGTTATTATTCAATGTATTTAACTAAAATAAAGCAAAAACAGTTCATCCATTTCTCCCACCCCCCCAACCCCCTGCCTCTGACAACCACCAATTTGTACCTATGAGCCTAGTTGTATATGTATATTATATAAATACATATAATATCATATATATATATGGATACTACATACAAGAGAGATCATACAGTATTTGCCTTTCTCTGTATGACTTATTTCTCATAGCATAATGCCCTCAAAGTCCATCCATGTTGTCACAAATGCAGGATTTTATTCTTTTTTATGACTGAATAATATTCCACCACATGCGCACACGCACACATGCACACACACCCCTTATTTTATAGATATATGGAATTTATCCATTTCTTCTAGGTTGTCCAACTTGTCAGCATATAATTTTTCATAGTAGCCTCTTATGAACCTTTGCATTTCTGTGGTATCAGTTATAAAATCTTTTTCATCTCTGCTTTTATTTATTTGAGTCTTCTCTCTTTTTTTTCTTGGTGAGTCTAGTTAAGGTTTGTCAATTTTGTTTATCTTTTCAAAGAAGCAGCTCTTAGTTTCTTTGATCTTTTCTATTATCTTTTTAGTCTCTTTAGTTTCTTTGATCTTTTCTATTATCTTTTTAGTCTCTAACTCATTTATTTCTGCCCTAATCTTTGTTATTTCCTGCCTTCTACTAATTTGGGGCTTTGTTTGTTCTTCTTTTTCTAGTTCCTTGAGGTGTAAAGTTAGGTTGTTTGAGACATTTCTTGTTTCTTGAGGTAGATATTTATCACTGTGAGCTTCCCTCTTAGAACTGTTTTTGCTGCATCCCATAAATTTCGGTATGTTATATTTCCATTTTCATTTGACTCGAGGTATTTTTTTATTTCTCTTTTGATCTCTCCTTTGAACCACTGCTTGTTCAGTAGCATGTTGTTTAATCTCCACAGGTTTGTGAATTTTCCAGTTGACTTTGTGTGATTAATTTCTAGTTTCATACTGTTGTCAGAAAAGATGTTTGATATAATTTTAATCCTCTTAAGTTGATTAAGACTTGCTTCATGACCTAATATATGATCTATCTCAGAAAATGTTCTGTCACGTGAGAAAAATATGTATTCTGTTGCTTTTGGATGGAATATTCTGTAAATATCTGTTAAGTCCATCTGGTCTGATGTGTCCTTTAAGGCTGATGTTTCCATATCAATTTTCTGTTTTGGTGATCTATCAATTGATGTAAGTGGGGTATTAAAATCCCCTACTATTATTGTATTGCTGTCTATTTCTCCCTTTAGATCTGATATTTGTTTTTTATATTTAGGTGCCTCCATGTTGGGTGCATAAATATTTACAGATATTATATCTTCTTGTTGGATTGACCCTCTCGTTATTATATAATGCCCTTTCTTTGTCTCTTATTACAGTCTTTGTTTTAAAGTCTATTTTGTCTGATGTAAGTATAGCTACTCCAGCTTTCTTTTGGTTTCCATCTGATGTTGTCCCATAAGTCCCTTAAGCTATTTTCTCTTTTTTTCATTCTTTTTTTCTTTTTGCTTCTCTGATTGGGTGAGGTCCACTGTCTTGTCTTCGAGTCCACCGATCCTTTCTTCTGCTGCATCTAGTCTGCTTTTGCACCCCTATAGAGTATTTATTCAGTTTAGTTACTGAGTTCTCCAACTCTGTGACTTCTGTTTGGTACTTTTGTATGTCTTCCACCTCTTTGTTGAAGTGTTCACTGTGCTCACCCATTCTTCCCCCCAGTTCAGGAAGAATATTCATGACCATTACTTTGAACTCTTTATCAGATAAATTACTTATCTCCACTTCATTAAGGTTTCTTTTCCCCCTGAGGTTTTAGCTTGTCCTTTCATTTGGAACATAGTCCTCTGTTTCTTCATTTTGCTTCCTCTGTGTTGGTTTCTGTACAGTAGATGAAACAACCACCCCTTCCGTTCTTGAAGGAGTGGTCTCAGGTAAGAGATGAACATTTTCCTTCAGCCCTGCCTCAACTCCTGGTTGTCTTTTAAGCCTCTGTGCTTGTCCAAGCAGCCTATTATATTTTTAATAGCTCCCAGTAGTTGAGGGTGTGCCAAGACCCGTGAGTGTCCCAAAGGGGAGGATCTCAGTCACCACCTAGATCCAGGCTAACTGGAAGCCAGACTCTCAGGCATCAGCTTTTAAACATATGCAAATACATACAGTCTTCTTGGACCACAAGCATAAGCCTCAGTGTCCAACAGGTCCAGGTGATCTGGGGGTGTCCCCTGTGCGACAGTCACAGATATCAGGGCTCAAGATGAGTGTATAAACTCTCTTCTGGGTGATACCTATGAGCTGCAGCAAAGCAGAGCAAGAAAGCCAAGACGGCACCCACAGCCTACATTCCTTGAGGGCAGTTCCATAGGCCTCTAAATGTGTGTCAAACCTGAAAACTGCCTTTCAGGCCAAAGGACAAGCAAATATCCCTTCTTCATAGAAAGACTGGGGTGTGTGCCTCTGTCCACAGCCTGAGCACCCTGGAGCTGATAACCTGCCAAGAATCGTCTCTTCAATCACCACAGTCCCATGGGACTCCGGAACACAAGTCCCCTGGCCACGAGAGCCAGGCGGTCTAGGGGCATACCCCGGGTGGCAACTGCAAAATCCGAGATTCCAGGCACAGAAACCAGGGCACTGGACGCATGCAAAGCTCCCCTCCAGGAGACACTGGCCTCTGGAGCACAGCAGAGGATGAGTGCAAAGATAACGTCACCCCCGAAGGTCTCAGGAAAGGTTTACAGTCAGCCCTTAGCTGTGTGTCTAATCAGAAGGCTGCCCCTCTGGCTGCAGTGATAATAATCAGCTAATAGGCCTCCAAGCTCCAAGGGGCCTGTTTCCTCTTGCTGCACTCTGGGGCTGGCAGCTGTTTAAGAACTCTTTCTCTGTCGGTTACCGTCCTGGGGGACCCAAGAGCGTAAGCCCCACTGGCCGCCAGAGCCAGGGGATACAGGGGAGTCCCCTGGCAGCAGCCGCAATAATCAGGTGCCGGCCTGGGTTGTGAGCTCCTTTCTGGTGAGTCCGATTATTACAGTCCCTTGGCCTCCAGGGCCAGGTGATCAAGAGGTGTGCCCCAGGCAGCAGCCACAAACATTGGGGCATGGACGTGTGCAAAAGCATCCATCCTGGAGACACTGATGTTCTGGGAGCACAGCAAAGGGAGAGTGGGAGACAGCACCCACCCATCTGCATCTTGGAGAGCGTTCCAGCAGGCTCCTAGATGCGATGCTAAATTAGATGCTGGCCCCTCCGGCCAATGCTTTCATATAAGTAGGTGAGTGTTCTTCCTTTACTTCTGGAGGCAATGGGCGCCTCTGAGCTGGGCCGTGGGATGGGCACGTGTAAGTGGGGGAGCCTTTTAAGAGCCATCTCACAGATCACTCGTCTTGTGGGTCTCGGGACCCAAGACCTGTGGGTTTTCAAAGCCAGAGGGTTCTGGGCGTTCATGTGTCCCACATGTCAGGGTGCCTGATGTGGGGTCAAAACCCCTCATTCCTCAGGGAGGAACTCTGGGTTCCGAGTTCCCTCCCGGCTGTGAGATGCACACCGGGGGTGGGGTTTGTGTGAGATTGTGTCCCAGCCTCTCCGACCCGCCTCGATGTGGTTTTCCTGTTTTCCCAATGTGACGTTATCACTCAGCCAGCCTTTAGGATTTTTAAGAGGAAATGGTTCCATGTGTACCTGTAGACTCAGCGTATTCATGGGAGGAGAGGAGTTCAGCATCTTCCCGCATTGCCATCTTGAACCAGTCATGCAAGGACTTTTAATACACTGGTTTCTTTTATTCCAGCTGTGGCTTCAGAGCTGACTTGCATCCCCAGTCTAGAGGCCATTTATAATCCCAACTATCAGGAGTGATGACAAAGTTGAAGGTATTACTTATTGGAATACCAGTACAAGAGAATCCCTGATTCAGTCTAAAGTTTTCTCTTTTTTAACTTGGGATCTTTGTCTCTCTTCTTGCTGCTATTTCAGGGGAAAGCACTGCCAAATCGAGTTTTTCCATATTTGACTCAAAGGGATTGACAGTAGAAGTTGATCCTTGCTATAACACTGGTGCCAAGAGTTGGCCTAGTATAAGTGTTCACAGCCAGATTTTCAAATTCCAGTAACCAAGAGCCCATAATGAAAAGACTCTTACAAATCTCTCTCTCTGAGGCCTCTGGCCAAGAAAAGCAGGAACCTTTGATATCCTCTGGAGCCAAAAGGATCTAAGGATGGAGTGGAGACAGACAAGAGTCCTGGCAAAGAACTCAACTGGGTACACTTATTCAAAGCATGTCTGAGATGAAGTCTCTCCACTGCTGGATTTGCCAGACCACTCCAGCCTAGGGCCAGGGCAAGCTGGATTTCAGAACAGTTGCCTGTTTATTCTACCACACTGCACCCTGTTAGTGACCGGCCAGCTGGTCTATTTGCCCAAAGAGGCCCAACCCAGCCACAGCCAGCACCACCGCTCCCCCAGGGGCCTTGGCTGTTCCATGAAGGTCCTCCCTTCCTTGCCTTCTGGGTGGAACCGGTCCTGGACTGCTTTTATTTTTTCAAACCTCTCTGTACATAAGCAGGATGTTTAGAAACACTCAAGCTGGCCACGGAGCTGCTGTGTTGGCCATTGATTCTCACTTGGAGAGTAGTTTTGATCAGTATCAGTGGACCTGTTTCTGCCATGGCTCTGGATATAGCCCAGGACAGCTGAAACCTCCCTCCCTCCCTCTCTCTCTCTCTTCTCTCTGTCTCTGTCTCTGTCTCTGTCTCTGTCTCTCTCTCTCTCTCTCTCTCTCTAAGAAAACTTGGTTACAGGGAGCTCACACTGGTAGGGGTGAGGTAAAAGAGATGCCTTCACTTTTTAGGGGTGTCTCTTATTACAGTCTTAAGAAACCTTCCCTGATCCCAGAGTGTTCAAGGGAGAAAGGTGAGTCTCACAGGTGGGGACATTATTCCCTTTGGAGAGTTCTTCTCTGCCTCCTAAGGGCTGGGGTAGGATCCCAAGAAGAGTCCTCTACGGAAAACAGCCTGTCCGTGATTAAAGGTCTGTTGGGCAAAGTGTTCATGAGTAAAGACCCCCTATTGTTCCCTCTAGACTGAACAGAAAGGTGCACAAGAGCAGGGGTGCCACTGATTAATAGAGCCAGTGCCCGCTCCCCTGGAGCTGAGTTCATCCCAGCTGCGAAGGCCCTAACGTCTGAGGCTGGAGATTGGAAAACCTGAGGCCCGTTGAGAGAGCCAGAGTCCTCCCGCCGGGAAGGGGCTAAGAGCAAGGCAGCCACGCTTAGAGCCCCTTCTCCTGGCTCTTTCACACATGCCTGCCTGGCCAATCCCCGGGCTCAGCTACCAACATTTCACTACCTGCCGTTTCCAGAGCTCCCTGAGGGCTATACCCAGCACCACGGGGCCTCTAGCCCCCTGCCCACCCCGCCACCTCCATCACTCTGCAAGATCTGCTGCCCTCTTAACCCTGTCCTAGGGCATATGCAAGCACCACTGCTGGGACTGCTGGTACCCACACAGCCACCCCCGTCCCGCAGGGTCTGCCATCACCCAAAGTGGCTGTGCAGTGGCCACCCCTTCTGCCCTCGAGTCAATTCCTTTCTGCCCCTTCAGTCTATCTTCCCTGTTTCCTAAGCCGTGATGGGCACCTCTGGGAGTGCGGTGTTCTAGCCCCCAGTGGAGCAAAGCGAGGCTCAGCAGCTAGCCAGTCCCCAGAGCAGTAGCCCTCCCAAGACCCAGCGTCTGGCTCCGGTTGGGGAAGGGAAGCCCTCCTGAGAGTGGCAGGACCCATGGCTTAGGAAGCAGAGCATCTGTCCTAGAGCCTCTTCGCAGAATCTGTGGCACCTCTGCTGCACCCTCTACAAATCTGTGCAGAAAGGCTCCAGCTGGTGGTGAAGGGGTTCTATGATGGGGCTTTTTGGGGTGGGACTTTTGGGAGAAAGGGGTTCCCCAGATGATGATGCTGGAGCTTTGTGCTACTTACAGATTCCTCTTCTTGCCACTGTCGTTGTAACCCATGGTCCTAGATTTTGACCTTTCCCCCACGGATCACAGGAAAGTGGGGAAGTACACTTTACTCCACCTTCAGCAGAACTCTCCTGCCCTTGAGAGAAGCTCCTGATTAAAGAGTCACTGGGAACAAATTGTTGAAGACACTTATAATCGTGAGAGCCGCTGTGCCCCAGCGGGAGCCTCCAAACACTGTGTCCAGGCTGCCGTCCACGCGGCCATAGCTCTCCCGGCCAGCCACAGCCCAGCGGACCCGAGAAGAAAAGACCACTGGGAAACTCGTTTGTCAAAGGCTATTTTAAAAGCTTGGCAAATGTGTGACAACATGGATAGACCCGGAGGACATTATGCTAAGTGAGATGAGCCAGACACAAGGACAAACACCATATGATCTCATTTACATATGGATTCTAAAAATAGTCAAATGCATAGAGGCAGAGAATAGAACGGCAGTTGCCAGGGGTCAGAGAAGGAGGAAATAGGGAAATAATGGTCAAAGGGTATAAAGTTTTAATTATGCAAGATGAATATGTTCTGGCGATCTACTGTACAGTCTAGTGCCTATAGCTTCCAATTCTGTATCTTATACTTAAAATTTTCCTAAGAGGAAAAAGCTTAGGGTGAGTGTGCTAGTAATGATAATAATATTAATAATAATAATGGCAAAAGAAAACCTTAGGAGGTAATGGATGTCTGTAGCCTTGCAGGTAGTGATGGTTTCCTGGGTTATACTTACCCCAAACTCATTAAATTGTGTGCATTAATTGTATACATGTCATTCATACCTCAATGAACTGGCTTTAAAAATTTGGGCAAAAAAGAAAAACCGAAAAAGGACAAAGTTTTTCTATGGAAATCCTGAAAGAAACTTGTTTGCTTGCTTGATGGAAAACCCAGGGGCAAAACATTGGGGGAGGCCACCCTGTAGGTTCCAGCAATGTTAAGGCAGTGTTCCCAGCAGTTTGCCAACAGATACTAGCTTGGGGTTCCAGCAACAGAAATTAGAACTCTTGAGAATTTTCAGGAATGCCCCAAATCATAAGTTATTCTTTAAGTGTTTCTAAAATTAACTGTACTCTTTACTCATGGATATCTAAAAAGTTGCATAATAAAGAAGAAATATTAAGCTTAGTCGTATTTATGAAAACTATAGTCTTAGCGAATATTCAAACGCTAGCAAATATTACCGTGTATTATTTAAATAATGTAACATTCAGATCTCCTAGTGAGAGGTTAACTAGTTAACAACACTAGTCAGAATCATACGTTGAAATTGCTCTAGACATATTTTGCTCCCCCAATTGACTATTTCTTGGAACACCATTCCAAGATTTGTATAAAGGACACAGTGCATAGAAATGTATCAGAAATTAGTAAAATTCATTAATTATTATTTTAGTTGCAACAATTTCTCACCATGAGAGACAGGCAGGTCACAGACACTTACAACATGGCAGTGGCTTATGGATGACAGACTGGTCAGATCGTCACTGCTTTTCTTCAGAGTGTTCCTGTCCTGGTCTCAGAAACGGTCACCCTTCACCTTGGACTCTGTGTGTCAGTGGCTCCTGCACTCATGTTCCATTGCACTTCAATGGATTCCTTCAAATCAGTAACATCTCTATGTCACTTATAAAGCTTTAATTCTTGCAGGAGAATTATAGAGGTTTTTTTTACTGTTTTCCTAACTTTTCAACTGTTTTTTTTCTTGAAATTTGAAATTTGGAAAAACACAGAAATTTCCCAAGCAATGCTGGGAAAGAATTCTCACGTGGAAACACTAGTCAAGATGAGCTGCAAGCCTGGTGAGGAAGACCCACCAGCAGGGCCCCTGGAGAGGAAGTAGAGAGCTTGATGGGGGTTGCCGGGAGAAGCTGGGACTTGGGGGTTACAGCCAGCCTCAGGACAAAGGACGTAAATAGGAAAACATAAGCCGGTCTTTTGCAATTTAGCCTTGTCTAGAAACTATATTGGAAACAGAAACCACCAGCCTCACTTAGTAGTTAATGAAGAACCTTTAAAGAATGAAGAACATTGACAAGGTACTTGAAAAAGACAAGTCCTGACCTTCCGGTAATGACTTGTCAGAGAAAGAAGGAAAATATTGGGAATATTGACATAACCTCTTACATCAGTTAAAGTGAAAACTACACCTATTTCTTATCTTGTTGTCATAAAGTTGAGTTTCTGCCTAGGGCTTTTTGTTAAGAAGGCCAAACACCTTTCTGGTACTATTGAAAGATTTGATTTTTATAGTTCCATGGACAGTAGACTTGAAATCTTGAGACAGGTTTGCTCCTTGAAACTACACTTATCAAAATGTTTGCAGGAAAATAAAAAACTGTGTTTGTTAAAATTATAACAACTTAAGGTCATGAGAAGTTGATTTATTCACCAATCCTAGTGATAATTTTCACCAGGACATTACTGGCCTAACTCTATTTCACTTAATCGCTGTAAAAGGACTTTGCAAGTTTCCTTAAAATTAGGAAATTAGCTAAAAGCACATTTCCTATTGTAAAAATGGATTACAAGGAAAATAAAAGGACTCTGTAAGAGATTAAATTTAGCACTTCTAGACTCTCAATGTGTTATGACCCAGCCCTCAGCCCTTTATCTCTTAGGTTTTGCACAAAAGAGGAAGGTGCTTGTCCTAAAGTGCATTGGGCTGTTGGAGGCTGGTATGGATGATGCTTGGGGCCTGGAGAAAAGGGACCACCAGGCCAAGGACACATGAGGCCACAGCCTCAGGCTCATCTCTCTTGAAAAAAAAGTGCCAGAATTCAAGAGAAGCAGCAGCTGCAAACAAGAGAGGTAAATCAGGACACCTGTCCTGTCTCTTTGATCTCCCTTACTCTGGGGCAGTTCCTCAGTCCATCTTTTTTTATGACTGATGTTTATGAAGCATAAAGACCATTTATTTTGAAGAATGTCCCTCAGTTTGGGTTTAACTGATATTTCCTCAAGATTATAGATTCGGGTTCCGTATTGTGGGCGGGAATACCACGGAAATGATGTATTCTTCTGGGAGCATCGTATCAGGAGGCACATGATATCCACGTTTGCTGTAACTGGCGATGTTAACACTGAGCGCCTCGTTAAGATGGTGTCTGCCCTGTTTCTCCACCACGAAATTATTATTTTCCCTTTGTAGTTAATGAATACCTTTGGGGGAGTTACTTTGATACTCTGTATGTATCCTGTTTCTCATCGCCCACTAGTTTCCACATCCATTGATAATTCTTGCCTGAAACAACGTTAATTATGGGGGTTGCCAAATAAATTTCTAATTCCATAATTTCTCCGACATTTGTTAGTTAGCTTTCTAGTATCAGAAAGAGCTTTACCTCTTTCCGCATTCATTATGTATTTGTTCATCCATCTATCCAATCACTCATCGGTATGGACTCATGGGTTCTTATTTTATTCTATGGCTTATAGTCTATATAATAAAATCATCGTTTAGTCTAATGCTCAAGTTGTCTTAGATTTGGCCAGTGGGAGCCTCTGGAACCTGGCCGCTGTAGTCTGTGACTTGTTCGCGTCATCCTTTGAGAAGTTCCTTATTTCCCAACATGGGAAAATGTCCCAGTCCCCAAGCCCTAAAATCAGCTATTTCTCCAGGGAGCCCTAATTCCTTTTACTGGAAAATATTAAGAAACCAAGATCTGGATGCTAGATGCTAAGTGTTCTCAGAGGGTATATGCATTCAGTTAAAATATCAAAATATAGTGAAGTTCACTTGTTTTTATTTGTGCTCCATTTTGGGTTTCCTCTAACCTTATTGGTCTTACCGTAGGTGTGTTTTGAGCATATGAAATATAACGTGGTTCGAAAAGCCTACGTGGTTCTAAAAGGCTACGATTATCATTGTAGTTTGAAAAGTGTCACTCCCCTGCCACACCCCTTCTATCCTGTTCCTATACCCAATCCTTTCCACCCTATTTCTAAACCACCACCACCCATTTGCAACCAATCTCATTCGTTTCTGGTTTATCATGCAGATTAACCAGAAATGAACAGATACATGTATCTTTCCCCCTCATTTCTTACCTAAAAAAAACCGTACTCTAGGCTGTTTTTCTTCTTTCAAACTGGAAGTCACTCCATCTCCATTCCAAAAATGGTCCTCATTCTTTTTTATAGCTGCACCCCATTGGGTGGACCACTCTCTGATGTTGGAGCATACTGTTTGTTTCCAACATTTTACAATTACAATCAATACTGCAAAGAATTATTTTGTACGTAAGTATTTCCTTGTTTGTGGAGCTGTAAATACCTAGAGGTGGAATTACTGGCACAAATGGAAAATGCACATATAGCATTTTTAGATATTGCTAAATATCCCTCCCAAAAGGACCGTCCCAGTTTGCATCCCTACCATCAAAGTATGAGGTGGACCGTTTCCCACAGCCCTGCCAACCAGAATGTGCCATCATATTTAAAAATTTTCACCAAGTTAAGTGAAAAATGATCTCCGTACAGTTTAAATTTGCATTACTCTATGAGTGAGGTTAAACATTTTTTCTTTTGCTTAAGAATATTGTGTCTTTTGCCCATTTTTCTGTTGGGCACACGCTTTTATTAAATCTTGGCTATGAATTGCAGTTTCCCTTCAACACGCTGGGCAGAAGCTAGAAGTTCTACATTTGCTTAGCATTTACCCTCTTCCTTAATTTTTGCACCATAAAATCTTAAATTGTGGTAACGTTTTAGTCCTTGATATGGGCGTGGTCACTGCGAAAATTTTATCAAGCTGTATATTTATGACTTGTACATTTCTTATTTGAAAACCTCTTAGCTGATTTAATTCTGCACTGAATTATCAGTGTCTTGTCTGCCTAATGCTTAAAGGAAGCCTGATAATTCCCAGAATCATACACAAGTAACCCTGACGTGAAACTAAGAGGAAAAGGTGACCCTCTGGAGAAGGGACATACTTGCAAGGTGAACCCAACAACACAGCGCACACAGGCCATCCTACTTCCTCTCCCACCCTGATGCTCACTCCCATCAGCCCCTAAGACCTTGCCAATGCTGTGGCATCCCTAGACAGACACCCCTAGACTCACCACTTACAAGACAGGATTTATCCAGTGGGCTGCAGTAAGGACCCCTGGTCTTCAGTATTTACCTACAATCCCTTCTTTGTTTTCCCAAGAAGTGATGCCTCTCTGTTTCAAGCCTCATTTTCTCCATAATTTTCAGGGATGGTAGAAGGAAACAGGTAATCAAGCCTATTAAATGTTATAAGCTCCTTAGAGAAAGACTTGGAAGGACTTGGATTTGTCCGCCATTCTCATGTACTAGGCAGAGTGGGATTGATTCGTTAGGTGTGTTCTCTCCTATCCTCAGCCCCTGGAGTCTCTATTATGGGAGAGATGGGGTAATCCAAAGACAACTGCTGTGAGGGGATGGATGGAGGGATTTTTTGTAAGATTACGGGTCGATTTGCCGCACCTTTCAGGACAGTCCTGGCTGAAGGCACGGTACACACACACACACACACACACACACACACCCCTTCTTTCTCTCCCTCTCCTCCACTTTGGCCAGCATTGGGAACAGAACCCATTCTTGTGGCAAGAAGCCAGGCTCTCTGAGGGTCACTGGGCATTGGTTTGACCCCCACCTTCCGACAGTGTACTGGAGTGTCCACACTTGTGTGGTGCAGGTCTGGAGAGCAAACGTGTAGCCACCTGAAGTGTCCCTCTTTTGCTCCAGACATCGTCTGGTGGTTCTGTTTAGGATGGCTCTTCCCTGGATGGAAGGAGAAAGAGTGAAGGTATTGAAGCGCCCCGGTAGAGCATCATCGCCCTGCTGTGCTCAGAGAAAAGCCCAAGGGCTCCCTCAATCCTCTGCGGGTCATCCAGTGGAGAAACGAAGCCGCCGAGTGCTGAGTTAGATCACCCGGCGCTTTCTCTCCTAGTCCCACCGCAAACTAACCCCAGACCCAGGAGTGAAAATGCTGTTCTGGGTTCCTATGTTCTCATCCGTATCTCCTGAGCTGGAAGCATCAGGTCAGCATGGCTGGCAAGACAGGGTGTAGCTTGAAGAGCCATGGCCCTTCTCCACTTGACCTCCTTTCTACGTCTTCGTCCCTGAGCCCGTGAAATCCATCAGAACCCCCCCACCACCACCCGCCTCCTCAGGTAGGGACTCCAGTGGTGGGGCTGGAGTGGAAGCTCTGTTCAGGACTCTCAGCCTATTTTCTCCACCTGTTTTCTCTGGGGAGGGAGGCAGTTCCTGCCTCCCCTGTTGTGGGAGCTTCACCAAGGTTTACTGCTGGAAACACTAAGGGCTTGAGAGCCAAAGAGCCTGGGTTGGATCTCTGCTCCACTGTGAAGAGTGGAGCAAATTGCCTAACCTAAGTCTCAATTTCCTCATCTCTAAAATGGGTCTAGAGTTGACATCAGGGTTAACGTTGGGGTTAATATGTATTGAGCTCTGTGCCTGGCACGGAAGATGTGCAGTAGATATTAGTTCATCTCCATCTCTCCCCGTCCTAACGGGGAACAGGGGAGGGAGGGCATCCTCCTCTGGGCTCCCTTGTGCCACCTCCAACGCCCCCGACCTCTTTGCTCCTTATCTGCTCACCTTGACACTGATGGTCATGCCACCTGTCCTGTTCTGTTCTCCTAACTCTTCCCTCCCCACGCCCCTGTCCACCCCTTTGCAGGAATCTACCTTAGTGTCTGGGTGAAGTGGTCCCCTTTATCCTCAGAGCCCACAGCATCCATGTGGACGCCTGGCGAGAAGCCCGGATCTCACTGCTCCACCTTGATGACCTGTCCCCACATCGTGTTTGCTTAACACCAAGCAGGGCTGCAGCTCTACATCCAAATCTCTGCTCCCTCTCTGACCCCGCCTCCCTTGCTCTCATCTCTTCCAATCGCCAACGGCCCCCACCAACCCCGCTCCCCCAATCTCACCTGCCCCCATCCCTCGCCACCCTGGACTCCCTCTAGCCACCACCTCCCACCTCCCTGGGTACATCCATCCAGCATCAGTCTTTCAGGGCTGCCCTCCTATTCTTTTCTATTTTTTTTTTAAACATCTTTATTGGAGTATAATTGCTTTACGATGGTGTGGTAGTTTCTACTGTATAACAAAGTGAATCAGCTATAAATATACATATATCCCCATATCCCCTCCCTCTTGCGTCTCCCTCCCACCCCTCTAGGTGGTCACAAAGCACCGAGCTGATCTCCCTGTGCTATGCGGCTGCTTCCCACTAGCTATTTATCTTACATTTGGTAGTGTATGTATGTCCATGCCACTCTCTCACTTCGTCCCAGCTTACCCTTCCCCCTCCCCGTGTCCTCAAATCCATTCTCTACGTCTGCGTCTTTATTCCTGTCCTGCCCCTAGGTTCTTCAGAACCTTTTTTTTTTTTTTTAGTTCCATACATATGTGTTAGCATATGGTATTTGTTTTTCTCTTTCTGACTTACTTCACTCTGTATGACAGACTCTAGGTCCATCCACCTCACTACAAATAACTCAATTTCATTTCTTTTTATGGCCGAGTAATATTCCATTGTATATATGTGCCACATCTTCTTTATCCATTCATCTGTCGATGCACACTTAGGTTGCTTCCATGTCCTGGGTATTGTAAATAGAGCTGCAGTGAACATGGTGGTACAGGACTCTTTTGGAATTATACCTTCCTATTCTTGAACTGCCCGCATCACTCCCACCACTCCTTTCTCTGGGCCCCATTCCCAGACCACAGAGCGCTCCTGGAGAGGGTCCACCAACCGAGCAGGCCTGGCCCCTAAAAAGTGCTCAGAGCAGCCTGGCCTCAGAACTTGGCTTACTCCTTAGAGCTACTCTTCCAAGCCTCCTTAGCACGCTTTTTCCTTCTGCTCCAGCCCTTGACCCTCACCTTCACTAAACGCCTTTATTTTTCCCTTTGTCAAGAAGACCTTGCTTCCAGCCAATCTAGCCCCTCCCAAAAGGCCATGAGCAATCTCGGGGTACCGCTCAGGGGTGGTCTCTGAGGAGCTGCCCTGTCTCTGTCTCTACTCTCAGCCCCCTGTGCTTGGAGCCCAGCCATCCTCAATGCCTGAGAAACAAACACCCTTCCTGTCTAACATTCTTCTCTTATTTCTCCCTCTTGGCAGATTCCTTTTCTATGACTTTAAATATATCCAAATGTCCCAATATTCGAGGGGGAAAAAACGTTCCTTAACTCTATCATCTTCTTCAACCAGCATTCAGTGTTTTTCTCCCTTTCAGAATCAAACTTCCCAAGCAGTGAGGCAAAAACAGTGGATAAGATTCTGTGTTTGAACCCTGGATATTTACTATGTTATGTGACCTTGGAACATTATTCGACTTCTCTGTGTTTTAGTTACTTCATAGGTAAAGCAGAGCTAATGGTAATACTTCTCATAAGATTTGAGTAAGGACTAAATTAGGTAATGTTTAACCCAATTTCTGGTGCATAATATGTACTCAATAAATATTGGCGATTACAATTTATTGTGACCTTGCAGATAAAACCAATGGTCTTTTTTTCTATTTTCTCTCCACTTCCATGTGACGTGTACTTTGGCAATATTCCTTACATGTTTTCAGACTCTTCCCCTCTGGTTTCTCTTACATGTGTTCATCTGGATCTTATACATTTTTGGTTTGGTTTTTATTTAAGAGGTATGGCCTGCCACTTTTTAAAAGATTTTTTTGACTCTTTTTCGCTTGTACAAAAAGAATATGTGCTCATTTTTTTAGCTTAAGATAACATTGTCTATATGGCTTTTATACCCTGTTTTTGAAATTTAACATTATATCATGTGCATTTTCCAGTGCCATTCACTTTTTAGAAAACACACTTTTTGATAATATAATTTGAATGACTATATAATATTCAGTTCCACGGATGAACAAAAATCTCCCCTACTGTTGGACATTTAATCTTTCCTAATATTTTGCTATAACTATTAACATATTTTCTATATTAATCTTGATCTACATTCTATATTATTCTTCAAATTAAAATATTGTCTTAAAAGAGAATTAGCGCCTTAAAAGGGGGCCTAATCAATTTGGGGGTTCTGGTTAGTGTCAGACCTTTCTGGAGCTGTGCCCTACAGCATGCGTGAGGGCCTTCCCTCAGGGATCTCTTCCTGGTCACTTCTCAAACCCAACTACGAGTGGCTTCCTCCTTCTCATGACCTCTCCCAGAGATCCTCTGCTGTCACTCTATCCATAAGGCTTCTGAACAATGACTGTCACTCAAATTCTCCATTATATCAGCTTTGTCTCTCCTCTCCCCTCCGTGCTCCTCATGTGAAAGTCCAGATACCTCAAACTGGCCTTCTCTCTCCAAACAAGTCCCTTCTCAGTCACTGGCACCATCTCTCCTGTGGTTTTCAGAGGTCAGAACCTCTTCTGGTTGACTCAAAACATTAATCATGGAATTGGAAGACAACAAAGGAATTATCGAGTCTTTCCTCCCTCTCAGTTCTGGGAAACATCTTTGGTAACTTTTTAGTAGAATGAATGTGCGATTTGTGTCCACAAAGAAAGTAGAGCACAAAAGGGACCCAAGATTCCATCAAACATCATTTTCACATCTGAAAGAGCTGTGGTCCTAAGAGATAAGATGGGTGTGAAGAGATTAGATGGAATGAAGGGACTTAAACCTGACTTGAAATCAGGTCGTGCGCCATGAGTGTCTCCCTCTTTAACTTTTGGAATTCTTGACCTAACGATCATACAAAGGGACCCAGCCTGGACATCAGAGTGGTGGGCTGAGTTCCCCTGCATGTCCCGCAGCTCCCGATCTCACACCAGCCAAGATCTCCATTCTATCAGCAACTTCAGCCCGCTAAGAAAGTAAGTGATCTTCCAAAATTCTCTTGGAAAGACAACCTTCAAAATGTTTGGGATGTCATCATTGTTTCTTTAGCAGAAGTACTATCTGGAGATTTAGGATAAAGTTGAGATGTGAAAGGAATCAAACACATAATAATTGCTAAAGATTCTGTGTAGATTTACTATTTTTAAATACTTACTGTGTTTAAGAAAAACTGTCTTACAGATTAACCTTGTGATAACAATTTCAAAATGTGTAATTAAATAAATCTGTGATCTTATGTTGAAATTTTACTGGATTGCAAACACTTTTGAAACATTGAACAGAACTTAAGAAATCATTCAATTTAAAGTCAAGATAACTGGAGTTCTTAAAAAAGAAAATTTAATGTATTAAATTTATAAACACAGTCCGTAATGTTTAAGGGAATTTATTAAATTGAAAAACCCCTTTAAAGTTCTCATCACAAGAAAAAAAATTGTAACTGTGTGTGGTGATGAACATTAACTAGACTTACTGTGGTGCTTATTTTGTAATATATACATATAAATCATGTTATTACGCTGTGCACCTGAAATTAATATAATGTTATATGTCCATTATATCTAAATAAAAATAAGTAAATAAATCAAATACTACTAACAACTTTATACTCATAAATTTGAAGAAGTGGAATAGTTCCTCAGAAACTATAAACCACCAAACTCAATCAAGACGAAATAATCTGAATAGACCTATATCATTTTTTTAAAATTCAACTCATCATTTAAAAGGTTCTGAAAAAAAAAAAAACCCAGGTCCATATGGTTTCCCTAAAGAATTCTGGCAAAAATTTAAAGATGGACTAACACCAATTAAAGACAATCTCTTCCAGACAATGCCTCTTCCAGAAATTGGTCTCTTCTGTAATATTTGTCAACATGACTAATTTTATCAACAGAAAGAAGGAACACTTCCCAACGCACTTTATGAGACCAGTATCAACCTGATACTAAAAACGAAGACAGTCTCAAAACAAAAACAAAAACAAACCTGCAGACCGTTATCTCTAATGAACTTAGACCAAAAAAAAAAAAAAAAAAACTTCAACAAAACATTAGCACAATCGTTCACGTAGGTGCCTATATATGTTTTCCTGGAGACCGTCCATAGCATTCCTCAAGGGGTTATGAGCTTTAAGTGAGCAATTACTGTTAGACTGTCCATGTCTCTTACAATGTGAACCTAAGTTAACACAGCACCAAGATGCTCGGAGATGCATTCACAAACAGCATTACCTCCCTCTCTCCCTCAGGACATCCCATTCCTGCCAACGTGGCTTTAGGAATGCAGCTCTGACACACAGTTAATTCACAGGTAGACGTGGTCAGCCATGTCCCTCACGCCACTGTCGTGTGACTTCTGCTGGATTCCCTCCACCCTGTTCTTAGTCAATTGACCATGATGTTAAATCCGGGCTTTGACGTCAGTGCCTGTCGAATCTCGCCCTAGTGCTCCAGACTCTCTAATTACCGTTAATAATAAGCTTAATCACAACAGCTAACAGTATTGAACGCTTTCTATGTGCAGGGCACCATGCGAAATACTTTACATATATTATCCCATTTAATCATCTCCACAGGCTCGTGAAGTAGAAATTATCCTATCCACTTTAGAGTTGAAGAAACTGAGTCTCAGAAAGGATAAGAAAATAGCGAAAAGTGACTGAACTGGGATTTGAAGGCAAACTCTTAACTGGGAAGTTACAACACAGTCCAATATATTTTCCCCTTGGCCACTCCGCCCTAGTCAACAGGCTCAGTATTTCATGCCCAGACTAGAAAAATTTCTAGTCTTTTCCCTATACACTGCTACAAAATTAATCTTTCTAAAACACTACTAGATCAAATCTGAACCTCTCTGACTATATTTTAATATATCTATCTTTAAAAAAAAACAACACTTGACTCAACGGTTTAAAATCCCAGGGTATGTGCAGTCTATTTATGACTGCCTTGGAACATGGCTCTAAAGTAGGTTTCTCCCCTTTGCCAGGGTCTGTCAGACAGCAGTCATCAATGTCTGTCTCAGCAATCAGTGGTCCCACATAGACTTCCCCAGTTAGGTGGTAGTAGACACTCTGCAAGAGGACAAGGGGATTTGCCATGGAGACTCAGAGGGGATGCCCTTGACATTACAGAGGGCATAAAGACTGCTCTTGGTTCCCCTACACACCCAGTCACCACGGGGGGACCACTGAACTTTCGCGGGTAACAAAGAGTCACCTCTGCACCCTTCTCTGACCACCCCTCATCCCCAGCTGATTCTAGAAAGAAGACCAGGCATGAGGGAGGCACACTAGCCTGCTTCCTTCCGTACAAAGGCTCCAATAGAATCAATTCCTGCATAGATGAGGGAGCCTATCTTTGAAAAACAAAAGCAAAAACAACACAACGGAACTTCAGAAGCTGTCATTCATTATAAGTCCCAGCTAAGCGCTTGTTGTCAGGAAACCTTTCAAATTCTCAGTCTCTCACCGCCTTGCTCAGTGAGCTTGGACAAATAGGTTGTTTCTGCATCTCCATTTTTTTCTTTTCCCAAATGGAAATTCAATCCGTCCTGCAGACCTCAAAAAGTTCCCGTGATGGCAACATGCAAAGTGACGTGATAGGCAGAAAGGGTCCCCTGGGTGCGCTCTCCACGTGGTGCCAGACCCCTCCTACCCCATGGAGGGACTTCCATTCAGTCACTCTCTTCTCTAGCCCTCTGTTTCCTTCTCTAGGGAAGGAACCACAGGGAGCATCACCTGTCCACCTTCCAGGGCATACAAGGGGCAGTGGGCGGATAGAAGGGGCGGTGGCAGGAGGGGAAAAGGAAGAGATTGGAGGTTTTCTTCGATGAAGATACGACCACGGAGAATGAACGTGCCAGAGCACAGCCTTTCTTCCTATCCCCCCGGTACCCGAAACGCAATGACTGCTCCCGTGAACTTGGAAGCGCTCAGTCACAAGCACGGGTTCGAGGCTTCATCCTAACCCATTACCGGGGATGCTCAGCACCTGCTTCTCCATCATCTCACACCAAGTCCGAACCTGGCAAAGGCGACCAGGCGGTGAACCCCAACAGACTCACCCTGCCGGGGCAGGGAGGATACCTGGGAACCGTACTGACGGCAGTACTACATGATCGGCTGTTGCCTGGAATAGCTCCCTGGTCCAGGCAGACACTTCCGTCTAGTGGGTTTTTCATCTGAACGAGCAAACCACAAGGCAGCACTGTTGGAAACAGGCAGAGAAGGAGGGTCCCCAGGGCTCCCCAGGCCCTGCACTTTGTCCAGTACTCTAAGGATGCCAAAGGGAGTGGGAATTTGGGATCCTGGCAGCGACTTTCTAAGCTGAAGTGAGGCTCTGCTGTGATGCCCACCTCCTGGGAACACACACCCCCTCAGAGCATCAGAGCATATAGAAAGAAGGCGCTCCTACACCTGCAGTCAGGTGGGTGAGGCCACACGCCCTGACTGGCTGAGAAACTGTGAGGGTCAGAGCAAGGGCTGTGGTTTGCAAAGTAGGGAACCCGAGGCGGAGAGAAGGAATAGATGGGGACTGGAGAGCAAAAGCAAAAGGGAAACTGAGAAGGTTCAGGGCAAAAAGTTGAGGAAGGAGTTGGGGGTAGGTAGGGAATCAGAGAGGATGGATTTTGGAAACCCTTGTCCAGGCAGTCATGCGGTGATTCGGGTCTCATGGTCTTTTATATCCAAACATTTAAAATCTGAAATGCAATTTCATGAAACCTACTCTTCCGTAGTCCTCAGTGCTGTGGGTTGGCTTCAGGACTGGATAAACATCTTTCAGATACCAGTCAAAAGTTTTGCATTTCAGTTTCTTCTGGAGTGCCATTCTGGAAGAAATGTCTCCAAAATCGATTCCAGACTTCTGCAAATAAAACACGGAACATGTCTGCACCTTGCAACCCCCTTGACTCCACCAAAGGGTATGGATAATGCATGAGGGAACTGAGTGTTTCCCTGATTCCCTGTAAGATATCCTTTATCGATGATAGTTTGCCAGGGAAAGTGGAAGAAGCTTGACCCCTAGGAATATCTGCTAGTTTCCAAGGCACTTGCAAGGCCTGTGTATTGGGGTTTATGTCTCACCATGAGCAAAGCTGATGCAGACTGCTCCTCTTTGAGATAATAGTCACATCAACCAGACACAAAATATTCCTCATGATGTCCAGAAAAGGCTTCCTAGAGGAATATTCTGGCAGCAAGATTTGGATGTTATCCCCTACTTTTTTTTTTTTTTTCCCCTCTCCCATTGCGGAGCACAGGCTCCGGACACGCAGGCTCAGCGGCCACGGCTCACGGGCCCAGCCGCTCCGCGGCACGTGGGATCCTCCCGGACCGGGGCACGAACCTGTGTCCCCTGCATCGGCAGGCGGACTCTCAACCACTGCGCCACCCGGGAAGCCCCAAGATTTGGAAGTTAAAGGAGATTTTCTAGAAGTGGTATCTGTGGCCAATCAAAGTGGAAGAATGCTTCAGCCCAGAGCCACAGCTCAGGCACAGAGACGGCATGTCATGCCGGCCTCGGGGACTAGGGCAAACGATGTGGCCTTAGCCAAGAAGGTCATCTTCGTTCATACGCATCCAACAGGATTGCAGGGTCTGCTGCCACCATCCCACACCCCAACTGCCATGTTTATGTCCTCTTTAGACAGTGCATCCATGCCCATCCCGGCCCCACAAGGAATCCCCCAGCATAGATGACGGATGAAGGACATGGAATCTAGAAGTTTCCTTGGTTTGAATCCTATCTCTGCTCTTACGACCTTATTACCTTAAGCAACTTCCTTTCCCCTCTGTGCTTCAGTTTCTTCATCTGAAAACTTAAAATAATAAAAATAAGCCTTACATCAGAGGTACGTTATGATGAGTCATGAGTGCCTGGAACTTAGTCCGGGGACATAAATGCTGATGTCATTGTCCTCACCCTATCGGGACTTGACTTCAATTCTTTCGGGCTGGGATGGCACTTCTGCTTTATCGCTTCCCATTTTTCGCCATGACCGCGCCTCTTCCTCTGTCATCCATCTCTGCCTCTGTTCAAGTCCGGGACGAACCTGGAGAGGCATGTTCCAGGCCAGGTAGACCATGCCTTCGTACCCACCCATCCAGATTTCAGCCACTCTCAGGGCATTGTGCTTCAAGGAATACTCAGGTCCAAGGAGTAGGGCTTGTGGTGTCTCTCCAGGTGGGCAACCCGGGAGCAGGGCAAGACCTTGACTCTCCCACTGCATTGCCACACCTGCAAGAGAAGCAAAAAGCAAAATCGCCTGGGCAGGCTGGACCCATGGCCGGAAAGCGCACAGCCTGTTGACTCAGAGACCACACTCTGGAACCACTTTTTAAAGAGTGTACATTCAGTCCTCCTACTCCCATCTCGACGCACCCCCAAACTACTCATATAAAACAGTCTTCCTTAGACGTCTACCAAACCGCTTCTCTCCTGTCGCTCAGACAGCGCCAGAAATCCTACCTCCTTCAGGAAGTCCTCCTGAAGGGACCAGAGGAGGGCCCCTGCTCCTTTGTCCCCAGGGAAGGTGCAGAAGTCCTGAGGTACGCCATGGCCTGGGCCAGTCTCACTGGACCTAGCTTCCCATGACTGCTCTCTGCCCTGGTGCTGGATGTAAGGCTACGTGGTGGACAGACTCAGGGGCCCCCATGAGGCCTGACTCCTGGCATGCACGTGTCTCCCTCATCCCCTCCCCTGAGGGTGGGCTAGAAACCTCCTTCTAACCAATAGGCTATGACAAAGAGGACAGCATGTGCACGACTACATTTGTGTCCTTACATTACAGAAGCAGGTAGTGTCCATCTTGCTGGGAGATGCACTGTCTTGCTGGCTTTGAAGAATCAGGCCACCAAAGGGAGAGGTCACATGGCAAGACACTGAGGGCGGCTCCCAACTGAGAGCCAGAAAAAGCTGAGTGCTTCCTCGGTCTGGAAGACTTGACGGAACTGAGTGCTGTTAGCAACCACACGAGCTTGGAAGCAGACCCATCCCCGGCCAACCCTAGATGAGAACCCAGCCCTGGCCAACGCCCTGACTGCAGCCTTACAGAAGACCCAGCTGAGCCAGGCATGGGCTCCCGACCCACATGAACTGTGAGATGATAGATGGATATTGCTTTGAGCCACTAAGTTTGTGATGATTTTATTACACAGCAATTGGTAACTAATCCAGGTAATTCTTGACCAAGAGATACCATGACTTATGATCTAATTATAAATATGTTTGTCATCCTGATGGATACAAACATGCCTGTCAGTCCACACATTCTAATATGTGGCTTAAAATGTATTCTTCGTGCCAGTAGATGATTGAACTGTCTAGTGATATTAGATCGATACAATGGCTCCTCTGTGTTCTCTTGATGGTTGCCCAAGTGAGTTGCATTTTCTGGGAGCTATTAGCCCATCCAGCAGTGGTTAGCAACCTACCACACTCATGTCTGTGGGACCCCCAGAGCAACTCAGGTCATGCTGGTTCAGTTAAACACCCGCTGGGGCGGGGGGGGGATGGTCAGTCCCCTTAACTGACTTTCAAATTTTTTTCACCCCTTCCTCTACTTCTGAACCCACAGCTTCCCCTCCCTCACCATCTCTACAATCCAGAATAGCAAAGTGAAAAATCGCCAGGCTTTGAAATCAAAATGACCGGTATCAAATCCATCACTGCGCACCTGGCAGCGAGGGGGAGAAACCTGCCCCTTCCCCGAGCCTCAAGGGGCTCAGCCACCAAAGGGCTGCCAGGAGGGCTAAATGGCGCCACCTTCTAAGATGATAAACTTGAAGCACATCCTCTTCTTCATCCTCCTCCTCCATTTCACCTCATTGGTTCCCAGCATCATGTAGAGGTTCCATCTAGCTTGTTTTCAGACTTTATTTTCTGTAGCTAAACAGTTAAAAATCCCAGTACAACTTTCCTTCCATTTTCCTAAAAGTTTTCCAATCCACAGGCATTTAAGGGAGAAAAATGAACAGTGGGCACAAGAAACCTGAAATTCAAGTGAAAAGATAAAAGTCAGACTTGTCATTGATGAAGCAATTGTAACTCTTATCCTGAAACAATAGGTTTCAGATTTTTCTCTCTCAGTTTATTCCCACTTGCCAATTGCCCCCTCCTCATTCTCTCTCTCTGTCTGTCTGTCTGTCTCTCTCTCGCTCTCAAACACACAGAGACATGAAGCTTCTGCTTATAGTTAAGGATGGCTTACTCTGTATCACAAACTATCCTGACGTTTCAGGAATTTAACCCTCACCATGTACGCATTATGATTACGCCCATTAAAGTAATGTGCCCACGTTTACCAGCTAAGAAATGACCGAGCCTGACTCTGATCTCAGACAGTGTCAAGCTCTGCTAAAGTGCCAGGAATTCACAGGGTGCTGGACCAGTGCTGAGGGCATGAGACTGACGCTCCATCTCCATTTATACGCATTCATGGGCACCATCACTGCGTGGCCTCTAGATGTCAGAGTAAAACGCCCTGTGCAGCTCTGATGTTCTCCAAGGTCTGCTACTGTTAGGAGAAATACATATCCTAACGAGTGCTTAGAGGTTTGAAAAGGCAAATGGCCACACACACAAACAAAGGAAGCTGGATATGGGTAAACCGTTTTATCAAGAAAAGGAAAAGAATGACCCTTCCCTGACACCCCCTCTATTTCCAGCAAAATCTATTTTTCTGAATCACAAAGTATTAAAAGAAATAGGAGTTCTTGCGGGAGATAAAATGAGATGCGGAAGGGAGAGCAGAGAAAAGCGTGATGAACTCAGAAACTTTGGGTCCTAAGTTGGAGAACTGAGGTTCCAGGCAAATGCATGGGATGCTCTGGTGGGTAGGAAAACCCAGCCACAAGGAACTTGGGTCATCCTCAGGACTTTGCTAAGTACCGTGCACAAAATAAAGATTTCTGCGTTTACGTTTTTTGTGCTAGAGACTAATTGTACTCCCAATGTCTACTCCCCGCCCCCTACATTTATAGTTATAGAAGGAATAACTGGGCACATAGCCAACTAACTGAAATCTACACTTCCCAGACTCTTTTGCCACAGGCGTGTCCGTGTGACCTCTCGTGGCCAATGGGATGTAGGAGAAATACAACTTTCGGGGAGTGACCTTAAAAACAGACAGCATGCTCTCTCTTTCCCCTCTTTTCCCTTCGCACTGATGAGAATACAGATGTGGTGCTGAGGGTAGCAGAGCCATGTGATGGAAGAGGCTTGGTTCCCATCCCCGTGGAGCTGCCCTCTCAGTCCTGAACTGCTCGTGTTCAAACTGTTACAGGAAATCAATTTCTGTCTTGTTCAAACCCTTGTTATTTTGGCCTCTGTCACAGAAACCAATGAGGATTCTAATTAATATGTTTATAAATCATTTCAAATTACTTATCACGTTTGAACTGCACCTTCATTTCACAAATGGGAAAACTGGTCAAGACCACTATGTAAAAAAATTAGTTTTCTCTGCCAAGGAATGATTGTGGCTTAAGGTAGAACCCAGAGCGGGACTCAAAGTTTATTGGTTAAAATACAAATGTGGAGTCCTCACTGGGTGCTAACTGGGTATGATATATGGCTGTAGGGTCATCAGACTCTATCTGAAAGACCTGACTAAGCTTTAGACAGGAAATTATCTTGTTCCTCCAGAGTCCACAATGGACCAGAGGTCACTTGGCCTCAAGCACAGAATTTTTCATCTGGGGGAAGGGAAAAAAGCCATGTTATAGAAGCTCAGTCCACAGGGTGTTAGCAGAGCCAGAATGAGAACCCACGTTCAGCATTTTTCACAGTGCGATTTATTTTATTATTATTGTCAGTAACCATTTACTGAGTGTAAGCCACGTGTCACCAGCCATGCTAGGTGCCTGAGGTAGTAGGTGAGGCTTCAAGAGCTTGTGTGTTGCCCAGGATAACACAGACTTTCAGAGGGCAGAGTAGGATTTGGACTTAAGTCTGTGTGTCTCCAATATCTGTGTAAGTTTCACTACCTTAGGCTGTGTTGCATCTTTTAAGAGTTAAGAAATAGAGTCACAGATGTAGAGAACAAACTTATGGTTACCAAAGGGGGAAAGGGGTGGTGGGACGAACTGGGAGATTGGGATTGACATATATACACCATTATGTATAAAATAGATAACTGATGAGAACCTGCTCTTAGCACAGGGAACCCTACTCACGCGATAAGGAAAGCTAAAAAACAGTGTATATGTGTATATGTACAGTGTAACTGACTCACTTTGCTGTACAGAAGAAACTAACACAACATTGTAAAGCAACTATAGTCCAATAAAAATTAATTAAAAAATAAAAAGAGTTCAGCCTTAGGTTGGAAGATTATAGGATAACTAAAAAGGACAGTCACAAACCCAAGGGTCAAGTTCGTTTAGAGAAGGCCTGTAGATTATACAGAAGGGGCAAAAGGCATACTACAGAAGGGATATTTTATTCATGAAAACTGTTCCAAACTGATTGCGATGAGTTGAATTTATTGGCCCCAGTTCTTTATACCTCTCTCCATGCCTTTATTGTAGACAGAAGATACTCCCCTACCCCTTGACTCTGTGCTTGGCCATGAGACTTTTGACAAATGGGATAAGACAGAAGAAATAACATGCTAGTTCCAAACCTAGGCCTTAAGAGCCACCCATCCAAGCCCAGCTGGACCTGCATATCTGTAAGATCTGTAATTATTGTTGCATTAAGTCACTGCATTTAGAATGGTTTGTTACACAGTATTTTTGTGGCAATAGTTAACTGATACACAGAGGTAATATGAAACCGCACTTGGAATTTCTCCAACTGTTTTACTTACACCGTGAATTCCCTTATAAAGCACAGCTAAATTCAGGTTCATTTGACCTGTTCATTTGAAACCATGAGAAGCTGTCAAGGGCAGGAACAGGGATCATTGCTGAAGTGTGAAGCCAGTATTGCTCCAGACACACGGGAAGTCGCTCAGAACTTGAACTGGCTTGAGGATTCCATTTATGTACAACCCATCACTGGCTATCTGTTCTAGACTAGACTACATCTCAGCATGAACTTATGTCATCCTGTCAGCTGCTTTGGCTGTCCATACAGGGGCAGGTTGGCTGCCCACACATCTGTAGCCTCCCTCTACGCATTCTAGTTTCTCTTTGACTGGTCTTGTAGAGAGCCATCTGTCCCAAAGTTGGTTTATCTCAGGAGATGCTTGGAAAATGCCTGGAGTCCTCAGGAAAATAGGGACACCATCCTTCCACCCATATCACCCAGATTATACAGACCTATACCAGAAAGCTCCACTCCAGAAGTTCCACAGCCCCTCCCTAGTGGCTTGGAAACATGAGAATGTGCCTGCCTCTTGAGCCAATGGCGTTCATCCTTGTTCCAGGGTTCCGCAGATCCTACCACCTTCCTATTATTTCCCCTTCTGCTTTGTCCCATAACGAGAATGAAAATGCACCCACCCTCAGTCTAAGTTCCCCGTCCTCCCCTCCATAGGTCAGCATCCCACCGTCCAGAGATCCAATCTCTCCCAAGAAGAGCCTGTTGGCAGCCAGGATGCCCATGATGGAAGGACTCCTGCAGAGCACACAGCAGGAGAGTCACCAACCCCTGGACGAGGAGTGGGTCAGGATGACGGTGAGGGCTGGGAAGCCCAATGATGGTTTAGCCTTCAAAAGTCTCTCTCCCCAAGCTCCTTCTTATCCTGAAGGCTCTCCCCAAACCCTTAGGCTGAACTAAGCACACGGAGCCTTCCCTTCTCAAATTATATTGAAATGACATCTTTTTCATCTTGGTATCCCTGCTTCATAGCCTGATAAATGCTTAAAAGTGGCCAAGATGTTTTCTAAAACATACTCTTTGCTTTATTTTGCTTGAGATTCCTTAAATAGCCAAAGTATCTGTGATTTCTTATCTGAGATCAGCTTCTTTTTTCTCTATCCCCTGTCCCTCACCCCGTCTCCTCCACTCCTCCCACCCCACTCCCATGACTACCACCAAACACAAACAAAGCCCAGACTGCCCATTCCTGACTTCCCCTGTGCTCATCAAGCTCCCTGAGCCCACAAAGACTTACTTCACAGGAGCGCCGACGTCACGCAGATCAATCCAGGCCTTTGGCAGTGAATCATAGTGGCACCATCGCTCCCAAGTAAACCCGTCAACTGCTAATGCACACTTATCCAGTTTAAAGGTGCCGAAAAGAATGTTGTCAGACACAGGAGACACAACCACGGGGCGGTCTTCCCGAACCTGCGCCGGGACGGGCTCTGCCCTAAAAGAACAGTGTGTAACTCGGGATGGATGTGAGGATAAACAGCAGAAGCAGACAGACAAAGCCGCTCCGAGCACCTTCTTCATTCAGGCTGTGCCCTGGGTGGCGAGCAGAACTCTCCAGAGTCCAGAGAGTCTGCAGTTTGGGGGACAGCTGGGGTGGCTAGCTGCTGACCCAGGTCCAGAGCAGATTTGAAATTAGTACCCAAATATCACCTCCAAGCCATTGTGAACAGGACCATCAGTATCTGCCTGAATTTACATTACCTCTTGGGTCTTCCTGCTTCCAAAATAATGTCTCTTTACTATCTGATTCCCCACATTCTCCAAAGAACACAGATCTCTTTGTATCAGGTAACTTCATGGGAAAAACCTTAGGAATTACCAGAAGATAATCTCTTCATTTTTTACATAAATGTCTAGTTTGGTGAAGTGACTCACTGAAAGTCACAAAGTATTTGGCAAAATCAGGGTTGGTATCCAGTTGTCCATATGCCACGTCCATTGCTTTTTCGCTAGCACTAGACCAGTTCTCCTAGCCAACCGAAAGCTTCCTGTCTTTGGAGCTTCCTTTTGCTTGAGGTCCGGTGTTGACTTTCCCTACTTCCACAGTATCCTGTCTTACACGCATCGTGTGTACATTATCTCCTCTCTTCCCTTTCCCAGAAGTAGCCCCCTGGAGCCTTACCACCCAACGCGTTCACTTCAACATGAGCATCCAAGATGGCAACCACGTCAGCCATGGCCACCTCCCTGCCGGTGTTGCGAGCAGCAGCAAGACCTCTTCTCTCGGTATGCCGTATGGTTTTCAGTAGTGCCGGAGACTTCTGGTTGTAAAGTTTAATCTTCTCATCCAAGTATGCCTTTAATTCTCCTGCCAACCAAATGCACACCTATAGAAATTCTGAATGCAATAATCAACGTGGTGCAAAAATTTTACACTATTGTAGAGTAGTGGTTGGACTGCCTCCAGCACAGGATGGGTAGTTGTACAGCCTTGACTAAGAAAATAGTGTTTCCTACCCCTGCTTCTCCTCTCCTTTCCATCCTCAGGATTAATTGTCCCAATCCTAATTTCTCCTCTGAAATACAACTCTCTTAGCATAATAATACTGCTATTTGCCAGGCACTGTTACATGTGCTCTAAGTGTATTAAGAAATTCTTACAAGAATGAATGCGGGACTTCCTTGGTGGTGCAGTGGTTAAGAATCCGCCTGCCAATGCAGGGGACGTGGGTTCGAGCCCTGGTCCGGGAAGATCCCACATGCCGCGGAGCAACTAAGCCCGTGCGCCACAACTACTGAGCCTGCGCTCTAGAGCCCGCGAGCCACAACCATTGAGCCCACGTGCCGCAACTACTGAAGCCCGCGCACTCAAGGGCCTGCGTGCTGCAACTACTGAAGCCCGTGCGCCTAGAGCCCTCTTTCTGCAACAAGGGAAGCCACCGCAATGAGAAGCCCGCGCACCGCAACAGAGAGTAGCCCCCGCTCGCTGCAACTAGAGAAAGCCCATGCGCAGCAACAAAGGCCCAACGCAGCCAAAAAATAAATAAATAAAATAAATACATTTTTTAAAAAAAGAATGAATGGTACACACCTGACCTAACTAAGGTAGAGGTGCTGATGGACAGACATTTGCCGAGACAACCTGGAACTTCTTCTCCACAGCTAAACTCTCAAGATTTTCTGGAGAGTACATAAACAACTGAAATTGGTTTGTCTTGTTTTAGGTATTCCTACTTGACCTACTCAAGGGCCAATTGGGACAGAATACCCAGACGGATCTCCTTGCCAGCTTCTAGCTAATAAGTTTATCCCCAACATTATGCGAATAAGATTAGCTATTTCCAGGTTGTTTACAGTTTCTTCTTCTCTCTCTCTCCTCTCTTTTATAAGGCCTGTCTATGCATTCATATCACTTTTGAAACACTTGGATTAAATCTGTTAACACTTGAAATATTTGACCTGATGCAAATGAGGCTTCCCATCTAGGGGAAAAAAAGGAAGGGGGCACATCTCTAATGTCGATTTGTGGCATTTCAATCTTACCACCAATGATACTGAGGCAAACAAGGATAACTCTAGCTAACATTTACTATGGGCAAGCCCTAGGCTGAGCACTCTACATGTATGATTTAATCCCCAAAACAGTCCTATCGGGAAGCACTATTATCTGTCCCATGTCACAGATGAGGAAGTGGAGGCAAGAAGTAGCTGAGAGACACCCCCCCAAAGTCACGTGAACAGTAAGTTTCTTTTGTGGCCTGCATGGTAGAGACATCTAAACATTTTCCTCAGTTTAACAAAAAAAAAAGATTTTAACACAATACATAATTCAGTGTAGGCCCAAACTGGCTGATGTTTCCATGGTTACTGAGAGAGAAGGTGATTCTTGTCCCAGTGACACCTGTCAAAGAATGACCAACAATTCCCTCTGCTGTGCCTATCCAAACAATTTATCTCTGTGAATGGGTTCCCACCCCAAGTGAGTGTCTTCCTTATTGCTAGCCCAAATCTCTGGCTTGTGACTCAGTTCTAGTTTCTTTCATTTGATGCCCAAATTTAATAAAATGAAGAGCTGACACTTGCTGAGAGGTTACTATGCACCCAGTGCTATTCGTAATCCATGTATTATGTCAGTGAACATTGGGGCTAAAGCTAGGGCTCTGGACTCTAAAGTTTACAGTCAAATTTCAGTTCTGACACTTACCAGCCATGTGACAATTGAGCAAGTTTCTTGACCAGACTATGCCTTAGTTTTTTGCATCTGTGAAACAGGCAAAAAAAAAAAAAAAAAAAAAAAAAGTGGTTCCTTCCTCATAGGTTGTTGTCACAATTCAAATAGTTAACATACGTAGGGTATTTAGAACAAATGATGTTAGCTGCCATTATTCTCTCTCTAATTCTCACTCTAGTCCATAAGCTCATGATTATTCTCTACACTCATGCTTTGGAGATAAGGAAACGTGCACGCAGAAGTTGAGTTACTCAAGGAATAGAGCTTTTAAGGGAGGAACCAAGACTCTGAAATCCATAAAGTGAAGACTCAAGTGTACTACCACCCACTTCACCATGTGTTGTCCTTGGTGGGCTGGACCAGCCTGGGGAGAGGGGCAGGATGTGAGCAAGAGACCCTGCCACCTCCGAAGAGTCTCAGCACCCAGAGCTCCCTTTTCTCCAGGCTTAATTACCCAGGAAGATTGGGGTTTCCTCCGAGGGAACAATTCCAAATCCTTTCTTGGTGTCTGGGGTCTTCCTTTGGACCCACTTCGCTCCTTCGGGTCTCCCTCATGGTGCACAGGATGGGCACAGGTGGCTTTGGAGTCACACAGCCCTGGGCCTGACTCAATGCAGATTCTCCATGCAGTTGGGTCACCCTGTGTCACCTCTCTTAGTTTCCTCTTCTGTGTGAACCAAAGGATGATCCTCTGTCTTGACTTGGGAAGATTAACGTACCCAGCACAAAATGATCCCTCAACAAATGATCCCTTTCTTTTCCTTCCATGAGAAGTCCAACTTCTTGTCCTAAACTCTAAAACCCCTTTCAGCCTAGCACAGTCCATAAACGGTCATTTTTACTACTATTCCTTGATCAAGCTGCTCACCATTTGAGCTAAAATCGTCCACTAAGATGATCTCCTTCAACAATTGAGAGAGTGTCCAGTTGACGATGCTGGTGATGGCTCTTTGTATAACAGACAGAGCTTCATCCGTGAATATGAGAATGACGCTGAGAGATGGGAGTTGTGAAGTATATCTCCTCTAAAGACACCTCTAAGAGATTTTTTATAACCATATTACTCTTTTTAATTACTTAAACATTACTCTCCAAAGTCCCTCTTCTCTACGTATGATGTTATAATCTATCAATCAACTCACCAACCCCCAAACTCATTAGGAAGGGGAACTCTCGGTTGCTTATCACAGTAGCAAGAAGATTTTGTATTTGTTTGTCCAAAATTCTCTTGTTATGGGGATAAAATTCATTTCTTTTTGATTAACCTTCAGGATACGTTTCCACTTGAACATTCAACGTGTCCCACAAAGAATTCCTATTCTTCCCGGTCCCCAAATTACCGTCCTTGCCAGAGGGCCTCCTTCCACCATTGCCACCACCCTTTCTCCATGTTCTCAGACCTTCCATCATTTTTGACACAATCCTCTCCTTCACCACTAAAGAGAGGTGGCCAACTGTCCGGAGATGTGTGCTTAGCACATTTTTTAAGTGTCAGAGTTTATATTTATTAAATGCTTTACCGTATGCTGGGTACTGACCTACTCTTCTTTTTTAAAATATCCTCATCAAGATATATTTCACATAGAATAAAATTCACCCATTTAAAAGAGTATGGGGGAGGGATAAGTTGGAAGATCGGGATTGACACATACACACTACTATATATAAAATAGATAACTAATAAGGACCTACTGGATAGCACAGGGAACTCTACTCAATACTCTATAAAGACCTATATGGGAAAATAACCTTAAAAAGAGTGGATCTATGTATATGTATAACTGATTCACTATGCTGGACACCTGAAACACAGCATTGTAAATCAACTATACCCCAGTAAAAAATTTTTTAAAAACTCTCCAGAGGGAAAAAATAAAATTAAAAAAATGTACAACTCATTGTTTTCAATATTCACAGAGTTGAGCAACCTTCATCACTATCTAATTTTAGAACATTTCATCACACTAAAAAGAAAGTCCATTCTTATTAGCAGTCCCTTTTTATTTCTCCCCAACCCCGTCCCCCCTCAGCCATAGGCCATTATTAATTTACTTTCTATCGCTATAGAATTGCCTATTATGGACTTTTCATTTAAATGGAAACATACGCTATGTGGTCTTTTGTGTTCACCTAGCTTAATGTTTTCAAAGTTCATCAATGTAGCATATATCAGTACTTCATTTCTTTCTATTGTCAAACGATATTCCGTCGCACGGGTATGCCGCATGTTTATCCATTCATCCGTTGTTGGACATTTAGGATGTTTCTACTTTTTGGCTGTTATTAATGCCAGTATGAAAATTCTTGAACAAGCTTTCGTGTTGGCATATGTTTTCATTTTACTAACATACACACCTAAGAGCGAAATTGCTAAGTCATGTGGTAACCCTATATTTAACAATTTGATGAACTGCTGTACTGTTTTCCAAAGTGGCTGCACCATTTTACATTACCGCCAGTAATAAATGTTGGTTTCAATTTCTCCACATCCTGGACAATGTTTGTCATTACCCTATTGTGATGATAGCCTTGTGATGATGGGTGATGAAGTATTATCTCACCATGGTTTGAATTTCCATTTCCCTAATAACTAATGATGTGACCATCTTTCCCTGTGCTTGTTGGCTATTTGTATATCTTCTCTGGAGCAATATCTAAGGACGTTATTCATTTTTAATTTGGTTATTTGTCTTTTTATAATTAAGTTGTAAGAGTTACTTATATATTCTAGATTCAAGTACCTTATCGGATATATGGTTTGCAAATGTTTTATCCCACTCAGAGAGCTGTCTTTTCACTTTCTTGATATTATCTGCAACAAAAAAATTTTTTCAGTTTTGATGAAGTCCAACTTTTCAATCATCTCTTTTATCACTTAGACTTTTGGTGTCATATCTAAAAATCATTGCCTAACAACACCTGATCTTCAAGATTTACTCATGTTTTCTTCTCAGAGTCTTATAATTTTATCTCTTACATCTATGACCATTTTGAGTTAATATTTATGTCTGATGTGATTTAAGCACCCACTTCATCTTTTTGCATGTAGATGCCCAATTGTCCCAACACCATTCTTTCCGCCATTAAATTGTCTTGGCGCTTGTAAAGAAGAAAACTTCTTGTGTGTCTCTTTCTCTCTACTTACAGCTCTATTCACAATGAAAACTTCAGTGACCAGAAGTGTATGTGCGGGTTTCTGTGGCTCCCTCCTGTGTGTCTCCTGTATTACATTGTTATCACACAGAACACTTCATTTTTGACTCTTCTGGTCACCAAAGGTGTGGGAGTTTTTCCCACACCAAGCAATTCTCTGTGATACGAGCTGGGTGTCCTACAATTTCATTCAATTCTGACAGTAGCTACCTGGTGATAATCAGATTGCACACGGCAAGGGCCCAGTCCAGCAAGACTGCTCCCCACTTCAGATGCCAACCGCAAAGGACAGAATAAAGGACACAGTTCAACAGTCAGATGCAGGCACAAATAGAGAAGATCTGGGAGGGTCCTGACCACAGGAGCTTCTGTCCCCCCAGAGCTGGGGTGCATCACCCTCCCGGTGTGGATGTGCTCACCAGCCTGGAAGCTCCCTGAATCCCCATATACTACTGAGATTTATTTTCTGGAAGCTTCCTCGTACCAGCATGATCAAATATTAATTCGATTGTTCAACCCTCTCCCCTTTCTGGAAGATGGAAGGTGAGGCTGAAGATTCCAAACTTCTGGGGCTTCCCTGGTTGTGCAGTGGTTGGGAGTCCGCCTGCCGATACAGGGGACACGGGTTCGTGCCCCGGTCCGGGAAGATCCCACGTGCCGCGGAGTAGCTGGGCCCGTGAGCCGTGGCCGCTGAGCCTGCGCGTCCGGAGCCTGTGCTCCGCAACGGGAGAGGCCACAGCGGTGAGAGGCCCGCGTACCACAAAAAAAAAAAAAAAAAAAGATTCCAAGCTTCTAAGCATGACTTGGTCTTTCTGGTGACCAGCCCCCATACAAGAGCTCACCCAGAGTCACCTGGATAGAACAAAAGATGCACCTAGTGTTCTTATCACTTAGGAATTGACAATGGTTTCAAGAGCTCTGTGCCAGGAACTGGGAACAGAGACCAATATATATTTCTATTCTCTTACAATAGTATTATTATGAGGGTCAAATGAAATAATGTACATAAAATGCTCAGAATGGAAGAAGTGCTCAATAAATGTTAGCTGCTATTGCTACCACCGTAGTGGTTATAGCTGTTCTTGTTGTTGTAATTATTACTTGAACGATAACATCATTCACATGACAGGAGAAAAAGAAATTGGTACATTGTTTGGCCACAATGAGTCTGAACAATATGGATTTTTGGAGACATGTGAATTTGGGGGTCATCACCGTGTACACGGTGGTTGACTTCATAAGAGCTGGATAAAATCACTCAAGTTACGTGCAGATAGAAGCCTTCAGCTAAAGCCTGGGCATCATCAATATTTAAAGCAGAGGAGCCTGAGAGATGAACTTTAAATTCTGTCAAGCTCAGTGGCCATTCTTAACGTCTACTACAGATTTGTTATATAATAAATATGCATCTAACTGAGAGTAAGAATTGGTAATTATGCTAAACTGGAAACTGATTAAAACCCTGCTCAGCTTCTCTTACCTCTAATCCACATAATCCGATCAGCTACCTTCAGATGTTTCTTCCTCCACCCAGTCTCCCACGCATCCTTTTGAATATTATCTTGGCTACTTTCTAAATGCTTTCACAACACTTATGTACACCCCACATTCTCTTCCTCACTTTATATCAAGAGAGGCAGGGGACTTCCCTGGCTGTCCAGTGTTAAGACTCCGCGCTTCCACTGCAAAGGGCACGGGTTTGATCCCTGGTTGGGGGACTAAGCTGCCGCATGCCTCGCAGGGCAGCACCCCCCAAAAGAGAGAGAGAGAGAGAGAGAGAGAGAGAGAGGCAAAAAATGTGGCTCCTGTAGTTCAAAATAAAAAAAAAAGAATTGGTGAATTAACTTGGCTAATACTCTGCTGTCACCGTCTTGAAATTCTTAATAATTTTTGAACAAAGGGCCCCACGTTTTCATTTTTCATTGGGCCCTGCAAATTTTGTAACTGGTCCTGGCACATGGCGTTTTGGTGAACTCCTTATTAGAGGTTAACTATGGAAGCTCTGCCTTTCCGTATGTTTGATTGTTTGGTTGGTATTTAATAACTACCTAAGCTCAATAAGATTTACTGATTCCCCTGAGTCACTTTTCTCTGGTCCCTGAAAGGTAACGAGAGGACATGACAACATGAGGACTGCCAGGGCTGGCATCTTTCTGGTATCAGAGAACCATCCAGAAAGCTGGGGAAACCTAATGATGACCACCACTTTGGTGTCATGCTTAGCAGGCATAGAAGGTCTATCCTTATACTACCTTATAATTCTACGAGATAGCTCTGAACCACTAAATTATTTCTTTCTCAAAGGAAGTCCAAGGAGTGGTCTTCCTATAGTTTTCAAAGCATGGTGGTTCCCAGGATGCTTTAGCTCTGGAATCCATATGTCTGAGCCACACGAATTTTTTTATGGTCAGCATGAAGGAAGAGTATTTATTTGGTTTATAAGCATGAGATGTGACTCATGTTACTCAAGTATAGGTGGATACTTGAGTCATATATAGTTTGTAGCCACACTAAGACTTTCTAACAATCAGTTTCATGAGTTAATCTCTATGGAATTAAAGCTTAATGTTCCAGAATTAAGTGCAAAGCAGCTTCAGTTACCCACTGATCTCAGCATATCATCTGCACACCTAAAGACCTAAATTATGAAATCGAGCTAGGTTCCAAGATAAGTAGGAGAAATGCAAAGATACACACCCAGACACATCATTGTCCAAATACTAAAAGCCAAAGATAAAATCTTGAAAGCAGCCAGAGAGAAACGACTCCGCACATACAAGGGGACTCCAAAAAATATTAACAGTTGACATCTCATCAAAAACAAGAAAAACAGAAGGCAGTGGGACAGCATACTGAAATTGTCAAAAGAAAAAAAGACTATCAACAGAGCATCTTATAGCTTTCAAATATGAAGGTGAAATAAAGACAATGGCAGATCAACAAACATTGAGAGAATTTGTTGGTAGCAGACCACCTTAAAAGAAATACGATGTTCTTTTTTTTAACACTTGCTTTGTTTTTTTTTATTATTTTAACATTTTTTAAACTTTTTATTTTATATGGGAGTATAGTTGATTAACAATGTGTAGTTTCAGGTGTACAGCAAACTGATTCAGTTATACATATACACGTATCTATTCTTTTTCAAATTTTTTCCCATCTACATTGTTACAGAATATTGAGCAGAGTCCCCTATGCTATACAGTTGGTCCTTGTTGATTATCCATTTTAAATGTAGCAGTGTGTACACGTCAATCCCAAACTCCCTAACTATCCCTTCCCCCCACCCTTCCCCCCTGGTAACCATAAGTTCGTTCTCTAAGTCTGTGAGTTTTTTGGTTAAAAGCAAGTGATCTCAGACGGTAATTCAAATACACACACACACACACACACACACACACACGCACATGCAAAAACAAAGAGCACCACTAAAGGTAGTTGTGTAATTATAAAAGACAATATAAATGCCTATTTCTTCTCCTTTCTTCTCTTACCTAATTTAAAAAGCAACTGTATTTTTTAAAGTGTATATAATTGTATTACTGGGGCTATAACATGTAACGATTTAATACACTTGACAAAAGCAACACAAAAGAGGTGGATGGGAGCAAACCTGTATTGAAGTAAGGAAATAACACCAGATGGTAAATTGAATCCACAGGAATAAGTGCAGAGAATCAGACATGGTAAATAAGAAGATAAATATAACACATGATAAATTTATGTTTCCTCTCCTTTTTTCTCATCTTCTTTAACAGACATACAATTATATAATGTAATTATAACAGTATATTTTGGGGTTTGTACCATACATATATGGAATATGTGTAAAAATAATAGAAAAAGGGAGGAAGAGGAATAGAGCTATATAGGAATGACCTTCCTATATCTCATTGGAATAAGTCTAAATAGACTCTGGTAAGTTAAGATGTATGTTAACTTATCACTAAGTTACACCAACCATTAAGAACACAACTATAAGAATATATTGAAAAATTGTTAAAAGAATTATACTGTTACATTAGAAAATATTCACTTAATGTGAAAAGCAAGCAGTAAAGGAGGGATAGAAGAAAAACACACAAGACATTAGAAAACAAAAATAGACGTAAATCCAACTATATTAATAAAAACATTGATTGTGAATGAATTAAACAACACAATCAAAAGGGAGATACTGTCAGATTATATTTGGAAAAAACAAGGTCTAACTATATGCTGTCTTTAGGAAACACACTTTTAGATCAAAAGATACAAATAGGTTGCAAACAAAGGATATATCATGCAAACAGCAACCGTAAGAAAGCTAGAGTGGTTATACTAATATCAGACAAAATAGATGGTAAAATAAAAATGTTACTAGTTATAAAGGGAGAGATTTTGTAATGATAAAAGAATCAATCCATCAGGAAGACATAAAAATTATAAACATATATTCCTAGCAACAGAGTCCCAAAATACATGGAACAAAAACTGACAGGCTGAAGGGAGTAACAGACAATTCAACAGGAATCATTGGAGTTTTCAATACCCCACTTGCAATAATAGATACAACAACTAAGCGGAAGATAAACAAGGAAATGTAAGCCTTAAACAACACTGCAAACCAACTAGACCTAATGACATCGACCCTAACACTACACAACAACAGCAGAATTCTTTCAACTGTACGTGCAACATTCTCCAGGAGCAGCTGTATGCTAGGGGATAAAATAAGCCTCAGTAAATTTAAAAAGATTAAATTCATACCAAGTGTGATTCTCTGATCACAGTGGAGTGGCATTAGAGCTGAAAAAAGAAAAAAATTAGAAATTCACAAATATGTGGAAATTAACAACACATTCCTAAATAGCCATTGGGTCAAAGAAAAAAATCACAAGGGAAATTAGAAAACATCTTAAGATGACTGAAAGTCAAAACACAATATACCAAAATTTACGGAATACAGCTAAAGAAGAGCTTAGAAGGAAGTTTTTAGCTGTAAATACCTATATTAAAAAGAAGAAAAATCAAAGCAATAATCTAGCCTTCCACCTTAAGAAAACAGAAAAGAAAGAACAAACTAATCCAAAGCAAGCAGAAGGAAGGAAATGATAGAGATGAAAGTAGAAAATAGAGAACAGATATAATGATACAGAAAGTTAATAAAAAGTTGGTTCTTTGAAAACATCAAAAAAATTTATAAATTTAACTAGACTGATCAAGAAAATAATAAATAATTCTTAAATTACTAAAATCAGGGATAAAAGTGACCTTACAGAAATAATTTTTTTTAAAGATTACAAGGGGGACTTCCCTGGTGGCACAGTGGTTAAGAATCCACCTGCCAGTGCAGGTGACATGGGTTCGAGCCCTGGTCCAGGAAGATCCCACATGCTGCAGAGCAACTAAGCCAGTGCGCCACAACTGCTGAGCCTGTGCTCTGCAGCCCGCGAGCCACAACTACTGAGCACATGTGCCACAACTACTGAAGCCCTCACGCCTAGATCCCATGGTCTGCAACAAAAGAAGCCCCCGCTCTCCACAACTAGAGAAAGCCCGTGTGCAGCAATGAAGATCCAATGTAGCCAAAAATAAATAAATTTATTTTTAAAAAATAGATTACATGGGAGTACCATAAACAATTAGCAGCCGACAAATTAGAAAACTGAGATGAAACTGACAAGTTCCTAGAAAGACATATATTATCAAAACTGACACAAAATAAACAGAAATCTGCATAATTGACTTCAAGCAAAAAGATTAAATTAGTAATCAAAAATTACCCATCAAAAAAGGTCAGGCCCAGATGGCTTCAGTGGTGAATTCTACTGAGTATTTAAAGAAGAATTAATAGAAATCCTTCACAAACTTTTCTAAAATATAAAAGAGGAGGAAACACTTCCCTACTCATTCTATGAGACAAGTCTTACCCAGATACAAAACCAGACAAAAATATCAAAAGGAAGGAAAGCTACAAACCAATGTCCCTTATGACTAGAGACACAAAAATCCTCAACAAAATACTAGCAAACCGAAATAAAAGGAATCCAAATAGGAAAAGAAGAAGTAAAGCTGTCACTGTTTGCAGATGACATGATACTATACATAGAGAATCCTAAGGATGCTACCAGAAAACTACTAGAGCTAATCAATGAATTTGGTAAAGTTGCAGGATACAAAATTAATGCACAGAAATCTCTGGCATTCTTATACACTAATGATGAAAAATCTGAGAGTGAAATTAAGAAAACGCTCCCATTTACCATTGCAACAAAAAGAATAAAATATCTAGGAATAAACCTACCTAAGGAGACAAAAGACTTGTATGCAGAAAACTATAAGACATTGATGAAAGAAATTAAAGATGATACAAATAGGTGGAGAAATATACCATGTTCTTGGATTGGAAGAATCAACATTGTGAAAATGACTATACTACCCAAAGCAATCTACCGATTCAATGCAATCCCTATCAAATTACCACTGGCATTTTTTACAGAACTAGAACAAAAAATTTCACAATTTGTATGGAAACACAAAAGACCCCGAATAGCCAAAGCAATCTTGAGAACGAGAAATGGAGCTGGAGGAATTAGGCTCCCTGACTTCAGACTCTACTACAAGGCTACAGTAATCAAGACAATATGGTACTGGCACAAAAACAGAAATATAGATCAATGGAACAGGATAGAGAGCCCAGAGATAAACCCACACACATATGGTCACCTTATCTTTGATAAAGGAGGGAAGGATATACAGTGGAGAAAAGACAGCCTCTTCAATAAGTGGTGCTGGGAAAACTGGACAGCTACATGTAAAAGTATGAAATTAGAACAATCCCTAACACCACACACAAAAATAAACTCAAAATGGGTTAAAGACCTAAATGTAAGGCCAGACACTATCAAACTCTTAGAGGAAAACATAGGCAGAACACTATACGACATAAATCACAGCAAGATCCTTTTTGACCCATCTCCTAGAGAAATGGAAATAAAAACACAAATAAACAAATGGGACCTAATGAAACTTAAAAGCTTTTGCACAGCAAAGGAAACCATAAACAAGACCAAAAGACAACCCTCAGAATGGGAGAAAATATTTGCAAATGAAGCAACTGACAAAGGATTAATTTCCAAAATTTATAAGCAACTCATGCAGATCAATAACAAAAAAACAAACAACCCAATCCAAAAATGGGCAGAAGAACTAAATAGACATTTCTCCAAAGAAGATATACAGATTGCTAACAAACACATGAAAGAATGCTCAACCTCATTAATCATTAGAGAAATGCAAATCAAAACTACAATGAGATATCATCTCACACCGGTCAGATTGGCCATCATCAAAAACTCTAGAAACAATAAATGCTGGAGAGGGTGTGGAGAAAAGGGAACCCTCTTGCACTGCTGGTGGGAATGTAAATTGATACAGCCGCTATGGAGAACAGTATGGAGGTTCCTTAAAAAACTACAAATAGAACTACCATACGACCCAGCAATCCCACTACTGGGAATATACCCTGAGAAAACTATAATTCAGAAAGACTCATGTACCAAAATGTTCATTGCAGCTCTATTTACAATAGCCAGGACATGGAAGCAACCTAAGTGTCCATCAACAGATGAATGGATAAAGAAGATGTGGCACATATATACAATGGAATATTACTCAGCCATAAAAAGAAATGAAACTGAGTTATTTATAATGAGGTGGATGGACCTGGAGTCTGTCATACAGAGTGAAGTAAGTCAGAAGGAGAAAAACAAATACCGTATGCTAACACATATATATGGACTCTAAGGGAAAAAAATGTCATGAAGAGGTTAGTGGTAGGACGGGAATAAAACACAGACTTACTCGAGCATGGACTTGAGGATATGGGGAGGGGGAGGGGTGGGCTGTGACGAAGTGGGGGAGTGGCAGGGACATATATACACTATCAAATGTAAATTAGATAGCTGGTGGGAAGCTGCTGCATAGCACAGGGAGATCACCTCTGTGCTTTGTGACCGCCTGGGGGGGTGGGATAGGGAGGGTGGGAGAGAGGGTGATGCAAGAGGGAGGAGATATGGGAGCATGTGTGTATGTATAACTGATTTAGTTTGTTGTAGAGGGAAAACTAACACACTATTGTAAAACAATTATACTCCAATAAAGATGTTAAAAAAAAAAAAAAAAAAAAAGAAGTTATTTTCTCAAAAAAAAAAAAAAAAAAAAAAACTAGCAAACCAAATCCAGCAACTGTAGAAACAATTATATGCCGTGCTTAAGTGGAATTTAGGCCAAGAATCTGAGGTTTGTTTGACATCCTAACATCAACTTATGTAAAACACCAATGTTAATAGACAATGGACAAAACCCACGTGATTATTTCAACAGACACAGAAACAGCATTTGACAAAATTTAACGCCCCTTCATGACAAAAACAAAAAGAAAAGACTAAACAAACTCGGAATAGAATGGAATTTCCGATAAAGGACATCTACAAAACCTACAGCTAACATCATACTTAATGGTGAAATATAAAATACTTTCGCTCTATAATGAGGACAAAACAATAATGGCCTATTGTTTCACCACTTCTGTTCAACATTGTACCGGAGGTTCTAGCCAGGCAATTAGGCAAGAATATGAAATAAAAGGCATCATGTTGGAACAGAAGAAGTATTTGCAGATGACATAATCTTATGTATATATATATACAGAATTTATTTTTTTAAAAAAACCCTTGCAACTCAATAAATAAAGACAAATAAATCCATTTTTAAAAGTAGAAAGTCTCCGGACGGACATTTCTCCACGGAAGATATACAAATGGCCCATAAACACATGAAAAGATGTTCAGCATCCTTAGACAACAAGGAAATTTAAATCAGACCCACAATGATATACCACTTCACTCCCACTAGGATGGCTATGGTCAGAAAACAAGTAATAACAAATGTTGTAAGGATGTGGAAAAACCAGGGCTCTCATATGTTGCTTGGAGGGAATGTAAAATGATGCAGTCACTTTGGAAAACAGTCTGGCAGTTCCTTGAAAGTTTAAATATCGAGTTATCATATGGCCCAGCAATTCTACTCCTAGGGTATAACCAAGATAAATGAAGACATATGTCCACACAAAAACTTGTACGTAAATGTTCATAGCAGCATTATTCATAACAGTCAAAAAGTGGATACAATCCATATGTCCATCAACTAGTGAAGAGAAGAAGAAAATGTGGTATAACCGTACAACAAAATATTATTTTACAACAATAAAAGGAATGAAGGAGTGGTAAACGCTATAACATGAATGACGCTTGAAAACATTATGCTACGTGCGCAAAGAGCCAGTCACAGAAGACTCCATATTATATGAGTCCACTTGTATGAAATGTCCAGAATCGGCAAATCCATAGGGACAAAAAGCAGATCAGTGCTTGCCTAGCGATGAGCTGATCATGGGCAGGTGGGGAGTGGATGTCAGTGGGGAGGGGTTTCTTGTTGAGGAGGTGAAAATGTTTCAGAATTGATTATAGTGACGAATAAACTAAAATCCATTAAATTGTACACTTTAAATCAATCAATTATATGGTATGTGAATAACCATAGAACATCTTCAGAAGATGTTATTTTTAAAACGTATTAAGGAGGGTAGGAGAGGCAGAAAAAGGAAAAAACAATAGGAAGGGGGAAACAGAAGGAGAGAGGGAAGATTCTTTCGGTTAAAATGAACAACAAAGAGGGAGCCAAGCAGAGAATGTGGGGAAAATACCAGTGGGAAGAAGTCTGGGAAAATGAGGTGGAAACGGCCTCCCAGGCCAGCAAGGAAGACAAGTTACACGTGCCGTGCGATACCTATCGTAAGAGATTTAAGCAGGATATCATGCGTGTCTGGAGGAGAAGTACTGAACTCAAGCTGGAGATGAAAGGAAATGTGTTCTACCCACTATGATGATCCCTGAGCTGTGTCTTGAAATGAATGTACCATATTTATATTCACACAATTTTTAAAAACGTAACATAATTGCTCTTTAAAAAAATCCAACAAGAGAAAAAATTGTTGTGATCAGAAATAGGAGTATCTTCAGGGACGTCCCTGATGGTCCCGTGGTTAAGACTCCACGCTTCCACACTGCAGGGGGCGTGGGTTCGATCCCCGGTTGGGGAACTAAGAGCCTGCATGTCACACTGCATGGCCAAAAAAAAAAAAGAAATGGGATTGAGAACTGATTTGTGAAACATAGAATTGCCACAGGGCTGGGAGAGGACCAGCTGAGGACCACGAATTTGTAGTGGCTCCAGGCTGCTTGGTTACGGGAATTTTCACAACAGTGCTCGGCACTTGGGTGAAGACTCAGAGAAGATGGGCGTTTGATTTCACACGATGCTGGGGTTGCGGGGTGGCTCTTAGGAGAGTGCAACAGAACAGGTATGCACGGAGCTGTGGATATGGGCAAGAGAAGAGCTGGAGGGATGGTATCGTTATGGAGAAATTAAATGAACTTGCGCCAGGGTCCTGAGGTTGTGACCAGGGATGGATGGCATGAGTTTGTCATCTCAGAGAAGAGTAGTTTGGGGTGATGACAAAGTCCAGAGTGCACCATGGAAGTGGGAGGTGGGAGGGAGGTAGAGGACTTTCCAGATGGGAGGGCCTAAGGATTGGATGGGTCATCCACAGGGTACTACAGGGCCCAAGGTGATAGCAGGACTCGGGGCGGAGATGAAGACTGGGAATCAGTGGCCATTCCAGGGTCTGTAATGAGGGAGGCAACCAGTCGAGGAGATCAATAGGGGAAGTGTCAGCTGAATAAGGAGGGCGGCCAGGCTTTCACGATAAAGGGCTGTTCCAAGAGTCTTCTGACTTCTTTCTTCAATGGAACCAAAAAGACATTTGGGATCAGCTACGATGGTGGAGTAGAAAAGACCCTGATGTCACCGCCTCCCACGAGCACACCAACATCGCTACTATCTGCAGCGCAATCGTGGACGAAAAAGACCAGAACTGACCAGAAAAGATCTTCTACAACTAAAGACATCAAGCAGGAAGCACAACGAGACGGGGACAAGGGGCAGACTCGAGATTTAATCAAGTCCCACACCCCCAGGGTGGGTGACCCACAAACTGGAGAATAATTGTATTGCAGAGGTTCTCCCACAGGAGTGAGTTCTGAACCCCACGTCGGGCTCCCCAGCCCTGTTATCCTGCACCAGGAGAATGAGCCCCCAGAGCTTTTGGCTTTGAAGGCCAGCAAGGCTTAATAATTTTGGAAGTCCCAAAGGATCGGGGGAAATAGAGACTTCACTTTTAAGGGGCACACACAAAACCTCATGTGCACCAGGACCCAGGGCAAAAGCAGTAATTTAATAAGAGCCTGGGCCAGACCTACCTGCTGGTCTTAGAGAGTCTCCCAGAGAGGAGAGGGGTGGCTGCAGCTCACCCTGGGGACAAGGACGCTGGCAGGAGCCACATTTGGAAGCTTTCAATCGAACCAAACCTAGACCTGATTAGTAATTCCCAAGTCCGGCATTGACACTTCTCAGCATTAAACCCCAAAATGGTAACCAAGGCACTCCACCATAGAGCCTCGGTTCCCACCAATCCTCCCTTACACTCACCCTGAATTCCAACCAGGCTGACAGGATCACCTCTAGCCCACGTAATACCTTCCTGCAAGTTAGAAGAAAGCCCCCCTTTTCCGGAGGGTTGCAGCCCAGAGGCACCAGCTTGAGGAGAAGACGGTCCCATTGTGTGAACCCCCTCTGGGTGGATGCAGCCCTACACCACAGCACGTGGCTTGGTGAGCAGAATTTCAGCCACATACACAGCCCCTAAGAGAGAAGCAGGGAAGTCCTACAACTGGGGGCAAGACATTTTTGGAAGGCAGCCTAAAACTGGCCCAAAGAGAAGGAGAAGCCACCACGGAAGTGCCTAAGACAGGGGACGGTCAAAGCAAACCCGGAAAGAAAGATAAATGGAGGATCTTTCAAAGAAGGCTCCTGTGAATGGCACTCGTATTTGCTCAGGTGGAAAATAAAAGTGGGAGCAAAACATTGCCAGTACTCCAAATCGAATAGAATTCCGATGCAAACTCTTCTATGCTGAGCATAGGGTTCACAGGATGGCCTCGGGTTCTCTAGGCCTTTAAACTCCCTTACACTCCTCTTCGGGGTATATCTGATCTTTCGCTTTCATTCACTGCTGCCCATGGGAAATTGTGGATAGGATGTAAGTGTAGAACCCAGCAGGATGAATACCATGACACTAGACCATCCCCATGACTTACACTGAAACTTTCCAAGACCCCAAAGGGACACACCCAAGGGTGCCACTCTGATGGGGTCGTTTAAGAACCCCCAGGGAGGTTCCAGAAAATCGGTTTAGAGTCATCAACCCCTCCCTCAATAGGTATAGGATTATCATTATGTGTTTGCTTTGGCTCTTCATACTTTCCATGGTTTCCCTGGGTACCCTTATTGACGTGATTATCTTCCATCTTCTTGGAGGCAATGAGCAGCCAGAAGGATGGGTAATTGAACAGACTTGCCATTTCAGCGAGCCCTTCAGGAAAGAAAAGCACCTGTGATCTGGAAACAGGGCGCAGGAGACAATTCATCCCAGAGGGCAGGGAAGTCCCTGACGCCACATCATTTTAGAGTGAATAAGATGTGGAGAGCACAGAGAAAAACAAGCAGAGGAGGAACAGGTCATTGCAAAGAAAAGAAAGGGACATAAACCTGATGGTTTGGGACGGCTTCTCAAGGCACACTGTGTCCCAGCCAGAGGAAAGAACAGCCAGGCTCTTGGCAGGAGTTCTGCTATTTTAAGGCCTGAGGAAGCTGAGCCAGAGAGCCGGTGCGGTCTGGGCTCTGCCCATGAGTGACAGTGACTGCCCAGTACACAGACATCCTCCGCCGACACTGCACTGAGAAAACGTGCATAGTCAGTGTCCAGCCCGGCCAGGTGTTCTCGAACCCAGGGCTCCTGCAACTGACAATCTTCTCTGTTTCCTCTACTCTTTCGCCCTGTATCGCCCTTCCCTTCACCCCCGTCTGGCGGTCCTCTGTTCTCTCCTTCCTGCACTGAGTCACTCATTCATCCATTTGATTTCTCTGTGCCAGGGACTTCCCTAGCGGTCCAGTGGGTAAGACCCCACGCTCCCAATGCAGGGGGCCCGGGTTCAATCCCTGGTTAGGGAACTAGATCCCTCACGCGTGCCGCAACTAAGAGTTCGCCGCCACAACTAAGAAGCCCGCATGCTGCAATGAAGAGCCCGCGTGCTGAAACGAACACCCAGCGCAACCTAAATACATAAATATTTTTAAAAGATATTAGGTATCCTTCCTCTAAAAAAAGAAAAAAAAATTTCTCTGTGCCAGGTCCAGGGAATAGAGTGGTAAAGAGGCTCATCACAAGACGTTCATCAATTAAACCAGCCCTGACTCAAGCTGCCTTCCAGAAAATCATACCACAATAACAAATGAGTCTTGTGATGGGGGACGTCGACCACGCTACGGCGCTTTATGCCTCCCTCTCTCTCCCCCCATCTTATTTTCCCTTTTTTCCTCTTCCCCCATCACCTCTTCCATTCTCTGCCCTACCTAGACTCTCACGTGTGGCTCCTTCTCTGTCCTCATCTCTTTCCTCCTCTCTTGTCCCGTTTCTCTCTCTCTCTCCCTTTCCCTGACTTCTTCCCTTCCTTTTTCTCTTCCTGTCTGTCCTTCCATCTACCCCTCTGCCTCGCCCTGAACCCCGACAAGGCTCAGTTCTTGTTTTTTAAGAGGCACTGCCCACCACCCAGTCCCCACGTGCACACACCCACTCACTGGTGCAGTCACTTCCCAGCTCACATGTTCAAGACCCCCCAGCCCACTCAGGGCACAAGCATTAGGTCCCTGTCACGGGGGGAGCCCGGGGACATCACTGCTCCCCTCAGTGAGGCAGACGCCAAGACACATGAAATTCACAGGGGTGAGAGTTTCAGGGTGAGCCTCAAAAACAAACCCCAGCATTCGTGGGAAGAGGTTAAAAGTTGGTGGACCCTGAGGGCATTATCCTAAGTGAAATAAGCCAAAGACAAATAGCATCTCTTTTCACTGACATGTGGAATTTTTTAAAAGAGGAAATAAATGAGCTCATAGACACAGAGAACAGATTGGTGGTTGCCAGAGGTGGGGTGGGAGGTGAGCAAAGTGAGTGAAGGGGCTCAAAAGCTACAGACTTCCAGTTATAATGTAAGGAAGTCCTGGGGATGTAACGTACAGCGTGGCGACTATAGTTATAGCACCGTATTGTATATTTGAAAGTTGCCAAGAGACTAAATCTCAAAAGGGCTTATCCCAAGGGAAAAAAATGTATAACTAGGTGTGACAATGATGTTATAACCAGGTTTACTGTGGTGACCATTTCGCGATATACACGAATATTGAATCACTATGTGCTACACCTGAAATTAATGTAATCTTATACGTCAATTATAACTCAATAAAAAAAAATTTTTTAGGAGCTTCCCTGGGTGGCGCAGTGGTTGAGAGTCCGCCTGCCGATGCAGGGGACGCGGGTTCGTGCCCCGGTCCGGGAGGATCCCACGTGCCGCGGAGCGGCTGGGCCCGTGAGCCATGGCCGCTGAGCCTGCGCGTCCGGAGCCTGTGCTCCGCAACGCGAGAGGCCGGAGGCCCGCGTACCGCAAAAAAAAAAAAAAAAAAAAAAGAAACATTTTTTTTTTTAAACACAGGAGGTTGAAATGTGGTGCTCGTCAGCCAGGGAGCACTTTCGAAAGCACAGACTTCAGGAGGGTGTGAGGTCAGGCAGGCGTCTTCTCCTCGTCTCCACTGACAGATGATGCACCTGCACCGAGGCTGAGAGAGAGAAGCACCCTCTGCAAGGCACAGGCCACCTGGTCGTATCTGGAGTTGCTCCTTTGTCCTCTAACAGGCCCCTTTCCTTCCTGATAGGAGCTCACAGCACAATTCAAGTCGGGCCTCTGGCCGAGGGCGTGTCACCACGTGCACCCAGGATAAGTACACCAGCAGTGAATATTTATTGTTCATTAAATGCCAGTGTAACAGGCCAGAGCCAAATCAGACAACACGGTTGGATCTGTTTCTTTCACTTTAACCTTTGCTCCCCGCTGCTTTTGTTCCCTCAAAGGATACTGTCTCTACATAATGGCCTGCCTCGGGGAACCCTGCCCCGCTGCCTGAATGTTAAACCAAAGTGCCTTTGTTCAGGAAACCACCCCGACCCTGTCCGCCTGAGGATGCCCGCAAGGAAGAAGAAATTAACACACCCCCTCCCTGAGGCTGGCCATTCCAGGGATATTTGCAAAACTTATGGCCTTTTAACTTTACTTCCTCATCTCCTCCCCCTCTCGGTGCTATAAAAGAAACTGCCATCCAAACCCCAATAGGATGGTTTTTTGGCGACACTAGTCTGCCATCTTCTGGGTCTGCTGGCTTTCCGAATAAGGTCGTATTCCCTGTCTCCAATTTATTGGCCTGTTGTGCGGCGAACAGAGCGAGATTAGACACAGGTAACACCAGGACTGTGATGTGTGCTTTACTCACAGGATTTCACGGGAGACCTAAAAAAGTTAAATCAAGGTGAAGTTCACAAAGCCAGGGAGTGTTCGAGCCAGGGCTGAATCCAGGCTCCTTGACTTCAGGGCTGCATCTTTCCTTAATTTCTCTGTTACTAGTTGAATGGATGAAATTTTTTAACGGTGGGACTTTTGACAATCGTCTGAGCTGAGGAAACAACATGCGTGTGCTGGAGACAGGGGTGTGATTGTCCTGTGTGGACAAGTGACCAGGACAGAGATAGCGGATCTTAGTGGAGCTTCCTGGGACCAAGCTGAGGAAACCGAAAAAGCTGAGTTTTCTTTAAAAGACAGAAAAAGTGGAGCTTCCGGAAGGAAGGAGATAAGGGATGGAGAAGAAAGCCGCCTCATTTAGCGCTGGTTGACCTGAAGTGAAACCCAAAGCAGCCACCCACTGAAAGCTTGGTTATTGTGCTGATTTGTGGCAAATGATGAACAGGAAGTCCACGCTTTAATTTACCAGCGAAGTTAGCGCTCAGAGCTGGACAGATACGACGGTGGCCTTTTGCATTTTGAACCTCAAGCGTGTCCTCGATTGAAGAGTGTGCTTTTGGGGAGAGAATCAGATGTAAAGAGGGAAGGCTGGCTGGACCACGGGGTGCCCTGGGCCCGACAGAAAAGCCAACAGAGCCGTGTGCCGTGTTGCACAGCTGGCGGCAAGTCGGGAATACCACACTCTGCTCAAATGGTGTTTCCGACCTCTGCCATGGTTTACCACTAAAGCATGCTCACCTTCCTGCCGTACAGCACGGGGAGCTCTACTCAATACTCCGTAAGAGCCTACGTGGGAAAAGAAATCTAAAAAAAGAGTGGATCTATGTGTATTTATAACTGATTCACTTCGCTGTACGCCTGAAACGAACACAACATTGTAAATCACCTAGAGTCCCATAAAATTTAAAATAAACAAATAATTTTAAAAAATTTTAAACAAAACCAAACCATGGTCACCTTGCCTAAACCCAGCTCCCAAGACACGATGGCAACACACCTTCAAAGATGTCCCCGGCAGGGGTCACAGCGGTCGTTCTCAGCACGCGTGACACAGCCCTTGGAGGGCACCCTGGAAATCTGTGGGTGCAACCTTTGTTTATCACAATGATGGAGGGGGGACTCCGGGCATTTAGTGGGGGTGGACATAGCACAGTAAGTCAGAACCCACAAATCAAGACTTGAAACATCTCACGTGACTTAAAAACCCATTTACTCACCTGAACTGAAAATTTAACTGTTTGACAGACATAAGGGATTTCTGGTACGGGGTTTAATATATGTTGAGTTTTCTAAGAATGCGATCTACTATATAAATCTAGGGCAAATTAGATTTTGTTTTGTTCTGAACTTTACAAGAAGCTGCTCACTAACTCAGAAGCTGGCATCAGGAAGAGCAAAGAAGCTCTCGGCAGTTAAGTGGCCAAGACAGATCGACCCTCTCTGCAGCCCTGAAGTCAGGGAGCCTGGATTCAGCCTTCACCCCAACACTCCCCGGCTGTGTGAACTTGACCTTGATTTAACCCTTTGGGGTCATCACAGGTTGTGGTAAGGATTTCGTGAGATGGTGTGGGTAAAGCACACATCACAGTGCTGGCACTCAGTGACCAATAGGTATTAGCTGCTAGTGTATCATGCATGGGTGACCTACTCTTCTGGCCGCATCGGGCCAGCGTACCTGGGTGCCTACGGTGACTGCCCACATGAACGCAAGCAGCTGACCAATCACTATGGCCTTCAGTGCAACTGTGGTCACATACCACTGGAGTACGTGGTATTTTACTATGGGTGTATTATTCTCCTTTAATGCCTTGTTTATATGAGAGAAGGCGTTATGTTTTGATTACATGTTAGATAGGTTATAATAATACAACTTTCATAAAAGAATAATTAATAAAGGATGTATTACAAAACATAAAAGGGGGGCATCGGGTGGGACAGGAAAGAACCATCTTGGGTAAAGTATGGTTTTAGAGAAAGCAAGTATGCAACAGCATGAGTTAGGATACAAGCCGATGAGAAATAGCATTGCTAGAACACACAAATGCTGTACCTCACCCAATTATCATTTGTTTCCAAATCAAACCTACCCATCTGTGTGCCTGCTGGATGGCTTGTGGGTGGCAGAAGTACCGTCCAAAGCCACGAGCGATCTCTTAACTGGAGACAAAAAGGGAAGCAGGGCTGGACTTCTTTCCCTAGAGCGCTGATTCTCACACAATAGTGTGCATGAGGATAAACCGGCATGTTTAATGTTTAATGAAAAGACAACTCCCGGGCCCTTTCATCAGATCCTTTTTTTTTTTTTTTTTTTTTTTTTCAGATTTATCACGTAATATTGTTTTATTTTTTTCCTCCAGTTTCACTGAGATTTCATTGACCTGCCTCTAGAGATTCTGCCTCAGCAGGTCTGGGGTGGGGCTCCGCCACTTGAATTAGTACCAGGAGTCACACTCCTGAGACGCAAAGCTTCTGCACGTCAGTGCTTTTCACACCACTGTGCACAAAAATCTCCCAGGGACGTTTTAAAAATGCAGATCCTGATTCAACAGGTCAGGGAGGGCCTGGGACCCTGCATTCCCACCAAGCTCCCAGGGGATGCTGACGCTTCTGGTCCAGAAGTCACACTTTGCGTGGCACGCTTCTGTCCACCTGGGGACAAGAGATGCTGGAGCGCGCAGAGGGGGCGGGGAGAGAAGGCACTTCAGCACTCACGTTCCTCACCCCGCAAGGCGGAGGCGGGCATCACTATAAATGGCCAGGGCTTTCGCCGGCCTTCCCGCCCCGCAGGCTGGGTCGCTGCGCTGCCGTGGGCTGCGGGACCAACCCTGGGCCGCCTAGGAAGGTGGTGCATTAGCTTCACCACAAACCCTGGGAGTTTTTCATCAACTGTCCCGAGGGACTTGCCGACGCTGAACCAACTGTGCATCTGGATCTCGGCTGTGAGGTTACCAACTTACGCAAACAGTCCTAATTCCGAAGCGCTGGCACTCCTTTACACGGCAGAGGATCCCTGTACACCCACGTGTCTGAAACCATCGAGAGGCTGTCCTAACCGCAGGCAGGTAGAGGCCTCGGCAAGTTCAGGTCTGGGCAGAGGACTACGGAATTATTGCAGGTAGTCTGAGGAGCCATGGCTACGGACAACGGTTTTCCATGTATGTACTATATTTTAAATGTGTGTAGAGATCATTAAGATGAGTGTTTAAAAATACCCAAAGTGTGGATAAATTCAGATTAGTTATGGGACATTGTGTCTTTTCTCAATTAGTGTTTATTAAAAGGCATCATATATCACGCGGGGGCTTCACAATATTCTGACCTTAAAAAGCAGTTCTCATCTTCCAGAACATTCACAAGAAGTGGCCTGACAAGAAGGACATTCAAATCTTCCAGCATTTCAGAGAATAAGATATATATGTCACTATTAAATATATAAATTTAAAGAAAATAATGCTCTAATTCTAGATGGCTGAATCTCTCCCTTTGTAAATCAAGAAAGAAAATGTTGGCACAGAATTTGAGCTCAGATGTTTTAATAGGGGCTCTTACGCACTATGTACAGGATTCTCTGCCAAAGGTGGCCTGGTCGCTAATGACCCGAATGACCCCCAAAACCAAGGGCAGCTCAGGGGCCACTAAACAGTGACTGTCTTGGCCGGCTTCACATCTTCAATCTCAGAAGACAGCCAGCGGTACGTGCGGTGACGTCGCAGCACCTCGATGGCCTTGAGCTCCAGGGGCGTGGCCTGAATACCCAGGTCTTCCAGGCCGGGCAGGTGAGGCAGGGTCATGTCTGTGATGTGAACCTGTGAGTAAACAAGACGCGCAGAGAGCACTGAAAAGCGGCCCAGGACGCGGAGTGCTGGCCCTGCAAACACCGCAACCCGCAAGCCGGCCTGAGCCCCGCTGCCGAGACTTTGCTGGTTTCAAAGGATACGGGCAGGGGTTGGTGCCCCGAACCACCGAAAGCAGACCGCAGAAAAGGGCTTGTGGAGGGAAAGGCACGTGTCAGCTCAAGGTCTATCCGCGAGTACAAAACACAGGCTCCGGTGAGGGTTAAACAGCGGTCGGTCTGGGCTGGAGCAGACAGGTCGCCACGTCTGTGAGGCTCAGCAAAGAAACGGGCTGAGGCAAAACCAGCCCATCCCGAGGATGCCCTGGGCCTGTCCTCCAAGCACAGCCTTCTGCCTCGGTTTTGCTGATTCAAGACTATTCAGCGACAATCCGTGAACCTTTGTCTCCAGCTCTACTTAACAGGGCTGACTAATGCTGACTATAGATCTAAAAATCCAAACCCACCTTGTCCGGAGGGAGGGAAGGTGAGCCCTGAGATTCCAAAGACGCCGGCTCATCCGCGAGCAAACGAAGAGGCTCGGTCTACACCCAGAGCAGCATGCACCCCCATCCTCCCGCCTGGGCACGTCTGCCATCCTTCCACTGAAGAGCTGTCAAGCTGTCTCCCCAGATCAAATCCCAAACCCAGCACCCTGCTGCCCCAACACTTCCTCAGCGACAAATGTAAGAGGTGCATCCGTCAGACACGCTGAAGCGTCCCGGCCATCAGTTCTCCCACCCGATCTTTCCTGGACATAGAAAGGACACCCTGGGATAACAGCTGCCTGTTCACATCTGTTCCCCAAGGGACTATGTTTCCATCTTGTTAACATTTTAGCCTTTAAGTAACATTCAGAGGACACTCTGGCTGCTGCTTGTTGGTAAAAGGCCAATAGGTTTTCAAAGGTAGAGACAGCAGAGCGCGTGCATGTTATTTTGTATCCTCCCTGGAAACACTTCTACACGCAGCGGGCAAACGATCAGTGAGGGAGGCCAGCTTGGAGGCAGCGAGGTGGGAAGGGATCAGCGCGGAAGGAATGAGCTGCCCCTGGACCAGAGTGGGTAGAGTGGAGACGACCATTTCCACTACGCTTCTGGAAGTGGAAAATGTCCACTGCTATTATAAACAATTTCATAATAAAAAGCTGAATAAAAAGGTAGGAAGAAGGAGGTGAGATCTAGCAGACAGTTGGTTTCCCATCAATACCTGCTGATGGGCCAGACCTGTGCTGTCCAATACACATTTAATAAAACTCAGATCTTATTTCTGCAGTCACACTACCCATCTTTCGGGCGTTCCACAGTCACTGTTGCTAGTGGCTACCTTCTGAACACTAGAGATGACAGAACATTTCCATCACAGCAGGAAGGATGGGACAGTACTGTTTAGACGGGTAAGGAAAGGAAGAAATCATGGAGAATTTCCAGATTTTTGGCTTGAGCAACAGAGAGAACAGTGACATCATTAACTGAGCTGAGAGGGGCTAGGAGAGAAGCGGGTCTGCCACTGCACTCTCGGACGAGCCGTGTTCTGGATAAACTATCACATCGCTAAACCGATGTGACGCCTGCAGCAGGGTGGACAGGGAGGCCATCCAGGGCTGGAGCTGAAGCCGCTGCCAGGTGCTCACAGACAGCAGCTGGAGCCTGGGGCGAGACGAGGGTCGCTCAGAGAAACAGCAAGGACAGGAAAGGGCTGAGGACAGAGCCCTTGGTCCCCACCATCAGAGACCAGGGACAGGAAGGGGCTGAGGACAGAGCCCGTGGTCCCCACCATCAGAGACCAGGGACAGAGGGTGAACCAGGGAGGCCGAGCGAGCACAGGAAGCAAGAGAATGTGGAGAGCGCAGGTGGAAGCCGGGGTTTGAGGGGGACAGGAGCGGCGCCTCGGACCAACGCGGCTCACAGATGGGGTGAGGGCAGGTCAGAGCGCCGACCGTTGGAGTTGGCGGCACAGAGGCCACAGGTGACCGGGAGCAGAGCCGGGTTCGGGGAGACACGGAAACAAAAGCCAGGAGTGGGTTAAAGCAAGCAGGAGGTGAGAAGCTGTCAACCACGGGTAGAGACAGCTCTTCTGAGGAGTCGGATGCACGTGGACACAGACAAACAGGGCAGCGGCCAGACACGACGGGCCAGGGAGGGACTTCGGCCTTTAAGAACACAGAGCTAGCATTAAGGCACGTCTGTCCGTAGGTGGATGGAGGTGATCCGGCGGAGAAAGGAAAATTGAAAATGTCAAAGATAACGACCCCGGAGAGGCTGGGCGTGGGTGCATTTTGTGCACGAGGGAGGGGCTGACCTCAGACACGAGGACGAGGACGAGGACGAGGACGGCAGACAAGCACGCGGAGATAAGCCAGGCGAGCCCGGGAGTGAGGCCGACATGCGCTCACCCGTCCCCGCGGCCCCCTCTGCCCGGCAGCCGCCCGGCCAAGTGCTCGTCACGCACGCGTACTCACCCGCTCCACTTTGTCCCTCGTGGTCCAGGGCTCAAACGGACTCATTTCAAAGAGTCGACCTAGCCATCTGGAAAGAGGAAGGAACAAGGCACACGTGGTGAGCGTCTCAGTTCAAGCCAAGCACGCGAGCGAGGCACGCTCTTCTGGCTTCCTTGATAAACTCCCTTGCTCCGCTGGTCCTTTAAATGGAGACCCTCCTCAGCCCTGCCCTTCCACTCAGCCTCCACTCTGCCCCACGCACCTCGGAATCACTGGGAGTGTTAAATGAGATGAAGAAGGCAGCCTGAAAGATGGAACACTCCCAATAAATATTACCATCACACTGCCCTCTAACTGTCTATCTCTCTGATACTTCTGTTAGGTCAGAAGCTTTTTTGAGGGTTTACTGTAACATCCTGAGTGCCTGGTACATTGCCTAAGACACAGTTGGCAACAAGAAATGTTTGTTGAATGACTGAATGACCAAACGAATGAAGAAGTGAGCTGCTGTGTTGCTTCATCAGTCAATCTCTGGCAAACTGGATGTGAAAGTCTCCCTGACCGGGACCTCAGTGTGTGGTCATTCCAAGATGCTAAACCTACAGAGGGGAGGAGTGAAGCAAGAAGCAGGAAAAGCAAATAAGGCAACCGCAGGAAGCGGCTGAATCGACCTGGCTCCTTTCCCCAACCCCGGGATCAGACTGCCTTAATGAAGGAGGGCCCCTTTCCCACTCCTGGGTGAGTGGATGAAACAGAGGGAAACTTGACTGCTCCTTCACATGACCTGCCAAGCAAGACGCTGCCAATTAAACCCGGTGGCTTCTAACAGGAGAATCTGAAGACCTGCAGATTCAACCTTCCCACACAGTGTTTTAGTCACCCACAAATCAACATGCCCTTTCTTAGACTCCTCTGACTCTTTCCTAGATGAATGTCAAGATATCAGAAGCACCTCCTGGTTAGAGATTCCCAGATTTCACCACAACGGACGTGCTCCCTCTAACCCCTGGGTGCGAGCATTACAAATGAAGTCTCTAGTTAGCTCTTCTCTAGAAGGCACAAAAAGCAGCGCTTTACTTACTGATATACAAAATGTGGCAAAGGGTATGCCAGGAAGGGTCTGTGAGCCACGGCAAAGATGTACTGCACCAGGTCAAAGAGGACGTACCGACTGGGCCTACAAACAGAAAATTCACAGTTCTTCAGATTATTTGCTCCTCACAAACTTTCGTTCTTAGTTTTACAAAATAACATCTTTCTTATGAAAAAGGAAACACATATGCACTATAGGAAATACAGATTAGCACAAAGAAAAACCACCCACCAAAGATGAAGTTAATAAACTTAATATATAATGATAAACTTAACTTCTCATCCTCTCATATTTATTTTTTAATTTAATTTAATTAATTTATTTATTTTAAAATTTCATTTATTTATTTATTTTTATTTATTTATTTTTTGGCTGCATTAGGCCTTCGTTGCTGCATGTGGTCTTTCTCTAGTCGCAGCGAGTGGGGGCTACTCTTCATTGCAGTGCACGGGCTTCTCATTGCAGTGGCTTCCCTTGTTGCGGAGCACGGGCTCTAGGGGCAGGATTCAGTAGCTGTGGCACACGGGCTTAGTTGTTCTGCGTCATGTGGGATCTTCCCGGACCAGGGCTCGAACCCATGTCCCCTGCATTGGCAGGCGCATTCCTAACCACTGCACCACCAGGGAAGTCCCTCATCCCCTTATACAGTTTTTGCTTTTATAAATATAAGATCACGCAGGTCATCGTATTCTGTAATGTCTTTTTCAGTTAACATTCAATCCCAATCATCTTTCTGTGTCACTGATATTCTAGTGCATGCTTAATGGTTACCCATATTGTATTGCAGGTAATCATAATTATTTTATCACCAATTCTCAGGTTTTGGATATTTAAGCTACTAAAAATATTTTTCTTTTATAAAATAATGTTTTAATGAACACTCCTGTTGTAAATATTTCTATATATCCATAATTATGTATCTATAATATATTCCAGAAGTAGAACTAGCTCAAAGTATATTTTGAAATTTTAAGGCTTTTATCAAACCTCTTCCAAAGAGGTTATATCAACTTAATAGAAAATGCTAGTAGTCCCCTCACCAAAAATGAGTTTAGTCATAAAAAAAATGAGCAAACAAAATTTTGTCCATCTGCCAGGTAGAAAAAGTTACCTCAACATTTTAATTAGCATTACTTTAATATTAGAGATTAATTTTTTTCTTCATATATTTCTGGCCATTTACATTTATTGCTTTTCTCTCTTTCCTCCTGGAGTCTCTTTCTATAAGAATGGTTTGTAAAAATTTTTATATTTTAATGATATAGTTGGAAGTATCTTTGTTTATATTACTGTCTTTTAATGTTTAATTGTCTTGTGGCATACAGAAGTTTAAACAGTTCATTTAATCAAAACTACTGACTTCTTTTACTTCACTGGTTTTATATTTAGAAAATCCCTCTATAGTCACTAGTGACAAATAAATGCCCACATATTTATTCTAATGTTTTGCTTTTTTACCCATAAAATAAGTCATCCCACCATGTATTTTTATATTGATATAGGATAAAGGTGTATCAACATTTACTGAAAAATCTACCCTTTCCCCATATTTTGAAATATCACCCTTATCACACTCTATTCTTACATATATTTGAGACTGTTTCTGGACTTCCCATTCTATTCCACTGATCTGAATAGTTCCGTACCAGTATAACCTAGCTTTAATAACTATTATTGCTTATAATACACTTTAATATCTCTTCACCCATTTCCTAATCTCTTTGCCATAGAAAGCCTGTGACAGCTGAGAGCTGAATTAAGGCGATTCAGTGAGAAACCTCATCATTCTGACATTTTTACAAAAAAAAAAAAAAAAAAAAAAACCCACCCCAAAACAAAAAAGAAGAAGAAAATGTCAGTTAGGGGAACTACCAGACAAAGCCCTCAAATAGCTTCCTTCAAGTTCCAGAAATCACTGCATATAATACATGCTATATGCCAAAGAACAACTGCAATCGTCATGATGACAAAAGCAATACTGGTATCTTGGGCAAACTACCTATGTCAGACACTTGCTCTTCAGCTGTTCTAAAGCCCTTTGTGTTCCATTAACTGTGACTCAAAGACTGGTCTACGTACCCCTGGCTCAGAGAAAGGTACACTGAAATCTGTGTCCTTCCCAGCTTAGATTTCATGGTTCGATACTGTAGTCATTCCTCTGCAAAAATCCTCAGCAAAACCTTGTCCCCAGCACCTCTCCACTATCCTAGTGCAGCAAAACCCCTTCTCTGGTTAATCCAAGTATCTGCCTTCTTTGGGCCTGAACCCCCAGCAAGACACAGTTGCAGAGAAAACAGCCCTGGGCTAACTGGCTTCCCCTTACATTTCTGATCATGAATAATTTCAAGGGGAAGACTCAGCTCTGCTTTGCAGTCCTACTGTGCGCTCCCAGGAGTGCTCTTTTCCTCTTCTCTCAGGGAGTGCTTCCTATCTTCTTCTCCGTCCTCAAATTTTCCATATACCTCTCTCACCCACCCCATCCTGCCTTTTAGCTGATGATCTTGTCTTTTCTTCTTTTTCTTAATGATGTCTTATGAAATACGAAAGTTTTTAATTTCAGTGAAGTGTAATTTATCCATTTTTTTCTTTGATGGAGTATGCTTTTGATGTTGTATCTACAAAATCTTTGCCTAACCCCAGGCAGGCCTAGAAGATTTTTAAACGTTTCTTCCAAAAGTTTTATAGTTTAACCCTTACAGTTAGGTCTATTTTAATTTTTTGATGTATGGTGTGAAATCAGAATCTATGTTCACCTTTTTGCATGTGGATAGTACCACTGTTGAAAAGATTATCATTTCCCCATTGCAATATCATGGCACCTCTGGCAAAAATCTATCGTCCGTAATCATAAAGGCTGATTTCTAGACTATCAATTCTGTTTAATTGACTTCTTTGTCTATTCTTATGCCAGTACCACATTGTCTTTATAATTATAGCTTTCAAGTAAGTTTTGGAATTGGAAAGCTTAAGTGCTCCAACTTTATTTTTTCTTTGCCAAAATGGTTTTGGCTATTGTGGGTCTTTTGCATTTCCGTATAAATTTAGAATCAATTTGTCAATTTCTGCAAAAAAGCATGCTCAAATTTTGGTAAGATCGAGTTGAATATACACATCAATTTGGGGAAAATTGCCATTTTCACAATATTGACTCTTCCAACCCATGAACATGAAATGTCTTTCCATTTACTTAGGTCTTCCTTCATTTTCCTCCTCAGTGCTAGGTGATTTTCAGTATACAAGTCTTATATTTCTTTTGTTAAATTTATACCTAAGTATTTTATTTTTTTGATGCTACTATGAATAAAATTTTCTTTATTTTCAGATTGTTCATTTGCTAATATATGGAAATCGATCTTTATATATTGATTTCGTGCCTTGTAACCTTGCTGAACTTGTTTACTGGTTCTCGCTTTTGTGTATGTATGTGTGTATCAATAGATATTCAATGGACGACTGGTAAAATGGACCAACATCATGTAATTAATAACTATGAAAAAACTACGAGCAAAATTAAAGTCATGCGTCTGCCTTAGCCTCTGGGAAATAAACAAAGTTTTCCGCTGGGGCTGGAGAGAAGTGTGCATACACATTGACAATTTCGCAAGAAAAAATGCCTACACTTCCCTGTGTATCTTACTTTTCCCATCACTGTGTCAGATAAGTATGACCTACTGCCAGCTGGCAAAGAGGCTGGACTGGCTGGGCAAAGGTAAAGAGGAAAATGGCTAACTCATCCCAGAGCCATCTCCACTGGGCAGTAAGCAAAGTCTATAAAACCATTTCTGCTCATCTATTCCTTGGAATCCTGGTCTAAATATCTCTTGACTAGAACCTGGTGTCTTTTGAGCCTAGCGTTTTATGGAAACCATACTGAACACACTTTTCTTGTAAATAATTTTCGTAGGGTATATAACTGATTACACACTCATGTACTGATTTGGGAACTCAGGGAGACATACATCTTCCAGCAGGTGGTTGACATGGAAACACAATACAGAGTTGTTTGCACTGAAAAAAAACTTTACTAAATTAAATCTATAGTGATAGTGAAACGTGGTAATATATGAATCCATAATGCTGGGAAAATATACCATGTCTCCTGGCTTGAAGATAAGAATGTCTTTTCTCAAGAAGCAAGTAGGATTCTGGGCCAATTATTAGATGAATTTGGTGCTTTTCCACTGGGCAGATTGAGTCTTAGTGTTTTGTTTTGTTTTTTTAATTTATTTTATTTTTATTTATTTATTTCTGGCTGTGTTTGGTCTTCGTTGCTGTGTGCAGGCTTTTCTCTAGTTGCAGTGAGTGGGGGCTACTCTTCATTGCCGTGTGCGGGCTTCTCATTGTGGTAGCTTCTCTTGTTGCGGAGCACGGGCTCTAGGTGCATGGGCTTCAGCAGCTGTGGCTCAGGGGTTCTAGAGCGCAGGCTCAGTAGTTGTGGCGCACGGGCTTTATTGCTCCACGGCACGTGGGATCTTCCCGGACCGGGGCTCGAACCCGTGTCCCCTGCATCGGCAGGCGGATTCTCAACCACTGCGCCACCAGGGAAGCCTGGGTCTTAGTGTTTTTGTTTTAATTAAATCAGTAAAAAGGTCCTAAACCTAGCTGTGACACGATTGAATAATTTCAGGTTAAGTCACATAGCTTAACTGTGCCCCATTTTTCCCGAGATCGAATTTCAGCAAAGAGAGCATATAACAAATGATCAGTCTTGCAAAGCCCTAGAAACTGTACCCTAAGCCAGCCATTTCCAACCTTTTGGGGCATCGTGATAACCTAGCAAAATTTATTTGATTTTGCAACTGTACTTACTCCCTAAAAGTGTTTTGTTTGATTATCCTTTGATACATTAAAAACATCACTGGAGTAGCACAGAACCATGGCTGGGGGTCACTGGACCATGGCGACGTAATAGTCTAGGGCAGGAGTTCTCAGACTTTGGTGACAGAAGAATCGTTTACTCAAGCAGACTCCTAGGTTCCCTCACTTGTGACTTAATATAAGCATTCAGGAGCTTCTAATAATGATGGCCTTTGGATGGTTCTTTGAGATATACTGGCCTCAGGGCCAAGACAGTAAGGTTTCTAGAATAAATATCATCCAAGAAAGACACTGAAAAATGCAACCAACAGACCTGTGAGTGACACGTTTAGAAATGATTGTTGTCGTAAATCACGGTTCTTTCATTTTAACGCGCTGCACTATTTTAAAGTCAAACTCCAGCCACCTACCCAACAAAGGCAAAGGTCTTCCCTCTGGCATCTGGATCCTTAATTGCATTAATAATTCCTTTGGTGACATCCACAATCTACAAGAAATTATAACATGTTGAAGTAACTGTTGAAAGAGAGAGAAACAGAGAGAGATGGGGGAGGGAAAGGAAGAAAGGGAGGAGGGGAGGGAGGAAGGAAGGAAAGCAGGCCACATGGATCACAACAACAACAGAATTAACAGATTAACAGATTAAGATGACTCATTGTCTGTTTTCAGACCGCTCCCAAAAGAACCCACACCTCAAGAGCTCAAATAACCTCCACGTGGGAGGGTCACCTGAATACGGGGGCATCCAGGCCTCTCCCAACCTCACACCCCCTCCTCCTCCTCCTGCTGTCACTGTGCCATCACAAACCATTAGTCCAAACCACACGGAAGTGCCAATATCCTACCATTTTGACTTTTAAAAATAATAATAATCTTACATGATTTCAGACCCCGTGGTTTTCACTAGGGGTGATTCTGGCCCCTAAGGGACATTGGCAAATGCCTGGAGGCAGTTTTAGTTGTCACAGCTTGGAGGGTGCTACTGCCACCTGGTGGCTGGAGGCCAGGAATGCAGCCACACATTCCACAGCAGCCGCCACAGCAAAGCGTTACCGGCCCAGGAAGTCCACAGTGCCCCAGCTGAGAGACCCTGGTTCAACACAACGTAGACTCCAACATGCTCTCTCACCTCTGGGCCCCTGTACACACCACTCCCTCTGCCTGTGAATCATCTTTAGGGTCTCACCTAAGATGTCATTTCCTTGGAGGCCTTCCCTGACCCTCAAGCTGGAGTAGGTGTCCTCTGACATATTGACGTAAAACCCTCTCCTGTCATAGCACTTATCACGCTGCATGACAATTGTTTTGCTGACCTGCCTCTGACCATCTTGAGGACAGCAACGTGTATCTGTGTCATTAGCATCTCAATACTCCCAGTGACGTGCGGTGTGCCTATAGCACATTAAGGGCTCAATACAGTTTTCTTAAATGAATGAACAAGTGAAGACAGAGAATACATGTACCTCTTAGGTAAACTGAGAGGCAACCAGTCAAAGCAAGCTGACAGAGCTGAAAACGATGGGATTACAGGATTAGGATACAACTGGAAAACTGATCACCTGACTCTTGAATTCAGAGAAAGCTCCTTTATCCAGGGTACTTACATATACTGGTTGTTTCACTGTCTTCTTGCCCAAGGAAGTAAGAGGGACACCACCAAACCATCGAATGCCTGGCAGAAGAAAGACAACATTCTTAGAAGGCCTAGGTTGCCTGAAGACCCACGCATCTACAGGTGCCCCAAGCTGGCATAACCATTTTGCGTAGTAAAAATAATGAAATAAATGTAGCTGTGACTCTGAGGCAGTTAATGATCCTACAAGGGGCAGCCATTTTTTTTTTCACACCACAAACATAGAAAGTAAAAGGGCCAAATACTTAGGGACACAAAGAACAGGGAAAGCAGTCAGGTGGCTTGTCTACCTGTCTTCCACTCTGCAGTGCTAAGCACATGGCCACTCCCAAGACTGCTCTCTACCTGCACCCTATTTTAATCAACAGATCAGCAATACAACTAACCCAGAGAAAGATGCAGGTGAAAATAGGAATTTAGTGTATGATGAATGCAGTACCACAAATACGTGGAGAATGGAAGTATTTAATAGATGATGCTGAGATAATCATTCTACTCTTTGAAGGAAAAAAACAAAAAAGAAAGAAATGGCTCACATCTTGCCATAAGCCAAAACAAAATCCCAAGTGGCTTAAATGTAAAGGTAAAAAAAGATTTTCTTAAAAAAAATTTTTTTTTTTTGGCCACACCACATGGCTTCTGTGATCTTAGTTACTGGACCAGGGATTGAACCTGTGCCCCCTGCAGTGGAAGCGTGGAGTCCTCACCACTGGACCACCAGGGAAGTCCCTTTAAAAAAAACTTTTAAAAGTAGAAATTATAAGAGCATCCAAAAGAACAAAATACTTAGGGAAAGACTAAATCAAGTTGGTTAAAGACTTGCACTCTGAAAACTACAAAACACTGATGAAAGAAATTTTAAAAGACACAAATGGAAAGACATCCCATGTTCATGGATTGGAAAACTTAATATTGTTAAGATGTCAATACTACCCAAAGCAGTCTACAGATTTAATGCTATCCCTATCCAAATCCCAGTGGTGTTTCTTGCAGAAAGACAGGAAACTCCATTCTAAAATTCATATGGAATATTAAGACACCCCAAATAGCCAAAACAATCTTGAAAAAGAAAAGAGTTGGAGGTTTCACACTTCCTGATTTCAAAACTTACTACAAAGCTACAGTAATCAGAACAGTGTATAGTGATCAAAACAGTGGCATAAAGACAGACATAGACCAATGGAATGGAATAGAGAGATATAATCATTGCACATCTGGCCAAAAAATTTTTGACAAGGTGCCAGCACCATTCAAAGGAGAAATGATAGTCTTTTCAACAAATGATGCTGGGAAAACTGAATATCCATAGGCTAAAGAATGAAAGTGAACCTTACCTCACACCATACATAAAAATTAACTCAAAATGGATCAAAGACCAAAACATAAGAGCTAAAAGTACAAAACCCTTAGAAGAAAACAGAGGGGAAAAGCTTCGTGACAACGGATTTAGCAATGACTTATTGGCTATGACACCAAAAGTGTAGGCAACAAAAGTAAAAATAGATAAACTGGACTACATCAGAATTTAAAACTTCTGTGAAACAAAGGACACAATTAACAGTGTAAAAATGTTTGCAAATCATATGTCTGATAGGAAGGGGGTTACTATCCAAAATGTATAAAGAACTCCTATAATTCAACAATAACAAAAAACCACCCAATTAAAATATGAGCAAAGGACATGAATAGACATTTCTCCAAATAAGATATACAAATGGACAACAAGCACGTGAAAAGATGCTCAACATCACTAATCATTAGGGCAAAACCATCAGATATTACCTCATACCCATTAGGATGGCTACTATCAAAAAACAAAAAATAGGGCTTCCCTGGTGGGGCAGTGGTTGAGAGTCCGCCTGCCGATGCAGGGGACGTGGGTTCATGCCCCGGTCCGGGAAGATCCCACATGCTGCGGAGCGGCTGGGCCCGCGAGCCATGGCCTGTGCGTCTGGAGCCTGTGCTCCGCAATGGGAGAGGCCACAACAGTGAGAGGCCCGCGTACCACAAAAAAAACAAAAACAAAAACAAAAACAAAAAAACAGAAAATAACAAGTGATGATGGGGATATGGAAAAATTGGAACCTTGTGCACTGTTGGTGGAAATGTAAAATGGTACAGACATTAAGGAAAAACAGATGGTAGTCCCAAAAATTAAAAATCGAACGATATGCTCCAGCATTTTCACTTCTGGATATATAACCCAGAGAACTGAAAGTAGGGTCTCAAAGAGATATCTGTACACCCATGCTCATAGCAGCATTATTCAGATAAAATAATGCAAAGGTGGAAGCAACCCAAGTGTCCACTGACAGAAGAATGGATAAACAAAATGTGGTCTATACATACAATGGATTATTATTCAGCTTAAAAGGAAGGAAATCCTGTCACATGCTACAACATGGATGGACCTTGAAGACATTATACTAAGTGAAATAAGCTAGTCACAAAAAAGACAAACACTGTCTGATTCCACTTATATGAAGTACCTAGAGTAGTCAAATTCATAGACAGAAAGTAGAATGGTGTTGCCAGGGGCTGGGGGGAGGGGGGAATGGGAAGTTGTTTGATGGATACAGAGCTTCAGTTTTGCATGATCAAAAGAGTTCTGGAGATCGTTTGCAGTACAATGTGAATACACATAATGGTACTGAACTGTACACTTAGAAATGGTTAAGACTGTGTGGTCTGCTCGGGCTGCCACAATAAAATACCACAGACTGAGTGGCTTATTTACACAAGAGAAATTTATTTTCTCATAGCTCTGGACACAGGAAAGTCCAAGATCAAGGTATCGGCTGATCTGGTTCCTGGTGAGAGCTCTCTTCCTGGCTTAAAGGCAGCCGGCTACGTTCTCACATGGCTTTTCCTCAGGGCACACAGGGAGGGAGAGAATGATCTCTCTCTTCCTCTTCTTCTAAGGCCACTAATCCTGCGGGTTAGGACCCCACTCTTATGACCTAGCACGTGTGTCTGACAAAGTAGGATGCTACCTCTTTGTCTTTCAAAACCATCACCTAAGTGACTTGGAAAACAGACTGAAAGTGAGGCGGCGCTAAGAAAACCGGGGCTTCGTAGGCCAAGTATAAATGAGGCACTGACCCCATGCCAGGTGCTGTAACATAGGCTATAGCTACTCCATTAACCGGCACACTGGTTCTCAGGCAGACATCATCATGTTCATCTTAACAGATGAAGAAGCTGCTACATTCAGAGACCTGCCAGAGTCCCAGAGCTAGTTAGTCCCAGGACCCAATTCATAGTCAGGTCTCAAACTCCCAAGTCCATGCTCCTTGCAGGCATCTCAGCTGCTGCTTTTTTTTTTTTTTTCCTGAAGATACAGATTTAATTGAAACAGATCATACTCCTAAAGATCTCGCAACTTTTCAGTGCAGCATTTTAAGCTGCTTCTTTTGATACAGAGTGACGAAGATCACGAGAGGGACCATGCTGACAGGGAAAAGAGAACCTTTGGGGAGAAAAAGGCAACTCGAGGGGAAAAAAATACAACCTCCATCTTCCAGTCAGAGAAGATAGTTTGCCTGTGATTAACTTGAACCTGGTTAACCAGCATTCCCCCTCCTACGATTAAGGAAGAAGACCTACTTGCAAAATAATTGAGGAATCTATCCTCTCTTCCAAAGATGTCCGATGGCTTTATGATGGTAGCTTCTGGAAATGTGTCTCTCACTTCTTTCTCTCCAGCAGCCTAAACAACCAAACACAACAGAGTTCTGCGGTGAGTTAACGAAGCTCCCACTCCTTCCCCTATGGGGACGCTACGTATATTTCAAGGTCATATTTCCTCCAGGTTAAGGGAATCATATTATTCATAACACTCAGCTACAGTCACCCCCGCCCCCGCCCTTATATTCAGTTTCGCTTTCCACAATTTCAGATACCCGCGGTCAACTGTGGTCCAAAAATATTAAACAGAAAATTCCAGAAATAATTCATAAGTTTTAAATCGTGTGCTGTTCTGAGCGGCGTGATGAAATCTCATGTCATCCTGCTCGGGCCTGCTGGCACGTGTATCTCATATCGTCACAAGAAGAAGGGTGAGTACAGTCAGCGGATGTTGAGTGAGAGAATGGGGGACCATATTCATGAAATTTTTATTATAGTCTATTGTTATAACTGTTTACTTTATTAGTAGTCATTGTTGTTAGTCTCTTACTGTGCTTAATTCATACGTGAAACGTTATCATAGGTATGTGCATATAGGAAAAAGCAAAGTATATACGGGGTCCGGAACCATCCTCAGTTTCAGGCATCCACTGGGGGGTTTGGAATACATTCCTCATGGTAAGGAGGAGACAAGTCTACGCGAAATTTTTTTAAAAAATACTAACACATAAAAATGCTCCACCTCTTATAGCTCTTGCTGGGTTTCTTCCCATATTTATTCTAAGGAAGTTTATGAAGAAAAATCAGAGTAGACTCACTTCCTAGACAAGGTGCAGACACCAGCACCTGGCTCAGCCATCCTGCCTACCCGCACCCGCCGGGGGTGACATCAGAGCCCCGGTGGACCTGGGCCTCCGTTTCTTGAGCTTCTCGACTCCAGGGACCTCATCTTTACCCCACTTCAGCCACTCTCAACTTGGAGGCCTCAGACCAGAACAACCCAAGTGCCCCTCCTCTGAGCCCTACATGAAGACATGCTGCTTTCAGATGACCAGCTCCTGTGCTGCCAGCCTGCTTGTTCTCTGCTCCTGAGATGTGCTCCTTCAACTTCTTGGGGACCCGAGTCCACTGGGTCTGCCCTCCTCCCCACCAATGCCTCCGAACGTCCCTTGCCCCAGATTAGATTCCATGGCCCAACTTTTCCATCGCTCTCTTAGCGATACTGTAGACTACCTGTCCCCTTGTCCTTTACTCCCCCCAACAGGCAAAATCCCAATCCTGGAAGAACCCCACTAGCCTCCTTCTTTAAGCCATGCACTCCTGCTGCCTTCAGAGCTACAGGAAGATAAACAAGTACAGATCATCAATTGGTAACACATAAATTCCTGTCCCCAGTTTTAACCGGGCTCATAACATTTCCCAGAAATAGGGTTTCCTTCTAATTAGTTTACATTTCCAGTTGACAAATTTCAAACCTTTTCTGTTCTATCCAAATTTCTCCCTTACTTTCCCCTCTTCCTTCCAGTGAATGACTTCATCTTCTAATTCAAGGAGAAAGCACAGCAGCAGAGAAAAACCCCCTGGTGTTCCCAGTGCTGAATCGACAAAGCCAGGTGCACGAAGCAACACTCTCTCCTCCTTCGTGACCAGAGTGGAGGAAGTCACCTCCTGTCACTTTCTCAGGAACCCGCCCTGTACTCCTGCCCACATCTGCAGTCGGGCTCCCCACACCTGCACCTTCCCACTGGCATTTCAACGTCAAGATCGTCTACCTTAAAAGAGAAGAGAGGGCTTCCCTGGTGGCACAGTGGTTGAGAATCCGCCTGCCGATGCAGGGGTCACGGGTTCGTGCCCTGGTCCGGGAAGATCCCACATGCCACGGAGCAACTAAGCCCGTGAGCCATGGCCGCTAGGCCTGCGTGTCCGGAGCCTGTGCTCCGCAACGGGAGAGGCCACAGCAGTGAGAGGCCCGCATACCGCAAAAAAAAAAAAAAAAAAAAGAGAAGAGAAATTCCAACTCCACACGGCCCTGCAGCCTCCTGCCCCCTCCTTCCTCTTAGTAAACCAGCTGAGAACGATGCCGTCTTCCTGTCCCTGCCGCCTCCACCCCTGCCTGCCCGTCACGCACCTGCTGCCCCGACCCCTGCTCAGACTGCTCCCGATAAGCCCACCGAGGACCTGCGGTGTAGACCCCGGCTGACCCTGCGGCTCTGACTCACCTCTTCATCTGCCCCCCGCTTCTGTAACCTCAGACGCTCCTGGTGTCCCTCCTGCCTCTCCGGGTCCACCCTGCTCAGTCCTCTTGTTTGCTTTTTGCGGGTGCATCCTTGTCCTCGTCCCCCAGACACCCCGTCAGTGCTCCTCTGGGCGCTGTCCAGAGCTCTCTGCTCTCGACTCATCCCCATGAGGCCACCCTGTCCCCCCGGGTCGCTTCAATTAACAACAAACAGCGGGGACTCCCACGTTCATGTCCCCAACCACACTCTTTCTTCAGAGCTCCGGGATCTTAAACCCCATTCTCCACTGGGACCTGGGTGACTGACATGCACTTGAGATGCAACCCGAGGCCCAAACTGGATCACCCTCTTCCATTCTCCACAAATAGTACCTCTCAACTTGTGCTACACATTGGGAATACACAGGGAGAGGTGTAAATCCTGATGCCCGGGTCCTACCGCCAGAGCTGCTATTTCCATTGGTCTGGGTGGCCTGGGCATCAGGATTTTTCAGTCCCCTCCACGATTCTAATGGGCCACTAAGGCTGAGAACCCCGCCCCCAGCACCCGGTCCTTCTCAGGGGTTCCTCATTTTGTTCAACAGGAGCACCACCATCCATCCAGGGGTTTAAGCCTGAGGGCTGGGCACCTCCGCCTCCTCCCTCACCCTCCCCACTGACTACCCACCCTCCGCCCCCTCCAAACAATCGCGAATGCGGATGGTTCTCTGAGCGCTAGGGCAGAGGCCGGCACGGCCTTCACTCTCTCACTCCCTCTCTCGCTCTCGTCCCGAGAATAGCGTGTATGCTGACTTATGACTTATCGTAAGCCTTCCGTTAAGTACGGTAATGACGGTGAGGAGGCCTGTACAATTTTTAAAAAGTATTAATTTTGATTTCAGGTTAAATCATTGCTACTTAAAAGTGTAACTATTGCTATTATGAATTCCAGCAATAGTATGAAAACCAGCCTATCACAGAACGCTTTGAAATCCCGAGTCAGGTGTTCTTAACCAATTCCTAATTTTTCCTTCCGGAAACTTTGATTTTGAGGTTGTTTTTGTAAAGATCCCCCAAGTTACTTTGCAACACCTAGTGCATCTGGAATTATTTTCCTCAGTGGACTAGAAACTAGATGTGGCTAAGACCATATGTGTGTTTTATTTACCCTGTATCCCCAGCACCTACTACAACATGGAGCACATAGTAGGTGCTTAATAAATAATTTGCTCAATTAAAGAATGCAGTGGAACCAAAAGCTGGAGCCAGTGTCAAGGAACTCTGTGGTCCTTATCAATCTGACCCAAAGCAGGCTCCTTACGGCAGGAACCAAATGCTGAAGGCATTCCCGGGCACCGCAGTCCCTACTGAGTCCTTAATGATAAAACATTTCAGGTTACAGACCGACTCCAAACCAGGCTGCTCAATCCCTAGGTACAATCTGGACCACAGTGGGGTTTCTGGGACTCCAAGAAGCCTAACTACAATGTGAACAGCCATTTTCCCTGGCAAATACTTATCCTGTCACCCCCAGCCTTCACATCACCCCTCCAAGCATGGCATAAGACCATGACTATGCAAAGGGTCAGAGAAAGAAGGATGGCCCTTTAGCTTTGGTGGCTGACACAGGTATGACTCTTATACAGGAAGCATATACTCTACCATTTTTGTGTTTGCTCTGTAAGTCTATGACGTGCCAAGAAACTTTACACCCAGGAGGGCGGGTAATAGTATATGATCTACCCCCACCTCTGAGGCCGCTTAGCACGGTTCCCTGCAAACAGAAGGCGCTCAGCTACAACTCAGCCACACAACAATCACATTCTGGGTATGGAGAATTAGAGAAATCCCCCTTGATTCTGGATACGTCAGTGAGAAACCTTTCTCACTTGGAAACCAAGGGGCTAAGAAACTCAAGCTCTGTGAACCACTTCCCAAATCAACTTGTTTCTTACCTTATTTCTCAGATATTTAGAAGAGCTTTTAATATCGGCATTCAGATGAGAAACGTGAATAAATTTTTCAACTCCAGCTTCCTTGGACACTTGAGCGATTGCTTGGGGAATCTTTACAAAAACATCCTCAAAATCAAAGTTTCTAGAAGGAAACAATAGGGATCGGTTAAGAACACCTGACTCAGGATTTCAAAGCATACTGTGATAGCTGGTTTTCATAATATTGCTGGAATTCATAATATCAATAGTTACACTTTTTTTTTTTTTTTTTGTGGTACGCGGGCCTCTCACTGTTGTGGCCTCTCCCGTTGCGGAGCACAGGCTCCGGACGCGCAGGCTCAGCGGCCGTGGCTCACGGGCCCAGCCGCTCCGCGGCACGTGGGATCTTCCCAGACCGGGGCACGAACCCGCGTCCCCTGCATCGGCAGGCGGACTCTCAACCACTGCGCCACCAGGGAAGCCCAATAGTTACACTTTTAAGTAGCAACAATTTAACCCAAAGTCAAAACTAATATTTAAAAAAAATTTTACAGGCCTCCTCACTGCCATTACCATGCGTAATGTAAGGCTTTACTATAAGTCATAAATCAGCATACATACTATTCTCTGTCCTCAAGGAATCCCAAGGCTGAGGCCCTTTAAAAACATCTGGCTGCACTGACTGGGCGGGGAGGGGAGAAGTGCTGGGTGCTGAAGGGGAAACCACTGCTCACCCCCAGACCTTTGTTTTCCTCAGGGGAAAAAAAGGAAACTAAAAAAATACATCAGTGCTCGCTTCAGCAGCACATATACGAAAACTGGAACGATACAGAGAAGATTAGCGTGGCCCCTGCGCAACGGGGACGCGCAAATTCACGAAGCGTTCCATATTAAAAAAAAAAAAAAAAAATACGTCACTCCCCAGTTAGACCCAACAACATGAACTAAGTGGCTGCTCTGTACGAAAGCACTGTTAGTCATCACGGGAGCTATAAAGCTCAATAAGACCCTCCAAGCCATCAAAGAACTTAAAACTATGTGATGAGGCAGACATATCTAAGTAAGTCTAAGTCAAACTTTCATAAATGTGAAGAAAGAGGCATGAACAGAGTGCCGCGGAACCACAGGATTAAAACATTCTTGTTGATAAACAACCCACACGAGGGCTACAAAGAACTGTTCAAACTGGCGCGCGCGCCACCTTTGATGAACAAGGTGGAGGCTGCATCGGGGACACTGTTCACGCGAGAAAACCCAGGGTTCCGCTTGCCGGTCGGTGGGACAGGAAAACCCTCCTTCCCGGCCCCACCCCAGCTGGTGATGACGCCCACCACACGGGCACAATCCACAGTGGTTTTTTATCGCTTCTTATACTAGGCTTAGCACCAGCTGGATGCCCGGCTCGGGGAGCACAGGGGCTACGTGGGGAGGGTGGTCACTGGCTGTGGAAAGGCGGTTCAGCCAACACTCATTGAAGAGCTAATGAAAAATGCCACGGCTACAATCCCTGGCGTGTTACGTGCCCAGCCCATGTCTACTGCACCTTAGGCCAGCTCTGCAAAGGAGGAACGAGGGTCAGAGGCTTACCTGGTTTCCCACTCCCGCCCAACGAGATTGATGGCCACGTTGCTGTGCTCCACAGCTCTTCGGATGGAGTCCTTGTCCCTCCCGTTCCATTCCTGCAACAGCGGGGGCCAGTCACATGAGAACGTCAGGGGTGCGCCCTGGCACAAAACACGCCTGTAGCTATACCCCCGTCAGCAAGATGCACGACGGGCCGTGTGTCGCCACCACGAGACGGTGCCGTGTCACACCGGCTCCACTGGCTACAACAGAAACTCTGCTGGTTCTCTGGCTCTTCTGGAAACAAAGAGGTCAAAGCACATTTTATTCAGGCAACAGCAGGTGACAGAACTGGAAAAGACACTCTTCATTTTCACGGGGCAGGGCAACTTTTGTCCTCCCAACTGCCCCGCAGAAGCCTGTAAAGGAATCTAGTAATCAAGTCTCCCTTCCTGAATGAAATACAGCCAAACATCCGAGGATCATTTGGGAGGTGAACTGACTCTCCCTTGTTAGCACCAACCAGTTGGACGGAAGATAGGAGGGGTGTCTCTCAAAGGTTAATGTTAAATTGGGAATACTCATGACTATTTTCTTATTTCTTTTTAACTCTTTACTCTTTATAATCCCAGATCTGGTCACTTCTGCTTTAAAGACATGAAAACGGCACTCAGAGAGAAGTGACCCGCCTATCAGTTCAGGGCGAGCCGATGGCAGACTTCGGTGGAGACCTGCACTTGTGAGCAGTCGTTTAGGACTTAAGTCAGATAGATGTGTCTTGTCCAAAATAGTGACAAGGAACTAAAGACCCCCGGACAAAGGTAGAGCATTTTCTATGTTAAAATGAAAATAAAATTTTAAAGCATTTTGCAGGAAGATAATAAGTAGTATGGATTTCTTAGTTGTATCTGTGAGTGAGGGAGGGTGGCGGGGAGAGTGAGAAAAGAGGGGAGAGCGGAAGAGAAGTGGGGGCCTGGGGGAGAAGGAGAGACAGCAAGCAACAGGATGCCTGCGCAATTTGGAAACGAGAGAGAGGGCTACGGGAATCAGATTCAAGAGCAAAAAGATGAAGCCCTCGGCAGGCAGCGCTGGTTACAGCTGACTGTGGAGATTGCAGTACAAGAGACAGAATATGCAAATTCCACTTTGCCATTTACGAACAGTGTACAAATGCTCTCTCCAAACTCCACGCGAAACTCGAAAGTGCAACCTACCCCACGGGGCTGCCATGACGAGTAAGTGAAATCTATAGAAAATCCGCAGTACGGTAAGCAACACACTCAACCAAAAAAGCGCTCTACACGTAATGAACTTAACACGGCCTTTTCAGAGAAGATGACGCGGGCGGGAAAGGATGAACCCAAGAAGACTCAGAGGGGAAGAGCTTGCGGCATAACTGCATGAATGGCCCAAGAGTGATGCCGGAGAGGAGCAGTCAAAAGGAAACCAAAGGGCTTCCCTGGTGGCGCAGTGGTTGAGAGTCCGCCTGCCGATGCTGGGGACGCGGGTTCGTGCCCCGGTCCAGGAAGATCCCACATGCCGCGGAGCGGCTGGGCCCGTGAGCCATGGCCGCTGAGCCTGCGCGTCCGGAGCCTGTGCTCCGCAACGGGAGAGGGCACAACAGTGAGAGGCCCATGTACCACAAAAAAAAAAAAAAAAAAACAGGAAACCAAATTCCCAGGAATAAGGCCCAGGGGCACCACCAGGCTGGTGAACCAAACGGCTGTTCAGACAGCAGTTTCCAACAGAGACTAAAGTGGGGAAATCGGCACCCCACACCCAAGGTGGTCCATCCTTCTCAAAAATAAACAACAACAATACAGTGAGGCGTCCCCCCTGTTACAACTTTCCTGGGCTTCCCCTTTCATAAACATGACCGTACTCAAAGTTATGCACTTTGTGTCTGTCCCTGTGGTCTGGTTCAACAAGACACACTCAGAGCTTAGCTCAACGCCAGGAACAGAGCAGACACAACAAACGCCGGTGGAAAACACGGACTACGTGTCATTCAGCTTAATTCCAATGACTCCACATTTGCAAGCCGGTAAAAGTTTTTGTCCATCACTTGTGAAATACCTCAATTTTGAGGCTTGACAAGGTGACTGATAATCTTCAGTCACAAAGAACTAGGAAAAGGCTAAGCTCCTCTAACTGTAATACCCAGCAGGTATTTGAGAATAAGATTCTGGAAAAGAAAAACACTTTAGAAATAAGAAATTTCCAATATAAATATTATATTTAGCTTGTGAATCTTCAGTAAAGAATAAATGAGAATGCCATTAAAAATAAGTCAAAATTTAATGAGGTCACAAATAATCTGTGTGAATAAAATGGATACTAAGGATGTTTCACCAACATTTTTTAAAAGAGGAAAGTGTGTCAGTGGAAGCGCTCAGGCCCAGGCAGGATGATGAAAGTGAGAAAAGTTAGCTACAAGCACAGCTGACCCAAGCACCCAGGCCCAGAGTGTTTCTCCATAGGAAACTGCAGGCACTGGGAGAGCATCATTCTCTGAGAAAAGGACCTGTGTGCTGTAGGATACTCGGCATCCCTGGCCCCTGCCTAATAAACCGGTATGGTCTCCGCTCACTGTGACAGCCAAAAGGGCCCACACATTTCCCATCACTCCCTTGAAGGGTCTCCCCACACAATCCCCCCTACCCCGCTGGCAACTAACTATTGGCCTAAAGGAAGAGTCACTGCAGTGAATGCGCAGGAAGAACTGCTGGAAGTCAAGTCGATCCAAGCCAACCAAGTTATAAAACACCCTATTGGTGATTCTCTCTGTCGATTGAAGCACCGTGCCAGAGAAATATAACACGAGGCACATATGTAATTCTAAATTTTCTCTTAGCCACTTGTAAAAGAATAAAAAGAAACAGGTGAAATTCATTTTAATAATATTTTATTTGACCCAATTTATCCAAAATACTATTTCAATATGTAATAAATGTAAATATTATTAACAATATATTGAATATTATCTTCTTCGAACCAAGTCTTTGAAATGTGATGTGTAATTCACACGTACAGCGCACCTCAATGCACACCAGCCGCATTTCAAGGGCTCAAGAGCCACTCGTGGCTGATGGCGACCGGCCAGCACAGGTTTAGAGCACAGGTTTAGAGCAGAGGCTGGCAAACGATGGCCCACAGGCAAATCTAGCTTTGTAAACAAAGTTTTATTGGAGCACAGCCGCTCCCATTTGTTTATGTATGGCCTGTAGCTGCTTTTAGGCTACAAGGGCAGAGCTGAGTAAACAGGACAAAGAGCCTATGACCTGCAAAGCCTAAAGTACTTCCTATCCGGCCCTTTAGAGAAAAAGTTTGCTAACTGCTGGACCAGGGTTTACAAGAAAGGCCTGTGAATGGAGGATGCCCTTGGTCCACTCTGGGATGAAGCTGCTGCTTTATATACCACCTCTCCACGCTAAGAATGACCTTCGTAATTTACATTTATCACCTCCAATAATCAGTAACACGGGCTCTTACCAGAAAGATAATCTGGCCCAGGTCGCCCATCTGGCGAAGGTGCATGGTGTCATACGGCTCACACCGGTAGGGGACGATCACTTGTGACCCCATGCGACCTAAAATAGAATGGGTTGGAACAAGGATCCACGTTCACATAATATGGTTTCATTATACAACAGTGATTTTGTAACATTTAAATTCTAGTATGATAGGTGAATTGATGCTATTTTTAGTAAGAAACATATTTTGCCGTGCTAGAGATGGCATAACTTTTCAGAGTCCCCTTTCCCGTATTAACGTCCTATATAGGAAGTCTGGGCCTGCTCATAAAGTACAGCAGACCAAAATTACCTAAATCCAAGATAGGAGCAGTTCAAAACGCCGTTACAATAAAAAGAAACAGTTCTCATTAGGCAACTGTAATAAATGGCTTTGGAGTACGTTGAACGCAAGGAACTTTACCAAGGTGGTTGACAACATAGCGGCCCAGGAATCCTGTTGCTCCAAACACGGTGGCCACAATCCCACTGACTGAGGAACGCCCACCTTTCCCATGAGGTATGAGTGCGTGATGAAGCTGGCGCTGCGGTGGGCCATGAAACACAGATGTGGCTATTGTAGTAACAGAAGAACCTTAAAGAGAACCCCAGAATATACATAAAATTGACTATGAATTCAAACAGCTTCTTTTCCTAGAAACGCAACATTATTTTGCTATCAGTATTTTCATTTACTTAGGTTACAGTTTAAATTTAATGTTTATAATTTAAGTAACAACAGCAACAATAAACACAAATTATTGCAACAAAAAAATCCATAGGACATAAGGAAATGTATAAAAGTTAGAAAGCAAACTCCCTGCCCTATAGGATACAATTCACCTAAAAAGATACATCACGTTAAGAAAGATAATAATAAACAGTTACAAATTAAGAGAGTATAAATCTCTACATGAAAGGAGCAGAGAGAATGCAAAGTAAAGATGCCATAAGTTAGAGAATCATGAGGAAGGACTCCTGAATAAAGTGTTTTGAGAAAGATTTGAAAGAGTAATAACAGGAGAGATAGATTTCCACGTGAAACACGTAACACATCTAACAATGTAGGGGTGGGAATGAATGAGCCCAGCGCAGGGAAGAGCAAAAGACGTACCTGGAACAGACTGTAAAACTGATGATGAATGAAAAACAGAGTTGATGATATGGGTTGGAGGTAGAGGTAAGAGATTATTTTTTTAAAAGAGTACAGTTCAGGGGCTTCCCTGGTGGTACAGAGGTTAAGAATCTGCCTGCCAATGCAGGGGACACAGGTTCGAGCCCTGGTCTGGGAAGACCCCACATGCCGTGGAGCAACTAAGCCCGCGAGCCACAACTACTGAGCCTGTGCACCACAACTACTGTAGCCCGCAGGCCCAGAGCCCGTGCTCCGCAACAAGATAAGCCACCGCAATGAGAAAATGGCGCACCGCAACGAAGAGTAGCCCCTGCTCATTGCAACCAGAGAAAAGCCCACGCGCAGCAACAAAGACCCAACACAGCCAAAAATAAATAATAAATCAATTAATTTTTTAAAAATAAAAAAATAGTTAAAATAAATTAGTTTTAAAAAATAAAAATACACTTCAGACTTTATAAAAACTAATGAAAATCATCAAAAGTAGATAAGTAAGTAACTAAGAAAGTATCAATAAGTCTGCTCTGCTTTCTAGAGCTGACTTTCCAGTGGCACTCTGCCCAGAAACCACTGATTTTCCCGTCCAAAAGCATGGAATTGGAGAAAAAGCCTAGCTTACCAAATAGTTACTGCAACCAGAGACTAGAAACAAACAATGCAGATCAGACACATAATAGTAACAAAATAATAATGTATAAATAACAGCTAAACTTACAAAGGCACCTGGCATCGTTCTTAGCACTTAATAGATATTATTTTATTTCACACTATCTTTATTGCCACTTTACAGATGAGGAAACCAAGGCTCAGAGGGGTTACATGACTAACCCAAAGAGCCTGCAAGGGAAATTGAAAAGTGGCCCAGTGAGGTGAGAGAAAAAAACAAAAGAAAATGGTGTCCAGAAGCCAAAAGAAGAAAGTGACTGATGGAGAGAAGTCAACTCTATCAAATGCTGCTGAAAAGTGAAGTAAGAGGAGGGCAGAGGACCCTAGGATATAGAAAATGTTGGCTGTAAATGGCCTGAACAAGAGCAATTTGATTGGATTAGGAGAGTGTGGCAGGGAGGTCCTAAGAGGAGTATCGAAAATTCTTCTCAGGGGATACCATGTAAAGGGACAAAGAAAAATGGGGCTAGAGGAACAGGAAGACAAGGAAGGGTTCTTTTCATGTGAAATATTATACCATATTTAGATGTTGATGGGAACGACCCAGCAGAGGGGAAATGTTAATGACTCAGGAGAGGGGAGGAAGGAGGTTAGGGAGGGTGGGCTCAAAGGCCACATGAGGGAACATCAGACCAGGAGAAGCTCATACACTGTAAGAGGAGGGGAAGCAGAGCATTATCCAGCTCAGCTATTAGATTATCATGGTGGGCAAAAGATTGTTCCCATCTGATTCCTTTCCGTTCTCTGTAAAGCTAAGGATAAGACAGAAGCACGTATTAAAAGTTTTAGGAGATTGGCAGCTGTTAACTAGTCATACGGAGAAAGGGAAAACAAACTCCCCAGAAAAAATGTGCTGAAAATCCACTTGCGATTTGCATTCATGGATTTAAAATAAGGACACTCAATTCGTTTGTGGAGTTTTCCTTAGCTTAGCTCTCAGCCGCTCAGGGGCAGGCAGGAAATACGTGGAAAACATACGTGAAAAGCTTGGTTTAATCAGCATTGATTTTTTTACGTCAAAGGGATAAGGGCTGGGGAGTTGAGAATGTATGAAAGGGAATGATTAGAAGGATGAGTAAGGAAGTTAGGGCACAGCATAAAGGACAGAGCAAATATAATCAGAAGAATTACTGGAGTCTAGGTATGAACATCTCCAAGGATTGTTATGAGGATTGGAGTAAATGTGTTTAAAGCATTTAGCACATTACCCAGCACACATTAAGAATTCCAGGAGTATTTTACTATTACTTTGAAATTCCTCAGAAAGTAATGTTACACTAACCTCACATGGTTATTTGTTTTTTCAACAATCACCAGCCAAGCATTATTCTAGAAACTGTGACTAACATAGTAAAAAAGACAAAGTTCCTGGCCTCATGAAGGTTACATTTTAGAAGGTTGATATGAAAATTAATAATAAATGGGTAAGGCCTTCCCTGGTGGCTTAAGAATCCGCCTGCCAATGCAGGGGGCACGGGTTCGAGCCCTGGTCCGGGAAGATCCCACATGCCACGGAGGAACTAAGCCCGCACACCACAACTACTGAGCTTGAGCTCTACAGCCCGTGAGCCACAACTACTGAGACCACGTGACACAACTACTGAAGCCTGCGCGCCTAGAGCCCATGCTCCGCAACGAGAAGCCACCGCAATGAGAAGCTCGCGCACCAGAACGAAGAGTAGCCTCCGCTCACCGCAACTAGAGAAAGCCTGCGCGCAGCAGCGAAGACCCAACACAGCCAAAAATAAATAAATAAGTGTTTTAAAATAATAATAATAAATGGGTAAGTACGTCACGGTGCCTTTCACACTGCAGGTTCTCAATAAATATGTTATTAACCTCTTTGGTTCCAGCCTCTCCATTTTCTTCCATTTATTAGGAACACCGTTAGGAAAATAATATCCTTTTTCATTAAACCTACTTTGGTTTCCTACTGTTAATACCTAAACCAGTAGCCTCCAAACATATTTGCTTCCACACCGCATAAGCGTTTTTTAAAAGTATTTATTTGTAAATTACATGCACGTTCTATGTAGTACCAATATGTTATACACATTTTGCAACACACATGAAAGCACTTAGAACAGTGTCTGGTATATAGTTTGAACCATGTGTTAGCTATTGTTACTACTACAGAAAACTTTTTTTCTCTAAGTTCTAATACTGTATTTTTATATACCATTGGTTCCTCTTGCAAAACCCACTTGGAAAACCACTGGTCTAAACTCTGCTTGGCTTTCAAAGGCCTCCATTATTTGATCCCATCTAATATATTCACCCTCCTTTCCTACTATTCCAGATCTTCAGGTGGTCATCTCACTGCCTCCATTCTCACCCCCTTGTCCTTGCTAGTGCCAGGAAAATGTCCAACCCCTCTAATTTTCCAGATCATAACAACCCTAAAAAAAATTTTTTTTTAAATCAATGGAAGCGCTGCAATTCTCCACTGGCCTTTCAATCTTCCCTCCCTACTTCAGATGATCTACTTTTTCCCTTTCCTGATATCCTGTGGTACTTAATAGTCTCGCCACATCTCACTATATATGTTTTATACAGTTCTGTAGTGTTTTGATTATGTTACACACTAGACTTGCCTCTCCCGAGTTTACTCAAAAGCTTACTTTACCAGAGACAGTAAAGCAGAGTGGTAAAGAGCACAAGCTACGGTGTCAAGTTTAAAAAAAAATGAGTCAAAGGAAAAAATTTTATGAAAATGTCTAGAACGGTGTTTAGCCGACAGCAGGAACTCAATAAATTGTCGTTATTACCATTCACAACCTACACTATGTGGCACCAATGTAACAGTTCAACAAGAACCAGCAAATGTCTTTGCAAAGAAGTGAGTGCTACGAAACCATCCATTATAAGTGATGTGCACCAACCACCTGCCCAGAGGCGTGGAGGAGCTCTACCCAAGATGGAAAATTAAAAAGAATCCTGCAAATACTCCTGACTCTCACCTCCTGCTGAACATTAGAACTACCTGTGGAGCTTTTGAAAGTTTAAGGTGCAAGGAGCCAGTCTCAAAAATTCTGATTCAATAGCTCTTCAATGAGTCTCCATTTCTATTTTGTATAAAGCTCTAAGAATGATTCTGACATGCACCTAATTTTGAGAGCAAATGATATTCTGTAATAACTAAAATACACTATGGAAAAATGCAATTTCTGGAGGTTGATGCAGGGCATGTTTGTGAAGGACAGGAGGGTGAAATAATGATGATGGAGTGTAACTGTATTCCCAGTTTCCTTGCTTTTCTAGCCTCTCTTAGTGAGTGGAAAAGCAAATGCGTGTTTCCAACTTGAGGACCACAGCAGACCGATCAGAACAGAAGGGACAATAAACTACACTTAGACAAATCCTAAGATATTCTTTTATTCTTCTTCCTTTTTGTCCCACCAATGTCCTGATTCTTCTCTCTCCTGAGCATCCCTCGCTCCCCGAGGCCTCAACGCCTCCACATTTGTAGGAATGCTTTTGATTTAGAAAGTGCTCAGAAACTCCCTGACATTGTGGTATGATCATTTCCACTGTGATGCGCAGAATCTGAAGTTGAGACCGATTAAGAGTTTGCGCAAAGTCATAAAGTCAATCCATGAAGAACCTTTTCTCCACTATCCTTTCTTTCCCCCATCCTTTTGATTCCTCCGCCGCCTTCCCCCCAATATTTCTTATAACCCCAAACCCTTACAACCCTATCAGTACTGAGTTTCTCGATCTTTCACATGTCCCCTTTTCCTCTCCCCTTCGCGTTGCTCACGTTCTCCCAGCGAAGACCACTTCCCAGGTGCACAATTTAATACGTGAGCCGGGGAAGGGGAGAAAAAGGAGGAACTGGACAGAGGCAGCTCCGGACCTAGAAAAACCAGGGTGCCCAGGGACTCAGCGCGACCGCTGCACCACCGGTGCCACTCCCCAAACTTTAGATCCGCATCTTGGACTCCCGATTCGGGGCCGCCGTTCCCGGTGACACTTACGTGACATTGGCAGGGCCCTGACAACTCGGGGGTGAACGGCAGCCGCCATCTTCTCCCACAATCCCCTGCTACCGGCGCTCGGCCGACTACGGCAACTAAGCTGGGTCAAAAGGCATCTTTCCCTGCTGTCTGCGCAGGCTCCAAGCGGGAACGGAAGGGGCGGGGCCGAGGGTAGGGTGAAGAGTGGTCCGGAAGAGTGTTGGGGAGAGAGCTGGAGCGGCTGGGGGGCACGGAGAGAGACGGGGAGGAGGGGAAGTAGAAAGAAAGGAGTCTTAGGGTCGGAATCCCCGGTCTGGAGTGCACCGTAAAGATAACCTCGTATTGTCGAGGAACCTGAAGTTCACAGTGGACCGGGGACTGACTCAAGGGCAAAATGGCAGCACCGCAGCTCTCCCGACTCTCAGTTCATCGTGCCCTGAAAGTGTCCGATGGGGCGGCCCCGGTGAGGCGGGGAAAGAGGAGGCGTGGCACCTGCGCTCGGGAAGCTCTTTAAGGAGAAAACTCGGGCCCAGGGGACTGGAGGGGGCGGGGACCAAGAGAGAAAAAGTGAGGACGAGAAATAGAAGTGAGAAAGGATGCTGTCGTGGAACCGGAGCAGCTTCCGTCCGGAGCCTTGGCTCTTGCTGTTCCCTTTTCCTGGCGTGTCACCAGCTCAAGTCTTTGCGGGCAGGTTACCTCGGAGACGACTTGTCTGACGTCTTCTATCATTCCCCCCGTCCTTTAATTACTCTGATTTATCAAAGCCTTTATCTCACCACCTGACATGAATCCAGGGATTCTTAACTTGGACTGCCACCCAGGATTGGGCTTCAGGGAGCTTCCCTGGTGGTCCAGTGGTTAAGATTCCGTGCTTCCACTGCAGGGGGTATCTGTTCGAACACTGTTCTGGGAACAGAGGTCCTGCAGGCCGCACAGAGTGGCCAAAGAAAAAAGAGTGGGCTTCAGGAAGTCTCCGAACTTCCTGAAATGTCATGTAAAAGTTAGTGGGCGTGTATGCATGCCATCTGCACATTTTTCTAGGAAGAAACTCAAGGTGGCTCTCTCTAGAGCAACGGTTTGTAATTTTTTTTTTTAAACTGTGGGCCCATTGGGAGTCTACATTGTTCCAGAAAGTATAATAGCTTATTCCAGAAAGTATAATAGCTTATGGAAATTCCAGAAAGATGAAGACTTGCATTCTTGAATACTTTCTTCGTGGCAACCTCTCAAGCTCCCTGAGTAGCAACAGCGATCAGCAACCTGTCGTGAGACATCTACCTAGGGCTTATCAGAAAACAGACTCCTTTGGGGGAATCTTTCTAGACTCGGTCATTTCTTCAGTGCCTTGTTTTTTCAGGAAGAACGGAGTGTGTGTTGCTGGGATGGACAAAAGACATGTAGTGAGCAGAAGTGGCTTGTTACTAGGCTTGTAAGGTTGGTTGGTCCCATTCTACCCCACCCCCTCCGCTTACTGAAATGTCATCTTCCACAGTGAATTGGAAGAGGAAAGAAACTCTTAAAGAAATTTTATCAGAGAAGTTTACTAATGCTACACTGTCGTATTTCTTGGCCTCATCCTATGTTCACTTAGCACTTACATTTTGCTAATATTTGATTCTGGAGTCAATATGAATAAAAACATACCTTCCTGATTCTGATAAATTGATAGATCCCATTATCATTGGCCGCATCCTAACACCTGTGTAATATTGCCAATTATGTTTCATCTCCAAGTCAAACAGTGCTTCACGTTCTCAATACTAGTTTCAAGGTGGCATGATATTGTTGAAACAGCATCGACTTAAAACTCAGAATGTTAGAGCCCAGTTCTAGTCTACCAGGTATGTGTTGTGAGCTGGCCAAGCTTCTACATCTGTCTAACAGGGAAGAGAACACTTGTCCTGTTTCTTCAGCACGCTACCATAAGGATCAAATGACATGGACGTGAAGGTGCTTTGTCAGCTGCAAAGTGCTATGTGAGTGTATGTGTGTTCTGTTCACATCGCACTCCAGTATCAAAATCACAGTGTTAGAGCTGGAGGGGATCTTAAGAGGTCAGCAAACTCAATTTCTTTATTTTAAAGATGAAGACACTGTAACAATCTAAAAGATTATCAGTAGATAAATAACCTTGTTGAAGGAAGCTTGTAAACCAGTAAGTCGTTTTTTAATTCGTTAACAATTTTAATCTTTATCCTGTAGCGTTGTTCAGAGAGTCATTAAAAAGAGTACCTAAGGTAACATTCCAAAGAGAGTGTACTGCTAGTAAAGTCTCCTCAAGCCTAGAAATGGCCGACCAGATGCTCTTGGTCTGATCAATCTCAGTATGGTTCCTCAGGTCGAGAATTGCAGAGGATGGCTTAGTGCTACTGCATCTCTGACCATCTAAGATTTATTATAACCCAGAGATGGTCAGTTTAGGCAAAATATCTCAGAATTTTTTTTTTAATATGAAAGTTAAGATGCTTATGGGCTTCCCTGGTGGCACAGTAGTTGGGAGTCCGCCTGCCGATGCAGGGGACACGGGTGCCCCAGTCCGGGAAGATCTCACATGCTGCGGAGCGGCTGGGCCCGTGAACCATGGCCACTGAGCCTGCACGTCCGGAGCCTGTGCTCCGCAACGGGAGAGGCCACAACGGTGAGAGGCCCGCATACCGCAAAAAAAATTAAAAATAAAAAAGATTAAGATGCTTATAATCAAGAAGAGTCCAGGCTGGACCCCACAAACTGAAGTGATTCCATGGGCTTTGCATAAAAAATTTAGTAGACCCTCAATTCTTGAATTTCTTATTCTCTGCACCCATCTGGATTTGTTCATATGTAATACTTACTTTGTTCTTTTAAATGGAATCCATTGACATAAATTCCCCCTCCCATATCCCCTACCAAAGTTAGACACTTAAATGAGAAAATTAATCTGGAGAAAGCAAGGCCAGTCCTTCCAAACTAAGCATCCAAGCCTTGGAATGTATCTTCACGCCTCCCCTTGGCCTTTGATCACTCAGTTTCTGGTAGCCTCACCACTGTTGCCATGGAGACAGTGATATCACCAGTTGTGATTCTGATGTCACTGTCCAGTCCCAACAAGGGGGAGGTACCTAGAAGGCTGAGGGAGGAAACAAGATCTTGAGCTGAGCAGGAACATCCCAGCATCTTCATTGACTTTAAAAGTATATTCTGGAGTCTTCTGTGGTTCACTAGTCCAGTGTTACAGAGGTAGGAAATCCCACTGGACTGAGAAAACAGCCCATTTTCTGATCCTCTTTGGTTAAAAGGGAGAATTCAGTGATAAGTGCTGGGCTAACTTTTAATGTTCAACTTCGCCTCCCTCTTTGCCCGGTCAATTTTAGTTTCACATCAGAATCTTCTGGAAATAAATGAGCCTCTCCGTCAGTACCATGATATCTGAACATACCATCTTTGCTGTTGAAGTTTTAGTTTTGTTGCAGATTGATCAGATCTCCTTGGCCATACTTTTGGGGACGTGAGGGGGTCTTACTGTCTGCTTTCCAATTTCAAGATGTGACTGGAAGCTTGACTGTGTGCTGACTTTTCCTATTCATGTGTGGCTGTTCCGAGTTGTTTTTGTTGTTGTTCCCCATGCTCTAATAGCAAAATCAGACTGGTATAGCTCTGAGCCCTGATTCTCATCCACTTCCATCCTCTCACTGTGAGTTCTGACTCCGTGGCTAGACAACAGAGAACTGGGGGAAGGCAGGATATATGTAGCTCTGTGGAGAAAATGTCTGTACTAACAGGGCAATAGAGGAAGAGGTTATTACTAAGGGAAAGTGAAACTATAGGAGATCCCCAGGAAAGCTGAACAGTGAGTGGTACCACTGAGAAAAAGATACACACACACACTTTTCTAATCCCTATTTAAACAAAATCGCATGAAACTGATTTCATCAACAACCATATTTATTGAGTGTCTACTATACGCCAGGCACTTAGAGAAAGGGAGTGAGAGAGAAAAAGAGAATGGATGTAATAGAATATATTCTTCCTTTTTAAAACTAGTAATAAACACTAGCCAAATAAATTTCAAAACGATCAGATGTGTATCAACCCTGCAAAAGCTTCATTTATGCTGCCTGTAATTTGAGTTTTTCTGTGAGTTTAGGAACCTCGAGTAAACAAGAGCTCATCCTTATGATGAATACAGGAATCATGTCTCGAGATGGAGCTGTGGTCTGGGATACAGCACCATAACCAAGCCCCTGTATTGTTGTGCACTCCTGATTCATGATTTGCACTCCTCAGTTATCTCTGAGGTAATAATCACATTGACATTTTTAAGGAACATTTTAGGTCAGTCCTTCTGTTGTCCACAGGGTCCCTCTATTGGCCATAGAAAAAATTCTTAGCTTCCGGAATGTTAACCTGCAGAGCTGTAAATATTTCAATGAATATATCCATTGGGTTTTAAAAAAAAATTATTTATTTTATTTATGTATTTCGGGCTGTGTTGGGTCCTCGTTGCTGCACACGGGCTTTCTCTAGTTGCGGCGAGCGGGAACTACTCTTTGTTGCAGTGCACGGGCTTCTCATTGGGCTGGCTTCTCTTGTTGCGGAGCACGGGCTCTAGGCACATGGGCTTCAGCAGTTGTGGCACGTGGGCTCAGTAATTGCAGCACGCGGGCTCAGTAGTTGCAGCTTGCAGGCTTTAGAGCGCAGGCTCAGTAGTTGTGGCTCGCGGGCCCTGGAGCGCAGGCTCAGTAGTTGTGGCGCACGGGCTTAGTTGCTCCGTGGCATGTGGGATCTTCCCAGACCAGGGATTGAACCCGTGTACCCTGCATTGGCAGGTGGATTCTTAACCACTGCGCCACCAGGGAAGCCTTATCCATTGGTTTTAATATTCCCTTTATGGACCTCAATTTCCTAATCTTTAAAATGAGTATGTTACAATAAATGGTTCCTAAGGTCCATTTATCTTCACATTGTATACAGTTAGCCTTCTTTCCTCATCAAATTTAATAGATAACACAAAGCATCCTTTGTGTCTTTTATTTTCCACCCTAACACCAGGATATTATTCACCAACTTTGAGGTTAAGAAATGGATGAATCCACTCAATGGCTCCATTAATCTCTAGACTCTCCTCTCTTTTCCATTTCATTATGAGACATGTATACACATTTAGGAGTCTGAATATCACTATCATCCAAAGATATTTAAGTACCTCTTTATATACACTATTATCCAGGACAATTTAGGGAATTTAAAGTCTAAAACAAACTTCATGGATGCAGACAAACATACAGAAGATATAGAAAATAGAATAAAAACCTCAGGACATATGTAAGTGGAAGTGTTTGCTGAATCTATATAACTAGTAGGTGTGAAAGAAGTACAAGAGGGCTTTTGAGGTATTGATTTATGTGTTTTATGGGGATAAGAGGCCTATTAGTAAGTCATTGGATAAATATTTACACCGTCGATAAGTCTCTGGGGTGAACATATCCCCCAAAAGAGCCAAGCTTCATGCAAGTCTTAACCAGCCTGGCAAACTTGAGCAAGTCTTTTCTTTTTTTCTCATATTCTCCAACTTAAGAAAGAAAGAAAAATTGAGCCATCTAGAATTAGAAATGGGCTGTATTCATATATTCATTCTTTCAGCAGGCAATTAGAAGGAAAATAATTGATCTGGAAGCTGGTTTTGAAGTTAATTATGAATTCCCTTTGTAACATGAGGATGTATATTTCTCCCGAGTCCTCAAAGGAGTGCCTACAAAGTGTTTTTGACTTTTTGTTTTATCTTTTTGGCCGCTGCCATGCAGCATGCGGGATCCTTAGTTTCCCAACCAGGGCTCTAACCTGCGCCCCCTGCAGTGGAAATGCTGGAGGTGTGGAGTCTTAACCACTGGACTGCCAGGGAAGTCCAAAAGTGTTTTGAGATTCATGAACTCAGGGCACTTATTCTCCATTCTAGCTACTTATCTTCTGACTTCCTATGTAAGCCAGGTTTGAGATTAGGCTGAAAACTTTCAGTGTCCTCGTTGTAAAATAAGTCTGGCTACCAGTGATTTGAAGGTGGAGAATAACAATAGTCATTTCAGAAATTATTGGCCAGATGATGAAACCGTTGCTGTCATGTAGGAACCGTCAGACTCTGCAGCAAGAATGAGATCTGGAATTTGAAGGTGAATGTCATTTTGTGCTCACCACTGTTGTATCCCACGTGAAAAATAATAGGTCAAAATCATTATTTGGTAATAAGCGCAATAAAGTTCGTATGTAAAATCGGCCATTTTTATTTGTGTCTTTCCATTGCAGGTTCCTTATATCTCATGGCAGGAGGGGTGGATAAATTTAGGAATAGTGAAGGCAACAAGAAATTAATCCAGAGCTTTCCTCATAGCTCAGAACCTGTCCTCAGTAAGAGTAGTGATCACACAGCTTCCTTCCTTTCTGTACTTCATTTTCATCCTTGCTTTTTAATTGTGCGATATAATCTCAAGTCAGTCGATCCTATTGATTTTGTCATTTTCGATTAGAAGTAACTCATTAAGATGAAATGTAAACTGGAGATTAAAAGACCTGCCCTGTCAACAGTCCAGGACAGCCTGTGTCCAAGTCTTCTGACTCTTTGGCCAAAGAACAGTGCCATCCCTTCCTTTATGCATGGTAATGGTTCAAGGGTTCGAATATATACACAAAATAGCTGCTGAGGAACAATACAGGGTTTAACTCCATTGACATGAAAAGCTTCCTTGTTAGAGTTTTTTAAAAAATTAAAATAAGGTACCAAGAAGGTTAGGAAATCTCAGAAAATTTTTAAAGAAAAGAATAATTATCTTTCCAGAGCTTGCAAGTCTATTGCAGAGAGGAGCTCTCCATATAAGCCCAGGCTCAGGGGTTCTCAGTTCTAGATGTACAGTAGAATCACCCAGAGAGCTTTTAAGAAATTCAATGCCTGCATTTCCACACCCTAAAAACCACTGAAATAAGATTCTGTGGGGATTGGTCTCTCAGATACAGTATTTTTAAACAGTTGACCCTAAGTTTCAGTATTTTTAAACAGGGCGTTTCTAAGGTCTAATCAGGGTGGAAAACCCGTTGCTTATTCGAGGAATCTATTGTATTACAGTGTTAGGAAAAGAAAGCTGTTTCCCCAGCTCAGTAATCTAAGTTAGTGGGGTGTGAAAACGGGAACGCATTCTTCTGGGAGCAAAGAACAGGTAGCTCTTGAAAGATCTTATATTTTCTTTTTAGTAATTACCCATAATGTTACATACAACACAAATAATAAATCCACTTACAGTTAAGTTTAAATCGTGTGTAATCTGTGTTTGAGTTGTGTTGGTTTTATTTGTGGGGGAGATGTATACCCCACCACGACCTAAAGGCCTTTAAAGCAAATATTTCCAATTAACCAGATATTCAACCCCTAATAATGCTCCATTTATTTCAAGCGATTATTTTTACAGCACAGTTTCATTGTTTAAAAAAATTAGGATAAGCGTTTGGACTTTATTATAACAGAATTTTAAACCAGTATATTTGTTGGAATTAAAATATAAACATATGTGCCTGTTTCACAAAGATGTTTGTGGGGTATTAGGGAGGAAAAATTGGCCATCTTATTCCACGTTGCTTATTAAGAAGTATAGATCCAAGCAACATTTATGACAAAAGAAGGGAAACTTCAGTGTGGAAGCCTGGTAATGGCATTCTGTCATGGAAAAAGAGGACAGAGAGAAGCTTCCCATACTTGTAGATTATCAGTGGGCAAATATGATAATTAGTCATTTTTCCAAGAACTAGCAAAGATGCGGTGCTGCAGAAAGTGGATGAGACTAAGGCCAAAGGCCAAGGAGTATGTGGATTCGTGACTGTGATGCTCACTTGTGAGATGAGGCAGTGAGAGCAGGAAGTATAAGCAGTTCTTTCAAGAAAAATGACTACAACTGAGAGAAGAGAGAAATAGTAGCTAGAGGAGGCTTGGGAGGGAAGCGTACATGTAAAATAAATTTCAGCTTTCTGGAAGACCAGGTAGATGGTGGTGCCATTACAGAGGTTAGGGAACAGAGCAAAGAGTTGGGAAGGTTATGAAAAAATCAACATCAGCAAGGACATCAGTGCCTCCAAGGCCCTTTGGATGGTGCATATGACATCTCCCTTCTCCTGGCATTCAGATATTTGGTGGAACCTTGGAGAATGAGAATTCCTCCAGGACCCCTGGCTAACTGGAAGAAGGATTAAGGAAGCCCTTAATCTTAAGGAAGAGATACTAGACTTACCGCTAATATAAGTAAGTTAGTGCTCTAGGAATTAATTACAATGAAGCCTACATTACTGTAAAAAGTTGGTGGAGACAAGAACAGAGAGGGACAAGTCAATTAATTCTATTCTGATCACATTGAGCTTTTTTTTTTTTTTTTTTTTTTTTTTTTTGCGGTATGCGGGCCTCTCACTGCTGTGGCCTCTCCCGTTGCGGAGCACAGGCTCCAGACGCGCAGGCCTAGCGGCCATGGCTCACGGGCTTAGTTGCTCCGCGGCATGTGGGATCTTCCCGGACCAGGGCACGAACCCGTGTCTCCTGCATCGGCAGGCGGATTCTCAACCACTGCGCCACCAGGGAAGCCCCACATTGAGCTTTGAGCATGTACTGAAAATCCAAGATCTGGAAGGTCTGTCAAGCCAGGATACAGAGAGCAGGACATGTCTGCTTAGGTTCATTCATGAGCAAATCTATATTGAGCACCTCTGGAATACACCAGCCTCTGGCCTCTGCACTAGAGATACATGTGCTTAAGAAATCTTCCTGCAGTTGGGAGCTGAGGATGAAGAGGTCCAGAGTTAAGTGGGTGTGGAGTAGCTCTTGGGACAGGTCTCTGTGGAAAGCATCTCTCCTGTTTTCCACATCTCAGCCTTTTACCTTATTTCTCCTTCCATATAGCTAGCCCTTTTGATGACCCATTCTCATTTTTTTTTCTTCCAGATGTCGGAGAGGGTTGACTGGTTACAAAGCCAAACTGGAGTTTGCAAAGTTGATGTCTATTCCCCCGGAGATGACCAGCCCCAGGACTGGAAAACGGTAAGTGTCTCGGCCGCCTTATAAATCCTGAGTTAGGAATATGTGCCATTAAGAGTAGCTTTATTCTCTCCACCACCACCTCTTATTCTTGAAGATGAAATTATTGGGGGGGAAAACGAACTCCTTTAGAACAAGTGATATTGTCATTACATCACTCAACTTAGTAGCCGGCACTTAAGTCAGAGTCCCGTCAGAAGATGGAAACCGCGCCAGTAACGGAATGTTCAAAAACTGTTCAGTAAAAAGTATTTAACTAAGTTAACTACTAAAAGCTGTGAAAGACGGCTCAAAGAGTTCCAGAAGCAGCAAATGCAGAAAGCGGCTACCACCCCTAGGCTGAAAGAGTAAACAAGGAAGAAACTAAGGCTCACGAAAGCTCCCTCGTCCTCAACCAGGGCTGCTTCTGATCTCCTTGGAGGGAGTGAGCTGCAACAGGGCAGCCACCCGCACCCCAGTCGTGCTGAAGACACTTGCAAGAGGATATGGGGGCCCGAAGGGAAACGCCTCCCACCCGTGATGCCCACCTAGTGCCCCTCCAGTGACCCTGTCAGCAAAGCCAGCTGCCAGAGGAGAAGTGTTTATAAAGAGTCCAGTTCCAGAGGCACATAGCAAGACAAAAAAGGGTGCACTGGAGTTGAGAGGCAACAATGAATAACTGGCACAGACACTGTGGTGAGTTTTAGGGTCAGAGATGGAAAAATACATTAGAACTCTCTCCCTTTAAGGATCTCACAATCTAATGGAATCCTCATCCTTAGCACTAACATTTCTCAGACATCTACTTGCATGTCATGTTACATGATCCATATTCTGTTTGTCCAAAATCTATTTGGTCTGCCTTATATAGCCTAAGAAAGAAAACATTAACAAACCTACATTAAGACATACGGACATACAGATACTAGATATCCAAGTAATGTAGAATAAGTGCGAATCAAAACTGCTTCCACTAGATCTTTTATTTACTTCTGCCCTTTTCTTTAGAAAAACAACAAAAAAATGAGTTTCAATATTAAATTAACAAAAATTTCTCAGTTTTTCAGTAAGTGAGAAGCACTCTAGCGGATGTAGTAAAGAATGAAACAATTTCTGTCCTCGTAGACCGTATCATTCATTTGGGAAAATAAAAAATACACATGTGCTCTAAATACCTAGTAGACGCCAATTATAAGAAGTTCATGGTAATTTGCCAAATGGACTTTCTGGACAATAATTGCTCTGGGTGTTTAAAGAACAAACCATTTCGAAGTGGGAGATAGGGAAAATTTTATTAAGTATGTTTAATTGAGTTAGAGGTGAAGAATAGGACGGGAGGTCTATGCGTTGACTTAACACTAAGCTACTGAAGCAGAAGATGGCTGAGGAGAGAAAATTAAACCCCTTAACCCTTTTCATATTCTCCTTCAGGGCCATGAAAAATTTCCCTGTCCTTAATTAAGAAAGACTCAGAAATAATTGGGCATCCACCTTCCCCAACTGTTCAAGATACTAGTCCATAAGAAAGTTAAAGGATGCAAGAGGGCAAAAGGTTTGGAGGAGATGGGTTAGTATTAGTATTTCCGCCAGTCACTCTGACTTCATCAGCTACTTCTGCAAAATTCTTCTGGATTGAGTGCAATAATGCATGTAGGGTGCACACATTTTAGTTTAAAAAACATAAATAGACACTGAAAAACTAAAACGCACCAAGCTAACACAACTCTTGACTCCATCATGAAGCTCGATGCTGTGGGTTGTTTTTCCTTAATGCTCTGGGAAAAGAATTGAAAAGGATAAAAAGTAAAATCTACATCTGCATTATAATAAGACTGTACATGTTACAGCCTGATTTTGTAAACATGCCTATTTGCAAATAGTGTGCCCATCTGTAAAAGTAGGTAACATTAAGGAATAATTTTCAAAAAAGGGCAAAATCGAGACTCCCAATTACATACAAAAATGAATGCATGTTAAAGATTTTTTTCAACTAATTAATGAGGAAATTGGTGAGACGTATTACAACCAGTTCAAAGGAGAATTTTTTAAAAAGGTATACTAACAGATCAGGAAAGTTGAAATGAATGTGCAAAGCAAGGCAAAACTGGCCTCTTCCACAGCTAAACCTCCACTGGACAGAAGTTACATGTTTGTAGACACGTTGAATTATTTTGCATTGCTATCAATTATCTGCAGCTTACAGAGTTGTAAAGTAGCTCACTCAGAATCACAATCAGGTTATGTGGACGGCTATATGCAATGCTCAGTCTACAGACTATGGACTATAGATAGTGCATAGTTTTCTATTGAAGCACAAATGTTTTTCCTACACTTACCTCCATTTTTATTGAAAAAAAATCTCAAAATAAGATAAATTTTGATCACAAAATAAGGCTAGTCTCATCAGATTTGGTCTGATTATTTATATACTTGCGGCAACCAGATAAGCCTTAAGTTTGCTTTACTGGAACTTTTTATAAGGAGTCACAGATTAGCCTTTAACAGGATCTTTTTATTTTATTTTATTTTTGGCTGCCTTGGGTCTTAGTTGCAGCACGCAGGATCTTCATTGCGGTGCACAGGCTTCTCTCTAGTTGCAGCATGCGGCTCCAGAGCCATGGGCTCTGTAGTTTATGGCACGTGGGCTCAGTAGTTGTGGTGTGGGGGCTTAGTAGCCCCGTGGCATGTGGGATCTTAGTTCCCCAACCAGGAATCGAACCCACATCCCCTGCATTGGAAGGCGAATTCTTAACCACTGGGCCACGAGGGAAGTTCCAAATTGGCTTTTAAAGGCCTCCATTGTTTGCTGTCCTGAGAGCAGGGAGTCAAAACTAAGAATCTCTCTCCACCAGGTTTCACCTGCAATCCCTAGAAAAATAGGCATGTGTTCTGTTGGATTCCTGTGAAACTGTTGTTCCTAAATATAGTCTCAGCCACTTATATTAATCATAATTTTTAACCTAAGTACTTTCCAATCTATTTCACAAAGAAACCTGGGAGAGAGGAGGTTTACAATGGTGAACTGTCACATAGCAGCTGAAGTGCAGACTAACAGAGCTTATGGACAAGTCAGGACGACTCTACAGACCTACACATCCCTTATACAATCTAAGTGGCAAAAACAAACACATTCATTAATAGACCCAAAGATTTAACCTCTCTATAGTAATAAAAATAGAAAGCAAAAACATATAAATTACGCTTAGCTATTGGTGTTTCACAATTCTGTCTTACTTAGAAATGATCTAAGTATCCAGTGAATATCCATTAATTAGCTCAATTTAATACCAGTCCAGTGTTTTAAGTTACATAAAGATGTTGGAAATTTATCATCAAGCTGACATACTATAAAACATAATAACTGTTGAAACAAAGTTTGTCAGGATAAATATTCAATTTGATTAAACACATTTATATTTTTCATGATCTTAAACATTAAGTACAAGTAATACTAGCTGATTGGATATGCATAACCTGTATAAGTTTATGAAGAGCACATCAACATAGAATAAAAACGTACGCTTAACGTTATACCTAACTCTGGTAAATCAGAAAAGATGTAGCTGTTTTTATTAAACCAAAATTATTAAACTAATCTTATTTACCAAAAATTTACCCAACTATGTGAACTTAGATTCCTAAAATATTTCTGAGTTAGGCTCTATAAGAATACTTTTTCCAGTCAGAATAGACATTCTTTTGCTCAAGAAACTTTATAGTATTAACTTGTTAATGCCACGTGGAGGTAGGAAGACATTATTACTTTACACTTAATGCTTTTCTGAATGGCAGACACATAATGATTCAAACACTGATAAACAGCTTTAGAGCCTCAATTCTAAACTTTCATCCAGTAGATTCAAATGTCCAGTTTTCAACCAAAAAAATTCACAAGTCATACAGAGAAACAGGAAAGTATGGCCCATTCAAAGGAAAAAAAATAAACCAACAGAAAATGTCTCTGAAAAAGACCCAGTGGCAGATCTGCTAGACAAAGACTTTCAAACTACTGTCTTAAAGATGCTCAAAGAACCAAGGGAAAGATGTGGAGAAAATCAAGAAAATGATGTATGAACAAAGTGGAAATATCCATAAAGAGATAGAAAACCTAAAGATAAACTAAAAGAAATTCTGGAGCTGAAAAGTACAATAACTGAAATTTAAAAAATCACTAGGGGGATTCAAAGGCAGATTTGAGCAGGCAGGAGAAAGAATTAGCAAAATTGAAGATAGGACAATGGAAATTATCAAGTCTAAGGAACAGAAAGAAAAAAAAATATTGAAGAAAAGAAACAGAGCCAAAGGGCTCTGTGTGACACCATCAAGAGAACAAACATGCAGCATGGGAGTCCCAGTAGGAGAAGACAGAAAAAAAGGGACAGAGAGAATATTTGGAGAAATAATGGCTGGAAACTTCCCAAATCTGATGAAAGATGTGAATATAAGCATCCAGAAGTTCAGTGAACTCCAAATAGGATGAAATCAAAAGACCCACACTGGGATACATCATAATCACACTTTCAAAAGGCAAAGACAAACGGAATACGGGGAGAAGTGATGTTTGTCACTTCCAGGCCTGGACAACAAAAGTTTCTCACTCAATCCTCCACAGTCTCTGGTGTTTCCCATACACTCGCTCAAAAGAAAGATTCTGAGTCCCTAAGGGAGGGTGAAACCATGCAAAAGCAGAGCCTGAGTCCCTGAGTCACTGCAAAGAAGGCTGCTCATCAAATGCCCTGTCTAAATGATGTTATACACAGACACTATATACATATTGAATTGTTTTATTATAGTTTATGATACACATCATTTATCACCTCTGCAAAGTGGGCTGTCAGGTTGGTCTCCCTGGTGAATAGTTTGTACACTGGAACCCACTGAATTTTCCATTTCTTGGAAGTCTTTGCTCTGACTCCACCACCTTTTCTCTGTCCCTTTCTCAGACATGCATACACGCAGCTCTCTTTCCTTCAGCTTCTTCTTAAAACTAAATTTTGTCCTTTTAGAAGTTCACCCTTGTTACCGACCTTTGGTTCAGAAAAATAATTTTTTAAAAGATTCACACAGAAACTCAGTAGTCTCTTCACACCTCCCACCCAGGCTGATGGGAATGAATTACAGGACACACCCCTAGCCATGCTCTCTTCCAGCACTTCCGTTTTCACCCAGAGCACTACTTCCCATACGTGTAGGAAGTCAAGTTTTATTCCCTAGTACTCCCACAGCTGGTTAACCACATTACCCTAACGATCAAGCTTCTTGACTTCTCTTCCTCTTCTCTTACCTCTTCTGAAGTCTAATCTTCACTTGACATGTTTAAGGAGTACTACCTGTCTGATACATTCCGTTTCAAGTGTACAGATTATTTTGTGCATATTATCTCATTTATTCTTAATCACCATCATATGAGGAAATTATTTAAAAATAATAATAACTACCATATGATCCAGCAATTCCACTTCCTGGTATATATCTAAAGGAAACAAAATCACCATCTCGAAGAGATAGCTGCACCTCTGTGTTCATTGCAGCATTATTAACAACAGCCAAGACGTGGAAAACAACCCAAGTGTCCGTTGATGGACAATGAATAAAGAAAATGTGGTTCATATATACAGTGGAATATTATGAGAAGAAGGAAATCTTGCCTTTTGTGACAATAGCTGCTAAGTGAAATAAGTAAGACAGAGAAAGACAAATACCATACGATCTCACTTATATGTGGGCTCTAAAAAACAAAAAAGAACACATAAACTCATAGGTGCAGAGAACAGATTGGTGATTGCCAGAGGCGGGTGAGCAAAATGGGTGAAGGAGGTCAGAAGGTACAAACTTCCAGTTATAAAATAAGTAAACCCCGGGGATATAATGTACAGCATGGTGGCTATAGTTAATAATACTGTAGTGTATATTTTGTATATTTGAAAGTTGCTAGAGGAGTAGATCTTAAAAGAGCTCTCAGCACAAGAAAAAAATTTTTGAACTATGTGTGGTGATGGTGGACGTTTGACTTACTGTGATGATCATCTCACAATACGTATACAGATATCGAATAATTACAGGTTTTGTACACCTGAAACTAATATAATGTTATATGTCAACTGTATTTCAATGGAAAAAAAAAACCTTTTAGTCATGTGTCAAAGGTAAACACAGAAGCCCAAAACTCAACTGTCCAGAGGTTAAAGAACCCTTCTCCTTCCAACGAGGCACAAAATTCCAAACTGATTTGAGCTTAAGATAGGCAAAAAATACTAGAAAAATAGATTTTCTGTTATCTGTCACCAACAGAGAATAGATCTCGATAAACCATTAATCCATTAAAGAAATCGCCAAATGGTGATACAATAAAACCACATTCCTCAAGCATTGCTGCCACTGGTGATTACTGACCATGGAAAAACCAAAATGAAAACCAAAACCAAAATTCGTAGAGAGGAAAATTAAAACTAGAAAAGCAGAACATCTGCAAAGTTCTGTTGCCCTTTGGATTCACCTTTGGGGGCCTAAGAAAAGACGCACCTGGTACACTATCCTCATGATGATATTTACCTCTGTTAGGCAAATCTGTTGGACATCTTGGCAAAGACTTCCAAAACTGTTGAAAGATCATTTTCAGAGGAAGGTGAAATAATGACTCTCATATGAATATAAAAAAAAACTCGAAAGATTTTATTTAACTCATTAATGAGGAGCTGGTGCAGTTCAAAGGAGAATCAAAGGAAAAAGACATGTATAGATCAGGAATATTGAAGTGAATGCGCAAATGGAAGCAAAACTGACCTTTTCCACAGTGGGAGAGACAGTAAGTAATTCTTCCCTGGTCAGAATTAATATGTGTGTAGACAAGAATTATATTGCATTGCTATCAGTTATCTACAGTTTACAGAGTTAAAAAAATAGCTCTGAGAGGATCAGAATCAGAAAATGTGGAAAGGTATGCTATAGATGATGCATAGTTTTCTACTAGAGCACAAATTTCCTTATAGTAGCTATTATTCAAATTAGCAGAACCATTTAGGAGGACTTTGAACCAAGCTCCGTAGCCCACAAGCAACTTAAACCAGCCTGTAGAGGCCCAGCTGCTTTACTCTTCTTCCCAAGTCATCCAAACATAACAGGATACTGTAGGGGTGGAGAGGGCCAATTTTAGAGTCCAAGCTCGATTTGAATACTAGCCCCCATCGTGTTGTAGCTGTGAGATGTTAGTCAGTATTTAACTTCTCTAAGCCTCAGTTTTCCACCTGTGAAACTGGAAGAGGGATACCCACCTCACAGGGTAAGTATGAGAATTAAATAAAATAACATGCATAGAGCACTAGGCACAGTGCCCGGTAGGCCTAAGTATTTGACAAACAGTAGCCAGCAATTCTATGATACTTGGTAGTTAAAATACCAAATGATCCTTTAAAGATGGGCAGTACTTGCGCTCTTCCCCAGAGAGATATAACTCGTCATTACAACGATCCCTTACGTTTGATGATAAATAGGATACTTTTACATACATTCTTATTTTAGCCTGTGTTCAAGTGAAGATTATAGATTATAGTAGGTGAATACATAAGTACGCCCATGTGCTTATCACAGCTGATGTCCACCAAAGAAACTGCATTCACTCAAAACCCATAAATTGTCCACAGATACCAACTCCTCAATTACAAATCAGATTTTTCACTTAGGTCATGTCAAAGAGTCCACTGGAAGCCATTGAACATATCAGATTGTGCTTGTGTAGCCCAGTAAAGTGTTGACTTAGCCACAACTGTCCTTGAATTTTCTAATTTTTTGAAAACTAGGCTGGAATAAGAGACCTAAATAAAACAGATCAACCACCAAAAATAGCAATACCTGAAAACTCTGATTCAGCTCAAATGCTACCTCTATAGCTGTTGACAGTCAGATCTTTTTTTAAAAAAATAAATTTATGTATTTAATTTATGTTTTTGGCTGCGTTGGGTCTTCGTTGCTGCACACGGGCTTTCTCTAGTTGCAGCAAGTGGGGCCACTCTTGGTTGCAGTGCACGGGCTTCTCATTGCGGTGGCTTCTCTCTTTTTTTAAAAGTATTTTTAAAAATTATTTATTTATTTATTTATTTATTTATTTATGGATGCGTTGCATCTTTGTTGCTGTGCGCGGGATTTCTCTAGTTGCAGCAAGTGGGGCCACTTTTCGTTGTGGTGCCCGGGCTTCTCATTGCAGTGGCTTCTCTTGTTGCGGAGCACGGGCTTCAGTAGTTGTGGCACACGGGCTAAGTAGTTGTGGCTCGTGGGCTCTAGAGCTCAGGCTCAGTAGTTGTGGCACACGGGCTTAGTTGCTCCACGGCATGTGGGATCCTCCCAGACCAGGGCTTGAACCCATATCCCCTGCATTGGCAGGCGGATTCTTAACCACTGCACCACAGGGGAGCCCGCAGTGGCTTATCTTGTTGAGGAGCATGGGCTCTAGTTGCGCGGGCCTCGGTTGTTGTGGCACACGGGCTCAGTCATTGTGGCTCGCGGGCTCGAGAGCACAGGCTCAGTAGTTGTGGCGTATGGGCTTACTTGCTCCATGGCACGTGGGATCTTCCCGGACCAGGGATCAAACCCATGTCCGCTGTGTTGGCAGGCAGATCCTTAACCACTGAGCCACTGGGGGAGCCCTGACAGTCAGATCTTAAGGACAGATGTTGTTGGACTCAGTATAGTGCAGTGGCCAAGAGCATGGGCCTTGGAGTCCCTGCCTGGGTTGGAATTCCTCCTCCGTCAATGACTATAGCTGTATAACCTCAGGTAAGAAACTAACTTAAATCTCTCAGTTCTTCAATTTCCTCTTCTGTAAAATGTGGGTAATAAGAGAGCTAGCATTTAAGTTTACTGCCAGAACCGTATTAAATGAGATAACAGGCCTAAAATACTTGCAGCAGTGCCTGATACATAGTAAGCACTCAATAAATGCCAGTTACATCTGTGGGGCTGATGGGGCAGTTAAGACTTGAGAGAGGCCACCATTTTTGTAACTGATCTTTGAGGTTGTCCTGAATATTCCGTATCTTTGCTTTGTTATAGTTGGATGAATCCTTGTCTGTTTTGAAGGAAGCCTCACATGACCCCATCAGAGCGCTCAGCTGGCTCCGCAGAGACCTGGAGAAAAACACAGCAGGGTTCCAGGATGTTAGATTCAAGCCTGGAGAAGCATCATTTGGCGGGGAAATGGTCAACTCAGGAGACCCACGCAAAAGTTTCTGTGTGGACTATTATGACACCACCACCAAGGGCAGTCCAGGGAGATTGCGTTTTGAGATGAGTCACAGAGAGAACCCTTATCAGGGCCCCCGTGCCCACGCTGGTAACAGGAGCTCAGTAGACGAAGTTTCCTTCTACGCCAATCACCTCACAAATCTCGTCATAGCCATGGCCCGCAAGGACATCAACGAGAGGATTGACGGCTCTGAGAACAAATGCGTCCATCAGTTAGTGTACATGGGGGATAAGCCTGCACCCGACAAAAGCCTGAGCAAGGTGGCATCAGAGCTGGTGAACGAGACTGTCTCTGCCCGTTCCAAAAACTCCACCTCGGATAAGGCTTCTGGCTCCTGGGACAGCGACTCAGGAACATTACAGAGTCCCCTGGATTTAAAATACAAAAGCACTTTGAAGATCAAGGACAGCACCAAGGAAAGCAGGAGTCCAGATGACAAGCCTTCTTCTAAGAAGTCTTTCTTCTATAAGGAAGTGTTCGAATCTTGTAACTCAAGCGATGCCACAGAGGGCGGAAGGTCCTTACCCGCAGAGGGAGAGATGTTCGGAGAGCAGGAAAGGCCCGAAGACGTCGCAGCTTCTGTCAGTCAAGAGATCATCACCTATGCTAACAGTGTGGTGTCTGACATGATGGTCTCCATCATGAAGACACTCAGGATCCAAGTGAAGGACACGACCATTACCACCATCCTGCTGAAGAAGGTCCTGGTCAAGCACGCGAAAGAGGTGGTCTCGGATCTCATCGACTCCTTCATGAAGAACCTCCACGACGTCACGGGGGCCCTCATGACTGACACGGGCTTTGTCTCGGCCGTGAAAAGAAGTCTCTTCTCTCACGGAAGCCAGAAGGCCACAGATATCATGGATGCCATGCTGGGTAAACTCTACTCAGTGATATTTGCCAAGAAACCTCCTGAGACTGTCACGAAAACCAAGGAGAAGTCTGAGAGTTACTCCCTCATGTCCGTGAAAGGAATGGGTCACCCTGAAAACCGAAACATCCACTCTGCATCCGTGAAATCGAAAGGTAAATTGAGGGAAAAAATCTGCTCTCCTGCACCCAAACCCGAGAAGGAGAAGACTTGTGTTGAAACTCTGGGTGAGCACATCATCCAAGAGGGACTGTCCCTGTGGCATAAAAATCAGCAGGAAGAAGGCAAATCTCCAGGTTTCCAGGGTGCACCGTTTGTAGCTTCCAGCAAACAGTACAAACCTGCACCAGACTTCCCCTTGGGAGCTCCTTCCGATCCTTGCAACCTCGGTCCGTCTACGCATCACCAGGAGAAACCGGAGAATTTTAAGTATGAGTCAGACTCCTGGGTCAAGGACCTGATCGTATCTGCCTTACTTCTGATTCAGCAACACCTGGCCCAGGGGGGAAGCATGGATTCCCAGAGTGGCCTTAAAGCCGCTGGCAGCACCTACTCGCAGGCCAGCAAGTCCCCTGCAGTTTCTGATGAGTCCGGCCTTAGGTCTCCTCACATGGGGGTTGACCAAGAAGAAGCAGAAAAGAAGGATCTCATGAGCGTTTTCTTCAACTTCATCCAGAACTTACTCGGTGAGACCATTTTCAAGAGCGGCCGTAGCTCTGAACCCAAGCCAACTAAGGAAGAAGACAGTCCCCAGTGTGAGAGACCTGTAACGCCTTCTCCCGTCAAATTGAGTGAAGGCGATGAGGCTGGGCTGACCGAGAAGGTTGCTAACCCGCTAGATGACCACGTGAACGGGCAAATGGTCGAACATCTGATGGACTCAGTGATGAAGTTGTGTCTCATTATTGTCAAGTCCTGTGACTCTCCGTTGGCAGAACTAGGAGGTGATAAGTCTGGCGATACCAACGGGGCAACCTCAGCCTCCCCAGACAGCTTACGTGAGTGTTTGCCAACCAAGGGCACAGGGACAGCAGAGATCCTCCTGAAGAATGCGTATGAAGCCGTCTATAACGAGGGTTTCTCGGGACAGCTCCCCAAAGGGTGTGCAGCTCCCAAGGTGATGGTCAGCAGTCACAGCCTAAGCGATACGGTTCAGAACAAGCAACTCCGAGCCGTTCTTCAATGGATGGCCGCCTCTGTGCTCCACGTCCCCGTTTTTTACTTTGGTGATCATGGTGACGGAATCCAGGAGAAGGTAAGAAAGTCGAATAGGGAATTGGGGAAGATTTATTAGGGGTTAATTAGGGTTTCAAGTTCTTTTTTTCTCTTTCTGAATGGAAAGGGAGCCACGAGAAGGGTAGAACGGGGACATTAAAAATTTGAAGCTCGGGCTTCCCTGGTGGCGCAGGGGTTGAGAGTCCGCCTGCCGATGCGGAAGACGCGGGTTCGTGCCCCGGTCCGGGAAGATCCCACATGCCGCGGAGCGGCTGGGCTCGTGAGCCGTGGCCGCTGAGCCTGCGCGTCCGGAGCCTGTGCTCCGCAACGGGAGAGGCCACAACGGTGAGAGGCCCGCATAATGAAAAAAAAGAAAAAGCGCAAAAATTTGAAGCTCATGCCTCACGGTAGAGATAATGGGTAAATTAAAATTCAGTTTTGCCCCATAGGAGGCGTATCAAAGGGTAAAAGAGAGAGAAATCATTTTTTTCTCTTTTTTTTTTTTTCTGTGTATATTGATGGAAATGCACAAATAAGGAACCTCCAAGAGACCTGGTGAAAGAATCAGATTAAGGTCTGGGCTCAGGCTGAATTCTGCATGACAGCTTTGCCCAAAGAATGAGAAGGAGCTGCTGGGAAGCATCCCAACCTGAGGATGTGTTGCCGGGCCGGGGAGGGGGTGGGTGAAGGGCTAGACGGATGGCCTTTTCCAGCCTGTCATTCCTCTCGTAGCTGGTGGTCTAGGAAGTGTTGGGGCCTTGAAGGGATTCCATAAATAACACCCCTCTTCCCCTCACCCTAAGTTCTGAATCAATTGAGAAGTAAGACCAAAGAATAAGGCAGATGGAAAATCAGCTTATTACTGTTATTACTGATAAAGGTAAGTGTGTCTTCTAACGCCTTTCTTCTCCCAGTTTTAGGCCTTGGAACTGCTCACTGAAGGGAAATTTGGGGTCCAGAAAGCTTTTGTTTATGTAGTTGCTGTTTCATGCTAGTGTGGGAGAATTAAGAGAGGCCACTTCCACAGCACACACACACACACACACACACACACACACACACTCAGGATTTTTTATTATTTTCCCTCATTTGCAAAAAGTAGAACGATGGCATTTTAAGTAGTAGGAGGTGGCACAAGAGGCTGGGATTATTTATAAAAAGCATTCATCTTCTTAGAAACCAGAGGATGTGGAGGAAGAGGCTTTCTCTGTTTAATATGTGGTATTAGTAAGCCTTGTAACTGGGTTACTTGGTTTACCTGATGACCGGGAAGACCCAGAACTGTGTAGCATACAGGATAGGCCACACTCAGCCTAAACGAGAAACTGTGTCATCTGTGGACTTGCTACTCGTGTGATCTGCGCACCGACAGCGCTGGCTCCGCCTGGGAGCTCAGTGCGAGTGCGGAGTCTCTGGCTCCACCCCTGACCTACTGAATCCGAATCCCCGCTTTAGCAAAATCCCCGGCAGATTTGTGCGCGTGTCCCATTTGGCCTGAAGGACAGGACGTGGAGATCCAACCTTAGATTTGTCCCTTAGAGTCCTCGGCAAGTTCTGTCTCTTTACAGTTTTTCCAGTCTGTACAACCAGACAGCTGTTTCGGCCCGTAGCAATTAGCGGATGGGCCCGTAGTCACAAAAACTTTAGACTGATGAAAAACATCGAAAAAGCCTAGCTTCCGTGTGTACAATGTGTGACACAGGCTTTGTTCTGACTCCATCTTTTAAGTCATCCTCATCATACATAACATACATAATACATTCTGATTTTAGATCATTTTGAATTAGAATGTCTATGATATAATTCTCTAAAAGGAGGACAGTAGACTTGCAGGCGTCCTTGTTCTACACACACACACACCTTTGCCCAAAGTAAAGACCATCATCTATTTTCTTAAAGGAAAGGAGGGAAGGATGAGCAGCAGCACATCCAAACTTCAGCTAATGAGAGGGTTTGCACTGGATGAAAGTTGCATGAAGTATATACATCAAAGAAGCTACCTGAAAATGAGTCGCAATTTTGGGGGGGAGAGAGATTTAATTAACATATGCAAACATTTTCATGCTGATGCAGGTGATTGAACCTGGTAACACTGGGATGCCCACGAGCCCAATTCCTTTAAACACATTTGCATCCGTTTTTGAATAAGTAATGTGTACATAGTTCAAAATCCAAAGGCACAGAAAACGGTGCACACTTAAAATTAAGGGCTTTTTCGCATCTTCATCTCCCATCCCATTTGCCCCCACTGGAGAAAACCTTTCTGATCAATTTCTTGTTTATCCTTCCAGAAGCGCTTATGCATGTACAGGTTAATACTTACATATACTTATCTTTTTTAAAGTCGCAAGTGGTAGTCTTTTATCTGTGTGTATATATTCTCTCCTGCAACGTACAGAGTTGCCACATTCTTTTCTAGTGGCTGCATATTTACTGTATGCAGGTGCTGTATGCAGCCACCCTTCTGTGGATGGACATTTCAGTTACCCATATGCTGCTGCTATAAGCAATGCTGCATGCACAGATTCACATGTATCTGAACACGTGCTTGTAGATTTTATATGTATTCCCCAATGCCTTTTATAGAGCTTGCAGAGTGCCTATTCCCCACAGTTTAACCAACAGTCCATTCCAGACTTTTGACCTTTGCCAAGTGTCACCTTACTTTTCACATATCTTATTAGGAACAAGGGTGAATACCTTTTCATATGTTTAAGAGCCATTTTTGAATTTCTTTTTTCCTGGAAGAAGTACTTGTTCGTGCCCCCTGCCCATTTTTCTGTTGGGTTGTTGGTCTTTTTTTCTTTATCTCTGAGAGTTTTTTTATATACAAGGAAATTAGCCTTCGTGATGTTAAATGTGATATTTTTATCATTTGACTTTTGACTGGTGTTTTTCGTTGTTCTTGCCATACAGAATGTTTTAAATGTTTATGTAGTCAAATATGACAGTTTATCTTTTATTTTTCCTGGATTTTGTGTCATGTTTTGGAAAACATTCTCTACCACAAAATACTAACAAGACTTCCCCGTGTTTTTCTTCTAGTACTTTTATGATTTTTTTTAAAAAAGTTTAAGACTTTGATCCATGTTGAATTTGTTTTCATATAAGGTGTGATGTAGGGATGCAATCTCCTATTTTTTTCCAGATAGCTGTCTTTTTTTTTTTTTTAACATCTTTATCGGCGTATAATTGCTTTACGATGGTGTGTTAGTTTCTGCTGTATCACAAAGTGAATCAGCTCTACGTATACGTATATCCCCATATCCCCTCCCTCTTGCGTCTCCCTCCCACCCTCCCTATCCCATCCCTCTAGGTGGTCACAAAGCACCAAACTGATCTCCCCGTGCAATGCGGCTGCTTCCCACTAGCTCAGATAGCTATCTGTCTTTGTTTTCTCTCAAAGCTTTCTATTCTATTCCATTGAATCCTTTGTCTATTCTTACTAGTTTAATACTATTTTCATAGCATATTGATTTAATTACTGTAATTCTGTAATATGTTTTAATATCTGATAAGGACTAGAGACTCCTTATTTCTCTGTCTCAGAAATTTTCTAGGCTATATTTCTCAGTTTCACCACCAGCCATAGGCAACCATCAACCTGCTTTCTAGCATTACAGATTTGCCTTTCCGACATTTTATATAATGGAGTCATAAACTATGTAGCCTTTTACATCTGGCTCTGTACACCTAGCATAACGTTCTTGAGGTTTATCCATACTGCAGTATATGTCGGTAGTTCATTTCTTTTATTGCTGAATATTTCATTTTCTATGTTTTCTCTATCCACTCACCAGTTAATGGACATTTGGGTTGGTCCCACTAGTTGGCTATTATGAATAACGCTTCTGTGAACATTCACATGCACATCTTTGTGTGGACATAACGTTTCCATTTCTCTTGGGTGACAAGGAGTGTAAATGCTGCATCTTATGGTAAATATACTTTCTTAAGAAACTGTCAAACTGTTTTCCAAAGTGGCTGTACCGTTTTACGTTCCTACCAGCAATTTTTGTTGATTTCAGTTTCTCATTATTCTTTTTTTTTTCAAAATTATAGCTGTTATCGTGGTTTCTGACTGTGGATTTAATTTGACATACATACATTAAAATGACTAAAGACGTTGAACATCTTTTTTATGTCTTCATTAGCCATTCATATATATTCTTTGGTGAGTTGTCTATGTAAATCTTTTGCCTATGTTTTGACTGGGTTACAAGAATATAAATTTACAAGAATTCTTTATGTATTCTGGATACAAGTCCTTTATCAGATATATATGATTTGCAAATATTTTCTCTCAGTCTGTATCTTGTCTTTTTACTTAATGGAGTACTTCAAAGAGCAAAAGTTTTTAATGAGGACGTCTAATTTATCACTTTTTGCTTTCATTGCTTGTGCTTTTGATGTCGTATCTGATAAATCTTTGCTTAACTCAGTGGTTCTCAACTGGAGGCAGTTTTTGCCCCCAAGGGACATTTGGCAATGCCTGGAGACGTATTTTTTTTGTCACAACTGGGAAGGGGGAGTCTAGTGGGGAGAGGCCAGGGATGCTATAAACATCCTACAGTGCACAGAACTTAGGAACTTTAGAATCCTGAGAAGGCAGGAACACCACCGCCCAAACACCCACTGGAAGCAGGAAGGTTTTAGTCTTCGTGGGAAATCACGTTTTCCGTATCATGGACAGGGGGATGTTATTTAAATGAAGGGCGATGTAACCCCCTTTTTCTTCGGTCAGACGGGCCAGCGAGCATCCTGGTTATGGACGACATCGCGGTGTCTCCCTCGAGGCCCTCCCGCCGCGGAGGCTCTTTTGCCCTCGCCTTGGCAGCCCTGCCCCGCCCTCGGCGGGATGCCCTGCCCGCCACCACCGCTCTCCTTTCCTCCCGCAGCTACTTCAGCTCTCGGCAGCCGCCAAGGAAAAAGGGCGCAGCGTCGGTGAGGTCCTGCAGTCAGTGCTGCGCTACGAGAAGGAACGGCAGCTGCACAAGGCGGTGGGCAATGCCGTGCGGCTGCAGCTGCTGGACTGGCTGATGCTGCACCTGTGATGGGGCCGCCGCCGCCCTCCCCTCGTCCCGCGCTGGGCCCGTCCCTCGCCCGCCCCTGCTTTCTCCCCTCTGCAGCCCCCGCCTCCGCGTCCTCACAGCCCCAACGCCACCTTCATACCACTCACATCCAAGACATGTGATCTTGTGCTAGTCCCTGGATCTTGAAGATTTTCCTGCCCATGTGAGCGAGGACACAAAATTAAAAAAAAATTTTTAAATCACAACTTCCGTCCTTTGGGGAACCTGTCGTCCCCCTCTCCACGTGGTCCTGGAGAAGCATCAGTCATGGCGCTGCCACCACACCAACCACACTGTGGCCTTGTGACCCGGGCTGGCCAATCAGAGGATCCCAGTATCTCAGACACAGTGATGAGTTCAAGTCCAGTCAATCACCTGTGAGACTCTCCTACCAGCAGGAAGACCTGCATCTTTTGACTGGCTGAGAGTGGTCGTCTTAACTTCTGGGCAGAGCTTGTCTTCAGGGTGAAGTTAACCGTAAAAGGAAGCAAGACTAACGGGGGAGAGGCAGTCTGAGCTCCACGATCTTGTCTGAATTCCTAGATCTTGCTGTGTCTACACTCACCCCCTCCTGATTCCCCAGTCACATAAACCAATAAATGTCCTTGGTTGTTTAAACGACTTTGAACTCAGCTTCTGTCATTTTCCAACCAGAATCCTGACTGACTGTCTTGGGCAAGAGGAAAAAAGTGTTTTTTTATTATTTAGAGTCCTCTCAGTGACGCTGTAACACTGAGGGCTTAACTCTCCCCCCACCCCATCTCCCCACACATGCACCCGCTGTTGTATTTGATTGAGGGCATAAGGAAGAGGCATGGGTGCAGGGACCTCCTCTCCAAAGGAATCATGCCAATAGGCCATGTGAATAGAGGTTTGGTTTTTTTTTAAACCTTTATGCATTAAAAAACAACCATCAAGTATTGTACAATATAAGTGCTGTCTCTAACACAAATCACTGGTGGAAAGGAACAGGACACACCCTCCGCTCAGGTCACACAATAGGTGGTAAAGTGTTTGTGTTCCTGGGGGAGCAGTTTTTGTTTTGTTGTCCTGTGGAGGTCTTGGACTCCGCTGGCCCAACGACTGCCTCAGGCTTTCCGGAAGCTTCTGCTAGATGAGGCAGCTGGACTTCAGCTATGTGCTGGTCAGAGCCCTACTGATTACCTGAATTCTGATCCTGTTTAGTGGCGCCTTCTTTGATTTTGTCTTTAGTCTCTATTTGAAGGATCACCTCTGCCAAAGAGGAGAGAGCAGGAACGAGTAAGTGTTCAGATGTGAATTATATTCTAACTGTCCATTAGGCTTTAAATCATTTGGGGGAAATCTGGTGGTAATGATACAAAAGCAAGTCATTTGTAAAGCACATTCTATGTGCCAGGCATTATTCTAAGCCCTTTACACTTACTGGTTCCTTTGATCCTTCCTGCAACCAGAGAGAACAGGCATTATTTCTCATTGTCATAAATGGAGAAACTGCGGCACAGAGAGGTTAAGTAAATTGCCCAAGGGCCCACAGCTGGTAAGTGGTAGGGCCAGAATTTATCCCAGGCAACCTGACTCCAGTGACCAGGTACATAACCATGAGGCTATATTGCATATAAAAGATACTTGCATAATTCCATAATCTGTCTGATAAAAATTCAAAAGGTAACTATAGCGCTTGCAGAGGAGGACACATTGAAAGAAAAGGAGAGGGGAATAGGAATTGGAGATAGGAGAAACACGGAAATTCCTAATGATGAGAGGGCCAAAAAAAAGGAGAACCCAGCCCCAACCAAGTTTCCTGAAAGAGGAAAATCCCCAAATTAAGAAGTGGCAGGCCAGTAGTGATGAAGCCAGGATAATTAACCAGGGTTGAGCTCAGAGAAATTGGCATGCAATCCTCCAGAGATGTCTGACCCCCTGGATTATGGAAATAGGACTGGCTATTTGAGGTACTGTACCTTTTTTGCCCAAGTGATGTTACCCTTGAACCTTGTCCTTCCTGGCCTCAGAAGGGAAACAGAGACTGGTTTTCCTCAAGGTCTGAAGCCTGGGCTGTCCTTTGAGGTTCCGCGGCTCATGAATACAAGCATGCTTGAGGGCCTGGTCATACGAAGAGAAGGCTCCCAGCTACACACCAGCAAAGCCCAGCATCGGTTAGGGTTTTATTTCCCTTTTTAATAATGAAATATTTTCAAAGACCCCAATAAAGAACCTAAGTAAGATATAAAAATGGTTCATTTTTAAAGAACCCATTTAAGCTATGTTATAACTCAAAGATACCATAGAACAGAGCTTATGACATATAAAGTACCTGGAGGCAACTATTGGAAACGATCTTTTTAGAAAATGTGTATGACAAGCCAAGGAATATCTCAGAGCCCAAATTCCGTTACAAGAAATATTAAAGAAAATCGAAACCAGTGGGATTTAGGGTTTAATAAACTAAGAACATCAAAATGAAGAGATGCTTAATTGTGATTCCCAAACTATGGAATTTGGACCTCCAAATATATCACAAAGAACATTATAGAACACTAGAATATTAAGATCATGAGGGGACTTGGAGATAATCCAAACTGCTAACGCGGTGACAAAATACACTTGACAAAATACACTTGACCCACCATGGAATCATCTTGCGTTTCCTGAGTAATTTTAGTAACATGGCAGTAACTCACAAAACTAGCTATTCCAGTTTTTAAAAACTCCAATTCTTTAAAAGTTCTTCATTTTGATTGAGCCAAGATTCACTTCTCAGGAACTTTTAGCCTAGTAACTTTGACCCGGTCTTAAATTCTACCATTAGCATCATACAGAATGAGACAACTAATCCATCTTTTATGTCACAACCCTTCAACTATCTGAAAACATTTACATGACAACTAATTATTGATCATATGACATGATCAGTTCCTTCCTAGATAGGAAATCTCAGCTGTTATCGAACTGGTGTCCATCACGCTGGGAATAGCTCCTAACTGCAAGGAGATGGCATTAATATTTCAGACTCATCGAGGTCTAAACAACTCAAGTTCCCAGTTCTTTGTCCAATGAACTGCTGTTAAGCTACACCTCGCCTCTCCTGAACTCCTAGAGTTAGTTAGCCTATAAAATCTAGACACAGAACTTTACATTTATCCCCATTAAATCTGACCCAAAACTTTTAGTCTCTCAAAGACTTGCTAATTAGCCAAATGTGAAGTAATAAAACAACAGGCCCTGACAGCATGACTGCCTCTTACAAGGTGTGAGCAACCAGCCCTTTGCACTAAAAAGGAGAATAATTTCCTTCTTGGCTCTGAGTTTCTCGATTACCCCTCTGTCTCAGTACTGAGTTTCTGTTACGAGTTAACGGCCGTTCATTCTATCGCCTCAGCAAGAGGCTGGGGTGGGGTGGGGGTCATGATGGGGTACAGGATCCTTCTCTATCTCCATATTTCAGATGGGTAGCACGACCCCCCAGATGGGAAAACTTTCAGCAGAGTCCCTGGTTCTTTATTTTCTGAGCTAGTACCTAAACTCCAGATGCACAAATGCCAGAAGAGGAGTATTTTGCTAAAACTACTTCATCCCACTGAAGGAATGAGAGAACATAAAGATATGGTCTTCTAAAAATACTAAACAATTATAGGACTAATGCAGCTGGAAGAGACCTTAGTAATACCCCAATCTACAGAAAAGGAAACTGAAGCCCAGAGAGACAATGACTTGTCCAATATCACATGGCTAATTTATTTGCCACTCAGTGGAGACAGACTTGCGTAACCTCTTTAAAGTTGGTGACAACGGCTAGTATTTTCTAAATACCTTCTAAACTAGGTACTGTTCTACGGTGCTTTATGTACTATTTTTTTTTTTTAATTTTTATCAATACTATGACTTGGGTGAAGTACAGAGCCTACTTTCTAAGATTCGAAATATGCCTATAGATTCTAAAGAGCTGTACATAATAAATGGTTTATAGATCACCCTTTCCCTAGTTCCCTAATATGAGAGGATTTAGACTCTACATCCCAGGGGAATGGGTGGGAAGGGGCCTGAAACCAGCTTGTACTGGGCATGTATGCAAATAGTTACTGATACAACAGACTCTCTGAAGACCTTGGCTTCCGTTCATGAAGCAGAAGACATTGAGGACTTGCCTACAACCTCGCTTCCAGGCAGTCAGGGCAAGAAGGAAGCAAGCTCGACCCACACGCTGTGTAATCCAGGCAAGTCACTTAATCTCTTGAGCCTCAGCCTCCATGTCTCAAAACATCAAATCGTCTGTCCCACTGACCACACAGGATAGACAGTTGAGAGAGCAGTCTCAAAGCATCTCGTGGACTCTATTAAAGATCTATGGTCCATGTTTATTAGGTCCCATGACTGCCTCCCAGCCCCAGACTTTCACCAGCAAACATGTGGGTAAGTACCGTATTTAAGAGGAAACCCAGAAGCAAAGACACTCTGACACACTCACACCAAACACTTTCTCAGAAAGTCCAGGAAACTGGTGTCGAAGGTGTTCAGCACCATGGTGAGATCCTTGGGATCCGGGTATCTTTTTTTCCCCTTGTTGTTGGTTATATTTTTAGGAAAACCTTTGGAATCTTTAGAGATACAACATTAGGTGTTTAGTTCCAGGTGTGAATATGCACCGGTCACATCACAGCTGTTCCCTCAACCATGCTGCTTCTGGGAGTGCTCTCTGCAGCTCCCCCGTGCCCCCTCACACAGACAAACACACCCGCAGTCTTAGTTTAAAACAACCACGTGTAAATTATCCAATGAGTACAATTTACTTTTACAAATAACTTCCTACTACTCGGCATGTTCTCAGCCACCACCTCCTCCTGGAATCAATCGAATGATTTTAATGGTTTAACATTAACCAACGTAAAATAATAATGATAATGATGATGGTGACGATGATAATAATAATAGTAAAGTAAACCTGAAGTGACAGAAACAGCCCGCTCTGAACAAAAAGCATGTTGTCCATTCTTGGCTTATCTATGCTCTTGATCTTTCCTCACCCCAAAACGTGAGAATTTGGGACCCCCATGGGGAATAACAAGAAAGTCATTTTAGGAGAAGGACTGACTTGCAGAGCTCACGCACAAGCCACCCAAGCAAGTTAACCTCATTTCTTATTTTTACAGTCGCGTCAAAATTTTGTCCACAGCTGGAAGGATCAAACTTGGCTGGTGGCTTAAGACCCTGCTTGGAATGATCTTCTTCAGCCATTTCCACTGATTAAAGCCCCCACTAAATGTGTCTCCTGTCATTGCTGACAAGAAACCCCGGAAGACAGGTCCAAAGGTGGCCTGAGAACACAGTGCGACGCCTTGAAGGCAAGACCACTCGTTTGGACACCTAGGTCCTGGGGAGCATGTTCAGAAAGGTGACCATGTATGCCCACACCTTGTAAATATACATGCAACAGGGCGGACATGTATGTACACACATGCAAAATGGACACGTTCCATGAAATTCTCACAAAAACTCGGGGTTCATACAATGGACATCCTGGAAGGTACATAATGAAATGCTTCAAATTACTTTTGCCATCAATACAATTTGCAGGGCCTCCAACAGAACACCTGCTCTTACTGAATTCCTAGAAGAGCCCATGAATGTGTGTATATACACACATGGGTATCTGTGTGTTTATATAGAAAACAATGGGCTGGGGGTACTGCATAGGGCATAGGTCCTGTGAACTCCTTTTTGACTGTGGCACCAGGGCTCCCATCTTATCCTATATTGTCTTTTCATAAATGGCCGAAGAAGAATTAGATTCATGGGCTTACAAATAACATAGCTCAGGGCTTCCCTGGTGGCGCTGTGGTTGAGAGTCCGCCTGCCGATGCAGGGGACACGGGTTCGTGCCCCGGTCCGGGAGGATCCCACGTGCCGCGGAGCGGCTGGGCCCGTGAGCCGTGGCCGCTGAGCCTGCGCGTCCGGAGCCTGTGCTCCGCAACGGGAGAGGCCGCGACAGTGAGAGGCCCGCGTACCGCAAAAAAAAAAAAAAAAAAAAAAAAAAAAAAAAAAAAAAAAAAGAACGATGTTACTTGTGGGTTTGTCATATATGGCCTTTATTATATTGAGGTAAGTTCCCTCTATGCCTTTCTGGAGAGTTTATCATAAATGGGTGTTGAATTTTGTTGAAAGCTTTTTCTGCGTCTATTGAGATTATCATATGGTTTTTATGCTTCAATTTGTTAACATGATAAAAGCAAGAAAACTAAATAGTTGAATGACGGCAGCATCACCTGGAGGAATATACAGTCTGGTCCGTGGAGGAAACAGACATTCAAATAAAATTTTTTTAAGGAGCCAAGTTGATTTTGAGTCATGGACAAGTCGGAATTATCAATGGAAGGCAAGTAAGAACCATCTGAAGACCTGGAGCCACTGGTACCAGCACCCGGTGTGGTGTGGCGGGGGTCAAAGGTGAACGTGGGCAGCATGGGACAAGGTTGAAGAAGCAGCCAGGGACTAGGCTGATTCAAAATAGCTTGTGAACTAAACAGGCTGAGGGGTGTGTGTGTGGCTTTTAAGCAGAGGGGTGTTCGGGCTCAGATTTTATTTTAGGACACTCCCTCTGGCTAGAGTGGCTTGATGGGTAGGCCCGAGTAGGTTACCAGTCAAGGCAAGGACGCCCGTTAGTCGTCAGAGTAAAGGCAGCAAGTGGCAGGAGAGAGCAGTTTTGAGAAGCGCAGGAAATGGACTAGAGCTTGCTGACCGGATGCGAAGGGTGCAAGTGCCTGAGGCACCTCAGCTGACTGACGGTGATGCTGTATCTACTAACAGAAAACACAGGCGGGAAAACGCCCGGGGAGGGGGAGGCGTTATTGATTCGGGGATGACTTACGTCAAACGATCAAGTGGTCTGCGTCAAGGGCAAGGTCCGGGGTAAAGATCCTGACTTGGCAGTCACTGTCACACTGCTGACCACTGGAACCTGAAGTTGCCCAAGCTTTGAAAGAAAAAAGGACCGGGCGGTGGGGTGGGGGAAGAATGGAATCTCACAGAATATGGTATGGCAGTGAGAGCTGTGGGTGTAGGTGACACATAGCAAGCCACAAACAACGAAGAGTAGGCAGGGAGGCGGGGAGAAAAGTACCAAAGAATGGTGTCGTTCGGGCCCAGAAATAAGATGTACTAAGCAGGGTATAATGAATAGGGGCTGTAAGATAAGGTGAGAAAGTGTACCCTGGGTTTGGCAACAGGAAGCTCGTGACTGCTTTCTGCAAGGCCAGTTTTGACACACTTTACGGTAACTTTCAGTGGAAACTACTGATATCAATAGCATAGAGAAAACAGGTTCATCAAGCTGGTCCAGATGATTAATTAATGATATTAGTACTAACACAGGGTAGGCTCTTAATAAATGTGTACTGTTCAACTGCAGCATACAGAGTACCTCAACACCATGTCCGTGGGAAACATGTTTCCAAGAGGAGGTGGGGTGGGGTACGTGAGGGGGTGTAAGACAGTAGAAAATATACACTCGATAAGAAAAAATATATATAATAGCAGTAGGATCATAATTCCTACAGAAAATCATCGCTTTAATCAAATTCTAAATATTTATCTTCACATTAACATAGATATTTCATTAACCAAGAAGAACTGAGCTAAGTATTATATATTTTTTAATGGTTAACATGATTCAAAGTATTTTTATTAAGAATTGAAATTTGGTTTGGTTGAAGTTCTCATCATAAATATAAAATATCTATCACTATTTTTACTCACAGTGAATTAGGATATAAGCTTCCTAAAGCGCTGTACTAATACAATAGGGGTGACAAGTACTTGACAGCCACCCTCTAAAGCACGGGCTTAATGTAAAAGTGACGACTTTAAGAAACAGCTCTTCCCCTTTATATTTACAACAAAAAGGCTAACGTTTTTCTGCAAAGCACTCATTTTATCATGAAATGTAGACAGTTAGAGACAGATGGATGCATTAGTATCAAGGAAAAGTGCATATCACAACTTTTTCACTTTTATTAAAGGTTTTGACAATGAGGCCTTCATAAAATGTCACAAAATTCTATTTGCTATCTAACCATCTACTTCAAAGTAGGAGACATACGCTATAGTATAGCAACTGTTTTAACATGGGAAATTATTCTGAATTCTCAATATAAAAACATTTGGCTAAAATATGAAACACTGTTGCAACAAAACTGACAATGCATGTTAAGTAACGTATAAGATTTCAGAAATGTCTCCTGGGAGAAATGGGAATTTTCCTTTTGCCAGATAAACTCTGCACAGTTAAATTTCAGGTGCCACAAACTAGACAAAGCCAGAAAAAAGCATCGGGCATGTTCCTAGGAAAGAACAACACATAACGGGGACGTCCTCCGTGTCAGATTGACAGCCACGTAATGACAATGACTTACTATATACATATAAGGGAAAGAGAATATGCTCTCTGGAAGGGAATGACATTCCAAGATAATTCTTATAAACAAACCTCTTACTGAAGTCTCAGCTTTTCAGAGAACAATCACAAAACAGGTAGAGATCATTTATACAAATTTAAAGGATTCATTTATGTTACAATACCCTCCTCAAATATAAACACAAATATAACATGCTTATAAAAGTGAGATCTTCTTAATCAAACACTTTCTTGCCACTACACTCAGCTACTAGAAGCATTTGGATGCAAAGGTTTAACTCGTGCTAATCGGGACAAGCCAAGGCGGAGACTCTGAGTTGGAGACTTCACAGACACTCTTGCCAGTGGGCTACGGCTGCTGCTTCCAGACACCGCTGCAAGAAGACAGATCACCTGATGCTGAGAACGTCAGAAATCTCGTAACAAAGGTCAGTTTATAAAACAGAAGAGGTCAAAAAAAGGAGTTAAGCGTTATTCTGCTATGCAGGTTCTATCAATTTACATATTAGGTCAAAAGAGTGGGAAGTACTAAAGAGCAGAAAATATTATAGCATTGCATATTTTCAAACATCCTCAGAGGCCAAGGTAATGACACCAAAACTTTAAATGTGAAAGCTAAATAGGAAAGTTGGGAGCAAAGAACACTGACTGTAAAGACATAAAAAAACGAATGGAATTATAATTTCTAAAGTAGTAGCAAAATCTAACACATTTTTACAAAATTCTGCAACTTTTACAAGTACTCCTTACAGAATCTATTTTTTCAAATACCACATAACTTTAAATATGACAAATACCATTTTTCTTTATTTATACTAGTTTCATTTATGCTACCACTCTAATACAGCAATCATTTCCAATGAGTATTAAATTTCAGAGTTCATCCACATGTATGTTTGTAGTTGGTCATGATTGTAGCCGTAATAAGTACAAGTGTGTGTATTTTTTCATACAAAGGTTTTATGAACATTTCCATGTTTCCAGCCACCTGATTTATCGTGCTTAGTTGCACATACGTGCCACATATTGAGCAAATTCCTACAACAAACTTCCGGTTTGTTTCTAGTTTTTCACCACTTTTCTATAAACGGCTATAAAAAATCACTTACTACTGACCACTTACTACTTTTCCTTCTTTTGAATTCTTTTTAAGGATAAATTCCCAAGATTAGTTCCTAAGTCAAAAGATCGATTTATTTTTATGGCTCCTGTCAAGCTGTCCTGTAAAGGGATTACAAATTTATAACAAATAATTATACCTGCTACCCCACAACCCAGAGTGTACTGGCTGATACTTTATTATTATAATACCATATTATTATATATAATAACATAGCTTTATTATTTTCTGGCTCGAGAGGTATAAAACAGCATTTTATTATTTTAATTTACAGTTCCTTGATTACCAGTGGGGCTGCACTTCTTTTCATACTGGTTTCTAGTTGTGCTTCTTGGGGGCAGTGGTATGATATGTCCTTGGCTCACTTTCCCAGCGGAATCCTGCTGGTCTTCTCACATGCGTGTAAGACAGGAGGTTAGCTGGTAACCTGAGGGTCAAAGCCTGCTCTCAGATATACTGTTTGGTCCACACGCTGTTTTAAAAAGTCCACGTTTAAGAACTAGGAGATTTCACACTAAAATCTGTATTTCTGGCTTCCTTGAAAAACTCAGCCGTGGAAATATGAGGCCCATAATCCTGCATGTGAACAAGCGGGTGGAGCAGAGGAACGGCGGCTTCCTTCCAGAGGGCACGCGCTCTCGAGGGCCAGCGATGCCCGCTCACTCACGCTTCCTCCCCAGGCCCAACTCCCTCACCTCTGTCACCTGCCCGGCCCTTCCACACAATGAATTTACAAGTACTTTGTGTTTTCTGATGTGACTCTTTACCCATCAATCCATTATTTCTTTTTTATCTTTTTGCTTATGCTACCTTCAAATTTCTACAGTCTATCAATACTTTTAAAATTCTTTTGTTGCGGAATCACTAATTATTCTCAGAAGAAATACACTAAGGATTATCCTTGAACTGACAGAGCTTATTATTTCAATAACTAATCTTCCGGGACTTTCCTGGTGGCTTAGTGGTTAAGAATCCACCTGCCAATGCGGGAGACACGGGTTCGAGCCCTGGTCCGGGAAGATCCCACATGCCACGGAGGAACTAAGCCCGTGCGCCACAACTGATCCTGCGCTCTAGAGCCCGCGAGCCACAACCACTGAGCTCGCACGCCGCAACTACTGAAGCCCGCACGCCTAGAGCCCACGCTCTGCAACAAGAGAAGCCACCACGATGAGAAGCCCGCACACCGCTCACTACGAAGAGTAGCCCCCGCTCGCCGCAACTAGAGAAAGCCTGTGCACAGCAACGAAGACCCAACACAGCCAAAAAAATTTTTTTAATAAAATAAAAATAAATTTAAAAAAATAATATGAGGAAGTGCTCATATGTAACATTTACAACTAAGAAAAAAAAATCTACTAGTGGTAATTTTCCAAGCCCCTGCCCTTGAGCAGTAAATAAATATACTACTATACCTGGTGGGACCCACTTAGGTCTCTTGCTTTCAGCTGGAGGACTTCGTATTTGTAGCTGCTTCCTAGTGGCCTCTGAAGAAGGAGAAACCTTTTTCAGTGAGGGCCAAGATTCTGACTTGACAGCAGCAGGAGCAGAATCTACTGAAGTCACTTATTTGAAAAATATACATAAAAAAGGGGTCACAGAGGAAGATAAAGTCTAGCATGTATATGTGAAAATTATCAAGTTACATATAAGCTTATAAGAATTAAAGAAGCAGAATCATAAATTTGAAAAACTCATTAATCAACATTTATTGAGAGTCAAAGAATAGCCATCTTTTATGAGCATTACATGCTAGGAAGTATGGTAAGCATATCATATACATTACCTCTAACCCTTAGAGCAACTCCAATACAGAAGTGACTATCCCTACTGTCAGTTAAGGAAACAGAGAGGTTAAACAATCTGCCTGTAGTTTGAGAGCTAGTAAGTGTCTGAGTCCAGAGTCCACACTTGTAATCATCACACAATAGTGTCTCATCGGAATATGTCAGTGAGACATTTTATTAGGCTCTAGGAATTTACGGTCCAGTCACTAGACTCTAGTAGAAAGGGCAGAAAAGTACCGAGATGTGTACAGTGCAAGGTGGTAAGAGAGATGACAGACTCTAGAGGTGGTCACGGGGCGGGGAACTTACATCTAGAAGCATCTTGCCGAGGGCAGTGTAAAAGCAGACCACCTAGACGGCTCTATGGTAACCCAGGTGAGAGGGGATCAGGGCCTGAACTAAGGGGGAGAAAAGGGGGAAAACAGAGTGGATCGTTTTTAGTAATTAGAAGGGGAAGGCGTGCTGGAGATGAGGGAATCATCATGATTGGCAAGTTCCTGTCAGGAACACACCAGCCGATGGCACCATTTACCCAGAGAATGAACACAGAATGGGAGTGGATTTGGGTTGTTTGTTTATTTTTGATGGAGGGAGAAGCAGAATATAAGTTCACTCTCAGATAATGCTTGCTTTGAGATACCTAGGTGGCTCTAAGTGCCTGTGCATATGAACATTTTCACTAAACACTCTTCTTAACGTTAACATCTCCATTCTCTAGGTCAGCCCTGTCCCACAGACTTTTCTGCCGTGATGGGAACGTTCTGTATTTCGTGCTGTCCAATATGGTAGCCACAAGCCACATACAGTTAGTGAGCACTTGAAATGTTGTTAGCAAAACCAAGGAACTCACTTTTAAATTTTATCTAATTTTAATTAATTTAAATAAGATAGAGCTACTTTGGCTAGTGGCTACCATACTGGACACCATAGCTCTTGAAATTTTCTCTATTCAGGGAAAAATTATAACACCTGCCAGGTCAGAGACGATTAGAGGTTATCAGTACATTATTAGTGGGACTAGAAATATAATCAATCTTTCCAAATTCTTAATCTCATTATTTAGCTGTTAAACTTTACTTCTAATATTACATAGGAAATTTTCTCGGGAAGCAACTTGCTCCAGGGTATACGGAAGACTTTAAGCAGCAAACTCCAACCTGGAAACTGAAATTTTATCTTTAGTTTTTAGAATGTTTTGGTGAGAAAGCATAAACAAACATCTGAAGAAAATATGAAATATATTCATGTTAGGTTTTTTCCTCTTGTCAAAGACTTTTTCATATCGGTTGTTGGTAGGCGGTCCCTTAAAGAGACCCGTCTCCTAATTCCCAGCATGTGCGCACATGTTACCTTACACAGCAAAGGGACTTAGCAGGTGTGACTAAATTAAGGTTCTGGAGATGTGGGGAGATTATCCTGAGTTATCCGACGGCCCCAGTGTACTCAAAAGGGTGCTTATTAGCGAAAGTGAGAACTGGGAGAACGAGAGAGTTACGTGATGGCTCTGAAGGGAGAAGTGGACCACCCGGCCTCGAGAAGCTAGAAAAGGCAGCAAAGGGGGTTCTTCTCCCCTTCAACTTGCACAGAGGAACAGAGCTCTGCCAGCAGCTTGATTTTAGCCGAGTGAGGAAAATTTTGAACCTATGACCTGCAGAATGGTGAAGTAATAAATTTGTGTTGATTTAAGCCACTAAATTTGTGATAAATTTTTACAGCAATTGGAAACTAATACACAGTTTTACCTCTAAAACCCCCTACATTTAAAATCTAATTTCTGGAAACCAGATGAATTTGCCAGTTGCAAAAAAACAGCAATGAAAACCTGGCTAATTGAGAATACAGTGGTGGGAGGAATACGACTCAATCAGTACTTAGTTCTCATTTCTTAGTAAGTACTCAGCACCAGTACTCAGCGCCATGCTATTTAAGGTGAGAGCAATGCCCACCCTTAATGAACGGGGTCTGAATAATGGAAAGTTTAGTTTCAAACAGTACGTATATTAAACAACCAAGACATAAAAATATCCATCAATAAGTAAAACAAAGCAGGTTAAAGGAAGTTATATTTTACAATAATCTATTGTATATTATGAACTCAAAAATATCCTAACTTCTTTTATACAAGAAACAAATATTCCACATTCAAGTCGTCACAAATTCCAAAAGTTTTATTGTAAAACTGGTTTCTCCTAACTGAATTCATTCTGAAGAAACCACAGGGCCCTAAACACATGACAAAAGCGTTCTCAACTCAAAGACTGAGGCACATGCAACAAGCAGAAAATGAGAATCACGCCAACTTCCCTGTTTAATCGTGTGGAGAACATGTGGTCTAATGGACAGATTTATGCTCTGAATGGACAAGCCTGGGTGCAAATTCTAGCCCCTCGCTTATCAGCTATAAGAATTCCAACAGACGGTTTAACCTCTCGGAGCCCCAGTTTTGTCGCTGTGAAATACAGGTGACAGGAGCCACTCAGAGGGAGGCGCAGCATGAAGGGGGAAACTGTCCGTGCTGGAAGGGGGGGGGGGTCAGTGCCCCTATCTGCCCTTCTGCCTTCCCCACCCCAGCCTGCTCTCTTCCATGGATCTTACCAGGAAACGAACGCTGGCAAAAGGTTAAGGAGGCTCAAGGCAAAGGTGAGAGAAGCACGGTAAGTAAGCAAGCATGTCCAGTATGAAGTGACGTATGGGGGACTGCTCTTACCCACATCATCCCGTTTGGATTTGGCTTTCTTCTCTTTCTTTTCAACGGGACGTTTCCCTTTCACTTCTTTCTTGTTAATTTCTTTAACTTTACTTTTTCTCACAGTGAAACTTTCATCATCTTCACTCTCACTAAAATCAGAATCGTCCTCAGAATCCTCACCTGAAACAGAAGATTATATACCTCATCTCTAAAAAGTTCTAAAAAGTGAGGCTTGTAGGACTTCCCTGGCGGTCCAGTGGTTAGGACTCCACGCTTCCACTGCAGGGAGTTCAATCCCTGGTTGGGGAACTAAGATCTAAGATCCCATATGGCGCTCGGCGTGGCAAAAAAAAAAAAAAAAGGTGAGGCTTCTAGTGCCTCAACTTCATCTTCTACACCAGATCCTTGTGCCCTTTTGTGCTATGCTGTTTCCAGGGGCAAAACAATGCATGGTGCCTGGGTCTGGATCCCGGCCCCTCCACTGACACGTCGTGCCACCTGAGACAGGTCCCTGACTTCACCGTGCCTCAGTTTCCTATGTATAAAATAGGGAGAACCCTACAACCTGCATCACAGGGCTGCTGTGCAGATTAAGTGAGTTAATATAGGGAAAGAATAACATCTGGCATATAGCGAACAGAAGAGCACTGCTTGCTATTGCTATTATCATTAATTTCCCATCAGTAATCCTTACTTCTGATTGTACCAGTTTAACTCAGCAACTTTTGAGAAGAATGGTTGGGTATAACATTTAGCTGCTCTTCCAAAACGATAACCTGGATGGTAATAATAACCGTACGCCTTTCCTTAATCACACCAACTCCAACATGCCAGAACAGAAACCCACTGGGAATTGAGAAGAGATGGACCGTACCATAACCATCTTAACTGACAATCCTGTGTATGATTTCACCTGGGACACACCTCTGATTTCCCACAAACTCCTTTCTATTCTGCATGGGATGATACAAGCCAGTGATGGGATGTGTTAAGTAGCTACAGCTTCTGGAAAAAAGCATAATAGAGAATACTCGAGAGTTAAGCAATGATTCTTCTATTTTTCAGGGGAAGAGAGGATCAGAAAATCATGTCCTGTAAATATTAAACTCTGAAAATTAAGTGTACATAAGGATTAGCCCTATATTCATAAAAAACCTTTTTACACTTTTTTGTACATTATTACAAATGCAGTACATGCTTACTGTAGAAAATGCCAACCATACCAAAAAAGTATTAAGAAGAAAGCCCACTCCCTAATCTCCTCACTCAGAGATAACCACTGTCATACCCACCATATATAATATCTACCTAACTATCTATGTGGAATAATATTTTATATTAAAAATATATATATATGAAAATTTTCAAACATACACAACAGTAGATAATAATAAACTACCACCCAGATTCAACAATCATCAATATTTTGCAACATTTGTTTCATCTATCTATCTTTTCTTCCATTTCCTTCTCAGAGTATATAAAAATAAACCCAAGACACTGCATTATTACATTTCTACATACTTCAGAATGCATCTCTAAAAAACACGGACTTATAAAAAACACGTCATTATCGTATCTAACAATATTAACAATAGTTTCTTGGAATCATCTTCTATCCAGCCCATATTAATCACTTTTAATATAGAGCAATATCCCATCCCTTTTTCCCCCATGCCTTTGACATGTTGAAGCAACTAGGTCAGTTGTCCTATGGAATGTCCTACATTCTGGAGTGGTCTGTTTTCTTCCTCATGGTGTCATTTAACTTACTCTTGCATTTCCTGTGAGCTGGAGTTTTCTCAAGGCTCAATTAGAATCAGGCTCACATTATGGTTATTATTACTTTTTGGGGCAAGAATACACATCATAGGTGATACTCTGTCCTCCATATTATGTCAGTCATATCAGAAAGCACAGAATGTATGGCTGCCCCACTCCCGGTTGGTCCAGCTGACGCCGGCCTGAATCCTCCATCCATCGCAAAAATCCTCGTCAGCCTTCGACTGATGAGCTTTGCCTAGCTCAACAACGTCATTACAATCTTCAAACTGTGATGTCCTCATTCTATCATCCTTCCCACACAAATAAAATTTTAAAAACAGATAATCAACCCATGTGTTCACATAATAGTTACCGTGTTATACAGAATTCACCATATAAGGCCAGCAGATCACATGAAGGCCGCTATAAATAGTACCTTGCAAAATCAAATAATTATTTCTGGATTCCCAAGAGGATCTAGGTTCAGGGAGGGCAAACAGTGGAGAAGTTTCTCCAAAATTTCAGACTATAGAATCTAGGAGGATACAGCTTCCTATAACCCCAACAGTTACGGTATCTCATGTGTTCTTTTCTTGGCTTGAGAGGATAAACTGTAGGAGCGGGCTATAATGTTATTTAAATAAATTGGAGGTGGGGAAATGGAACTCCCAGAATCCCAAGTCATTAGCATTTCATACTGGGAAATCTGGAAGGCCCAGACACTCAGGTTATAGATTTGGGGTATCTTTAGATGTCCTTAAGAAAAGCCTTGATTCTCTCCATTTTCACTTTTCTTTTCCCACTGTAGGTCACAGAATTCCCTTTCTCTTCTAATCTAGGGTGAGCCAGTGCAGGAGGAAAACTCTGAAATGTCACTTAAAGAAGGGACCCTGTCCCAGACAGCTCAGGTTGTCTGAAATGAATCCAGCAGCACATTCGAGTATAATAAACCACCAGCTCCGAGGGGATGGGACAGTGAGTCATTCTTGGCGTGGGGCGGGGGAAGAGAACCCGGCACTGTTGCTCCCTGCAGTGCACTCAGTGCGCCGGGCGGCGTGTTCGTCCTTCCATTTCAGGCGAAGCAGGCTTGACACCCGTCACGATCTGGGGCCAGGCGGCCTCTTCGACCTCCACCGCCTTCTCCCTTCCCTGCAAACCTCACTGAGCTCTGTGTGTGTGTCTGTGTGTGTCTACGTCTTTTTCTTTTGTTTCTTCCAGGCTCACTGAGATATAACTGACATGCAGCACTGTGTAAGTTGAAGGTGTATAACATGAAGATCTGACTTACGTACATCATGAAGTGACTATCACAACAAGTCTGGTGAACCTCCATCATCTCGCAGACACAAGATGAAAGAAATCGAAAAAACTGTTTTTCTTGGGATGAGAACTCTTCGGATTTACTCTCTTCACTTTCGTATGTAACACGCGGCTGTGCTCACCATCTTCGTCCTGTTGTGCACTACATCCCTAGTGCCTATTTCTCTTACAGCTGCACGTGTGTACTTACTGCCTCCATCCCATTCCCCCGCCCCCAACACCCGCCTCTGGTAACCACACACCTGACCTACTTTTCCATGAGTTTGTTTATTGGTGGGATATAATTGACCTAAACACCGTGTTAGCTCCTGGTGCACAGCACAGTGATTCGATATTTCTGTACGTTTCAAAATGATCAGCACGCTAAGCTAGGTACCATCTGTCACCACACAAAGATATTACATGATTATCGAGTATATTCCCCACACTGTACCTCCCGTGACTCACTTAATTTGCAACTGGAAGTCTGTCCCTCTTAATCTCCCTCAACTATTTCCCTCCTCTCCTCACCCTCCTCCCCTCAGGCAAACACCTGCTTGCTCTCTGTAACTGTTTCTATGTTTGATCATTTGTTTTGTTTTTTAGATTCCACATATAAGTGAAAACATACAGTAGTTTTTGTCTTTCTGTCTGACTTATTTCACTTAGCACAATGCCCTCTAGGTCCACCCACGTTGCTGCAAATGGCATGTTTTCTATGGCTGAGTAACAGTCACTGTGTGTGTCTGTGGACACAGGCATATACCACATCCTCTTTATCCCTTCATCTACTGACAGGCACTTAGGCTGCTTTCACATCTTGGCTATTGTGAATAATGCTGCAGTGCACATGGGGGTGCAGATATCTTTTCTAATTAGTACTTTTGTTTTCTTTGGATAAATGCTCAGGAGTGGAACTGCTGGACCCTGAGGTGGTCCTAGTTTTAGTTTTTTGAGGAACCTCCAGCGCCACTGAGCTCTTGTAGGTGCACTTGCCTGTTCTCTTGTTTATGCCCTTCTATCAGTCAGAAGTGCTATTTCACCCCTAAATGCTACTCACTTTTCAAGGCACGGCTTAAAGGTCGCCTCCAGATAAAGCTCTTCCCCCAAATGCCATAAGCTGAATTGAACTGTCCTATGTATTCCTCAAGTTTGCACACACCGTTTAGCAGTGCTTTGCACACGTTCATGGTCTCCAAGAACTTTCTACTGACTCTCCATAGGGTTAATTTTGAGTTAGGACATAACCTACCAGTTGCAAAGTCTGCTTCGGAGTCATCGGCACCGTCGCCGTCGCTCTTTTCCAAAGGAATCCTCCTCTGCTGGACCCCGGCTTGGGATGCCGCTTTCCTTCTCCGCTGAGAACCCAGGGAATCCTCCTCCTCAGTGATCTTATCCAGATCTTCAGGATAAAAAATATCAACGAAACTTTTTGTGCCAGGTAACATTTAAAGAGCTGTGGAGTAGACTTCTATTACACCTGCTCTTTTTATTTGCCCAGCTCTCTCCTTCCTCTGCTTCTGGTAACAGACCACACAGCCCAATCTGGGTCAATCATAATACATCAGTCTCCTGGCAAGAGTCTGAGTTAAGCAAAAGCCCAAGGCCCACACTGAGAGTCTTTCCCCAAGAATGTTCCAACTGGAGCTGGGAAGATAGAGCCCCTTTCTTCAGCGTTCAGCTGCTGTCAACTAGAAGCCATGGGTGGTAGTGAGCCTCCACCAGGGGAGAAACTGGGTCTGCAGCTAAAAGAGAGGAAAACCGAAACAGAAAGAAACAAAGGAGAGGGGGTGAAGAGAACCTTCACAAATGTGAAGACCTTGGTTCTAGTTACAGTTTCAGGAATTTAAATAAGAGTTAGAAAATGTCGATGGAAAAAATATTATTAATATCAAAAACTTACCTAAATAATCGCTGGCTACACTGCAATTGGAGATATGAGGAGACTTACTCATTGCTTCTGTTTCACTATTGCCATGTTTGTCAATGTCTAAATATGAGGAAGAAGAAAGCACCCTAATCAACCTATGTCTAGAAATAGGAAGGTAAGTGCTAAAATCTAATACCATTTAGATACAGATAAACGATCCAGACCAGGGGTCCCCAACCCCCGGGCAGTGGACTGGTACCGGTCCGCAGCCTGGTAGGAACTGGGCCGCACAGCAGGAGGGGAGTGGCGAGTGAGCAAAGCTTCATCTGTATTTACAGCTGCTCCCTATCCCTGCCCATGGCTCACATTACTGCCTGAACCATTCTCCCCCGTTCCACCCCGTGGAAAAACTGCTTTCCACAAAACCGGTCCGTGGCACCGAAAAGGTTGCGGACCGCTGATCCAGGCTCAAACTAGCACACTGACTTTACTTGGCGAGGCTAACATATGGTTAGAAGTTTTGGCTCTGAAATCACACAAACTTTAATCAGACTTAAGTTCAAATTCAGGCTCTTAAATAGGCAATATACCAGGGGAAAGTTGCTTATCCTCTACAAGACTTAATTTCCTCATCTGTGATGTGGAGATAAAAACAGTCTGGGGGGCTTCCCTGGTGGCGCAGTGGTTGAGGATCCGCCTGCCGATGCGGGGGACGCGGGTTCGTGCCCCGGTCCGGGAAGATCCCACGTGCCGCGGAGCGGCTGGGCCCATGAGCCACAACTACTGAAGCCCACATGCCACAACTACTGAAAGCCCACGAGCCACAACTACTGAGCCCGTGCACCACAACTACTGAAGCCCGTGTGCCTAGAGCCCATGCTCCACAATGAGAGAAGCCACCGCAGTGAGAAGCCTGCACACGGCAAGGAAGAGCAGCCCCCGCTTGCCGCAGCTAGAGAAAGCCCGCGCGCAGCAACGAAGACCCAACGCAGCCAAAAAAAACCAAAAACCAAAAAAATAGTGTGGGGATCAAGTGAGGCTACTGTGGGGAATTAAATGTTGACTGCATGTGGAAATTGCTTATTGTGGTGCCCAGCACAAAGGAAACAGTGGACAAACATTAACTATCATTTCTGTATACGCCGATCTGTGCTTCTACTAATGTAAAGACTCTTCCATCATTATCACAACTTTAAAATTATCTAGAGTATTTTAAGAGAACTTTAAGTCATGATGATTGGTACTATTACTCTTGGAGAAGTGGTACTTCCAAGGAAACCTTGCTATCCAATGCCACGATCCTTTACAGGAAAGAGATTTTCATTTTCTCAGTTTTAGATACATGACAATTCTCTTCTTCAGTTTCTTTGACTCCTGATTACTAGAAGGGCCCCCTAATCAACACTATCTCACTTATTTTCAGACAGGAACATCTGTACCCCTAAATAGCAAATGGGCTAAAATTATCCTCCAAGATAAAAGAAGTTAGGCCAAAGCAGTTTAATCCAAAAAGCAACTGAGCAATTTGAATGTCTTTTCCGGGAATAATGATTTCTGCTTCTCCAAGAATATCAATATTGCCATCTGCTGACCAACTGCCAGAAAAATCCATGCAGAAAAATCCACAGATAAAGCCAGCAGTCATAAATCTATCAAGTCTACTGAGCTTGCTAACCAAATTAGTACCTTTAGCCTCTGTAAATAATAAAAATTACCACCATTAGATTATGTTTAACTAATCTGAATTTGGAGAGAAAGAAGGTGGATTGTTCGGAGGTACAGGTCAAGTTATTTGATCATGAAATTAAATTTTCACTGCATATCAAGATGAACTTTGGACATGCAGGGTCATAGTCCACGTCCTGCAGCTGAATCTGAGCGTTAGGCAGACAGGTATTTATGTGGATGAGATTTATGCAACTGAATAAACAACTGAAACCAACGGCACCACCTGCAAATTGCTCCTTTTGTAGTCCAAAGTTTTAAAACTATATTTTTCCCTCTGTAAAGGCTCATCCGACAAAATGATTACAAAAGCAATAAGAAGGTTTTAAAGGTAATTATCGAAAATAAAGTTACTTTTATCTTGAGACTCCTCCACATCAATGGTGACGGTTGGAAGTTCCTTCACTGATAAAGCCAGTGCGACTTCTAGGTCTCTCTGGTAGAGCTTATCATCTAAAGGCATTCTAAAATAGACACACAAATAATAATGAGTTTGTAAACTATCAATCTCAACTAAAATCTGAGATTTTCCTCAGTGACTAAGAGTTTCTCTCCAACCTCAGAAAGATGTTCTTCAACAATGATCGTGATCATAATTGCTCCTTAACGTTAAGCCTCCTGAAACGTTAAGTGTCATGTCGGACCCAGCAACAGATTTGAAATAGGAGCATCACGTGACCATGTCCATTTCACTGTGATGTCTCTTCCTCACCACCAGCTCCGTCCAGGTGGGAAGCACCTGCCCAACTGAGAACGGACGTGGCTCAAGCATCACTTCCACTTAGAAATCTTCCTTGACCTCACCCACACCTCTTTAGACAGCTGTTATAGCTCTTTCATTAAATTGAAATTACTTTTTTTTTTTTTACATCTGTTCCGCCCAATCTGGACTTTGACAAATATTTCAGCAAGTACTTACTCTGTGAGGCACTGCACTAGACAGGATGTTAAAAGTGCCCTCAAAAAGTCTGCAGTTAATGAGGAGGTAGGAAAACAAGTCCCATAATAATTACCCTATATAAACAGATTATCACGTCGCCTGTTCAAGGTGGTCAAGAGTGCTATAGTGCTTAAGAGGAAGAGAAAACAAAGAAAGGTTTGAAAAGGTCTGAAGGTAAGAAAAGACTACGTAAAGGAGGTAATACCAGATGCACCTTGAAGGATTTTTTTTAAATAACAATTTTATTGATATAAGTCGCACAGTGTAAAATCCACCCTTTTGAAGCATACAATTCAGCAGTTTTTAGTATATTCAGAGAGCTGTGAAACCATCACCACTATGTCATTTCAGAACACTTTCATCAACCCAAAAAGAAATCTCATATCCACTAGCAGTCAGTCCCCATTTCCCCCTCCCCAGCATCTGGAAACCACTAATCTACTTTCTGTTTCTAAGACCTGTCTATTCCGGACATTTTGTATTACTGGAACCATATAATATGTGGCCTTTTGTGCCAGGCTTCTTTGGCTCCCTACAATGTTTTCAAGGTCCATCCATGTTGTAGCATATATCAGTACTTCATTTCTTTTTTTTTTTTAGCATCTTTATTGGAGTATAATTGCTTTACAGTGGTATGTTAGTTTCTGCTTTATAACAAAGTGAATCAGTTATACATATACATACGTTCCCATATCTCCTCCCTCTTGCGTCTCCCTCCCACCCTCCCTATCCCACCCCTCTAGGTGGTCACAAAGCACCGAGCTGATCTCCGGTGCTATGAGGCTGCTTCCCACTAGCTAGCTATTTCACGTTTGGTAGTGTATATATGTCCACGCCACTCTCTCACTTTGTCCCAGCTTACCCTTCCTCCTCCCTGTACTTCATTTCTGTTTATTGCTGAATAATATTCCACTGTATGGATATATCACATTTCACTTATCCAGTCATTAGTTGATAAACATTTGGATTACTTCCATTTTTTGGCTATTATGAATAATGCTCCTATAAATCTTCACGCACAGGTTTTTGTGTGGGCATAGATTGTTACTTCTTGGGTATTTACCTAGGCTGGGTCATATAGTAACTGTTTACTTCAAGGAACTGCTCCTCTGTTGTCCAATGTGGCTGCACCATTTTGTACTCGCAGCAGCAGCCATGTGTGAGGGTCTCCATGTCCCCACATCCTCCTCAACACTTGCTGTTGTCTGTCCTCCTTACAGCCACCCCTGTAAGCGTGACACGTTATCTTATGGTGGTTTTGATTTGTATTTCCCTGTTGGCTAAGGATGTTGAGCATCTTTTCATGTGCTATCGGCCATTTGTATATATTCTTTAAAGAAATGTCTAATCAAGTGCTTTGCCCATTTCTAACTTGGGTCATTATTCTTTTTATTGTTGGACTGTTAGAGTTCCCTATATATTCCAGATACAAGTCCCTAATGGGGTCTATGATTTGCAAATATTTTCTCCCATCCATTGGTTATTTTGTTAACCATATTTTAAAGGTAGTACAAGAAGCTCAAACACAAAAAAGAAAACAGTAAGGAGAAGGACATGGGCTAAGTCTATGTTAATTAACTTTCCTCACATTTACTGCAGCAGTAAAGCAACACACGTCCTACGTGCCATTGGTCAGTATCCCTCCTCTGCTCTTCTCCCCACCACAGTGCAAGTCTGGGGCCTCTCGGGGCTTCCTTCCCTCATTTTACCCTCTCTCGGTACTGACGAATGGAACTCCAGGGTGAGTCTAGAAACCATAGGTCCTGCTCACTGCTGGACAAAACTCAGTAAGATAAAGAGAAAATATTTTTTATCTCTAGAAAAATACATGGTTTAATTTTTTTCTTCCAGTTTTACTGACATATAATTGACACCCAGCACTGCGTAAATTTAAGGTGTACAATACAGCAATTCACAGTGATCTGACTTTCATGCATCATGAAATGATGCCCACAGGAAGTTTAGGGAACATCCATCATCTCATATATTATAGATACGTGGTTTTAAATTTTATAAAACTGTCCTTACAAATGTAATTTTTAACAAAGTAGTCTTGTAAAACCTGAGGACCTCAGAGACAGGTACTATTAGGTCTTGTAAATGAAAGTCATACCTTCTAAACATGGTAATTATGATTGTCTTAATACTTAAATGGATATTTCCTCATACATTTGTGAACTTAAAGAAGTTCAGAAAGTCAGAAGGGGATTAATGGTACATCCCTGTTCTCCTACATGCACTAAATAAAATACGACCCACGATGCTGCTCAAATTTTAATTTAGACCAAGAATTTGAATTTATCTCTCTTTTAAATTAACACACCTAATGTCACATTTACTGTATGTCTTACCTCTCACCTTTTTTTAGGGGTTTTCTCTTGTAGTGGGATGTCTTTTTCCCGGAGATTCTTCAGTTTAGGTTCTGGTTTTTCTAGTTTTAACTCCTTTTGTGTAGTTCTGGATTTTTTATTTAACGGTGTGGTTGCAGGAACAAAATCATCTATTCATGTGTGAATTAAAAATAAAAGAACATATGAAATTGCTTTTCCTTAGGAAGAAATAAATAAAATTACTTTCCTGATAGCTGAGATTTATTACCATGTGTGTTTAAGTTTTAAAGATAAGCAAGTTGAGGCTCCCCGGGTGGCACAATCGTGGAGAATCCACCTGTCAACGCAGTGGACTCGGGTTCGAGCCCTGGTCTGGGAAGATCCCACATGCCGCGGAGCAACGAAGGCTGTGCACCATGACCACTGAGCCTGCGCTCTAGAGCCCGCGAGCCACAACTACCGAGCCCGCACGCCTAGAGCCCGTGCTCCGCAACAAGAGAAGCCACCGCAATGAGAAGCCTGCGCACGGCAACGAAGAGTAGCCCTAGCTCGCCACAACTAGAGAAAGCCTGTGTGCAGCAACAAAGACCCAGCACAGCCAAAAATAAATAAATTAATTTAAAAAAGAAAAAAAGAAAAGACAAGCAAATTGTTTGCTTTCCACAGTTTAAAAAATACTGTTGGTATACTGTTTGTCTTTATTCTCCCTCAAGCTTTTCAACTTTGTTTTAGTGGCCTTTATTTTAAAAAATATCCATCTATCAAAAACTAATCCCCCCAAAAGATGCAAAGGCAACTAAGCTAGTATGTGTAAGTGGCAAAGAAAAGAACAATTAATTAAAAATCTGTAAAACCATTAGAAAAATTATTAAAATTCCCTTTATAATTTTATCACGTTGACAAGTGGAAGAAAATGATTTTTGGCAAAGGGATGCTCTTTTCCAGTCCATTCTGTTCTCCCAGAGTCTTCTGCCCTCTACCAATCTTCAGAAGTGAGGTAGTTCTTCTGTTGACACTCAGGCTGAGACTGCTGCTCTAGCGTTCTAACTCATACATGACACATGCATGCATACCTTCACGTGTGTGTAGTCTGAATCACGCACTTTTGCATTTATTAATACCTGTCATCTCTTTTATGCTTCCCCAGGTAGGAATATAATAATTTGTGACTCGCCCCCTACCCCCATGCCACAGTATCCAGAATACAACCAGCAATTTATAACAATTTACTGACAGATTGATGACAATAATTAAAAAGCTAGAAGTTATACCCTATGCTCTTTTCTCCCAAGTCTTAGACACACGTAGGACTGGGCTCAAGGTGAGAAACAGAGTCCTTCAAACAGAGGAATTACTCAATATCTGACCTGCAGAAAACTCCAATGGTCTAAGAAAGAAACACACACAACTTACCTTTAAGTATAATGTAATCTAACAATGTTTCTCAAACTTTTTGAACAAAGTTCTCTTAATAGCAGAGACAAGCAAATATATATACATACATAGGACAATAGGGTAAAGCTTATGCCTGAGCTTTCTTCAAGGCCTTGTTTTATTGTACAATTAATGGGGATTTCACATTATATTCTGTAACACATTTGTGTCTCAGAAAGACAGTGTGTTCTTCTCAGGGGAAGGGATAAAAGGGTACAAATCCCACAGTGAGAAACATGGGCCTCACAGAGTTTAGATGTAAAAAGCCATTTTACCTGGCCTTATTTGGTTATGATTTATGCCAATAATTCTTGTCAGTGTAATTATCAACATAAGTATCCTAAGTGCTTAGAATATTATTTTTCCAGGCCTACCTCATATGCAATTGGTACTAACCATATTTTAGCGATACACACACACACACATATCCTATAAACTGTGAGGAAATAAATTTCCAAATCTTTAAAGAAGACATAAGAAGCTCTACTTACCGTCACCGTCAGAGTCCTCAAACTGGGAGTAATTGACTGGCTTCTTGTGCCTGTGAACAAGACAGAAATTTTCATTTACACAAATGTCAATTTCTCACCTCCATTCTTTAAGGCCATTAAGAGTCTTGAGTAAATAAAAATCTGTTTGGATGTTGAGCACATGCTCAACATCACTAATTATTAGAGAAATGCAAATCAAAACTACAACGAGGTATCACCTCACACCAGTTAGAATGGGCATCATCAGAAAGTCTACAAACAACAAATGCTGGAGAGGTTGTGGAGGAAAGGGAACCCTCTTGCACTGTTGGTGGGAATATAAATTGATACAACCACTATGGAGAACAGTATGGAGGTTCCTTAAAAAACTAAAAATAGAATTACCAAATGATCCAGCAATCCCAATACTGGGCATATACCCAGAGAAAACCATAATTCAAAAAGACACATGCACCCCAGTGTTCACTGCAGCACTATTTACCAGAGCCAGGTCATGGAAGCAACCCAAATGCCCACTGACAGACAAATGGATAAAGAAGATGTGGTACATATATACGATGGAATATTACTCAGCCATAACAAGGAATGAAATTGGGTCATTTGTTGAGATGTGGATGGATCTAGAGACTGTCATGCAGAGTGAAGTAAGTCAGAAAGAGAAAACCAAATATCGTATATTAATGCATATATGTGGAACCTAGAAAAATGGTACAGATGAACCAGTTTGCAGGGCAGAAACTGAGACGCAGACGTAGAGGACAAATGTATGGACACCAAGGGGGTGAAAGTGGCGGGGGGTGGGGTGGGGGTGGGAAGAATGGGGAGATTGGGATTGACATGTATACACTGATGTTTATAAAATGCATGACTAATAAGAACCTGCTGTATAAAAAAACAAATAAAATAAAATTCAAATATTCAAAGAACAAAGATGTAGGGAAATGAGCAGTTAAAAAAAAAAAAAAGAATATATAAATTAAAAACATGATTTACATTTTACAGCCAGGATTTAGCATTAGCTGAAAAAGGTATAACCATACTGGATATACCTGATAAGGAAGAAAGTTAATTTAGATAACACATAAAGTAAGAATAATCAATATAATTAACACTCAAAGTTTATACAGTGTTTAATTGCTGTTGGAAGTTCCTATTGTATGTATACTTTTGTTTTATACATGGATTCTTTCTTCCCTATTAGATTATAAACTTCTTGACACTGAAAGTCATTTTCTTTTATATCCCACAATGTTAAATAATGTTCATTATGCAATGGACATTTAAAACATGGTGAGTGTCTTTGTACTTGACACCTGAAAACTAATGTTTACACTACTTTAGAGGGCAATAGAAGATAGTGATAGTCAAAGTGAATAAAATAATTTCCTTCCTCCTTCCCCTGCACTAAATGAAACTCTAGTTTTCATTTTTATCTTCTGCCAACTACCCAAGTGTGAATAACCCAGTTTGCCAGTCAGTTGTTTTTTCAAGTGAAAATGGTTTTCTATGAAAAAGAGGCTCACAAGTCAAACAACCTCGCAAGTTGTTTTTCTGAAGACAACCATCATAGATGTGCGTGCTTTATGCGTCTTTCTCATCGTCGCCTCCCACAGGATATTAAAGCCAAGCATATTCTTGTTAAACACAGAGTTGCCATATGATCCAGCAATCCCACTCCTGGGCATATACCTGGAGAAAACTCTAATTCGAAAAGACACATGCACCCCAAAGTTCATTGCAGCACTATTTACAATAGCCAAGGCATGGAAGCAACCTAAATGTCCACTGACAGATGAATGTATGAAGAAGTGTGGTATACATATACAATGGAATATTACTCAGCCATCAACAAGAATGAAATAATGACATGTGCAGCAACATGGCTGGACCTAGAGATTATGATACTAAGTGAAGTAAGTCAGAAAAAGAAAGACAAAAACCATATGCTATCACTTATATGTGGAATCTAAAATATGATACAAATGAACTTATTTACAAAACAGAAACAGACTCAGAGACATAGAAAACAAACATGGTTACCAAAGGGGAAAGGGGATGGGGAGGGATAAATTAGGAGTCTGGGATTAGCAGGTACAAACTACTATAAATAAAATAGATAAACAAGGACCTACTGAAGAGCACAGGGAACTATATTCAACATCCTGTAATAAACCAGAATGGAAAAGAATATGAAAAAGTTATATATATATATATAAAGCTGAATCACTTTGCTAAACACCAGAAACACAACATTATAAATAATTACACTTAAATAGAATTTTTTTAAAAAAATTAAAATTGGGCTTCCCTGGTGGCGCAGTGGTTGAGAGTCTGCCTGCCGATGCAGGGGACACGGGTTCGTGCCCCGGTCCCGGAAGATCCCACATGCCGCAGAGCGGCTTGGCCCGTGAGCCATGGCCGCTGAGCCTGCGCGTTAGGAGCCTGGGCTCCGCGACGGGAAAGGCCGCAACAGTGAGAGGCCCGCGTAACGCCAAAAAAAAAGAAAAAAAAAACCCTAAAAAAACTAAAATTAAAGTAGAGCTTTCCTCCTTCTCATTCTCTCACACTGCCATGTTTATTTTCCGTCTCCAACTTAACCCCTTGACTAGACTGAAACCTCCAGAACCTAGTAAATATATATATCTAGTAAATATATGCCTCCAGCACAAAAGTAAATATATTCAAAACTCTACTAAATGAACGGCTGACCCAAGGCCTCCATGGTGCTCGACTGAGGTTAACTGGAGGAATAGTTTCAAACAGTACACTTAATGGAAAACACAGAGGAGCTGGCGCCAGCTGAATTAGGTTTGCGTGTTATCCTGTAACTTACTAGCTGCATGACTCAGGTAAATTGGCTTTCGTGCCCAGAAGTTTAAATTGATAAAATAGGGAGACCCAAACTTTCTATCTCAAAGAAGTATAGGGACGAACAAATGAAATAACACGTAAGCAGGAGCTTGGTGAAATGCAAAGCGCTGTAACCAGGCCTTAATTGAACGCAGTGGCGCTGTAACCAGGCCTTAATTGAACGCGGTGGGTAAAAGAAACGGCAGTTACTGTCAAAGGAGCCAAGAGAAGGAAACAGATTGGATACTAGGACCTTTCCGAGGAGCGGCAGCTCTCACTGGAGTCTAGAGCGTTTAGCTGTAGGTCCCACCAGCGCTACCCTGGTCCTCGGGCCCTTCCCTCCATCCCATGCAGGTGACGCGGCCTACAGCGTTCTCCTGCCCTTCCTCCCCATCCGCGCCGGACGCCATTAACTACTCACCTTGCAGGCCGCACCATGGTCCCGGCCAAGGCTGGAAAGCTGCAGCTCGCAGGCTCCTGTCGGCAGCGGCGGCGGCCGTTCCAATTCCCGCGCAAAACCAGACTCGAAGCTCTCCGCCCCGCCGCCAGTCCTCCAATCCTCGCCGGCCATCCCCGCGGGCGCGCATGCGCTCTGAGAAGCGCGCGTTAGTTCACTTCCCCTCCAAGCACCGCCCTTCCGCATCCGGTCTGCCAGAGCCTAGCTGGTGCTTCGCCGCTGCACTTTCGTCACGACGATGACCTCTGCGCCGTCTCTGAAATGGACAATAACAGTAGAAACACACCAATTCAGGTATTATGGAACAAGGGGACACTTAGACCGATTTTTCACGGGGTGCCAGGAAAGAGGAAAAGATGCGGACGAATCTGCCGAAGCTGATCTTCCGGCTGTAAAAACAAGGCGGCAGTCAGCTGACGGTCCTTGCATCGCCAGTGGTAGACACCGCCGGGTGTGCGGACAGCAGGAGACTCGGAACGAGGGGAGGTGAGCCTGCGACCGGAGCGAGGAAGTCCCCTCAGACCGAAACCCTCTAACAGGGGGCCTGTTCCCCTCACTCGGCCGTGGCTTCTCGGCCCTTTGTCTGCCCTCCCTTCCCTGACTTATTTAAGCCTCAGAACCTCCACTCGACTGGCTGCATGAGTTCGGTTCAGCTCTCCTCCTCGCATCCCATAATTGTACGGAACCCTTGCTTGATTTCAGCCCTGCTGTTAATAACAGATCGGGGAGGGAGAGCTAAAGTATCAATTTGTTGAAACACAATAAGGCTAAAGGTTGAACCAACTGAAACCAGAGCTAATGGTTTTCGTTTGCCGAAAATTATGACTGGAAACAAGATGAGACCATGAGCCCCTACTTCCGTAATTTTCAGTTCCCTGCAAAATGTTTTTTTTTTTTTTTACTGCCTTTGCCGGCACCATGTGTGCTCATTTAGCAGCCTTTGCTTTTTTTTAAACTGATAATGTTTTATAGAGCTTCCTGTTATTGTGTATTATTTTTACCAGCTTCCATTTACTGGTCATCTTATGTCTGTCGGATGCTTCGTATTTATTATTTGATTAAGCCTAATGACAGTCCTACAAGTTAAAAGGTTTCCTGGGGCCTGTCTCAGCTGAGATGTGGCCAAGGAAAGAACAGTAAGCGTGTGCTAGGCAAAGGAAAAACATTCAGAAAGGTTGGGACTGGAAAGAGAGGTTTGGTATTGAAAGAAGTTTGGTATGGCTGGAAAATAAAGTTTGTGGATTTGTGTGTTGGAGAGGATGGAGTGCAGGTGCTGAAATAAGAGTTTGGAGGTATAAGCGGGGGCGTGGTAAACTCCGTTAACGAGTTTGTATTGTATCCTGAGTCGTACAAGGAATGTCATAGAAGGATTTTAAGCAGATAAGCAACATGGTCAGATACGCACTTTAAAATGATTGCTGTGACTTCAGTGTAGAGAATAGTGTGAGAATTGATTTGACGAGGAAATGCTTGGGGACAGGAGTCCAGTTAGGAGGCTAATAGGTAAATCTTCAGTTGATGTATTCTTTTTGACTAGATTTTCTTCTTTATGAATAGTGTCCACTTTGCCTTGTGGGCTGTCCTGTACTTTCCACTTTCTGTGTATCTTTTTCCTTCATGGAAATCTTTGCAGCACCATCTCCCTTCTGTCCACCCTCAATCAGACCTCATACCCACCACCTCTAAGCTCTCAAGATAAATTGTTGGTCCCTGATCTGTTTCTTTGACTTTGTATTCACCAGCTGTTTCATGAACTGTATCCACCCACCATGCGTCTGTTCCTAAGAATCCTCTCTGTTCTTCTCTCCATGATCCTTACCTATTCCTGAGAACTCTGCCTAGGAATGCTAAGTATTTTGTGGGCATAATTTTTTTCTTAAATGAAGTTTAGAAGAACCTTTTCCTTAAAAAAAAAGAAGCACTTTGTTTTCATCATGAAGATGAAAATGCAGGGATAAACGTAGGGAAATAGAATAATCAGCTCGGAGTCACACAAATAAAACCTCTGAGTGGGGGAACATCTTAGAAGTGGAACAGCAATAATGAAACATCATGGTTTTTTTAAATGGACTTATAACCCGCTGAGTTTTGTTGTTGTTGTTAGTTCTATAGAAATCCTGCCAAAGAAGATGAAGAAAAACAGAGAAAGATTCTGCAACAGAGAGAGGGAATTTGTGTATGAATTCAAGGTGGGAAGTCAGTGCTTAGAACTGAGGGTGCCTCTCAAATTTCCTGTTCAAGAGAATGCCAGTCATTTACATGGCCGTCTGATGCTGCTGCACAATTTACCGTGCTTTATAGAAAAAGGTGAGGATTGATTTCTTTTAGAATATCGCTTCATTATTTTCCTATAGTCTCTGTCATTAGAAGTTTTATATTAGAAAACATAAACCTAAGAAGCATTGGAAACAACCACAAAATATGAAGCTTTCAAGAATAAAAAGGTTCCCCAGACCTTTGTTTTATGGAGTGTTTTTTTCTGTATCCCTTGTAATTGTTTATTAGGCATTTAGTATAAAAATTAAATTAAAATTAAATATGAAAAGTTACAGAGTCTGGATTAGAACTCTTAACCTCTTAATGTAGTTGGATGGATTCATAAGGCATGTCAGCTATCACTAGCTATGTGCTAAATGCATTGCCCTTTTAATGATCGGGTTCTCAATTCCTGAGATGTCACGGGAGAGAAGGGGTACCTTCTCTTTATTATCTTTCCGTAATCTTTGCTCACCTAAATTAATTCCGTAAAGTCATTAATAAAGTCTGTATTAAACCATGTTAAAAGGGCTGTGTTCTGTCTACAGATGAGGGAAAATGTTTTAATTGAGAATATGTTGGATCATAGAAGGTCGAAGTTACAAGGGAATGTAGAAACCTTCCAGTACAATCTCATTGTACAAATGAGGAAACTGGTACCTAGAAAGGTTAAATTATTTGCCCAACGCAATGATTCTCAGAAATCGTTCCCTGATCAGTAGCTACAGCATCATTTGGGAACTTGTCAGAAATGTGGATTATTGGGCAGGCTCCCACCAGTTCCCTTTGAATCAGGAACTCCGGGAGTGCATGCAGCAGTCTATTCCAGTAAGCTCTTCAGGGAACTCTGGTGCATCTTAACGACTGAGAACCTCTGGTCCAAAGTTATATAATGACAGAGCCAAGACCAGAACCCAGGTATCCTGGTTTCTATGCCAGTGCTCTTCCATCAGTCTTTTTTTTTTTTTTTAAGAGCATAAAACAACAAATATGTATTATCTTGTCCTTACTGTTATTGTCGTTCAGGGATGCAGGTGCAACCTAGCCGGGTGCCTCTGACTCGGTTTCTCATGGGGTTGCAGCCAAACCATCAGTCAGGGCTACAGTCTCATCTGAAGGCTCTACGGACAGAGGATTGTTTCCAAGGTCCCTTGTGAGGTTGTTGTCAAGCCTTGTCATGTGGGCCTCTTCATAGGGTCACCTCAGTACCTGCGGCTGCCCTCCGCCAGGGCCAGCAACCTAAGAGAGTGAGGGAGCCAGTGCCCAAGATGAAAGCCATGGTCTTCTTATATCCTCAAAGCAGTCTCTGCATAGTGTCTCTAAAGTTGGAATTGTAGATCATCTTAAATAAATCAGTTTTAATATGCTAATCACTCAATTTCTCTCTCAGATTCAAAGACTGTAACAATATATACCCTTGAAAGTTACATAGGAAACTCCTTTAAATACGGAAACCTTTAGCCACTCTAAATCTGTAGGAGGTCTTTATGTGCTTTTCCCTACTCAGTTTCAGGTAAAGAATCAGGCTTAAGAAATTAACATTTTTAATTTTTTTTTAAGATTTTTGTTTGATGTGGACCATTTTTTAAGTCTTATTGAATTTGTTACAATATTGCATCTGTTTTATGTTTTGATTTTTTGGCCGTGAGGCATGTGGGATCTTAGCTCCCCGACCAGGGATTGAACCCACACCCCCTGCATTGGAAGGCGAAGTCTTAACCACTGGACGGCCAGGGAAGTCCCAACATTTTAAATTAGTATCAGGGTTGTATATCAGAGTTAAGAATTTTGACCATTCAGTAACCTGTGATTGTAAAGAAGAATAATTGTGAGATTAGTTAAATGATCCCCTAAGCTGAATTTATTTTAGTTAGACATTCTGTTAAGGGTTAAGGCTATTTTCATTGTCTCATTCTGTTAAGACACTATTTGAGTTAGACATTCTGTTAAGCTTGATAAAATAAAGTTTGACATTGGAATGCTTAGCCAGGTAAAATGTTCCCTATTAATGTGTACTGACAATGGTATTTGTTGGCCCTGTTACAGATTTAAAAGAAGCTCTGAGCCAGTTTATCGAAGAAGAATCCCTCAAAGATTATGACAGAGATGCTGAAGCAGCCCTGGAAGCTGTGAAGTCAGGTGAAGTAGATTTACATCAGCTGGCAAGTACATGGGCCAAAGCTTATGCAGAGGTAAAAAGATAGACCACATTGTGAATTTTGAGGATATTCTGAACTTTGATGAGGATTTCTTTCCTTACAGCTTTATTGAGATGTAGTTGACGTGCGACATTGTGTAAGCTTAAGGCATACAGCATAGTGCTTTGATCTACACACATCACGAAGTGATTATCACAACAAGTTTAGTGAACATCCATCCTCTCATAGAGATACAAAATTAAAGAAATAGAAAATGAAATACTTTTTTTGTGCTGAGAATGCTTAGGATTTACTCTCAACAACTTTCATATATACCATAAGGCAGCGTTAATTATATTTATTACATTGTACATTACATGCCTAGTACTTATTATAACTGGAAGTTTGCATCTTTTGACTGCAGTCATCCAATTTCCCCTTCCCCCATCCCCAGCCTCAGTTAACTGCAAATCTGATCTCTTTTTCTGTGAGTTTGTTTGTTTTTAAAGTATAGTGATGGAGGAGACAGAGAAGTCCAGATGGGCCTGGACGTGGAGTAGTTTTCTCCACAGGCCCTTACTCAGTGCCCATTCCTCTCGGCTGTCACAGTCCCCTTTTCAGGGTCACCTCTCCTGAGGGAATATGCCGTGAGTTAGGCCAAATAAGAACTCCGTTCAGAGCTTCTCGTGTAGGTAGCTTCTGCCTATTCACAAGGCTCACTCTAGGCTGGGTTTTAAATTGATGCTGAAAATTATGTAGTGAGCAGATCTGGTTCATGGTGGTTTCCAAATGTCTGTTGTTACCTAGGACCAAGCAGATCCCTGTGATTTGGCCCTGGCTTCTTCCTGCAAAACTTCAGCCCAAGCCTGATGTGAATTTGGAACAAGGCTTAAGTCACATGGGCTGGTTATAATTTTGAGAGCAGTGCCGGGGTCTAGAGATGTAGAGCAGTTGTGAGAATGTGGGTTCGGTTTTTCAGAGGCATGGGGTAGATGAAATCCATCTTCTAGATTCAGCTGGTCTTCTGAAACTTCTCTCCTGATCTGGCAGTCAATCAAAGTATAAGTGAAAGGAAACAAGGGGAAAAGTTTACCCGATTGACCCAGTTCAAAATACCTGTTTCTGTCATTTATCCATTTGTTTTATTTAAGGTAAATTATTACTCTTAGTCCTGTCATAGATTCCAGTTTTCGACATTTTCACTTTGAAAAGGGAAGAATTTAGATTATTCTTTTTTATAGATGTCTGTCTGCAAAGATCAATAATAGAAAAAATATTTCCACTTTTGCCTTTAAATTGTATGACCTTTGACAGGGGACTTCCCAGCATGCCAGTTTCCTCCCCTGGAGAGCACTGTGTGTGTCAGATGTGCTGGCATGGCACACGTCTGGGGACAGGCATCTATCCCCCGGATGGATTTGTGTGTGTGCTTGGGGGATCTCCATTCTGCCTCTCTGCATGTTTCTGTTTCTCTTATTTATTGGTGTTTACTCAGTCCCTTTATCATTTTGATAGCTACTGTTTTCATATACTTTAAAACATGCTTACATTTTATAAAGAAAACAATACTTGAAAAGTTCAGAGTAAGAAAATTGCAAATGTACATCTTGATATAAAATCCTATGCATGAATTGGGTTTTCAAGGTCAGTGTTATTGCATAGGTAAGCTCATTCTCTAAATATATAGCCTACAAAACCTTTCATAGCAATATATTTTTAATAATGGAAAGCCTCTTCTGATTATATAATTAATATATGCAAGTTATTCTGTTATGCAGCACCTCAGAATACAAAGTAAAGGTCTTCAGAAGTCCCACTATGCCAAAACAGCCCCTTTGAGTGTTTGAGTGTGTTTGGGTTTCACGGAAATGGAATCTTAGCTTACTTACCTTTTTTTTTTTTTTTTTTTTTTTTTTTAATTGTGGGCACTTCCTATTTCTTCCTCCACATTAACGCCTTCCCCTTACCCCTGCCTCCAGGTAACCCACATTAACAACTTAGTTGACATCTTTCTGTATTTTTTTTGTATATTCAGATAATCCTATGTAATCTATATACACATATATAGATGGAGGGTCTTTCTGTCCTTTGATGTACAGAAATTGAATCATAATATATGCACTTCTCTAGTAGTGTGTTAAATAAAAATACTACATCAGGATTTAAGACTGTTCGTGTCTCATCTCGTAGACCACATTAGAGCATGCAAGGCCCGAGGAACCCAGCTGGGATGAAGATTTTGCAGATGTGTACCATGACCTAATCCATTCTCCTGCCTCTGAAACTCTCCTAAATTTGGAACACAATTACTTCGTTAGTATCTCAGAACTGATTGGCGAAAGAGATGTGGAGCTGAAAAAATTACGAGAGAGGTATTTCAAAGTTCTTGCGTTATCATAATTAAATGTTACGTCATCACGTATTGATGGGCTGCAGAACAGCTTGTTCTCGTTTTGTTATAAAATTGAAGAATAGAATAGAAAAGAATCCTTAACTTTAGAAATTAATTTTCTTATGCATTTAAATCTGTCATTTCATCTGGGAAGATGAGGTCCTCATAGGTTTATAGAACTTCTCCAGTGAGTTACCTAAACAAGTGCGGTGGTCTTATCTATTCTTAGTTCTAATAAGAGGAATAGCTTACCTCTTTTGAAGGTCTGCTTCGTTCCAGGCACTGTGCAAAGTGCTTTGGATGCTGTCTTAGTCCAGGCTGCTGTTGAAAAAAAAATACCACAGACTGGGTGGCTTAAACAACAGAAATTGATTTCTCACTGTCTGGAGGCTGGGTAGTCCAAGATCAAGGTGCCAGCAGACTCCGTGTCTGGTGAGGACCCGCTGCCTGGCTTGCAGACAGTGCCTTCTTAATGTTGCTCACATGGCGTTTCCTCAGGGCGTGCTCCTGCCGTGTTGCTCGTAGACAGACAGCTATAGCACCTCTTCTTCTAGGCACTAATTCCATCAGTATGGCTCCAACCTCTTGAGCTCACCTAAACCTACTTACCTCCCAAAGGCCCCACCTCCGCATACCATCACATTGAGGGTTAGGGTTTCAACATATGACTTCTGGGGGGACACAAACATGCAGCCCATCACGGATGCCCTGTCTCTTAGCGCAATCCTCCTGTTATCCCCGTTTTACTGAGGCAAAAATTTGATGTTCTTCTAGTTCTTTATTATGTAGCCAATAATATTGTGAACATACTTTAAGAGTGAAGTACAGATTAGATTTTAAAAAATATGTAAGAGTATAATTACCTAACAATAACGAATTACCTTCTGTTGAACTACATTTGTTTGGTTTTTCCTACCAGGGCTTCAAGTAGTATGATCTTCATCTCATTCTGAACCTGCCCTTGGATCTCAGGGTTTCTGGGGCTGCACTCATTCTGCCCACCTAGGGGTATTAGAAATGCCCAGCCTGACTCTCTGGAGCCCATGTCAGTAGCCACCACTCCTGCTGTCACTCAGGGAGCTGCTCTAAACTCTGGTCGACTTTGCTGCCTGCTCACCCCACCTCCCAGAACATTTCCTCTCTGGCCATCAATATTCTACAATTGTTTTTTTTTCTAAATTGGAAGAAGATTCTCATTCCACAGTACTCTTCAGTTTTGGGGAATCTGAATTAACTTACTAGTTATCTGCATTTACTGGTACTTCATATACGTTTTCTATCGTGGAATGGTTTTTCAGCAGGGGTTTGTTTTGGTTTACGTTATTTTTTGAAATGTCCTTTGGCCAGACTTCTTGATGGGGCTTTGCTTTTTCCCACCTAAACGTATAAACAGTATTTGAATACATTTATTTTAAGAACAGTTTTATAGTTTATTTTTCACATGTCCAAACTGTTAGCTAAAAAAATAAAAATAAGCTATGTTCCCTTCCCTCTAAGGTAGGTAATATTTTTTGCAAAGGTGAACAGTATAACTAATGGTGACTCGGAATTCACTGATGGAAGTTCACCCACAATTTTGGTGCTTAATTCATTTATCTAATTCACGAGCAGAAGTGATACCTCTTCTCATTTCTCCTTTCATTTTCATTCCATTTTACATCTTTAAAAGAACTTTTCTCAGTATGGCATCAATACAGTTATAAGGATCTTCCTTCCTAAGTTTGTTCGAGATAATATACAGGTTGTCAGAATCACCCCACCAGACATACTGAGCCAATAGATAGTATTTCATCTGAAAAATAATAAAACTTTCTTTGATCTTAATCATAGAAAAGTATATATCATATCATTAACTGTATCATTAACTACTTGCACTTCCAAAACATTTAGGGTGAAATAAATGTTCGTGAAATTTTATTTGTTGAATTATTATTTATTGGTCTTCTTTTTCCTCGCTGGAAGTTTGCTTCTTTTAGCAAATCAGATTCATGATATTTCTTTGAAACTTAAAAGTGGCAATGATACTCTTTATCCACTAGAGGGAATATGTGTAACGTAAAATATTAATATATTTGTATCCAAGTTTATATTTATTAACGCTTAGTAGTTATTTCTGTCTAAAATAACAATCTTACTTGCAAGCACATCCTTCACCTGACCTCTAGTAGTTATTAAAAAATTAATGGGGTCACCTGCCCAATTATAGTTCAGTGGGAATTAAGTGATATTGAATATTTAATACTAGAAGGTATACATAGAAAGGTATAGAAGTATAACATGTGAATGAGTTTCATTTATCATATACATATAAGTATCTTAATCAGTTGTTATAAATAATTATAAGTTCTCTTTTAAGAGCAATTTACTTAAATTGACTAGAATGATAGTAAAATCCTTTTAGTTCATGTCTGTGTTCCGTTGTTTACAAGTTTGTTTGAAATATGTTTCAGAACAGACTTTTAAAATACATTTTTATTAGAAGATAATTTTAGTGAACTTACTAAAATATAATACACATACAGCAAAGGCAATAAACGATAGGTATACAGCTCTGTAAATTTTCACAAAGTAAGTACACCCATGTGCTTGTCTCCCAGATCAAGAAATGATTTCCAGCCCTGCAGAAGGCTCCCGCCTGCCCAGCCGGCAGTCACCACCCATTTCCCCCATAAATAACCATTATCTGAACTTCTAACACCACTGATTAGTTTTTCCCGTAGAGAAAACCATTTTTAATTTCTGCACATTTATTTGGATAAATGAAGAAGACTAAAGTGCATCTTCAGAATGTATTTCATATTCCTCTAAAAAGGGAACCTTGTGACTTAATACCAGCTTGATTCTTAGAACCTAGATGGCAGCTTCCGGTTATAGTATAAAGTACCTTTTGAAGGTTGAAGTCACTTTAACTCACGTTCAAATAAAAAGAAAATGTATTTAAACTGGAATTGCAGAGTATCTTCTTTGTGAAAATCTGCAGTCTCTTAAATATTAGCCATGGAAGTTGAAAGATCACCTAGATTTTGAATGCTTTCATTTATGCACTAAATTTAGATTCCAATTTAGCTGCACAAATGATGTTGTTGATGTTATATGACATTATCATTATTATTTCCACATCTCCATTGGCAAGGCTTCAAAGTGCCTTCCAGGTAGTATAGTTGCCCTAACTGGACATAGTCCTAGAAAACAAAAATTTTCATTTGGCTTTGTAGAGGTTGTTCGATAAATCCGGAGTGGTTGTATTAAAAATGTGATGAATATATCTGATCTGCTTAATTTATGGTTCAGGCAAGGCATTGAAATGGAAAAAGTGATGCAGGAACTGGGAAAATCACTGACAGATCAAGATGTAAATTCACTGGCTGCTCAGCATTTCGAATCCCAGCAGGTGAGCGAAGTATAATGACTTTTGGATTGCATTTTCCACTTATTTATTTTTGTAAAAAAAGTAGTTATTCAGTGTACTGTCTCTTTTTAGGACTTGGAAAATAAGTGGTCCAATGAATTAAAACAGTCGACTGCCATTCAAAAGCAAGAGTATCAGGAATGGGTGATGAAACTTCATCAAGACCTAAAAAACCCCAAAAACAGCTCTCTCAGGTATTAACCGGGTGTTGTTTTTATTTGATGAAGGTCATTGTCAGTAATAGTTTGTATTTATTGTAAAACTGGACCTTTTTAGTTGTAGATATTTTTAAGTTGCCGGTGAAAATTCGAGATAGTTTATACTTCTTTGAACACCTTTCATTTTATAGACTTTATGTGGATGATTTGCGGGGTGGGGCGGGTAACTGGCTGTTTAACAGTAGTGATTTCCCCCCCTAGAACTTAGCCTTATAAATCTTGTGGGTGTGTATACCTAAATACCGCCATTACTGTCTCTTGTTTCCTTAAGTTGGTTTCCTTTCAGTGCAATGCACACTGGTTGACTGCACCTTAAATGCCAAGCACTCTTCAAGCAGAAGAGCAAAAAAAAAGATAACTGCCCATGTGGAGCTTATATTCTAGAGACACTGACCTGTGACTAAAACAGTACTGTACAGAATGCTGTGTGCAGTAACAGAAGCACGTACGAGGTACCAAAATAGTCTAGAGGACTTTCCATAAGTCACTATTTGTGAGGTGCCTTATAGCCTAAATACATTGTGTTTCACGTGTTGCCCAGAGCTCGACAGTGCCTGTTCTTTCCTGGCTGTGTACTCACCTTTGAGAATTTCTTCTTTCAAATCCTAAAGCATATCCGATTGGGAATATATTTAGTACAGTATAATAATCCTATTTCCAGCATCTTCTGGTGTATGCTATGAACATTTAGATACTGCCCTTTATGTGTCTAATGTCATTCTCCCCCACCCGTCTTGCCTTGAAGACAAAAACCATTTCTGTTTTTCTGCTGTTGTGTACCCAGGTCTTTGTCAAGTGTCTAGCTCTTGACACAGGCATATAAATAAATATTTATGGGATGGGTGTAAACCGGGCAGATGGATGGATTAGCATTAAACTGTTTACCTGACACAGTCTGTGTCATCTCTTATTATAATCTGTCGTTTGTGGTGGTGTTTTCCCCAAGACAGCACCTTAGAAATATTTCAACAATTTTTTATAATTAGAAATGGGATAACCTCCTGGACACTAACATATATATACCCCTCATTTCAAATGAAAATAGTGCTGAACACAGTACAAAGGGGCAGGTGAGGCGACAGACGGGCTGGGAACACCTGTGTACTATGAGGTCCAATGGCGTTTCTCAAATTGCTGGTTGCAGTCTGCCAGGGACCATGCTAGATCCTTTACTTTCCAGTTGGACTTTTTAAAATGACAATAAAATGGAATGGAATTGAATGGAACAGAACTGAGTAGAGTAGGGAAAAAAATATCAGCACGTGTGCATTGAGCCAAAATGTGAAATATGTACTCTATATTGTGGTCAAAAAAGTAGGAAGTCATCAAGCTGTGGAAGCTAAGAAAGCCCCTTTGCTACAAAAATTATCTCTTGCTTCGCTACTCTGGTCTCAGAAATTCATTCTATAGGATCAGTTCCTTTGTGTAAATATTGGCCTCTAGCTGCTGCTGCTTTAAAAACCAAATATTCCTAGGAAAGAGTATTTTTACTGTGACTAGGTTCGTTTGCTTTCCTTTTTGATAGGGATTTCCTTGGGGAGCAGAAACCTGTTTTCAACATAACTACGTATAGAACTCCTGTATGAGATTGATCAATTAAAAATTTTATTTATTTGTTTATTTGGTTTTTTAACATCTTTATTGGAGTATAATTGCTTTACAGTGGTTTGTTCAGCTATACATATACATATATCCCCATATCCCCTCCCTCTTGCGTCTCCCTCCCACCCTCCCTATCCCACGCCTCTAGGTGGTCACAGAGCTGAGCTGATCTCCCTGTGCTATGCAGCTGCTTCCCACTGGCTATCTGTTTTACATTTGGTAGTGTATATATGTCCGTTTTTGCCCTTTTGTTTAAAGTCAGGTCTGTTGATGGATAAATTACATAAAGTAAAAGTCACTTGTTTTAGGTTTACGTTTTGATGAGTTTTGACAAACTTAATTAGTCATGAAACCATCACTGCAATCAAGACATAGCATTTCCTTTTATACCTTTATATTAACCCCCCTTCCTCTTGTCCAGCTTGTGGCAACCTGATCTGATTTCTGTCCCTGTAATTTTGATTTTTACAGAATGTCATATAAATGGAATCAAACTGTATGTAGCAGTTTGTGTCTTGCTTCCTTCACTTGACATAACGCTTTTGAGACTCATTCATGTTGTTGCATTTGTAAGTGGTTCTTCCCTTTTTATTGCTCTGTTATTCTTTGTTTATCCATTCACTCAGCGGTGGACTTTCAAAGTATTTCGGCAATTATAAATAAAGCGGCTATAAGCATTCACATACTGGTCTTTCTGTAGACATATGTTTACAATTTTCTTATGTAAATACCTAGGAGTGGGATTGCTGGAAAACGTGGCAAGTAAAATCCGTGGTGTGTTTAATTTTATAAGAAGCTGGTTCTCCGGGCTTCCCTGGTGGCGCAGTGGTTGAGAATCCGCCTGCCGATGCAGGAGACACGGGTTCGTGCCCTGGTCCGGGAAGATCCCACATGCCGCGGAGCAACTAAGCCCGTGAGCCATGGCCTCTAGGCCTGCACGTCCGGAGCCTGTGCTCCGCAACGGGAGAGGCCACAACAGTGAGAGGCCCACATACCACAAAAAAAAAAAAAAAAAAAAAGAAGCTGGTTCTCCAAGGTGGCTGTGCCATCTTGCACTCCCACCACCAATGTGGGAGGGTCCCAGGTGCTCCTCACCCTCGTCAGTGCTTGGTGCTGACATTTAGCAATTCTAGTAGGTTTTGTAGTGGTGTCTCATTGTGGTTTTACTTTGCATTTCCCGGACGGCTACTAACGTTGAACATTTTTTCACATGCTGAACATTTTTTCACGTGCTGATCTTCTATCCATACCTCTCCTTTTTTTTTTTTTTCCATTATTATTATTGAGTTGTGAAAGTTCTCTATATATTCTGGATACAGGTCTATCATCTGATATGTGTTTTACAAATATTTTCTCTCACCCTGTAGCTTGTTGTTTCATTTTCTTAATGGTTTCTTTTGAAGAGCAAGGTTTTTCATTTTAATTAAGTGCAATTTATAATTTTTAAATGGTTTGTTTCTTATCTCAGTTATCGTTGCCTAATTCAAGATCACAAAGATTTTCTCCTATGTTTTCTTCTAGAAATTTTATAGTTCAAACTTATACATGTAACTCATGATGTATTATTGCATATATATTATATGTAAATTTAAATATATCCACGATAAAATAGTAAATAAATATATCCACTATATATAGGTTGGTCTGTAACCTTGTTTTTCTTATAATATCTTCACTTGGTTTTGATATCAGGGTAATGGTGGCATCATAAAATCATGGGTGGTCTGCTGATGAGCCTGTCAAACGAATTGACATCTGTGATCATCGATCTGAGAACATGTTTTATTTCTGGTGCTTCTCTCTTTGCTGAAATTCCTTATCTGTCCTTGTGTGTTGTCTTACAATAAATCTTTTAGCATATTAGTCATAGTTATTTGAAAGTCCCTTTCTTTTAGCCCCAATATCTGGGTCATCTCGAAGTCTGTTTCTGTTGATTACTTTCTCTCTTGACAGTGGGTTATTTATTTATTTATTTTTGCTTGCATTTTTGGGTCTTTCCCCCTCTCTGTTTCTCTCTCTCTTTTTTAAACTGAATGCTGGCTGTTGTGTGTATTAAAAAAGAAGAGACTGAGGTCAATAGTACTTGTGCCCAGAAATGAGCAGTCCGTTAATGTGAAGGTTATGGAAATCTAGTCAGCAGTCGGGCTGAGTTTGGTTTCTGCTCTTCAGTCCACCATAGGCTTCATTTTCTACAGCAGTGCACTGCTGCCACTTTGTGTTGAGAGTGGGGCTTTGGCTTCTAGACTGTTCTCCTCTGTCATCCTGCTCCACCCTCAGCTTTCAGTAGCCTTTGCAGGCCTGTGCTCTTGCTCTGCCCACCCGCCAGCAGTAGACTAACGTTGTTGTTACTTGATGCCAGGCTCCTGGTCGGGGGTGGGAGGCGGGTCTCTGTGGTCTTTGTCCAGCTTCAGTCTTAGGTAAGCCCAGCAGATCTGGGCCTTGGGCTTGGGGCACTCTTAGCACATCTGCCTGTGCCACCGAGTGGGCTGTCTCTTCTCTTGCCCTGCCCCCAAGGTTTTCTTGGAAACGCCTGCTGGAGGCCAACAGGGAAGAGTTTGCAAGAGCATATGCAAAGTCCCCCGGTGCCTGGAGCTCGTAGCTGTTCTAAATGGACATGCCAGCCCATACTTGACCTTCAAGAATTTGTTAAAATTTTAGCTGATTTTTTCTTACCCTCTTACATACATTACAGCAACCCATTTCTACTGTGCTCTGCCCAAACTGAAAACTATCTGTGTGTCCTGTCTCTCCTTCTGAAGCGTGTCACACTTTAGAATTCAGTTTCTTGGTTGCCTTGTTACCTCAAGTCTCTGATGAGCTCCAGAAAAGTCATGATCTTATAGGTTATCTGGGCTTTTCTTGCTATTAGCATGGGAACATCATTCTCTTGTGGCTTTCTGTGTCTTAAGATGAGGATATTCTATTAATAGAAATTTATGTGGATTTACTTTGGGGTTTAAATGTGCCATATTTACTAATGCAGTCAGTCAGTGACTCTAATGAGACTGCTTGGGTTTACCCCAAAATGTAGTCAGAGGAGTAGAGGACCGTAAGACTTATACCGTCTTCAGCTGACCATGAAATCTGAATTGAACAGCTGCACAGTTCTGGTGCCTCCATGGAAACCTTTTCCGGAAGTGCAAGGGTGGAGTAGAGCAAAGAGAGAAGTCCTTTAGTGGGAGACTGTTGGCGGTGAAAAAACAGGAAATGGTAAAACAACAAGAAAAAGAGAGGCTATGAATACATCAAAACGAACTTCATCTTTTTTTATTATTTGATGTTTATTTGACATTTTAATTTTTAATTTTCATTTCTATCACTTCACTTATTTTCTCGTTTCGGCAGCCCTAAGGCTGATATAGGACATCTTAAAACGTCATTTTAAACATGTTAATGTTAGTCTCTTCATTTAATCATTCTCTTCGGCTACTAAGAAATATTAAATGATGACATATAATCGATAGTGTAATGACTAAAAAAATATGCATCACTTACTGAAAGGAATAACCAAAGAAATGAAAGAATAAGTAGGAATTTTACAACCTGTGTTAATGATCTTACTTGTCCCCATGGATAAAGGATACATTTAGGCATAAATTAAGTGCTGCTTTCTGCTGTTTCATCTCATTTCACTGTAAAGCTTTCTTTCCTTTAGGAAAGGTTTTTGACAAACATACAACAACAAAAAAGCATATCAGTAATTTTTTCAATTTCAGTGAGGAAATTAAAGTTCAACCAAGTCAGCTCAGAGAATCTGCTGAAACAAATGGAAGGATTTATGAGGAACAGAGAAAGTTAGAAGAAAGTTTTACCATTCACTTAGGTAAGTATATTAACTTTTTGCAGTCACAATTTATTGTAACCTGTGAAACTTATATTAATGCTGTAAGAGAAAAATCCCTAGCATATGAGTAGAATATACCCAGGTTCTTTTTATTAAAAATCGTGTTCTGCTCCAAGAAAGCCTATAGTTTATTGGCTATAAGTTTTCTATTTTAGCTCATATATTATTTCTTTGCAAATAAAAAGGTGAAATGTTAATAGTTATTCAAATAGAAAATTGCAAGGCCCACTTAAATTATTCGTAGCACAGATTTATCTGGATTCTTGCCACAGAGGTTTGCCTCCTGCCCTGCTGGCTTTCTGCAGCTGTCTAAGTATCTTTCTGGGCCTGTTGCCCACCCCCAGGAGCCCAGTTGAAGACCATGCATAACCTGAGGTTGCTGAGAGCAGATATGCTGGATTTCTGTAAGCACAAGAGGAGCCACCGAAGCGGTGTGAAGCTCCACCGGCTCCAGACAGCATTGTCCCTTTACTCCACGTCCCTCTGCGGCCTGGTGTTGCTAGTGGATAACCGAATCAACTCATATAGTGGTATTAAAAGAGGTGAGTTAACTTGTGCATATTTATGCCATTAAGGTTCTCCATTTAATGCCATTCTAACAAGAAAGGAATTTAGTGAAAAACTTTTAAAAAGGCTTGAGTCACCCCAGTATTCAAGTAGACCAAACGGCACACATACCCAGACCCTGCCATTTGAGATTTGTTTCATACTTTAGCAGGCCTAGGGTGCTTCAGGGTATTTCATTTTTCTTAAAATTCTGTCACATTGTGGATAATACTCTTACAGGATCCTTGTTTCAAGGTATAACAAAAAGAATAATCAAGATATAAATGTATTTTTCAAAAAGGAGCAGATCCTGACTCAGTGAATTTTAGTTCATCCTTTTTTTCTTTCTTTTTTAAAATAACCTATTTCTTAAATATGCTAGGTAAAATTCTACTTTCCCTCTTTTTTTTTTTTTTTTCGGTATGCGGGCCTCTCACTGTTGTGGCCTCTCCCGTTGCGGAGCACAGGCTCCGGACGCGCAGGCCTAGCGGCCATGGCTCACGGGCTTAGTTGCTCCGCAGCATGTGGGATCTTCCCGGACCAGGGCACGAACCCGTGTCCCCTGCATCGGCAGGCGGATTCTCAACCACTGCGCCACCAGGGAAGCCCCTCTACTTTCCCTCTTAGTACAATTAATTTTTTATGATTATTAAAAAATTTTTAATATATAAAGTATATTCAAATGTATAACTTTTTAAAAGAAGTTTGAATAGAGTTTATTTTCTATTATAAATAAAAGAACCTTATATTTCTTAGCACTTTTGGGGACTGGAGTATGATCAAAGTATATATTATTTAAAGAAGGTTTGGACTTAAAAATTTCCTTGCCTATTAATTGTTTACTCTTCTGGGCGATTGAGAGATTAAGTTTCTGATCAAAACCAAATTGTTGTCCCCTAACTTAGTAAGACTTACTTATTGAAAAAGGACAAGGATGAGAAGTCGTCCTTGTGAATATGCTGTATTCTCTTTCTGCTATAGATCTCATTGTCTGTAAGTAAATACTAAATACTTGATTCTTCACCTTTAGAAGTTCGTAACTGTGTTGGGTCCCTTAGATTTCGCCACAGTTTGCCAAGAATGCACTGACTTTCATTTCCCCCGAATTGAAGAGCAGCTGGAGGTTGTCCAGCAGGTGGTACTTTATGCCAGAGCCCAGCGCAGGAGCAAGCTGAAAGAATCACACGGTCAGTGAAACTCAAATTTTAAAAGATTTCACTCTCAGGATGTCCTGTCCCTAAGCGCTCTCCTAGCATATGGGCCACGTCTGAAGTGGAGAAAGTTGTGTTGGTGGGAAGATGCAAGAAAGAAGTTAACAAAATTCAGGGTCTTTAGAAGCTTGAATTCTGTTCTTAATTTCCTTGTTTGTGTGATTTTGTTCAAGATCCTTAGAAAAACTGTTTTAAAATTCAATTCCATAGTTATACTTGAAGTAGGCACTCAGTGGAAAGTTGGTGATTTTTGTTTTGTTTTGTTTTGTTTTGCGGTACGCGGGCCTCTCACTGTCGTGGCCTCTCCCGTTGCGGAGCACAGGCTCCGGACGCGCAGGCGCAGCGGCCACGGCTCACGGGCCCAGCCGCTCCACGGCATGTGGGATCCTCCCGGACCGGGGCACGAACCCGCATCCCCTGCATCGGCAGGCGGACTCTCAACCACTGCGCCACCAGGGAAGCCCAAGTTGGTGATCTTTTGATCCAAGTTCTGTATCTCTAAAATGGATTGAATTAGAACCATAAAGAACATTGAAATCATAGGGCAAATAGCCCAAATTATACACTTTGTATACGCTCCATCTTTGATCCACTTAGGTAGCACAAAGTTAGTTACAAGAATTGGTTTTGGTTGTTCTTTTAAAAAATTACTACATTTAGAATTATGTCCTGCTTTTTCTATATTTATCCACAGTCTGAACATCCTTCTAGGAAATTTGCTGGAAGATGATTTTAAAGCTATAGAAGAAGTTTTTGGCATTTTTCTGAAGAAGATTTCTATTTATGCATAAGGAGACCTTAGGGATGACATAAAAGAAAACACTGACTCAAATTATGGAGTAGTTCTGCTATCTTTAATTGAAAAATGAAAGTTTAAAAAGTAGTCTTTTTAGAAATTAAATTGGTGCCATAAGTCTGTTTAGTTAGGAGCTAAATATAAGGGTAGTATTCATTTTCAAATATACTTAAGGTGTGTTTTTCTTATTTTTCTGACATTTCATATTATGTCACAGGCATAAAATTATAATACATGCTCCTGTCTGGCTTGAGTGAATACTCAATGTTTTATTATTTCTTATGGAAACTTGATGTCTTGCCCAGGAAATAAAATACGGCAGAGTTTTAAACAGTTGCTGGTCAGACCTCTAAATCTGCTTCTGGTACTTTGGATGTCTGTCTTGTTTGTTTGTTTTACAACTGCAGTGTTTCAAAGAAACCCTTATATACTTTGGGTTCACATGTGGTTTTTTTTGTTTTTTGCGGTACGCGGGCCTCACACTGTCGTGGCCTCTCTCGTTGCGGAGCACAGGCTCCAGATGCGCAGGCTCAGCGGCCACGGCTCACGGGCCCAGCCGCTCCATGGCATGTGGGATCTTCCTGGACCGGGGCACGAACCCGCGTCCCCTGCATCGGCAGGCGGACTCTCAACCACCGCGCCACCAGGGAAGCCCTGTTTTATATTTTTTAGTAAACAGAGAGAGAGACTGCTGTATCTTTTCTTGGTGTCTTTGTTCTCTATTCCGTGAAGAATTCCCCCCATTCTCTTGATGCTAGAATTCTAGAATGCAGCTCTCTAGGCTGAACTTGATTAGCAGTCATGGTAGTTTTCGTGTTTATTCAGTAGATTAAAAAAAAAGTTTTATTTATATTTTAATCATTTCTAAAATAGGTACAACAATCTGAAGATTCACAATTCAAACTGTACAAGAGAGCATACAGTGAAAGTCTTTGTAACTCTGTCCACCAGCCATCCAGTTTCCTGCTCCAGAGGCAGCCAGTGCTGTGTCACATGTACCTTCTGCATGTTTGTGTGTGTGTGTGTGTGTGTGTGTGTGTGTGTGTGTGTGTGTGTGTGTGTGAGCGGGTGTATATGTGTATTTATATATTTTGCCTTTTCACACAAATGGCAACTTTCTCTGCACACTTCTCTGTCCTCTGCTTTTTTTCACGGAATATTGTATCTTGGACATCATTCCACATCTGTACAGAAAGAGCATCCTTCGAGCTTTTCACTGCTGGATAGTGTTCCACTGCAGGATATCCCATCAGTGGTCACTTCCCTATTTTTAGACATTTTATCTGTTCCAAAGCTTTGCTCTTATAAGTAATAATGCGTGCATAACCTTACACATATGTCATCATGCGTGACTGAGTATATCTGTGGAATAGATTCGTAAAGAGAAATCCCTGTGCTGAAGGGCCCGTATATTTGTAATTTTGATAGTGTCACAGCAATTGCTCTCCATAGCGGCCTCACCAGTTCGTATTTCCACTCCGGGTAACCATGGCTTTGTAGTGGCAAATGTCTGTCACGTACAACAGAGCCGGACTGAGTCTTAGGAAATCAGTGTGGAAGTGTATCCCAATGAAGGACCTTTCAGAAAATTACAGTCTGTCCTCTCATTCTTCTGCCATCTCCTTCCTCCCTCTCACTCAAACTCGCAAGGATGTGATCAGACACATTCAACTATTATTCTTAGTAGTAACTAAAAGCATGGAGATTGAGATCATGACAGGTGTGGGAGAAGGCGGAGGGCGCAAAGTTTATTTATGAGAGGAAGTTTTTAAACCACATACGGTTAAGGCAATGTGTGTACATCATGGTAGTATTTTGTTCTTGTTCAAGCAACTATTTTGTGGTTTAAGTGAGTCAGTGAAACAAGTAGGTTTATAAACGCCTACTTTCTTAGAGGAACCCGTGTGTTGTTATAGAAGAGTTTTGCGAAAATACTTTCTCCATCTTTTCCTTTTCTGAGCGTGCCCACGTGTTTGTTCTACACGTTTACATCCTGGTACGCAAGTACTGCCTATTCTAAGACATTCCATTGTTTTTCTCACTGTGCCTCTTATATCAGCATCTTTATATTTCTGTGGTTCATGATAAGCCAAAAGCAATTTCATTTTTTGTACATGTTTTATATACATTAAAAAAATTTAGCCATCTTCTTAGTATTACAAGGCATTGCCATTGAAGCACGGAAGGGGAGATGGACTATAAACTGTTCTTTCTTGTTTCCTTAGTAGGGATTCTGTCTGTTCATAACCCACATGAACAAAATTAGAGTCTTCACTTACCGTTTTTTGTTTTCTGTGCTGTGAGCAGACATTTATTCAAAACCTATCAATTACATGGGTCTGTGTGCGAATCAGACTGTTGCATTACATGTGGATTCTGGCAACACAGAGCCTTCTCTCTCTGCCTCTCTGTCCCTCTGTCTGTTTATACAATGTATGTACTTACAAGGTGCGAGGTTGTAAGCCAGGCACTCCAGGTAGTCGGTGGGTAAAAATATGAGGTTAATTTTATTAGGAACTTTTTTGAAACCATAAGGCTCCCTTGGTATTTTCAGTTTACTCATTTGAAGTCATGACTGTTTTCAAGTGATCTTCTGATGTTGAAGGCCATTTCAATATAGTTTTATATTTAATTTGAATAAATATACAGCCTCTTAAAGATAGCTACTTTGAATGCTAATATTCATCCTGCAGTTTTCAGTTCTCATAGAATTCTTATAAAATTCAGATGTATCTTCTATTAAAAATATATGTACATATATAAAATAATTTGTGTTCAGCCATAATAATGGATGATCAAATGTGATACCTCTTATTTTACCAACACTTATCCTTCAAAGTAATATCATGCCTTCTAAAAAGAAAGAGAGGGCTCCCCTGGTGGCGCAGTGGTTGAGAATCCGCCTGCCGATGCGGGGGACGCGGGTTCGTGCCCCGGTCCGGGAAGATCCCACGTGCAGCGGAGCGGCTGGCTGGGCCCGTGAGCCGTGGCCGCTGAGCCTGCGCGTCCGGAGCCTGTGCTCCGCAACGGGAGAGGCCACAACAGTGAGAGGCCCGCGTACCACAAAAAAAAAAAAAAAGAGAAACTATTGAACATCTGAAAAAAAATATTCCATTTGAAACAGAATCTCACCTGTCTGTTTGAAAGAAGTTGTATATAGTGTTAGATAAGAAGTAACAAATTTCCGGAATGGGCTGAATATCGAATGGTTCCTGGTGCTGCTAACCATTAGCTTATCGTCCTGAACAAGTTATATCAACAGCAGTGACTCAGATTCTAAAAATAAAGATGGCCACCCCACAACTGTCTAATGAAGTTATTTTATGTGTAGTTAACTTAGTGCCCTGAACCTCCCAGATGAAAAGTAGGGGATTGGCAAGTCCAAAGTGGTCAAGACCACAGGCTTTGGAATCCGAGTATGTGGGCTCAAGACCTGGTTCCACCACTTACCTGTGCCTTCTTCGTTAAGTGAATTAGCCTATCTAATCCTCTGTTCTCGTGTGTAACGTGAAGAGAGCACTAGTCCCTCAGAGGGCTGTGGTCAGAGGGGTTGTGTAAGAATGAAATGAGACCATCCATGTAAAGCATGTATCTGACTACCTGGCCACCTAGAGATCCTTAGTAAATTTTTGCTGTTGTCGTGGTTGTTTGGGGAATAGTAGTAGTAATGTGTGTTCATATGTTATTGTGTTCTTTCCCGTTGCGTTACCTTACGAATAGATTCTGGAAACCGAAATGGAGGAAGTGATGATAAGACTAAGAATGCAGATAGAAACTATTTAAATGTTTTACCTGGTAAGTATTAGTTTACTTTAAACTGCAATTTTCTTATAATCACATACATTGAAATCATAGATTTGCAACGTAAGTTCTCACGGTGTACATTATACACTTTTTGTTGGTCAGTGTATCACTTTAGAACGTTGTATCTATGATCTGTAAACACACTGCCACAAGGTTCCGCAGCTAAGTCCTTATCCTTAGAGTAGCGCTGACTTTTCCTGGATCCGTACAAGAAAAATCCCTCAGGCATTTGCATAAGTCTAATCATGATTTGCTATTTCAAATGTCCTCTTTTATTCATTGTTTCTTAGTTTCTTAAATGGACCAAAAAATAATTTTTACTATGAAATAAACAATAGTACGTAGAGATGTGAGCCGTTGAACATGTGGAAAGAACGTGGGTCATCTGATTTAGAGTCTTTCTCATTGCCATTTCCCCAGAAATTTTCCTGCTTTCCATTTCTTACCTGCTTTATTATTCTTGGATGTATTGTTTTTCAACTGGAAGTTCACTCTCTTGATCCTCTTCCAGGTTGGATGCACTCTGATGATCCTTAGTAATGTTTGTATGACAGGGCACAGCGGGGAAGGCCTGTTTGTAGACGTTCTAAGTGTAAAGTCTTTTAAGCCAAATGGTAAATGTTGCAGGTTCATAAACGACCAAGTTTGTTTCCTCACACTTCCTTCCCCGGCTTTTCGACACGTAGGTCACGTGCCGTTTCGTCCTGGTCCTCGTCTCGTCTCCTGGCTCGCGTGTGGTCATCAGCTCCCGAACATGCTCCCACCTCAGATAGCCCACCTTAGCAGATAATGTTAGTGGCGGATTGCATCACCACATGCTGTTTCCTCCACTTGGTGGAACAGGAAACTGTCCTCCGCTCCGTCTAAAAATACCGTCATTGAGACAGGATTTATTGTATTTCTCTTCGCAGATCCATAATTTAAGTCATCTACATTTTGTGGCTTTCTTAAAATGTGCCATTCTTATCTGTTCCGGAGGTACCAACGTCTGATTTTTTTAACCTTAACTCTTCACTGCTGTATTCATTTCCCTTCTTGCTCCTTTTGGAGAAAGCCTTTAGGTCAGTATCTCATTATTACCAGCAAATCAGAAGACTATGTCAGAAGTCCTCATTAGAAAAGAAGTAGTGACAATTCAGTTAGCTATGCTGATAGCATCTGAATTTCCATTTGGGTAAAGGATGCTGCATGGCCAGGAAGTGTACAGGAGGTGAGAAAGATCCAAATCACAAAATGCTTTTAGATTTTGAAGTTGCAAAGAAGAAGTTTGATTTATGTATCTTTTAACCAGTGGGTTTGCCTTATCATTATCTAAGTATTTGTAGTTTATATCATCTAATTCTCAAAACGATTTTCTAAGGAGAGCAGTCAGGCATTATTTTCCCCATTTAATTCATGAAGTACAGAGGATCTGTAAGTTGAATTGATTTGCCCAAGATCATTCCGCCAATAAATGCTAGAGACCAGATCTTTTTAACACCCAGTCTGGTCCTTCTTCTACCATATTATGTTATTTGGATTACTACTGCCAGCTCCGAGACCCCCATCTTACTAACGGGTAAAATGAGGCCCAGGACAGGTCATCTGAGGTCAAACGAAGCAGTGCCAATTTGGGGGTTAGGAGCACCTGACTTGTCCACTAAGTCCTCAGCCTCAGTCCTGGACCGTAGCCCATGTTTAATGCTATGAGTACCATCATGTGAACCATCAGTAGGAGTTCAAGAGGTGAGACGCTTCATTGGATATACTGGGTCTCTGATAAGCAGTCTGCATCTTTTATTGCCTGCCAGGGAAATTGCTATACAACTCCTCGCCGGACCTTTTTTTTTTTTTAACTTTTCCTTCGTCTGGTTTGTTTAGATCTGTCACTGGCCTTTCTCTTTGTTTATTTATTTATTTATTTCTGGCTGCGCGTTGGGTCTTCGTTGCTGAGCACGGGCTTTCTCTAGTTGCGGCGAGCAGGGGCTATCCTTCGTTGCAGTGCGTGGGCTTCTCATTGCCGTGGCTTCTCTCGTTGCAGAGCTCGGGCTCTAGGTGCATGGACTTCAGTAGTTGTGGCACGAGGGCTCAGTAGTTGTGGCTCGCGGGCTCTAGAGCACAGGCTCAGTAGTTGTGGCACATGGGCTTCGTTGCTCTGCGGCATGTGGGATCTTCCCAGACCAGGACTCGAACCCGTGTCCCCTGCATTGGCAGGTGGATCCTTAACCACTGCGCCACCAGGAAAGTCCCCGGCCTTTTTCTTTTACTGCTTATCTAGTTCTTTTATTGTATGAGTTAAAGAAAAGAAGAAAAAAAAAAAGACCTTTGCCTGGGGGCTTTCAGTGGCATCCATGGGCACAGCTTATGTTCACTAGGAATTGGAAATGGTTAAACGTTGTGCCAAAGTATATGCAATACTTCAAAAATACTATATGTTTGTAAGTAAATATAAGTAAAATCCTAAGATAAGGACTTTGAAGCCAGGATGAGCAGAATTTGTGAGGACGTGGGTTAGTGATAGAAGAATAGTTCTTAGAAGATCAGCGTTTTCCTAGAAGAACGTAACAGATTTTCCAGTGAGGCAGGTGTGTTTATAAAACCATATTTTTTATATATTTTATTTTATTTATATTGACAGAAACTGCAGAATATAAAAGGCAATGGCTAGCGTAGCTACATAGAAAATAGAGTGATTGTAGAAAGCCTGGATGTTAAGGTTTGGTAAGCACCGCGCCGGCATTCAGTCCAAAACGTTTGTTTCCCATTCCGTGAACAGATGTTTACCGAGTACCTTCGATGTACCAGGCCCTGTTGTTCCGCGTGCCGGAGGTTAGAACATTAAGCAAGAGAGAAAAAATTCCCTACAGTCACGGCGTGTAAACAGTGGTCCCTTTTAAATAACCTCACAAACAAATAACAGAAGAATGTCAGTGCTGAGAAGAACATAGAACAATGTGAAAGAGAATAAGTGAGGGATGAGGGAGTCCTGTATCAGTCAGATGGGTCAGTCAAGGAAGACCTCTGGGAGGAGGTGACCTTCACTCTGAGGTGTGATTGGCGAAAAGCAGTCAGTCGACAGGAATCTTGGGGGAAAGCCACTCTCGGGGAGCAGCCCTGGATCGGGAACAAGCCCTGTGTGTCTGAAGATCTTAAGGAGAGTCTGTGTGGCTGAGGCAGGAGCAGAGGGTGAGACAAGAGGACGGAGTTTGGATTTTTTCCTGAGTCTCGTGTGAGCCACGTTAAATGGGAGAGTGATATAATCTGATTTATACTTAAATTGTTTTAACTGCAAATGTGGATGTGGTTTGTAGGTGGGCAAGAATAGGAGCAGAGGTTAAGAGGCTGTTACAAAAACCTAAGTGAAATGATGGTAGCATGAACTAGGATGATAGCAATAAAAATGGAATGCTCAGATTTGAGATATTTGAGGTATATGTTGCAGATACACTGAAAATAGTTGGTGGTGAATTGGATTGGGGAAGAGACAGTGAGAGAAAGAAAGCAATTAAGGGCAACTCCTGGTTTCTGTCCTGTGCAGCTAACGGGAGGGGGACTGGACCCATAAACCGAGATGGAGAGAAGCAGGTTCAGGGTGCAGGGAAGACAGGTCATCAAGTAGCCTGTTTTTACATGTTAAGTTTGAGTTAAGTATAACGTTTTGAGCATTTACATCAAAATAGCAATGATGAGTACTCATTTGACCTACTATGAGTAAATAAGCTTGGTGGTCTCTTCATACCAATTTAGGAACCTAAGGTCAATTTGGCCTCTTTTTTCATCACCCTTCTTTCCAAGAATGAAGGAGCACTGATTATGTTTGCTCCCTGAGTCCGACACAGGTTCCTGTGACACCTCTGCTGGTCCAACACATTGGCTGCCCGCCACAGTTGTTTGTGAAGCCCACTGATGGGTGTGATTTACGCACTTGACAGTCATGATTGTATCTGCTGTTCACAGGAGAATTTTACATTACTCGGCATTCTAATCTCTCAGAAATACACGTCGCTTTCCATCTTTGTGTGGACGACAACGTGAAATCGGGAAACATCACTGCTCGGGACCCTGCCATTATGGGTCTCCGAAACATACTCAAGGTGTGCTGCACCCATGACATCACAACAATAAGTATTCCTCTCCTGCTGGTGCATGATATGTCAGAGGTAAGCAGATAGAAAAATATCAACGTTTTCTGAAAATGTTAAAATATTGTATAATAATAATAATAATCCACTTTACATTTTAAAAGCACTTTTTCTGTTTAACTAATGAGGCTTTGCATCTCCTATCTGCATCTCCTGTATGTCATCAATAGAACCGAGTGACATATAACATAAAACAGTGAAAAATCCTTAACCATATGTGTTCAGAAGAATCCTAGCATTATCCTATAGTAGGTAAACGAGAAAGTCAGACTTCTTTTTAGCTTTGGATAAGGCATGTGCCCCTAATCCTCCCCCTTCTCGTCTGTTTTTGTCTTAAGTAGCTCTAGATTTACCTCCACATTTGTATTTGACTTCGGCTAACATTAAAATTAGTTTTCATTCTCTGAGTCGGCACTAATAGGGCAATAGAAAGAGAAGCTAGATGACAGGAGGAAGCCAGCCTCATTTTAACATTTTCTCAAGGACGCTCTTAGGATAATACAAGTTCTGGCTTCTATGACTAAAATGTGGCGTAATCATTCATTCATTTTACGATGTACTGAACTTTATTTTGCGTTTTTAATTTAAAAATCTGTTTCCATGACTGTTTGCTTTCTCTCCTGCTTTCGTCCCTTACCTACAATAAAAACCGGTTAGAAGGGATAAGTTGTAGAAATAATACAGAGACTGAAAATTCAACTTCAGATAGGTCTGGAGGAGCAAAGCGGCCTCAACACAAATGGCCGCGGGCAAGTCGTTCTGGGAGAGCCAGCGGCCAACGCAGTGAAGGACCCATGTCAGCAACATGGGGCCTGCTTGTTTTGAGTGGCACTTTTTTAAAAAGCAAAATGGCTAACTGGCAAGTACCGCTTGTGAAAGGAAGGAAGTTTGATCATCGACTGTTAAAAGTTATTTGCCAAAATAATAGATGTGTATAAATCCTGTACCGTAGAGCGCAGGGTAAAAGATTTGATGTTGTATTTTGTAGAGTGACTCAGTCCCCACGTAGACTCATCACATTATAGGACACCTCATTTTAAATGCAATACTCTACATAAACACACACAAAAATCAATTCCATGTAAGACAGGATGATTTTAAATGATTTCCCACTTACAATTCATTTGTGTTTTTACCATCGTTTTGAGTAAAAGAATTCTGGCTCCATCAGGTGCAAGCTGCAGAAAACTTTTTAATTTCTCAGCCTCAGTCATACCTAATACGGCGTTAGGAGAGCTTGACCAACATGTTTTGTTCTGTTTTTCCCACCGTAGCTTTATAAAGTTTTAGTCCCATCAGGAATTTTTAGCCGTTGTTAGCGTCACTAACTAGTCCATCTATAAAAGAGTCTTTGGGGAGTGACAAAGAAAGTTTGTGATGAATTCCAGCCACACGGAAACATCCAGACATTCCTGCAGCTGGACTCCTGGTTAACCAGTTTATAAAAATGGTTATATGTAGGTGGGAAACAACCTCAAAAACAGTGTTTCCAAAAGTCACCAAGATCGGATTTACTTCCAGACAGCTGATACTATAGCGTGCCCTCTCCCACAGTGTCACAAAGGTTACATGTTTTAAATTGGGACAGCCAGCTGCAGAACATTAAGTCTGTTTCCAGAGTGTCCATTTTAATTCACGAAAGTATATTGAGCCACGGTCCTCCCGTTGGTCGTATTTAAACATCCATTCAGGTCAAGAAGTATATCCTACAAACTCAGACAACACTGCACAGGATACAGGGGCAGTATTTGTCTTAGCTTTCGTGCAAGGATCCCAAAGCATTTCGGCTCTTGTTTTCTTCCTGTAACAGACAGACTTGCCAGGCTCTCAGTTGCCATTTTGCAGTGTGTGCAAGGTAATGATGACAGTGGCGGAAGCAGTCCGTGACCCAGCGTCGACAAAAACAGCTGTAGAAATGAGTTGCAGTTTAAAAAAAAAACAGGAAAGGAAAAAATAATCTATCGGCAAGAAGGAAGACATCCTGCTCTTGCCAGTTTTATCTCTGTAGATCTTTGTGATCTGAAGACACTGTCATCCTGGAGTTCAGTCTAACCTGATAGACGGGGAATGAACCTGCAGGTCACGAATCCTGAGTTCCTGACCTTTCCTTTTGTTTGTGCTGTTAACTTGTTGAATCATTTGGGACTGAAGGGTTTTAGTTGTTACAATTGTTGTGGTTGATGAGATGTTGTTCTTAACCTTTTATGAGCATATAATACACATAAAGAAAAGCACACATAAATACACAGCTCACGTTTTCGCCAACTGAACACCAACGCCCAGATAATGAAACAGAACGTCACCAGCCAGCACCCCAGCGTCGCCCCGTGCTCCCTTCCCATCGCTTAACCCACATTCCCTCCCTCCACAAGGGTAACCACTGTTTTCACTTTGAAAAGCATAGGTTAGTTAGTTGTGTTTTTGTAATTTTTGTGGGTGGAATCCTATTGTACATGCTCCTGTATCTGGCTTCTTTCACTCAGCATCGTGTGTGTGAAATGTATCCATAGTACAGTCTGTGGTTGTAGATTGCTCATTTCTCATTGTTACGTAGCGTTCCATTGCATGGCTGGACCACATTTGTTTAGTCATTCTACTATTTGTGGACATTCGGGTGGTTTCCAGGTTTTGATTATTGCGACAAATGTTGCTGTGAACATTCTAGAACTTATGTTTTGACATTTCTGTTGGATACATACTTAGGGATGGAATTGGTAGACGGTAGGCCAGGCACCTGTTTAGCTTTGGTAGATCCAGTCAAATAGTTTCCCAAAGCGACTGTTGAATGTAAAAAATGAGAAAGCCAGGCTGCTGTTTCTCACCTTCCGATGATGCTTATGAAACCGATTAATATGAGTGTTTCGGGAACCTCCGAGGCACAAGCTTGAGATAAAGGATAGTCTTGCGATTTCCCTCAGGGGTGCATAAACCCAGGAAATAATTCTTATATCTACCATCTAAGACACACAGTGAAGACCTAAAAGTATATACCAGTTAATCACCTCTGCAGTTCAGCCTTACTCTAATTGGAAGATTCAGGTTGGGTAGTCAAAGTGCGACCACTAACTTTAGATACAAGATATTGTCTGCAGTCATAATTAGAACTGGCATCCTCATTTCAATTTCACAGGTTTAGAATTTACTCTGTGTGGGCTGTGCCCACTTATCATCTAAAGTATAGCTGCCGGGCCAAGTTTCCTGCCTCATTTCCAAAGTCTGAAGTGTTTCACATGATCCGTTCAGCTTCTTCAATGGATTTCTTTCACATGTGCTCTCACAGATGTGACGCTAAGATTTAGTCACTTGGCTGTTAGTTAGAACTCATGATCAAAAGCGTTCTGTACTTACCTGACCCACTGTGTTGTAGATGCCGCCTACTGTATAATATATACTAAGAGTCACTTCCAGAGGAGAGCTCCTTACGGGACTACAGGCCACATCCCACGATGACACCCAGTAAATCATGTCTTCTTGTGACCTTGTTGACTTCTAAAGCTTGCGGTTTAGAGTCCTCAAAGCCATTCTTTTTAGGTGCTGGTTTCGATCAGAGAACAAACGACAGGGGTGCTTGGCATGGAGCCTCTGTTTGGGCAAATGGGGGTTTTAAGAACCACCTGGGTGTGTATCTGTGCAGGTGCCTGCAGCTTTCCAGTTTCCTTTCTGATCCACCTGCTGCTAAGTAGCGCTAAGCGAAAGTAAACAGAATGTGAGTGTTCATATCATCTGAAAATTAAATTGTCTGTCACTTTGAAGGTATCCTGGGATCCTGCCCGGAGCTGGTATTTTGGTGTGTTCTCTGTATAGCACTGATGAAACTTTGTGTTAATTCACATCATTCTGAAGAGTTCGTATTAATTTGGCTCATAGATATTTGCTCTAGACCACGCTATTAACCACACATACGAAAAGCAAGAAAGCAAGCTATTGAGGGATACAAGGGGATGATCTTTGGAGAAGTGGGGCAGTGAAGGGACTTGATTTTTTCCATCTACTTTTGGTCAAACCACTAGAACTATCCCTGTTCTAACTTGTGCTTCAGTCTTTCATCATTTCCGTCATGATCCTGACTTTAATACAGTGGGATCATATGTATTCTGTATGTTGGTGCTGAAGGCTGGCCCTTCGGAAGCTCTGTGCTCACACTACACGATGGTTGTCCTCATGTAAGAAGTGCTTAGCCTTGCCCTTAGCCTGATGTTTCAAAGGCTAGTCGTAGATGACAATAAATTACAGATAAGACAAGCTACTGTCAGATAATGCCTTTTATACGTAAAAACAAGTGCTTTATTATAATAGTATGAATAGTATTAATTCCTTGATTCTGATTATTTCCGTGGTATTTTGAAAAAATGTTATGCTTTAGCGTAGCATTTTAAGGTGATGCAAATATTCAGTTATACTTTAGCATTTATTCCCACATATGATCCTTCAATAAAATGTTTAATGCAAGGGAAGGGTAAGTAAATAAAACACCACTAATAAAAACCAGCAGAAACAACGAAACCTAAAAACAGATACACAAAGACTTTTGAGGCACTGGAATTGTGAGACATGGACCATAAAATAGTAGATTACTGTGTTTAAAGAACTTGAAGACAAGCTTAAAATGTCTTCAAGTAAAAAGATGCTGTGAAAAACGACCTAGCAACTACAAAACTGAATTTTTAGTTACTGAAAGAAATTTAAAAGACCTAAATAAATAGATATACTATGTTCATTGGTTGGAAGACTCAGTACTGTTATCTGTTCTCTTCAATCTGATCTATAGATTTAAATCCCAATCAAAATCCTTATAAGGTGATTTGGGAGATAAAGCTAATGCTAAAATTTATATGAAATACACAGGACCTGAAACAGTCAAAACAATTTTGAAAAAGAACAAAGTTGGGGAACTTACAGCAATTGATTTCAAGACTTACAAGCTTAGCAAAGCTACAATAACCAGTACAGTGTGGCATCGGCAAAAGAATAGACTGTGGATCAAAGGAACAGAATAAAGAATCCAGAAATAAATCCGTGCATATATGGTCATTTGATTTACAGCAGAGATGCCAAGGAAGTTCAGTGGGATAAAGTGTAGTGTTTCCAACCAGTGGTGTTGGAAAAATTGGGTATTTATACAGGAAAAAAACAACAACAACTTGAGCTTTACCTCACAATCATACATAAAAATTAACTTAAGGGCTTCCCTGGTGGCGCAGTGGTTGAGAGTCCACCTGCCGATGCAGGGGATACGGGTTCGTGCCCCGTTCCGGGAAGATCCCACATGCCGCAGAGCGGCTGGGCCCGTGAGCCATGGCCGCTTAGCCTGCGCGTCCGGAGCCTGTGCTCCGCCACGGGAGAGGCCCGCGTACCACAAAAAAAAAAATAATTAATTAATTAATTAACTTAAAATGGATCATAGACCTAAGCCAAAAAAGCTAATAGTATAAAACCTCTAGAGGAAAACACAAAAGAAAATCCTGGTATCAGATTAAGCAGAGATTTGTTAAGACACCAAAAAAACATAAACCATAAAAGAAAAGCTTAATAAATTGTACTTCATTAAAATTTAAAACCTTTTCTCATCAAAAGATACTGTTAAGAAAATGAAAAAATGCAGGTCTCAGACCGTCACATGACCTTGAGTGGTTCACTCTACCTTTCTCAGTGTCCTTTTTAGTTTATAAAAGTTGTTTTTTGTGAGATACAAATTATGTATATTGTGAAGTTCCATGTAAATGTCAGACATTATTATTGTCGTCTTCAGAGCTATCAGCTTTCCTCTTAGCCACAGGTAGGTATTTCTTAGTCACCTTGCTCCCTCTGTACATTTTTTAGAACTAGGCAGAAATAAGCCAAAAGATAAAAACTTGTCACTGCATGCATGTGTGTACTCCCGTAAGGCACCGTGGCTCTCTTGTAACAGCCTTGGCAGTTACAGGGAAATAGTCTTCCTGAACTTTGAAGCTAAGACGTATTATAAACTTAATTTAAACATCAGGCAATTCTACTAGTCATTTTTATAAGCTTCCAGAGTCTTGGAAAAGAAGATTCTTTACTTTTTAGCCCTTTTGGCAACTAGACCCCATTCACTTATCAATCTTAAAAGTATCTTGGACACAAAAAAGTAGTTTCCTGGGAATTCCCTGCAGTTGAGTGGTTAGGACTCTGCACTTTCACTGCTGAGGGCCCGGGTTCGATCCCTGGTCTGGGAAGTAAGATCCCGCATGCCGCGAGGCACAGCCAAAAAGAAAAAGAAAAAAAAGTAGTTTCCTCTCAAAGCCTAATTCTAGCTACAGAGAAAGTCACTTTCTTTTTAAATTTCAATGGATAATAAATGATTCACTCACTCAACCTGTATGCTTGAGCATCTGTATGCTCAGTATTGCAGGAGGCATCATCATAAAGGTAATAAAGGTAAATAAAAAGTGGGTTCCTGCCCTTAGAACACACCTTAATAAAGAAGACATAGGGCTTCCCTGGTGGCGCAGTGGTTGCGAGTCCGCCTGCCGACGCAGGGGACGCGGGTTCGTGCCTCGGTCCGGGAGGATCCCACGTGCCGCGGAGCGGCTGGGCCCGTGAGCCGTGGCCGCTGGGCCTGCGCGTCCGGAGCCTGTGCTCCGCAACGGGAGGGGCCACAGCAGTGAGAGGCCCGCGTACCGCAAAAAAAAAAAAAAAAAAGACATAGATCCCATCTTCTTACCTATTCCTCTACCACCGCCCCCCACCCCACGCCCCCAAAAAAGACAGTAAAATGTGATCATGGAGATAAAACAAAGTACTTTGGGAGTTCAGAGACGCCATTTGTAGCTGGGGAACTAGGAAGTACTTCATGAAGGAGAGGACGGTTAGGGAGGGAAGAGCAGGTTTCAACGCATGGGAAGAATGGGGAGGGCATTGTAGGCAGAAGAAATGGCTGGAGGAAAATGGGAGGAGTGGGTGACAGGCGTTGCCGATCACGTTCAGGCAAAGGTGGATGGGCAGGCTGGAGTGGAACCTCACTTTTTAAATTTAAAAGTCATAGAAGCTGAGATAGTTTGGGTCCTAAGGTAATTAGCCTTAAATACTGAAGAAAGTCTTAGATGTTACGCATGCGGCAGTAGGAAGCAATTGCAACTTACTAAACAGGAGTGTAATGTGATCAGAAAGACATTTCAGATAAATCAGCCATATCAGTTCGAAGGGGAAATTCTGGGGTCCAGGAAACTACATGGGAAGCGGTAGCAATAACTAGACCTGAGATCGCAGAGACCTTCAGAGTTGGGCGAAGGCCTGGGATAGCTCAGTGACACTCAGCCCAGGAGAGGGGCCGGCACGTTTCATGAAAAGTGTGAATAATGTCGGAGAGGCCAATTAGAACAAGACTGAGAGAAGGTTAGGTAATTATAACCCAAAATATAAAGTAAATATCCATGAGTCCCTACTGATATAAATAAATGCTTGAATAAATAAATGAATAGGGGAGAAGAAACAAACCTCCCATGCAGAAGAACTCCGAGTAACTTATGTAGATACTCCATCCTCAAGGAGGGGAGCACAAAATCTCCACGTCTTAAGCGTGGACTGCTCACAGTTAGTGATTTCTTCCCCTAGAGGTCAGAGTGGAAGGTCAGGGCTGGGGACCTTAAAAACACCACCCTGGCCAGCTGTTCCAGGCTCACATCACTAGTCATTAACCATATTGATTATCTACCCTTGATATGGTGTGATGAAAATGATACTTCACCTCTGTAGTCTTCTGCCCAAATCCATAGCTCCTGTCTCATCATGATGCAAACATCAAATGCTAATAGGGGGCATCGTACAAAATACCTAACCAGCCCTCCTCAAAACTCAGGCTCATCAAAAACAAGGGAAGTCTGAGAAACTCAGGGCAGGAGAAGCCTGGGGAAACATAATGACTCAAAAGAGTGAAGTGTCCTGGATGTGGTCCTTGAACAGAAAACGTCATTAGGTAAAAGGTGGGGAAATCTGCATGCACTATGGATTTGAGTTAATAATAAGGTATCAATAGTTCAGGTTTTTTTCTGGTTTTTAGTAATCTGTTTATAGTACTGCATTTACAAAGAGAATAGTGCACCCAGTAGAAAGAATAAAAATGTATTTGGGGTTTTATTTTTAACTGACTGCAAATAGAAATCCTTTAGTGACATCATGGCAATTTGACAGTTATGATTAAGTTCAATAAAGGTACATGGGGTACTTGGAAGATCAGATTCTAGCTGCTTCTTTCTAATGGCCTCTGATTCATCTGGCTTCTTAAATGATACGGCATAAAGCCCTTATTTGGTGGGGAAACATTTCCAAAATGAACTTTTAGGTTCTCTCTTAATAATTTTCTTCTGTCAGTTGTTAAAAATAGGACTTTCTGTTTCTGTGTGTGTGTGTTGGTTATTTCACCTCAGTGTCCTCACCCGAATTCCTATAACTTCACAATTGTGATTTTACAATGTAGACAAAAATTCAGTTGTTGTAGTCTGCTATTGCTTTAGATGTACCTATCGCTGAAAACCCAAAGTAGATTAGAATTGCTAAAGGATTTTCCTGCCATTGTTTGATGTAGTATGGTTTCTTTATTCCTTTTTTAAAAATTTTATTGAAATATAGGTGATTTCCAGTGTTGTGTTTAATTTCTGTTATATAGCAAAGTGACTGTTATACATATATTTACATTTTTTTCATATTCTTCCCATTATGGCTTATCACAGGATATTGAATATGGTTCCCTGTGCTAAACAGTAAGACCTTGTTGTTTATCCATCCTGTATATAATAGTTTACATCTGCTAATCCTAAACTTTCTCTAGTTGCGGCGAGTGGGGGCTGCTCTTTGTTGAGGTGCGAGGGCTTCTCACTGCAGTGGCTTCTCTTGTAGTGGAGCAGGGGCTCTAGGCGCAGGGGCTTCAGTAGTTGTGACTCACGGGCTCAGTAGTTGTGGCTCATGAGCTCAAGAGCACAGGCTCAGTAGTTGCGGCTCACGGACTTAGTTGCTCTGTGGCATGTTGGATCTTCCCAGACCAGGGATCGAATCCGTGTCCCCTGCATTGGCAGGCAGATTCTTAACCAGTGCGCCACCAGGGAAGCCCCAAGGAAAACATTTTAATGCATTGCTTATTCAAATATTGTGCAATTTAATAGAATTATTCATGCTAACATATTGAGAGAAGTAAGTGGAGTTCCTATGTCACATATATTTGTCTTTAGAGTTAATTATGTAGAAAGTTTTAAGGGAATGTTCATTTTTAAAATTATATTGACTAGGCTAATTCAGTTAGTTTGCATTCCACAAGTATAGTCTAACAGCTGGAACAGGTTACATGCCTAAAAACCAGAGGAAATCTAGCTGAAATTAGCTAAAGGTTGCCTGTAAGTGGATGGTCAGCATTATAGATAAATTAAGATCTGACCATATAGATTTTTTTTCTTTTTTACAAAGTTCAGTTAAAAACATGATTTGTTTTGTTTCTGTTTTTAGGAAATGACTATACCGTGGTGCTTAAGGAGGGCAGAACTTGTGTTCAAGTGTGTCAAAGGTAAACACAACCTTATATTTAACAACAACGACCTATATTTCTTCCTTGAAAATATTGAAAGTAGAGCAAAGCCAGGAGAAAGAATTGTAGCAGTTACCCCTGTCATCTGGTGCCTCAGTTAAATGGCTTAACAAGGAAATATTTCATAGCGGCTTTTTTAGCTACCTTTTTCCAATCACAAAATAAAATCGCCAGCCTTCCTATTTTGGGGGGCCGTGTCACACGGCCTGCAGGATCTCAGTTCCCTGACCAGGGATTGAACCTGGGTCACAGGAGTGAAAGCCTGTAATCCTAACCACTAGGCCACTAGGGAACTCCCTCCAGACCTCTTGAAATGTGAGGATATTTGGACATTGATGGAGCTTACTCTCTGTTACCTTTTATTTTCTTAAAAAGAAAAGAAAATAGGACCACATGTTTAATTAATCTTTAATAACCTGTTTTGGCTTCATTGTGTGGAGGCAAAATAGGACTTAAGACATGGTCATTACAAGTGTTTTGACGGAACTATGTGAAACCTCTCTGGCCTGGAGAAATAAGGTTTGCAGAAGTTCATCTGGCCTTCAGGCTTAACCTTTCCTACAGGCAAGTAGCTACCTAAAAAGTCAAGACATGCAGCCCCACGATGAAAATTCAGTTTATTTTCAGTTAAGGACTGGTAGGTTTGAAGACCAGAACTCATAATTCAGCAAAGTCTGTTGTTCTATTTTAGGTTTCATGATGGAAATGGCTTCATGGGACGGAGGAATTTCTAGGACAGTGCAATTTCTGGTACCACAGGTGTGTTATCTGGATATAGCTGTCACCGCAGTTCAGTCTCTGTTGTGACATTCCTCGCAGACATAGCTAGGCACACTGCCGTAAACTCAAAGTAGCATAAGAAAATGCTAGCAGCTTTCTGTGTTTTAAGGCGAGAAGCGTTTGGATGCCATCAAGGCACTTAGTTTACTGTCAAAGATGTTAGTATCTGCCACTCAAGGGATCTCTGATTAAACCCCAAAGCTGAACTTAACTCATCTTTCCTCCCCCGCCCCACATTTATGTTATATAGATTCATAAAGAAGGACATGAGCAGAGTATGATTCCGTGTTCTGTGTAGAATTTAGCAAAACTTATCACTGAATGCACTACTATTATTATCTAGGGGTTTTTCTGGTAATCAGACTTATTATTGGACAGAAATAGCATAGGTTCTCAGAGGCTGGATCCACAGAAACACCCCTGCCCACAGCTGTGCAGTTAAATCAGCTCTGAAAGATAGTGTGCACATATTACACTCCATGTCTAGAACTACTGCCATTACTTCCATGTTTTAAAATACGTAAACATTTTTTTAAATCAGTGATGATTTAACAAGTGCAAACTTTTTTTTTCTTACCTCTTAACAGAGCATTTCTGAAGAAATGTTTTACCAACTTAGTAACATGCTTCCCCAGATCTTCCGAGTATCATCAACACTCACCCTGACATCCAAGCACTAAGCCCCCTAGATTGATATCTGGCAGAAGAGGATGCGTAAACTATCCAGGAACTTGAGATGTGCTGGGATTCTGTCAAGCAAAAGATGCCCAGAAAGAGGACTTGCCACCCACGCCACGAATCAAATCATGATAAACATCTGTTAAATGTTCCAAAATCCACATGCCGTACAGACGAGTGCTCAGCCCCTTACTTACACAGTTATTCTTTTTTTGTTCACACACACGCACTGTATTTTATTTTTACAAGAGATAAATAAACTGGCACCAAGCATTGTAAATGGGTGACCACAGCAAAAGCAGCAATGATTGCAATTACCTAACACGAAACACACTCATACTATGTCATAATATTGACATTGAGTCCAGTCATCCTCCAATGTAACAGCTCCTTTACTTTGCAGTGAAAATTGATTTGTATATTTTTTGCCTCTGAGTCCTTGTGGGATTTTTTTCTTTTATTCAAACAGAAAGTCACAGAAATTATAATCATCCTCATCAGTTCACTCAGTCCAATGTAATTAATTTTTTTATCTTGATCTTTTGTTAGCACTTTTATGAGTTCATCAGTTTTCCATTAGAGTTCTGAAAATGCTTATTCATTCAGTTCAGCAGTAGAGTCAGTTACCAGAAACCTGTACTTGTCAGAGTCTTTTGCATGAATTCCTTGAAGATGAAACCTTTTTATAGGAACATTTTTGCGAAAGCATCAGAGTACACCCAGAACTGTCTGTAAATGACAAAAGACTTTAAAATGACCACGGTTAAAGATTTGATGAAAGTTCATTATGATGCAATTGACAAGGAAATTTAGTTATTTCTGAGATATACATTTTAAAGTAATAACTAGAATTATGACATTATTATCAGAACATATAAGATTTTTAGAAATTTCATGTAATGTCTGAAACATTTATATTAACATTTCCATACAAATAACCCAAAGAAAGTTTAGTATTAGTTGTTTTTTGTTTGTTGTTTGTTTACACAGCAGGTTCTTGTTACTCATCTGTTTTATACACATCAGTGTATACGTGTCAATCCCAGTCGCCCGATTCAGCACATCACCATCCCCACCCCCCTGCTGCTTTCCCCCTTGGTGTCCATACGTTTGTTCTCTACATCTGTGTCTCAACTTCTGCCCTGCAAACCGGTTCATCTGCACCATTTTTCTAGGTTCCACATACATGCGTTAATATACGATATTTGTTTTTCTCTTTCTGACTTACTTCACTCTGTATGACAATCTCTAGATCCATCCACGTCTCAACAAATGACTCATTTTCGTTCTTTTTTGTGGCTGTGTAATATTCCACTTATATATGTACCACAACTTCTTTATCCATTCGTCTGTCGATGGGCATTTAGGTTGCTTCCATGACCTGGCTCTGGTAAATAGTGCTGCAGTGAACATTGGGGTGCATGTGTCTTTTTGAATTATGGTTTTCTCTAGGTATACGCCCAGTAATGGGATTGCTGGATCATATGGTAATTCTATTTTTAGTTTTTTAAGGAACCTCCATACTGTTCTCCATAGTGGCTATATCAATTTACATTCCCACCAACAGTGCAAGAGGGTTCCCTTTTCTCCACAACCTCTCCAGCATTTGTTGTTTGTAGACTTTCTGGTGATGCCCATTCTAACTGGTGTGAGATGATACCTCATTGTAGTTTTGATTTGCATTTCTCTAATAATTAGTGACGTTGAGCAGCTCTTCATGTGCTTCTTGGCCATCTGTATGTCTTCTTTGGAGAAATGTCTATTTAGGTCTTCTGCCCATTTCTGGATTGGGTTGTTTGTTTTTTTAATATTGAGCTGCATGAGCTGTTTATATGTTTTGGAGCTTAATCCTTTGTCCATTGATTTGTTTGTGAATATTTTCTCCCATTCTGAGGGTTGTCTTTTCGTCTTGTTTATGGTTTCCTTTGCTGTGCAAAAGCTTTGAAGTTTCATTAGGTCCCATTTGTTCATTTTTGTTTTTATTTCCATTACTCAAGGAGGTGGATCAAAAAAGATCTTGCTGTGGGCTTCCCTGGTGGCGCAGTGGTTGAGGGCGTGCCTGCCGATGCAGGGGACACGGGTTCGTGCCCCGGTCCGGGAAGATCCCACATGCCGTGGAGCCTGTGCTCCACAAAGGGAGAGGCCACAACAGTGAGAGGCCTGCGTAACGCAAAAAAAAAAAAAAAAAAAAAAAAGATCTTGCTGTGATTTATGTCAGAGTGTTCTTCCTGTATTTTCCTCTAAGAGTTTTATACTGTCCAGTCTTACATTTAGGTCTTGAATCCATTTTGAGCTCATTTTTGTGTATGGTGTTAGGGAGTGTTCTAATTTCATTCTTTTACATGTAGCTGTCCAGTTTTCCCAGCACCACTTATTGAAGAGACTGTCTTTTCTCCATTGTATATCTTTGTGACTCCTTTGTCATAGATTAGTTGACCATAGGTGCATGGGTTTATCTCTGGGCTTTCTATCTTGTTCCATTGATCTATGTTTCTGTTTTTGTGCCATACCATGTTGTCTTGATTACTGTAGCTTTGTAGTAGAGTCTGATGTCTGGGAGTCTGATTCCTCCAGCTCCGTTTTTTTCCCTCAAGACTGCTTTGGCCATTCGGGGTCTTTTGTGTCTCCATGCAAATTTTAAGATGATTTGTTCTAGTTCTGTAAAAACTGCCATTGGTGATTTGATGGGGATTGCATTGAATCTGTAGATTGCTTTCTGTAGTATAGTCATTTTCACAATATTGGTTCTTCCAATCCAAGAACATGGTATATCTCTCCATCTGCTGGTATCATCTTTAATTTCTTTCATCAGTGTCTTATAGTTTTCTGCATACAGGTCTTTTATTTCCCTAGGTAGGTTTTTTCCTAGGTATTTTATTCTTTTTGTTGCGATGGTAAATGGGAGTGTTTCCATAATTTCTCTTTCAGATTTTTCATCATTAGTGTATAGGAATGCAAGAGAGTTCTGTGCATTAATTTTGTATCCTGCAACTTTACCAAATTCATTGATTAGCTCTAGTGGTTTTCTGGTGGCATCTTGAGGATTCTGTATGTATAGTAGCATGTCATCTGCCAAGAGTGACAGTTTTACTTCTTCTTTTCCAATTTGTATTCCTTTTATTTCTTTTTCTCCTCTGATTGCCATGGCTAGGACTCCCAAAGCTATGTTGAATAATAGTGGTGAGAGTGGACATCCTTGTCTTGTTCCTGATCTTAGAGGAAATGCTTTCAGTTTTTCACCATTGAGAATGATGTTTGCTGTGGGTTTGTTGTATATGGCCTTTATTATGTTGAGGTGGGTTCCCTCTGTGCCCACTTTCTGGAGAGTTTTTATCATAAATGGGTGTTGAATTTTGTCCAAAGATTTTTCTGCATCTATTGCGATGATCGTATGGTTTTTATTTTTCAGTTTGTTAATATGGTGTATCACATTGATTGATTTGCGTATATTGAAGAATCCTTGCATCCCTGGAATAAATCCCACTTGATCATTGTGTATGATCCTTTTAATGTGTTGTTGGATTCTGTTTGCTAGTATTTTGTTGAGGATTTTTACGTCTATATTCATCAGTGATATTGATCTATCATTTTCTATTTTTGTAGTATCTTTGTCTGATTTTGGTATCAGGGTGATGGTGGCCTCATAGAATGAGTTTGGGAGTGTTCCTTCCTCTGCAATTTTTTGGAAGAGTTTGAGAAGGGTGGCTGTTAACTCTTCTCTAAATGTTTGATAGAATTCACCTGTGAAGCCATCTGGTCCTGGACTTTTGTTTGTTGGAAGATTTTTAATCACAGTTTCAGTTTCATTACTTGTGATTGGTCTGTTCATATTTTCTGTTTCTTTCTGGTTCAGTCTTGGAAGGTTATAGCTTTCTAAGAATTTGTCCATTTCTTCCAGGTTGTCCATTTTATTGACAGAGTTGCTTGTAGTAGTCTCTTAGGATGCTTTGTATGTCTGCGCTGTCTGTTGTAACTTCTCCTGTTTCATTTCTAATTTTATTGATTTGAGTCCTCTCCCTCTTTTTCTTGATGAGTCTGGCTAATGGTTTATCAATTTTGTTTATCTTCTCAAAGAACCAGCTTTTAATTTTATTGATCTTTGCTATTGTTTTCTTTGTTTCTATTTCATTTATTTCTGCTCTGATCTTAATGATTTCTTTCCTTCTGCTAACTTTGGGTTTTGTTTGTTCTTCTTTCTCTAGTTTCTTTAGGTGTAAGTTTAGATTGTTTACTTCAGATTTTTCTTGTTTCTTGAGGTAGGCTTGTATAGCTATAAACTTCCCTCTTAGAACTGCTTTTGCTGCATCCCATAGGTTTTGGAGCGTCATGTTTTCATTGTCATTTGTCTCTAGGTCTTTTTTGCTTTCCTCCTTGATTTCTTCAGTGATCTCTTGGTTATTTAGTAACGTATTGTTTAGCCTCCATGTGTTTGTGTTTTTTACGTTTTTTATCACTGTAATTCATTTCTAATCTCATAGCATTGTGGTCAGAAAAGATGCTCGATACAATTTCAATTTTCTTAAATTTACTGAGGCTTGATGTGTGACCCAAGATGTGATTTACCCTGGAGAATGTTCCGTGTGCACTTGAGAAGAAAGTGTAGTCTGCTGTTTTTGGATGGAATGTCCTATAAATATCAATTAAATCTATCTGGTCTGTTGTGTCATTTAAAGTTTCTGTTTCCTTATTTATTTTCATTTTGGATGATCTGTCCATTGGTGTAAATGAGGTGTTAAAGTCCCCCACTATTATTGTGTTACTGTCGATTTCCTCTTTTATAGCTGTGAGCAGTTGCCTTATGTATTGAGGTGCATGTATATTGGGTGCATATATATTTATAATTGTTATATCTTCTTCTTGGATTGATCCCTTGATCATTATGTAGTGTCCTTCCTCTCTTGTAACATTCTTTATTTTAAAATCTATTTTATCTGATATGAGTACAGCTGCTCCAGCTTTCTTTTGATTTCCATTTGCATGGAATATCTTTTTCCATCCCCTGACTTTCAGTCTGTATGTGTCCCTAGGTCTGAAGTGGGTCTCTTGTAGACAGCATATAGATGGGTCTTGTTTTTATATTCATTCAGCAAGCCTGTGTCTTTTGGTTGGAGCATTTAATCCATTCATGTTTAAGGTAATTATCGATATGTATGTTCCTATGACCATTTTCTTAATTGTTTTGGGTTTGTTTTTGTAGATCCTATTCTTCTCTTGTGTTTCCCCCTTAGAGAATTTCCTTTAGCATTTGTTGCAGAGCTGGTTTGGTGGTGCTGAATTCTCTTAGCTTTTGCTTGTCTGGAAAGCTTTTGATTTCTCCATCAAATCTGAATGAGATCCTTGCCGGGTACAGTAATCTTGGTTGTAGGTTCTTCCCTTTCATCACTTTAAGTATATCATGCCACTCCCTTCTGGGTAGTAGAGTTTCTGCTGAGAAATCAGCTGTTAACCTTATGGGAGTTCCCTTGTATGTTATTTGTCATTTTTCCCTTGCTGCTTTCAATAATTTTTTTTATCTCTAATTTTTGCCAATTTGATTACTGTGTGTCTTGGCATGTTTCTCCTTGGGTTTATCCTGTATGGGACTCTCTGTGCTTCCTGGACTTGGGTGGCTATTTCCTTTCCCATGTTAGGGAAGTTTTCGACTATTATCTCTTCAAATATTTCAGGTCCTTTCTCTCTCTCTTCTCCTTCTGGGACCCCTGTAATGCAAATGTTGTTGCATTTAGTGTTGTCCCAGAGGTCTCTTAGGCTGTCTTCATTTGTTTTCATTCTTTATTCTTTTCCGCAGCCGTGAATTCCACCATTCTGTCTTCCGGGTCACTTATTCGTTCTTCTGTCTCAGTTATTCTGCTATTGATTCCTTCTAGTTTAGTTTTCATTTCAGTTACTGTATTGTTCATCTCTGTTTGTTTGTTCTTTAATTCTTCTAGGTCTTTGTTAAACGTTTCTTGCATCTTCTTGATCTTTGCCTCCGTTATTTTTCTGAGATCCTGGATCATCACTATCATTATTCTGAATTCTTTTTCTGGAAGGTTGCCTATCTCCACTTATTTAATTGTTTTTCTAGGGTTTTATCTCATTCCTTCATCTGGTACATAGCCCTCTGCCTTTTCATCTTGTCTGTCTTTCTGTGAATGTGGTTTTTGTTCCACAGTCTGCAGGATTGTAGTTCTTCTTGCTTCTTCTCTCTGCCCTCTGGTGGATGAGGCTATCTGCGAGGCTTGATGGGAGGGACTGGTGGTGGGTAGAGCTGACTGTTGCTCTGGTGGGCAGAGCTCAGTAAAACTTTAATCCACTTGAATGTTGCTGGGTGAGGCTGGGTTCCCTTCCTGTTGGTTGTTTGGCCTGAGGCAACCCAACAGTGGAGCCTACCTGGGTTCTTTGTTGGGGCTAGTGGCAGACTCTGGGAGGGCTTACGCCAAGGAGTACTTCCCAGAACTTCTGCTGCCAGCATCCCTGTCCCCATGGTGAGCCACAGCCAACCCCACCTCTGCAGGAGACCCTCCAACACTCGCAGGTAGGTCTGGTTCAGTCTCCCTTGGGGTCACTGCTCCTTCCCCTGGGTCCTTATGCACACACCACTTTGTGTGTGCCCTTCAAGAGTGGAGTCTGTTTCCCCCAGTCCTATCAAAGTCCTGCAATCAATTCCCACTAGGCTTCAAAGTCTGATTCTCTAGGAATTCCTCTTCTCGTTGCCGGACCCCCAGGTTGGGAAGCCTGACGTGGGGCCCAGAACCTTCACTCCAGTGGGTGGACTTCTGTGGCATAAGTGTTCTCCAGTCTGTGAGTCACCCACCCAGCAGTTATGGGATTTGATTTTACTGTGATTGTGCCCCTCCTACCATCTCGTTGTGGCTTCTCCTTTGTCTTTGGCTGTGGGGTATCTTTTTTGGTGAGTTCCAGTGTCTTCCTATCAATGATTGTCCAGCAGCTAGTTGTGATTCTGGTGTTCTCGCCAGAGGGAGTGAGCACACGTCCTACTCCACCATCTTGGTTCCTATCCTCTATACAGTTATTCTTAAAGTCTCTTTATGAAAAAAAAGTGTCCTTTTTTCCTACCATTATGTCCTATCTGTGAATATTCATGAGTTAAATCTTCCGATGAGTCACACACAGACACTAAGTGTAGGAGACTGTTCACTACAATTTCATGGAGATATCTGATTTTTCCAAAAGGTTTGAATCATACCAGGTACAAGGCTTAATTAACATACAAATAAAACCTTCCCTCTACCTTATTTTCCAATTAAATTTTTAAACTTACAGAGCAGATTTCTTGTTTTAATCTTTTTATAGAAGCATATGAGATAAATGTGACTATTTTAAATCCCTCCCTTTCAAAAACTTGCTTTTAACGTACTCTTTCTAAGGTTTTATAAGAGTCAAAAAAGGACTTTGGATTCTTTACCCCTGTCTCATCTTCCCTTTGTGACCTTGCCCTTGTCTGTTAATAACATTTCATGGACTGGGAAAGTAGTGTGCCTACATGCGGGCCTGGTGGGAGTTGGTCTAAAGCAGCAACTGGCAGTGTTTTAGCAACGCTGAGTCAGCACGGTGACGGTCAGACAGCGAGGAGCATCTTTATTTCTGCTTACTGCGCTCTCAGCGTCCTTAATCCTTCGGCTTCCTGCATTGCTTTGCCGATAGCTGTGTCCCCATTTCTGTCTCTGCTGTTTTGCCACCTTTTCCACTGTCTTTCCTTATAGAACTACATTCTCAGATGCTCCCTATCCCTTACCTATCCCATCTAGAACGTAATAGCCACAAGTAGTGACTACAACGAATAAAGGCATCTACAAAAGCAATAGTTTCATCCAATCCAAACTGTATGCAGATTGTAACTGGCCAGCAGACTGGACTGGAGGACCTCTGACATCATCGTAAGATGGTCTGTCTTGATTCCAAGAAACAAAAAGGACTCTATTCATATGCCTAAATGTAATAACTTATGGAAACTCTTTTGGCACAGATAAAACTTTCTCATAGAATGTGTCTTGATTTTCTACTCAAGGAAACAACTCTCCAGTAACAACCCTAAGGAGAACACCACTCCAGACTGGGTCCATTACTCACTAACACTTTCCACATCCTTTTCCAAAGAGCCTGGTGATCCCACCAAGAACAAGGTAGGTGATCTGTCCTTGGAGCAAAAAATTGTCTTCTGAGCATGAATGCTACCATTGCAGCTGCTTCTAATGCAAAGCCAGATAGACAGACAGAAAACTGGGCTGTGCAAGACCAGGGTCAGAGACTGTCGGAGTTTGTACTATGACAGGTCCAGTTGAAGTGGGTGTAGTATGATCAAAAGAGGTTCCGTTTATGCGTATTCAATAAATTAGGAGTTTGGGATTAGCAGATACAAACTACTATATATAATATAAAATAGATAACAAGGTCCTACCTATAGTACAGGGAACTATAGTTAATATCTTGTAATAAGCTATAATGGAAAAGAATCTGAAAAAGTATATATGTATCTGAATCACTTTGCTGTACACCAGAAACTAACACAACATTGTAAATCAATGATACTTCAGTAAAATTAAATTTTTTAAAAAATTTTTAGTAAATAAATAAAAGGCATTCAAAACGAGGAGAATCTTTTCACAGAATTCCTGTAACTAAGTATAAAGCCAACAGCTTGAAGGGTGCAGGCAGGGGTCAGGTGCAGGGATAAGGGTTCATTCATAGAAGGTGGGTGAGAGCTGCTACTCAGCCCTTCCTTTGTCACCTCAAGGCTGTTTTATTAGGTATTAAGTGGTGGCTTTCACAGCAGGGCAATTTAAAGGTACCATGTGGCCTATGAAATCAAATAACTGTATTAGGTATCTGTTTTTCACGTGGTGCTATATTATGAAATATACAGAAGTGGTAAGATTGGAAAAAAATCAAGCTACGGTGTTACCTACCATTTTTATGAAGACACACCAAACACTAAGCCGATAACAAATACATAATTTAAAATACTAAATGGTAAAGATTTTAGATGAAGTCTGTAGTTTTGTATTTGGACTGAGAAGGATGACATTAAGACTATTTCCCCGAGTGTTCTAGAAGCCTTCTTGGATGGGAGTGGTCTCAGGCACTCCATGAACAATGTGAAGAAGCTGATCACAAGAGCCTCCTGCGGATGCCGGGCAGGGCCCGGGCCTTCATGCAGACATTGGTGAAGACTGTCTCACTGAGTGTCAGGTTCTCTATTTGTACAAACAGTTAAGCATTCCTGCGACAGATGACAAGGTCCTCAGGGCTTTAAAAACACACTATGGAAGTGAGGCCGGCACTGAGCCTGAGGTCTCCAGTCCCTACTGCCCTTTCCTCCCTTGCCCCCATTTCTCAAAGCACAAAACCCAGCGAGGCTGTAACCTTGCCTCGATGGGGAAGGGTGGCACCAGCTGTTCCTCGGAATGACATTGCAACGGGAATGGAAGAAATGCATGAAAAGGAATTTCAAGAGAAACACAACTTGGGTTGCCTGGGTGCTGGCAGATCTCTTACAGGCACAGTACATGCGGTCTGTGTCACTGCAGTTGGATCCTGGCTGATTCTCACAAGAAGAAAAAATGTTCCACAAAGGAAAGGTGAATTCACGGAAAGATTCCTGTTCAAGAGGCCCGAGGGAGAATCAGCAGAGCCGTCCTGAAAGAACGAACAAAATGGAAAGAGTGCCTCCTCACGCCTATTCTCCAGCTTTCAGGTGAAGAAGTTGGCTTCTGTTACTTAGTTTTCCCAGTTAGGTGAAATTGGACTGCTTTGCCTAAAAGAATTCAGGGCAGTGTAAAAATCCTTATCATTATTTAGAAATAATAAAAAATATTTTATAACACCTATTTACAAAAAGTTCCATGTGTTCAGAACCATTTAGGTGGATAGTTTTCTATCCTTGAACCATCAAAGAACCTTTCCATTATCTCCCCCCATATTTCCCTGAAATGTTCTGAAAACTTTCCCTTAGCAAACAATTTGAGCAGTTATCTGTTTTTCATTCATCCAAGACATGTCTTTGGAGCTGAGAGATAGATGGTATTAGCAAGCAATAGATAGTATCATGGCATAGGATTATCACTGTACAGGGACTTCCCCGGTGGCTCAGTGGTTAAGTAAGAATCCACCTGCCAATGCAGGGGACACAGATGTGAGCCTTGGTCCGGGAAGATCCCACATGCTGTGGAGCAACTAAGCCCGTGCGCCACAACTACTGAGCCTGTGCTCTAGAGCCCGTGAGCCACAACTACTGAGCCTGCGTGCTGCAACTACTGAAGCCTGTGCTCCTAGGACCCGTGCTGCAAAAAGAGGAGCCACCGTAATGAGAAGCCCGCGCACTGCAACGAAGAGTAGCCCCCGCTCGCCGCAAGTAGAGAAAGCCTGCATGCAGCAACGAAGACCCAACACAGCCAAAAATAAAATAAATAAATAAAATACCGATGAATTACTATATATATCACTCTATATTTCCAGGCGGGTTCACAAAATCAAAAACAAAACCTTGCCATTTTATGTTAACGTGTGAAGTCTTGTCCTAGTGAAATGTATTTTTGGAAAGATTTTTTTTTCAATAGCTCAGTGACATATTTAAGACAACTCTAAGGACCACTAATTCCAGAAGCCTCAAGGTGGGAAACACAGCATTAGAAGGAAATATTTACATGAGAATATGTTACAAAGGGAGGGTGGGGTAAGGACCACGTAGTGGCAGATTGACCTGAGTCCCGTTCAATACACAGCAATTGTTTGCCAAATTTCTTCTGTACGCGAAGGCACAGAGCTGAGCAAGATCCAGCCTCCAGAAGGCTGTAGAAAGGCGATGGACTTGAGGAAGTGTTTGATTAAAGTAAGAAGAGTTAGACTTTTCTGTGACCTGTGATTGTGATGCTGGCAATCTCTCATGACCAGAACAAAATCCCAGCTAAAGCTCGGGGAATGGATGGGTAGCCTCCTGAGGTTCCCTGCAGGACTAACACGTGAGCTCCTGTTCCGTATACACAGCTACAGTTACGACTACTACTGCCTATCCTGTCTTCCCAGAAGAAGCAGAGTTCCTCCTACGTCCGAGTCTGAGAATTGGCTCAGTTTCGTGCTACATGCAGTGAATCCTCATTCATCGTGGCCTCTACATTTGCAGATTCTCCTGCTTGCTGAAATGTATTTGTAACTCCAAAATAATAAAGCATTTACAAAGGCAATAGTCTCATCAACTCCAAGTTGTGTGGATATTGTAGCCGACCCTCAGGATGAAAGGGGGGCCCTTTGGCACCGTCTTGGGCATCATTTGTGCACATGCACAGAGCAGCGGAAAACTGAGTCGCCGGACACACACACACTCCCAGCTGAGAGGAGAAGGGTGACCTCCACCTTCTGGTCTCAGCTCCACTAACATAAACAAGTGTCCTTTGCAAGGTCTATTTCCTGCCACATGTTTTACATTGTTGTGCTTTTTCTTGGTGATTTTGCTGTTTAAAATGCCCCCCAAGTGTAGTGCTGAAAGGCTACCTGGGATTCGTAAGTGCAAGGAAGGTGTGATGTGTCTTGTGGAGAAACGCAGGTGTTAGATGAGGTGTCCTCTTAGGCATCAGTTGCGGTGCTGCCGGTCATGAGTTCAATGTTAATGAGTCAACAGTCTGTATTAAATAAGGAGGCTTTAGAAAGAAACACACATAAGAACGGTTATGTATTGACTGACTGATGAAAACGTGATGAGAGGCTTGCAGGATTTGCTCACTCAGGGTCCACAGCACCAGGCTCGACTGTCTGCCTGTCTTCTCTCTCAGGCAGGAGAGCATGACGAGCTCTCTGTGGATGCCTTTGGCTCTTGGAGACTAAAACCCAGAACACAGTACCCAAGAAGGCCGCAGATCCTTTCTGGAGATGTCGAGGGATGGAGCAGAAACCGTGCAGTTTGGGGGTGACACCTGTATTAGTGGGTCTCTCCCTCCCTCTGTGTTCTCTTCTGCTTTCTAGCCTTCTTTCCTTTTCTTTCTTTACGGTGAAGTCCTGGTTCCTTGTTGTCTGCTCCTCTGTGCTCAAAACTCTCAGCATGACAGTCTGACATCAGAGATGGGAACCCTGTTAAACAAATCTGCCCCAAAGACGGCCTCCCCGATTTACTTGCCATGGCTTTTGCCCCCAGGCGTACTAGCTACCCTCGGAAGCGTGTTTCCTCATCTGTAAGCTAGGAAACATTAATAATAGCATCTACCTCACTTAGTAGTTGGGAGGATTAAAGAAGAAAGCGCACTCGACCTGGCATATAGTCATTCTATAAATACATGCTGCTGTTATCCTTCCTTCCTTTCTTCCTTCCTGTCTGACCTTTCTCCTCTTTTCCTTCTTTCCTTTCACTGGACTGTAGGGACACGAAGTCACTTACCTCACCGTGTCCTCAGGCAGCGTGCAGCCCAACTGAGTTGGGACGAGAACGCAGGGTAACTCGCAGGACCAGTCTGCACACAGGAAGGTACACAGTCAGTGCAGAATACGATGCACGTAGATGGCTGTGGATGTCAAAAGAGAAACACTTGCAATGCGTTGGGCCGAGAGGGATGCTGGGCCCCTCGGGAGCAGACGGCCTGGCCCTGTCTCTCTTCCTGGCGTGGAGTGCGTATCCCCTGGAGCTATCATCCCTCTCGGTGGGCAAGCACAAGTCTCCTGGCAGACGCACAGCGCCCCCTGTGCCAGGAGCAGCAACAAATTCAAAGGTCGGGGAAGCAGGTGAGACTGTCAGGAGGAAGTCACAGGGTAGGTGACTAACCCTGTTTTTGAGAGGAGCAGGAAGGACTCTCACATTTTTATCGGGTGAATCTGGATCTCGGACATAACGATAGTATGAAGTAGTTCTGAGATTTAAAGTCTGCTGCCCCCGGAGCAGGAGCCTAGAATTTGCCCCTGTGATGCTTTCTCCCCTGGTTCATCTCTGAGGATCTCCTGTCCCTGAGCCGATCAGCTGTGTGCTGTTGTGCAGATGACTCACTGAGGCCAGAGGATTAAATACTGGCAAAGGATTCAGTTCCAGGACGGTTAGGGAAGACGTCCCGGGGGTGAGAGAAGAGAATGTGAACTCAGAAATCCCTGGTCCACTTCCTCGGCTCTGCATGTGTGGTGATGGTGAAGTAGGGAGGGGGCAAGAGGGCAAGTTCATCTCTTTGTTCTTTTTTAAAACCCTCTAGGCCACCTTGTCTGGTGTAGCACATTGGACATTGACTCTTCTGGGTAAATTTTCTTTTATTGTGAAATACTTCACACATACAGAGAAGCTAGGAGAATTAGATAACAAATCTTCATTTCTCTACTACCTGTATTTGTGCAATCTTAACATTTTGCTGTGTTTGCTTCGGGTCTCTCTTAAGACGTAAAACATCAAAGATACAGTTGAACCCTTGTCCCTTTTGCCCCTCCTGCATTCTGTGCTCCTCCTTATGTCAGCTATTTCTCAGTAACAAACCACCTGGAAACTTAGTGGCTGAAACAATAAGCTCTTATTACGCCTCATGACTCCTCGGGCACCTCGGCTGCTCTGGTCTTACCTGGGCTGTCTTCAGATCCGCTTCAGTAGGTCAGGTGGGCGGCTCTGATGATCTTGGCTTGTCTTTCTCAGGTGTTTGGAGGTCAGCTGGCTGTAGGCTGGACTAGGCTGACCTCAGCTGGGACACCTGGACTGTCCTTCACTGGGTCTCATCCTCCAGGAGGCTGGCCCCAACTTGCTCACGTGCGTCAGCAGGTCGGAAAAGGCCGTGGGATGGTGCGAGGCCTCTGAGGCCTAGACTCAGAACTGACACACGTCACTTGTCTACCACATTCCGTTGGTTAAAGCAAGTCCCAAAGCCATCGCATGTTCTAGGAGTGAGGTAACAGGCTCCCTGTTTTGCTGAGAAGTGCTACCAAAGTCCCATGGCAAAAAGCATGGACACAGGATGGGGAGAAAATTTGGGAATATTTCTGCTACCAATGTATCAGTCTTTCCTCAGTAGTGATTGCTGTCGTAACTTTGATGTTCTTCATTCTCCTGGGTTTATTTATAGTTTCAGTGCATATCTGTATAGTGTACATCCATGTCTATATAGTGTAGCCATAAAATGTGTCGTATTGAGATGTGCCGAAGGTGTCATACTGAAAGCATTATCTTCTGCATGTCACTCAACAACTTGCTTTTGTTAAACCCCATATCATGCTTTTGAGATTTAACCATACTGATACAGATAGAGCCACTTCGTTCATTTTAGCTGCTATATACTATTTTTGAGTACTCTGAATTATATGCTTACGGCCCAGTTTGTTTGTTTGTTTATTCTCCTCTTGATGGACAGTGAGGCGCTTTGCATTGCAAATGCACGTTAACTTCTCCAGGGTGTAGCTCTGTGAGTGGAATTGCTGGATTCTAGAGTATTAACAACTTCAAATTTGTTAGTTCCAAATTTAACTCCAACGTGTTTGTCCCAAATTCCCCTTCCACTGACTGCATATGAACACTCCTTTTTTTCTCCATATCCTCGTAGAAACCAGGCAAGACCTTTCGGAAATTTTAATTCTTGCCATTGCAGTAAGAAATAGTGCCATTTGGTTTTGCATTTCTGTCGTCACTGGTGATGTTGTGTGGCATAGCATGTTTGTTGGCCATTTTGGTTTCCCTGGTCATGAACTGTTTGAATAATTTTTGAGGAACCTCCAGACTGTTTTACACAGTGACTGCACCTGTTTACATTCTCACCAACCGTGCACAAGGGTTCCCTTTTCTACACATCTTTGCCAACACTTGTTGTCTCTTGTCTTTTTGATAATAGCCATTCTAACAGGTGTGAAGTGATATCTCATTGCACTTTTGATTTGCATTTCCCTGATGATTAGTGATATTGAGCATCTTTTCATGTACCTATTGGCTATTTGTATGTCTCTTTGGAAAAATGCCTATTCAGTTCCTCTGCCGATTTTTTTTTTTTTTTTTTTTTTTTTTTGTGGTACGTGGGCCTCTCACTGTTGTGGCCTCTCCCGTTGCGGAGCACAGGCTCCAGACGCGCAGGCTCAGCGGCCATGGCTCAAGGGCCCAGCCGCTCCGCGGCATGTGGGATCTTCCCAGACCGGGGCACGAACCCGTGTCCCCTGCATCGGCAGGTGGACTCTCAACCACTGTGCCACCAGGGAAGCCCTGTAATTTTTTATTATGAAGTTACCTTCATTGGATCTTTGTAATAAGTCTGTATAAACTGGTTTGAGAATTTGTCCCTCCAGAAAGGTTTAACGTATTTTTCTTTTAGGCTACCCAAGGGTATTATTAGCCTAGGACCAAATTTTATGTTAGTTTATTAAAAACTGGTTGTTCCCAAAACACATGGATAGTGTAAACTTGAACTCCAAACCTACTCATTATATGGACTTCTTCCCCACATTGAAATCAAGCTATGTCCATGTTAATGAATGAGGCTTAACAGAAACATGCAGATTATACTTACCAATATCTTACCAGTATTAAACACTTACTCTCTTCTAAGCCCTACACTCCTTTACCTACTGCATAAATTTAAGATGTAAATTAAACTTCTGTGACCAAGTATCAAGGTTATGCTGGTGAAGGAAAGACAATTTTACTTTACTTTTATATTGAAGTCCAAGTTAGAATGCCAGCTCTGCTCTGGAAAGGTATCAGGGGTTCCAGGACTCCATCTTTTGCTCAACTATCACTAAGGTGCTGCTCTTATTTCATGGCCCAAGAGATCCTGCCACTATGTCTGCCTTCCACTCAATAAGAAGGGGAAAGTGGTAATGGGATACAATCCAGAAGTCGTGCACATCACTGCCACTCACATCCCGTTGGCTAGAACATAGTTACATGTTCACACCTACATGCAAAAGAGTTGGGAAATTGAGTCCCTTTTTTGGGTGCCATGTCCCAACTAAAAACTGGTGTTCCTATGTCTATAGAAGAAGAAAACAAATATTAAGGACAACCAGCAGATTGCCATACCTACATTATATCATTTTAATCTTTAAGCAAGCCTATGAGATAGATATCATATCTGTTTTATATCTAAGGAAAAGTCATTTGCCCAAGGTAATACAGTTACTAGAGAGGAGTTTAGACTCAAAGCCAGATGTCTGTGACACCAAAATTCTTCAAAGTGCTGTTGAAAGTCAGACCTGAATGCATGGCTGGTTACATTTGGTTAGAGCTCTCTGTCAAAATATTGAAGGAGACTTTGGAGTCAAAAAGACCTGAACTGATCCAACAGCAGGGCCAAGCCTAAGAAGAGGTAAACAAAATGCCAAGAGTGAAATATATAAGAAAGCATTCACTCTCAGGGGTGTGCAAGCGTTCACAACCCTGAGAGTAAATGCTCCTTAAATTTGGTCCGTAGCCATCTCACTTGCCTCACCCTACTACCAACCCTACTCATCATTTCCATTACTAACCAGATGTGACCTTGGACAAATATTTCATGTCTTTGACTCTTTGTTTACTTGTCTCTAAAGTACCTTTTCCCGCCTCTCAACTTCATAAAACCAGGCAAGAAAAAAAAAAAGGAAATGTGAGAATGCTTTACAAATTATAAAGTTATGAAAAGATAAGATTTAATTTGATTCTTGAGAGCCAAAGCCATTTTTGAATATGGGGAGCTTAATATCTTTTGGGGCGTGAGGCAGGACGTGGATGGGTGGGTGGGAAGATGGAAGGAAATTAAATAAGTGAATAAGTATGTGTTGAATATGTCTTTTGTTTCATAAACTGTTTTAAATATAGAAATATTACATAAAGGTGAACAAGACCCATCTTCTCATCTCCTGTCCAGTAGGAGAGATATATTAGATCAATAAACAAATACATATGTAACCCTATGGGAAGATAAGGGGAACATAAATGATATGACAATAAGGGAAGGCTTTTAGGATAAAATGACATTGAAGCTAAGACCTGAAAATTAATATTAGTTAGCCAGACAGAGTACAGGAAGATGCTTTCCCAGGTTGAGGAAATAAAAACAAATAAACAAAAATTTAAAAAACAGCAGTTGCAGTAAGTACACTGAGTAGGGAAACTAAATTCCCAGATTTCTGGTACAGGGAATGTACCAGGGAAATCATATAGAGAGGGAGAAGTTGAAACCTACACCATAAAATAGTTTATGAGCTCCTGGGCTTACTCCAGAGATGTGCCAGCATGGATCTGATCCTAAGCCTCATACTAAAAACTGAGAATTGAACGATGTGATAGACCACCACCCAGATTCCAGGCTGTCCACTGAGAAGCACCCATGCAAGAAAAATTCTAATAGCACTGCAAAGACTTTGAAAATGGAACTATCATTCAAACCATAACCCACAACATGTTTTTCTGAACTTGTGGCCTGAAACAAACTGGGTTGATTTCCTGCTAGGAGAAAGATATCAACATTCTCCATAGGATTTAAACAAAACCTAGAATCTGATAACATAATATTTTAAGTGTCCTGAATACAATCTAAAAACACTTGCCATACAAAGAACAAGAAAAATCTCAACTCCCAAAAGACATCCTAAGATGGCACAGATATTGGGATTATACCACAAAGCTATTATTAAAACATGCTTTATGAAATAAGTACAAACTCTCTTGATGAATAAAAAAAATTCTTAGCCAAGAAATAGATATAAAGAAGAACTACATGGAAACTTTAGAGCTAAAAAATTTAATCTTCAAAATAAAGGAATCCTGAATAGGATCAGAAGCAGAATGGAGACGACAGAGAGAGGAATTAGTGAACTTGAAGACAGATTGATAGAAATTCTTCATGCTAAACAACAGAGAGAAAAAAAGATTGGTGAAAAAAAATGAGCTGAGCCTCAGGGGACTGTGAGAAAATAGCAAAATGTCCGACACTCATGTCATTAGAGTCCCAAGAGGCAAAGGAATGTGGCACTGAAACAATATTCAAAGAAATATTGGCTGAAAACTTCCCGATTAATGAATGATATAAACTTACAGATTCAAGAAGTTCAGTAAATCCCAAACAGGATAAATTCAATGAAATCTACACCCAGACACATCATAATCAAACTGGTGAAAACTAAAAACAAACAAAAAAATCTTGAAAGCAGCCAGAAAATAACAATGCATTACATACAGGGCAACACCAATAGTGGTGGCAGTAGTTTTCTCATTAGAAACCATGGAAGCAGGAGGAAGTGGACAAAGACTGTCAACACAGAATTCTACCCAGTGAAAATATCTTCAGGCATGAAATTGAAATAAAGACATTCTCTGATGAAGAAAGACTAAGAGAATTTGTTGCCAGAAGACCTGCTTTTAAAGTATTGCTAAAGGAAGTTCTTCAGACATTAGAGGTTCAGGAGGAAACTTGGAGCATCAGGAATGAAGGAAGAGCCACAGAAATGGTAAATGTCGCATACATATGATAGACTATTCTCCTTTTGAGTTCTTTAAAACGTACTTGACAGTTGACAGCAAAAAATGTAACATTGTGTAATGAGTTTTTCAATGTATGTAGATGGTATGCACAAAACAACTACAATGTGAAGGGACCTATATGGGGATAAGGTTTCTACATCCCATGAAAGTGGTAATATTGAGTCTAAGCAGTCTGTAAAAACAGAGAAATCCTGAGACAAGGAATTTGATGCATTTGAGTAATGAATGCAAAGAAGTCAAATTTTACCGAAGGGCTATTTGGTCATTATTGCTTGTTCCTCATCTTAGAAAAATTCCAAAAAGAAGCTTTGCCTCATAGCCCATCCTCTCACACACCCTCATGTCTAATCAATCACCAAATCTTGCATTTTTCTCTCAAATGTTTCCATTTCTCTCCATCCCATTGGTGCCTTTATAGTCCAGGGCATTATTTCTTACCTGTATACCTTCCTCCCTAACTCCAGTTTTGCTTCTCCTCTCTTCATCCCATCCCAGTTATCTAAAATCCAGATATCATCGTGTTGTGTTCCTGCTGAAAACACATCCGTCCCTCCCTCCTAACTTTTAAAATAGTGAACCCTTTACCCTGGTTACAAGGCCTTTCATTGTCTGCCTCCCAGTCACCTCTCCAGCCTCATTTCCTACCACTCTCCAATCTCTCCCCTGAACCGCAGTCTCTCGACCAGCCTAGTAAATGTTTTAGGCTTTCAGGGCCATATGTCCTCTGTTGCAATGACTCAACTCTAGCTGTAGCACAAAAGCAGCCATAGGCGATATGTAAATACATGGGTGGAGCTATGTGAAAATAAAGCTTTAATTACAGAAACAAGTGGCTGGCTGAATTTGGCTCTTGAGCCACTATGTGTTGACCTCTGCTTTAGACAACTAAACTACCTGTGGACGTGGCATTTTCTTTCCTCTTTTGAGCACTGCACAGTCTACTGTCTGGAATGCCTGTCTCCTTTGTCTGGCTACCCTTATTCATCACCAGGTCTCAAGCTGGATGCCACTTCTTCGAAGACTCCTTGGACTCTCTCCCCCTCTACCTCCATTGCTGCACTTACTGCACTAATGTATTTACCTGCTAGCATATTTATAGATACTTGTCTGTCTTCTCCCACGTGTCTATAAGCCTTTGGAGGGCAGAAACTATATCAAGCCCACACTTTAATCCCTAGTGCCTGGAATAGTACTTGGCATGTGTATGAACTAATAAAACTTTAATTTTTCCCACTGAGTGAATGGAAGGCCAGTAGCTCTCTGGCTGGCCCAGCCCCAGTCTTCAAACTTTAGAACTGGTAAAACACTGCCTGGCTAGATGGTTGCATCGTCATGGAAGCTGTGGTCTGTTTTGTGTAAGCCATCCCTTCCCTTTGGCCTGGCTTCCTCTTCCAGGGAAGCAGAGGTCCAAAATTAAGGGCCAACCCCTCTATCTCCTCTCAGACAGCACCCATCCCATCCACCGGCAGCTCAGAGCTGTCTGACCCCACTTCTGGCAAGCATTCTCAGCCACTGATTTTAAAAATAAGCCCCGTGGGGGAAATTACTACATCTCTTTCCAAAGACTGTTGTAGATGCCAAAGCGGTGGTCAATGAACCATTTGTGGTTAAGGGTGGAGCAACCACCATTCAGCCAGGCATCCTGGGGACTCTCCCTGCCTGTTCAGCATCCTCCCTTTCCAGCCCATCACCAATGAAATGGGAAAGGGCAGCTTTCTCTGCTAAGCCGTCAGGTAACTAAGTACAGTAAGTCCCCTACATATGAACGAGTTCCGTTCCAAGAGCGTGTTCATAAGTTCCGTGTGTTAGCCTAGGTACCCAGCTAACACAATCAGCTATATAGTGCTGTACTATAATAGGTTTATAATGCTTTTCACACAAATAATCTTAAAAAACAAACACAACAAATATAGAAAACATTTTTAATCTTGCAGTACAGTACCTTGAAAAGTACAGCAGTCCAGCACAAGAGCTGGCATCCAGGGGCTGGCGTCGAGTGAACAGGCAGGAAGTGTTACTGACTGGGGAGGGAGAGAAGGTGGGAGATGGTAGAGCTGAAGGATCGTCAGCAACAGGAGACGGAGGGCAAGCTGCAGTGTCACTCATGCCTGACATTGATGGCACAGGTTCTGGTTCCTTGCTGGATTCAATTCTATCTATAAAGATACTGTACTGTACTCTATATAGTACTGTACAGTAAAGTACACAAAAGCACAACCACTTGTAGAGGCTGCACGCACGTGACAATGTACACCAGACACGTGAACTAACTTACGTGATCGGACACGCAAATGCACATTCACACCTTTGAAAGTTCACAACTTGAGGTTTCATATGTAGGGGACTTACTGTAGCTGAAGGGTCAACCAGGTATCCTGTTCTGATCCAGTGCTAAATCTCAAGTGAAGACCTGGACCCTTCCTGCAGGACCTTACAATCTAGTTGAAAAAACAAGACAGGCACATGTGAACCATTTAGAGATTGGGGAAATGCATTTATTCATTCACTCACTCACTTTTTAAGGTGGCTACTCAATGCCAGGCACTGTGGGATGCTGAGTCACAAGGATGAAAAGGAAGAGTCCCTTCACTCAAGGAACAGTCAGTCTACTCAAGTTTATGCCAAAGTAGGAATACATCATGGAAAGGGGGTTAGAATAGAAGAGATCCATGAAGGCTAAGGTCAGAGAAAGTTCCATCAAGGAGGAAGAACTTGAACTGGTCTTGAAGAAACTACGAGATAGAGATTTATGAACGGAAGGGGAAGAGGATTTTAGGTCGAGGAAGTGACAGGACCAGAGGTCGGGAGAACTGAGCTGAAGAGTGGAGAAGAGAGGTGAGTAGAGGGAAATAAGTCTGGAGAAATAACGAAGGATCATATTATGGAAGACCTTGAAGACTGGCCATTTAACTCTGAGGGTGAAGATGATAATAGCCTTCTTTTTAAAAACTGGGCTATAATTCACATGCCATAAAACTCACCTTTTTAAAGTGTAAGTTTTTACTGTTGTCACAAAGTCATGTAACCCTCACCATGATCTGATTCCAGAACAGATAGTATCCTTCTGAACAGAAAGTGCATGGGATAAAGTTGTGTTTCAAGCAGATCACCCCAGCTACAAAAGCAGGAATGGTTACGTGAGGAGAAACAGGGCACAGAAACAAGCTAAGAGGCTCAGAGGCATGGGGACATGGACAGGACATGACATAGTGCCACCTCCTGCCTACAGTCTTCTCACTCCGCCCAGGACAGCAGGATGTGTGGCAGGATAATTTACTGAGATACAAATCTATGTCTTCGGGCTTCCCTGGCGGCGCAGTGGTTGGGAGTCCGCCTGCCGATGCAGGGGACACGGGTTCGTGCCCCGGTCCGGGAGGATCCCACGTGCCGCGGAGCGGCTGGGCCCGTGAGCCGTGGCCACTGAGCCTGCGCGTCCGGAGCCTGTGCTCAGCAACCGGAGAGGCCACGGCAGTGAGAGGCCCGCGTACCACAAAAAAAAAGAAAAAATATCTATGTCTTCTTTCTTTGTATCTCCCTCCCTCATTCCTGGATGGTGCAGACATTGTGTTCCCTGATGGATGCAGTTTGGGGGAAGGAGGCCAAAAGCAGCTTGCCTATGGACAACCCTCCTTCTGTTTAGAAATTCTGAACTCAATGTTGGGATGCTGTTGGGATGAGGGAGAGCAAGGAGACCCTTTGAGAGTAATGAGAGCTGAAACTGAGAGGGCAGAGAGAACAGAGTGGGAGATTCCCCCAAACTTTGAAGAACCAGTGATGTCTGGTTCTGAGACTAGTAAGGAACTCAGAGCGGCTGATGGTGCTGCATCTTGGAAGCTTGACCCCAAGCCCTAGGGCTCCAGGGCTCCAAGCCTCCAAAGGGACTCCTGTACCCGGGTGAACGTATGAGCTCCACTAAGTAGACCAAAGACCGGAAGGGTCTCTCTCCTAATCATTCTGTTCTACATACAACTCCTGGGATTTTGTCCTGCCTTGAGGAGTGAGGACCCCAAATGATGAAGGAGCCTCCATTAACCAGCATGGCAGGATGGGACTCAGTGTCACAGTTAGACAAGTTGAGGTACCATGGACCTTCTTGGGAGCTAGCACAGCATAGTGGTTAACAGCACGGATGCTGGAGGGCTGAGTCTTGGCACTGCTATTTATTAGCTGTAGAGCCTGGGCGTGTTACTAAACCTCTCTGTTCCTGGGTTTTTCCTCAAAATGGGGATAATGAGAGTCAATTACCTCATGGTGGTGCCATAAGGATTAAATGAGTGAACATATGTAAAACAGTTATAACCCTGCCTGGCACATAGAAAGACTGTTTGCTTGTTATTACTAACTAATGAGAGGAAAACAAATAGTTGGGGGGAGGGAGGAGTTTCCCTATAAAGGAAGATAACTATTGCATGGAAATAAGGGTGGGAAAAAGAGTAGAGGGAATAAAGAATATTAAGGATGAAAGGGTGAATATTAAGGATGAAAGACTTAATTAAGGTAGATAACCATTTAGACATGAAGGAGAAAGGAGAGGAAATAAAAACAGATAGATGAAGATAAATGAAGATCGACAAATAGATGGTTTGATAGACAACAGATAGATAGATAGATAGATGAGAGTAGATAGATGGGTAGTAGATAGATTGATATAGACAGATTAAAAATATTGAAAAATAAATAGATCACAATGAAAACGTTATAGAGGTGGCAAAGTGGTGGCAAAAAGTAACTGATTAAATTATATAAATGAGAGAGATCAACGATTATAGATGATAAACTCAGAATGAAATATAGACAATAGCATCAGATACTAAGAGGAAAAAAAGCATAAAGGGAAAACGAAACGGAGGGTGGCAGTGAGGACCAGGTCGAGAGGGACTGCATGACTTCGTCTGTGGGTGGAGAGGCTGCTCTCCCCCTGCTTAGCCCTGCCCCGCTCCTCTCCACCCACCCCACTCCCACGATGCTCAGCCCCGGCTTCTCTGGTTTCCAAACCATGCTCCTCCGCTTGGGAACTCCCTGTTCTCTGTTCCGCACAGTTCAGAAATGGATTTTCTTCTGTCTGGTTTTCTAATTGCTTTGTGGATGCAATTCTTGTCTCCATTCCAGAAGACTATGTCCCCAATGGGAGTAAATCCACCCCTCACTCCACTTTCTTGGTATCCCGCCCGGTGTGGGGCTGAGAGAAAATGGGTTGAAGGAAAGTCCTGGTGTAGAAGTGGGAACCGTAGGGACAATCCAATCTCCAACTGCCACTGTTACCACCCTGCAGGACATCATCAATCACCCCTGGAAGGTTCATCTCTAAAAGCTTAACCTGGAGGAGATTGTTCAGCCAGCCCTGCACAGAAAACATGTGTACAGTATCTGATGGTCCTTCTCAGCTGTGCCTCTCAAGGGTCCAGTCCTCTGTAATTCAGCATTTTCCTATAAATAATTGGTCTCCCTTACAAAATTGTGAGCTCCCAGAGGGCAGAGACTATGTGGATAAAGTTGCAAAAATGTTATAGGATGAGGGACTTTCCTGGTAGCTCAGTGGTTAAGAATCCGCCTGCCAATGCAGGGGACATGGGTTCAAGCCCTGGTCCGGGAAGATCCCACATGCCGCGGAGCAACTAAGCCCGTGCGCCACAACTACTGAGCCTGCATGCCACAACTACTGAAGCCTGTGCCCGGGTGCTCTAGAGCCCATGCTCCACAACAAAAGAAGCCACCACAGTGAGAAGCCCGCGCACTGCAACAAAGAGTAGCCCCCGCTCGCCGCAACTAGAGAAAGCCCACGCACAGAAACAAAGACCCAATGCAGCCAAAAATAAATAAATAAAATAATAATAAAAATAAATTAATTAAATAAGGGAATAAAATTTTAAAAAATGTTATAGGATGAGCAGGTGCTTGTATTCTGTATCCATCACTTTTAAGCATCTGAAAATTTCCACCACCGTGCAGTTAATGTGCTTCGTCCTAAGGACAGAACTTGTGTGGTAAAGAGAAGGGAAATCTTGGTATAAGAAAAGAGACAGGAGATTCTCTATTTACATAGGTACTGAATATAGGACAGAGGCCCTGGTAGTATCCAGAGAGAGTTCTGGTCACCTCAGCCCAGTGAAACTCCCCCAGATTGATCTAAACCTGTTCCTTTCCTTCTAGACAAGAGGAAGGAAAAGTCCCATTCATGACCATGGACAAATAAAAGTCTTCCTCTCTGATTATATACAATTTACAGTAGAGCATTTCATTTGGTGCCCAGGAGCCTGTAATAGCTGGAATTACCCTTGTTCCTCTTCCTCTTTGAAGGGCTAGAGCTGAGAAGTGCTCTGTGATTATGGGTCAGGGTATGACATCTCCATGCCAAACTTACTTGGCCTGGTTTTCTGTGTGTGAGTGTGAGTGTGTGTGTATGTGTGTTTACAGAGTAAAATTTTCCCATCTCCTTGCATTGTTTCTCAATTCATAAGTAATGAATTAAATTATTTTTGCCACTTCACTCATCCTTAGTGGAGAGAAGGAAGGAAGGAAGGAAGGAAGGAAGGAAGGAAGGAAGGAAGGAAAAGGGAGGGTGAGAGGGTGGGAGGGAGGGGGAAATGGAAAAAATAAAAAGAACCATTCCCCTACCTCAAAACCTCACATGTGGATTGAGAACTCCAGTATCAACAGAGCAGAAGAGCTGAATTCATTGGGCTGTGATGTGCTGATGTCTACAGAACAGGAGGTGAGAACCAGAGAGGAACAGAGTCCCTAGATTGGGAAGGTGAACACTGCCACACAAAGGTAGTTGTGACTGGTTCTCTCCTGGAGTTTTGCAACACATATAAAATACTAGAAAGTAGACAAATGAACACGGCTGTGTTCCAACTAAACTTCATTTCAAAAACAGGCAGAGGGTCGGACTTGGCCATCAAGACGTAGTTTGCTGACTCCTGCCCTGAGTGATTTAATACTATGAGGCCCTGGTTTTGAAAAATCTGGGAAGGAGAAGGAAAGGAAGAGGTGAAGACTAGGTGATAGTTGTTTCTAGAACAGGGACAATGTGGAGCATCTGGACTTATGGGCTGGGTGCAAAAGGAAGAAAGACCACAGTGTGAATCATTTCTGGGTGAAATGTAGGAAATCAAGGGGGGTTTTGTGTCCTTGCAAGGAAAGAATTTGTGACCAAGTACTGAGGAGTATTTGGGTCCTAACATTAAAAGATTTTCTCCTTGTATCCATTATCTACTTCTGTGCAACAAATTAGCCCAAAACTCAATGACTTAAATATTGATCGTCTCCCATAGTTTCTGTGGGTCAGGAAGTCAAGAGTGGCCTGACCAGCTGCTCTGGCTCATGGTTTCCCACAAGGTGAAGTCAGAGATCAACCAGAGCTGTAGCCATCTGAAGGGTTGGCCTCAGCTGGAGGACCTGCTCTACTCACATGCCTGACCAGTTGACATGGCTGTTGACTGGAGGCCTCAGCTCTCCTCCACGTGGTCCTCTCCCCAGGGCTGCTTGAGAGTCCTCACAACGTGGCAGGGGCAAAGCAAACCAAGAGACCCAGGTGGGAGCTACAATCTTTTCATGACCGAGCATCAGACATCATATACCTTCACATCTACCATAGTCTGTTGGGTCAGAGTGACCTGTCCTGATTCATTGTCAGAGGAGGCTAGCCAAGGGTGTAAACACCGAGAGGCAAAGATCAATGGGGCCCATCTTAGAAGCTGGCTACCTACCACCTAAATACAAAGAGAGCTAAAAGATGTATCTCTGGTCTCAGTCTAGGATCTGCATATTAGGATGGCTTAGGAATTTGTGTTTAATTTGAATGCATCTGTCTAGGGAAAGAGAACAAAATAGAACACCCAACTTAAAGGTACTTCAACAATGGGATTTATTTCATTGTTCAAAGTGCCTAGATGTGGGAGATTTCAGAGTTGCTTAATTCAGCAGCTCAGCGATGTCAGGCTCTTGTTCAGCCTCCTGCCTTTTTCTTGGCTTTGTGGAAACTTCATGGTCACAAAAGGGTTGCCACTGCCCATACTACATGCATACACAGCTGCATGTGAAAGCAGAAAGAAAGGAAATCTGTTGGGTAGCCAGCTAACATTGCTTGTCACAGAAGCCTGATATGTATGGCCATGAGTGACACTCTGAATTGACTAATATGAAGAGTGTATTGTAACTTTCCTAGAACCACAGGATCTCAGAAATCACTATGTCTAGCTCCCATCGGATGTTTACATCCCTTCTTTTGAATCGAGGGATTACACCAAGATTTCCTCTCCCATTAATAAATTAGCTTGGGCACCGTAAGTATATGACAGAGCCTTTTGGTCAAAGTGCAGAATTGCAAGAAAGGTAAAGAGTTGAGGCCAAGCTAGTTGAGGGACAATCCTTGAGCCCCTGGCTCTTAGCAGGAACGTGGTAAGCACTAGTGGAGTCTTTTATTAGGGGCAGCACTCTGACCACCATGGAGATGGGTATCTCTCTTGCCCTGAAAGTGAGTTTCAGGAGAGGCACATCCCCCTAAATGCCTTTTGCTCATAACAGTAAAACGCCAAAATTGGATAACTAAGACCCAGGGGTAAAAGTCACCAGGAGACAGATTCCCAGTTCAAGAATTTTTAAACAATTAGAATAGACCAACAATGGATTAACTTTGTAGGGTGGTATCTGCAAGCAGAGGCTCTGTGATGAACTATAGAAGATTCTATCATAGGGATTCCTAAATAGAATGCAAAGTTGTATAAGATGACCTCCAATTTCCCTTCTAACTCCCAAATCAACTATCCTTCTATATTTACTGCTAGGAATTTCTGCCTGAGGTCAAGCCTAAACGTCTTTTGTTGAGCTTTCGACCTCTTTCATGAAGTTGTAGAATATTGGAGCTGACGTCACCTTGGGACTGTGTATGCCTTTATTTCTCAAGTATCTTGAGTCAGTGCTCAGTCTATTCTATCTATTCAGATAGAATCAGTAATGTATGGCCTTCCTTTTATTATTTGAAATTTTCAAAGTCATATTTCATCAACTTTCTTAAATACAATTTACATAGAATAAGATACAGTCCTTTGAAGTAAACTATTCAATAAGTTTTGGAAAATGTGTACCACCACAGTTAAGATATAGAAAATTTCCACACACCCCAAAATGTTCCCTCATGCCCCGTCACTGGCTGAGGACACCGCTGCTCTGCCTTCTGTCATTTTAGACTTTTTTTTGGCCTGTTCTAGCATTTCATTTTCCATAGGCCGTCATAAAGTATGAACCCTTTTGCATAAATTAGCTTGGGCTCAGCAAATTGTTTTTCAGATTCATCCAGGTTTACTGCATCTTACAGTAGTTCCTTCCTTTTTATTATTCAGCAGTTTTCCATTGTGTGGATGGATCGCAGTTTGTTAATCATTCTCTTGCTGATGTCCATTTGAGTTGTTTCCAGTTGGGGCAATTGTGTATAAATCTGCTATGAATTTCCACATAAAGTTTACCATTTTCATGTACAAGCTTACACTTTCTGTGTGAAATATGTTTTCATTTCTCACAGGTAAAGACCTCCAGGTGAAACTGCTGAGTCGAATAGTAAGCGTGTGCTTTAACTTTAGAAGAACTACACAGTGGTTTTATCCTTTTACATTCCCACCAGTAGGGTTTGAGGTTTCTAAGTTGCTCCACATCCTCTCCACCACTTGGCATTATCACATTTTAAAATTTTAGCCATTCTAGTAGGTATGAAGTTGTATCTCCTAGTGGTTTTAATTCGCCCTTCCTTGACAAATATTGATGTAAAGCGTCTTTTCATCTGCTAATGGACCACTTGAGTATTTTTTATGAAGGTTCTGTTCAAATCTTTCATTCGGTCAGGTTATTTACCTTATTATTGAGTTGTCAGAGTCCTTTATTTCTCTTATGCTGGGGCTTGGCTTTTCACTTTCTCAACATTGTTTTTGAAGAGCAGAAGTTTTTAATTTAGATGAAGTCCAATTTAAAAGTCTTTTCTTGTATGGATCCTACTTCTGGTGTTACACCTAGAAGTAATTTCCTAAGCGAGGTCATAAGTGTTTTCTCATATGTTTTCTTTTGGAAGTTTCACAGTATTAGTTTTACATTGAGGTAGTTTTGATATACGATATGAGGTATGGATCAAAGTAGCTGCAATAACAAATTACTATATATTTAGTAGCTCAAAACAACACAGACTTACTCTATCACAGTTCTCTAGTTTAGAAGTCCAACACAGGTTTCACTGGGCTAAGGTCAAGATGTCAGCAGACCTGCGCTCTTTTCTGGTGGAAATGAAGGACAATCTATTTCCTTGCCTTTCTAGCTTCTAGGAACCACCCACTTTGCTTGGTTCATGGCCTATTCTCTTCATCTTCAAATCCAGTGATGTTGCGTTGCTCTGTATCTTTTTTTCTGTAATCACATCATCCTCTGACTCTTTTTCTGCCTCTCTCTTCCATATTTACAGACCCTTGTAATTACATCGGGCCCACCTGGATAATCTTGGATAATCTCGCCACCTCCCCAAATCTTTCATTCAGTCAGGTTATTTATCATAATACTGAAATAAACAATAATATTAAGGTCCTTAATTTAATCACATATGCACTATCTCTTTTGCCATGTAAAGTAACATATTCTCAGGTTCCGGGGATTAGAACATGGACATCTTTGGGGGTGGGGGAATATTATTCTGCCTACCACGTTTGTGGATTGTTCTGGCACCATTTGTTGAATTACCTTGGCATCTCTGAGGAAATCAGTTGTTTTTACATGTGTGAATCTGTTTCTGGGCTGTATTCAGTTCTACTGATCATGTATCTGTCTCAAGCCAACACCACACCCTCTGGATTTCTGTAGCTTTAAAGAAGTCTTGAAATCAGCTGGTGTAAGTTTTCCAACTCTGTTGTTCTCTTTCAAAAAAACAATTTGGCTATTCTAGGACTTTTACATTTCTTATAAATTTTAGAGGCAAATCATCAGCTTCTATGAGAAGCCCTCTTTTCTTTTTAACAGGTTTATTGAGGTATAATTTGCAGACCATAAAATGTATTCATTGTGAGGGTAAAATCCAGAGTTTAAGTAATTTATAGAGTTGTACAACCAACACCACAATTCAATTTTAGAATGTTTCCGTCTTCCCTAAAAGATCCCTCATGTACATTTGCTATAACTCTCCTTTCCAACCCCCAACCCCAGGCAACCACCAGTCTTCTTCTGTGTTTATAGATTTGCCTTTTAGGGACATCTCAGGTAAATAGAGTCATATAATATGTGATCTTTTTTTCTGGCTTCTTTCATTTAGGATAATGTTTTCAAGGTTCTTTTATTTTGTAGCATGTTTCAGTACTTTGTAACAGTTTCTTGCCAAATGGTATTCTGTTGTAGGAATAGACCGCATTTTGTTTCTGCCTTCACCAGTTGATGGACATTTGAAGGTTTCCACTGTGAATGATACTGCTATGAGCACTCATATACAAGTCTTTCTGTGGACATATATTTTGATTTCACTTTATGAGGATCTGCCAAACTATTATTCAAGGCTGCATCATTTTACATTCCCACCAACAGTGTTGAGGGTTCCATGTTTTTCCAGACTCTCATAAACTCTTGTTATTATCTGGTTTGTTTCGTTTTGTTTTGTAAAGTCATCCTGGAGGGTGTGAAGGATTATCTTGTAGTTTTATTTTATTTTATTTTATTTTGTGGTACGCGGGCCTCTCACTGTTGTGGCCTCTCCCGTTGCGGAGCACAGGCTCTGAACGCGCAGGCTCAGCGGCCATCGCTCACGGGCCCAGCCGCTCCGCGGCACGTGGGATCCTCCCGGACCGGGGCACGAACCTGTGTCCCCTGCATCGGCAGGCGGATTCTCAACAACTGCGCCACCAGGGAAGCCCTATCTTGTAGTTTTAAATTGCATTTCTCTGACAACTAATGATCTTGAGCATCTTTTCATTTGCTTTTTGGCTATTCATATATATTCTTTGGTAGCGTCTACTAAAATCTCTTGCCTGTTTTTAATTGGGTTATTTGTCTTCTTATAATTGGTTGTAAGAGGGCTTTATATGTTCTGGATTTAAGTTCTTTATCAGATATATGATTTGCAAGTGTTTTTCCAAGTCTGGGGCTCCTTTTACTTTTTTTTTTTTTTATACAGTAGGAACTTGTTGTTTATCCATCCTATATATAATAGTTTACATCTGTTTCTTTTACTTTCTTAATGAAAGTAAAATGAAGCACAAACACTTTTAATTTTGAAGAAATCAAATTTATCAGATTTTTAAAGTTAACTTTTGCGTATGATGTAATGTTGTTCTAGAAGAATTCATGTTCTTACATATGGACGTCCAACTGTCTCAGAACCATTGTTGAAAAGATTACCCGCCCACCTCGACCCACTCCAGCCACTGAATTTCCTTGGCCACTGTGTCTAAAATCAAGTGACCACAAACGTACAAATTTATTTCTGGACTCTCAGTTCTGTTCTATTGATCTATGTTTCTATCCTTATGAAAAAGATTTATTAAAAAAAAACTTACTAGAAAGCTAATCTTGCAATCAAGATGGTAAGTTTTAAAATCAAGAAGTTCTCCCATTTTGTTCTGTCTCAAAATGGTTTTCCTTTGTCTATTAGGGTTTTTGCATTTTAATATAAATTTTAAAATTACATTGCCCATTTCTGAAAAAAAAAAACAGTTGAAATTTTATAGTGATTACACTGAATCTATCACTTAGGGAAGAATTGCCATTTTAATAACACTGGGTGTTATGATCCATGATCGTGGAATGTCTATCCATTTAGTTAGATCTTTAATTTCTTGCAGCAGTGTTTTGTTTTTTCAGTGTACATGTCTTGAACGTCATTTGTTAAATTTATTCCTCAGTACTGTATTCTTTTTGGTGTTGTTGTGAATGGAATTATTTTCTTAGTTTCATTTGCAGGCTGTTCCTTGTTAGTACATAGAAATACAATTGATGTTAATACATAAACTTATGGAACTCGCTTATTAGTTTTAATAGTGTTTTGTGTGTTTTTTTTTAACTTCTTTAGATTTTCTACCTACAACATAATGATATAATGTCATCAGCAAATAGTTTTACTAATTCCTTTTCAATCTCAGCACCTTGTACTTTTTCTTGCCAGGTTGCACTGGTTAGAACCTCCAGTGGCAATATTGAATGGAAGTGAGAGAGAAAACATATTTACCTTGTTCCTGATACTAGGGTGAAAGCATTCAGTCTTTCACCATTAAGTATAAGGTTAACACAGGTTTTTCATAGATACCCTTTATCAAGCTGAGGAAGTTCCAATTTATCCTTGCTAGTTCTGAGAAATCAAAAGCTGAGGTCATTGATTTGAGATCTGTCTTCTTTTCTAATATAGGCACTTAGTGCTATAAATTTTCCTCTAAATACTATTTTAATGGAATTCCACACATTTTGGCAAGTTGTATTACCATTTTCATTCAGTTCAAAACACTTATCAATTTCCCTTTAGATTTCTTCTTTTACCCATGGATTGTTTAGAATTGTGTTATTTAGTTTTTAAAACATTTGGGGATTTTCCAGATATTTTCTGATTTCTAATTTCATTGTTGTCAGAGGACATACTTTATATGACTTGGATCCTACCATCACTTGTTTTTCTTTATATGACTTGGATCTTATCATCACTTATTTTCCGGCCCATACCCTAATCTATCTTGATAAATGTACTATGTGCCCTTGAAAATAATAGTATTCTGCTGTTTGGGGATGGAGAGTTTTATAAATGTCAACTAGGTCAGGTTGGTTGATAGGGCTATTCAGGTCTTCTCCGTCCTTACTTATTTTCAGTCTCCTTGTTCTGTGAATTGTTGCAAGACAGTATTGAAATATTTGAATGTAATTGTGGATTTGTCTATTTCTCTCTGTAGTTAAATCAGTTTTTGCTTCATGTTTCCTGAAATTCTAATGTCAGGTGCATAATAATTTATGACTGTTATGTTCTCTTAATTAATTGCCTTTTTTCCATTATGAAATGATCTTCTTTATTTTTTATGCTATTTTTGGATATGAAGTCTACCATGACTGACATTAACATAGACACTCCAGCTTTATTTTGATTTATTTTTAATGTATTTGTATATTTATAGTGGGTTTTTCCTAGGCAGCATCCATTGAGTCATGCTTTTTTCATCCAATGTGCCAATCTCTACCTACTAATTGACATACTTAAACTTTTTGCATTTAATGTGATTATTGATACAGTTAGCTTTAAATCTAACATATTGCTATTTGTTTTCTTTGCTCTTTCATTTTTTCTTCTGCCTTCTTTTGAGTTAACTGAGTATTTTTTAGGATTCCATTTTAACTCACTTGTTAGCTTATTAGCTGTAACTCTTTGTTATTTTTTTTAGGGTGTATAGGGTACATTTTTTACTTCCACCCTACCTTCAAGTCATATTATCCTACTTCACGTACAGCATAAGAACCTTACTGCATTTCTCTCCTCCTGGACTTTCTACTATAGTTGCCATACATTTTATTGTAATGTACATTCTACATATGTTGTAAACTCAAAGATAAACACACTTGATGGATTAAACACAAATAATAACAATAATCCATCAACTGTCTTTTAAAGAGATTTAAATAACAAATTTAAAAATCTTGTGTATTTGCCAATATATTTACCATTCTGGTACTCTTCACTCCTTTATGTAGACCCATACTTGCACCTAGTACCATTTTTCTTCTCCCCTTCGGAAGGACTTCCTTTAACATTTCTTGCAGCGTGGATCTGCTAGTTATCACTTCTTTCAGCTTTTGTTAGTTGAAAAGCCAAGCCCCAATCCCTTATGCTTCCAGGCTCCAGAGAGTTATCTGACTCCTCTGCCCCGTTGCCAATTCAGCTGAGGTGTTTCGCGCCGGTGGTCAACCAACCCTGAGGTGCTGCTTCCTTGGCAGTTGGCTCACGCTCTAGGCTTGTGTCTGAGGCTGGAGAATAGTCAGGGGGAGAGGGGAGAGGGTGGGGGGTGATAGAGAGCGGGTGAGACCCAGAGAGAAGATGGAGAGACAGAGAGAGGGAGACTGGGAGGCACAGCAGGATGGGTATCAGACTGAAGCGGGTCCATCAGGAAGCACTTGAACCCACGGTGGTGATTTCTGGGGTGGAGAGGATGACACGGCCCCGCCCAGCAGACTCTGCAAATCCTTGGACGACCAGGCCACAAAGCTGAGCGTCCAGCCTCACCCCTCCCCAGCGGAGGATGGCTGGGAGACGAGCAAGGTCTCTTGTCTGAACGTATGCATCTAGACCACCGGTGGGCTGGCCCCAGCAGAAGTCTACTTGCCTGAGCTTTGGGGGGCCCCCTGAGAAAGAACCCATCCTGGAGGAAAAGGGAACCCAACCTATGGGCTTGACCCGTAACGAAGATTGGTCCTCTGCAGACGAGGAGTCGGAAAATAAAATCCCAAAGAGGAAATGCCCAGGGCACAAATAGTTCTGGTCAGACATTCCTCTAACAAGCGTCACCATAGGAAGGGCCAAAGATACCCATCCTGGTTTTGAAACAGAACATAAAGCAGCACTGGCTCCTTGAGGGCTTGGGGTCCTCAGCTTTGGAAGGAAAAGAAATACCCATCAGCGGCCCAGCAGGAGGTGGAAGGCTGGTGGATCGGGGTCCTGGCAGATGCCCCATGGTGGTCCCAGACAGGAGCAGTCACGTGCTCACCCACATGCGTGCAGCGTGCTCTGGACTCTTCTAGAAATAATTTGAGGCCACTTATAGTGGGGTGCAGCTCCACCTAAGCTGGTAGAGGTCAGAACTAGGGAAGCTTGGCTTAGACTTCCAGTGGGGTCCCACTTACGTGGGTGAGACCTGGGGAGAGCTGAGTTCCATTAGCAAAGTGCAAAGTGGGGACCTGCTAGCAAGGTAGGACCTGACCCCTCCCACAGGAGTCCAACCTGGGGACCTTTGTTCTGGAAACGTTTTCTCTTGAGTCTTCCCACTTGTAGCAAGTGTCACGGGCCCTAAATGTCAGCTTTGCACAGGCTCCCTCCTAGTCCCTCCCTTCTGCCCGTGGCCATCTCAGACCCATCAAGACCCCTGATCAAACGCTACCTCTGAACACCAGCTGTGGGTGCATGGGTGACTGAGCAAGAGAGAGGGAGAGAGCAGTGAGGCGGCAGCCCCATTGCCCAGGTAGCTCTGAAAGACCAAGGTAAAAGACAGGAAGGCGCTAAACACAGCGATTTTGTTTTCTACCTGATAATTTTCCGTAATTTCCGAATTACTCTCTGTAATTGCAAAAAGGCAAATGCTGGGACCTCCCTGGCGGTCCAGTGGTTAGGACTCCATGCTTCCACGGCAGGGGGCGTGGGTTCCATCCCTGGTCGGGAACTAAGATCCCGCGTGCCGCGTGGTGCGGCCACAAAATAATAATAATAATAATAATAATAGAGTAAAAAACAAAGAAAGAAAAAGGTAAATGTTACTTTTTCTAAACTAAGTGTAAAAAGTACAAATAAGCAGCACTTTTCACAATTTACACAAGTTTCTGCGCTTTCCCTATGGTCACTCCTGAGGTGTTTGAAGTTCTTTATGTAATAACCAGGAGGCGTAGAAGGCATCCTGCCTGGTTGTGACAGAAGCCGTTCGGCTGGGCAGGTCAAACTTGACCAATGTCTACCGCGTGGTACCCCACTTGGGGACAAGGACCTGTTGTGGAAGGAGGCGGACATTAGCATTTTTCCCCGCTCACCTCCACCAACTCTCAGCTCATCCAGAGAGAGTGATTGACAGCCCCAAAGGCTGCTGGACAGCTATTTGAAAGAGGGGTCCACAGAGAGGCCTCCTCCACCTGTTACCCTTTTCTCTATCACTTCACATCCATAGGGGTCCCTAAGCCCCGGGAGAAGGGTCAGGTGCAAATCTGGTAAACCAAGAAGCCCTAGCAGTTGTCAACTTAATTAGTCTTCAGGAAAAATCTATGGATATATGAGCACAGTGGAGTTGCTATGGAGACAGACCCAGAAGGCGCATTTAGAACAGGGCCTCATCACATCACCTGATAAAAATAAGACCCAGGCTTTTTAATAGAATGAATTACTTAAGTTTTATATTTAACAGGGGACAATACCAAGGCTATTACTGGTTTTCAGAATATTTTAGGAATCCGAGCTGCCTGCTTCTGCATATGTTAGCAACCATCACAATATATGCTTGGGTGGCCAGCATTTAGGAACTAGAAGGCCACGTGTCTCTCCCATCCTTGAGATGAGAGATGGTTCTTCTCACTTTGGGTTTGTCCTCCTTTAACTGGGCGAGTGGTTTTCGATGTGTTTCTGAGAAAAGACGGTATTGTGCTCTGCACTGGCCCTTTGCATGTGTTGTTGCCAATATATAATAACCCTATGTAGTAAAGGTCTCATTTTGCAGATGAACAAACGAGGCTCAGAGAGGTTCAAAATTTTTCCAAGGTCACACAGCTAACAAGTGGTGGAGTTGGGATTCGAATCCAGGCGTCCCCCATTCTGAAGCCCTTTGTTTTATAAGATGCCAACCACGATCTCTGCACAAAGAATCTGGGATGAGGTGAATCTAAATGAATCTAAAGAGAGTCACTATCTCTGTTGATATTTGGCACGGACCTTGTCATGGTTTAATCTCTCCTCCAAAGTGGTCTCACAGTGGATGGGTTCCGAGAAGAAATCTGCAGAGACTCCGCCCCCCTGATGACGGTCACCTCTCCAATCATCCAAGGCAAGTGTTCCTTTCAGACTAACTTCTTACCATCCAACGGGCTGCCGGGCTGCCTCTTCCTTAAGTCAGAACACCAGCATCATGAACAAAGATCCCAAAGTGAACATGGGTAAGGGAGTGTCTCCCCTGCTCTTGCACGCAAGAAGATGTAAATGTATGAAATCTAGCTGGAAATCCAACATGATGGTTCTTTTTTTTTTTTTTTTTTTGACAGTTTTGCCTTTGGATTATTCAAGACCCTCCTACTTTGCAGAGAGATACTTTTTTTTTAAATTATGGGGTTGTGGGTTTTTTTACTAGTTTTCTAACGAAGGCCTACCTATGCCCACAGGGTGCCAGCCTTTCCTTGTTGTGGGAAAGATGGTGCTGGTGATGATGAAGCTGGGTGTGAGGTAATGCAGGTGGCAGGGAGGGGAAAGGCGGTAAGGAAGCTAGGGGCCCAATGGTGAGGGCTATGCTAAGCAGAGGTTCGTATATTCCCTCCCCAGCGCCCCACGTTTTAGCAGCTGAAGGTAATGACAGAAGTCCCCTGGGCTTCAAGGGATCTGGGCAAATCTGACATGCAAGGCTTGGTGGAAATCCTAACCAAGACATCAATCCAATGGACCAGGCAGAGGGGCAGAAGGTAGGTAGACTCCACAGACTGGAGGCCGGGACCCAGGCCAGGGCAGGAGCTTGGAATCAGAGGGGAGGGAGTGGGGTCTCAGGGCAGGCCCTGAGCAGGGCGGTGGGGGGGGCCCTCATCCTAGGGGCTTCCCCAGGCTGCGCACAGCCTCCAGCGTGGGTGCGTGGGCGAAGCATCCGGTGCTATTGAAATAGTCCCGTGAGCACCCTTTGGCACGTAATGAGCTCAGCAGACTCGGTGCGAATCTAACCTCTACAGCAGAGCAGCCTGCGGAGGTTAAAAGCACAGGCTTTGGACTCTGGCCGACTTTATACGTTCTGGCCTTGCCTCTTACTAGCTATGGTCACTCAGCACCTAAGCCCAGTCACTTAAGCTCTCCCCACCTCAGCTTCCTCATCTGTAAAATGGGAATGAATGACATCAGTCAGATGCCAAGGGTGAGCCCCGATAGGGAAATGAATGGCCAGTGGCCGTGGCAAGGGCCAGACGCAACTCCCACCCTGTTGGCTGGGTGAATTCCATGACCGGGACGGAGAGCAGGGCACCGACCCTAGCCTTGCCCCCCTCCACGATCCTCAGGACCCTTGGATACCGCACCCCCATCTCTGTCCTCTCTTGCTAAAGGGGTTCAGCCTTTCGGCATCCCCCCCCAGGCTCCATGGCCCTCAGCCACGAGCTCTTTCCATGAATAGGGCAACTCGTGTGCCCCGGTCATTGTCTGCCACCAAGACTGTCCCATCCCTGTCTTTACCCTTTGCCCTCTAAATAAGGAAGCCAGCGCTGCCAGGCCAAGAACTTCTGCCCAATTTGGGTCTTGGGTGGCCTCTGGCCTCCCTCTTTCCCGGGGCCCCTGGCCAACTCCTCCCTCCCCTCAGAGATGCTCCCTGCTCACTTCGTGCCTGCTTCATAGTTGGAATGACAGTGGCTCCCAGCATCCCTGGGTGCCGGGGGTCTGGGGAGGCCGCCAGGCCCAGGAGCAGGTTAGTGTTACAGCCCTGGATAAGCGAGCCAGGCCGGCTGACGTCAGGGTGATGAAGGGTGACAGGGCGGGCCAGGCTGCTGAACTATAAAGATAGGTCAAAGCCAAGCAGAATCAACTCGGGTCGGAGTGAGCGGGCCAGCTAGACCGCGTCCCCAAGCCATGGTCCGTACCGGCCGCGGCTCAGCCTGGGCCCCTCTGCTCCAGACCCGAGTGCCCAAGGCAGGCTTTTGTTTCGTGCCAGCAGCCTTTAAAGGCCTTCCAAAAATAAGCCCCTGCCGCCATGCCGAGGGGAGAAAAACAAGAAGGGCGGTATTTTTAGGGCCATTAATTCTGACCACGTGCCTGAGAGGCCCTGGGGCAGAGGCCGCTCATCACTATGTCCCGGGGAGCAGGGCGTCTGCAGGGCGCGCTGCGGGCTCTCGTCTTCCTCGGCGTCCTCGTGGGCACGGTGGTGCCGTCTCCCGCGGGCTCCCGCGCCAACAGCACGCTGCTGGCTTCGAGGGGCTGGGGCACCCTGCTGTCCAGGTCTCGGGCTGGGCTGGCTGGAGAGATTGCTGGCGTGAACTGGGAAAGCGGCTATTTGGTGGGGATCAAGCGGCAGCGGAGGCTCTACTGCAACGTGGGCATCGGCTTCCACCTCCAGGTGCCCCCCGACGGCCGGATCAGCGGCACCCACGAGGAGAACCCCTACAGTGAGTGCCAGCTGCAGCCCGTTGGGGAGCTGGGGGCTGGGACTCAAGCAGGGATGAAGGATGGCGGGGCCTCGCTCTGGTGCCTGGAGTCCCGTTATGAAGGGGGAAGGGTTATTCTTATGGATGACCGTAAACTTAGCCACCGCCCCCGACTCACTTTGACCCTGCCTCAGTGCAGGCTTAAATGTGCTGAGGTCCGAGCATCCGGGCGTCTTCTGCCATCACCCCACAGGGCCCCTGAGGCACAGAATCCTTCAGCATTACGGGCCCAGCCATGGCCTTGTAGGACCACAGGGAACCCCCAGCCTGGGGGAGCCATGAAACAAGGGTGGGGAGAACCCGTGAGGATGCTTGGACCAAATTAGACACATGATGCTTTTTATTTAGCTTTTCTCTTCGAGAGGAAAGGCAAGTCGTTTGCAAAATTTCCAGCTGAAGCACATCTTTCTTTTTATTTCAACTTGCCCCTTCTGTCCTACAAGTTGATGGGTTGCTGCCTAGATGGGCTCTCCCCAGGAGGGGATAGGGCTGCAAGATCCAGTGTTTGCAAGACTGTTTTTGTTTGCAAGATTAAATGGGCTATTTGTTGAAACATGAGGAGTATACATTTTTAACAAAGCTGATCAGAATTCACTTCCTTTACCCACGTCAAGGAAGTGGTGTGATTAAGCCCAGATTCAAAGCTAACTTTAGGTAGATGCCTAAGTGCCACTGTGAACTCTAACTCAGACATCAGAACTTTCCCCTGCAGAACTGGATTTTTAGCAATTTAGCAGGACTGGCCGAGCGTAGCAGCCGATCTCCTAAAGTGAGATCAAGGGTGGAGGTGGTGGAGGGTCTGACTCTCTAGAAGCAGGGGGACGGGGGCCTAGATGCCCGTGGAGGGTCACCTTTAGGTTGTCGTCCTGCTCTGATTTGCACAAGCCTGGGGTAATGCAGCTCCCGTTTCTTTGTCAGGCCTGCTGGAGATTTCCACAGTGGAGCGAGGCGTGGTGAGTCTCTTTGGGGTGAAAAGTGCCCTCTTCGTTGCCATGAATAGTAAAGGAAGATTATACACCACGGTGAGTTCATCAGGCCAGGGGAAGCTTCAGCCTGCACGAGGCCTGAAGATTATGCAATTGAAGAAAATAATGCAAAATCTTGAAGAGGGACGTGAATATTTATCTAGAATGGGTCGGGGGGTTGCTGTGGAAGGAGCTGGTGCCAGTGAAGGGCTTATACCTTCTTAGCTGCACGGTGAGTCAGCCTGTGTGCTGGACCATGTTTTCCCTGATCCCACCCACCAGAGCCTTGTAATGAGACAGCAACCATAGCTCAGAGGGCTTCTGGGTCCGAGGGAAACCCACGTTCTGGCATAAAGCTGTTGTCCAGGCTTACGGTCAGGTCCTGAGCAGGAGAGGTCCAGAGAAGCAGGCCTGTCTTTCAGCCTGGAGCACAGCAGGAGGAGCAGAAACGAAGCTCTTTTCCTCGCCTTCATCAGCGCGTGGACATTTTACTTTAAGGTTTTAAGTCCTCTGGTCTCTGATCCCAAGAGCTGGAGAAGCATCCTTCCCGAGGGGGTGTAAGACTCTCTTGGCTGGCCCCAGATCCCACTCTGTGCCTTCCCATCACAGATCATCCCTGGGCAGGGGGGCGTTGGGGGGGCGGGGGCGTGTCAATGCTAGCACTTTGGTTAACCTCACCGACTTCCATACTTACCAAAATCTCTGATCTCTCTGACCCCCTCCTCCCTGGATCTCTCAGCCCATAATTCGGCATATTCCAAACTATGGGCTGGGAAAGCATCCCTATGAAGGCAAAGAAACTGGGTGTTCTTTGGACAGAAATAAGAAGGTTAGAAAGGAAGACCTCCGAGCCATGGTCAAGGAATAGCAGAGTGGCTATTTATGGGGAGGGTGCGGAGGGCCGTTCTACCTTTGCGTGGGGACAGACAGGATCCGAATGTGAACAGGGGGGTCTGGGATCAGTGCTGGGGTCCGGGTAGGCTGTGCCAACAGACCAAGGCTGTGAAATACACCAACGGGGTGCTCAGGGGGCCTCGGCCTGTGATCTGCAGTGCTAACACCTCTCCATTCGGGTTTGTTTACGTGGAGACAAGACGTGCATTCGAATCAGTGGGCCTCTGCAGACAAGCGCTGGAGGGCAGGCAGGCTGGAGCTGGAACTAGGGTCCTAGCCTGTACCGCCAAACGCTCTCCTCCTGCTGGCCTACAAGCATCACCTGCCGAGCCCGGAGGCAGGTCTGCACACAGCCCCGATTCACCTGAGACCTGGGAGAGCCAGAGTCCCATGTGCAAAGTGAGGATAGAGACGAGATGCACCTCTGGGGGTGCTGGAAGTTAGCGCTCAGAAAGCAGCCCCAGGGCACCTGACAGACAGTAGGTGCTCCACACAGGGGAGTCATTTATATTGTCTAGACACTGCCTGCCATAGGCTCTGCACCCCTCTTTCCCGCAGGTGGGTCTTGTGGGAGGACCATTTGCACCCACATCACCTTGGTAACTTGTGAAATGTCCAGATTTCTGGGGGCCTTCCTCAGAGATGCTTAGTCGGCAGGGCTGGAATGGGGGCCTGCAAGTCAGTTTGTTTTTATTTTTTAAGTTTCCCAGCTATTTCTGAGGTGCAGGCAGGCTAGGGACCGCCAGGGTACCTGGCCTTCGGAGGGCAAGGAACCCTCCCTGCCCCAGGGTTACACTAGCGCTGAGGACTGCCGGGAGATGAGACAGCCATGAGGCTGGGATTCTCAGACCCCCTTTTCACCGCCCTCTGCATATGTGATGGAGAGGACGAAGCAGCTGGAACCAAGGAGGCTCCGGTGGAGTAAGTGCCCTCTCTGTGCGGTGTGGGTCGCCCCAAAGAGCCCCTTCCCTGCAGCCCGTGTAGTGCCTGGAATCCCACTCGTTGCAGAGCCGGCATCGGAGGCTGTTGGCTCTGGGGTTCTACGCAAGGTGAATCTTTTGGAAGGAAGCAGAAGTTACATCAACCCTTATCTCTGCCACCTTCATGAACAAGCTATTTAGTATTTTTTTCTCCTTATCCCGAAAGAAATTGAACTGTGTGCTGGGGAAAGCGTGCAAATAGAAGGCCAACGCATCCACTTCCCACTTGAAGCCTGGGGTCCCCGTAGGAGAAGCCGGGGAGGCTGGGAACAGGGGACCTCACAGCGAGAGTGCTGCAGGTGGATAGAACATTCAAGGAGCACGAAGAAGGGGGCAGCTCTGAAGTGTGGGATGACCCCTGATGTCGGTGACGCCCCTGACCCCTCACCCCTGGGCAGATGACTTCAAAGGGGGTCCGCAGGGCTCGCTAAAGGAGAGGAGTCCCGGAAAACGGGGGCTTCCCTAGGAGAAGCCCCGCCCACGGTCTACACCCCAATCTCCCCTCACGTACACGCCCCCCAGGAGCACCTGGCCCAACGGCACCTTCTTGGAGCGGGGAGATTGCCCTCCCTGGAGCCCCAAGTCCGGGCACCAGATGCTCCTGAACCACCTATCCACTCCCTGCTACGCCCCCCAGGGGCCATTATCCCCGTCTAAAAAACATTGCCAGCTGATCCAAAGAGCCGGGAAAACTCCCACTGGGTGATGATTTCATTCATGCTATTTCCCTTTAAGCCCCAAGAGCTGCCTCCCCCCCCTCCCCCCGTGGCTCAGCTGCTATGGCCCCTCGGGGGTTTCTCCTTGGGGGAGGGGAGCCATGCTGGGGGGGGAAGGAAGGGGAGCAGGGACAAGGTAGGAAAATAAGAGCCGAGAAAACCCACCTAGGTGGCCTCGCGCAGGTCTCATCCCTCGGAAAGAGGGGTGCAGAGCCTGTGGCAGTGTTTTGACACTATAAGTAGCTCCCCTGTATGGAGCACCTACTGTCTGTCGGACGCCCTGGGGCTGCTTTCTGAGCACACCATCCCCCAGCACCCCTGGGAGGTGCATCTGACCTTTATCCTCACTTTGCAGATGCGACCGGGGTCTCCGGTGAGTCAGGGCCGCGTGCAAGCCTGCTTCCAGGTTTAGCAGGTGATGCCCGCAGGCCGGCCGCAGAAGCGCACCTGGTGTGCAGACTAGGACCCGGTCCCGGCTCCTGCCCGCCCACCCTCCAGCTCCTGTCTTGCTTCGGGCAAAGTCTCTGAGACCAGACCTCCCTCTGCTCTCTCTCTGATGTGGACTGAGGCAGGAATCAGTGAGTTCCAGTCTGCTTGATCGTTTTAAAATTTAAAAGAAAAAAATCAAAGATCTCCACCTGACAGTGGTTCTGTGAGAAGCCCTGTGCTTCAGAATCAGTTATGCTTCTGAGTGATTTTGGTTTTACTACGTATAACTGCGTCTCCTTCCTTTTCATCAATAGTACCATGACAACTGGGAAAGCACAGCGTTTGTTTCATGCCCGGAGGCCGTTGACTGCTACCTGGGAGGGTACAGCTGGGCAGGGGAGGACCAAGTCTTTCCCTCGCTCAGTTAGCTGCCCCCCTCCCCTAGAGGAGAACGGATTCCTGAGGGGGTGAGGCAAAGTGTCCCTGGTGTTAGACTGTGTGGAAGGGCCAGGAGATGGCACCCCTGAGCAGGGAGGGGCTGGTGCTACAGCGAGAGGGGCCCGGGGGACCCTGCGGACGGTCTCACAAACAGCTTTGTCTGCAGCCTGCCTGCTACCCAGAGCGATACGGGAATGAGAAGCATGATAGGCCTGGTGGAGACACCTTCAAACACTTCTAAATCGCCAGTGCAATTGCGTTAGGAACGGGGATTAGAACAGACAGATGTCTTCAGAGCTGGGAGATGTTATTTCTCCATTTCAGCTAAGGAGCAAAAAAGTAGCAGTCAGGGACTGCAGGAGGAAAGGGTCTTAGGACAAGGAGTTTTCTGGTTTTTTCTCATCACCCGCCTCCTTATCCATCCAAACCCCCCCTCCCCAGCTCCCATGCACACACACAGCCGGGCTCCCATGCACACACACACACAGCCAGGAGTAATGGGGGCAAGTAGCCCAGGGTAGGCCTAGAAGGAAGAGCTTTAAAGATAAAAAGACACTTTCATTAGTCCGGGTGACCTACTGACCAAAGACAAGATGGGATGGATGTCTGGTCCACCGCAGACCTTAAGGGGCATTTCCGCCAGAGGTAACTCACGCCGAGAGACACCCCTGTATGTACCCCCCTGCAAAACGCCCTTCTCCACTGCGAGAGCCAAACGCTTTAGAGTTTGGGTCCTCATAAGTCTGATTAGACCCATGTGGCGTTTAAGACGTCGTCATGCTGGGGCTTGGGACCCGGCAGGCCCAGGCAATGTGATCTGGGGGAATTATTTTCATTTGTTCAGGTACTAATATACGGTAGCTGCTTTTATCAACATGCCGTTCGCTTGGCTTCTCTCAGCAGAGCTCAGGAGGCAGCATTCCGGGGTCATGAGACTCAGCGCAGGGGCAGGAATGGAGAGAGGACTCGCGGGGCTGGTCCTGAGGCAGCGCGAGCATCCGTGCGGGCAGGGAGCCGTTCATTTGCTGAACAGGCGGTCCTCGCGCGACGCGCTCAGTTGCTGAACAGGCGGTCCTCGCGCGACGCGCTCAGTTGCTGAACAGGCCGTCCTCGCGCGACGCGCTCCGGAGGGGGAGATTCATCAGCGGCCCCCGACTCCTTGGCACTGCTGGTCGCAGAGGGAACCAGGTTCTTTTCCCCATAAAAGTTGCTGCCTCTCGCCATCTCTGTCCCTGCCCTTCCCTGGCGACCCGTGGATGCCTAGGAAGCAGTGGGCATATTGTTCAGTGAAGAAGCAAGATTCAAATCGTGTGGATAGTTTGCTGCGGTTTGTGCGCTTTTGAGAACTGACGCCAGTGCCCCCCTATTCTGGGCTCAAAGTCAAACCCGAGAATGGGCCCCTTTAAGGGGCAGCGAACTTGGACCTTAAACTGGGAAAGACAGGGCGAGGGAACACAAGCGGAGAGACAGTTACCATATGAAACAGATGCGCTGGGAAGGACTTCGGAAGCCATGCATCTCGCCCTCCACTCACTGCCCCCCCACAATGCTCCCCAACCATGTGGTTTGCAGAAAAGGGAATCAGGCTGGGAGCGGGGCGGGGGGGGGGGGGCGCCTGCCCCAAGGTCACACAACTAGAGCCACTAAGCTGACCCCAGCTCTCTATCCTGCTCTACTAGGTCCTCTCGCAGTGGACTTGAGAAAACAGCTTCTTTTCTCCTTCCCTGGTCCTTTCTCTGAATAAACTATCACCCATGTTCTTGGTAGGAAGCGTCCGGGACTGGCGGGTCAGGAGAAGCCCCGGCCCCCGTGTGACACGGGCTGTCCAGCCACCCCCTCAGGCCGGAGCTTCCTCATCATGAGGGCGGGAAGGGGAGGGGAGGGGGGACCGTGAGAGCTCGGAAGGCTCCCCTGTCCTCAGCTTTCAGGTTGCTGCTCACGCAGGACGGCCAGAGCTCCTGGAGGCTGTCCGACATGGGGAAGCGAGGGGCCCACGGCAGAGGCGCCCCCGCTGGGCCTCGGTCGTCACTGATGCTCTGCCGTTTGTCCGCATCTCTCTCACAGCCCAGCTTCCAAGAGGAGTGCAAATTCAGAGAGACCCTCCTGCCCAACAATTACAACGCCTATGAGTCAGAGCTGCACCGAGGCACCTACATCGCGCTGAGCAAATACGGACGGGTGAAGCGGGGCAGCAAAGTGTCCCCGATCATGACCGTCACTCACTTCCTGCCCAGGATATAAGGACCCTGAAGGAAGGCTCACAGGCGGAAAGCGATGTCTTTTCTGTTGCAATTTTACACAAGTGAACTATGGCCCCCTCCTCCCGTGCCCCGCCCCCCATTCGGGCTCCTTTCGTGCTTGGGGGGACCTGAGTCGGTTCCCTTGGCCACCGGACCCCATGACATGTGACCCACCCAAGTGAGGGGTTGCAGCCGGCATCCTAGAATGGCAACGGATCCCGTGCTCTGACCTCATCTGAGGAAAGGCGGTCCAGAGACACTTGGGGGATGGGACCTTGGACACAGGAAAAGGCAGGGAGGAAGCACGTGTGTGTGCTGAGGTATATCTACACATCTCGGTGTATATCGTCAGAAGCAAGGCATCTCGGAACAGCAGGCTTCTTCCTCCCGGGGTCACCGCTTCAGGAATGTGCCTGCAGGAATGTCACCTGTCAACGCAGCAGGATTGACACGTGCGCCCATTCGGCTCTCTCCAGTCACCTTTCCATTCAGAGGCCACTGACTGCGCGGGTTGCATGGAGGTGGGGGGAGCAGGGCGGGCAGGTGACACAGAGTAAGATTTAGCTGCTGAGCAGAAAGAGTGGGCAGGTACTCCGGGCATCCTGCGTGTGAGGGCGCTGGGGACACTGGGACACATTGTCGGGGAGGCTGGGGGAGAAGGGATCCCCCTCTTGGAGGAAAGGGTAGAGCGGGGTCTCTGGCAGCGGGGGGGCATCCTGCTCGAAGCAGCGGGAGAGACCGAGTGGTCTAGGGAGAGCCTTTCTGCCCGGAAGTCAGTGCTGCGCGTAGCTCGAGAACAAGCTGGGGCCAGGCTGCCTGCCCGTAACTTTCCCTCACGTTGAACCGGGTCTTATTTTAACCTCAGATGACAGGGATCCTAATAATGGCAACCTCTTTGGCGAGGGGTGAGGGGGTACAAAATAGGCCACGAAGGAAGTAGAGAGGCTTTGGACTACAGATGCTAATTCATCTCCAGCAACGTCCAGGAAACTCACCCAAGTTCTCATCCGATACTCTCACTTCCTTCTCGGGCGTCCTCTGCCACATGCACTGGTGCCTGGATGCAGCAGAGTCGGGCATCGTGACCTCCGGGGTTTGCCCCCTCTGACCCCCCTGCAGTAGGAGAGGAGTGATATCCTGTGAAACGGGGCAGCCAAGCTGAAGCAGCTCCTTGCCGCACGATGCCTCCTTGCCTCCTGTCCTTTGAGAGTATTTAAAGAAGAGTTGCCCCCAAGCGACTCTAAATGTCGTTCTCCTGGAGCCTTCAGATTCCTGAACCACTGGAACGCTCCTAAATCTGAAACCAGAGAGACCCATATCAGAGCACAGATATTTTCAGCGTCCGTGGACCGTGGCTTTGCGGAATGAACTGACACCCTCTGCGACGCTCGGGGGCCCCAGCCTGCGAGACAAGCCCTCATCTGCTGCAAATACCTTCGCCTGTGACATACCTCTCTATTTGCAGGGGTGTCCATCTATAGACTGACCTGAGATGAGCTGAGGAAAGAGGTTGGCGATCCAAGGAAGAGACAGCCTGCTGGCTGCCTCCCCTGCCTGGCAAATATCAGGGCAGGTACATGCTGGGGGAGGAAGAAAAGGCTGCACCAAGTGGGGCGAAGACAGAACAGACAGTAAGAGCTCAGGACGAGAGTGGTCGAAGCTTGGGTGGAAACTGGACCGAGTTGAGGTCTTGGTCCAGCAGAAGGGGGAGAAAATTGGTCCATCTTGACTGTTCAGAAGATTTCAAGTGTAGTTCTGCTTGGAGGCAGGGGACAAAGCTGATTGTTTTTCCGGAGGTCTTGTCCTGAGTAACTGGTCTTGTTAACAGGGTACCCCGGAAACGGATGCACTCAGGACCTGAGCTGCATGTCAGTTCCAGATGAGACGTGGGGGGCGTGTAGGAGGCCTGGGTGGACGTATGGACCGCGATCTGGAGAGGAGAAGAAAGTCACAGGTCCCAAACCTTTCGTTCCCTTCTTCCCAGGTCTTGAGCTCCCTTGCAGGAGAGGGCTCTTCTAAAGAGAGTCGAGAGCCTTCGGATGGTTAGATCTTTCCTGCGGCTCCCTAACGACTTATAAAAGTGCCCAAATCCTGACCAGGAGTTTCCCCAAATGTGCACTCCCATCTCTCATGCTGGGGGTGAGAACGAGAAGCTCTGAAATCCCAGGACCAGGCAGGCTTGACACCCGTCACTCTAGCACACGGGTTGTCTAATGCTGGCATCGCTCTGGGCAGCTGGGCGTCTGTTCTCACTGGTACCAGGGCCCGTGCTGTACTAGTGGTTCCCTACTTTGAAGAGCGCCTCTGGAGGTAGGCATGCGTCCCTGACTCTTTCAAATCCTTCCCATCCAAAGGAATTCTCCCAAGGGCTTTCTCTTTGACCTGCGAGTGACTTAGACGTAGGAAGAGTCCATCCGCATCCGCAGAAGTGGGTTACGGGGCGGGAACAGGGTGAGATCAGCACAGGTGTGCAGAGCCCTCTCCTGGCTGATCCCCGGCTGAGTTCTGAGCTCACCTGTCAGCCCCATCGGATCCAAAAGGCTGCAGAAGAGGTGCCGGAAGCAGGAGAACAGGGGTGAACCCCACCTTCCCGCTGAGGATGTACTAAGAATGACTTGGGTCCTCCCCGCCACCCCCAGATCCTGAGCTTTGACCCTGGTTCATAGAGTTTTGTAGATAACTGGCCTCTCTTCCCTCCTGAACCTCTCTAGCAGCTCCATGCAAAGGTGGGGCTCCAGGAGCCCAGAGGCTGCCTTAGTCCCTCTTCAAGAGCAAACACTGAAGAAGAGAGCAACACACGTGCACCCCTTGGCGATGGCTTCCCAGCTGGGACGAGGTTGGCTCAGAACAAACTGGGAGCCCAGGACCACAAAGAATCTGCACCCTCCTTGCGGGGCCATGGATAGAGCTCCGAAGAAACCACAAAATGCCCTGCTAGTTCCTGCTGTTGACATTTGCTGCCTTCTAAGCCCTTCCCTCCCCGCTTCCCAGATGGGTTTGCACCTCCCTGGGGAAGCAGCTTATAGCCTTGTGACGGATACCGTGCGGTTCTCCTTCGCAGCCTCCTCTCCGCCCCCATGTCCCACGGCGCCTCCTGCACACATGCCCCAGGCCCCTGGCCGGAGCCGTTCTACGGCTTAAGAAAAAGGGGATTTTCTCCCGTCCTCCATCCAGGCCGTAAACCTCCCTCCTTTAGACGCATTGCTTTCCCCCCAGGCCTGGAATTCTGTCCCAGCCCCGTCCGACCCGGGACAGCTGGGATTCTCCTGCCCAGGCCGGCTCTGGTCCTCTCTGGTCCAGCACCTCGGATCCTTCACACTCTGATCCTACAAGAGTCCTGGGGGAGGAAGGAAACACAAAAGGCCGTGAGCTGTCGGTCTCCTTCTCCCCGGGGTTGGACGTCCATTGCCTCGGCCCACTTTGGACCACAGCCACTGGTGCAAACCAAATGCATCTGGCCTCCGAGATACCGGGATGTCCTCTCTGCCCTCCCTTTCCTTTTTTGCCCCTTTTCGGTGGACACAAGCTAGAAAACTCCTACGTGTTTCTATCCCGCTGCTGTCCCCCAAGGGCTCTCGGTCTGTCGCCACCAAGAAGGTATTCTCTGCCACCCGCCACTCGTGCGCCTGTGAAGTGGGTCTCTAATACTTGCCCCCCACCTCTCCTCCCAGCAAGAACCCAGCCACTCGTCCGCTACCTCCCAGGAAAACTCCAACGGCAGGAATGTTTGGGTCGGGGCCGGAAGAATAGATAGAAACACTGCAACCTGCGCTTGCCCCTCAGCTGGTGTTTGCTCTTCCTGGGACAGGAGGGAGGAGTAATTATGCCCAGAACTTCCCGAATCTACGCCATCCTGAGGACGGCTAACACAGACCCATGTCTGGATACCTCATGAACCACCGAAATTCCACTATGCGGACAGCTGCATCTTCGCGCGGGTTTCCCTTTCTGAAAATCCATCGGTACCTCAGGCTGGGTCCCAGGGCAGAGCTGTCCTCAAGCTTGGGTCTAGTGGGTAGGAAAACTCAGACTTTGTTCAGTCATATGTTTGTAAGATGTGATGCTTCTATTTTTTTTTTAATATGTATGTGCTATGCACAAACCATATCCTGTTCCAGCAAAAAAGGAAAAGATCTTTTTATACGTTCCTCTAAACTATTTGACTCCACCCCTCCTATTAAAACCAACGACGAATCTCTGGGTTGTGGTTGCTTCGCATCTGGATTCTTTTTCACCCCTCGACGAGGCAGGCAGGTTGGAAACAGAAAGCATGACTGCATATGGTGCTGTGGATTTTTAAGGCCAGAAGTCACGTGGGTCACTTCAGCCGGCTGCCGTATTTTCCAAAAGGGGAGTTTGGCCCAGAGGAGAAGGGGGGGGGGATACCAGCGACCCTGGTGGGGCAGGAGCCCCGTCCCACCTTGTCAGAGCTGGTTATAGATAGGCACATCTCTGTGACTATCGTGTTATTCACTTATTCACCCGTCAGGGAATAGTTCTAGAGCACCTGTCTCTGTGCTGCATTGCGCTAGGTTTGGGGGTACGTGAGTGAACAAGGCAGAGACAGTCCTCTGCCCCCTCACGAGCTTGCATTAAAAAATAAACATCACCCATGAGTGTGTTAAAGTGTAGATTCCCAAGCCACACTCTCAGAGTCCAGGCCTGGGTGGGATCAGGAATCTACCCTTGTGACACACACCCCGGGCCACCCTGACGTTGCAAAGCCCTGGTCTAGTAGGATGACTGGACTCGTAGGAAAAAAAAAAACAAAACTCTTTTCATAGGTTAAAAGAAGAAGGCCCGGGAGTTTAAGTTTCTTACCCAGGATCGCCCAGCCAGATGAGACCTCCCCCCCTCCCGCGCCCCCAAGTCATCAGCCTGGGAGTGTCCCCACAGTGAGCTCCTGCACCCCCCACCCCCTCTTCTACCCCGTCACGCAGCCTTGGGGAGATTGCAGTGTGCCTTCCGCCGAGTGACGCCAGGTTCTGAATAAACCTATACGCTCTTGGAAGAGCTGCCTGGTCCCATGGCCTCTGCACCTCACTCCCACGTTTATTCATGCAATTAACATCTCCGAGATCCTACTACGTGCCAGAGACCACGCTGGGCCCTGCAGTATCGCTATGACAAGTTATCTGTGGGCTCATGTACTAGCAAGGAAGACAGACACTAAAGAAATAATTCAGCAAATCGTGGTTAAGTGGCATGAAAGAGAAAGTCCAGGGTTAGCACAGGGGCACAGAACAGGGTCCTGACCTCATCCGGGTGGATAAGGCGATCCATCCCAGGGAGAGCTGAGCCGTGAGGGACGTCAGCCAGATTTCGGGTGCGAGCCAGCGGTCAGGGGAGGAAGGGTGCTCTGGGGGACAGAGGCTGTAGCAGGTGTTTGAAGGTGCAGGTGGGGCTGAGCGGGGAAGATGTAGCCCCTCGGAGGCTCTGGGCCAGGGAGAGCACTGAAGGTACAGAGTGAGGCGAGCTGGGCAAGACGGGCCTCGAGACAGGTCTTTAGGAACCATAGCAAGGAGTGCCTGCTGGCTAGGATGAGGCGCTTGAACAATTTTTAATTTTGCGTATCATATAATTCACCCTTTTCAAATATACAAGTCAATGATTCTTAAGTAAATTTACCAACTTGTGTGACCATCACCATAAGCCAGCCGGAAACCTTTCTATGACTCGAGTAAGATCCTTCATGTGCGCGCATTGACTCTGAGCCCCCCTCCCTGCTTCCATCCAGGCAACCACTAATCTGCTGTCCCCACAGCTTTGCCTTTTCTATTTCATGCGAGGGAATCATAAAATGTGGGGTTTCTTGAATTTGGCTTCTTTCACTTTAATCTAAAAATGAGAGCTCCTTGCTGAGTTTCAGAAGTGACAGGACCGGACAGGGGGGTTTTAGGAAGATCCCTGGAGCCGTCTTTGTGCAGACGGACTCCAGGGAGAGCAGTCTGGAGGCGGCAGGAGTCCCAGGCTGGAGGGGACCGCGGCCGCACAGAGCGGTGACGGGCGACGGGCGACGGAAAAGGGCTGTCATTTCTCAGCCCGGACTCCCCGGGCATTCTCTGCAGGCTTGATACCGACCCGGGTTCCTGGCCTTCCCCAGTCAGTAGAAACTGACCAAAGGCTGGACGAGAAATTCAGGCGTGGCTTTATTGGGATCCCTGCTGCAGCAGAGGGGAGCCAAAATAAGCAGCAGGTTCCTTCGCTCACTCGCTCTCTGAAAGGGGGAGAGCTGGTTCCTTATATGGGGTGAGGGCCGAGGTGTGTCCAGGGGTCGGGCTGGACGGGCAGCTTAGGTGTTTTGCCCACCCCTCTCTGGTGTTGAGTGCAGGGGGCGTGCCCAGTACCCTGCTTTCGCTCTCGGCTCTTCAGAAGTGGCCGTTGGGGTTTTTTGTTGGTCTTTTTGTATCTTTTGGTCCAGAATTTGCCTCCACTGCACATGCACGTGGTTATTTTTAGCCCCATACAGTTTCTTTGTACAGGAAGTCCCCTACATGTGAACGAGTTCCCTTCTGAGAGCGGCTTCCTAAGTCCAATGTGTTCCTAAGTCCAACAAAATTAGCCTAGGTACCCAACTAACACAGTCAGCTATCTAGTGCTGTACCGTGATCGGTCTATAACACGTTTCACACAGATAATACACAAAAAACAAACACAAAAAATAAGAGAACATTTTTAATCTTACAGTACATTCCCTTGAAAGATACAGTAGTACCAGTACAACAGCTGGCACACGGGGGCTGCCGTCGAGTGAACAGGCAGGAAGAGTTACTGACTGGGGAGGGAGAGGGGGTGGGAGACGGTAGAGCTGAAGGATCGTCAGCAACGGGAGACCGAGGAAGCTGCAGTGTCGCTCACGCCTGACGTGGACGGAACGCACATTTGCATCTTTGAAAGTTCGCAACTTGAAGGTTCCTGTATAAGGGACTTACTGTATTTTGCTGCTCCAGAAGACACCTGTCCAGCTGCAAGCAGAGCAGCACAGGGTGCCAGGTCCCAGGCCCGTCTCAGGCTGACGCTGATTCTTCTGAAATGCGGGAACCAGCCCTCACCATCTTCCGAAATGAGTCTCTAGAGATATCCTTCTCTGTGTCTGACACTCGAATCCCTCCATGGACCCACCAGGAGGCTCCCTCGCGGGAGTCTGTGTGTGTCCCTGGGGCCCCGATGCCAGCGGGGTGACCCAGGCAAGAGGACCTCATTCAGTATCACGTGCCTGACCTGATGGCTGCTACTCCTTCCCTCGGGTGTGAAGAGAAAGAGCTGGAATGCCAAGACCACACGCTCAGAAAAGGTGTCGAACTGCTTAGGATGTGAATGCAATATCCCCGGGATATTCCGGACTCGGTGCACACTCGCTCAGACTCCTACCGTGTTTCTGTCTACACTACAGAAAGGACGCTTAGGGTGGAAACCCCGAGACCCGCAAAGTCCTCGGTTGACAAAGGTGCTTGTGAAGGAATAAATACATGTTTTTTAAAAAGATTTTTAACACAAAACTTTGGACACTCCTCCCAAAGGGTTTCACGCTCAGTTTAAAAAAAAAAAAAAAATCAGCCCGAATACTCCATTTCTTGAACGTTCCTCGTTTGTTGCTCTGAAAGAGAGAAGGGAGGCTGTCGACGGCCCCTTTGGGAGGCTGAAGAGCCGCTGGCTGCCTCGTGGATGCAAAATACCGACGGCTGATGGTTACTTCCTCTTATGAGGAACAGGAGGACCTCCCACCCGGTTCTGGTGGGACGCCCTCCACCCAGCCGGCCAGCGTAGGTCCCCACGAGGCAAGGCTACTCGGGGTTTCCAGGGACCACGGGGACGGCCTCTCCCTCCCTCTTGGAGCAGCTCCCAGCCCGTCTGGGTCTGCCCGGCTGCCTTCACAAGATGCCACAGGTTCGGGGGCTTGAACAACAGACATTTACTTTCTCACTCTTCTGGAGGCTGGAAGTCCAGGATCAAGCCCAGCAGAGTCCGTTTCTGGCGAGACCTCTCTTCCTGGCCTGCGGACAGCTGTCTTCTCATGGTGTTGTCACGTGGCCTTGTCTCTGGGTGCAGACGTGGAGAGAGGAAGAGAGCACTGGTGTCTCCTCCTCTCCTTATAAGGACACCAGCCCTATAGGATTAAGGTCAAGCCCTTATGACCTCATTCAACCTTAATCACCTCCCGAAAGGCCCCATCTCAAAATATAGTCACACTAGGAGTTGGGTCTTCAATGGATGAATTTGCAGGGGACACAAACTGTCCATACAGTGTCCCCTGCGGCCTGGGGATGTCTGACCCCAGACATGCTGTCACCCGAACAGAATTCCGGAGGGAGATGGTCAGTCATTCCATCTACTGGCCCCCAAGGGGTCTGCTCTAATTGCCACTAGCCCGCATTCGGAGGCCCAGTTCTTTTGAGCGGGTAAGGCAGGCAGCTCTGAGGGAATGCTTCTCCGCTCGGGACGACTTGGGCCTCTGGTGACTTCTGAAGACATTTTTGGTCCTCGCAGGTCGGGCTGCAGAGTGTCTAGAGCTACTGCTTCTAGTGCTGGCGGTAAGAGACCAGGGCTGCTGCAAGACATCCTGCAATGCATAGCGCAGCCCCGGACCACAGAGAACGTTCCAGCCCTAAACGCCAGTAGTGCTGGGGTTACGAAAGCCCGCTGCCAGGTATGGCCCGCCTCTTACTTGGCCTGAAATTCTCTCTCTCTCTCTTTTTTTTTTTTTTTTTTTTCTGGCCACATCACACGGCTTGAGGGATGTTTGTTGCCCTAACAGGGATGGAACCCACACCCTCAGCAGTGAAATCATGGAGTCCGAACCACTGGACCGCCAGGGAATGCCCTCACTTGGCCTGAAATTCTTCACTGACTCTCGCTGGAGACCCAGAAAGGCTTTGTTCAGGCAGAAAGGCTGTGAGAGGAACATCAGAGGCATTATCAACCTTCACACCTCCGCCCCGTCCCCAGGAAGTCCTGTGCAGGTGGGATCACGCAGTGGTGGACGGAGAATTGTCCAGAGTGGAGGGTTGGCAGATGTGCCCTGAGGAATTCACACCTGGGTGTCAGGGGAGAGTTTCTGGGTCTAAGGTGAAGACACCCCACAGGTCCCCTCCTCTTCCGTCTCACAGCTCCTTCCCCAGCTCAGGCCCCCCTCCTGCCTCCACCCACCGCATCCCAGACAGCCGGGACTCTTCTTAGAACTCTGCCCATAAATTGTTCTTGCCTATAGAATCTAAGTGTCTTCATTCAGTTTTCAAAGAATACTGTTTATTTTCATTTCCTCGAGATTATAAAATTAACATGTTAAATTAACTTTATAAAAATAACATGTTCACAGTAGAAAATGTAGAAAGCTCAGGAAATGAAAACAATCACCTCGTCACACATAATCGCACGCCCCCAAGGGCCACGGCTGTTAGGATTTTGTCGTTTCCCTTCAGCCTCTCGAGTATGAGACAAAGCTAGCGTGCGGACCAGGCACGGCCGATGGGGTGCTACGCCAAAGCCGTTCTATCTTCCTCTCAAAGCCATAGGGTCATTTCCAAAAAACCACCTTTTTCTTTGAAGGCTTTGGTGGGGGGTTTGTTTGTGTTCAAGTTGCAAAACACAGCTACAATTCGGACACTAGAAAATCAGGAATCATGTGCACTTCGTTCTTCATTCAGGAATGACAGCTCCCCTCCCAGCTCCAGCATGTCAGGCCCATCTCTTCTCTCCTCCTCCGGCACCTCCTCCCTGACTTGTGGGCTGCGGTTTCTGGCCCTTCTGGTGCAGAAGGGAAGCCAGGAGGAAGGGTAGGGTGAGAGGCGAGGCTCTCAGCTGAGTGACCCTGTCGTAAGCTCTCTGGGTCTAGCAAGTGCCTAAAACTGAGTCTCTCTCAGACTCTCAATCTGTCTGTCTGTCTCTCCCTCCCTCTCTCATTAGGGGCTGCTTTAGATTTTTCAGAGACCCTCCGTCTCTGGAGACCTCTTGCCTCTAACCTCCAGGACCCGGTGAGTTCATCTATTTTTTCGAGGGGAGCCTTTTGCCCCCTCTTCTCCCAGCCCCCCTTGAAAGCCAGCTGTCCATCCGCAAACCCCTTCTGCCATGTCCCATTACCTCTCTAAACATCTGTATGGGACCCTAAGTCCCCCCACCCCTCCTGTGTGGCCCGCGGCCAGACCCTGGGAAACACGCAGACATCCCTGGCCCCTCCGAGCTCTGGGGCTGAACGGGGAGCCCAGAGCAGCACACCTGCCCATCGCTCTTACCGCTGGAGCAGTTTGGTGACCCCTCTGTCCTGCCTGGGAGACTCTCCAGGCAGGAATCACACAGCTGCCCTCAACCTCAGGGCCAAACATCCGGCCATCTGTGGGATCTCACCTAAATCTCTCCCTTGACTTGTTAAGGCACTCCAGGCCCACCTAAAAAGCCCCCTAAAAAGGTTCCCCCTGAAACCTACTTCTCCAAATCCTCTTATTTCCCTACCCTCAGTACGGAGGAATCCCAGGAATTCGTGAGCCGAGGCCACCAGTGTTCTCTGGCCTTTTCCATTCTTCTCCATCCGACCTGCCCGCCCAGGTTACTGCGGGGCCTCTGACCTCCAACAGTGCCGGGAAGAAAACACATCTGGACATTTTTATGGTCTTCTGTTCATTGTTCATTGGAAAAACCCAGCCAAAAAACAATAACAAAGCAACGAAAAATAAACAACACATAATTCTTGATTAAAAACGTTTTAAATCCGTACACGGCAATTAGGAGGGTGGAGGGAGAAGGGTAACAAAATTTGGAGGGTAATAAGAAATAACATTAATTATATTTTTAACCCTCTCTATGGATCTAAATGTACTTTTTCCTTGATAGAATGTGTTATGCGCTTCCTGATTGGTTAATAAAATCGTGTTTGCAAAACTAAGGATGTAAATAGTTTGTAAAGAAGGCAAAGAATACTCAACGGAAAAAGCTATTTCCCCGTGTTTTCCAAATCTTTGAAAGACTCCTAAAGTTTTCAAAAACTTCCAAAAAAAAAGTTTGGTAACTTTCATGCAATTTTTCTCCCACACTTCACATTGTCATTTACCCTTCTGGCTGAGCCCTTTTCATTTCTTTTTTGCCTTTGTTCCTCTGCCCTGCAGGGTCTCCCAGATGAAGGCAGGGCCGTCCGTCCTCAGACCCTTTGGTACTTTCCCCCTTGTGGTCACTTGCTTAATAACGACGGTTAAGAGCCACTGAACGCCGATGGTGAGTTGGATCTTGGATGCTGCTTTTAGAAATGAATAGACAGCCATCAGTTGGTAAGTATTAAAGCTGGATGAGTTCATGGGTATACAAGGGACACTCACAGAGTTTTGTATACTTTTGTATATGTTTAAAATTTGTGATAATTGTTTAAAAACAAGATGACACTGTAGAAAACAGTTTGGCACTTTCTCAAAGGTTAAACGTACAGCTACCATATGATCCAACAACTCTGCTCCTACCTACACTGCACATCTAAGAGAACTGAAAGCAGGGATTTGAACAATTTTTTTTTTTTTTTTTTTTTTTTTTTGCGGTACGCGGGCCTCTCACTGCTGCGGCCTCTTCCTTTGCAGAGCACAGGCTCCAGACGCGCAGGCTCAGTGGCCGTGGCTCACGGGCCCAGCCGCTCCACGGCACGTGGGATCTTCCCGGACCGGGGCACGAACCCGCGTCCCCTGCATCGGCAGGCGGATTCTCAACCACTGAGCCACCAGGGAAGTCCTGAACAAATATTTGTACACCAGTGATCACAGCAGCCTGATTCACAATAGCTACAAGGTGGAAACCACCCAAGTGCCAATCAACCGATGAATAACAAACTATGATATATACACACAGTGGGCTTTATTAAGCCCGAAAGGCATGGCATTTTGTTCCGTGCTTGGGATGAACAAGGATGAACCTTGAAAACACTAGGTTTAATGAAATAAGCCTGACATAGAAGGACAAATATTGTAGCTTCCACTTACACGAGGTACCTAGAATAGGCACATTCCTAGAGACAGAAAATAGAATAGAGGTTACTAAGGGCAGGTGGGAGGGGAAATGGGGTTGTTACTGTTTGACGGCTACAGACTTTTTGTTGAGGATGGTGAAAAAGTTTGGTTGTAGACAGTGGCGATGGTTACACAACACTGTGACTGTATTTAATGCGACTGAACTGCATATTTATAAACGGTTAGAATAAATATGATTTATGTATATTTTACCACAATTTAAAAAAAGAGGAAAAATAAAAAAGAAATGAATAGACTGTGGTCCTTGCTTAGAAAGAGCTCACAATCCTGAGTGGAGGAGTCACCTGCCCAGCTGGCGCTGCTTTCAATGGGAATACGTGTGAGGTCGCGGAGGAAAAGGGGACTCCGCAGAGGGGGTGGGATGGAAAGACTCGTGGAAGAAAGGCCACCGGGGCTGGGGCTGCAGGATGGCAGACACGTGGAGGAGAGGAAGGGCTGTGCCAGGCTGCCTGAGCACAGGCTGAGGTCAGGATATAATGACACACGCGAGGTTCCGCTTAGGAAGGGCTTGAAGGGTAGAGTTGGGGGGCGGGCAGGTGGAGGTGAGGCCAGGGCTTAGAGGTGGCATTCAGGAGCTGCTCCATCTTAGTTAGGTGGGTTATTTAAGCCTCCGCTTCCTCTTCCATAAAAATGGGGAACGTGAAAATCGGGCGTAACGCTAGTGCCTATCTCATAGCACCCTTGCAAAGGGTGTTCAGTAGGTGACAGCTGCCGAGGGCAAGCAGTTCAGGGTGTCCTAGAGGGTGGAGGACGTGGACAGGCGTGGAGGGTAAGGAAAGCTGGAGGCACACCTTGAAGGCCAAGCTCAGGAGCCCCAGATTATCCAGACAGAGGGGAACCACCGCAGGGCTTCAAAGAAAGGGGCCTGATGAGATCCTGCCTCAAGAGGAGGCTCCTGTGATGAGGGTAAAACAGTGAAAGCAAGGAAGCTACTCATTCATTTATTACTCAAATGTTTACTTACAGCCTCCCAGCTTTAAGGAACCGCGCTGTGCTGTGAAGGTCACCGACCTGCAGAGAGAGCGGGCTCCTGCTGCTGGGAGCCTGCGTTCCGAGGGAGGCTAGACGGCCGCGAAGCCCCCATGCAATATGCCGTTATCAGACGTCAGGGGGAGGCGACAGGGGCGCACCTGCGGGGCTAGGACGGAGAATAACTCGGGGAAGTGAGTCACTTCAGCTCCTACACCTGCCAGGCAGAATCAGTGTGCAGAGGCAAAAGACGTGATGTGTTAGGAGTTTGGGTTTAGCAGATACACACTACTATAGAGAAAATAGATAATGGAAACCTGTTAAGGGACTTCCCTGGTGGCCCAGTGGTTAGGACTCTGCGCTCCTACTGCTGGCGATGAGGGTTCAATCCCTGGTCAGGGAACTAAGGTCCTACAAGCTGTGGGAAGTGGCCAAAAATAAAAATTAAAAAAAAACCCAGCATGTTAAGGATCTCGTAACATGCTTTCATTATATTAAAATATACCAGTGTTGTTTTCTAAGGAATAATACTGCCAAAACTTTACTGGCTATTTCTTCAACGTTTTTTTGTTTGGTGGAAATAAGCTGACATTCCTCCAAAAAGAAAAATAGATAAACAACAAGGACCTACTGTATAGCACAGGGAACTAGATTCAATACCTTGTAATAACCTATAACAAAAAAGAAGATGAAAAGGAATATATATGTGTATGTATAACTGAATCACTTTGCTCTACACCTGAAACTAGCACAATATTGTAAAGCAACTATACTTTAATTTAAAAATAGAAAAGAGAGAGAGATGCCACGCAGAGCTCGTGAAGCATGGATGCCTAGGGAGGTGAGAACGATGTGCTGGCTCTTCTTCCCTGGCTCATCCTGGGCTCTTAGTGCATCTTTGAAGCCTTTGCCCCCAGGTACCCTTGCCGTTGACTCATCGGATGCTCCCTCAGCCTTTCCTGGGGCTGGAGAGAATCAGCCAGCGTTAAAATGCCACGGAAGCGAACCTCCTGTTTATGACCCTCAGCCTGGAATCCAACTCTGTTTTACATAAAGCAAAAAGCGTATCTCCCATCATATACACCAAATTCTCTGACCTGGGTGTGAGTCCAGGAAGCACTGTCCTTTGTTTGGTTTGAAACTTCTCAAGAGCGACTCGCCATTTTTGAAAACCACCTCTTGACTGTGCCACCCTCGGTACTGATTTCAGCTGTTTAACGAAACCTGGGTCGCTCCCACATTCACAGTGGTTCTTCTCTCTTTATGTATGTACAGCAACATACTTATTTAACCCTTACTCCAAATGCCAAAAAGGCACATAATTTTTAGTTGACAATTTCCTTGCTGCTCTTAAATCCAAATGTATCCATTATAAGTAGGTAGGAGCATCTCAGTACTCCAGTATATCTATTAATGTAGCAGTGCCTGAGTATTTAGATATCGCTTTAGTATTTTAAGTTACTTTCTTTTTATTTCTCCTACAGTTGTGGCAGTATGTGGGTTTTGTTTTGGTTTTTTTAGGGCAAGAAAAGGAACATGATTATAGATAGAATTCTTATTTTAAAATAATATTACATACAGATTATTATCAATAAACTTGAAAACTTGGAGTAAATGGATATTTTCAAAGAAAACATGAAATAATTGCCTCAATAGAAGACATAAAATGCAAAGAGATCAATAACCACTGGAGAAAATAGAAATGTAATTTTAAAATTCTGTCCCAGGGCTTCCCTGGTGGCGCAGTGGTTGAGAATCCGCCTGCAGATGCAGGGGACGCGGGTTCGTGCCCCGGTCCGGGAAGATCCCACGTGCCGCGGAGCGGCTGGGCCCGTGAGCCATGGCCGCTGGGCCTGCGCGTCCGGAGCCTGTGCTCCGCAACGGGAGAGGCCACAGCGGTGAGAGGCCCGCGCACCACAAAAAAATAATAATAATAAAATAAAATAAAATAAAATTCTGTCCCTGAAAAGGCATCAACAAGATTCAGATGGTTTTACAACTGATTTCTAGAAAAATTTTAAGGAAAAAAAGTGATTTCTGTTTTAGACAAACAATTCCAGATCGAGTACAGAAAAGGTGAAAAGTTTTCCTACTTCATTTTACAAATTAAATATAACCATGTTGGGACTTCCCTGGTGGTCCAGTGGTTAAGAATCCACCTTCCCATGCAGGGGACGTGGGTTCGATCCCTGGTTGGGGAACTAAGATCCCACATGCTGCAGGGCACCTAAGCCCATGTGCTGCAACTACTGAGCACATGGGCCACAACTAGAGGGCCCGCGTGCCGCAGCAGAGGAACGTGCATGCGCAATGAAGATCCCGTGTGCTGCAACTAAGATCCGATGCAGCCAAAAATAAAATGAATAAATAAATATTTTTAAAAATATATATATATAACCATGTTACCAAAACTGGACAAAAATTGCAAGCTGACTAAGACAGTTATTGACAGTATGATTCAGAAGTGTAGATGAAAAAGTCCTAAACCAAATATTAGTAAATCAAATACAGCACTATATTAAATATACGTCTGTATGTTGATTTTTTTTGAATGGTGTGTGTAAGTTATATTAACTATGAATTTCGCATTAAGATCGTAAAGATGGTGTTCTAAACTATTTGTTGTTAGAAGAGCTGTCTTGTGTGATAGGGTAGAGAACTGCTGTGTTAGTTCCTTTAACTAGAGAAGGGACAGGTAAAGCTCTCAGAAACCCCGGTGACAGTGACTGGGGCAGATGAGAGCTGCTGCTGAAACGATCCTCCCCTGCCTCCCTGGCCTGGCGGCTTCCTTGTAAAGTTTGTCTGAGCAAGTCCGTCTGGTCTGAATTTAGCTGGGCGCATGCTCTTTACAGCAAGGACAAGGGAGGACACCCTTATAGTTGCTCATGAAAATTCATACCCTGTATCCAGAGCCCCGCACTCATCCACTACACTCCCAGGCTGAGACTCGGGGCAGGGAAAGCCCCCCAATTGCATGGAATGAACAGGATTCTCCCGATGGTTCCTACTGGGGATAGCACACAGGCTGTCACGGCCTTTGACCTCAGCTGAGTGGTCTGCGCTGAATTTAAGTCCCCCGGGGAACAGGCCAAATTAATCCACAGCGAGGGAGCATTTGGTGTCTTGGTTAATTCTTTCTCTGGCAGCAGGAACCTCGACTATTTATCAATCTATTAACTTCCTCATCAGCCATAAAGGGTGTGCTGGCTGTTCACACGGGTCCAGCCCTGAGCCGGGCTGTACTTATAGAGCATCCTTCTGAGAAGTGCTCCATGCTCCTTGAGGATATTAGCTCATCACGGCAGGGGTGGGGGGAGGAAAGAAGGACCAGGATGCTGGAGTTTCCCTCTCCCTTTACGGCAGAAGGGTGCGCCACCCCCCACCCCCCATCAGAGGCTGGGAGACGTGGGCTCCCTGAGCCTCTGTCCAGGGTGACTTCGACTGAGTCACCTAAGCCTCCCCGGCACTGGCACTGAACTCCTGGCCCCCACCCAGGAAACACAGCCTGAGCTTCACAGATGGTTCACATCCACAGCTACCCGGACCCCCGCCGGCTGCAGCTCCCTCCAGAGCTCTTCTAAGGACACTGCAGGACCTCGAACTGAATTCTTTTTAAAAAATTGTGGTCAAATGTTTATAACATGAAACTTACCATTTTAAGCACGTTAAAGTGTATATAATGGTTCAGCGGCGTGAAGTACAGTCACATTGCGGTGCGACCACCACCACCATCCAGTTCCAGAACTTTCCATCTTCTCAAACTGAAACTCCGCATCCATTAAAGAATAACCTCCCATTCCCCCACTTCTCCCGGCCCCTGGGAGCCTCTAGTCTGCTTTGTGTCTCCAGGCATTTGACTATTCTAGGTACTGCATAGAGGTGGAGTCATACAATATTCATCCTTTGTGTCTGGCTTATTTCACTTTGTCTTCAAGATTCATCCATATCGTAGCACCAGCCTGAATTCTTTTCTTCTTTGTCTTTAACATCCTTATTGGAGTATAATTGCTCTACAATGGTGTGTTCGTTTCTGCTGTAGAACAAAGTGAATCAGCTATACGTATACATATATCCCCATATCTCTTCCCTCTTGCGTCTCCCTCCCACCCTCCCTATCCCACCCCTCTAGGTGGTCACAGAGCACTGAGTTGATCTCCCTGTGCTATGCAGCTGCTTCCCGCTAGCTAGCTATTTGACGTTTGGTAGTGTGTATATGTCCATGCCACTCTCTCACTTCGTCCCAGCTTACCCTTCCCCCTCCCTGTGTCCTCAAGTCCATTCTCTACGTCTGCATCTTTACTCCTGTCCTGCCCATAGGTTCTTCAGAAGCCTTTTATTTATTATTTTTTTAGATTCCATATATATGTGTTAGCATACGGTATTTGTTTCTCTCTTTCTGACTTGCTTCACTCTATGACAGACTCTAGGTCCATCCACCTCACTACAAATAACTCAGTTTTGTTTCTTTTTATGGCTGAGTAATATTCCATTGTATACATGTGCCACATCTTCTTTATCCATTCATCTGTTGATGGACACTTAGGTTGCTTCCATGTCCTGGCTATTGTAAATAGAGCTGCAATGAACATTGGGGTACTTGACTCTTTTTGAATTACGGTTTTCTCAGGGTATATGCCCAATAGTGGGATTGCTGGGTCGTATGGTAGTTCTATTTGTAGTTTTTTTAAGGAACCTCCATACTGTTCTCCATAGTGGCTATATCAATTTACATTCCCACCAACAGTGCAAGAGGGTTCCCTTTTCTCCACACCCTCTACAGCATTTATTGTTTGTAGATTTTCTGATGATGCCCATTCTAACTGGTGTGAGGTGATAGCTCATTGTAGTTTTGATTTGCATTTCTCTAATAATTAGTGACGTTGAGCAGCTTTTCATGTGCTTCTTGGCCATTTGTAGGTCTTCTTTGGAGAAATGTCTATTTAGGTCTTCTGCCCATTTCTGGATTGGGTTGTTTGTTTTCTTAATGTTGAGCTGCATGAGCTGTTTATATATTTTGGAGATTAATCCTTCGTCTGTTGATTCATATGCAAATACTTTCTCCCATTCTGAGGGCTGTGTTTTCGTCTTGTTTGTAGTTTCCTTTGCTTTGCAAAAGCTTTTAAGTTTCAGTAGGTCCCATTTGTTTATTTTTGTTTTTATTTCCATTACTATAGGAGGTGGATTAAAAAGATCTTACTGTGATTTATGTCAAAGAGTGTTCTTCCTATGTTTTCATCTAAGAGTTTTATAGTGTCCGGTCTTACATTTAGGTCTCTAATCCATTTTGAGTTTATTTTTGTGCATGATGTTAGGGTGTGTTCTAATTTCATTCTTTTATATGTAGCTGTCCAGTTTTCCCAGCACCACTTATTGAAGAGGCTGTCTTTTCTCCATTGTATATCCTTGCTTCCTTTATCATAGATTAGTTGACCATAGGTGTGTGGGTTTGTCTCTGGGTTTTCTATCCTGTTCTATTGATCTATATCTCTGTTTTTGTGCCAGTACCATATTCTCTTGATTACTGTAGCTTTGTAGTAGAGTCTGAAGTCTGGGAGTCTGATTTCTCCAGTTCCATTTTTTTCCCTCAAGACTGCTTTGGCCATTCGGGGTCTTTTGTGTCTCCATACAAATTTTAAGATTTTTTTTTGTTCTAGTTCTGTAAAAAATGCCATTGGTAATTTGATAGAGATTGCATTGAATCTGTAGATTGCTTTGGGTAGTAGAGTCATTTTCACAATGTTGATTCTTCCAATCCAAGAACATGGTATACCTCTCCATCTGTTGGTATCATCTTTAATTTCTTTCATCAGTGTCTTATAGTTTTCTGCATACAGGTCTTTTGTCTCCCTAGGTAGGTTTATTCCTAGGTATTTTATTTTTTTTGTTGCAATGGTAAATGGGAGTGTTTCCTTAATTTCTCTTGAAGATTTTTCATCATTAGTGTATAGGAATGCAAGAGATTTCTGTGCATTAATTTTGTATCCTGCAACTTTACCAAATTCATTGATTAGCTCTAGTAGTTTTCTGGTGGCATCTTGAGGATTCTCTATGTATCGTATCATGTCATCTGTCAAGAGTGACAGTTTTACTTCTTCTTTTCCAATTTGTATTCCTTTTATTCCTTTTTCTTCTCTGATTGCCATGGCTAGGACTTCCAAAACTATGTTGAATAATAGTGGTGAGAGTGGACATCCTTGTCTTGTTCCTGATCTTAGAGGAAATGCTTTCAGTTTTTCACCACTGAGAATGATGTTTTCTGTGGGTTTGTCATATATGGCCTTTATTATGTTGAGATAGGTTCCCTCTATGCCCACTTTCTGGAGAGTTTTTGTCATGAATGGGTGTTGAATTTTGTCAAAAGCTTTTTCTGCATCTACTATGATCATATGGTTTTTATTCTTCAATTTGTTAATATGGTGTATTATGAGATCAAGTGGTCTCGCACCATGGGCGTGACAGGTGCCTGACGGCTGCCATAAAGTCATGGTGAATGGATGAATTCCTCAAAAATACGAGAGCATGCCAAAGGAAAAGACCACGTGCTACTCAACACATCTGTGCAGGGAGAGCTGGAGTGATGATTGGTTGACGCCCTCGTGTCTGGGGAAGGCTGATGGGGACGGCTTCCTTTACGAGGTGAGTGGGCTCCATTCTGAAGGGAGGGAGCCCTGTGCTTTGAGGAAGAGAAGGAAGAGGAAACAGCTCAGGCAAACCTCAGCGCTGGTTGAGAGCATGGGAATATGAAACTGGGTTCGACAGAACAGATGTGGCTCCCTGGAGTGGGAATCAGAAATCACTGGAGGTAAAGAATAATCTGCCTGGAGCTACTTCCAAAGCAGAGCCACACCCTTCGCCCATGTGTCCCTACACCCTCAGGAGAAAACTGGGCAGGAGCCGTGGTCTCACCGACAGGTAGACGAGTGGGGGACCCCGAGATGGGATGCTCTCGCTGACATGGGTGGTGATGCCACTAGCCGTGGAGTAGGCCGGGACTTGAACCCAGGTTTTTGCTTTGTGTTTGTTTTCATTCCAACTTCAGTGTCCTGCCATGACATCAAGCTCAGGGAAGAACTCATTGCTTCATTCAGTAAATACTTAATAATCTCCTAACATGTGCCAGGTATTGGAAATAACTCTGAAATGACGATGGCTCTGAAGGTCACCTGTGAGGAATTCTGAGAGCAGATGAGAGCCACATGGGAACCGTCTGAAGCTGCAATAGGAGGTTGGGGTTTGGAAAAGGAACCCTAACAACAAGAAACGTTTACCATCTACCAAGCGGGGCTATGTGACCCCTTCCCATGAAATTAAGTACCACATATGTCATAGTATTAAATTGGGTTGACTATCTAAATGAGGCAGGTACAATTATGACCTTTCTTTTTAACTTTTTATTTTATATTGGAATAGAGTTGACGAACAATGTTGTATTAGTTTCAGGTGTACAGCACAGTGAGTCAGTTATACGTATACGTGTATCTATTCTTTTTCAAATTCTTTTCCCATTTAGGTCGTTACATAATATTGAGCAGAGTTCCCTGTGCTCTACAGTAGGCATGACCTCCTTTCTGACAGGTGAGGAAACCGAGGCTCAGAGCAGGGAAGTGGCTTGACGCGGTAGAGCTCCGTTTCTGGCCCGAACTGTCCAGCCCCAGGACTCTGCTTACTCCAAGCCACCCTGAGGACAAGTGATTCACACGTGGAAAGGGAGCGGGGGTCTGAGCGTGGAGCAGGGCGGGAGGTGCGAGGAGGCTAGGTTCTCGCCTCTCCCTGCGGACTCCCACCCCGTCCACATCATGCGGGCCGGAGCATCCTGTCTGCCCCAGCCCCGCGCCTCAGCAACCGTGACGTCCAGCAGCCTGAGGGGGTGCCTGCCTCCGGAAGACCCGGCTTCCTGCTTCCTGCTGAACACACAACGTGTCAGGCCGGCTGTCCCAGCTGCAGCACGCAGACGACCTGACCTTACAGGCTGGGACTGAATCACCAGCCCCTCGGCTAGAAATAGCCTTCGCAGAAGTGTGCAGAGGCCACGTGTACACCGGGAGGGGAGGGGACAGGGCAGTGTGTCCAAGGAGTCCCAGGACCCCGAGATAACACGGGTCCGGATGTTCTGCATCCCAGACACGGTAGGCTGGCCTTGGTCACAGGCTCCAAGGAGGTGCGTGGGCACCAGGATGTCTGCTCTCCGACGTGGGCTGCGTGACGAGGCCCAGGCATCCCGCGAGGGCGGGCTGGGTTCCGATGGGCAGCCCTCGAGCACCAATCAGGTCAGGCAGGCTGTGCGCGCGTGCGCACACGCACACACGCACACGCACGCACAAGCGCACGCGCACACGCACACACGGCGACTCTGCAGTCCGCATCTCCTACTACTCTTCCCTGAGCACAATCCCAGCTTGACAAGCAACCCCGGCTTCTCTCTGGTTCTGGTCAAAGGAGCTGAGTGGGGTATTAGGAGAAGGCGGTAGCCCGGCGAAGGCCAGCAGGCAGAGCCACGGAGGCTTCTAGGCTCTGCTCCTTCTTCTCCACCTAGAAGAGAACAAACATCCGAAGTGCCCCCCGTAGAGCTTTTGCTCCCGGTGTACCAAGTCCTTCCAGCTCTGCCCCGGTGGTGTCCTTTGCCTTCCACGTCCCTCTCGCAGCCGTTCAGTCCCTGAAAACAGGAACGTTCACAGGACAAGGGGGCTGTCGTTGGCGGAACTCTGAATTCAAAGCAAGGCGGCCGGGGGGGGTCTGACTCCCTGTTCCGCCACAGTCGGGGCGTAGAACCTCGCACAGATCCCAGGTTGATCCTCAGTTGCTTCATACATAACATGGGATTCTGATTCTCCCACGGGGTGTTACGGAAGATCCGATCCGAGAACGCACGTGAGAAGGTTCTGTGAAGAGTATTCCGTTAGGAAAGTTCTTTGTAAATGTCAGGGGGGGCTTCTGTTGTTACACAAGACTTGGGGCGTGGGGACCAGTCCTGGCTTCCGTTCAGATCACCATGGGAACGCCGCTGAAACGTCCCCTGCTGTGACACTGCCCTGGCCTCCTCCCTGGGGTTACACGTGGGCCCAAGGAGGTGTGAGAAAGCACTTTGTCACTGGGGTTGTTTTATACCTGGAGCAAGGTCACACCTGATGACCTTGGAACGGGGCTTCCCAATTGTCACGTGGTGGCCGACATAGACGGTGACATCTGTCGACACACTGAACGCCCATCCCCCTAGGTCCCCGCCACTGCAGCCAAGAGTCAACGGCCCTGCACACCTGCTACCCCTGGAGACCTACAGGATGCACGGCTCAGAAAAGCTCCACTTCGAATTATAAACTTCTTTAAAAAAAAAAAAGTGCGATTGGTTGGTGGAGGTGTGGGAGGTACAGACTGATAAACTTCACACTGAGAATCCTTATTCAAAAGCTGTGTCGCCGGTTCCTCCATCCCCAGCCCCGTGCTTCCCCAGCAAGTCTGACCTAAGTCTCTGGCTTTACTCTGGATGGAACCAGCACAGCCCTGTTCTTTTCACCCAACGTGAACCCTCTGTGAAATCACTCCCGCAGCCTGGGACACACAGCGTCGTCTTATCTCCCCCGAGCTGTAGTGGTGGAGGCCAGGGGAGGGTTTCCAGTAAGAAGGGTGTTAGCGGAAAAGAGGCGGGGGAAGACGCAGGGGAGGAAAGGGGACTTGAGGCTGCAGCCACTGCTCATTCTATATCCTCTGCTGTCAAGCTCTTCTGTGACCTTCCCTTACCCGGGGTCCCCAGCGAGGGCATCTGCAGGGCTTTAGCCCCTCTTTGTCCTGCAGCATAAGCTTTGTTCTGGCACCAAAGGAGAGACAGCAGAGGCATGGATTCTGTGATATTACAGAAGCCCCTGTATTTCACTGGGGAATGTATAATGAGGGTTTTATTTATATATTTGGATTTCCTTTTGAGTACATCTATTATAATAGTGACCTACAATATTAAATTATAAAAAAAACACAGTCCTATGTGTGATATTAAATATTAGATTAGAGGCATCTGTAGAATCTGTAATTAAAAAGCTAAATAATAGAGATCAGAGAGGAAATAAATAAAATAGAGATTTAAAAAAACAATAGAAAAAAATCAACAAAACCAAGAGCTGGGTTCTTTGAAAGGATAAACAAGATTGACAAACCTCTGGCCAGGCTCACCGAGAAAAGAGAGAGAACCCAAATAAACAATATAAGAAATGAAAAAGGAGACATAACAACTGATACCACAGATATACAAGAAACCATCAGGGAATACTAGGAACAATTATACGTCAACAAATTCGACAACCTAGAAGGAATGGACAAGTTGCTAGAAACATACAGCCCACCAAATTGAATCACGAAGAGATAGATAATTTGAACAGACCGATCGTGGGAGGTGGAATAGAATCTGTAATGTAAAAAACTAAATAATACAGCTCAGAGAGGAAATAATAAATAAAATAGAGATTAAAGGCGTCTGCCTTGCCTGAGCTGACCGCTCACCCCCTGTGGACATTATAAGCAAAGCAGTGGGAGAGAAACAAGGCCACCAGCAGAGAATGCAAACGATCCCAGTCACTGTCTACAGGTGGGCAACTCCCAGGCGACCAGGCCAAGGGTAGCAGGTGATAAAGCAAACGATGCAGGAGGGGGTCGGGGGACAAGACAGTGTGCGACCCTCAGAGAAACTCTCAGACTCAGACATCCAGGACTTCAGAGCCTATTTCCTTCGCCATCCACCACCTCCCCCGTATACAGATGGGGAAACAGGCCAGAGGGAGGACGTGGCCCCTCAGTTCGCACGCACAGATTTCAGAAGAAACAGGTTGCCTTTGACGGGGAAGCCGATACACACGACGGGGCCGGGTAAGGGATCTGCTCGCGTCTTATCTAAAGGAACCAAAGGTAACTAGTGTACGCAGGGAGATAGACGCTGTTCTGGCGCGTTTCGTTTCTCTGACCCTGGAACGGATTGTTTCAGGTAGCGATTACATTTTGACACTGCTTCAGGCAAACACCATGGCTGAATTTTGTTCTCATTCTTTTGAATATACTTTCTTTTTTAGAGCAGTTATAAGTTAACAAAAAACTTGAGCAGACAGCAGAGCGTTCCCACATACCCCCTTTCCCACCCTACACACAGTTTCCTCTGCTACCGGCATCTTGCATTAAGTGGTACGTTTGTCACAGTCGATGAAGCAATAGTGACGCGTGACGATTAACGCAGGTCCAGAGTTTACGCGAGGGTCCACAGGGCGTCGTGAGTTCTGTGGGTTTTGACAAACGCACCACATTGCACTTCCATCATCACGGTCTCCGACAGAACAGTTTCACTGCCCTGAAATCCCCCTGCCCTCCAGCTCTTGGCTCTGGGTGTCCTCCCAGTGCGCAGGCGCCCTCACTGTCTCAGACAGTCGGTGGCCGAGTACCACCAGCCGCAGACAACAGGGTGCAGTGCGCGCACGGTACACTTGCGGGGCTGGTCCTGCCGCTAAAGCGTTTGCTCCCAAGAGATGCTCTTGTCCTAGGAAGACCTCCATCTCCTGCTTCTCCTCACCTCCAGCCACTCCCCCTCCCACGTTCTCTCGACAGCTTCCTCTCGGTCACCGTCTAGCAGAGCCCCTCCCGCCAAGTTCATTTCTGTTATACTTGAGATTCCACATATAAGTGATATCCTACGATATTTGTCTTTCTCTGTCTGACTTACTTCACTTAGTATGAGAATCTCTAGGTCCATCCACGTTGCTGCAAATGGCATCACTTCATTCTTTCGTGCGGCTGAGGAGTATTCCATTGCATATATGTACCGCATCTTCTTTATCCATTCATTAAAATGTAGATGGACATTTGGGTTGCTTCCATGTCCTGGCTATTGTGAATAGTGCTGCTGTGAACGTTGGGGTGCATGTATCTTTTTGAATTGTAGTTTTCTCAGGGTATATGCCCAGGAGTGGGATTGCAGGATCATGTGGTCGCTCTATTTTTAGTTTCTTGAGGAACCTCCATACTGTTCTCCACAGTGGCTGTATCAATTTACATTCCCACCAACAGTGCAAGAGGGTCCGCTTTTCTCCACACCCTCTCCAGCACTTATTATTTGTAGGCTTTTTAATGATGGCCATTCTGACCGGTGTGAGGTGCCACCTCATTGTAGTTTTGAGTAGTGAAGTTCTTGAAGTGACCTGCGAGCCCTCCTCACAGGACTGTCAGGACATCAGATGGGATGCTGGGGGGGTGTGTGCATCGTAGGTCGGGAAGCGCCAGACAGAAGCAAACGGTCTTCTGCCCAGAACATCGTCCGCGCCTTGAAGAGGAGGACTGTGCTTTTTCATTCTTAGGCTTTTTCCCTAAAGACTTTTTGCAAAGCACTAGCCATAAAATAGGCTTTCCATAAACAGTTATGTGGGGGCTGATTGGATGCCTTCGAGGAAGAGAGAATAGGACTAGATATTAGGAATGGAGCTTTAATTGTCAGGAGAACAAGACGCAGGGTGGCATTTTCAGGAAGGCTGTAGCTCTTCCCCTATGACCATTCATCCTGGAGGCTTAGACATCCATCTGCCTGACCCCAGGGATTGGATGGGCAAGATGCCAGGGAAACCACTGCTGAAATGATGGAGCCAGAATCATGAAGAAGTGGGCATAGAGGGAGCCGAGACCTCCATCTGCAGGCGGAGCCCTTAGACAGAGTCCAACGGAGCAGAGAACAATGTGGCCCATCCTGAGACCACCGCCCCATTCCCCCGTCTTTCTTTTACCAACATTCCTTGAAATTTTTTTCATCATAGTTTAACAACAGTCAAAACAACATTTTTTTTGGAAAATTGTGGAAAACCTTCACATGGAGAGAATATGACCTTGGGAGAGAATTCTCTGCACCTTCTCAGAGAGGATTCTGAGAAAAAGTCAGGGGATGAGGGGAAGGAACGAACTTGTGGGAATACAGACTCGTCTAGTCCCCAGACCATATTCAGAGCCTCGATTCTATGACTGTGCAGGCAGGGTCTGGACCGGAAGTCCTCCGCAGAGCTCCCGGGGCAAATTCTCCCACCACCAGGGCAGGCGTCCCCACCTGCTGCATCCCAGGCAGCCACATGGGATCCACGGACAGGGATATCCAAAAACCACAAGGCACCGGTCTTGTCCTGAGCTTCCTGTTCTCATCTGGTACCAGGGTTTCACACCTGGCTCCCAAAGTCACACGCTCCCAGGTCCTCCGACCTGTGCAGTGACAGCTGATGCCCTCCAGGGGCCAAGCAAAGGAGCACACTTACCCTGGTCTCTGTCATCCTCACCCTCGGAAGCTTCTGAGGAGATGCCACAACTGCAAGGCTCAGAGCACTGTACGGGCTTAGCATTCCGTGCTAGGACCCCCCAGAAAGGCCCACGCATTCCGTGCTAGGACCCCCCCAGAAAGGCCCACGCATTCCGTGCTAGGACTCCCCAGGGAAGCCCATGTACATCTTAGGCTGGAATCCTGGAAGGGGTTGGACAGTGAGATGTGGCTCGGTCCCTGTGTATTGACTCCAGTGCACAGGAGGGGTGCAAGATCTGTTCCTTGATAAGAACTGTAGAGTCAGGCTTAGGGGTTACAATCTCTCGGGGAGCTTTGGAAACAAGTGCAAAGAGTCTCACCTTCGTTCAGCAGAGGGCGAAGGATGGTCCTGGGGCGGCTAGGGTTGGTCTCCCGGGCAGCTGGGTTGGGAGCCCCCGGCAGGGAGTCTAGCCCGGAGCTGGAAGGTCTGCCATCCCTGCTATTGGGCAAATCCCTCCCGCCAAGCTCAATGTTTCCTTATCTCAGGTGCGAAGAATTACTCTGAGATGCTTGCAAATTCCTGCACTCTCACCAGGTGCGGGATCCTTCCTCTCCCCGAAATCAGCCCACTCCCCTGGACGGCCCTCTGCCTTCAGACCCACCTGCCAGGCATTCAGGGTTGGTGGGGAGTCTTCGGAAGTGACGTAGGCCGGCACATCAGTTCTCTCTCCTAACACGGCACGCGGAAGTGGCCAGGGAGGTTCCACCTCCAACCAGTCCGGGACCAGAGCGCGTGACCACATCCTTCTCTCAAGACACCTGCCCTGCCCCCTGCAGCACGGTGGCAGCTGCTGGGAAACCCTTCTCTTACCCACCCTGCAAGTCTCCCTCAAGCCCCTTTGCCCCCAAGTCCGCCTTGACCACGGTGTCCACCACCGAGGTCTGTCCGTCCTCTGGATGCTCTGGCACGTCGCACCCGTCCTGGTCATCCAACGTCCCTCGCGTGGTGCCTGGTACGGAACAACGTCTTCTCCGCTCACTCGCATCGTGGGCCCCTTGAGGATACGTTTGCTCTGCTTTGCATCCTGTGGTGAATACATGTAGGAACCATTCTGTGACCGTTACTAAAGAAAGCTGTCTCACACACAGCATTGAAGTGTCCTAAATCTTCTCTCTAACCTGGGGGGCCAGCACCCTGTGTCTTAAAGACGCATCCTGGGTCCAGGCACGGAGCACCGCGCCCCTTTGCTCCTGGACCTGTGTCTCTCCTGCGCTTGTGGCTTCAGCCCCAACACGTGGAGGGCTCAGGACACCCAGATTCAAATCCAGCCTCGCCCGGTATGAGCTGCACGTCGTTGGGTGCGTTAGTTAAACTGTCTACATCAGCCTCCTCGTCTACACAGAGGAAGTAACTGCACCTCCCAAGGGGTTATTGGGAAAAGTAAATGAGTTACTACAAGTAAAACACATCATAAATTCAATAAGTGCCCGGTGTCTCCGAGATCATTATCGGGGGAGCAGCCTAGGGAACCGGGAGACCCTGTCTCCGCTCCCCTGTTTACTTGCTTTGTGACTCTGGACGTGTAAACCCCAAGAGTTCCATTTCTTCGTGCATAAACTTAAAATATGGTGAGTCTACCTCACAGAGTGGCAGTGAGGTTCAGATGAGCAGATACACACGAAAATGCTTTGTAAACCGTCAAAACCTGTGTATATGGGCAGGATAACAAATGCCACTTCTTTGTGCCTGTGTGCGTGTGACCACCCTTCCCACGGTGCCTTCTGCGATGGCTGCTGACTTGCCCCTGCCTCCTGCGTTAGCTGGGAGCTCCTGGGCCAGGGGTCACACCACTCTCCTCTTCCAGCAGCCCTGATCTCTAGCCTGTCGCCCGCATGTGCTCCGCACTCAGTAGAGGGGACGTAGGAAGAGCAACAGTCCCCTCGCATGTATGTTCTACCAAAAGGCGTGCAGTGGCTTGGCCCCCAGGGGTGGCCCGTGACCGGGCTGTCGCCCCACATCGGAGGGCACGTCTAGCTAGTCCCAGGAGCCAGGCCCCCCATAGACACTAAATGTGGGGACGCGTGGCCTGCAGCTCTGCTCCCGGGACCCTCCCGGGCTCCACTCCCTGTGCTTAGCCAGCAGACTTGCCATCTTCGTGAGGTTTCTGAATTCACCTCCACGCGATTGGAGAGACCACAATACCTTTGGAGTTGCCCTTGGCGGTTCAAATCAGGAAAACCGAGCAACCAAACCTCGGCATTCCGCAAAGGAGCAGGGCCTCTGAGGCCTTTCTCCTTTCTTCCCGTCTCGAAACCCTCCCAAGGTTGCAACTTTGCTTTTGTGCCTCTGTCTCGGTCTCCCATATCTTCACGAAGAGGGGGTCTCAGAGGACGCCACTGCCTGGTACTGACCTGGATTCCTTCCGTATCCCTCAAAACACCCACTGAGGGCTGTGCATAGACAAAGCTCTGGGTGCTTAGTTCCTGATTGGAATTTAAAAGACTGAGAAAAACAAAATGAGTGGATTTGATGGGAGATTAATTGCACAGGCATCTGCTGGCTGCATGACTGAAGCTGGATTTTTTCGGAACCACTGGCTGCCTTCGCATTTCCTGGCGGAAGTGGGGCAGGTCAGCAGACAACCCAGTGTCGTAGATAACTTTTGCCCACACATCATTCACTTTTGGGAGCGTTGGCTTGAAATTGAGGGGTGTGTGTGCGTGCGTGTGTGTGAGTGTGTCTGGAACCGACGTGCCTTCCGTGAGCCTCAGAGATCCCTGTATTCTCTTCAAATGGGCTGATTACAACACAGAGGATGTGGACGGTGGAGTTTTTCCTGTTTGATGTCACACTGCTACCCTTTAAAAGTCCGAGGGAAAAAAGGAGGGAATGCAGCCTAGAAGCCTCAGGCCAGAAACCAGCAAGGAAGAGGAGAAACAGGCCAGGGAGGCCAGGCGCAGAGCCAGGGTCGGGTTTCAGACTCCACACCAGCCATTCAGAGAGCCGAGATGCTGGGGGCCTGCCTGGGCCTCTGGGTCTGCACCCTGGGCTGTGCGGTCCACGCCTATCCCAACACCTCCCCGCTGCTGGGCTCCAGCTGGGGCGGCCTGACCCACCTGTACACGGCCACGGCCAGGAACAGCTACCACCTGCAGATCCACAGGGACGGCCACGTGGATGGCTCACCCCAACAGACCATCTACAGTAAGTTGGGGCTCCATCTAGGCTGGGAAGAAGGGGGACTGCTCTGTGCCTCCACCTGCAGGGACTTGGGGAGGCCTTGGCTGGGCCAGAGGGCTAATCCAGCCTCCTAGCTTCTCGCCCAGGATCCGTGAGCGTATGTGTGTGTGCGCGTGCGTTTAAACCTTGGGAGAAGATTCTGCCACCTCCCCGATTCGTGTGTATTGGTTTCTCCCAACAAGAATAATTTCCATCTTAACTAAAATCCATCTCCCCACAATAGCAGCCACTTTCTCTGTGCCCTGTGCAAAGCGTCAAAAAACGTACGAAAGACAGGCAAGGAGGCTGGGAGGAAAAGAAGTCAGATTGGTCAGTAGACACTGAGATTTGGCTCATATGCACTTCGGACTCGGTTAACGGTAGAGGTTGTGAAGATTTCTGTACCAGACCAGGGCTTGGAATAGATAAACCCAGAGGCTCTTTCCAACTCAGAGCTTCTAGTATGCTGGCCTTATAAAAGTTCTCAGGGAAAATGTATTAAAGACTAGACTGTCCAGGAATCCTGTCTTGATGAGTCTGACCCAGTGCATCCACCCACGCGTACATGCACACTTCTCATCCAACAAGCTTACCAGGGGCTTCAGTGGAACCCAGGATGCTAGGCTACGAGCTGGGGAGTCTCCTCTGTGTTGCTGAAAGGGCCACTTATTATCAAATTAATCTGGCTGGGAGCTCACTGAAAACATGAGACAACGAGAATGTTTTTAAAGATTAGGTCTGTGGAAAGTTGGACCACAGTCCGCAATAGTCAATCAATTAGCTGTGCTTCCCACGTCCCCAGAAGGAATAATGGGGTGTGGGAGGATGACCGATATTGACAAAGACAAGCTCTTCTATTTTAGGAGAACCTGTAAAAATTAAGGATCCAGAAAAATGCCAACTGATTCAAAATAGATCCACCCGGGCTTCCCTGGTGGCGCAGTGGTTGGGAGTCCGCCTGCTGATGCAGGGGACACGGGTTCGTGCCCCGGTCCGGGAGGATCCCACGTGCCGCGGAGCGGCTGGGCCCGTGAGCCGCGGCCGCTGCGCCTGCGCGTCTGGAGCCTGTGCTCCGCGGTGGGAGAGGCCACAGCGGTGAGAGGCCAGCGTACCGCAAAAAAAAAAAAAAAAGATCCAATCAGAGGAAGGAAAGAGTAAGCACAGTCTCCGTTTAATTAAAGACAATTTCTTACAGGAATAATGACTTGCCCTTTATTGTTGCACTAAATTATTCCGTAATTTTGCTGTGGCCTTGCTATATGCAAGACATTCATTCTGCTAAGAGGCAAAGGACCTTAAACCTGGTAGTGAGAGAGATGCATGTGCAAAGCCAAGAGTTCAGACCTCTTCAGGTGCTCAGTGGATGGTGACAGGAGGTGAAAGAAAGGAGGAAGTTCTCCCCAAATACCAAACAGGTTCCAGAACTCAGGGGAACACAGTAGGATTCAGGAGTCAACATCTTGGAAGCCAAGTTTGAGTCCCATGGCAAAAAATCTGAAATAAATCGGGACACAGTTGATGCACCCAAAGTATCACTCGTTTTATTCAATGGATATTTAGCAGAACCTACAACGTGTCTGACATCATGAAAAGCTCTGTGGCTTCAAAAGAAGACCAGCCCTTCACGCACCTCCAGGTTTTCAACTTTCGCGTGTCCCAGCTTATGATCAGCTTTGAGGAAACACAGTTTTGTCCTCTTGTGGAAGTTCTCCCTCACTTCAAGATGAGAGGTGATTTCAAATGCAGGACAGTAGATTATGGTAAATTATTTTGATTCCCCTACATGGAAAGGGCTGCAGATAATTAGAGAATGCTTATAAAATTTCTCTATAATCACAGAATCCTTTTGATGAAAGGAAGCCTCCAAAAACACGGCCGGGGTGGGGAAAGGAGAGGGCTGGGCATGGCGCCCGGAGGGGGTAGGGCTCAGCCCACTGAGTTTGCAGCATGAATCACAGAATTTTCCCTCTTATATCCACCAACCTCAGGCCACGAGAAGGCACAGAGCACTAGCTGGGATGAATTGAAATGACTGAGAGGAAGCAAAGTGAATTGAACTGATTTCAGATTTTTTTTTTTTTTTTTTACAGAAATGTGATTTTGTTTTGTCATATAAAGAACCTACTAAGCCTTGTGTCTCTGGCAATTAAGGAACCTGGGAAGGGACTGAGTTAGGGGCGGGAGAGAGACGCTTTTGCTAGTTTATATAACATTTATACTATTCAGATCAGTTATCATGTGCATTTTATATATATATATATATATATATATATATATATATATATATATATATATATATATATATATATATATAGAGAGAGAGAGAGAGAGAGAGAGAGACAGATATACACACTAAGATCAAAAAGTTACCTAAAAAGGAAAGAAGAAACACTGATGCCTATAGCTATGTAGGACAACTAAGTAACAGGCTGGAGAAGGATTAGTAATGACCTCCCCAAGGAACGCAAAGCAACGGTTTTACATTGATGGAAAGGTGTGGAGTGTTTTTTCCCCTCCTAATTAATTACAGATTTCCAGTGAAATGTGGTTCACTTGATTACTGTGCTTTACTAAATTCTTGATTAATAGTTGAGGTCTCAACCCATCTTTGATTTGTTGATCGTTGTGAAATTATCTGCCTACAAGATTCTATACGCTCGTGACTTTTGCAGCTGAGGCCAGGGAGTGTGTCTCCAATGTCTGTCTCCTTCCTCCTATGAGCAAAGCTGCCCTCCCACTCTCCACGAGCCCCACTTTGTGGCAACAGCAGCCAAGAGATGCTTGTTACCCCTGGTTAGTGTTACTCCCTGGATCCTGGTCTCTTCACCTCCTCTGCCCTCCCCACTGTCCCCTTCTTTACTTGAAGCTGGACTGTCCTTGGGCTCTTTAAGCCTTCAGACTGTTATCTTTTTTGGGGGGGCTCAAAGTCCTTTATATCCATCATCTTATTTATCATTTATTGACCACGAGACTAGAATAGGGCAGATAATTTTCTACTTTTATAGCAGAGATGGAGGCAAAGGGGTACTAGTAATCACCGGCATTTAGAAAGTGGGTTTACAGCAGATAAAGATATTATCTCCTTACACCCCGGAGACGACCAAAGGAAGTAAACGATTCTACTCCATATGGGAAAAGAGAGGTTCAAGAACTCAGATAACCGGCCTGTGGTCACGTAGGCGGTACATGGCCTAGGTGAGACCTGGACCCGGGTCCCGTGCTTCTTCTGTATCACGTGCACAGACACAGCATCACGAAAGGAAATGTCCTTTACACCCGCTGGGCTCCAACAGCTGTGGTCCCCGCAGCCAGCGGTTTGTGCCTTCCTTCTGCCAAACGCCGCCCTTGGGTCGGTGCAGACCGGCCTCAGTCACCTGCACAGGCAGGGCGATCGGCTCTGCCATTTGCTGGACGTTTGCATCGGCTCCTGTGGGTTTGATTCAAGCCTGTGCGTCCTCACGGCAGCAGCTCCCGGTCCCCCCTGCAGGCTGTCTTCTGTCCTCACTGGCCCTGGAGACGACGCACACCGCTCACAGGGAGCCGGGCATCGGCTGGCAGCTGGCAGGCTGCGGGCTCACCGGCGGGGGCAGGCCAGCCGTCCTCCACAGGGCCTCCACCTGCTCAGCGTTTCCAAGGTGCTTTTTTACAGCGTCATATCCCCTTTGATCCTAGCTGCAACCCTGGGAAGCAGGCAGGACAGCTGTGATTCTTCTCTCTCCCCAGCCGAGGACACTGAGGTGCGAGGGGTGACTTGCCCCAGGCTACAGAGTTGGGACAGGGCATAAGAGGGGCCAGAATCTTAGCGCTCCAGCTCCAGGCTCCTGGCTCAGCACCTCTCCCCTGACCCCCTCGGGGGTACCGTGACCTGGGGACCTCATGGCCGTGGCCTGGATTTCGGCCCTTGATTTCATCTTCTGAGGCTTATCGTGATGTCAGCTGGAGACGAGCTCCAGCGTTGTGGGCAGAAGATGTTAGGGTCGCTGACCTGAGTTTCCTGAGTTTGAATCTTGCCTTGGTTTCCTCATGATTTAAATTGGGAGGCTGCTACTTCCAATATTAATACTGGTGACATTAACAACATAGCTGGTCTTGTGGGGGGTTTTTTTGGGGGGGGTGATTCTTTTCTTATTTATTTATTTTTGGCCGCGACCCTTGGCATGTGTGATCTTAGTTCCCCCACCAGGGATTGAACCTTCACCCCCCGCAGTGGAAGCCCAGAGTCTTAACCACTGGACCTCCAGGGAAGTCCCATAGCAGCTATTTTGAGAGTTTAAAATGTGTCAAATACTCGGAGTGCAACATCTCAAAAACAGTTACGAAGTGTAATTTTTTTTTTCCCCCAAGTAGACTGAAAATTCATCAGGCTAGAAACAGTTTCTTACATGTTCCTTATGTCTCTCTCAGGCCTTCTCTCAACATTAACCATAGATCTGAGACTCACAGGCAGACCCCGTTATGGAGCATTTAATATCCTCCGCACCTCCCATTCCCCACCCCACTTCCAGAAGCTTCCCTCAAGCCTAATCCTTAGCCAGACTTGGAAAGCAGTGACCTCTCCTCTTTGGCCCTCTGCCTGGGCTTGCTCCCAGCCTCATGGCCTCTGCCCCACACCATCCTGACTTCTCTGTGCTCGGCTAGCGCCTAGTACCGCCTGCCGCTCTCTTTGGAGGGCTTTGTCCTGAGCCTACGTGGGGTAGATCTGGGCTATAAGTCACCCCATGAGGCGCCATCACTTACCGGGCACAGATGCCTGGCGTTTCCACCCTCTCCAGGCTGCATTTCTAGAAGACTCGACCCCCTGCCTGGGCTACCTCCCTGGGAACTGTGAGGCCAAATGAGACGTGTGGGGAAATTCTGTGGTCGGCAAAGGGAAGAGGCCCCGAGACCTACAGAGATGATTCTAGTAGAAAATGTCAGGTAATTAAACAGCATCTGGGGAGGAAGTCTTGCTGAGTTAGCACTCATATCACACCTTTCATGGTCTCATGGTACCCTTGCTACAAAACAGAAACGTTATTTATTTAACTCCTCACCGGTACTTGTTAGAATCGCACCCCCACCCCCCCGCCATGGGGGTCGTCACACTTAAAGCTGTTGTCAGTTTCTCAGGGTGTAGGTGGTGTGAATGGGTTTCAGACCTTTGTCCAGGGCTAGTTTTTGAGAGGGGCTGCACCTGGGGGGCACCACCAAGTGAGAAAAGGACCAAGAACAGCCATGAAGAAGCGAGCAGTACTCCCCTGCATCCCAGGATCCACTCGACACGGCAACATAAACCATCTGCTTCTAAGCGGCTCACTCCAGGGAGGCACTAGACATGTGCACTTATGAAAGCAGGTGAGGAGACACACGCTCTGAGAGAGGCGGAGCTGCTGAGAAGCAAGAACAGGTCATTCTGATTAGGGAGATTAGGAAAGTCTCCATAAAACAGTGACATGTGACCCTGGCCTTGAAGCATGAGTGACCTCGATAAGCAAAGGGGGGAGAAGATACATCCGAATACAGTTCTTGACACACAAAGGGTGCTGACTGCTGTTATCACTGACTCCTGCACGGCTACCTGGGTGGGGGATCAGGCTGGATGCTTGACAGATTTGGGCATAGATTTAAAAATCACAGAAGCATAAGTCTTGGGAGGACGCGACCACCACCACAAACATTAAGAAGTATGAGCCTATGGGGACAGGTGTACATGTATAACTGATTCACTTTGCTGTAGAGCAGAAACTAACACACCGTTGTAAAACAGTTATACTCCAATAAAGATGTTAAAAAAAAAAAAAAAAGAAGTATGAGCGAGGCAAAGGGGAAAATAAAGAGAGTCCAAGCAGAGAGAGAAACGTGTCGGCACAGGTGGAAGAAAGCTGGGAGTTCAGGGTGCTTCTTGCAGGCAGGAGGCAAGGCGGAGGGGGGGTGGGGGTGGGGGGGGGTGCACGGGGAGGGGAAGTCAGAAGAAAGAGGCTGGACACGGACAAGAGGAGGCTTCTGTGAAATCATCAGCACCCTTTAGATCAATCAAGGGAGGATCCTTGGAGGTAGGCTACGGGCCGGATGTGAAGCCAGGTTTTGACCTGAATGATTTTCTCCATAGGTGCCCTGATGATCAGATCTGAGGAAGCGGGCTTCGTGGTGATAACGGGGGTGATGAGCAGGAGGTATCTCTGCATGGACTTCAGAGGCAACATTTTTGGATCTGTGAGTTTCTTTTTGTGCTAGATAATTATTTGCAAATAATTATCTCATTGTTCTGGCAAAATGTAGAATTTTATAGCTTAAAGACTCCACTTGCAGATTACCTTGGTGATGGTTTCAACTGAGTACTTTTTTTCCATCTAAGTATCAAATGCTCAGGTTTATACAGCTGAGGTCTGAACCCGGGCCATCTGGCTTTGGAGCATCTGGGCTCTCGGTCGCCAGTCCGACCTGCTCTCTGGTCCCCATTTTTTAACTAGCACAGCACCTTGTCTGCAGCCCAGGTGCTCAAGTCACATACGTTCATGTTGGAAAGTCCATTAGAAAGAAAGGGTGAGAAGCCACTGGGGTCTCATGATCTTGTTACTAGACATCCTTGACCTTGGGCAAGTCCCCTATTTCTCTCACCTTCAGTTCGCTCACCTGGAAAAAGTCAAGTGGGATGGACCATGTGCCCTGTGGGGGTCCCCCAGATCAAGATCGGTAACGAACTCCCTCGGCCCCCCAGCTGTGATGGCTGGTCTTTTGGATTGGTGAGCAGGGGCTTTCCCAAACTACAGGGCGCAGTATATTCCAGAGCACGGGGGCACTGGACAGAAGCAGGGCTGTGATCTCAGAAGCTCCTCCCACCAGAAATTCCAAGAGAGCAATTACTTTCTGTTTTACTTACTGCTGTTTCTCAGCACCCATCATAGTATCTGGCCCAGAGCAGACAAATATAGATAAATAAGTACATAAATACCTGTTGACTGCATAGAGGCATAGACAGAGTCCTCCTCATCTGTAAAATACTTACTCCGTGGACTTTTGAGGATTAAAGGACATGCTACGTAAAGGCCCTACAGCAGGCACTCAGCAAAACGCAGCACCAGTTGGTGGCTGAGTGAGGGCTCACGTAGGTCACCTGGTGATGAAGTTCATGTCCCTAACTCCCAAACTCGGTTCTGCCTCCGAGGGGGAGTCTCCTCACTTATGTGTGGCCCTACAAACCCCAGCCCACCTTTGCCCAGGTGAGGAGACAGACCGAAGCCACCTCTGAGCCAAAAACAAACGGCAGAGAGAGGGCAGGCCTCCGTCCAGAAAGCAGACCGAGGCGCCGGCTCCGTGCAGCCCGGCTCCAGGCGGCCAAGTGGCGGCGGCGGGTCCCCAGGCGGGGCCGCGAGGTCCCCAAGGCTGTCGCCACCTGCCAGTCGTTATAACCGCCGTTTGGAAATGAGTGGAAATCATTTTTGCTCAGCAGGGCACGACGGGGTTAAAGGCAAGGCCCGAGTAGAGGGGGTGGGAGGCTCGGGGTCCCGGGGCGGAGCTGGTCCCGTCCAGCCCCACCCCCCCACCCCGAGGGCTTCGGCCTCACCCGGTCGCCCCGCCCCGCTTGCAGCATCACTTCAGCCCCGAGAGCTGCAGGTTCCGGCAGCGGACGCTGGAGAACGGCTACGACGTGTACCACTCGCCGCAGCACCGCTTCCTCGTCAGCCTGGGTCGGGCCAAGCGGGCCTTCCTGCCGGGCACCAACCCGCCCCCGTACGCGCAGTTCCTGTCGCGCAGGAACGAGATCCCGCTGCCCTACTTCGCCACCGCGCGGCCCCGGCGCCACACGCGCAGCGCGCACGACGGCGGGGACCCGCTGAGCGTGCTCAAGCCGCGCGCCCGCGCCACGCCCGCGCCCGCCTCCTGCTCCCAGGAGCGGCCCAGCGCCGAGGACAGCGGCCCTGCGGCCAGCGACCCGCTCGGGGTGCTCCGCGGCCACCGGCTGGACGCGCGCGCCGGGCCGGGGGGCGCCGAGCGCTGCCGGCGCTTCCCCAGCTTCGCTTAGGGCGGCCCAACTCGGAAAGCCGGACCGTCTGGGGCGCGCGGGCTGGAGGTGGGGCGAACCGGCTCCCCTGCCTCCCTCAGCGGGAGGTCCCCGGGGGATTGCCCTTGGAGGCCGGAGGGCTGGAGCCCCTCGCCTTCCTCCCGACGCGCTCCCTTGGGGAGAGAAGGGGTTCCCTCGCCCCCAGCCCTTCCTCTTCCCTCTCCTCTCCTCTCCATCGGTCTCGCATTAAGAACGGGGGCTGAGCGAGTTGACCGGCCGGGAGGTGAAGCGGGGAGCCCAAGCCAGCGGCTTCTCCACCGCCCCCTGCTTGGTGCCATCTGCCTGGACCCTGTTGGCAGGGGTTGAGTTTGCAGCCTTGACCCGGGGGATTAACAGCTCCACTGAGCAAAACCCATGAAGAATCCTAACCTCAAGCCTTCGTTCTTCCTTAAGCATCTCTGGAGGAGGGCCGTCAACAAGACTGGGGGTAGGCTGGTCAAAACTTAGCCAGAGTGACCAACCGGAGGACGGAGCAGGGATCAAGCCAGAGACACGAGCTCCTTACAGGATGGCCCCTTGCCCCGCTCTGTCCCTCTGTGCAGCCAAAGCCCCGCCCAGAGTGACCTTGCGCTGCCCACGTGGCCCCTGCCTCTTGGCCCCCACCTTTGGCTTGAGTGAACTGGGCCTGAGGGGTTTTGGTCTTGGCTCCCGAAAATCTACCCTGCTAGGATTTGTTTCTCAAAATGGAAATAAATTCAGACTCTCCCAAGAGGCCCTTAATTAAGCCTCTGCTCTCAGGTTGAGTGGTGAACCACTCTGGATGAATTAGACAAACGTGGCAAGGAGGGGCCTTGTGACAACGGGGCTGCTCTGGGTTGGGTTTTTGTGCCAATTGTGTCCTTTTGTGAAGTGGCATCGGGGACTCCGGGGAAAGAGGTCCAACCACCAGGGATCACAGTGTAGGAGTCAGGAAAAGCCAGCACTGTCAGCTCTTCACCATGACCGCAACCGGCCCTGCAGCCGTGGCTAGAGGCTTAGCTAAAACACTCCTAGGCGGGCATGTCTGGGTCCTACTCCACCTGGACGTTCTGGGGGCACCAAATGAAGACAGCTTTCAGTCGCAGGAGCCCCAGCACTACCCCGAGGAAAACCAACCCTCACTTACAGAACGGCTGAGCACCAGGCGGGGGGGAGACATCATGACTTCATCTTCCTCAGGGGCCCCATTTCCTACCTCTATTTCAATGGCCACCTGAAGAGCAGAAAATGAACAAAGCAGAGGGGATGTGAACAGCAGCTCCCTGCCAGTCACCTCCTCCCCCTGCTGCCGTCACACACCCAGCCTTAGAAACTGATCCATTCTTTTACTGATGAGAGAAACATTGGCCAGCTGCTCTCACCTATGGTTTTAGGCTGATCTTGAAGGATGAGTTCCTATTTCAGAACACTCGGACTATGTATAGTAACTATATAGCAGTGCATGGCAACTATTTTCTTTATAGTTTTCATTTTCTCTTCGAGATATTAGAGTGTATAAAAGCTACTGGAAACCTAAATGGAAAGGACTTTGGCAGAAAACTGGTTCATTGGGGTTTTCTCTCTGGCAGAGCTAAGAGAGCCTCACAATGTCTCATGTCACTTAGCACGTGGCAATATTTATTTATTTATTTGGAAGATTTTTGCCTATCGCTCTATATTTATGGATATTTATAAAAATGTAACCCCACCTTTTTCCTTTCTTCTTTTAAAAAAATAAAATTTATCTCAGCTTCTCTTAGCTTTTCCTTTTTGTATTACTACACAAAAGTACATCGAAATATGAGAATAAAAGGAATTATGGGAGGAATTATGGAAGGGGAGCACTGGGAAAATCTAGAGAGAGCAAAGTTGAAAAATTTCGGAATTTAAAAAATAGTCAAGGTTTTTTCCATACACAAATGAACTCAGCAATTTTGCCTAATTCAGACAGAATTATTGAAAACAAGGAAAAAATTTTAATCAATACTGGATTTCTGATCACTCTAGCTTGTGTTTCCTTTAAAGAGAGAAATTTTTTTTTTTTATTTGAAAAATACCCACAGACACAGCCACATCAAGATCCCAGGAGACTTCTAAAGAAAGATGACACATTCCAGGCTCTGGAAGAAATAAGGGGAAATGGCCCACAGTCAAGAGAAAATTCGGTCACTAGAAACCAACCATTAGATGATCCAGATGTTGGAATTAGCAGCAGGAACTTTAAAGCAGCTATTATAAATATATTTAAGGGTTTTAAAGGAAGGAACGGTAATAAGGAACAAATAGATCAGGAATCTCAAAAGAAAGAATAAAAAGAACCAAGTAGAAATCAAAAATGGAAAGATACAATATCAGAAATAATAAATTTATTAAATGAGCTTAATAGTAGATTGAAGATGAAAGAACAGTCATTGAAGATAATAAAGTTAACATGTAATCTAATCTGAAGAAAGAAAAAATATGTTAAAAAAATAATGACCAGAGTCTCGGTGATCTGGGTGACAATATCAAACCGTCCAAAATACGTGTAAGTGGAGTCCCAAGAAAGGAGCAGAAAAAGTTGAGGAATAATATTTGAAGATACAATGGCTGAAAATTTCCCCAAATGGATGAAAAACTAATGTACTGATAAAAGAAGCTCAGCAAACCTCAAGAAAAATAAAAACAAAGAAAACCACAGTCAAACTGTGACTTGAGATATCACAAACTTCTGAAAGCAAGGATAAAATCTTGAAAGCTGCTGAAGAAAACTGAAACTTCAGGTATACGTGAATAGCTGTGCACAGCTGATTTCTCATCATAAACAAGGGAAGCCATAAGGCGTTGAATAGGTTGAAAGAAAATAAAGCTACACACCCAGAATTACATATCCTGCAAGAACATCCTTCAAAAGTGGGGAGGGGGAAATGAAGGTGAAGTAAAAACTGAGAGAACTTGTTGCCAGGCTGAAAAGAAAGAACACCATATAGAGAACAAAGAAAGGCATGGGAAATAGTAAAAAATGTGAGTAAATTCAAACAACCACAACTATGTGATATACTTCCTTCTCTTGGTTTCTTTAAAATACCACTTAAAGCAAGAATTACAACACTGTACTGTGTGGCGGAATTTCCACACAGGATGGGAAGGGTAAATGAAGGAGACAGCTGCAAGATTGTAACACTGTATGTGAAAGTCATACAACATGAATTCTAAGTAGACTGTGATAAGAATATATGCATATTATAATTCCTAAAGTACCTCCAATAATAAAAACAATCAAAGGGGTGTTGACAAAAGCCACTAAAAGTATTTAAAGGGAATACTAAAAAAATACTCCATTATCCCAAAAGGAGGCAGAAAAGGAAGAACAGGAGAAGAAAAATCAGAGGGGACCAACAGAGAAATGACACGACTAAATCCAACCATATCAATAATTAGATCATATATAAATAAAACACTACAACTAAAGGCAGCAATGGCCAGACTGCATGAAATAAAAACACCCATTTACATGTTGTCTACAAAAGACGGACTTGAAAGAAAAGCAGGGAAGGATGTTATATTAGTTCACTAGGGCTGCCGTAACAAAATGCCACAGACTGGGTGGCTTAAACAACAGAAATTTATCTTCAGAGCTCTGGAGGCCAGAAGTCCAAGGTCAAGGTGCCGGCAGGTTTCACTCCTTCCGAGGCCTGTCACCTTGGCTTAGAGGCACCACCTTCTCGCTGCATCCTCACCTGGCCTTTCCTCTGCACTCAGGCATCCCCGGTGTCTCTTGGTGTGAACAAATTTACTCTTCTTTTTAGAACCCAAGCCAGGCTGGATTAGTACTTTCCTTATTGGCCCCATTTTAACTTCATTGCCTTTTTAAAGGCCCTCACCCCAAACACATTCACATTCTGAGTTACTTGGGGCTAGGACTTCAACACATGAATTTGGGGGGACATAGTCCAGTCCATAACAAATATATACAGTGAAAACAGTAAGTATAAGAAGTATGGGCTTACTATATAAATAGCAAACAAAATAGGCTTCAAGTTAAGGAATACCGCCATAGGTAAAGAGGAACGTTTTTTAATGACAAAAGGGCCAATTCATAAGGAAGACATAAAAATCACAAATGTTTATGTCTCTAAAAACAGAGTAACAAAACACAGGAAGCAAAACTGACAAAACCGAAGGGAGGAATAGACAAGTACTAATCTGAGTTGCAAATGTGAACACTCCTCTCTCAGTAACTGAGGAAGCAAACAGGCAAAAAAATCAGAAAGGATTAGTGGTATCTAAGCAACACTATTCATGAACTCCATATAACTTACATTCATAGGGCATCAAACCCGACAACTACAGAAGACAGTCTTTCTGAACAGATGGAAAGTCCATCAACATAGATCACATACAGGCCAACAAACAAGTCTCAATTAACTCAAAAGTTCAAAATCGTACAGAGCAAAGTAAATGACTGAATAAATAAATAAATAAACAGGGAGAAGAGTACAATCTCTCAGGCAGAATTCCGAGTAATGTATGTGGATACTGTGTCCTTAAGAAGGGGGCATAAACCCCACTGTGCACAAAGACTTCCTTCCAAAAGGTACAGTCAGAAAAAGGGGAAAGACGCGCCTCTTTGCCGCGGAGAAACCTCACAAACGCTGCCTCGGCCAGGTGATCAAGGTCAATAGCAAAATCAACACCAACAATCAAACGAAATAAGTCACGTTGACAGTGTGTACTCCTGATACGATGTGATAAGAAATGGTACTTTGCTTCTGCGGTCTTCTCGCAGAAAACGTTAACCCCACTCTAATCATGAGGAGCACACCAAATTCCAACAGATACACATCCTAGAAAACATGATACTAGTCCTCCTCAAAACTGCCAAGGTCACCAAAACACAAGGAAAGTCTGAGGACCTGTCACAGCCAAGAGGAGCCAGAGGAGACGGAACCCTCTGTAACGCCATGTGGGATGGCGCTGGGAACCCGGGGACAGAAGGAGGACATCAGGTAAAAACCAAGGAAATGTGAACGCCCTGTGGGCCGTAGTTAATAATACTGATCCATTAGTTAACAAGGGTGCCACACTAATGTAAGATATCAATAATAGAGGAAACTGAGCACAGGGTATATGGAAATCCTGGTACCATATTCTCAACGTTTCTGTAAACCCAAAACTATTCTAAAAAATAAAGTCTATTTAAAAATGTACGTGGAGATCAAAAGGTCCTGTAACAGCAAAAGAAAATCAAGATAAGGAATTCAGAAATAGATCCACACTTATGTGACAACTGATTCTTGACAAAGAAACCAAAGCAAGTCAAGGGAAAAGGAAAAGTCTCTTCAACAAATGCTGTTGCAACAACCGGACATCCATGTGAAAAACCATGCACCTCAACCCCTCGTCTCACACCATAGACAAAAACTAATTCCAAACTGGGAGATTGGGATTGACATATACACACCACTATATATAAAATAGATAACCAATAAGGACCTACTGTAGAGCACAGGGAACTCTACTCCATACTCTGTGATGGCCTATATGGGAAAAAGAATCCAAAAAAGAGGGGATCTATGTATATGTATAACGGAATCACTTTGCTGTACACCTGAAACTAACACAACATTGTAAATCAACTAGACTCCAATGAAAATTTTTTTTTTTTTTTTTTTTTTTTTTTTTTGGTGGTAGGCGGGCCTCTCACTGTTGTGGCCTCTCCCGTTGCGGAGCACAGGCTCCGGACGCGCAGGCTCAGCAGCCATGGCTCATGGGCCCAGCCGCTCCGCGGTACGTGGGATCCTCCCGGACCGGGGCACGAACCCACGTCCCCTGCATCGGCAGGCGGACTCTCAACCACTGCGCCACCAGGGAAGCCCCAATGAAAATTTTTTAAAAATAATAAAAATTTGTATCATGAAAAAAATTAAGTTGACAGTAAAAACAAAAACAAAACAAACTAATTCCACATAGATTAAGACCTAAACAAAAAAGGTAAAATTATAAAACTTCTAGAAGAAAACAGAGTATCTCTATAGTTAGGGGGTGGGCAAAGATTTCTTAGAACACAGAAAGCAATAACCACGAAAACAAACACAATAGTAAATCAGTCTTATGAAAACGAACAACTTCTCATAAAAAACACTATTAAGAAAATAAAGTTATATTTTATAACAAATATATAGGCTGGAATATTATAAATATATAAAAGCCTATGTGTGTATACACACACACAGACCTGGAGTAAAGGTGTGAGAGCTTTCTTGTATATTAAGTGTACACCCTCACCTACGCTACGACCAGCCCACGAGAAATGAAAACACATATCCAGAAAGAGACCTGTAAAACAGAAGAATTTGTAGCAGCTTTTTCAAAATACTCCCAAACTGGAAACGGTCCACATGTCACCAACAGAACAGATAAACTGTGGTATATTCATTCACACGATGGAATTCAATGCAATATTAACAAGGAAGACCTAGATTAGCAGTGACACCCAGACCTTGGTTTCTAAATACCATTTCCGCTGAAAGCAAATGGCTCCAGGGCTCTTTGGAGAAAAAGCTGATTCCCAGGACTGAGGCTGGGAAAGAATAAGATGATTCTGGAGCATCTTGTTCGTCAGAAAAGAGAGAAGTGCTTAAAGAATGATGGGAATATCCCAACAGAACACAAGAGGCAGCTGCGAAGTGTTCCCACAGGACAAATTTGGGACAATCTGAGCATCAAATAATGATAGTACTGGAATTTAAGCCATGCATAAGAATCCCTGAGTTCACAGTGATATAAATCAATAGGTAGGGGAGAAGGGAAAGTTCTTCCTTACTGTATAATACCAACTAATACATACAGAAACAAAAATAGAGATAGAAAATAATCAATGGAGGCTAAAAGTGTGGGTGACAGTTCAATGAGGAACCAGATGAACAGTCATTTTACAGCGGATGGACTTGGTGCTAACCACTCATGCACCTCCTGAGAAGACTCACCAAGGACACATCTGTCCTCGGGTGCTTCTGACAAAGCAGCGTAACCTGAATCTAATAATGAGAAGCATCAGAAAAAACTAATAACTAGCCTGTAGCCTGTAATTTTTCTTTTAACAACTGGGTCAGGAAAGACAAAGAAAGTCTAAGGAACTGTTCCAGATCAAAGAAGAATGAAGAGCCGTGACAATGAAATGCAGCACGTGGTCCTGGACTGGATGCTGGGGCCGGTGGGGGGTGGGGGGGGGGAGGAAAAATGAGCCAGAAGGCACACCGATGGAATAGCTGACAAAATTTAAATACGGTCTGTTGCCCAGATAATAAAGTCTGTCAATATCAACCTTCCTGATTTTGATATTTATCCTGTGGCTGTATACAAGAACATCTTTGATCTTAAGATGAACGCACATTGAAATTTTGCAGGGGAAAAAGGGCACGATGTCTCCAACTTGCTCTCAAGTGTTTCTGGGGGAAAAGACACGCATGAGCGTGAACGACAAAGCAGATGGGGCATAACGCGAGCAAGTGGTGAATCCGGGTAAAGACATTAACACAGAAGTTTCTCGGATCACTCTTGCCATTTTTCTGTAGGTCTGACAACATATCAAAACTGAAAGGTTACCAAAACACACATACATAATTATAATTATTCCCCATTTAACATGAGGAAACAGCAGCTCGGGGATATTAAGACACTTGCTTGGCCACAATACTAGAACTTGAATGCAGGTTTTCTGACCACAAACCTTCCCTGTGTCCCTGCCCAGTCCCACCAGACACTAATCCATCGACAGACGAGCCCTTGGCACAGGCCACACAGCCGTGCCTCCCTCCCCCCTCCCCTCTGCTCTCCGCCCCCCGTCTCCTGTTGCCTGCCCAGCGCCCCCCAAGCTCGGGTCCCACGCGCGGAGCTCGACCCCTCCTCGGGCCCCTGCGCCCCCCTATTCCATCTGGGTTGCTCTCCTCCCGCAGATGTGCAGAGTCGCCTTGGGTCCTCCAAAAGCCCACCCAAGGAAGCCCTTCTGCACGTCCCCCAAAGAAAGCAGCACGCCTCCCTCCGCGCCCGATTCATTTCCTTCCACTGCATTGACCACAATTGACAGGTCATGTATTTATCCTCCCTGACGGAGTAGAGGCTCCACAAGGATGGGGACTTGGTCTCTTTTTTGTGCATTGCTGTATATTCGCAGTTCTTGTAATAGTCTAATGGTTCTTATAATAGCCCGGCATGTGTGTGCCATGCTTGAAATGCATTTACCAAATGACTAAATCAATGAATAGAGGCCTGTGATTCCAATTAAATGTGCCACAGAATTCTTCTGGAAACTGACCAGTTGGTTCTAACGTGTGTATAGAATAGAGGTGCTCACCCTACAAGGTACTCGGCTACGCAGCGACCGTAACTGAGGATGCTGGCGGGATGGGAACCCAGAGCTTGCACTAAAACAGAACAGAGTCCACACACTCGGGCAAAAGTGGGGAGCGGGGGGGTCTGACCGAGAATCACCAGCCGCCTGGGAAAAGAGAGACTCCTAATAATGAGGCTGGGGTAACTGCTTCACCGTATGGAAAAATAAAAAATTGAATTCTGACCTTACACCATACAAAAATAAATTCCAGATAATTTAAAGATTTAACATGTAAAAAACTCCTGTAACACCGTAAGGAAAAGGAGATTAGGATATGACCTCACGGTAGAGAAGGCTTCTTAAAGACACCCTCAACTCCCCCCGAAACCATAAAGGACAAGGTATATCAGTTTGACTTCAAAATAAAAAACACGTGAAAAAAATGTATGGTAACACATGCAAGAGACCAGTGAACTGGAGGATACCTGCAAGGTCTCCTGTAACTCACTAAGAAAACGCCCCACAGCCCAATCGAAAACCAGACCAAGAACGTACGGTGGTGACTTGCCCGGGAGGGAAGCCTCATTGACAACACGCACGTGAAAAAACTGCCCAGACTCCAGCAGTCACAGAAAAGCTCGTTATAACACTGACGTTATTTTTCACTCATCAGATCAACAAAAATTCATCAGACAAAATTTCCAAAGATGTGGAAACCAGGAACTTTAGAATACTTCTACTGAGACTGAAAAATAGTACAGCCTGCTTTAGAGAACCACTGGCTCTTGTCAAACTGGAGGTGCACATTTTTTATGACACAGCACAAGGCTATTCCATGTAAGCATTGTTTCTATAAGAAAAGAGTGAATATACTGAAACATCCACTGATATATGAGAATAAAGAAATAAAAGGTACTACATTTATTTTGTACAATACAGTGGTTACACACGTAACCAGATCTATCTATACATACCAATATAGAGCCCCAAGATACATGTAATAAGTGAAAATACAGAATACAGACAGCTTGATATTTTGTACATCTTAAAAACACCAGAACAATCCCATTGTTCCCTTATGACACTGGGTGGCCACGTGAAGGATGGACGGGTATACAGACTCACGCTGCTGGCTGTCTCTGTAGAGAACAGGAGGAAACAGGACAGCGACAGCTGCTTAAAGGAACTTGGCCTACATCGCAACGTGTTATTTCTTTTTTTAAAAAAGGGGGGGGGATATTACTTCTGGATGGCAGGGATGTGGACGTTCATTATCTGTCCTTTTCGGTTACTTTCCAACTTTTCGTCTGCGCTAAACCACGTGCTCTGCTCCAGCACTGGCACGAACACTGGCCGCGCTGCACACGCTAAGGACAGCATGATCCTGAACTTGAAACATGACTACACGTGATTCTAGCCTTAACTGACAGCCTCAGTCCTACCCTCTGTGAGCGGAGACTCCCAGCGTTCCTCAACGTGATACTCTAAAAGCAAACTGCATGGAAAACACGTTCTCCATTTACAGGAGGGCCTCAGAGCGACCCATCTTCTGTACAGAATTAAGGTAACCAAACTCCCTTTTCTCCAGTGCCATCTGGTGGAAAAGAGAGGAAACCTCATCTGTACCTGCCACAAAAAAAACCACGGTTCCTTTTCACTGAAGCCTCTCTTTTATCCTGGGGCTACTGTGAAGCAACCGTTTACTTTCTTTAGTGCCATCGTCAAACTAAATTCTACAGCCTACAGGGTAGATAAGAAAGATCTGCTCTTTTCTCTTCCTCCGCTCAGATTCCTTCTTTAAAAATTTTGTGATCAGATGATGCTTCTTCCTCACACACAATCCACGTTCATCTGCATCTCAGACCCTCCAGAGTAAACAATTCCAACAGCTGATTTCTGTATTAACCATTTAGTGTCGTTTGCTTTTACATCAACTATGACGGCAAGCATTTCTCCTTTAAAGGACTTTTTGAATGTAACATATTTTCACATAAATATGGAGTGAAAATTACAAATAGTTCCCTCTTCCAAGAACTGGATGAGACAGTAAAAAAGAAAACATACCGTATGTTACCAAGAGCCAATAAAATAGGCCAGATTTTTCAGACATTAAAGAAGAATACCAAAAAAACCAGGATATTAAAAAAGCAAACAAAACCATAGTAACAGGATTACTAATCCCCCAATTTGCAATACTGAGTTCCTTCATCCATTTACAATCCAGAGACGTCACTGAGCAGGGCAGCAAAATTCCAACTGTACTCACAAAAAAGAAGTCAATCTCGATGGTTCTCCATTAGTGTTTCACGTGGCTCTGATTCCATTCGAGCTTTATAACCTGCTATAATGGGGACAGCTTTTTAACTGTTTCCAGGTCTGCATCAGCAGAGAGTGGAAATAAAGGCAAAGGCACTCCGTCAGAGGCTCACATTTGTTAGATTTCGATGCAGATTGAAATTTAGTGAGCTTTGGTCACCCCGGTCAGGTGGCCCTGTAGGTTCACACACACACACTGGGTGGTTGGTTTCACTTCTCCTTTCTCAAAGTTTATGATAAAGACGCTCATCCCTGTATTGGGGCTGACGGATGTGAGTTCGGACCTGCTCAAGGTCACCGGGAAGGAACACTTAAGGTCGGTCAGGAAATAATCCAACAGGCTTCTCATGTAGGCGCCGTGACTCACGACTAAGACACTGGCGGCTAACCCTGGAGCGCCGCCATCCGAATTAAACTGGGAGGCACAGTTTTTCCCTAAAGGAAATATCTCTGCCAAAGAACTTTCCAGACAGTCGCTCAGGGCTTCTTGGGAAAACTGTTCATTCTGACCTGCTTCTTTCAGAATCAGCTGACAAAGAAATTCAAAGAAGTCTTTTCCACGCATTTTCACCTACAAGGAAAGAAAAAAAAAAAGGTGAAATAAAGTGACATTAATGACTGTTTTAAGACATAAACAGAACTGAGTTTTTCTACACGTCAGTCACTACAGAAGCAGATGAAACGCTGTGTTTCTATTCATTCAATCAGTACTTCCACAGACACTGGTTAAGTGAGCGCTCAACTTATTTCTGGACCCATGAAAGCATTTTGGGGACAAAGGTGAGTAAGATACAATGACTAATTCCTGACTTCAAAGCACTCGGAGTCTAGCTGGGGAAATCTACGAGCAAACAGAAGCCCATAGGATAGCAGGAAACTAGGAATACCTAGGAAACTTGCATCGGGCACTTCCGTTCAACTAGAACAACAAGGATAAAAAGCCTTCCCTCACTAAATTAATACAAAGTCTTTACAAGAAAATTATGAAAATTAAAAATGGTGGTGGTGGTGGGGAATCACCAATAACACAGCTCAAAAGCAGAACGCTGCACAGCGACGCAGGCAGGGCTACCACGTCACTTAGAGCTGCAGGCGCAAGAGAGGCCTGACCGTCCTGCCGGCCAAGCTGCTGGGTTTTTCCCACCGTCCCGCTGACCAGCACCATGCCTGCTTCACCGACTCCACTGCCACTGCGACGGCTACCGCTCCCTTTTCAAGGAGTTTTCTTAACAGACCCATCTAATAACCCGTTTCCTCAAATCCGTTATCGGTAATGACTTAATAAATGAGAAAGACAGGACAGCTTAAAAGGGGGAAAAATGGTATGATGCAGAGTCGTTCTGTGAACCAAACAACTTCCAAACTGCTTAGCTACAATTCAGAAACATCTTGCTTACGCGACGAGTCAAGATTGCAGCTACGCTGACACTGGCACGCTCGCGGACGGGGCGACCTTCCCCAGGGCTACGTACCTCGTCCAAGGTCTCTCCTCCGGGCGGTGTAAACACAGGGCACTCCTGCCCAGCTGCTTTGGCCATGGCCCTTAGCTCACTCAGCGGCCAGCCTTCTGCAACCCCGTATTTCTGCAATGATCCAACAGACAAAAAGGCCTCAAAGGAATTTGCAATACAACAACTAAGTACATGTTTATGGCAAATTCAGAACAATCATTCCGGGGGCGCGCTTAGATTTCTTTGGCTTACTTTATCCTGTCTCCTGGGAGAAAATGCAAACCCAGATCCCTGTGACTTCAAAGCTCATTAGCTTTTTAGATTCATAAAAACGGAGTCTTGGAGAAGCACACGCAAGTCACAAAGGAAATGCAAATGGCCAATAAACATGGGAAAACTACCTCACGAGGAATCCAGAGTGTGAAAACTAAAATGACACCTTTCTGAAGTCATTAAATCAGAAGACCACAGAGATCACTAATAGCCAGTGTTGATGCGGGAAAAACTCTCTCCTAGATCATTCACGGGAGTATAAATTGGCACAGATTTTCTGGAAGGAAATGTAGCAATACGTACAAAAGTCTTTTTAAAAAGTACACACTCAGCAATTCCATTTCTAGGAAATGTATGAGATATGTGTGTGAAAGATCAACTACAAAGATGTTTATATTGTAACATTATTTACATCAGTGGAAAATCTAGTCACAACCTAGATGTCCTAAACTAGGTCAGCAGTAGCTTGGTTAAACACATGATGCAACAGCAATATCTTAAGAATACAGAGTCATTAATTATGTGATCATACTGATGTGCATTTATGGGCACAGAAAAACACAGTACGTGAGACAAGCCAGTTAAAAAACAATGCATAGAGTAGGATTTCATTTCGAAAAACATACACACAAACAGATAGACAGGTAAAAACAGACAAGAAGGAAAATGTCAGGAGCACACATATCAAAATATTCCGTGTGTGTGTGTGTGTGTTTGTGGTAGAAATTTTAATTGTATTTTTTTCCAAAGTGTTCTTAGTTTTAATTCCCTACAATGACAATGGATTACTGGCATAAGAAAATTCTGAAAGAGACAAAGCGTCACTTATGGTTTGCACTGATGACGCCAAAAGATTCTACCACCACCATCAGATAAGAAATCCAACAGTGAAATATTACTTTTTTATAAGAATACACGCACACTTTACCAGCTGCTCTTTCAGTCTTCAAGCCCAATTTCTCACACTCTTATTTGTATCTGGAGCAACCTAACAATCACAAAGAGGGCCATTAAAAGCTATCAGCTGCTTTGTTTCCACAGGAATGGAAGCATCCATTTGTTGAATACTCCAAATGCTCCGCTGGGGCAGTTAGGAGGAGAGCACAGGCGGCTGCACAGCTCCCACCCTTGCTGAGACCGCGGGGGAGGTGGCGATACCAAGCAACTGCAAGTGGAAAAGTGCCGAGACGGAGAGAGACTGACAGATACGGCAAGGATGTCTAATCTGGACTCGGGCAACCACCGAGGGCCAAAGCCTCTGGCGCGTGGAAGCCGGCCAGGCCTGGGAGCAAGCATTCCAGGCCGAGTGGAGGACAGATGCAGAGGTTCAGTGAGCCCAGAGCACGGGGTGTCCGGGAGACTCCGGGGAGAGGCTGAGAAGCGTGTGACCAGTGGTCCAGAGCACGGGCTCCAGGCCCAGGGGCCTCAGTGTGAATCTGAACTCTGCCACGAATGAGCTCTGGGACCCTGGGCCTGGACTTGACCTCCAGGTGCCTCGGTTTCTGCTTCTGTAAAACGGGGGTTAAGAAAAGAGGTTTTTACATCTTCCCGGCACCGGGGTTCTTGTGAAGATGAACAAGCCCGCGGCTCCTGGAACAGCGGCGGGACGCGGCGAGCACAGCGCCAGTGCCCACTCATGTGACCGCTAAACCCAGGCACTGAGCACCCAGGAAGAGGCAGGAGGCAACAGATCAGACCCCGCAGCTCCCAAGCGCCAGGTCAGAGTTATGACAACTCCTGAGGGTACAAGAGAAGCAGTGAACCCGCTGACACAGGGGTGTGGCTACCGAATTCTGCAAAGATGACTCCGGCTGCAGCGTGCAGATCAGACGGGGAAAGTGGGGGGCGAGACAGAAAGCAGGAGAATCGCTGTCCCAGTGACGCAGGCGGTAGAGGATGCCGGGCGGCAGTACGCGGGCAGCGGGGGCTCGCAGAGAGATGAAGCTTTCGGGAACTACTCAGAGGCTGAGCGGACAAGACGTGGACGGGACGTGCGGTGCGCGAGACGGCGCAGAGCCGGCAGGAGGGCTTCAGCCACTGCGTGGGGCGGGGCCCCGTGGAGAGGGGAGCGCATTCCACTGGCCGGAGGCGGCCGCGGGGCGGCTGAGCCACTGGCAGCTCGGTGTGTGTGTGCAGCTCAGGGAAGAGCCATGGACTGAAATCACCGGAGAGGATGACGTTACTCAGGAGACCGCGCAGATGGAGGAGGGATGGCCCAGCCGATGACAACGCTTTCTCCTTCACGTGATGATGGGCCCTGTGCAGCGTTCCCCTGAACGCAGGACATTTTCTTCTTTTGATCTATTCAGATTTAGTTTGGGGGATAGGTGTATTTTTCGTTTTGTGTTGGCCGCGCTTTATTTTATTTTATTGGCCACAAAGCACGGCTTGCGGGATCTTAGTTCCCCAACCAGGGATTTGCACCCGTGCCCTCAGCGGTGAAAGTGCGGAGTCCTAACCACTGAACCGCCGGGGAGCTCCCAGGACATTTTTCTTTAACAACGTTTGAGCACTGGCTCCTGGGCACAGAGTGAGCCTTTCCAGAGAGCGTGTACGCTGGAGCTCTAGCCTATATGCTGAACTATAACAGTGAACACACGCAAGTTATGAAAAGCAGTTCTTCGAAGATGCCCTGGCCATTCTGTTACATTTCTCTCCAGGGGCAGAGGAGATCACAGGGCCGGCAGGACAGCAACCAGGTTACACGTCAGCATTATAGACTCTGCACTAAAAACGCTGCTCGAGGAGGAGACTTGGGGCCAAATCTCAGACCTGAAATTGCCGTCTTTTAGCTAAACCACAGTTTCAGGAAGATGCATTTCTGGTAAAGTATATAAAGTTGGCATAAAGGAGTCTATTCATGCTTACAATTATGGGGTAGGATTAGGAGACTGGGAAGAGAACTTTTCACCTTTAACTTTAAACTCTTCTGTACTAAGTTCTCACAAGTATGCCTTGCTTTTATAATTTAACATGCCGCTTTCCTATGATTTTAATGATCAAATAAGACACTATTTATGAGAGTAAGTAAGAGTAACTGCCATACAGTAGATTCTTCATGTAATAGCTGATATCACATCCCTCGCAGGTAGGCATTTAATTTCTAGCCATGGGATAAACTGAGTTGGTTTACTGATAATTTATAGTAAAAGAACAATATGGAAGTTACTTACCCTTTCTCGAAGTCTTGAATCATACTTTACTGTCATATCTTTGCAAAATTTGCTCTTCTCCAAAATTCCATGCACGGTCTGCAAATCAAAAGACAACTATCTCTTTTCTCATAAAAATAATCATTCTTGGGGACTTCCCTGGCGGTCCAGTGGTTAGGACTCCGCGCTTCCACTGCAGGGGGCCCAGGTTCGATCCCTGGTCGGGGAGCTGAGATCCCACAAGCTGCACACGCAGCCTAAAACTATATCATTCTGTGAGTGTTCAGGATGGTAGCAGAGGAAGACGCTGAACTCACCTCCTCCCAAGGACACAGAAAACCCCATTAGGCTACCAGCAGATTTTCCAGTAGAAACCTTACAGGCCGGAAGGGAGTGGCAAAACATATTCAAAGTGCTGAGAATTCCAGCTAAGAATCTTTTCTCTACCCAGCAAGGTTATTCAGAATTGAAGAAGAGAGCAAGAGTTTCCCAGAAACAAAAGCTAAAGGAGTTCATCACCACTAAACCAACCCTAGAAAGAAAGAAATATTAAGGGGGGAATGCCCTGGTGGTGCAGTGGTTAAGAATCCACCTGCCAGTGCAGGGGACACGGGTTCGAACCCCGGTCCAGGAAGATCCCACATGCCCCGGAGCAGCTGAGCCCGTGCACCACAACTATTGAGCCTACGCTCTAGAGCCTGCGAGCCACAACTACTGAGCCCACACGCCTAGAGCCCGTGCTCCGCAACGAGAGAAGCCACCGCAATGAGAAGCCCGCGCACCACAACGAAGAGTAGCCTCCGCTCACCTCAACTAGAGAAAGCCCGCTCGCCGCAACGAAGACCCAAAGCAGCCAAAAATAAATAAATAATTTAATTAATTTAATTAATTTTTTTAAAAAAGAAATATTAAGGGGACTTCTTTAAGCTGAAAAGAAATGGCACGAATTAATAATAAGAAAACATATGAAAGCAAACATCTCACTGGAAAAGGTAAATATATAATAAAGGTAGTAGATCAATCACTTATAAAACAAAGATGAAGGCTAAAAGACAAAAGCAGTAAAATTATAATAATTAGTTAAGGGATACATAAAATAAAAAGATGTAAAATGTGTCATAAAAAGTATAAGACATGGCAGGAAGGAGTAAAAAGCCAGTTTTGGAATGTGTTCAAATTTAAGTTGCTCCCAACTAAAAACAGGCTACTACTTATATAGGATGTCATATGTGAACCTCATAGTAACCACAAAGAGAAAATTTACACTAAATACACAAAAGAAAATGAAAAAGGAATCTAAACCTAACGCTAAAGAAAACCACCAAACCACAAGGGAAGAGAGAAAGGGAAGAAAGGAGCAGAGAGAAACTACAGAAATAGCCAGAAAACAATTAACAAAATGGCAATAAGTACATACCTCTCAAAAATTACTTTAAAGGTAACTCAATTAAATATGCCAATCAAAGATACAGAGTGGCTGAACAGATTAAAAAAAAAAGAGCCATTTATGGACTGCCTACAAGTGACTCACTTCAGAACAAAGGACACACAGAGACTGTAAAAAGATGGGAAAATATATTCTATGCAAACAGGAATGAAAAGAAAGCTGGAGGGGCTACACTCATATCAGACAAAGTGGACTTTAAAACAAAGATTGTAATAAAAGACAAAGAGAGCATTCCATGATAAAGGGGTCAATCTAGCAAGAAGATATAATTTTACAAATGTATATGCACCCAACAGAGGAGCACCAAGATATTTAAAGCAAATATTAATGGACTTAAAGAGAGAAACTGACAGCAATACAATAATAGTAGGGGACTTTAGCACCCCACTTACACAAATAGGTAGGTCATCCAGACAGGAAATCAGTAAGTAACATCAGTCTTAAATAATAGATTTAATAGATATAAACAGAACACTCCATCCAAAAGCAGCAAAGCATCATTCTTAAATGCACATGGAACATTCTCCAGGATAGATCACATATTAGGTCACAAAACAAGTCTCAATAAACTCAAGAATACTGAAATCATAACAAGGACCTTCTCTGACCACAACTGTACAAAACTAGAAATCAAGCACAAGGAAAAAAAAAACAAAACAGGAAAAAACACAAAAATGTGGAGGTGAAACAACATGCTACTGAACAACCAATGGCTCATCAAAGAAATCAAAGGAGAAATCAAAAAATACCTAGAGACAAATGAAAACAGAAATACGACATACAAAAATCTATGGGATGCAGCAAAAAGCAGTTCTGAGAGAAGTTCATAGCAATACAGGTCTACCCTATGAAATAAGAAAAACCCCAAATGATCTAACTTTACACCTAAAGGAATTAGGGGAAAAAAGAACAAAGCCCCAAATTAACAAGACAAAAGGAAATAATAAAGATCAGAGTGGAAATAAATAAAATAGAGACCAAAAATAATAGGAAAAATATCAATGAAAATAAGGGTTGGTTCTTTGAAAAGAGAAACAAAATCGACAAACCTATAGCTAGACTAACCAAGAAGAAAGAGAGAGGACCCAAATAAATAAAATCAGAGATGAAAGAGGAGAGGTTCCAACTGATAACACAGAAATACAAAGGATTGTAAGAGACTACTACAAACAATTATATGCCAACAGTTTGAACAACCAGAAGAAATGGATAAATTCCTAGAAATTTCAATGATTTTAAGACTAAATCATGAAGAAATAAAATATATGAATGGACTGATTACTAGTAAAGAGACTGAATCGGTAATCTAAAATCTTCCAACAAAAAAAAGCCCAGGACCAGATGGCTTCACTAACCACCTGGAACGCTACAAAACATTCAAAGATTTAATACCTAACCTTCTTGAAATCTTCCCAAAAACTGAAGAGGAGGGAAATCTTCCAAACACACTTTATAAACCCAGAATTACCCCTGACACCAAAACCAGACAAGGACATCACAGAAAGAATTATGGCCAGTATCCCTGATGAACATAAGATGCAAAAATCCTCAACAAGATATCAGCAAACTGAATCCAACAATACATTAAAAGGACCATAAACCACGATCAAGTGGGATTTATTCCAGGGATGCAAGGATGGTTCAACATATGCAATCAACTAACATGGTACACCACATTAACTGAAGGATAAAAAAATCACATGATCATTTCTATAGGTGCAGAAAAAGCATCTGACAAAATTCAACATCCATTTTTGATAAAAAAACAAACTCTCAACCAAGTGGGTATAGAGGGAACATACCTCAACATAATAAAGGCTATATATGACAAGGCCACAGCTAGCATCATACTCAGTGGTGAAAAGCTGAAAGCTTTTCCTCTAAGATCAGGAACAAGATAAGGATGCCCACCATCACACTTCTCTTCAATATAGTTTTGGAAGTCCTAGTCACAGCAATTAGGAAAGAAAGAGAAATTAAAGGCATCCAAATTGGAAAGGAAGAAGTAAAACTGTCACTGTTTGCATATGACATGATACTATATGCAGAAAATCCTAAATACTCCATGAAAATACTATTGGAACTAATAAATGAATTCAGTAAAGTCACAGGATACAAAATTAATATACAGAAATCTATGGTGTTTCTGCACACCAATTAGTGAACTATCAGAAACAGAAATTAAGAAAATAGTCCCACTTACAGCTGCATCAACAAGAATAAAATACCTAGGAATAAATTTAACCATGGAGGTGAAACCTGTACACTGAACACTATGACAATGATGAAAAAAACTGAAGACACAAATACGTGGAAAGATATTCTGTGTTCATGGACTGGAGGAACTAATATCGTTAAAATGTCCATACTATCCAAAGCAATCTAGATTTGATGCAATCCCTATCAAAGTTCCAGTGGCAATATTTCACAGAACTAGAACAAACGACTCTAAAATTTGTACAGAATCTCAAAAGATCCCGAATAGCCAAAGAAATCTTAAGAAAGAACAAAGCTGGAGGAATCATGCTCCCTGATTTCAAACTATACTATAAAGCTACAGTAATCAAAACAGTATGGTACTGCCATAAAAACAAACACATAGATAAATGGAATAGAATAGACAGCCCCAAAATAAACCCACGTATATATGGACAATAAATTTGCAACAAAGGAGCAAAGAACATACAATGGAGGAAGGACAGTCTCTTCAGCAAATGGTGTTGGGAAAACCAAGCAGCTACATGCAAAAGAAGAGACTACACTACTATCTTACACCCTACACAAAAGTTAACCCCAAATGGATTAAAGACTTGAATGTAAGGTCTGAAACCATAAAGGTCCTAGAAGAAAACATAGGCAGTAACTTCACTGGCGTTAGTATTTGCAATGTTTTTGTAGATCTGACTCTAAAGACAAGGGAGCAAAAATAAACAAGTGGGACTACATTAAGCTAAAAAGCTTCTGCATAGCAAAGGAAACCATCATCAAAATAAGCAACCTACTGAATGACAGAAGATAACTGCAAATCATATATCTAAGGGATTAATATCCAAAATATACAGTTGATCCTTGACTATGGGTTTGAACTGCACAGGTCCATGTATCCATGGATTTTTAAAAATACATACTACAATACCACACGATCCTCAGATGTGGAACCGTGGATACACAGGGCTGACTGCAAAGTTATATGCAGATTTTTGACTGCAAGGAGGGTGGGGGCCCCTAAGCTGCACATTGTTCAAGGGTCAACCGTATAAAGAATGCACACCAGTCAACTACAACAGAAACCCAAACAACCCCGTTAAAAAATGGGAGAGCAACTGATCAGACATTTTCCAAAGACACACAGATGGACAATAAGCACATGAAAAGATGTTCAACATCACTACTGTGGAAATGCAAATTAAAACTACATGAGCTATCACCTCACACCTGCTGGAATGGCTATCATCACAAAGACAAGAGATAAGAAACGCTGGAGAGAAAAAGGAACACTTGTACACTGTTGCACTGTAAATTGGTGTAGCCACTATGGAAAACAGTATGGAGAGTCCTCAAAAAATTAAGAATAAAACTACCATATCTCCCAGCTATTCCACTTCTGAGGGGTTTTTTTGTTTTTGTTTTTGTTTTTTTGTCGTGCCACGTGGCTTGCAGGATTCTCAGTTCCCTGACCAGGGACTGAACCTGGGCCATGGCAGTGAAAGCCCGGAATCATAGCCACTAGGCCACCAGGGAACTCCCCCACTTCTGAATATTTATCCAATGAACACAAAAACACTAATTTGAAAAGCTATATACACCCTTATGTTCATTGCAGCATTATTTGCAATAGCCAAGATATGGAAACAACCTAAGTGTCCACTGATAAATGAACGGATAAAGAAGATGTGGTAGGACTTCCCTGGTGGCACAGTGGTTAAGAATCCACCTGCCAATGCAGGGGACACAGCCTCAATGCCTGGTCCAGGAAGATCCCACATGCCGCGGATCAACTAAGCCTGTGTGCCGCAACTATCGAGCCTGAGCTCTAGAGCCCGCGAACCACAACTACTGAGGCCGTGTGCCACAACTACTGAGGCCGTGTGCCACAACTACTGAAGCCTGCATGCCTAGAGCCCGTGGTCCACAACAAGAGTAGCCCCCGCTCACCACAACTAGAGAAAGCCAGGGTGCAGCAACAAAGACCCAACGCAGCCAATAAATAAATAAATGGCTTGTTTTCATAAATAACATTTTATTAGAACTCAGCCATTTATGTATCTTTTATGGCTGCTTTCACAGTACAACGGCAGAGTTCACAATTGTGACACAGACCATACAGCCCACAAAACTTAAAAATTTAACTAACTAGCCCTTTACAAAAAAAGGTTCTAGTTCATTAATTCTCCATTCAGGTGTGTCTAAATTGGTTTTAAACCCATCCATTGAATATCAATTTCAGTTATCTTTTCAGTTCTAGAATTTGCATTTGGTTCTTGTTTATAATTTCCAGTTCTCTGCTGAAATTCTCCATGGCATTTTTATCTGTGCATTCAATGATTATTTTAAAGGCTACATCTGGTAACTCCAGATACCGGGTAACTCCGGTGGCTCTTTCTGCTGCCTTTTGTTTTTGCTCATTTTTGTTCATGTTTCCTTCTCTCATTGTGTACCTGGTTACTCTGACAAGAGACACTGTATTTGCAAAACGGTAGAAATAATTAAAGTCCATAGTCTGCCTTGTTTTTTAACTCCCTTCCAAAAATCAGACACTGTTTTACATCATCAATATTTGTTTATATTTACCTATACCTCTAACAATTTCCTTTGTTCACTATTCTTTTCTGAATCTCAGACACCTCTTCTGGAATTACTTTCCTTCTTCAATTATCCTTTGAAAGTTTCTTTCTAGCTTGTTTGTCTGAAATGTCTTCACCTATTCTCTAGAAAATGTTTTGCTGGTATAAAACTCTAGATTAATCTTTATTATCTCTCAGCACATCAAATTATTGTTGATATTGACACATTTGTTGATAGCCTAATATTGGCCTTTAATGGATAATGTTTTTTCCTTCATAGTCTTTGGAGTTTTGCAATATTGCTGTAAGTGTAGATTTCTTTTTTAAATTCTGACCGGGATTCTTTTACACTTTCTGGATCTGATATTTTGCCATCTTTCAATAATTCTGTAGTTTATTAACTGTGACCTCTTCGAATATTGCCTCTTTCCCATTCTGATACTTCCTCTCGAAAGACGACAGACTTTCTCATCACGTCCTTCTGTCTTAGTCTTATTTTTAACCTACTTATCACACTGAGCTACACACTTCAGTTGCTACCTTACATTTATCTCTAAGCAAATGACCATTTCAGCTACATCTAGTCTATAATTTAGTACAGCCACTGAGGTTTTCATTTTTGGATAAACTTTTTCCATATTTTAAGTAAATTTTATTGAAGTATATTTCAAGTGTACAGGTCACTGAGTTGTGACAGGTCTAAGTACCGCCAAAATCAAGACAGAGAAGAAGTTTATCAGCCGAAATGATTCCTTCGTGTCCTTGCCAGCCAATGCCTCCCACTCCTGGCCCCCGGCCCGCACTACCTGCTTTATGTGTTCTAGAGTCTCATGTAAATGGAATCACACAGTCTGCACTCTCCCACATCTGCCTTCGTTTGCTCAGATACTGTTCTGGGGACTCCTCTGTGCTGCTGATGAGTTGTACTCCACTGTATGAATATACCATGTTCATTTATCCATTCACCTACTGATCAACACATGGGTTGTTTCCACTCTCTGCCTATTACAAGTAAAGTTGCCATTAAACATTTGTGTACAAGTCTTGGTGTGGACATATATTCTTACTTCTCTTGGAGAAATTTCTGGGATTGAAACTGTTGGATCATACAGTTAGTGTATGTTCAACTTTCAAACTGTTTTCCAAAGTAGGTGTTCCATTTTACATTCTCACCAGCAACGTCTTGAGTTCTAGTTGTTCCACATCTTTTATCTTTCTAACTTTAGCCATGCACATGTTGTGTAATGGTATCTTACTGTGGTTTTAATATGGTTTCTGTCGCAATCAATTATGCTGAGGACGCTCTCATCTGTTTACTGGCTTTCCCCTTATCTCACTTTGTAAAGTGCCCAGTCAAATTCAAATCTTTTGCCTCTTTTAAAGTGGGCTATTTGTCTAACTACTGAGTTGGAAGAATCTTATATATTTATACAGCTAAGAGATATATATTGATAACACACACTTATGTGTCAGATATATACACATATATTACATACATGTAACACACGTTTACAATTTTCTCCCAATCTGTGTCTTGTTTATGCTTTGTCTCAAGATGCCTTTATAAAGATTTTCCCTCTGCTTCCTTATAGAATTTTCTTAGATTTACCTTTTAGATTTGTTCTATGAACACCTGCAAGTTAGTTTTTGTGGACTGTGTGAGGTTAAGAATCACATGTCACGCTTTTCTGCACAGATGGTCCATCGTTTCAACACCCTTTATTGAAAAGACCACCGTTTCGATCATGGAATTACCTTGGCACCTGTGTCAAAAGCCAACTGACCAAAGAGACTAAACGAAAGCAACTGACCATATAGGTGTGGGTCCCTCAACTTGTGCTTGAAAGAAAAAGTCTTTATTTTGCCTTAATTTTTGAAAGTATTTTCACTGGGTATGTATTTGGAGATTTTTGAGTCATTATTTCTTCAAAATCTGTCTTTTTACTTTCATACTCACCCTCACCCTTCTCCCCACTTCCCTCCTGAGACTTCAGCTACATGTATGTTGCACTGCTTGATACTGTCCTCCACGTCACTGAGACTCTTCACTTTCCCTTCTTAGTCTTTTTTCTTTCCACAGTTAATTTTGGAATGTGCAGTTTCCACGTCTTCATGTTCACTGATGTCTTCTTCTACAGTGTCTATAACCTACTGTTAATCCCACCCTATGAAATTTTCATTTCAGAATACTGCATTTTTCACCTCTAGAACATGAAATTTGGTTCTGCTGTCTCCTACTTCTCACCTCATGCTCCTCTGAGGAGAGTTCAGCCTCACTATTAAGGTGTAATATGCTCTCTGTATCCAGCAAAGCCTCCACTTGCGCTGGTGGGAATTCTGACTCCGCACCCTGTGTGAGCCCCAGGAATTGAGTGGATGGCCGCTGCCCGCCAGGGACCTTTGCCCTCCCGCCCGAAGCCGTGTTTTCTGCCCTCGTGCAGTTTCAGCCACACGTGTGCAGATTAACCAACCATCCAACAGAGAATCACGGGGATCCCTACACATAGGTCTACGGAGTTTTCTCTGTGCAGCTCTCTCTCCAGCACTCTTCCCCACACATTTTAGTTACTTAAACTCCCCAAATTCCAAGCTTTGTCCCCTCAGTCACTGAGACCACTGTCCTCTATGTGGCTTCTTCTGCCAGAGTCTGGGAATTGCTTCAGCTGGAAAACCGGGACGGTCGAGGGCTCACCTGTTTTGTTTCACTTCATTCGGGGATCACAGCCCATGCTGCCTGGAGTCTGATGTCTGAAAACAGTTGCTTCACAGATTCTGTCCTGCTTTCTAGTTGTTTATGGGGGGAGGCACATTTCAACCCTGTTTTCCCCCACGGTTGCCACAAAAGTCTCCTTCCACCAACCTTTTACAAGTTGATTTGGTTCTTTCTTAAATCTCTGGGATCATTTTTGTAGTAATCTGTTCCTTCACACGTCTTTTATTTCTTTAGAGTAACACAGTTGTTTTTCAAACTGTATCTGGACTCTAAAATCTGACGTCTCTGTGGTGTTCCCACTGGCTCTCTCTCACGACACCTTCTTTGCCTTTTTATAGGCCTTCTGTCAGACATTTTCCCCAAGCTACTCTAACTTAAAAACTACCACAATAAAACAAAGCACAAAAGTCAAATGAAGGGAAAAGAAGTAAGTTCTGTCAGGGAGAGGAGGGCTGGGGGTGATGTCTTGTGTGAGTTAATTCCCTGCGGACTCTGGCAGCAAATGTTCCAAGGTTACAGCTGCTGAGACTTTTGACTCATCAGCCTCAACCTTGACTCTAAGCTCACCTGCTTTGTCCTCACGAGGTCACTGGAGAAAATGTGAGTAAACTTCACGTTATTAAGAAATATACCAGCAGCAGCTGCTTGTTTAAATCCAGTTTCTGAAAGAGGCTCATCGATTCCTTGTCCTGTGGTATTAAGAGAAAGAACAGTAACATTCATATATATATATATATGTATATATACGATGCAATAAAAATCACACCTAAGAGAATATAAAGAGCATTTATCTATATTTTATTAAAAGATTTCCTTGGGTACTTTTCCACATAAGTTTTCAGAGAACTGAAAGCAAGCAAAATTAAGCTAGGATCCTGTAAAGGCTCTTCTGTATTTCCCAGAAGAATGTCTGTCTGGTGAGAACTGGGTAATGAGGAGGCTGTCCCGAGCTCTCCCCCTCACATCGCCCACCACTTCACCACGTGTTTTATTAATGCTGTCCCGAACCTTACGTTTTCAGCTCAGCTGCTGCATTTGGGCAGTCGGATCGTCACCTAGAAAAGTTTTCCTTCTTTATCTCCATCGTTTGAATTCAGTAACGTTCAGTATTGCAAGTCATTCTCAATGAAGGCTGACAAGTCTTCTACTAATTTAGAGCGAATAACAGGTCAGCCAATGACTCGACACACAGGAATATAATCTGTCATGAATAAGAGTCGGCAGAAACAACAAGCAACAGATTTGGAACCACTAACACGTCAGACGTGTAAATCAGCAGAGACTATAAACTGAGTCACAAAAATAAGCGATAACAAGCGATCAAAAACCAGATAGCTTTCCAAAAGAACCAGACAGATCTTTTAACAATGAAAAATGGAATTACTGAGGAGGGAAAAAAAAAAAATCCCTCAGTGGATAAAAGGAGATTCATTAAGCTGAAAAGCTTCATGAACCCCAAGGCAGGGCTGAAGCTGTCCGCTGGCACAGACACGAGGAGATGGAGCACATCACAGATGTGTTAGAGACTTAGAGAAAGGACGAGGATTCCTAAGTACATCTAGTGGGAACTCCAGAAAGACAAGAGAGAAAATGGAGAACAGAAATGAGGGAAGACATAAAACTACAGATGAAGGAAACACAATGTACACCAGGAAGGATAAATTACTTAAAAAAACAAAACGTACCTTCCTAGATTTAGTAAGAGAAACTGTAAAATACCAAAATAAAACACAAAGACTTTAAAAGCAGTTACAGAGAAAGACAGATACCCATGGTGGGACCACCATTTGGATGAGAGAAGACTTCTGAAGCCAAAAAGCAGCAGATGAATAGCTCCCAAGAGCTAAGAGAACTGTGAGTCTAGAACTGTCTGGACTAAAAAAGATTGAGAATAAAAACAGAATTGTCTGGAATAGAATCAATTGAAATTATATTTACCACAAACTGATTTACACAAGAGGACTTTTCAAAAAAGATGTTTAAGGAATGAAGGTCTGAGATGCAAAAGAAATGGTGAGGAGAGAAACTAGCAAATACAGATGTCAATCTAAACAAACACTAAGTAACAAATTAAATAATAATGCCTACATTGCATGGTTAAAAAAGGACAGGACTGAGATACTAAACAGCAGCACATACTTTGTATTTTTCAGGAGAGATGATATTTCTCTTACACTTTGTTAGGCACAAATGGTAAAGATACAAAGGCAACCATCAAAAGGATAGAGATGGCTTATTTCGAGGCCAGTAGGGAAAGTAAGAGTGGGTTGGATAAAGAAAAGGAAAAGAAAAGCAGGCACCTAAGAAGTAACGATGAGTGAGAAGAAAAGGACTAGATAAAGAAGGGAGAAAAGAACCACAAAGGAAAAGTCCAAACACACCAGAAACCAGAGTCAATGTGGACAGACCACTCTCACCAGTTAACAGAAAGACCGTATTTTTTATTTGTTTAAAAAGAATCAGAATCAGCTGCCTACCATTTACAAGGTAACACTTAGGACATCAGTACACAGCAAGGTTGAACGGAAAGGGATAGGAAAATATATACCAGGCATATTCCAACCCCAAACAGCCGGAGTTGCCATATCACTCTCAGAAATGCAGACTTTATGACAAAAGTCTTAGTAAGGATTGTGAAGATCTCTATGAACAATCAGTGTTCCCATTCACCACAAAGAGCAATTTGAAAACTTGTATGTGCCTAATAAATTAGCCTCTAGCTGTATAAAAGCAGAACACATAAAGCACAAGTTGACAGAACTTCAGGTATTAAAGGATGAGCTGGCCATCACAGTGGGAAATTCAACATATCTCACTCATAAATTGACCCTTAGGTCATACAGGCAAATGAGTAAATTTACAAAATTAGTAAAGTATGGAAGATCTGAACAACAAAATCAAGGTTAAGTATTTGATATAGAACTCCACACCCAGCTACTAGAAAACAGATTTTTTTCTCAAACACACAGTAGTAGGTTTATAAAAACTGACCACGCTAACCAATTTCAAAGAGGTATTATCAAATAAACCGTACTGTCAGAACACAAAGCAATTACACTGGAAGTCAATCAAAAGATGAAGAACAAAACCAAAAAGCCCACTCATTTGGAAATTTAAATAACAGTTCTAAATAACTCATGGGTCAATGAAGAAATCATAACGGAAATTTAAGATACTTGGTGCTGAATACTTATCAGATCACTACAAATCAAAACTGCAGGTATGTGACCAAAAAATGGCACTTAGAAACATATAAGGTGAGGGTTTTAAAAAAAATAAAAAGGAGGCTATAACTTAAAGAACTAAGCATCTAACTTCCAAAGTTAGGAAAACACGAAACAGACCTAAAAAACAGGTGTGAACATGAAAATTTTATTCATGTTTGACCGTCAGCTTCGAATGAAATGAGACAAAGGAGCAGGGACCACGGACAAGGCGGTATGGCACGTGAGCCCAGAGGATGCGCTGGGTGGGGCCCAGGTCAGTGGGAAATAGAGGTGCGTTTAATTATCAGACTGGTTTCCAGAAGAGGGAGGCAAGCACACGGGGTATGAAAATCAGCTTCTGCAAAGCCCAGATGTCCCCAACCCAAAAATGTAAAACTAAATGCTTGTATAATCCAAGCAGAGGAACAGCATGTCTAGCTGAAAGATATTCTTTAAAAGCCAGACCGAGCAGGTGGATCACAGGGAGATTAAAAGATCTGAACCCAAATTAACAGAACAAGGCAGGGGGCAGGGGAGAGTCTGTTCGGAATAAAGTAACAACCCCATGTGAGAACAGGAATTCTCTTTTTAAACCATTTCTTTGTTACTACTAAAAATAATATAAGTATCTTAGCAGAAAAACACCATTAATACCAGCCAGTAAATTTTTGTTTCCAAATATGAAATCATTTAAAATCCTGGCAGATATATTTTAAGACAACGAGACTCAATATAACTCCTTAATCAGCTTTGAAGCTGCCCACGAACAACTTGGAGCACTGTTCTTTACATCTAATTCACTCAAGAGACTCACTTCTCTTGGTTACCATCTGCTCTGATCATATTTCTGTGACCATGATGATTTAATTCCGTAATCCCAGTTCACAGTCCAGAGCGGCCCCCGGTCCACCCGACCCCACCGGATCTGATTAACCCACATTTCACATTATCACTAACAGAGAGAGCTAAAGTAAGAGTCAGAGCATACCAACCTTGAAGGATTTTCTCCTTGTTAAGTCTTGTTTCTCCACTAAAACAGGGAGGGAAAAAAGCCTTTATTACCAAAGTAGGTTATTTTTGAAATGAGAAAAAAAAAATCAGCAACAGAGGGTAATGATACTTGTAAAGACAACATATTGCACATACGTCAGAATCTAACCTGTAATAAAGATAAAATTTATTCTAAACTACTATCTGCAATCATCTATTCTATGTACCTCATCGATAAGCTAAACATTTCAAATTGCCCCAAATTAAAATGTATAGATCAACAATCTAAAGTGAACTAAAGGTAGAAAATGCTATTTTAAAAGTAGTATATGTATGTATAAAAATTTTTTGTTAAATCATCTTCTTAAATATGTTGATCAAAATTACTCCCACAGGCATCGGGACCAAAACACGACCGCTGGTCCACCCGTCCGTCCAGGCGCGAGGGACGGAGAGCAGCGCGCAGACCTGCAGACCCCGGCCCTGCCTCCCCAGGCCTGGAGCTGCTCACGCTGTGCCGCTTTGCAACACCGAGGAATTACAAAAGCAAACCCGACCCGTTCTGAAGCAACCGGGAGAGCAATGGGGGAAGTGATGTCGCAAAGCAACTGGATCGAGGCTGGAGGGGGAGGGGGAGAGGGAGGACACCTGGACCAGACCAGACGACAGATGCACCCACAACGGAAGCAGTGGTCAAATACACAGAAAGCTCTCCGGGAGAATCCCGCAGACACTTCTCCGAGCTCCTTTTATGTGATAAGACTGAACCCAGAGATGCTCGAGACCAGCATCTCCTGGAGGTGGGAGCTGGCCTGTGCTGTGCGGACACTGGACAGAGAACCGGAAACGGTGGGGGGAAACACCCCACAGGCCTCTTCGGATCGAGTTATCGCCTCATCTGGAATCAACTGTCCCCACAGCCCACGTCCCCACCTTCCATGTCGGTGAGAGGTGAAAATCCGTGAGGGGAAACCGCGCTGCCATCTGTCAGGCCCAGGAACAAGACTGCTCTGGCGTTACACTCACCTGCTGGCTTAAGCTCAATGCCTCAGCTTCCGCATCCGTAAAATGGGGATAATCAATGGTACCAACCTCACAAGATTCTTGGGATGATTGGGGGAACACAGGTAAAGCATCCAGAACACTGCTTAGCTTTAGGATGCACTCAGTAGCTGTATTTATAAGTCATTTTTGGACAGACTATATAGATATCAAAGACAATGCATTTTCAATCTTTTAAAAATCATGAAATATATAGTAAATAATATAATGATAAAGCCAGCAGCCACATAACACCACCCAAGTTAACAGATCACTGCCAGCCTCCAGGACCCCGTCCCAGTCCATCACCATGTCCTCCCTCCCCAGTGGATCCCCTGCCGGGACTTTGGCCTGCTCAAGCGCTCACCTTTCCTCTTCGCTTTCCTGCCCGTGTGCAGCATGGATTAGTTTGCCTGTTGTTGAACTTTACAATGACTTGCTTCTCACTCTATGTGGTTTTCTGTGTTGCTTCTTTTGTTCAACATTTTGGGAGATACACCAGTGTTGCTGAGTGTGCCCGTACTTGAGTCTCGTTTTTACTGTGTAAACTCCACTGTAAGGATGTACTACAACGTAGTACATGGTCCACTGTGACAGACACTTAGACTGTTTCCAGTTCCGGGCTACACTGCCACGAGCGTGTTTGTTCAGAACGCAGCAGACTCTCTAGGGCAGTGGTTCTCAAAAGCGCGGTCCCTGGACTTGCGTCACTGGCACTGCCTGGAAACTCACTGGAAATGCATGCAGCGTCTCAGGCCCCACCGGCCCCCAGACACACCGAACCAGGAACTCCGAGGTGGCGGCCCAGCGGTCTGTTTTACTGAACCCGCCGAGTGACGCTGGCGCGTGCTCGTGACTGAGACCCACCCGAGGACTCTGGTAAACAGGTCTTTCTGTGGACCACGCTTTGTTGGAGCAGGTCATACCCACACGTCTATGTCTCGTTTATGGCTGTTTTCACACTCTAAGGGTGGAAGTGACCAGTTCAGACAGACCATGCGGCCTGCAGAGCCTAAACTATTTACTGCAGGGGTTTGCCGACCCCGCCTAGTGACCCCTGCCTAGCACTAGAGCTGCAGGGCCATGGCGCATCCAGCTTTATTCGGGAACGCCGAAGTGGTTACACCAACCGCCACCACTCTGCAGTGCTCCACAGCCTCCCCATCGTGTGACAGCTTTCAACGTGTGCCCAAATGGCACCTGGACAGTATACCTCCCCTTGACTTTAACTGGTATTTCCCTGATTACCATGAAGGCTCATCACTCCTGCTTTGTGTTTTACATGAAGCACTAGTTTTAACAAGAAAAATATCTCACTTGGGACTGATTCACTCAGATCCAGAAAGGAATATGCCATCAGACCTTAGTCGGAATCACAGACTCGGGTCTCTGCCTGGAACCTTGCCCCTCGTTTATAAAAACAGTTGTTTTTCAACCTCACCTAGAGCACAGGTTCTCAAACTTGAGTGTGTCTCAGAATCCCCTAGGGGTCTTATTAAAACAGAGACCACTGGACCTGGCAAAGTGTCCTCATTCTTCAAGACCCAACACAGCCAGATGGCTCCCTGAAGTAGCCGTGCCTCTTCGGCACCACTCCCCACCGCCCCATCCCATTTACCTACCCCACCTCTGCACTGCCGTGCGTCCCGGCACGACTGCAGTTCGTTACCTTCTGTACTACGCTCGTTCACTTCTGTAGTCGTGCATCCTTCCTGGCCCCAGTTCCTTAAAAGGCACGGCCAGAGGCTGCAGCACCCGAACGTGCCTGGTACCTGGAGAAAATCCTGGGAAATAACGGAACCTCAGGGTACGTGCTCTTTGGATGGAGGGTCATCTGGAAACAGCCACCAAAATGACAAGTCTGTTTACCCTTTGATCCAGCAGCCCTATTACTGGAAATGCTTGCATTCATCTAGATTTAAAAGAATATTTGCTACAGTATATTTCTAACAGCAAAAGATGGTAAATAACCTAAATTCCCCTTAGCAGGGAACCCCGTTACTTGAACAAATAAACAGTGGGATATCTACCTGATGGAATTCCATGCGGCTGTGTCTGCTGGAGAGTGATTTACGTAAAGAGATGGAAAAGTCACCAAGACATATTCAGCAGAAGAAGCAAGGTACAGAATAATATACAAAGATTGCTAGCTTTTTAGAAAGGCAGGACAGGGACTTCCCTGGTGGCGCGGTGGTTAAGACTCCGCCTGCCAATGCAGGGGACACGGGTTCGAGCCCTGGTCCGGGAAGATCCCACATGCCGCGGAGCAACCAAGCCCGTGCGCCACAACTACTGAGCCTGCACTCTAGGGCCCGCGAGCCACAACTACTGAGCCCTCACGCCACAACTACTGAAGCCCGCATGCCTAGAGCCCGTGCTCCACAACAAGAGAAGTCACCACAATGAGAAGCCCGTGCACCACAACCAAGAGTAGCCCCCGCTCGCAGCAACTAGAGAAAGCCCGCACACAGCAACGAAGCCAAAACTAACGAACACAGCCAAAAATAATTTTTAAAAAAGAAAGAAAGAAGGAAAGAAAAAGGCAGGACACAAGAGTAAACGTTTGCATCTGCACGAGAGATGCCGGGAGGACGCAGAGGCTGTGGTCACCTGCAGGGTTAGAGGACAGAAGACGCAGGAGAACTGCGCTGATTTCTCAACATGTGGACGTAGTGGCTTAAAAAAAATACACGACAAGTGAGTGAAATTACACAGCACTACTAGCCACTCACTTGCCAGTATTATCATTCTTGAGGTGAGTATTAATAAAAGATGACTTGTAGCATTCCAAAACCCATTCAGAATCGTATGAAATGGATATGAAAGAGATTCAGCTCTGTGGTTCATATGAACAAAGCATCCAGGGAAGTGATGGGGAAGGCACTGCTTCTCATACAGAAAACAGCTCCCAAACACTGGATCCACCTCCCGTCTGTCTCAGCCTCACAGTCTTGCTGAGACCAAGAATACAAGCGCTGTGCTTCACTTCTGTACGAGCGACGTCCTCCTTAGACAATGGCTTTGTAACCAATTCAATTACCAGCAGAATTCAAAGAACGCCTCCCTGGCCCCCAATCCCGTATTTACTTTTCTACGGGAACCTCAGAGGTTTTGCCCACTTACTGTGGATCACAAGCTCTCTCGCTCACTGTACAAATTTAAAATCAAGGGTAAGAAGAAATTTAATAATTACGCCAGACCAGGTCTTTACAAATCACACAAATGATTTGCCAAGATGATAACTTTTTGTATGCTCACTGAAAAGGTAGCTCAAGATTTTAACTTAATCCCAATAGCTGATTTGATCAAGGGTTCAGAATAAAACATTATATCATCAAAATGTCATCCTATTAAAAAACAGAATCCCAGTACTTTGATAATTTGTAACAGTCCTGCCCCAGCATCTCACCAATTTCAGCAAAAGGAGAAAAAAAAGCTATAATATAATAAAAGATTTCCTTTAGCTGTAAGTCAGTAAAGACTGCTGCAGACATTAGTGCATTATTAATAATCACTGGTGTTCTACTGGGCATTTTTTGCTTTCAAATCACTTTATAAACATAGTGTAAGAATCTAGAAAGAGAATTTTTTTCCAAAAATGTGCACAGATATTTAGTTTTACAGCTTTTATCAGCTTTTTCGAGAGGTCTGTACAAATCCTTGAAGCAACTGTTTAGTTCGTTTGGGGAGTGGGAAAGAAAAGTGGGTGGCTAAAATAGGTTTACTATTAAGCTACTTCCCTAACCAAAGCTTGGCTTGTAGCAGTGGCAGGGAAGGTAGGGGGAGTGGAAAGGTCAGAGGAATATATTTTAAAGGAGTCAGGAATAACAGCACTCATTCTCAAAACATGCAGTGCGATTCACTTCCAAGACAGACACCCGACCCTGCGAGAACACAAACACTTAGGCCAAGAAGTCAAGTCTTATGACCGGCCATTGAAAGGCCTACAAATATACACCATTTATTTTGTGGATTAACATGCTGTTCTTCCCTTAAAAAGGCATGTTATTTTGTTAGTTCTGGTTTGTATTCTATAGCGTTTCTCTAGAAATCATATAGAAAGCTTAATTTCCCAATCACATCCTTTTAAATAATTCAAGTTCCATGGACCAGGACTCGGTTTGCTGCAGCAGAGACAAATCATGGGAAGTCAGTATATATTTGGGGCAAGTTTGCAAAATAGATATACTTTGGTGTACACAGGAATGGAGTGTACTCACCTGATATTTAATCATGAATATACAGCTTTATCCTAATTCCTCCACACCAATTAATTCATTTGAAAATGGATTAATAATTTGAAAACATAGAAGATTTCAAGCACTGGTAACATGGAGAGTTTCACTGGATGGTCTGGGGGCAAAAATGTAAAATACTCAATTCATGATATATTTTTGTCCGGATGTCGATTAGGCCTAGTTGCATAGGCTCTCCCAGTTCATCAATCCTACTCCCAGAAAACAAATATCACAGTAACATAACAATTACGTGCATCTTGATAAAAGTTTACAGATGATCCAACATTCATTTGGCCTGCTTTATGAACAAACACAGCAGTGACTAGCATTCAAGAAGACTGGGTGCCGACAGAGGCAGAGTAAGAAAAACCAATCGGCTTTGCTGTCAGCAGCTACACTGATTCATCATCTTTAAGTAGTTAAAAGTAAAGGAAATTTAATTTGTAAAGATGTTTAAAGAGCTAGCTAAAAATGGAAGTGAAATGGGATGGCTTTGCAGGCAACCAACTGCAAACTCTTACAAAGAACCTCTCAAGGGAACTAGGGCCTTCCACGTGCCGTGTGGGTGATGGCAGGACCTACTGCGTATACTGGGGTTTTCAACCATGCTGCTCCAGGGCCGCCAGAAGCTACAGCTCAATCAAATTAGTAGACCTGAAGTTTGAAAGGTGGGGTATTCTGTTCCAAAAATGATACAGCTGGCGCGCTCTCCCCCTTTCAAGTACGATGGTGCAGATCAGCACACCGACTCGCAACGGATTCGGCTGAACTTAAAGAAACCGCATTTGAAAAGTTTTCCTCCCAAAATTATCCGACTCTTAAACCCACTGATCATGCTCTCAGTTCCAAAGCATTTGACAGAGTCAGGCAATAGAAAACGGAAGGTAAATTCCCAAGATCATGCCCAATGCTTCAACCTCGCTGATTGCTGTAAGAGTCATTACATGGAACTCTGGTGATTATCAATCAAGTTTGAAATTGTTTCTTTTCCTGAAAGAATCATCAATTTTTAGCTTTGAGAACTCTGAAGGAGAAAACTAACCCTATCAATTATTTCAACACTTCCTTTGCACTTTCCCATGAATAAAACAGAGCAAAGTAAACTATTCTTATCACTCTTCATGGTTATACCACAGGAAATAAAAAGTAGCCCCCGAAATGGCTGATGATATTCAAGCAACCTACAAACAGTAGGTTTTAACTCTGCAAAATAGGAGGCAGAAGGGCATAGTATATAGTTAAGAGGATGGGCCGCAGTCCTGCTGCCTTGGTTTACGCGCCACGGCCCCAACTTGTCATGTGACTATAAGCAAGTCACATGCCCTCCGTGTCCGTTTCCTCACCGGCAAATTGAGAAGCCAGTCTTTACCTCAGCAGACTGTTGTCAGAATTTAATTACAACAGTGCCTGACACATACTAATTTATTAAGACATATTTTTAAATTAATTCCTCATAGGAATTCTACGAGGAATCCATTGAAAAAATCAAGCCCTTTTTAAGAAGCAGGGAGGGGGTAACATCTGCACTCATGTAACTATTGTTTATTAAGAAACTAAATAGGGATCATCTTGTTTTTCAAGGGGTGGTTTTGCCCAGATTTGCTACGACTTCTGAGTGGCAATTATATGCCAGGCACTGGGTCAAGGCATCCAGAAACTTTAGAGGGAAGGGCAATCGAGACACTAATTCCTGTTCTGCTGCTGACGAGCTGTGCGACCTTAAGAAGGTCACACGATGGCCATAAAGCCTTCTATAAAATGGAGGGCGGTGGGGTGGAGAGAGAGGAGCTCCATTTCTAGCTCAGTCATTAAAATCCTGTGAATCCTAACAGAACAACTTCAGATGGTTTTGCCAAGATAATCTTCCTATAAAGTAAGAACACTACAAAAAAAAGAGAGCAGCTAAAGTCAGCTTGACAAGGTTAGACCATACTGCTGTTCTCCACAAGCTCCACAATGTCAAAAACGGCATCTTAGTTACCTGTAACCCTTAGTTACCTGCTGACACACAGCACCCACTCAGAATGCTGGTCCCTTTAACCATACACACATATTGGAGGACCCACTGCATTTGTATCAGAGCTGTCCTTACAGAAACAAAAGTTAGTTAATTCTCAAGCTATATTTCTCCCCCTCCACTGTGCTGTACGCTTCACCTTTCTGACATTTCATTATCACAGTAACCCAGTGAAGTGGGTCCTATCACTAACCCCATTTTATAAATCAGGCAACTGAGATCGTAGAGATTAAGTCGGTAAAAGGAAGCCCAGGTTACAAGGCTCCTAGCTGGAGCCCAGATTCTAACCTATGTCGATCTTTCTCGAAAAATCTGTGCTCCTGACCTCCCTGAATTCCACCTCCCGTTAACACCGGGCTGAGAAGAGTCGAGAAGGAAAAAGGAAGAGACGTAAAGACTTGTCAGCATTTAGCTCCCTGTAACGTTACATGATAAACATATTTATTCGGGGCGATGCAGGCGGCTGAGCAGGGCGAGGCCCCCCTCTCCTCCCCCAGCGACAGAAGGTCTGCGGAGAAGAGGCGAATCTCAGACACAAGCCTGGGGGGCCGAGGGGACCGTGGGGACAGGGACGGAGCCGGCACAGAGCCTGCAGCGGAAACGTCGGCCCCGGATCAGTCACTCTGCAGACCCTGGGGGACCGGCCGGGGGCAAACGCGGGGCCCGGGAGGTGCGGCGACAGGGCTGTCTCTTCCGCTTCAGCTGCCACCCGGCGGCGGGGGCCCTTGACACTCCTCCCGACCTCCCTGTCCCCATCGAACGCGGGACCGCTGCCATCTGACACCTGGCTTCCCACTCAGCGTCGCTGGGGCAGGAGGACCGGTAGGGGGTAACTCATGGGAAACACCTAGAAATCGCCAGGCCGAGCCTCGGAGGAGCAAATGGGACGGGCAGGGCGGGGCGGGTGCAGATCTTCGGTCCCCCAGCCCGCAACACTCCACGGAGGGGAAAGGGCAGCTCGCGCCGGCCATACTCACTGCCGGACCACTGTCAGAGCGAAGCGCGTCATCCCGCCGGCACCGCGACAGAGCGAAGCAAAGGCCGCGCGCGCCGCCCGAACCTTCACCCACACTCCGCACAAGCCACCCGGCACTGCGCCCGCCGCACCCCGCCGCTTCCGCACCCCGCCACCGGCCGGCTCCGCTGCCATAGGCTGAGGAGGCCTTCACGTCACTGCCGGACGGCCAATCAGGGCGGCCGGGGGCCGGCAGGTCGCAAAGACTGCTGCGCGGCGAGGCCCCGCCCAGGGCCGTGGCGCGTGCGCCCCTGCGAGCCGGCCCGTGATTGGTGCGCGGCAGGTGCGGCGGCCCCGCCCCGGGCCGGGAGGCGGGGCGTGCCCGGGGAAACCGGGTCCTGGAGGCTACTAGCGGCTAAGGGGCCGCCGCTCCGATTGGGGTTGCTCTGATTGGAAGCTGGAGTGCAGCCAGCAGTCCTGCTTCGTGGGTGTAGAGCGCCAGACACGTTCGGTCCTATGAGGTTTGCGTTAACCGCCGGCACTGGTGGGGTGTAGGGTCAGCAGGGTCTGCGCGCTTAGGCTCGCCCGGCTTGAGTCCCCAACTCCGCCTAGACTGACCCGCTCCGGGAGCAAGCTCTGGTCTGGTCCATTGGAGCCCTCGTGTAGACTAGGCCTCGTGCTTGGCCTGCTGAGCCTGATTTTACCAAAGAATCCTGCGAAGCCACTCGATCGAGAATCCCCCCCACCCTTGGTATCTAATCAAGCTCCTCTTCCTCCACTCTCCATTTCTAATCACGTTCCTTATCCCACCCGCCCCCCTACCCCCCAATATCTCACCAAGTTCGTCTTGGTCATTTTTTTCCGTTCTCTCCTTCACCCTGCCCCCTGGCTGTAAATCTCCGTTGGTCCCTTTGTGTTCAGAGTTGCATTCAGTCTGTCTCCCCCATCGCAGTAGTCTGTAGTTAAGTCTTCCCCGCCGGTTTTTAAAGAGGATCTGGTGAATAATTTCTCTTTAACAGCCTTCAGGGCCTTGAGACAGTTACTTAACCTCTCTAACCCTCCATTACGTGATAGGTAAGATGGGATAACGGTACTCAGCCGCGACACAGGTAGAGTGTAACTATGTAAGCTTTACAGTTGTCTTCCATGCGTTTTTACTTATATTATCACATTTAATAATGCATTTGTTTCCTTAAATCCCCAATTGTATAAGAGAAAATGGGACCCTCAGAACAACTCTGAGGTCTACAGGTTTATCGTCACTTAAGAGATGAGAAATCTAGCCTAGAGAGAAACTAAGCAGTTTGTCCAGGTTCACAGCTGATCGTGGTGACTCAGGGCTAGTTCAGAGATCCTCAAACCTACCTGCACATTGGAATCATCTAGGATTTTCGGAATGCCAGGCTGCACCCCAGAAAAATTAAAAAGGCATCTTTTTGCGAGGGACCAGGCATCAGTAATTTGTTAAATCTCCAGCTGCTTCCAGTGTGCAGCCCGTTTTGAGCTAGAAGTTTAAAGCAGTGCTTCTCAGACTTGAACTGTGCACGCAAATCACCTGGGGATTTTGTTAAACTGTAGATTCCGATTCAGTAGATCTGGAGTGGGGGACAAATTCAGCACCTCTAACACGGTCCCTGGGAAAGAGTGCATCTTCGGGATGAGGGTGGAGGGATCATTCAGAGGGTCCTAACAGCGGGCGGGGATTACCATGGGCGTCCGCTGCCTGTCCTTAGTAGATACTCCATGTATGTGTTCTGAATGCCTGAATAAACAAATTGATCCAACAGATTCTTCTGGAAATTTGAACTGAAAAATTAAAGGTAGTTATCTGTGAGGGCGAAAGAAGAAAGAAAGCATGCAGATAGAGCCCAAGGGAGTGTGTAGACTGAAGCTATGAAGGAAAGGAAACCACCAGCAATACAAGCTTGGAAGCAAAATTACAGAGTAGAAGGTAAGGGCAAGCAAAGGTAGTGGGGGAACTGAGTAGACAGACAGAAAGAAGACACAGTGAGCAATGCAGAGACCACGTGGTCCCTACTTCCTCTCTCCAGCTGCCCGAGCACCAGGTACCTTGTAGATTCCGGTTTTTCCAATAAAACCCCTTTGTGTTAAGATGGTCTGAGTGCATTTCTAAATGTAACTAAAAATAGCCTTCCACTTTGTCTCATTTTATTACTGCAATAGCCCTGGAGGGAATGAGTTAGTATTTCCGTTTTACAGATGAAGATATTAAGGCACATAGAGATTAACTAATTTCCCATCTCTCAGGATCTCAGAACTGAGTTTGGCTGTAGGTAATGCTCCAGGTGGTATCAAAACTATAACTCTGAGGGTAAGTACTGGATCTTTTCCTTATTTCCCTGGCTCCTGTCAAAACGTTTAGAACAAAGTAGGGGCTCAATTAAAATTTGTGAAATGAATGAATGAGGAATCTCTTTTATTGTCAATTTGTCAAATGAATCAAACATCTAAAAAATTAGCTGATATAAGGGGAGAGAATTGTTTTTGGAGAAATTTAGAAAATTATAAAGCATCAACATTACTTTTTTAATTATCCAAGATCTATGTATAAAAACGATGTTTTCATAAACCTTAACAATCAGGAAAAAACAGTTGAGAAATGAGGATCTTTGAAAGAATGGGCGTTATCCTGCATTATTCACTCAACCGTTCAGAGATTATCCTTCAGCTTATAAAATGAACAAGGAGTTCATTTAAAGGTTGTTTAGACAGAAGCTAGAAATAACCACTGCTGTACTTTTGTTGAAAACTTATCAAATCACATATGCTATCTTTTTTAATGCAAGAGGATGCTTTGTTGTGGCAGCTCATATGATGGAATTCTGAATTAGTCAGGATAGGCCAAGTTATGCTGAGGTAACAAATTCGTCCTGAAATGTCCATGGCTTACCACATAAAAGTTTATTTCTCTCTCATGTGACGTGTGTGACATGGAGTAAATGTGTGAATTTACTCCTCAGATTCCCTCAGGGACTGGAGTTAACAGTTACTTTAGTACATGGATTCATGATAACTGCGGCAGGAAATGAGGACAGTTGAGGGTCTTGAACCAGTTCTTAGGTGCTTCCTCCATTCACTGTCCAGAGCTACTCACACAACCCAGCTAACTGCAAAGGTGATGGGGAGTATGGGGGAACACATAACTGTTTAGTGTGCGGACCAGGCCGTATGGACCATGCATGTCGGAGTCTCCCAGGTGACCTCACCCAGTGTATAGGTCTTACTTGTGTCTCTGGTCTGCAGCTCTCCCCTGATCTCCTCATTCATTGTTTCTTCTTCCAGTTTTACTGACATGCAGCACTGTGTAAGTTGAAGGTGTATAACATGAAGATCTGACTTACGTACATCACGAAGTGACTATCACAACAAGTCTGGTGAACCTCCATCATCTCGCAGACACAAGATGAAAGAAAAAGAAAAAATTGTTTTTCTTGGGATGAGAACTCTTAGGATTTACTCTCTTCACTTTCATATATAGCACAGCTGTGTTCATTATCTTCATCCTGTCGTACGCTACATCACTAGTATTTAATCTTATAACTGGAAGTTTGTACCTTTTGACTGCCTTCATCCAATTCTTACTCCCCTACCCACCCCCGCCCCCCGCCTTTAGTAATCACAAATCTGATCTCCTTTTTCTATGAGTTTGTTGTTTGTTTTTGAAGTATAATTGACCTAAAACTCTACGTTAGTTCCTGTTATGCAACATAGTGATTCAGTATTTCTGTACATTTCAAAGTGATCACCAAGATAAGTGATTAAACATGTCACCTATATTTGCCACACCATACATTTAAAATATATATTTATTTATTTGGTAGCGCCGGTCTTAGTTGCAGCAGGCAGACTCCTTAGTTGTGGCATGCGAACTCTTAGTTGCAACATGCATTTGAGATGTAGTTCCTTGACCAGGGATCAAACTCCAGCCCCCTGCACTGGGAACACAGAGTCTTATCCACTGGGCCACCAAGGAAGTCCCCCCTCACTGTACATTTTATACCCATGAATCATTTATTTTGCAACTGGAAGTTTATACCTCTTAATCTCTCTCACCTACGTCTTTCCTCCCAGCACCCCCTTCCCCACTGGTAACCACCAGTTTGTTCTCTGTATCTATAAATGTGTTTCTGTTTTGTTATGTTTGTTCATTGGGTTTCTTTATATTCCAGATATAAGTGAAAGCATACAGTATTTGTCTTTCTCTGTCTGACTTATTTCAATTAGCATAATATCCTCTAGGTCCATCTATGTTGTTGCAAATGGCAAGATTTCATTCTTTTTTATGGCTGAGTAGTATTCCAATGCACGTGTGTATGTTTATTACACTTTTTTTATCCATTCATCTATTGATGGGCACTTGAGTTGCTTCCATATTTTGCCTATTGTAAACAGTGCTGCTATGAACATTGGGGTGCATGTATCTTTTCAAATTAGTGTTTTTGTTTTCTTCAGATATATACCCAGCAGTGGAATTGCTGGATCATATGGTGGTTTTATTTGTAGTCTTTTCAGGAACCTCCATACTGTTTTCCGTAGTGGCTGCACCAGTTTACATCACACTAACAGTGTAGGAGGGCTCCCTTTTCTCCACATCCTTGCCAACACTTGTCGTCTTTTTGATAATAGCCATTCTGACGGGTGTGAGGTGATATCTCATTGTGGTTTTCATTTGCATTTCCCTGATGATTAGTGATGTTGAGCATCTTTTCATGGGCCTGTATGTCTTCTTTGGAAAAAAATGTCTGTTCAGATACTCTGCACATTTTAATCAGGTTGTTTGGGGTTTTTTTGATGTTGAGTTGTATGAGTTCTTTCTGTATTTTGGATATTAATCCACTATCGGATATATCATTGGCAAATATCTTTTCCCATTCAGTAGGTGTCCTTTTTCATTTTGTTTATAGTTTCCTTTGCTGTGCAAAAGCTTTTTAGTTTGATGTAGTCCTATTTGTTTATTTTTGCTTTTGTTTCCCTTTCCTGAGGAGACATATCTAAAAAATATGGGACTTCCCTGGTGGTCCAGTGGGTAAGACTCCACCCTCTCAATGCAGGGGGCCCAGGTTCAATCCCTGATTGGGGAACTAGGTCCCACATGCATGCCACAACTAAGAGTTTACATGCCACAACTAAGGAGTCTGCATGCCGCAACTAAGAAGTCCGCATGCTGCAACTGAAAAAAAGATCCCACATGCCGCAATGAAGATCCCACATGTCTCAACTAAGACCTGGCACAGCCTAAAAAAATAAATAAATAAACTTTAAAAAAATGTGTTTCAAATAAATGCCATTAAACAATAATAATAAAAAATATTACTAAGACTGATATCAGAGAGCTTACTGCATATGTTTTCTTTTAGAAGTTTTATGGCTTCAGGTCGTATAATTAAGCTGTATATTTAATCCATTTTGAATTTATTCTTGTGCACGGTGGGAGAGAACAGTCCAGTTTGCTGCTTTTGCATGTAGCAGTTCAGTTTACCCCACACCGTTTATTGAAGAGGCTGTCTTTTTCCCATTGTCTACTCTTGCCTCCTTTGTCATAGATTAATTGTGTATATAAGTATGGGTTCATTTCTGAGCTCTCTGTTCTGTTCCATTGCTCTATTTGTGTGTTTTTGTGCCAGATCATACTGTTTTGATTACTCATGCTTTGTAGCATAGTTTGAAATCAGGGAGCATAATACCTTCAGCTTTGTTCTTCTTTCTCAAGATTGTTTGGCTATTCAGGGTCTTTTGTGATTCAATACAAATTTTAGAATTATTTCTTCTAGATCTGTGAAAAAATGCCATTGGTATTTTGATATGGATTGCATTGGATCCGTAGATTGCTTTGGGTAGTATGGTCATTTTAGCAATATTCATTCTTCCAATCCATGGACACAGTATATCTTTCCATCTGTCTATGTCGTCTTCAATTTCTTTCATCAATGTCTTACAGTTTTCCGAGTACAGGTCTTTTACCTCCTTAGTCAGATTTATTCCTAGTTATTTTATTCATTTTGATGCAATGGTGAGTGGAACTGTTTCCTTAATTTCTCTTTCTGATAGTTCATTTTTAGTGTATAGAAATGCAATAGATTTCTGTATATTAGTTTTGTATCCTGCAACTTTACTGAATTCGTCAGTGATCTCTAGTAGTTTTTTGGTGGTGTCTTTAGGATTTTCTATGTATAGTATCATGTCATCTGCAGACAGTGACAGTTTTACCTTCTCCTTTCCAATTTGGGTTCATTTTTATTGCTTTTTCTTGTCTGACTGCTATGGCTAAGGCTTTTCAATACTAGGTTGAATAAAAGTGTCAAGCGTGGGCATCCTTGTCTTCTTCCTGATCTTAGGGGAAATGCTTTCAGCTTTTCACCCTGGAGTATGATGTTAAATGTGGGCTTATCATATGTGGCTTTTATTAATGTTGAGGTATGTTCCCTCTCTACCCACTTTGTTGAGAGTTTTTATCATGAATTGATGTTGAACTTTGTCAAAAGCTTTTTCTGCGTCTGTTGAGATGATCATATGGTTTTTGTTCTTCAATTTGTCAATATGGTGTATCACACTGATTGATTTGTGTATATTGAAGAATCCTTGCATCCCAGGGATAAATCCCACTTGATCATGGTGTATGATCCTTTTAATGTGCTGTCGAATTCAGTTTGCTAATATTTTCTTGAGGATTTTTGCATCTCTGTTCATCAGTGATACTGGCCTGTAATTTTCTTTTTTCTTTTTTTTTCTGTGATATCTTTTTCTGGTTTTGGTATCAGGGTGATACTGGCCTCATAGAATGAGTTCAGAAGCATTCCTTCCTCTGCAGTTTTTTGGAATAGTTTGAGAAAGATAGGTCCTAGAGTCTCTGGCTGTAGGACCTGGGGTTCCAGAGCTTGTGCTGACCTGCTGGCAGGTGGAGCCAGGTCCAAGGACCTCTGGCTGCGGGGCCCAGGGGTCCTGGGGCTGGTGTTGACACCTAGCTAGCTGCTTGGCCTGAGGCATCCCAATACTGTTGCCTGCAGGCTGGTGGGTGTGGTTGAGTCCCACCGCTAATAAACTCAAGGGAGTTTATTGCAGAATGCCTGTGCTCCGCAACAGGAGAGGCCACAACGGTGAGAGGCCCGAGTACCGCAAAAAAAAAAAAAAAAAAAAAAAAAGAGCACTTAATAGAGTAAAACTCTGAATATTCACAAAGAAATCTGAGCTGGTGGCTATGTGTGCTTCTGGTATTTGTTCCGTTTACTTACGATTGTTAATGTTACGATTCTAACATGAAGCTCATTAAGACTCATCAGAATAGAGACAAGATTTTAAGACTAAAAAATCTTTTAAGACTAAAAGACTTTAAGACAGACAAAACAGACATCAGGTATTAGTATAAACTAACAAGAGTCTTCAGGACCAACTGAGAATTTTGTTTTTGCAATTACCCAAGTTATTCCTAACCCCACGACTTTGCTTTTTCCTCTTATTGCTTTTAAGTTGGAAATTGTAGTGGTTTGTGCAAATTTAATAAAAGAGAAGGTCTTGGACTTTTATTGGCAGGGATTTTCTTACACCACCCACTGTCATAATTGATTACATGCTGGACCCGGATGGAAGAACAGAATTTCTAGTCCAACAAAAAAATCACACACACACACACACAAAACCACAAATACACGGCAAACCATCTGTTTGCCCAGCGACGGAGAACTAACAATGTGAGCAGAGATCCAAGCCGGAAGGGGCTGCCAGTCCAACTGGGCCCAGTCCTCCATCAGCCCGATGTCTGAAGGTGGAGGGAGATTTGTTCTGGCAGCCACCCTGTCAGCATCTGACATCTGTCACCCAGAGCTCCCCATGATTTCTGGTTCCAAAAAATCATATCTGCCAGTCAGACAGCTTTTCTACTGATGGACAGTCGAAGGAGGCCTTGTCAGCCTGCTTCTGGGGGCCTCCCTTTTATCTGAATACATGTATCCAATAATCCCTTTTCATGCCTTGCCTTATAGCCTGTCACTTAGTGGGGAAGAGAACTTCCCCTGAGCCCAGGTTCATTTGCTATTTGGAAGAATGGCAGCAGGATGAAGGGGTTACTATGGAAGCTGTAAACGAGAGCGGGGTCTCCATCAGGATCCAAAGGAAAACACTACTCCCGGCCACCCCTGCCCTCTTGGAAAATTAACAGTTGCATCGATAACGCCTTTAAAAATAATTAACAAGGTACTTGATGTGTTTGCATATACAGTCAGTGTCTGCTGGGAACTGTTTCCAGGACCTTCCTTGGATAACACAATCCGTGGATGTCCAAGTCCCTTATATACGGTGGCACAGCATTTGCCTGTCACCTATGCACATCCTCCCGTATACTTTGAATCATCACTAGTTTACTTAGAATACCTAATACAATGTAAAGGCTATGGAAGTAGTTGCCAGTGCTCTGCAGAGTCAAGCTTTGCTTTTTGGAACTTTCTGGAATTTTTTTCTCAAACATTTTCAATCTTCGGTTGAACCTGTGGACGTGGAAGGACTGTATTCAGATTCTTGGTGAAGCTTCCAATGTATTAAGCGCTGTACATAGACTACCTCATTTAATCTTTTTAATAAACCAGCAAGGTTTCCCACCTTACAGCTAACAGGCAGCAGACCTGGGATTCAAACACAGATCTTCTTGCTTAAGTGAAATTCCCTCCCCACTGTGGCATCCTGTCACCATATCTGTGACAATTTTTATGTAACAGATAAATGTATAGTACTGTCAGTAACACTCCAGACAGATAGCAAGCACTGGGGGGTATTGACTGGGAGGATTCCGCCCCGCCCCAGGCACCTGAGAGAGTGCTAAGGAAAACCCTGGAATCCTGTTCTCCTGGTCCTAGTATCTGGAAAGATGTAGGATGTGAGGCAAGTAAAGCCATCGGAAGTGCCCTATCGAAGCAAACCTTCTGTAGACTCTTCATTCTGATCTACAGGGATGTATGGAAGACAGAAGTGAATGATTTGCTGTCAGAACATCTGAGGTGTCAAGACCCTCCAGGAAGGTACTGACCGAGGTATCCAGACTCATTAAGCCCAGCCACGAATGGAAAACTGCACAAGCCAAGAGCTCCCTCCCAACTACAACGTTGCCCTCCGTTGCTGGGCAACCCTTTGCTGAGAACAGCAGGGAGCCCTCGCAGGGTTCAGGTTATTGTATCCACGGTAGGATACATTTTTGGAAACAGTACCAGTGTATTTCCTCCAGCATTTTTCCCCTTGCATTTTTGGCCCTTTATCCCGTGTCCCCTTTTCAGGGAAGGGAACGTGACAGAGAGCCAGGGAAATGACCACCTGGAGGAGAAAGGAAGTAATTTTGACACGAGCAAAGTTTTGAGAGACTGTGATGAGGTCTTCCCTGATCCCTGGACCAGAAAGATTCTCTGGACCGTTGGGGGAGGGGAAATGATGAGAGCAGAGATGTTGGTGGGTCCCTGAGGAATAAGGACAAACTAAAGATGTGATTTTTTTTTTTTTTTTTTTTTTTTTTTTTTTTTTGCCTGCATTGGGTCTTCTTTGCTGCACGCGTGCTCTTTCTAGTTGTGGCGAGCGGGGGCTACTCTTCATTCCGGTGCGTGGGCTTCTCATTGTGGTGGCTTCTCTTGTTGTGGAGCACAGGCTCTAGGCATGCGGGCTTCAGCAGTTGCAGAACGTGGGCTCAGTAGTTGTGGCTCGCGGGCTCTAGAGTGCAGCTCAGTAGTTGTGGCACACGGGCTTAGTTGCTCCGCGGCATGTGGGGTCTTCCCGGACCAGGGCTCGAACCCGTGTCCCCTGCATTGGCAGGCGGATTCTTAACCACAGCGCCACCAGGGAAGTCCCAAGATACGATTTTTTAAAATGACATACGTTTGGGGGTTTGGTAGGAGAGCAGAACCCCTGCCCCTTCCCAGGCAGAGTGCCCCTGGAGGTGGCGAGACCCCACTGAAGCAGTGGCTTTGCAGAGCCTTAGACAGAGCCTGGGGTAATCTTTTGGCTGCGGGCCCCAGCATAGTGTGGGAGCAGCAGCAGGTGTCTTTTACACCCAGAAGAAAACCACAGTTACAGTGTTTGCAGTTTTCTTTAAAATATTTTAGAATGTGCAGCCCATGTGTGTGATTTCGGTAAGTTATAACCCAGAAGCTACAACCATTCTGCCTTAGCCACCTGGCACTGCTGTAACAGAAGACCGCAGACCTGGGGGCTGAAACAGCCACCATTTCTTTCTCACACTTCTGGAGGCTGGAAGTCTGAGATCAGGGTGCCAGCGCCGTCGGGTTCAGCCCTCTTCTGATTGCAGACTGCCAACTTCTCACTGTGTCCTCACTCGGCAGAGAGAAAAGAGAGAGGCTTCTGGCTGCTGCACCCATCCCATTCATGGGGGCTCCACCCTCAGGACTTAATTCTCCCCCAAAGGCCCCACCTCCAGATACCATCTCACTGGGACTTAGGTTCCCACATATGACTCTGGGGGGACACAAACATTCAGTCTGGAACACATTCTAATCGAGAGTGGACAGTCTAAGGAGGGTGCACTGGTGTCCGTAGTCCCCAGGAACTTCCATCTGTATTTCGATTGCCATGGATACTTAATTAGCATCCTGAATTTCAGAAAGTTGATTTTGTTGGTGCAAATGGTAACGTGTGCAGCACAAGTTAGACGGGGGCCTCGTTGGCTGAGACGTTTTAGGGACACCCCCCCTCCCCACCAAATGACCAGTAAATGGTCTAGAGAGACTGGCCTCCATCCTTGGGGTGCTGCTGGCTGAGCCTTGTCTCTAACAGCCGTCCATCCGGCCGTGGGATTGGGAGGCCCTCAGGCTGGGAGGCCTTCTGGTTGCTCCTTCCTGACTGTAAAGGAAGAGAACCCCTCCTTTGGAACATTTGCCTGGAGGGGGGAAGCCTTCCGGCGAGGTGGTGGTGGAGGCGGAGCCGCACGATGTGGCGGAAGATTCTGGGTCCCAGTCCTAGCCTGACCCTTGCTGCGAGCTGTGTGTCCCTCGAGTCACTCGGCTACAAGACGAAGTGTCAGATTCATCAAGGGCCGTGAGGGTCATGAGACGCTTGTGAAGGCTCTTTGAAGATTGCACTTAGCTGCTAAGAAGTCTCCCTCATCTCAGAGCTTATGCTGGCGGTATTGAGTGGCTAAACCATCGATACCTGTCTGGAAAATGAACTTTTTTTTTTTTTTTTTTTTCCCCCTTCGGTACGCGGGCCTCTCACTGTTGTGGCCTCTCCCGTTGCGGAGCACAGGCTCCGGACGCGCAGGCCCAGCGGCCACGGCTCACGGGCCCAGCCGCTCCGCGGCACGTGGGATCCTCCCGGACCGGGGCACGAACCCGCGTCCCCTGCATCGGCAGGCGGACTCTCAACCACTGCGCCACCAGGGAAGCCCTGAAAAATGAACTTTTGAAAAGACTGAATTAGGTGTCTCTCTCACACTCCAGTTTATTTATTTTTTAACTTTTTATTTTATATTGGAGTATAGCCGATTAACAATGTTGTGACAGTTTCAGGTGCACAGCAAAGCGACTCAGCTATACATACATGTACCCATTCTCCCCCAGAATCCCCTCTCATCCAGGCCACCACGTAACATTGAGCAGAGTTCCCTGTGCTATACGGTAGGTCTTTGTTGGTTATCCTTTTTAAATATAGCCGAGTGTACATGTCAATCCCAAACTCCCCATCCCCTCCCTGCACCCTTCCCCTGCTGTTAACCATAAGTTCATTCTGTCAGTCTGTGAGTCCATTTCTGTTTTGTAAATACGTTCATTTGTATCATTTCTTTTTAGAGCCCACATATAAGTGATATCACATGATATTTCTCTTTCTCTGACTTACTTCACTCTGTATGACAATCTCTAGGTCTATCCACGTCTCTACAAATGACCCAATTTCATTCCTTTTTATGGCTGAGTAATTTTCCACTGTATATATGTACCACATCATCTTTATCCATTCCTCTGTCGATGGACATTTAGGTTGCTTCCATGTCTTGGCTCCTGTAAACAGTGCTGCAATGAACACTGGGGTGCATGTATCCTTTTGGACAATGTTTTTCTCCAGATATATGCCCAGGAGTGGGATTGCTGGGTTGTTTGGTAGCTCTATTTTTAGTTTTTTAAGGAAATGCCATACTGTTCTCCATAGTGGCTGCACCAATTTATCGCACTCCGCTTCAGCCTTGACAATGGCTAACATTTATCAAGCTCTGGCTCTGTGCCAGGCACTGTGGACGTGTTAAGCTGAGTAACTCAGGAGGTACTGTGAGTGTTGGACCCCACTTAAAAGATGAAGAAACCGAGTCATGGAAGGGTTGAGTGATGCCCGAGGTTACACAGCCAGTGGGTGGTCCAGGGGTGGGAGGGGAAGGGGGGGGAAGAGGGGATCCCAGAGGAGGCACTTGTGTTCTTTACCACTCACTGCATGAGGTAGCAGCCGTCCTGTGACTCCTTGTCTGTTTCTGCAGGGAGTGCAAAGACATGGTACCTGGAAAACCAGGTGCCAGAGAAACATTTGTCGAATGGGGTGTTTGGTGCAGGATGCCCAGCACATAACCAGCCCTCATTTATTGAATGAACAAGCAGTGCCCGAGAGTTCCATGCATAAGAAGGGGTGGTGAGAAGTCATCATATAGTTGAGATGACTGAAACAGCCTTGGGATTTGTACTTTTCAGCAGATCCCAAAATCTCGCAGGTTTATCTTCTTATGGGGTGATTATAGTACTAGAACTAAAAGTGCCTCCCCAAACAAACAAGCAACAGAGAAAAAGCTGATCTTTAACCTGGCCTACCTGCAGACCTCAGTGTAGGCTGACTCTGGGGTCTCAAAGGAAGTTCAAGAATCTGGCCCAGCTCCCGGTTATCGGATAACTAATAGCCCATGAAGAGATAACAGAGCAGAGATGACAAAGCCTAATGAGGAATGCAGGTCTTTTTCATTTGGGGTAGAAAAGTAAAGGGAGGGTCCCAAGCCTGCTCTGCTCCCCCTGGGGCTTATGGGGGTCCTGCTTCGTAGCTGGAGGTGGGACAGGCTGCAGAGCTGCAGACTTCTTGGGGGACAGGCGGCTGACGGCAGTGAGGGAAGCAGGTTCCACGGTGGGGGGGGGTGGGGGGCGGAGGGGAAGGGGTCAGACTGTCTTCAGCAGCAGCCCTGCCTGCCTCGCAGGCCTGTCTTTTGCCAGAAATGTATTTCCCAAGAAGAGTTAAAAATCCTTACTTTTACGGGAAAGTTCTCCTGTCATACTGGCCCGTAAGTCCTGATGGGAGTCAAACCAAACACGCCCGCAGGCTGGACTTGGTTTACAGGCTGCCGTTTCTCTCTCTGAATTAGACACTGAAAAGAATGGCAAGAAGTCACGAATAGCACCAGACCCTCCCAGGTGGAGTCAGGATGTGGCAGTGCTGACACGTGCAGGGGACCGAGCCGCCGTCCCGCTCAGCGGCGGGAGGTAGGAGCCACCTTACACCGGGCTGCCCCCCTTCTCTCTGTAAGTGGCTCCCGCCTGTGGCGTTAGCGCCACCTAGTGGACCTTCCAGGAAGTGCTCCATGGTGACACCCACCAGGCCAGCCACCAGCCGGAGCCAAAGCACGTCTCCAGCAATGAAATGGAAGCTGTGTTGCGGATAAGCACAGACGCCAGGCTCCCGTGGGACGCTGGGGCACGGCCCGAGGGAAACCAGCGGGGCTGTCTTGCTGTGTTCTCAGGCCGCCCAGTGTTGCTTGCCCACCCGATGGGATGTGACCCGCCACGGCAGCAGGAGGCCTCCAAGCCCAAGCCATCAGCTCAGAACGGCCAGACGTATTTCTCGGGAGGAATGAGGTGCACGGGAATCGACGGCTGTGGCCAAGTCCATGCCGTTTCCCGAGGATAACATCTGTGTCCCTGGTGTTTTAAAATCCGTTATATTATGCATGCTCTTCAAGCTACGACTATTTTCCCTTCACTTTCAAAATCACTTCCCATGCTCTTATTTTTGGAAGAATGTCAAACCCTGCTGCATCTTTGCACACGTGTTTTCCTAAAACTCATTTGATTGCGGGAACCCACCCCATCTTGTCGGAAAGTGCCCCCTGCCACCCAGGGCATCGGCGTTTGCTGTCAGGAGCTGTGTGCAGTCTTGGGGGCGCGTGCGTGTTGTGTCCCGTGGAAAAAGCCTCTTAAACCGGGGGGCATGGGCTTCGTCTGCTCTGCGCTTCCCTGCCGGCCCAGTGTGTGGACCCTGCACACGCGTGTTGGCTGTGGCCAGTCAGCTCTTTGTGATGTGCTGACCCCTCCCGCCAGCAGTTTGGTTGCCGTCGCTGCTATAAGAGCAGAGCAGAAACGCTCTGGCGTAACACCCAGCTCTGAGTGTTCGCCTCATGGCAGCAGGCGGATAACATCACTAAGGCAACTGGAACTTTCACTTTGGTGTGACCTCTGTGTCCTGACGTAAAAGTCCCAGATCTCTGCAGAGTCCTGAGAACAGTTAGTCACTAGAGCACAGACAAAAGACCTGGGATTTCGAAGCCTCCACTCCATCACTAACTTCCACTTGCAGAAAGGGCCCTTTTGTCTCAGGTTTGAGGTTTTCCACTTATTAAGATGAAATGGGTCTGAGAGTGTGTTGTGAAGGGGCCGTTGGATTGACCCAGAGCCAGCCGGGTGGCATGGAACACTCGCTTCTTCAGCGTCCTTCCCACCTGCAACACCTGTAGCCCCGGATGGGAGAATCCAGCCTTGCCGGATGGAATTGGTTAAGGAGCGGTGTTGGAGTGTTATTGAGGGACACGGCAGCGACACTGCAGGGCGAACAGCTCGGGAGGGGAGGGAGGGAGGGGGCTGGCCGGACAGCAGGTCATGCAGAAGAGGATTCCAACGATGGTTAACAGCGGCAACCAGAGGCCTTGGAGACTCCCGAGAGGTCCAGCGGACTCCACTAGGCAGAAACCCAAGAAAAAAGTTATCCCTACTCTTCCCCAGGGACACTGGGAGCCAATGGCGGATGGAGACAAAGGGGAATCTCGAGAGTCCTTGTAAGACGAAACATCCTATAAAGCGGGGTTCCTTGGGGGTAACAGGGCATGTTTTCATCTGGACCTTCGCACCGTGACTGATATTTATCTTCCCACTTGCAACTCAGGTCAGAATGAAACTGGAAAACAGCCTTCAGTGACTTTTTTTTTTTTTTTCCCTTAGGAACTAGGTTATTATTTTGTGTCTCTGTAGCTCTATTTCCTTTAATATTTCATTGTTTAACTCTCACAGAAATTCACTTATTTTTTATTTTCACATTAAAAAAAATTTATATTGGAGTACAGTTGATTTACAATGTTGTGTTAGTTTCAGGTGTACAGCACAGTGATTCAGTTATACATATACACGTATCTATTCTTTTTTCAGATTCTATTTCCATATAGGTCATGACAGAGTATGGAGTAGAGTTCCCTGTGCTCTACAGTAGGCCCTTATTATCTATTTTATATAGTGTGTACATGTCAATCCCAGACTCCTAATTTATCCCCCCCCCTCCACCTTTCCCCTTTGGTAACCATCAGTTTGTTTTCTAAGTCTGTGAGTTTCTGTTTCTGTTTTGTAGATAAATTCGTTTGTATCATTTCTTTAGATCCCACAAGTCTTTTTCTGTCTGACTTGTTTCACTTAGTGTGATAATCTCTAGGTCCATCCATGTTGCTGTAAATGGCATTATTTCATTCTTGTTTACGGCTGAGTAATATTCCACTGCATATATGTACCACATCTTCTTTATCCATTCAGTGACTTTGAAAGAGACAGGGAACTACAGAGAAAATGAATTTTCATAGTAACATCAAAGGGGCATGACCCATCACTCTTGGGAAAGAGGCTGGTCTGAGTTGCTGAGGTCAAGGAGCAACGGGCAGTTTGTTTAAGTGTGGACTTTTCCACCCCTTTCCCAGGCTCTACCTCACCACCCTTCCACCAAGGCAGTGGGAGTCCAGTCCTCACAGGAGGGATACAGAGAGGATCAGGAATCAGGTGGGAGCCAGGAAGAGCGGCAGGCAACCCGGAAAAAGCTGCGGAGGTTGGGTTCTCCAGAGACACGCCCTCCCCTCCCCAGCGAATCTCGAGGTGGCACCTCGGAAGCCAGGAGATACTCATACCCAGGAGTGAGTAGCTGGCGATAATCAGAAGATTCGCCTCTGGGGTCTGGTCACGACAGCAGTGACTGACCCGCCTTCTGAAGGTGGCCCGAGGCTTCTCGTTTCTAAGAGGGTCGTACGGGTGACCCAAAAGTCAAAAGAAGAAAAAGGTCCTCATTTGGTTGCACTGCAATGACCCGCACAGATGACCCTCCGGGTTAGGAGATGACCCTCCGGGTTAGGATTTGCGTTTTAGCCCAGCACCAACTGCGGCCAACAGAGTCCTGATGCAAGAAAGTTGCGTTCCACGCCGAGGATTGCTGGTCAAGAAAGAAGTCAAAAGAGCCAGAGAATTTAGGTCAAGGTGAGTTTATTGTCCAAATAGCATAACCTAATTGCATCCAAAACCATTTTCAAATCCATCTTTAAGCTAGTCAGAAAAACAGGTTATTATTTTTAAAAATCACTTAACACTGAACAGATAGGACCTCTGAAAAGGCAGCTCGACTATACCATGTCACCATCATGGCCAATACAACATTTTTTTCCCATACTTCCTAAAAACCTTCCGTGTATACTGATCACGCTACTTTAGCACTTGCTCGCATGCCGACCAAATAAACACCCACACCTCTTACAGAGTACATGGTGAGAGAATAAAATTGACTGGATATGGCATCACACTCATTTTAAAGCAAAAAAAAAAAAAAAAATTATAATAATAATAAAAGAAAGTCCAAGATGAGAAACTGTAACTGAGAGAGAGAGAGAGAGAGAGAGATCTGAGGTACACATGGTAATGAACATAATGGAAAAAATCCAATGGCCTGGTGATCTGCCGGGGATTTCAGAGCTGGCCAGCAGTAAGAAATACAACCAATTAAAAAAAAACAACAACGAAAGAAACCACGAGAACTTTTTTTTTTTTTTAAAGGATAGGCACCTGTCAAAATACACTGGCTACTGTAATGGCTACAGTCAGTAAGGCACTTTTTTTCCCCAAAGTAGGCTGCAGGCAAAGGGATAAATGCGGCAGCTCCAGCATGCGTGTATATGTTTGCCGATGGCTTCTGGAAACCTAAGCCAAGGATCGGGTCTGACGGCCCAGCCAAGTCTAAAAGCAGAGACACACGGATACAGAATGGTGGTTCTTGCTGTAGTGACGGTTCTGGGTCATTTAAGAATCCAGAATCATGAAAAGCCACGTGGGAGGAGGAAGCCACACACGTCCTCTCGAATCTCCCGGCCCTATTTTGTACAAACGGGTGACAGGAAGTGGCCCGAGCCCGCTGCGCTCCGTAGCTACAGAGAGTCTGCTGGCTGAAGGGGACTTGACCGTCTCAGCACTAATTTCCCTTTTAAAGCTATTCTCAGGGTCGGACTGTCTCAAAGATAAACAAAGAGGAATCCTTTTGGCTTAGAAGCCAGCTGGCTCACTCAGATTCCCCCCCCCCCATTCTTACTTCCATTTCCACTCTACCAATATTCTCTTCTTGAGCTAGAAAATTATTTACATGAGATAAGGTGCGAGTCTATTTCTTCTCCCAGCCCCGCCCGCTGTGGCCCGTGGAGGGAAAATGCCCCTGCCCTCTTTGAGAAAGTCATCCAATCCTGCTACCGTCCTAACCCGGCAGTCCCAGGGCTCCCAGGGCAGCGTGGACGTGGCCTTGGGGCCGGGCCGCAGCCCCCTCGGAAGGCAAGCCCCCGATGCCCGCGGCCGGGGTGGCGTGCCCGACTCGGGTGCCGAAGGAGGCCGAACGGGGCCTCCGCTACAGCACGCAGACCAGCAGGGGCCTGGCGGGGGTGCGCAGCGGCTGTTGAGCGGGGTGGGGCAGTTCCAGAGGACAGCCTCCCCGGACAGCAGCCCCTTCTCTCAGCCTAGCGGGGGGCATTCTGCTGAGGCATCGGTGCCCTGCCCCCGCCTGCAGGCTTCTCGGCTGTTATGAACCCGCATGGAACTGAATTATGCTTAGCATATATTTTTGGCATACAAGGATTTTCCCCCGTAGGATTTGGCCAAAATAGGGGAAGGAACAAAATTTGGCAGGTTAGGGGAACAACTTAGCTCCCACTGATGGAGAAAAACATATAAACAAACAAACAAACAACCAAAAAAAAAAAAAAAAACCAACCATATAGAGGAGGAAGTAAAGAAGAGAGAGAAAGACAACAAGGTAGAAAAAGACCAGAATAGGCTTGGAACCCTCTTAGTGGGAGGAAAAGAGAAAAACAATGCATGGGAGAAGTGAACTCCTCTGGGACAAAAACTCCTACCGAGGAAACCAAGATCCAAGGAGCGGGGTACAAGCCAGTTCAGCAAAGCCGGGGTCCCTTTTTCCGTGTTAAGGAGAGAGCAGGCAGAAAAGCTCAACTACCTAGCACCCTCCTCCATCAGCAACCCTACACCTCCCGTCACACTAGGCCCTGAGGATGGGAAGACAAAGCCAAAAGGCCCCAGCGGCCCCCTGGGGGCTCCAGGGCTGGGAAGAAGAAAAAGCCAGAAGGCCCCAGTGGCCCCCTGGGGGCTCCAGGGAAAGTGGAAAGTGAAGGACTCTGGGGGAGTCTGTTGGCCTGTTTCCTTCCTTATTTGTCAGGTTCTCTCATTTGCTGCTTCCCTTTTGAGCTTAGCAGCTGGTCACTGTTCAAGGGATCTGTACCTGGCTTTCTCTTTAGGTTCCAAGACTCCCAAGAACTCTAGGGCCCACGCATTCCTCCATCCTGTGGAACCCCTCAGGGCCCAGAAGAGTGGCCTGTGCAAAGTGTGCTCCCGATAAAACACAGGCTGCTCAGCCTTCCTCTCCAAAACCTCAGAATACAGCACCCACTGGCCCACCAGAAATCCCTAGAATGTCAGGCTCACGTAACTCACCAAGTCCTGAACCCTTCTAACACACTTCAAGGGAGACTGACTCATCCGGGACTGCATCTCTGCAGAGAAGCAGCCTCCCTACCTCCCTTCAACCACCAATCCAATACTCACCTGACCCCTTTTTCCAACCATGCCAACTCAACGCACGATCTAAAACCTGAAAGCCATTCAGTGCCACTTAGCAAGGACCTGGCTGCGCTCGCCTGCCGCAGGCCAGACAGGTGGGAGCAGTTGCCATGGCAACCCAACCTGCTGCAGGTTCAGACCTAGGAAACCGCCCCCCTCCGAGGTTATCCTGAACGGGGGGCTGCCCGTATCCAGGAAGCGGCCAGAGAGAGGGGAAATGCTCCAGATGAAAGGACCCAAAGCAGATGAGAGCCCTGCTTTAAGAAAGGCCTGCAAGATGAGACCCTCCAGATAGCCTGCTGGAATCCTCTAGTCTGTGTCCTGATCGCTGGTACCCAAGTGGTACCTAGTCCACTGCATCAACCTCTGTGCCGAGTGTCAGCCTTGCGGGGGAGGGGAAATCCCTTGGTTCAATTGCATTTTTTCCATCATGATGAGGATACCAGAGTCAGAATGGAAGCCTGATGATGACCTTCACCACGGGGAAGAGGTCCCTGAGCGCGAGACCCTGGGGCCAAATCCCCCACCTTCCACCAGGGAGGGGCTGCAGCCTCCTCCCCGCCGCCTGCCTTCCCTGACTAACGGGCTCCCAAGCAGAAACTGTACGGTTGTGAGGTATTATGAGAACAAAAATGTGAACCATTTTCTTTTGTAGCTATTGATTTTGTCCAGTAAACCTGAGGTAAAGAATACTCTGTCTTTGAAGGATGTGACCAGAGAGGAAAAAAAAAAAAAAAAAAAACCCATGAATACGCTACCAGAAGAAAACAAACTATGTATGGAAGGGCTTTTCCAGTACGAAGAACTCCTATCTCAACCATCTACTTCAGGACTTGGAAATTTAAGCGGTAAAATAATATATTATAAAATTGTTTATAAAATAGCAGCACACTCGGTGAAACATTACAGCTAGGTACTGTTAACGTGGATAACAATGAATGATCTTAGCTTCTTAGCAGCGCAAAAAAAAAAAATAATAAAAAACTGAACATAATAAAATGAAAAATAAGAGACCCTTAGATTTTTCTCCATCTTAAACCCTTATACTACGAAACAAGGCAGAATCTGTGTATAAAACAATTCTTCAAAGTAGCCCTGTTCTGATCTTTTTTAAATTTTTACTTAAAAAGGCAAATATTTTAATAGCTTCATTACCTGTCAATTATAATTGTGCAAAAAAAAAAAAAGTTGGTGCTTCAACCTCTCTGCTAACTGAATGCCTCTAAGACGTGGAGAGGAAAAAAAATTCAAGTACGCTGAATGCAACCTTGCAATGAAATCAACAAAAAAACGGAAACGGGAACAAAATGCCACACTGATGACCCGCTGTCTGTCTTTGCACCAGCAATGACGTTTTTTTCCATGTCCAAAGGAAATATAGGAGTATAGAGGTGGGAATTAAGATCCTTTTGTGCCATCAAAATGGTAACAGAGCTTTGTTTTTAGGAATGTTGTGATGGGGATTTTCAGCGGAAGAGGGTGTATCTTGAGTTCCGGTGGGGATGCCAGTGAGCGTCAGATACAGGACAGCAACCCAACTGGGGGCAGGAGGGGAAGGGGCGCAGGAGGAGAAGGGAGGCATCTACTCTGCATGATTTGCATAAACCATCCCATCTATCCCTCGGGAACAATTTTTCAAAGTGCTTTTCGAATGGAATGGTTTATACCAAAACGCTCACCTGTGGACCAGACATGCCAATCAGCACCAAAGAATTCGTTTGTTTCCTAATGAGGGATGCCAAGGTCACATTACTCTCTTGAACACATCAGGAGAAAAGTTTCCATTCCAGATCCCACCCTGGGGCTCCATCTGCCTCCATTTCACAGGAGTCTGGGGGATGGCCCGTGGCTAGATTGCCCCTTTTAGATAAAAATTGGGTGGTGTCTGCAACGAACCACGTTTGGAAGAAGAAGCAAGATGTCGAGAAACGTGAAACCCCAGGATCCAATCACCTGTGTCCAACGGGCAAAAAACCATCATCTCTTTTAGGTAGCAGCTACTGTAGACAGCAAGAGTTGTCACTAGAGACCCAGCAACGCTCCTGACTTAGTAACTAAACAGGTGGTCAGGAGCAAGGACGCTTCTCCATCCAAAATGGTTCGGTCGCACCGAGATTATTTTGTAACTCCCTCCCCATCCTGTCCCTCCTTATTTCTAATTCCTTCTCGAGTTCATTGCTTTGCAATCTAATCCTGCCATAAATGGCACCCGCAATTCCTCAAAATTATCCTACCAGGGGTATATACGTGCTAGTTCATAACATGAAAAAAAAAAGTCTCTAATTTGTTCCCATAGTGCAGGCATACATTTTCGCTAGCTACTCTGCAGGTTTTCCTGTAAGCATTTTACTATGACTTTTAACATCATCAAACAGTAACTGTTCGCATATATACGGGATTCCCTTCTGTTGTACTTCAAATAGGCACCAAATGCTTTTAATGATTCCGTTTTTATAGGACCTTTATCTCTCACTTCTAAAAGATCTTTCCATATGATCTAGGTGGGGGCAGACTTTTTTTTTTTTTTTTTTTTTTTAAGTTTCATCCTAAAACATAAGAGAACAAAACACAACCAGAGAGAAGGAGAGAGCAGAGTGGACGCTTCTCTCCCATCCGGCCTGCCCGACATCCTCACAGGTCAATATCCCGCACATCCGTAGGGGTGCTGGCTTGGTCCAGCTCGTCCTCCGACTTGGACCCGTCGCCCTGGTCCTGACGGTACTGCTGTAGGCTGTTCAGCAGCACCACCTCAATCTGTTCCTGGCAGGCTTTGAGGCAATCCTAGAAGAAGAACGGTCCACACCAGAGCTGTTAGCAAGGGCGACAGTACGCAGAGCAACGGACGAAGAAAACACACACGATTCCGGTCCCGCCTAAGTCTGCGCTCGTTTTCCAGTAGAAAGAAAGTTGAAAGGTGCAGGAGATGCATCCTCCCGGTGCCGGGCCCTCACCACTCCAAGTGGGGTCCACGGAGGGGAAGCATCAGTACCGTCTGGGAGCTTGTTAGGAATGCAGAACCTGGGGCTTCCCCGGCGGTCCAGTGGTTAGGCATCCACCTTCCAACGCAGGGGACGCGGGTTTGAGCCCCGGTCGGGGAACTAAGATCCCACAGGCCGCGGGGCAGCTAAGCCCACGGTGCCGCAACTACTGAGCCCGCGCGCTCCGGAGCCCACACGCCAAAGCCAGAGACAAGCCCGCATGCCGCGATGAAAGATCCCGAGTGCCACGACTAAGACCCGATGCAGCCTAATTAATTAATTTAAAAAAAGAAATGCAGAACCTCATCCCTCTCCAGACCAGTCAAATCAGAATCTGCATTTTAGCAGAAACCCAGGTGAACTGTATGCACAGGACCTGGGCAGCACTGGCCGAGATGAGGAGACATTTGTGGCCACACAGTGCCCGGTAATCCAAGGGCCAGCGAGATGCTTCCCGCTTGGGGACACTGGGAGGTGAGAGGGAAGAGAGGAAGGCCAGCCGTACAGGCAGTGGGACAGCACTAGACTACCCAAGGGATAGATGAGAGAATGGACTGAACTACACTGACCCTCCTAGCAACTGCGGAACGGCTTAAAAACAAGCAATCTGTTTTCCGCTTATTTACCATTCCCTTAACTCTCATAAAAATGCAACACAGAAATGTTTACAAAATTCTGGACACTTGAGCCGTCTAATTTGGGAATAGGCAAAAAACCCCTGCAGCATTGCTTTGATATTAGTCTATATTTGGTAGGGAAGGTTCCAAATGTGTTGATCTCAGGCAGATGCTTCTGTTAGCTAGGTGGCACGGGACACAGCGGCAGTTCGTGGGTGTCACTAGGGAGGGACGGTGGTTGGTACTAGGCAAGTGGGAGGTGAGCTGAAGACACTGCTCTTAGGAGCTATTTCCCAGCGTCTCCCCTTGGCAAGCCTGCTTTCTCGTGCTCTCGTAAGCAGCACAGACACGTGGAAAGTATGTTAAATCCACTGTGCCTGGGTCTTTCCACAGTTTAATGTATGTTTCCCTCGTGCTCGTTTCACCGTGCAGCTGCCCAGAGGTTACTGTTTGCCGAGCACCGAAGCGTCATCTCTATTTTCCAAAGATCTAAAAATAAAGTTGCGCTTCTCAGGAGCACCGTTTCCATCCACCCACATTTTCCTTTCTTATCTCCTGTCCATTTCAGCTTTTTATGAAAATCAAGATTGGGAGCATTGGCAGACAGGGTACTAAGGGTAGAGATGAAATTCCACCTGGGGTGAATTAAGAGAGACGAGAGGCAGGGCTGTTTGCTGTCGCCCCACCAGACTTGCAGGCAGCCGCTAAGTTATTCTCCTTCTCTGACCTCAGTTTCCCCACTTGTAAAATAAGGCTCCGGAAACGCTCACAGACGGAGGACCAACTGAGATCGTTGGGACAAAGTTTCCAACGCTTTGCTAAGTTCAACACACGACAATCATTTATTGTGAAGAGAAAGAAGTCCATCCTGGACTGTGAAAGAATTCCTGAGACGTCTTTGAAACGAGGTACGAAGAGCGAGCGTTTGCTCAGGACAGGGAAGGCGGGCAGTGCAGCAGGTACAGTGGATGGAGTGGAGTCCGGCAGGGCGGACGGACCCCGGCCCAGAGCTCTCCGTCCCCACGGAGAAAGACCCAGGGACCGGCCACTGAGGACCCGTCAACCTTTCTCAGACTGGCCTGCGGCCTCTCCTGGCCATGTGCTCTAACCTGCCTGACCCCCTAACTGGTGAAGGAGAAGCTGATGGGCCTCGCCCGCTGCCTGCCGGTCCTGCACTCCTCCTTCAAGGCCCGCCCTGCAGGGGCCGTGCTTCTGGTCACTCACCACTCGCGGAGGTGGCTCGGTGGTGAAGGCTGAAGGCAGGATGCTTCTCAGGGCACCCGCATTTCAGCGGAAGGTACTGGAGGACCCGAAAGCCTTATGACCTCAAACAACTAAAGAACAAGGTTAACGGCGCCCAAAGTGGCGGCAGTCAGAGCTCCTCTGGCTTGTCCCTGAGGAAGCTCCTGGCCAATCCTGTCCGGCTTTCCTTCCTCCAAGGCTCTATCTCTGGGTCAGCACATCCGCCACCCCAATAATACGACGGACTCAGGATGCCGTGATCATCACTGCCTTAGCTACACCCCGAGATGCATGGTCCTCCCAACAGGGAGAGCTAAAGAACTTGATGTGGGGCCACGGACAGTCTCCCTTTGGGTCACGCATGGCCCTACTGCTCCCGGTCCTTAGACTTCCCTCCCAGCAGCCTTAGACCCTAAAGGAACAGTTCTGAGAAAGGCCTACAGGGAGGGCTGGTACACTGCGCAGTGACTTCCGTGGGACTTCAAGAGAACACAGGCGTCGAATGTCATACTTATGTAACTTCCAGCCAAAAACAACAGCTCTCCCGAATAAAATGAAGAAAGATTTCACATAAAACACAAACTCTCCTTTCTTGATCTTTCCAGTCGCATGTTAATTTCAATCTAAATCATTCCTGACCGTGGCCGGCTCTTCCTCGTTGAAACCTCTTACTCCAAGGGAAAAGGGAATGACTCTAGCAGTTCCCCCAGAAATGAGGGACCCTGAAGCCCATAGGCTCAGCTGTGACAGAGCAGGAAGCTAAAGCTCTCGGTGGGTCAGTGGTGTCCCTCATTCCTGGAAAGCGCTCTGGGGTCTCCGTCTAACTCTCCTCTGGTTCCACTGCTTCATGACTCGGCTGTCCTAATCTGAGTTTCAACGGCGGGGACCTCTGGCTCTCGGCTAGATGAAAACCTACTTCAGGGGCAAGAGCTTGTCTTGCACAACGGATGTTGCGCATTCTACTCCGAGGGCGGCAGGGAGGAAATCAGCACCCCTCTTCCTGGAAACAGAGCTCACTCCCTGCACTTTAAACGTTCCTCGAGGATTGCAGGAGCCCTTCCTGGGCGTCCCAAGAGCGTGTGGATTTCCTGTGAGCTGGTGGAAAGTGAGGTCCGAGGGAGGGTGGGCTGGTGCCCCGAACTTAGCATACACGCCCCTCCACCCAGTTCACCCAGCCTGGGTCTTGCCAGAAGGGCTCCCAGTCTCCCGAGTGGGTAGGAGAGGGCCGGGGGGGACTGGGGTGGGAGGGCTGATCTGGAGGAAGGAGGAGGCCAAGGCCAGAGAAGGAAACAGAAGTGGCACAAGTTTCAGAGCCTGAAGGGGACCCAAAGCGAAGCTGGAGAAGAGCGACGGCCACGTGTCCACGGGCGGAGTTCTAAGGCGACACACACAGATCCTTACAGGATCTGAGAACTGGGGGCTCTGGGGGGGGGCTTTTGGAGATCGAACCGCCAGCTGCGCCCACTTCACAGCTAGGGAACCGACCCGCAGCTGGCTCCTCCCCCAGTCACACCTGGTTAAAAATGAACCCTGGCCTTCAAAGGGTGAGACTCCAATTCCAGAACTCTCTCCCCTGGGCGCCTCTCTGCCTCTTCCGGGCTCTAAGGAAAGAGAGAGCAGAGAATCTGCAAGAAAGGGAGACACGGCCCAAGTGGCCTGGAAAACCCCCGACGGCGCCTCCGAAGAAAAGATGCTCGGTGCACGGCAAGCGCCGCGGCTCCGGGCCCCCTCTGCTTCTCGGGAGCGTCCAAGAGCACCAGCCATTGTGTCGGGACGCCCCAAATTAAGCTGATTAGAAGCAGAGCCATAATGCTCGTCTGTCAGCCTGGACAGGTGGCACTCCACAGCGCTGGGGGTCGGGCAGGCCTCCAGCCCGATGATGCGAGGGCCCCTCCCCCGCCCGCCCCCCCCCCCCGCCCCCGGCCCGGAGCCCTGACAGCGGCGTTTGTGATGCCCGGCTCCTTCCCCGGCCCCACTTCCTCCGCGTGCTGGCTCCAGCCCCGCGCCCCGCACCCTCCTCGGCCCTGTGAATGGGCTGCGGAACTGCTACCATCAGCCTCCAGTGTCACTGCATCACGGCATTGTCACCACACACGCACTGCACTCAACAGGGGCACAAAGGGCTGAATGAGCCGCAGACCCGCGGCCAACTCGGGCACAGACAACTTAGGAAACTATCTCATTCTTCCTTTCTTCACAGCCTGTTGGGCTTATTTCCTTGAATACCAAATGAGGCCCGCAGCAAAAATCAAGCCCAAGCGGGAGCGGGAAGCATCAGCCTCCATTTCTGTTTCCTCTGCCTTCCCACCCCCGGCGCTTCCCTTCCAGCGACTCTTCTGGAGGCTTCTGACCACAGGCGCTGTTCAGGGCACGCGGGACAGACTCGGGGACGCCGGGGTCTTCAGGAGAAGGTGTGCCGTGAGGGCTCCGGGCACCAAGGCAAGGGTGGATGGACCCTAGGACTCTGACACACAGTCACAGTCGAGTCTTCCCTGGCGCTGCAGATTCTGCTCATTGACAAACAACATCCTAATATGGCCAGGGTGACCCTAGGGGAGGGACGTCCTGGAATCTTCTCGGGCAATAGTTAAGAATTCAAGGGACTTCCCTGGCAGTCCAGTGGTTAAGACTTAGCCTTCCAATGCAGGGGATGTGGGTTCGATCCCTGGTCAGGGAGGTAAGATCCCACAGGCCTCCTGGCCCCCAAACCAAAACATAAAACAGAAGCAATATTGTAACAAATTCAATAAAGACTTAAAAGGAAAAAGAAGGCAACAGAGAGTTTGGGTGTAACCTAGGTAGAAGAGGATGCATATAATGACAGGACGACTTACATCTAGACCTGTTCTGTTTAATATCTTCCCATCACTTCCCATCTTCATGGTCCGTGAGCCCCAATTCTACCTGTTCATGAGTGACTTAGGAAAATGGTCTCACGTGAAAACCAAGTGACTTGCTCTAAGATAAAGTCAGGTAAAACTCAGGGGACCCTGACATATGGTTAATGTTAAGACCTATCTAGCTTTTCCAAAAGACCTGGGGAGACCAAAGCACTAGAAACACACTTGAAACCCACCTGCCCAGCCTTTGTCCCCCTTCCTTCCTCCCCCGCCCTCCCCACATCATTCCCCAATGACTCTGCCAGGGGATCTGGAGAAAAGGCTGAGTCAAAGTTGGGTCTCGTTCAAAAGAGTCTATATACAAGCGAACAGCGAGATAAAGGCTGGCACCAAGCTGCAGCAGGATGCCGAGGGGACGGAAGAGGAACCCCGATTCTGCCAGGGAAGTGGCCCAGTCGGTGCCCCCCCCTTCGCAAGCGGACCCTTGGCAACGGAAGCCCGGGTAGACGTTCCCCCAAAGCCAGAATGGCCTCTCTGGCCGGTGCCTGTTTTTAGCAACACTTAGGAGTAGAAGGAAAGAGTACTTAAAATACACCACCCTCTGAGACTTTTATTCCCTGTAAAACTGTCAGGCTTCTCACTCAGCTTTCTCTTTGGAATGAAGCGTTCCGGTTTATTTTGGCAACCAGAGCAAGCAACAGAGAGCAGCTTTCTCAGGGCCGCGTGGGTCCCTCCTATCAAAGCTCTCTGCCGCCCGGCCAGAGAGCCAGAGAGACGGCTGTTTCAGGGGAGAAAGAGGGGCTCCTCTTTCGACAGTCGTATCTCTGACAAGCCACGGAAAAAGGACACCGTCGGCTGGCCCAGGTCTCTAGGTGCAAGGTGCAAGGTGCACGGGGCTATAGCACACAACGGTAAGGACTCTGGGGTCCGAGGCCGGCACTTCCCGATTCTTATCTGCCCGTGTGCCCCAGGGCCCATAGGGCAGAAGGTGGTCTGGGCACTGGGCTTCCCTGTGGGAGGGCTCAACGCAAACCCCCTTGGGCACGTCAGGGTGGCCCAAGGACATTATATGTCTACGTGGGTATCTACAACTTCTTGCTGTAGCAATATACGCACCACCCAGCACGGAGCGTCCTCACCAGTTTTAAGTGTACCGTGTTATAGCTTTGAGTGCATTCACTGTGTCGTGAGACCACCACCCTCTCCAGGACTTTTCTTCCTAAGCGGAAGCTCCATCCCCATTACACAATCACTCCCCCACCCCCTGGGCCCTGGGAACCTCTATTCCACTTTCTGTCTCTCTGGATTTGACTACGTCTAGGGGCCTCGGGACCTCGTATAAGTGGAATCACACAATATTTGTCTGTGTCTGGCTTATTTCACTTAACACGTCCAAGGCTCATTCATAGTGTAGCATGTACCAGAATTTCATTTCTTTTTAAGGTTGAATAATGTCCTATGGCATATGCACATACCCCAGTTTCTTTCTCCATCCCAAGGACATTTTCAACCACCAAGTGACGGCTTCTACTCTGCATTTTACCTTAGGCCCGGAGAGCTCCTTCCCGAGGGCTGATTTCCTACGGCACGTCTAGTTCCTAACACCTGCTTAGCATCCATTCATTTGATCTTCATTTGCTGGGGTTTTACGTGCTTTACTGTGGATTCTCCATACAATTGCTACGTTCCTTGATGACAGGAAGCTCATCTTTTATTTTCCGTGCGCCGCCCACCCCCCAACTGCTTCCACGCTGTCTGTGCCTTGCTTGTTCATGGGGCCTGGCTCACGGGGTGACAGCCTGCACCAAGAGCTCTCCAGAGAACACAGGCTGATGGGTGGGAGGACTTAGCGCCCGAAGTCCGGCACACACAAAAGCTGAGGGGCACCGAGGACGTCCCCAGGGAGAGAAGGAGTGAGGTTCTGGGGACCCGAGGTAAGCTGGGAACTTCCTGAGCTCTCCAACTGTTCTCTGAAAAAGTGGTACATGCATGCTTGGTTCTTCACATTAAAATGTTTAACCCGGGGCCCACCGGTGAGAACGAGGAACATGTGTGCATCTCCATTCAACAGGTGTGATTTTTAGAAGGAACCTCTAAGCCAGCTTTGTGTCTAGTTGACCCAGTCTGACAGCATGGCCTGGCTACATAGTATCTGAAAGGGGCAAGCAGTGTCTGCCGGACTAGGATGGCCTGGCCTGGCTACATAGTATCTGAAAGGGGTAAGCAGTGTCTCCCGGACTAGGATGGCCTGGCTACATAGTATCTAAAAGGGGCAAGCAGTGTCTCCCCGACTAGGATGGCCTTAGGCTACATAGTATCTGAAAGGGGCAAGCAGTGTCTCCCGGACTAGGATGGCCTGGCCTGGCTACATAGTATCTGAAAGGGGCAAGCAGTGTCTCCCGTATGAAACTGAGAGACTGGTTTGCCAACTTGAAAAGCAAGGCACAGCCCATGAGCTCCACTGGCGCCCCAGGAGTGACCTCTGTCCATCTGAAGGCAGTAAGGGGTGACAGAGAGATGCGGGAGAAAGCTGGAGACCCCGTGGGACAGTGAGCCCATCAGGCCACGTCTAGAAATATCCGAAGGAGGTTACAATGCTGGCGCGGGGTGGGGGGTGGGGGGTGTCAAACACTTGTCACTGACATTTTTTGTCCCCGGGGGTCGAGGAAGGGCTGGTCTTCAGCCGGTTGGGAGCCCTTTTGGCAGGGCAGCCTTAATAGGAGATATTCAGAAAAGGAAGGAAGCATATCACTTCTATAAATGCTAAGTTCCGTCCAAGATTTGCCTCTAGAGGATTCGAAGAGCATTCTTCCCAGGAAGCTGCACTGGAGGGTCTTTCCGATCTATATTTTGGACACCACGCCTCAGAAGCCTATTTGGAGCCAGCATATTTGAAAAGCATCTCTAAGAACTGTTTCAGGGGAGAAGCCCTCCCTGCGCCGTGTCCTTGAGATGGTACTGAAGGCCAAGGCAAAATCCGGCGGGGGTTGGCGGGGGAGGCCAGCCAACTGCAGCCCTAGGCGTGTGCTGACATTTACCCTTTTGCCCAGCGTCCCCGGTGGAGGCACCGGCCCCAGACCTGTAAACCACGTTATCCCTTATAAGTCAATATATGCCCACAGCGGGGCATTCAGAATCCCCCCTGACCATCCAGAGGGGGTCATCACAAAGTTCCCCTGCATTCTTGAGCCTCTCCATGGTGACTGGAGAGGGGCCTCAGAGCTGACACCCCTCTCTCGAGTGGCTTTAAACCAAAGGCTTTTTTCAAACAAAAAGATGCCAGGAGCTGCAGCGAGGGAGGAATGCAGGGTTCCCAGGCTGGGCGTCAGAGTCTCCAGGTTCTGGTCCCGGGCCGGTGACCCCGGCTTCTCCCCCTCTCTGACCTCGCAGAATCAACCTTCTAAGGACCGCAATTTCCAGCTAGCTGAATCGGAGCCTCCCTGGACCCTGGGCCGTCCCCCAAACCTCTCTTCTTCTAAGGAGCTCCAAATGCTGGCAACCAGAGTTACAGCCTCTGCACTGTCCACAGGGCACCCAGAATGGAAAAATCTATAGCTAATAATAGTTCCTTGCCTTTGTACAGCACTTAACTCTTTTTAAAAGTGCTTTTTAACCCATCATCACGTTGAACTAAAGGGAGAGGCAGGCGGGGTGGAGAGGTCTGTGGAGGTGGACGCCTCCTCAGGGTGGGGGGCCCCACCATCTCCCAAGCCCTGAGGTGCAGGAGGGGCTCACTCCGGCCCTGCCTGCCAGCCTCAGCGCCCGTGAGCAGGCGAGAAAGCTCCACGCTGGAGGAGAGGCAGGCTGCGGATTGTACATAAATGGAAACAAGCAACAGGCAACAAGTCAGACCCATGGGGAAGCCCGGGCCACACAGGAAACTGGTCAGCAGCCCTCCCTCCCCCCTTGTCTCTGCCTGCAGAGTTCTTTTCTCTATTTGATGGCACGTGAGGCCTCACCTGCTGAATTGTGTATGACCGCGGGTGCCGATCTTAGAAAACAGAAACCAACAGCAACAAAGAACCTCTGCCACCTCCTCATCGAACCAACTGTCTCTTTCCCCGAGCTGAGCAGAGAGAGGCCTGGTCTTAGCCAAGAGGATGGGGGGGGGCCACCTACCACGTCGGTGTTGGTGATCTTGGCCAGAAGGTCCACTAGGGCATCGCCCGTGAGGGAGCTCACGTCCTCGTCCTGCTGGAGCCCACAGATGGCGGCTCCTACGCTTCCAGTTGCGATCATCGACGGCGGGTACATGGCGAACTTGAAGTCTGCGAGGACGAGAGGCGGAAGGTCAGGACGAGGCAGAGGCAGGCGCTCCCCCCCAGCCTGAAGACACTCGGCAGGAGGATGGCACAGTGGCCCCTGGTCCCCACGGATGCATCCTCTCCTAAGTCTTTCCTTCACGAGATGCCCTTCATTTGCCCATGACGGTGGAGGTTCCAGATTTAAGAGGAGGAGACCGAGCAGAGCAGGGGAGGTCTGAGACCGGTACAGACAAGATAACCCACGTGCTTCACAAGTGACACAGGCCAAGGGCTCCAGAGGTTCGAAGGAGGGGGAAGTACCAGCAGGTAAATCTTAGGAGGAACGACAGCCCTGACGTGACTCTGCCATGCTCTCTGGACGGGCGTCAAGGACTAAGATGGCTCAGAACAGAAGAGATGATTTGATTGGAAAAAAAAAAAAAAAAAAGAAAGAAAGAAAAGGATGGGACTTCCCCGGCGGTGCAGTGGTTAAGACTCCGTGCTTCCACCGCAGGGGGCCCGGGTTCGATCCCTGGTTGGGGAACTAAGATCCCATGGGCCATGCAAGGAAAGTGGGAGACGCAGCCATGGTGGGGGCGGGTGCTGGGAGGCAAGTTTCACACAATTCCCCACTTCTACCCAGTGTCAAGGGCCCTCAGAACGTTAGGGAGAGGACAGGAAGTCAGCTGAGCTTCCAATATTAACCGTCCTAATCAGAGGAATGACTTGGTTTAGATTTTATGGCTCTGAGGCCTGGAGATGCCATTTTCTTGCTGGGGAAAAGAAAGAGTGGTTTGCTAGAGACAAATGGAAAAACGATGATACATTTGATGGGCTCGAACTCCCTCATTTTCCATTTCTCCAAGAGGAACTACAGAGGATGCTTTTAGGTACCAGCCTGGGAGCCCAAACACCACTTTCTTCTCGGGGTGGGGGGTCCCCCAGAAGGGCCGGAAACCAAATCGGCCACTGCTGTCCATGGCAGGGAGGTAAGGATACAAACTCCTCACCCCCGCTCCTGCTGCTAAGAGCCCCCACCTGCCCACACGGCCAGGACCCGACTCACAGCCGTCAACCACGGACGCTGTGTACAGTTAGTACCTTAACGTTGTGGATGAGAAACCGAGCTTTCTGAGTCTCCACTGCCCTCACCCTGCGCCCTGTGCCGACAGGTGAAAGAGGTGAGAGTTCTGTCCCCGATCCTGACCGCAGCGCCGGAGTGGAGAGCATCTTCCCTTTGCACAAAGGGCTCTGTCTAGTTTTGCCACCATCCCAGTGAATTCACTGCACGGAGAGGTGGCAAGTTGGAGGGAGGGAGATTGCCGTCCAAGGAAGACGTGAGCCACACTTCCAACCCCAGCGTAAGCACTGCGTTTAACCTACAGAGACAGTTCGACCTACTACCTCCCCCTCTTGCTATTCCATCCACACAGTCCAAGGACGCACCGTTATCAGCGACCCCATCGTCCACATCAGGTCAGCGGCGTCCTCACAAACTACGCTGGCTTTGCTCAACCAGGCACACGCCCTTCCCCTCCTGGCCGAATCCCATGAACCCAGCAGGCCTGGCCGTCTGTCTGTCTTTCTCCATGGCCTTCTGTTCTTAGCCCACGCACCACCTCCACCTCTCGAGGGATGTATACGTATTACGCCATTCCACCCAGAGCCCGCTGTGCTCTAACTCGTCCAGAGCCTTCTGTGCCCCCGGACAGTGACGAAGCCAGCCTCCCTGCCTCCCGCTCTGCTGTAGGTCTCTTCACATGGGGTCACAGGAGTGTTTCTCGCCCAGTAACCTCGTTAGCTCCCCCCGCCCCCGCCCCCGGGACATTCACAATGCAGAGGCAGCAGCCAGCCCGTGGCCCTGGGCCCGCACGGGCCCCGGGTGGGAGCAGCTGGCAGGGCAGGGCGGGAGGGGATCCCCGCCCCCCCCCCCCCGCCCCCCCCCCCCCCGCCCCAGGCCTCAGCCCAGGAAGCACAGCCCACACACGCCCATCTTTGCATCCCGCTGACTGCAAACCCAACTCCGACTTCCAGCAAATGAATTAACTCTGGCGGTCAGGGCGTGTGGATGGATGGTCCAGCGGTTGCCGAGAGGATCGTACCTCCCTTCTCCCTTCTCGTTCTGCGGGGAAATGCCGAGGGACACTGTCCCCTGCCCCGCCCCCCAGCGCTGGGGAGCACGGGCTGCATGAACACGGCAGCCTCGGGGCAGCACCGACGGGGCCAGGGAAGCTAGGCTGGCCCTGCCGAGCAGCAGGGCAGTGACCCCCCTCTAGGGCCCCGACAACTGGCCGGCTCTCCCGCAAAGGCAGGTCCAGCCCGTGGGACCCTGGGCGAGTCACTTCCTCCCTCCCAGCCCCTTGGAGTCCCAGTGGCCTACGAGGACGGTAGAGGTAGAGCAGCGAACTAACTAGTTTTTCTAACCTCCACCTGCAACTCAGTACAGGGTCATGAAATTCATTTGTAAGTGGTGACCAGCATTTTTTGTTGGGTTGAGTTGAACTAAACGTTAGAATAGAAAGTATCAGCAAGTAATGCAAGTAGTGAGAGTCAATACTGTCTTAAGAAACATTTATATCGATCTGACATACACTGACAGTTATCCTGAGTTGCGTTATAAGATGTGTTTCTCTTCCTTTACGGTTTAGGTCAAAAAAAGTTGGAAGACGGTAGGCTGGCTAATCTTCCCGGTAGGCTGGCTAATCTTCCCGGGGCCTTCCAGCTCTAACTGGCTTTTACTTAAGGCTCTGGAGTAAAAAGGACTCTCAAGGAAAAGAAGAAGCAAGAGACAATAGAACACAACACAGCTTCCCCCAGGCAGCAAAGTCACAAGACATCTCTCTCCATCCAGCAGTTCTGCATGGCCTCAGGGGCTGCCCCAAGACCACACCCAGGGACACCCCCTCTCTGCTGGTAGGGGAAACGGCAGAGAGAAAAACACCTGGATAAAACATCTGAAGGGTCGTGTCCTTGTACTAGCTCTTGTTAGCTAACCTCCACAGTCACCGGTGGAAAGTTCCATCCAACCCATTCAGCCATTTCTGGAAACCTTAAACTTTTGGCTATGGAACTGGATGGAGATAGATTCACAATATTTACTTGAGGGAGGGGGCAAAAATAAAATCAGCCTTCATGAGCACGTGCTATGCGCAAGATTGCAACTGTCCATAAATATATAAATAGAAATGCATCGACGTGCATGCACATGGGGAAATTAGGAGAATACAAAGACGTATGGAAATTTCCCCACCATCCAGTGGGGGAAACGTTATTTTATCTTTGCAAAAATAAAATACCAAATAACGATCTGTCCCAAATCTCTGAGTCTCTTGGTCAAAAATGCTGACAAGCTCTATGTCGGTGCTGAAGGTGAGCTCAGGGGTGAGGGTCTATCTCCATCCTCAGCTGCCCACCTGGAAAGCTGAAGGGTGTGTGACTTCCTAAGAACTCACCCCCCAGAGTGAGAGGCAATTAACTGAGCAGGGACCCATCCCAGTCGCGTTACGGCGTGTGTTCCTCCCCGTTCCTCCCCGTTCCAGGCGGCACCAGGATGATTTCCCCAAGACACGGGACACATGAATACAATACAGCATGGCGCATTCTAAACGGCTAGGTGACTTCTACAGAAACGTCTCAAAGAAAGGAGGTGCCCACGTGGACAGTAGCATTAGAGACACACACTTGGGAGGATTCCCCAAAAGGAGGTGGGAAGGGTTTGGGCCAAGCAGCTCCAAGCACTGGAAGGTGGAGGCCACGGAGGCTGGTGACCTACCACCTACCAGCTGCGTGCAGGTGGGCAAGTTACCTGACCTCTCTGAGCCTCCATTTTTCCACCTACAGATAAGGATAGTAATTATACTCTCATAGGGTAGTTCTGAGGATTCAACTAAGAGAACAGTGCCTGGCTCTTGGTAAACAATCCACAACACCCACCAGCAGCACCCCTGTCATCACCCCGCTATTCCTCCCCTAGGGGCCCGCTGTGGGATTGGGGTGGGCGATTCTGTTTGGCGGGGAAACAGCACGCCCTGCACACAGCAAGGCGGGGGAGAACGAGGGCTCTGCTCTGGCCGCCCTGAGGCTCTTTCACTCTCAGAGTGTGTGTGTGTGCGTGCATGTACGTGTGCGTGTGTGTGTGTCTCGCACAACCGGCCTCACCGTGTCCCCAACTGCCTCCCGCTGCTTTGTCAGCAGCGGGAGAAGCTGAGGCCTCACAGGGGGATGGAAGGAGGGCACGAGCACACCAGGAATGAAAGAGAAGTCGGACTATTCATTCAGCTGGGGTCACCCAGAGCCAAGGAACAGGCCCCACACCCCAGCAGCCCTGACCTGACCTCCACCTTCTGGGTGAGGCCACCAGCGGCCTCACGGGGAAGCCCGGCTCCACCGACCCACCCAGGCAGTGCTCCTACTTCTTGCTTACTTGGCAAGGAATTAGCAAAAAACAAGGTGAAATTCACCTGCTTCAAGACACCCCCTTTGACAGGTAATCGACGAAATCTTGAGAGGTTAAGTGACTTGTGGGCCTGGGCTTAAGATGGAGAGAGGCAGCTGGACGCTGCACCCAGTGCTCTTGAAGACTCACCAGCAGGTAAAGAGCTCTTCGGAGGCACCACCCACGCCCCACTGGGAGTGCACGGCATCTTTCCCGTCAGAGGCCGGAGGAAAGCCCAAAAGAAGGAGCCCGGGCTCAGGAGTCCAGGAGATGGGAAGCCCTCCCGGCTGTGGCCCCAGCCCACTGTGGGATCCTGCAGACAGGCTTCACCACCCAAGGACCTCCTGGGGCCCCGCTGGGCTCCTTAATCTGGGCAAGGGCTGGAGAGCTGCTCCACCTTCATCAGCCTGGTTAAGAGTTCACTGAAGGAAGCGTTCTGAGCTAAGCGGGTTTGAAACCACAGATTACATGGCCCTGGGGGTGGCTCTACCCCCACTGTTTTGACTCTGGTGGCCAAGGCCTTGACCGGCAAGTGTGACCGCTGTGCTTCCGTTCACCACTAGGGGGCGAGAGGCGCTCGCTCCGAGGGGAGGGGAAGAGAACCAGGGGTGCCCTGCTCTCCCTCCCTCTCCTCCAACCGGCCCCAGGTGGGCCTTTAAAAGGCCAGAGCCGGTGGGGGGCTGGACGCGGGCCCTCAGCCTGCGCCTCACCCACCTCACAGCCAGGTGGGAAGTGAGGTGGGCCCTGTCAAGCTGCCTGTCCCCACGTACGCAAGAACTGAGACTCCCGGTCCAACAGTCCACTTCCCTGGGGGCCCCGTGACCGCTCCTCGGTGGAGGGAACTCGGAGGGTCGCAGATGGAAAGGGCTTTCCATCCTTCCTTCCACCTTCCGACCACCCAGGCAGACCTCCCTTTCCGGATCAGGGGCCAAGTCGTGGACCCTCTCTGGGCCACCACCGTCCGGCTATAACCCAGGGGTGAAGCGTCACGAGACACGTCTAGGTACAGCCAGGAGGACGGGGAAGCACTGGGGTATCACCATCCCTGGGGCCCAGGCCCGCTGGGCAGGGAGCCTGGGTAGCTGAGGGCAGCACCTCGGGGTGGGGGGCTCCTAGGCACAGAGGGAGGTGCGGGGCGCCATGGGAAGGGAGGCTAAACACCTCCTCCCTCGCCCCCGCCCGCGCCAAGTTCAAACTCAACGCCACTGGCTCTTCTAAGCTAACTGGGAATCATCTGTTCAGCATGATGTCACGCACCAGGAATCTCCCCCACGCCGCGTGCGATCCTGAGTCATCTCAATGGTCTCCTTCCTCGTTGGCGGACTTGGGGGCCGTGCCGTCAGATCGGCACCAGGGGGGTGCTAAGGCGCAGTCTGCCGCCCAGCATCCAAAGCTCCTGGGAGGGCGGCTATGAAGGGCTCCCCCGCACCCCACGGCCTCCACCGACCAGCAGCAGCCAAAGCCTCCGCCCCAGAGGCTGTTCAGGGCTGGGCAGGGGAGGGAAGAGGGCACCTCTCTCCGTCTCGCCGCCCTGTGAAGCCTCAAGCCCGGGGAAGGAGGACTGACGGCCCTGGCCCTCCCGCTTCTTCCCCTTTCACACACAGCCACTCTCCACGGACTGCGGGACCACCGCCAGCTCTTTCACAAGCAGCTTTCCCCCCCCCAACTAACCACGCAGCCCCCAGGGTCGCTGCCCCTGGCTGCCCCTGGCTGCCGCTGCTCCTGGAGCTCCGGGGCAGACCGTCCAGGATCCCTGGGGGGAACGGGGCAGGGCCTGTGCTGCTGTAACTCGCGCCTGCTACCTGCCGGCCTGGCCCCGGGCGCGCGCCCGTTCCTCACGCCCTGGACCCAGAATGAGGCATCTCGTCTAGCCGGAAGGTGTTCCCCTCAAGTAAAGCAGCCCCCTGGCTCTCACTCCCTCAGGCCCACAGCCCTAAAAGCCCAGGCAGCGGGGGTGCCACGCGACTCAGCCATGCAGACACACCCGAGGGCAGATCAGGGAAAGAAATGCCTCTCAGACAGGCTCATCCCCTCTGGAACCAGGAAACGTCTGGGACCCTCCCTGTGCTCGGAGCGGGGGGCCGCACGTGGCGCTCAGTTCCCGGCTGGAGGTGTTCTTCTTCCCATCCTTCCTTGCCCCTGCCCCACGCTAGCTCCTCTCTCAAAAGGCAGTCTTCCCGACTTCCTCTGCCTCCTCTCAGACCTCTGTCCCCCTGTCCCTGAGTCCCAGGCTCCCTCCTCGGGCCCCACATGTGGCAGCGGCCCCAAGGACCTGGCCTTCTTGGCCAGGTGGGATCCCCGACTTTAGAGCATGGGCCTTTAGGCAATGTGGAGGTCTGCTTTGGGCCTGGGTCACTCCACCCACCCTCCGGACCCGAGTCAGAGATCAGCGAGGAGGAGTGGGTAGATGGACCCCTAAAGGTACGTCCGTCAAGAGCCAAGATCAGAGCGGAGCTCTGGCTACCGACAGCTGGGCGATGGGGGAGCGCAGGGTCAGGGGTCAGCTGTCCTCCACAGAAAAGGGCTGGTTGACCCCTTCTCCACCGTGAATCATGACAATGGAGAGGAAGGGGCAGCGGGGCCTGGGAGACAAAATGACAAGTCAATGAGGGGCGGACCTCTAGAGGCCAGGCCAGACGGCAGAAGGGGAGAACGCAGAAGAAGGGCTACGGTCTGCAGGGCAGCAAGAATCACGGGAAGAGAATGGTCCCCCAGGGCCGCAGGAAGGGCGCAGGGCACGGACACTCCACGAGGCTGGGCCTGGGTCTGGGAAGCCCAGGGGCGGGAAGCCTGCTCTGGGATCCACAGAGGGGTGCTGGACCCTGCAATCTGAGCCCGCCAAGGCCGAGCACGGAGTCCTGCTAAACTCCGATGGGGGTAGCACGGTTCGGGTTAGGAAAGTCATTGCATTAAGAGAGTCAGAATCGGAGACGTTTTCACATTTAGTACCAGGGCACATCGCCTACACCTTGCCTGGTTGACAAAGGACCTCCTCGAACATCACCTCTCTTCTGATGTCCGTTTTCCTAACCACCTGAAAAGGCTGTAGGAGCGTCATGTGTCAATAGGCATACTTTGCAGGTGAAGAGGCTGAGGTTCAGAGAGGTCGCCGGGTGATACGTAGCAAAGCCCGACCGCTTGACTGTGAGCAGGGCACATACGCTATATTGCAGACAATGTGCTCGTCTTCCGCAAGCTCCAGAGTAACGTGTAACAAGATACTGAAAGGAGTCAAGCCCCAGGCCCACCTTTGCAATTCCAGTGCATACTCTTGGCAACCGTGAACCCCGCCCTCTCACCCGGGGCAGAGGGGAAAGATCCACCCAAGCAAGTTCTTTCCCTGACACTTCTGACTGTGAAAATATGAACCCCTGACGCTCTACCCTGGCCAACGATGGGTCCGGAGTTTCTCCCACGGCCACTACTGTTACAGTGGGGCAGGGGGGGAGCGGGGGGGGGCGAGATGGCGGAAACTGGCCAAAGTTCAGTGTGATGAGACCGTATGCAACCTCTGCCTTTAGTTTATCAGTTAATTGCAAAGTCAACGGGCCAACAATGGATGGATCAACGTGGTGGGTGTAGAGCTCTTAACGTGAAAAAAACGGCTACAGGGTTAAAGGCTGCAATCGAAACCCCAACACATGCGTGCGGGGGCGGGCAGCAGAGCCCAGGCTCAGGAAGCAGTCCTTGCTGAAAACCCCACATGTCCACCTGCGCAGCCGGAAGGCAGTAAATGCCCTGCAGCCAGAAGAATTCCTCTGGCCTCCCTTACCACTTATCAGGGCAGGCGGTATTTATCTTGACAGCGTTCCTCAGACCTCTATTTGCATCCCGCCCCCCTCCAAATTTCCTCTTGGGCTTATCTCCAAGCCATCCTTTTCCTCCAAAGATGAAAGATTGAAACACGACCAGAGGGCAGTATATATAATCTTCAAAGAGCACTTTAGACACCATAAAGAATATTTTAACAGGCGCTAGTTTGTTTTCCCCTCACCACACCTGTCCTCATAAACCATTTATGAGTTTGGCAGAGAGAGAAAATATACCAGCTGAGATAAAGGAAGGAAGAAACAGCCCAGGAATGAAACCTTGGACTCTGAATGACTTGGGACCTCCCAATCCCTGGAAGTGAGGGCTGCGGTCCTCCTCCCCTCGACTCCCCCCCGGCAAAGCCCTCCCCAGCACCCGGCCCCCACCGGGCTCCGGCAGCTCCTACCGGTGGCGCACAGAGCAATGAAGGTCTGAGCGTGCTTGCGGATCAGGGACAGCTTCTCGCTGGGCTGAGGCAGCTTGCGGAGGATGTGCTCAATGAAGTCGTGGGGGGTGACGGCCGCCAGGTTCCACTTCAACTTGCCCAGCACCACCAGCTCCCACTCCTGGGGACGGAGGGAGGAAGGCAAGAGTATGAAACCCACAGGCTGACCTGGCGTCCGGGGCTGGGGGCTTGGCATCCAGACCAGTCTTCATAAGGATTCTCATTAGGACACGCGGCTAGATTGGAAGGCGGGGCTGTTTATCAAGAGTGGCCCTAAAGCTTTGAAGTGGGTGACGGCTCTTCTCAGGCTTCAAAGGTCAGGCTCCACTGAAAGTAATGAGAGCCCAGGTAGCTGTTGCCAAGATGGTACTCTCTTCTATTTCTCTGCCTCTCCGGCTCCCCGACCCACACCCAACCCTGACTTCCATCCCAGGGAAGGCTTCCGCCTGCCCACCCAGAAGGCTGAATCTGCAGTAAGATACCGCCAAGGTCACTGTAGCCCTTTGGTAGCAATCTATTGTATATCTATCACCAGGTTAACAGTCTTTTTAATCCTCGTGGAAAAAATGATGTACACAGAAGGAAGCTCAAAATTAGGTTTCTTGGCCCAAATCCTTGGCAACCAATTAGCTTGCTCGTAGTTGGTGCCAAAAAGTGCCATTTTTCTCTCTGCTGCTAAAACTTTCCCCTGGACACGTAATGCAGAAATCCTGGGAAATGATACTCAGACACGGGGCACCCTTCCACTTAAATGTTTCACAGGCTTTTGTTACCACGACTGAAGGACCGCATGCTCACTGGCAACCGCATCGTGCAGCTGGAGGTGATTCCGGGCAGGGTGAAGGTCCTTGTTCAAGGTCATAGAAGCCCGCAGCCCAAATGCTGGCACCATGCAACCCTGTCTCTTGTGGGCCTCTCACCAGCAGCCCACCTAGTGAAAAACCTTGGTTCCCTCCCTTATTGGGATACGCTGGGGGGAACTGTGCTCAAAGGGAAACAAGCCAAAGAGAAAGCCTTAAAACCATGTGCGGTCAGAGGGAAAAACAGGCCTATCGATCTATCATCAGCAACAGAATGAGTGACCAGCTTACCAGTGTAGCCTGTTCCCCCACTCACCCCAAGATACCGACTGGCTTCCGCCTGCTAAGCCGGCCACCAGAGCGCTATTCTGCCTGTGACCCACAGCACCGGCTGGCTGTGCGGTCTGGGCCAATTCCCTCCCCTTCCCTGGCCTCGACTTTCTTGTTGGTAAAATAGGAGGACTCCTCCAGCTCTCAACTTCTGGGATAAAGAGACAGAGACTGGAAAAGGGCAGATTCGTCCGCAGCAATATAAATTAGCTTGGCAAGCCCCTGGAAAAAAAAACTGGGGTGCTCTGAAAAATACCCAAGTCCCCCATCATGTTGAAACAGTGAAGCAAAAGGAAGATTCGTTTTCCTCGTCTCCCGTGAGAAATATAACTGGATCCCAATTGTAACCATGCTCTCTTTACCTGCTTTCAAGTCTGCCTTGGCTTTTTACGGGAGGCTGGGGGTGAAAACCCAGAAAGACTACTAAACAGTCAGTGTCTTCCAAGATGGCTTGAAATTCCAGCTCTCCTTCTCACGGGCGAATGTGAGTATAAACCACTCGACTTGCACCATTATTAAAGGAAGCATATCGCCCAGAAGAAAGTACCTTTCTGGGCCTCTCGGACCAAACCAGAAGCAGCTGAAATCTGGCAACTGTTCAAAGGTGAGGTCATTCATGCCCCTCTGCATTCTCGGAGATTCCTCCCCATCCTTGCACATGTCTGCCGCTAGGTGGCAGCACAGCCCCAGGGAGGAAGGCCTCTCACAAAGAGCTCAGTTCAGGCAGCCAGTCCCCGGCTCTGTGGACTTAGTGCAGGCCTGGCCGGCAGGGAGGGGAAGGGGGAGGGGGTGGGAAGAGGGGGCCCCTTTTCCAAACAGTTGGGAGATAGGCTGTGCAGATCACTGACGGTGGGCCTCTTGGAGCCGCCCAACCAATGCCACGCCGCTGCCACAAGGCCGTCTTAAGTAGGAAGCTACAGGGGCAAAGAGTCCTACTGGGTGGGTAAAAGGTTTGTGGGCAGAAAACCAGAGTCCAGACAGGACCCCGTGTCCATGTAGATAGAGGTAACAGCCCCACCGGAGACAGGAATCCAGGCCTCCCAACCCTCTGACAAAGGGCCCAATTTGACTCTGCTCAAAAGCCAACGAGCTGGTATTTAGTGAACAGCTACTACGTGCGGCTATCTTGAGACTCTAAGAGGTGCCTAGGACCTACCTTTGAACTCCACGCCACATGTGTATTTGAGCATCACGTGAGAGGCTGATTAGTCTCGGAATTCAGCGATTGAAAATTTGGAATTTAATTACAATATTTTATCACTGTGTTTCATGCCTCCTCTGCATACGCAAGCGGGCGCGCACACAACCGCAAATGAATCTCACCAACACACATCTCCCTGAGTGAGGATCTCATTCATGGGTGGAGTGTCTCGGTACTTGGCCCAGAGCCCAGCACACAGTAGGAACACAAGGAGCCTCGTGTTAGAGTTCCCAGAAGTGCGAAAACTTCAGTGATGGGTAATTTGGGGCCCTAGGAGTCTGTTCTGGGAGCAGCGGCATCGAAGTGTCTTATTAGGATAGGGGAGAGCAGCCCAGGCGGGGAGCAAAAAGGAGGCAGTCGTTACCAGCAGTTCCTGAGGCTTGATGGAGTTGTCCGTGTAAATGCACAGCTTCTCAGCGGTCAGCGGGATGGTCTCTTTGAGCTTGGAAGCCAGGAACATGCACACGGCCCCCAGAAGCTGCAGATGGGTCTTCGGAGTCGGGACTCCGGCCAAGAAGCGGTCCAGGTAATTGATGGCGAGAGGAAAGACCTCTTCTTCGCACCTCTGCTCCTCACAGACCTATGACACGAGTGGGACAGGGTCGGGGTGGGGGTGGGGGCGACCATAGTATCAGGAAAAGAGGAAAAAAGGGAAGCCGCACAATCTAGGGAAACGACAAAAATACTGAATTTGTCGGGGGGGAGGGGGAGGGGGAGGGGAGTAGAATAAGCGATCCGAATGAAGGCGAGGAAATTGGGGTCTATCTGAATGGCCATCCGCGCTGGGGTCCTCCCCGGGAGCCTAAAAACTCAACAGCGAGGTGGCTTAAGGAGCCCGAGGCCGAGGGCGCAGCAGCTCCGGCCCCGCCGCCCCCGTGGGCCGCTCAGCGCTCCGCTCGCTCGCAGTCACTCACTCTCTTTTTTGGATTTCGTCATCTTTTCAAAAAATCAATAAAAATATGCTGGAGGCTCCGGGGGTCTCGTTCTTGGTCTCATTCGGACCCCCAGACCCTGCTCTATCGTTCCCGACAATTGAAAAAATTGCCGGGGGGGGTCCCCGCGGCCCAGGCGCCGCATTTGGGGGGGTGGGTGGGGAGAGGTGGGGAAGCGGGGGGAGGGAGGAGAGAACCAGCGCCGCGCAGCCCGGGCGGCCGGAGTCGGAGCAGGGGAGACGGGTTCAAAAAATAATTAAAAATCGAGGAAACACCCCAGACAAGCCCTTTCGCCGTGAAAACCCCACAGAGGACCCAGGCTACCCGCAGCGGAGGATCGGGGTGCCGGGAAGGTCTGGACCGCGACCCCCGGGGCTTTGGATACCGAGGGGGAAACTTGCAGGGGTGAGCGCGGCGGCGGGAGTGTCCGGTCGCGGCCCACAAGGGCAGAGGCCGGGGACGGTGGCGAAGAGCTGGGGGACGGACGAGGACGGGGGGCCGCCGGAGAGAGGCGCGGGGGGCTCCGGCCTCTCCTTCGGGGGGGGCCCGCTATGCCCCCTGCACACACCTCCTCCCCCCTCCCACCCCACCCAGCTCTCCGCACCCAGGAAACTGAAGGCCGAAACGTAAGTAACCTTCGTGAGGGAGGGGGGGATCGGGGGCGAGGGCGCCATCAGAAGTGGGGGGCCGGGATCGTGGGGTGCGAGGGGGAGCGGGCGACGCGTTCCAGCCTCTCCACCCCGAGTTTACAAAGCAACATGGCGAAACCACGGCAGGTCCGGAGCCGCGCAGACGTGGGCACACGGCTCGCTCCGCAAGGGTTCGGAGCAAGGGGAGAGAAGTGGTTCTTCTGGGTTCCCCGAAAACACACGTTTCTTCAGTGTGACTTCCGGGGCTCCTGAATTCCCCGTTTCTCTTCTCCGCCCTCCGCCCTCCGCCCTCCCCCCTTAAGTGCCAACGCGGAGTTGCGACCACAGGCGGGGGGGGGGGGGGACCCGAGGCTAGGACGAATTTGCCCTGGCCTTTGGTGGGGGGGGGCTGATTTTTTAACTTTGGGGTCCCGGCTTGCCGCTCCTACTCCCTTCTTCAAGGCACCGAAAGCTGCCTCGGCTTCGCAAAAGACAGGTCGGGGTGGGGGTGGGGGGAGGAGGCAGCCACATGCAGGCACCCGCGCGCGGGATGCTCCCCCACCCCCGCCCCGGGACAGCCTCGCTGCTCCCAGATTTGCCTCCTCCCTCCTCTCCCTCTCCCCCCGTTAATCTTGCACCCCGCAAAGAACAGAAAGGAAGCCACGCGTCTCGCCGAGGGCGCGGGGTAACCTCTCGCGCAGCAGCGGGGAGGCGGGCGCGGAGGCTGCCCTCTCGCAGGTTCAGGGTCCCCGCGTGGGGTCTGGGGTCCGGGTGGGGACGGACAGTGCGCCTGCCTGCAGACCTACCTCCAGCATCCAGGTGGCCACCATCCTGCGCATGTAGGGCTGGATGTCCTTCTGCACGCACTTGAAGTAGGAGCACTGGGGAAGGTAGCGCTCCTCGATGGTCAGCAAGTTCTGCAGCACGCGGTCGTCGTGGAGCAGGTTGGCGTCCGGCACGGCCCTGCGGACCGGGTCCACCTCTCCGCACAGCAGCTCCATGGCCAGCTGGGTGCCCACTCGCGCCCCTGCGATCTCCGGACTGGAAAATTGGGGGGTTTTTTGGAGGGGGGGAGGGGAGAGGATTCCCCTTACCTCCTTCCTTTGGCTAAATAAGGGGTTTTCGGGGAAATAACGAAGGGCAGAGAGGGAAGCTGGGGAAAAAGAGGGGAAAGGGATGGGCTGTGGGAGAGGAGCGCCCCGGGGGCTGCTGACTCTGCCTGCCCTCCCCTTCAAACTTGTCTGCTCTCCCCAGCTCGCTCGGCTCTCTGCTCTCCGAAGCAGTGACGCAAACTGGCTGGGCAGTTACTTCTCCTCCCTCTCGCCGCCTCACCCCCCTCTCCGGTTCCTCCTCCCTTTCCCTCCCCTCCCGGTCCTCCCCTCCTCCTCTCAGTCTCTCCCTCCCTCCCCCCTTTCCCCTCTTGTTATTAAGGAGAACAGCAGCTGGCCCGACCAAACTTCAAACGCGGTCCCCCGCCCCCTGGCCCCCTCTCCTTAGCTCTCCGAGGCCCTCTCCCTCTATCCAGCCCCGCAAGCCAGGGGCCCCGGAGAGGGGAACCCACAAAAAAAAAAAAAAAAAAAAAAAAAAAACCCACCGATTCCTACTTATTTCCTCTCACTGCGCACATTCTGTAGGTGCATCCTGCCAAAATACGACCCTCCGACTCTGGCTGCTTCAAATCTGATCCTAATACTCCCGCCCATGTATTTTAACATCCAGGAATGACGGGTGGATTACTTGACGATGAGGTGGGCTCAGACAATTGAGAAATAGATCCCTTACGTGAGAAAGAGGGAGGGCGATTTGAGAAAACAGCAACTTCGCATATCCAGAGAAAAAGGTTATGTCCCTGAAATTTATGTTCCTGATCATGTTGAAGTTGTTTCCAAAACCCGATTAAAGGGACCAGAACTACGGCGCCCACTCCAACCCCCGCCCCCGTCCCCCCGCAGATGTGTTTGGGGGGGAGGGGTGAGTGTCCGGAGGGAGGGGGCGCTTCTCCGACGTGATAGAATGTGACCCAGGAGCAGAAACCATCCCGTTCTTGGGGCGCCGCAGGCGCCACTGGGAGACGCGGGGAGGCGCCCCGAGCCGCCGCAGGCCGGGGGCAGGGCTACCAGCGGTTCCGCCGCGGCCAGCGGCCACGCAGGAAAAACCCGCTTCCTCGCCCTGCCTCTGCTGACAAGCCGCCCGAGGTGTCTGCGCCGAGCGTGGCCACACTGATACAGCTTTCTAGGAAATAGCCCGGGAGGAGGAGGGGAGAGGGGCGAAAGAGGGGTAGGTTTGGCTCCCCCTCTCTCCCCCGGCGCCAACGACACCACCCCTTCCTTTCCTCCGAGGCCCAAGAGTTCCACCCCGGGCCCCTCGCCTGCACCCTCGCGGACCCTCCGGGTTCACGCGTCGCTCGCAGCCAGGGCTTTCTCCCCGCGAGCGGAACTACGGTGGAGACGCAGCCAGCGCGGTCGGCTCTGACACGTGCTCCAATGCATCCTCGGGTCAGAGCCGCTTTTAGAGGGGATCTGGTGGCGTTTCCTCACCTCCTTCCTCCCGCCACCCCCCACCCTGCCCGTCTGTGCTATTTCACTCCGGGAAGAAAGGGAGTGGGCCCAGGGCCCGCGGCGCGCTGGCGGAGCTGGCACGTGCGCCGAGCGCGGCGTGGGTAGGGTCTCTGGAGAGACACCGAGGTTGGCCCAGGACCTCCCTCGCGGAGAAAGGGGGCCCGAACCGGGACGCGAGGGCAAGCGGGGGGAGGGGGCGGGCTGGGTGAGCTGTGAGCTCTGTTCCCTGAAAGGAGGGGGAGGTGGAATAAAGGGGGCGGGGAGCGCATAAACCAGAGGTGCGAGAGATTAACCCTGGCCCCGGGGCCGGCCCCTGTCCACGAGGGTGGGGCGGAAGGGGTGGGTGGGTGGGTGGAAGAGGGATATCGCTTTAAAAGGGTGAGTAAGAGTTTGGGGCGCCGTCTCCCCTCCCTCTATTTGCATAGCCAATAGCTCTGGGTCTCCTGCTACTGCGCGCTGATTGTTACCGGGCAGATTACTTTTTTTTTTTTTTTTTTTTTTTTTTTTTAGTAGGACGCACGCGTTCCCCGCTACATCAAAAGGAAGCCAAGGAAGGGAGGGCTGAGGGAGAGCGGGGACTGGGGCGGGCGAGGGCTGGGGAGAGGCCGGGGCGCCGGCGACCTTATCAATAGCCTCGGGAATTAGTATCCAATCGACTGTATGTAAAGAAAGGGGAGGGAAGGGGCGGGCGAGGAGAATGTCTAATTGCGGTGGAAGCCATTAGCTTTCTGGAAGAAAAAAAGCTCGCTGAAAAACCCAAGTTGCAAACTCAAAATGAAACAGTCCCGCGCGGCGGATGACAGTCGGGGCTGAGTACGGTGTTCCTCGGAAGGCAGCGGGTCCCCAACAATCACCTATTGATTTCAGTCAACGTGGACTTCCCGACTCAGGCCTTGAGTCACTCCGGATAAATAAGTGAACTTAACATTTTAAGACCCCATAAAGGACTTACTCAAACTTCAGCTCAGCCACCTTGGAGTGGATCAAAGAAAGCTGTAGGGGTAGGGGGTGGGGGACAGTGTGGGCGAGAGAGGTATTTTTAAAGTATAAATCTGCCCCGACAGGCAAGGACAGAAGCCGGCGAGGGCTCCCAGCCTCTTGACATCACTTGGTAACTAACCCAGCACGGCCTTTCCTCCACCTCCCTGCAGGGAAAGCATCCCGAGCCCTGGGTCCCCCGAAGAGGGGCAACGGGGGGCGGGGAAGAGGCGGGTGGTCGTCCTCCGGGCCTCGCCCACCCTGGGGAGAAAACCTGGGTGGTGAGGCCTCAAGTCTCGGGAGCGGCGAGCCGAGGGGCCCTCTCTCCCCTTCCCTCCCCCCCAACCCCAAACCCGTCTGGCTTTACTGAGAAATTCCGGCGGGGGGCGGGGGCGGGCGGCTGTGAAGGGGAGGGGCGCGGGCGGATGCCCCTCTCCCCGCCGCCCTCTCGGTCCACCCAGACCCGCGGGTGCGGGCGCTCCCCGCGTGGCAGGCTCGCCCCTTCAAGTTCCCCACTGACTTCCCCTTCCGATTACGGACTGTTCCCGAACTGCAACCTCACAGCGAATCCGTCCCCCAGTGGTTCAGGCTCGAAGGCTCGGGGTGGGGCGTGCGAGGGTGCGGAGGTTGGCAGGAATGTCTCCGCGAGGCTTGGACTGGAAACTGAGTTTTCCCTTTCGGTCGCCACTCCGACCATGTGTTAAAACTTTAATTTTGCTTGCTAAAAAGCACTCCTCCTCGCACGCGGGAAAAGGCACGTTGCCTTCTGGGCAAACCTGCGCATTTTCATTTGAGTGTAGCCTTAGGTTTAGAGAAAAAAACCAAACGTCTGTGCTCTGGCTTTTAAGTCAAAACTGGTCACTGTAGGGAAAAAAACAACAACAACAACAAAATATTGGCTCTTCCTTATTCCTTTTTCACCCCTCAAGGGGTGGGGGGAACTCCTTCCCTTTGTAGGATCAATGATAACCTTTAGCGAACGTCAGTTTTACTGGACTTTTATTCCCTCCCTGGCCGGCTCACCACCCCTCGCATTGCGTTGTCTCGGTTGGAAAGTGTACAAACCCCTGTAGGTGCAGGGTGTTTATAGGCACATTTCTGCAGGAACCTGCAGCGCTCAGCACACTTACGCCCCAGCTCACCTGGCGGATGCCGCCCAGCCAGGTGATCCCGCCGTCGGCTACAAGCTTCGTCCTCCTGGGGGCGCTCTGGCGGGGTGGGGGGAGGGGAGTGAGTTCGGGCTCAGGCGCCCCCACCTCCCCTAACTCCCCCCCCCCCCCAGAGCAGAGCGGTGTATTTCTCCATTTAGGGATGCACTGGCAGTCAAAACCGAAAACCCGACGGTCACTTGAAAGCAGATGGCCAGGGGTCCGAGTATCGGCTCCGCGAGCCCGGAGCACCAGAAAGGAAGCCGAGGAGGGGTGCAGAAGGAGGGGATGGGAGGCACTGGGAAGGGAGTAGAAGCAAATTAGAAAAATGTGCGAAGAGGGACAGGTCGGGCACTGGAGATCACGGGGACAGAAGGTGGGTGGGGACGAGCCGCCGGGTGGCTCCCCGCGCCAGGCTCTGGGACCCAGGTGTGAGAGCGCTTCCGGGACCCGGCACGGCCGCCCCCGCCCATGGCAGCCCTGGGGCGCCCCGACCCTGCGGGGATAGACACGGGCCGGCCTGCGCTCGCCAGCCGCCCTCCCTGGGTCGGAGCTTGAACCCGGGCTGCGGGCCTCGTGCGGCAGATGCGACAGGCGTAGATCAGGAGCGCCTGCCGTCCGTTCACCCCCCTCGCATCTTCGTCCCCTCCCTTGGAAAAAAAATAAAAAGTAAAGAGACCCGAACTTTCCCCCTCTTCCTGTCTGATTCAGCTGCCTCACGCGGCCGAAAATAGCCCTGGAAGTGCCTTCGCTTTATTAAAGTGACTTTTCCAGTAAGATCTGGGGCGGGGGGCATGTGCCCCCCGGCGTCGGCGGGGCCCGGCCTCCGGGAGTAAAGGGAACCGGCCGGCTCGCTCCTTCGCCCCCCCCCCCGGCGCCCGGGAGGGGCCCGCTGGGCAACGGAATCGCGCCTCCGCCGGAGGAGCCACCACGCGGCTTTTTCGCGGAATTTTGACGTCACCCACACGTGGGGGGAAGGGGCTGGGAGAGCGAGAGGAAGCGGCGGGGGCGGGGGCGGGGGCGGGGGCGGGCGGTGGCGACGGCGTGGCCCGCCCCTAGCGGAGGGCGCCCCGGCCTTGCGCCCCCGGCCGCCCGGCTCGCTGGGACCCGCTGCGCGCGCCCGCCCGGAGCCAAATGGCGACCCCCTCCCAGGCCCTCCCTGCCGCGCCCCCGCACCTTCCCCCACGAGTAGCTGCGTTTTCTCCCTTTGCAATCGCGAGCTGCTCTCAGCTCCGGGAAAAGCTGATTCCTTTGCGTTGCCGTCCGGTTGCGCTCCTTGGCGATGTCAGCTTGAATATCGCGATTGCTGGTCGCGACGCGCCGCCACCTAGCTCTCCGCCGTCTCTCCAGCGGGGGAGACGTGGGTGTGCTTTCTGTTCCTCGGTAATGAGTTCCGCACTTACTTGGACGCCAGTTTTTTACGCGCGACTTATTCCTCCCTGGTCCCCCCGCCCCATCCACTATTTCGATACCAGCTGGGTTGGCTGACGCTGGGAAAATTACATGTGACATCCATCTCCCGAGGATGCATAGGAGCAGTTTTGGACGGATTTTACTGTGTTAGGAGCAAATCCGTCTAGAAATAACGCCCGTCAAAAGAGTTCCACAAATAAATGGGCAAGCGTTTAGGGCGACTCCCCTCCCACTCGCTGGATACCCCCAGGGTGTCCGTGCTCGTGGAGGACCTTTTAGACCCCGAGAGCTAAACACTGCAGCTGCAGAGTGAGTCCGCGCACCTTCATTTCCCCTCCATGTGGGCAAAGTCTTTTTAATCTTTCGGTCTGGGGGGTGATATCAGAAGTGTGCCATTCTGAAAACCCACGGTGACAATGCTGAGTTTATACTGAAATTGACAAGGAGCTCTGAGCGACTATTTGGGAGAAAAATAGTCAATGTGAACTGGGTTTTACCTAGATGAGGTATAGAGAATGTTGCAAGAATCAGATGCAGAAAGCTAGGGGCTTCTTTGAAAATGTGCTTGTGAGGTGGAATTACTTGTTTCAAATGTAAAGGAGAAGCTTTCTGTTTGAATCAGTTATGAAGTGTGGAACTGTTTCTTTTTGAAGATGACAGACTTTGGTTATGACCATTCTTCCTCGTTTTAACACATTCCCTCTATTTTTAACTTATTATTTATTTCTTTTTCGTTTAATGGTTGCTGTTCTGACCCAAGAGACTTTGTTTTTTTTCTTCTGGGGGGAAAAAAAGAGTTAAAATTAATGAAAATGTCAATACTTGCTGTTGAAGGTCAGTCTGAGTGAACTATATTGAAGAGAGCTTGCTTTCTGGTGCCTGATTTGATGAACACTTGATTTGTATGTACAAAGGTAGAAAAACAGAATAAATTATTGAAGAAAAAAAAAGGGAAGGAGCCAAAGGAGTGTTTAAAAAACCAAAAGGACAAATGTCTTTTAAATTTTACTGCTGCTTCATTTTAGACATTTAAGTTCGGGGAGGTCATATTAAACGTTTTGTAGATTTAAATCCTTAGTAAAATGTCAAGACTACCCCTACCAGAAATGTTTCTGGAACAATAGTCATTTTTATTTGTTTTATAAAACTTAAAAATGTTTTTATAAACATTTTGCCCAAGTTCAAACGTTCATTTGCCTTTAAAATGTCCACTTTCCTAGTGTGATTGAATATTCTTTCGATTTTGTGGCTTTATTCAGCTGTGTATTAGTTACAACCAAATCGAAGCAATGTAAACTATTTCTAACATAGTCCTTATTTCATATTTTATTTTTCAGCCTTTAAACACAGAAATGGCCAGCATTTGTTAGTATAGTTTATAGCATAACTCTACAACACCCTGAATTCATATTCTCCACACTTTAAAAAACTCATTAATAAAAACCGGGGACATAATTTTCTTGTTGAGGTTTTGGGTTGTTTTTGTTGTTGTTTGTGGCTTTTTTCTCTGGTGGCACAATTCAGGAGGGAGATTGAAAATTTTTCTAAAATTATTTTCTTGGTGGTATTTTGTTGGCATTTTTCATTTGAAATGTGAAATAGATTGTTTTTAAAGTTTTATAATCTTTAAAAGGTGCACCTCTGGAGAGAGATGTTCTTTCTATTTTAGGATTGACCTGAAAGCAAGCAGTTTGTATGAGTATGCTAGACAATCCAAGCGAGGATGGATTTAGACTCCTAGGAGGAATGCGTTTCCTTTTTGCTCAGCCTGAAGTAAGGGCATCTGCTCCTACATGAACTTGAGACAAAGTCTGCGCCTATGCATTGTGTAAACAACTTAGAAAAGCACAAATTCAGAGGAGAGGGGTTTATGTGGAAGGTGACGTTAGAACAGAAAATCCTAATTTATTTCTGCTGTTCGCCATCTCAAATCACACTTTCATTGTGGTCCCATCAGCTATAAACCAAATAATTTTTTCTTTATGACATATAGAGGTGTGTTCCTTCAAGCCCTATTTAATAATGATGATGATGATAATACATAATAATAATTCCGCTGTCTCCTTCTCTTCCAGTGAGTGTGTGTGAGCCTTCACTTTATGTTTCTTTAAAAATTGTGATCGAATTGTAGGGAAATGGATTCCGAAGTTAGGTTTTTGTCCTGGGAAACAACACCAAAAGGGCTCAATTTTGTGCTTTTGAAAATAAAAAGTCACCAAAATTTAGTAGACCTATTGCTTAAGGGAAGAAAACAAAAATGCACAGGATTAAAAATGAACAGGAAAATTCCTTTGCCTAACTTACAAATCCTTTACCTTCATCGTGCCCACATATGTTTCCATTTTTGAGAGCAGCCAGGCGGTCTGTCTAGCTAATGCAAACTCAGGAGCTAAAGTCTTTCCTGGTGTCAAGGAAGATGTTCTAACGCGAAGGGTGTGGGTTTACGTAAAGGTTTTGGAGGAAGTGTCTTACATCTGGCATCTCACAGTCACCAATTATTTCAGGATCAAGAAATATCATTTTAAAGAAATATTTTGAGAGAGAGGGGAGTCTAGATCATGCGTTGCATCTGGACCAGCCATTTTGTGTGTGAGGTCTTCCTGAAATCATTTAAACTCAGGAAATTTAGTTGTTTTAGGTAGCAGCCCATGAGCTCCCTTTTGTATAATTCCAATAAACTGGTGAATAGCAAGTTTTTCTGCCCCCTACTTCTGAATATATATTCTTCTAATGTTTCTCTTTTTAAAATAAAATGGTGTACCTAATTTAAAATTTCCCTAACGTAATGTAGACTAAGGCTCCAATTTGCTTGCCTTTGTACAAGGAAATCATTCAGATAATTACTCTTTGTAGTGTAATTACCCGCAATTTTATGTCATCTAGCAAATGAGTTAAGTAAGTTGGTAAGCGAACTCCGGTGAAATTTGCTATACTTGGGATGAAAACCATACTCTATCTCAAGAAATCAAGGTCTGACCTTCCATTTAGACACTTAAGACTTTACCTAGGCAGCCTGTATGTTTCACTCAGTGGAACTCTTTTCAGATTTAGGGAAGCCTGGCTCTCTGTTATAGATTAGATGTAGTCTCACTTGGAAACAGGGGAATGGGCTGTGGACCCTCATGACATCTTGGCCCGTCACAGAACATGCCTTCTGCGTCTGGGAGTCTGCAGTTGAAATTCTATATAGTATTCATCGAGGTATTTATGCTGAGCGATCACATATGTGCTAAACTGATAACATCACAGGTCTCTGCACAGATACATCAGAGCATGTCGGGGGCACGCTTCAGATTTGTAAGGTAAAATTCAAATGGTTTTAATGAAGGAGTCAAATATGCGGAGGTTTCTGTGCTTTGGAGATTGCCTCTGGCTTTTGTGTTTTATTCTTTCATTTATTTATTTGCTACAAGCTGAGTCCTTACCAGGTGCCAAACAGCGTGCTAGGCACTGAGGATGTCGTGGGTATGTAGTTAGACACTCAGTGAATGTTTTGTAAGGCTGGCAGGAAGGAAAAAGAGGTGAATAATACAGTCCCTGTCCCTAACAAGCCCGATGTCCAGGGATCAAGCCTGGGAAAGAATTAACATCCTATACATGAATGCTTTAAGAAAATAATAAGACATAGAACAAAAGGCGTGGAATAAGATGCCATGCTTTACCCATCTTACACCACCTACCTTAACGCAGGAGCGTGGAAATTTATCTTTCCTTTAAAACTCAGTCTAGGCAAGTAATTATCCCTTGGATTGCATAGTAGTTTTAAAAATTATTTTTCTTAACTTATTCTTGAATATTGTTCTCAATAAACTATTGGAACTTGTTGATTGGATGTCTGGGTTACATGTCTGGGGTTTGGTCAGTCCTTTTAAGGTAGCAAAACCCCTTCTTGGTCCATCAGACTGCAAAGCAGTCCTTTCTTTGAGTAGCTGGTTTTCCCAGAGCATCTGTTTCTCCTCTGAATGAACCCTCCCTGAGTCTGACAGACTATTGATTAGCATTTCACTCCTTTGGTTAGGGAGGTTGAGGTCAGAGTGGATCATTTACTTGTCCTGAATCACCCAGATGTTCACAGAGCAGAATGTAGACCTCTGATTATAAGCTCAGTCGTCTCCTAAAATAGATGCAGAAAACATTGTCCTTGTCATTGGCACCATGGTGATGAGATGGCACCAGGCTAGCAGTCAGAATGCACACATTCTAGTTCCAGCACTGTGACCTGGGGATATCTTCAATGTTTCCATTTCTTTTTTTTCCTTTTAATTAATTTTTATTGGAGTACAGTTGCTTTACAATGTTGTGTTAGTTTCTGCTGTACAGCAAAGTAAATCAGCTATACATATACATATATCCCCACTTTTTTGGATTTCCTTCCCATTTAAGTCACCACAGAGCATTGAGTATAGAGTTCCCTGTGCTATACAGTAGGTTCTCATTAGTTATCTGTTTTGTACATAGTACTGTATACACGTCAATCCCAATCTCCCAGTTCAACCCACCCTCCTTCCCCCCTTGGTATCCATACGTTTGTTCTCTACGTCTGTGTTTCTGTTTCTGCTTTGCAAATAAGTTCATCTGTATCATTTTTCTAGATTCCACATACAAGCCATATTATATGATATTTATTTTTCTCTTTCTGACTTAATTCACCTTGTATGACAGTTTCTGGGTCCATCCATGTCTCTGCAGATGGCACAATTTCATTCCTTTTTATGGCTGAGTAATATTCCATTGTATATATGTACCACATCTTCTTTATCCACTCCTCTGTCAATGGACATTTAGGTTACTTCCATGTCTTTGCTATTGTAAAAAGTACTGCTATGAACATTGGGGTGCAAGTATACTTTCAAATCAAGTTTTTCTCTGGATATATACCCAAGAGTGGGATTTCTGGTTATATGGTAGCTTTATTTTTAGTTTTCTGGGTTGTTTTTTTTTTTTGTAATTGGGGTATAGTTGCTTTACAATGTTGTGTTAGTTTCTGGTGTACAATGAAGTGAATTAGCTATTTGTATACATATATCCCCTCCCTCTTGGACCTCCCTCCCCACCCCACCCATCCAGGTCACCACAGAGCACTGAGCTGAGCTCCCTGTGCAATACAGCAGGTTCCCGCTAGCTATGTGTTTTACACATGGTAGTGTATACATGTCAATCCCAATCTCCAAATTCATCCTCCCCTGCCCCCCCACCAACCATGTCTACACGTCCATTCTCTACATCTTTGTCTCTATTCCTGCCCTACAAATAGGTTCACCTGTACCATTTTTCTAGATTCCACATATATGCGTTAATACACGATATTTATTTTTCTCTTTCTGACTGACTTCACTCTGTATAACAGTTTCTGGGTTCATCCACATCTCTGCAGATGGCACAATTTCATTCCTTTTTATGGCTGAGTAATATTCCATTGTATATATGTGCCACATCTTCTTTACTCACTCCTCTGTCGATGGACACTTAGGTGACTTCCATGCCCTGGCTACTGTGAACAGTGCTGCAGTGAACACTGGGTCCATAATGTTTCCATTTCTGATGTCCCTGCCTCATCTACAAAATTAGCTAGCTGGAGTAAATGATCATTAAGTTCCCTTTCAGCCCTAAATTTCTAAAGTTCCTGTGGCTCTATCATCATCATCATCATCAAAATAGGAATCATATCTTATAGCGTCTTTTATGTTTTACATAAAAAATTCTTAAATTGTGGATTTAGGTATATGTATTCTCACTCCATAGGTATCTGGGAGATATTAGCTCATCATGGATTGAAACATTTTAAATTCATTTCCTTATATAGAGGAGCATTTTCTGCATGTTGTCAGCTGATGGAAAGACTTCTTTCCTTGTCCTAAAGTCGAAAGAGAAACTGGTAGTAATTAATAGGCAATTACATTTGGGAGAGTTTCTGGACAGTGCTCTATATAATTTTTTTAAACGTATGGTATATAGGGTCATGGAGAAAGCACTAGACTTGAGGTTGGAAGGGGTGGGATCTAGTCCCCATTATGTCATAGGCTGTGGAACTTGGGGCAAGACCCTTATGGGATTACCACATTTTAAGGTTGTCAGGGAAACCATGGGTCTCCCAGTCCGTACCCCCATCTATCACAGAGGAACCCCTTTAGAGCATCCCTGACAGATAAAAGTGATGTCTTTGCTCAAATATTCTACTGATGAGGAACTCACGTCCTCTAAGTTATCCCCATTGTCTGTTCTAAGTTTATACGTTCTGTCTTATTGAGCAAGATGCTCCATCGGCATCACTGGTGTGTGTCTGCTTACTATTGATGGGCCTCGAGCTAGGTGCTTTGCCTTATAGGATCTTCCCAAGAACCATGTACCATTAGGATCCTGAAGGACAGAGGGGTTCGATGACTTACTCAAAGTCATTGAAAGCTAGTCAGGGGCCCACAACCGCCTGCTTCCAGGCAATTTCTTCCCACATGTCTTGTCTCTGGCCACTGGGACAAGAGAGAACTAGCTATCTCCCTCATTTATACCGACAGTTGGTCAGATATTTGAGGGTGCCATCCCTTCATCCATTTCTCTGCAGCTCTTTGGTTGGATGCTGGCCCCTCAGTAGTGGGCTTCCCTCCTCTGGATCCTGACTAGTTCGTTGATACCCATCGCAAAGCGTGGTATCTTTCTTAATGTGTCACTAATGAGAAGGGGCAGCTTGGAACAACTTCAGAAACCTGCAGACCATCAAGGCGGTCGCGGAAAAACACACTACAGCCGTGGGCCGCCCTCTGACTCCTCTCCCTCCACTTACCTGGTACCATTGAGGCATCCCCCAGCACCACTGAGGACATACTAGTCCAGACAGGAAAGAGAAAATGGCTATCCCATCTTCTGGAGGCTGGTTTTGTTAATGAAACCCTAAATCGCACTCCATTTTCTCATCTCTAAGTTGGGTGAGTTAAACTATGGGTGATCTTACCTTACCTATGTTCTGTGGCCCCAGGGAACAAAACGAGTGATTCTGCTCAAATGTTAGGAAGAGGCATATTTCTGCTAACTTAAAGAGCTTCTTCTGCAACCCATTGCAACATAGCAAGGGTTACCTTTAGTAATCAAATAAAGGACCCATAGTAGTAACTCATTAGGGATGTGACAAGGAGATTGGTGAGTCACTTATGGACAATGAGCCTCGACGTGTCTCCTCTGTAACGTTGGGATAATAATATCCATGGGAGGGGGGTTGTAAGGAATAAATGTTTGTAGTGTACTTAGCACAGTGCTTTGGCGTGCTATTAAGCACTGAGATAAAGCTAAGTGGGGTTATTATTATAGTTAAACTCTACTCTCAGAATCAGTGCAGCTCTAGGAGTCCATGGAATTCTTAATGTATTTCATACACTCAATGAAAGTATGGACGTTTCTGTACCAGATCGTGGCTCTGGGGTGTCTCTACCTGCCATTTACACCACTATTGGCTAGTTACTCAGTGGCTTCTGCCAACATGGTTTAATCTCAAACCAGTTAATTCTAAACTTCCTATTACCTTGTCCTCAGAGAGACATGTACTCAGAGGTAATCTTCCAACCTTAGTAATCTTCCAGCCTATGCAAGGGACAAGGGAAAATGCATCTACACAGTCATAGAAGTGGAAAGAACCTTACACATTGAATCCATTATTTATCAAAGTGAGGTAGTTGGTACATGGAGCATTTGTATTTAAATGCTTTGAGGTTTATTTTAATGAGTATCAGAAAAAAACACAACATATCAAACTCATAGTTTCACAAATATTATAATGGTATTTAAGTTTTAAAAAAGAATCCATTTTTAAAAAATTAAGTAAGTTGAAGAAGTGATATATAGATACGGGTTTTTAAAATCTGGAAGGTTGTATGAAATTATTAAAGCTTGGAAAACAAACTCCAGTTCTTCCTTAGAAAACTAAGGAACAGCATCTCATTTACACCCATAATCATACAGCCTGCCAGTGGCAGTCTGGGACTAAAATAGCACCCCTCACTTCTGAAACTAAAGAAGTTAAGACTTTGTGTGGATTATTTTCATGGAATTGTTACAATTTACCCATGTATCGTTACAATTTACCCATGTATCGTTACAATTTACCCATGTATCGTTACAATTTACCCATTCTTCTTGTTTCTTCTGTCAGTATTTTATTGTGACTCACAAATGGATTCTGTTTTCTGGATGGCTTTAGATACTTCTTATTGTTCATTGTTTCTGTTTTAATGATTTTCCCTACTTTGAACTTTTGGACTGGCTGCCTTGCTTTTTTCCAGACCACCACTGCCTGTTACTTTTGCCTCTCCCAGTAGGTTTTCCTTCTGTCCTATCACCTTTCCAAACTTCTCTGCCTTTTTAAGGGCAGAGAAATGTCATTATTTGATTTATCAGTTCTCTGGAAAAGCTTCTTTCTCAAGCTTGTCATTATTTGACCTGACTCGGAGGTTGCTCTCTGTGAGCAGCCTTATCCCCAGTGTGTTTGCCCAAAACAATCAGCGGCAATTGTTTAACATTTCAACTACCTGAGGTGGTGATATCCATTGGGCCAACAAGAAGCGACTAAGAAAAGTAAAAGGAAACACTGGGAAATGTGCTGTCCATACAGGCTTTGAACAGCTCTGACATATTCTTGGGAATCTAGAAGGTCACATGCATGTGCATGGCTTTGCATGTACAAAGGAAAGACCTGAGGAAGCCCTAATTACTCACCACCAGTGGACCTTGAGCCTCTGTGCAGACAGTGTCAAGTGATAATTAAGAGTTTTAAACGGTCTACCACTTGCTGAAGACATGCCCCCACCCCCAACACACACACACACACACACACACACACACACACACACACACACACTCACTCACTGGATCTCTTGGCAAAGGCTAGGAGACATACTGGTTCAAGGCATTTAAGGAAATCTCTATGTAATCATTAGCTGACCATGAAGCAAACGAAACAGAGACTTCAGTGGTTATACATGACCAAGAATACAGACTTTATGGAATTAGTTCACGAAAGGCACTAAGTAAACAAACAACAGCAATAAAAACAACAAACACTGCTCTGTGTGTGTGTGTGAATCTGATTTGCAGGGTTGCCACCTTATATTATTTAAAACATCTAGTTTTCAATAAAAAATTATGAGACACACAGAAAAACAGAAAAGTACGGCCTAAACACAGGGAAAAAAAGCAGTGAATAGAAATCATCCCTGAGGCAGCCCAGACTACACAAACACTTTAAATCTGTTATTTAAATAGAAATCTGTTCAAAGCAGTAAAGGAAACCATCTCTGAATAATTAAAGTATAAGAAATAGAGAATATTGGGACTTCCCTGGCAGTCCAGTGGTTAAGACTCCACGCTTCCACTGCAGGGGCCATGGGTTTGATCCCTGGTTGGGGAATTAAGATCCCGCATGCCGTGCAGAATGGCCAAAAAAAAAAAAAAAAAAAGAAAGAAAGAAAAAAAAGAAAGAGAGAGAATATCAATAAAGAGACAAATTATTAAAAAGGATAAAACATAAATTGTGGATTTGAAAAATATCATGACTAAATGAAAATTTCACTGGCAGGGGGCTCAACAGCAGATATGAACTAGCAGAAGAAAGGATCAGCTAAACCAATGGAGATTATCCAGTCTGAGAAACAGAAAGGAAAAAAATGATGAAAAATGAACAGTCTCAGAGACCTGTGGACACCATCAAGCATACCAACATACATGTAACGAGAGTTCCAGAAGGAGATGGGAGAGAGAAAGAGATAGAAGAATATTTGAAGAAATAATGGCTGAAAACTCCCCAAATTTATTTTAAAACAGTACTCTACACATTCAAAAAGCTCAAACTCTAATTAGAGTAAACTCAAGGATAGTCACATTTATACACATATTAGTCAAACTTTCAAAAGACAGAGAGACTCTTGAAAATAGCAAGAAAAGAGCAACTCATCACATCCAAGGATTCTCAGTAATTGTAACAACTGACTTCTCATCAGAAACCATGTGGCCCAGAAAGCAGTAGGATGACATGTTCAAAGTGCTGAAAGCAAAAGACTGTCAACCAGGAATTCTGTATCTGATACAACTATCCTTCAAAAATGAAGGAGCAATTAAGATGTTTTCAAATAAGCAAAAACTGAGAGTTTGTTGCTAACAGACTTTCTTTACAAGAAACACTAAAGGGAGTTCTTGTGGTTTAAGTGAAAGGACACTAGATAGTAAGTCAAATCCATACAAATAAAAAGCACAAAATAAAAAGTAAATGTAACTACATAGGTAAATGTAAAAGGCCATATAGATGTAGTTTCTTTTTTGGTAACAGTTTTCTTCCCCTATCTAATTTAAAAACCAATTGCAGTAAACAATAATTATAAAACTTTGTTGATAGGCTTATAGTGTTTAAAGATGTAATTTGTATGACAATAATAGCACAAAGGAGTGAGAGGGTACAGTGCTATACTGGAGTAAAATTTTTGCATACTAAGATGTTAATTGTAATCCCAGGACACCCACCTGGGTGGGTGTTATTTTTTTAAAAATTATTATTTTCTAAATTATGTTTTTTAATTATTTTTTTAAAAAATAATTTTTTAAAGGAAATGAAACAATAAGAGAATTTAAATGACACACTTGATAATACTATTCAACACAAAAGAATCCGTCAATGGAAAATAGAAGAAAAACAAAGGCATAATAGATATAAAAAACAAAGAGCAAAATGGCAGGTGTCAGTTCTACCTTATAGTAATTACATTAAATGTAAATGAACTAAACAGTTCAATCAAAAGGAACTGTTTGGCAGGATAAAGAAAACATGATCCAACTATATGCTATCTACAAGAGACAAACTTTAGATTCAAAGACATAAATAAATTTAAAGTAAAAAGATGAAAAAATATTTATCATGCAAGCACTAACCAAAAGAGAGCTAAAGTGGCTATACTAACACCAGACAAAATAGACTTTAAGACAAAAATTGCTACTAGAGACAAAAAGAACAACCGATAAAAGGGTTAATTCATCTGGAAGACCTAACAATTATAAACATTATATGCCCCTAATAAATGAGCCCCCAAAATACGTGAAAAAAGATCTGTTTTATATTGAGCAGGAAACTGCCTCTGTTGCTTTTACTCCATGTACTTTTTTCTGCCCTCTGGAGCCTCACGAAGTAAGTCTAACCCCTTTGTGACTAGAGAGTGCTCCAAATATTTGAAGCCAACTCTCATGTCTTTTCTCACTTTCAATTTTTATGTGGCTTTGCCTTAGAAAAATTTCCCTAGAACTCAATTATGTTCACTTTTTTTTTTTTTTTTTTTTTTTTTTTTTTTTGCGGTATGCGGGCCTCTCACTGTTGTGGCCTCTCCCGTTGCGGAGCACAGGCTCCGGACGCACAGGCTCAGCGGCCATGGCTCACGGGCTTAGTTGCTCCGCGGCATGTGGGATCTTCCCGGACCAGGGCACGAACCCGTGTCTCCTGCATCGGCAGGCGGATTCTCAACCACTGCGCCACCAGGGAAGCCCTATGTTCACTTTTAAAGAAATCTACTGCAGTGTAGAACAACTGCAAGAGCAGAAGCTACTTTCATAGAATTTCAGGGTTGGAAGGAAACTGAGATTATTTTTTTTCAAATCTCTAATTTTATAGATGAGTCAGCTGGGACTCAAGCTGGTTATATCATTGAGCTGGTTAATGGCAGACTAACATCCATAATCTTGGTTTCCAAACCCCTTGCCTAGTGCTTATTCCAACATTTTCCTTCCATGATAGTTTCCCCCGCTTTGGTACTGAGGAGGGTTGCTGGCTTTGGGTGAGAGAGAGGCTCAATAACTCTTCTTTCTTCCCCCTTCTTTTAGCAGTACCTGGCGTCCTTCCTCTTGAATTTGCCATAGAAGAAGAAAGCTAAGAGTACTAGAAGGAACTGTACTGGGTATTAGAAGAGATGGATTCTCATCTTTTTTGGTCACTAACCAATTTCTGATACGTTGGATAAGTCACTTCAAAAAAATAATAAGAAATACTGTCTATTGAGCACCTACCGTTTACCAGGCCCTGTGCTAGGCACTTTATCTACAAGCCTCATATATGTGTTCAGATGTGTTCCTTTCTTATCTGTAAAACAATCAGGTTATACTGTACGTTGTCTGTTGTCCCGTCAAGCTCCAGAGTTGCGTGATTGTAAGGAGATATCAGGGTGTTCTCATGTAATAGTTCCCGAGGGTTCCTCTTGATCCCCCTCCTTCCTGTTTCCTAGCTGGCAGTGGTAGGGCTGCTGTAGAATAGTTGCTGTAGAGTTCTCTCTACAGTGAGTCCATGAGTTGTGGTGTCCTACTCTAGCCTCCCAAGAGGCTTTCCATTTTCCGTAGGATTTGGCTGGACTCTTACTGGTCCCTTTCAGGGTTTCCAGGACTGTATTCTCTGCCCTCTTCTCTCTGTAGATTCTCCCCATGGACCTTTGATTCACTCTGGTGGCTTCTTATTTTACCTGTGGGCTCAGAGAAGTCAAATAGTTTAGAAAAGGTCACTCAGCTTGTGTGTCAATGGCAGACTTGGCAGCTGTCCAACCCCACCGCCTTTGTTATCCCTGGTATAGCATGATTCGTGTCTCTGACAGTTTACTTGATCTAATTTTCCCACCCTTGCTTAATACCTTGCTCAAGCCCTGCCTTCTCCACCAACTCAGCCTGGCCAGCTGCTCATTCCTCTCAATTTAGCCAGCAAGTGTTGTCTGAAGTACACATCACGCACCACCTTGGGACTTGTGCCTTGGGAGACTCTATGGCTTAGTGGTTATGAATGGGGGGTCTGGAGTCAGAGGGCCAAAGTAGGAATCCCAACGCTACCACCTATAAGCTGTGCAACCTTGGGAAAATTACTTAACCTCTCTGGGCCTCGGTTTCCTCAATTACAAACTAGAGATGCTAGTAGCCCTTACTTCCTAGGGTTGTTGTGAGGATAAATGTGAATTGATTCCATCACCAGCTCTAGGGGTAAGCCCTGATTGACCCAAGCTGATGGACAGAATCCCATCCATCTTGCCAGAGTGATTGAGTTAGACTTGGGTACACGGACTTGACTAGGCCAGAGCAACCTTCAGGACTGAAGTTTGACACTGTGGTCTCAAATGTGAGGCCTGGGGTTGCTAGAGCCGTTTTGTTTTACTAGCAGGAAGCCAGCCTGAGAACAAAGCTGACACAGAGAGTAAGGCAGAGCTGAGAAAAATCAAAGAGAACTAGAGCTACAGGCCTGATGAAGTATCTCCTGAAGTGCCTCCGACCTCTGGAATTTTCCATTGCTTGAGCCAATTAAAAAATTTAGTATTTCAGCTACTTTGCTAGGTTTATTTTATCATTTGCAACTGAAAATATCCTAACTGATACTTATTATTATTATCTTCCCGTGTATAGCCAACACTTCGTCATTAGACTGTCGCGTCCTTTGGAGCAGAGACTTACTTCCTAAGCTCTGTGTTGCCGTGCTACCTGGCACGGTTCTGTCCTATCATCTGTGCTTCCTACCACAATCCTCACTCCCCCCGGTAACTATGCATTTTGAGCATCTTTTTTTTTTTCCTTTCTGAGATCTTCAGTATTCTCACTCGTTTTTTTTTCCACATCTTTATTGGAGTATAAATTGCTTTACAATGGTGTGTTAGTTTCTGCTGTATAACAAAGTGAATCAGCTATACGTATACATATGTCCCCATATCCCCTCCCTCTTGCGTCTCCCTCCCACCCTCCCTATCCCACCCCTCTAGGAGGTCACAAAGCACCGAGCTGATCTCCCTGTGCTATGAGTATCTTTGAGGCAGAACGAGAAGGTGGCCAGACTCCCAGGTAGGGTGGTCCCCTGCTGCTGCTTCATCTTCTTACTTTGCTAAGATAATACGAAAGTAAAACGCTTCGTAGATGAGCTAAACCTTATTGCGCACAGGCGTTGAACACAGAATCATCGTTTTTCTTCTCGGTTACCGATGGTCACTATTACCACGCCCTGGGTTACAAATGAGAAACGGAGGCTTACAGAGCTTATTCAACTTGTGTAGGACACGCAGCTTCTACGTACCATAATTTAGGGACCTGCGCTCCAATGACTGCATCCGCGTCTTTAAGTTCTCATTCCACTTTACAGAAAATGAAACTAGCAATCATAGACGGTGCCTTATGGGTGTGGCTTGCCCAGGAAAGATCATGGAGAACTCCATCATCAGACCCACGCTAACGAATCAGCTTTGAATTGGCATCAAGAGATTTGTAAATCAAGGTACATTCACTTCAAATAAATGTTTAGGTATGTATCATTCATCTTTTAATGATTTCTCACTTTCCTAACATTTTTAGGTAACCCACCACCTTCCCAGTCACATCAGAGAGATCTTTACTTTTTGGTTTTCTTTTTTTGAGCATCAGAATTGAAAAATCTAAATAGGATCAGGACAAGCTGTAACTTGAATGTTTTCATTGAACAGTAATCTCTTGGAGTCTCTCTATGCCAGTTGGTATAGATCTGCTTCACTCATTGTAAGGACAGAATGATTTTAATAGTTACAGTGTATCATAATTTAACCACTTCCTACAATTAATGGGCATTTGGGCGTCCTCCCTCATCACTTTTTTTGCTTTTATAAATAATGTGCCATTAAGCATCATTGTACTTTGCTTCTCCGTACATTCAGGTGTCCATGGGAGGAGAAAAATATTGAGGTCTTGATTTTGTGACCTCAAAGGTGGTCCAAGATAGAGATTATGACCTCACAGTCTATAGGGGAGCAGACGTGTACACACATAGCTTTCCCTTTAATAAAAGAGTGAGGCAGATAGGAATCCCCTCAGTGTTACGGAAGGGCAGGAAGAGGGGAGACCGAGAGGCTCAGTTGAGTGGATGACTGGGAAGGCTTCATGGAGGAGGCAGCACTTGAGTCCAGCCGTGGAGGATGGGAAGGCTCTGACGCTTGGCCTGCCCATCTTCCTATCATGGTCTTGAAATGGGCCTACCATTTGGTTGGATGAATAACGGTGGGGACGGAGGGGAAGGATGCTTTGAGCAAAGGAGACACAGCCCAGGAACTAAAGTGACAAAGTGCCCGGTTTCTCAGAGGGCCAAGAACTGGCTGCTGTGGCCGGAGCACACGAGCCCAGGCCACCTCCAAGCAGCGCAGGGATAGAAGGATGTCACAGGCATGGACTACAAGGCACCCAGGAGTGATTTCAGTTTGCCGGAAAAGGAGTTTGGTTCAAGACGCATGCTGACGGTGGGGCAGAGAGCGTAAGGACAGAGCAGACAGCTCTCTGATGGGACAATGGGAACCAGACAGATGGGTCCACATTCTTTCTAAGTGACCCCGCAGCCCCAGTTTTAGTGAATCTGTTCCTGCGGCCTCTCTCTGCTTCACTTTGGGGCGTTGTCTCTGCTTTGAATTCAAGGGAAATGGCCATGGGGAAGACAAACTACAAAGTTGTTGTTGTTTTTTTTTAATAGTTATTTATTTGGTTGCACCGGGTCTTAGCTGCGGTTCGCGAGCTCCTTAGTTGTGGCATGCGAACTCTTAGTTGCGGCATGCATGTGGGATCCAGTTCTCTGACCGGGGATCAAACCCGGGCCCCCTGCACTGGGAGCACGGAGTCTTATCCACCGCACCCCCAGGGAGGTCCTGAAACTACAAAGTTTTAGGGAAAAATAAAAAACAACCCACCTACTTTTAGCCGCTGCTGTGTCTGCTTCCGTAAAAATTCTCTCCGTGCCCCATGAATTTCAACAGGCAGTTTATCTCCTTTGTTCCATAAAACATGAGATGTGACTTTAATGGCCTAACCCCCAAAAGATAACCTGACAGCCATCAAACATTCAGCAGCATTCCAAATAACCTTCTGCTGGAGCCTGCCTTCTACGGGGCCATGTGGATGTCAGACACACACAGCTAGAGTCACGCTGACATAGCTGGCGTGCCTGGACCGCAGAGGAATCTCGGGGGTACCAATCACAGGCCAGAGAGAAGCCATCGGCCAGAAGCAACAACGTCAGCGCGCTCACATCTCTGCAGAAGGAGCTGTGTGGGTAGCGGTGGGAATGACAGTTGCAGCCAGAGGCGGACTGTGACCCTGAAGCCGAATGGGCACCCACGTCAGTGATGCTGGCACGGTGCAGAAGCGCTCCGGGGTTAGGGCCATGGCCACGGACTTCTTCTCCTGACCCCCAACCAGAAAAATTAAGACGAGAGCAGATTTTTCCCTACAAATACTTCCCGAACGGAATGCCCTGCCATCTTCAGGGCTTTGAGAAATCCGGAGTGGAGAATATGGCCCGAAATTCACTAAGCACTTAACATCTACCAGACAGTGTGTTGGCCATCGTAGGAAAACCTCACTGACTTCTCACTGCTCCATCGTGAGGTACGTTTCATAATTCCCCCTTTAGGAAGGTGGAAACTGAGGCCAGAAAGGAGTAAGAAATGTATCCAGATTCCATAACCAGTGACTGATGGAAGCATGGACTTGAACCACAGTCTTTCCAAAGCAAAGCCCGGGTTCCTGACCACGGCACTCAAAGCCACGTGGCGGGTCCACACACCCCGCGGCACCCACAGCAGCCACGGTCCCAGGTGGAGAAGGTCTGTGCGTTGACCAGGTAGAGGAAGATCCTTCGAAGGATTCTTTTTACTCCCCTGGTTTCCTGGGCGTTGGGCAGGCGTGCTTAAACATGCTGTCCACTGAACCCTGGTTTTACTTCAAGACCCCTGGCCCAGCCCAGCGAGGGGATGGATGTAAGGATGCTGGCGATGAGGCCGCTCACTTGTGGGAGGAGAGGGGCCGAGTTGCAGGCATTGTTTACATCTCTCTTGAGTTTGGTCATTACTTTTCTAGCCAGGGTGGATCATCCTTTCTTGTTTTCTCTCCTTCAAGATTCTTCTTCTTCTTCTTTCTGTTTTTATGCGATAAACCTTTATCTGACTTACTACGTGTCAATTATGGTGCTAAATCAGTAACATAAAGCCATTAACGGGCAGCCTCTCTCTGGTCCTCCAACAGTCCAGTGAAGTAGGTGCTGTGATTATCCTCATTTTAAGAAGACGAAGAGACGGGAGCTCAGAGGGCTTAAGTGATGCCTCCAGGGACGCCTGATTCAGTTCTCTGCTCTCTTAACCACACGGTCACAAGCAGACTGTACGCTAACAGGGCCTTCGCTCTTCACAAGGCACCGTTCAGATACTTCTTTTATAGTCGCTTGTTCAGTCCTCGCAGCAACACCGTGCAGGGGCGCTACTATCCCTGTTGGACAGATTGGGGAAACTGAGGCACAGGACGGGTATGGCACGTGCCCAGGCTCACCCTGCTGGTACGTGGCAGAGCTGAGATTATGCTTCACTGCTTGTATTTCGTGATGAACTAGGAAGACATCCCTCAGTTTGGGTTTCATTTTTCCCTTGAAATCTTCTGCGAGGGCCAGGGGGGTGGAATGCCAGGGTTCTGAGAATAGAGTCTCTGAGCTGCACTGGGAAGGGGTGCCAGGCATGGCCAGGCCCCTGCAGCTCTGGAGATGGAGGGCAGTGGGGAGGGTGAGGAGACGGCAGCCACAAGCCTGGGGCTCTGCCAGGGGAGACCTCCAAGCCCACTGGCGGGTTGGCATCCCTGAGCTGGGCAGCGCACCAAAACGAGGCGTGGCTTCGAGGAGACCGGCGGAACGTGGCCCTCGGGAGAAGAGAAAGCCTGGGGGAAGGGCTGGCACCACCTCAGCCTTCAGATCTGAGAAGGGCTGTTCTGTGGACGAGGGGATGTAAGGAGCAGGTCTCCCAAGGGCCAGGCCAGAAAGCGTAGGTTTCTGTTTGGGCAGCTGCACTGGGGTTTCAGGGAGAAAGAGGAATTCAACCTGGCAAGCTTGGCAGAGGGTGGCCACGGGACCTTTGCCCAGAGGAGGGGCCTCTAGACAGAGGACACAGGCCACCCTGAAGCTGACCTCTTCATCGTCTCTGTCTTCTGAAACCCTAGCCATCTTTGAAGCCTTGCCTCCGCGGCCACCTCCTCCATGAAGCCCTTCCTGACCAACCATCCCCTGCACACCCGTAGAATTCACTCTTCTGTTCCAGGGGTATAAAGCCTAGGCACTCTGAGGTCCAGGCCAGTCCACGTTCATTCAGAGCAGGGGTCCCCAGTGGGCTGAGGTTCAGACCAGACGTTCCGGTGATAAAAGCCTCAGATACTCTGGAAGCCAGCCTAGTCAGTCCCGGGACCTCTCTCCCTAGAAACCCCATTCTTACAGCAAACATACCCTCCCTACCATCCAGCTGGCCTCGGGCGCTGATGTCTTGCTGCCTCTCCGGTACAGTGTCTCCCGGCCATGGCAGCTTCTTGCACAAATGCATCTCTCAGATGCTCACAAGGCAGTTATCGGAGCACCTAGCATGTACCAGGCACCATGTCCAGGGATTGTCTCATTTAATCCTCCCAAGAACCCTACGAGTCGGTGTTATTATTGCCGTATTACAGAGGAGGCACCCGAGGCCCCAGTCCTCGGCAGCTGAGGAGCCAGCTGGCCCCGGACCACAGGGTTGAAACCCCAGTCACAGGCATATGAGAGTCTGGGGTTCGCCTCTGACTTGCCCTCAACAAGACCACGTCAAGGACCTTCCTGGTACCCCCTATAGCTCCCAGTGAGTGCCTCTGCAGAGTAGTTGCTCAAGAAACGTTGGCTCATTGATTGTTCAAAGACGTTTCTAGTCTGCTTTTTGGGTAATCCGTGAGTTCGGGTGCTTTTGAGAGGACAAAATAGCATTGAGTCCTTGCTAGACAAAAGCCAGGTACTTCTTGGGAGAAGTGAGAGGTTTGCAGGCAGAGTCCTAGAAAATTTTATTCCGAGTCTTCAGGGTAACCGTGACACAATAAAAATATATATATTGGGTCTTTGTCCCTGATTCCTGACCCAGAGCTCCTAACTCCCTTGGAATTTCCTGAGTGATAAGAGTGTCTTTTGTTCCAATGAGGCCACTCTTGGTGGGTCCCTCGAGAGCTTCAAGATGGAGGCTGGTCACCAAGAAGACCAAGGCATGGTTAGAGGGTTGGACCTTGGTGTCCCATCCCCCTACCTCCTGGGAGGGCAGGGGGCTGGAGACTGAGTTCATCACCAATGGCCGATGATGTAACCAACCACGCCTGGGAAGGTGGTGCATCTCGGCTCCAAGGGGACAGTACGTCCTGTACCTGAGATCCTTCTAGACCTCACCCTCTGTACGTCTTCTTCTGGCTGTCCTTTTGTATCCTTTATAATATCCTTTATAATAAACCGGTAGTAGCAAGTAAACTGTTCCTGAGTTCTGTGAGCTGTTCTGGCAATGATCAAACCCGAGGAGGGGGTCGTGGGAACCCCTGAGTTTATGGCCGATTGGTCAGGGGTCCCAGTGGCAAACCTGGGACTCGTGACCGGCATCTGAGGTGGGCAAGTCTTGTTGGCTGAGCCCTTCACCTTCGGGGTGTGCGCTAAGTCTAGGTGGTCACGGTCAGAGTTGTATCGAGCGGCCCGACAGCCAGGTGGTGTCCAGAGAGTTGAAGAGTTGGTTGGTTGGGGGGTAAACCCCACAGCTCTGGCATCAGAAGCGCTGGGGGTAAGCACAGTCTATAGTAGCAAAGAGAAACGTGAGGCTTTCAGGCAGACCGCTCACATCAGTTGACTGATGGACGCAGCCAATCCAAAACATTTTATTAACTGCTGCCCTTTTCTTCTGTCCTTTACTTGTAGGAGGACATAGGACAGAACTGGCTCCTACGGGATTGATGTTGAAAATTCACCTTCCAGAAGATGCCCAGGCATCCGTGTAGACTGGACTTGGTCTCTACCCTCTCTGTCCTGGGCAGTCAGACCTGGTGCCTGGTGGTGACCTCAAGCCAGAAGAAGCCTCTCACCAAGAACACCAAGAAGGTGGCATTTGTTTCTCCGTGCTGGCTAAGCTAGCAAAGCCTGGCTTTGAGAGGTTTTTTGTAACAAGAATTGAAACCTAGAGGATTTTTTTTTCCAAATTATCCTTCAGCTGCCAGAAATGGAGTTTGGAAGAACTTCTCCAAACTCTGTAGGCTTTGGCCAATGGACCTTTTACTGTAACAAGTACATCAGAAGCCAGAAATGACTTGGGGAAGAAGGCACACACTTTACCAGAAGATTTCTTGCTGAGCTAGACACTCTCCCACGGTCATCTTTAAACTGAGAGTAATTCGGACACATTTTAATTGGCTTCATTCACTTGAAAGTGAGAGCTGTCTGTTGCATTCAGAAAATCTGGTGAAGTGTACTCGATTTTGAAATCCTCAAAAATCATACCACGTTCAAGCTAAAAAGGGCATTTGAGTCTTATCTCCTCCGTTTAAAGGAGATGACACAGCGACCTGGAGAAATTAAGTGACTTGGTGGCACCTCGAGGCTTTGTCTGCGGCAGGCCATCCAGTTTCCAGCTTTCTCCCATTGCTGGGCTCCTTCCTTGTATCCCAACTACCCGACTGTCCCTGGTTAGGACTCTCTACCTGGTCCTCAGCTGCTGTCATGGATGCTTAATCATTGATTCCCTTCTGGATTTTTCTGGTATTGCTTTTTCCTGTTTTCATGGAAAATTTTCAAACATAAGGGTAGAGAATATAATATAAATAACTCCCATGTGCTCTCGCCGAGCTTCTACAATTATTAACATGTGGCCAATCTTCTTTTATCTATACCTATCCTCAGATTCTCCTGCCGCACAGAGGATTTTAAAGCAAATCCAAATATCACGCAATTTCATCTGTAAACACTCCACGTGCACCCATGGACGAACCCTCTCATACATACATGCATATCTACAATACAGTGATCACGACTAAGAAAAATGAACGATAATTCCTTCATATCCAATTTCCCCGATTGTCTGTCACTCTTTTGCAATTGATTTGTTAGAATAAGGATCCAGCGGAAGGTTGGGTTGCAGGTATCAGGTAGAATGATTAGCTGCTCATTCAGAGTTCTTGCATGAGGATGTTTGCTGAATGAGAGGGAATAAATTACATAAGAAAGATACTTTGTGATAATTATAGATCACAGTTATCTATGCCTTTATACTTCCTGAGCTTCATGTCTGGCGATGTTATGGGATCCAATTAGTGGTGGAGCAGAGACCACCTGTTTCCTGAAAACAACAAAGCACTAAGATAACCTCCAACTCATGAAAATTCTAGCCTCTCCTTTTAAAAGGAGAGGCTCAAGAGATTCTCACCCTCTTCGAGACACCTTTTTTTTAGAGAAGCTCCTGTAACCTTCACAGGAACCCTGTGAAGTAGGTGCCTTCATTCTCATTCCTCTGAGGAATCCCAGGCACAGAGGGGCTGAGACATTTCCTCAAGGTCACCCAGCACCAGCGTTTAAACTCCACTCTGTAGTATACTACTATATTACACCACCCGTAATACACTCGTATCGATTACAAGGCAACTGTAATTTTCAGTGTTGAAAAGTCACCTCGATTAACTTTATCATTTTTCCCTTTTAGAATATGGCTTTGATTTATGAAATAAAAATGCCGTTCAAGGCAATTTCGACTCTTCGGCCGTTTCATCAATGCGGATGTGATTTTTCTTTTATCCAAATTCGTGAAGTTTTATACGACTTCCGACTAAATCGTTAAGAGCTGAAAATAAATCCTAGACTCTGGACCTGTCCCACCTCCCCCGGCCAATGGCTAAGGTCACAGCGTCCCCGCCTTGGCCTGGTCCTGCTTACTCTGTCTTGGGCTTTCAGGAGCAATCAAAGCTCTTTTTAGAAAATATTTCCTGGTTGTCCGTGGCCTTGGATGGACAGAGGTTTCCACTAGGCTTTTTTTTTTTTTTTTTTTTTTTTTTTACTTCCAGCCACACTGGCCCTTAAGAAGATGTTACTCAAGACTCCACACCTACTTCAAACATTTTTAGGGGCCCTGGCTGGGGCCCTGGGTGCAACTGCCGGGAACCCTATGGGAGGCGGAGCCCCGACCAGAGACCTGGCCTCTGTCTCGGAGCTGAGAGCCCCGGGGGCCCACCGTCGCTGGGGGCGACTTTCTCAAACGTCCTCCCACAGCGTATTCTTGTCCGGCAGCCGTTGCTCCAGCTGCGTCTCCCATATTTCTCTCCCTGATGGGATAACCCCCCCTTCTTTTTTTTTTTTTTAAGGGTTTTCTCCCCAAGTCTGTCTGTCAGGGAACAGCTGTGCTCTGATATTAGATAGAATGTTTTCTGTGCTCACCACGAGCTTAGGAACAAAAGGGTTTTAAGAACCCTGATAAATGAACAAGGTCCTTGGAAAGATGAAATGTTACCAGCATTGCAGACAATCACAATCCTTGTGCATCTCGAAGGCTTTGGCCTTTGCAAAGCAGAGCGCCGGGCGGGTATTTGGTGGTGGGGCCTTGGAGACTGGGATTTTTTTTTCAGCCTCCGTCTTGACCCGACGTGGGAAAGTTGGTTGGAAGGTGGCCTTTTCGCTGTCATCAAAGCCCTGAGCTGCTTTCCCACCGCTGCTTGTCCGGGGCCGCGGCCCCGTGGAAGGGGGTGGGTTTCGGGTATCCGGTCGGCACAGAGGCCATGGCTGGGGTTTCTGGTCTCTGTGGTCTCCCAGGTGGAGGTGCTGAGCTTCTACCCTCCCCCAAAGCGTGTGCCCAGCGTCCTTGCTTACGCGCTGCCCGCCTGCAGGCGCCAGGCTGAGCGCCGGACAGTGGCCTGTTGCATCTGCCAGTGATGTCTGAGTCCCCACACCCCTGACTTTCAAATGAGGAAAATGAACCTTGGGGAAGTTAACGGACCGGCCCAAGGTCCTAGCGAGCAAGGGGTAGAGCCAGCATTTAAACCCAGATTTGGGGGAGCCCAAAGCCTTGGCTTCTTTGGTAAAAGTGGCTTCCCTGGGTGTCTGGCCAGGGGCTCCTAGGCTGTTCCGTGGTCCCACTTCTACGGAGCACCTCCTTCTCAGCAGAGCCTCTCTCCTTTCTTTAAACGCTTCTCCTCACCCCACCCTCCTCCATCCACACCCCTGAAGGATGTGCTCTGGTCCTTAATGCAACCTTTCAAGGTCGTCTGACCCCAGCTCACTTGCTTTGGTTCCCTTACTGCTCAGTCCACGGCCCAACCCAGACATTCTCTCCCCAGCCCAGGCTTCTTCCTGGTACCGCCCTTCATGGGAACAGAAAGGTCAGGGCGTGAAGTAAGATGACAGATGGAAAGAAAAGCCTCTCTCAGCCCGCGAGCTCTGTGAAATCCTTCATTATGGGACTTCCCTTGTCGGGGCTGCAAGGAGAAGCCCGAAGGCCCACAGCAAAAAATCTATAACACATAAAGGAACTGTCCACACAGGCGCTGCTCATCGCAGTGGAAACATATGACAAGCAGCCCCAAGGGTGAGGGTAGTGGGGGGATAGACAAGGAGGAGGGGAGTGGAGAGGAAAGAAAAGAGGGAAATGACCAGCCTCATGATTTCATTTCCTGCCTATTGGCACCCTGCCTGCTCTCTCCTCTGCAGGGATCCGAAGGTCTTTTAAAAATGCAGCAGGAAGGATTTAGGTTAGACTCTCAGTAGCACCTAGAGACCTGGGAATTGACCAAGGTACCTCCTTCTCTGGAAACTTGTAAGACCAGGGTTCAGACTCACCACTGGGGGAGTTTAGGGATGGGCTAGACCCACGACTTTGGTCCTGTGGATCCAGGAATGAGCCTCTTGCCTTTGGGGGGGTTCTCTTCTCAAGCCAGGCGGGGTCAAGTTGATAAGTCCACCGCACGAGAAACTGCCAAGAGATGAGCACGTATGGAGCAAACCCCAGAAACTCCTGTCTCCAGCCACACGCGTGCACACCTCTTCCTCCTCTGCCCTCCTCCTTCCCACATTTTCTAATCTCCTTTACTCTCCGAAGCTTACATGACTCCTGTGGAAAATCACAGACAAAGCATCTTTCTTTGGGGCTTCTCATGTCGATCAAAAAATTTGCCCAGGATGCAGAATTGATCACAAAGCACACGTCTCCAGCAAGTTGATGAGAGAAGGGAGGGTGGGTTCTGGTGCCCAGACGTGATGAGGCTGCCCAAGGGTGACATCCTTTCCCACCGCTGCCCCGCGAGAGCTCCCTACACCTCCAGGTTCTTTTATGCAAAAGGGAGGCTGTGAAAAGTGCAAAGACATTTTCACCGTGACCTCTGGGAGTATGTCGTGCCACCTGGAAAGGGTGTGGCGGTGGCGATGCGGCCTGGGGGAGGCTGCACGGCTTCCATGCCAGCGAACCGGCCGTGAGACCTTGGGCAAGTCATTTCACCCCCGCTCTGGTCTCTGCTTCTCCTTTGGCCGAAAGGGGTTAATCTGAATTATCCTGCTTACCTCCTGGGGAACTCATGGGGATCAAGTGGAATAAAATTTAGAAAGTCCTTTAAAAGGTTGAAAGTGACCCTTAAGTGTGACGGTTGCTATTCTGGGTTTCAGAGAGTGAGGAGGAACAGGAGCGAACAACAGGCCACCCACCCTCTCCTGCCAGGATTTGCCAGGGCCCTGTCGTGGCCGCGACCAGGCCCTGCCAGAAGCCGTGGGAGGAGAGGGGCTCCCGAAGCCAGCAGCATTTGGAACCGTGGCTGGTGAAAACACCCACCTCCCTCCTTGCCGGGCTGCTCCAAACCCCAGGAAAGGCCGAGTTTCTGTGGAAACTTAAGCCGTGCCTGCTGGACCAGACTGGGCTGGGAGTGGGAACCGCACCTGCCAAATGGTGGGCTTGGAGGGGGAGCGGCAGCTGGAGGCTAGAGAGAGCTGGGTGGGGAGGGGTCGGAGCCCTTCCTGCGCCAGCCCTGCCAGGCCCGGGCACTGCCGCCTGCTCCCAGCACAGCCAAATGGTGGCGGGGGGGCGCTCTGAGTGGGGGCAGGGTGGGACTCGGGGAGCCTGTGGGGGGGCTGCTGGAGAGGCCTGGGTACTCTGCAGGTGTGCACTGCCCTTCGAGACCAGATGGGGGGCTGAGTCCAGCCTGCCTGTCTTGGCTGCGTGTCCCTGCAGTGGAAGATGCTTGTTGCTTGGCTAGAATCTCGTGCAAGACCACGGCCTCACCTGCTGCTCCTGGAGTACAGAGAGCCCCCCTAGACCCACGCCCCCAGCCCTACTCTTCCCCTCCCTCAACACACATCATACGCTGACTCCTCATGAGACCTGCTGGCCACAAACCAGTCTCAAGACAGACGACCCACGTGGAGATGTCTGAGCGGCTGCTCTCCAAGAAATCCTTCAAAAATCACAGGAATCGAGGAGAGTCTGAGTGCTGTGTGTGTGTTCAGTATTTGCTCTGCTTTGACAGCAAAACCAGAATCATAAATTAGCAAGGCTGGGAGGGTTCTTGAGACCACTGACTCTAAGCTCCATCCGCGTGGATGAGGAAGCTGGAACCCACAGGGTGGGAAGGGCCAGCTTAGCAGGACAGCCCGTCTCCTCCTCCTCTTTAAAACTTTGATTCATACGCCCTTTTACCCAGAAACCAAGCCGTTCCTCGCGCTCCCCTCACCCCGTAGCAGCTCAGCTCCACGCTCAGATTTCTGCCCGGTTGCTATTTTTGTGTACCTGCTGGGTGTGTCCTTTTTGTATGTGTCACTATGTACATTTTAATGACTTATTTCCCCTATTAACCTATAAGCTAGAAAACATTGAGTCCTTTGGGTTTCTTCTTGTGAACTCCACACTAATGCCTCATTACCTGGTGACCTCGGACTAACGGCCCCGGGCACCCATCTCAGGGGTCCTCCGACCCCCCAAGCAGGGTTCAAATCCTGACCCTGCTACTTGCCAGCCATGTGGCCTTGGGCACATGGTTGATTCCCTCTAGAAGTGGCAGCCAGGGAGGGCGTCAGTCCTCGTCACTGCCATACCCACCCCCAGACACACAAAGTGTAAAGTGAAAGCAATGTAGGGCGAATCCCAGCTTCAGGATGAATCCCCCGGTCCCCCTGCAACCATAAATTGAAACGATTAAAATCTGGCAGCTGCCACAGCTCCCTCACTTTCAATTTCCTCATCTGTCGAAGGGAGAAAATGGTGTCTTCTAGGGTCATTGGGCAAGTTCAGTAAGACAGTCCATGTAAAGCACTTAACGCTTGGAAAACTCTTCCGTATATGTGAGCTCCCATACTCACTGGGGCTCGGGGTCCAATGACAAAACCTGGTCCCCCCCCTCAAATGCTCACAGAGGCAGAGAGGAGGCTGACAGGTGGTTCAGTGACGGCTGTGTGGGACTTCCCCGGAGGTCCAGTGGTTAGGACTCCACGTTTCCAATGCAGGGGGCGCGGGTTCGACCCCTGGTCGGGGAACTAAGACGCCCCGTGCCACGCAGAACGGACAAAACTTTTTTTTTTTAATTAGAAAGGATGACTGTGTGATGAGCTGGATGGAGTAACGGAGGGATGAAAGGGGCAGCGTTAACCAGAGGAGGGGGTGCTACGTCTGGAAAGAGGTCTGGGGAGGTTTCACAGAGGATAACATGCCCGAGCAAGAACGGGGAGCGTAATGGGAGTTTCCTGGGCAGAGGTGTGAGTATCACAGCAGCCCGAAAGAACATCCTGTAAGAGACCAGAGGCTTGAAACGTCACGGCGGCGCCTCCGGGGAGTGTAAGTGACTGAGGGGAGTGAGATGCAGCGGCGCGGGGACAGCTTTGGAGGCAGCAAGAGTTGTGGCTTCCGCTCACGGCTCCACCCCTGACCAGCTGCACGTGCAACAGCCTTTACCTCTCGGAGCCTCAGTTTCCTCATCTGTAAAACGGGCAGGATAACAGGACCGTTACTCGCAGTAATAAACGCCGGTGGCACCTACTTGGTAGCCTGTGCACAGGGCGTCCTAAGCTTCCCCGAGGGGTCTGGGCTTTGTCTGGAAGCTGCGGGATTCCAGGCTGGGCGAACCGCAGCGGAGATGGGAAATCTTCAGGAAAACGCCAGGAGGGCCTGAACCACTAAGGGCGGGGATGGGGATGCCGATGGGGACGGGCTTGGGGGCAAAATCGACTGTTTGTGAAACTTAAATGAGGTGAGTGATGGGGAAGAGGGTTGAGGGGGAAGCCCTTTACCAACTAGAATTATACAGGTGTGTGTGTGTGTGTGTGTATGTGTGTGTATATGTGTGTGTGTGTATGTGTGTGTATATGTGTGTGTATGTGTGTGTGTCTGTGTCTGTGTGTCTGTGTGTGTGTGTCTGTGTGTGTGTCTGTGTGTGTGTCTGTGTGTGTGTGTGTGTGTGTGTGTGGAGAGTACACAGCAAGCACACGATAGACGTAGCATCGTTATTCCTCTTATCGTTACTGAGTTTTCCTTCTGGAGGGAAACTGGCCCATCCTGCTCCTTTCCAGGATGAATAACCTGAGGCCCAGAGAAGCAAAGCCATCCCCCCAAGACCCTGGGCGGGGAGTAGGGCTGGGGTGCAAATGGCCAGCGGAGGGACTGAAACAAGTACTGGGGACTCCTTGGGCCAGTGAAGCCAACGACCTTGGTTCAATGGCCCCAGGTAGACACTACTGTACCTTTTGGGTTTAAAAGCCATGTTAGGGCTTCCCTGGCGGCGCAGTGGTTGAGAGTCCGCCTGCCGATGCAGGGGACACGGGTTCGTGCCCCGGTCCGGGAGGATCCCACGTGCCACGGAGCGGCTGGGCCCGTGAGCCATGGCCGCTGAGCCTGCGCGTCCGGAGCCTGTGCTCCACAACGGGAGAGGCCACAGCGGTGAGAGGCCTGCGTACCACAAAAAAAATAAAATAAAATAAAATAAAAATTAAAAAAATAAATAAATAAAAGCCATGTTATGTGCTATTTAAATCAGTCTTAAAACGTTGTGTCCTGCAGAAGGGACACGGACCCTTTCATGAGAGGCCAGTTGATGTCACAGGCCAGAATCTAAAAGCTGCTCCCCAGTGTCTAGGAGGGTAAAACCGTGTCCGGAGGGCCGACCGTGGAAGCCCAGAGCCCCGAGGGGCAGCGCTCATACCTCAGGCAAATGTTTCTGTGGCCTCCGTCTCATGGCCTGCTTGGCTGCGGTGGGGGTGGGGTCAGATAGAGGGGGGGGGGAGAGAGAGAGAGAGAGAGAGAGAGAGCACATTTGAGTCCATGGAAAAAACTGGAAAGTCCCCTCCACGGGGTGCCGGCCGGATGGTAGAGCTGTCTACCACACATTGTAATATTCAATAGATTCAGGAAAATCAGCTGCAAGAAAAGAATCACCTAGTCCTCCAAAGGCCAACAGAATGGGTTTGAGATTCTTCTTGACTTTGTATTATTGGAGCCAATGCTTCCTTAGGCTAGTGTGGATGCTCTAGGGCTTTGGTCTGACAGACGAGGGGTGATAGAAGGAAAGCTGGTGTGGTCCACAGGCAGTCAGCTGGCCCTTCTCAGGGAAGCAGGGAGAGTCTAATCCCAGGCTGTTTCCTTGCTCTTGGCTGAGCGTTGCTTGGTGGGTGGGCGCTGGGTAGCCCGGGTGCTTCACAGAAGCCCGTCCACCCCACCCCCCTTGGAAGGATAAGAGGAAGGTGAATTTGATGATTCTGGTTCCAAGTCCAAGGGTCATGGCTGCATCGGGTGAAGATCACCAGCACTCAGGAGTAGCAGCTGCTTGGGGAACCCACGGAGCTGCAAAGAACCTTCCATGTGAGGGTCCTGACAGCATGTGTGGTGGGGGAGGCACAGAGGAAATGGGGGAGGGGTGGCATGAAGGATGCTGGGATAAAGCCACTGCCGGGAGCTAGCTGTGCGCCGATGCTCTGAGCCCCGTGACTTTCTGGGGGCCACGGGGTGCTTCTCTGGAGAGCTTCTGAGGAGGGAAGAGGTGGATGGGGGCGAGGGGAGGTGGTGCCCCAAACCCTGCCTGACAGAACCGCTGACATAACAAGAATCTTCATGACCTGCTGTGGGGAGACCCTTCCACAGAGGAAGCAGTTTTAAACCTTCATTTGACAAACCATGTGTTTGTGCCGGGTGGACATGTTTACAAAGGATGCTAACTCTCCATGTTTTGCTCCAGGTTAAAAATAAAATTTCAGGTGGGAAGTTTGGAGCCCATCTTCACAAGGGTATTGAAGGAGATTCCAGAAAGGGGAGATCTTCTTGCCCAAGGTCTCTTCCTTAGGCTCTCACTCCTGCCTGTCTCTAGTGGCCAAGAGAGCAGAGCCATGGGATAGGAAGAGGGCCCGGGTGGGTTTGCAATGATCTCTGGCCTGGCTCCCGCTCCTCTTCTGGGTCCATTGAGCCTCCTGGGAAACCATAACTCACTCGTCCTGCCCATTTGGCAATATGGGTGGGTGTCTTTCCCAAGGGTGGGACCGGCCGCTTTCTCTAGCCGCGTTCCAAGCAGGCTCCTCCTCCTGGGTCTGATGCTCCGGCCATGGGTCAGGATAATTCACATCATCCCTGCTTGATCTCGTGGTCCCCAAGATCCACATCGCCTCCTGCACACAGTAATGACCTCACCTATAGCTTAAAGGGGAGACGGCCCGTTTGTGGTGGTCTGATTCAGAGTGCAGACAAATAAGGAAGCTCTGCCTCTCCAACACAGAGAGGGAGGGGTCTGCTGGCCGCTCTCCCCCACCCTCAGCATAGGATATACGAGGAGCATCTCCCGGGTTCGGCGTAGAGATGAGGGTGAAAGAGACAGGAAACAGAGGTCCCAGGATCTATGCTCCCCACAGCTCAGTCTCTGGCTGGACACACATAGGAAACGAACGGTAGCACTGGGGGATAAATGGGGCCCGGGAAGGTAGAGGACGGGGAGACTCCCCATCCCCGCAGGTGGGCAGGGAATCGGGAAAGCTGAGAGAAGGAGGGAATTGATTCAGAATTTGGAGGACAGTGTGGGATTTTGGTGGGGAGAGACGGGGGTGGCACTCCCAGACACTCCCAGATTTGGGCCACGGTCTGGGGACAAGAAACGCTGAGCGTAAGGAAAGGCAAATATTAAATGCCTGAGCCACGGATGTCTGGGGAGGTGGGTGATTAGAGTGAGAGTGCGGAAGTCAGTATTGGCGAGATGGGGGCTCCACGAAAACTATGGAGGACACTAATTCTACCCTAAAGATTTTGGCTTTTATCCTCCGGGCACTATAGCCCCACCCAGTGTTAAGGGCTTGAGCAACACTGTCTGTCCCCATGTGCACCTTCCTTTCTCTAAGAAGGCTGCTAGAGCCACGGGCTCAGCCCGGTTGAAGCTAACCAGCTGGCCACGCAAAGGCCCTGTGGCCACAGTGCTCGTTATGAGCTCTGCGAGCACATCGACCCGGGTGAACCACCAGAGGAGCCGGCGCGGGTGTACTTGGGGTGGAGGAGCCCAGTGGCCGCAGAACCGAAACGCAGCCAGGCCGAGGTCCAGGAGCAATTCGGTGGCTTGGTGCAGTGAAAAGAATAACAGGACCCAAAGCTCAGGCTACCCAAGCCCCTGCTGCTTCTGCTGTGAACAAGATGACTGTGTCTGCACGGACAAATCATTCAGCACACGCACTGCACACCGGGCCCTGAGCTGGACGTGGAAATGCAGTAGGTCAGTGCCATATCGTGTGTCCTACGTTCCTTCCACCTGTGTCTATCTGTGACCTCGTTCTGTGCCTGTTTCTATAACCCGGGCCTGGGGGCTTCCCCGGTGGCGCAGTGGTTGAGAGTCCGCCTGCCGATGCGGGGGACGCGGGTTCGTGCCCCGGTCCGGGAGGATCCCACGTGCCGCGGAGCTGCTGGGCCCGTGAGCCGTGGCCGCTGAGCCTGCGCGTCCGGAGCCTGTGCTCCACAAAAAAAAAATAAAAAAAATAAAAATATATATATATATAACCCAGGCCTATAGCTGGTGGCCAGGGTGCTGGGCCACCGGGCACAAGTCCATGGGTTCATTTCTCTCCAGATGCAGGGGACCCCAGGAGCCCTGCTCCCTGACCTCGCCCAGTCCACAGGCCTCTTCCCTGCACAGTCACAGAAAACCTGGGAAGCAGGATTTGAACAGAAGCCATCAGTAAGGGGCGTGTGGTATATGCCGTGGGTACATTCCTTATGTGTGTGCCGGAAAAGGCCTTGATTCTGCCGATAGCTCTTAGCTCATGGCCTGTCCTGAAAAGGGGGGTTTTGCTGTGATTTTTCTCCAAGATTGTGGCTGCCCTCCAGATACATGGACTCCCAAGGGTCAAGGAAAACCCCACTATCTCAGTGGCGAACCAGGACACACAGAGTCCAGCAGAACAGACAGAGCCTTGGGTTCAAAAATATACAGACGGGCTCTTGGAGAAGGAAAGTACCCGAGAGCCGGGGCAGGAGCCCGTCACCCGTGTTCCCGACCCAGCCCAGCTCTGCACCGCTTCCCAGGCCACGTCCCTTATGCGAACCAGATTCTACCTCACGACCAGCCCCTCTGATCCCGCCATCGCTGGGGTCAGTCCGCACAGGGGCTGGTCTCTGCTTTGGAAATGCCAGAACCTTCTCTCCATCGGTCCCTGTCACCCCCCGCCAAACCCAACTTGCACGACGCCTTCTGGGCTGACCCTTCGTGGCACTGATCACTCCATTTTTCAGCATGTGCTCAGAACTCACACGCTTGGCCTCCCTCCACCTGGTGTCCCCTCTCAGGGCCTTATTCCTGAGCTATGCGACTAGTGAGGGGACGAAGAGGGGATGACCTAAACAGCGGTCCCCCTCCTCAGGGGGCACGCCAGATGCGTGGGGTTAGGAAGAAAATGGTAAATTTCTATTTATTTTTTAAAAAATACTATTGTGGGACTTCCCTGGCGGTCCAGTGGTTAGGACTCCACATCTCCACTGCAGGGGGAGCGGGTTCAATCCCTGGTCGGGGAACTAAGATTCCGCGTGCTACACGGTGTAACCAATAACAACAAGAAAAAACACTGCTGCAAAGCAAGGGCTTTAAAGTAATCATGTATCCGTATTTGTTCATAAATTCCATTACTATGGAAGATGTTAGTTAGTAATAGGGGAAACTAACTAATAGGGGTATATGGGAACTCTGTGAAGTATCTTTACAAATTTTCTGTAAGTCTAAACTTTCTCTAAAATAAAAAGTTAGGGACTTTCCTGGTGGCGCAGTGATTAAGAATCTGCCTGCCAATGCAGGGGACACGGGTTCAAGCCCTGGCCCGGGAAGATCCCACATGCCCCGTGAGCCACAGCTTCTGAGCCTGCGCTCTAGAGTCCGCGAGCCACAACTACTGAGCCCACGCGCCACAACTCCTGAAGCCCGCACACCTAGAGCCCGTGCTCTGCAACAAGAGAAGCCACCACAACGAGAAGCCCACGCACAGCAACGAAGACCCAAAGCAGCCAATAATAATAATAACAAATAAAAATAAATTAAAAGTTAGTCAAAATTATCATCCTTCTCATAGTCTATATTTGTATACGTAAAATGATGTACACAGCGTTGCTATAAAAGGGCAACAGAGTGGGTCCGGGTGCGTGACAGCAGGACCCAGGTTAAGTGGAAGCGTCCAGAGGCAGATGGCCCAGGCTGGAAAGAGGTCTGTGCTCCATCAGGCTGTCCAGAGATCCAGGCTTCTCCTCTGTTGCCTCGCCTTTGCTAGATCTTATCCTTCTCCACCAAGTCCAGGATGGCTTGTTGCCAAGTCCATGCTCCAGGGGGCAGCCTGTGGGAAGTGGGGGAGAGAGGGTAGGGTCCCGAATCTAGCCGTCCCCTCCCCTCCAGTTCCACTGGCCAGAACTTCATCCAAATGGCTAAGCCTAACTTCTCCGGCATGGAAAATACAGTCTTCATTTCGGATGGCTACATGTCCAGCTAAAATTCAGGGGTTTCAATACCGTAAAAGGATGGAAAATGGTTCATGGGAGACCACTAGCATCCTTTGCCACAATTGACGATTTCATTTAATGTAGGACTTAGAAGTAGGTAGATATGCATATATTGAAGGCACTGCTCAATTTAAAAAACTGACCGGGGCGTGTAATCAAAACCGTTTAGGCCACCGTTTAAGGTGCTAGCGAGGCCACAGTTTGCATTTCTGGCCCCGGCTTCCGGGACTCTGACCAGTAATTTTACTCCAAGGTCCAATCAGGTCTGATGAACACGTGTACGTTTCTGCCAGTTGGTTTCAGACCCCAAAGCCTCATGTCCTCTGGGTGTGTTTCCCAGGCCCTCTGGTGCGCCAGGAGCCGATCTGCTTTCCTTGAAGGGTCTTCCTTTCAGTCTGGGAGGCCGAGGGAGTGAGGAGGAGGGGTGAGGAAGGACAAGGCCAGCGTCTGACAGAGGTGGGCAGACAGAGAAGGAAATCATGCCAGATAAAGGAGGAGGAAGATAAAGAGAAAGAGAGTGGCTAGACGTTGGGCCTGGAGCCCAGCAGAGAAGGCGGCTGAGGAGGAGAGAGGCCAAGCAGCGGGGAGGGCCACCGAGTGAGATGGCCCCAAAGAAAGTGGACGTTTATCTGGGGGCCAGTGAGGTCACGTACCCTCTGTAGGTGGCGAAGGCGAGGGGGTGCACATCCTGCTTTGCCAAGGCCGTTCTGCCCTGGAGGTCATCTGGGAAGGGAACGGGGAGGGGCGATTTTGTAGGTGGGTGGAGGGGGCGGGTCACTTCTGCACCTGCCGCACCCACCCTCTGCTCACACATGGGACAGACTGTGTGCAGGCCTTGCCTTTATTTGTACAAGTGAATTTCCTTCTGGGTCTGTGTTCTTGTCTCCCAGGAGACCACAGATGTCCCCAAATACTTCCCCCCTCGAGCTTAGGAGGATAGAGGTTCAAGCCAAGTGCAATGGGAGCACTTAAGTGCCAGAGATAACTTCCACCTGGGGGAAAGGGGGAGGGCCTCCTGGAGGAGGTGGCAGTCTTGAAGGACAGGAAGAGACGCTTTAACAAGTAGAGATGGGATGGGGAGGAAGGATACCACGGTAGAGGGACCCCTGTGATCAAAGGCAGCAAGCCCAGGGGATACTCAGCGCCAAGGAGGAAGGGAGAAGTGGGGAGGTAGGAGGGCACCGGGGAGCTGCCTGCGTGGTCACAAGAAAGTAACAAAGTGACTTCCCTGGAGCTGCAGCTGATAGACACAGCTCTGTGTATCGTGTTCTGTCTACAGAAGATAGGTCAGGACCAGGTGTCAGGGCCCCGGTCTGACAATGGACAGCATTCTGTAAAGCCTCTGTCCTGGAGGCCCTGGACATGTGGCTTCCATATCTGCAGAGGGACGCTTCTTTCTCATCTTGAGGGTCAAAGCTTCCCACGTCTTGGACACTGGGGTCATCCCAGACACCATGGGGTAGCTGTCAATCACACAGGTAGATAGTCAACCAACAAAGAGTGATTCTCTCCCACTCTTCCCATTGCCTTCTGCCTTCTCTACTGTCATTGATTTCTGTGTGCATTTCATTCCATGTCTGTGTATTTTTTCTGGAACCTTCCATTCCGTGAACTTGCAAGACACAGGGGCTCTAATTCTCTCCCTCCCCCAACAGTGCCCTTTCTCTGTCTCCTTGCTCTTACTTTCCCTCTCTTACTCCTTAACCATTGGCCTCCCCTTTGTTTTTTTCCTCCCTGCACACTTTGTTGGTTCTATTGTCGCCTTTGTCATGTAGCTATTTCTCTGCATAGATGGTGCATTGGTTGAAATACTTAGCACAGCAAGGAACGGAGACCTTGACTCAAGGGGCTTAAGTAAAGAGGACATTTATCATTGCACAGCGAGGCGTCCTGCGCTTGTTTCTGGAGTTGGATAATTCGATGGCTCAGGATCATCAGAGATCCCCTTCCTTTCCATCATTCTGTTCTGCCACCCTTAGCACGTTGATTTTTGCCCTTAGGCTTTTCCCCTCATGGTCACAAAATGGCTGCAGAGCTTCAGGCCACGGCTCCTCACAGAGCCACATCTAGAGGCAGACGAAGGGAAGATTCTCTTTGCTCTCTCTTTGAAAAAAGAGATGACTCCTAGAACTTTCCAGAAGCCTCTTTGCAGACATCCCCTTGCATTTCATTGTCCAGAATCATATTACATTCCCACTCTTAAATACAGATTAGGGAAATGGAATTCTCTAGGACTGTATCGGGCTAATCCAGATTCACCCACGGTGCTGGGGTCCAGCCTCCTCTGCAAGCAGGACCGCTGCACATGTGAACAAAAGTGGGGTGCAGTTAGCTAAAAGGAAGGGGGAAACTGTTGTTGGATCATCAACAGCGTCTGCTGCAGAGGGTGACCAGATCTTTGTCTCCAACGCAGATGTTCCTCCTAAATCCAACTGTGTGTCTTCAACTTCCTTCTGATCTTTCCATTTAGGTGTCTTAAGACGGCTAAGATTTAACACGCCCCCGGTTGAGCACCTGCCTCAGAGCAACCGCCTCTCCTGATCCGTCTGTTGTCACCGTCTCCAAGGCTGGCCTTGGTCTTCTCTGTAGCTGCCAGGACTGGACTCGACAACGGGATTTTCTGGCGTTCAGATCCATGCTATACGCCTTTCTGAGAAACAGGGCTAGTATCCCAGGGGTTTTTCAGCTCTGTTCTTAGGAGATCCTTGGAGCTCCCTCTCCCCCCTCAGGTTGAAGACCCCACCCAAAACTCCTGCTGCTGTAGCCACCACTGCTCAGCACAGGGGTTGGGGGAGGGGTGTTTACCATCAACTCTTCATTGTCCTTGGGACAGAAGGGGGAACTCCACCAAAATTTAAAAATTTGAAAGTGAAAAGACAACCCACAGAATGGGAGCAAGTATTTGCCAGTCAGATATCTGATAAGGGGTTAATATACACATATATAAAGAACTCCTGAAACTCGACAACAAAACACCCCAAACAACCCAATTTAAAATTGGGCAAAGGGTTTGATCAGACATCTCTCTAAAGAAGTTATACAAATGGCCAATAAACACATCAAGAGAGGCTCAACATCATTAGTCATTAGGGAAATGTAAATCAAAACAACCATGAGATACTACTTCCTACCCATTAGGGTGGCTATTATTAAAAAAAAAAAAAAAAAAGGAAACTAGCAAATGATGGAGAGGATACGGAGGTACTGGAATACTTGTGCATTTTGCCGGCATCATGTGCACGTGCCTAGCTGCTATGGAAAACAATTTGGTGGTCCCTCAAAGAGCTAAACATAAAGTTACCATGGGATCCAGCAATTCCACTCCTAGGTAGATATATACCCAAAGGAACTGAAAGCAAGGACTCAAACAGATACGGAGAGCAGCCCTATTCCCAATAGCCAAAGAGGAAACAATTCAAGCCTCTACCTCAAGAGAGGATGGATAAACAACACGTGTTACGTCCATAGAATTGGCTATTATTCAGCCATGAAAAACAGTGTAAATCAACCACACTTCAATTTTAAAAAAAGAGTGGAGTTATGACACGTGCTACAACGTGGATGGGTTTTGAACGCATCATGCTAAAGTAAATTAAGACAGACAGAAAAGGACGAACACTGCAAGATTTCACTTATATGAAGTAGCTAGAGCAGTCAGATTCATAACGAGGGAAAGTAGATTAGAGGTAACCAGGGGGCTAGGAGGGGTAGGGGGAGATTCACCGTTTGTTTGTGAATTTCTCATAGGGATTTGTTGTTTAATGGGTAGCGTTTCCATCCGAAGTGATGAAAAAGTTTTGGAGCTGGAGAGTGGTGATGGGTACCCACCATGGTGAATGTAATTAATGCCATTGGACTATACACTTCAAATGGCTAAAATGGGGACTTCCCTGGTCCAGTGGTTCGGACTCTGCAATTCCACTGCAGGGGGCACGGGTTCGATCCCTGGTTGGGGAACTAAGATCCCGCATGCTGCGTGCGTGGCACAGCTAAAAAAAAGTTGGGTTTTTTTTTTTTTTTTTTTTTTTTTTTTTGCGGTACGCGGGCCTCTCACTGTCGTGGCGTCTCCCGTTGCGGAGCGCAGGCTCCGGACGCGCACGCTCAGCGGCCACGGCTCACGGGCCCAGCCGCTCCGCGGCACGTGGGATCTTCCCGGACCAGGGCACGAACCCGTGTCTCCTGCATCGGCAGGCGGACTCTCAACCACTGCGCCACCAGGGAAGCCCCAAAATTTTTTTTAATGGTTAAAAAGTATATTTTACCACAATAAGAAAACATATGGAGGTGGGGGGAGAGAGAGAGAGATTGATTCAGTGATCAGTGATGAATATCTAGAGGACCCCTGACTCAGTGCCACTTCTTCCTTCATCCAGGCTTGCTTGGAGCAGCCTACCCTCAGAGGACTGGAGAGATGTTCTCTGGCCATCATACCTGTGGGCAATAGGGAAGGAGGGAGAAAGATAGATTTCAGCTGACATCTGACTCTGGCTGGCCCCTGCTCAGAGACGGATCTGTGGTTTGGATACAGGAGCCCCTAAGGGATGGATTTTTGTCTTTCAACTCTGGGAAGTTAATCCTTCAGCTTCTGGGGTTGCCCACTTAGCCGTCTCTACTCCTTCCACAAAGAAAGTGTGAAATGAGGGGCTCAGACCAGACTTTAAAAAGCCCCATAAGTTTTCAAGACCATCCCATCCCTGGCAGTCCCCCTGTCCGTGCATCACTAAATGAATCCACATCCTCTGGTCTTTTTTGCCTTAATATCCAAATAATACAGATTGAACATCTATTCCAGGACAAAGGGAAGCCCAGAGCCCTCCCCAGTATTTCCTAGGATTCTGCGTGGGGATTTATATTCTCATGGTCATATTCGCCTTCTAATTCTTGCCCTTATGAAATCCTCGATTCTCACTTACCTTTTGTTCCCCTCTCCCCACCCCTGTGCCAGGGAGGCTGTTCTTCCTCATTCCTCTCTTGTCTAAAGTTCAGCCCATTCTTCCTTCCCCCAGAGCAACATTACAACAAAGCTGTTGTGCTTAACAAACTTTCCCCAGGGTCGGGAATAGCTGGCTGGGTGGACAGGGTGGGAAAAAACTACGTATGGAAAGTCAGACACCGCTGTTTCTAGAACCTTCTTGGCCCTTCCCCAAGAAGGAATATTTTTCACTGGCCATGCCCCTACTTAGTTCCATGTTCCATCCAGGTGGCTGGGGACCCCTTCTCTGCATCCGTCCCCTCTCTTCTCTGTGTCCCAATCCTGCATAACTTCAAAATGTCTGTTTATCAGCTCACAAAGCAATTTTGCATTTAAACTTGACATCACAGTGAGCTCTGAGACCTCCTTTGAACATCTGAAAATTCCTTTGAGGAGTTTCCCTAAGCCCTAAATATTCCACTGTTAGGTACCCAAAGAACCAAAAGAAACTCTGAAATTACAGTGTCTTTAATTTAGGCTGGATCAAATGTTAGGTAGCAGGACCCACCCATCCACAAAGAAGAGGCTGTGGAGTTTTCCTCTTCTCATCACACTTGTTTCCCTGGGTTTTAGCAAAGCTGGAGATGGGGCCTCTGCCTAGCTGGGATGCTGTGAGGAGTTCCACAGGTGACGGGGGTTTTCGTGGTTGTCTAGACAGAGGTCACTGTAGGGTGAGCCAGACAAGAGTGCCCAGGAGTGATGTCCTGTGAGATCAAGGTCTTGACCTACCAACTCCTTCTGTGTATAGAGCCTCTTCTGGTGTGGCGCGTCTTAGACTGTGGCTGACTAGATTAGGGAGAAAAGGAAATTTGTCTGGACTGGAAGGTTCTAGAGAGAGATGCAGTCTTTGACAACATTAGGGAAAGCAGAGCCAGGAGAGGCCAATCTCACACTGCTTGAGTAATTGACATTGCGTTGGTAGCAGAAGGGTAGATACATTGACTCATGGGATAGAATAGAGAACATAGACATAGACTCTGCATCTTTGGGACTTTGACTGTGACAGAGGCAGTGTGGCTGATTGAGGGGAAAGGAGGAACTCTTCAGTAAATGAAGCTGAAAAAATGTTTATCCATGTGGGAAAAGAGGAAATTTGATCCCTATCTCACACCACATGAAAAGAACAACTCCAGATTGACTTAACTGTCAAAAAGAAAACAAGTGTTTAAATTTTAAAAGTTTAAATTTTAAACTTTAAATTTAGTAGAAAATATAGGTGAATACCTGTTAGGTTTAGAGCAGGGAAAGGTTTCTCAACACACAGAATGTGCTAACCTCAGAGAGATTAAAGCAAAGAGCATCAAAAGATACCTTAAAGAAGCTGAAAAGACAAGTTACCATTACTCAGCCATAAGAAGGAATGAAACTGTGCTATTTGCAGAGATGTGGATGGAACTAGAGACTGTCATACAGAGTCAAGTAAGTCAGAAAGAGAAAAACAAATATCATATATTAATGGACATATGTGGAATCTAGAAAAATGGTACAGATGACCCTATTTGCAAAGCAGAAAAACAGACACAGACGTAGGGAAAAAACATATGGAAGTATGGGGAAAGGGAAGGGGTGGGATGAATTGGGAGATTGGGATTGACATGTATACACTACTATGTATAAAAGAGATAACTAATGAGAACGTACTGTATAGCACAGGGAACTCAACTCAGTGCACTGTGGTGACCTAAATGGGAAGGAAATCCAAAAAGCAGGGGAAATATGTATACGCACTGCTGATTCACTTTGCTGTACAGCAGAAACTAACACAACATTGTAAAGCAACTAGACTCCAATAAAAAAAGTTTTTAAAGACAAGTTACCAAAAGATTTGCTTAAAGAATATATCAAGAAGTTCTGAAAGTTGATAAGAAAAGCATAAACAACCCAGTGGAAAAATGGGCAAGAGGCATGAACAGGCATTCAAAGAAGAGGAAGCACATACGGCCTGTAAACAAAGAGATAACCCAACCTCGTTAGTGATCAGATAAATGCAGACATTCAACTGGCAAATGAAAAAGTCTAAGCAAATGTTGGTGAGGATGTAGGTCCACACAGCTCTCGTTGCTCGTGCGTGTGTCAGTTGTTACGACCGCTTTGGAAAATCTTCACATGCTCTACGACACAGTGATTCCATTCCTAGTTACATAAAATTTTCACACACACCAAAGAACATTTCATGGCAGCATTGCTCACGGTAGCAGAGATAAGAGAACAGATTAAAGCCTGAACCGTTCACACAACGGAATATTATACAATGTTCCAAATGAATGAACCTCTGTGACACACAGTGTGGGTGGAGCTTAGTGGCATCATTTTTACCACAAATGTAAATCCAAAAATACACCTACAACAATTATGCCCTTTTATAACAATAGAAATGATTTTTTAAAATAACTACTTAGTGATACATCCAAATAAAATGAAATTATATAAAAAGGAAAGCTAGGAAATGATACGTTCAGAATTTAGTATTTTGTTTGTATTATGTGGGGGAGGCAGGAGGAAGAGCCATATGTTGGGTGGTGTGTTTCTGGGAGTTTGTTACATTATTAAACATAATAACGAAACAAATAGGATTATGCATGAAACAATGTTAAGGATGCATCCTGAAATAAGTATTGTGATTAATACAGTTCAATGCACCTGAAACCCATCCGAGAAAATAAAAGAGAGTGGGACAAATAAGGCATGATTGTACTGGAAAAGTCCAGGGATGTGGAATCAGAAGATCCCTGCATGTAACTGTGGGAATGTTATTTAATCACGCAGAGGCTCGATTTGCTGCTCTGAAGAGTGGGTGAAAGTACAAAGAGCCACATCAAGCAGGTTTGTTGTGGGGACTGAACAAGAACGTGAGTGTAAAAAGCATTTCGCACACACTGTCCAGCTCTGCATACACTTCTCCCCGCCACTCTAAATTCTTGTGTCCAAGTGACAGCCCTAGTGGTGATGTCCATCAGAAAATACTTTGTTTTATACCTTAGGTTTTAGAGTCAGCTGAACCTGGTGGAATACACATGAGCTCTTGGAGCAGATTCTAGGGCTTCCCCGTAGCTGCTCTTCTGTTTCCTGGACACAGAGAAGTCAGGATGGGCGTGTGAGTGACTCACTCATGGAACATCTGATCAGGGGATCTCTAGGCCTCACTGTAAAGCTCCTGCGCACCCTCCAATCCTGTCTTCTTTAGACAGGGGAATATAGAGTTCGCATGCTGGGGTGTTAGAAACACAAGATGGAAAGAGACAGGGCTACTGAGTTGCCTTGAGGAGGGAGACAGCCCTGGAGAAAAACTGAGATCTGCAGCAGCTCTAGCCTGGGTGAGAAATAGGCATTTGTTATGTGTATTATACAATAGGTGCTGACATGGCAGGGTTTGTTTGTTACACAGCAGAGTTTAGCCTAGCCTGACTAATACAGCTTTTTTTCAGATTGTCTTGCGTTCGAACACCTGTTCCATCATTTATAGGCTGTAGGACCTGGAACAAGGCTGAATAAATCCCCTATCGAATCTGATGCTTAGTTCTTTGTCTTTAAGATGGTAACAATATTTAATTGCATGATTCTTATCAAGATAAAATAAGCTAATGCATTGTCTGGAACAGAGCAGGTACTTGTAACTTGTTTCTGTTCTTATTACTACTACTTGCTAGGCTCTAGGCTAGGCAGAGTAGGAATAGGATAAAGTATAAGATAACATTCTCCCTCCCTTAATGCAAATAGATTTTATTTGGGAAAATAACCCATGCACTGAGGAGACTTACAGGACGCTGTTGAAAGTGCTGAGCACGCAGTTAGTGCTGTTACACCGTGGAGGAGGGAGTGCCCCGAGGAGGCCAGGAAGAGGTAGGGAGCCCGACACGCCCTGGATCCTCTGAGCAGCAGGTAGCACATGTGAGCTGCCAAGTCACCAGCTGAAGCTTCTAGCTGGCACAGGATGGTGAGAATCTTTGGCTCTGCCTGGTGGGTCTGATTCAAGGATTCACAAGGACTGCCCAGATGTGGACCCAAAACAATGAGTGGCCGGGGAGGCTTGGGAACCCTGGGTGTGACTAACCCAGAGGCAGGGGGTGAATCTAAGGCCTTACAAAGCTCTTCCAGCTCTAAGAGGCTAAACGCTAAACCAGAGCTATAGAGAAGCCAGAGGTCTTTGTGGCCCTTTGCTGAGTTGAGAAAACCTTTCCTTCAGAGCCTGGAGGGCATGTGTAGGGTAGACTGGGCGAGAAAGGAGCCAGGGTGAGCTGCTAGGTCATTAAGGATCCGGTTCCTGTTTTCATTAAGTGTCTGATGGGTAAAGCTCCGAAGCTCGGACAAGGACCAGGTGGCAGGGCTGAGCAGGGGTTGCTGGGTTGACAATCAGAAGTTGAGATGCTGTCAGTGCCCTTACTGGTGATGGTAATTGCACACCTGTTAAGTATGCATTACCACATCTGAGGAGAAGGTCAGATTTTCCTCACCTCGGGCAAAGGAAACAGAAGGCAAATTCTAGTCACGTGGATTTGTCCCGAGGCTCAGCGACAGAGCATTTGCAACTTTGGGGCGTTGAACCTTGGCTTTCAGATCTAGAAAAACTTGGTCAGGTCTCATCTGCCCAAATCTCAGTCATCAGAGTAATTTTCTATATGGCCAACTCTTCCAAAACCAGAGACTGTTCCCAAGCGATGGTCCTGCAGAAGAGCTTCTAAAAGGGGCGGGTCTTGGCTCCTGCAAGTAAGTGAACTTCCCTGAGTCTCCGTTTCATCATCTTTAAACTAGGATGATGTTGCTGCTTTCCCAGGATACTGTGGGGCTCCAGAGAGGTTACCACAGAAGGAAGTCTCCAGCTCAGAGCCTAGAGCATGGCAATAGGTCTTCAAGACAAATGGAATCTGAAATCTGAATTCGCAGGAAGGGGGCAGGACCACCCACTGGGATGTCTCATCCCCTGGCCACAGCTCTATTTTGCCAGGTTAGAACCCACCCCCTTCCTCCTTCACCAGCTCCTTGTGTCTCCCCTGCATCGTGGACTTTCTGGCTTCGTGTTTGGGAGGAGATGTTTCTTGGTCCTTTGGAAAGGATTTGGGGGTAAAAGTAAGAAAACCTCTCCCTTGAACTTGAAGTGAGTCTAGAGCATGAGTGTGGCAGGTTGGGGAGTGTTCGAGGGCAGGCTATAAGGGGTCTTTGCAGCTCTAAAGGCCACACGGACAACCAGCTTGGGAAGCTCCCTCTCCATGTCTTTTCCCTCTTCATCTAGACAGCCTCTTACGACCTTTTGGGCCAACGTGTTGTGTGCTCGTTTAAAGCAGGATAATGATGATAATGATACTTGTCGTTGTCCAACTTTTTGACAATCGCCATCCTCGTGGGTGTGAAGTCATTTCTCATTTGGTTTTGATTTGCATTTCTCTGATGACTAACGGTGTTGAACATTTTGATTGATGTACTTTTCTTTTCCTTTTCTTTTTCTTTTTTTTTGTCTGCACCACACAGCTTATGGGATTTCAGTTCCCTGACCAGGGATTGAACCCGTGCACTCGGCAGTGAAAGCTCAGAGTCCTAACCACTGGACGGCCAGGGAATTCCTGATGTACTTTTCTTAATATCCATCCCACTTCAGTGATGACCATGTTTTAAGAAAGCACTCAGTTCTTGATCACTGACCTCCATAGCAGGTGCTCAGTCCTGAAAATACAGAAAGTACAGAACGTCTGGATGCAGGAGTTTCTGCATCTCCCAGGTGGGGTTCAGCTCTGGGGTTACCAAGCTTTCTTGATTCCAAACTAGAGGGGGCTAGGAATTTCCTTCCCAGCCAAGGATTTCCCTGAGTCGTCCCCTGAGGGGCACTGAGTGTACCTGTGTGTATCTTTCCCTGGACATTCAGGGTAAACTCAGGTTGGGGAGTGGAGGGCAGAGGCTGCTACTCAGACTTGGGTCACAGCCTTCTGGAAGATCATGCGTGGCGCTGGTGGACATTTTTGGTCCCCTTGCATCTTTGTCTCTTCATCAAGGCACAGGATCCAGGGAGAAAAGATGGATGTACTTGATCCAGATATGGGGCTTGAGGACAGATTCCTCTCTGGATCAAGTGAGAGGTAACCCTGATACCACATGTTACTTGTCCCGTTTTACACATGGGGGCCCTGAGGCTTAGAGTAGTATATGATAATTTGTCTGAGATTCTGAGTAACTTGGACTCAGAAAGCCTCATCTCCCAGATCAGCCTCTTCTCGGGAGGTGGAGTGGAAGGTTGGTGCCTTGGCATATCACCCCTTGGGTGCAGCTCTAGCTGCTCTTGGAGGGGAACCTGAGGGCTTGGTCTTGATGGACCATGGGTAGCCCTGGTGCCAGCCTCTGCCATCGAAGCCTCCAGCCACTGAGCTCTCTTCTTCCTCTGGGGACCTATGAGCTGGGTTCTTCCTTCTCCTTTCATCAGGTGCAAGATCTCGGTGCTTCTCGTTTCGTTCAGGCACGAGGTAGGTCTACTGCTTTGAAGGTTAAGGCAGGTGTATTGATTGCGTTCTTCGGGAAGCAGAGGCAGACTTCTGGGCTTTCCCATCCTGGGCTCTAAAAATGGGAATCACTAGGACTGCCACCCTCCCAGCCCTAAAGGATGAGAGAGACTTCCATGAAGTAATGGAGGTGAAAGCCTATGAGCGCCTCATTCCAGAGTTAGCAGAGCATCTCTTGCCTCAGGCTCTTGAAACATCTTAAAAGCACCACCACATTCTCATCACATAAAAATTGCCCAGGAGAGAGGTCCTCATTCCCAGGACTTGACGGGAATCTGGCATTCATCCTCACATTCCCTTATGATCACAGAGTCTGGTTGGTCCAAAGAGACCACAAAGGGCACCTTTCTGCTGGTTTGTCTGCAGAGCAGCGTGAGGCACAAGGCGAAAGTCCCGGAGTATCTTGCTCGTCTCCTCCCCTCTGCTGGGGCCCAGGCACCAGCACCCCTTTGGCAGGTTTGCCAAGCTAACTTTTATTTCATTCTACTTCCTACTGCAGACCCATTAAGAGAATTTGGCCCACTCTTGATGTCCTTGTGACTTGTATGTTTTGTGGGCACAGCATGTCCAAGGGACTATGGGTACAGGGGAGTCAGGAGAAGCCAGTGAAAGCAGGAAGGGACCACTCTTCACCTCCTCACTGACAGGTGAGGCAGACACGATGAGCAGGTACCCAGCCAGGGCAGACAGTTGATTGAAGCATCCTGGTTCTGGCTTTTGAGATGTAGTGTGAGGTGGAAAGAACAGGGTTTTAGGGGTAATTGGATCTGGTTCTGCCACTTCCTGTCTGACCCCGGGCAAGCAACTTCCCTCTAAGACCCTCGGTTTTCTCAGCTATAAATTTGAGATAATAATTCCCACTGGATCATAATAGACACTCAATACATGGTCATTATTATAATCATTAAACTTGCTGCTATAAATTCAACGAGTAGCTGTTGAACATGTGCTCTTTATTCCCTCATCTGTTCAAATAGCCATTCATTCATAAAATATTTGTGAACTCAGGATGGTGTCGGGTTCGATGGTAGATGCTGCCAAGAAATAGAAAGCTTGGATCTCTGAGGTCAAGAAACTCGGACTTGAGTTGAAAGCAATGAACAAGAAGTGTTGAATTATAAAATGGAAACGTCACACCTTCTTGACCGTGTTGTGAGCGTTTAGTGGGCTAAGCCTCCAAGCTCAGCCTCTGGTCCAAGGATGACTCACCAAAGAGTAGCCAGATGGGAGCTGTATCTTACCTGGGTACAGTCTACCGAAGGCTACAGAGCGTGAGCTTTGAAGTGACCCTCACTTACATGGGCTTCTTCCAAGACTGTAATTTTATTTTTCTTTCCTAGAGAGGATTCCCCAAACTACACAAGCTTCAAGGCAGATGAATGTTGGCTTATCCTTCATGGGGGATTGGTTTTTTTTTTTTTTTTTTTTAGTTTTGGCCACACCACCTGGCATGTGGGATCTTGGTTCCCCGACCAGGGATTGAACCCGCGCCCCCTGCATTGGAAGTGCGGAGTCTTAACCACTGGACCGCCAGGGAAGTCTGGAGTGGGTTTTAACATCAGATGATAAAATAGAAATCTACAAGTGCACGCCTCACATCTCGTGCTCTCCGAGTGTCAGGAACGTGTAGGAGAGGTAAAGAATCAGGATACCTTGGATCTGAAAGGAAGGTGCTGATCAAGGAAGGCTTAACGGTGGAGCAAGGATTTGAAAATTAGAAGCTGCGTGGACTGAGAGAAAAGATGCACGGGGCAGGTGTTGAGGGATATGAGGGTGGGGAAGAATACTTTAAGCAAAATACTCATACAATTTTCACTTGGCCCAAGAATAATGAATAACGTATAATTGGGGAATATGGGTGTTTGGAGCCACATGCATCTGGGTTCTTCTACTTACTTGAGTACCATGACTTTGGACAGGTCAAGTAGCATCTCAGAATTTCAGTTTCATCTGTAAAGGATAACAGTAACGCCTATTGCATAAAATTAGGGAGCTGTTTTTGTGAAAGTGCCTTGTAAGGAGCTCTGCTTATCAATATTGATTCCAATTCATTTTCCTCATACTGCAGAGAGGATTTTCTTGTTCACTAGCACAATAATAGTGAAAAGCACCCCAAGAGAAAAACAAACAAACCCAGAACTCCTAGTAAAAGCTCCAGCTTATTATATGAACTTCAGCAATCCCTTCACTTCTCTAAACCCCAGTTTCTCCACGTAAAGCTTTGCCCTTGGTGCAGTTTTTAAACACCAATGCAGTAACGTTTTGATCACTGATCTTTCAATTCCTTGGGAGGAAATAAGTGAAAACGTTCCAATTCCCTCTCCTCATTGTGAACTTTACTACAATATGGAAAGGAGAGTTTCCTCAGACTTTGAAAAGCGGGGAAGAGCGCACTGAGAGCCGCAGCCCCACACGAGCTGGGCTGTAATGAGGACAGTGACAGAAGATGTCACAGGGGTGGCCCAGAAGTGTAGCTTCCTTTCATTCAGACAGTGTCCGCTAGCTTTTACCAGAGTTTGCCTCAGTCTCAGAATGGACCTGTAGGCTTAATGGTAAGGTTTACACTCTCCAGATGAGGAAAATGGGGCTCAGAATATTCGAGTAACTTCTCAAGGGTCCCACCTCTAGGAAATGGAGGAGTTGAACTTCAATCCCCAGTCAGTGCTGGAGCCTGCTTTCCCGGGGTCCACAGTTGCTTTTCAGGACCAGGAGGACTGAATCTATGATCGACAGGAAGTCAGAGACCTAGTCCAAGTGAGACTGCGCGCGGGTGAGCCTCTCGCAGACTCCAGCATGTGGTGAAATTGCTAGTCGTTATCTGTACACCAGGGAGAACGTTTCCACCCTTGTTGTCACAAGGACGGAGTTGGCTTCAACGTCTCTTGGTTTTTGCCACCCTTGCATGTCTAGGTAACAGCGTCCAAAATAAGAGGCTCTAACTTCCGTATAGGTTATGGCTGCTTCTGTTAACCCGTCTCCTTAAGGGTCTAATGGATGAGGCCACCATGGCACCTGCATGTCACAGAACACACCTGGGCTTACATCTCCATAATGCCAAGGACTGGTTTCAAAAGCCGAGACAACAGTCAATTCTGGAGCCTTTTCTGCCTGAGATGTTTGACGTCCTCCAGACAGTGACTGAGGAACAGACAGGACCGTCTTCTGCGCATAACACTGCCGAGCAAGGACACAGACGGGTGGACACTCCCCGCACCCCGACTTGCCGCCCTGAAGGCACCGTCTTCCCCATCCCACGCTCACACTGGTTGGTTCACCATTAGATGAGTAATAAGCCTGCCCTTCTGGCCAATTCCAGAGAAAAAGTAACATGTTCAAACACCCTATTATTACTAATGATAACCAGAGGACTAATGAGGAAGAATTGCTTTTATTAAATAAATCAGGAAAATGCGCTTTACAACATGTTCCCAGGGCACACGTCAAGAGGCTCTTAAGAGCTGGGACGCTGTTGCAGCTTGCACTGGTCTCCGTCAGGAGGGAGGTCCTCTCCAATTACTTGTCTCTCCACGGCAGGTCAGGACTCATCTTAAATATATAATAGCATAAATGGACTTTCTGTTTGTCAACTACATTATAAGTGTGTGTCTCCCGCCTATAAACCTGCCTTTTTAGTAGGCGCATTTGGGGAATGGTACCATAATTGTAGCCATTGAAAGACCAAGATAGTTAACCTTCATCTCTGGCTATTTTTCTCAATTTTGGAATTAATAGGGAAATCTCAGTTTCCTCAGCCCTGCAAGCCTTCTCCAGGGTTAAGTGTAGTGCTCTGAGCATACCAAAGTCACAATAAAAGTGCCCAATAAATGGGCACTTTTGAAAGAATGGATCAGGGCAGAGTTCTCATAGGTGATCTCCATCACCCCCTTGCTTCCCAGGGGCTGAAGCTATCCTAAAAGGGTAGCAATAATAATGTAGAAGGACACATAGCTTGAGAGCAAAATATGTCCGCCTTTGAAGTGCAGTATTTGGTTGAACGATACACACTCTTTGGTGTCCTAGTGTATTTGACTCCTGGAATAGGTTGTTTGTTGTTTTGTTTTGGTTTTTTGCGGTACGCGGGCCTCTCACCGCCGCGGCCTCTCCAGTTGCGGAGCACAGGCTCCGGAAGCGCAGGCTCAGCGGCCACGGCTCACGGGCCCAGCCGCTCCGCGGCACGTGGGATCCTCCCGGACCGGGGCACGAACCCGCGCCCCCTGCATCGGCAGGCGGACCCTCCACCACTGCGCCTCCAGGGAAGCCCCGTTCTTTAGTTTTAAAATAACAATGAAAAAGATAGACAATAATATTAAAGACATTATCCAAATTTAGTAAAATGCTTCATGCACGAACCAAAATGAACCACTGACAAACGAAACATTACACTTTGCGGTTCACCCACTGTCCCACTGTTTTAGATTCTAAACACAAATAAAGTCCTCACATAAAACGGCAGAATTGAAGGAACCCAAATTCTGTTTCTTTGCCTTTACAATCTCTGTGCTGTGATTGTCCCCAATCCGTGTTTTTCTAACACCACCGAGCAATTCTCTGACTCACTGACCGGGTGTCCCACAAATTTAACTCAGTCCAACACTGTCTACAAGGATGCAGCATCAGATCCCATAGATTAAGGGCTCAGTCCCACAAGACTGTCCCCCTTCCCAGAGTCCAGTGGAACATCCAGGTGGTTACTTGTGCTTCCAACTAACTGGCTATAAATCAGAGGTTCCCATGACCCCCTTCTTGGGATCAACTGATTTGCTAGAGCTACCCACATACCCACAGAACTTGGGAAACAGTTTATTTACTAAATTCCTGGATTACTACAAAAGATATTAAAGGATACGGATGAACAGCCAGATAAAGAGATGATGTATGTGGGTGAGGTCCCGAACACAGGAATTTCGGTCCCAGTGGAGTTTGGGACGTGCCACCTTCCGGGGACGAGGATACATTCTGGTTCTCCACCTTGGAAGCTCTTGGAACCTCCTCCTTTGGGGTTTTTATGGAGGCTTCATTCCCTGGGCAGGATTGATTAAACCATTGGCGCTCTCTCCCCCTGGCTTTCCCAAAGTCACCTCATTATCATAAACCTAGTTGTGATGGAAAGGGGCTTGTTTTGAATAACAAGACACCCATTTCACTTTCAGGGCTCTGAAGCCATTTCAGGAACTGAGGACAAAGACCGAATACTATAACAAAAGATGGTCCCGGTCCTCTCACTGCTCAAGAAATTCCAAGGGTGGGGGAGCTGTGAGCCTGGAACCGCGAATGAAGGCCAACATACGTATTTATTATAAGTTACAATATCACACCATTGATTTCAGATCAACTGTTTTAATGCAGGGAGATATGATAGCACAGGAGCTGAAGGTGGGGGCTGTGTCTGGAAGAGAGGACCAGTGATGGGGAACCAGCCTGCCGTCAGGAATACAGTCTGGGGGCAGAGGCCCTTCTCTGAGTCCATGCGGTAAGGAGGTGGAGGGCTGTGGGACTATATAACTGGATGGTTCTCCAAATTAACTGCCACATTCAATGCAATGCTCAGTAAAAATAATGAAACTGTGCTAATTTGAAGCACGTGTGTGTGTGTGTGTGTGCGTGTGCGTGTGTGTGTGTGTGTGTGTGTGTAGTTAAACTCAATAATTACAGCAACTATTTAGAACTTAGACCAAATATAAGATTTGGGTTGAAGGGGCAGGGAGCATTTTATCACTGACTTTGTTTAGACCTGAAGCCATAAGAAAAGGGGGACTGACTTGAATTAATCACAGAAATAAATGAATTTTATGAAAAGTATCAGTCTGATAAGTTGTTTGTGTATTATAAATGCAAAAAAAAAGAAAAAGCGGAGAAAAAAAATCTTTAAATGGATCTCCTGTGTTGGGAGATCAAGGTCAGTGGTTGCTCCATTAATTTAAAAAAAATTCTCTGCAAGAAAGTGCCCCCCCATCATCCCTTGTCTCAGCGGGAGCAGTGATCCCTGGGAAATCTCAGGGCTGGGCATGGCTCTCCCTGCCCGGGATCTCACACCTGCGTCGTGCAGGGCTGAGGAGGTGATAAACAGAAAGGGCTGCTGATCAAAACTGCGGAGATTTTAGGGGATGATTCACTTAGTTTGGGCGTCCTTCCTAGCATGGTGTTACCCCAAAGAAATAGGAGTCAGTTTGCTTCTCCTTCCTGTAGACTGTCACACACCTGAGGGAATTACTGTCCCTGGCAGAGGGTGACAGCATGAGAGCAAATAGCCACAGACGCCAGGGAGGAGCCCACCGGGCAGTGACCCTGCAGGGGCTCCCCAGCAGGAACTGGCTACATCCCAAATTATCACGTTAAGTAAGATGTCCGTGGTCTTGCCTTCAACGAGAACTTTCCCAGACGTTATCTTGGGTCGGTCTCCCAAAATCCGGAAGGTGGATACCACCCCCCACCCCCCGCCCCGAGCCCTGTCTCATAGCTTAGAAACTCAGATCCAGAGAGAATCATCCAATCTCCCCAGATCATAGAGCAAAGGCTTGAAGCCTGTTCTTTTTTTTTATTGGGGTATAGTTGCTTTACAATGTGTTCATTTCTGCTGTACAATGACGTGAATCAGCTCTGTGTATACATACATCCCCTCCTTCTTGGACCTCCCTCCCACACACAATCCCACCGCTCCTGAGCTCCCCGTGCAACACAGCAGGTTCCAACTAGCTATCTGTTTTACACATGGTAGTGTATATATGTCAGTCTTAATCTGCCAGTTCATCCCACACGCCCCTGCCCCTGGTGTCCATACATTTGTTCTCTACGTCTGCGTCTCTATTCCTGCCCTGCAAATTGGTTCATCTGTATCATTTTTCTAGGTTCCCCATATATGCGTTAATATATGATATTTGTTTTTCTCTTTCTGACTTACTTCACTCTGTATGACACACTCTAGGTCCATCCACCTCACTACAAATGACCCAATTTCGTTCCTTTTTATGGCTGAGTAATATTCCACTGTATATATGGATCACATCTTCTTTATCCGTTCATCTGAAGCTGTCATCTTTCTGAGTGGCTCTTGAGCAGGGCTGGCAAAGGAGAAACCCTGAAATGTGCACTGAATATTCTGATATCACACAGCTTGTAAAGATGTAACTTCAGATGCTGGGGTGAAAAACAAAGGCCCCCTTTTCTTTTTTAAATTTTTAAAAATTGAGCTATTACTTCATGGAGCGAAGGACACAAGTCACAGGTGGACAGCTGGCAACTGCAAGTGCTTCACGCTGACCCAGATCCAGACAGACACCCACGGCCAGCACGCTCCCCGGCCCCGACTCTCAGCAGTGCCCACCTTTGCAGCAGCAACCACCGACCCTGGTGCCATCGTGGGAGGTCCATTTAAAGACTTTTTCTCCTTTTTTTTTTTTTTTTTTGCATTTACAATACACAAACAACTTACCAGTTCGATAGTTTTCACAAAATTCATTTGTTTGTGTGATGAACTGAGCGAAAGTGACACCCTCCATCTCAGAAACTGTGTTCTTGTGATCCCCACCCGTGACATGAGCTTTCCCCAGAACACCGCCCTGCTTTACTTCCTCACCTCCACGTGCACGACAGACACGTTCTCAGCAAAACCTCCGCTGAGCAGACGAGTTAAAATTGCAGCCCGGACCCTGGCATTCCATGCTCTTGCCGTGATTTATTTCAGGGCACAGTGGCTCCTGGTACCTGACACAGCCCGGCCTTTCCTTGTTCATTTATTCTCCATCTCCCTCTAGAATGTTAGCTCCTTGAAGACAAGCTGGGCTGTTCTGTTTACTGCTTTACTTCTGTTCCTATAACAACAGTAGCATCTTGCACTCAGTCTCTGCTCAGTAAATATTTGTTTTAAGAAATGAATATCATGAATAAGGAAGAGAAAATTCTCATACAAGTAAGGCTAACATTCATTACTATATATATATATATATATATACAGCATTATTTTTGTCGTTATATATTATAAAGAAAGAAAAAGAAATGAATATCAGTAGAGCCACCCCAAACACTCAAGCAAATGACTCAACACTCAGTGTGCACCTTCACTTCTAATTGGGGAAATTAAAAATATAAGCACATACATTTTATTGGGAATTACAAGCTCATGCGTCAATACGTTACTCTGCCTTTTGCACATGTGAAGACGGAAACTAAAGGGAAAATCAAGATCTTCAGAATCAGGAGGAATCCTTTGCTCTGCCATCTCCTAGCTATTTGAACTCGCGCAAGTTAGTTCCTGTCTATGTACTTCCATTTTCTCCTCTTCTGAAAAATGAGAATAGTAATGTCTAATTTGGATTATGATACTAAGTGAAGTAAGCCAGACAGAGAAAGACAAATATCATATGATATCGCTTAAACGTGGAATCTAAAAAAAGATACAAATGAACTTATTTACAAAACAGAAACAGACCCACAAACATAGAAAACAAACTTATGGTCACCAAAGGGGAAATCAGGCATGGGGGGTGCGGATAAACTAAGAGGCTGCGATTAACAGATACACACTACTATGTATTATAAGATGGATAACCAAAAAGGACCTATCATATAGCACAGGGAATTATACTCAATATTTTGTAATAGCCTGTAAAGGAAAAGAATCTGAAAAAGAATATAAATATATATACATATGTATGTATAACTGAATCACTGTGCTGTACACCTGAAACTAACAAGATATTGTAAATCAACTATACTTCAATAAAACAAAATAAAAAGCAATGCCTATTTCATAGTCTCGTTATCAGCATCATGTAAAGCACTGTGTAACAAATACACGCTATATTTGTTACCTAGTTCTCAGAGTCGACATTGAACATGACTTAGTTCAAACCTAAGCAAGGAAGCTGGTGCGAGTCCGGTCCCTGTACCTGCAGCTATAAAGAAGTGCCTTGTAAATGAGTCATTATATTTCTTAAAGTTCCTTAAACCCACACGCATTCTCTCTGATTCCAGTCCACATCACGGGGTCAAGATGAGAGTTCTATAACCTAATGCCTTTAAGATATACCTGCCAATGGAAATTTCCCAAAGAAATGATGGACATCAAGAAGACACAGTCCTGGGGAATTTCCCGGTGGCTCAATGGTTAAGAATCTGCCTGCCAATGCAGGGTACACGGGTTCGATCCCTGGTCTGGGAAGATCCCATATGCCACGGAACAACAACGCCCATGAGCCACAGTCACTGAGCCCGCGCACCACAACTACTGAAGCCCGTGTGCCACAACTACTGAAGCCCGTGTGCCTAGAGCCCGTGCTCTGCAACAAGAGAAGCCACCACAATGAGAAGCCCACGCACCGCAACGAAGAGTAGCCCCCGCTCGCCGCAACTAGAGAAAAGCCTGTGTGCGGCAACGAAGACCCAACACGGCCAAAATAAAAAATAATAATAATAAGTAAGTAATTAAATAAAATTTTAAAAGTCAACCTTAAAAAAAGTCCTTTTAAGGACCTTAAAAAAAGTCCAGTCATAGTCCTTGAAGATTCCCTCCAGATTGATCTTCTGGCTGTGTGACGAGTTACTGGTCTTAACTTTGCAAGGAGGCTCTTTTACTCCCATAGATTCAGAGTCTCTGTGTCGAGCAGCATGATTGGATGGCCTGTGAGGTCTTTCTTCCAAGACACTTAAGAGTTGGAATAAGAAGGAACAGGGCAGCTGGAGGCCTAAAACTCCCTTATAGCCTCATTGCTTACCGTGGCTTTCTTCTCTTTACTCTGCAGGTGTGCCTGGGAGGTTATCAGTCCTTTACACCTTAGTATGAATGAATTTTGCAGCTGCTTTCATTAAAGCAAGTGAGACGAGGGAAGAGGGAGAAATAAGGATGAGAAGTAACTGAGGAAAATAGGGCAGCCATGAGGGAAAAGGCTGTGGAAAGAGGGGGCTCTAGAGCTGAAATCAAGCCAGCCTTGTTTCCTGTGGGTCTAGTTCTGAGCCTAGGGGTAGAAGTCTCAGCTCTGACACGCAGCCCCCTCTGTGACCTGTCTGTCATTTTTACTTCATGGTTGCTCAGAAGAGATTGCTGTCCACCGCCTTCAACTTAATGATACTTTTACCAAGCCTGCAAGCTAAAGAAACTGTACATAAATTGCTGCCACATGTAAACAAACGAACAAAACAAAGAAAAAAGGGAGTCTTCTGATGGAAGTTTTGGATCTGATGACGGCTGCTGAAATGTTTTTCCTTAGAAGCAATTAGATTTCTGTGGAACCTATTCCATTTCAATGCAAAGAAGGTTTTTCTGGATGCAGTGGAGTAGATAGTTTGCCTGGTAATTAATGATTTTATTCAAGAAATATTTACTGGGAGCTTTTGCTATGTGTTAAACACAGGACAGGAGGCGCCTCCGGTGGATAAGACAGACAAGGTCCCCACTTGCCTGGCATTCACATTCCTGAGGGTGGGGGGGAGACTGGCAGCAAACAAGTAAAAATAAATAAGAAAATTTTAGGTAGTGGTAAGTTCCATGAAGAAAGTAAAGTGCACTGTGAGGGAGATAGCTGGCAGGTATCGAGGGTGTGTGATTAGGTCACACAGGAGAATCCCGCCCAGGACGTGACATTTGAGCCCAGACCTGAATTGTGAGAAAGGTGCAGACCCCTGTGCATGGCGGAAATGGCTCGTACAAAGGCCCTGAGGTAGGCATGAGCTTGGCTGGTGTCGTTAATGACTGAAAGGTCAGTGAACTTTGAATCTGGAAAGGGAGGTGAGAAGAAGCAGGGGACCAGCCAGAGAGATGGGCCAAATCAGGAAGACCTTGTTGGCCGTGGTAAGACGATGAGGTGACAGTGGTAAATTTAGTGCAGAAGCACGAATTATGTGAAGTTATGGTTTCACTGAAAATGTCCTAATCTTGCACCGTGATGGGAAATAAACTATGCTCCAGTCTCCTGTTTCCGTTTTTTTGAAGATGCTTACTAAGTGTCTGCTAAATGAATGAACACACCGTGTTCTAGAGCCCGCGAGCCACAACTACCGAAGCCCACGCGCCTAGAGCCCGTGCTCCGCAACAAGAGAAGCCACCGCAGTGAGCAGCCCACGCACCGCAACGAAGACCCAACGCAGCCAAAAATAAATAAATAAATTTAAGAAAATGAGTGAACACGTAAATGAATGAAGGAACCAAGTACACGAGTGAGCAAAGTTAACAGCAGAAAGGACATTGACCTCTAGCTAGAGTTAGAAGGGGCTGCTGTGCCGCTGGCTGGCTGTGTGGCCTTGACAACCCCTGTAACTGCTCTGAATCTCCATTTCTTCATCTGGAAAATGGAGTAATACCTCCCTGAAATGCCCCATCAGGAGTGGTGAGGGTCAAACCTGGAACGTATCTATAGAGTGACGAGGAGGAGGAGGAGGAGGAGGAGGTGTTGGTTGGGTTAAGCCACAGACACATCTCTTGGTTTTAACTTCAAGGCTATGATAAACTCTACTGTCTTAGAGTTTTGTGTGGAGTCGATTTTACTTTTCAGCCTGTATTCTTGTCCGTTGGGTGGTTTGCTTCCTTCTGTGTAAAGTAGCTCTGCTTTTATTTATCCTTAAAGCCTCAAGAGAGAACCCCTGACTCCTGTACGCAATAAAAATCCCTTGTCCTTGCCTTGGCACCAGACAGCTGACAAAATGCTTTCAGAGATGTTATCTTATTTGAAGCTGGCAACTCCACCAAGGAAGCAGGTCTGGTTTGCTCTCCTGGCTAGAACTCCGCACAAGATTCACATCTGTTCTCGGCTGTGTCCTTCCAGGCTAAAAAGCCCTCGAGGTTTGGGTTTGTCTTCCCAGGGAAGCGCTTCCTAGCGCGGGTGATGGGTGTTTATTCCCCAGGAAAGAAATTCGAATTCCCGCCGTATTTAGTAATTTGCCAGGCAGCACTTCTCTCCAATCCAGGTCCCTCTGGCTGTGATTACAGCTGTGTCCCCTTGCTGTCTTCAGATGCCCTCTGGGGCGGCATGGTCCTCTGGCACCAAGATGGTTATATCGACTTAACCCTGGCAGATTGTCAGATTAGGAAGGAGTCTTGGAGATCAGCAGCTCCATCTTCTTGTTTTACGGGTGGGGACCCCGAGGCCTGCCATGACACAGCCGCTGAGCAGCGGACGCAGTTCGGACTGGCCTCCTGGGACCCGATAGGCTGTTCATGGCACTGGTGTACACAGTAAGTACACCAGCTCCTCCCAAGCCTCTCTCCGATGCCAATAGCATAGTATAACTCGGAAGTGCTTTGCTGGGGAACTGGAGCTGATCCTTCTAGATTCCTGCTGATGGGGGGCTTCAGAATGAGGAAACAGAGAAAGGAGGCCAAGAGAAGCATGAGCTATTGGCTGGCGACGCTGGGGCTAAGCAGCTTGCTTCCCAGGGCTGTGGCAGCCAGCGGGAAAGGCAGTCTCTGGTGCCAGGCAGATCCGATTCATAGCTCTATTCTCTCACCTACAAACTGAGTCTCTGTGAAATAGGCATAGTTATCATGGAACATGTTGGAATTAGATACACTTCTACACCGTACGCGGGCTCCACTCTCCTCTATAACTTGGCTTGTGTCTCTCCAGCTTCCATCCAGGGTTGGGATTTGGAGTAGATGGGCTCAGAAGACCATGAGAGGCAAAAAAAAAAAAAAAAAAGGAATCTTATCATCTTAGTCATCAAATAGCTCTCACAAACCAGACTTTGCTGAGTTATTTTCAATGAATCAGACACCCTCAAATTACATTACCCTTGAAATCCAGAAAGGTATGAAAATCAGAGAACATGCTGGGGGCAAAATACTTTCTGAGTTCTGCCAACTCAAGCTCTCGCAGAAAGTAAATCTGTGAGAGACGCTTCCCTGAACCTGGAGCCCGGCCGGCAGCCCGACAGCCCCCCTGGCCTCCCCGCCCGCCGTAGGACCCGGCTGGCCAGTGGGCAGCAGGAGGAGGGCCCAGGGCTGCCTCTGCCACCGCCTCCCAGGGCGCACACCCACGGCTGCCAGAGCCAAGGCGTGCAACGGGAGATGGGGTTACCCTGCACAAGAGAGCTTACTGCTTAGTTCTTTTAAATGCACACGTGCCAAATGCTCTAGCCTCCAACAGTTTCCTGGTCAACTGAGATGCACTTGTGTCCCTGATCAGGGGATACAGGATACTAAAGCCTTGGAATATTAAGACTTTTTTGTCTTCTCCTGGTGGAGGTAGGCAGTGGACCTACCTTCAGCTGCTTTAAGGTCACATTTAAATGAATTTGCACTCCCCGAGCACACGTTCATTGTGCGAGGGATGGGAGGAGGATGGTTAGTGGCCTAGAGGCCGGTGCTGAGGGCGAAGGGAACAATTTACCCTGTGATGGAGTGAGATGCCCATCTTCTGACTTCGGGTTGACCAGTTGGCTTACTTGTGCCTTGGACCCTTGGTGTGAACAGGAAGGATTTCGGGGAGAGGACGCCACCTCCTGCACTGGGGCTATTGGTCTTGGTTGCTATCCATTGCAGCTCCCCGGACCTTCCCTCACCCACGAATGAGCATATGGGATGAGAGATGTACATTTTCCCCTAAGAGGGTCTCTAACCCACCCTACAGGGATACAGATCTTTGCGAAATGACTTAGAATCTGCTTTTCTTGCCACCTTTAGTCCTTCATCGCTTTGTATTTTGAACCAGGGGACACTGAACCCAGTAAGTTCCTCAATACTCAGGTGACCCCATTCATGCTTATGATAGATAAACTCACATAAACAGTGCATCAGGAAAGTGGGAGATGGGGAGAGAGAATGTCTTCGAGGATACTTCGAGAAAGCAGCCACCCTTCATGGGCGTTGAATTCACAGGGGAAGCAGCCCCATCTCTCCAGGACCAGCTTTGGTGTGTGTCCTGCCTGAGGACTATGTCAAGGTTTTTGATCTTGCTCTAACAAAAGCAGTGCCTTCTTCTTAAGGTTGGAGCAAAGGCTGTTTCAGGCAGCCCAGTACATACTAGGGTGAGGGTTTTGTAAACAACCCGGAGTCAGAAAGGACAGAGGTTGATGGATAACACTCTGCATCAGGTTCGGGTGGAATCTTGCAGCCCTGCCCTCCCCTCCCCCACCCCTCCCTCCTTTCAGTGCATCTCTGGAACCAAGCTCTGTGTGCACCTCCAGAGATTCAAGCCACATGAGTTGGTGGGAGAGTCTTTATAGGAGATTTAACCCCAGGACCCTTTTCGCCAGAGAGGAGAGGTTGTCTAAACAATCTGTCACATGAAAGATCGGCCTATGTTCTCTGCGTTAGGGAAGGCTAACAGATCACGGTCTGTAAAGAGGATGAGAAGTCCCTTTTATCTTGACCTGTTTCTTTTAAGCAGTTCTATCACTCTAAGGATACCTCCCTGGTAGAGATATTCCGAATGCCCACTGCCTGCTTCCTATCTGTTTGCAGAAGGCAGGATTCTTCCCACACCCTGCTCTACCCCTACTAAGTGTTCACGCGTGCAAATTGCCACTTGTCTACTGGTCAGGTGGAAAATAGAGCATCATACGCTGGACTGAAAAACAAAAATGCACCCTTCATCTGACTTCCCAAGTGGAAAGGACAGGGCTGACCATGTCTGTGCAGACAGATTTATTCTGCAAAGTTGCAAGGTAGCGGGTGTTGGAAGAACAAAGACTTTGTAGACTTTGTAGTTGGCAGAGCTGAGTTCAGATCCTGTCTCCGTGGCTTAGGAAGCTGCGTCTGCGCGCCTTTGGGCAAATGATTTCCTCTTCAAACACCTTCTTGGCGTGTTTATTGAGAGGATTAAAGATACTGTATGTAAAGTGCTTGGAACTAGTAGGTACTAAATAAGTGATAATTATAGCAGTCGGTTGAAGCTTTCTGAAAGAGCTCCTCACAGGTTGTATGACATGTGCTATTAATTAATCCATTCAGACAGTCAGTCAAGAAATACTGACTTATAAAACTGTTTATTGGGCTTCCCTGGTGGCGCAGTGGTTGAGAGTCCACCTGCCGATGCAGGGGACGTGGGTTCGTGCCCCGGTCCGGGAAGATCCCACATGCCACGGAGTGGCTGGGCCCGTGAGCCATGGCCGCTGCGCCTGCGTGTCCGGAGCCTGTGCTCCGCAACGGGAGAGGCCACAACAGTGAGAAGCCCGCATACCACACACACACAAACAATAATAATAATAATAATAATAATAATAATTCTATGATTTATGGCAAACAGTGTTCTGCTTAAGTTTTCTTCTAGGAGTTTTATGGTTTCTGTTCTTACATTTTGGTCTTTAATCCATTTTGAGTTTATTTTTGTATTTGGTGTAAGAAAATGTTCTCATTTCATTCTTTTACATGTAGCTGTCCAGTTTTCCCAGCTCCACTTATTGAAGAGACTGTCTTTTCTCCCTTGTATATTCTTGCCTCCTTTGTTGTACATTAATTGACCATAAGTGTGTGGGTTTATTTCTGGGCTCTCTATTCTGTTCCACTGAGCTATGTATCTGTTTCTGTGCCAGTACCATGTTGTTTTGATTACTGTAGCTTTGTAGTATAGTCTGAATTCAGGGCATGTTATACCTCGAGCTGTGTTCTTCTTTCTCAAGATTGTTTTGCCTATTGGAGGTCTTTTCTGTTTCCATACATGTTTTAGAATTATTTGTTCTAGTTCTGTGAAAAATGCCATTGCTATTTTAATATGGATTGCATTGAATCTGTAGATTACCTGGGTAGTATGGTCAGTTTAACAATATTAATTCTTCCAATCCAAGAACACAATACATCTTTCCATCTGTTTATGTTGTCTTCAATTTCTTCCATCATCATCTTATAGTTTTCCAAGTACAGGTTTTTTACTTCCTTAGTTAGATTTACTCCTAGGCATTTTATTCTTGTTGATACAATTGTAAACAAGATTGTTTTCTTAATTTCTCTTTCTAATAGTTCATTGTTAGTGTGGAATTGCATCAGATTTCTATAAATTACTTTTGTATCCTGAAACTACCAAATTCATTGATGAGCTCTAGTAGTTTTTTTGGTGGCGTCTTTAAGATTTTCTTTGTATAGTACCATGTCATCTGCAAACAGGGACAGTTTTATTTCTTCCTTTCCAATTTGATTTCCTTTTATTTCTTTTTTTAATCTGATTGCTGTGGCTAAGACTTCCAATACTATGTTGAATAAAAATGGTGAGACCGAACATCTTTGTCTTGTTTTTGATCTTACAGGAAATGCTTTCAGCTTTTCACCATTGATTATGATGTTAGCTGTGCGTTTATCATATATGGCCTTTATAAAGTTGAGGTATGCTCCCTCTGTAACCACTTTGTTGAGATTTATTATCATAAATAGATGTTGAATTTTGTCAAATGCTTTTTCTGCATCTTATTGAGATGATCATATGATTTTTATCCTTCAGTTTGTTAGTGTGGTGTATCACACTGATTGATTCGTGGATATTGAACCATTCTTGCACCCCTGGGATAAATCCCACTTGATCATGGTTTATGATCCTTTTAATGCATCGTTGAATTGGCTTGTTAATATTTTGTTGAGAATTTTTGCGTGTATGTTCATCAGTGATATTGCCCTTTAATTTTCTTTTTTTGTGATATCTTTGTCTGGTTTTGTTATCAGGGTGATGCTGGCCTCATAGTTTGAGAAGGATAGGTGTTAGCTCTTCTATAAATATTTGGTAGAATTCACCTGTGAAGCCGCCTTGTCCTGGACTTTGGTTTGTTGGGAGTTTTTTTAAAAATTATTATTACTGATTCTTTCATTACCAATAATTGGTCTGTTCATATTTTCTTCTTCTTCTTAGTTCAGTCTCAGGAGATTATACGTTTCTAGGAATTTGTCCATTTCTCCTAAGATGTCCATTTTATTGGTGTATATTTGTTTACAGTAATCTCTTACGAACCTTTGCATTTCTGTGGTATCAGTTGTAACTTTTCCTTTTCATTTTTGATTTTATTGATTTGGGTCCTCTCTCTTTTTTTCTTGATGAGTCTGGCTAAAGGTTTATCAATTTCCTTTATCTTTTCAAAGCACCAGCTCTTAGTTTCATCGATCTTTTCTATTGTTTAGTCTGTATTGCATTTATTTCTGCTCTGATCTTTGTGATTTCTTTCCTTCTACTATGGGTTTTGTTTGTTTTTTTTATCTTCACTTTATTTGAAAGGTGAAACGAATTTAGGATTTGGTCTCAGATTGTCTTGGTTAAGTCTTGGCTTTATCATTCAACATGTATGATCTTTAATATATCACTTAGGTTCAAATAATACCCAACACTCAGATTTGTTATGGTTTAGTAAGATAAGGTTTGTAAAAGTATTTTAAAAATAAAGCATTACAAATACAAATTATTATGCTTACTACTACTAGCAATTAAAATAGGAAGAAATATTTAGAACATCTCAGCTCTTGGTAACACAAATTAATAACAGTAGTTATCACTCACTGTGCCCATTGAATATCAGATCTTGCACCAAGTACTTCACAAAGATTATCTATTTTTAAACGACATCACAACCTTTAAGACAGATATTACTCTCCCCATTTTTTAAGGAGGAAACTTTAAAAAGAAATTAAATTTAAAAATTAAAAAATTTTTGAAATTAAAAAAGATCAAGTACATTTCCCAAAGTCACACAGTTAACAAATGACAGAAGCAGGAATTGAACCAGGACTGTCTGATGTCAAACTCTCAAACAGTAACCTATACCATGCCTGAGTCCCAGATCTTGTTTCTGGTGGTATTACTTTGTCTCTGTGGGATACCTTTAATTGTTCTGTGATTTGTATTTACAATGTACCTTATTTTCAAATGACAGTGCTCTACTTTTCAGAGGGAACTGATGTTGCTACCACACCTGTGAGACACATACTCTATATATTGAATTATTTTAATGTACAAGCACTTCTTCTGCAAGAAGGGAAGACAGTGATACTTACCTCATTGGGTTGCTATGAAAATAAAATGAGATAATGTATATAAAGCACTCAGCACAGTACCGACACTTAGAAGTGCTGGGAAAATCATTATTAAATTGCCTTACATATGATAAAATCCTGTGCAGATGCAAGGGATTATTAGAGAGATGGTGGGAAGCTACCCAAGGGTCGGGAAGGGACCCCTCCCCAAGCCTCACTCCTCTGGCCCTACCCAGATGCTTGACATTCCAGCCTCCGGCCCTTGGGGAGGCCCTGTTTAAATGCAGATTTTATCTGGTACCCTTTAATGGCGTTCATCCCAGTTATTAGCACCTTAACTCTAATCAGATTAACCTCAGCTGAAAAAGGAGTCTTGGGCCAGGAAACGTGGAGTGAGGGAAAAGGTAGTGTGTAGGGGTCACAGCACCCGGAGGTTCTTAACCCTTGGGTGGCCTTGGAGGACTAAGAGGAGAGCCTTTTAGGAGACCCGGGAGGCTGGATGCACTGCATCGCTGCGAGCGGACCGGAGGGAGGGCGGGACTGGTACCGGGTGGCACTTCGTTCTCTTTAACAAGTGCAGAGGCTGTTGGCTGATCACTAGTCATCTATTTACAAGGCTTTAGGAATTTACAGTGGTCTGGACCATTCTGTCATTTCTCAATCAGAAGAGCTTAAAGGTTCAACTGCTCTCCTGCAGAAATGCGGGGAGGCAGAGGTTGGGACTCAGGATGGGGAGTCGTTTTCCTTAATGAATAGATTTTATGTTTTAGAGCTGTTTTCAGTTTACAAAGAATTGGAGCAGAAAGTTCAGAAAGTTTGCATATATTCCCTCTCCTCCTTTGTTCCCCTATTACAAATATCTTATCTGCTATAACTGATAAACAAATGTGGATACATGGTTACTAACTAAAGTCAATGGTTTACCTTAGGGTTCGCTTATATTGCACGGTTCTGTGTGTTTTGCCTGTTTGGCGCCTCGGAGGCTGGAGAGGGCGCTGGCTTAGCATCCCTGGGATGTGATCACCACTGTCTTCCTCCTCTTCCTTTTTCCTTCCTCCCCACCTTTCTATCATTAATACTTTTTCTTTTTCAGGTTTTGGTAGGTCCTTTATAAAAGATTTAGAGGTACTTTGTGAATGGTTATTAACTCTACTGCCCATTTGAATCAGCTATGGAAGTTGAAAAAAAAAAAATCCTGGTGCCTGGGACCCAGCCTGATTCAGTTAAATACGATTTCCTGGGTGTCGCACAGACACAGGTGTTGATTCAGAATCTCCCCAGGTGACCCTAAGTGTGGTCAGGGTGGCCCGCCAGGGTCCTAGGTTGCGTGCCTTGGGGCCACTCTGGACTCTCAGGGGTGCTCCTGGAGGGGTCCACGGTAAGGCAGAAGGCGATCACATGGGTCTCTGGGGGTACAAGTAGCTGTGGAGAGAGCACTTCACAATGTCACGCACGTGTGCAAAAAGGCACGTACGGGATGGTGGGGGCAACATTGTTTGAGATGCTGAAATATTGGGAAAACCTAAAGGTACACTAGTGGTACATGATTACATCAAAATATGACGGCTCCATACCTTGGAATATTACACAGCAGTTCAAATGAATAAGACAAACCTGTATGTGTTGATACTCAAGCTGATGCTCAAAAACTGCAGCCCCTGCTTGAACATGACAGCTGACCGGCCAGAACGGATGCTGACCCTTAGAGGCAGGAACCAGCCCTTGTCAGACGGGTCCCCCAGGTGGAATACATCAGGCAGAGGATCCGCTTTGCTGACACGCGAAAAACATCTCCAGGGTGTCGGTAAGTGGAAAACGCCAGCCCCAGCACAGCGTGGAGAGTGAGATCCCCTTTATGTATGAAAAATAAGCCCTAAAAATAGGCATAAATATACATATTGGGCAGTAAATTAGAGGAAAAAAATCCAGGAAGGAGATCTAAGTCTACAAGGATAGTTACCTCCTGCGAGGGGACCGAGGATGGCGAAGGGGGCCTGGACCATTTTAGTTCATGTAATTCTGTGTCATTTGAAAAAAATTGTTTAGGGTGAACACATGTTTGTATATTATATGTGTAATGAAAACAAATAAGTAGATGATTTTTTTATGAGAAGAAAAAAATGCCTCTGTGGCCAAATTTCTGGATCGTAGTCCTGGTTCTGAACAGGACTTGCCACCTAACCCTTTGCACCTTAGTTTCTCCATCCCTGAAATGGGTATAATATTATTTTATATAGTGGAGATGAAATGAATTGAGGTATATGGTTTTGGGTGTGGATAAAAATATACCTGAAGTGGGGTGGAGAGGTTGCCTTCCTCCAGCAGATAAAGGGAGATGATTCCCTTTTTAGCAATTCCCTCTGGGAATGAACGAAAATTATCAACATGAAATTGCATGCATAGAAAACAAACTTATGGTTACCAAAGGGGGAAGGGGGGAGGGATAAATTAGGAGTTTGGGATTAGCAGATACACACACTATATATAAAATAGATAACCAACAAGGACCTATTGTAGAGCACAGGGAACTCTACTCACTATTCTGCAATAACCTAAAAGGGAAAAGAATCTGAAAAAGAATCTATCTATCTATCTATCTATCTATCTATCTATCTATCTGTCTGTCTATCTAACTGAATCACTTTGCTGTACACCTGAGACTAACATGACATTGAATTCAAATATACTTCAATTTAAAAAATTATTACCAGAAAATAAAATAAGATAAAATGTCTTTAATAAGAAAAAATTTTTAAAAAGAAATCGCATGTAAGTCAAAAGCTGTGGAGGCTCATTCACTGGCTACCCCTCCCATTTCTACTAGCCACCGCCTCCCTTTCATTTATTCATTCATCTCTTAACCATTCATCAGATGCTGACGAAGCAAGTTTAAACTGGTGCCTAAACTCCAGTCCCTCAGAAAGTGGCCTTATTTGGAAACAGGGTCACTGCAGGTGTAATTAGATGAGATGAGGTTGTCCTGGAGTAGGGCTAGCCATTAATCCAATATCACTGGTGACCTTACAGGAAGAGGGGACAAAGCCAAGTGATGACAGAGGCAAGACACGTGCTGCAGCTACATGCACACCCAGGACTCCCAGATCTCAGCCACCATAGAGGCTGAGAGGCCGTAAGGACTCTCCTCTACGGTTTTCGGGAGCTCGGCCCTGCCCACACCTTGACTTTGGACTCCTAGCCTCCAAACTATAAACAATAAATTTCTATTACCTTAAACCACTCAGTTTGTGCACTTTGCTGGGTCTGTCCTAGGAAACTAACACGGGGGCAGTGAAATCACACGTTTGGGCTTTGGAATCAGACAGATCCAGCGTTAAATTCTGTCCCCATCGTTCTACTTGTGTGATCCCAGGTACCTTAGTTAGTGTGTCTAATCCTAGTGTCCTTATCTACAGAGACAGAGAGAACAATAGTGCCTGTGTCACAGGCTATCAATACTACGAAGTGAAATAATATAAATATAAATATAAGTAATATAAATAAATATAATATATATAATATATATAATATATATATAAATAATATAAATAATATAAATAAATATAAATAAATATATATTATATAAATATATAAATTATATATATAAATATATATATTTATATATATATTTATATAATTTATATATATTTATATAATTTATATAATATATAATTATATATAAATTATATAAATATAAATATATAAATAATATAAATAAATATAAATATAAATAATATAAATAAAGCACTCAGCACTCAGTCCTTGTACATGAGACACTGAGTAAAATGTCAGACCCCCCCCCCTTAAGCATTTATTATCCAAGCCCTGGGTTTTCTATATACGTATGTGTGTGTTACATATGTGTAATAAAATTTGAAAAAGCATTGTTACCACCCTTGAAAGAACTGCAGCTGGGAAAACCCAGATAAATTGGATTGTTTGTCTCACCCTGAATTCTCCCCCGGGGTAAGGGAGATAAACCACTTGGTTTATCAGGAGGGGTAATGAACCTTTACCAACATTGACTGTTGCATCAGTCATCATATGAGGCAACCCTATGAAGTAGGGACTATTTTCATTTCCACTGAAGGTACATCATTGTCATTAAAATCTCACCTGGGGGGCTTCCCTGGTGGCGCAGTGGTTAAGAATCCACCTGCCAATGCAGGGAATACTGGTTCAAGCCCTGGTCCGGGAAGATCCCACATGCTGCGGAGCAACTAAGCCCGTGTGCCACAACTACTCAGCCTGCCCTCTATAGCCTGCGAGCCACAACTACTGAAGCCTGTGAGCCACAACTACTGAAGCCCACACACCTAGAGACCATGCTCCTCAACAAGAGAAGCCACCACAATGAGAAGCCTGCACACCGCAACAAAGAGTAGCCCCTGCTCGCCGCAACTAGAGAAAGACCACGTGCAGCAACGAAGACCCAACACAGCCAAAAATAATAAATAAAATAAATAAATTTATTTAAAAAAAAATCTAACCTGGGGACTTCCCTGGTGGTCCAGTGGTTAAGACTTCTCCTTCCAATGCAGTGGGTGCGGGTTCGATCCCTAATCCGGTAGCTAAGATCCCACGTGCCTCAGGGACAAAAGACCAAAACATAAAATAGAAGCAATAGGGCTTCCCCGGTGGCGCAGTGGTTGAGAGTCCGCCTGCCGACGCGGGGGACGCGGGTTCGTGCCCCGGTCCGGGAGGATCCCACATGCCGCGGAGCGGCTGGGCCCGTGAGCCGTGGCCGCTGAGCCTGCGCGTCCGGAGCCTGTGCTCCGCAACGGGAGAGGCCACAACGGTGAGAGGCCCGCGTACCAGAAAAAAAGAAAAGAAGCAATATTGTAACAAATTCAAAAAAGACTTTAAAAAAAAGGTCCACATCTAAAAAAAAAAAAAAAAAAAGAATCTAACCTGGATTCAGGACTTGTCACAGTTTTTTCCCAGCTCAGGTCTGTTTCAGCCTTCGGTGCCCCACGCTCCCCTACAGTTGCTGGGTGAACCAGGCCTTAATGTGTTCTTCCCATCTCAGGCCTGGGCCCTCCTGCCTTTCCATGGTGTACGGAAGCCTCTCCACTACCATTTCAAAGCGTCTTGGCCCTGCCTAAGTCCCCCTTCTGTGTAGCAACCAGGTCGACACGAGCTCAGCCCAGCTTCGCCCAGGTACCCCTGCAGCGCGGCACTCAGCCGACCTCGCCTCCCGTTTCCTACCCCAGGGCCCGGGCTCCCTGGAAGAATCCGCTCACACAAGCACCACTTGTGGGGCTACCCTCGAGAGAAGAGTCGATGAGCTGGAGGATAAATGTCGTCTCCTTTTGTTCTCCAGAACCACAGCCCTGAGATGGATTTCGTAAGCTCCTTGGAGGATTCTTGTAGGATCCAGCATCAGCTGTCCTTCGTGGCGGCCAGCTGGATAAAGCATTCTGCTAGAGACTTTCCCTTCTCTGGTTTCACTTCCTTGGGCCCTAGGATCACATTTCAAATAAACATCTGAGACTCTACTTTGCGAAAACCCCGAGAAGCTTGGTGCAGTCGCCTTTCAAGGTGCAGGTCAAATATCCAGGGACGTGGTACCTACCTTTTCAGCCTCGTTGATGTCCCCGTGCTGTTAGGTCTTCCTGCTCTTCCAGCTGCCTCCTACCTTCTGCACAATTTTGTACCCTGTCACCGCACTGCATTGTAATGGCTCCCACAGGGAGCTTTTCTACCAGACTAGAAACTCACTGCGGCAAGAGCCTGTATCTTAATCATCTTTGATTTATAGTGTCTAGCAGATTATTGTCACTTAGCAGGAGCTCAAAAGTGTACGTTATCTTTGTTCCTTGGGTTATAAGGGCCCTCACCGATAACAAATCTTTCTCTGGGACACGGTGGAGAATTGGGGCACATTCTCAGAGGTGTTGGCTCTGGGTCCCCCCAAGGGGCCCAGGGGTCCTGCTGGGCCCCTGCCTCTCCCTAGCAGGGTCCTGGGAGGTTTGTCTGCCTTTCTGGGTGATTGCTAATATTTCCCTTCTGTTCTGCCACTTGGTGCCTTCTACTAGGAAATATACGCTCACTTCTATTTCTCTCTCCCTGCCAGATATTATACCTTATAAGGAGGACTCCTGAGATTCTCCAGCTCCTTCCTTCAATAAACAGGTCAGAAGATGCTGGACGCTACTAACCTATGTCACATGTAAAAGGATTTCTTTCTGAGAAGATGCTGCCTAGGTAACATAAAATGAAATGTAGGTATCAATATAATCTCAGTTCAGAACCAGTGAAAAGTTAGGAATCTGTATTAGAAGAATACATTTTGAAATGGAAAATGTTCATTATAGAATATTAAAGGAAAAAAATCAAAAGCAGATGTGGTGTGATATTAACACACCCACCACTGAAAACAGTTATATGCTCAGAAAACAAAAAGTGGCCGGAAAATAATCCCCAAAACGTTAAGGTATCTTTGGTGGTGAAATTATTATTTTTCTTCCTTAATGTTTTTGTTTTCTGCAACGAATATATGTTACTTTATTTGTTAAATAGGTTCTGTATTTTCATGGTACACAAAAATAGATATTTACTGAAAAGAAAGTCCTCCCATCCATTCCTGGCCCCCATCTACCCGGTTCCTTTCTTTAGAGGTACCCACACAGTTACCAGCTTCCACACATACACACACCCAACACACAACCTATTTTACACAAGTTGTAACATATTATATACATTGTTCTGCGTCTTGCTTTCTTTACTTGGCAATGTATCTTAGTAATTTTTCTGCATCAGGATAAATAGCTGCCTCCCCCTTTTTAGCTGATACATAGTATTATGTTACATGGATGTATCAAAATGTATACTGATGGTAAAGCATTTATGTTATTTCCAACTTAAAGCCACAGCTTTGTTGTTACAAACAATGAATGTCCCTGACAGTCATTTTTCCTATGTGCAGGTGTATTTGGAGGCTAGATGCCCAGAGATGAAATTAACTCAAAAGGTACGAGAATCTGTAATTTTGACAGAAATCGGCAAACGTCACTGGGCAGGAGATGGATCAATTCGCACTCCTATCAGCAACTGGTGAAGGTCTGTTTTCTCACATTCTCATGAGTAGTTATCAAACTTAAAAAAAATCTTTACCGACCTTACAGGTGAAAAGATGGCATATTTCATTGCACCTTAAGTTTGCATTTCTCTTGTAATGAACGCGGTTAACATCTTTTCATATGCTTAAGAGCTACAGATCCTTGACTTATGATGGGGTTGCGTCCCCATAAACCCAGTGTCAGTTGAAAATTTCATAAGATTAAAATGCATCTAGTACACCTCACCTGATGAACATCGTTGCTTAGCCTCGCTTACCTTAAACATGCTCAGAACACTTACATTAGCCTACAGTTGGGCAAAATCGTCAAGCCTATTTTATAATGAAGTGTTGAATATCTCATGTAATGTGTTGAATACTGTACTGAAAGTACACCGTCACGATGTCAAAACGATCATAAGTCAAACCACCCTAAGTTGGGGACTATGTATCCATATTTGGGTTTCTTTTTCTGTGAACTGTCCCTATTCTTTGTCCATTTTCCATTAGATTGTTGGATTTTCTCTTATTTACTTTTAGTTCTTTACATATGAAGGAATGTAGCACTTGCCTCTCATATGAGTTACAAATATTTTTTCCTGTTTGTTGTTTATCTTTGGGGTTTTCTGAGGTATTATAATCATTATTGTTGTTATTTTGTTTTTATTTCATAAAAGTCGTAAGAAGTTTTTCCAGGGTAAAATTCATCACTCTTTTCTTTTATGCTTCTGGATTTTGCATCATACTTTCTCTCACATGAGGTTATAAAATTCTTCTCATGTTTCCTTTTAGTAATTTGTGATTTCATGTACATCTTTCATCTATCAGAATCTATTTTGGTGTTAGTTATGAGATGGGGATTCCCTTTATTTTTTTCTTCAGATGGATTTCCCATTGAGTCAACACCTTTAATTTAATACACAAACTTCTCATATATCCTTAAATCTATTTCTGAATTTTGTATTTGGTGATCTTTGTTTCTATTCATGTTGTTTTGATTTTTGAGGACAAAATAGGTTTTTATATCTGGTAGTTTCAATCTTCCTTGTTACTCTAGTTTTTCCAGAATTTTCCTGGCTATTCTTGGTAATTTTTCCATATGAAATTTAGAACCAGCTATTCTAGTTCCAAAAAAATACGCTTTTGGTATTTTTATTGGGATGACATTAAATTTACAGATGAACTATCTTGACAGGTTTATGGTCATGAGAATTCAGGGATGTGGTACGCTTTTGTATGGTTAAATCTTCTTTTGTGTCTTTCGGTAGCATTAACATTTAAAATTATAGAGCCTGAATATTTCTTTTCTTTCTTTTTTTTTTTTTTTTTTTTTTTTTTTTTGCGGTATGCGGGCCTCTCACTGCTGTGGCCTCTCCCGTTGCGGAGCACAGGCTCCGGACGCGCAGGCTCAGCGGCCACGGCTCACGGGCCCAGCCGCTCCGCAGCATGTGGAATCTTCCCGGACCGGGGCACGAACCCGTGTCCCCTGCATCGGCAGGCGGATTCTCAACCACTGCGCCACCAGGGAAGCCCCTGAGTATTTCTTAAGTTTATTCTCAGGAATTTTTTTTTTTTTTGATGCTATTCTAAATAGGGTCTTTTCTTTCTTTATGTTTTCTAAGCAGCTATTTTAGTATATGTGAATGCTATCTGATTTCCGTATGTATAAATGGAATTTGTTAAATTCTGTTTGAGTTTGTAATGTTTCTATTTGATTCTCTTTTTTTCAGGTATACCAGGGATCTGCAAACTATAGACTCTGGGACTAATCTAGCCATGCACTGTTTTTGTACAGCTGAAGACTAAGAATGGGTTTTTTACATTTAAAAGAACTGTTTTGGGCTCCCCTGGTGGCGCAGTGGTTGCGAGTCCGCCTGCCGATGCGGGGGACGCGGGTTCGTGCCCCGGTCCGGGAGGATCCCACGTGCCGCGGAGCGGCTGGGCCCGTGAGCCATGGCCGCTGAGCCTGCGTGTCCGGAGCCTGTGCTCCGCAACAGGAGAGGCCACAACAGTGAGAGGCTCGCCAACCGCAAAAAAAAAAAAAAAAAAAAAATTAAAAAATTAAAAAAAATAAATAACAAACAAACAAAAAAGAACTGTTTTAAGAAAAACATAAGAAGAAGGAAAAAAATGCAACTGAGACCATTTCTTATCTGGCCCTTTAAAGTAAAAGTTTGCTGACCTTTTTACGTAGACAATAATATCGTTTATACTTAATGATAATTGATCTCTACCTTTCTAATTTTTATGTCTGTTTTCTATTTCTTCTTTAATTACATTTTCTGGTACCTAATGATCGTGGACATCGGTGTCCTGTTGCTGAGTTTAATGGGAGTCCTTCTCATATTTTTGTATTTAAGAGGATATAGGTTTTTAGGTTATAATAGGTGTATGTTATTGTGTTAGGAAAGTACCTATCCATTCTTATTTTCTTAAGCATTTTACAGAAACAAAAAGATGTTTAGTTTTATTTTTCAGCATCTATGGATAATGTTATTTTTTACCTGTTAAAATGGAGAATTATATTAAAATTGTTCCATATTGAATCATCCTTAACAGTTGTGGACACAACCCTTTGCTTTGGTATTCACAAGTAAGACTGGTTTGTTTATTTTTTTATTTAAAAAATTTTTTTAAAATTTGATGCAGTCCACTTTATTGATTTTTTTTTTCTACCGTAGATTGTACTTTTCTCATGTTGCAGAGCATGGGCTCTAGGCACACAGGTTTCAGTAGTTGTGGCTTGTGGGCCCAGTTGCTCCGTAGCAGGTGGGATCTTCCCAGACCAGAGCTCAAACCCGTGTCCCCTGCATTGGCAGGCAGATTCTTAACCACTGCGCCACAAGGGAAGCCCCGGGTTGTTTCTTTTTAAACTCTGTCAGGTGTTACTTGCTCTACACATATGATTTGCAGGCTTTCTTTTCTAAAAGTCAAAGATATAGCTGCCAACAATTTAAAGAAGCAAATAATTTCACAATATTTATTCTAAGAGAGAAAATCCCCTGCCCTACTGCTTGTCTCATTTCCTGCTCCCTGTAAGTTTCCTAGGATTGCTTTAGCAAATTGCCATAAACTCGGTGATATAAAACAACCGAAATTTATTCTCTAACAGACTTTAAGCTAAAAGCCTGAAATCACGGTTTCAACAGGGCCGTGCTCCCTCTGAGGGCTCTAGGGAAGAATCTTTTCTTGCCTCTTCCTATTTTCTGGTGGTTGCTGGTTATCCTTGGCGTTCTAGAGTTTGTAGCTGCATCTCTCCAATCTCTGCCTCTGTCTCTTGACAGCCTTGTCTCTGTCTTTGTGTGTGTCTGTCTCCAAATATCTGTCTCCTTATAAAGACACTCCTTATAAAAATCTGTCATTGGATTTAGGACCTACCATAATCCACTAGGACCTCATCTTACCTTGATTACACCTGCAAAGACCTTCTTTCTTTCTTTCTTTCTCTCTCTCTCTTTCTTTCTTTCTTATCTTTCTTTCTTTCTTTCTGCCATGATGTGCAGGATCAGGATCTTAGTTCCCCGACCAGGGATCCAGCCTGGACCCCCAGCAGTGGAAGCACAGAGTCCTAACCACTGGACTTCCAGAGAATTCTCAAAGACCTTATTTCTAAATAAGGTCACGTTATCAAGTTTTGGGTGGACATGCATTTGGAGGGGACACTGACCCAGCTCAGCCCTCCCTTTAGCCTCTTGCTTGTCTCATGTGCGAAATACATTCACCCACCCTATCTCAACATCTCCGGAAGTCTCAACTCTTCTGAGCAACTACTTTAAGTCTAAAAATCTTCTCTCAATATCAGCAACCCAAAAAGTCCCACATCTCATCATCTAAATCAGATATGGATGGGGCTCTGGGTCTGATTCATCCTGGGTCAAAATTCTACCCCATTTGTGGACAAGTAAAATTAGAGAATAAGTTTTCTGCTTCCAAAATACAATGTTGGGGCAAGCCTGGGGTAAATATTCCCATTCTGAAAGGAAGAAAGTGGAAGCAATTAAGGGTTCTCTTGTTCCAAACAAGTTTGAAACTCAGCAGGGAAAGTTCCATTCAGTTTCCAGGCCTGAGGATAATCCTTTGTAGCTTGTTGCTCTCTGCCTTCCCGGTCCATGGAGGCCCCAGTACTTCCCCGGTTCTAGGTCTTGGGCTCTGCCCATTCTGGCTTCTGTCTCAGTGGCTCTATCCTATTCTGTTGCCCTACACCTTATAGGATACTGAGGTCCTCTTCAAGCATCGTTCTTCCTTATTCCATCCTGTCTCTGTCCCTTTCTGTCCAGGCTGGCAGCCTTTAAGCAGGTATAAAATTCTCCAAAACTTTGTTGGTCTTCTGTGAATGCCAAGACGGTCCACGCCATTGAACTAGAGGGTTCTCTGTGAATCCTTCTTAGTGACCTCACCTCTGTTCCCAACTTCTGCTGAGATGGTTGATTGAATCCATAAGTCACACACCGAATAAAGGGTTTCCAGCCACACCCTGGGTGACCTCCATGGAACACATTGGCTCACCTTTTACAACATGGACAACTGAGAATTTTCCAAATGAGTTCTATTTCCTTTTTTCTTAACAGTTCCTTCCTTGATTTGCTTTTCTTCTCTCACATTTTACTAGAAGTAGCAAGGAGAAACCAGACCTTCAGTACTTTTCTTGGAAATCTCAGCTAAGGATCTTTACCTGCAAGTTTTACTTTCCACCCAACAGAAGAAGACAATCAGCCAGGTTCTCTGCCATTCTTAACAAAGGGCCCATTTCCTCCAGTTCCCAAAGACATGTTCCTCATTTCTTCTGAGGCCTAACCAGAAGCACTTTTAATATTTCTGCTGACACTTTTTTCTGATGCTATGTATGTCTCCTGAGATGTCGGATGCTCCATTTGCCATTTTGTTCACTTCCTTCTGAGCCCATACCAGAATCATCTATAATATCTGTATTTCCACCAACTGTCTCTTCAAGGCAATCTAGGCTTTTTCTATCACATGCACCTCAAAATTCTTCCAGCCTCTTCCCATTGCTCAGTTTCAAAGCCACTACCACAATTTTAGGTACTTATTACAGCAACACCCTGCTTCCTGGTACCAGAATCTAGATCAGTCAGGCTACTCCGGAGAAAGAGAACCAATTTATTTTAAGGAATCGGTTTGTGTGATTGTAAAGACAGGCAAATCTGAAATGCATAAGGCAGCCCAGCAGGCTGGAAACTGGGGCCGCAGTTGATACTGCATGGCCTTCTCTGGGAAAACTCAGTTTTTGCCTGTAAGGTGTTCAACTGATTGGATAAGGCCCACCCACATTATCAAGGGTAATTTATTTTTTAGCCTGAAGCTGACTGACTGTAGGTGTTATAACTATATCTATAAAACACCTTCATAGCAACACCTGAATTGGAGTTTCATTAAATAGCCGAGTACTATAGCTTAGCCAAGTTGATACAGGGAAATAACCATCACACCCACCAAGGATCAGTCCCAAATTAAGATGTTTTCTGTTTTGAAACAGTTTCACAAAGCGACAGAAAATGACAGTCCTTTAAAAAAAAAATTAGTTTACACTCAACTTTTCAGAAACGATAGACCATGTGTTCATAGATATGATACAGAACTCACAAAGTCAAAGATTATTAATGAAAATCATACTACTTTTTAAAGTTGTGAACCGTAGAAAACAAACAGAGGAAGCATTTATACAATTTTGAGAAAAATAATAGAATAAACTCTTACGTACTCACCATCTAAGGCAAGAAATAAAACATTACCATTGCACAGATGTGCACCGACATACCCTTGCCCAGTTGCACGGCTCCTCTTTCCTCACTCAGAGCTAATTTTGTGCTAATTATTTTCTTTCTTTTCTTTAGAGATTTTACTTCCTAAGTAGTTCTCTAAGTCACTTGAATCATGATCTATGATTTACTTCATATAAGTAGAATCCTATTGTATATGCTGTCTTTGACTTGTTCCTTTTGCCCGCTGTCATATTTTGGAGCTTTTTCCCATATGCTGATGCACAGCGTATTTCTACGTGTGACTCTAGCTCAAGGGACTTATCTATTCTACTGCGGATGGACATATGTTCGCTTGCATTTTTTTCTTCTACAGAGAATATACCACTATAAACAACATTCTTGTGAACGTCTCCTGGAGCACATGTGCAAAAGCCAAATAGTTTCCCATAGCGATTATGACATTTCAAATTCCCATCAGCACTGGATGATAATTCCATTCCCACTAATCCTTGGAATTGGCAGAATTTTGAATATCTGCTCATCTGGTGAGTCTGAAAAGTGTGTTGTGATTTTAATTAGCATTTCCCTGATTATTAATAGTTGAAGACAGTTTTATATATGTGTGGAGCATTTGTGCTGCATTTTCTGTGAAATCTTTGACTTAATTTTGTTTATTTGGGCGGGGGGAGGATGTTTGTCTTCTTTCTACTGATACGAAAGAATGTTTGTATTTTGGATACTAATCTTTTTGGTTCTATTGTTCCCATGTCTCTGTGGTTTTTGATAGTGTCTTTTGATGAATAGGTGATCATAATCTTAAATAAATGATCTTAATTTTAAAAAGATGAGGAATTTCTTTATGGCATATTGAGCTCCTTTTCAAATGCTTATTGGCCCTTTGGGTATCATCTTTCATGAGGCTCCTGTTCAAGTCTTTTGTCAATTAAAAAAATTGTATTAAAAAATATGTCTTTTTCCTGTTATTCTGTAGGAGTTTAAAAATGTATTTTGGATATTTGTCCTTTCTCAGATATATGTATTGTGATTATTTTCTCCCACTCTGTGGCTTGCCTTTTACTTTTTAGATGTCTTTTGATAGCACAAGTTTTGAATTTTGATAAAGTTTAATATATCATTTAAAAAATTTTGTACTTCACACTTTTTGCATCCTGTTTTTAAAAGATTTTCCTACTCCAAGGTTACGAAGATATTTTCCTATTCAGTCTTCTGGAAGCTTTCGCGATCATGCAAGGTTTTATGATTCATCTTAAATTAATTTCTGCATATGGCATGAAATAGGGGTCATATTTAATTTTTTTGTATAAGGGTATCCAGTTTTTCTAGCACCATTTATTGAAAAGTTCTTTTTTTCCCTGTTGAATCATATTGGCACCTTTGTCAAAAATCAAGCGATTGTGTTTGTATGATTTCATTTCCAGACTTCTCTATTCTATCCCGCTCTTTATTATGACAATACCATACTGTCTTACTTCTATAGCTTTATATTTTCCTGAAATATGACAGTGTAACTTCCCCAGTTTTTCTGCCATCTTTAAGATTGTCTTGGCAATGCATATACAATTTAGAATGAGAATGTCAATTTCTTCAAAAAGGCTTTGGGATTTTGTTTGGGACTGCATTGAATCTAGAGGTCTATAGATCAATTTGGAACAAGCTGATGTCTTAACCACAGGAAGCATACTAATCCATGAACATAGCATATCTCTACAGTTATTTAGGTCTTCTTTGATTTTTTTTCCTCGGAAATATTTAAAACTAATCAGTGTCAAGCTCTTTCCCATACTTTGTTAGATTTGGAATTTGATTTTTTTTAATGTCATGGTAAATGAGACCGCTTTTTGTTTCAATTTCCAATTACTCACTTCTAGTACATAGAAAATGTAGAAATAGGCTATATATAAATATAGCATACATAAACACAGTTGATTTGTAAATATTGACCAGTAACCTTGCTAAATTCATGTATTAATTATAGCTGTTTGCTTTTAGATATCTTTAGATTTTTTAAGTGTGCTATCAGAGATAAAATTTTACTTTTTTCTTTTGTAATATTTACACCTTTTATTTATTTTTCCTGCCTTAGTACACTTACTATGACCTCCACTATAATGCTAAATAGAAGTGGTGAGAGTGGACATCCTTGCTGTTCTTAGAGGAAAGTATTCAATATTTGACTATTAAGTGTGATGTTACTGTAGGTTTTTTAGAAAATATTTTACTGAAATTCTAGGATTCAGAATTTTAAAACTAAAAAATGATAAAAGTAATAAATAATCTTATGGGTATCTGAACAAAAATTCTCATTTGTATAAGGAAAATACTATCAGGCTGGCTTGAGGCATCAACAACAGCATTCTAATGTTAGAAGAAAGTGAAGCAAGCTCCACAAAATGTCAAGGAAAAGGTGTCACATAAGAATTTTACACACCAATAGCTATCGTTTTATGTAAAGGCACTGACAGATATTTTTAAGCATACAAAAGTTTTGGAACTTTACCACCTAAGAAATGCTCCTTAATATCTATTAGATTGAGCAGATAAGCTGGCATTTTTCTAGAGTAAAAATGGTCAGTTATTGGTAATTTAGTGGTTTAGTTTAATAGAAACATGAAGGGAACAGCCATGTTGAAGGATTTAAATATCGAATGACAGTTTAAAAATGTGTGTATTGTGGTTTCAGAAGAGAAAGTAAATGCTATCAATTTGACAATGTAGAAATAATAATTATAAATAATAAAAATATTGAGATGGAGAAGGGAGAGGAGATGAGAAGTTTAATTGCACTTATCTCTTCATCCTTAGCATGGGAAGAGGGGGATGTGGAGCCAACAGGATATTATAAAGCTGGGACAGACCGTGTGAATTGTCTGCCCCCAATCCACTCGTAGCCCTGTTTTCTCTTCCTTTCTTTAATAGAAGTTGGAAAGCTAAAATTCTGGCTATCCCAGCACACTTTGCAAGTAGGGAGAGCTGGGTCACACCATATTCCTAACCGATGAGATCTCGAATCTGCTTGGAGAGGATTTATGTCCAATACAAAGACACAGTTACAAAAGGAGAAGACTCTGGTCCTGTTTCTCCTGCTTGGATTATGAGTGAGAGCCCAGAGGAGTCATTTGTTCTCACTGTAGTTCGTGGAACTAAAAGATGGAAGGAACTTGGGACTACGATAAAATCGTGGAGCCACTCAGACAGACTGCCCAGCCTAAGGGCTTTCATCTAAGCCCTTCTTATTGAAACTCTGGTTTCTTCGGTTCCTGGTTATTAAAGTCAAACTCTTTCTTAACTGACTCAGATTTGGGGATCCAGAGGTGAGGCTCTGAGATCCAGACCTGGCTGGGTAGGGGATGCACAGAGCTGGTGTTAACAGCACAGGTGGGGAAGCAGACAGGCTCTGTCTGTGTCCTGGCTCTGCCACTTACTGGCTTTGTGTCCCTGGACAAATTACTTAACCTAAAACTTAGTTCTTCATCTTAAATCTGCATAGTGAAAAGACTTAACTTGTAACTTGGTTTTGCAAATCAGAAATGCATGCACACAGCTTAGCGTAGTGACTGGCACGTGGTCATGTCCATGAGTTGTGACTCTTTAAAAGTCAAATGTCAGCTCGAGCCACTCTGCCTTTCTCAGATATGATTAAACTTGGCTTGAACCCCCATTCCACAGCCCTGTGAAAATCCGGAGCCCATCTGCGGTAGGCAGACTTCTAAGGTGGCCCCAATGATCCCTGCCTCTTGGAATTCATGCCCTTGTATAACTCCCTCCCCTTGAGCCTGGGTTGGACCTGGTGACTTGCTTTTAGTTGACAGAATACAGCCAAATGGAAGGGATGTTGCTTCTGTGATTAGGTTATAGAAGATTGTGACTTCTGTCTTGCTAATAGACTCCACTGCCTTCCTGGTTTGCGTGCATTGGTGACCGTGCTGGAGAGGTCCACTGTATTAAGGATCTGAGGGCAGCCTCTGGTCCACAGTCAGAGAGAAGCTGAACAGCAGCCATGTGAGTTCAGAGGAGGATCTTTCTCCAGCCGACTTTGCAGATGAGACCCCAACATGGATGACACCGCCTAAGAGACCTTGACTGTGGCCTTGTAAGAGACCTTGACTGTGGCCTTGTAAGAGACCCCGAGGCAGAGGACTCAACCATGTGCAGATCCTGCCCCACAGAAATGATGAGATAATAAATATGTTGCTTAAAGCCACTAGACTTTAAGGTAATTTCTTATGCAAGAGAGGGCTAATAAACTTTTAAAAAATCTTGATATTGGTCATATTTCTCTTTGCCTTAACAATCTAGTGTCTGTGCCCCTTCCCTGTTTTCCACAAAAATATCCCATCAGATCTAAATATTTTTGGAGTGGGGTATATTTAATGAGGATTGTGGGCTAGGGGAAATTTCATCCCTTCTCTCCTTCTTTTTCTTCATGAACAATAGCAAAGCCTTCCTCAAGATGAAGAAATGAACAATAGCAAAGCCTTCCTCAAGATGAAGAAACGAACAATAGCAAAGCCTTCCTCAAGATGAAGAAACGAACAATAGCAAAACCTTCCTCTGACCTGAGCCAAACAGTTCTGCCCAAGCACCTGCCAAAAGATACCATTTCTTTCTTAAGAGAAATTCTGGAAAATCCAAGTTTTCTCATCTTGTTCCATAATAGTCTTATTGCTGTTAGTGGGGGAAAAAAAAAAAAAAAAAAGGAACCATGGACATATCATCAGGAGAAGAGAAGGCTGAGGTGTGAGACAAACCTTCAAACCCAGGGTAGATTCCAAGAGTTCAAAGAGATCAAAGAGAAACATCTCTGTACACTGAGAAAGGATGAAAGGAAACAGGTTTGACTTCAACAAGAGCTAGAGGGGCCAAGATCTCTTTCTTGAAAGGCAGTGAGCCTCAGGTTAAGTCAGTAATTTGTCTGGAATCTTCCAGGTGTTGCCCTCTTGGAGGCCAGAGAATGATGTGACCTTCAGAGCAGATTCGCACCAGCCCTTTCAATTCAAATGTGAAAGATCGGGGAGTAGAAGGACCTTCCCTAGGGTCACTCAGCATAGTGTAGCATCATGGGTCCGAATGTTGCCTGATTCTTGTGCTGTTCCCTAGCCCAGCTGCCCGACCGCGTTCGAAGGGGGAGGCCGGAAGAGAAGGTCTCCACATTCTTGCTCTAATGTTAGCAAGAGGGGGCGAGTAGCAGGATGGAGCCCGATCCTGGGCATGAAGGATTTGGGCAGTGAAAATCGAGAACTCCTTATACTGGGTGTGTGGGAACGGTAGCGTCCCGGTGATTGAATACAAGAGCTCAGGGCAGAATGTTGACGACTGAAACTAAGAAGAAGGATGGGGACCAAGTACTAAGGTAAAGCGTTCGTACTGGAGATGGCTGGAAGTTGGGAGTCAGGAGCGTGTGACGGGTACATAAGTAACCAAACACAGATCTCTCTTTTCATTTGGCATCAACCTCATGACCGGCCACTCGTGCCCTGGTGTTTCTACCTTATGTCAGGGTTAGTAAGTGGTAGGGATGGGATTCTACGGAGGCCCCTGGACTCCAGTCCAGAGCATTTTCTACAAGGTGTAGGAAGTGCTGCATCTCCCGTGGACCATCAGTTAGAAATCCAATTGCCCTTTGAAGGAGAGAAGAGTCACTACAACACGTGGAAAATCTCAAGTTTACCAAGTGTGGGGACCAGGGCAAGTCCTTCACTTCCTCTGCAGGTGTGTTCAGTAGTGATTATTCACTTCCCCCCAACCCCCAGAATCCCCCACTCGCACCGTTCCGCTCTCCTGATGCTGTCAATTCTAATTTCAGAGGAAAGAAGAGAAGTCCTCACGTGGGACTCGCTACAGACACCCAGCTCACCAGCAGCTTGTACTCACAGCTCCTCCCATCTAGGGGTCTCCCCGTTTGTTGGGGAGCCTGTCTCCTGCCTTCTCAGCCTTGGTGGGGCCGCTGATGACTATTCTTCTCTCATGTCTTCAACTTCTTTCTCTTTCTCTAAAGCCTTCTCATAAAGATCATGTGTTCAACCCTCTCCTACATATAAAAACTTCCCCTTGATCCCCCACCCTCCTCTGGACTTACCTCTCTCTCTCTCTCTCTCTCTCTCTCTCTCTCTCTCTCTCTCTCTCTCTCTCTCTGCAGAGCCAACATCTTGGAAAGAGCTGTCTAAGTCCATCGAGTCCCTTTTCTCAAGCCCTACTGGGTCCGCAGTGCCCTGCAAGCTGGATTGCAACCCAACCACTTCAGTGAAACTGTGGCCTCCAAGTCCCTAATTCAATGGACACTCTCCCGTCCTTGTTTGGTGTGTCTGCAGCTTCTGACATAGGTGTCCACTTGATCCGGAAAGCTCATCTCTCCCTGCATCCCATGAAACCACACTCCAGGACTTTACTGGTTTTCTTCCTTCTTTTCTGACTTTTCTTTGATGGACCTGCAACTTCCTCACTTCCACACACCCCTAAAATGGTCTCTGTCCTGGACCCTTTTCTACATATTCTCCCTTGGGGATCTTAATCTCCCTCACGGCTTTACCATGACCTGCCGGTGACTCCAAAATCTAGATGTTTAACACAAATTTCTCTCCTTGAAATCGCCAACTGGAAATTTCCTTTTGGAAGGGCCAGAACCTTAAATTCAACATGGTCAAAGTAAAACTCATCTCTCCCCCACAGCTGTTCCTCCTTTTGTGTTTGCTCTCTTGATAAATAACACCCAAAACCACTCAGGTGTCTAAGTCAGAAACTCAGACATCACTCACTTTTTTCCCATTCTTTTTCAAATTCTTTTCCCCTTTGGGTTATTACAGAATATGAGCAGAGGGCTTCCCTGGTGGCGCAGTGGTTGAGAATCCGCCTGCCGATGCAGGGGACACGCGTTCGTGCCCCGGTCCGGGAAGATCCCACATGCCGCGGAGCAACTAAGCCCGTGAGCCATGGCCGCTGAGCCTGCGCGTCCGGAGCCTGTGCTGCGCAACAGGAGAGGCCACAACAGTGAGAGGCCCGCATACCGCAAAAAAAAAAAAAAACCAGAATATGAGCAGAGTTCCCTGTGCTCTACAGTAGGTCCTTGTTGGTTATCTATTTTAAATATAGTAGTGTGCACACTTCAGACATCATCCTTGACTATTCTTTTATTTTTTTCACAGACAACAGAAAATCCTGTGGTTCTAAAACCAGAATATCTCTCCAGTGCACCCATTTCTACCCTTCTCCTGTGCCACCACGTGAGACCAGGCCACTACGTTTCTCACCTGTGTGATCACAGTAATTAATTCGTAGCCGACCCTCTTCCTCACACTCTGATTCCTTCCCATTGAGTCTCCATATTGCAACCAAATTGGGCCTCCTGAAATACAAACCCGCTCATGTTAAGATCATTCAGGGAGGGATAAATTAGGAGTTTGGGATTAACGTATACACGCTACTATATCTAAAATAGATAAGCAACAAGGACCTACTGTAGAGCACAGAGGACTATACTCAATATCTTGTAATAACCTATAAGGGAAAAGAACCTGAAAAAGACTAGATAGATACATATATGTATAATTGAATCATTTTGCTGTACACCTGAAACTAACACGACATTGTAAATCAACTATACTTCAATTTAAAAAAAAAAGAAAGAAGAGGAGTTACATGGAAAAACAGACAGAAGAGCAGAGATAAGAAGAAAAGAAAAGAAAAAGAAAAAGTAAAGACAAGATAAGGTGAAAAAGAAAAGATCCTTCAGTAGCCTTTCATTGCCATGTGGTCTTTTCTCACGCTGCAGCCTCTGTCTTTGCTCATGGTGGCCCTTTTGTATACGGTCTAACCCAGTGCCCCCAAATTGGCTGCCCATTGGCCCTTTAAAACCCCCAGGTGTGTTTTATTTGGCACGAACAGTATTTTTTCTAAGTTGAGCTGACATTTAAAACTAGAGAATTTCTCATAAAAGTCCAGGTTTCCAGATTCTTTTAAAAATTGTAATATACACTTAATACCCTCCTCCCCCCATTCTTGTGTGTTCACGGTCTGTTGTCCCTTTAGATGTGGCGTGAGTTGTCTAGTTCCTAGGGTCTCCCACGCCCCAGGGCCTCCACTACCGTAAGTGACCACTGCCGTCCTATTTGTACTGCCTCCTCTGTCTGCAATACCCTCACTCCCTTCTCTTTGCTGGGCCACCTCCCGCTTTTCCTTGGGTCTCATCTTAATCATCACTTCCCCACGGGAAACTTCCTTGAACCCTAGGGCCCTATTTATGTGCTCCCACAACATGAAAGCCAAGAGTTTCTCCTGTGTTGGGGGAACCTAGCGTTGCCCAGGAGAGGAGGGGAGGTGGGCTGGGAGGCAGTGGGTGCGGGGGGACTCATGGTGAGCGTGGGCCTCTCCACCAACATTTGTGACCACACCATGTCCCTGAGCAGGGACTGATATATCCAGCCTTCCCAATGGGATGTGCTTTCCTAGGTCACATTGCAAATGGCTTTCCAGCCCTTGGTTTGTCCTGTATTTCTGGGTGCCGTCCTTATGCACCTTATGATATGGAGAAGCAAGTTAGTTAGCTGTTGGGCTGATGTATGCCTAAAAGTTCAAGGGTACACAGTGCTGTGCTAGGAACAGGAGGTGTGTAAATAAATAATACATAGCTTTTACCTTGAGAGGAGTATCCAATCCAGTGGGGAAGACACACACAAATGCAAATAAGGAGTGAAAGTGTTAAGAGCTTTGATAAAGGTGTGAAGGCGGGTGCAACAGGGGTGCGGTTGCAGCAGTTACACTTTCTGCTCAAGGAATCAGGAATAGCTGTTCAGAGGAAGGGAGGTGTGAACTGAATCTTGTGGGATAGACGAATCCAGCACAATGCAAAGCTTGGAAGAAAAGCCATGAGGGGAGGTCCATCCTAATTCTATAGGTTCAAAGGACTTAATGGAAATAGAATTTCCAAATACGTCAAGCAAAAATCTGATACAACTGAAGGAAGAAATAGGCAGTTCAGTCATTGCTGGAGATTTCGATGTACCTTTCTTACCGGTTCTTGCCCTGGAGAAACGACTCAACCTTTGGGCACTTATTTTGCTCATCTGTGCAGTGGGGATAATGCCGTTCTATGCTGATTTTTAGAACTGTGGGGACAAAACAGACGTGGAAGAACTTAACAGTCTTTCAAGAACTGAACAAGGTGTATCACTCTCCTCCTAACTGAAATAAAATGTTTTGCTCATCATCACCGTGGCAAACAGAGTCTAGAATATTTACTTTGTATCAGGCACTGGGCTGGAGGCTGAGGGGTAGAGAGAACTCAGACAATGTAACATCCTCGAGTTGCTCAGAGTCTGGTACAGAAGGCAGACGCTGATACTTTAATGATACATATTTACATATTATACAAACATATAATTATATAATGTATCTAATATATGTTCTATGTTAATATCTATGTTTATACATTATAAATAATCATTTAATTTGAAAGTCTTTTACATAGCAAGGTGCAGAGGTTACCAGGCATCACCAACACTTAGTATTTTTTCCTTCATTCATTTATTCAACAAATATGTAGCTACTGGGTGCTGGGCCCATCCTGGGGTTGCACAAATGGTCAGTGAGACCAGCGAGGTCTCTTCATCGGCGGAGCTCACAATCTTGGAGACTCCGTGGGGAGAGGTGATGGCACTGCTCAGATAATAAACAGATAAGTAAACAAGATCAAGCCACATAATGGCAGATGCTTGGAAGGAAATAAACAGGGCGATTTAGTAGTGCTTGGGGAGGGCAACTTTTGCCGGCGTGTCTGGAGGAGGCCCCTTCGATAGAGACCCAAAGGGTGAGGAGTCCACAGGGTGAATGGTGGCAGCGGTGGCAGGGCAGAGGGGGGAAGGGCGCTTGAGTTGGGGTGACAGATGGGACCAGCTGACACAAAGCACCCCTAGAACAGAGCAAAGCCATCTCTGCAAAAACTTCTTAGAGGGAGAGACCCAGAGGGCAGGGGTTTCTCTCTGCAGCCCAGGTAGGGGCTGCCCTCGGGAAGCTCCAAGGATTTCCAGGCAGGGAGCATTGCACCCCGCCACTCCTGCCAAAATGGTCCTTAAGGGCTGGCACCCTGCCTGAGGTGACCAACCAACTGGGTTGGGCGCTGCGGACTGGGAGAGGATTGGGAAAGGGAAAGGGACGCTTCCCCTGCGCCCCTCTGAGCCTCACCCCTTCCTCTCCCTGCTCCTGTCCCCTCCCGCCAGAAGTGTATGTGAGCGTGTCACCCTTCCACGAGGTACTTGTATTATATTTAAGCCAAGAATCCCGGAAGGTTGGAAACGTTGAGGACCCAGGAGGAAGTAAAAGCTCCGGTGCAGGAAAGTCAGGCACCATGTGAGGCAGAGACCACGTTTTCTCTGGGGGCAGGAGGGAAGAAAGGGGTACAGCCACCCAGCGCCAGGCAGCCAGCTGTGGAGCGGACTCCGGGAGCTTCGAAGGCGCGCCTCCGCGGCCTGCTGGTCCAGTCCACTCTCCCACCGCACCTCGGCGCCCAGAAGGGATCTGCTGTTCTCTCAGCTAGCGCTCTGAGCAGGAAATGAAAGAGAAAACTAAGGGCTCTCACCTTAATTCATGTCTCTGATTAGGTTGGGGCTGGACTGAGTTAGGGTGTTTGTGTGTGTGTGTGTGTGTGTGTGTGTGTGCGCGCGCGCACACACACACACACACACACACACAAACACACACACACAGCAGCAGCAGCAGCAGCGCCCATGCAGTGGATGTGTGTAGCTCAGTGCGTGGGATTCCAGTTGGGGGAATGTTTTACATAAAGTGCTTGTCTAGCCAAGTCCATTTCCTTTCTTGTCTGCCCTTTTCTCAGAAACGCAGCATCCCTCCCTTCAAAGCCGAGGCCCCTGGCTGTCCGTGGCGTGGCGCGCGCATGGAGAGAGGGGCGCGCGGGGCAGGTCTGGGTGGGAGCCCTGGGGCACCCCTGGGCTCGGATGCCTTGCAGATGAGGTCACATCCTCTCCCTCCCGCCTCCTCTGCGGGTGGAAAGGCGGATGAAAGGCCGGGGAGACTGAAATGTCTGTGAAGAGGGCAGGGCCCGGCCGGGCCGGGCTGGGATGACGGACATGCGCTCGCGCCCACCGTCGGCTCTCCTGGGAGGCCGGGCCCGGGCTTCTGGAAGGAGACGCAGGGCTGGAGGCCGCTGGGCTGGAGGGAGGAGGGAGGCCTCCAGGGAGGGCTTGCAGGGCGGGTGGGGATTTTGCTGGGAAGTGGGGGACCCGGGAGGAGAGACGGGAGGAGCGAAAAGCGGAGGGGCGCGCTCCCCTCTGCATCCACTGAGCGCACTGCCTGCAAAAGGCAGCTGCAATCAGGGTACCCGGCCAGGAAACAGGATGACAAATTCGATGGCTGTGACGTGGCAGAGGAGATCGCTCTCTAGAAAAGGGTGTGCAAGTGAAGGAAAGAGAGAAACTCGGGAGGGGAATAGAGAGCGCTGTTCGGGGTCACCCCCTGGGAACCAACGTGGCAGTTGAAGCCAGGATCCAGGCAGGCGCCCAGCTCCGCAGTGAAGAGGGCCCTGGGGAGACGCTGCCCCGGAGGGACCGAGGCGTGGCCTTTGCGCCCCCCTAAAATCACTGGAGCCCTAAGTTTGAAAATGACCCATTAAGAATCTAGAACCCGTGGACACAGAGGGCTGATTGTATACACATTTTTATAATAATATTTTTTTTTACAATTAAAAAAAATGGAAGTATCGTTGGTAGAAAAGGTAAAATTTTATTGGAAGTGCATTCTAAATTTAGCCCGTGTATCCCTGATGAATATTTACCTACGTGATTCAACATCAATTCCATTCTGATTTTTCATTTTCATGGGCATTCGTTCACATAAAAAGTAAACGATGGGAAGTTTTATATGACCATGTCACTCAATTCTTTGAACTACTCCCAAGTTATTTGCTAAAATGTCACATAGAGGTGCATCATCAAAACTACCTTTTGTCATTCGATGATTTATCAGCTGATAATTTATGTCCTCCTTCAGTTTGTTAAAAACAAAGCCGTTTGATTGTGAAACAAAAGCCATTTGATGGAAGAATGGATTTGTTACCCAGAGCATAGTGTCATTCCTTTCAATCTCTGGAAATTCAACAAAGAAGGCATTTCCCAGACATATTCAATGACTGTTAAGTATACCTCTTACTCTTTCCGTTGTGGAACCAGATGGACTCAGAAAGCTTCCGGAAGTAGAAATATGTGTTAATTTCAGTATATCTTTGCCAATACATCTCTGCATTGAAATGCTTTTATTTTGTCACTCGCTTTATATCTATTTTCATCAGAACCTTGGTGGTGCAGATTTATCTCACTCGATTTGTGGAAAATATTTCATGGATAACTAAACAGCCAAATCAGACAGCTTCTGTCAGAAGGAACCTGCCTTCATTTTTCAAATCAAGGAGCTGTGTTAATAGGAATCCTTTTAACAGCTTGGTCTCTTCTGAGTTCTAATGTTTAGATGGAGAGAGATAGGAAGAATTGCCAAGGACACTTGCCGTGAGTTTGTCACCTGGATGACATACGGACGCAGCATCTTTCACATTCCCTGCTGCGGCTCTCTGGGCTTTGCTGTCACAGGACGGGTCCCTCGGAAGCCATACACCCTTTGGCAACAATGCGATCAAGAGGTCCCCAATAACATTGCTATCATTCTAGTTTCATTCTACGGTCTATCTGAATTGAGAGCATCCCAGCATTATCCAAAACACCCCATTTTTAAGGCAGAGTTTTGCCCTTAACAGAAATATGTGTATATCAGAAAGTGGGGGGTTACATAGACCTCACTGACCTCAACTTGTCAAACTGTGCCCCTTTTTGGATGCCCCTGAGACTTGCTGCTGCTGCTTTTTGGCCGCACCAAGCAGCACACAGAACTTCGCCCCGACCAGGCATTGAACCCGTGCCCCCTGCGGTGGAAGCCCGGGGTCTTAACCACTGAACCACCAGGGAAGTCCATGGACGCCCCCAAGATGTTAACGTCCAGGAGCAACATGCTGTCGTGAGATAGCAGGATGGGTGAGATGTGTGCCTTTATCTGTAAAATGGGAACCGAGTAATGGAGGAAGGAGAGGTGGGAAAAGAGACCCAACCTGACACTTCGATGGATGGCAGGTGCCACTCTCCTCGGTGGATCAGTGTTAGCAAAGCTTGAGGAAGTTGAGGATCTGGAGATGGACACCTTTCAAATGATCCACGCTCGTGTGCCCCGTGGAGAGCCTGCATGTACCCTAGAGGACCAAAGGACTAGAATTTCATCAGTAGAAATGGTTGAATTCCACACTGATACCTGCCTTTGCCTGAGACCTTGCTCTGCCCTGTCTCCTCTGTGCTTGGTTTCCTCTCTATGAGCAGTGGTGCCTGTGAGGCTCCGGCTCTCTCCACCTGCATATCCCATCAGCCACCTGGGGCTGCCGGTATCACCTCCCCGCATCCAGTGTTCTCAGATCCTCCCCCTCCTCTCTGGCTCCACTGCCTTCTCTCTGGTTCAGAGCTGCTCGTCTCTCACATGGACCACATCACCACGTCCCAACTGAGCCCGCCGGCTCCATCACATCCATCCTCCGCACAGAGTGATTTGGCTAAAATGTGAATGTTACCGTGTCGTTTCCTTGGGTAAAGCCCTTCAGAGCTCCCTACCGCCCATAGGATAGAGTGTGAGTCCCTTACTACAGTGTGCTGGAGCCCTGCCTGCCCTTCTAGTCTACTTTCTTCTCTTTCCTATATTGTCCAGCGTGTGTCTCTGTGATGGAAAGTGGGACTTCCTATGGTGACTTCCTCATCTTACAGTGATGTGTGCACTGAGTAGCCCCAGTTTTAGGCAGGCTGAGTTGGCACTCAGCCTGAGGGGTGTTATTGGAGGCATGTGAGAAAACCTTTCTGCTCACTTGAGCTGGCTAACATTGCAACATTAAACTTTCTCTCCTTCGATTTCAGGCCTTATTATCATCAGTTGCCTTCTTCTAAAATGTATGTATCCCTGAGGGAGTTAACACATGTCTTCACTAACATAGTACCTCAGAGGGGATTAGTGGAACTATTGCCCAGACATTTTCTACCCAGACAACTAGCTGAAAGAAGAAGTGGGATGCAGTAAAGAGAGGAAATAATGATTTAGGAATATGGCGGGCTGTCTAGAATGGGTGGCCCAGGATGGGGTCACATGCTTGACAGCAAGAACACCCACAGGGAACGGCGATGGCGACAGACCCTCCCTAAGAGGGGTTTAGCCAAAGGGGCCCTTTGTTTGTTACCTCTATTCTCTGGGTCTGGTTACTTTGACAATATTAGAAGTGGTAATTGTTGTCACAGGTAAGCATTCCAGACAGGAGGTTATGACCAGCCTGTTTTCTGTCCCACAGTTAGATTGTATCACCTTGAAGAGAGTATCTCTCCACTGGTTTCCATAGCAGAGCAGGATTGGGGGCAGGCCAGGCAAACAGCTCCCAGGGACAACGTTCTATGAGAGGTGGGTATTAAAACATCAATGACATCTAACAAAACAGAATTTCCTTTTTCTCAGTAATAACACCTCTTAGGGACAGCAGTGTGTGTGGTTAGAATCCTTTGATACGCCACTTGGTGGATATATGCATAGGTAAAACCCCAAGGGACGTACTCAAGTAACAACTAATAAGCCGCTTTTGAAGAGCGTAGGTGTCATGGACTACTCAGCTCCTCGTGGTTGGGGGTGTGCAAGTATGGGGTCAGAGCTGAATTGCAGGGTGATGGATGTCTTTTTTGCTAGCTTTACTGAGTTATAATTGACGTATAACGTCGTGTAAGTTTCAGGTGTACGTGTTGATTCGACACGCTTACATACTGCAAAATAATTACCATCACACCATTAGGTAACTCTTCTATCACGTCACCTAATTGCCATTTCTTTTTTGTGGTGAGAACATTTGCGATTTACTCTCATAGGAATTTTCAAGTGTATAATACAGTATGAGTAACTCTTACCGCTATGATGCACATTAGATTCGTAGAACTTACTTTTATAACTGGAAGTCTATATCCATTGACCAACGTCTTCCCATGTCTCTCACCCACCAGTTCCTGGTAGCCACCCCTCTGCTCTGTTTCTGTGAGTTTGACTCTTTTAGATTCCACACATAAGTGATATCACACAGTATTTATCTTGCTCTGATAGACAGTATCCTTACTGTATTCCCCCAGGAAGCACCTAGCATCTTTAAACAAATGCTGAATACCTTGTAGATAAAATGTAAATGCTTACCTGTTCTGGTAAGCATTGTAGAGCAGAGTCTATCCTTTGCTACGGAAGCCTGGAAACTAGAGCAGTCGATTCAATTCTCAGGCAGCTATTAAGAGGCTAATTTGGCGTGATTTAAATCGTGCCATCTAATGTGGCTTCGTGAGTAATCAGGGCAGAATTCTGATATCCATCTGTTAGAGTCTGATGTGTATCTCTTGGTTTAGAACAAGGGCAAGAAAAGGGAGTGTTAAATGTTTGGCCCCCGTATTAATTCCCTAGGGCTATGGTAACACATGACCGTAAACTGATTGACTGAAAACAACAGAAATTTATTCTTTCACAGTCTCTGGAGTGCAGGAGTCTGAAATCCAAGCGTTGGGAGGGCCACGCTCTCTCCCAAGGCTCTAGGGGAGATCATTCCTTGCTTCTTCTGGTTTCTTCTGCTGGCTCCCAGGTTCCTTGGTTTGTGGCAGCATAACTCCAGCCTCGGCCTCCATCTCCACGTGGCTTTCTCCCCAGGTCTCTTTTTCTGTGTCTGTGTGTCTCAAATCTCCCTCTCCTTTTTCTTGTAAGGACACCGGTCATTGGATTTAGGGCGTACTGTAAATCCAAGACGCTCCTTGAGTTAATTACGTCTACAAAGACCTGATTTCCAAATAAGATCACATTCATAGCTATTGGGGTTGAAGACCTGGACATATCATTTTGGGGGACACCATTCGACCCCGCATACTTCCCCAAACACTAACGTCTATTAAGGAGCAGAGAACGTTGAAAAATAAATAACAGCTGTCACTAGTGGAGCACGTGACATGTGTGGACGTGGGCTTTGGGCTTGGCTGCGAGGCAGGGAGCTAGGTTTTGGCAATTAGGACCCTTGGGGAGCGGCTGTGCTTGACCTTGGCCATCGGTAGTAGTGCTCACATGACGTCATGTAACTGGCTTTGATGGATTTTAAAAAATTAACCTTTTATCGATGTGCACATATGATAGGTGGACAGTTTGATGAAATTTTACTAACTGGACGCTCATGTAACCAGCACCTGGATCGAGACATAGAACATTTACCAACGCCCCATAGACCCCCTCATGCCAGGTATGACCTGCCAACTACCATCCTGACCGCTAACAGCACAAAGATTGTTGGGTTGCCTTTGTAATTTACATACATTTAAATACATACAATCATGCATATTATGAACTGTGTCCGTCTTCTTTCCCACCACATTATGAGAGTTTTATGAGATCATCTGCATTGTTGTGTTTAGTTTCATGTCATTCGTTCTCATTGCTCTGGAACGAAATTGGCTTTTAACAGGGGTGGCCTGGGTAGGAGGCATTAGGCTGTAGGAAGCACTGGCCATGTGGGACCCTCCCCTCAGTGTGTCCCTGCAGCCAAAGGCTACTTGGGCATTTTACACAGGGATGGAAGGAGGCCTGGGACCCTAGCAAGTGGGGTTATTTTTAGACGGATTGAGGAGGCAGAAGCAGCAAGGATTTGATTAAGAGTAGGCATTAAGGGGTATTAGGAAGGAGGCAAGCGTTTCATTAAAGAGAAATGAGAGCATTTCAGGAGGGCTTCTGGCGTGAGAGAGTAGGACAGTTTTACTGTGGTCCTCAGCAAGGTCTCCGAGCCAGGAGACCCAGGACTTATTCTGCCTATTGGGTAGAACAGAGTGAGTTTTTCTTTTCGTTGGTTTTTCTTTTTTTTTTTTGCGGTACGCGGGCCTTTCACTGCCGTGGCCTCTCCTGTTGCGGAGCACAGGCTCCGGACGCGCAGGCTCAGCGGCCACGGCTCACGGGCCCAGCCGCTCCGCGGCACGTGGGATCCTCCCGGACCGGGGCACGAACCCGCGTCCCCTGCGTCGGCAGGCGGACTCTCAACCACTGCGCCACCAGGGAAGCCCCAGAGTGAGTTTTGAATTTTAGAGTGTTAGTGGTCCGTAACTGTAGGCGGCATAAGATAAACTACCTCCCAATTCTGTACTTTTAAAAATTGCTTTAAATTCTCTTCAGGAGCAAGAGAGAAAACTACAGAGGAACTCGATTTTAATTCCTGTAACTTGCCCACAAGTTCAAGAGAAACCCCCATTCTGTGATTTCAAAGTGGTTCCAGATTTGTTACTGATACACTTTGACTATGGCTCTGAATGTCAGACACTCAGTCTGTGGCTTCCCGTACAGAAAGGTAGTAGATTCTATTTTAAAAACGAATAAAAGGAATTAAGTCTTCTATCATAAAGAGAATTCTAAGTGTGTGGAAGAGAAATAGATCACTTTTATTGAAATTGAAAGTCCAAGGTTGATTGTTCTTAAAGGGGAAAATTGAAATGACAGATATATTTTATTTTTTATCTTTCTTTTTTATTGAAGTGTAGTTGATTTACAATGTTGACAGGCATATTTTAGATAAGTCTAGAACAGAAACAAAGTTTGAATTCCAGTAAGGTTAAACAGAAGAAGAGAAGCAAAATTTTACAAAAAGCAGACTGGAATGACTTTCCCAGGGGTAGGCAGGATCCAGGAAAATCTGAGGAGTGTCTGTCCTTTTCGATCTCCTGGGAGGAGGGCTGCAGAACGAGAGTACATTGTAAGAACAATCGGCAATGGCCCCTTGAAGGATGGGACAGCTATCCAAGGGGCTTACAAAAATTTGGACAATGAGAGACCGAAAGGTCAGTGTGAAATACTAAAAAGACAAAAAACCATTCAGTGAACTTTACTGTGACCAGGAAATGCCACTGTCTAAAGGAATACCTGAGAAATTCATGGAATTTGGTCCCTGAAGGAAAGCACAGGAAGGATGAGATGTATGATAGAGCAGCCAAGCAGGACAAATGCAGAACAAGTCCAGACTCGAGAAAATGCTGGATTGATAGGAGAAGACCTCTGAGTGGGATTTTCCAGCGTAGTAAGATTTGTCTAAACGGCGGTTCCTTTGACCAGACCTGGAATTAATGATTTCATATCTCCCATTGTGGGAAATCCCATAAGAAAAGACCCCGGAGGATTATGTTCAGAAAACGATTCTTGGAAAACGCAAGAAAGGCCTGGCTTTATATGAAATAAAGGGCCAGCTTAACAAGCAGGTTAAACTGATACAAAGCTGAGCTTGCCTGGAAGAAGCAGGGGACAGTCAAGAGGAGAGCCCGGGGAATATACTTCTCCTCCTATACCTGCCCCTCCGAGAGCTGGGGATTTACTGAGCGTCCAGCTGGCACAGCATTCATCTGTTGGCTTCAACAGGTTAGCTGTCTGGATGCTTTTTATTTTTTAAATTTTTTAATTTTTTATTTTTTTGGTGGTACGCGGGCCTCTCACCGCTGCGGCCCCTCCCATTGCGGAGCACAGGCTCCGGACGCGCAGGCTCAGCGGCCACGGCTCACGGGCCCAGCCGCTCCGTGCCATGTGGGATCCTCCCGGACCGGGGCACGAACCCGCGTCCCCTGCATCGGCGGGCGGACTCTCAACCGCTGCGCCGCCGGGGAAGCCCCAAGGAAGAATTATCTGAAGAAGTATCACGTTAAGTTTCAGCCTGAAGGATAAGTGGGAATTAGCCAGACTTGGGGGCGGAATTGGGGACTGGATGGAGGGAAAGTGTATTCTAGGAAGGAGGAAGGGTGTGGACAGCACCCTGGGGTGAGTGGGGACACAGTGTGTTTGAGGAACTGGGGGCTGGAGCCCAGGGAGAAAGCGGAACGAGAGCGGGCTGGGACGCCAGGCTTCCTGACCAGGCAGGGGCTTCCTGATCTCCTGAAGACTTGGACTTTCCTCCGGGGACAGAGGGAAAGCACTGGAACGTTTCGGGCTGAGAGTGATGTGATTGGGGGTTGAGGTTTCAAATAGCTGCTCTGGCGGCTGAAGGTTACATGGAAGGGGAAGACGCCATTGCGAGGCCCTTTCGTTGGTCCCGGGGGGATAAGGGTGACTTGGGAGAGACGGTGGCAGGGGAGAAGGAAGGAGGGAGCAGACTCGAGAGATGCTTAGGAGGGAAAAGCCACAGGACTCGGCCATGGATGGGATGCGCGGCCCAGAGAGAAATGCGTGGAGGAAAACTCCCGGGTTTCTGGCTTAAAAAACTTGCCAGTCACAGAGTTAGGAGGAATTCTGGGGCAAGAGCGAAGCTGGATGATCTTTCTGCTTGGTGATGGGGTTAGGGACTCAGAAAAGCATGAGTTCAGTTTTGGAGCCGTGGTGACTGTGGGAGCTCCCTCCTGTCCTGTTCCCTAACGCAGCCCGTCCCCTCCTTCCTCCGCAGCCGGTCTGCCCCGGGTGGTACCCCCCGTTCCCCTCCCCCGTGTCCTGCTCTGTCCACTGTGACCAGGCTTCAGTCTCCGTACTGAAACTGCCCTGGATCGGGTCCCGCACAGCCTCCTCAAGGCCAAATGCGATAGACCCGACCTTCCCACTTGACCTCTCTGAGGCATTGAGCTGTCCTTCGCTTCTGGAACCCCCCTGGCTTTCCTTTTCCTGCTCTGGCTCCTTTTTCTGTCTCCGCCTCCCTCCCACCCCACTGGAAAGCTAGCTGTTCCCGGGGCTTGTGCCTTGGGCCCCTTGTGTGCCCTGCTCTCCGCCCCTCTTCACCCAAGTGACTTTGCCCATGTTCATGGCTCGAGAGCCTCCATCTTCAGCCCAGATGCCCCCCCATGGGTACCAGATTCCGAACTTCCTACCAGACGACTCCATGTGAATGTCCCGTTAGCCCCTCAAGCTCAACAGGATGTGCAGAGAGGAAGGAGGATTGGCCAGCTGGGAGCGGGGGTGGGGGGTGAGTTCTATAAAGGAGAGAAAGCATATCCACAGCTGAGGTCACTTTTCCCTTTTCTCATCAAGGACACTTAATGTAGAGACACGGGTATTGTCCTCGACTCTTCTCCGTTTCCTTCTCTCTGACACCCCATGTTGGGTCATGGAGTTCTCCCGAGGAGCTCACCTCGTCACATCTCTCAGACCTGCCTCTGCTCTCCATCCCCACGGCTGCCCCTTTGGACTCGCATCCTTTCAACTTGGCTCTGGCACTGATCTTGCTGCCCTGGTTACAGCCTCACAACCCTCCTAGCTCTCTCTCCCTCTCATGGAGACAGAAAGACTTTTTTTTTTTTTTTTTTGGTGATTGAAATTTTAATATGCCTAGGTATTCACATAAAAACTGTGAAAATCAGCATTACAACATTGGTTTTCAAAGATTAACATTTACAACTGTAGTAAACTAAAGTTTCACAAAGTCAAATTTCCTTAACACTTCATTTCAATATGACTCGAACTCTTTACAGTTTATCCAAATGGTATTATTTCATCTTTTTTTTTTTTTAACCATGGGTGATTTCTTAACTGAAATGTTAACATGGGGTCCTAATATGTCAAACAGAAAGTGCAGCTGTTCTAGATTGTGGCGGGGCGGTGCGCTTCCAGAGGGAGCCTCACCCTTCCCTGGGTATCACCTCTTACGACTCTAAGCGCCCTAAGCATAGTCTGCGACAGAAAAGGCTTTTTAAAAATCACGAAACCAAATGTGTCATCGTCTACCTGAGGCCCATCAGTGGCATCTTCTCACCTACAGTGTAGACGCCAGCCCTGAGTCAGGCGTCTCGGCGCCGCCCGCCATTCCGGGACTTGGAGCCTGCGTCTGTCTCCAGATGTACATGTTGCCCGGCTCTCTCTGGGGCGCAAAGCCTTTGCTTCAGCCATTCGGAACACTTTGTGCTTCCGCGGTGCGCTGGCCGCTTCACACGTGGATGCTTCTGCAGCAGCTACTCCCCCGGCTGGTCGTGCCCACTCCTGTTTTGGCTGCAAAGCATCTACTCATCTCTCAAGAATCACTTCTCCTAAATGACCAAGAATGGTAGAAAATTACATAACAGTGGCTTCAAGTTGGGTTTCTTTGTTTGCTTTCTGGACTATATGTCTTTCAATGGTCGTTGATGAACTATTTTAGCAATGAAACTATGATGAGCTTTAGGAAAGAATCAGCTTTATCCCAGTGGCCCACACTGAGATGATTTGAGTAATAAAATAAATAATGATGGGAAAAGATGGTAACCAGTAGAGGAGAAGAGGATAAATGTCCATGAGTCCATACTGATATAAATAATAGAAGAAATAAATACATCAATGGAAAAAAAAAAAAGGAACAGCTCTTTTCACAGTAGAATTCCAATTAATAGATGCAGAAGAAATGACAGATGGAGAAAACCACCATTTGGCAACAGTCCGTTAATAATTGTGGCAGGTATGTCTCATGGGTGGATGCTGAATGTGGGAGGTGAAAATACGATGGAAAACAGGAGAGCTGCAGAGTCTCAAAGTATCTCCGCACAAGGTATTTATTAGTGACAAAGGGAAACCAATAACTCAACAGTGGAGAAGCCTAGCGGACACCACCTTAAGCGGTCAAAGTTCACATCACCAGGAATGAGAAACAGCAACATCCTGTAGCCCTTGATAGGACGTGCAGAGAAGGTCACAACATCCCACCTGTGGAATTCTTGCCAAAAACACACAGCCTCAATTGAGTCATGAGTGACTGTCAGACAAGTCCAGACAGAGGGACATTCTACAACATCACCAGCCAAATACTTTTCAAAAGCATCAAGGTTGTAAAACTGAAAAAAAAGAAAAGAAAAAGACTAAGGAACCGTACCAGATGAAAGGAGATTAAGGCACCTAAATATAACTAAATGGGATGTAGGATCAGGGATTGGACCCTGGCCCTGGAAAAAGACACGAATAAAACAAACTGGCGAACTTTGAATAAGTCTATAATTAGGTGATAGCATCACATCAATGTGAACTTCCTGGTTATGGTCACTGAATCACGGTTATTTAAGCTGTCAACAGTTGAGAGCACTGGGTAGGGTGGAAGGGAACCCTGTACTATTTTTATAACATTTGTGAGTCTGAGATTATTTCAAAATGAAAACTTAAAAAATAAAGAAGAAAACAGAGTCTCTCAAGCATCCCTTGACCTGGTAGAACTGATCACATCCTTCTTTACGTGCCTGTCTCCACCCTCTCACCTCATACTCCCTTATAGCATTCATAACCCTTTATCACACCTATTGCTTTCTTGCTGGTCTCTCCCCCCAAGTTCTTTTATGCAGGACATTATTTTTCATCTTTGAATCTTCAGTGTGTATAACAAGTGATAAATACTTATAAGGCACTGATAAATTCATTCATTCGTTCAACAGCTTTTTTAAAATAAATTTATTTTATCTATTTATTTTTGGCTGCGTTGGGCCTTCGTTGCAGCGTGCGGGCTTAGTTGCTCCGCAGCATGTGGGATCTCCATGGACCAGGGCTCAAACCCGTGTCCCCTGCATTGGCAGGCAGATTCTTAACCACTGCACCACCAGGGAAGCCCTCATTCAACAGCTGTGATGTGCCAGGTGTTACGCTATGGCCATGAAACCCAGTGATGGATTTTCCCCCAAGTGGCTACCAGTCCAGGATGGAGTCAGACCAACTCAGAGGGAACCCTACAGAGCGCAGTGGGTCATGTGATGGAGCGAACGAAGGCTGGCGAGAGCTTTCCCAAGGAAGTAACTAACTGTTAAGGGCAAAACTAAAACTTGATCAAGAGTTCTACAGCCAAAAGGGGTGGAGAAAGAATGTTCCAGTCAGGACAATAAAAACCACATGCAAAGGTCCACAGGGGAGAGAGAACGGAGAATTTGGGAAACCACGCATTGGCTGCAGGGCCCAGGGTAAGGAGAGGATGGTGACAAGCGAAGCTGAGTCTGCATCGGGGCTGGGTCACACAGGCGCTGGCGTGTCCGGAGAGAGGGTTTGCTCTGTGAGAGGATGACCCAGGGAGGTTTCTGTTTTAGAAGGAACACACTGGCTGCATGTGGAGAGCAGCTTGGAGTTAGCAGACCGGCCGGGAGGCAGTTGTAGTGACTGATCGGAGGTGCCTAGTGAGGGGAAAAGAATGAACAGCTTCGGGGTGGGCAACTGGAGAAGGAATATTGTTTCTGTGTCCACTCCGATCAGCCGTGACCTTGGTGTTTTCATCGGTGTGCCCGGGAGGGCCAGGGCTCTGTGGTACAAATAAGGTTACGTGGATACACCCCTTCCATGGCGGAGGTGGGGGGGCAATGGGGTTTAGGTAGGAAAGGCATCTCACCAGGTCCCTGTGGGACATCTAAGTATGATATCCAGGAGCAGCCAGAGGGACTCATCTGATTCTCAGAGGAGAGATGTGGCCTTAGATATACTCATGTTTGCGAATCTGCAGCATCTGGATAAGTGAAACCAGGGAAGCTGCGGGCATCACTTAGGCAAGGGGGTGTAGGAAGAGGGGTAATCGGGGAAGAAGCTAGAAGCCCAGGAATAGACATACCTGACTGCTGGGTCAGGGGAGGGAGAGAGCCGGCAAAGGTCCCAGGGAAGGGGGGGTCAAAGGGGACGCAGACAGGGAGGGGACGCAGAAGACCCTGCAGGCGATGGCACCAGGGCAGGGCTGCAGGAATCCGGCTGCGACAGGTAGGGCCCCCCCCCCACCTTCCAGTGTGATGAGCAGGGAGGAGGAAGGGGTGGGCGGGGCTGCAGGTGAGGCGGGGGAGGGACCCTCTCAGTGTGGCAGGCAGGGAGGCAGGTTCCGGGAGGCCCAGCACCAGTTTGAAAAAAATCTGTTGCGGAGAAAGGGGTAAAGGAAACTGAGAAACGGAAAAGAATTTCTGAGCTGAGGTCGGAGAGCCAAATCTGAAACGACACGGGTCTCTGTGCTGTGTGATCTGCTTCTGCGGAAGGAACAGAAACTCTGGCCGGGGTTGGCTGGCTTCTGGGCTGGGTTTGCCAGGTGGGGGTGTGGGCACGGGCCTCTCCATGGAACCCCCAGGGGCCTCCCAGACCCCGCAGCTCCCGGGGCTGTGACGTTGGCCCAGCTGCCCCCTTTCGCCAAACCTTGGCCCCTTCCTCCGTCTGTCCTGTGTTGACAGAAGGCTCCTGCCTGCTTTTCAGGACTGAGTTCGTGGGGCTGCTCCTCTGTGAAAGCTACTCTCCACCATCAGAGCTCCTCAGCACCCTGTGCGGACTTTGAGGACAGCGCTGAAGCCCTTCTTGCCTCCTGACACGTGCAGGGAAGGTGACCCCTTCATCTTCAGCAGCTCAGGGGCCCGGGTCCTCTCTGGTTCAGCCCCGAGCATCCCTGTCCTGGAAGCCCGTCGGGCCCAGGCACCCGAGTGAGTGTGCCAATGCTGAGCTGCCCTGTAACACTCGTGCCTTTGAGAGGGTGACAGTGGGCGGTGGGAAATCGGTCCATCTGCCTTTACAGATCTCCTCCTCCAGGCACACTTAGAGCTGCCTTGTCAAACTCTCATTTCATAGGTAAGGAAACTGAAAGGAAGGTCTTGAAGCTTAAACATTATCCAAGGTGATACAGCTGCTTTTTAAAAGAAATTGAAATAGAGTTGATTAACAGTGTTTCAGGTATACAGCAGAGTGATTCAGCTATACATATATATCTATTCTTTTTCAGATTCTTTCCCATTACAGGTTATTACAAGATATTGAATATAGTTCCCTGTGCTCTACATAGGTCCTTGTTGTTTATCTATTTTATATACAGTAGTGTAGTAGAGTGTACTGTTAATCGCAAATCCCTAATTAATCCCTGCCCCCCCTTTCCCCTTTGGTAACCTTAAATTTGTTTTCTATGTCTGTGAGTCTATTTCGGTTTTAACTACATGTTAAAAAAATTCACAGATATTTTTGAGCAATTTAATGTTTACAGAAAAATTGAGGGGAAAGTACAGAAAGTTCTCATATACCCCTCACTCCTGCCTCCAGTTTCCTCAATTATTAACAAGTGGCATTAGTGTGGTGCATTTCTTATAATTGATAAACCAATATTGATATATTCTTAACTAAAGTCCACAGTTTACCGTAAGGTTGACTCTTCCTGTTGTTCATTCGATGGGTTTTGACAAACGTGTAATGACATATATCTGGCAGGACACGATCATACAGAATAGTTTCACTGCTCTGACAATCCCACGTGCTCCACCCCTTTATCCCTCCCTTGGTCACTGGCAATTACCAACCTTTTAACTGCTTCTGTAGTTTTGCCTTTTCCAGAATATCACATAGGCAGAATCGTACAATATGCAGCCTTTTCAGATTGGCTTCTTTCACTTAACAATATACTTTTAAGGTTCTTCATGTCTTTTCATGGCTTGATAACTCATTTCTTTTTAGCGCTGGATAATATTCTATTGTATGGATGTGCCAGCACTTGTTTATCCATTCATCTATCGAAGGGCATCTCAGTTGATTCCAAGTTTTGGCAGAGTTACGAACAAAGCTTCTAGAAGCATTTGGGTGCAGGTTTTTGCGTGGAAATAAATTTTCCACTCATTTGGGAGCATGCCAAGGAGTGGGATTGCTGGATCATAGGGTATGAGTGTTACGTTCTGATGCTGCCCTGCTGCCTTCCAAAGCGGCCGCACCGTCTTGCACCATTCGTTGCAGCAGCGACGAACAAGAGTTCCTGTTGTTCCACATCCTCATCAGCGCTGGATGTTGTCAAAAATATCTGTGAAGTTTTTATAAATGCTTTTGGATGTTAGTTAATCTAAGAGGCATGCAGTGGTATCTCACTGTTGTTTTACTACGTGATTCCCTAATGACATACGATGTGAGCAGCTTTCTCTACGCTTATTTGCAATCTGTGTATCTTCTTTGATAAAGTTCAGATCCTTTGCCTAGTTTTTAGTTGGGTTGTTTGTTTTCTTATTATTGAGTTTTAAGTGGTTTTGTATATTTTTAGATGGCAGTCCTTTATCAGATATGTGTTTCACAAAGATTTTTCTTTTAGTCTGTGGCTTGTCCGTCTCTTCTTTTAACGCAGCTACTATTTGTGGAAGTATGAGATACATATACACAAAAATATTCACATTGTAAGCTCTAAATATAATAAGTGTCTTTATATATGTACTTAATTTATATGTACTGAGTCTAATAAGTGTCTAGTTTATAAGTGGACTTAATTTTTACAAAGCACACACCTTCAGGTAACCAGCGCCCAGATCAAGGCAGAATATCGCCAGCAGCCCCTTGAAGCTACCACCTTCATGCCCCCTCCCAGGGGCCGTCAGAGGTGCTGGTTATGACTGCACTGACTTCTAACAGCATTGGTTCATTTGGCCTGTTTCGGACTCAGCATCAGTTGAATCAAATGGCATCTGTTGTCCTTGGTATCCGTCTTCACTCGCTCAAGAGTTTGTGTGACGCATCTGTATTGTTGATCGAGCAATCGTTCTTTCATTCTGCTTTTCTTTTAAATTCCGCAAGGCACACAAGCGATGGGTGGTCTGTGTGTGTGCATGCGTGTGCGTGCGTGTACGTATGGATGTATGCGTCTGTGTTGTGTTCTGTATATTCCTTCCCCTGCTGGCAGACCTACATCTCTCTCTGACTCGGGGACTCACCCTGAATTTCAAGATCCTCCAGGTCACGGCCGGTTCGCATGAGACAGCGGCTCCCTCACACTGAGCTTGGTGATGAGCCCAAGGGCCAGCCCCACCTACGATCCCAGATCCCATTCACCCTCAGAGACATCACAGGCACCAAGGAGGAGAGCTGTAGAGAGAGGACCAGGGGCCACAGGGAACTGAAATGTGGCCAGAGAGGTTGGGGGGCCCCGGAGGGCTGTGTCAGCTGGGAAGCGGGTGGCAATCTCCCTGTCCCCACATCCTCTGGGTGCTGTGGTCTGTGACGGGGAAGCTTGGGAGAGGAAGGAGAGGTGGATACAAAGCCAGCAGAGGGGGAGGAACTCTGAGGCTTTTGGGTTGTGGATCTGGGGAGATTTTTTTGGAGGTGTTTGGGCCCCGGGCTTTTTGCTGTGGGATGTGAGGATTTTCTTCCCGGCCCCCCCACCGTCTTTCTAAGCTGGGGTCTCTCCTGGGAGGAACTGATGATTCAGGTAGGGGTTGAGATGCACAGACAGAACCTGGGCGCTCAGGAAAGAAAACACTGGATCTGTTGAGTACCTGCTACGTGCCAGGGGCTTTAGGTACGTTGGCTGTTTTAATTCTTTCTTCAGCTCTCGGAACCAGGTACTATTTCCCTCCATCTGGTACTGAGAAAGCTTAGGCACAGAGAGATGAAGTAACTTGTCTAGATCACACAGCTGATAAGCAGGAGCCCGAGAATTGAAAGCCCAGCAGAGCTGACTCCAAATTCCTGTTCAGCCCCCCGTGTTTCCCTTTGTAACATTCCCTCTGCACACACCCCAGTCCTTTCCTTGGCAGCGGGAATCTGGGGGAGATGGAGGGCAGGGTCTGGGGAGGGACTCAGGTGTGCCTATATGGGTCCTCGGGTGGGCTATAGGAGGGAGAAGCTCCCCGTGGCAGCCTCAACCACCGTTCTTCGTGGTCGTCCTGAAGGCCTGACGGCTTCGCCCAGCCTCGAGTGGGGGTGGGTTTCTGCCTTGAGGCTGATGGGGTCACGGCCCGCCGTGGCTGGCTCTTTCCCCAAAGCCTTGAGACTCAACCGAGGACGGTCTGTGGGCCTCTCACACAAGAAGTGTTCAGCCTTGGGGATCAAGTCTTGTGCCCTAAGACTTGACAGGGCCCTGGGGAGCTCTGAGGGGGTGTGTGTGTGTGTGTGTGTGTGTTTAAGTTCAGGGGGGTAGACTTTCCCCTACTGAGTGTTTCGGTTTTTTACATTCCAGTTGCATTAACACTGTCTTCTATTTTTAAAAGTATTGATGTATTACTAGACAAGGCCCCTGACGTCTAAGGAGTCAGAGCCTGGATCTTGGGGGTGTACACGAAGAACACATATTGGTATGTGGTATCACGCAGTGGCCAGCATCCGGGGCTCGTGGCAAGGATGAGTCCGTGGGCACTCCAGGTCAATTGGAGTGACAAAACAGAGGCAGAGGATAACGATCGCTCATTCACTTACGCGTCTCTTTCAAGGCAATTCTGGAGTTCCTACAATGTGTCCAACATGGTGATGGAAACTGGGGGTGGAAAAACAAATAAGACTGTGTCCTCCAAGCCATCACTATAACAGGAGAGATGAAGGGTTAAAACTGAAGTTCACAAGGTGAGCTCTACCACACCAGGCCAAGAATAGAAACCCCTAAGCCAGGGTGGGAGCCGGGGAAGGCTTCTTGGAGGAGGTGACATCTGGAAGGAACCGAGCCACTGGAATGAGCCTTATATTTTCATGGGCCCTTACGTTTCCCAAATTGCTTTCACATTCGTTATCTTGTATAGTTTTCTCCACACCCTTTTGAAGTGAAATGAAACGGAAATATCATCCCAGGTTTACACATTACATGTAGAAGGGGGGCGGCCAGCAATGCCTGGGGGTTAAGTTGATTGTCCAGAGTCACACACACATACACCCGCCCCCCCCAGGTGGCTGGCCTCTTGCTTCCTTGTTCCGGGCTCTTTCAGCTCATGACCAGGTGGCCTGCCCGCCACCAGTGTTGCCGAATGCAGCTGAAGGTGGCAACTTTCTGATAATCCCAGGCAGGCTTCCTGGAACTGGTATGGGGGAACCAGGGGACGCCTCAGAATAGCCCAGGGGCCTCGACCAGGACTCCACCCCCAGGAAATCCCCTGGTCTGTGGCCCCTCCGGCAGGCGCTCTGACCATCTGCCCTGATGTGTCGAGATCCAGGGTTGCTCACGGATACTTCCTGCAAGCTCCTCTCACCCGGCCCTGTGCTGGATGCCGGGCAGTGGGTGGATGCGAGGTAGAAAGTCCACTAACTGCTGGGGGGCCTTTTCTTCTGGGGGATTCCACCCTCGCCCCCATGGCCCTTTCCAGCCATCAAAGTATGCTTGCTTTCTTTAAAATTAGGAAGTCACTGACACCTGTCACTCATGGTAATCAGAGCTCTGTTCCCCTTACGTCTTCATTTTCCCCCCTTCCCCTCCCCGCCTAGGCCCCAGGAACCATCATCAACATTTATCCTTAACGACTCTGTGAGTTCCAGCCTCTGGATAAATAAGGAGTATTTGAATTCTTTTTTATTATGTTTTAATTAACTGTTAGGTACATAAGCAATGCAAAAATAATTCTCCCCGTAAAACCTGAGGCTTACAGATGAAACCCTGGAGAATCAAGTAGAACCGACCTGTCTTCTGGGGCTCTGGCCCCTCTAACCCTTGTGGGAAGGGTGGGAGTGCCAGCTGAGGCCTCTTGCTTCCCTTCCTTCCCTTCCCACCCTGGCTCCTTCTCGGGCCTGAGGTGTCCAGGAAGGCAGCAGCTGTCAGGAGAATGGATCCAGAGAAGGAGCCCACACAAGTCTGGAAGAGATTCTTAAGAAGAGAATTCTGGGGTCCCAAGTTCCAGAGTATGGTCTAGAAGGGGGAGCGCGGTAAAGCCAAGGACTCTTGGCCTGAGAGAAGGGTCGGGAGGAGGCCACAGGCAGTGTCCTGGTGCCTCTCCCCATCCCACTAAGAGAAAGAGGTTTCCCTTTAACGAACCGACATATGCAACACATGTACCCATAGGAAATAAAAGGTGGTGTTTTGAAGGTTATCTCCCGCCCTGTGAATAGATCACATTGTATATATTGTTCCACAAATGACTTTTTTCTCATTTACTCTGCAGTGGGGATTTTCCCACATAGCTCTACATTTTTTATTCTAACGCTGCTTAGTAACCTGTGGATAGGATAATTCTATAGTTTCACATATAAAGATCAGTTGTTATTTGTTTAGTACAGGTTTTTTGTGCTGTAACATAATCTGGGCATTCCCGAGAAACCTTGGCATTCTGCAAAATTGCGCACTAAAAATAACAGGCTAAAAACAATAGGGTAGGGACCACCTTCACAATGTATGCAACTTGGGAATAGAGCCCCACATGAAGCGGTGGCGGATGCCTCAGGAGAAAACTTGGACAGCTAGGTAACATGGTTGCACCTCTGAGGTTGCCTCCAGGGATGTTACAACTCTCGAGTGACACCTCCCAGCCAGGTGGGCACAGGGGAAGTGCAACACGGTTCCTGGGATGGGTCTCTCCGGGACCCCAGGTGCAGGCACGCTTTTCACATTTTCTTAAAATAGACCTGAAAGTGCTCTTGCCTCAGCAAGAGCCAAGTTAAGGGCCTTTTCCTTTCCGGCTGAGGGTCACCATTCTACCTCTGCTGTTCGTTCCAGTTCTCCCAGCCTGGAAAAACTCCATCGGAACCGACCAGCTTCACTTTATAACCTCAAGGGCTCCTCTTGATCAGGTGTGGTGGGGGCGCTCTTTGGTAACTATAGAAACGCTTTTTACAGGGGAAAAGGTGGTAGAAAAATGACTAGAACATAGTACCTGCTCAAGAAACTTTTGTAAAGCATGAGAGGGATGGAAAGAAGGAAGGAAAGAGGAACGGAAGGGGAGAAGAGAGGGAGGGAGGGAGGGAGGGAAGGAGGAGGTTAGGATTCAAGAAAAATGTAAGGAAACAGAGAGTAAACACCTTTGGTTAAGAAGAGCGGGCCCACGTCACATCATCAAAAGTTTGTTAACTCCTAAACGAGGTTCCATGATGGACCTCTGGTGGTCCTTGAAGAAATTCTTGCTGGTATGAGGGAGAATAAAGACTACGTATGTGAGAAGAAAACATTCCTTGAATAAACAATAAGGACCTACTGTATAGCCCAGGGAACTATATTCAGTATAACTATATTCAGTGACCCGTAATGGAAAAGAATCTGAAAAAAATATATATGTATGCATAACTGAATCACTTTGCTGTACACCTGAAACTAATGCAACATTGTAAATCAACTCCACTGCAATAAAAAAAAGAAAAACCTTCTTTGAAAGAGTGTTTTTATTCTGAGATTGTTTTACTTTTTAAATTAAAATGTCTTTTCTGGGCTTCCCTGGTGGCGCAGTGGTTGAGAGTCCGCCTGCTGATGCAGGGGACGCGGGTTCGTGCCCCGGTCCGGGAGGATCCCACATGCCGCGGAGCGGCTGGGCCCGTGAGCCGTGGCCGCTGAGCCTGCGCGTCCGGAGCCTGTGCTCCGCAACGGGAGAGGCCACAGCGGTGAGAGGCCTGGGTACCGCAAAATAAATAAATAAAATAAAATAAATAAATAAAAATAAAATGTCTTTTCTTTGTGAAAAAACAGTCATAGCAAATAGTCTTTCTACACTATGTCTGTCTCTACCTATCCCCACATTCTTATTTGACCAAATGCTGAGTCATCAGCTTTTTATTGGTCCTCAAATTTGGGGGTGAAGTTTTTACTGGTCTATCAAGTGCAAAAGTCTGGGACCCACTGAATGTTAGACCATCCCTGACCTCCAAGAAAAATGACCCCTAAATCATCTGCAAAAAGCCGTAGCTGGTCTGTTCCTCAGGTCTTAGACTCATTCAAGGCTCTGAAGGGCAAATCTCGGACCTTCCATCTTCGTGGTAAAATCCGTATAATGCGATCCTCTCATCATCGTTCTCTCTACTCCAGGAAGAAGGGCTACATTAAATCTTGTTTGAACTTCCTGCTGTGGAAGTCTCCTTCAAACATAACTTATTTTTCACAATATAAATGGGGGAAATTTGGGGAATGGAGGCCCAGAGGGTGAAGGGGGCCCTGCATTCCCCACAGATCCCCTTGATCACCCAGCCATCCACCTGGGACTCTCTTCTCGTCCACCGGAACTGGTGTGAAGGTTCCTTCACCTGCGTGCAGGTGAGGCCCGGGAAGAGGAAAGAAGCTGAACCGCCTTGGGCAAAGAGCGCTTCGGAGCTCAAAGCGCCTCCCCGATGCCTAGGACAGACCGTGTGTACCCAGATTTCTCTCTGGTGAACAGAAATCCAAGTCAGGCAGGGGTTTCCTTCCCCAAGGCGCTGCAGCCCCGGACACAGGTCTGAGGGGCTCTAAGCTGATGGCCCTGCCACCACCTCTGGGTCTGGGCCGTCCCTGGCAGCAGACAGAGTCCTGCTCTGGAAGGCTCCTGGGCTCGTGCCAGCAGTGGTGGTCTCATCAGGTCGCCTGCTCTGGACTTTGGGGGACTCGACTGTTGATGGAGGAGGCTGCCCGCAGAATCTTTCAGTTCCTTCCAGCTTCTATGCCTCCCAGCCTCCCAGGGCCACCCGAATCAAAGGCAGCCATGCAGAAACGGGCTCTTTACAAATCCAGTTGCAAAGTCCCATGCGTGGAGAGGGAGAGGGACAGAGGGGGAGAGAGAGAGACAGAGCCCTCAAGGTATTTATTAAGTTTAATCCCAGTCTCCCAATTCACCCCACTCCTCCCTTCCCCCTCGGTATCCATACGTTTGTTCTCTACGTCTGTGTCTCTATTTCTGTTTTGTAGATAAGATCGCCTATACCATTTTTTTCAGATTCCACATATACGCGTTAATATAAAATATTTGTTTTTCTCTTTCTGACTTACTTCACTCTGTATGACAGTCTCTACAAATGGACACTACTGATACCATGTATAATATAAATAACTAATGAGAACCTACTGTAGAGCTCAGGGAACTCTACTCGCTGCGCTGTGGTGACCTAAGCAAGAAGGAAATCCAAAAAAGAGGGGATATGTGTATACATACAGCTGATTCACTTTGCTGTACAGTAAAAATATTTTAAAAGATATGTATTAAGTTTAAAAGCAAAGTACAGAACAATAGTACATTACCGTTCGGGGTAAGGAGTAAGTATACAAAAGAATATTGATACATACTCGAATGTATATGGGGGGCGGGACTATCTCGGGGATGATATATAAGAAACTGCTTTCTCCTGGTGGCCCTGAACAAGGAGGCTGTGCTAGGGGATGGGGGCAAGGCTCCTCGCTGCATAAACTTCTGTAACACGAATTTTGAACTAATTGGATTTTCGAAATGAACTTAGAGAAACATCCTGGCTCAGCCATTTCAGTAACTACCACTCTTTTGGCAAGTGACCTAACTTCCAGTTTCAGTTCCTCATGTAGACAATGAAGATAATTGCCCCAGGAGGGTGAGCGAGAATTAAAGGGCCGAGCTCCGTGCCCGGTGCATCAGAAGGCCCCACCAAGCAGTAACAAATCACGCATCAGACGTGAAGGATTTCAGCTCCACGTCTGGAAGCTCACACACGAGTTGGAAAGCCAGTCTCAGCAAGGAGGATGCCCCTCTGGGACTTCCCTGGGGGTCCAGTGGTTAAGAGCCCACCTGCCAGTGCAGGGCACACGGGTTCGAGCCCTGGTCCGGGAAGATCCCACATGCAGCGTAGCAACTAAGCTCATGAGCCACCACACTGAGCCCGCGAGCCGCATCTACTGAGCCCACGCACCTACAGCCCGTGCTCTGCAGCAAGAGGAGCCCACGCACCACAACGAAGAGTAGCCCCCGCTCGCCACACCTAGAGAAAGCCCGCGCGCAGCAACGAAGACCCAGTGCAGCCAAAAAAAAAAAAAAAAAAAGAAAGAAAGAAGGTAGCTCCTCTGTACAGGGAATGCAGGGTGACAGGGGGATGTCCCCTACCTTATCACCTCCTCATCCCAGCCCTGAGCGAAGCAGGGGCGCCGCTGGGAGAGGAGCTGACTTGAAGTTCACACCTCAGGATGGCAGGGCAGGATGTAGAATTCGGGTCTTACAACCATCTGTGCTGATATCTTCGGGTCACATTTCCTTTGAGTGAAGGCCGTTCTGCATTGGTCCGTGGGGTCAGGGGAGAAGAGAGGCCCTGCTCGTCCTTCCCTGTCCTTCCCAGGCCAGCAGGACTTGTCGGCTGGTGTCTTGGGGGCTGGTGGACTGCAGCCTAGGATGCAGTAGATAAGCAGTTCTGCGTGGCTTCATCATTTGAAAACAGCTCAGGGCTCCCCCCTTAGTCCCATCCCGCGCCCCCATGTGCATTTCCCTCCTGGGACCCCTCCTGACTCCTGTCCACTCTGGGTGGAACCGAGTCTGGGAGCTACTTAGGCGGTTTTCTCAAGTGCAGAGGAAGCGGGCTGGATTGAATAGAATATGTGGATCCGAGGGTGCTGGGCTGCAAGGACGCGAGACGTCCTCTAACCCCGTGGTCCCCAATATTACCGAGAAGGAAGTGGGATTCTGGAGGGCTGAGTGGTATCATTAGGGCTGCAAACCACTTGGTGCAGTGCTGAGACTCCACCCCAGATCTTCTGACTCTAGGGCAAGTGGCGGTAGAGGTTCCTGAGCTTTTTAGCTGCAGAAGAAGCAGCACGGGGGTGTTTTCGTGAGGATTGATTTATGTCTCCGCGTGGGTGGGCGTGGGGGCAGGGTTGGGAGAAACAAACACGTGCTGGGAGGGAGCCAAGTACAGGGCATTAAAGCTCCCTGGGATTCAGAGAGGTGAACATCACTCTCCCCATTGTATAGACGACAAAATCGAGGTTCAGAGAGCTTGGGTCAGCTTCCTGGGGTCTAACAGCTAGTCCGAGACAGAACCAGGATTCGAACCCAACCCTTCTTTGAAGCAGAAGGTGCTTTCCAAAACAATCGAGTTTGAAGTCAGGAACAGAGCATAAAGTTTTTCATTCCAGTCTCCTTGCAGGCTCTGCAATGACACCAGAGTGTGGTTAGGATCCTGGGGCCGACGTGGCGAGTCAGTCTCTGAAAGCCTGGGGATTGCCGGCAAAATCCCCTTAGCAGGAGATGCCTGGGGTTCCTGGATTCGTGAGATGAAGAACGGGTTCCCAGAACTGAATGTGAATCAGTGTGACGAGGATGTGGTCAGAACCACTCGCCCTGGTCACAGGCAGTGCCCTCCGTGTGGCCGGAGTCCTGCTGTCCTGGTCACAGACACCCAGCTGGTGCATATTGGTGGCCATGCCAAGCCCTGGCTTCTTTCAGGTGGCTTGGAAGAGCCTCTGTCCCATAGGGGTCTTCACATGGGACGGTGACACCGTGACCCAGTTGGACACTTTCCCTTGGGAAGTGCAGACAGAGCAGGTGCTATGTGTCCTGAGCAGGGAGGAGTGTGTCGTGAGCCCCTGGGCGCCCCACTGCAGAGGACTGTGCTTCAGAGGAACCTCTCATCACAGCTTCCTGGTGCTTCTAGAACTTCTCCACTTCCTTGTAAGTCCTCACACACCCAAGCCTTCCACGTTCTTCAGCCCTCAAGGAGCACTCTTTGCTTTAGGGATCCGGTCACGCCAGCTGGAGCCCCCTATTCCCTATGGCCGTAGGGAGCCCCGGACTTCCCGAGAAGCACCCAGAACGTCTACATGCTCCTATACGCACTCGGTGGTCTGGGCACAGCTGCCAGCTGGTGATGCTTCTCAGCTCACATCTTGCTGGGATAAAGCAAACAGAGGCAAGGAACTGAGGACGTACATGAGGGAGTCATCATAAGGATTGGCCGGGGGATTTAAGGCAGGTAAGAAAGGGAAAGGGAGAAGGAGGTAAGATCAATGGGTAGGAGGAGCTAGGGGTCCAGGCTGGCTGCAGCTGAGGTTCTCGATGGAGTAAAGAATGAAAGGGTGGAATGCAAGCAACTGAGATGATGATGATGGAATTGATATTATTGGTAAAATGAGGTCCAGTATATGAGCATGGGAGCAAGTGGTTAGGGAAGGTAGAGGACAAGATTGTTGGAAAGGAGGTGCTCAGGGAACCATGTTCACAGCGTCTTAAACCTCTGAGATGGAAGAATAGGAGTGATGACTGGAGAAAATGACGTGAGCCAGGAGCTGCAAACACGGGGAAGTGACAGAGCGTGAACCAGTCGGACAGGTGGGTGTTAGCGCATGTCCCTGGGACCGTTGTCTCCTTTACGACTTCCGACTTGAAGACAGATTGTTGGGAAAGGCGTGAACTTATGAGTTTTATCCCCTGGATGATATAAGGTGACAGTCTCTTTAATCGTTCTGATACCCCGCCAGCTTTGTTCTTATGGGCTTGATTTCAGGGCAAGGTGTTTGTTTGTTTGTTTTTCTTTTGACAATTATAAAAGGACAGAAGAGGTGAGGTTTTCAAATAGAAGTTCTCATCATTCCTGCCGCTGCTCTATGATATACTGTAATTGAATATATTCCATGACAGACCAAAGCGCCCCCAGTTCTAACATGGATCTTAAAATAAACATGTAAGACCCTCGAGTGAGAAGGCTTCCGCGGGTGTTTATACCTGGGACAGAATGAGGTGCGGGCAGGGTGAGAGTGAAGTGGGAGAGGGGTGTTTGTGAAGGAAAGGCTGGTTGGATCCAGGTGGACATGAGCTCGTGGAAAAGCTGAGGGCCAGGAAACGGGTCCTGTTAAACTGGCCAGTTTCACAGATCTCTTGGTAGATTCTTCCTGCACCCCACTTAGCGGACCACTGGTCTAGTTCACACTGGGTCTCAGTTTCCATATCTACAAACTCAAAAGTTGTGACTCAAAAGTGATCCCTAGATGGCATTCCAGCTTTAAATACTAATTCCAACCATCAGGCCAGGCTGCTGGGTGATCCACGCGTTTGCAGAGGCCACTCCTGTCTCCGGAGAAGCACTGAATGGGCAGGGCAGCCTCGCACTCCCAGGAGAGCTGGACCCTGGCTGGCTCCCTCACTGGTTGTTTGCTCTCTGTCTGTCTGTCTTCCCCACACCACCTCCTAGCTGGCTGATCTTGGGCAAGTTTACTCAACCTCTCGGAGCCTCAGGGAACATTGTGCATATTCAGGGGGCAATCCTCCTGCGCAGACTAACTACCATACAGCAGTTTTTAAAACCCTGAACTGTTAAAGGAGGTGGGTTTTGGAGGATGGCGTTATAGGCACCGCGTCTTTTGTGCCTGCAGTGTTAGCGTTTTTGCTGTGAGAATGTACGTTGCTCTCATATGCATGCTAACACGTGCAAGAACGTGTGTACTTATCTTTGTATTTTTAAATGTTCCGTTTTTGACTTAAATGGTACCAACTTGCTGTTGAAATGGCGTAGTAGGAAGCGCAATACATACTGGCTATGATGTGTCTGATATGTCTCTTTAAATGGAAGAAGTGCTTCTTGTTTGGTAAATAGAGTGAAGGCATAGAAAGGGGTCAGGGTTGCTCAGGAGACTGGGCGTCCACCCTGCAGAGGGGTGTCTCCTCCACCACACCCCTGCCTCTGACTTCTGCGTGGATGGAAGTGGGTGTCGGGGGGTTCGGGCGGGGACGGGAGAGGCAGGAGAGGGCCTCCAAGGCAGGCGCCGCACCGCTGAACTCAGCACGCGGCTGGGGGAAGTGGGTGGTTTGAGTTTTACTTTCAGTTTTCACTCCAAGTCATTTCAGGATGAAACACACTTAACGGTCGGATCTCTCAGCCCGATTTCTCAGCAAACCTGTGCCCCACCCCAGCCTAGGTTGTTCAGCTCGAGCTTGCGAGAGGGCGGGGCAGGGAGAGGCAGGCACGCGGCTGCCGGGGGGGCTCCCGGACTCGGAGACGTCCATCTTCTCCACATCAGCAGTTCTCACCGAGGGGACCCTGGGTACCCACCCTGCCACCGCCTGTGGGGGATGGTGGGTAGGCATATCCCACCTCTGCCCTGTGCACGTGCACGTCACGAAAGGAGCTCTAGAGCATCATTTAGCTGGCACTGTATCTTCAAAGATGATAAGACACAACCCTTGCCCCAGGGAGCTCACGGGGTAGGCAGAGAGGAAGAGGGGGAAAAAAGTAGAGGTACAGAGGGATGACAGCAGCCGCTCCTGGTGGCTGCTCTGTGCCAGGTGCCTTACTGTGTTATTTTCATAGTCCTTACTATGACTCAAAGGCAAGGCTTCTGCAGAGTTGAGCTATGGATCACGTCTCAGAATGCAGATTCCCAGGCCACACCCTGAGCCAGCGGATTGGAATTTATGGGAGTTGGGTTGGGCGTCTTCATTTTTGACAAACGTCTTGAATAATTCTCATGTACTTCAAAGACTGAGATCTGCCCCCCCTTCCCCCCCCCTCCCCACCTAGGGGGTAGATATTTTACCTTAGTATATTTCACCAACCAGAGACCTAAGCTCAAAGCAATTCAATTGCTCAGGGTCAGCCAAGGTTCAAGTTGTAGGGACTTGGTTCGACCCCAGAGCCAGGGTGATTGGGGCCCCACTTCACCTGGAAAAGTTCTGATTTATGCCTGTTGTCCTGCATAATTTACAGCAGCCCTTTTCACTCTCAAAGGCATCCTGGTTTGGATGCTAAATTATAGGCCTCCCCCGCAGGGACCCCCAGCGCTTACTCTGCACCACACTACTGTCCCTTCAAAAGGTCAGCCAGTGAGGTGACGGGGACGCACAGAAGACGGTGGCGGATCAGCGCCGAGGTAGCGTAGGAGGCAGGTCAGGAAGGGCGTCCCAGCGGGGATGCTCGCCCTAATTCCCTCTCTGCCTCTGGACAGCACGGTAGACAGCAGGTCTTCTGAAGAAGGAAATTGATAGACGTGGATTTCCTTCTCCACTAAAAGCTGCAGCCACAGCAGCCGTGAGAATGCACTCCACCACTAGCACAACGGTCACGTGCTCTGAGCACCCTGCCGGCATCACCTAGATGAGCAGAGAGCCTGAAGGTCAGCCAGAGGGGTGAAGCGGGGCAGCAGGCGCTCCCGGGCCCGGGAAACCTGGGGGAGGTGGGTCCCAACGCGCTCCTGACCCGGGACCCACGAGTCCCGGCATTCAGCTGAGCCACGAGGCCGTTTCTGATGCAGCCTTTCTAAAGTGTGACCTTCCTGGATGATGTGGAAAAAGTCAACACCAAGATCCCAAGCCTCACAGTTGATGAAAGGAAGCTCATTTTCCCCTCTCCGGGGACCTTTAAAAACAGAGCTGCCTGCACATCTTGACTAGTTTAGTCACAGCCCTGCCCGGAAGCAGGAGGATGGAGGAGATGACCTCCGAGGTCCCTAGACGCCGACAGGGTCTGTGATCATTACAACCACATGTCAGAACCCGGAGACATTCCCGTTTCCTGCTCCTTCACCCGGGCCCCGGGCTGCGGGTCCCCTTCACCCGCGTTGTTAGCAGGTCATGCCCTTTCCTCTGGGCCTGCCGGCCTCCTCTCCTGCCTTTCCTGCCCCCCCCCCCCCAGCAGGCCCCCCAGCTCTTTCTTTTCCCGGACCTCCCTCGCACTCTGCCCTCAGAAGGGGCGCGGGTGCGGATGCCGGATGGAGTCCTTGCTTTTCTCTACTTCATCTCTGCACTGCATCTGCATCTTCCAAGCCAAGCCTGGGCCTCTCCTGGAACCAAACTCTTTCAGTGACAAGGAGCAGGGTGCCCTCTCCCTAAAAGAGAGCCAAGACCCTCCCCAAACCCACCCCTGCAAACCTGCCTCCTCTCTGGGCATCAGCGCCAGTGGCCACCGCGGCTGAGAAGCCGCATGTGGTCAGATGTGGCTCTTCTCTGAGGGCTTTTTAACCCAGAGGACCAGGGAAGGGCATTGCCTGAAGACACTGGGCCTACACACGCATTTCTGATTGAGATCATCCTGAATCGGGCAGCTAGAGGCAAGGGATTGGCCTGGGCCCAGCCAAACAGAGGTTCCCTGGAGGCAGCTGCTCGGCTGACAGCTCAATAGAGGCAAAGAAAGCCTAGCTGGGGGGAGAGGGGGAGAGAGCTCGGGGGAGAGAGGAGGGGGGAAGGGGGAGCACAGGCTGCCACCCCATCAACTTGGGGAAACAGAGGTTTTAGGGCAGAGGCTTCCTGGAAGGGTCGGGTGGGGTGGGGGCGGCGGGGAGGGAGAGATGTATCTCTGCTCGGGCAGAGTGGGATCTCAAGAGCTCCCAGCGCAGCTCCTGGGGAGACTCCAGACACAGTCTCTGTGGGAGGGGGGGTAGGGCTTCCGGGAGAAGAGAAAAGCAAGTGCTAGGATCACCCACAGGTGCCGTGAATCCCCCTCAGCTCACACTTTCTACTCACCTACATGCTGTATGCCAAGCTCCATGCTAAGCCCGGGGCACCGTCTCTGGCCACCCTCTGAGGAGGCCCACGGCATGCCCAGGAGGCAGCTGTGGGTGCAGATGTGGGATGGGCGGGGCGCTGAGATTCCTTCCAGGAGGAAAGGAACGTATGTGTGAGCTAGGGGCTCTGAGAGCTGGGAAGCCCCTTGGAAAGGCAGCTTGTGGGTCGAGCCCTAAAACTACCCCAGACAAAGGATTCCTGCCTCTGTGCTCTGCTTATCCTGGGGACCGGGCAGGACAGATGTTGGTTCTGCAGGTCAGAGAGGGAAGCTCCAACAGCACTGAGTTAAATGTTTTTCTTATTTCGGGTTTTCTGTTGTTTGCTTTTGATTTTGCCGGCAGAACTTCTCAGAGCCTCTAATATGTAAATTTCCGAAACTTGGACAGTACGGACTGTTGTTTGTTGTTTGTTTGTTTGTTTTTTTGCCGTACGCGGGCCTCTCACTGTCGTGGCCTCTCCCGTTGCGGAGCACGGGATCCGGACGCGCAGGCGCAGCGGCCACGGCTCACGGGCCCAGCCGCTCCGCGGCACGTGGGATCCTCCCGGACCGGGGCACGAACCCGCGTCCCCCGCGTCGGCAGGCGGACTCTCAACCGCTGCGCCACCAGGGAAGCCAGTACGGACTGTTTGAGGCTGCAGGATACCCTGCAGCTTTTGAGTTCTCCTGCTCTGGTGGTGGAAAGGACTTTCCTACGTTCAAGAGGGGGAGAAAAAGGCTCTGGATGGCAGCCCTGCTCTTCCGGCTTCTCCTGGGAGGTCTGGGCCTCCAGTGGCCACTCTACCTGTCCCCAAAAGCTCTTTGAAACCCTTCAACTCGATTAAAGATTTGATGAACTGGCCTTTGTTCTCAGTGTTGTGACCTTGGGTGAAGGCTCCCTTTCTTTATGGCCCTTCTGTTTTTCTCCTCAATCAGCTGGGATAATGGGCCTCAATTCATTTCTGTCCTCAAGGGCTATGTGTCCCCAAAGCATTTCCGTGTTGGACTATTCGCTGCTACTTCCCTGCATTGTCCTGTATTCTTTTCCTCTATAGGTTCTGACTGTAGAGGAAAGCACCCTGAGGGCAGAGCCCCTTCTTAAGACAGCGGCTCAGGGTTTCCCCAACGGTGTGACAAGACGGACTGGGAAGGGACCTCAGGGGACTGGGTTGCTTCCGCGCTCTGCCACTGAAGCTCCCAGAGGCTCATTTCCTTCTTCTATTAAAAAAGTGGGGTATGGGGCTTCCCTGGTGGCGCAGCGGTTGAGAGTCCGCCTGCCGACGCAGGGGACGCGGGTTCGCGCCCCGGTCCGGGAGGATCCCACGTGCCGCGGAGCGGCTGGGCCCGTGAGCCGTGGCGGCTGCGCCTGCGCGTCCGGAGCCTGTGCCCCTCAACGGGAGAGGCCGCGGCGGTGAGAGGCCCGCGTACTGCAAGAAAATAAATAAATAAATAAGTGGGGTAACTGAGCTGAGGGAAAGTGATTTATAAACTAAGCTTCCTTAGACTCCTAGTTAGTTTTATTACTCATTTATCCAGCTCACGCTAACGGTGTTCTTGACGCCGTGCAAGACGCCGAGAACCCAGCGATGAGCCTTTGGTCCGTCCACCGCATCTCGTTCGGGCTGTGTGTCGGTAAGGGTGATGCGCGTGGAAAAGCATGCCTACAAAGCTTAAGGAAACCTCAGCATTCTGAAAAGGGAGATAGAGAGTTTTAAAATGCAGGACTATTGGGTGATGCTTCATGAGCCGGGGTCCCCAAACCGTACCTCCCCTTCCAAGGCAGCCACATCCATAATAAAGAGTGAACACGTGGACATGGTACTTTGATTCTAAAAGGAGAACTGAGAGGTGTTTTGCACTCAGGTAAACTGGAAGTTGGGGTGTTGGGGGGAAGGGGCGGTGGGGGGGGGAACCAGCGGTAGAGCAGACAGACGCCAAATACAGACGCGCACCCGAACAAGCGGATGTCTGAAAGCTGTGCAGCCCACGTGGCTCCGTCCTGGTCCCCTTAAGGACCACCCCGGGAAGCCCTCTAGAAAACCCATCCATCATGGACAACAGTCTGCTTTCTTTCCTCCCCGGTTCAATATCCATAGCACAAAAATGTGCTTCGCTAATGGAAACCTTGTGCTGGCCTCTCGGAGGATGCTGGCAGTGAAAGGCAGAGAAGGAAGTGGGTGTGTGAACCGACACCCACAGGCCAGAGCTCCCGTGTCCAGGAATGCAGTGCACTCGGAAAGGGACGGGGAGCCGAGCTGGCCTGGGGCTCTGTGACAGTGACAGACAGCAAAGGAGGCAAGGCCGCTGAGGGCTCCCCGAACCGCGGAGAGGGACAGGCGCCGCCCTCCTCGGTGTTTCTCAATGATTCAGAGGCGGCTCAGTGTGTCTGGCTGGGGTTTTCACTGGCTCTTTCAGACCGGGTTGGAGGGGGAAAAAAAAAAGAGAGAAAGAAAAAGATCGAATTTCAGTTCCCCTCAATTGCCCCGGGTGTGTGCAGCCAACTGTCATTGTGAGACTGTCGCTGCCTCGGTCCTCAAGGGGGCCCGCACGTGGTCAGGGTCTGCACCAACAGGACAGCAATTAGCAGCCCACCTGTCAGAAATCCCCACGCTACCAACCTAACTCCTGGCTTAACCCACAGGGCTGTCTGAAGGCAGGGGCGGTCAGTGAACTCTTACAGGCGCGTGAATACAAACCAAGGGTGGGTGTGGGTGCCGAAGGAGCCTGGACCCAGGTTTTACGAGACCCGCTTTCTAGTCCTGGGTCTGTAGGAACTGGCTGTGTGACCTTCGTTAGGTCACTGAACCTCTCTGATCGTTACAGCCATCCAGTGAAAACTGAACAGTCTCTGAGGCTCTCCATTTCTGTCCTTGGATGGACATCTTATCCACTGGAGGGTACTGGCATGAATGAAGCGCTGCAGGGGTGTGGATAATACGAAACAGTGGTGACCGAAGTTTAATTTTTTCTTTTTTACTTTCTGTTTGCCTCTGGAATGTAACTGGGGCGCACATTCAGACACCAACTTCCTCTCCTTCCTGGCGCCCTCTCTTTGCGCCTCTGCTCTGCCCTCCAGGCCTGGATGGGGGTGGGGCATGTGCTGCTGACTTGGGGGCGAGGGGGGGGGGAGAGGAAGGTTTCCGGCTGGGGGCTGGAGGTCCCCGGGCAGAAGTGCTCCAGGCACTGCAGAATTGATCAGCTATAAAATCGTTCTAATCCCTTCCCTGATCCAAAAAGGTAGGAGGCTGTGAATAGAACGTTCCTCACCGTGCAATACTGCGGACACTTACTCGCCCAGGAGAAGGCTTGGGAAAAAGCAGCCGTGAGTGTTTAAATGATGAGCCTCAAGGAAAATCATCAGAGCAGCCCTAGTTCTCGGTCTGTTCCATTAACATATGTTAGCCTAGCTTCCAGCCAAGATGGGGGCCCTGCAGAAAACTGGGATCGCTAGGGCCAGGGTCATTGCAGTGGGAGCGGAGCCCGGAAAGGGAGCCGGCCCTCAGCGGGGAGACCAGTGTGCGGGCGCCGCCGCCGCCGCCGTATTCACTCCACCGTGGCCTGGCTGATGGGCCACATTCCTTCTGCAGCGGCATCTTCGATGTGAGCGTATACAGTGACCGAGGCATTCCAGAGCCCAGCCACTAGCCAGTCAGGGCTTGGGGCCTTTCTTCATTTTTCTTCTTGAAGAAGAAGTGTTGGGTCCTCTTAGGAGCCGCCAATCAACTGCCTTCTGCAGACGTGTCATGCCCTCCCCCGATCTCCCACCCTCCGGCCTTGTGATGGGTGTGTGTGTGTGTGTGTGTGTGTGTGTGTGTGTGTGTGTGTGAGTGTGTGTGAGTGAGTGTGTGTGTGAGTGTGTGTGTGTTAGGTGGACCTTGGTCCCCATCCTGGGGAGAACCCCATGGAAACAGGCAGTCCCAGGTGTGGGGAATGTGGGCGCCGGGGGGCAAGAGAGAGAAGCTAGCGGACCAGCTGGGACCATTGTCGGGGTGAGGGCACTTGTAGGGGGAAGGAAGGGAAGGGAAGAGAGAGAGAGAGAGAATTCTGTAACTGTGAGTGTGTGTGTGTGCGTGTGTCGCCACCGGAAACTCTTCCTACTGGACCGGACAAGTGGCAGGGTGGTGGGAAGGACAAGGAGCTTGATTCAGGATGGGAAAGGAGCAGCTGTCTCTCCAAGAGCCGGCTTCCAGAAGCAGCTGCAAGCTGGGGAGGGCCACGGAGCTGCCCGCCGCAGGGATGGACCGGGAGAGGTGGACGGGGCGCTCCAGTCTTGGGGGGCGGTGTGCCGTGATAGTCAAGCTCAGAGCTGGCCAACCTCCGATTTCCTTCCTGTTCTTGAAATCGGGGTCCCAACCCTCCTGTCTGTCTCCCTGTCCTTCTTAGGCTTGACTGACTCTGCAGCCGAGCCCCTGGCTCCGTGGCTGTGACCTCTGCTCACCTGCAGGCTGGTTCCCTTTTCTCCCGCTGAGGCTTTGGATGCTGCTGTCTGGCCTCTTCCAGATGCTGTCCCGTTCCTTCTTCACTCCTCCACTTAGTTCTCCTTTTGTTCAAGGCTGGACAGGCGGACAGACCCACAGGCAGCGTGACCAGCAACCTAGAAGACCAGGTTGGCCTTCTGGGCATGTTTCTTGGTCTGAGCACCTGAGATGCTTTGCCCCCTTACGTCTTGACTTAACAGTCCCTTTACATGGTGAGCTCTTACCCAGATGAGGCCTTTGAGATCAACAGAGGGAAAATAAAGCGGTTTCCACCTCAGGCACTCACCCAACGTGCCCTGAGCACCTGCCTGGCTCTGGGACCTGGGGCTGTGAAGATAAGGACGCCCCTGCCCTGAATGCAGTCCCCTGACCTCCAGCAGCAGCGTGACTTAGGACTTTCTTAGAAATGCAAATTCTGAGGTCCTGCACCTGACCTGATCCGCCGCTCTGGGAGCAGGGCCCAGAGATCTCTGTCCCCATCACCCCCGGTGCTGGAGAAGGGCAGCTCAGCACAGGGATCTCACTAGACCTTCTCAGCTGGAGGCTGGGGCCCAGGCCACCTAAACATTTGAGGTCAATTTTCCAAGCCTCCTCTTTCGGTGATTTCACTGTGGAAGGAAGCTGAATATTTATCCACAGCAGGCCTGGGTGCAAGTCCCAGTTTCAGATGCGGTGGCCTCAGCCCTACTGACCTTCTGAGAATAAGGGTGGTTGACTTCAGTTCATTTTACGCCCTGTTCCTTTCCTTCCTCCCCTTAAGGATCTTAAGCTTTGCCTTTCACAGAAGCGTTTTTTCGAAAGTGGTAGCTTAAGGATTTCAAGCCTAGGAAGGCATATCACGTGGGAGAGAGCTTCTTAAAGACAGAGTAACAGCAGGAGACATTTGGGTTGATCAGTTCGGTAGTGTGGCAGCATTGATCTGGATTTGGGGGGATGGCCTCAATTTGAAACACAGCTCCCTAGAATCCACGCAGGTACATTTATACTTGCAAGATGACTTTTTTTTTTTTTTTTTTTTTTTTTCCGGTATGCGGGCCTCTCACCGCCGTGGCCTCTCCCGTTGCGGAGCACAGGCTCCGGACGCGCGGGCTCAGCGGCCAAGGCTCATGGGCCCAGCCGCTCCGCGGCATGTGGGATCCTCCCGGACCGGGACACGAACCCGTGTCCCCTGCATCGGCAGGCAGACTCTCAACCACTGCGCCACCAGGGAAGCCCGCAAGATGACATTTTTTAAACTTTAATTTCTTAGTTGACCATTGGAAAGCGATTACCATGTACTTGGAAGACAGATTAATGCCTCACGTAGGGAATATGTCGATGGGAATCAGGGGAGATGCACCGGGGAGGTCTTGTTTAGTCCAGCAATTCGTATGAAGTGGAAGCACAATTTGGTGATGGGGCTCTCTGGGCAAAGACTAAGGATGGAGCTGGGGGTATAGGTGACTTGGAAGTTTTAATTCTGATTCTTCTCACTAGTAGTATGGTATAAGCAAGTCCCTTAACTTTTCTGCAGTTTCATTTCCCATTTTGTTTTCTTTAGATTTTTTTTTTTTTTTTAGCTTTTCATTTTGAAATTGTTAGCAGACAATTTTCCATGGTCTTTCCTGTTTCTGCACATGTTGTGAAGAAAGCCATGGACAGACTTTTGTTCAGGATTATCTTTTTAAGACTGTTTGTACAGCAAACAGCCTTAGGTAATGGAGAGAATGTCTTCCTTTGGAGAAAAGGACTGGTTTCTTCTGCAATGTAATAAAGATAACGTCTCTGTCCAGGCCAGAATCTGGGTAGGTTTGCACGCACCTCCTATAAGAGGTTGGGATTTAAGTTGTGCGATACAGACTCACTGTCTGTGAGTTACCTGTGTCTCCCTGGTGGGACTTGGGGGAAGAGGTGGAGCCATTGTGATTGTGATGCTTATGTGACATGATCTGCCACGAGAATAAAGCCCTTCGTCTCTGACCCTGGAGTAGGAGTATCATGTCTTCCGCCAGCATTAATGACATTGTAGCAGGTTAAGTTGTGAGTTTACAAGCAGGGTAAAATCTTAGATCCTTCGCAGTTCTTGGCAGAAATAATTTCAGACTGGCAAAAATGATACAATGAATTTCCATTTCTCCTTCACTCAGTTGCCCCATGCCTTACCTTATATAATCACAGTACAGTGATCAAGAATTTCCTGGCGGGGCTTCCCTGGTGGTGCAGTGGTTGAGAATCAGCCTGCTGATACAGGGGACACGGGTTCGTGCCCCGGTCCGGGAAGATCCCACATGCCGTGGAGCAGCTGGGCTTGTGAGCCAGGGCCGTTGAGCCTGCGCGTCCGGAGCCTGCGCTCCCCAACGGGAGAGGCCACAGCGGTGAGGGGCCCGCGTACCGCAAAAAAAAAAAAAAAAAAAAAGAAATGAAATAATTGTTAGATTAAATTCTTCCACAGAAGGGCAAATATGGTTAGACAGGATTTAAAAATCTGATCTATGCTGTTCTCAAGAGACACAGCTCAAACATAAAAATGCTAAAAGAGTAAAAGCAAAAGCCTGGGAAAAGATCTACTTGATAAAAAGTAATAAAAGAGGAAGTAATATCAGACAAAATTTACTATAAGGCAAAAAGCTTTATTAGACATAAAGAGACACATTCACAATGATAAAAAGTTCAATTCACAAGAAAGACACAACAATCTTAAACTTGTAATGTAACCAGTAATGTAGCTTCAAAATATATAAAACAAAATTGTAAAAACCACAGGGAGAAACCGACAATCCATAACACAGTGGAAGCTTTAATATTCTCTCTCAATACCTGATAGGTCAAGCAACAGAAAAATAAAAGAATACAGAAAATTTGGATAATGCAATTAATGAGCTTGATCTAATGGATATATATAGTACTCTAAAGAGAGGCATTGTTTTTAAAGCGTACTTGAAACATTTAAGAGAATTGTCCACATGTTTTGCCATAAGCCAAATCTCAAGAAGTTTCGAAGAATCAGTATCTCATAGATACTGATATCATACATACTACAATTACAAAGAAATTAAGTAAGAAATCAAGGGCATAAAGATAATTTTTAAAAATAATTCTGTTTGGAAGTTTAAAGATATACTTTTATATAACTCTAGAGTCAAAAAAGAAATTGTAATAAAAATTAGAAATACTTAATATTTATTGATAAGGATAATATTGTATATTAAAATGTAGGAAATAAGGTTAAAACAGTGGTTATAAGTGGTTAGAAAGTGTTAGAGGAAAATATGTAGCTTATATGCTTACATATGAAGAGAGAAGAAAGTTTGAATAGTAGCATGTAAACCTCCAAATTAAGAAATTATAATAAAAGAATAAGCTTTTTAAAAGTAGAAGGATGAATTAAATAAAGAGCAGGATTAGGGAAACAGGGGGAAAAAAGAGGATTAACAAAGCTGAAAGATGTTTCTTTAAAAGATTGATGAAATTGAGAACTCCCAGCAAGAATGACTAAGAAAGAACAAAGGCACAAACAAGGATATTACAAATGAGAAAGAGATGGGACTTGCCTGGCTGTCCAGTGGTTGGACTCCGTGCTTCCACCGCGGGGGGTGCGTGTTCGATCCCTGGTCGGGGAACTAAGATCCCTCATGTTGCACGGCACAGTCCCCCAGAAAAGAGAAGAAAAAAAGAAAAGAAAAAAGAAAAAAAAAAGGAAAAATGAGAAAGAGGGTTCAACTACTTGTTATGAGTTGAACTGGGTCCCCCACAAAAGACATGTTTAACCCCTAGTACCTGTTAATGTAACCTTAATAGGAAATAGAACCTTTGCAGCTATAATCAAGTTAAGATGGGGTCATTAGAACAGTCTATAATCCGGTATGACTGGTGTCTTTATCAGGAGGGAAGAGACACATATATAGACACAGTTAGTACATCCTGGAAAGGAAGGATGCAGGCAGTGAGTAGAGTGATTTGTCTACAAGCCAAGGACCAAAGGTTGCCGGCCATCCTCAGAAGCTAGGAGAGAGGCATGGAGCAGATTTGCCCCTCAGAGCCCTCCAAAGGAACTAACTCTGTGGACACCTTGGCTTCAGATTTCTAGCCTCTAGAACTGAGACAATACATTTTTGTTGTTATAAGCCACCCATCTTCTGGTGCCTTGTCATAGCAGCCTTTGGAAACTAGAATTCTGCTGATGCAGCAGCAGTGAAAATCTGAAAGAACATTTTAAGTCATTTATTGCCAATAAATTTGAAAACTTAAATGAAAAGGACAAATTACCAGCAAAATACTAATTGCCAAAATGGACCCAAGGGTAAGCGGAAAATCATTAAGTTTGGGTAATGAATAGTTAACAATCTCTCTTCTTAGAAAATACCAATCCCAGATGATTTGATAGATGAGTATGCCAGATATTAAAGAAAAAGGTAATTCCAATGTTATTTTAGCTCTTCTATAGAATAGAAGAAAAAGGAACGTTTCTTAAGACATTCTATGAGGCCAGCATACTCCTGATGCCAAGATCAGACATAGCTATCAGAGGAAAAAAAAAAAAATCACAGAACCATTTCACCAATGAATGTAGATGCAAAAACTTTAAACACAGCAAATAACATCGACACTAGCCAAATAGAAAAAAAAGATAATAAATGATGACCAAGTTGGATTTTTTCCATGAAGTCCAGCCTCAGAAAATTTCTGTATGTAGTTCACTACATAACAGTTCATTAAAAGAAGAAAGACTATATGATCATCTCAATAGAGACAGAAAGCGTTTGATAACATTGAATATTTTTCCTTATGATACAAAGCTTTCGTCCTCACCCAGCAAGGAATCACAGGTAACTTCCTCAACCTGATAAGGGTTTTGTGGCACACACTCATGGGTGTGTGAGCTCATATGTGTGCACAAACACAGTTCTCCTAATCACATATTCAATAATAAAATGTTCCTTCTTGACATTCTAGAAGAGGCAAAACTACAGGGCTGGAAAACAAATCAGAGGTTTGCCAAAACCTAGGAGGTGGTGAGGGGATCGTCCATAAAGAGGCACAAGGAATTTGGGGGGTGAAGAAAAAGTTCTCCATCTGGATCGTGGTGGTGGGTATACCATCCATCGGGTCGTCGAAATTCCTAGAACGTTAAAGCCCCAGAGGGTAATTTTACTGCATATAAATTAGACCTCATCTGTCCTGATTTTTTAAGAAAGGAAAGATAGATTACTTAGGGACACATCCACGAATGGCAAAGCTATTTTTAAAAGCAAGTTACTTTTGAGAGTGAGGGTGTTCGGTAGAATTCGGGAGCAGCACATAGGTGACCTCAAGTTTTGACAGAGTTCAGTGTCTTCAGTTTAGACAAGGAACAGAACTGAATTGTTAAAACAGGATTATATTATTTGGGAGAGAGGGGTGAAGTGAAATACTAACCCTGTCCTCTTGGCTCGAGGTCACTCACCCACGAGGGGCTTGGGGGAACTGGGAGTGACCAGAGGTGTGGGATGGCGCAGAAAAGGGAAGGGCCAAGAGGTGTCATTGTCCCTGGAACACCGTCCCCCATCCTTCCTTGCTGAGCAGGCGCAGAGACAGCTGGACACCTACACCCGCCTTAGTGCCTTCCCCAGTCTGACCCCCGGTACGTACGTTTTGTTTTCTTTTTGTGGCTGCGCCGCGAGACATGCAGGATCTTAGTTCCCCAACCAGGGATCCGTCCTGTGTCCCCTGCAGTAGAAGCGCGGAGCCCTAACCACTGGGCGGCCAGCGAATTCCCCCCCAACCCCCCGCCGCCTGCCCTTGGACGTGAAGAAGTCAACCAGCCCCAGAGGACAGCCTCAGGCTGTACCCATTCTGACCCCTACCTTATCCACCAAACACAGTTTCTTACCTAAAGACGAGCTGGAGAGGAACATTCTTGAAGGCAGGGATGACATGGCAATAGAAAAAACATGCACTTTGGAGTCAGAACAAGTTTGGAATCCAGGCTGGTTTACTGAGCTGAGTGCCCCTGGGCAAGTGAATGAACCCTTTGAGACCTCTATTTCCTTGCTGATAAAAATGGCCATTATACCTACCCAACCTGCAGGGCTTTGCTGTATTCTGATGTGTTTTGAAATAGAGAAGTACAGTCTGAAAGCCCAAGAGGAAGGGGCAGAGAAGGCGGGGGCTTCCTGGAAGACCGGCTCCTGGTGGCGTGATCTTGGTCTGCGTCTGGCCCTCCGTCCAGGCCTGGATCTCCGCAGGGTGGACGGGCTCATCTCACCCCAACGGAGACAGCTCTGGCATCTGAATGGAACCGCTTAGGGCTGACACTCGTTCTCTCCTTGGGGAGAAAGGACTCGGGAAGTCAGGTTACACTCATGTGGCTGCTTGGTGGCTACAGAAGGAAATCACAAAAGTTGGTTGTAAAATGAAAATGTGTCATGCTATCGTGTGATGCTAATTTGATGTGTTCATCTCCACAAGAAGGACACAGCTGCCTTTAGCACCAAGATATTCTCTCCAGGCCAGCTCTCTGGATTCTCCCTAGGACTCCTTTTTTCTGTGTTTCTGTGGCTGACCTGTCGCCCCCTTTTCGGACTGTCCACCTTTTCTGTAGACGGTCCTTCAGATGGAGGCTGGATGCCTAGAGAATCATTCTCTCCTGAAGGTCGTTGCAGGCTCTGCTCTGAGGCAGTGTGTGTTAATTTCACACTTTTACCCTGTGAGGGCAGTTTTATTCCCCTCATTTCCAAATTCCTGAGGGGCAGAGAAGAAGGGGTGCATCCCCACATCCAACGTGTGCTTTCCTGATAACTGTTCTCTTTCCACGTATGTAAAAGGCTCATTCATTCTTCATGTGAAGTTATTTACTGGGGTTCTTTGCGTGTGTGTGTGTGTGTGTGTGTGTGTGTGTGTGTGTGTGTCCAGCATTGTGCAGGGACAATTATGCTGCCCAGAAACCATGCCACTGGTCCCTCCAGATGCTGCAGCCACAAGACAGCCCCTAAGCCTACCCCTCCTCCCTCCAATTCTCTAAATACAACATCCCGACGCACTGTGAATCGTGACGTCTCTGTGGCCTGCGGGATCAAGGCTCATCCGCCACCAGCCGCTCAGGGCCTTTTCCAACAAGGCCCCGACGTCCCTCTGTAATCTCTCAACACAGCTAGAGACCTATAACCACAGCTTTTGCTGCCTACGGTCTGCCTTCCTCAGTGGCTCTTGTGTTTCTTGCCCCTGCACCGGCACCAAACGTTCATTCCTCTTCTCCTTAGGGCGAAGAAGGTCACCAGCCATCATCCAGAGACCTGCAGAGGCTTGCACGCCAGCAAGGCCACGTGTCACCAAACAGCCCCTGGGACCTGGTCTTTCTCTGAACAGCCACCTTGTCACGCCACCCTTGGCTCTCACCACGTATTTATTTTTCAAAGCCACAAAAAGAACTAGGAGGCAGGAAGGCAAGACGAGGTCCGAGCTCACCAGGGGTCTCCCCTCCCCTGGGGCCTGGGAACATTCACTGTCTGTGCTGCCCCATTGGCCCTGCTTCCTAAGGACTTCACATCCCGTAACATTTAGGAACGACGCTTTTCCTTGGTACAGAGCACATGCTGACTCTATGTAGATACGAAGTCTCTACTTAGAATACGACTGAGTGACTGAGATGAACCAATGAAGAATTCCTGGCAGACAGGGAAGAGGATGGCTGAAAAACACCAGTCGCCACAGCGTGGTGGTTGGTGCCCGAATACGGGAGGGTTTCGTGGGAGGGAAAAGAGGACTCGGGGTATATTCTGAGTGACAGCTCGGTGTAGATGCTGAAAACATATGCTTTGGAGTCCGACGGGGTTTGAATCTGAGCTCTGCCACGTCACAGCTGTGTGACCTTGGCCAAATTACTGAACCTCTCTGTGCTTTTACTCTGTCACCGGTAAGAAGGGGATGAATACCTACCTTGCAGGGTCGTTATGATGATTAAATAAGATAATCTGCGTAAGTGCCTGGCCCAGAGGCGTGTTCCATAAAGGATGGTTCACTATGATTAGAGAGGGCCAAGGGGAGCCAAGGGTCAGACTGGAGGAAGACCGCGTTCAGGGAGTTTGGAAGAGTGTCTAGAGCCATCCCACCCCGGCCCTGCGGTCATCAGTGTCTTCGCTGTCTTGGCACAGACGTCCTGGAGCCCCCATTTTGGTCGTGGCTCTCTCTGGTTTCTGGAAGTGGCAGCAAGAGGTGCCCGCTGGGTGGTGGCAGGGGCGGGGGTCGGTGTGAGTGGTGGTTTTGGGGAGGATGGAGAGTATTCAGGTGGGGGGGGGAGGAAGGGATAGCAGTGGGGGAGCACTGCAGCTGAACCGTTGGTTTATTTCAAGGTTGCAAGACCTCCAACCAGCTCTTCCTATAAGCCCCGCTGACATGAGGGCGGAGGAGCTGAGCCGGGACCAGATGTTTCCTCTCTCTCACCATCGGTGGATGGCTTGGCGACACGGGGGGAGGGAGAGGGAAGGAAAGAAGGCGGTGAGACAGATTCCTTCGTTGGGAACCCATCCTCCTCCACGTGGCTCTGCAGCTTGGAGCGTCTGCCCCCTGAAGTTCTAGGAAACACTGAGATGAGTTGCATGGCCAAACTAGGGTCATATGGCCCGTTTCCTGGAGGAGCCCCTTGGGAGGGAACTTGGAGGGTGGTTAGAAGCTTCTGCCCAGTCCGGTGAAGAGTAACTCAGGACAGGAGAGGCTAAGAATAGCTCTTTGTCAGAAATAGACTCACAGACACAGAAGACAAACTTGTGGTTACCACAGGGCATGGCGGGCGGTGGGGGGAGAGATCAGTTAGGAGCTTGGGATGAAGAGATACACAGCACCGTACATAAAACAGAGAACCAACAAGGACCTACTGTAGAGCACAGGGAACTATACTCCGTATTTTGTAATAACCTATAATGGAAAAGAATCCGAAAAGGAGTATACGTACATATGTACACACATGTATATATGTGTAACTGAATCACCTTGCTGTACACCTGAAAGTAACACAACATTGTAAATTAGCTATACTTCAATTAAAAGATAGTTTAAAAAAGAACAGCTCTTTGTGTCACTTGGAGAAAACCTGAGAGGCAGGGAGAGACTCTCAGAGAGTCCAGCACCTTCAAACTCCACCACCAGGATCTCCCTGGCATCAGTTTTTCCATCTGTAAAATGGGGAGAATACTCACACCTGTCCAGATGACTGTACTCCCTCCCTTGGAGGACTTCATGGGCAAGAATTGTCACGACAGCGCTTTGCAAGTGTGCAAGATCAGCGGGAGGGAGGTTTCATGTGGCAGCAGCACAGGGGGCCTCTTTGCAGGTGGGGGAAGCACTGAAGGGCCCACCATCTGCTGTACCCCAGCGGGGCCTCAGGTTGGGGGCAGGTGCACCTCCCCCCACATTACTCTGAAATCAGTGTGGGTGCCCAGGAAGCACTTCTTGGCTAGAGAACAACTGAAAACTGCTTCGGGCTTAAAACCTCCAGCACTGATTAATCATTTAGGGGCCTTTGGTCTAATCTCCTTTCCTGAGATATATCTTTTTTTCTCACACGAGTGGCTGTGAGGCCCCGGTGAATCAGCGAGTGTACCAAGCTGAGCTGGGCACACGGTTTTTCTTGGTGGTCCTCCCAGTTTCTATCTCTAAAGGCAAAGAAGGTGCCTTCATCCCTCCCGAGACGCTAAAAGCCCAGCCAAGTTTGGGGGTCTTTGCGGTGCTACTGGGAATGGAGGGGATCGCCTCCAGGCGTGGTGGGTTCCCCAGCCCGCAGGCGGTCAACAACCACGGGGCGAATTTCCCAGCACTGACACCGTGCGAAGGAGGCCCTTCTCGTGTGCTATCTTCACAATTGCCACAGCCCTCTGAAGAGGGAATGATTATCTTCACCCCCATTTTACAGATAAGGAGACTGAGGCTCCAGGAGGGTAAGTGGCCCTGGTTTCACAGCTGCATGGCGGCCTTCTGAGAGCGCAGAGATCAGGCTGCTAGGGATAGGCATGGCCCGCCAGGGGACCACACGGCCCACCGAGTGGGGCCCGACAGGGCAGCGGTGAATTCCTCCCAGGAGGGAAGGCCTTGAACTGAACCTCAGAAAAATCTACCCTGGGGTCAGCCTTGACTACCTTCACACTCCACCTACAAACCCTCCACCAGGGCTCCCCTTCCTCTTCCTCGAGCCAGAGGGGCTGGGAGGGAAAACTGAGAGGCGGCCGCAGCATGACCTGGGAACGATGCTTTTATCCTTTCATAACCATGATACTGAATGCTCTGTGTGTGTGTGTGTATGTGTATGTGTGTGTGTGTGTGTGTGTGTGTGTGTGTGTGTGTGTGTGAGAGAGAGAGAGAGAGAGAGAGAGAGAGGGTAGGTTTATATAGAGGAAGAGAGTGTTGCTTTTGTATGACTCTCTCTTTTTCTTTCTTTCCTTTATCCCTTCCTTGCCTCCCTCCCTCTCTCTCTCTCCTTCCTTCCTTCCTTCTTTCCTTTCTTTCTCTTTCTTTCTTTCCTTCCTTCCTTTTCTTTTTCTTTCTTTTCTTTCTTCTTTCTTTTCTTTCTTTCTTCCTTCCATTCCCTCTCCTTCCTTCCTTTCTTTCTGTTTTCTCCCTTCCTTCTTTCCTTCCTTCTCTCCCTCCCTCCTTCTTTCTCTCTCTCTCTTTCTCTCTTTTGCTAACCACAGACCAGCTACACATTCTTTGGCAGTTTCCCAAAGATGAACTTTAGATTTTGTGGAGAGAGAGAGAGAAAAAAAGGAAAGAAAAGAGCAGGGGGAGGGAAGAAGTGTGGCAGAAACTGTAGAGCACGTGCACACACACACACGCACACGCACACACACGCACGCACGCACACGCACACAACGCCTGGCAATGGGGAAGTGAGGCTGTGGATCTTTTTCATGAATGGGCTCAGCTCAGTTGGGCTGCACTTCCGCTCTCCCATTCACCAGCATTCAGATTTCACCTCTGACCATCCAAGGCAGCTGGCTGCTGGCCCAGCCATGAGGAACAGTTTCAGATCATCCCCCGACCACAGGCAACTGTGTGCTCACGAGAATCTTCTTTTGTGAGCTGGAAAATGCAAATGATCAGCGGATTTGTAGGACACCAGGCTTGGGGCGGGGGACACCGACCCCTGGGTCCCCTGCAAGGACAGCTACCCCCAGGGCTGTTGCTTGTATCCTGGGAAGCTCAGAAAGGACAGCAGGAAGTGCCTGCAGAGGACACGCTCCCCCCAGGGGCTGCACTCTGCGAGGTGTTCGCCCGCTTTAAGTGATGCTGGGAGATGAGCCTCACCGTTTGGAGAGGACACTTAGGCTTCTCCCTCTGGGGGCCAGGGGTCCGTGGCTTGTGGCCTGAGCGGGTGGCACTCTTTCATTCTGGATGGGAGCTGGCTGAGGAGCAGGATGTCACTGAAGCTGCTGTCCCTTGAAAATTGGTCTGGAGTTTCCAGAGGGTTCCCCCCCCACACACACACACCGGGACGTCCAGCTGCAAGATCTTGATCAGGTCATTGAATTTTGCAGCGGCTGGGAAATCTAGGATGTTAACACCTTCTGCGGAGCTGCTGTGACACCTCAGTGAGCTGAGGCCGGAGGGTGGCTCCCCACGCCTGCCCCGGCCGGCCGAGGGTGCCCGGTCACTGTTCACAGAGGACGGACGGCCCTGCAGCCCTGAAGCTCCGGGAACGGGGGCTGAGACAGGCTTTTGATCCATGGCCTGATAGGAGAGGGAAGCGGGGGCGGCCTGGCCTGGACACCAAACAAGAAGAGGAAGGAGAAAGGTGAGGGTGTCGAGACACACACACCCCCCCACCGCCCCAGGCTGTGCTGTTCTTTCTCTGTGCTCCTTCCCCTCTCCTGCAGCCCTTCTAGTGGAAGGTCAAGGAGCCCACAGAGAAAGGGTCCTCATTCTCCTGTCGCCGCCACACTCGGATGCGTCAGAGGGGCTCCCCCCAAACTCCCACGTCTTCAGATATGTCGGCGCAGAGGCAGGGGCGTGGATGAGATGACCTGCAGAGCGCCTCCCCTCTTCCGGGGCCACGAGCCTTTCCCGCAAACGAAATCCAGGGCAAAGTGCCGGGGAGCCGCATTGCAGTGCCTGCAGCTGCCGTGCCGCCGGGGCCCAGCTCCGGGCGCTGGGAATGGACTCGGAAATACCAGTGGGCTTTGTTGGGGCCGATGACTCACAGCAAAGGCATGACACCCAGAGTCCATCAGACTTTCTAGGAACTTGCCTGCAGCTGGAGCGTCGACGTCCCTAGGTCCTCCCTCGGGCACAGAGAGGATGCTAGCCGAGGCCTGGCGCTGTTCACAGCGGAGCGTGGACCGACGCCAGCGGACCCCAGGAGGGGCCGGTGTGAGTCTCCTTTGATCAAGTTAGGCTCTGAGGCTCCTCCCCTGCGATAAGTGAAGGCATCTTTCTTGACCCATATTCTCCTGTCTCCTCTCCCTCCTCTGCCTGCCCTCCCCCCCACCCCCCCCTACACACAGGCAGAGCAAGAGAAAGCTGGATCTGAGGAATGTGCACCGGGACAGCAGTGATGTGAGGAAATGCCCGCGGATCTTGGAGGCTCTGATCATGAAAGCCGCGCTATCTCCCCTAATCCTCGCAGCCTGCCTTCGAGCAGCCCTATCGCTGTGCACTTTTTACAGACGCTGATGAGGAGCCTCCGAGAGATCAAGAAATTCTTCCGAGATTACACAGTCAGCAAATGGCAGAGCTGGGAATTAAGCCCATCTCCGCTCAGCTGCGAAGCCTGTGGGTTTAGCTCCCCTCTCCTGGGTGCACCCTATATCAGCTCCACTTTTACGAGGAAGAGAGATCAAGCACCCCCAGAGGGGAAGGCCACATTTTCTTTTTTCTCCATTCACCTCTACAAGATACCCGCAACTCCTCTGAAAAAGCAGCGGCCAGAATTGGCTGGGATGCTGGAGGATGTGCAGGATATGCTGCCTTGGCGGGGGGTGGGGATGGGGGAGGGGCGGGCGGGGGGGTGGTCTGGAGGCCACAGGGGCTAAAGGGATGCTAGAGCAAGTCGGGACCTAGTCCATCCTGTAGGGGCGCCCCTTCCACGGCCGCTGATTCACTGCTCCTGCGGCTGTTCACGGCTTTGTCTCTCTCCTTCCCCATCTTCCTCCAGGTCCACCTGCTGGGGTTTCCCAGCTTCCTGGTCCATGTCCGCCTTCTCTCTGCACCTCCTATAACCGTCTATCTGGAGCCCGGCGGCCCAGTGACCACTTCTCCCCGCTCTCCTTTCCCGAGCCACGATGGTTTCCATGGCTCCCTCTCCCTCTGTCTCTAAGCTCTGGACAACCGCCCTCTCCGTGTCCTCTCAGTATCTCACATTCAGAAGTCCTGCTGGAGGCTCTAACTGGTTCGTGACCATCCCATCTAGAGCCATCGTAGGCAGCCTGACTTTCAGGCAGCTGGCCTTCTAGAGGGGACCCCAGGACCCCACCCCCTGTCCAAGTTGTTGGGGCCAGGGTGGCAGGGTAATGTGGTCCAAAGCATATGGGTTCAGTTGTGTTATCCCCAATTTAAAGATGGGGACCCGACGCAGAGAGGTTAAGCAACCTGTCTGAAGTCAAATATTTAGAAGACAGTAGAATCTAGGATCCAGATTAGGACACCAGTCTTCCGGGTCCAGTAGCCTGAGCATTTTCTACTCTATGGTGCTTCCTCCCAAGAAAAATGAATTGTGTTTGGTTTTTGTGTTTTAGAGTAATTAATTACCTTTTAAATCATAGAAAAATGATCATTTCTATAAGGTCTTCCCCTCAGCCAACCTGAAACTTCCGTCATTCCGAATAAATGAAAACATATTATCATAAGGGTGTTAATGTTAAATAACAACCTTAGCACTAAGTCTGACATAGAATTGCTCGAATGATGATAATATTACTAATAGCATTATTTGTTAATTACATACCAATTACTGCTGTTTGCTAAGAATAAAAACAATAGAACTGGTAGTAATAATACTGCAAAAACCTATTCAGAACAAAACGGACACAAGAGCAGTGGTCCTGGATTAAGAGGCTCGACTCAGTTACCATGAGCTGGCTCTGTGGCGGGGCAAAATGATATCCCTCTGGGACCCCTCAAGTGAGGGGCTTGGACTTCCCTGGTGGTGCAGCGGTTAAGACTCCACGCTTCCACTGCGGGGGGCGCGGGTTCGATCCCTGGTTGGGGAAGCTCTGCATGCCATAGGGTGCGGCCAAAAACAAATGAGGGCCTTGGTTTAAATAATCTCTACGGCTCCTTCTAGCTCCAACATCCTACAAAGCTAAGTATTTGGCTCTGCAGCCTCACAAGAGGCTGAAGAAAGTATGTAAACTGAGGGTGTATTGAAGCTAAGCCATGAGACCTCCTCCACCCCGCAGCTGGGTGGTGTCACGGGACTTGAAGGCAGGGACGGTACACGGAAGAGTTCTTGCTACAACCTGAAGACTTCTTGTCTGAGAGCCATGCTAACTGGTTACCCCTCGGGGATTAAAAGCTTCCTCCACACTCCACTGGACACACACAGGTCATCCCAGTGGGCAGCTCCCCTCCCTGGGTTCTCATCTGCTGGCCTCTACAGGCAGCAGAATTTCCATCCGCTCAAGCAGCTGCTGATAGCTGCAGGGTCTGGGGTGGTCTCTGTTAACCCGCCAGCTGCTTCAACCGCAGGCGGGAGGAGCTTCCTCTGGCTTCACTGCAGCTGCCAGAGCCTCCCTGGAACAATGGTTGACTCTTCCACAACAAGAATGTGTCAAAACCGATTTTTTTTAACACAGAAAATCATTTCAGATTGACTTGCAAATTAGTCCAAATATGTCCTCTGGAATATACAACATGGTGATAAAGTGCCCCCAATGATGCCTCACACGTAGCAAGCATTCAGTAAATTTTAGCTCATTATTATGAATATCGGAGCTCCCAGAATAACGAGATTGAAATGAAAATGATATCCAAACTCTACTCATCCTCCCCAGGCCAGCTCAAATTCCCTTTTTCCTCCAGGAATTTTTCCGGCACTCCCTAGCCTGTATTCATATTCATTCGTTTCATTCATTCATTCTTTCGGCAAATACTTTTCAAGTGCTTGGGGTTCTAGGTGTTGAGGATATCATGGAGAATAAGAGTCAAGGTACCTGCCCTGATCGAGTCTGTATTCTGGTGGGCAGTGACAGGTAATCGTTTTACACACTTAAAACAACAACATTCATTCATTCAATTAAATACTTACTCAGCACCTACTCTGTGCCAGACACATTTTTAGGTGTCTGGCGATACAACATTGAGACTAACGCAATCTCCCAACTTAAAGAGCTTTCCCTTTAGTGGAGAGACAAAGAACAAATGGATTAAAAAGTTTACACACGGTAGATGTTTGAAGAAAATGAAACAGGGGTGTGTGCCTGGGGTGAAGGGGGAGCGGAGGTGTGTGCTGCTCTAACCAAGGAGGTCAGGTTTCAATAATTTCCGGAGAATACAAATCACAGCTCTAACTCCTACTGCACTCACTGTCCAGCTCATTCATTTCCTACACTATCTCGTTAAAGACTTCGCCCGTTTAAACATCTCTGGAACACTGGTTTAAATATAGTAGCCACCTGCTGTATTTGAGGAGTTTCTTAGCTGAGTTCAGCAGAGAATAGGGAAAGCTGCTCTTTAACTCGACTGAAGCCACTTCTGAAGTGTTTCAGCTGCAAAGGTCTTAAGAATCTGGGGGCTTGTGGGAGCAAAGGGCAGGTGAGGGGAGCGTGGTGGAAAAGAGCTTTTGGGAGGCACGGGAGGATGAGATTCTCTAAAGAAGTACTAGAACACACAGGCTTGACTTCCAGTGAGAAGCCCTGAGTGACATCACAGGTTGCTGAAAGCAAAGCCTGGCTCTTCCCCAGCCCAGCCAGGATGTCATTACACATCCTGACACCACCACTACCTCCCCTCTGTATCAAGATTTGAACTTTGAGAGCACCTTTCTTTCCAGCTTGAGGTTTACAGCATCCTTGCGAGATAACAGTGACAAATAGTATTATCTCTGGTGGAGAGAAAAAGGTCAAGAGTCTTATCCAAGGCCACCCAGTTAGTTGTAAGTTGGGTGAGAGACCAGGAACGGATGCACCCTCCTAATTCAGAGTCCTCTGTTCTGCCCACCACATATGGCCTGTCAGTACCATAATTCGCTAGATCCGCGTGAAATATGCATTCATTCTGAGCTCTTCTGTGCATTTAGAATAATGATCTGACTTGGAACTTTTTCTTGAAGAATGAACTCTCCATCTTCTCTCTGACTTCCCAGATGCTGCCTGGCTTTCCTTGTGGGTGGTGGGGAGGCACCCACAGCTACGGGCAGTGTAGGAGGCGGACACTTGGGGCTGAGCTCAGGACAGCTGTCCCTGATTAGGGAAGGGTGCACTCGAGTCCCCAACACACCCTGCTCCACACTGTTCCTGAATTGCTGAATGCAGGGTGGAAAACCTCAGCCAGACCGTTGACCAGACAGGACAGCACCCGTGGGTCGGGCTGGTGGGGACCGACACCAGGTCTCACGCTTAGCTGCGACCTTCTCCTCCCAGGTTTCCCTCCATCTCAAGAAGATGAACACTGGCCTGTGTGAGGGACAGTGCCTTGTGAACCCCTTGGGAAGAGGGCAGCTTCCTGTTCCTACACGGACCTCTCTTCAATGCCCATGCAGCCGTCAGCGTGGCCTTTGAAAACAGAACTCATCATTACTCTCTCCTGCTTGAAACCCTTCAAGAACCCCCTTGTTGCTCCAAGGATAAAGCCTCACGTGGCTCATAACTGCTTGCAGGATGTGGTACCTCCTACTTACTCGCCAGCATTATTTCAGGTCAGCTGCCTCTGCCTCTCTCCTCGGACTCCAGCCACAATGGTCTTTCTGAGCCTTGAAAGTGCCAAGGTCTCTCTGCCTCAGGGCTTTCGTGTAGGCCCTTCCCTCTGCCTGGAACCCTCCCTCCCTTCCTTTCCCGTACTTCTTTGCTTGAGCACCTCTTACTTTCAGATCTCAGCTTACATGCCACTTCCCTTGATTCCTCAGACTAGATTATACTCCAGTTATATTTTCTCATAGCACTTTCCCACTTCTCTATCATAGTACCTATCACAATTGTGCTTTAAAAAAAAACCCCAACTGTTTACTAATTCACCTCCTCCTCCCCCTCCCCCTCCTCCTTTTGGTATCAGGAGCTCTCTAGTTCCTAGGACACCGCCCGGCACTCCATTATTTGTTGAATGATTGAAGGAACCCACATGCCCTAAGGGTTGGGAGGACATTTAGGATCATCAAATCTAATGAGTCTCCTTTATAGCATTTCCTGCCTGACATCCCCCACCTGTGCTTTGGAGCCTCCTGGAGGGGAACGTCCTGACTCTAAGGGCAGCCGGTCAGTGTAAGGAGACAGCCCCACCAGGGACTAAATTCTCAGGTCCCTGAGTACGTTATTTAGCTCCTCTGGTTCCTCTCCTGTAAATGTGATAAGAACGATACCCACTCCACAGGAACGTCGTAATTATTCAATGAGATCAGGCACTCGAAACGCAGTGATTGGCGCCATGCGATGGTTCAATAAATGTGAGTTAGTAATATTATTATTTCCATCATCATCGTCACAGAAGAGGAAATTTTCCTTACATTGCATGATAACTGATTTCTCCATAAATCTGCTTCTACGTTTGGGTCTGCGTAGAATGTCTCTGGCCTGTTCCACATGACAGCCATTGGACTCTTCGAAGACAGAGTCATGTTGACAGTGTCTTCTCCAGTTTACCCTGGGACAGATACTGGACAGGTTTCGAGCCTCTCACCATCTTGGACCCTCTCTGAATAATTCCTCTTTGTCTACGTCCCCTGACGTCTTGGGCCGTCCTAGGGATGAAGAAGGTTCTGGTCCTAACAGACCCAGGGCTACAGGCATCAGATAGAGAGTGACAAGGAATTATTAATATTTAGGCTTTGGACCCAGTTAAGGTATAAGGAGATTTATGGGTTCTTTAGCAAACCTTGGGGGTTTCAGTTCTCCATCTTGATATGGGAGCTGAAGGATACAATGTGAGGAGTTCAGGTCTGACCATAGGCAAACTTGACCTGTCCTAATCCACCATTTCTTTGCTTCCTACCTCTTCTTTTTTTAAAGGCTATATATAACTCGGGCACCCAGTGCTTACACAGCACTCCAGCTCACACACAGACTGTCCCACGTAAACAACCATGAAAGTGGCACAGATCTTCTCTTTAGAACTCACCAGTCTTTCGTTACACTTTTCCAAGGTCCTTTCTCTCCTGAGTGAATAGACCAGATTAGTTCCTGCTAAAGTGTTCATGACTAACCTTGGTCCCCTTCCTGCCTGCCATCTGCCCCACCCCCTCCCCAAAGGGCTGGATAAATTTGAACTTTAGACGTGGATGGTGGGGTCTGTGAGGGAGTTCATTTTGAGCAGGTGGAGATCTCACCTAGGGCTCTCCCATTGGCCCTGTGCTGGTGGCTTCCTCTTCTACCTGTGCATGAAGCCAGCCAACCCTACAAGTTGCACAATCCGGTGGAAAAGAGGGTTGTTCCAGTTAGGAGTCAGTTAATATGAAGACCGCCATCTACTGGTAGATGGCATCTATCGGCCCCATTGGTGTGCTTAGTAAGTTACTGCTACTGCCCCGACTTTCCTGATTGGATTGCCTGAGCGAGGACTACCGGTCATCTCCCCCATTCCTTTCCTCTAATCTTACTTTTTAAAAAATTCCTTTTTAAACGGTGATTCCTTAAGGTACACAATGCTTCACAGAGCCTTTGAGCTGAAAGGGATCTTTGGAGTGCATAACCACTGTAAGCCATTAACACTTTAGTATAAATTAACCCATTGGACTACCACCATTCTAGAAATTGAACTGGAATTCTAAGGAGATGACAAACTGGTTGTCTTTCTTCTTTCCTTCCTCCCTTCCTCCATCTCTTCTTTTTTTCGTTTCTGTATCTCTCCATTCCTCTGTCCCTCTCTCCCTTCCCCCCCCTCACTTTCTCTCTCCTCTCCCTCTTATCATTGAATATAAAACTTTAGCTCAAAAGCAAAATCTTACCTGTGGATAGGAAAGGATGGCAAAACATTTTCATTTACCAAGAGGTAGCTGTGGACATTTTTAAAAAGGTGTTGTTCCACTGGCCTTACTTACTCCATCAAAGCTCATTTGCACCCATTTCTGAGTCTCTGAAACAAATGCAACTCCTCCTGAAATCTCCCGTCTTCCCGTCTCCTGTATTTCCAGTTCCTTCACCCCCTCTAACAGTCTCCAACCTCCCTTCCAATTAGAAGTGTAAATATATTTGCCATCTTCTTAACCACGTTTCATGTGTGGTGTGTTCGTTTTATGTGTGTCCATCTGGCCTCTTCTCATGGGCTATTACTTCTGAAGACATTTGGCTTCTCTTCGTTTTGGGGCTTTTTTGGGGACAGAGAGTAAATCTACTCTGGGTGATTTGTTTTACAATGATGACTGCCTTCAGTGATTAGGCTAATTTGTGGATGTTATTCATAAAATGACGTGTTAAATCTGCAGCTTTTAAAAGCTTGATAACAATAAAAAATAAAGCTTACGATAATATAAAATAATTTTACAAAAAAGTTCCAGTAAATATGTATTGAATTAACAATACTTCAATTTATCTAACTCTAGGCATATGAAATTAGAAGGTACCTTTAAGAAAAAGAATAACACAGATAATTAATAATCATTTGATGAGTCTTAGTCAAGCATTTTAAATGACTTCTCAGAAACAGAGAAGGTTAATGACTGCAAAGACTGAAAACTAGATACTTGTAAGTCAGATGTATTCTGATTCTTTGCTTTCAGGGATATCAGAAGAGGATCTAATGGAGTTGTCAGCTGATAGATTATTAAAAATAATTCTTGATGATAGAGCAGTATGTTATTTTTGGCGTAGAACTTGGAAAGCGTTCAGAGAGTTAAACCATATCGCTATAATCAAACTCCTTCCAAATGATTTATGTGAACAAAATTTCCCAGCCTTACGTCTATAAAAATGAGAAGCAGGGCTTCCCTGGTGGCGCAGTGGTTGGAAATCTGCCTGCCGATGAAGGGGACACGGGTTCGAGCCCTGGTCCGGGAAGATCCCGCATGCCGCGGAGCAACTAAGCCCGTGCGCCACAACTATTGAGCCTGTGCGTCTGGAGCCTGTGCTCCGCAACGGGAGAGGCCATGGCAGTGAGAAGCCCGCGCACTGTGATGAAGAGTGGCCCCCGCCTGCCACAACTGGAGAAAGCCCTCGCACAGAAACGAAGACCCAACACAGCCAAAAATAAATAAATACATTTATTTAAAAAAAAAAAAAAAAAAAAGAGGCAGGAATGGAATGGAATGGATAGTGCTCTCTTTCTAATTCTAATAACAAGTAATATCACTCATGGATACATAAAGTAATTAAAAATAAAAGTCTTAATCTTTTTATTAAGGGACCATTTTCTAATAAAATTCTTAACTGAACTTCTTAATTTGAGAAAATAAATTCACATGCAGTTGTAAGAAATTTTACCCAGATATCCTGTGTAGGGGTTATACCCAATGGTAACATCTTGCATACAATATTGTAACCAGAACATTGATACAGTCAAGAGATAGAATATTTCCATCACCATGAGGGTTCTTCATGTTGCACTTTTATACCACACCTTCTTCCAGTCTTCCTGGCCCCTCCTTAACCACTATTCTGTTCTTCATTCCTATGATTTTGTCATTTCAAGAATGTTATATAATAGAATCGTACACTATGTAACGCTTTGGGATTGGCTTTTTTCACTCAGTAATATTCTCTGGAGATTCATTCAGGTGTTATATGTATCAATAGTTCGTTCCTTTTTGTTGCTGAGTGATATTCCATGGTATCAATGGACCATAGTTATTTAACCATCTACACCATCCTTTTCCAGAATGTTATATACTTATAATTGTTCAGTGTGTGGCCTCTTCTGATTGGTTTCTTAAAATTAGCAACATGCTTTTAAGGTGCCTCCATTTCTTTTCGTGGCTTGATAACTCGTTTCTTTTTAGTGCTAAATAATATTTCATTGTATAGATGTGCCGCTATTTGTTTATCCATTTACCTTTTGAAGGACACTAATTATCTGGCAATTATGAATAACGTTGATACAGACATTGGTGCACAGGGCTTTGTGTGGACATAAGTTTTCAGCTCATTTGGGTAACACCAAGGAGCACAATTGTGGGTTGTATGATAAGGTTACATTTAGCTTTGTAAGAAGCTGCTGGACTGTCTGACAAAGTGGCTGCACCATTTTACATTCCTACCAGCAATGAATGAGAGTTCCCGTTGCTCCCCCCTCACCAGCATTTGGTGTTCTCAGTGTTTTGGGTTCTAACCATTCTAATAGGTATGTAGTACCTGTTTGATTAATTTACAGTTCCCTAATGATCTGTGATGTGGAGCATCTTTTTTATGCTTATTTGTAATTTGTGTATCTTCTCTGGTGAGGTTTCTGTCAAATCTTTTGCCCACTTTTTAATTGAATCGTTTGCTTTCTGGTTGCCTTATTGCTGAGTTTTAAGAGTTCTTTGTATATTTTAGATAACAGATTTTTTTAAAAAATCAGATGTGTGTTTGGCAAAGATTTGTTTTCCAGCCTCTGACTTGTCTTTTTCTTCCCAGCCTCTGACTTGCCTTTTCATTCTCTTAACAGTCTTTCACAGAATAGAGGTTTTTAATTTTAATGAAGTCCAGCTTACCAAATATTTCTTTCATGGATCGTGTTTTGGTGTTGTATTTAACTGTCATGGCCAAATCTGATGTTATGTAGATTTTCTCCATGTTATCTTCTAGAAGTTTTATAGTTTTGCATAAGGTCTGTGTCTAGATTAATTTTTTTTCTTTCTGCATGTGAAAGTCCAATCATTCTCAGCACTATTTGTTGAAAATACTATCCTTTCGCCATTGAATTACCATTGGTCGTTTGTCAAAGATCAGTTGACTGCATTAGCGTGGGTCTAGTTCTGAATTCTCTATTCTGTTCCATTCATCTATTTGTCTATACTTTCATCAATACTGTACTGTCTGATTACTGTCGCTTTATAGTAAGTCTTGAAGTCGAGTAGCGTCTATCTTCTGATTTCGTTCTTTTTCAATATTGTGTTGGCTATTCTGGGTCTTTTGACCCATATAAACTTTAGAATTCGTTTGCTGGGATTTACACTGGGATTGTGTTGAATCTATAGCTCATTTGGGGAAGAACTTTGACATCTGAACAATATCAAGTCTTCCTATAAGTGAACGTGGAATACTTTCCCACTTATTTGGATATTCTTTGATTTCTTCCATCAGAGTTCCGTAGTTTTCCTCATATAGTTTTCTCACACATTTTATAAGATTTATACTTAAGTATTTCATTTTTGAGGGGTGCTAATGTAAATGGTGGTGGGTTTTTAATTTTTAAATTCCAAACATTATTGGTATGTAGGAAAGCAATTAAATTTTTTTGTATTTTTTGTATTCTGCAACCTTGCTATAATTGTTTATTAGTTCCTGAAGCTTTTCTCATTGTTGCTGTTAACTCTTTGGGATTTTCTACATGAACAATTGTGTCATCTGCAAATGAAGAAAATTTTAATTCTTTCTTATCAATTTACTTCCTTTCTTGTCTTTTTGCATTAGCTAGGACTTCCAGGACAATGTTGAATTAGAGTGGTGAGAGAGGATATCTTTGCCTCATGGATTCAATTATATTTTATTTTAACCAGTCTGATGAGGGTGTAATGACACCTCATGATTTTATTTGCATTTTCCCTAATGGTTAATGATATTGAATCTTTTTTCATGCACTTATTTGCTATCCTTATATTCTCTTTGGTGAAATGTCTTCTCATGTCTTTTGCCCATTTTTTAGTTGGATATTTTGCTTTTCCACTGTTAAGTTAAAAAGTTTTACTTTTCTAAAGGAGTTTTTTAAAAAATACATTCTGGATACTGGTATTAGTCTGCAGATATTTTCCTCCTATCTGTAGCTTGAATTTTTATCTTCCTGATGGGGTCTTTTGCAGACCAAGTTTTAAATTTCGATAAAGTCTAATTTATCAGTTTTTTCTTGTACAGATTGTACTCTTTGTGTCAGATCTAAAAACCCGTTTGCTTAGCCTAGATCCCGATGATTTTCTCTTATTTTTTTCTACCAAATTTATAGTTTTATAATTTACATTTAAGCCTGTGATCCATTTTGAATTAATTTTTGTATAAAGTGTAAGACTTAAGTTGAGAAATTTTTATTGTTATTTTTTAAAATTTATTTTTATGTCCATGGCTATCCAATTGCTCCAGCACCATTTGTTGATAAAGCTATCTTTCCTCCATTGTGTTGCTTTTGCTTATTTGTCAAAAAGAAGTTGGATACCTTTGTGTGTGTCTGTTTCTGTGTTCTGTATTCTGTTCCATTCATCTTTATGTCTATTCTTTCACCAATAGCAGACGGTCCTGATTATTGATTTATTGAAGCTATAAGTAAGTCTTGAAATCAGGTATACTGATATTTCTCTATTTTTCTTTTTCAAAGTTATTCTGGCATTTCTAGTTCCTTTGCCTTTCCATTAAAATTTTAGAATCATCTTGTGAATATTTACTAAAATCTTGCTGGGATTTTGAATAAGAAGTGTCTTTTACATGTATACCAATTTGGGAAGAATTGACATATTTACTGTGTTAAGTCTTATGATACATAAACACAGCATGTCTCTCCATTTAGATCTTACATGTTTCATTAGAGTTATACATAAATATTTCAGTTTTTCAAGCAATTGTTAACATGATATTACATTTTTAATTTTGGTGTCCATTCGTTTGTTGCCAGAATATGGGAATACAACTGATTGATTTGTGTATGTTTATCTAATATTCTGTGAACTCACCAAACCCACTTATTAGTTCTAAGAGTCTTTTGTAGATTCCTTGGGATTTTCTTCACAGACAATCGTATCATCTGCAAATAGTTTTATTTCTTTGTTCTGATCTATATGCTTTTTATTGCCTTTTCTTGCTTTATTGCCCTGGCAGGAACTTCCAGCACTATATTGGATAAAGTGGTAAAAGCAGACATTGTTGCCTTGCTCCCAGTTTTAGGGAGAAAACATTTAGTTTTTAAACCTTTGAGGATAATGTCAGTTATAATTTTTTTGTAGATGCTCTTCATCAAGTTGAGGAAGTTTGTCTCTATTCTGTATTTTTTTCCTGAGAGCTTTTATCATGAATGGATGCTGAATTTTGTCAAATGCTTTTTCTGTCTTGGTTGATATAATCATATAATTTTTCTTCTTTAACTTGTTAGTATGGCTGATTGTATGGATGGCTTTTTTTAAGTTTAATAAAATGAAGTTTATTAATATGTTTATTATAAAAATATCAGCAAAACTATCCACATTGTAAATCTTTCCAACCTTCCTGAATAAGGAAGTAAAGTATACTAGAGAAGGAATCTTTTTCTTCTAAAATCATAAATAGCTATCAATCAAGCCCTCAATTCTCAAATCTTGACTATGTTCTGTTGCCTTTGATTGACGGATTTTAAAATATTGAACTATCCTTGCATCTGTGGAATAAACCCCACTTGGTTATGGTGTATAACTCTTTTTATAATTGTTGAATTCTATTTGCCAATATTTTATTAAGAATTATTATCTATACTTATGAGATTTCTTGGTCTGTAGTTTTTCTTCTTTTTTTGTCCTGGTTTTGGTATCATGATAATACCAGCTTCATAAAATGAATGGAAATGTTTTTCCTCCTCTTGTGTTTTCTGGAAGAAATTGTATAGAATTGGTGTTACTTCCTCTTTAAATGCTTGGAAAATTCTCCAGTGAAACCATCTGGGCCTGGAGATTTTTTTTTTTTTTTTTTTGAGTTTTAAATTTACAAATTCAATTTTCTTAATGGTTATAGGATTATTTAGATTATCCATTTCATATTGGGTGAGCTGTAATTATTTATAAGTTTGTGCCTTTTGAGACATGGGTCCATTTCATCCAAATTGTCAAGTTTATGAGAGCAGAGTTGTTTGTAGAATTCCTTTATTATCATGTTGATGTTTTCATCTAGCACTCTGTAGTGATAGTCCCAGTTTCATTCCTGATATTGGTCATTTGTGGTCTCTCTCTCTCTCTCTCTCTTTTCTGTAAGTCTTGTTGGAGATTTGTCAATTTTGTTGATCTTTCCAAAGAACCAGCTTTTTATTTCACAGATTTTCTCTATTGCTTTCCTGTTTTTAAATTTCATTGAGTTTTACCCTTATCTTTAGTATTTCCTTCCTCTGTTCACCCTTTGGTTTATTTGCTCTTCATTTTCTAGGCTCTTAAGATGCAAGACTTGGTTATTGATATGAGACTTTCTCTCTTTTCTAATATAAGCATTTAGTGCTACATGTTTCCCTCTCTGCCTAGCTGTGTCCCATAACTTTCGCTATGATGTATTTTCATTTTCTTTCAGTTCAATGTATTTTTGGACTTCCCTTGAGACTTCCTTGCTTCCCATGGATTATGTACAATTGTGTTGGTATTTTCCTGTTATCTTTCTGTTATTTATTTCTAGTTTGATTCCACAGTGGATGGAGAACACACTCTGTATTATCTCAATTATTTTAAATGTGTTGAGGTTTGTTTTACCAGCCAGGATATGGTCTGTATTGGTATATTCTACATTTAAAATTTTCTTATCAAAATGTGCAACATTTTATACTTTTTTATCAACTGTATACTACTAATAATTGTTATTATAACCTAATACAGAACAATAAATTTGAAAATTAGAACATAACAGTTATAGGAACTTTGAAAACTATATTTCTGTACATATTTTTGTTGAATTACAACAAGTGAAGCAAAGTAGAAATACAATTTCAAACAGAAAAGGGAACAATATGACTCACAAACAAAGACTTTGCTTATAAATTTTAGAATATATGATGTGTATCAAATAATTATTGTAAATGTGTAGAAGTGTCATTTAGGGATTTTGTTTTAAAATGCCAATTTCTATAATACTCTGGAAATTACATCCATTTTAACTACATGTTTAACTTTTGATGGAAACTTGTGGATGTTAACTTACAAATGAAAGAGAATACGTAATTTTTAAAAAATTTTGTGTGTGCGTACGGGGTGGTGAGTAAGCTAGGAACGTCTGAAGACCACGGAGATGAGTGAGGGGGATGGATTAAGAAAAGTATCTGATGAAGATGATGTGCCATGTTGGGTGTTTATTCATTCGTTGAACTAGCTGCATTATTCAGTACCATGTGTTATTATGTGCTACTTCCTCTGCTAAGTGCTAGGAGAGAGACAGGTGACTGATTCAAGGTCCCAGCCCTCAAGTAAAGCATCAGTTACCGAGACGCAAGCGGCAACACCACCATTCAGTGGGATATCTGGGTCTAGGCTTGTCCTCCAGCCTTAACTGCTGCAACGAGACAATGGATGAGGAGGGTGTGCAAGAGCCTCATTTTTTAAACCTGGACCATGGAACTATATAGCGCCCCCCGCTCTCATACTTCTATAGTTACTCGCATCCATAGCACATCATCCTCTGTACTAATCAGTTCACACAGAGAGAGGAAGAACAGGACACACACTACAACGACTGAAGCAAATCACAGGCATACGACTTAGTCATAGAAATTCTGCTTGAGCTGGTTGACCATAAATGACGTCTGGCTTCTCAGTTCTGACCTCCTCCACCTCTGGCCAACCAGACTTCCCCCATCCACCCAGCCACGGCTCCTTGAGGAAGGAAGACAGTGCAGTAGAGTGGGGAGAGCTTGCAGAGAACTTGATGGAAACTAGATTCTTGTCCCAGTGGTGACCCTGTGTCACGTTGAATAAGGGAGCCCAGCATCTTCATCTGCAAAAGGCAGAGGCTGGACTAGATGGTTTACAAGGGTCCATCGACTGAAGAAAAATGCACAAGCTAAACGTTGAGAATTATGTTTTATTCGACAGACACACTGAGGAATTAAGGGAGACAGCCTCTCAGCTCTGAAGGACTGTTCTGAAGAGGTCAGGGAGGAGCCAGGATATACAGGAGTTTTTGTTAAAACGAAAAAACCAAAAAACATGTAGTCGGAACATCAAAAGATTACTGTTAAAGAAAACTCAGACACCTCAAGTTAATGAATTTAGCGCTTTTCTACACATGGGAAGATGCAAGCGTCTGGGCTCACTGAAATCATCCCTTTGACGTGCACCTCAGCTCTCTGGGGCCCCTATCCTGCTCTTCTCCATCCTGAGCCCCCTCAGGGTGCACAGTGGGGCCTGCGGTGGCTGCTGGCTCGACGGCCCCAGCATCCTTTGTTTCCTGATATGGTGGGCTAGTCCACAGGCCCTTTAGTCTGATGACTCCATGATTCTCAGTCTCTTAGGCTCAGGTTTCACGGATAATCCCCAAGGCCCAAGCACTCTTCTCCCGATTTGCTGTCGCCCCCCCCCAACTCTGCATGAGGTCCCTCGCGTAGTCTTTTCAATTCCTTAATTCAGGTTCTGCCCTCTTACTGTCTCCTGCTTACCCTCCCCAAGAGGACCGGTGCTTCTCCTCCAGCTGCTTCCTCCACAGCCTCCCTCAGCATCCAGGGCCCATGCCTGCCTCTCTCTTGACTTGGTTCACCCTCCCCGTCTGCGGGGCCAGCGTCAGCCGGGCACCTTCTAATCCCTGAGTCATTAGCTTATGAGCATGGACCACTCTCACAGAATAGCACTCCAGGGAGAAGTTGCCTACATCTATCAATGGGCAAGAACTCGTCCTCCACACCTAAGAGTGACCCTTCTCTCCTCTGCAAAGGAGGCTTTCGGATTCCCCCAAAGCTGCAGCCCTCTTGAGGCCAAAAAAAGTTTGGTTTTCCCATGGAACTAGGCTTTGTCTTCAAACGTGGCATACAAGAGAAGCCAGAAGGTAGTGCAGACAATCTAAGACAATGTGAAGTTTAAATATTTTATCTCTTGGATAAACAACAGGATCCTACTGTATAGCACGGGAACTAAATTCCATATCCTGTGATAAACCATAATGGAAAAGAAGATGAAAAAGAATATATATGTATATAACTGAGTCACTTTGCTGTACAGCAGAAATTAACACTACATTGTAAACAACTATACTTCAATAAAACTTAAAAAAAAATTATCTCGGGGGGAAGGGGTGGTTAGGGAGTTTGGGATTGACATGTACACACGGCTCTATTTCACATAGATAACCAACAAGGACCAACTGTAGAGCACAGGGAACTCTGCTCAGTGTTATGTAACAACCTAAATGGGAAGAGAATTTGAAAAAGAATAGATACATGTATGTGTATAACTGAGTCACTTTGCTGGACACCTGAAACTATCACAACATTGTTAATCAGCTATAGTCCAATATAAACTCAAAAGTTAAAAATATATTCTATCTCTTGTCTCTATAAGCCATCAAAATATCTGGGAACCGTCTAAACACATGAAAGGCTCTCAGCACTCAAACTGGGACAACGAGGAACCATGTGTCTGCTGAGGTGATGCAGCAGGAAGTACACGGCATCCTCCGTGTGTGCTTCCTGCTGAAACAGGAAGTACAGGAGACAAAAGAACACGTTCCGTACACCTCCAGGAAGCAATCCCATAAACCCAGGGGGTGAAACATTCATGACAGGGGGCCCCGCTTCTTTAACAAACAATGACGCTGGAAAGGAAAAAGAGGACACCATTCTAAATGGAGAGACTGAGGGGACATAAAACAAAACACAGTACGTGGATCCTTCTTGAAACAAGCCAAATGTAAAAAGGCATCTTCTGAGACACCAGGAGAAATTAGAGTTGAACTGAGTATTTGGCGATATTAGGAAATTTTGATCTGCTTTAGGTGTTTGGCTGTGTGATTCTGTCAGAAATCCCTTCTTCCCTCTCTCTCCCCCCTGTTTAGAGCTACATATGGAAGTATTTAGGCTCAAAACAACAAAATGTCAGGAATTTTCTTTAACGTGCTAGAGAAAAAAGAGGAAAAGAAGAAAGGGGGAGAGGTAAGTGCGGTAAAGTATTGGTCACTGTTGAACCCGGGGGATGGGAGTTTATTTCCTACTCTGTGACTTTTCTGTACAACTAAACACCGTTAGTGTAAAGCAAACAAACAAACAAAAAGGTCTGAGAAATGCCAGTGTTTTGGTGTCAAAATGATACGTGACGCTCTGAGAAGCCTGTAATGACCCCTCTGAGTTGAGTGTTACAGTGGTGAGTTCAGGACCAGATGCCGCTTGCTAACCGGGTGGATCTCGGACGCCTCGCCCAACGAGGCCTCGGAACCTCACTGCTTCCATGGCTGCTGTGAGAGGAAGTGAAATCATGCACATTAAGGGCTCAGCACAATAGATATTTGGGAAAGCGTTGAAATAGAAGCTGTTATCATCTTTAAGCCCAGAAGCATCGCAGAAAGCCTCTGTCTGACCATGTGTCCTAGGTGGGGTTCAAGAAATAGAGATTCGGAGAAGAGAGAAGAGGGAAAAAAAAAAATTTGGAAAAAATATGGCCCACACTCTCAGAGCTGATGAGACGCTGAAGTCCTCCAGGGAAAGAGGCAGTGGCCTCGTGAACCCCCAGCGCCCAGGCCAGGCGGGAAGGGCAGAGCTTTGGGCCCAAAGTCCGCGGAGGAGGAGGAGGCCCTCGGGTCAAGCAGGGAAGCGACCCAGTTTACAGCCCCGGGAGGGGGCCGGGCCCAGGAAGAGGATTCAGGTTCACCTCCCAGTTGCTTCTGCGCCCATCGAAATCGATAGCGCGCTGTTGTTGAAACGTCTCCCTCTGACACAGCGCGCCGAGCATTTTCTCTCATGGAGTTCAGATCCCCCATCGTGGAAAGTGAAATCGTTTACAGGCTCCCAAGGGAAGCGGGAGCCCCGGATTCATTTTTCCCCAGAGAAAGCACGTTTGCTGGAAACCAGAGAAGGTAATTGGAGAAGCCTAGGGAAGAAAAGGACCTGCAGGGGTCATGGAGTCCAGCCTCCAGCCTCCAGGCAGGAGGGAAACTAACCGGTTCCAGATGGTGACTGTCCCCAGCTGCTGAAGACCGCCAAGAGAGACCCCCGGAGCCTGACTCAGCGGCTCATTCCAGGGGAGGCCCGAGCACGTGGCCTTCGGGTCACCGACGCGCGAATCAGAATCCGTATCAGTCGCCTTGGGTCCCGGTTTTGCCACCTATAAGATGAGGGAGGTTGGTTCTGCCTTGCTGCTCTGAGATTAAATCCTAACACAAAACGGAAATGAGCTTTGTGCCCAGGAAGAGGCCAAGGTGCAAAAGGCCCAGTAGCTTCTATTGTCAGCATTTTAAAGAGGTTTAAAAACTCTCTTAAAGCTTATGGAAATGAGGCCTTATCGCCACTGCTTCTTCTGTCCTTATGGAGGACAGCGGGAGGGGGCAATACTCCCTCCGAGAAGAACATTCCCACCGGTGCCTCAGAAATAATGTATTGGCGTCATTTGCTCAGAACCAGACAGAGTCCTTGGCAGTGATGAAACATCCAGAGGCACTGACATCAGGGCAACGCTAACAACATTAGAGAAGAACTCAGCCACGTGTGAGGCAGGGGTACGGTCCACAGTGTGTCTGCCGGGCTGAGGAAGACGACTTAGCACGGGGCTCAGGCATAGGGACGGAGGCCCAGAGAGATTAACAAGCACAGCCAGCAAGGGGTGGAAGAGACTAGAAGCAGAGCTGTTTGGTCCCTGCTCCGTACCAGGCACTGTGGTGATGGGTGCTGAGAAGGTCCAGCCCCCATGAAGCTTAACAGTGAACGGGGAAGACAGACATCCAACAGCTAGTCAGTGTCGCAGAGGAGGAGTCCAGGGGGTCGTGAGAAACTGGGAAGAGGCAAGTTGGACCACCCGACCTCGGTCCTCAGTCACGGGGCGGGGGGAGCCGGCTATCACAGCAAAGTCACTGTGACACGCAAGGACAGCCTTGGACCTGGCCCTTGGCCTCGATCAGACCTGGGCTCCTGTCACCTCTTCCACAGCATCCGTGACATCCTTCTGTAACTGAAGTGAAATTCACAAAAGATACACTTCACCATTTTTAAGTGGCATTTAGGGCGCCCATCATGTCGTGCCACCACCAGCTCTATCTAGTTCCAAAACAGTTTCATCACCCCAAGTAAAGCCCCGTACCATCGAGCAGTTCCTCCCTACTCCTCCCTGGCCCCAGCCTTTGGCAACCACCAATGTGCTCTCTGTTTCTATAGAATTGCCTGTTGGGATATTACACACACACACACACACACACACACACACACACACACACACACACACACACGGCATCACCCAACAAGTGACCTTCGGTGTCTGGCTTCTTTCACTCAGCATCACGTTGCAGTCCTTGCAGGTTGTAGCAGGTATCGATCCTTCATTCTTTTTACGGCTGAATAACGACACTGGTATTTTTATAAAGGTTAATTCACGGTTGTTCTAGAAATAGCACTGGAATCAAGGAGGAGACACCTGCCTCTTCCAGATACAAGTGAATTACTCTGAACCTCAGTTTTCTCATCTATAAATCAAATGGTAATAATACGAACCCAACTCACCTTGCAGAATGGCTGGGAGATAAAAAGAGATACTTATAAATAAAAATACATTTTCCAAACGTAACTATTTGCAACAACTAAAAGTAACAATTAATCAACGGCTCATGTATGTATCTTGTCTCTTCAACTACATTTTAAGTCCCACGGAGCTAACTACTGTGTTATGTCCATTTCTACCCTCACGTCACCGAGAGTGGCGCCTGCTGCTTACTAGCTGCTCAATACGTGTCTCTTGAGCGGGTAACAACTCGAATACTTGAATGGACGAAGGATGGAATGCTACCTGACTGAGGGAGACTGCTTCCTTCCAGGCCACTCAACCAATATTCATTGAGGAAATGAGTGAACAAGTGAACCAATGACCGAATGAAGTGGTGGAGAGGAAGCATTCCCCTCTGGCCTAGAATTGCAAGACGCTGCCTTCCCTCCCTCTACCTGTGCAGCACTAGTCCTAGACTGGCCTGATGGCCCCAAGGGGATGACGACGGAAAATAGCAATGGTACCAGGGGAATACAGACTTTCAGCCTAGAAATGATGTTCTGGGCAAAGAAAAGCAGGGGTGCAAGTGCTGGGGCTCCAGAGAGGAGCAAGTGTGGACGTGGACCTTCAGTACAAGCTCGGATGGCTCACTTCAAAAATAATCCAACCAACCAGACCTCCCTGGGGTTGGCTAGGAAAAAGGAGGCGCGTGAAGGAACAGCCCTTGTCATCTGCAAACTCATTGTCCTACCTACCCCCCCTGCCTTGAGTTAGATAAACAAGGGGGGGGGGGGAGAGTCATCTCAGCACAAAACTACTCATGAATGAACTGATCTCTTTGCGGATTAATCCACCTTCAAACAGCCCTTTTTTCTCAAACTTTTAGTTTATTCTATTTTTAAAATTGAAGCATAGTTGACTTACAGTATTACATTAGTTTCCGGTGTACCAAACATCCCTTCTTAGTACACGTATGTCTTCACAAAACAAAATGACAAACTTCGCAAAAGACTCTGAATCCTATCAGGTTGACTGAAGTGATGTTGGAGAACCACTCAGGTTCCAGATAGAGGCACCAAGCGGGAGAGGACCTGGCTCAGTTATCTAGTAAAGGGGAGGGGGCGGGGGGGGCACAGAGGGGCCACCCTCAAAGAGGGGGCTGGGCTTCCAAAGAGAAAGGTTTGAGTATGAAGGGATTAAGGAAGAGCCCTTGAGATAAGTGATGAAGTGACTCTGTGTACAATTTCATTCTGAAAGGCAAACATTAATTGAAAGATGGCTTATGGTGTCATTATAAAATTGGACAAGAAAAATGATGCCCAAACAAGTCAATTTTTCACTCACTATTTATTCTGTGATTTTACGGGTAGCAGCAACTACAACACACATTTCATTTTCTTCAGTGCATGCTTTCATAATCTGTAGTATAATTTTTCTTCTTTGTAGGGGTCCTTTTCCCGTTCTAATCATGCTTTGTGACAAGCAGCTCCTGTATCCTTTTCAGACAGGGGGACTGTTATAATTCGGAGCTCACTGTAATTGACGCACGTGACTCTCTATCAGGGGTCAAGAGACCTGAACTGTATTTCGGTTCCACGTTTGGTTTCCTGTGTGACTTTGGCAAAGCCACTTACTCTCTTTGTGTCCCCAGTTTCTAAGTCTGGGAAAATTAGGATCATGATCCCTGCCTGCCTTCTAACTCCACAGGGGTCTTGGTGGGACAATATATGATCCTTATGAAGGGTGGTCCTCTGGGAGACGATGATGCTGTGACCTGATCAGGTCCCCATTCCTGGTGCTAAAGGAATGGAGGACCCCCAAACATGATTTCTATTTACTTTTGGTATCATTATGATAAATGAATTTCAGGTTTCTTTCAGCCCTGATATTCGATGATGTATGTCTTCAGAGCAGATTTGTCTTCCTAATTATAGTCTCCTCAGGGTAACTTTATAACTCTGTTTCCTAAGCGCCCTCCCACTGATGGACGGGAAGCAACCCCGGGCTGTTATGACTGATTTACGTGCTGATTCTCAAGGGCTCACAGGAAATTCAAGGAAGGATCACCATCACCCTACCATTCACTTTGCCCCAGACATGCTGTGAGGCCGAGACCTGGGCTTTCCCCCTACTTGACAGATATGGAAATTGAGGCAGGCTCTGAAACCAGCAAAACAGTTCACTCACCCGGGCTTAAATCTGCGCCTCTCCATCCGCATTTGTAAAATTCTATCACCTCCTTTGTAAGATTGCAGAAACGAAACCAAAACCAGCCAGGGTCCCTACCACTGTCACACAGTGTTCTGGCGCCGTACTGGGAAGCAGGGGGAGGGGCCCTGACATCTAGGTCAGGGGACACAGCGGGGTAGAGGGAGGAGGTCGCCCAGGGTCTCGGGCAGCTTCTCCAGAGCTGAGCCGAGCTCCACCCCAGCGCCGCGGTGCCAAGCCCTTTCCTCCTAATTGTTGTAGTTTACGAGCATGGGGAGAAAAATGTCATCCAGCTGGTCTGGATTTCTCAGCACGTAAGGGATCCAGAGAGTGTTTTGTAAGCTCTTTTGGATGAGCATCCTGGGTCTCTGTTAGGAATCAACTGGAGCCCTTTTCATTAACGGAGGGAAATTGCATTTCACCGGCTGTCCCGGCCCGGAGGTGGAAGGGCTGCCTGGAGGACGACGGCGTCGGGCCCTGGTGCAGAGCAAGGACGGGGCTCCTTACAAGTGCCCTGCTGGCTGGGCAGTCTGCTCACAGCAAGGTGGACAGACCACGGGAGTCACGCTGGCCCTTGCACGGCCCCCCACAGCAGGAGGACCAGCCCAGACTTGGGAAGCAGAAGGTCGGGACGCCTCCGCAGCAGCTCCGGAGAACCAGCACTGCTGGGCCCAGGGCTTGTTGCCCACAAAGCTTCCATCACTGACCTGGGTCCAAATCTTGGTCTGTGTGATGCTGGGAAATCACCAAAAATGATCAGGAACCTTAACTTTGCTCATCTTTGAAGTGGGGATGATAAAACCTCCTTCTTGGAATGTTGGGAATATTAGAATAAAAGCATATATACCGAATACCCGGCATGTTGCCAGGCAAATGGTGGTTTATTGAATTATGAAAATACATGTCAGCCAGCAAATATCCCCAGGCCTCATATACGAGTAACACAGGAAACAAGCATTCCAAATTTAAAGAGGGGAGTTCTCTGTGAATCGGGCAGATCAAGGAGGGCTTCTTGGAAGAAGCAGAAATAGATCTTGTCCTATTTGCCACAGAAAACTCAAGTTGGTTATTGAGTGACCCTGCTAGAACTCTTCTAGAAGCTGGTTTTTTTTATCTTCTGACATTTGCCCGTGTCTCTGCAGGGGGCAGGGGCAGGGCAGGTGGAGCCTCTGCTCCAGTCCTTTTGCTGCATGAGCTCACCCCACCAGGGCCAGGGGGAGGCTGACCACCAGACCTGCCGCCATTGGCACTGGTGGCAACTGGCCAGAAGTTAAGGATTGTTCCCAAGTTCTCAGCATCTGGGTCACTATTCCCAAGAAGTCGCCGAAGCCAGCTTGTCTCAAGAGCTGTATTTCCCTGGGGTACTTGTGAGCAACGTTAGGGACTTTTGTCCATCTGGAGGGGCAGCGAGACCTGGGGGCGTCGAACCCAGAAGGTGACCAGGACGGTGGTCCCAGAGAGGGATGCTTTTCCAGAAAGCAAATCCCCTTGAAGGGAGTTTTCCAGTGTGGGGTCTTCAGACGCATGAGTGTGTGAGAGAGAAAGGGCAGAGAGGGAGGCACAAGCAGTGACAGCAAAAGCCCAGCATCGGCAAGTCTGTTCTCCACACGGCCCTTTATCTGCTGTCAAATATATTTCCTGGGAAAAGACAACATTTCTCAGGGCAGTCCCACGGGAACCTCTCTCCTCCTTCTTGTGATTCACGCCCGGGCTGCTGGAGGCGTCTGTGGTCCCATGGGGAGCGGGAGGAGGTCCAGGGCTCCGGCGGGCCCTGCAGGTGGAGGGGACAGTCGGGAAACAAGGGGTCCCCACCCTCCCAGCCTTGCAGCCAGAGCTGGCCCGGGGCTCGGGAGCTGGATTGCAGTGTGAACGTGTGACGGGGCATCGTCACAGCCCAGTATGAAGGCCTCATCACGGTCTGCCCGCTGGCCTCTAGGCCTGTGCCTGACCTCAGTCACAGTGCCCACGGCTGTAAAATGGCAGTGACAGGACCACGCGAGGCTGCAGAGGCAAATACATGTGTGCTCGTTACGTTAGGAAACACACAAGGACAATACATACAGAAGACCTGGGGTCCCAGCCCCCCACAGTGCAGCCACAGCCAGGCGTGTTCAGCTGTGTCTTCTCTGCTTCACCTGAAAAGTGGGGGGAAAGCCCTTCACCCCATCTCGCTGGGGCTCACAGAGGAGCCGGTGGGTGATGACTGTGAAAGCACTTTGTATGGTGAGCTCTGCTGTATACAGTCCTGGGTTCATATGAGCAGAAATTATATTTAGGGCTGAACCAGCTCAGAGGACAGACGGGGGCTTGTAGAGAAGCACCAGCCAATATTTTCTGCCCTTTACTTCAGCCACTGGAACCCCTGGACTTTCCCGGTGGCCTGGCCACTTGAGAATATTCTTGCTTGGAATTAAATCGTTTCTTAAAATTGAAGTATAGTTGATTTACAGTGTTGTGTTAATTTGTGCTGTACAGTGAAGTGATTCCATTATGCATATATATATATATATATATATATATACATACTTTCTTAAAATATTCTTTTCCATTATGGTTTATCACAAGCTATTGGAAATAGTTCTCTGTGCTTTACAGTAGGACCTTGGTGTTTATCTAAGGAATGAAATCATTTTGTCATAGATATGGACACTCATTTTCAAAGTGGTGAATATTTGAGATCCCGAATTATAGCCCCAAAGGCACAAGTTAATTTGTAGCGTTTTTGTCACAGAGGCTGTAATTGCCTACCATATATCTGCTTTCCCTTCTTCCTTTCTAAGAACCCCATTTGAGTGGGGGTGGCAATGTGGTCAGGGAAACAAATGCCATTTCCCACCCCCCCTGCAAGTAGAGCCACGTAGCCAACTTGACCAATGACATGTAAGTACAAGTACTTGGTGAGGCTTAAGGGACTGGCATACGCCTTCTGCTTCTTCGGCTGGAGTTCCGGTAGCCACTTTGTGACCAAGAGGCTATCTTGAGTGTAGAGGCAACAAGTGACGGTCATAAAGCAGAATGACAAGGAGCCTGGGACATTCACGGCATTATCGAACTGCCATTCTAGCCTTAGACTATCTACCTCTGCCTCTTTTATATAAGAAAAAATAAAGTTATTTATTTAAGCTCCTTTTTTTCAGGGTTTCTGTTATAGCTGAATGCAATTCCTAACTGGATACAGTCCTATACTATTACCTTTAGATGGTGGATGTACACGATTATTCTCTTAGGAGCTAAATATACTTTGTCGATAACGTCTGTCCTACTCCTGCACAATAGTTCCTAGAACATGAGATTTACAGGTAGGTAAGCTGAAGCGTAAGGAATAGTATTAGCAGAAGAAAGTTGTGAGAAAGCACGTGTTTTAATTTCTGGGTCAGCTGTATCTTCCTCAACCAAAGTGATTGTCTTTGCAAGTCTTCCTGGGACTAGTTTTTGACCGAGGGAAGGCCGTACAGTTACCATTTTGTAGTTTGAAACAGTAAGTCAGAGAGCCTACATTTCTAGATGAAGATCTTGGCACTTTTATAAGGAAGAGAGAGTTCTGATGATCTGAAGGTCCTCAAAATTTCTGCTTTTCGTTTAGCAGCAGAGAGAGGACCAGTGGAGAGGGAGGTAGCAGAAAGGCAAGAATAAAGCCTGGGAACCCCAGAGGAGCACGTCTGCCAAGAACACACCCTTTCACGTGCCCTGATTTCAGCCACGGCCCGCATTACACTGAGGCACACACACTCCTTTATCCCTCAAAGCTCTGAGAGACTGAGGCCGTGTTTAACGTGACGCCAACACACCCGAATACAAATGGAAAAACCCAGAGCTCTGTGTGTCCAGAGCAGGTCAGATCTCTCTTTGGAAACACCTGGAAGCCTGGAGAATTTTTCTTTCCTAAAACAGATGTCTTTACGCATCTGGCGTTTGGCTTTGTATCCATAGAGCCTCGGTCCACACGAGGATGCCGATGGTACCGTGCATCATTTATGTAACATGACTCACTATGATATTCGTCTCTGGACAAAACTGCTAATTGAATTGATAGAGCTGATAACTGTGGAGCTAGCATGGAAATAAGTCCTGTTTATGCACATACAAAGAACTAAATAGTTCCTATAATTATCAGTTAATTTCAAACTTCCAGGTGTGGAAGCAAGAGTACTCTTTCGGCTGTCCAAACAAAATGTCTCACGATGTACCCGGACATACCAATGTCTGCCCCGTCTTCTTCTTATTTTCCCTTTCTTCTTGTTTTTTTTTTTTTCCGTACTCGGGCCTCTCACTGTTGCGGCCTCTCCCGTTGCGGAGCACAGGCTCCGGACGCACAGGCTCAGTGGCCATGGCTCACGGGCCCAGCCGCTCCGCGGCACGTGGGATCCTCCCGGACCGGGGCACGAACCCGCGTCCCCTGCATCGGCAGGCGGACTCGCAACCACTGCGCCACCAGGGAAGCCCTTGCCTTTCTTCTTTGACTGGTTACTGTCCTGATGCTCAGACTCTGCACAAGTTAGCCCTAAATTAAATTTGGTCTGTTGCGGGATCCCTAGCTCCTGGGTGTTAATTTTGTTTTCTCAACTTAACTATAAACATCTTAAATGTACGCGATTCTAGGAAACAACGGTCAGGTTACTTAACAGTGAAAACTCTTGACTTCCAAGTTCAGAAGGGTGAAGGAGATATACTTTTCTCTGTTTCTCCCACTCAGTACGATGAAAAGCCCTGGACATCACGTATAAAACAAACATAAGAAGAGTCTGAAAGGTGGAGAGAAGGCAGATCTGTTAGGGACTTTGGACCCAAGGAATAGCACATTAGTGAGCTCCCTGGGTGGTGGTGGGTGTTATTATTATTAACAACAATGTTATTATTATTTGCGTCAATATCCAAGACTTGGACTGAAGAAGTTGGCAACCTGGAAACATCAACGGACACCGACAAAACCCCAACAAAACCTGCCCTCTCCAGCCAAAGGACCAGGAAAGGGTAAGTCTAACAATGCAGAAATCTTTTAGACAATAAGTGCTCTGTTCTAGCCAAAGCCACAGAAAAACACTGGCCCCCATCTCCACCCAGGCCAGCAAAGGCTGGGTAGGGATCCTAGACGCCCATTCTGTAACAAAAATAGGCATCTGTAACGGGGCACCAGGAATGAAACAGGTCCTACAAACATCAACAGGACAATAAAGGAGTACTACAAACCACTCTACATATGTGAATTTGAAAGCTTAGATGAAACGGACAACTGCCTTAAAAATACAAACCACAACTCACCCAAATATGAAATTCAAATTTTAAGTAGCCCTGCAACTATTAAGATAATTGAATTCATAATCATTAAACTCCCCCAGAAGAAATCTCCAGAGCCAGATGGTTTCACTGGAGAATTCTACAAAACATTTTTTTTTAATTAGCACTAATTCTACACAATATCTTCCAGAAAATAAAAGAGGAAGAAACTTCCCAATCCATTTTACTTACTTATTATTATTATTATTATTATTATTATTATTTTTCTGCGGTACGCGGGCCTCTCACTGCTGTGGCCTCTCCCGTTGCGGAGCACAGGCTCCGGACGCGCAGGCTCAGCGGCCATGGCTCATGGGCCCAGCCGCTCCGCGGCACGTGGGATCTTCCCGGACCGGGGCACGAACCCACGTCCCCTGCATCGGCCGGCGGACTCTCAAGCACTGCGCCACCAGGGAAGCCCCCCAATCCATTTTATGAAGCTAGTATTACTGATCAGAAAACCAGACAAAACACTACAAAACAAAAAAGAACTACAGACCAATATCTCAACATATAATCCTTAAAAAATATTAGCAAAAAGAGTTCAACAATACGTAATAAGAAATATACACCATAACAAAGTGGGGTTTATTCTAGGGATTCAATGCTGATTTGATATTGAAAATCAGTCAATCCACTATATCAACAGGCAAAAGAAGAAACAAAATTACATAATCATATCAAAAAATGTAGAAAAGTATTTGACAAAATTCAATACTCATTCATGTTAAAAAGTCCCAGGGGAAAAAAAGAGAATGAAACTTCCTCAACTTCATAAAAAGCATCTTCAAAAAACTTACAGCTAACATTATAATTAATGATGAAAAACGGAATGCTTTCTCCCTGAGATCAGGAACAAGGCAAGGATGTTCACTCAACATAGTGCTGAAGTTGTAGTCAGTGCAATGAGGCAAGAAAAGGAAATACAGGGCATATGAATTACAAAGAAAGAAAGAAAACTGCCCGAATTTGCAGATGACATGATTATCTGTGTACAAAGAAAATCCAAAGCAATCTACAAAAAACTTCCTAAACTAATAAGTGAGTTTAACAAAGGTGCAGGACACAAGATAAACACATGGAAATCAATTGTATTTCTATATGATAGCAATGAACATGTGGACACCAAAATGAATAACACAATACTATTTATACTTACTAAAAAAAGTAAATACTTAGGTGTAAGTCTAACAAGACATGTATAGGGTTCTATGCTGAAAACTATAAAATGCTGCTGAAAGAAACCAAAGAATATCTAAATAAATGGAGAGATGTACTATATTTAAGGATTAGAAGATTCCACATAGTAAAGATGTCAATTCTTCCCAAATTAATATACAGATTTAAAATAATGCCTATCAAAATCCCAGCAAGGCTTTTGTTGGATATACACAGTATTATACTAAAACTTACGGAAAAGCAAAGGAACTAGAATAGCTGAAATAATTCTGTAAAAGAAGAATAAGCTGGGAGGATCAGTCTTCTCAACTTTAAGACTTACTATGTAGCTAGAGTAATCAAAACGATGTGTTATTGGCAGAAAGATAGACACAGAGATCAATGAAACAGAATGGAAAACCAAGAAATAGACCCACGAAAGTATGTCCAACTATTTTTTGACAAAGGTGCAGAAGCAATTCAACTGGTGGAAAGATAGTCTTTTCAACAAAAGGTGGTAAAGCAATTAGTTATCCACAGACGTAAAACCGAACCTCAGCGTTAAGTCTTAACTCAAAATGGATCACGTACTTAAATGTAAGTCTTTGCGGTATGCGGGCCTCTCACTGTTGTGGCCTCTCCCGTTGCGGAGCACAGGCTCCGGACGCACAGGCTCAGCGGCCATGGCTCACGGGCTTAGTTGCTCCGCGGCATGTGGGATCTTCCCGGACCAGGGCACGAACCCGTGTCTCCTGCATCGGCAGGCGGATTCTCAACCACTGCGCCACCAGGGAAGCCCTTAAATGTAAGTCTTTAACAGAACTTGTAGAAAAAAAAAATAGCAGAAAATCTTCACAACCCAGGGCTAGGCAAAGAGTTCTCAGACTTGACACCAAAAAAGTATGATGCATAAAAGGAAACATTGATAAATTAGACTTCATCAAAATTAAACAAATCTTTTTTTTGCTCTGTGAAAGACCCTGTTCAAAGAATGAAAAGGCAGACTGGGAGAAAATACTTGCAAACTTCCTATCTGAATATAGTCTTGTATCCAGAATGTATAAAAATAACCTCCCTGAACTCAACAGTAAAAAACAAACCAAAAAAACCCAGCCAAAACAAAAACAACCCAATTAGAAAATGGGCAAGAGACATAAAGAGACATTTCACTGAAGAGGATTACGGATGGTAACTAGACACATGAGGAGATGTTCAATATCATTGGCCATTAGGGAAAAAAAATGCAGATTAACACCACAATGAGATCATCAGAAACACTGAATTTTACTGTAGTTGGATTTATCATTTTCCTTAATATATAGACATTTTTATCTAAGATATCTTTCTATATCTCCAAGTTAACAAAGATATTCTTCTCTATTACCTTCCAAAAGCCTGTTGTTTGTATTTCCCATTTAGGTCTATATGCACTCACTGATTTTGTGTAGAGTCCAACATCATTTTTTTCCATATAGTTATCTAATTGCCCTGGCATCATTTATTAAAGACGCTTGTATTTAGTCAATAAAAAAATCACAATGAGATATCATTACATACCGATCAGAATGGCCAAAATAAAAAGTAGTACAGGAGAACCCCCAATAATTTATGTAGATACTTCCTCCTCAAAGTGGTGGAACTAAGCTCCCAACCCTGTGCGTGTGGGCTGTGCTGGGGATTTGCTTTCAAAGGGTAAAGTATGGAGGAGGAGGGGGCAGGTACCCTGACAGTGGAGACCCCAGGCAAACACTCCCTTACCCGGACGGTCAAGGTTAACCTCATCCATCACTTTGATTGCAGGTACCTTCCATGTGATGTGGTACGAATGGCGCTTCGCCTTCGTGGTTATATCCTCCCCCAAATCCATTACCCTGGTCTAACCATGAGAAAAACAAAACAAACCTCGACTGAAGGATATGCTATAAAATACTTGGCCAACATACCTCAAAACTGTTCAGGTCATCAAAAAACAAGGAAAGTCTGAGACACTGTCGGAGACCAGAAAAGGCTAAGGAGACGTGACAAAGGAGAGTGATGTGGTGTCCTGGATGGGATCCTCCAACAGAAGAAGGACTCTGGGGACAAACGAGTGAAATCCGAGTAAACTGTGGAGTTTAGTAAAAAGTTATGTTTCAGTGTGGTTTCCTCAGCTGTGACAAGGGTACCCCACAAATGTAAGACGTTAACCATAGGGAAACTGAGTGAGGGGTACATGGAACTCTCTGTACCATCTTTGCAGCTTTTCTATCTGAATCGATTCTAAAGTTAAAAGTGTTTAAAAGAATAATATGTAAAAAAAAGTGACGCCACCAAATGCTGGAGAAGATACAGAGAAACTGGATCCCTCATAATTGCGGGTGGGAATGTAAAATGGCACAGCTACTCTGAAAGACAGTTTGGCAGTTTCTTGAAACATTAAACATGCAACTATTGAATGACCCAGAAGTTCCACTGCAACACATTTATGCCAGAGAAATGAAAGTTTACGCTCACACAAACAACTGTGTGTGAATATTTATAAAGTCTTTCTTTCTAACAGCCTCTGCCTGGAAACAACCCAGGTGTCCTCCATTGTATGGATGGTTAAACAAACCATGGTCCATCCATGGAATATGACTCAACAGCAAAAAGGAACAAACTTCTGATATGATACTTACAAGACCTCAATGACTATTGCTGAGTGGAAAAAGCCAATCCCAAAGTGTTACATAATGTATGATTCTATTACATAACATTGTTGAAATGACAAAATCATCGAAATGGAGAAGACGTGAGTGGTTGCCAGAGATTGGGAATGGGTGGGTGAGGGAGGGAAGTGGGCGTGGCTGAAAAAGGGCAACGCAAAGAATCCTCGTGGGAGTGGAGGTGCCTGTATCTTGACAGCATCACTGTCACTATCCTGGTTGGGATATTGTACTATAATGTTGAAGGTTGACACCGCGAGGGGAAACTGGGTAAAAGGTACCTCGGATTTCCCTGGATTAGGTGAATCTACAATGATCTCAAAATAAAAAGTGAAAAAAGTCCCAAACGGAGGCACTTTCAAAATCAGGCAACAGACCACATAGAATGTCTCAGTGTCAACAGGGATCACAGAGATCCCAGTATCTGTAGCAGCTCAAGCCCCCGCCCCGCAAAAAGAGAAACAAAAACACGTGGTTAGAAATACCAGGAAACATTTGCAGGAGTCCAAATTGACATGTAATAGAACAGGAAGGAAGAGGAAGAGCGGGTATGGAAATAATAAGGTGGTGACCCTGAGAAACACTTGCTCCCGGCCCCTCTCAAACAGTCACTCTGGGAGACTGGTCACTTCTTCTGGGAGCTACTAATGCTGAGAAGAGCTTTGAAATCTCTTCCAAACACGCCTTGGAGTCCACGGTGTGTAACGAGCTATACCTCTCCAACCTTCTGCCATCTAAAGTGGATTTTATTTTTCTGAAACCAGTAAAAAAGCTGGGAGGCTTGCTATACGCTGATGAGTACAGCCTTAGGGGCACGAAGGACCAGGTTTGACTGCATCACTCTCTGCCCCCCCCACGTGACTGCGTGGCCTCGGGCGTGTAACTTCATCTTTACCCATGTCAGTTTCATAATCTGTAGAATAGAGCTAATTATGCCCATCTCCTAGGATTTGTGTAACATTAAGTGTGATAATGGATAAGAAGACTCTAGTCCTGTGCCTGGCCCAGAGTCAAGTCTCGTATTTAAGGATTTTTAATGAAGGGTGAAGGGCACAAGTTGATTTTCTTGTGAGACGCCCAAATGGAATCTGAAGGCCATCCAAAGAAGGGTTCCAAATTGTGCTGAGTTGCATCAATCAACTTCTTTGGAATACTTGCAAACTTCATATCTGATTATAGTCTTGTATCTAGAATGTATAAAAATAACCTCCCTGAACTCAACAGTAAAAAACAAACCAAAAAAACCCAGCCGAAACAAAAACAACCCAATTAGAAAATGGGCAAGAGACATTTATGTCTCATACAACGTCTCTCAGGTTGTATGCAGAACAAGTCACATTTTGTTTGGGAAGTTCTGGCATGTTTGTTATAAACCAACTTTATTTCATTAGCGTTATATCCCATGGTGATGTGGCATCATCTGTTAAAGAGGCGGTCAGCATCTTCTCCCTCGTCAGACCCAAAGGGAATCATGAGTATTTATAAGATGACACTCATGATTTATCAACATCTGTGGGCTCAGGAGATTTTGTTTAAAACCACAGGGATGCGTTTCACATATTCCTGTACAAAATGGTTCAAATACATGTTCTTTTTAAAAAAGCTTTGTCTTAAAAATAGGACCGTTTGACCATTAAAAAGAATAATGACTGCAGAGGACAGAAACACATCAAATATATAAAAACCTATGAATTCAGGGAACATATTTGCAATCCACGTATCAAACAAAGGACTTATATCCAGAATATACAACACTATCATAAGACAAGTAACCCAATAAAAAAGGAACCAAAGATTTGAACAGACACTTCACAAAAGAAGACATATGAATGACCAATAAGTCCATGAAAGAATGCTCAAAATTTCATTTGTCATCAGGAAGTTCAAATTAAAACTTTATGAGATATCATTTCGTACCCCCTAGAATGGCTAACATTAAAAAAAACTGACCAAACCAAGTGTTGAAAAGGATGTGGAACAGCTAAGATTCTCATATGTTGCTGGTGGGAGTGCAAGAGTACAACCACTTTGAAAAACAGTTTGGCAGTTTCTTATAAAGTTAAATATTCACCTACCATACAACTCGGCAATTCTACTCCAAGAGAAATGAAAGCATTTTTCCACAAAGTGACTCATACATGAATGTTCACATCAGCACTATTCACAATAGTCAAAAGGTAGAAACACCCCAAATGTCCAACAACAGGTGAATAGGTTAAAAAAAATGTAGTATATTCATAAGACAGAATGTTACTCAGTAATAAAAAAAGAAACAAACTATTGATGCATGTAACAACACAGATGAATTTCAAAAACATTATGCAATGAGAAAGAAGCCACACACAAAGAGTATATACTGTATAATTCCATTTATATTGCAGTCTAGAACAGGCAAAACCAATTAATAGTGAAATAAAGCAGATCTGTGGGTGCCTGGAGATGGAAGCGGAGGGATAATTACTGCAAAGGGGCACGAGAAAAACTTTGAGGGGATCATAGAATATTCTGTATCTCGATTGTAGTGATTACGTAGTAGGTTATACATTTGTCAAAATGAGTGCAGTATACTTTATGTAAATTATGCTTTGATAAAGTTGATTTTATTAATAGAAAACTGTCCATAATGATTCCTCAAAACAAAGCAACAAACATCTCTTATTGGATGTCTTTGGAAGTTGTTAGGCTACCTATTATTATTCTGAAAATAAAGAGATTAAATAAATAAAATATTAAATAAAGTATTAAGAATTTATACTGATTTTCCCAGGATATCCAGAGTTGAAAGTTCTATTTTATAGAAGAGTACCAATGAACACATCTAGAAGAAATGGCATTTTGCGATGTCTGATAAACCAATGTGATATCACTGGATGGTGAAACCATTAAGTTTCTGGTAGGAAACATTGTAATGGATGAGTCAGGTCGCCAATCCCTAAACCCACTGATCAAAATTCACGTCACTAAGAATGGGATATGTCCCCCGATGCTATGAAATATGAACCCGAATCTACGTGGGATCTCAACTCGACACATTTACAGCAAATAAAAAGAGAAAAGCTGTAAATAACAGCACAAGAAAAGAATCAGACAAATACAAAGTCAGAGAAATTTTATAAGATGAGTAATCTAATTGTTCTCATTCGTTAAGATATAATATGAAGTAGTCTGGCGAGAAATTGTAAGATGTCTGGAATTTGTTTTAAAATTCTCTACTAAAATAAGTAAAATAGATAAAAATGAAGAAACCATATTGGAAACTTAAAAAAAAACCCTAGATGATGGGTACATCAGGATTCTCTATACTGTTCTCTTTACTTTTATGTACATTTAAATAGTTCCATAATAAAAAGTTAAAAAAAAAGAAGTTATGGCTTTCAGAGTAAAACTTTAATTATTTGGGAAATCAACTTAATTGTTTGATGATGTCAAACAAAAAGGCATCCTCCCCAGGACACTTCTCCTTTCAGTCTGATTTTATTTAAGTCAAGCTAATACGTGTTTGAAAAGTCAGACAGTACTATAAAACTTAGAATAATTATCCTGCTATTTCTTGATTTTTTTCACTTTTAGACATTGCTTATTGATCTTCAAATGTCAATGTCTATCAGTCTTTATCTTGGGTCAGTTAATTTCCCTCTAGAGAGAGACCTTCCTCTCTGATCCTCTCGGCTCCTGTGTGAGAAAAGGGTGGGAAAGGAGCAGTTGCCTGGCTGCCTGGATGCGGGGGAGAATTCTCATCTAATCTGTGAAGAAGCCCTGGTCTCGGGCCCCACCTTCAAAGGTACTTGGTGCCTCCGCTCCTGGGTCTGCTGAACAGGTTTCCTGTTCATGGCTCCACCATAGGTATCCATGGATTTGCTCAGCTCAGCTAAGTCAGTATCCATTCACCCATTGACCACCATCATCATTTATCCATTTGACAAATAATGTATTGAGGGCCTGCAATGTCATAAATATTGTTGTAGGTGCTTGGGATATAACAGTGAACAAACCAGGCAGTGGGTATAATAAGTAAGTGTGTTATGTATGATATTAGAGCAGGAAAAGATCATCAGAAGTGTGGAGAGGGGGGTGTTGGGTTGTAATCTTAAATAGGGTAGACTGAGTGTGGTTGGCATTGACAAGATGACCTTTGATCAAAGACCTGAAGGAGGGAGGGGAGCCATGTGGATGGATCGGGGGACAGCCCCGTTTAGTTGAAGTCTTTTGCCTGTGTGGATCCCTCTTTTTGTCCTTGTAGGGTGTATCTTTTTATTCTGTTCCACCGTGTCGATGGGGTTTGGGAAGGGAATGGACATAAATGTTGATGCACTCCATCCAAATCACTTAACCAGAAGGGCCTCCTCCTAACCCCCACTTCTCATCCTAGTAAGTTTCCTGTCTTTCTCAAATGGTCCCGCACCAGATGAGTACATGAGACATCAATAACTAATATCTGTTTATTCTTACATTACATTAATAAATCATTAATAGCTAAACCATTAGTTTCAGAAAGCTCTATTTGACTTAAAATTTTGTCCAGCCTCCTACAAGTTCATTTCTTTTCTACATCCCCTTGAAGAGCCACTCCACACCTTGTACTGTCAGCAATGAAATAAATGGTTGTGCACCTCATAGCAGTCAGGGTCCTCAGTAGTGGGTGGGAAAGTGCTCTTCGTGAGTGTTACCTATTCAGAGTAGGGTCTTGAAGAAACAATGCATCTCATTGACTGAAATACAGAAAGTGGGGAACTGTGTGTGTGTGAAGGAACTGTGTGATAGTATTGGGGTGGTGGTTATCTGACTGCAAGCATTTGTCAAAACCCCCAGATCTGTACGCCACAAATAGTAAACTTTACCATACACAATTTTTCTTTTTTTAACTTAGGATTTCCAGTTTCTGATCCAGCATGAAAGAAGCTTGGAAGTCACCACTCTGTCCTAACAAGAATAAAACACTGAAAAAACTGAAAACATCAGCAACTCTTCTTAGATCCATAAATAAAATAAAATATAGAAGAAATTATGTCAATTCTCTATCATCTCTTTCAGAAGACAGAAGCAGAGGGAATACTTCCTAGCTCATTCTGTGAGGTCAACATTACCCTAATGCCCAATCCAAACAAAGATATTACAAGAAAAGGAAACTACAGACCAATATCTCTCATAAACATAAATGCAAAAGTCCTCAACAAAATATCAGCAAATCAAATCCTAAAAGGTATACAAAGATTTATAAAACTATGACCAAGTGGAATTTATGGCAGGTATGTAAGGCTGGTTCAACATTTGATAATCAGTAATGTAATCCATTATATCAATAGGCTACAGGAAGAAATTCACACGATCACATTAGTAGATGTGAAAAAACATTTGATAGAATCCAACACTCAAATTCATGATAAAAAGTCTCAGTAAACTAGGGAAACAGGGGGAACTTCCCTAACCCAGTACAGAATATCTACAAAAAACCTACAGCTAACAGCATACTTAATGGTGAGAAACTTGAAGCCTTCCCACAAAGAGCAGGAACAAGGCAAGGATGTCCCCTCTCACCACTGCTTTTCAACATCATACCAGAAGTCCTAGCTAATGCAATAAAACAATAAAAGGTATACAGGTTGGGAAGGAAGTAATAAAACAATCTTTGTTTGTAGATAACATGATCATCTATGTAAAAAAGGTAGAAAGGAATCTACAAAAAATCCTGGAACTAATAAGCTATTATAGCAAAGTTGCAGGTTACAGATTAATACACAAAAGTCAATCACGTTCCTATATAGCAGCAATGAACAAGTGGAATTTGAAATTTAAAAAAATATAAACATCCTCCTAAAAATGAAATACTTAGGTATAATCTAGCAAAATGTGTACAAGATCTGTACAAGGAAAACTACAAAACTCTGATGAAAGATATCAAAGAACTAAATAAATGGGGAGATATTCCATCTTCATGGATAGGAAGATTCAATATTGCCAAGGTGTTAAATCTTCCCAATTTGATCTATAGATTCAAAGCAATTTCAATCAAAATCCCCAAATTATTTTGTGGATATCAACAAACTGGTTCTAAAGTTTATATTGAGAGGCAAAAGATCCAGAATAGCCATCACAATTTTGAAGTAGAAGAACAAAGTTGAGAATATATGCTACCAGACTTCAAGTCTATCAGGCTAAAGTAATCAAGACAGAATAGATCAATGGAACAGAATAGATAGCCCAGAAACAGACCCACATAAATATAGTCAACAATCTTTGACAAAGGAGCAAAGGCAATACAAAGGAGAAAAGACAGGCTTTTCAACATTTCAACAAATGGTGCTGGAAAAATTGGACATCCACATGCAAAAAAAAAAAAAGAATCCAGGCACAGACCTTACACCGTCACAAAAATTAACTCAAGATGGATCACAGAACTAAGTGTAATATGCAAAACGATAAAACTCCTAGAAGATAGTATAGAAAAGTATCTAGATGACCTCGGGTTTGGTAATTACTGCTTAGATACAACACCCCAGGCATGTTCCACAAAAGAAATAATTGATAAGCTGGACTTCATTAAAATGAAGAAAAATTTCTGTTCTGTGAGACACACTGGCAAGAGAATGAAAAGACAACCACCCATACAGGGAGAAAATATTTGCAAAAGGCAATCCGATAGAGGACTATTACCTAAAATATACAAAGAACACTTAAAACTCAATAATAGGAAATCAAACACCCTGATTAAAAAATGGGCTGAAGACCTTAAGAGACACCTCACCAAAGAGGGCATTCAGATGGCAAATAAGCACATGGAAAGATGCTCCACATCATATGTCATCAAGGGTAATCCAAACTTGAACAACAGTAAGATACCACGACACAGCAGTTAGCATGGCCAGAACACAGACGACATCAAATGCTGACAAGAGTGTGGAGCAACAGGAACTCTCTCATCCACTGCGATGGGAAAATGGTACAGCCACTTTGGAAGGCAGCTTGGTACTTTCCTCACAAAACTAAACATACACTACCATGGGATCCAGCCATCACACTACTTAGTATTTATCCAAAGGAGATGCAAACTTATGTCCACACAAAACTCTGCACAGATGTTCACAGCAGCTTTATTCCTAACTGCCAAAACTTGGAAGCAACCAAGATGTCCTTCAGTAGGTGAGTGGATAAATGTGGTCCATCCAGACACTGGACTCTATTATTCAGCATTAAGAAGAAATGAGCTATCAAGTTACGAAAAGGCTACATACTGTGTGATTCCAACTATATGACATAATGGAAAAGGCAAAACTCGGGGACAGGAAAAAGATCAGTGGCCAGTAGGGGCTGGAGGAGGGGGAGAAGGGATGAAAAGGCTAAGCACAGAGGGTTTTAAGGGCAGTGAAGATACTCTGTGTGATACTATAATGATAGATACATGTCATTGTACACGAGTCCAAACCCAAAAGTGAGCCCTAAGCTAAACTATGGACTTGGGGTGATTATGACTTGTCAGTGTAGGTTCATCAATCATAAAAAACGTACCACACTAGTAAGGGACGTTGATAGCGCGGAGGCTGTGCGTGTGGGGGGTGGGGCTGTATATGGGAAATCTCTGTATCTCCTGCTCAATTTTTTCTGTGAACCTAAGACTGCTCTAACAATGAAGGCTATTTTTAAAAACCAACCAGGAGGTTGGGGGATTCTAGAATGTCATGGAGACTTTGACAAATGGATCTAATAACTGTATTGCAAATGTATGACTTAACCACACGGAAGGGGAGTCGGGGCGGGGGGGCGGTGACGGGAAGAGGGGAAGGAGCTGACCTAAGTAACTGTGGGAAATGGTGTTTTAACTGGAAACGGTAAGGCTGCAGACAGAAAGCACTGTACAAAACACTGTCTTCTCATTGGAAAATGTGTTTCTCACAGAGGTACAGGTTAGCAATTCTGAAACTACTTTATGTGTAAACCAGGGCTGAACAAATAAGTAAATAAACTATGGATAAGAGAGCCAAATTTCTCACCACCAGTAAAAGAAGTTACATTTTCGCTGGGGGGAAGCCTAGAGTCCAGGGTGTAGTTGGAGAGAGCGGTAAGAACTTATTTAATACGTATGTAGATCTAGAGATACAGAAATGAATATAGATCTGTGTGTGTACACGACTTAGCACATATACATATATTTCCTAACTCTGTCTGTAGGGAGGACCCAGAAGCAGCCACAGCCTCTTGGCAACAAACATACCCAGCACTTGGATCCTTATTTCTAAATAACATTCTCCAATAAAAGGAATCAGAGCTGCATGGAGAAATGGCTGATTCTAGGGCTAGGACAGGGAAAATATAAGATGACCCTGGAGCATCTTTTGGTGTCAGGAAGTAAAGAAGACACACAGAGACAGAGAGACCGAGAAAAGGAAGGAAAATAGAAGAAAAGAGAAGGAAAGATGGGGACGTGCGAAAAAGATACAAACGCTAACCTGGGAGAGCTCCCCAGGACCAAAGCTGGAACCGTTTGAGGAAACAAACAAACAGATTCGAATCGAAAGAATACAATAAATCTTCCTGAGTCCATATGGATTGGATTGGATTGAATCGTGTCCCCTCAAAATTCATGTCCACTGGAATACCACGATGTGACTTGGTTTGGAAACAGTGTCTGTGCAGATATAATTAGTTAAAGAACTTGAGCTGAAATCATCCTGAATTTAGAGTGTCCTTATAGGAAGAGGAGAAGGTGATACAGAGATGGAGGTAGAGACCGGAGGGAAGCCTTTACAGCCAAGGAGCAGCAAGCATCGCCAGAAGCCAGGAGAGAGGCGTGAAACGGGATGGTCCTCCCCTGGACCCTCTAATAGGAACCAACCCTGCCAACACCTTGATTTCAGACCTCCACCCTCCTGAATTGTGGAAGAACACATTTTTATTCTTTTAAGCCACCCCGTTTGTGGTCATTTGTTATGGTGGTGCTGAGAAACTGATACACTAATAAAAGTAAATCATTAAACAAATAAAGGAGAGAGAAGGAACAAATATCCCCTACAGGGGAATTTCAAATAGTATGTCTAGATAATTCCCTCTCCCAGAAGTGAAGCTTAATTCTTCTCCCCTTGAGTGTGGGCTAGACTTAGTGACTTGCTTCCAAAGAATAGAATAAAGAAAGAGAAAAAAGAACAACTCTACGGAAAAATAGGAACTCCATAGACACATACCCCTTTGAACTAGTGATCAAGTTAATATCACCAGTAATAGGTCACCTTGACGGTGTGTACTCCTCATTATGAGGCAGTGAGAAGGGCACTTGGCTTTCATGGTATTCTTCCCCCCAAACCCATAACCTCCGTCTAATCATGGGACAACACTAGATAAACCCAGATTGAGAGACATTCTACAGAATACCTGACCATCACCCTTTAAAGCTGTCAAGGTCATAAAAAAACAAGAAAAAGACTGAGAAACTGACATAGATCAAAGGATACTTAAGGAGCTATGACGTTTACATGCAATGTGGGATCCTGGATTGGATCCTGGAACAGAAAAAGGGCAGAAATGGGGGAACTGGTGACACTGAGTAAACTGTGACATTTAGTTAATAGTGTGGCACCACTGTCACTGTCTTAGTTGTGACACACGCACCACACTTAAGTAAGATGCTGACAGCGGGAAAAGCTGGCTGAGAGATATACAGGAACTCTCTTTACTGTCTTTGTAACATTTTGGTAAACCTAAAATAATTCCAAAATGAAGTTTTGTGTTTTGTTTTTTTTAATACAACTGTGAGTAAATGATCTAGAAGCCAGTCAGCACTTTCTATACCTTGACTTTCCATCTGTGGTTTTACTTCCTTTCTCTGAGATGGAAGAGAATCTTGACTCAACTTCGGTTTGAAACCTCCCCCTCCCAACCTCTTTCCCAAACTAACAAACACATTTTAAAAATAAGAAAGTAAGTAAATGAATGAATGAATGAACGAACAAGTAGATAACTTACAGTAGAGTGGGGGCACCCAGCAGTTTGGTGGGAACCATTAGAAAGTGTAAATATTTAGCCCTCGTGGCTTTTGCCCATGACAAGGGCAAGAGCCGCACCAGCACACAGTGCCCCAAAATGAAAGTTCAATATTTATTCTGGTTCCCCAGTCCCTCGTCCACCAGGGCTCCCTGCACGGCTGGCTTTCGGATGGAGCCAAGGTCCCTCCTACGGGCCTCCCGATTTCCCGCTCCACATGTGTTGTAGGTAAACAATCCGCTGGCGTCCACTCCATCTTATTGGCAGTCGAGAAAGAAAAGCCCGGTCAGAAGAAGGGGAGCACTTCTCACCCACTCTTGGATATCTTCAGCAGGTGTCTGTGCGGATCAGATGCACTGGATAAGTTACCGAGTGTCCTCTCTGAACCGGAGAGCACTCCGGAATCTCGGGATCTAGTAAGGCAGTGATGTTGCTAGTATTGGCCCCGTGCTTTGGTTCTCTCTGGACTTATGAGGGTCTCCTCGCCGCAAGACCGGATAACCTGCACAGGCATCTAACACACAGCACGCCAGCCTGACTTGCTTTCTCAGCCCTTGCAGCCCTTGATTCTGTGGCTGAGACACTGGATCTTTATGACTTTGGGCTCAGCTCTATAGTCACCCCCTGATTAAAAAAAAAATTAATTCGGGACTTCCCTGGTGGTCCAGTGGTTAAGACTCCGCTCTTCCATTGCAGGGGGCACGGGTTTGATCCCTGGTCGGGGAACTAGGATCCCCCACCACCACCAAAAAAAAATTAATTCAACCTCGTGGCAGCTCTGGGCTAGGTATAGGAACACAGAGATACATAAGACACGATTCCTAACTTGGAAGGGATCACTCTTGGCTGCTCCTTTGCTTTGGTTCTAATCCCATTTGGTACCCTCGTTTAGCTTTTCCTCTCTTCTCCAACTCCAGGCTTGTCTCTCTCTCTCTCTCTGGCTGGTCCATCCAGAATATCCCGCTGGTGATGTGATTCTCCAGTTTGGCTTTGGTTCCTCCCGTTGGGCCATCCCCAGCATGGCAGCAGCATAGGGGAGAGGAAGTATTTTTGGTGTCCTTGCTAATTCTTAGCCTTGGAGGTTCAGGAGTCTGGCAGTGTTGGCTATCCGCCTTCCTGCCTGGGCATCAAGTTTCTAGAGTTGCTTGCTGCCTTTCTCCCTCACCTGTTGGGACATTCTGGCCATCTTTGGGACATTCTACTAGTGGACTTTTGTACGTACCCCTGAGCACTGATTTGCTCTTCAGATGGAACCTCCGAGCAGCAGCCCATCCAATCTTGCTCCCACTAAGGCATGGGAATCTTCTTCCTGATCACAGTTCCTCCGTGGCTGCTGAGAGGGTCCAGCTGAAAATGACCGGACAACATGTCACCTGAGCAAGAGGAGGGTCCTGCCCCAATTGGGAGAAGCACAGCTGCTCAGCACCCTTAAGATTTTCATCTTTTCCAGGAACTTTGACAAGAGGCACATTCTTGCTCAAGTCTGAACCAGTTTTCTGAGTCCTACCAAGCGATCAAAATCTAGTCTTGAAGCCAAAATATCTCATTTTGGGCCTTAATGTCTGTATAGCTTTGAAAGTTTTCCTCTTTTTTTTTTTTCCGAAGATGGGGGAAACCTAACTGAGAATGGCTGTACTGGTCTGGAGGTTGGCAGAGGTTAGGGTATCAGCTAGCTGCACAGTTGCTTGGAACATGGCTTTCCCTCTGATGTCCAGCAGCCCAGCTCCAGGGACAGATAACCATCCCCTCAGCCCTCAGGGCCAGTCGCTTCTGCAAGAGAGCAGAGAGCAGGGAGCTCCATTTCCTATGTGAATATCATTATTTTTCCTATGTGTTCCATGACGTGAAAATGGTTGAGAGGCTCTCTTGTAGGTTCGGACATTGACCGCTACCTTCCTCATTGCTCTGGCGGAGACAATGCCTTTAGAATTCTGGGGTACAGCATTTCAAGGGCCAGAGTGGATCAGAGAAATTCATCATTGGCAAGCCCTACACTACCAGTGCTTGCAGCTGGAAGTATTCTTTTCCCTCCCTTCCACCTCTTCAAATCCTACTCATCCTTTGAGGTCCAGCTCAAGACTGACCTCCCTCTGTAACTCGCCATGTCCTCTGAACTCCCACCACCATCTTGATCTCCATCATTCACTTTGGCATGTGACTGCTGATGCATTGCATTGTAAAGGCTCACAGGTACCACCTTAGCCTAGTTTCTCTCCCAGAAACAAGGCACCCTGTCTTAGGTCCTTTCATAACCCTCCCTGCATCTAGCATTCTGTTGGGCTTAGAAAATTCTCATGAAATGGACACAGTCATCAAGTGATATTGACATTCTCAATGGCCCAGGTGCTTCACCAAACTTGGGTGTTGCCTGTCTGGCTCCATGCAAATAAACAAATGTCTGTAAATGGAAAGATTTTCCTAACACGTGTCAACTGGTAGAGGCTAAACTTAGTGCCAGTAGGAGAGGTACACCATGGGGCTCAGCAAATTAGGCTAAGTCAGTAGTTCTCAACCTTGGATTCCCATTTTCAAAAGCTCCATTCTGATTTAATTGGTCCAGGATGGAGCCCAACCAAGAGTGTGTTTTAAACGCTCTCTGGATGATTCTAATAGACAACTGGGATTGAGAACTTCATTTCATATTCTGAATCTTTTCAATGTGGCTTTCATTCTCTAGTGTCCAATCCTAACTGATCCCGTTTACCCATCCCAATGTCTAACCAGTGTTTTCTACTTTTCTTGTATAATTTGATTTATTTATCAAGTACTTAGTACATGATGTGCCAGGCAGAAACAAAGAGAAATCTGGTGGTCTGCCCTCAAGAAACCCACTGTCAAGTGAGAGACACTTTTATGGAAATAAATAAAGGTACAAGTAAACCTTGCTGCCTAAACTCGAGGACGTAAGAGATTCAGATAAATGTTTGGATCACACCGTGCTGTCTGGATTCTCACAGCTTGCTACCTGAAACTCAGAAACCAAAGAGATGAAGATAATGTGGGACTCCTCTCTACACAAATTTACCATCCAACCTCTTGCTAAGACTCAAGACCTAAACAGACTGGGAAAGTACACTCCGGTAAGTGCTGTGGAGGAGAATGAGTTGAGAATGGGCAGGAAGGAACAGCCACCCAGAGGAGGAAGGCTCCCTGGTCTTGGGAGATCCCAAGCTCCCAGTAGCCAAGCTGGGTGAAAAAGGAAGCTTTCTGGGCTAAGTGTGTCAATGCTGTGCTCAGCCTCAGCTGGAGATATTTTCTTTTTTTCATTTTTGAGACTTTGGTGTCTCCAGTAGCACCTGAATGTAGTTTCAAAGGAAAGGCTGAGAATCTCCCCTGTCTGGTGTAGTTGAGTCCTGCAGATGGCCAGTGACTAGTCAGAAAAATTGGGGGTATTTGGGAGGAGAAGTAGGTAGAAAGGAGAGGGCAATCAAGGGATGCTGCTTAGCACGGGCCAAAAGACTGAAGAGAAAGCCCGAATTAAGAAGCCAGCAGTGGTCCTGTTGAGTCCAGAAGTACACGCCCCGGGTACCACGCTCCACACTCTCAGTTGACTGTCATGCCTCCTTCCTGGGGCACCTGGATGCTTTCTACAACTGCCCATCTGCACCCCATCGCCTGTCTTAACCTTGACTTTGATGTATCTTCAGATACGTCTGTGGTTACCGATAACATGAACCTGGCCATCACTCACTCCCCTCATGGTCTTAGGATAGACATGAAGGGGCTTCAGAAGTCATCTCTTTCGTGTCCTACCCAATAATGAGCAGAGGGGAGACTCACTCTTGCTCTGTGGGGTCTGTGGGTGGAGATTCTCCACCAGGACCGATATCTCACCTCCTCGGACGCTGCCACTGAAGCCCAGCCCCCAGTTCTGGACCCCTAATACGCCTGCATTTCCCAAGGCATATGGCTGACTGTACCCCTCCCCATCTTTGTCTCCTCTTTCCTCTGGCCTCCCTCCTTCTGCAAATTTTTTCTGCACTTGACTCCAACCATAAATTTTAGTAATACTCTGTTAAACTAATAAAAAAGACGACAATAATAATGAATGGCAGGTTAGCTATATTGGAGACTTTCAGTTTTTAAATAACCAACCTTTGGGAGACTTAGTAACTAATAAAGCATCTACCAAGAGAATCCTCTAGGGACGTCCCTGGTGGCGCAGTGGTTAAGAATCCGCCTGCCAATGCAGGGGACATGGGTTCGAGCCCTGGTCCGAGAAGATCCCACATGCCGCGGAGCAACTAAGCCCATGCGCCACAATTACTGAGCCCATGCTCTAGAGCCTGCGAGCCACAACTACTGAGCCCACGTGCCACAACTACTGAAGCCCGCGCGCCTAGAGCCCGTGTTCCGTGACAAGAGAAGCCCACTCACGGCAACAAAGAGTCGTCCCTGCCCACCGCATCTAGAGAAAGCTGGCGCCCAGCAACGAAGAACCAACACAGCCAAAAATAAATAAAATTTTAAAAAAAGAAAAGAAAATCCTCCAGAGAGACTTACAAATTAAAAAAAGGTGGCTATTTGGGACTTCCATCTGATGGAGCTCACTGCCCCAGAAAAGGGCCTCGTGTTGCAATTTCAGAATGCTCTCTCTGAGTTATGTCCCTCAAAACGATTTCCCAGGCCCTTCATCTGTTGGCCCACAAAGGAGGATTGATAAGAGAGTTCAAGGAAGCCGAAAGCCAGGAGCATTCCCCATGCTGGACCGAGGAAAGGTTGAAGCAGGCCAGGCACCAACGCTTCAGCTCCTCGTCAGCAGCCTTTGATCTGCGTGGCAGCTGACACGAAAGTAGAATTTGGCCCTCCAACTGTACAGGACGAGACTTGACAAGGAAATCAGTTTCTCTGACAATTTCAAAAGCCCTGACACTTTCGTCACTTGGCACTTGGCCCTGGGGAATGGTGCTGTGGACACACAGGCACCCACCAGAGAAGCCATTTCCCTGGAAGGACTGACAGGCAAGTGCGGGCAAGTCTGTGAGGAATGAAGGATGTGCTCTTCCCTGCCCTTCCTGGAGGACAGGTGTTGCGGAAACCAGGAGAATTCTGATCGGAGAACTGAAGGACCTTCCTACCTGTCTGTCTGGGTGGAAAGGCACCGCGAGGGGTGGCCAGGGGAGTCTAGAGAAACTCTTTCAGTCTAAAGAATAAGCATAACTACTGCTGGGCTTGTAGGGTTAAGCAGAAGATGCTGTAGCTGGCTCTGGGAAGGACCATTCCACACGGGCGAGGCCACGTGGGATTTAGGTGTGCATTTCCAGCGTGCGTCACTGAGCAAACCAAAATGCATTGTGTCTGGCCTTTTATTATAATTCCATCTTACCATTTGGCTGCCTGAGTACTCTTGTCAGCGGACTCAGCCCTTCTAGGCTGCTCTGTCTGGGATTCATGACAGATGCTAAGGTGCCAGGCTTGGTTCAGGACCCGTGCTTGGCAGTGAGTTGAGCTGACATCTTGAGTGTTCTTGATTTAAAAGCTAAAATGGGCTTCCCTGGTGGCGCAGTGGTTGAGAGTCAGCCTGCCGATGCAGGGGACGCGGGTTCGTGCCCCGGTCCGGGAGGATCCCACGTGCCGCGGAGCGGCTGGGCCCGTGAGCCGTGGCCGCTGAGCCTGCGCGTCCGGAGCCTGTGCTCCGCAACGGGAGAGGCTGCGGCGGTGAGAGGCCCGCGTACCGCAAAAAAACCCAACAACAAAAACAACCAAAAAAAGCGAGCTAAAGTACAATTACCTTTCAGGGATGCCTAGGACGACTCCTGTTCCAGTGAGAAGTAGACGAAATGTCCTCAGAAACTGACAGCCAGAGTCTATGACATTTTGCTTTGGTGATGGGCTCAGGACAGCACTAAGTCCCAGAAGCTTCTGGAAGCCAGGCTTGACAGGCAGCGTTAATTATTCCCCCACAGAGGAACGAGTCTGAACTGAGTTTGGTGGGGAGGTACGATGAGCGTAGGAGACGCAGTTCTCTCCCTCCGGGGGGTCCCAGCTGACATGGAGTGAGAGACCTCGGGAGATGCCAGCAGTGCATGCTTACCTGCTAAGACGCAGACTGAACTCAGAGTTAGCGTGTGGAGCTGCAGACGTGATGTCAGAGCTACGCACACAGGGAGCCTAGAGCAAGAGAAGAGGCCGATGCTGAAAGCTTCTGCAGTGGATGGGTGGTAAGGGTGTTAGAGGCCGACACGCGGTCACCTGGCTGCCGAGAGGGGGGCCACCTGCTGCAGGTCAGACTTCCCAGGAAGCAGGTTCAGAAGTGAAGATTAGTGTGAAGGACATTTATTGGGGAGTGCTCTTTGGGTCCCCGCCTACGGGGGAAGAGAAGAAAGCAGGTCGGAGCAGAGGGCGGGCTGGGCTGCATCGCAGTCCCAGAGGCCTCGGCTGGTCCGTCAGTTACCGGGGACGTGCCCGCAGAGGCGTCTCAGGCTGAGTCACGGGGCCATGTCTTTGTACCCTTACTGCCCAGGCTGCCTTGGGAAGGGGATCTGTCCGTGGAGGAGGCATCTCTGTTCAGCAAGGGCAGTTCCGGAGACAGCTGAGAGCTGAGTGCTGTGAGCCCACTGCATCCCTGCCGGGGAGGGGAGGAAATCCTTCGGTCCGGAAGGGAGATCTGAGCAGCACAACGCAGCATGTCCCACACCTGTCAGACACTCCATAGCTCCCCTAGATTCTACTCTCGGACTGGCCTTGGGAACACTTGGCAGAATTTTCCCACGGCGCCCCTCACATCCCCCCCCCAGCATCTTTTACATCCCCCTCTCCTTCTAGCATCCTGGAGCTTCAGCCGTCTCCGTATGATCCATACTAAGGGCTCAGGACTCACTACGTTGCCTTCTCCTAAGTGTCAAGGAGCATTTTAAGGGTGTTTGCAAGGGACGTCACGTTTAATTCAAAAGAAAGGGTCGTTAGTGGTGCAGTTGCCGTATCAGTCCAGATTGTTAGCGAGAAATCAAAGCCAGAATCCTCTCCCTCAAAGGTACGCTGCTTGGGGGGATTTTATTTCCCCGGAAGACGTGTTCCCTGAACTTTGAACGAGATCCAAAGCTAGTGAAAGTTCCCCCTGCCGGGTAAGTTCCCAGGAAGGGTAGTGACAGACTTGCGATGCTTGGCAGACGTGAAGATGGAACTGCCGGAGGGTGGTAGCAGTGGCGCTTCTGAACTCCCTTCGACGCCACATCAGTAATCATGGCTCTCGGCGTCCCTCTCCACCACCACCAGAACCATAGAAATAGCCAAGGGAGGGCTTCCTTAATTAAAGCAACTATCTTGCCTACCCATCAGCGCAATTAGAATTTAATGAACCCAGCCACGTCCTTCAAGCCTTCAAATTACAGCTGATCTTAATATTCACATGCTGAAAAAGAAAAAAAAGCCACCATCCATTCTGAAAGCCTAAGAAGTGGCAGGGCAATTGGAATGAAAGAGATGGGGTTGTTCCGTGCTGGAGAAAATAACCGAGAGAGGTGGCTTGAGAACGACCAGAGGAAAGGCCATCACTTCCTTTTAAGCACCGCCAACTTCCTGGCTTGGGGGCAGGGCGGGCATATTAATCAACTAGTCCATTAATAAGCATTTATGCAACACCGCTTTGACCAGGCCCTAGGTTAGGTCCACCGGAGACTTGACAGGAAGGGGAATACAAAGATAAAAACATAGGACCTGATTTCAAGGAACTCACGGACCGCTTCAAATGCTACTTCAGGCATGTGCACTGAAATTGTCAGCTCATAAGGCAAGAAAGTCAAGGACCATCTAAAGTCTCAGGAGTTCCAAGAAACCGTGCTGTTTTGGAAGACGCAGATCCCGAAGAGGGGGAGAGGAAGTGGAACGCCTTCCAAGAGAGGAAATTTAAGTCATTAAATGCTCACAATAACCTTACAAGGTCGGCCTTATTCTTATCCCCACTTCCCAGATGGGGAAATGGAAGCCCACGGGGGTTCAGGAGCTTTGCCCAAGGTCACACTGGGAGGATGTGGCAGAGCGGAGTCTCAAACGCTGGTGGTTTCATTCCAGACCCTAGAAATATCATGTGAGCTACAGATGTCAGCCACGTACGTAATTTTATTTTATTTTTTTTTATTATTATTATTTTTGTGTGATATGCGGGCCTCTCACTGTCGTGGCCTCTCCCGTTGCGGAGCGCGGGCTCCGGACGCGCAGGCGCAGCGGCCACGGCTCACGGGCCCAGCCGCTCCGCGGCACGTGGGATCCTCCCGGACTGGGGCACGAACCCGCGTCCCCTGCATCGGCAGGCGGACTCCCAACCACTGCGCCGCCAGGGAAGCCCCCGATTTCGCTTTTAAAGGCCTCACTATATAGAAAGGGAAACCAAGACTCAGTCAGTCAATGGTGAGGGAGTCTGCCCAGTTGCCGTAAGTGACAGAGTCAGAATTTGAACCCATCACCCGGACTGACTTCAGAGCCCTCGCTCTTCGTCCCGATTCTGTATAGTCGCCACCTTAATTTAAACTGATGGGATTTGCTTTGAGCTTCTGCCTTTCCTCTTGCATCTCTAGCTATCTGTCTTCGATACGTTGTAGGTCACCATGTGCAGGAAGATTTCTTCTCCCAGGGAGTCCCTGCTCTTGGGGTAAGCCAGTGTTAGGTCACTGAGTTAATGGGCTAAGAGGAGGTGGGCAGACGGTCACCAAGGAATAGGTGCTTCTGTAGGCTACCCTGGGAACAGCTCTGGAAACGCAATTCTCTACTTAATAGGCATTCTTGAAACAGAAAACTCATAAAAATAGAAAGTTTATGTAATCACAGTGTTGGAATGGAGAAAGAGATCTAGCTCTACCCCTATTTTATAGATAGGGAAACGAAGGTCTTTGAAAACTCCATAACATCTTAAAGATCGCATACATGGTTGCTGGCAGGGAGAACACCAGCGTCTTAGGAAATGAACATAAAAATTATCATCACCATGTATCATCTGCCTGATATGGCTCATACGCTTTATACGAATTATCTAATTTAGCCCACGTAATGAGGCAGATATTTTTACCCACATTTTATGGATGAGGAGACCAATGCATTGACAGGTTAATTAACTTGTCCTGGCTCACAGAGCTGGAAAGTGACAGAGCCAGCTTTGGACTCATGTGTATTTCAACCCCAGATTTCCCGTCTCCTGGTCCATCATGTAATATTCCTAGAATTTACTGAGAACTTATTGCAAGGTAGGTACTTAGCATGCATTTTTACAATCCTCCTAGCCAATTCCTGCAGCAAATAATGTATCCCCATTTTTAAACTGAAGCCAGTTAGAGAAGGCAGTAACTTGCTCAAGTTTGCTTAGCCAGTAAGTGGTAGAGCTGAAATTCATACACAGGTCTGTCTGACTCAAGGTTTTAAACTCTCCAGTACTGATACCCTGGGTTGGGTGACCTGGACCCTAAGAGAGGCTTAGGACTATTGTGAGATGCCACAGAGACCTCTCACTCGCTGTGGGTTGTGATCATGACCAGAGGGGGTTGGTCCGGTCCATCCCCCCAAGTCACTTCCTAACTGCTGGCGGCTTCCTCCCGCTGTGGACCGCGGTACCGACACTTCCCTGTAAAGTACACACCCCTGGATCTCTTTCAAGTTTGAAGATGGACAATAGAGATCACACTTTCCAAGAACAACCTCCTTGAGGCTGAGAGCCAGCTGGAGGTATTTCAGTCCCAATTAGGTGATTTTGAAGGGTGAGGTATAAGCATATCAAAATGAGCTGTCACGGCGAGGTTTTGCGTGCGATATTTTTAAAAGGATCCCAAGAATCATCATTACGAACATGGTTTACACTTTCTCCAGAGCCTTCACTCTGCTGATCTCAGATTACCTCTCCCACCATCCCAGTAACGTTAGAGGGAAGAAGGAGGCAACTGAGCAAAAGGAAGCGTGCTCAAGATCAAGGGGGAGACTTAGGAAACAAGAATCCAGATCCCGTCCCAAAGCAAGGATGGTTAGATCAACCCTAACTCGGCTGCATTAAGTCACTGAAAGGCAAGAAGCCGCCTCTCTTTTGGGGCTGAAGGCCAGAGAATTTCATTTCCCTCTATTAGAAAAGGATATGTTAAAAGAAGCATTAATTTAAAAAAACACAGGGAAAGGAAATAAGCAAATTTCCATCTCTATTTTTTTCATTTCTCAAAACACCAGCCTCTTCTGTCCCATTGTTCTGAAAAAAAGAAATTGTTTTGCATTTTTCTACGTGTTCTTTTTTTTTTCATTTATTTCCCATAGGTAGTCACCTTTCCCTGCTTGTATCATTTAATTCAGGTTCCTGAGTCTTTGGCATCGTTTTGTCTGCTCCCTCCAAATATCTCATTTCATCTCTTCTCTGTCTTTTTTATTGGAAGAGTTTCTTCAAGCTGTAAGAAAACTCACCCCTTGTCTTTTCCCCACTCTTTCCCTTTCAGCTGCTTTCCTGAATGGCTGCTGCACCAATTCTGTTTTCTTGACCACAATTGGTGCAGCTGGGATAGAGAAGGACCAACTGAAAAGGAAATGCTAATCAGACCATTTTGCAGAGTACAGTGAACACACACGCACACACACGCACACACACGCACACACATGCACACAAATTAAAAAGGGCTCTGATTTAAGGAGAAAAATATCTTTTCTCAGTAGCCCACATTACTAGGGCGGTGGGGTTTCTGACATTCTCCTGATACGCTTTTCCTCCAGTGATACAAGGAGGCCAGGGGACAGCCACGCATGGCTTGTCCTCTCCACAGTCCCCTCTTTCATTGAGCGGTTTCAGACTGAGCTGGAACATTCGGAGGGGGAAAAGCGCACGTACACGCGAAGGCACATTCATCAGCTCCCTGTCTGGCTAGGGGCTGCCGCGGGAACTAGAAAGGACGCCAGAGGAGGTGTCCAGGTAGCAATGGGGCCGTCAGCTTTGCTTCTGCTTCAGTTGGGAAACACAGAGAAAGCTCAGGTGGACCTTTGCCCTGAGACCGGCGGCACGAACCATATTACGTAGAGGGTTTGGGGGTTGTTGCTGGTCTTTTGTTTTGTTTTTTTAACATGGGGGAGAAGAAGAACAAGTGGGAAGGCCACAGCTCATGCTCCAGATCCCGTGCGGCCTGATATCCAAGGCGCTTTCCTGGATTTCTTGGAGGATATTCTCAAACCCCTAGCTGGGAAGGAGGGAGGGAAATTGAAAAGGAAGATGAGCAAACAGGAGGAAGCTTGTGGGAAAGGAAAGAGCCCCAGGTTTGCAAACAACTCATGCGCAGCTCTCGTAAGGGATGGGACACGTCACTTACTCTCTCTGGGCTCTGGTGTCCTCATCTGCAGAAACAGGTTTAAATTGATAAATCTCAAAATGACTTTCCAGCCCTGGTATCTGCATTACCGAATAGTAGAAATAAAAGCATTCCGCAAACAAGGACCTACTGTAGAGCACAGGGAACTATACTCAATATCTTGTAATAACCTATAAGGGAAAAGAACCTGGAAAAGACTAGATAGATACATATATGTATAACTGAACGGTTTTGCTGTACACCTGAAACTAACACAATATTGTAAATCAAGGGCTTCCCTGGTGGCGCAGTGGTTGAGAGTCCGCCTGCCGGTGCAGGGGACGCGGGTTCGTGCCCCGGTCCGGGAGGATCCCACGTGCCGCGGAGCGGCTGGGCCCGTGAGCCATGGCCGCTGAGCCTGAGCGTCCGGAGCCTGTGCTCCACAACGGGAGAGGCCACAACAGTGAGGCCCGCATACCACAAAAAAAAAAAAAAAAAAAAAAAAAAAAAATTGTAAATCAATTAAACTTGAATCAAACACATAAAACAAAACACAAAAACAAAACCAAAGAATTCTCCTTAAATTAAAATCCTCTTTTGCTGTGGACAAGCACATTGGACTATTACTTCTATTACTTACCGAAGCTGATTTCTCCACAGAGAAACTAAACACAAAGGGGATGTGACGTACAGTATGGTGACTAGAGTAATAATACTGTATTGTGAATTTGGAAGTTGCTAGAGGCAGTAAATATTAAAAGTTCTCGGGACTTCCCTGGAGGTCCAGTGGTTAGGACTCCGGGCTTCCACTGCAGGGGGCATGGGTTTGATCCCTGGTCGGGGAACTAAGATCACACATGTGGTGTGGAAAAAAAAAAAAAAAGTTCTCATCACAAGGAAAGAAAAAAGAAACACGTACCCCCCGGTCTGTTTTGTTATGGGGGGGGGATAGAGAATAGTCATGAAGTGGGACTTAATTTATCTTGGTCAGTGTCTCCACCAAGCCGAAAAGCACCATCTTTGAGTGTGAGCCTTGCTTTCTCTCTCTGTGTCTCTTCCCCTCCCCCTCCACGTCTGACGTGGCAAGTGATGGGGGGTTGGGGGGATGCAGGGGAGAGGAGAGGAGGAGATGGGAGTTTTCTAATGATCTTCTTTAGTTAATAGGCACAAGTTGTTAGCTGGATCTGAGAAGGCTTCTTTCCCCGTGTGCCAATACCCCCCCCTCCTTTCTGTAATGGGTTTAGTTCCCACAGCTAATGTACTGCGTAATGAGGCGGAGGGGAGCCAGTGCTCTGGAGTAATGATACGGAGCCTCCCGGGCCTGACAAAGGACAGAGCGCCCGGCTGGAGAGTCTTAATGACGGGTCCAGGCTCCTTTCACTCAGGGCGCGTTGGAGCCTCCTGCCAGGGCTGGTGTAAGCAGAGTGGCACAGTCTGGGCCCTGGTATAAAACCCCAAGCAGTCCTGGGACAGGACAGATCCCTGCCAGGCCAAGTTCGTTTCTCTCTCCAAAGCCCTGATCTGACCTCCCCACCCCCTCCCTCCTGGTCTTCCATCCACTGGTTCAGGGGCTCTTGCTTTCAGGATGGGGTACCCTTTCCCCATAGAACCCTCTCCCCATAGGGTAAGAAAGGCCCCTGCCCTGTTCTGTCAGCCTTTATCAGGCTGCAAATGAGTACAGAAGAGACACAGGCAATGGCCCAGCAAGAGAAGTGGCCACCTTGAGGAGGGGACCCTAATCCCCTCGGCCGGCTTTGATGGCTCAGGCCTCTGGGTGCCCCAGCACTTTGCTCTGGTGGAGCTTCACCTGTTTTACTGTGCAAGGTCTCCCCGTGAGGTGTGAATCCATCCCTCCCGTTCGACCCGTGCTCTGTGATGTCCCCTTATTCACCTTTAACTCCTCACGGCCTCCAGTTGTAACACAGCCCAGACTGGAAGCTCACGCCACGTGTACTGAGCTGAAATTATTTGAATGACAGGGAAATGGGCTCTGAACATTTAAGTCCTTGGGAAAAACCTAGGGATCGTTATAGATTATTCCCCGAAGCCACCGACCCAGTGGGCTCCAGGGATTCCCAAAGGGAAGGGAGGAGAGGAGGAGAGGTAAGGTCAGAATCAAGGGGAAAATATTTATCCTTTGGACAAATCCAGTGTTCACGTGTCCATTAAGAACAATTAAAGTTCCACAGCCAGGAAGTTCAGGAGCAGATAGTTCAAACGATCAGGAGGAGGTTGGTGGGAGAATGTCGCTGGTACGATTGCAACCTCGGTGTACACTTTAGGGTTTACAGAATGGGTATAACACTGACCGGCTCTTCCTAACATCTAGGACAGCACCCTATAAATTCAGGCATGAAACCTGGGCTCCCAGAGGTTGGGTTACAAGGGTGCACGGCTAGTAAAGCTTAGAAACAGTGCCCCTGGCCCCTGTGCTCTTGTCACTATGCCGTGGATCTGGAAGACTTCATCAGTGGTAGAGAGAAGGCTGCAAAAATAGAGACACGTTTGCAAAGTCCCAAAGGACCGGAACTGGTGAAAATATTCTGCCTTCACAAACCTATAGGTTACCTTCCAGGGTAACTGCTGAAGCTTGAATGAGATAAAATGGGGAACAAACGAGAAGACGGGACTTTTATGAGATGAGCAGGAAGTAAGCTTGTGGAACTTTATTAGATAAGAAATAGCAGGGTCATCCGGCCCCACTGTGTGTCACCTAGTGCTAGTGCTTTGTTTCCCAGGGGAATTCTATGACTGGACAGGGCCCCTGCCCTCACGGGTCTACTTTAAGAGATGATGCTATTGGGAACTATCAAAAACCTTAAAGGCAACTGGGAAGTCATAGCTGGTGATCCCAAATAGTTTACTGGAAAAGTGGGGAGTTGGGGAAAGCTTCCCAGGTCTCTGAAGCTGATACTGGCTTTGCTTTTCCTCCACCAAAACTGCCTTGGACACCGGACCGTGACAGACCCCGGACTGAGCCAGGGCCACGCGGCTCTGTGTTCTGACACACGAGGCCAGTTCTCAGACTCCCTGCTAAGTCACGGGCAGTCCTCACGGCCTCGTCTCGTCTCTTGGAAAGTCCCGAGAGGTGTGATCTCTCTGGCCTGCGTCTCCACTGTGGGCCTTGCCCTGCCCCAGGCCTGTGCCTACGTTCTCCAGAGAAGAGCCTCTCAGCAGTGAATCACTCATTTTCCTGCCACCAGGCAGGAACAGAACATTCACCTTTAGCCAGGGATCAAGCCACATTCCAGACACGTGGCCTCCTTGTGGTTCCACCTCAGAGCACCTCCCTTGGCCTGGAATCCACCCCTGCCCCCATGCCATGGTGATCACGTGACCATCTCCCTCCCCATCCAGGCCTCCACACCTCCTCCAAGAGAGAGTCCCTCACTAGGCAGCAATCCCTCCGACTATCTGTCCCCTGGCCCTGACCCACTCATGTTCCTACTGCTTACCCCTACCTCACAACAGATCTATTTCCCTCTCTGTTTATTGCCTCCGCCAGAATGTAATCTCCACTTCAGGAAAGAATCTTGCTTTTGTTGACCCCTATGTCGCCCGTTCTTAGGAAAGCGACTGGCACATAGTAGGTGCTCAATTAATGTTTTGCCCAGTGAATGAGTGACACGGAGCGTTCCCATTCCTCAGATCACTTGCAACTAAAAACTGGAGTCGGAACTTCTCTGGTGGTCCAGTGGTTGAGACTCCCCACTCCGGGGCTTCCCTGGTGGCGCAGTGGTTAAGAATCCGCCTGCCGATGCAGGGGACACGGGTTCGAGCCCTGGTCCGGGAAGACCCCACGTGCCGCGGAGCGACTAAGTCCGTGCGCAACAATGACTGAGCCTGCGCTCTAGAGCCCGCGAGCCACAACTACTGAGCCCGTGTGCCACAACTACTGAAGCCTGCGCGCCTAGAGTCCGTGCTCCACGGCGAGAGAAGCCACCGCAATGAGAAGTCCACGCGCCGCAACGAAGAGTAGCCCCCCCTCGCCGCAACTAGAGAAAAGCCTGCGCGCAGCAACGAAGACCCAACGCAGCCAAAACTAACTAACTACATCAATTAATTAATTAAAAAAAAAAAAAAAGACTCCCCACTCCCAGTGCAGGGGGCCCGGGTTCGATCCCTGGTCAGGGAACTAGATCCCGCATGCCACAACTAAGAGCCTGCATGCTGCGACTAAAGATCCCGCGTGCCTCTACGAAGACCTGGAGCAGCCAAATAAATAAGTCAATATTTTTCAAAAACCAAAACCAAAAACTGGAGCCAACTCGAGGGCTAGGTCCCTGAAGCACTTCTCCTTCTTCCTGGCCTCATTTCATGTGCCATATCTAGAGCAGTCCTTGTCACCCCTGCTACCACCACCGCTGTTATTATTTGTTTATCAGCACGATGGCTAATGGTTTCACCAAGATTCATTAGACTAATATGATCTTAGTAATTAACGAAATGCCTATAATAGAACAGCAGTGCACCTGGCAGACAGCAGCAGCTCGGTTGCCCTTTGTTCACTGACTCTCGAGATAGTACGGGCTCTCAGGCAAGAGGGTCACAGTCACAACGAAGGAGCTGTGACCATCTGTCAGGTGGGATCTGTTAGGCACACACCAAGTTTTGGAGGCTTTCAAGTACATGTCCTTATTCAGTTCTCTCAAGAGCCCCAAGTACGTAGGCATTCTCATCCTCCAAGGTCACAGTTAGTATCTGAGGTTGCTGGTGTTCTCACTCAAGTCTGTTCTAAACATGCCCTGTCCTAGAAAAAGTCCTCTCAGTTACTCCTGGAATAAGCCCTGGTTTCTTCACCTGTAAAATGAAAGCACTGGCCCGAGAGAACTTTTTTTAAAAAAAATGCAATAATATTTTTTTTAATTGAAGTATAGTTGATTGACAACATTACATTAGTTTTAGGTGTACAACACAGTGATTCAATATTTTATAGATGATACTCTATTTAAAGTTATTACAAAGTAAAGGCTATAGTTCCCTGTGGTGTACAATATATCCTTGTTGCTTTTTAAAATTTTATACAGAGTAGTTTGTAGTAGATACAAGCTACTATGGATAAAATAAAGTACCCAGAGACCTCTAAGAGACCTTGCAGTTTTAAGTTCTAGATTTTTCTCTCCCCTCTGCCTTGGTGTGAGCAGAATCGTCTCGTGCTCACATAATGAGCTTTACCACCCGCCTCTCTCTCGGCGAGATCTGACGACGTCAAAAGACCCTCAGATAATGTCACCTCGCTCTACACCTCTTTTTACTTCTCAGAGCATTTTCCTCCTCTGAAGAGGTCGTGGGATCCCCCTTTGGATCTCATTTGCCTCTCCAGGAAAAGGCTGCCCCCAGGTTCTTCTCCCCTGACACGCACCCCCTCATCCGAAACCAGCGACGCCCTCTCGCAACTGGCCCCACCACTTCCTCCTGGTTTCGCCCAGAGCTGCTGCCACGACCTCCCACCTTGCCTGTCTGGCGGACAGAACTCCCGTGTGCTAGGGCTCGGGTATCGGAAAGGAAACAAGCCACGTTTCCACCGACAACCCGTAAGAGTCCATCAAGCCCAGGGGGTCGGGCCAGCCTCTTCATCAGTTATCAGAGTGAGGGAATCAGGACCCAAGCCCTCCTCCTAGAACCAGAGTCTATTTACCCCAAACTCCGGCAGTCACCAGCAGTGATGTAGCAGCTTGATTTGGGGAAAAAAAATGTCTGGCATTCTAAGCTGGAAGCACGAAAACATTGCAAGGACTTACTCGTTGGGAGAACAGAGGGGGTTTATGGTCCACTTAAAATATTTGTGTAAGGAAAGCAGGGATTCACCACCTGTTCCCCACCCCCCTCCACACTGATATTTATGACAGCTGAGGAATCTTACCCCTTACGAAAGCCTCGGCTCCATGCCCGAACTTTCTCGCCTATTCTTTCCATTTGCATGAACATTTTCATAGAAAAGCCTCAATCTCGTCCTGTCATGAGAAAGCAGAGTCCTCCCGATGCCCAGTGGGGTGAAGAGCATTTTTCTACAGGTCTTGACAGCTCAGCCCCAATTTCCAGTTTGGACTGTGAGATGCATGGGCTGCCCTGTGGGTCCTGCTCTTCCAGATCCGGCCCGGTGTGTGGCTCTCAGCATCTCCCGAGGGAGGGAGTTTAAGAACGGGGCGCACGGTAGGCATGCGAACAGGAGGTGGCAGTCCCCCCGGCCTCTCCTAGTGCCTCTTACTCCTAAAGCATCTTTGGCTTCCTCCTGGAAGGTGACTGGGTGGTGGGGCCTATCTCCCACCCCTCCACCACCACCTTCAAGGGCTGGTCGTGCCAGGAACCCTGGAGGTGAGGTTCTCCCCTGCCCCTGAGGAGCTTACAGTCTTCTGGAGGGGGGCACCCCTGCGAAAGCAGAAGATTTCAGAGCTGTAGGTGCCCTTCCAGGTGATTTGGTCCAAATCTCCTTCTTGAATAAACTGGAGACTGGAGAAGCAAAGTGAGACTTGATTCAAGGTCACCCAACTTCATGGGTGGCAGGCAGGGACCCCACCAGAGCTTCTGACTTCCAATCCAGCGCACTTTTCATTGCGACGTCAGGAACACGATAACAAATAATTGACTGAGCGCCTGTCTTTGGAGGGAGCTGCTAAACAAAGTACAATTGATAGACCCGGTCCAGGCCCTTTGCCCAGAGTCTCGCGTGAGGACAAAGGGCTGAACGCATCCACGCCGGCAGCGCTGTTGGAAAGGATGCCGTGGTCAGAGCACGTGCACTTGACCAAGGGGAATGCAGTGAACCAGGTGCTGCTGTGCTGCAAGGGTTCTTGGTGGCACGATGACATTCTAGCAAATTCTGTAAGTCGTGTCAGAACGGAGAGATGGGAGAGTAGCTGTGGTTTGTTGGGCAGTGACTGAGGCAAGGAGGCAGCCTATAGAGGGACACTGGGTCCAGATGACAGACTTTGCACATGCTGCAGCATCACCCTTTCACCCCCAACCCCTAGACATCACGCGCTTTAAACAGCCATAAAACGCCAGGAAACGGGAAGCCTCAGGAGGTTCTAGAATGCCAGGTTTGGAGAGCATTCTAGAGCACCCCCAGAGGCCAGCCCATCCCTCCTGGAGGAAGGGCTCCACCCATATACACCTGCAGGCTTTTAAAAAGACTTACCTACACTGTCTTAAAATTAAGAGAGAAGAGAATTCTGCAGCCTGCAGGGAGCACTCGCCAATGCTGCCCTCATCCTCATCCCCGGGAGCCTCAATTCAGCGCGCTTCGTCCAATGGCCATTCTCTTTTTTTTGTCTTGCGGTCCGCGGGCCTCTCACTGCCGCGGCCTCTCCCGTTGCGGCGCGCAGGCTCCGGACGCGCAGGCGCAGCGGCCACGGCTCACGGGCCCAGCCGCTCCGCGGCACGTGGGATCCTCCCGGACCGGGGCATGAACCCGCGTCCCCCGCATCGGCGGGCGGACTCTCAACCACGGCGCCACCAGGGAAGCCCCCAGTGGCCATTCTTGCTTGCCTCGGAGGGAGGAGAAGCGGAAACTTGGCTGCATTTTGTCACTACCGCACCATCCCTCGCTGAGCGGGACCATATTAATCATGCCCTCTGTATCCCTCTCCACCCTCTCTAGCCATTTCCTCTGCAGATTATAGAGAGCTGCAGCTTTCCAAACTTCATGATCCTCCCAGAGACATCGCCTTGCTTCACCTTCATACAAGCCCAGAAAAACTGCTTCTACATCCAACCTTGGCCACCCTCCTGCGGCAGATTCTGGATCCTCTGCGGGGCTTTTCTGACTGTCTCCAGAGTGAGGGTCACGAACTGGCCAGTATCATAGCCCTATGATTAAGCCACTAATAGTTAAGCGTCGTAAAGTAATCGTCACCAGCTCATTTTCAAGGAGCTCTTTTTCCCCCGAGTCCGACGTGGGTCATACTGCCCCATCCCCTTATTGCACGAGAAGCCGGCAAGAGTGTGTTGAAAATCTTAACCCAAATCTCTGCCTCGTCCTATCTTAGCGTCCTTCCCCCTTATGTGGTTCATTGTGGTCCGCTGAAGCCACCACTCTCTGCCTCTGGATCGATGGTCAATTCTCAATTATCCGCATATAGAATGGCTATTTTGCGGGTCTTTATTGGCTGATGTGTTGAGACACAGTCCTAAGGCTGGGACCTGGGACCTGGGACCCTTTGCTGCAGTGCTTGCACCTGGATAAACGTCTCCTGGAGCAAAAAAAAATACAAAGAAACCAGGAGGGACTAAAAATGACCGCGTGCGTGTGCAGTTGGGCCAAATTATGGACAACAAGACACAAAAAGACCAAAAATACCCAACTGCCACTTCTGAAGAGTTGGGAGCAAACACAAGGCGTTGGGAGCCAAAGCTGGGTACTGTGCATGCCCCCTGCACACAGCGCTACCGGAGAGGTGAGCAAGCCCCCTAATCCACCCCTCTGGCCCGACACCCTCACCCATAGAAGGAACCGGCCTGCTGCATCCCCACCTTGGGGAGTAAGCAAGGGAACTTGTTACTTCTTTTTACTCCCCCCTGCTGCAGCAGGGACCCCAATAAAGCCTTGCCTGAATTTCTTGTCTGGCCTCTAGTCAATTTCTATTGATTGGAGAAGGCCAAGAACCCCGGCTGGTATCAGCGTGGCAAGGACTTCCAGAAGCCAGGCCATTCCGTGCAAACTATAAGGGGAGAGCAGACTTCTTGCCCCACCGAGAGCTGAACACAGAAACCTGGAATGGCCGAGCTTTGGATAGTTGGCCCACCCCAGGGACCAGGTGATGTGCGGTCAGCTCCTCGGGCTTAAGGGAGAGGAAGGTCATCGGCTCTTCTAAGAAAGCGGGGTCCTGGGTGACGATCAGCATGCCCCGTGAGCTTAAGGGGATGCTGCAAAATGTTCGTTGATGAACAGCCATCATTAGTTAATCCATCTGCAGGCTCTAAACACCCACAAGGGATTTGAATTCCACAGGACTGAAGCAGCAGCTGTCGGTCGGCACCTGCCACAGGGGAACTGGCCAGATTTCAGCAAAAGGGTCCTCTGAGGCCAAAGACCGCAGGAAGGAGAGATTCCAGGGGGATCGGGGGCGACAGCTGGGGCTGGAGGGGAAGGTGCGGAGAGGAACTTGACGGGGAAAAAAGAAGGGAGAATGTGCAAAGAAAGCAAGGGACCCTCCACGAACATAGGAAGAAGAAGGCTCAATGGCAAAGGAGTGACCTCAAAATGAAGCCAGAGGGCTTCCCTGGTGGCGCAGTGGTTGAGAATCCGCCTGCGGATGCAGGAGACACGGGTTCGTGCCCCGGTCCGGGAAGATCCCACGTGCCGCGGAGCAACTAAGCCCGTGAGCCATGGCCGCTAGGCCTGCGCGTCCGGAGCCTGTGTTCCGCAACGGGAGAGGCCACAACAGTGAGAGGCCCGCGTACCACAAAAAAAAAAAAAAAATGAAGCCAGAGATGACTTAGGGGAGTCCTGGCAGGAAATCTCAGACAGCCTTTCCCAAGGACACCGTCCTGCTATTTTGGCCACCAGAGGGCTCCTGTATTCCAAAAATATTATGGAAAAGTGGCAAATGTCTCCAATATTTTCCACTCTGAGCATATGCACGTGAAATCAGCCCTTTCTGTGTACGCGTACAGAAAACTGTCTTTGAGAGTGGGACATTCAATCCGGATTTCGACAGGGTGCCTGAGTCAATCTGGACAGAAAGTATCAACCTCTCTGCTCCGTTCCTCTATCCGCCAAAATGGAGAAGTGGCCCCATATCTTGTTACAATCCACAGCCAGAATCAGGTGGGAGAGAAGGAGAGGGGAGAAAAGGGCTCTACTGAGTCAGACTTGAGATTTCAGAAAGGCATCACCTCTTCTCAGTATTTATATTTAGCTAAGGATAAGAAGGCCTGTATCTGGGATGTCTTGTACCACCCTTGCCCTGGCGAAACTCGTATATCAAGGAAAAACATTAATGCACATGTGTTTGGCAAAAGGCTCCGGTTAACGGGCCAGTTCTGTCAATTTCTAACTATATGGCCTTGGCCGAAACCCCTAACCTCATGAGCTACAATTCCCTCCTCTATAAAAGGTAACGTGTTCTTATCTCAGAGGCTGGATGCAGAATAGAATGAGATCATGTCTTTGAAGGGAGTTGGCACGTGGTCAAAGCTCGGGATTCACACATTTCCTAGAATCTGCCCTACACGTGAAACTGACGTCACAGAGAGTAACAACGCGATTGCAAAACCGGCACAGACTGGGCACGTGAGGAAGAGAAGACTAAGAATGCCGTCGTCCCTGCCTTCAAATATTTGAAGGACGGGGCTTCCCTGGTGGCGCAGTGGTTGAGAGTCCGCCCGCCGATGCAGGGGACGCGGGTTCGTGCCCCGGTCCGGGAGGATCCCACGTGCCGCCGAGCGGCTGGGCCCGTGAGCCGTGGCCGCTGCGCCTGTGCGTCCGGAGCCTGTGCTCCGCAGCGGGAGAGGCCACAACGGTGAGAGGCCTGCCTAGCACACACACAAAAAAACAAAAAACCCAAATATTTGAAGGACTATTATGATTAGGACTTTTATCACCCCAAGGTGTAGAAAGAGGACTCATGAGTGATAGAACTGGGGAATCAGATCAAGCTTTTGCTAGAGAATTACTGCAATTTCCCAACATGCAAGCTTCCCGCAGACGGAGTAAGTGGTCCATGTAAAACAGCAGTTAGCAGTTAGTGTTCCAGGAGGGGTCGGCGGAGCAGTAGAAGGGAGGTGACAGTGCAGATTCCTGCATCAGGTGGGAAGGGCTGGATTCGGGGACCCACAAGAACCTTTCCAACTCAGGAAATTCTATTATTCTCTGTTCCAAGCAAAGGGACAAAAGGGCAAGCATTGCTATGTCAGGCTGGTGAAAAGGATGGTCTGTTTTCCAGCCTGGCAGCTGTGACACCTTTCCTACACCCGACGCTCTTTATGCCCCTTTATGCCCCTCTCGCCACCTCGGATCTTCTTCCTGCGCGTCGAGTAGCTGGTGCTGAAGCCTGGAATGATGACTTCTATGCCAAGAGTAGGGTTATGCATATCAAAGATGGCGAGTATAGACTCACTCCAATATTTCTGGAATGACTGATGGGTGTTTCTGACACAATAGTGATGTCCAGAGGAAGGTAGGGATGGAGGGCAAAGCTGTGAATAAGGAGTGAGTAAGTGCTGAAGACAAGGGGACAGGCTGGCTCAGAGTTCAAGCTTATTTAGATCAGGAACTGTGTAATTTGGGGCACTTTCCTTTCCTCTCTTCTATCTGATGCTGAGAACAGTCCTTTATCTCACAACCAGGGAACTCCATAAAAAGGCCGAAGTCTGAACATACAACTTTTGGAAGTTCTTCCTCTGTATGAGTCCCAGTGCAAGAGTAACTTCCACTTAGACCTTCTATCTGAAGGAGAGAAGTGAGTTTTCCTGCTTTTTCGAAGATAGAATGGGCCAAGAGAGAGAAGGTATTCCCAGCTCTTGGGGAAGGAGGGTTTTGAAAGGAATCAGGAGACGCAGTGTATCTCAGGGGTCAAAGCATGGGTTACCATCCCGAGAAACTTGGTTTTGAGACCCAGCTTGAATCATTCACTAGATGTGAAACGTTTAACAATATCCAAGTTTGGGTGCCTCTATCTGTAAACGAGAGATAATGATATCTCCTGGAACTTTGCCGACTATATAAAGTGTCCAGTATAGGGTGTAGCAGCACAGAGTGGTATTCAGACCACGATTGGTTGGTCTTGCTATTGCAAATCTGGTACCAGTCAGGAACAAGGGACAAAGGAACTGGAAAAATCCCAGCTCAGATAGGAAGGATATGCAGATTTATGGAGTCCAAGAGAGGCGTGGGTCTGTTTGCCCTGAAGTTGTAATCAGGAAGCTGTATGTCTGGAGCTACATAAATGGGCTGGTATCTGTACCATGGGGTTTGGTTGGGGTAGGGAGAGGAGGGCGTGGCTGTGCACAGTGTGTCATCACAGGCAGTGTCAGTCACCTTATAAAGAAACAGACTGGACCATATGTTGCATTACAGCAAGGGGGCAACGTTCTCCCCGTGGCTGAGCTCGGAAAGTAACAAAACCCTGCTGTGTGTAAGGCTGCCCGAGTTAGGACAAACGTAGACCCTGAGAACCAGTCTTAAAGCAATGGGTATGTCCTAGGGCCTATGGTGGCAGCAGCTCTGGTTTTTGTGAGGCCAGCAGAAGGAAGATGACCGATGACTGCACAGATGGGAAACTACATGGGAATGAAAAATGGTGCCGTCATATCAGTAAACCAAGGATGTTGCAGCCACCAAGCCAACACATTACAGCTGCCCCGACGGTGAGCGCTGAAGGAACTCAGGATGGAAACAGGATGCCCACCATCAAGCCGTCAGCCCCTGCAGCCACCCCCACGGTGCACCCTGAGAGGACTCACGACAGGATATCGGCCCCAGATAGCTGAGGTGCATGTCTAAGGAATGACTTCAGTGAGCCCAGAGTTTTGCATAGAAAAGCGCTAAGGGCTTCCCCGGTGGCGCAGTGGTTGGGAGTCCGCCTGCCGATGCAGGGGACAAGGGTTTGTGCCCCAGTCCGGGAAGATCCCACATGCCGCGGAGCGGCTGGGCCCGTGAGCCATGGCCGCTGAGCCTGCACGTCCGGAGCCTGTGCTCCGCAGCGGGAGAGGCCACAACAGTGAGAGGCCCGCGTACCGCAAAAAAAAAACCAACAACAACAACAACAAAAAAGAAAAGCGCTAAATTCCTTAACTTGAGATGTCTGGTTTTTTCTTTAATTAACAATAATCTTTTGATGTTCCGGCTACCCAGTCTTTGTTGCAAAAACCCGCATAGATCCCGGTTCTTCCCTTACCTCTCCAGAGCAGTCCTTCGGTGTGACCCGAGATGCTGTGGCCCAGGCTTTTAAGTTCTCGGTTTTGTCTGCCAAATAAAACAAAATTCTCAACTTTTAGGTTGTGCATTTTTTTCAGTTGACATACATTATCCCCACAGGGCTTCTCTATACTCAGGTCTGTTAAGACACTGGTATTACTGACCACAGACATTATGAAGTCATCTTCTTCAGTGATTTAAACATAAGGCCATTACTCACGAGTGGGGGATGACGTCTGTCTCCCATCTTCACTGAACTGGTACCCAGATAACAATCACACCATATCAGGGAACTGTACACATCTACTGGCCCCCACTGATGGCTGCAGTAAGTGCATCATGTGTCATTGGAAGAATGGAAAAACACCATGGTTTTAACCACAGCATCATGATTTGTACCAGGATCATGAGGATCTGGGGCAGAGATTGGAAGGAACCGAATTCCAGCTCCTGGCCGTGTTACGTGCTCTTTCAGGCAGATGTCCTGCCAATGCAGCAGGCTACCAGATACTTCAATAGCACCCCCAGTCATGCAGGGCAAATGTAATCACCTTTCCTCTGCAGAGGAGGCCTTGGAAGAGATCAGCTAACTGTCTTCAAAAGTTAAGCAACTTCCTTCTCAGGAACTTGAAGTGGGAGAGAATGCAGGTCGCCTGCTGTCTGAGAGAACTTCCTGTGTCTCCGCCCTCCAGCCCACCCCCCTGGAAGGGCTGCAAATCCAAAGGAGTTCAGACTTCTAAGATCATGACTGACAGTAATAAGTACCTTTTATATCGTGACCCAGGACACACACACAATCATACACACAAAGACATACACTTCGTGAACCAGTACTTACTACGTGCATGTTCTTTGATATTTTCTATTTCATTCTATACTTATCCATTCCATTTTTAAGTTGTTCATGACCTGAATTTCACTGTATAACCTGACCTTTGAACTATGTTCTTCGCCATTGATCTTGCCTACCGATTCAAAAGGCTGCAATTCCTCTCCATTTCCTCCCAAATAAAGCCCACATTCTTTAACACAACAGATAGATCTTCCCGGAGCGACCGGGGCACGAACCCGCGTCCCCTGCATCGGCAGGCGGACTCTCAACCAGTGCGCCACCAGGGAAGTCCAGGAGTCCCTTTTTGCTTCGCATTTAGTGATCATCTGACCTTCCTTATCATAGCTGAGCTGGCCTTTTCTATTTTTGAATTGGTAGAAAGAAAAGAAAAGAAAAGAAAAAAATACCACTTTTGGTCGTTTCTCTCCTTTATGATTGGCCCTTGCCTTCTTCCTTCTTTATCTTCAACCTACCTCTCAGCCCACCACCATCTCCACGATCCTCAGAACCACCAGGGGAATGGGAAGGTCAGATCAGGAGGAAGAGGCATGGTCAAAATTAGTGATGGCAAACCAGTCGGGTTCTAGTTTCTCTTCCTCCAGACTGACAGGGGATCCAAGCTTGGTAAAGGCACAACACAATCCATCGGAGTCACAGGAGGTTGGAAAAGGCAAGCGGAGGTGGAGAAACCAAGGCAGAGTGAGAACACTGGCGAAGGGGCTGACGTGAGGAACAGAATAAATACTGATTCACGGGCTGCAGCAAACCCTGATGCCAGACAAAGGCCCTGTGGCTGCCTAAGATGGTAAGCAGTAGAGGGCCTGATTTACAACTAGTTGCAGAGTTTAACCGAAAGACCCCCCAATGCTCTGTTGTTTTCAGAGCAATTATCCACACATTATTCCATTTCATTATGGGGTGTCAGAGCTGGAGGGAATTTTCAGAGGTCAATGAGCCTTATCCCTCTTCCCACAGCAAGTCAAAAGGCAGGCAAGTGACTTGTCCGAGGTCACATCCCTGAGTTAGCAGCTGGGTGGGATGCTCTTGTATCAAACCTGCTTCACACACACGGGTGCCCAGCGCTCCCCTGTTCCTGTGGATGCAGAGGGCTCTCCCAGTTTTACACAGCCTGCGTTTCCAAGCCCCTCAAGGGAGCAGTGTGGTGCCTACCAGATCTTTGAAAGATTCCCAGGCACAGACTCTACAGCCTCCCTCTGGTCAACCTTCTTAAAATTTGCTGCCACATGAGCTAAGCTGATCTTCACAGTATCATATCCCTATGACCAAGAGTGCCTAAGCTATGAACTCACCAGCAACTCGTGCCAAGCTGCCACTTCTTTTGCACAAGATGTTCATTTAAAATCAAATTGCACATAAATCCCTCCAGTTTCTGCTCAGTTCCCTCAGCCCTTGGCCTTTTTTGGTCTTTTTTCCCCCTCTCTGCTCCCAACCCTGTCTGCTGCGAGTCTCTGAGATGACACACGGGCAGGGAAAGCTGGGCCGACTAGGGGAGCATCCTGGAGTCGCGTTGGAGCCCGTGGGCGAGCCCTAGGGCCGCGTCCGCCCAAAGCGCACAGGCTCCCCTAGGGGGTTACAGGGATGGCCTGATGCAACTACCCTCATAGAACTGGAACGCCCCTTAAGGACTCTTCTACAACAACTCCCTCATCTTACAGATGTGGAAAATGAGGCCCGGAGTGCAGAACGACTTGCCCTTGCAATTGGGGAACCCAAGCTAGGAGAGCACCCCAAGTGGCTCCTCTCCCGGACTAGTTCACTTTCTGGACCGCTGCCTCTGACTCTGCGGATGCGGAAGCTGAAGCTTAGAGAGGTGAAGAGATCAGCCATGATCCCAGAGCTACAAAGTGCGGGCTTCAGTACTGGACCCACAGTACGATGGGCGAGCAGCAGCTAAGGGAGGACCGCGAAGGGGTTGGCCAGGCATTTCCCACGCGGCGGAAGACGCCCGCACAACTCCAGGGGGCGCTGTCCGTACCACCCCGCCAGTATGTGCCCCGCTGGAGACCGGGCTCGGGGCGCAGAGAGGGGAGGAAGGTGCCCCGATCCTGCTGACAGTCAGCCCCTGGGCCCGGCATGTCGGGGGCGCCCGCCCGGGTTGGGGTGCCTGGTCCCCCAGCGCCGCCCGCGGCCCCTGTTCAGGAAGCTGGGGACCAGGTCCGAAGGCCTTTTCTCATTCAGTGGGATTATCCCTTTTGAATTGTTTTTTTTTTAAAAAAAAAAAGCTGCAGCGAGCGAACCCTGCCTGACAACACCGAAGGAATTTTTCCCAGGGATCGGCCGAAAGCTGACTCACATCTAAAGACTTGCCCAAAGTGGCCATGCCCCTCTGAGCAAATACCACAGGCATGTCAAACCCCGCTCCCCACGGCCCCGCCGCCAGGCCCCGCAGCTGCCCGGCCCGGCCCAGCCCGGCACGGCACGCGATTGGACGAGCGTCGCGCTGCTAAGCCGGGCCAGCCAATCGCGGCTCCGCGTAGCCGGGCCAGCCAATCGTGGCGCCGCTTAGCCCGGCGCAGCCAACCGCAGCGCCGCTTAGTCGGGCCAGCCAATCGCAGCGCCGCTTAGCCGGTTGCTATCCGGGTCCCTGGTCCTAGGGAGGCGCGGCGGATGGCGGTTCCTGCTTGTTTTCCGTCCCGCGGGCGGGGGTGGAGCGGGAGGCTCCGCCTGTGTGTTTAGGCAGGTAGGGCCCCGGAGGGAAGTGAAGAGTGAGCGAGACTGCCTCAGGGCCTTGAGCCGCAAGGTCCCACTGCGGCACGTGAGCTGCTGCGAGCTGCCAGGGACTCCGGCGCCGGCGCGGGGCGCATCCCTGGGAACTCATCCTTGGGAGCCGCTGACAGTCCAGTTCCAGGCTGCCCCAGAGCTCCAGCACCCGTCAGTCTTTTCTCCTCCAGTTGTGGAAGGCAAGAAGAGGCACAGACCCATCAAGAGTGCAAAAGGTGCTGGAAAGAGATATCAAACGTCCGAGGTCTCTCTGTGTTCATAGCTAAATACACATGTGAGCCTGGCCGAGTCTCTTCACAACTATGGTTCTTGATTTTAAAATGAGAGGTTTGGGCCCCTGTCACCTCTAAGATTCTGGTTCTTAACACCGAGAGGGTCATTGAGGTCTGGTTCTCGTTCTCAGGCCAAACCACTTTCCACCCGGCAGCCCAAGGGCTTTTCTCAACACATGAATGGAATCAAGTTGCCCCCCACACACACACATACATACACGCAGATAAAACCATCAGCATTCTCCCTCCACACCCAGCCTTGTCCCCTTCCCCTGCCCCCACCTCTTTCATCCCTCGAGGGCCTTTGCACATGCTGTTCCCTTCATCCCCACCCCAGCCTCTCCCTTGGCCAACTCCTAACTCCTCCAGGTCTCAGCATAAATGTCACCCTGATCTGAATTGGTCCCACTGCCATATTCCCACTTATGGCACCCTGTGGTTTTCCATCATAGCACACACCCTAAACTGTAATTTTATAAGTTTATTTGTATTTATTTGCTTAATGTCTCCTCCACTAGAAAGGACAGAGGCCAGTTCTGTTTTGTTTTGTTTTGTTTTGTTTTTGTACCACATCCCCAGTGTCTACCACAGTGCCTGCCGCTTGGTAAATATTAGGTTGAATTCATTAAAAAATTATCTTCAGGAGAGAAAAGAATCATTGTACCCATTTAACAGATGAGGCTGTGGAAGCTCAGACAGGTTAGGTAACTTACATTCAAATGGTCAAAAGGTGACCAAACTTATCTCTGGTCTTCAGTTTCTGTTAGGCAATTGTATTAGGAGATCATAGGCCTTCCAAAATATAGCAAATAAATACTAGAACAGATGGTTATAGCATTTTGGGTGCTGTGGTTTTCCTTCTGCTATCCAGGACTCTTTCCAGCCCGTTGAAAGTTCCATTCACTTATTCGTTCTACAGATATTTATGGAGCATCGATTATGATGAGCCCAGCAGCCCAAGGTTAAACAGGAGAGTTCCCTTCCAGAGCTTACTGGTAAGTGTGAGCTTCCAGACCACAAGCTATAGCCTTGTCTACCAAAGAGCAGAATCTACTGTGTCCATTTAGTAAAACAATTTGGTCATCTCTTCTGATGTTTTGTTGATTTCAGTGTCTGTTCTGGTATGTAGTAGGCTTACCCTGTATTTTTAACTGGACTAAAGAAATGCATTTCCAAAGCTGGAATATATTTTCTAAAGTGTAAACTACTGTTTCTTTGGATTAGCAGTGTCGTCTGGGAACCAATCATGGTTATTTCTAAAGGAGAAAGATGCTACAGCAGGGAAACGTACACATGGCAAGAGACTTTTCTGGGTACCAGTCCCTTAGCTGTGATCTAGAAGCTGGCTCTGCTGTCAGCTGCACCAAAGACACACACACACTACCAGCACCACTGCCACGGCCACGGCCACTGCCACCACCAAATGGCTGAGTCAAAGTGACATAAAAGGGAAGGGAGGTAATACTCAGACCAAGTCCCAGCTCCCCCATATAGCCAAGCCATGTGATCTCTGGCAAGTCTCTGCCCTTCCAAGTCCCACACTCCTAATCTGGCGCCAGTGCTTTCCAGCTATGAAGCATCTGTAAAATGAACTGGCTCCATTACTTCATTCCTTTACTTATTCAGCAGCATTTATTAATCATCTCCTATAGGCCAGGCACTCTGTCCAGCACTGGGACTACAATTGAGAGTAAAACTAACTATGGTCTCTGTCCTCAGAGAGCTTGTGTTCCAGTGGCGGACACAACCATCAATTAAACAGTCACTGATCAAACAATCGCCATACACACAGAATTACAAAGTGAACTGAGTGCCGCTGGGTGATCACACTGGCGCGTGCACCAACCCTGTGGCAGGAAGCCTCCTGCACACTGAAGGAACCAGAGGAACCCAGCATGGCTGGAGGAGAGCTGGGAGGAGAGGAGGGCCCGAGTGCTGCAGGGCCTTGAAGGACATGTTGGGGACTTCAGTCTTGATCCTGAGGGCGATGGGGAACCCCGGGAGGGTTTTAAGAGGAGGATTCGATGTTCCAGTTTTTATTTTAGAAATATTTCCAGCTGAGGTATGGGGCATGAGTTAACAGAGTGGAAGTGAGAAGACAGGTTGGGAGGTGAGAGATGCTGGGAACTTGAATTAGGATGATGCTGGTGGGGAGGATATGATAGTGATGGGGAAGAAGTGATGCTGGTGGGGAAAAGATGATGGTGAAGAGTTGATGGTGGGGAAGAGGTGATGATGGTGAGGGAGAGGTGATGCTGGTGGGGAAAAGATGATGGTGAAGAGTTGATGGAGGGGAAGAGGTGATGATGGAGGGGAAGAGGTGATGATGGTGAGGGAGAGGTGATGATGGAGGGGAAGAGGTGATGCTGGTGGGGAAAAGATGATGGTGAAGAGTTGATGGTGGGGAAGAGGTGATGATGGTGAGGGAGAGGTGATGATGGTGGGGAAAAGATGACGGTGAAGAGTTGATGGAGGGGAAGAGGTGATGATGGAGGGGAAGAGGTGATCATGGGGAGGGAGAGGTGATGATGGAGGGGAAGAGCAAGAAGCTGTCAAACTGGAGAGAGCGCATCAACAGTGGTCTATCTTCAAAGCCCAGTTTCTCTATTTTTTTCCGTTTTCTCCCAGTAAAAAGTGCGTGCCAGACTGTAAAACTCAGCCCTTTGCATACCTGACAATGCACCAGACTTGGTCTATATGTGTTTGTACTGATTCCCGTTTCCTGTGGATTCTGGACACCCAACGTGGATCCTAGAGCTGAGAGTGTACAAAAATGTATCTGTATCTTCTCTCACTGTCCCCCTGGCTGTGAACAAGTCACCACACATCCTTGCCTCTGTGGGCCCTTTGGGAGGGGGATGTCTGCCTTCCTCCTGAACTGAGTTCCAGAACAAGTATTGCTCCTGACCCTTTGATTCTCTTGTGGGTAACGCGGGGGAGGTTGAGAGCCTGCAGTGTGGACTCCTTGTGGGCAGAGCTGATGGGGAAGGGTGTGGCGAGCAGGCCATTTTCCACGCTCACCCCAGGGCCCTTGTATAGACTGATTCACTGGAGTCGGCCATTCCCTTCTTGGGCCCATCTCGGCCCTCTGTTCATCCTTCCTGTGAGCCCCAGAAAGGCCCCTTGCCTGATTCACTTTCCGTTCCCCAGCCTCTCTCTGTCTCTCTGTCTCTCTCTGTCTCTCTGTCTCTGTCTCTGTCTCTGTCTCTCTCTCTCTCTCTCACTCTCTCACACACACGCACACACACACACACACACACAGCCTCAGGCTGTGGTGTTCCCACCGAAGAGCAAACACATCACCTGCTCCCTGTGGTTCACCCGTAGGAAATGAGTCTTGTCTAAATGAGAAAATGCGTGCATATGTGTGTTCTTGACTATGTCACAAAGCTGCCCTCTTTAAGCACCATTTTCATGGAATCCTTTTGCTGACTCCACCTGAAAAGGTAGATCTTTGGGTAGCCAAGCCCTGAGCTCCCTTGGGGGGCTCCCTGGGATGGGGATCCCAGCGATGACCCAGTGCACAGCCTCGGGGGCCGGGAGCTCCAAACCAGAGAACATCGTCCCAGATCCCCGGGCCTCCTGCCACCCAGGGCCCCCGGCAGTCCCTGTCCCAAGAGAGTCTCGGTGAGCCATGGGAACAGCTCTGGGCCCTCCCGACTGCGGTGTGTGTGGGAGGGTGGGCACCCCCATTTCTGTAAAGGCAGCACTTGTTCAGACTTCTGAGACTCTGACAGCATCCGCTTACCAACAGCCAGCGTGTGGGTCTGGCTCGGGTCTGTGCTGGAGAGAAAGCGGGGTGCCTGATGGGTTTCACTCTGATCAGAAAGCAGTGGGCAGAATGCTTTTTTTTTTTTGGTAGGGGTGGAAGTTTTCAACTTTATTGAGAAACGACTTATGTAAAATGAACTACATTCAAAGGACAATTCCCTGAGTTTTAACGGTTGTATATACCCATACAAAACATTTCCATCACCACACAATGGGGTTTTTAAAAATCATTTTAAATTGCTATATAGTATTACACTTTCTACTGACTGGCCCTTCCCAGGTTCCATTCATTCTCTCCTTCATCCCCTCACTAGGTTAAGAGGAGTTAGCCAAAGGCAGGGCCATGCCGTATGCACCTCTATATTCCCGCCTCTGAGCACAGAGCGTCTTCAGTGAATGAACCCATTGGGCGACCATTCACCCCGTGCCGTGCACGGCCCTGGAGGACCCAGGGCAGGTACAGGATGCGGCCCTTGCCTTCTGGAACTCCCGGTCTGGGTGGAGAGCCAGCTGTGGCAGAGGGATGGCCCAAGCTGTAACTGTAGGCCAGGGCTGGAGGTGACCCTGCTGCAGATGAGGACTCCACCCTCAGGATGAGCCCCTGTCCTGTCACTGATTCCTCTCCTGCTGCCTCTGCACCGGCTCCGGGCTTCACGTCTTCCACGGCCTCCCTGGAGTCCCACAGCCCACGTCGGGGCTCTGCTTTCCACCCCGGGGACAGGCACAGATCTGACAGTGGAGTGGGATCCAGTTTCCATCAGTCCCCTGCTGTCTGACTTGCACGTGTTCTCAAGCCTTCCTGAGCCTCCGTTTCTTCATCTACGAAAATGACAGCCAACATCACAAACCCTTTCCCTGTGCCAGGCTTGGTTTTGACTTACTTGGTCCTCCCAGCACCAAAGGTCTTGGTTTTACAGATAAGAAAGTGAGGCCCAGGGAGGGAGCAACCCGTCCACAGGGGCAAGAGCCGAATTGAAACCCTGGGAAGCAGCTCCCAACCCAAGCCTGACTTTGGCCCGCGCCGGCTCTCAGGCCCCCTTCCCAGGCCCCCGTGCTCTCAGCCTCTCGGGCCAGCTGCACCCAAGCAGAGCACGTCTCCTGGCATCACCGGCCTTTCAGAAACACGGGTCCCTCTGTCTCTTTCCGCAGGCCTTGACCTCAAGTCCAAGCCCAGACTCCAGGCGCGTCCTGCCGCCCCGCCCCCCGGGCTGAACTCCCCCCTCCCCTTTCCTGGGCGCACAGCCTCAGGTCAGCGGTCAGCGGTCAGGTTCTCTGACCCGTCCCCTCCAGCACTCCCCTTTTCCCGGCCGGCCCAGCAGTCTTTCAACCTCAATTGACTCCTGCTGTTTTCTCCTCTCGGGCTCTCTCACTTCCTTTGCCCCTTTCATCCCTGCCCCCCACTCGGCTCCCACATCCTGCCCTGGGGCCCTCTCTCCGGCCCCAAGAAGTCTGTCTCGGTATTGTTCTCCAATTCCAACATTAGCATTCTCAAAACCCACATTTGCATTTTGATGGCTCCTGTCCCAGCTAGACAGGGGTACACTTTGATGCCTATATATTTTGGAGAGGAGACCTTTCTCCTGCACAGTCTCTCATTTTCCACTTTGACTCCAGTGCATTCTCTGGTTCTGGCCCTGATTTACTCTGGACCAAGACAGACTGAAGCTAGCACCTTTAGGCTATGCTGGGGCGTATAGGCTCACGGGCGGGTTTGCCTGTAGGAGCTCCGGCGAACAGAAGTCTCACTTCCCCCGCCTCCCAGCCCTGATCGGAACAGGAAAGTTTCTTGCAAGCTCGCATCTGCAACCAGGGTTCTCTCCCGCCAGGCTCCAAGACCTGGCCTCCAGCGTTCCGCAGCACAATGCGGAGGCCGGGGACTGGGGTTCGCGGTGACACTCCTAGCCGGGACACCCACCAGCGATATGAACCATCTCCGGCCTCGGTTCTAGGAAGAGCCACGAGGATGGGATAAAGAAGCCTAGTCAGCCAGTATTTCCCAGGGCAGGGGTGTTCCGGCTTTTAGTTTTTCTCTGCCTCTGGGCTTCTGGGGTTCAGCCAGAATTAGAAGGGCAAAGTGCCAAGCAACTGAGAGAAAGGAATCTCCTGCCAGGTCTCCAGGGGGTTCGAGGCCACTTCTTACAGAGGTTTAGGGAATTGTGGTTTGCATGGCAGGGCTTCCTGGGGTTGCATCACAACTTCAGAGTGATTTACGACTCCTCTTCCTTTGAGAAGCTCTCAGACCTCGACCTCCGTTTCCACCTACAGCTGAGTCCTTCCATGCAGCGACCCTACAGAACATCCTATATGTGTGGTTGTGGGGGCGGATATTGAGGCACTTGGGCTGGGGAAACAGAGGCACTTTCCCGGGGCGCGGGGAGCGGGGCGGGGCGTGGGGAGCGGGGCGGGGCGTGATCCTGGAGGCTTCCGACTCCAGGGCGCCAGCGGGCCCATCCAGGGCAGCAGCAAAGGAGACAAGAGGAAATCTGGATTCCTCCAGTTTTGTCGGGATTCAGCTAGCATTGCTGGGGAGAGTTCTGTATTCCTGGTGACTAAGGTTGATGCAAAAAACAAAACAAAACAAAACAAGAAGTTGGTCAGCCTAAAACTCCAGGTATTTATGTTCTAGTGGGAAATACATAAATGCATCATATTATTAATAACGACCGCCCTTCGATCACTTGCTCGTGTGGGGTGTTTTTACATATGCATTATTTCTAACTTTCACAGCAAGGTTATATTCTGATGCCAGTCTTACAGATGGGGGAGAAAAGGCTCCTATTAAAGGCTCCAAGGTCACACGGCTAGGAAGTTGCTGAGCCAGAATTTACACCCATTCGAAGTTCATGGCCCATATGCTCCTTCCCCAGCACCAAAGTGCAAGACGAGGCTCAGCGCAAGTACCAGAGGGTGTCAACTAACTGCGTGCAGGGGAATCCAGGGAGCGAGCACCCCCTTCTCGCTCTGGGAGCAGGAGGTACATGCAGGGTGGGGGTGGGCATCTCTGGAGAGAGACGCCCAGGAGGACGCAGGGAGCGGAGGCACTGAGACAGACGCACCAGAGAAATAGTGAGTCATCCTGTTACCGAGCCGAACGCGGGTCTGCTCGCCGGTGCACAGTAGAGCCGATCTGCTGACCCCAGGTTGTAGGGAAGGAAAGGGCAGCACTTACTACTGCAGGCGCCAAGCAAGGAGTCCGGGGCAGCTAGTGCTCCAAACACCCGAACTCCCCCACGGGTTTCAGGAAAGCATTGTTAAAGGCCAGGTGAGGGAGGGGTGTCCCGGGGTATGTGATCAGCTCATGCACAATTCTGCGATTGGCTGATGGTGAGGTAACAGGGTGGTGTCCCAGGGGTTCACATCAATCCTTAGGCCCCAGGAGCCCTGGGGTCTGTGTGCTCATGGTCATCAAGGAGTTAGCTTCTCCCATTTGATGGGGGGTGGGGGTTGTTTCACATCTGAAAATCAACTCGGGACATGTGCATCAGATGCTATTGGGTTGGCCAAAAAGTTCCTCTGGGCTTTTCGTAACATCTTGCAGAAAAACCCAAACAAGCTTTTTGGCCAACCCAGTATTATCTAAGTCCTTCAGAGAGGAGCTAAAGCAGAGGATATGGGGGAGAAGTCTGCCCCGGGAAGCCCCCATAGGTTACAATCCTGGAGTCTAGGCACTGAGGAGAAGAGAGTAAAGAGTAGGTTGGCACAAGAACACAGAGGCATCTGTAGGCATCTGGCCATGTTCCATAGGTGTTAGGGGAACATGGAAAAAATTTGAGAGAGCTAGTGATGTGAGAACTCAAGAAGACCTAGGTAAGGAGTCTTGGGATGGGGAGAGAATAAAATGACACAGGAGATTCAGGCTATTGAAATCCCAGCACGGGGCAAAGAGATCTGGAAAGAAGTAGCCTGTGAATGGCAAGATGGTGTTAAGTGTCTGAAATGATTTGGGGAGGGAATGGCGGTCTGGAGCACAAGGTGAGGTGCGAGCTGGAGCTTCAGGTTTGGAGATTGCAACTAAAACGGTGATGCTTGGGACTCCCTGCTGGCGCAGTGGTTGAGAGTCCGCCTGCCGACGCAGGGGACGCGGGTTCGTGCCCCGGTCCGGGAAGATCCCACGTGCCGCGGAGCGGCCGGGCCCGTGAGCCACAGTTACTGAGCCTGCGCTCTAGAGCCCACGAGCCACAACTACTGAGCCCACGTGCCACAATTACTGAGCCCGCTTGCCTGGAGCCCGTGCTCCGCAACAAGAGAAGCCACTGCAATGAGAAGCCCGCGCGCCGCAACAAAGAGTAGCCCCCGCTCACCGCAACTAGAGAAAGCCCACGCGCAGCAAGAAAAACCAAACGCAGCCTAAAAATAAAATAAAATAAAATTAGAAAAAAAAGAAAAAGGTGATACCTGAAACCCTAGGAATGGATTTAAGCAACAGGGGTAACAGAAGACAGGAGAGGCGGGGATCAAATCTAGACTCAGAGGTCAGAGGGCAAAGGTGAGACGCAAAGGAGATGCAAGAGAAGCAGTGGAAGGGGAGAAAGTAGATTCCCAGGTGGCCGCCTCCGTCGACTCTGTCTTGTCCCTGCTTGAGACTCACGTTCCAGGTTGGGGCATGACTGCCAACCCTTCCACCTGGCCTGTACTCTGAGCATCCGTGTGCTATTTTGCAAAAGGAAACGGCATGAGTGTGGCATCTTACGTGACGGCTGGAGAAACAGAGCACTTCCTAGGGGCTCAGTCAGTGGCAGCTCGCATGGTTATAGGTGTTGTCTATTTACCCTCTTCTTTTCCAAGTGCAGGACCTCCTCGAGATCAGGGGCCAGATCTTTGTAGGTACCCCAGTTGACACCGGGCACGTTATAGTCACTCTTCAGATGTCTCTCGAACGCTGAGAAGATGGGATGGATGAGGATTGCCTGCTGCCACCCTGATGCTTTAGCCCTTGTTGGCTGTTAGTCAAGAAAGAGCTTGAGAGTCAAGAACCAGGCCCTCTGGAGGCTCTGAACGCCAGCCCCTTCCTGCTCGTTTTCTCTGCCTAGAATATCAACCTCAAGTCTCCATTGATAGGGCCGTGGGCAGAGACCCGGTGCCAAGACAGCAGCCCTGAGGCGTGGTTGGTGCCAGGCCCGTTCCGAGTGGGGTATCGGGGACTTACGAGGCCACCTGCGTCACTCAGACAAGGTCATGGGAAGGACCTGCTGCTTTCTAGACTTCCGTGATCTCAGTTGGTGAGGGACGGGTGGGAGAAGCTTGGAAAAGCAAGGGTAGGCACGGTCCCATGGGCACCTACCCACAGCCCCTTAGTTAGGGGAGCGGTGGGGAGCAGAGGCTGGGCAGGACCAAGGCCAGGGCAGTGTGGCCGCGCCTGAATCCAAGGTGCCTTGTTCTCAGCCTTGAGGTGAGAGTAGAGACATCCACCCCATGGGTCTGGGGAAAGGATTTGGGGAAGGATGCTTGCCCTCTCATCAGCACATCCTGGCGTGTCCTTGCAAAGCTGGCTCAAGGAGTCTGCCCTGGGAGCTGTCTGTTAAAATCCGCTCTCCACGAACGATGGCCGTTTTGCCCACGTGTGTTTGAGTGAGGCGGAGGTGTGAAGGGCGCAGGGCGTGTGGGAGCCCAGCGCCCCCCTCGCTCTCGGCTGCCCCAGCCTCTGATAATGCCGCTGGCCGAGGCGGCCCCTGAGCTATCAGGCCCCCGCTCCCCGAGCTGGCGGCTCGGCTTTCATCTCTGTTTGTGGCCAAGGACAGGGACAAGGGAACCAGTGCCCAGGCTGGCTAATGAGTAATGGGAGCCTTGTCCGTCTGTGGCCCTGGACGTGCCCCTGGGATGACCTTGAGGTTGCTGGAGCTGGGCAGGCCAAGACCAGGGGGCCATTTCCTCTTTATCCTCTCTGCTGCTACCCCATGAGTCTCCCACCCCCTTCACCTAAATGCCTTGGTCTGAGTCATTTATGAAAGTTATTCCAAAGGCTTTCCTCCTCCACTCTGCTTTTGTTACACAGTGGAGAATGATGGGGCAAGTCTGGTGTCCATCCGAGTCAGCGAACTGTACAGCCTCTGGTTACCTTCTTCCTCTCCCCACCCTGAGTGTTTGTGCAAATCTCCCTCTAGGGGTGATGAACAAAGCCACGGAGGGGTCAGGCGCACACCTTTGTGAAGGGCTACGTCATCGCGATCTTCCTTCCTCGGGTCAGATCGCTTCCTGCCTTTCTCTCCAAGGGCCTTGGATGGTGGCCCCGTAGGAAGGCAGCGGTCTCTGCCTCCTCCCCTCTTCCTCCACGTGTGCCTCCCGTGCCTGCCCGCACGGGAGTCTCTTCCCCGGGCCTGTGACTTGCTTGCAGCTCTGGGTCCCTGGTGCAGTTACCCAGACTCTCCAAGCTGCACCAAGGGGCCTGCAGCACCCCTTCCGAGGGCTATAGCGGGGAGCTGCACAGAGGGCAGGTGTCAAGTGCGAACAACAACAAAAAATAGTAGTTCCCTGTTTTGGAGCCTCGTGTCTGTCCTCCTCCCCACCAGTAGCATCAAACACAATGCGTGAAACGTGTTTTCCAGAGGAATGACTGAGTAAATGCATTGCTAATGGCAGCAAATATATGTGGGCATCTGTCCTCAGGGAATGAATCAGTTCATTGATTCTGAAGTGTCACTGTCTCGCAAGGAGTTGAACCGGGCACATGGAAACCGTGCCCCGAAACAATTGAATTGGGCCTTAAAAAGTAGCAAGACTTTCCTATTTTATCTTGGGTTAGTTTTTAGGGAGATTAACATTTGAGAAAGAGCTCCAGCCGCTGACAGAACGTAGTTAGGCTGTAGCGTCTGTATTTTGTTAGGTGTTGGATATATTTCTGTGGGGTGGAGAAATGGATGAGTGACAGATTAGCCATCGGTGATGGGAACAGTGCTTATGTGAGCTGCTGGGGCTTGGGTACTTTTCGGGGGTCTGGGTGCCAGCTTGCCATATGGTCTTTGCGATGCCTCTTACCTTCTCTTCCTCCACCGGCCTGGCCCCCCACCCCACCCCACGTGAGGCGTGAAGCGCCACAGTCCCCAGTCTCCGCATCTTACAGGAGAGCTAGAAGGCAGATACAACCTGGGACATAGGCCTTCGGCAGCCTCCCAGGCCAGTCTCCCATGAACATGGTCACCTATCTTTCTGGGGCCTTTAGAGCAAGCAGAGCTGAGGGAGGGGAAGAGAAGAGGATGACGGGGGGAAAAATGAACTGGCCAAGTCACCGCAGGGCAGTGAGGCCCAAGAGAGCACCTTTATCTCCCTCCTTGCTGTCCTGTCTCCAGGCAGCATCCATTCTGCCTTCCTGCCCAGTTGGGCTGTCTCCTAGGGACTGGGCCTGGCAACACAGAGGAGAGGCAGGCAAGATGCTGGTGGATTAACTTGCAAAGTGCTTCCTCATCCCCTACTTTAAAGCAGCTGTTTCTTCAGGAAGTTCTGACGGACCCCTCAGAGTTGTGATGGGGCCTGTGGCTGGTGGGGCTCTGGGCTGCCTCGGCCCGGGGCTGCCCTTTCTCAGCTGGGAGCCGGAACTTTGTGACGCATCCTGCAAGGAATTCCAGGAGGGCTGGTGACTGGCTCTGGAGCTTAGAACAGCTGCTTGGTGATGGCAGAAGTTCCAATCTCACCTCCTCCAGGAAGCCTTCGGGGATTCTCCAGCCAGGCTCTCCCTTCCCAAGTCCCGTAGAGCTTTTTGGAGGGCACTTAAGACTCTCTTTTGTAGTCTCATGCTTGCGTCGTTGTCTCCTCCCTTTACTAGTGTGGGAGCTGTTAACAGGAAGGATCCTGATCTCATTTTTCTTGCGTTGGTTGAGTGTCTATAAATACTGTTGACTCAATGAAGAAATAAATGGCCATGTCTCCTGTGCTGGCCTTCTCACCTCTCCAAATTATTTCCAGGAGAAAGGAGGTAAAGGTTAAAGCACCTTCAATACCTATTTTGGCCGCCTGTGTTGACGGTGCAGGCAGGATGAGGGTGCAGCGCCCCAGGGGAGGGAAGTCCAGGAAGTAAAGTAATGGGCGGACAGTTTAGCGGAATGGAATTCACGTGGGTGCTAACCCTTGGGTCCCATTTTCTGGTTTCTTGGCCTGCCCTGTTTGTAAGGTCACAGTGCCTTGCTCTGTGAAATACTAGCTTGAACAAACCTGCTTTTTTACAGCCCCATTTTGGGCTTCAAAGAGTGAGCCCCTCATTAAGTTTCAAGTTTGCAGGCTAGCAAGGTGGGTGGGATCTCAGGTTCCCGAACCCACTTCCTAGATTCACCACTAAAGGGCTGTGGAAACTTAAGCAAGTTACTTAACCTCTCTGTGCATATGCAAATGAGGAAAAGAATAGAAGCTCTGCCTCCTATAGCAGGCGGAGGATTGAAGGACCCAGCGTGTGGAAAAGGCTCTTAGAATAGTGCCCGGTGGTGCTCGCCTGCCCTGATGAAAGCATCGGCATTCAGAACAGCATCTTTCCATCCTAAGTTACTGAGGTCCTGCTTCCCAACAAGCCACGCTGATATACCTGTTAGTGGAGAAACCTTTTCTGGGTCTTCCCTGAATGCAAGATGCACTGGACATCCACTCCCCACCACCAGGAGCACCTCCTGACCTTTATCTCCTGTGACCCCTGACCCCGACCGGGTCAGAATGTGGAGGCTCAGCCCAGGGGAAACACGGGCTGACCCTGGGTCAGCCTAGACAAACACCTGCCTTCCGGGGAGGCCGGGCGATAGCATTCCCGAGGCCTGAGTGGGCTACACTATGTGTCAGCAGCAATCCTGTCTGCTCACCGCCGAGGACCCCTTCCTCAGGTGGCCGGGCATCCCAGCAAACTCCCCAAGGCCTCTGCCTCGGTCAGAAGAGCTTCAGGGGCCTTGGTGCGCATATATTCTGAAGCCTGGAGTTAGAACGCATACCTGGCTGTGTTCAGTGCCAGGTCTGGTTGTAAGATTCCCCCTTCCAGAGAGCAGGTGAAGGAAAGGCAGCTCATGCCCAGGGGCAGGTTGCGTCAGTGGTCAGGACCGTGGCAAGCTTTTCTTTAAAATAGGCAGTTTGGGGTGGGAGGAATCGGGAGATTGGGATTGGCGTATATACACCATTGAGTATAAAAGAGATAACTAATGAGAACCTACTGTGTAGCTCCGGGAACTCTACTCAGTGCCCTGTGGTGACCTAAATGGGAAGGAAATCCCAAAAAGGGGGGATATATGTGTATACGTACTTTGCTGTACACTAGAAACTAACACAACATTGTAAAGCAACTGTACTCCAATAAAAATTAATTTAAAAGAATAAAATAAATTAGGCGGTTTTAGGGTCTATGCACAGAACGATTTCAGAAAGGAAATCCAGTGGAGCGGGTGACAGAGACCTGCGTGGGAGGTAAGACCTGGAACGCCAGCCGGTGAGAAAGCCACAGGTCCTAGTAGAATTCCAGCATTTGTTTCATGGCCAGGCAGGTGTTAGGTGCAGTGCACAACCTCAGCACAGCCCTCTGAGGTGTGCTTGGGGAAACAGACTCAGCCAGGGGCCGTCACGCGACTTGTAAGTAGGGGAGGTTTGAACCCCAGTCTCCTGGCTTCTGGCTCAGTTCTTAGTCCACTGTCCACCCTGGAAGGGACCCTGGAGCTATAGTCCTGCCCAGACTCTGGCCAAGTAGAGCATTCATCTCGCAGGATGCCTCCCCAGCAAGAGTTCTGTACAAGCCATCCCCGCCCTGCACCGCCCCCCGCCCCCCACCCAGGGGGGATGCATGAGGCACTGAGGAGCCCTGCAGTAGAGACCCACGTGTCCTGGTGTTTCTGAAAGGTACTTTAGCCACAGAGGACCTTCTTTCATACAACAATCATTAACCTGAGGAACTGTCCTTTGGAACGTCTCCTGGGAAATACTAATCAAGTCGATGTGTGCACTTATTAACGGGGAAATGGAAGCACAGGGTGAGGAAGGAATTGCCTGAGGGCAGCCAGCCAGTTAGTGGCAGAACTGAGGTGACAGGCCAGCCTTCCTGACCCCGGCTGTATCCTTCTACCACGCCTGGCTGATGCTGTTCATTAACTTGGTATAGACCCAGTGGGGACCCAGAGTGAGGAAAGACGGGGATTTTACCTCTGGCTGGACACAGGTCAGGAAAAGGTCTCAGGGATATTTACATTCAACAGATGAGCAAAAGTGTATCTTCAAGGCTAGTAAGATATCCAGCTGCTGACGAGGGGTGAGGTCAAAGCCTGGGCTGTGGGTTGGATGATTCTAGGAGGGAATTCTGAGAGATGGAAGTGTGGAGACAGATTTTGAGAGGCTGAATCACTTGTATTTCTTTATTTTTTTATGTTTTAGTATCTTTTTAATTGAAGTATAAGATGTGTTCATTCCTGCTCTACAGCAAAATGATCCAGTTATACACATATAAAAATCTTTTTATATTCTTTTCCATTGTGGTTTATCACAGGATTTTGGATATAGTTCTCTGTGCTCTACAGTTGGACTTTGTTGATCCATTCTCTATATAAAAGCTCACATCTGCTGACCCCATCCCTCCCCGAGCCCCTCCCCGCCTGGCAACCACCAATCTGTTCTCTATGTCCTTGCTGAGTCACTCTTTAAAAAAAATTAATTAATTAATTTGTTAAACCTCTTTATTGGAGTATCATTGCTTTACAATGGTGCTGAGTCACTTATAAAGGGAAAATAATTAAATGTCGAATGTGAAAATCTTATTTTATTCATTTAAGAACATGATTTTGCACACATATGACTCCTATAAAGATTAGCTGACCCCCGCCCCCCGAGTGCCTTTCCCTCTTGCCTCCAGATGTGCTAACTGAATATCTTACATGAAGCACCACGATCCACCCACCAGATCCGCCCCGACTCCTCCTGCTCCAAGGTAAGGCAGCAAGCGTTCGGGGACGGCAGCAGTAACACTTGGAATAGGAAAAATCCCTGTCTGAGCCCTTGCTCTGTGACTTGGGGTCCTTCCCTTTATCTGTCTGGGTCTAAGTTTTCTTTTTTTTTTTTTTTTTTTTTGTGCTAGGCGGGCCTCTCACTGTCGCGGCCTCTCCCGTTGCAGAGCACAGGCTCTGGACCCGCAGGCTCAGCGGCCATGGCTCACGGGCCCAGCCGCTCTGCGGCACGTGGGATCTTCCCGGACCGGGGCACGAACCCGCGTCTCCTGCATCGGCAGGCGGACTCTCAACCACTGCGCCACCAGGGAAGCCCTAAGTTTTCTTAATTAAAAAAAGAGAGGACTGAACCCAAACACGGGTGCACAGGCAGACACCATCAGCGTCACCTGGGTTAATGACAGGAACCGCTTCCTGGGCCCTACACGAGAAGTACTGCAGCAGGATTTCCAGGGCCCGTGATTTTAACAGAGGCACTGAGTATTTCTGATGTGGAATCAGGCTTGGGAACATTGGGCTAAATCATTTTTGAGCGCTTCCAGCTCTCAGATGAGTTGCTGACGCTCACAGAATGTCCATATGCTTGTCGTAAAATGAGGTATTAATATTCACCTCCAAGTCATATATATGATATCAACATATTGAGGACCTCATCAACTCTAAAACCACCTACAAATAATATCGATACTCGTAGAAAACAATTTTGGTGTACGAAAACTCACTTCATAGGGAAAATATAGAAAGCTCGCACCCAAGTCTGTGGGAATCTCCTGTGTGGTATTTGCGTGAGACCTTAAAATCGACCTGGTCTCAGATGAAATTTTTACTTGGTCATGTTTTTAACCTTTTGGAGCTTTTCCAGCTCCCGTTACTCTCCCTTTACTTTTCTGGATTATCCAGAGAGAAAGCTGCAGAAGTAGTGTATACAAAGTCAGCGTTTCCCAAAGTGTGTCCCGTGGAACACTAACAGGTGTTAGGGAAAGAACGGGGGAGGTTTCTGGGTCAACTCCATCTGGGAAACTCTGTGCTGACCAAGTTTTTTCAAGAATTTTGAGAGCCTTTACCACGCTGATATGAACAGCGAGTCTGCAAGAAAGCAGAAAGTGTGATGAGCATTGCCAGGAGGGGTGATCGGGGAGACCCTTTGTCGAGGACCGTCTCTCAGGACCAGGATGGTTCTGCGTTAAGGCTGCAGCCATCTGGGCTCATTCCTCTGAGGTTTCCTTCCTTTGCAAATTAGGACAGCTGGGAAAGCAAGACTCAAGTCAAAGTGAACTAAAACCTGGCTGTGGGTCACCAGGGGAGCGTGTAACAAATGTGAATCCCTGCCCTCCGCCCCCCGCATGCTGAGTCAGCGTGCGACCAGCCCCAGATCATCTCTGGAGCAGCAGCGATTGGGAATATCCTCCAAGCAATGAGTCACTCCAGGCATCTAAGTGGGAGGAATGCTTTTGGGTGAAGAGGGTAGAGAGGGAGGAAGACTGGTTGGTCGCCCAGCATTCCTTGAATTGCATCAGGCTGTCAGGGCATCAGCTCTCTCTTGTGAAGCTGGACCCTCCCCAGAGGATGGGAGGAGGCTTCTCAAATGTACCTGAAATCTGGAGACTTGGACTGTTGTTCAGATGTAATCATAGCCCCCCTGTGTGACCACGGACCAGTCCCATAACCTCTCCGAGTTTCACTTTTCTCTTTGCAAATTGGCAGTGTTCATAGACACCTTGGGCCCTTTATGGAGACATGGTAGAAACAAAGGAGGCTAGGTAAACAACAAGGATTTACTGTATAGCACAGGGAACTATATTCCGTATCTTCTAATAACCTATAATGGAAAAGAATCTGCAGCTGTACACCTGAGACTAACGTAACAGTGTAAATCAACTATAGTTTAATTTTAAAAAAAGAAAAAAAACAGCGTGGCAACAGACAAGGCTGTGTTTCTGGCTTTTCCAAAAGCAACAGCGAGTCGGGCTATTATGATTATTAATCCAGATTTAATGTCTGTTAAAAAGTAGCACCTAAGGTGCTAAGAGACACAACCCTCTTTCTTTCCTCCGAAGAATCTTTGCATACAGTTTGAAATAGTGAATCAACATTGTATGTTTAAATAAATATATTAGGGAAAGGATCCGTGAAACAAGCAGGTCTGTACTGGGCAAGACAGGGCAGGAACTGGCACAGCTGTCCTGATCGCTCAGCCCCAGGCGTCCCCGATTTGGGGTGGGGATTATCTAGAAAATTGCCTCAGCTGTCCACTTCATTTTCGGCGCTTGCTCAATGAACCACTGTTACATACATTTTTTAAAACCCCCCCAGCCTGCCACTAAGGTTGAGGGTTATGACGACAGTCCACAAACCTGGACGTGGGGAAAGAATTTCATTATTTTTATTTTTGTTTTTTAAAGAATTTTTGATGTGGACCTTTTTTTAAAAGTCTTTATTGAATTTGTCACAATACTCCTTCTGTTTTACGTTTTGGTTTTTTGGCCCCAAGGCATGTGGGATCTTAGCTCCCTGACCGGGGATCGAACCCACACCCCCTGCATTGGAAGGCGAAGTCTTAACCACTGGACCGCCAGGGAAGTCCCAAATTTCATTTTTTAAAAAATGAGTGATGTCCACTGGTTTAAACTAACTGGGGCAAGACCTCGCCTCTCAAAGAAAGTGAGACTGGTTATGAAACCACTGTTTACCAAATACCCATCATGTGCCAGGTCTCAAACTAGCTCCTTTTGTAAGTGTCATCTCATTTAATCCTCAGATCCGTTTAATTACTTTAAAGTAGATGGGGGCTAAACAACAAGGTCCTACTGTATAGCACAGAGAACTGTATTCAGTATCCTGTGATCAACCGTAATGGAAAAGAATATACAAAATAATATATGTATAACTGAATCACTTTGCTATACAGCAGAAATTAACACGTAGATCAACTATATACTTCAGTAAAAGAGTATTCAAACTGGAAAAAAGTAAGTAGATAGGTAAGGAACTGGAGATGTTAAAAAAAAACAACAAATTAACAAAAAAAGCAAAAAACACAACCTGCCCAAAGACCACAGTTGGTGGATTTGAAGACCAGTGTTTCCAATGCCTGTTGCTACTTTCATTCCTAGCTCCTTCCTTCCAAAATGGGAATCTTTTAAACTTAGAAGTCTCTAGGAGGCATCAGATCTATTCTCCATTCATATTTCATATGAAGACAACACAGGACATGGAAAATTCTTTTTTTTTTTTTTTTTTTTTTTTTTAATGCGGTACGCGGGCCTCTCACTGCTGTGGCCTCTCCCGTTGCGGAGCACAGGCTCCGGACGCGCAGGCTCAGCGGCCACGGCTCACGGGCCCAGCCGCTCCGCGGCACGTGGGATCCTCCCGGGCCGGGGCACGAACCCGCGTCCCCTGCATCGGCAGGCGGACTCTCAACCACTGCGCCACCAGGGAAGCCCTGGAAAATTCTTAATTCTAACTATGCACGAGTAGAGCTCAGGTGTCGTAGTGGCCGCCATTCACCAGCTCTTTGTTGTACCTCGTGTCTTAAAACCAACAGAGAGACTCAGTCATGACAGGTTCCAGAGCAGGCGGCTTCTCTGTGGAGTCCTGGCGAGCTCCTGAGTGGGGCAGGAGACAGGATGTCCTGGCGCAGTTCAGCCCCTCTCTCTGCATTTGATTTTGCCTATCTGGGGACAAGGGTCATGCAGCCATCTTCCAGCCTGGGATAACACGGCAAGCAGACTGGGAACATTCCCATGGGTGCGGTTCTGCAGGCGCTCAGGCCTCTGACATTCTCCACCACACCCAGAAGGGCCTCCTCCCTGGCCACTGGGCCCGTGCCCACTTCCTCTCCTTCCCCGGGCGGCCTCTCCTGGGCCCCATTGGCCTGGGGTATGAAGAGGATGGTGTAAGAGAGAACTCGGTCCAAGTACAGTGGGGAGGGGTGCAGTGAACCTGTTCTCGGAGGATTCTTGGAGAAGAGAAAGGAGAGCGAAAAACTGTCCAGATGTTGTGCAAAAGGGAGCCCTATAACCTCGTTCTCCAGGCCTGTTGTTTTGTCGGGAAAAAGAGAGCTCTGCGTGTACCCGCGGGCCAGGAAGATGCACCCTGAACTGGCGATGGGGCTTCCTTTGCGGAGTAGTGAAGAGCAGGACTCGGGCAGGGGGGTCAGAGGAGACTTTAGGCTTAGAGGGGAGGATTTCATTTTTTTAAAAAACAACATTTTCATGAAGAAGAAGAAAGAGGAGGAGGAGGAAGAAGGAGAAGAAGGGGAGGCAGGGAACCCTGTTCGATAATAAGGAAGCTTAGCTTAACTGTCCTTAAGCGTTAACACTCCTACACTGGGCTTTTCAAAAAAGGAGGATTCACCGTTGCAGATCCAGCACGAGGGCATGCCTGGATGGCGGCCCAGCACCCCTTTAGAAAGGGTCTGTGAGCTGTGCAGGATACAGATGAAGTGGGAGATTACACCCCATCCTAACGGGTGGGCCTCAGAGGTGTGTCGTCCCCCCCCCCCCCGTGAAAGGGGAGTGAGAATACCGTACTCACCTGAAGTCCGGAGGTGATCTTCCGGCCCAGGGAGGGAGGGAGGCTGCATTTCCGAAGGATGGATGCCTGGAGAGCTTCCATTTCCCCATTTGAATGGGCTCCCCCCTGCTCTCCCCTGAGAGGTACTTGGAGCAGGACAGTGTCTTGCTTCCCTTGTGGGCCCACTTAACCCTGAATAGAAGCCAGGCATCCCGCCTTCCAGCCCGAGCCAGTCCGGACCTGGCACATCCCCGCCTTACAGTACACTATAAGGCTACGCGTGTAAGATCTTTCAGAGCCATCCTTGCCACGGTCTGTGGGGGGTTCAGAGGACCTGGTGCCCAGGGAGAAGGGGCAGGCAAACTGCCAGCCCAAATACCTTTCCCCAGGCCCTGGGGAGGAGAACCCATCACTGGGAGGGCACGTCCCACTCCGGGAGGCACGAGCTGGGGGTGCCGGGCCAGATTCAGGACGATAACAGGAAAGTCTGCACGTAGCTACCAGCCCAGGCAGGGGTGTGTTCACCTGGAAACGCGGTGTCCCCAAGAATGGGTGCAGCTGTGGGGTTTGGCCCTCAGGGTCCCAAGCTCCCGGCCGGGTGGTAGGAGACTCTGCCTCGGCTGGAGCAGGCGCTGCAGGTCTTGGCCTGGGAGGAGAGTGTGGGGCGCCGAGGGGCGAGATGGCACCCGGCGCCTCCGGGCGCAGGTTTCTCATCCACAGCTTCCGGAGGTTGCCCTCGGCCAGGCCTCGATGTCTCTCCCGGTGCTGGCATTCACCAGCATCCAGGGCCTTGTGCAGTGACAGCCTCCGCTCCCGACTCAGACCCAGCCGAGCCTCCTAAAGCTGTGACTGTAGTGAGCAGGGCTCGGGGCCTCCGTGTGTCCCGCCTGTGTCTTGGGTTTGGTCGGCTGCAGGCTGTGAGAAAATCACCTGACCTGCTGTACCTTGGGTCCCCAGCCCCATCGACACACCTGGTTTATGAAAAGCAAAGGTGGGACCTCCCCGGCGGTCCAGCGGTTATAAGACTCCTCGCTTCCACTGCAGGGGGCACGCGCTCGATCCCTGGTCCGGCAACTAAGATCCCACGTGCTGTGCGGTGGTGCAGCCAAAAAAGATTTAAAAATAAATAAATAAAGTGTATAATTCAATGGTTTAAAAAAAAAAAAAAAAAAAGCAAAGGTGGACGTAGAGATTCTGCCAATCCTGGCCATTGAGGAATGAGAAAACTGGTCTCTCAAAGATGGAAAAATAATTATTCAGGACAAAGTAGAGCTAGGTCTGCTAGTGTCTCTAGTAGCTGTTACCTGCTTCTTCCTTAGAAACGCAATCTGTAACCTAAACAGAAGAAGGATGACATTTATCGACTTCCCTTGTGGCCGGTAGAGTTTAGGGGAAGTGTAGTGGGCAGGTTCCTGGAAGTGTCTTTAAAGGGAAGAAGTGTGTCCCTCTTCACTGCTTCCCTGTTGCGGCAGGTGGGCTGCCGGCATGAGAGCTGGAGCTCAGCAGTCATTCTGAGCCATGAGGTAGCAGGCAAGCTCTGAGAATAACAGACCGCTTAGGATCCTAGGTCCCTGATGACTTTAGGAAGCCCCCCTGGCACCGCTGCACTAACTCCTCCAGACTTCTGTTGGAGGGAGAAATAACTTTCCATCTTGTTTAAGCCAATACTATTTCTGTCACTTGCAGTCAAAGCTAGAACTAATTGTACCAAGAAGACAGTACCTGGTTCATTTGGAAGAAATAGCCAGTTCTAGAGATCTGCTCCGTTAGGAAAGCTTATAGTTTAATTTGAGTAGAAGAAAGGATCTCGTCATCTTGGAAGAGGTGGTCTCTTGCCTACAGCTCAAGGCCAGGGTCTAGAACCTTAAACAAAAATTTCAAAAGGGGAGCTCTGTTTTTATTGGTTGAAAAATAAAAAGAAATGCCTTTTTGGGAAGGTCATTGCCCCAAAGGAACTGACTAGGTAACGTTAACCTGTGTGTCGGCACTTAGGATTGGGAAGGTGGGGAGGGGAGCCTTACAGCACATACATCCACAGCTGGGTGTGAAGTAGCACCTTTGTGTGGCCGGCAGGGGGGAAGGGATACGAGCCCTTAGGGGTGGAAGGAGGAGGTGGGTGGAAGTAGTCCGGACACTGAAGTCATACACGGCCCTTCTCGCATTATAGTCATTTATGCATTTACTCTGGTTTATTAAGCAGCTATTAAGTTCAAGGCAAAAGAGGCCACGTGCTCAGACACAGACCCTGTCTTTATGCAGCTTCTGAAGCCGAGTCAAGAAGGTAGGATGTAGCTTACCTGTGAACACGAGATCCAGTGATACACACCTGGGCAGGGGCTGGATCAGGTGCTGTGGGTGTGCAGAGCATAAAGAGGTCCCTGCCAGCTGTGTTTCAGGGAAGCCTTGTGGAGGATGGGCTTTGTCTGCGGTCTCAGAGGGTGGCTCAGATCTGGACGTGCAGGCCCGGTGGGGAACAGAGCATGCCTTCTCCCGGGTCCCCCTTTCTCCAGACCACTGGTAAGATGTCCCCTTCCTGGCAGTGTGATGGCTAACCAGCCCCTGCCAAGGCTCCGGATACCGTAGCTGTTTGCTGCGGGCAGGAGCGCGTTCTGTATGAGATGCAGGTGGCTTGGGGATGTCGTTATGGTCCAAAGCTGAAAGAGGAAGGGCCAGGCCGGCCCTTGGTTTCTGAGGTAGACACACTTCGACTGGCATCTCAGCTCAGTTCCTCGAGCTCCTCAGGACTGGAGGCTTGGATTGAGATGGCGCCACCAGCTGTGGCCAGGCCTCAGAGGCGGCCCTTAGGAGAAGCCTAGGGAGGTGGTCGTGAGGGGGGCGGGAGCCGGACCTCCCCCAGGCCCTAGAACCATGGTCTGGCGTAGGAGGCAGCTCCAAGCTTAGAGACACGGGAAACACCAAAGCAGATAAGTGCCCGGGAGAGGCCGTAAGAGGGCCGGGTCCCCTGGTCCTGGAGGCCATAGGAACCCGTGGTCAGGCTGTCGGGGACACTGGAGGCAAGCCATGAGGAGGCCCCCTGGCGCTCGGGGCTTCATGGTACATAGATGTCCTGGCTGGGGGAGGAGTGGCTTTCCACAGTTCCAGTGTTCTGTTCTGTTCTTTTATCTTCTCTTCCCTTCTCCTTCTCCTCTTCCTCCTCCTCCTCCTCTCCTCTCCTCTCCTTCCCTTTCCTTTCGAGGATGAATCAGCACAGACCCACGAACATTCACCACCACCATGCGTAGGACACGTATCTCCATACCCAGGCTCCGTGCTCAGACATGACCATACCCAGGGGAGCTGGCGTTCGGTCTTTGTCTTTAGTCTTATGAGTGCCCTGGAGGCAGAGCGATAGAGGGAGCCGCGGTGATCAGCGAGGAAAGCAGAAGTGCTTTCGCCTCCCTTCGCAAGAATAATGGGAGAAGAGAACTAGACCTCAAATGGTGAGGTGTCTGTTGCCCTGGAGAAGAGCGTGTCCCGGGGTGGGGAGTGAGGGCACATTTTACTGTTCTTCTTGGAGACCTCTGCCTGGGACCAGGAAGTCTGTTTGGCCCACTTTACCTGCCGGGGTCACTTTCTATCTACCTGGAGGCACAGTCTGCCGTTTGTAATATCAGGGTCCGTTGCCGTGGAGACCGTGACGTGAGCACATGAGCCTTCTGGCCGGAGGAAGGGAACAGTCTGCCGAGACTGGGCCCCGTGTACAAATAAATACATTCCAAAGCAACAGGTGAGCCTCAGAGAAGCCAGGTCTCTGGTTTCCACTGAAATGTTTCTGCCATTAAACAAACATCGGAGGAAACACAAGCATCTGTCTAGAAGCGAAGCCTGGAGCTCATGAATTCCAGGGCTGCGCCAGGGCCCCTGCATCTGATTTCCTGTGTGGGCCGAGACCACTGGCTCAACCTCTCTGTGTCTTGGTGAACTGGCTGTCTCTCCTTCCTGGCTTCCACCCTCAGCCCCGGCCTCTTGGTGAGCTCAGGGGGGGCAGATGCAATTGGAAAGTAGAAGGAAGTGTTTCATTCCACGGTGGCACTAGGCAGAAGCGGGCAGGAGAGACGGGCACCCTGCCAGGGCTCATAACATCCTGTCTCCCGGCAAAATACCACCATGGGTTAACCCCTTCCCATCTGCAGTTATATCACTGTATACTAATGTGGGGGAAAGTCCACAGGACCTGGAACCTCTTAGGTACCTCTTAGGATGATCTGTGTCTTAAGGGCAATTTCAGCTCTCGTTGGGGAACCTGGCATGTGAAATAGTTCATCAGGCCTGTGCGTTCGGTTTCGCTATGTGCTGGATACGTGGTTTAGTTCCTGAGCAAGATACACTCTCTGAGCTTACTCGTAGCTAGCATGAACGTGGGAACCCATCATCTCCTGCAAGCTCAAGTCACTGATAACGTATCCTAAATTTCCAGCCTTCTTCTTGGTACATACAGGCTGAAATACCAACGCAAATAGTTTGGTTTACTTTGAAATTCAAATATACAACTAGTTTACGCTCATCTTTAAGTCATAACTGAGCACTAACATTGCTTTGCATATAACAAGCAACTACTGAATGAATGAATGAATGAATTAGTGTTAACATTCATAATCTGGGTGCAGTGGTCTGTGTGTATGTGTGTGTGTGTGTGTGTGTGTGTCCACGTGTACACAGATGAATATTTGATCCTAACGTTTTAGAGCCAGAAGGGACTTCAGAATCATTTGTTCCAACATCTTATTTTACGTAGGGTGGGCCTGGGACTCAGACTGATGCAGTGACCTTCCCCAAGTTGCAGCTAAAAGCACAGTCAGACTAAACTCTGAGACCATAGATTCTTAGACCCGAAACCATAAGACTCCTAGAAGAAAACATAGGCAGTAAGCTCTTTGACATCAGTCTTAGCAGTATATTTCTTCAATTTGTCTTCTCAGGCAAGGGCAGCAAAAGCAAAAATAAAAATCTTCTGCACAGTGAAGGAACTCATTAACAACCTACTGAATGGGAGAAGGTATTTGCAAACAATATAACCAATAAGGGGTTAATATCCAAAGTTATTTATAAGCACTCAACTCAATATCAAAAAAAAAAAAATCTAATTACAAAATGGGCAGAGGATCTGAACAGACATTTTTCCAAAGAAGATATACACATGGCACAGAGACCCATGAAAAGGTGCACAGCGTCACTAATCATCAAGGAAATGCCAATCAAAACCGCAATGAGATATCACCTCACACCTGTCAGAATGGCTATTATCAAAAAGACAAGAAATAACAAGTGTTGGTGAGGGTGCGGAGAAAAAGGAGCCCTCCTGCACTGTTGGTAGGCATGCGTTGGTGCAGCCAGTGTGGGGAACAGTGTGGAGGTTCCTCAAAAAATTAAAAATAGAACTACCGTATGATCCAGCAATTCCGTTTCTGAGCGTTTAGCCGAAGGAAATGAAAACACTAATTTGAAAAGATATGCGCACCCCTATGTTCACTGCAGCACTATTTACAAGAGCCAAGACATGGACACCAAAGTGTCCATCCATAGATGAATAAAGAAGATGTGGTATATGTTTATACAGTGGAATATTACTCAACCATAAAAAAGAATGACATCTTGCCATTTGCGACAACATGGAAGGACCTAGAGGGTATTGTGCTAAGTGAAATAAGTCAGAGAAAGACAAATACTGTACAATTTCACTTATATAGGGAATCTTTAAAAAAAAAAAAAAAACCAGAGGAGCAAACACATACAAAAAGGCAGAAACAGACTCATAGATACAGAGAACAAATGGGTGATTGCCAGAGGGGAGGGAGGGGGGGATGGGCAGAATAGGCAAAAGGAATTATGAGGTGCAAAGTCCCAGTTATAAAATTTAAATGTCACAGAGATGTAATGTACAGCATAGGAAATATAGCCAATAATATAGTAATAACTTTGTACGGAGACAGATGGTAACTAGGCTTATCGTGGTGATCATTTTGGAACGTATAAAAATATTGAATTACTGGGCTTCCCTGGTGGCGCAGTGGTTGAGAATCCGCCTGCCGATGCAGGGGACGCAGGTTCGTGCCCCGGTCCGGGAAGATCCCACATGCCGCGGAGCAACTAAGCCCGTGAGCCATGGCCGCTAGGCCTGTGCGTCCGGAGCCTGTGCTCCGCAACGGGAGAGGCCACAACAGTGAGAGGCCCGCATACCGCAAAAAAAAAAAAAAAAAAAAAAAATTGAATTACTATGTTATTCACCTGAAACTAATATAATACTGTACGTCAGTTATACTTCAGTTGAAAGAAAAAAGGCCGTGGATTCCCAGTCCATTGCTTTTTCTCTCACTTCCCTCCGCACTCCTATGCTGCACCCTCACCCCATCCTTCCTTCCCTCTTCCTCCGGATCCAGTGGGGAAAGGCCACTCAAGCTTCCTGAAGTCACGGGGACTTCACAGACGGCTCCGCACTGCCTTCACTTGGAGCTGCACCCAGCAAGGCCCTCGGAAAGGGCTGGGAGGCCAGGCTGCCGGGTCTGGCTCTTCCTCTTCCTGGCCTGGAGGAAGGAGTCAGGAGTTTAGCGTTGGAGCTTCGGCTCAGCGACCTCCCAGCTGTGTAACCTTGACCAAATCGTGTCGGTTCCCGGGACTCGGCTTTCCTCCTCTGTAAAAGAACAGTAATAGTTCCCGCCCTGTACGTGTGTTCCAGATTTGGGGGGATCAAGTGAGATAACACGTGTACGGAGACTAGGAACCGTGATACCTATATCAAGGCATAGTAATACGACCATAATTGCGACGATCATTTTCAGCGATTTCATACCCGAGAAGAGTGAGGTACCCAGTTAACTGTGCCCTACAGTGTTTCTAAAACATCTGTAGGACAGAGATGGGCACCAGCTACACACAACTTTGGGTGTTGACTCCACCTACATTGACCAGGGCTTCCCTCCCTGGAGGGCCACACCTCCCCCTCCGACTCTGCCAGGTCACAGGCAAACCAGTGCTCCCAGCCATGACCCTAAAGGTCCATCCCTTGACGTGGCCCCCTTTCAAGCTAAGTACACGGAGGGTTTTAGTTTTTCGCCATGTTGGAGTCAACTCAGCCCTAAGCACCAAACAGCCTTTGGTCTGTACCTCTGAAAACCAAGACTGATGGCGTCTTCCTTTTTTGCTCTTCCTTGCAGCTCTTTGTAAGCCCAGCAGCTTACGGCCAGTGAGCCCCCTCCCGCCCACAATGTTTGGGGTGGTTGGGGGCTACCTACCGGGAGCCTCCCACCCCAGAAGGTCTTTGCCCGAATCCCCCCATCCTGAGCTTCCTGCCACCTCTGTGTGGAAGCCGGGCCCCTTGTTTGTTTCCACCAGTGCCTTCTACCCATTCGTTACAGGAGAGCTGGCTGAGAAAGCGGCAAAAACTGGAGAACCACGGGGAGGGTGCTCATCCTGTGTTTGCTCCAGTCTCTTCTTCAAAACGGGGCCCGTCCCCGCGCCGCTCAGCATCACGGGCCGTCACCTCACAGTCCATCCTGAGGTTTCAGGGCGGCGCGGGGCATGGAAGCGCGCTCTGTGAGCAGTCACACAGATCGAAGGACGATTGCTTGGATGTCCTTGTTCTCCCTTCCCGTAGGACACCTGCCTCCTCCTTCCCCCGCCCTTAGAGGTTCCGGCCCACGCCACGCCTGACCTGACCCGGCACACACCTGACTTTCTGGGGCTACTTTTGCCCCAGAGGGTCACTGTTTGCATTCTGCTGGGCACCACGTGGCTCCTCAGTTTGGAAATGGCGACTTGGTGAATACAGTTCTCCCATTTATCAGATGAGATAACTGAGGTCCAGAAAAAGTCAGGGGTTGAAGGACGTCCGCCAGGTCTGTGGAGGAGCACTCATTTATTACCCTGGAGTAGAAAGTCTCCTTTCCCAGAGTTTTGGAGGAAAGGAATGCAGGGAAACAACCTCCTCCGGTGCTGATTTGCATGCAGTCGGTTGGGCTCGAGGGGCCCCAGGGGAGGAGAAGTCCTTTCGGGGGAACCAGTGCAGGCTAATTATGCCCGACTCCCTCTCCCTCCCGAATGCACAAGTGCTTGACAGCTGCTTCTTTGTACCCTTAAATATTTGAGCAGCCTGCGATCCTGGGATCCTGGCTGAGAGCTTGTCACTGCCGGCTCCCTCCGCCCGGAAAGCGCCCACGTCTTGCTGGGCTGCCCCTCACTCCTGTGATTAGATATGGTGCGCCTGTCAGGAGATAAAGAGGGGTCAGAGGCCCCAGAGGAAGAGGGAAGGAGGCGGCATCTTCTTTTCCCAGAAAACAATCCCCACGGTCTCTGAATGTTATTAAGAAGGTATTAATGTAGAATTCAAGTTCATTCCAGCACAGAGTGGGTTTGCCAAGTCCAGCCAAGGGGGTTTTGCGGGTCAAGGACTATGACCTCAACTGTCCGTCACTGAAGTGTATGTATTGACCGAAGGCAGGTCATTCTGTCTTGACGGAAACAGCAGGAAGAAGCTGACTCTGGAGAGAAGGAATAGAGAAGAGTGTGGGCTGCAGTTCGTAGACACACACACACACACACTCACTCACTCACTCACTCACTCACTGACTCACTCACTCACTCACTCACTCTCGTATTAATTGACAAGTCACCACTGCCCTCTACTGGCAAAGCTATCACCTTCTCCCAGTGTTAGAAACCGCCTGGAACCTTTGTTGCTTCAGAAAATAATTTGATGGCTTATTGCAAATGATTTTTCACACAACTTGCAAATAAACTGTATTTCATAGGTTTTAGCCAGTGCGTTCATTCATTCATTCATTCCACAAGTAGTAACAGAAATGGGAGGGGCATGTGTGTCCCCGCTCTCAAGGAAGTTCTAATCTTCTATTTCTAAAAGGAGGAAAGGAATGCTAATGTCATGAATGCAAGTCATTTCACCTTGTCCAGGTTTAGTACCCAAGGCACAAAGCCCCCTGACCCATGAAGCTCAGGTTCAGACCTGCCAGTTTTCACCTGCCATTAGGATACAGCTGGAGAAAGGAACTCTTTTCTCACTGTCAAGGAACATCTGGACTGGAATAATTATCTTGGAATCATGGGTCTGGAAGCTCATTTAAGACTCAGCCAAATCAGGGTGTGAGGTTCCTAAGTCCAGATGGAAACCCCTCCGAACAATTCTTAGAGTCTAACACCTCCTTCAGGTGTGGGAGCCTGTTTCTCCCACTTCACCCTGCAGACCCCGATGTGGCTTCAGATGCTCGGAAACCATGATAAAGCGCTGCCTTTGCCTCGCCTCCTTCCTAAGATTTTCAGGCTGTTTGTAAATCCTGGGGTTTTCCTGGGCAACTTAAATAGGCGTGGTTCCATCCAAAGCCTCTGATCCTGGTTTTGCTTTTTGTGCTTTTCTTTAATCAAATTAGGCAAAGTACGTATCCTTTTTCCCCCCGAACATTTTTGGGGATTAGGTAATGCAATTCACATGGCCCCAAATCAAAACAATAAAAAAGCTTATGGTACATTTCAGTTCGCCCACCTACCCTCACGTCCCTCCTTCCTCTCTTCTCTGCCAGGAGAAACCATTGTTGTTAATTTCATGTGCATTCTCTCCCGTGTTTCTTTTTGCGAATGCAAACACGTGTAGATATACATTATTGTTGCCCTTCCCCATTAGACAAAAAGGAAGCACCCTTTGTACACATTTTGAAACTGTTTTCTGCAGAACAGTGTACATTGGATAACTTTCCATATCAATATATTTTTAAAACTTCCTCATTCTTTTTATAGCTGTTAATGTTCCATTGTGTGAGAATATTGTGGTTTATATAACCAGTCTCCTATTGATGGGAACTAGGATTTTTTTTTAAAGAAGAAGTACTTTTGAGCCCATCTTAGTACACTATTTTTGCTCCCTTCTTCTCCCCAGCCTTTTCACTATCTAATATGGTTTGAAATAGTGTTACTGAACCATTGGAGGTTTACCTGCCCCGGGACTCACTTTTGAGTGCCAGCTGCACACTAAGAGCTCTGCGAATGTCCCCAGGAGAGCAAATTGCAGGACCAAGCTCTCCATGGCCGAGGGCAGAACGCCACACCTTGGGACAAGGTCTGCTCATATTTGGCACCTGGCTTGGGAAAGAGAACTTTTACTCCAGAACTCCGAGGAGAAGCATGATGGAACTTTCGGGGGGTCGGGGGGGATGGCTGGAGACAAGGACCCTGGGATGTGCTACAAATCACCTGCAGGGAATTGAAAGCGTATAGGCCTTGGATGGGCACAGGAGCCCAGGCAGTGAAGGGGCCAAAGAAACGAGGACGGCATGGAACACACTGTCAGACTTAAAAGAGATGTAAGAGACCCACTTGTCCTTTCCAAAGCTGCGCCAGAGCATTCCAGCGCGCTCCTGATCCTGTCTACACGGTGTCAAGATGCGTGGGTGATTCCTTCAGTTCCGAGGAATGAGGCAGTCCTCATTCCCGGGACTGCTGGGGTTCTCCGAGTCCCTCAGACCACTCGGCAGTGGTTTGCAGCCCGTGCGGCAGTCAGTGATAGAGACTGACTTTGAAACGTGACCGAGAGAAGTCATGGCTCCACTGGTGTCCAGCCACAAACACGATCACAGAGTGTTTCAGTGTGTTTTCTGCTGTGTAACAAACCACCCCCAAACTCAGCATCTTAAAATGGCAATTCTGTGGGTCAGGAAATTGGGCAGGACTCAGCCAGGCAGTTCTGACCGTGAGGGGTCATCTGGGATCATCCACTGCCTGCATTGTGCTGACACTGAGCTGGCGGGGGAAACCAAGATCTCAGTCCTGTGTCTGGGGCCGTGGGGGTCCTGCACGTGGCTTCTCCTCTGGCTGCCTTGGGCTTCCCCGTAGCACACGGGCTTGGGCTCTCTGGCATTTTACATCCCTGCTGGAGGAAGCAGGAGCCGCCAGGCCTCTGGAAGTCAGGGCTTGGAAGTCCCAGGTTACTTTAGCCAAATTCTGTAGGTCAAAGCCAGTCACAGGCCAGCCCAGATCAAGAGGAAAGGAAAGAGACTCCATCTCCCCACCAGGGAGAAATGCCTACGGGCACAGGGTGGGAAGAGTTTTGTGTGTGGGGGGGTGGCCAGTGTTGGAGACTGGCATATCCATAAACAGTGGGCAGAAAACTGTGGGTAGGAGGTGCCTGCAGAATCGGGGGATATTTTGAATAAGACCCAGGGGCTGTTGGTGTCTCTGTAATTTGGCTTCTCTTTGCATACTGGGATTGGAAGGTTCCAAAAGCTTTTTCTCTCCACTGGAAAATCACTCGTCTCAATGGCCAAGCAAGGGCTGGGGAGCCCCGAGCATGCTTGCCGTGGGCTGGAGAAAGGGAGGGCACCTCTTTGGAGTTAAGGGTGGAGCTCTGCAGGCTTGGGGACGTGTGTTCTTCCGGGGTGCGCCGGCTTGCCTGTTTCTATGCCAAGTTCAGGGGCTGCAGTGTGAGTCACCATTTTCCCCCTCACCCATAGCAGACATTTGGGCCACGCTTCCTAGCAAACCTTGGAATTCTTGTTAGCACACAACCCAGGTAGACAATGCAGGCGGCTCTGGAGTGTAGCATGCCTTGAAATCTATAGACTAATACAGGCTGTCCTCTCTGAAAGGCACCAAAGAGGCACTGACAGTCCCCAAGTAAGAAAGAAAGTCTAGCTGTCCCTGGGGTGGGGAGAGTCAGGGGGAGGGAGGAGGATGCCCTCCTGGCAGGTGTTTTCCAGGTACCACAGGGGAACACACCTCCTGTGGTTCGTTGGGAACCGCGCTCAGGTGTCCTTGAAGGTGGAGTCGTGGCACCAGCAGGAGAGGAAAGGGATGCACCAGGGGCAGGAGACCTTGTTTATGGCGTGCTCTCCCCTGACTAGTGAGAGGGCTGGTCGTTAACAGGGGAGCTGGAGAGACGTCTGGACACTCTTGACGTGACACTGGGACCCCGGAGGGGGGCGTAAAGTCAGGGAGCTTGTTTCTGTGCCCTGTTCCAGCTGTAACATGCTGTGGTCCTAGAACTAGCTGAACCATGGAGGTCTTTCTTATAGCAAAGAGATGGGCGACTTTTCACAGCAGATGAAGGGGGTGTGATCCCTGACCTTCTTGCTTCAGACACAGTGAAACAGACAAGGAAGGACGTTTAGCCAACGCTGCACTTGGGCCGCAGCTAAGGGGCAGACTTAGAATCAAAGACTTCTCCGCGTGGCAGGATGGCTTAGAGATTTTTTTTTAAATTTGCCTTTTATGACAAGAGCCAGAGGGAGGGCAGGAGATGACGGGCGTCAGCCCTCTGCCTGGGGTCCAGGCGTCCCTACTGAGGCCACTGGCTTTGCATCACCAACGCCGGCCAGAGGCTGACTCTTCTGGCTAAAACAGCCCCTTTCCCAACTGGGGTCTGGCTGGGGTCTGGGAATATGCCCATTAAAATCCAGTTCCACCCACTCAACCTCTTCCTCTAGTCCCTCTTTTCCCTTTCTCGACCTGCACCTGGTGTGCTCGCCTCTGCCAAAAAGGCTTAAACCTTGTCGACTTCTCAGCGATGAGAAATCCCACCCACCCTCCTGCTCGCCCAGCCCCGGCTGCCTGCTCAGGCTTCAGGAAGAAGTTGCAAAATCCTCAGAGACGCCCCCTCAGAGCTGCCCAACCCCTGGGAAAGTGGAAAATACGAGTCGAAGTGGGGTCTTGAACTGATCCAGACTGAGCAGGGTCCTCTGAACGGACTAGACCGTGTGCAGGAGGGAGAGAGAGCGCCAGGAAGACAGAAAAGAGACAAAGGAAAAGGCAGAGGGAGGGTAGCAGGGCAGAGGCCCGATAGACGGGGCCTCTCCCTCCTCGGCAGCGGGGCCTCCGCTGAGAGCGCGGCTGAGTGAGGGTCGCTGTGAGCGGGGGCCCGGGGCCCCGTGTTCCCTGAGAACGCAGGGGAGATTCAGTGGGGGGGCGGGGGATGCGGGGCCAGGCGCTGGGGAGCCTGTGAGGGCCGGGACATCCAAGCCGTCTCCAAGGCCTGCTGGGGCAGGCCAGGCATCCCCACGCGGTCTGGGGCCGCACAGCAGCCTGGGCCCCAGCCCCAGCCGTGCGGCCCTGCTCCGAATTTCACACCATGTCTAATCCAATCACCGGCAGATTGCAAGCTCTCTGCCTACCTCCCAGATCGAGAATTCTTGGCCGGCTCGAGCGATAGGCCCTGCCCAGCCCTGCTGGCTGTCCTGCTCATCCATGTAGACGGTGCTGTGGCCCCCTCTGGCCCCTAGCTCCCCTTCTGGGCCCACGGAGTTAATCCTGTTTGCCTGGTCTGTCAGTTTAAACAGCTTTAAGTATGCCTCCCCAGGTCTGGGTGGCAGAACCCCTGATGCTTAAAAACAGAGGCCTCGCCTCTAAGGGGGCCGGGGGGCACGCAGGCCACAGGGGTGTCATTCGGAGACATAAAACCCACCCCTCGTTCAAAACAAGAAAAAGCAAGCCAAGTGAGTCACACACATAAAGAAAAAAGAAACCCTCAGCACCCCACAAAACCGAGTGCCCTGTAGCAAGCGCAAAAACAGCTCCAAAGCGGGGCGACGGGGGGCTGCAGCCAGCAGGACCCCAGCTGGGCGTGAAGCTCGGGCTTCTCCAGTAGGAACCGCGATGGAGGGACCCACCGCCTGGAGGACCGCTCCCACCCAGCTCGGGGGGTGACTTTGGAGCCGGGCCCGCCGCCCTCGGGGGCTCAGGGAAGGGTGTGCTGTAGGAATCTGGCTCTGGGTCAAGGCTCCTGACCCCCAAAGCTCACGGTGAATGAGGAGACCGAGCCCTGGCCCAGCGCCTCTCAAACTTTTACGGACAAACGAGTCACTGGGAGATCTTGATAAAATTGCAGAAGCGAAATCAGTAGGTCTGGGCTGGGACCCAAGACTGTGCATTTCTCCTTGGCTCCCAGGGGAGGCAGGTGCTCCTGGGCCGTGGGCCACAATTTGAGGAGCCACAGGGTTTAGACGGAGCCCAGCGTCCTCAGCCTTGGGCTCGGCTGCCTTGGTTTTGACTTCAGCCCCTCCTCCTGGTCCTCCTCCTGCCCGCTGCTGTTCCGTTCCGTTCTCCGCAAGAGATAAGACAGGAGGCACTGGTCTTGTGTTCGAGCAGGTGACATCTAACCCAGATCTCAAAAAGCTGTCGTCCCCTGTCTGTCCCATGTTCATGGAGCTGCCCGTCGCCGGAGTGTGAATGATCGGGGGCCGATGCACGGGAGGCCCGCAGCCAGGGGTCTGTCTGCAGAGGAGGACGGAAAGCCTTAGCTGGAGGGGGGGGCAAGAGATGACCCTTAAGGGGGCTTTTTCAGCCCAAGATTCTCTTATCATCACTCCTGACCTTGGCTTTGATAAGGGAAAGCATCCGTCCTCCCTCCATCGAGTAGGGAATGACCCAGGGTGCCAGCTAGAAACTGATATCTGTGGAGGGCTCTGCTCCAAGCAGATCAGCGGGGGCCTTGGGAGATGCAGGAAGGCTGTTTGCACTCGGTTTTGCAAGTTCTGTTTTGACTTCCAGAGAGAGGGGGCAGGCCCGCTGTCCCACGACTGCTAGAAACAGAGCCTTCTAGCCACAGGGGCACTCAGCTGGCCTGTTGCATCCTCCCCCCGTCCCCACGTCCCCAAACTCCATCTGTCACCCCGCATCAGTGTCTCCGAAGAAGGGACAAGGCTGGTCCAGTCCAATCTGCTCAGAGTTCCTCTGTGCTTGGGGTCCCTGTGGCCCAGGCCTGACACAGGCCAGGAACACACGCAAAGCTGGGGAGAAAGAGCAGGGCAGGCCCAAGGAAGCGCCGAGTGGCCGGTGCTCCGGGGACCTCTCCGGACAGTGGGGGGGGGAGGGGCAACGGCCACCACAGTGGGCGGGGCTCAAGGCAGCAGCCACACTGGGGACACGAAGCCGGGAGCCAAGTGGAGGCAGGTCAGGTGGGGGGAGGCTTTGGTGGAGGAGCCAGCGAGGCTGATGGGAGTGAACGTCTTTATCGAAGGTAGAGTCCAAACCAAAACCACATGAAAGGAAGCAGAAAGTGCAGCGCCGAGCACTCGGCCGGGATCTTTACCTGGATCCTCACCTCAATGGCACATGGTTGTCCCCTGGAGGCGGGCACAGTGCCAGGCGGGCGAGGTTGAGGTGGCCCTCGCCCTCAGGGCTGGGTAGGAATGCCCCGCTTGCCTCACCTTAGTCCCAGCCCAGCTCTCCAGTCCTGAGTTGGTTTTCAGAGAAAAGAAAGACATGCAGATCCAGAGAGATTCTTTTTTTTTTTTTGTCTAAGTCAGATGATAAACAAGGTCCCTGCTGCTCCATTTTGGCTGGAAGCAGAAGTCCCACATTATTTTTCTAGCCCTCGGTGTCTTCATTTGTAAAATAGGATTGTTGGATTAGAAGGGTTTTACACATTTCTATTATAAAACTGTTAGCCCCTCAATCATTAGTTCTCTGAATAAATCGCTCATCAGCAGAACTCTCAGGACACACTCTTTCCTTATCCCTGACTTAAACCCGTACTCTTTTGTTGATGGGGGGGAGGTTCCTGAATAATCCTAGGCCTCTGCACAGGGGTCTAGTCAGAAAAGGTCATGCCTGAGTAGGATGTGTGATCCACCTGTGATCTAGATGCTGATGAGTCAAGGATAGGCTTCCTTACCCCTTTCTGTTTCCCTCCCTCCCTCCCCCCTTCCCCCCTTTTTTCTCCCCTCCTTCCTCCCTTCCTTCCAGCACACGTTGAGAGCCTGTGCTGTGCAACACTTAGTGAAGAGGTCTCCCTGTTTCCCGGGGAAACGGCTGCCTGACTCATAAGGTACAGCATCCAAGAAGTGACCTGAAGGTACCCTTTGTGAACCCTGGTCCACCTGGCACCACGAGCAGGGAATAGATACTCCATCTCCCGGGCGTCACCTGCCTTAGTCTTAACCTCCCCTGCGGTAAAGGCGGGAAAGGGCAGCAAAGCAACAGCAGGAAAAGTCCAGTGTTAATTTCTGACCCTACTGAAGAACTGTTTTGCTGTTTGGGTCTCTAGAAAATTCTGATGGGAAACTTCCCAGTGAGAAGACATTGCCTTTGTCTTTCTTCTTTAAGAAAGAGACCTGTTTCGACGATTAGAACTTCATCTTGCTCATTTTGAAATGCCGTTTCCTTTGGGGACCTGGGGGTGTGATGTCACTCTCACCAAGGCGTCCTGCATCCTCTACGCGTCAGAATGATGTCTGAGCCAGCATGACTGTTCATACCTTTTCGAGGATGGATGCGAAAAGGGATGCGTCCTCCTGGCTAATTATGGGCCACTTTTAAACGTTTATGGGTTTGTGTGTACGTATGTGGATGTGTGTGTTTTGTGCCTCAGCGTATATATCCCCTTCCTCATGGCATCCCACCCCCACTGTGCGCAGTTTGGGGGAGACCATCCTTCGTCCGCCCCTAGCTAAGTGGTGGTGCGTGAACTATACTAAGCCAATCAGATTCTCTTTCCCAGTCCTTGAGATCTTGAGCCGAGGGCCAAAAGGATGAACCAACACCATCACCACGAAGACCAGAGGGTGTTAATTCCCAGGCCAGGAGCCGGATGAGGGTGTTAATTCCCAGGCCAGGAGCCGGATGAGGGGTCCAGAAGCTGTGGTGATGCTAGTGCTAGTTTCTCCTCTGCGTCCATACCTAGTTCTGCAGGTTCCTATCCTTTTGGTCCCATCAATAGATGAAGGGATCCTGCCTTGGTTTCTGTGACCTGCCACTGAGGAGCCCAAGGGAAACAAACAGCCACCTCCTGTGTGTGGTACCCAAATGATGAAAGATCTCCCCTCCCCGCTCCAGACTCACAGTGAGAGCACACCGTGGTGTGTGCGGTGACAGACTGCCCTGAACCCACCTTCCCGAGGAAGTGCCCGTTCTCCCAGAGGCTGGAAGTGCAGCGGGCTGCTCCATCTCTGGGAGTGGCCCTCTGCCGAAGACAGCCACCCGACCCAAGGTCACGTACTCCACAGGGACAGCCCACATCCGATGACAGGTGGGTGGGGGTATATGAAGGCCTGGCCCCCTTTGCTCAGGGCAGGGCAACTCTTAGAAGGCATCTCAATTCTCCAGAATTCCCCGTGGGAGCATCTGGGGCTGTGGGGACCATCCTACTTCCCCGTAAGTGTTTTTCCCACGATCACTCCCCTGTCAACCTCCATCTCCGGGTGCCTGTTGAAGAACTGACTTAAGACACTCGCCCAAAGCACTGATCTTTCTTTCTTTGGTTTCAGACTAAGGGTGTTATGGGCCCTCCAAGTCTGAGCAGTGCAGCTCTGACAGGACTGTAGCAGAAGTGCCCCAGGCACACCTGAATTTTTTTCTTTTTGCTGTACGCGGCCCTCTCACCGCCGTGGCCTCTCCCGCTGCGGAGCACAGGCTCCGGACGCGCAGGCGCAGCGGCCACGGCTCACGGGCCCAGCCGCTCCGCGGCACGTGGGATCCTCCCGGGCCGGGGCGCGAATCCGCATCCCCTGCATCGGCAGGCGGACTCTCAACCACTGCGCCGCCAGGGAAGCCCCTGAATTTTTTAAGCAATGTAATCGCAGCAGGTGGCTCAGGTCATCCCTTTTCCCCCTTGGGGCTGAGTGTCATACGCTGATGTATAGAAAACAGTCTGCCCTCGGTAGAGGCAAAGGAGAGGCGCAGATTCCCTTGACTGAAGTTAAGAGGCGGGAGGGTGAGTGGGAAGAGATGAGGCTGGGAAGAGAAACGGGGCCTATGCCAAGTTGTGGTTCCCCCCAAATCATAAATACTATAGATTATCTGACTGAAGGGATGCATTCACGGGATTACCGAGGTTCCCCCTGGTTCCTTCCTCGCCATCATGCCGTGAATACATACAGAAATACATGGACACGGTGATGAGCAATTCTCCCATCAGGGCCCACGTGTCACGTTCAGATCAGCCCCCATCAGATGTTTAACAGAAGGCAGAAAGTTCAAGTGGAAACCAACCCTCTCGGTTTCTTTCGAGTTTCTTTCACAGAAAGACAAACTACGTGTTAGAATATCTGTAAAAATCATCATTTTACCCGCTCCCTTCCCCTATACCTGCCCCTGCTATATTGGGTCAAACGTTGACCAAGTACAGTAGCAGAGATGACGAAAGTCATGCTGCCGGTTTGCAACTTAAAGGTCATGGCTGCTAATAGCTCAGAGGAAACCTAAAGTTCAACCCGTCGGCTGCCCTCTTTTGTCAGATGAGAAGGCTGAGGTCAGAGATGTAAGCGGGTTGTTGAAGGTCACGGGGTTTATGTTCGCGGCTCCTTCACCAGAACCACCACCCTCTTTGTCACACTGGGATATTGACCGTGACTCAGAAGTTTCAGGGTCACAAAGCAAAGCCTTGGAGGCGCCGGTGGGTTCTTCCTAGCGGTCTCTGTGCACTTGGGGGAGGTACCACCTCAGAGGACTACGGTGCCTGCCAGGGGTCTACAGGCCTCAAGATTTTCCTACAGTTGACGATAACTTTAAAAAGCTCTTCAGTTTTCTACAAAAATGTCATTCTTTTTTTTTGATGTTGGGGGTAGGAGTTTATTAATTAATTTATTTATTTTGGCTGTGTTGGGTCTTCGTTTCCGTGCGAGGGCTTTCTCTAGTTGTGGCAAGCGGGGGCCACTCTTCATCGCGGTGCACGGGCCTCTCCCTATCGCGGCCTCTCTTGTTGCGGAGCACGGGCTCCAGACGCGCAGGCTCAGTAGTTGTGGCTCACGGGCCTAGTTGCTCCGCGGCATGTGGGATCTTCCCAGACCAGGGCTCGAACCCTTGTCCCCTGCATCGGCAGGTGGACTCTCAACCACTGCGCCACCAGGGAAGCCCCCAAAATGTCATTCTTTATGAAAGTCTTAACACCCATTGAAATCACTCCGTAATGTCTGCTTGTGCCAATTAGATCAAAGTTCAAAAATGATATAACACAGGAAAGCGTTAAGTATATCTGTAGTTAACTTCACATTAAAAAACAATTTTTATTGGACTGCAGTTGGTTTACAATGTTGTGTTAGTTTCAGTTGTACAGCAAAGTGAATCAGTTATATATGTATCCACTCTTTCTTAGATTCTTTTCCCATATAGGCCATTATAGAGTATTGAGTAGAGTTCCCTGTGCTGTGCAGTGGGTCCTTATTAGTTATCTATTTTATACACAGTAGTGTGTATATGTCTAACTTCACATTCATCAAACAGTTGCGAATACAGTTTTCACTGACTGGGGCGTCCGGATTTATTTTTAACAGCTACGAGCTAGCTTTTCTGTTCTGTTGTGGTTGGTTATCAGGGATCATGAGTCTTTACCTCTTTTAACCCTCTGCTCTGTAGTTTGCCGCTACAAGAAACTTCTCGTAATGTTCAACAGAAAAACACATCCTGCTTATCTCGCTGGGTTTAGCGCTCAGCTGACCCCTATTCTCTACAGTGATGAAATTACGTCATTCCTTTGTGATAGTTTTTCTCTAGAGAGATTTCAGCTTCATTGTACAACCAGTTAACTTCCCTTAACTTATTGCTAAAGATTGTTTACATTCTTTTATTTAATTGAAATATACTTGACAATATGATGCTAGTTTCAGGTGTACCATAGTGATTGGACATTTGCATACAGTATGAGATGATCGCCACCACACATGTAGTAACCATCTGTCCCCATACAAAGTATTACAGTGTTATTGACCGTATTCTTTACGTGGTATATTACATCCCTGTGCCTCATGTATTTTCTCTCTAGAGGTCTGTACCTCTTAATCCTCTTCACCTTCTTTGCCCTCCCATTTCCCCCTTCCCTCTGGCAGCTGCTGATGGTTCTCTGTATCTGAGACTGTTTTCATTTTGTGTTCTTGTTTGTTTTGTTTTTTAGATTTCACAGGTAAGTGAGATCATACTGTCTTTGTCTTTCTCAATTCACTTAGCATAATAGCCTCTAGATTCATGCACATTGGCACAAATGGTAAGAGCTCATTTTTGTATGGCTGAGTAGTATTTCCTTTATACACACACACACACACACACACACACACACACACACACAGACACAGACACACACCACACCTTCTTTATCCATTCATCTATCAATGGACACTTAACTTGGCTACCGTATATAATGCTGCAGTGAACATTTGTGTGGATATGTCTTTTCTTTTTTTCTTTTTTTTTAACATCTTTATTGGAGTATAACTGTTTTACAATAGTGTGTTAGTTTTTCCTTTACAACAAACTGAATCAGTTATACATATACATATGTTCCCATATCTCTTCCCTCTTGCATCACCCTCTCTCCCACCCTCCCTATCCCACCCCTCTAGGTGGTCACAAAGCACAGAGGTGATCTCCCTGTGCTATGCAGCAGCTTCCCACTAGCTATCTAATTTACATTTGATAGTGTGTATATGTCCCTGCCACTCTCTCACTTCGTCTCAGCCCACCCTTCCCCCTCCCCATATCCTCAAGTCCATGCTCGAGTAAGTCTGTGTTTTATTCCCGTCCTACCACTAATCTCTTCATGACATTTTTTTCCCTTAGAGTCCATATATATGTGTTAGCATACGGTATTTGTTTTTCTCCTTCTGACTTACTTCACTCTGTATGACAGACTCCAGGTCCATCGATATGTCTTTTCAAATATGTGTTTTCATCTTCTTTGCATAAATACCCAGAAATGAAATTGTTGGATCATATGGCAGTTTTATTTTTAATTTTTGGAGGAATCTCCATACTGTTTTCCATAGCGGCTGTACCAATTTACAATACTACCAGCGCCGCACAAGGATCCCCTTTTCTCCAGCCAAAGATTGTTTCAAAGCAAACAAGCAAACCAACTTCCTTAGAAGAGCATAGCAAACATTAGCCAGCTTCACTGGGCACTAAATGACAGTGTACAAGCACATAAGCTTTAAAGAAATGCAAGAGTTGTGACATTTCTCACTAATAATCCTGGACAATGTTCTAAATGCTTTATATCTTTTAATTAACTAATCTTTAGAAAAGCCCTAGTAGGTACATTTTTTTCTTATGCCCAATTTATAGGTCAAGAAACTGAAACCGTCGAGTTAAGCATCTTGTCCAAGGTCCCTCTGGTTAGTGGTGGGGCTCAGATTCGCGCCCAGGAGGTCTGACTCTTGAGTGTCACCCAGGACGCTCTTCCTCTCCAATAATGACTGTAATCTCACTTCAGAACCTTCTTTGGAGAGGCTGAGTCCTTCCCCCCGGACTATTGGAAACCCCACACCCACATAGCAGAGTGGCAGTTCAAGTCATTTGTTACAAACGATAAGAGACCCAAGAGCGCTTCGACGGCGTGACCTTACATTATTACTGCTGGACGCAGAACTCTAGCCCAGGGGTCAGCAAACTTGCTCGGCAAAGGGCCGGGGAGCAAACACTCTGGGCTTTGTGGGCCATGCGGCCTCTGTCTCAACTACTCGCTGCAGCCACCTCAGGGCAAAAGCACCCATGGACCACAGGGAAACCAAGGGCAGGGCTGTGTCCCAATAGAGCTTGACCTGTGGACGCTGAGATCTGCATTTCATCTAATTTCCACGTGCCACCACATGTAATTCCTGTTTTGATTTTGACAAAACCAAGGAAAGAGCTGGCGGGTCCCGTAAAACCAGGCCTTGGACGCGCCAGTTTGCGAACCTCACTCTAGCCGCCCCTTCCGCGGCCCCCGGGAGCTCCCGGAGGGGAGAGCGTATCAGAGCCAGCCTGGAACATTACAGACGTTCAGTGGAAGTTCGCTGGATGGAAATGAACTGAACTTGGAAAGGAGGCGGGGGGTTGTTTTCAGAAAGCCCTTTCCGGCCTCACTCTCGGACAGGGAACTAAACTCACACGGTGGGGGCCGGCCCCGCCTGCCCGCACGCCGCCCCGGCTTTTGGGAATCGTTTTGTTCGCTTTTGATCCCGCTGGTTCCTGGCTGATGCGGGTCTCCCCGCGGGCTCACTTGCTCTCCCTCTCTCTGTAGGGCAGGTTTCAGGCTTCAGTCTGTAGATGGAGACCAAGAAGGGAAGAAGAAAGGCTAACAGCCTCCTCTCCTGCGCTCCCTGCTAATCAGCGCCCCCAGCACTGCAAGCCAAGGGGACCATCCAGGGCAGCTCGTGCTGGTTCATTGGGCTGCGTTGCAAAGCAGGGCGCTCCTTTCTGATTTCTGCTCCTGATAGCACAACGGCACCCAGAGCAGAGGACGGAGTGCTCCAAACCGTGCTGGGGATTTCTGCCTACTTGGGAAGTGTGAGCGTCTAGCAGGTTTGCAGCTCAGAGAAGAGCACAGGGCACCTCGCTGAAGGCCTCTGCAGATGTAGGAATTAGAGACCCCCGGGATGCTGGGGCTTCTTAAGATCAGGGGAAATCCCAGCTCTCCTGCGATAGAGGCAGACTGTGACCTCGGAAGGCTTCTCCCTGTGGGGAGACTTGGTTACTAGATACAGAACCTCATCCACATCCACAGGAAGTGACAGGTGAGCCTGGAGTCCGTACAGCCAATCAGGTTAGCCGGGTGCAGGGCTGCCTTCTGGCTGCTTGGAGGGTTTGGGGCTGTCCTGTGGGCACCCCTCTCCTGTGTGTCTGCGGCGCCTGGAGTTTGGTTCTTGGCAGGGCAGAGTGAGAAAAATGGCGTTTTTAGTTCGGGTGGAATATTTTCCAGACCGAGCGTGAGACTCTTCCACACACCCATCTTCCCCAGCAGCACCTGCTCTGAGCAATGAACCCCAAAAGGCAGCTTACACAGGTACCCTCCCCTCTGCTCTTCAGGTCTACTTCTCCAAGCTCTCAGCAGGTGACGCAGGGGGGTTCCCAGAGGTGTTACCACATGTTTCTCTCTTTGGGGGATGCACTGCTAGTGTCTTTGCTTTTTTACTGAAATGACTGGCGCTCTGTTTTGCTTTCTCCTCACGATGTTACTGCATTTTTTCAGTCCTAGTGTGTCCCTGCCTATGACCCTAGTCTGGAGACTTGAAGGAATCCCCAAGATTTTCCCCCAGAACGGCCTGAAATTCTACTATTAGTGACTCACTTATTTCGGTGAAGCATTGACCCTTTGCTGTCATTCTTAAAAGTCAAGACAAACACAAACAAAAACCCAACAAGCAACCATGGGTATGACTGAAAGGGCGGGGCTTCAAACTCTGAGCTCTTATTCGTTTATAATCTGACTCTTCTACTGAACAACAGGGATGACCCATCACGGACACAGTGACGATTGTGGGAAAGGCCCAGGGTTCCTCCTGATATGTTTCAAAAAAGCCCACAAGACCCCACGCGGCTTGCTCGCGCCTCCCCGCCTTCAGCCTGCATCCTGCCACCATCTTTCCTGTGCCGTGACGTCGTTATTTCTCTTTCTCAGACACATGGAGCTCACTCCCACCTCAGGGCATTTGCAGGTGCCGTTCCTCCTGCCCGGAACTTTGCATGGCTCCTTCCTTCTTGTCATTCGCCTTTACACTTAAATACCACTTCCTGCTACATAATCTAAAGTTGCCCACCGATGCTTTCTATCATGTTGCCTTAGATTGTTTCTATAGTAGTTGTTATTCTCTGAAATTATCTTGGCTTTTTTTTTTTTTTTTTTTTTTTGCCGTGACGCGCAGCTTGCGGGTTCTTAGTTCCCCGACCAGGGATCGAACCCGGACCCTCAGTAGTGAAAGCACCGAGTCCTAACCACTGGTCCGCCAGGGAATTCTCTATCTTGGCTTTTCATTGTGTTTCTTTCTGTGGATTCTCACTAGACTGTAAGCCCCGTGGGAGAAGGAACCTTCTCCACCTTACTTAATAAATGAGTAAAAGAATGAGAGTCCGATCTTCCAGCAAAGACTAAAAGCAAAGAAATAGGAAGTTTAAGCAGAAGCTTCAGGGGAGCAAGGACTGTGACCTGGGGGGTCATGGACAGGTGACCACTGCTCCTCGGGGAGCCCCCCGAGGGTGGCTTTCTCTAGGAGACAGAGTGGGAGCCTTGATTCAATGCATAACATTCCTGTGTCCCATCCCGATTCAGAGCCATCAGGGGAATAAGGCACAGGAGGGAGTGATGGTTTCATTACTGACAAATTGGAGAAAGTGACTTATATCTACGGGCGAGAGGGCTCAGTCTGTGAAACACCAGTTTTGGGCAGACGGTCCACTCAGCCGCGGCAGGGCTGTGCTGCCTTCTCTGGGGCCAGGCCTCTGGTAAAACTGAGAGCACAGAGCAGAGAGCCGGATGCAGGCTTGTGTGGGCAGCCAGCTTCCAGAAGAAGAAGGGAGGAAAGGGCCACCCAGCTTCTTCCACATTTGCCAATGAAGTACACCCTCCACCTCCCTGGGACAGAGCGGGTGTGGGAAGATGGAGAGGCGGGGTGTCAGGGAGGCCAGTGACGGCTCCAGGTGCAAGGAGACGTCAGAGCGTGAAGACGGGCTCTCCTCCAACCACGGCTCGTCTCAGAGGCGGGAACGGATGGACCAGGGTAAGGGGTCCCTAAAGGGCAGACCATCTGAGGACCTCGATTACCTGGCTGCACCTGGCCCTGGCCCCTGCTCTGTCTAACCTTGGTCACTTCACTCACACTTGATTTATTCATTTGCAGACTTGTTTCACAGACACAGAGGCTACGCAGGGCTAGAGATGAGCAGGGCTTCCTGCTTTCCTGGGTGGTCCCAGACTAGCCCTGGCCCGGCCCTTCCCACTTCTCCGGCTTCTCCCCCAGCATCCTCTCTACCCCAGGGTTCCAGCCACCCGGCTTCCTTGGGTCCCGCGTGTGTGATGCTCGCTACTCAACCCTGTGCTCTTGCTGTCCCCTCTGCTGGAAGTCTCCTCCCCCGTCCTGTAGCTATTTTGGTGACCCGGTTTCCAGAGAAATCAGCCCACTCATTGCTTCATCTGAGAAAACCTTCCCCACCTACCGTGATTCTCTCCCTTAAGTGCTCATATCATACCATCTCTCTCCGTCCTTCAGAACACTTGTCACCAATGGAATTTTGCATTTAGTTGTGTGACTCTGTTATTTACGTTAAAAAAAAAACCTTTTCTACGGAAAATTTCACACATACACAAAAGTAGAGAGGATAGTAAAACTAACTCCGCGTATCCACCACCCGGTTTTAACAATTATTAACTCAGGACCAATCTCACTGATTCTTTTGTTGCTTATTGATTCTCTCCGATAGAATTTAAGCTCCAGGAAGGTAAAGAGAGTGTTTGTTTTTCTTGCCACTGAATGCCTAGTGCCTAGTGCAGCATCTTGCTCATGTCCAGCCCATGTTTTTGAATGAATAATGGGGTTGAAAGGATGAATGAGGTGTATTCTCGTTACGTAAAAGGACAGCGTGAGAGCGCAGAGCAGCAGCATCTCGCCGCAACGGAACAGTTCTCACATGTCCACTCTGCCATCTTGGTTCTGATACTGAAGCTTTGCGGGGCGGAGGGCAGGGTGTGCACGGTGGAGAAGACGGGAGATGGGCTTGAGGGGGGTAGGGTCCACTAAACCCAGGAGAGGGCAACACAGACCTGCTTGGCATTGTGGCTATCAGCGGTCCAGTCCACCAGTCTTGCTAAGTGGTTTCTTGTCTCTACGCCAGAACTGATGCTTTGGCACTGATGGCCTCGAATAGCCATTTCCAAGATGCGCCACTCTGGCGGGCTGCTTCTTGATAAAAAAGGATCATTGGTCTAGTAGGGTTGGGAATATGCTGCTTACTCCGCCCTCTTCTTGGCTATTCCCTCTTGCGGTTTTTAAAGGTTTTAATTTGGTCTAAGACACATCTTTCCAAATTCAATTATCAAGGACCCCGGTAATTATCAAGGACCTTCATTAATGCATGAAGAACCAGTGTCTGCAGAATGCACTTTGGGACACATTATAAACACATTTTCTCCATGACTTGCCATTTCCAAAAGAAGAAAAATTGTAAGCTTGTTCCTTTTCTTATTTTAACCTTTTCCTCTTTTTAGTATATAATTAGCACATGGCTAATAGAGAAGGAACAGAAAACAAAAATAAAATAAAGGAGAAATAACGTCATATATTAAATAAATAAATAACTTTATTTTAATGATTCCATACATAGAAATAACCCCCTGACTATTTTTGGTGCGCATCTGTTTCTGCATTAACAGATGCATAATTACTACACATATTCTCAAAAGATATTTTATTTATTTATTTTATTGAACTATAGTTGATTTACAGTGTTGTGTTAGTTTCAGGTGTACAGGAAAGTGATTCAGTTATACATATACATAGATCTATTCTTTTGCAGACTGTTTTCCCATATCGGTTATTTCAGAATACTGAGCAGAGTTCCCTGTGCTATACGGTAGGTCCTTGTCGGTTGTCTATTTTATATATAGTGGTGTGTATATGTCAATCCCAACCTCCTCATTTATCCCTCTCCACTTTTAAAAAGTCATCACTGACACTGGTTTCCAGGGACAATGACAAAACAGTTTTAAAGGAGAACGCATCCCTGACAACTTAAGTATGGGGTTCTTCTTGGCGAATTCCAGAGTGCTTTTTGACCTTTTGTTCCTTTGTTCTATTGTGGGTGAATTCCTGTTGCTTTCCTCTGTTCACCTGACATCCCCCCCGGGCTAGAGTTAGTCCAACTAAACAGACAGATTGCTCGTTCAAATACAGGTAGGACACCAAACTTTTAATCACGCCCGGTGCAGGGAAAGAATGAAAATTGCCTCCCTTCTTGATATCGAATGACTGAAAAAGTTCCTCAGCAGAAACTTTTATAGGTGGAGAGGTGGGGGGCTCTCCTTTAACTATGGTCCCACCTACTCGAGACCAAGAGACTTGGAAATGAGCTTGAGTTACTCCCCAGTTATATACCTTTGGGGTCCCACTAAAAGGTAGTTTTCAACTTCCGTGGGCTGCTTTCTCTTGGAAGCTGGGTCACCCAGCATTTTTGAGTTTTCAGTGCTTGCCATTTTCTTCCTACTCTTCTCTGAAAATACTCATAGCATAGATCTGTTGGCATTTGAAGTTAAAGTGATTTGGAGAATTTTGAAAGGAATTATCCTGATACCCTCTGAATGGACTGGAAGCCTATTTTGAGAGCTTGAAGGTTAGCTGGGGGCATCTTTCCCTTAGACTTTACACGGAGGTCCTTGATCACTGGTCTCTGTAGTGATGTCAGGCATCTCTGCCCTTGTGTGTTCTCTTGGTAGGCAGGGTGGACTTCCCTGTCCTGGACCTTGATCTCGGCCACATGACTTTCTTTGGTCAACAGGTTGTAGCACGAGCAAAGGCTTGAATGTGCTTTAGCGATGGGGCTGGTCCTCTGTGTGCCTTTCTTTGCCCTGAGATGCATTTACCCTGGGAAACCACTGGCCCAAGGAGGAAGAGAGACACATGGAGCCGACCAGAAACCAAGCCAAGCCCAGCTGAGCCGCGGAGGCTGAGCAAGAAGTAGATGCTCAGAGCTGTACACTGTTGAATTTCAGGGGATTTCCCCCCAGGATTATTGTGATATGGCTGCTTGGTACATGTAGGCGAGGTCTGCATGTGAAAAGCAGAAATGGGGCGCCCGATGCAAAAGCCAGTGAATATGCATCAAATAGTAAACATTTAGGAGTCTAGTATATAGTGATGACGCTAAGACTTGAATTTTTCTGGGACCCAATTGCAAGTATGTGGCCCTGTTTCCCTCTAAGGAACATTCTCATCCAGGTGTAAGTGATTTGGAAAATACTACTGTGTGTCTGGCACTGGGCTTCGTGGAGGGCTTTACAGAGAACACAGAAAAGAATAAAGGCAGTTTGGTGTGCATAAAAGAGCCTAGACTTTGAAGTCTGAAAGGTGTGATTTTTAGCTTACACCTTTATTGGGCTACTTACTGGCCACAGGACCCATGGCGAGTGACGTAACATCTCTGAGATGCAGTGCGTCATGCGAAGGGAGTGGTCTTTAATGTTTCCCTGCCTTGTGGGGTGTAAGTATCTAGCACAAAGTCGACACATAGGAGGCACCCAGAAAAATAGTTACTCCAGTAGCAATTGTGGTTACTCTAGTACCTCAAGGAGCTCAGTGTCGTTTACATGTAGACTTAGCTCACAGAAGCGTGAGTAAGGATGCTGAACAGACACGGAAGATGCCCTCTGAGCACAGACGTGGGCCGGGTCGGAGGGATCCACGTAGGAGTCGCGCGTGAGAGAGAGACTGAAAAGGCATGTGTGGGCGATGGGGGTCCTTACGTGACTCTGAAGAAGCTGGGCTTCGGGCCTCCTTGCCGCCACGGACCCCCCCCCAAACCTGGCGAGGCGCCAGCTGTTTGCTTGGTGTCCTTTTTCTTAAAGAGGGCCCCACGAATTGCAAAAGCCGCAGAGACCCACACATGCATAGCTCTGGGTACTTTATAGGGTGGTGAGCCTCAAGGGCTGGGCTGGGGAGCTGGGGTTGCTCCTGTGCGCCCCTGGGAAGCGCGCCAGTGGGAGGAAGCGGCGGCGTTAGTGCTTCTGGAAACCACCCAGCTGCCTGAGGTCCAGGGAATTCGCTCAGCCCCTCTGGGCTGGCACAGACGCCTCACGGAGCATGCCCAGCAGACCGGGAGAAAGCCCTGAACCCAGCCCCCCTCCCTCGGACAAGCCAGTGCAGGCCCCTCTGATTGTGTGGGATCGCCCACCACTCGCAACAATTTGGGGAATCTGAGGCACGATGCTGCTTTCCTGCCGGCTCCCCGGCTGACACCGCCGTCCCGCTAAGGAGATTAAGCGGCTCTATTTACAGAAGCCTCCTGGTGACAGCAGCTCCAGCGCACCCAGGTAGAGCCTGGGAAGAATGAAAGCACATTCCTTTCTTGTCGCCGCTGAATGCCTGGGCGAAGTGTCCATCAGAGACTGTCTGCGCAGGTACCAGCAACCCCACCGAGGCTGACCAGCAGTCAATGTCACGGGAAGAGGACCCTGGAGCGGGGCCCGGAGCACAGTGGCCAGAGCAGGGACAGGGCCTGCTGTTCAGAGAGGCCTCTGCCACCTGCGCTGAATTTAGCTCAGGAAAGGGACTTAATGAGCATTTTCTGAATGAATGAATGGCAATGACCACCCCAGCTGCCTCTGTGTCATACCCCTTCCCCAGTCCTCATTTCTGGAAGAAAGAGTTTTTCAAAGTAAAAAGTATTTTATAAACACGTGTATTAATAAAACTTATTTTATTAATAAGCAATTGCAATCTACCCCTTAAGTGTGGAGCTTTCACTCAAAGAGTCTGAAAGGACAGAAATAAATGACTCCCGCGTCCTTCCACCACATGCCTTTCTTTCACTCGTGTGCCTGTATACACACACACACGCACACACACACACACACACGCCTGAGAGATGGTCCTGCATAGTGATGAGTGTGTGATCTCTAGAGCCAGATGCTTTGGGCTAGGAACCCACTTCTTCCATTTATGAATGGAATGACCTTGGGCAAGTTACCTCACCTTTCTGAGCCTCAGTCTTCCTATCTGTAAGATGGGAAGATGACACCAACCACTTCCCAGTGTTTGTTATGAGGATTGATGACGATAATAAAAAGTGCCATAAAAACCGTGACGAGCACTTCACAGGTATTGCTGCCGACACAGCACCCTCGGGTGGGTGGACAGGAGTATCTTGCTTTCGCTCTCCCGGGCACTCAGTGGGGACTGAGAAAGGATATGCATCCATTCCTACTCTGCGCAGGCAGGGCTGGGTAGATGATGCTGTCCCTGGAAATATCTCTGTGGAATAAGTTGCTAAACTTTCAGGGAGAAGCCAGCAGGAGACCAAGGAAGACTTCCCAAAGGAAGTGATGTTGAAAAACATCGGAGATGCCTAATCCCTTGGCACTTAACCCCACTTTTTCAAAACGGAAATACCTTGGTTATCTCTGACCCCTGTAAAGATCATGACTTGTGTTTCTGATTTCTCTTCCAAGTTCCGTGTGTTTTCTTGAATTTCCGCCCATGCATGTCATGTGTTGACTTCTCTGCTGTAAGTTGTGTAGCCCACGGTTCTCTCTGTGAGGGTCCCAGCAAAACCTTTTTGGTTGTTGTGTTCGTGTGCTTGGGCTGCTCTAACGAAGTGCCATCAGTGGCATGGCTGAAACAACAAACGTTTACTTCTCACAGTTGCGGAGTCTTGCTGGGTCCACACGGGGCAGAGAGAGAGAGAGCAAGAGAGATCATGAGGGCTACCCCGGTGGCGCAGTGGTTGAGAGTCCGCCTGCCGATGCAGGGGACGCGGGTTCGTGCCCCGGTCCGGGAAGATCCCACATGCCGCGGAGCGGCTGGGCCCGTGAGCCATGGCCGCTGAGCCTGCGCGTCCGGAGCCTGTGCTCCGCAACGGGAGAGGCCACGACAGTGAGAGGCCCGCGTACCGAAAAAAACAAAAACAAAAACAAAAAAGAAAAGAGAGAGATCATGAGCGAGCCCTGGTCTCTTCCTCCTTTCATGAGGACACTAATCCCATCATGAGGGCTTCACCCTCATGACCTCATCTCAACCTAATTAGCTTCCAGAGGCCCCATTTCCAAATACTATCATCTTGGGGCTTAGGACTTCAGCACATGAATGGGGGCCACCATTCAGCCCATAGATTTCTGCTCCTGTCCTTTCCCCGAATCATGTCCTCCTTGCATGCAAAATCCGTACATTCCATCCTGACAGCCCCTAAATTCTTAGCTCATTCCGCCATCAACTCTTATGTCTCAAGTTCAGTCTCATCTAAATATCCTCTAAATCAGATATGAACTACGTTTGAGGTGTTATTTATCCTGAGGCAAAATTCCTCTCTAGCCGTGAACCTGTGAAACCACACAAGACGTGTGATTTCAAACTACAATGATGGGACAAGCATAGGACAGATATCTTCCCTCCGAAAGAGAGAAGTAGGAAAGATGGAAGGGGTGATGGGTCCCAAGCAAGTCCCAGACCTAGCAGGGCAAATTCCATGAGATCCGAGGCCTCGAGAATAAGCCTCTTCTTGGACTCCGTGCTCTGCTCTCCAGCCCCATCGGGTGGCAACGTCATTCCCACAACGGTGCAGGGGCCCCAGGTGGGGCCCCGTCCGTAAGGTGGCTCTCTGGGGGGATGGGGGGGACAGCCCACACTGTGGGTCTCTGCTGAGGGCCACAGGCCCCTCCTCTGACACAGAGGGGGAGATAGTCTCGCCCTCCGCTTTCCCCTCCGACCCCTGGCCTGTGCTCTCTGGACCTTGTGGTGAGGGTGGCAGCCCTGCTCATCTCTGAATTGCCTTTGGGGCCCCGCCTCCCTTTTCTGGAAGGATAGCACACACGTGTGGCCAAATAGCTCTCTGGTCCCAGCCTGTAGCATCCAGGACGTGTAACAGCCTTCGTTTACCCCATGCCCCTTCCTCTGCCCCCTGTGGTTCATACTGGAGTATCTGCTGGCATAATCCCACCTCCAACGCCGCCTCTGCTGAGCAGGCTGGCTGGGTCTGAGTCACACCCACCATCTCCTTGTCACCTTGTCTCCCAGCCACGCCCTTAGTGTCCCCCTCAGAACAAACTTTATTTTTTGCAGTGTGGAGAGGCTGGGAATCTCCCAAACTTCCAAGTTCTGTTTTTTTGTTGTTTTTTGGGTTCTTCTTGGCTTTACAATCGTCTCTTCGTGTTATCTCTCTCCTCACTCTTTGCTGTAGAGAGTCAGGAGGCATCGAGCTGCTCCTTCTACAGTTGGCTTAGAAAGCTCCTCAGCTAAATTTCCAACTTCATTGCTCGCAGTACGCGGTAAGCGGTATAGGAGAGGGACAGCGGGTTGTAGGATACCTGGTACGGAGCTCGTCCAGTTATGGGGTTCAATGCAGGCGCTGGAGAACGGGTGAGAATCTTGGGGATGGGTGTGTGACGGGGAAGGAGAGTGCGGAGAAAGAGTGAAGGCGGGCAGAGGATCGAATGATGTGGCGTTGGGAAGGGGAGGACGGGATTCAGGCAAGGCAGCCTCGTGAGGCCCTCAAAGAGTCTGGACTGTATTGGTTAGAAAATGGGGGCACCGACGGTCTTGAACGTTTGGGACGCCTGCTTTAGAGGAGAGAAGCCTCTCTCCATCCTTGGCCCAGAGCTGTCTGTGCCTTGCCAATGCTACCCGGTCACAGAAAGAACCAGGGAACACAAGTGAATGACTTGCATTCCTGGAAAACAGACCAAACCCGGGTCCAGCAAGGGAACGGGGGCGGTGGTACCACGGCTAGTCTTGCTGTGGACATCACCTCTCCTTGGGAATCCACCCTCTAAGGGTAGCACACATTCCACGGATCTCTAGTGGTCAAAATGGCACCGAAATGGTCCCACGTACCCCTACTTCACAAACCTATCCCCAGGGGTAACGGTGGAGCAAAACATTGCTTAGAATAGAGCCTCTGTCCTTCCAGCCGCTCCATTTTTTGCCCTCCACGGGCTTTCTTTCCTCATTAAACTAAATCTGTCCACTCCCTCTCTGAGCAAAAGTGTCTGACCCAAGTCAGCAACCTTCAGGGCTGGAGGAGACATGACACTTCTCTGTGCTGGTCATAGCCCGCTGAAGCTCTTTTCACCTCGCGAAGCATCCTGTTTGCCGTGAAGGATGAGCACGCGTTCAAGTCAATATCTTACTCACAGTTAAATTTTCCTAGACTGTGAAGTAGGGTCCGGTGTTCTAAAAATAATCACTAAGGCTTAACACCATGTCAGATGACATGCTGAGCATTTGAGATGTAAAACCTTACTTAATCTTCACAAAAACCCTCAGAAGCAGGCATTTTACAGTTTTTTTCTTTTCCATTATGGTTTATTATAGGCTATTGAATATAGTTCCCTGTGCTGTACAGTAGGACCTAGTTGTTCATCCGTTCTACGTATAATAGCTTTACGTCCGCTAATCCCAGACTCCCAGTCCTTCCCTCCCTCACCCCCTCCCCTTGGCAACCACAGGGCTGTTCTCTATGTCTGTGAGTCTCTTTCTGTTTTGTGGATAAGTACATTTATGTCATATTTTAGATGCCGTGTAAGTGATATCATATGATATTTGTCTTTGTCTGACTTGCTTCACTTAGTATGATCATCTCTAGGTCCAGCCATGTTGCTGCAAATGGCATCATTTCACTCTTTTTTATGGCTGAGTAATATTCCTCTGTGTGTGTGTGTGTGTGTGTGTGTGTGTGTGTGTGTGTGTGTATACCACATAGAAGCAGGCATTTTATTTTATTTTATTTTATTTTATTTTTTATTTTATTTTTTTTTTCCGGTACGCGGGCCTCTCAGTGTTGTGGCCTCTCCCGTTGCGGAGCACAGGCTCCGGACGCGCAGGCTCAGCGGCCATGGCTCACGGGCTTAGTTGCTCCGCGGCATGTGGGATCTTCCCGGACCAGGGCACGAACCCGTGTCTCCTGCATCGGCAGGCGGATTCTCAACCACTGCGCCACCAGGGAAGCCCGCAGGCATTTTAAAGATGAGGAAACTGAGGCACAAAGAAGTGAGTAACAAGCTCGAGATGACAAAGATAGGCAGTGATAGAACAGACACCTGACCCAGGCAGCATCATTGCAGAACCCGTGCTCTTAGACACCACAAGATGTTGCTTCCCAGCCTCGTGTTGGCCCAGCCAAGGGACATCCCTACCGTCCCTGGGCCTCTGCTTCTTCATCTGCCACACGAGGGGACTGGATTAGAGTAGACGCGCCAGACTTAGACGTGGAACAGACAGAGACAACAGAAACAGAGCATCTGCTTTAGCTCAAGGGGGGCTGATAACCCAGCTCACTTTTTCTCTCCTCCCTGCCCCCTTTCCCATCCAAGGGGCTCTTAAACTCCTGGGCAAGATCTCAGGACTCCAGGGAACTGGATGGCACCACGGAATTATTTAGTGAGCATTTATTTAGCATTTACTGTATCTCTGGTATCTTATTCAGTGTTTTAGAAATATTATATCCCTAATTCTCACAACAATCTCACGAGGTAGCTGTTATTATGCCCATTTTACAGATGAGTAAACCAAAGCACAGAGAGAATCAAATAGCTAGCCCAAAGTCCCACAGCCAGTAACCGGCAAAACTGGGATGTGAATCTAGGTCTGCCTGACGCCAAAGTCCACGCCTTTCACAGCAAACCCTGAGGTCCCTCTGTCAGCGAGACTGTGTCCTGGGAATCGGTGTCCTGGGGTCTGGTTCCAAGCCTCCCCCTGAGTCACTGTGCCAGGTAAGGAGAAGGTGAGGACGACCTTTCCTCAGGGCAGCGGGAAACAGCAGCTGGAGCCGAACTCACGGGAGGAGCATCCGCTCTCCCGCTCGGCAGACAACCAGGCACCAGGGCCATAGCCTGTCCGTAAGCATGGAGACGATCTCTGCCCTTACAGAAGCTTTCCGTCGAAGGAAGCTGTTCTGACTCAGGCTTCTCCGGTCAGGGTCCCTTTCTAGATTCTGGCTCGCACGCTAGGAGGGTGTAGAAGCAGGCAGCTTTGCCACCAGCCCAGACACAAGCTGCCTCTCGGGGGGGACGGCTTCCCCTGGCTCAGCGGGGCTGTGGGATCAGCCCACGTCACTCAGCCTCCTCAGTGGCTGGTTATCTCCACTTGGCAGGTAAAGAGAAATGGTTTGTTAGAGGCCCCCAGGAGGCCCCCTTTCTTGAAGTCACGTGTTGTTTCTCCAGCTTGTGGTTCTTGCTCTAAATTCAGGGGCCAGAGAGAAAAGGGATACCAATGGATCCTTGATGCCCCCTCTCACTTTAGAAAAGACCTGGTTTCTAAGAGAAACCTTAGTAGAAGAGAATCAGAAGCAGAGCATCTTAGCAGCATCTTAGGAGAAGAGCATCTTAGAAGAAAATCTCACTCACAGTTAACTTTATCTGAACAGAATCATACACAGTTTTGAAGCTCACCATTTTATTTTTTCACTGCAATTTACTTTTTTTTTGCCGTACGCGGGCCTCTCAGTGCTGTGGCCTCTCCCGTTGCGGAGCACAGGCTCGGGACGCGCAGGCTCAGCGGCCACGGCTCACGGGCCCAGCCGCTCCGCGGCACATGGGATCCTCCCGGACCGGGGCACGAACCTGCGTCCCCTGCATCGGCAGGCGGACTCTCAACCACTGCGCCACCAGGGAAGCCCCCTGCAATTTACTTTTATTTTTTATTTCGATTTTCTTTTTTGAAAAGAAGATCATCTTTATTCACAGACAAAATAATTGTGTAGTTATTGATAGAATCGTTTTCTTTAAAAAGATATTAAAACAGTATTTAGCAAGGCTACAGATTAGTATACAAAAATCAGTTATACTTCAATTCATTGGCTATTTTTTATTTTTTAATTGAAGTATAGTTGCTGTACAATTTTATAGAAGTTACAGGTGTACAATATATTGACTCACCAGTTTTAAAGGGTATATTCCATTTATAGTTATTATAAAATATCGGCTCTATTCCCTGTGTTGTACAACATATCCTTGTAGCTTATTTTATACCTAGTAGTTTGTGCCTCTGAGTCCCCTACCCCTATATTGCCCCTCCCCCATTCCCTCTCCTCACTGGTAACCATAGTTTGTTCTCTATATCTATGAGTCTGCTTATTTTTTGTTAAATTCACTAGTTTGTTGTATTTTTGAGATTCCACATGTAAGTGATATCACACAGTGTTTGTCTCACCATTTTATTAATCTGTTGTAAACTAAGACACCACACCTAATCTATCTTTCCAGCAAATGTTGATTTTAATTGTTTCATGCCAGATTATTTTTAGTGTCTGAACCATTGGATATGACCATAGTTGAAATAAACTCCAAGATAAATCCAGAGAGACCTGGAATGAAAGTTGGATTCGCTCTGGGCTAGCGAAGCAGCTGTCCCTCACCACTTCCTTCCGCAGTCACCAACGAGAGGGCCAAGGACAAATAAGAAAGGGTCCTCATCTTTGAGGAGTCCACAGTCTAGTGGAGGAAATGGATGTACAAGGGGAGTATCTCAGTACGATGTGATACATGCGCTTACAGATGTACATTCATAGGGTGATGGTCAAGGCTGTAATTTTTAGAAAAGATGAAGCACCTCCATTTCCCTGGATCATAAGCCCCTACAAAAAAGAATATATTTTAGGCCAAGCTGTATAGGTGCACTCAAAGCACAGAGCAACTATGCCCATTAGAACAAGAACCGATGCTTCTGGGGTCCAGACCACTACCCCACGCAGCCTCCAATCACTGCAGCCTGGCCATCGGAGGAGACTGTCCAGCCTGCAGTCCAGGAGGGCCGGGCTCCTCCATGGCCCCATGAAGTGAGGGGACCACTTGCTGATCCCCTGGAATGGTGCCCAGTGATGAATCTCACCAGTGTTTGCCTGGGTTCTTGGATGGAGGGCCTCTCCCTTGAACACCAACCTCAGAGAAGGGCTGATGGTGTCTTGAGGGGCAGGAAAAGGAGCAGGGCTGGGAAGTAAGGAGATTGGGGTCCAGAAGGAACCGGGGTGGGGAGGAGGGGAATCAAGCCGTGGTCTCTGGGTCTAATCAGAGCCTCACTGGTGGAGGCCCAGCCCTCATCTGGCGTAAGTGCCCCCGAGCATCCATGGTCAGGCTGGACCACAGCTGCGGTGTCGGGCTGCATCCATCTGGGGAGGTCGGCCCACGGTGACCTTGGCCTCTTCCAAACCCTGTGCGGTCAGGCCAGGCTAAAGCACTGGGGCGGGGGGAGGGGGGAAGCGGGAGGCCAGATGGCAGGGGCCGGAGCTGGGTGGACTGATACGTCCGGGACCCCTGGCTGAACTTCTGTGCCTGTCCCCGCCCAGCCCTCCTGCTAGTGGCCCTAGGGAACTAGTAACAAGATATGGAGTCATTCACCTCCAGACCACTAGTTCAGAGCCAGGTCCACCGGGAGTCAAAGTTCCTGACCAAGGAGGCCGTGGTGGTTCATTGGAATGGCTCGAAGGCAGATATTCATGCTCTCAGAAGACAGCGCGGGCAGGTCAGCCAGGGCCACGGGGCGAGGGGCTCCGTCCCTGGTGACACGCAGGGCGGAGGCAGAGAGGCCTCTACGGGGGCTCGTCCTTCTGGGGTCCATTCTCCCCAAGACCCCGCTTCTCCGCCCCCAGGCCAGGCCGCACCGCCGTGTGCTCACGTCAGGGTTGCCTGTCCAGAGAGCCCAGGTAGGCGGCACCCAGAGCATCTGGCGAACACTCGCTGCTTTCTTAGAAGTCTCTGCCTCTGAGGGCCGGGACCACAGTGACTTTATTCCGTGTGCATATATGATATGATCGCTCTCTGGCACATCCCGACTTCATTATTATTTTGCCTTATCATTATCTCAGCTAGTTTAGTTATTTGCGTACTTGTCTCTTGCCTGAGTCTTAATACTATATTAACATTAAGCTCTTTGAAAGCAGAGACCCCATCTACGGCTGGCACTCATTAGATGCTTACACATTGTTTACTGAATGAATAAATCCATAAAATAAGGAATGAGCCCCTGGTGCCTGACAGTGTCTGGCAGAGAGGATGTGCTCCAAGATTTTTGCTGGAAGAATGAAAGAAGGAGGAATGAATGAAAATTTTGAGAAATACCAGCTCCCAGCATGCCACGGGGACCATTTTACTGCTAGAGAACCAGCAAGTTTTTCTCAATACAAAACTGAAATCTGTAAACCCCAAGCACGGTGCTTGGCGCGCAGTGGGCGCTTGGAAAACGTTTCTTGAGTGAATGGATGAGAAGTGGATGTGTGGATAGATGGACGGGTGGACAGGAGGGTCAAGCAAGTAAGGCTAGCGTGCATGGATGAGGCCAAACCCAAAAGGTTTGTGAAAATTAATTTTTTCCTTCTTATCCAACATGTTGGCCTTTTGGTTTCCCTCTCTCTGTAACTCCAGATCTGGGAGTTTCTCATTCATTCAGTTCGCACATAATTAAGTTTTTCATTCATTCATCCGTCCAAGCGAACAAAGCGATTGCTTAGTCCACACTCAACTCGGTGTGTTGTGCACGTGAGACACATACCCTGACGAATAAGATACGATCCAAGCCATGAGTCCAGTGGTGGAGTCAGACATACCTTCTAACTTCCTCCGTCTGCCACTTGGCTAAAGTTTCTCTTCTTTTGTCACGTAATCTCTTGCCCACTCATTCGTGTTTATTCCCGTGTTCATTGAACACTTGCTCTATATCAGTGACCGTGCTGTGGGGTCACAACAGTGAGGAAGACGCAGCCTGGTTACGTTTTTTTATTGCTGTGTCCTCATGTCCTGCAGCTGTGCTGTCTGTCCTAGATTATAAGTGACCCCTCACTCAGCTATCGAAATGGAATTTCGTCATGAGTCAGGACTAGTATCTAATAAAAATTATGGGCAGAGGCTAGACTGAGCCTATTTGCCCTGTATTGTGACTCACCTAGCACCAGTGACAATTAGCAGTTATGCAGAAATTTTCAAAAATAAGGCTGCTTATGACACACCAAGGTACCATGATTTCAAGCTATATATCTCTGGGCAAGAATTGAATAGCCTCATAATTCAAGACAATTGCTATGGCATCTTAAAGTGTCTACCATGTGCCAGGTATTGTGCTACATGTTGGGGGTGATGGATAAAATCTTGCTTTGGCCCCATGAAAGATCTGAATCTAGCTCAAGATGTAAAAATGCCTTGTTCTATGTGATAAGGATTCTAAACAAGGTATGTACGTAGTGGGAGCATCGGGGAGGGCTTGATTAATTATGTTTTGGAGTGTTGGAGCCAATATTTGGGGTTTGCTCTGGCCAGAAAACAGCAGTTTGTGAAATGAGAGAAGGATGCCAGCAGAGCCTAAGTCTGGCAGTTGTAGGTGTGTGGAAGTTGGTAGAACCATGAACTGTCTGTGTGGCTGGAATGTAGGGCATTAAGAAGAGATGGACCTGCATGTACCACAATGTTCACTGCAGCGCCATTTACAATAGCCAGGACATGGAAGCAACCTAAGTGTCCATCGACAGATGAATGGATAGAGAAGATGTGGCACATATATACAATGGAATATTACTCAGCCATAAAAAGAAACAAAATTGAGTTATTTGTAATGAGGTGGATAGACCTGGAGTCTGTCATACAGAGTGAAGTAAGTCAGAAGGAGAAAAACAAATACCGTATGCTAACACATATATATGGAATCTAAGAAAAAAAAATGTCATGAAGAGATTAGTGGTAGGACGGGAATAAAACACAGACCTACTAGAACACGGACTTGAGGATATGGGGAGGGGGAAGGGTAAGCTGTGATGAAGTGAGAGAGTGGCAGGGACATATACACACTACCAAATTTAAATTAGATAGCTAGTGGGAAGCTGCCACATAGCACAGGGAGTTCACCTCTGTGTTTTGTGACCACCTAGAGGGGTGGGATAGGGAGGGTGGGAGGGAGGGTGACGCAAGAGGGAAGAGATATGGGAACATATGTATATGTATAACTGATTCACTTTGTTGTAAAGGAGAAACTAACACACTATTGTAAAACAGTTATACTCCAATAAAGATGTTAAAAAAAATAAATAAAAGAAGAGATGGACCTGGGTATATATCTGGAAAAATAAAACAACCAAAACACTAATTCAAAAAGATACATGCACCCCATTGTTCATAGCAGTGTTATTTACAGTAAGCAAAACATGGAAACGACCTAGGTGTCCATCAACAGATGAATGGATAAAGAAGAAGTGGACTCTACTCACATGTAAAAAAGAACAAAATCTTGCCATTGGCAGCAACATGGATGGACTTGGAAGGCATTATGCTAAGTGAAATAAGCCAGACAGAGAAAGACCAACACCATATGATGTTGCTTATATGTGGAATGTAAAAAAATACAACCAACTAGTGACTATAACATAAAAGAAGCAGACTCACAGATATAGAGAACGAACTAATGGTTACCAGTGGGGAGGGGCAGTGGGCAATATTGGGGTGGGGAATTTAGACATACAAACTCTTGAGTGTCAGACAGGCTCAAGGATGTATTCTACAACACGGGAGTATAGCCAATATTTTGTACTAACTGTAAACGGAAAATAAACTTTAAAAATTATGTAAAAATAAAAAAGAATTTTTTAAAAAGAAGAGAGAGATGGAAAACGGAACAGGAAAAGCATGTATGAGCCAGACTGTTTTCTCCAGGTCATGCTAATGAGCTGGGTAGTTACTGTTTAGGTAATGGGGAATCATCAAATTAGTGCTTTTGACTGTTATGTTTGGGTGGGGGGGATCCCTATTTTCTACAATATGGCACATTAAATGACCTGAAAACTCTCCTATCTCAAAACTCCTAGAAATGCTGAACAAAATATATATATATATATATATATATATATATATATATATATATATATAACTTTTTTCTACATGCAAAGATGAACTCACAGAAAGTAAGAAAGATCCCCCAGGAGAAAACGAGCAGGAATTGAAAATGAGTGAACGGATTTGGGGCGACCCTGGATGCTGGGGCAGGTATGGGGAGGATTGGGTTTTTAGGCTTTTAGGATTTTAAATTTTCTAATTTAGATTGGGTTTTTAGGTCCACAGAAATCTGAATATGAGGCCTTGGGTCTGTGCCAGATGGAGAGTTGGAATGAAGGCTTTCACGTAACGCGAGGAAGAGGCTTATAAGGAAACATTCTGCTCACCTACAAAGGGAGATGCCGTATAAGCTTGTCTGTTGAGCCTGGGCTATGAGTGGAAGGAAAACAAGTGTCCCCTGTAATCTCATGATTACATGCTGACCTTCACGTGGAGCAGGGGTTTGCATTGACATTACTTGAGTGGTCCAGGAACGCTCAAATCAACAAAATAATGAGAAGCCATCTTTTGGACAGTGCTGCTGGGATCCCATGGAGAACAGTACACAGATGGCCCTTGTAGGACACACGCTCAGTGCAGCCCCTTCAGAATTCTCGTTCCCACCGTAGTGAATTCTCAACTCTGAAGTTATAGTCTCACAACCCCCCATGGGCAGACATCAGCAGATATAACAAACAATAGGTGTAGACCACCAAGAATCTTCATTCAGAAAATAGAGCTATTGGAGACAGACTAGAAATTAGTGTTTTCTTTAAATCGTTATAAAGATATATATAAAGGGGAAAAAATCATTAAGACACTACCCCCCCCCAAAAAAAAAAACCCAGACAGATTTGAAGAAACAAATAGAACCTAGAAAAACAAAGTGCAGTAAATGACATGGGTTATACATAGCTGAAGTAAGAGCTTAAGAACTGACAGATTTCAGAAAACTGCCCCAAATGCAGCACAGATACATAAATAGAAAATATAAAAACAAGATTAAGAGACATGGAGGATAGAAAGAGGGGAAACGTATGAGTAATAGAATTTCAGGTAGAGAATAGTAAGAGAAGGAGGAAAGAAAACAACCAAAGAGAAAAAGGCTGAGAATTTTCCAGAACCTATGAGAGAAACAAATCTTCAGAGGCAGGAAATGAGTCCTAAGAAAGATCGAATGAAACTTGTACCCATAACATCATAGAAAAACTTTTGAAAACCAAAAAGAAATAGATCTAAAAGTGGCAAGAGAGAAATATGGATTGCTCACTAAGAAATCATAACTGGACTTATAACTGACTTCTCAAAAGCAACAGTGGAGCCAGAAGTCAATGAAATAATATTTTTAAGGTGCTGAGAGAAAAAAAATGGTCAGTCTTCATTTCTGCCATCTTCAACTATCATTTAAAAACAAGAGGAAATAAAGATATTATAAAGCAATGACCAAAAGAATGTATTATTCAAGGACACTCATGGAAAAGACTTCTAGAGTATGTGTTTTAGGAAAGAAGAAATTGAAGTCAGAGGGAAAGATTCAGAGGGAAGAAGGGATGGTTATTAAAGATGCTGATAAACATCTAGGCAAAGGCAAAAAATGCATTAATTTGCTCAAAGCCAACAATAATGAAAATAATAACACTTATGGTATAAAACTAAAGTGGAGCTATCTAAAATGTTGGATAGCGATAATATGTAAGATGGGTTAAAATATTCTAAATACCTTATATTATTTAGGAAGAGCGTAGTAATATTAACTTTAGAATTTAGGTCCAACTGGCTTGACAAAAGTTTCAGGATAACCCCTGAAAGAGTAGAAACAGAACATGTAATTTCTAAATTAATTGAGGGAAAGAGAGAAATATGGAAACCTTGATCGATCCAGAAGAAGACAGGAAAAGAGGAAGAAAAGGCATTAAGAAGCAGAGTAAATAGAAAGTCCCGCAAGAAATGGTGGAAATAAATCTAAATATATTAAGAAACACAATAAATCTAAGTGGATTACACTCACGAGTTGAAAGACAGTTGTCAGGTTCGATGTGAAAAAAATAGAAAGAAAACTTATGAATGAATTATAAATGAATTATGCCGCTTTCAAAATACATATTGATACCTAAAACAGAAGGATTCAAAACAATTGAAAGTAAATGATAAAAAGAGGTATACTAGGCAAATACTAATCAAAACAAAACTAACTAGAAGGCTGCAGCAGAGTAAGTGTCTTTAAGGCAAGAAGAAGGTCATTATATAGTGATAAAAGGAACAATTCATCAGGAGGGTATGACACATCCAAATTTATATTTTCCCATTTTAGACCCTCAAAATGTACAAAAGCAAAAATTTGACCGAATTTCAGGGAGGAACTGACAAATCGTTACAGGAGATTTTAAAACACACCTTTCTGGTAATTGATAAGTCAGGAGGCATAAAAATTGGCAAGACTGTCTAAGATTTGAATAATGCAATGAACAAGTTGATCTAACTGACCTGTATAGAATCATGTACCCAACCGTTGAAGAATGCACATTTTTCAAACACAGGAGAGATAGTTACAGAGACCGAAAAGGTACTCAGCCACAAAGCAAGTCTCCACAAATGCAAACGAATAAGGATTGTAGAGCGCACCTTCCCTGACCCAGTCTAATTCGGTTATAAATGAACAACAAAAAGGTAAACTAAAAAAAAAGCAAGATATGTTTAGAATTTAAAACCTTTCAAATTGATTCATAGGTTAAAGAAAAAAAGCATCATATCAATGAACAAATATTTAGAACAAAATCTATTTTTTATTTGTATATATATTTTTATTGGAGTGTCGTGGATTTACAATGTTGTGTTTGTTCAGGTGTACAGCAAAGTGAATCAGACATATCTATATATCTATATCTATATATCTCGATTCTTTTTCAGATTCTTTTTCCATATAGGTTATTAGAGAATATTGAGTAGAGTTCCCTGTGCTGTACGGTAGGTCCTTGTTAGTTATCTATTTTAGGTATAGTCGTGTGTATATATTAATCCCAATCTCCTAATTTATCCCTCCCCCCACATTTCCCCTCTGGTAACCATAAGTTTGATTTCAAGATCTGTGAGTCTTAGAACAAAACTTAAAATCCTACTTCATAAAGCTTGAGGGAAGTAGCGAAGAAGTAGTGCGGGGACATTTGGCAATGTCTGGAGACTTCTTTGTTTGTCACGACGATATGGGCAGATCTACAAGCATCTAGTGGGTGGAGGCCAGGGATGCTGCCCTCTTCCAGTGCCAAGGACAGCCACCCACAATTCCAGTGGGCTAGGCCCCCAGCCCCCACGTCCTTGCCTTGTTCACATGGATGTTATATAAGCCACTGAAGAACAGTCGACAGTTCTGCCACGGTGGAGAAAAAGACAGAGACACGACCACATGTACCACAGCTCAGAGCTTCAAAGACCACACGTAAGGTGCACTTCAAACAGTCGTTCTGCAGCTCGAGCTGGTCCCAGACCCAAGACTGTGTAAACAGAATTATATTTACTAGCACGAGGCCTAAAATAGAAATCCCACAGCAAGCTCTTCTCTCATTAAAGGTGTCTCTTTGATACCTACGTGGGCACCCGTTGAAGGGGCCCGTGTCAATTGTTGATGCCAGTGGCTGGTGAGGATGCTGTCTCTCTCACATTTTATGGGGACTTCAAAGGGCAGTGGATTCATAGTCTGGTGACATCTTTGGTGGAAATGCTCAGATCCTTTTCTCTCTGGCTGTAGCTGGTCTCTGTGCATTGACGTTTGGTATTGAAAAGCCTAAAACCGGTGGCTGAGGGAATCTGTAGGCTCATTGTTTAACGTTTCAAATAGTCACAAAATGAACTTCTCTGAGCCCCGTTTAGGGTCCTAAGATGTTTCTGACCTAATGAGGTTTTTGGTTTTGTTTTTTTTCCATCTAGATAAAAGATAGTCTATTAGTCAAGATAGCTGGTATTTTTTATTTATTGGTTTCCCATCAAACTCTCTCTCTCTCTCTCTCTCTGAAGTACACACAGGTCTTTATTTGGTTTGTCTGTGTGTGGGAGAGAGATATACAGACACAGGGTAACAACCACAAAGAAAGGCAAAGCCAGCCTGCCTATGTCTGTCCTGCTGAACTGTCTGTCTCTGTGAAACGTAGACTACATAGGACTTCCGCTAAGTCAATGATGGTGGTGAGAAGAGAGCACAGAAACAGCAAGAAATGGGGAGCAAGCCAGAAAGAGAGGAAGAGAGAAGTGAAATGGCAGGAAGGTGAGGATGGCAGAGGTTCCTTTTCTCTGCTCTTAGCAACATTGTCTTGGCTCCATGTCTGTCTGTGCGCAAGTCCTGTCCACGTCACTGAGGATGGACCCACTGGGGCCTTGGGGTTATGAGGGTCGAGCAGCAGGAAAAGACTCCAGCATCTCCAGCCTCCAGCCTCCTGGAGTGTCGAGGGGGAGGGGGAGGGGAGGACTGGGACCCAGGGCATCTTTCATGTCTGCCCGCCTGGCACTGGGCCGCCTTCTTCCTCTTGTAAGGGTCAGGAAGGGAGACTGGTGAAACTTGTACAGACTGGTTGAAATTTTTGTAGGCTGAAGGGATGGTTGGAGTCCAACATTAAAACGTTAGCCGATTTGGAAGTTTCTTTGCCTACGAAGATGAATTTACTGAGCACCCTTCCAGGAAAAAGAGATGTCACAATGAAAAGTTTTCCCTTTCATCCTGTGAAAGAACTCTAGGGGCTTCCCTGGTGGCACAGTGGTTAAGAATCCGCCTGCCAATGCAGGGGACACGGGTTCGAGCCCTGGTCCGGGAAGATCCCACATGCTGCCGAGCAACTAAGCCCGTGCGTCACAACTACTGAGCCTGCGCTCTAGAGCCCGTGAGCCACAGCTACTGAGCCCACGTTCCACAGTTGCTGAAGGCCATGTGCCTAGAACCTGTGCTCCGCAACAAAAGAAGCCACTGCAATGAGAAGCCCGCTCACTGCGGCAAAGAGTAGCCCCTGCTCGCCACAACTAGAGAAAGCCCGCGTGCAACAACAAAGACCCAACGCAGCCAAAACTAAATAAATAAATAGAAAGAAAGAATTCTAATGCAAATACCTCCCTGTGTATCATAGCACCTTCTGTTTCTTTAGGTTATTTTCACAGCTGCCATCTCATTTGGTTCTGTCAGGGAGTAAGAGGTAGACTGCTATCTCTTTTTATCCCTGGGACATTGGTTTGCTTCCTCCTTTCTGATAATAAGAATGATGTGATTGATGGTATCTCATGTTTGGCTTTGGTTACCAGGAAGCTCAGAGCCGAATCTGTAGCTCAAACATCACTGATTCTCTGTTGTTCTGTACTATATTTTCAGAGTCTAGAGCAGTGCCTGGTACATTGAAGGCCCTCAATAAATACCTATTGAGTGAAAGAATCACTTATCACATGCCAAGTTCTGTGCTAGGAGATGGGAACCAGAGCCTGTTTCATGGGGACGTGACCTCTGCTGAATCACAGGGCGCCACACTTGGTTGAAGGCTGTGCTGTCCTCATCTTGAAACACCTAATACACTTTGAATGAGGAGCCCATATTTCCATTTACACTGGGCTCTGTGAATTCTTTGATGAGTCCTGATAGGGATGTTCCAGTGTTACTACCTGTATGAAGGTTTGATCTGGAGGAAGGAATTCCAACAAAAGATATATACCACAAATATGTGTTTTAACATGAAGATATATGTGTGTACATACACACACACACACACACACACACACACATCTGCATGCATCTCTTCTTTTTTTTTTTTTTTTTTTTTTTTTGTGGTAAGCGGGCCTCTCAGTGCTGTGGCCTCTCCCGTTGTGGAGCACAGGCTCCGGACGCACAGGTTCAGTGGCCATGGCTCACAGGCCCAGCCACTCCGCGGCATGTGGGATCTTCCTGGACCGGGGCACGAACCCGCGTCCCCTGCATCGGCAGGCGGACTCTCAACCACTGCGCCACCAGGGAAGCCCTGCATGAATCTTTTGATGCAGAGCCAACGCCTTTTCTGTCATCTTTCTTGTATAAAGCACACCCTTAATGCATCATCCATGATTTCCTGTTTTCATTTCTTGAAAGGGGAGGGAGAAGTTAAAGACAGACTAGAAAAGAAATCTGCAGAATTCTTCTGTAGTTTCATGATGCCCTCCCCAATTTTTTACAGTTATTTCACTCACTGCTAAGCAAGTTTTGGTGCCTTACCTTTATCAGGTCTTCCCAAATGATTCAATTGAATTCTCATACAGATGAATACTTTTTATTCTCACATTTCATTGGCTTACATAATATTTAATTCAGTTACGTAAATTACAATAGCGTGCACAACTAGCGTGAACCAATTTGGGAACAAATACAAATGACCCTTGATAAGCAAACTCTAAACAAGAGAGAAGCAGAAATATTCAATCACGTTAAAGAGTGGCCTACCAGCTTCCAGCATTCAGAGTATCATGGGTACCAATCATAGAGAGGTGGAAAGTGTTAGTGAAAAGTCAGTTAAGTGGAGGTTGGTTAAATGAATTTCTACTGTTATTAATGCTATGAGAACACATAACAGGGAGATTCAACTCCCTGTGGGCCAAGGAGGTCATAGAAGTCTTCCCCAAGGAAGCTATGACTGAGATGAATGCTTAAAAAAATAAAAATAAAGGTAGGGGTTGTCTAGATGAAGAGAGAGGAGTGATCGGGGCTGTAGGAAGAGCATGTGCAAAGGCCCTGTGGAAGGATGGGTCTACAGCAGATTCAGAGACCTGAAAGAAGGTGGTGTAGCTGGAGCGTACAGAATGAGAATTGTGGGGTGTGAAGCACAGAGAAGTCAGGAGGGAAAGACCTGGCAAGCTTTATGGGTCATGTTAAGGATTATGGGTTTTGCAATGGGAGCTAGGAAAGCTACCAAAAATTTTAAGCAAGAAGTATGACATTATCAAATTCCAGTTCATAAAGATCACTCTGGCTGCAGTGTGGAGAACAGACTGGAGGGGAACAAGAGTGGTTTGGAAGATCAGCAGTAGTCCAGGAAAGAGGTGCTGTTAGTTTACTTGGGTTGTGATGATGGACATGAAGAAGATACTTAGAACTTGGGGATAGATTAGATATGGAGGGAGGGTGATGACTGATCGAGGATGACACCTAATTTCTGACTTGTAAAACTGGGTGGATGTTGTTTCTATTCATTGAACTATTCATTGAAACTATATTACAAGCCTATAGTAATCCAAACAGTACGGTATTGGCATAAAAACAGACATATAAATCAATGGAACAGAATAGAGAGCCCAGAAATAAATCCATGCATATATGGTCAATTTATTTTTGACAAGGAGCCAAGAATATACAATGGGGAAAGGAAAGTCTCTTCAACAAATGGTGTTGGGAAAACAGGACAGTGACATGCAAGAGAATCAAACTGGACCATTATCTTACACTATACACAAAAATTAATTCAAAATGGATTAAGGACTTGAGTGTAAGACCTGAAATTATAAAACTTCTAGAAGAAAATATAAGCAGTAAGCTCCTAGACATTGGTTTTGGTAATTATTTTTTGGATTTGAAAACAAAAGCAAAAATAAACAAGTGGGACTACATCAAATTAAAGAGCTTCTGTACAGCAAAGGAAAACATCAACAGAATGATAAGGAAACTTCCTGAGTGGAGAAAAATATTTGTAAATTGTATATCTTATAGAGAGTTGATATCCAAAAAAACCCAAAAAGCCAAAAACCAAAAAATTGAAAAATGGGCAGAGTATCTTAATAGACATTTTTCCAGAGAAGACATACAGATGGCCATGAGGCACAGGAAAAGATGCTCAACATCATAATCTTCAGTAAAATGCAAATCAAAATCACAGTTAGATATCATCTCACAACTATTAGAATGGCTATCCTCAAAAAGACAAGAAATAACAAGTGTTGGCAAGGATGTGGAGAAAAGGGTGTTGTTGGGAATGCAAACTGGTGAAGCCACTATGGAAAACAGTATGGAGCTTCCTCAAAAAATTAGAAATAGAACTACCATATATGATCTAACAATTCCATTACTGGGTATTTATTCACAGGAAATGAAAACACTAACTTGAAAAGATATATGTACCCCCTACATTCATTGTAACATTATTCATAACAGCCAAGACATGAAAGCAACCTAAGTATTCACGGATGGATGAATGGTTAAAGAAGATGTGGTATATATATTCAACAGAATATTATTTAGCTGTAAAAAGAAGAAAATCCTGCCATTTGTGACAACATGGATAGAACTTGAGGGCATTATGCTAAGTGAAGTAAGTGAGACAGACAAAACAAATACCATATGATCTCAGTTATATGTGGAATCTAAAAAAAAAAAACCCCAAAACAAACAAAACCTAAAAACCTGAAACCATACATACAGAGAACAGATTGGTAATTGCCAGAGGTGGTGGTGGGGGTGGGCAAAAGGGATGAAGGTGTCAAAAGGCACAAACTTCCAGTTCTAATGTAAATAAGTCCTGGGGATGTTATGTACAGCATGGTGACTGTAGTTAATAATACCATATTATATATTTGAACGTCGCTAAGGAAGTAAATCTTAAAAGTTCTCACCACAGGGGAAAAGATTTGTAAGTGTGTGTCGTGATGGATGTTAACTAGACTTTTTGTGGTGATTATCTTTCAGTATACACAAATATCAAATCATTATGTTGTATGAAACTAATATAATGAAAGAATAAGGACTGTAAATGTCCATTGAAACTAGCAACCTGGAGGTCACTGATGACTTTAAAGAAAGCTTTTTCCTGGAGTGATGGGACAGGAAGGCAAATTGGAATGGGTTGATTAGTCAATAGGAGATAAGGAGATGGAGGCTCTGCAAATCCTTTCTAGGAGGGAGATAGAGAGATAGATGGATGGATGGATAGAAAGATAGATAGATAGATAATGGAGGATAGATAGATGATGGATGGATGGACAGATAGATGGATAGGTAATGGATTGATGGATAGATAGACAGATGATGGATGGATGGATAGATAATGGATAGATAGATAGACAGATGATGAATGGATGGGTAGGTAGATAATGGATGGGTGGATGGATGGATGGATGGATGGATGGATAGAGATAGATATAGATATATAGATATATTTACACAAATATATGTGGATATATATATATATATATGGATATCCATTTGGACAGTCATATCTATCTCTATATATACATTTGTATACATACAAACAAATCCCTATTTTATTGTTGAGAAAACAGGTTCAGAGAAATTATATGATTTACTTAAAGTTGTACAGAAAACCTGTAGCCAAGCTATGACCATAAACTAGTCCTCTGACTCACCAGACATAGCTCAGCACCTGAAAAGAGGGTTGGATCTCAGAGCTCTTGGCAAATCACGTATTTTCTCCAAGTCTCGGTTTCCTTAGCTTTACCTCACTTGTTGTGAGGATTAAATGCAAGAACCGCTCAACAACCGGACCCTAGCAGCACTCTGTCTCAGTTTCCATGTCCTTCTTACCCCTCAATTTCCTTTTCTCCTTAATCTGAGAAGAGGGAGATAGCATGAAAGGAGAGAGAGCATTTGGATATTTCTTTAGAAGGGTGATGAGCTGGAAATTAGGTTAAAATCAGCTGGAGAGATGGAGGGTAGGTGAAGTCAACATACTGGCGGCCAGAAAACTGAGTGAACAGAAGATGCCCTCCAGGAAAACCAGGAAGTGTCTTTCCCTGGAAGTCTTTCAGCGGAGGCAATAATTCCTTTCTGGGTACTTCGAGCCATTTGTTTAACGCCGCGCTGTCTCTGGCCTTCAGAGGGAGCGATCGATGAACAAGCCTGAGAACTTTGTTAGCCATCCCCCAATTGAGTCTTTACTAGCATTTCAGAGGAACATCTAAATGCCGCCACTGAAGCACAGGCTCCTTGGTCTCCTGAAAGCACACGTGCAGATTCCTGTGCTGCCTGGCCACTGAGTTGGGTGACCAAGAGGGAATGAGGCTGCCCCCTCCCACGCACCCCACCTCTTCATTCTGTCCACAGAGTCCAGAAAATACAGGTTACCTAGGCGCCTACGACTAGTCATCCTCTGCCCTGGCCTAAAGATGTTAAACCAATTTAGATGACTGGGGTTTGGCAGAGGTATTTATCTTTTCCAAGTGATTTTCAGGCATGCCGTTATTTCCTAGTGGAGCCCAGTTTAAGAAGAGAACCGTTCCCTTCCAGCCTGAGCCAACGTATATGTAGATTTATCTAAAGTTGGTGTGGGATGAGGTTGGATGGTGGATGACACTTTCAAGTTCTGACCAACACAAGCGCACACAGTTTGTAGCCCTGTAGATTACCTTTGGGTTCTCCTGCCCAGTGAGGTTTTTGTATTGTTCACATGGTAACAAAGCCAGAAGTTACAAATGCCATTCCAGGTGCTTGAAGAAACCATTTCCAAATAATTCATTCAACATCACGGTGATGGCCAGAGGCTCTATTTCCTGCCAGTTGCAGGCAGGTGTGGAGGAAGAAGTGGGAGGAAATTAAGCCAACTGGATACAGTCAGAATAAATACAAGAGTGGAAGGGTTGCATGGACCATCAGACTCAGCTCCTGGAAAAGCTTAAGTAAATAACCTTCAGCTATGACCTGAGTGAAACGGGAGACTCAAACCTCCCATTGTATCAGAGAGGTTTCCACAGTTCACGGACTTAGCTGTACTCAAGGGCCCCCTTCCCATAGCTGTTCTCTCCCAGCCCCACACAAACACTTAGGTTCAAAGCATTCAATCCTTTTTTTAAGGCTTGGGTACTCAACCATGGCATCTCTTTCCTTGGTGAATTTTAGGCCGTGGTTCAACATTTGGTTTATAATTTAAACATCACCCTTAAAAATAACTGAGTGTTTACAAACACATAATGTTCATCCTTCTCTTCTTATAGAATATTAAAGAAGGTCTTAGAGAATCTAGAACAATTTGAACATCAAAATGAATAATAATACTAAAAGAATAATTAAGAATCCATGAATCTACACTTGAAAGAAAGGAAGAAAGAAAGAAAGAGACAGAAAGAAAGAAGGAAAGAAAGAAAGAAAGAAAAAGAAAGAAAGGAAAGAAAGAAAGAAAGAAAGAAAGAAAGAAAGAAAGAAAGAAAGAAAGAAAGAAAGAAAGAAAGAAAGAAAGAAAGAAAGAAAGAAAGAAAGAAAAAGGGAAAAAGAAAGAAAGAAAAGCTCTTCCTTATCATGGAAAGCCAACTAATAAATGTAGAAGAAATGACGGAATTAGAAAATCACCATTTGGCAACCATCATAATAATTGATTTAGGCAAGAAACATCAATGGATGCTAAAACTGATCGGTAAAAGTTTGAGGAGTATTCAAATTTTATATAATCTCAATGTCTACCCATCATACACTTACTAATTACAAGGGGGAAAATAGTCATTTTGCAGTGGAGAAACCTGGCAGACACCATCTTAAATGAGTGATCAAAATTAACAAAAGCAATAATGGGACAAATTGACTTTATGTGCTTTCTGAAATGGAGTTCCTGCCAAGTATGTATAATCTAATCACCAGGAAACATTAGACAAACCCAACTTGAAGGACAGTTTACAAACAAATTGAGCTCTACTCTTCAAAAATGTCTACAGCATGAAAACACAAAGACAGACTGAGGAACTGTTCCAGGTTAAGGGAGACTAAATAGGAGACATGATAAATGAACACAATACGAGTCTGGATTTTCTTTTTCAATAAAAGAGCATTATTGGGGCAATTGGTGAAATCTTGGTCAAGTCTGTAATTTAGATAGTAGTATTGTTATCAATGCTAATTTCTTGATTTATAGAGTTATATTATGGTAGTATTAGAGTATGTCTTATTTTTAGGAAAGACAGTCTGAAGTAAATAGGGGTAAAGGGGCTTCATGTCTGCAATTTAATCTCACACAGTACCCCCCCCCGCCACACACACACACAGAAAAGGATGAACCAGAGTGAAATGTTAATCTTTGAACAATCTGGATGAAGAGTGTAGATGGATTCTTTGTATTATTTTCACAACTTTTCTACATATCTGAAGTTACATTTTAAGAACTTTTGAAAGAGGTCTTGGTGATTAGTTGTTAAATCCTCTTGTTTGATGGTAGCGGTCTTGCCCGAGGACATCCAAGGGGCTGGTAGTGGGGTTAGGCTGGGCACTACCTCTGTCGCCTGCCATAAATCCAGGGAGACAGAGGCAAAACTCATTTGCCTTTCATTGCCAATCATTCTGTGGGCTCTCCTTTGAGATCTTTCTGGATCTTTCATTGTCTGGTTTAAACTTGGATAACGTAACCTATGACAAAAGAAGACACTTAGAACAGCTGCTAGGGATTGGTGTTAAGAGTGGGGCTTCTCTGGGCTTCCCCGGTGGCACAGTGGTTGGGAGTCCGCCTGCCGATGCGGGGGACGCGGGTTCGTGCCCCGGTCCGGGAAGATTCCACATGCCACGGAGCGGCTGGGCCCGTGACCCGTGGCCGCTGGGCCTGCGCGTCCGGAGCCTGTGCTCCACAGCGGGAGAGGCTGCAGCGGTGAGAGGCCCGCGTACCACAAATGAAAAAACAAAAAACAAAAAAAAGAGTGGGGCTTCTCTGATGAATCCTCCCCAGAACTGTCCTTGATTCAACCGTTTCTAAGTGACCCTAGAGCAGTGAATACATCTGTTGTTGAAAGGAAGGATATCTGAGTCCCCTCCCTGGCCTTATTCTAGGCAGATCTGTGACCTTGGGCTGGAAATTGAATCTGTGGTCCTCAGTTTTGACTCTGATTTTGCTTTTCTTTGTGCCCTCTCTCAATTATCCAGGAGTACCTTGATGGATATTCCATCAAGTGCTAAGATGTCAATATTTTCAGGTTTTTAGGGAGGACACCTTCTGCAACACGTCTTACACGACTGTGGCTGTTGAATTCAATATCCTGAAAGAACTCCCCACATATGGTTTTTCTCCATCCACAAAACATCCTACAGTGTATATACTCTTGTGTTCTTTTGCAGTGTGAAGCAAGAGTCTGTTCATTTTAGTTGTCTAGTATTTCATTGTATAAAATATGCCAGAATCTATCTATTCATTCTGCCATTGAGGGGCGTTTGCATGATTTTTGGTTTTAGAGCGTTATGAGTAACCCTGCTCTGAACATTTTCGTACATGTCTTTGGGGCATTCCCTCACACATTGCTACTGGGAGTGGAAAAATAGGGTCAGTGAATGCGCATATGTCTACCGTTACTAGGTTCCACCAGCTGCTTTCCAAAGTGGGTGTATAAATTCATATTCCCAGAAGTAGTGCATGAGAACGTTAGTTGCTCGGGATCCTTACCAACACTTGATGGTATTAGGAGTCTTTTTTTTTTTTTTTTTTTTAATTTTAGCCAGTGTGGTCTGTGTTCAGTTGTATTTCAGTGGGTTTAAATTTGCTGCTCCTGATAACTGAGTTGAGCACATTTTCTTGCATGTTTTGGCAATTAGGATATCGTCGTTTGTGAATGCCTATTTGGCATTTTATCTATTTTTTTCCCCACTTAGTTTTCTTTTCCTTATGTGTAGGATCATTGAGTTTTTTTTTTTTAATTTTATTTAATTTTATTTATTTTTATTTATTTATTTATTTGGTACACGGGCCTCTCACTGTTGTGGCCTCTCCCATTGCGGAGCACAGGCTCCGGACGCACAGGCTCAGCAGCCACGGCTCACGGGCCCAGCCACTCCAAGGCATGTGGGATCTTCCCAGACCGGGGCATGAACCCATGTCCCCTGCATCGGCAGGCAGACTCTCAACCATTGCGCCACCAGGGAAGCCCTGATCATTGAGTTTTAGATTAAAAACTTAGCTCTCCAAATATATGCACTTAAGGCTATACACTTTACCCTGTAAGTACTATATTAGCTGTTTCCCATATATTTTGATTTGTCATATTTTCATAATAATTTAATTAAAAAATATCTACTATTTCTTCTTTGTCCTACAGGTTATTTAAAAGCATGTTGCTTAATTTCCAACTACATGGAGATTTTCTCATTATCTTTGTATTATTGATTTCTAGTTTAATCTGTGATCAGAGGACATATTCTGCATAATTTGAAAATGTTTTGAGACTTGCTTTATGAACTAGCATATAGTCAGTTCTGGTAAATATATTTTGTCAAGTCTATACGCACTTGAATTCTGCATTTGTTGGGTATCATACATTGTACGTGTAAATTAAGTTGTTTGTTAATTATGTTGCTTAAATCTTTTATAATCTTACTGAATTCTGTCTGCTTATTCTATAGTTCCTAAGAAACATATTATAATCTCCCACTATAAAGCATTACACTTATAATTTGTGTACTTTTCTGTATATGATATATTTTGATAAGAATTTCACTAAATATCTCCCATTGTGGTTGTGAATTTGTCCATTTCACCTTTAAGTTTTGTCAGTATTTGTTTATGCATTTTGAAGGTATGTGGTTTTGTTTGGTTTTTTTTTTTTTTGGTGAATACAAATTTACAAGTTTTATGTCTTCCTGGTGAAATGACTTCCTTTACCATATTAAAATACCTTCCTTGTCTCTACTAAAGACATATTTCTATATTTCTTGCTTTAAAATCTACTTTGTCTGATATTAATACAGCTGCAAGTTTTGTTTGGATTAGTGTTTTCATTGCATATTTTTTAATCTAGATATTTTGTATAAAATATTGGAGAGATAATTTGATTTTCTATGTAGTGTCCTCTTCCATAGAATTTTGTTGTAGTTTCTTGTAGGCAGTTAGATTAGGGCTGGTCAATAATCCAACTAGAGATTTGAAGTGGGCTTTCGTGTTGGTGGGGGCCAGTATGGTTCTGGTTCACCCTAACCCCTAAGGTGTAGTCTTTGGGGATCTCAGTGGAAAACCAGGGAGGCTAACCAGGTATTTCCTCTTGGGGGGTTCTGATCTCCAAACTTTGTTCCCCGAACATTGACAGGTGCTGAAAGGGCTTTCAGCTTCACAGCCACAATTTTGGATCAAATGTCGCTAAGGGAAGAGCCACATCGTGTGTTGAACTCACCAATCTGGACTTCCCTCTGGGATCTTGTTCTTACAAATATTTGCTGCCCTGGTGGCTCTCCAGCGCCTTGAATAGATTATTTATTTATTTATTTAACTTTTAATCCAGCTCTTCTACTTGTTCCCAGGGACAGGTTTGGTCTAAAACAGGCTGGAACAAGCTTCCATTACTGAAAGTAAAAAGGTTAGAGCATTTCCTGATGCCATTTTAAGAGTTACATCTTTCATTAGCTTTTCAGTTTTGCTGTCATTATTGCTCTAAGTCAGGTTTTCTACATCTTTGGAATAAGTCTCCTAGAAAATCATTTATTTCATCTAAGTTAAAGTTGTTACAACATTATATATGGTATTCTTTCGCAATTAAAAAATATCAGTATATCTTTTGTTATGTTTCTTTTCTCATTCTTAAGTTCCTAAAAGTATTTAATATAGTTTTCTTTGCCAGAGTTGGCAAATATTTGTTTTATTGTTGTTTTCAATAATCATATTTCTTATCTATCAATTAAGTTTATGGTTTTAAAAAATTCGTTCCCTAGAGGATCTCAGTTTTTGGCCAAGTCAAGATGGTAACTTGAGAAACATTAAAAAAATAAATGAAAACCTTCCCTTTGGTGTAAGAGAGTCACGTTTCAATCCTGAATCTATCATTTACTATCTGTCTCATCTTGGGTAAATTGCTCCGTGTCTCTTAGCCTCATCTGTAAAAGAAGAAGAATATCTATTCTACAGTTTGTTGTGAGATAATATATTAAAGAACTTATTGCAATGCCTGGCATGTGATTAAATACAAAAATAAGTTGTTATTATTCTGACATGTGAACAATGGAGCAACGACGACATAGTTAGAATTGTCATAGGGCAGATATCACAACTGCCAACACACATTTGGGATGCCACATAAAGAAATTACTCTTACAGAATGAGGTGTTGAAGGTAAGAGAGACCTAATGGGTCAGACTTGGGTTTGGATCTTGGCTCTACCACTTACTTAGCTGTGTGACTTTGCATGTGGTACTTAACATCTCTGAGCCCCAGTTTTTCACCTGTAATATGTAGATAATAATAGGATTATTTTGCAGGCTAACTGATGTAGTGTATACAAAATTCTTAAAACAAGGTCTCGCACATAAACTTTAATACACTTAGCTATTACTATTAAATGGCTGACTTCAGAAGGTAGAACTGGGACCAACAAGGAGAAGTAAATGGGCAATCTTTGGCTCAATTTGAGAAGGATGTTTCCAAAGATTAACGTTCTCCGACAATGGACAGGGCTGGCGTTGGTAGTAATAAGTTATATACTAGCTGCACATTCAATCTCCAAGGCATTTTCAGCTCTGTAATTCTGTGATTTCACAACAGTATGAGTGTTCCAGATATTTTCCCCTTTCCAGATTCCTGTGCTGTTTTAGCTTTTCTCTCACTTGGCAATTGCTTCGCCATGTTGTGTGTTCTTTTTTGGCATGTTTGTTTATTCTTTCATTCAATCGCAGTGCAGGAAGCCCCATGCCAGGTGTTGATAATAAAGTGAGGAGTGACACCAGACCACCCCCTACCCCCTCCAAACTCTCCTGAGGCCACAGGCCAGCAGGGGAGAGAGACATTAGTCAACATTCTCCCTACTGAGCGTGTGGCCCCAGTCTGAGATGAGCGGCCCGAATATAGATGAACGTGGAGAACCTGACCCAGAGGCACACGCAGGGTCCGCCTGAGTAACTGACATGCACAGTGAAATTCACATCGGGCTTGGGACGGCTGAAGCAAAGTAGGGGAATGGGTGAGTCCTGTCCTAGGTGTCCCTCCACCTCGCCTAAAGCCACCATCTCCCCCCACGTGGGCTCACGTTATTATTACATTGCATCCATCACTTGGGCAATTCCTCACGTTGGGCACCTCTCCTGAACCATCCTTCCTGACTCGTCGGAACTTACCTGTCTGCCGTCTCACGTCCTTACACTTGGCTCAGCGTTAACTAAGCGAAGTATAAGATGCCACTTCTTTTCGATTAAATCTTGGCGTTTTATCAGAAACTCTTACTGTAGTAAAGAAGCAGGATGTGTAATGAGGGCATTCCAGCTATTTTCTCAGGCTTGGGGAAGCCATATTTGGGGGCAAAGAGCCTTTCGCTTCTTCTCTAACCACCCCATGCAGTGGTTGTACGCTTGATCTACACTGAATCTCCACCCTGCTTCTTCCCCCCGCCATCCTCTACCTCAACACACCCCCCATCTCCCCACACCCACAGACTTTCCACAATAGCCCTGGGGCCCTCCTCCCCAAGCATTCACACTCGGGATGTTCTTCCTGCGGGGCTCCAAGGGAAAACTACTGGCAAAGGAACCTGCTCCACCTGGTCCAAGGAAGGAGACCTCGAGAAGATGTGACGCTTCTCCGCTCAGCCTGTCTTCCTGGGTAGCAACTAGGATCAGCCACTGTCAGCTTCTCCCCCAAGGAAGAGAGACAGCATTAGGGGTACCAGTTCCTGCCCCGGCACCTTCGGGTCTAAAACAGGCTGGAACAAATCATCTGCCTGAGCCCCTCTCTCAGGCCTTGGAATACACAGAACTGTTTTACTTTGGGGAGCGCAGACAGACTGTGAAGTGAGCAGTCCATCAGAAAGCTTCTACTGGAATAGATCAAAGCCCTCTGTCTACTCGAAAATACTCTATGATATCAGCTGGTTACTTTTGTCTCTCCCTCCTCATAAAAAAGAAGTCCAGGCAGCACCGTTTGGTGATGGCGTTGTCATTATTATTAGTATTATTAAGTGTCATGTGGGCAAGGATTGTCTGTGTGCATAAGCACGTTCTGTCTCGGCTCATGGAAGAAGTATTCTACATCGGTGATCACGAATCGATGGATGGCTGGGAGAGAAAGGAGAAAGTCTTGTAAGTCTCAGAGAAGGAGAAGTCAACCAGCGTGATTAGACTCAAAGAAAATAGGTTCCCAGAGTGGATAATCTACTTCTGTCGACGATTTCCATAGGTTATCAGCAGAGGAAGCTGAGGGGGTGGAGGCGATGTGGTGATTAACGGACGGGGTGCTTGTCGTAAGGCAGTGGAAGGGGTGGCAAGTACACGCAAGGGTGAGGGTGTCAAGATCTGGAAGAAAGCTCCGGAAACGACCAAATGGCAGAACATGGGATTGGGGAAGAAAGACACCGAAAGTGCTCAGGGAAGAGAACAGGAGATTGAGGAGTCTTTGAGGATACGAATGAGCCCACAATCTCTGCCGTTCTGGGGTCCAATATGGTTTTCCATCAGGGGACATGTAAGTAAGAGGGGTCTGACCAGAACTGGTGGTCAGATCCTGGCCTGGACTGACTATAGGCAACTAACAGCAAGGTGGTCAGCATCTGAGTGCTTAGTCACACCTTGGCTTAGAAGTGGGGAGATGGAGAAGCCACTTTCCTGCAGGCTTTCTAAGCTTTCCTGAAGTAGGGTTTCCCGCAGGATGGGTGAGGCCAGTACATAGGCAGAAGAGCACAAAAGGAGACCGCGCCACAGCAAAGAGCTGCCCGTGGTCCTGTCTACCTGCCCGACACCCTCCTCCTCTTAAACTTTTCTGTGCATGTGAATACATATATCAAGACATCAAGTTGTACACTTTAAATATATGCAATTTTTATATGTCGAAGTTATCTCAGTAAAGTTGTTTAAAAAAAAACTACGGTTAGATCTTTCAAAGTCTCTAAATAGATGGGTTATCAGACAACACGTTTTGACGAGTAACAGACAGAGAAGGGTCCAAGTCAGAGCATCATTGAGGAGGTAGGTCTTGAGCAGAGGGTTCCATGAGCACGCAGTGGAAGGTGGGCATTGGGTGTCCGAGGTCAGCCAAACAGCTGAGAGACATTCCAAGAGGGAAGGCAGTGGACCCCAAATTACTGATTTGAGGGCTTTTCTGAGCCAGTGGGAGTAGCGTCCTTGCTAAGCTGCCATTGGGTCATAATTCCAGCACTAAAACATTCAGTTGTGCCCTTTTAGTTAAGCCCTCAAAGCCACTTTTAAAAAAAATCATTCTTAAGCACCTCTTGCCCTCTTGTGGGCACATTTTTACAGTAAAATCTAAAGTTAATCCTTTCCCAGTTTACGACCAGGCCATTTTGCTTTTATTTTTGTTTTTGTTTGTCTATCATCCCCATTTTAATGATGAGGAAACTGAGGTACACAGATGCTCACATGTGTGGAGGGAGGGTCTGGGATGTAGCACAGTAGAAGGCTGGAAACCTTGGGGCCAGATTGTGAAGGGCATTCTGTCTCACGCTAAGGAGTTGGCATCTTGTCTGTTAGGCCATTGTTTCTCAAGCTCTGTCATGTGAAGCCAGTGGTCCTTTGGAGGTACCTTAAGAGCAGTTACTAGCATCAAGGGGGTGGTGGGTCAGGTCGTTTCCAGCTGTTTCTCGTTATATTTAATGGGTTAGTGAATATTTCATGTGGAAAAACTGTGCTGCTGTTCAAAGGAATGTCCAGAAAAGCACTTCTTTTGACCACAAGGAGCCATTACAGTAAGTCCCCTACATACGCACCTTCAAGTTTTGAACTTTCAAACATGCAAACGTGCGTTCGCACGTCCGATCACGTAAGTTAGTTCGCGTGTCTGGCGTACGTTGTCACGTGTGAGCATCCCCTACAAGTGGCTGTGCTTTTGTGTACTTGACTGTACAGTACTGTATAGAGTACCGTAGTGCAGTGTCTTTATTTCAAGCTAGATCTGCAAGAGGACGACCTCATTGAACTCCTTGCCGTGCCACACGAGGAGCTACTAATGAAGACCTGATGGAATTGGAGGCCCAGGGAAAAGGACGAAGAGAGACAAGAGGAACAAGAAGTAACTGAAGAACTGAAGAGATTCACGACGCAGGAAACGGCAAAAGGTGATTTTCTTTACTTGAGGAGGCGCTGTTAGGTTTTGAGGCAAAGGACCCGAACGTAGAACGGTGCACGAAGGTTGCAGCAGCCGTTCAGAATGCATTCCAGTGTTACCGTGTCATCTATGACGAAAAAAAAAGAGAGCTACTACCTCGACATCACTGGATCGTTTTTTCAAGAGGGTGGATAGAATTGAATCCAGCAAGGAACCAGAACCTATGCCATCAACGTAAGGCATGAGTAACACCGCAGCTTCCTCCGTCTCCTGTTGCTGACGACCCTTCAGCTCTACCGTCTCCCAACCCCTCTCCCTCCCCAGTCAGTAACTCTTCCTGCCTGTTCACTCAGTGCCAGCCCCCGTGTGCCAGCTGTTGTACCGGACTGCTGTACTTTTCAAGGGAATGTACTGTAAGATTAAAAGTTTTCTTTATTTTTTGTGTTTCTTTATGTATTGTTTGTGTGAAAAATATTATAAACCTATTACAGTGCGGTACTATGTAGCCGATTGTGTTCTTTGGCACCTGGGCTAACTCTGTTGGACTTGTGAACAAACTGGACTTACGAACACGCTCTCGGAACGGAGCTCGTTTGTATGTAGGGGGCTTACTGTATAGAGTTTTAGACAAGAAAACAGAACGTTTGTACCTTTTCATGTCGATCTTTGTGGAGCAGGATTAGATGCGGGACACTGAGGGCAGTGAATTGGCTTCCTTGTCAAGAAAGAAAATACCATGGTGCTTAGAATGCGGGACGCCCCTCTTAGATATTTGCCGAAGGTTCCAGGCTTTTTAGAGTTTACGATTCAGGCTTCACAGCCCTGATAAATCTAAAACATGCACATGTAAGAGAAGCAGCTGTTTATCTCTATGTGAATTGGGAATGGGATAATTTGTGTACTAAGATATGTGCAAAAGCAAGGACCTGTTCTTCTCTAAATACAGTGATATCTCTTCTATTCAGACTTGCTTATTCTACAACTTCAACATCCTAGAACCGGGAAACCTTCAGAGCAGTCAAAGCAGGTATCATACTGCTCATGCACTGAAACTCACGGACCTTGCTCACATCCATTTGTTCTTACTGACATTACAATTCTTAGAAGCCATAATGCTTTATAAACTGCTTTCTTACTTATTATCTCACTTTCATTTTCACCCACTTTACTTTTTGAGGACTTCCTTTCTTTCTGGAAATGCAAGGTGCTCCAGACTTGTTTTGTGTATTTCCTGACCCAGTCTTTGAATCAGCTATTTCTTTGAGAAGCCTGGTCCCCCTTCACTGGAGGATGGTGTTAGAAACCAAGATCTGGGTCCTAGCTGTGCTCATTGCTACTGAAGTGCCATTGCTTTTAGGCTCCTTCAGCTGGCAAAGCAAGGCGATAAATGTGTGTACACTATCTCATGTATGTACACATATCAGTAAAGATTTCTAGGTGTAACCATGTGGGAACATGAGTTCATGCTGACGTCTTCAACTCTAATCCATTACCACATGGTTTATTCTAGCCTCTGCCCCTTGCTTATCTGTAATCTCTCACTCCACCAGAGAACAATTGGCCCCCACTCCCCACCTCCCATTTACTTAATTGTCCATTTCCAGGACACAGCTATAGCAGACTCATATTGTTTACTCATAGCCCCATAGGAAATAACTCTATCTGCTGGAGTACAGTGCTGATGTTCCGTTGCTTTGCCTGTAGCCTTACAAGTTTTTATCTATTTATCTCCTGTTTTCACTTGTATTGATTTCTGCTCTAATTTTTCTTGTTTCTTTTATTCTGTTTTTTTTTTTGTATGTGTGTGTGAGGGGTGGTAATTTGCTCTTCTTTTTCTAGTTTCTTAAGATGGAAGCTTAGATGACTGATTTTAGATCTTTTTTTTTCTAATATATCTATTTGTTGCTATAAATTTCCCTCTAAGCATGGTTTTTGTTGCATCTCACAAATTTTGACAAGTTGTATTTTCACTTTCATTTAGTTAAAAAAAATTTTTTTTTAATTTCCCTTGAGATTTCTTCTTTGATCCTTCTGTTATTTAGAACTGTGTTGTTTGCTCTCTAAGTATTTGGGGATTTTCCACCTACCTTTCTGTTATAGATTTCTAGTTTAAATTCCACTGTGGTCTGAGAGCAGACATTGTATTTTAAAATACGTTAGTATGTGTTTTATGGCCCAGGTTGTGGTAATCTTCGTGAACACTGCCTGTGAGCTTGAGAAGAATATGCCTTCTACTATTGTTGGATAAATAGTTGATAGATATCAATCATAGTCAGTTGGTTGATGGTGCTATTGATTTCAATTTGTCCTTTTGCTAATTTTCTTTCTGTTCAGTCAACCCATTTCCGATAGAGGGGTGTTGACGTTTCCAGCTAGAGTAGTGGACTCATCTACTTCTCCTTGCCGTTCTTTCAATCTTTTGCCTCACAGTATGACGCTCTGTTGTTAGGTGCATAGACATGTAGGGTTGTTATGTCGTTTTGAAGGATTGGCCCCTTTATCATTATGTGATGTCCCTCCTTCTCCCTGATGACCTATCTTGCTCTGAAATCTGCCCTGTCTGAAATTAATATAGCTGCACCCCTTTCTTTTGATTACTGTTAGCATGGTATATCTTCCTCCATCCTTTTCCTTTTAATCTATATGTGTCTTTGTATTTAAAATGATTTTCTTGTAGATAACGTATAGTTGGGTCTTCTTTTTTATCCCCTCTGACAATCTCTGTCTTTAATTGGTATATTTAGACCACTGACATTTAAAGTGCTTATAGATACAGTTGGATTAATATCTACCCTATATGTTACTGTTTTCTATCCCTTGTCTTTATCCTTTGTTCCTATTTTTGTTTTCCACTCTCTTTTATGGTGTGTGTATGTGTGTGTTTTACTGTGGTAAAAAACACATAACATGAAATTTACCATCCTAGCCATTTTAAGTGTACAGTACACAAGTGTTAGCTGTATGCAAACTGTTCTGGAACTTTTTCATCTTGCATGACTGAAAGCTTATACTTACTGATCAGCAGCTCCGTGTATCTGCCTCCTTCCAGCCCCTGGCTACCACTCTTCTACTTTCTGCTTCTGTGGGTTTGACTAATTTAGACACCTCATCTACGCAGGATCATGCAGTATTTGTTCTTCTGTGATTGGCTTTTTCCACTCTGCATAACGCCTCAAAGTTCATTCACGTCGTAGCTTATGAGAGGAGTCTCTCTTTTTTGAGGCTGATATGATGTTGTGTGTATATACCACATTTTCTTTGTCTATTCGTCTGTTGATGGATGCTTAAGCTGTTTCCTCCTCTTACCTATTCTGAATATTGCTGCAGTGAACGTGGGAGTGCAGATACTTCTTCAAGACTTATACACGACCACGTGTAAAATAGAGAGCTAGTGGGAACCTGCTATAAAGCACAGGAAGCTCAGCTCTGTGCTCTGTGGTGACCTAGATGGGTGGGATGGGGGGGGAGGGAGGTTCAAGAGGGAGGGGATGTATGTATACAAATAGCTGATTCACTTCATTGTACAGCAGAAACTAACACAACATTGTAAAGCAGTTGTACTCCAATTTAAAAAAAAAAAAGAAGACTGTGCCTTCAATTCTTTTGGTTATAGATCCAGAGGTGGGATCACTGGATCATACGGTAGTTCTATTTTTATTTTTTGAGGAACCTCCATACCATTTTCAATAGCAGTTGCACCATTTTAGATTCCCACCAACAGTGCACAAGGGTTACAATTTCTTTACCTTCGGCACCACACTTGTTATTTTCTGTGCGTGTTTTTTAAAAATAGGAGCCATCCTAACGGGTGTGAGGTGTTCTCATTGTGGTTTTTGATTTGCGTTTCCCTGATGATAAGGGATGTTGTGCATCTTTTCATGAACTTATTCACCACTTTCATGCTTTCTTTGAAAAAATGCTTATGGAAGTCTTTTGCCCATTTTTAAATCAGGTAAAAAAATTTTTTTTGCTACTGAGTTTTAGGAGTTTCTTATTTTTTTGGATATTAATACCTTATCATATATATTGTTTGCAAATATTTTCTCCCATCCTATAGATTGCCTTTGAATTCTGCTAATGAGTCTCTTTGCTGTGCTGAAGTTTGATGTAGTTCTGTTTCTCAGTTTTTGCTTTTATTTCCTATGATCTCAGTGTAATATCCACTGTCTTTGTGGGCTTAATTGAGCATTTTCCAATGATTCTATTTTCTGTAGTTTCTTAGTATATCAGTAATACTTCTTCTTTTTTAAAAATCTTGTTTCATGGTTGCTCTAGAGTTTGCAATATATATTTACAACTAAACCGAGTCCACTTTCAAATAACACTGTAGAGCTTCATGTATAAGTACTTTATACTAACAAAATAATCCTAATTCCTCCCTTCCAGACCTTGTCTTTGCTGCCCTTCATTTCACTTATATATATACATAAGCATGTATATACATGCATAAGCATATGTAATAGAATATGAGTTGCTATTAATTCGAAAAAACTGTTATCTTTTAGATGAATTAAGAACAAGAAAAATAAGTTAACCTTCACTTATTCCTTCTTTAACGCTCTTCCTCTTTTTATTAGATCCGAGTTTCTGGCTGATACTGTTTTTCTTCTCTCTGAAGAACTTCTTCTAACATTTCTTCCAAGGCAGATACGCTGGCTATGAATTCCCTTAATGTTTGTCTGAGAAAGTTTTTATTTATCCTTCAGTTTTGAAGGATAATTTTGATGGATACAGAATTCTGGGTTAGTGAGTTTTTTCCTCAACACTTGAAACGTTTTTTACTCCACTGTCTTCTTGCTTGCGTGGTGTTTTGAGAAGTTGGATGTAATTCTTATCCTTGTTTCTTTATAGAATAGATGAGAGGTTTTTGCCCCCCTCTGGCTTCTTTCCGGATTTTTTCTTTACTTTTGATGTTCTGCAGTTTGAATATGATCTGTGTAGGTATAGCTTTGCGGCATTTATCCCGCTTGATATTCTCTGAGACTCCCGCATCTGTGATTTAGTGTCTGATATTAATTTGGGGAAATTCTCAGTCATTGTTACTTCAAATATTTCTTCTGTTCTTTCTTTCTCTCCTCTCCTTCTGGTATTCCCATTACCCAGGCGTTACACCTTTTGTAGTTGTCTCACAGGGCTTGGACACTTTTTCCGCCCCCTCCCCCTCCCCCTCCCCCTCCCCCTCCTCTCCCCTCTCCTCCTCCCCTCTCCCTTCCCCCTCCTTTTCCTTCTCCTTCTTCTTATTCTTCGTCTGTCTTTTTCTCTCCTTGTTTTTCAGTTTTGGAAATTTCTACTGAAATATGCTCAAGTTGAGATATAGATAGATAGAGATTCTTTTTCCAACTCTTTTCCATTGTCAGTTATTACAAGGTATTGAATACAGCTCCCCATAGTATACCTTGTTGTGCCAGGACCTTGTTGCTTATTGAGAGATCCTTTCCTCAACTGTATGTGATCTCGTGTGCCCATCAAAGGCATCCTTCATCTCTGTGCCAGTGCTTTTTTCTATCTCTAGCCTTTCTTTTAGATTCTTTCTTAGAATTTCCATCTCTCTGCTTACATTGCCAATCCATGTTATCCATTAGAGCCCTTAGGTTATTAATCGTGGTTGTTTTAAATTCCTCATCTGCTCATTCTAACATCCCTGCCACATACCAGGCTGGTGCGGATGCTTTCTCCACCTCTTCAAACTTTGTCTTTGCCTTTTAGTGAGCCTTGTCATTTGTTCCTGCCGAGCGGACATGATCTCCTGGGTGCAAAGACCTTAGGGACGTAGTGGTGAGGCTAGGGGGAGAGGAAGCCTCCTATGGTCCTACAATAGGTCTCAGTCCTTTAGTGAGCTTGTGTCCCTGGACTGTGACCTCCGCAAGCACCTCTCAGTCCTCCACCTCCATGCTTTGGGTGGGATACAATGTCTAGAGTGGGCTGTAGGTATTTCCCTTCCCCCAGACCCTCGTAGGATAGATTCCAGTAAAATAGTTTCTCTTGAGGCCAGGCCTTGTTAAGAAGAACAGAATGCTCTTCCTCTTCCCTTCCCCAGTAATCACTGTGAGAACCTGGTAGAGATCCTGCAGGTAGAACTGACAACAATGAGGAGGGGCCCCCCCCAGGGCACCCCCCTCCCCCATAGTTTTACCTCTCAGACTTGAGAGCCTCCATCCTGAAGCTCTAGCGTCTGTCAGTTACAGTTTAGGTTTTCCTACCCCGGCTGGTGGGTTTGTAGTCCTCTAAGTTGTGCTTTTCTGTATGTACTTGTCTGTCTCTCCAGTTTGGGGGGCAGTGCTTTGCCTTCTGACTTCACCTCTCCGATGGATCTAAGAGTGGTTGACTGTTCCGTTTGCTCAGCTTTTTACTTGTTGGCAGAATGGAGCGATGACTTCCAAGCTCTCTCCGCGGCCGACTAGATACTGGGGGTCGACGCTACCCTCTCCACCCCGGGCAGATGCGCAGACATCCGGTTCACACCCTCCTGGCCCTCCATGGTGGTCCTTAACCAAGGAACCGCTATCTCTGCCACAGTGTCAGGTAGCGGCAGAAGTGTAAGCATCCCGTGCCCACATCCGAGGGGCTCACCAGGTCACTAACCTGCTCGCCTGGGGGAAATTCTCTTAGGCCGGTGGTAGTTCTCCACTGACAGAGACTTTGTCCTCCAGGGAGCATTTAGAAATGACTGGAGACCGTTTTGGTTGTTACAACTGGGGAAGCTGCTACAGGCATCTAGTCGGTAGAGGACACCAACCATCCTATGGCACAGGACAGCACCCCCCTTAACAAAGAGTCACGCAGCCCCAGATGTCAGTAGCTGAGGTTGGGAAACCCTGTCCTAGATTAACCTCGCAGTTTTCTTCCCCAGTCACACCCCACGCCCCCATCTTCAGTGCAACCAGGGTTGAACCAACTTGACGCCTTGAAATTCAACCTTTCTCTTGGTTATTTTTTGGTCTTTTCGCCAACCTCAGGAGCCAGTCAAGATTCAGCCAACACGTTACTGTTTCTGGCTTACAGGGCAGCGTGCTCATTACTTTCTCTCGTTATCTTGCTTTATTCATTCTCATTAGATATTAACTGAGCCCTTACTGTGTGCCAGGTATAGCCCTTCAATACGTGGGAAGGGTTCTACCCCTGTTTCTGCCGATGAGAAAGGTGAAGCTCAGAGAGGTTAAGTGATGGATCCCAAGTCACACAGCTTTGGGATTGGCTGATCTGCTGGATACACACGCCGAGAGTAGCCAGTGCAACCCTTCTCTCTGCTGGGATTTGCAGGTGCCCAGAGGCTCTGGCCAAATGAGGCTGGCGTCAGCATGTGGGTTGAGGAGGTGACATCATCGCGGCCAAGGGAAGAAGAGATCCCCACGTTCCAAGTCCCCACCCAGGTGCTCTGCAGGCCTCCCAGAGAGCGTGAATGGGTTTTGATGGGGGATAATAGTCTCTCTCCAAATACACTCGCTGCTGGCCCTTCTTACTGAGCCATTCAGCTTTCAAGCGGCTCTGTACATTAGCCCAAAGGATGGGTGTTTTGTCCTCTTTTCCCCCTGCCTTTTTCTTTCTTTAGGGAAAGCAATTTGCTCCTTTCTGATGGAGAATGAGATCTGGCAAGTGAGTGCTTTGCTCTGCCCCTACCCCTGTACTCCTCCCACCCTTGGTTGGAAAAAACGTCGCCGGGGGGAGTGGAGGGGGAGAGGAACACAGGACCCATGCTAAGCAAAACTATTTGCATAAGCCGTACACTTGGTTCTTAGAGCTTGGGCTGATCTAACCTATGACAAATTCCTCCGTCTCGGCTACCTGCCAGCTGCATTTTCATCGGGGCTGGCAAGACAGCTAAAGTCTACATTCTGTACCAATTAACGACCTTCAGGGAGAAGACCACCAGTTGCAATGCCAACACACTCTGCTGGTTCAAGGGGACACAGGGGGCCTTGTTGGACAAGGCCCAGGCTTTTTTCTTTCGGGTGGTGGGCGGCGGGGGAGCGGGCCAAGAGGAGTGAGGGGCGGACTGGGGCGGGAATCACACACCAGAAAGAGCAACTCCGACGTTGCAGGAACCCTCCGGAAGCCATCTGCACAGGCCAGAACGTCGTAGTGAAGCCTGGCGTACGCAAGGTGACTCCAGCAAGTAGGAAAGGGCCCGGGGTGAGGGGCTCCCTTTTGGGGAAAAGGACTTCTGCTGGCCCCGAGGGCCGCAGAGACCAAGGGCAGCCCAGCCCGGAAATGTCGGGGCTGCCTTGCCCGCTGGCACCAGGATGGGAGACGGGGAGGTGCCTTGGCCACGGCCGCCACCGTGCAGACGGACCTAGGCTCTGGTGGCATCATCCTCTCTGGTGCAGAGATCACAGATGTGCGTCTACAAGCCACAAAGGGAGAAAAGCCTCTCTTCCCCCAGGAGTCCAGCGATTTCATTTCTCTGTACTGTTGGGCGGTGCGGAGCACGATGACAGGACCTTCGTAAAGAACATTTGGGGTGAGGGGAAGACCCACACACGACCTTGCCATCTCCCCCAGCTGCCCGCTTGGGCGCTGTTGTACGTTGTACGGCCCTTGGCCACTTCCTGCAAACTCTGTAGCCGTCCTGCTTTTCCTTCTTCACCTGGATGGAGAAGGCCTGCAGCTCTAACACATGAGGGCCTGAGGGCACCCCGAGAGATCATTCCCCTGACCACCCTGGCTTCAAAACCTACCCCTTAGAAACTAACCGCAGGGGGGTGATGGCATGGCGAGTTTTTAAAGAACGAAAGAGGGCACCCAGCATCCTGTCTTACCTGCTCGGATGTTGGATGGCGCAGGGAATCTCTTTGTGGGAAGGATGGAGGCCCAGTGCTCCTGGTGGAACCCCCCTTCTCCCAGGACCTCCCTCCTACCTGCCCAGCTGTGCCTCCGTTTCCTTGAGGGAAAACGGCACCCTCTGTCTTCCAGCTCACCTCCACCCACCCCACCCCACCCCCAAGCCAAGCGTGCCATCTCCAAAGCCTCTGATGTGGAACTAGTCACATCCATCTGGACAGGGAGAGGTAAAGGAGGGGCTGAGGGTCCTCTTCCTCTAGAGGAGAGTGGAGTGGAAAGATGGGGTGCCCCTGGCTCACCCGTAGCCCCCCCAGGCCCCCCAGCCACCCCCATATCCCCAGCCCCATGCCTCATTAAGGGAGCACAATGTGTCCCGATGGTCGCCTGCCAGCCGGGATGTCCTGTGTGACAGCAGATGCAAAGAGAATGAACAGGCGGCTGAAAGAGCTGGGGACAAAAAGAGCACATTGTCCCAAGCGCTGAAAGGGCTGCCTGAGAGGGGACATATGCATCTGAAAAAAATACCCCAGCGGGTCTCCCCCCTGCTGGCCCCAGCCCGCCCTCACCCAGCCTTCAACTGATGCCGCACAAAGGGGTCCCCAAGCCAGGCAGGGCCGGCGCAGCTCCAGGCTGACAGCAGGACGAGCTTGGAGGGAAGGGTCTCAGAGGCACAGGCTCCCTCCGGGGAAATTCTCCACCCTTGTCCCCTGTCCGTCATGGAGCCCTGGAAGCCGGGGAGCTGGGAGTGTCTCTGGAAATCACCGGCCCCACCCCCTTAATTTACAGGTGACAACGCCCAGGCCCAGGATAGGTGATGCCCTACAGCTCGACAGGAGATGCCAGGCTGCCTGGGTACCCAGATCTCCCACAAGCCTGGCTCCCCACCCTTTGGGGCCATAGCCACACATCCAGAGGACCACGGTCAGCTTCCCAAAGGGGTTGGATAGTGTGGCTGAAACCCCGCTGCTGCTCTGCCGGGGTGTGGACCCCAAACTCAACTTGGGACGAGAATTGTGTCCTACCCCCAAGAATCCCAGGGCCTGGTTGGATTTGTGAGACAGGGGCCTCAAGAAGTGGGAGAAGAAGAAAAAGCCAGCTTGAGAGACCACTTCACGGTTTTGCAAAAGGAAAAGCACGTGGGTTTACAAGTCAGATGCAAGAGCCCGAGTCCTCTCTTCTGGTTTGTGAACTTGGGCGACCCGGGAAGCCTCTGTAAGTCTCAGCTTCCACGATAGAAAATCAGGGCGGATGCTCTGCCCACGTCGGTATCCACATCAGCACCTATCCTGGTACCAGCACGGATGTTAGCGCTGTCTGTCCACCTCTCCCAGACGGCCACCTGGGGAGCAGATGCCACAAGTGAAAGGGTGAAAGCTCTTTGTGGACTACAGAGCACGTACACGTTATTTTTTCACCCTAGAAAGCTGTTGTGGTCCAGGACCATATTCCTTTGTAGGATATTTTCTAACCAGCAGTCGCTTCTTGACTTTGACTTTGGGGAGGGAGGAGGAGGCCTTGATGGGAGTGAAGTTTCTTTTTAAAATCCATTGTACATTTGATAATACCTCCTTTCAACCATAACGGACAAAGGGACTTTCTGGAAAGCAAACTCTCTTCGTCAAGGCGGGCGTCCGTGGGCTCCCTCGCCCTTCAGCCTGTCTCCAGTGAGCTTTCTGATGTGAGAAAGGTCTCCTTCCACCTGGCTCCACTTCCTCTTTCCTCCGCAGCCCCTCCCGAGGTAGACTGACGTGGACCCCACAGACTCAGACGGCAGCCCCCGGGGAAATGAGCTCACCGACTGGATGCTAGCAGATGCGGGGAATCTGTGTGGTCTCTCACACAGCTGTTCGGAATTCTTTCCCCCTGAAAGTTTCCATTCTGTATCTGGGGTGGTGGACAGGGGGGAGGGCAGGCCAGCAGGCAGGGAAGGAATGTCAGCTCTCCACCCTGTTTGGGGGCTGCTTTGTTTCCTTGAGACCTTAGTGTGGCAGAGACATCGTGCACCCTGCAGGATGTTAGAAATGAGTTTGCTTGGTTCCAGATGTGACACCAGGATCTCCGAATCGGATTATACATATCATGTTGCCATGCCAACACACACACACGCACACGCACACGCACACATGCACTCACGCACACATGCACACACACACACCAGGATCCCAAACTGTGCTCCCCGCTGAGGAGCGAAACAGAGGCCGAAGAGAAATAATGTTTGCTTTCCGAGGAATTTCCCATGGGACATTTCTGAACCAATCAGAGGCCTGGGCAATGTCATGCGGCCCAGAACCCAGAGGAAGGAGTTTCCCTTTGGATGTGGGGCTCATCAGAAGCGACCTTGTAGGGAAGGTGGGACTTGACCCGACCGGAAAGAAGGCTATAACTTGGGCAGAAAGGCAGGGCTGGGCACCCTACACGGTGTGACAGGGCGAGGGAGAGGTGGAAGTGGGTGAGCCTCTTGCCCACGGGCACCCACATATGCGCAGAAGTCATCTTAAGGACTCCTGGAGCTGAAGGCCAGTGGAGAACCGGGTCTGTCCCCACCACCAAACAGGATCAGGACCAAATTATCCTCCCTCATTTGTAAAGCCCAAGACAAAGATTCCAGAATTTCTGCTAAGTTTTTCTGGAGTTTTATGACCATAATGGTCCACGTAGCTTCCCTCATATTTGCTTTCAATCCTTCTGGCAGCCTGGGATTCATACCTGAAACCAAGTCTTAAACTTTGAAAACCCGTGGCCCCAGAGAGGCTTTGTGGGCCGAGAGGTATCGCTACAAACATGATGAACTCCTCCAGTGCACCAGGCCCTGTCAGGCGCCGGGCACGCAGAGGTAAATTAGGATTTTCTTGCCTGCAGGATGCTCAGGATGTAATAAGCAATTGAAGCATGACGTCAGGAAGTCTATTATAAATTATAGGCAAAAAGAATTCACAAAAGAGTTACCAAGTCTGCTCAGGGGACATGGGATGGTCAGGAAGGGTTCCCAGAGGAGGTCGTGGTTGTGTTGGGCTTGAAGCTCAGGGGTCCCGGAGCCTGGGGTCCTGATCACGACCCTCTGGCCCTTCCTTCAGTGATAGAGGGCAAACCAGAACCCTTGCCCTACCCACTGATGCCTGTCTACTGCATTTCGAGTAGTCAGAATCGTTGTTATTATTATAACTGCCTTTCCTACCCTCCCATCTTCATTTTCTCCTCATCTCAGGATACAGGGGTAGGGGGGCCGCCCAGAAAATAAGTGGGTGTCAGAGTGAGGATAGGGGCGGATCCTATGTTGCTCGATGAGCTGAAAGGCGTTCGGGGCCTCTCTGTATCCCATAGAGTCTTTTTCTTTTACTGGAGGTGGGGACGGGATTAGAAGCTCCCCTTTGACCCTCCAAAACCCTAAAAGAGAGATATCTCATTACATAGATGGGAAACTGAGGCACTGGGACAGAAATCCACGTACCAGTCATAGGACCCTGAGAACACCAGGGCAAGACAGGACAGTGACTCGACTTCTCACTGTCACTCGTCCCGGACCAGACTGGGAAGGGTGGCAGCCACGTGACACACAAGCCTCCATTTCCCATCCCTCCCCCAGGACACACTTCACAAATCCATGGAGCCTGCTTTCCCACTGAGCTTGGATGCTGACTCAGCGGACTTGTCAGTTTGATGCTTTAGGGAGTCACTGTCTCCTAATCTGATTTGGGCCATGAGCTGAAACCCCCTTTGAGACCCCTGGACCAGCCATTAGTTGTTTGAAGGCCTTATTGAGATCTTGAGTATCTTCCTAGATCTATAACTAATGTACTGTCTCCAAGGGGAACTGGACATTTTCTCACTGTGAGGCTATTGGGCTAACTCGTGTTTCTTTCGTCTTTTATGGGACCAGGGCAGGAGGAGTAAAAATCTGAGCAGAGGCCTCACATTAGTTTGAATAAACAAACTTTTGTTGTGTGCCAGGCCCTATTAACGATAAGATCCAACTAGCCCAAAGCTGCTGCTTAGCATTGTACAGGATATATTTAGACTACAATGTGAATGGCACCCCAGAGGGTTGAACAGTGCACGACTTGTACAACTGTCTCCTGAGGGCCTCCCCCAGGTATAGCTCATAGTCTAGATGGGGAAGTGATCTCTAAATAGACAACCGTAAATCAGCCTCCTCAGCACTGTCACTGAGGCACCTCCAAAGAGCACAGTGGAGGAAGAAGCCAGGATCTTTCTACTTGGGAGGCGGGGAAGTCTTCCCAATACGAGCGCCCTTAAAGCTAAGCATTGAACAACGAACAGGAGTTCCCCGAGCAGAGCAGGAAAGAAGGGGCATTGTGGGCAGAGGCGCCAGAGCGTGGAAGGGCGTCTGAGCGTGGTGAACGGGTTCATCGTGTGTGTGGCTCCGGTGGACGTCGGCTGACCACGTTTGCAGACCACACAGCGACGCCTGGGTGCCTGCAGTGAGGTCAGGCCCCTCCCGAGAACCCCCTCGTCTGTGCTGCTCGGGGCTGCCTGGGAAAGTAAAGGTCCTCAGAGACAAGCATGACCAATGCAGAGAGGAAATGCAGAGATTTATTTTTTTTTTAAGGCAGAAACCCCAAGCCTCAGCCCCATAGTACATCAGTGTGTAGCAGTCAGAGCCGCAATTCACAGCCTGCCTGCAAGGGCTGGGAACGGAGCCTTTCTGGGGGTGAGGTGAGAGCAAGGCAGTTCTTTCTGGGAGACTCTAGGCTCTGTTTGTGCAGACAGCATGGAATCTTTTCAAGCCGGGAGCGTGTGGATTCCTCTGTTTCCCTCCAGGAAAATCCATGACGTGGTGAGGACTGGGCCGCCAGAGCAGGGGGCCGGCGCCCGGGGGCTCTTTACCCATCGTGCTCGTCTATCTCCTGGGGGGAGCACAGAGCTTCCGAGACTGAGAGCTTCGGCTTGAGAGCGCCGTCTCAGGCTGAAGGTCAAGACCATGCCCTGGCTGAGGAGAGGGAGGGGGTGAGGAGAGGGAAGGGAGTGCGGGTTCTCCAGAAAAACGCCCCAAGGACAGACAGATCCAGCCCCAGGCCAGATGAATCCCCAGGCCTAGGCCCCAGAGGGACGTGACCAGTGTGTCCTGCAGCCGCGGGGGAAAGTGTAGAAAGCACCGCAGCCTCAAGACACAGGGCCCAGGCCGGCTGACCACCGGGGCCAGCGCTATTGGAATTGGGGTTCGTGTCACTGTTCCCAAAGCTTCCATCCCTGTTCTTGCCTGTGAGTAGGACCCCGTGTCCTCACTGCGGCTCATTTAGGTCCGTTAGTATCTTTCTGCATCCCCCCGCAGCTCACCTGCCACATTATCACTGCGGTTCTGGCTCCCTGGGTCGCCCCCCCGCCCCGGGGCTGTGCCCACAGCTCCTCTGTGGAGAAGCAGCCCAGCGGCCCAGCTGGCTCCCCGATTCTAGCTCCAGCACCGCGACCCTGTTTCTCCTCCCTGCACAGGCAGACCTGTGTGGTTTGTGCCTTGGTGTTTTGGGTCTTGTTTTTTTTTTTTTTTTTTTTTGCGGTACGCGGGCCTCTCACTGTTGCGGCCTCTCCCGTTGCGGAGCACAGGCTCCGGACGCGCAGGCTCAGCGGCCACGGCTCACGGGCCCAGCCGCTCCGCGGCACGTGGGATCCTCCCGGACCGGGGCACGAACCCGTGTCCCCTGTATCGGCAGGCGGACTCTCAACCACTGCGCCACCAGGGAAGCCCTGTGCCTCGGTTTAAAATAAAATTCAGTTTATCCAATACAAAGACGAGTGGGTGTGTATCTTTCATTGGATTTTGAACTTCTTAAGGGCAGGAACCAATCTCCCACCGTGCCTTGTATAAGAATCTCTCACACAGTCACCGTGTGTTGCCGGAAGGAAGATAGTTTTAATAAAATGTGTCCTTAGTTATTTTCAAGACAGATTTCTCCAGCACCTACACTATGGCAGCCGCTACACTGAAAAGGAATGCGGGATAGAGGTCGGGGTCTGTCCTCAAGGAGCTCAGAGTCTAGAGGAAAAGAGAAAACGGGAGCCCAAATCCACTCAAGGTCAAAGTCCTCGCATGGGGTGAGGGATGGAGAAGAGGGAGGAGGACTTGCCTCCGCCCTGGAGACATGTGACACGGGGGCTTTCGGCCTGGAAAGTCCGGGGAGGAATTGTAAATCTGTTTATTGATTGCCAGGAATGCTTGCCTTGGAAACTAGAGGGCCGCAGAGGCAGTCCCAGTGATAAAGCGTCTCTAAACTGGGTCAGGGACAAAAGCAAAGGACAGACGAGACCATAAATAATGAACTTATAGGGCAGAAGGTGTCAGCTCCAGCTCTGCAAGGGAGAGGGAACCGGGAGAGTGAGGATTTGATGAGAGGTTTAAGAAGACTTCAAAACCAATCCATCAGTTCGTTACTTCCTTCAGCACTTCTCGCACCTCCCCAGAATACGACAGCTACTCCTGAATCAATTTCCCCAAGCTTCAATCTCTCCTTGGTCTCACCCACGCTCTACAGCATTGCAAGGTTGATTTTCTGGGCTATCTCTTTGATCTCGTCATTTCTTTTGTTACAAACTTTCACAAGTTCCACTGAAAAAGAATAAAAATAAAATTTCGACGGGCATTCGAAGTCATTCTAGATTCTTTTTAACAAGCCGTCCAACGAATTCTGAAGCCCGCTAAGGTTTGTGAATTATTCCTTATATGGCTTATCTCTTCTACCAAAGGAAGTTGATCTCCCGGGGGAAGAGCCTCCCTCATACCTCAGCTCAGAGGCCGGCACATGGCAGGTGGTCAAGAAATCATGGAAAAGTGACATGTGTCTTCCGAGCAAAGGCTGCCTGTCAAGTGGCGTTGGGTGCCCTGGGGAATGGAGGAGAATTAGATGTGTTACTGTGCGTGGTTCAGAGTCTATCAGAGAGGACACGATCAAAGCACACAGCGTGTGAGGATAGCGCAGTGCTGGTCTGCAGAGTGCTGTTCCTGAAAGCGACACAGCACAGCCCAGGGAGGAGGCCCTGGACGCTTTCATCATATGGCCGTATGTGGCTGGACACTTTCTCCATGGTGCTTGGTCCATTCCTTAGCTGTCCAGGAGGAAGAGGCCAGCAGGCCAGAGGAAGGTGATTATGGTGACAGTGACAGTCCTATTACCGCCTGTGATAAGAGCAGCTGACACTTACAAGGCACCACTAGGTGTCATGCACTGTTCTCAGCATTTTATACATTAGCTTATTTCGTCCTCACCACCACCCAGTGACAGGGACGGGAGAGAGGTTGGAGTGGGAGAAGTTAATTTGGAAGTTCTTGCGTTGTGCTGGGCAGCCCAGTGGGACAATGTTATTAACCGGTTTTACAGAGGTGGCAACTGAGGCACAGAGAAGTTAGGAGAGAATCTACTGATTGAAAGTGAGAGGTTTGAACCCCCCGGGTGCTAAGGGGTTTGGGAAGGGAGGGACCTCGGTGGGACCTGCAAAGTGCAGAATGGGCTTTTAGACCAAACCGGGAAATTCTCGGCATCTCCAGCCTTATCCTTCCTTCTGGCTGGCTGTTGCTCCTCGTTTGGCCTTCTGAGAGCTTTCTGGCTCTGTGCTGAGCTCACCTTTTCCCCTACTTGGGAAATCTCTCTTTCTCTTTATCCATCTCGCTTTAACATCCTTCCACCATCCTCGCACCCCTTCGGAAGTCCCAGGTGCCCCTGGGCGTGGTACCCCTACATCCGGTCCCCCTCCCCTCCTTGCCCCTGGCTTGGATGGGCTCTCTTAAAACGCTGAGGATCTTCGAGGTGTCCTCCACCCTAGAACATTCTTTTCACTTCTTCCTTTCCTTCATCCCGTAAGGTATGGAAAAACTAGGTCTTATAGCTCCTCGTATAGCTGGAGCTTAAAACCAGAGGCACAGAGGCGTCGATCAGTGTGATCCTGCAGGGCCAGTGCTCTGGGGGACTCGCAGCAGCTAAGCTGTGTGCCACCCCTGACTTGCTGTGTGACCTCGGGGCCGGCCACTTGCCCTCTCTGTGTCTCAGTCCCCCGCGGTGGGATCATAATATCTACCGCCAAGCAGTGCTCCGAGCATGATTGAATTACTATCCCAAACGCCCTCTGAGCTTCTGGGACAAAGGTGCTATGTTAATACACAGGATCCCTGTTCTTCTTCTCGTTAGTATCATTCAAACCCAGATGGCATTATTATTGTTGTTGATTGACAGCCCCGCACAGCTCCATTCACGGGTGTCAGCGAGCCAGGCGGTAGTTAACACAAGCAAACACCATGTTTAAAACAAAGCGCAAGGAACACTGCAGTCGTCTGTGCCTTGGGTTGCTATTAGCACCAGAGCAGCTGCAGTGGTAACACGGAGGGACAGGGCAAGGAAATGCCCCCCGGAGCACAAAGAGGGAAAGTGGGTCCTGACACTGATCATATAATCGTGCTGGGCTTTTATAGACACTGGGAGGCCTCAGACAGAATAAATGCTTGAACTTTATCCACGCTTTACAGGCAGCGGCTGTAAAGGTCTTTGTTGCTGTTGCTGCCATATTAATGACCCAGCTTGGGGCACTGCTGCCGCCGCCGCCGGCCGCTTCTTCCAAAGAAAACAAATCAAAGTGAGTAACTCGATGTCCGGCAATGAGTTTTCCATTATAGAAAAATAAGTATAAATCTTTCCCAGTTGGGCAGCCACACCGCGACGTCGGAGGCTGGTAAAGAGGTCAAGGTAGCTAGACGCTTTGAACCCCTGAAGCAGTGCATCGGAGAGAGGCGCCTTCTCTTTGTTAATTGCAAAATCAACAGATAAAAATAAGCCGTGGCGCACGGGCTCTGTAGACGGCGTTTGCACCACAGGAGGGAGGGTCGGATGGAGGGGGAGTGGGGTCCCTTGAACCGGGTGTCCGTTACCTTTCCCACTCCGCCGACGCTGAGAAAACCCCACGAGTCATTGACCCTGGACATGCAGAGACATTCATCTTGGGCTACGGGCCAGGCCCTGCGACGCCCAAGACATTGAGTCAAGTGGTATCTTGAGCAGAGGCGGCGCAGGGCCTTGGAGCTTTTAAAAAAGTGATTGTCAAATTAATGTGCCTATTGTCTTAACAGAACCGGGGGGCTTTTAGGAAGCTGGGCAGTTGAGGCAGCACGGCCTTTGCGTGGGGAGTCGGACCGATGGATGAACGCCGTGCGCCCCTAGGGCGCGGAACAGGGAGGTGGATTGGGGGAGGTGGGGGGGAGAGGGATCCGGGTGGGAAGTAAGTCAGGAGGAAGGTGGGGACCCTGAGTAAGAGAGAAGGCCGGGGGGTTTGTCCCTGGCGGGGTGCGATGGTTCGGGGGTGCAGCGAAGGGCAGGGCAGGGTCAGAGTTAGCACCAAGGGGAGGAAGTCAGGCATCTGGAGGCCCAGGAAGTGAGGCCTGAAGGCCGAGGCAGGTGATTCCTCAGTGGTGCTGGTTCTAGGGTATGGGACGCGCCCCCCCCCCACCCCTGCCCCACTCTCATTCTTCGCTTAGAAGCAGCAGAAATAGCCCGAGGTGCTGTTTGGATGCAGGACTTTTCTCCCCTAAAACAGGAGTTACCAGCCCCTGCAAAAATACCTGTGTTGCTTTTGCCCAAACCCTTTGTTTCCTTCTCTGTGTTTTCTCGCGCCTTCCTCCTCTCCAAACCTCCTTCCTTCACTGGCTCCCCCACCGACCACCTCTCCTTTGCCGCCAGGTGAGCACCCGTCCATCCGCTCACTGCGTCAGTGTGGGACCCCTTCCAGCAACCATCCTAGATGAGAGGAAGGCAGCGCCTCCGTCCGGAAGCATCAGACGCAAAGCTGGTGCCGAGCAAGCGGGAAAACAGAAGCCAGCGTGTGTGTGCCTGGGTCAGCTTCGGCGGGGGTGAGGGGTGGTACCAGCAGGGAAGGCGTCAAGGGGAAGAGGGTGTCTGAGCCGAAACGTAACAACCAAACGGGAACTCGCTGGGGAAGCAGGGCAAATGGATCTGGCGTGAAGGGGAAACGCCCCGTGTGCTCAAATGCATGTAAGTCGGCCAGAGAGAGAGAAAGGACAGAGTGAGAGACAGACCAACGCAGGACAGGGGAGGGGGGCCAGGCAGGCTCCGGGTGATGGGCTCCCCAGAGAGGCTGGGGCAGGCGATGGAGAGAGATGAGTCTGGGAGGTCAGATCACAAAAGACTGATGCACCATGGCGAGGGGCTCGGACCTGATCCTGAGGGTGTGGGATCCACCAAGGGGCTTGGGGTAGGAGGTGGGTCGGGGACTAGATCAGACCAAAGAGAGGCCACTGGGGCTGTGAGCTGCCTGGATAGGGGCCGGGGTGTGGGGAGGGACCGGTTGGCCAAGAGGCTGCATCATCTCCAGAGAGAGACAACCTGAGCTGAGCTAAGCCAGAAGGGGGCAAAGAAGACAGAGTGTCTTAAAAAGGTGGAATCATCCAGAGGAAGGTGGGGAAAAGCAGGGAGAGGAACCTGCCACAATCCCAGCAAGTCTAACTAACTCCCCCTCCGACTCCCTCCTTCCGCAGCTTTTCCCTCAAGTGTATTTCGTACTCCTCCCCTTCAAATTCCTCTCCTGTGTCTCTGCTTTTGTTCACATCTCCCCCCAAGAACGTCCTCCCACCTGGGTACACCATCGGTGCTTCCAAACAATGTTTCCTCTCTGCTCTTCTAAAATTCCTTCTCTGAATCTCATTTTCACCTTTGTCATTCTCTCCTTTTCCCAATCTCATGCTTTTCCCAGCTTGACGCCACGGTGGGAGCCGGTACCTGCTGCCTGGTTGCAGGGGCTAGACTGGCTTCCAGCCTCTTGCTTCAGGGCTGCTTGGGAGACAGAGTTGAAGGCTTCTCCTGGGAAGCAGCATGGAGGAGATTTGGGCTGTGGAGGAGAGAAACCCAGAAAGATGACATCAAGGGTGGATTTAAGGCAGACATAAAATTAAATGGGTCTTGTTTCTTCTCTGAAATAGTCCTTTGGGAACAGATTCAATGTGGTCTCTGGAGATGTCCACATTCCGTAGTCCTAAACTTGGGATTTTTTTTAGTATGGGAGAGAATCCTAATTCCTAAGAGGGCAAGAGGGAAGCTGCCTTCCCCCAACTCCTCCCCAGCAAAGCATCCTCCCCAGGGAGTGGGAACATAGACTCCTGATTCCAGAAGCTTCAGGAACGACCAGTGGAGGTCCGTTCAGAGGACCCATGGGGAGTCATTTCTGTAGTTTCCGTATTAATGAGGCCAGAGAAGGTTAGCGATCATCTTCTGTATGTTCTGCTCTGCTACTTTGCGTACTTTGTATCTCCTCTAACCCTCACATCAACCTTTGGAGGTAAGGGTGATTGTAAGTGTGATTGTAAGTGTGATTCCACTTTAGCGATGGAGAAACTGAGGTTTGTGGCCTTAGGAAACTTGCCCAGCTCTGCATGAGTCCTCAGCCTTCCCCACGTGGCCATGCACTCCTTTACTGTCAAGCTAATGTTTGAAAATACAAGTAAAACAATAATAACCTACACGAGCCTAACATAAATTTAAGCCCACGTTTTTTTTCTTTCTCTCTCCTGAGATGTTAGAAATGGATCTCACTGTCTGGGTTTTGCTTTCAAACAGAGAGTTAAAAATGTTTCCCACAGAATTTTGATGCTTTTCTCCAGATGAAATATTTGGTACCCTGAAAAGGTATTTGTTTGTTTGTTTTTTGAAGACAGCCTCCAATAAAAACTTTGACTAAGCCTGCCTTTCAGCTCTTTCCCAAGACAGCTCCTCTGGGGAGCCGGTCTTTGGAGGGATATGTTGGAAGCATTTCCCAGGGCCTTCAGAAGGAGTCGAAGTTCTGGAAGAAAATCGTCTACATGGAAGGGGACTGGAAGCAGGCTTCAGGGGCAGCAGCTGGAAGTGGGAATAGACAAGGGGGTCCACAGTTGGGGTGCAGAAGGTGAGAGACAAGTGGAGTGGCTGCTGTCATAAAACACCTAAAAATGGGAGAGTGGCTTTGGGACGGTGGAGGACGGCAGCTGGAAGGACCTTGAGGACAGTATTAGTAAAAATCTGAAGGGTCTCAAAGAGGCTGTTAGCAGAAGCCTGGTGTCCCTCCAGAAAGCTAGCTATCAGGATTAAAGAAAAATGAGGGAAATGTCACTGGCAACTAGACAGAAGAGGATCCATTATGCAGAGGCAGAAAGTTGAGCAACACTCTTGACTTCAATAATGGGGAAAATAGAAAGTGCACCCTTTGAGTTGGGTGATCTAGCTAAGATTTCCAGGCCGGGTTAAAGGTCACCCTGCCTTCTTCTTGCTGCTTATATTAAAATTTGAGAGGAGAGAGAGAAGCTCAAGGAAACAAAAAGGTAAATATAAAGGAGACAGACTCTACACAGTTTGGAAAGTCTCCTGCCTCTCCAGATGGAAATCAATGTTAACTCAAGAACAGCTTCCAGAAAAAATCAAAATTCAGGGAATGGGCAGAAAAACATGGTGTAAAGACAAAACTGAGAGTATGATTGTAAAGTCTGTTGCTAAGACCTTGGAAAGATTTAAAGTAATGCCTTAGAGAACCGTTCATTCAAAAACAAAACCAAAAAAGAAAACAAACAAACAAAATCCAGCACTTTTAAGAATCCTTGGTAGCTTTGGCAGGAGCCAAAGGGAGAGAATGATTTATCCCCAAGAGGTTTGTGGATGTGACTTGTTATTTTTCTAATGGCATGAACCACGGTAAGATTCATAGGAGGTGTCCACAGGTTTTAAGAAAATTGTACAAGCAGAAACACCACTAGCTTGGACTGAAAGAGACAGAGAACATACAAAAAAAGAAAGAAAGAAAGAAAGAAAGAAAGAAAGAAAGAAAGAAAGAAAGAAAGAAAGAAAGAAAGAAAGAAAGAAAGAAAGAAAGAAAGAAAGAAAGAAAGAAAGGAAGGAAGGAAGGAAGGAAGGAAGGAAGGAAGGAAGGAAGGAAGGAAGGAAGGAAGGAAGGAAGAAAGAAAGAAAGAAAGAAAGAAAGAAAGAAAGAAAGAAAGAAAGAAAGAAAGAAAGGAAAAGGTCTTTGGACCCCCAAACTTTTACAGACTGAAAATAGTCTGAGAAAATGTCTCAGTTGCAAATACAGGTTACCTTTTCAGGAAAAGGAAGAATGGCTGTTAGGACAGAACCAAGACCGGAGCAGGTAATTTCCAGGGCTTGGTCTCTAATCAGGGAACGGACTACATGTTCCCATCAGATTTCAGAGTTGCTTTAGACCAGACACTCCCGTATGTCTCCTGTTTCCCCCCTTTTTGAATGGGAGTGTCTCTAGTGGTTATTCCATGCCTGTGCCACCACTGTGTGTTGGGTGTAGGGGAGAGGGCACCTAACTTGTCTCCTTAGTTCCCAGGTGCTCAGATAGAGAAGACTGCCCTGGAGGGAGGGTGTGTCTCCTTGGACGTCCGGCACAGCCTCCCTCTGCCACTTTGCACGCACTGTTCTCTTCGCCTAGACTTGTCTGCTCTCACCTCCCCAACTGGTTAATTCCTATTTGTACTCTAAAATTCAGCTCAAAATGACTGCTCCCTGAAGCCTCCCCAATTGCATCAGCTAAAGTTAAGAGCTATGTTTTCGGTCTTTCTGTAGGATTTGCTGTGGCTCTTATCACCCCGAACTGAAATGGTTTACATACTTTCTTTCTCTCCAACTGGCCCGTGAGTTCAAACGTGGCAGGGATTGTTTCTTATCATTTTTGTTATTTATCCAAACTTATTGCAAAATTAACACAGAAGCTCAACCAACATCTGACATTGAAGCAATAAATAGGAGGCTACAGATGCCCTAAAAGCTTTGGTGAAGGAGAGTGAGTGAAGAAAACCTAAATGGTGTGTGCTTAGCAACCGAGGCTCGGAGAGGAAGTTTGGTCAAGTCTTGTGCTGGAGGTCAGTGTCACGGACTGGGCGTTTGGGAAATCTGAATGCCCTTCCCAAGTGGTGAGCGAGTACGGGGGAGAAGTAGCTTCATCCTTTGGGGGGAGGGGCTGGGCACCTCGTTCTCCTCGACCTGTAATCAGCAGCTTAGAACTAAGTGCCTTCAGCATTTGGCTAACACGTTACAGAGCATGAAGGGGGACCCGGGGATTCTGGAAATCAGAGCATCAAATTCACAGAGATCATCTCAGACCTAAAATCTTCTGCTTGGAGAAACCACCTTGGAAACTTCCGTTACGATCTATGAGACCAGAGACTGACTATGGCCCCTTGTACCTGCTGGCACGTAGCAGGCACTAATTTTTCTTTTTTTTAAATGATTGATTATTGGCAGATGGGAGGAAGGAAGAAGGGAAGGGGATGTTTTGGAAACTTTCTAATGTTGCTTAAATGGGTAGGGGTTTTTAAATGAATGGTGTGAGTTTATACAGTGGATATGATATCGTAGGGGAGGTTTTAGACCATCAGGACAGTGATATCCAATGGCTATGTCCCTCAGACCTTTCTCCAGAAGGCCTCCTTCACCTGGATGGGACTCTGTCCTCCCCTAATTCCTTTTTTTTTTTTTTTTTTTTTTTTGCGTTACGCGGGCCTCTCACTGTTGTGGCCTCTCCCGTTGCGGAGCACAGGCTCCGGACGCGCAGGCGCAGCGGCCACGGCTCACGGGCCCAGCCGCTCCGCGGCACGTGGGATCCTCCCGGACCGGGGCACGAACCCGCGTCCCCTGCATCGGCAGGCAGACTCCCAACCACTGCGCCACCAGGGAAGCCCCTGTCCTCCCCTAATTCTTAGTAATACTCCCTCTGAGAGAGTCTGAGACGCTCATGTCTCCTGTTGTCATGGAAACCCCATCTGAATTCCAGGGAACCAGAGTCTTGAGGAGAGATGATTCATGTTGGACCCAAAATAAGATTTACTGAAATGGTTGATATTTCTATTCTTTTTCTGTTTCTCCCTGAGAGAATCTCAAGGTCAAGACCTGAGAATGATCACAAATACACAAATATGTATCTCCTCGACTCCACAGAACTTATACAAGGACAATGCCGGGGGGCCCCTTGTGAGATGCCTCTTAAGAGGGGCTGGCAAGACCTCTCCCCAGCCCCCAAATCCCCCTTCAGCACAAAGCTGCCCCTGGCTAGGTCAGTGGCTTTGTGAAAAGGAGAAAAGTCAGCCCTTCCTTCTGGAGGACACGGCTCTGTGCCGGGGGACGTGGCTTGGTGAGCAGAGTGCAGATGGGTTTACCGTCTCACTCACCCCTCAGCTTCAAGTTCTACGTCAAGAACAATCTACACGGGCTTCCCTGGTGGCGCAGTGGTTGAGAGTCCGCCTGCCCATGCAGGGGACGCGGGTTCGTGCCCCGGTCCGGGAGGATCCCACGTGCTGCAGAGTGGCTGGGCCCGTGAGCCGTGGCCGCTGCGCCTGCGCGTCCGGAGCCTGTGCTCTGCAACGGGAGAGGCCACAGTGGTGGGAGGCCCGCGTACCGCAAAAAAAAAAAAAAAAAAAAAAAACCCATCACAATCTACACACTCGTAGACGAAAGTCCTATCGTCATGGAGTCCAAAATTCCATCACGAGGATCCATTCTACATACCTGGATGAAAGCATCGTTCCCCACTTCATCAAGTGTGAGCACCCCCAGATCCTGGGTACCCATCCAGCTCCTCTCGGCCATCTATCAGTGCATTCTCTTTACCAAACGACAAGAAGTAGTGGCAGAGATGGGAAGGGAACACCAGGCAGAGACCTGAGCTGTGGAGGATCCCAGGGGAAAAGACTGGTTTGTGGGAGGACCTGGAAGGCCAGGGAGGCCGAAGTTCAGGAAAGAGGCTGGGAGCAGGGGGCTGGGGGGAAGGTCAGCAGGGCCAGACCACATTTACCTATTTCTTTTTTTAAAAAAATCTTTCCAAAGTTTGACATGTTATTTTTTAATCTTTGTATTTTTTCCAATATTTGAAAATTTGCAAAACTTATTTCCTTTCAATCATTTTAATGTGGCTACTAGAAACTTCCAAATTACATACGTGGCTTGCATTATATCTCTATTGGGCGGCACTGGTCTAGAACTCAGCTCAGCACCTGGCACTTAGCAGATGCTCGTAAATGTGATTTGAAATGAAAAGAAATGAAATGTACCACAGTTAGCTGTCTCAGAGCTGACCGATGCATCCTCTTTAGACAGTGCTTCTTTTTCTTCGTGGCTATTGTGTGCTCTCCTCGGTCTTTTTTTCCCCCAGAGTTTTATTGAGATATAATTGACATGCATCACTGTGTACGTTGAAGGTGCACAACATAATGGTTGGACGTACATGTATTGTGAATTTTGTTCTCCTCTTCAAAAATTCATAGTTGCTTAGCACAAAAGATCAAGCCAATAAGCAAAAAGGTATTTCCAGATGTTTTTTCTTTAAGTAAAAAAATTCCCCATGTCCCACTCCCTCATCCCCTTCTCTGGGAGGGGCTGCGATCTCTCAAGTACAATATGGTGGCTGGTTATACAAGGAGAAAAGACAGTTTATCGAATTTCGATTCTTTCTGCAGACGTTGAAATCGATTCAGAATTCTCAATTGTCGAAACTTCATATCCTTCCCTTTGAAGCCCCACGACGGCTTCAAGGTATCTATGAGAAATAGTGCAAAGAGCAGAGTAAGTAGTTAACCATCTTCTGTTAAATAACGTTAAATGAATAAAGCTTTGAGCTCAGATCAGGAACGCAAAGGAAACAGCAATCTGGGGAAAAATTCAGGGTTTCTTTTTTTTTTCTGAATCACTAGGAAGAAGAAAAAAATCTCACATAAATTAAATTTCAGGTTTTCAGAAGTCTGTGACGACTCCTGGCAACAGGGAGCAAAGTTCTGGAGTTAAATGGGAGGATAAGTTCAGCTTCGCTTCCGAATTCTCTTCCCCATGTTTTGCATATGTAGTTTTGCCCAACACGTGCCTGGGCCAGACACAGGAGCCCTGCCGTGATGGTGCTGGACCAGGGGAAGGTGGGCTTGTGGGAGAGAGGGGATCACCATGGCGGGGCTTTGAGGGAAGAGGTACAGGCAAGAAGCGGGTGTAGACAGGCGCCAGAGGAGACTGTGGCTTTAGGCATTTGTTTGTTTGTTTGTTTAATTACTTGTTAGAATGGATTGCATTTCTCTGCCCAGAAGAGATACAGGTTTGAGATGAATTTTAGATGTTTTTAGAACAAAAATGCTACTCATTTTTGAATCTTCTGTTTTTGCCGTAGCTGTGCAACCAAGCTGGAGGAAAAGGAAGCGCAAGGAGCTGCCACCAGACTGAAACCCTCTTTGTTTCTTGCGTGTCACAGAGCCTTCATTCTGTTCCTGAGGAAGAAATAGTATCCTGAAGGATTCCCGAAAAGCTGGACAATTAGGTAAATATTTTTGCTCAAAAAACATGCCATTTGGTACCACTTTCCTTGATAAATTATCTTTCCCCTGTCAAAAAGGGAGCAAAAAAAAAAAAAAAAAAGTAACCTTTCTCCTGAGATGAAATCATAATGAATGGAAAGATACAATCGGGTTTTTATAGTGTTACAACAGTTAAGCATGCTAGAGCTTGAAGTCATTAAGCTTTTTCCATCATATTTTAAACTTTTCTAAAAATAAAAAAACAGAGCTCAGGGTAACGTCTGTTCTTTAAAAGGATACCCTGATATTGAGGAAGGAAATGAGACAGTTGGTCCCTAATCATGTTGCCTTAATAGTTATAAAAGTCACACTTTTACAAAAGGGATATGGGTTATCTTAACCAGCTTCATGCGGAGTTAGCATAATGGCCGTGATATGAGACAAGCTTCATGGAAAAACTGTCTCCACTGTTTTGCCCTTATTTCTAAATGCACTTGATCAATATGATACACTACAGTTGATGAGAGCAGACCTTTAGATAAACAATTGACCATGGAGGTAACAAGGCTGTAAACCACATGTACTTGTGTCTACTCGATCTTTTACACCATACGATTCATTCATTCATTCATTCACTCAGTACACGTGTGTTGAGTGCATTGTATGGAGAAGGAATAACTTAGCCCAGAGGATCTGAAGCCAGCTTCCCAGGTGAAACAGTTTTTGATCAAGGTCTTGGAGATTACACGTGTGACAGAATGGCCATCCTGACAGAAGAAACAGCACATATAAATACACAGAAGAATGAGAGCACGTGCTCTGCTCAGGGAACAGCAGTTAACTTCAAGTGAGCAGAGTCCAGGATGCCCGCAGTGGAGTGGGCTGCACCTGGATTGCAAAAGACCTTGAGTGCCAGCCCAAGGGGTTTATATTTTACTTTTTAAGAAACAGATGATATGAAATGGACCTCCAGTCAAGTAGGCTCCCCTTCCTTTCATATTTCTCCATCTTCCCTGTGCTCTAAGCACAAAGCAATGAAAGACAAAGTATAATAAGGAAAAACAAACCTAAAAAGATAGAGCCAAACTCAAAAAGAAGAAAAAATATCTTTATGGATCACTCAAAGCAGCGAGGAGGGATGAAGCCATGGCCTTGCAGGCCACAGCAGAAAGGAGCCTGGCTCTTTTGGGGTAACAGAAGCTAAGCGTCCATGCAAAGGATGGTGGAAGCAGGCTGGCTGTCCGAAGACAGGGTCTGACTCTCCCAGAAGATGTAAGATGAGGGAGGTGGAACCCAGGCTCCCAACAAGGAACTGACCCAGGTTCTGTGAGTGACTCTGCAATGTTCTTATTCTCACTGTGGGGCAGGAGACCCCAGAAAACCATCATAAACCTGGCTATGGACTGAGGGCGCAGGGTGCTGGGTGGAAGCATCCACAAAGCTTTTCAACTGGACGCAAGAGAGAGGGAACCAAACAGAAAGCCTCCCGTATAAAGCGAGCCCGCAAACTTTCCAGAGTATACATAGGAAACGAGTGCTAAGAAAAACAATCAACAAAATCAAAAGTTCACGCCAACTGAATATAATTTTATAAAGCAGTCTGATGAAGGCTTAAATGGAAAGTTTAAGATAATCAAAGAGATGAAGAAGAAATTTCATTCGTTAAAAATAAACAAAATAAGATAATAAGAATTCATAATTCTGTACTTTGCGTTGGATTAAAGGCAACAACTGAAAGCAGAGATGATCAAAATGAATGAGAGAGAAAGAGAAAGAGAAAGAGATCCAACCATATACTAGTGACTGGAAAAATACGCCTAAAACAGTATCAGTCCAAAAGACTGAAAACAAAGGGTGGGCAAGAGAGAAGATAGATCATTCAAATTCCAGAAGAACGTTGAGCAGCAAGATTAATATTAGACAAAATGGAATTTATGGCAAAAAAATAAGGAAAAAGAGAGACACCATATAGTAAAAAATGAGTCATCTGCCAAGATGACGTAGCAACCATGACTTTGCATACACTGAACAACATGGCTTCAAATGATTAAAAGGGGGAAACTGATCATTTTATACAAATAATAGGAGATTTTTAACATTCTTCCAATAGAAAATGATGGATTGTAAAAAAAACTTTGTAAGACTATAGAATATTTGAAGAAAATATATGTAAATTTATTTAACAGCTTTATACAGAACCCCCCCACAATAAATAAAGATGATAATTGATTTTCATGTTAACATGGAACATTTGCAAACTTGACCATGTCACAAAGAAGATTTTAACAATTTTGCAAGAATTTATATCATACATATTTTCTGGTCACTATGCAATTAAATTCGATACCTACAAGCCAGGGAAAGAGGTTTTTGTTTTGTTTTGTCTTTTTGGCTTTTTTTTTTTTTTTTTTTTTTTTAGTAAGTGAAGAAAAAAGTATGTTAGGTAGCTTAAAAATGCTCTCCTAAATAACTTGTGGGTTCAAGAAGAAATCATAAAGTCCAAAATAATTTAAACTAAGAAAAAAGGAAAACATTACATAAACACATGTGATGCAGTTAGCATAGACTTATAAGGTTCAATTAAGACCGAAATTTACTTTATGAAAAGAAAGAAAGGTAAAAAGTAAATGAGTCTACAGTCAATTCAAGAAGCAAGGGGGGTAAAAAACAGGAAGACCCTAAAGAGAGAAGGAAGGAAAAAATAAGTGTGAGCTAGAAAACTAACAATACAAAGAGATCAATAACATTAAAACTTGATTTTTTGAATAAAAGAAAAAAGTCTAGTAAGCATAATAAAGAAAAAGGCACGAATAAACAATACCAAGAACAAAAAGGGGAACAGAACTATATTGCCTTAGAAGGGAGATTAAACAGATCGTAAGAGAAAATGATACATTTATGCAAATAAAATTGAAAATTCAGAAGAAAGGATTAAGCTTTTTTTTTTTTTTTTACAATGGAATAAAGGGAGACTGAATACCAGGGTGAAATTAGCGATCTCAGCCGTACTTTCTAGGCCTAGTTTATTAAGTTTTTGAAAAAGTCGCAAGTCAACGATAAATTTTATTGAATGTTTTTTCTTCATCCCTTGAGAAAAGCATACAATTTTACCCTTTACGTTCAGACGGCGGCACAGCATAATAAGAAGCGCCTGGATCCCTGAGATGTCCCAAACGGACTGGATTTCTTGAGCATGAAAAATAAATTTCTATCTTGTTTAATCCACCGCCATTTAGTCTTTTTGTGTTACTCTCAGCCAAGCCTAATCCTAACTGATAGGAAAAAGGAACACGTTAACCCAGTAAAGAATATTTAGTAAAAAATATATTTACAAAATCACATCTAGTGGCAAAGTCATGTGAGCTGGGCGCCTGGAGTTTTGCCTTGCAGGGGTCCTGAGAAGTGAAACTCCATAAGCACCCGTGTCCAAGTCAGGAGGAAACAGAACTGCTCACTCTAACTGCTTCTTTTCAGTCCTGTACCAGAAGTCTTAGCTAATACAATCAGAGAAAGAATTTAAAAGCAAAAGGAAAACGGTCTTTATGAGCAGATGATATGATAGTCTGTAAGAAATTTTATAGGTGAACTTTTGGAATGAGTAAGAGTCATCACTAAGCTGGGTGTAAGACCAACAAACAAATCAGTAGCCTCTACCTAATCACCAGTCGTAGACAATTAGGAATGTAATTTTTTTTAATGTCTTATTCACAAAAATAAAGAAGGTGCTTGTGGAGAAGCAGATGGGATATTATTGAAGGAAATGACAAAAGACATGGTATTAATTAGGATGCTTTCACATGCCGACCAGAAATGTCTTAACTGTGAGAATATTTATTATTTGGCATAACAAGAAGCCCAGCGCAGCCAGCTGCAGGTTAGTCCTGCAACGCAAAGATGTCATCAGACCCCCAGGATCCTTCCGTCTTTCTGCGGCAGGGCTTCTACCCTCAGATTTGTCCTCTCATGGCTGTAGGTTTGTTGTATTAGCTACAGCCTACGTGTAAAGTCCCCTTCGTACAGCCTCATTCTGAAGGAAGTAAAAGAAGTATCTCTTGACACATCCGTGTTTATCAAGCTGTTCTCATAGAATGTCACCTCTAGTCTCACTCCCCGGATTCAGTTGGGAGGTCATGCCTACCAGCAAGGGAGGCTGAGAAAGCATCTCATGTTTTCAGTCTCTATCGTGGGAAGTGTGTGCTTCCAATAAGAAAGGGGGTGCGGTGGAGCAGGTTACTGGGGAAGAGGCCACCCCCAAATAAACGGACGGAGAGACCCGATAGCATTAGCGCTCCTCCAATTTAAGTCTATGAATTCAGGGCAATTACAATCAAAATGGAAATGAGTTTTTTCCCAGGCACTTGAAAAGCTTATACAAAAATTAATATGGGAGGGAAAAAAGGGACAAGAATAGCTCAGACAGTTTTGGAAGGGGAAAAAATGGGGGACACGTGCCCAACTAGAGATCGAAATACCGTGTAAAGCCATAATAACCAAAGGTGAGGACACTTATGACAACACCCGCTTCACAAAACTGTTACAAGGATCACGTTATAAGGTCTACATGAAGAAGGCTTTGACTGTAAAACGCTGTCTAGATGTGAGACGGTACAGAGGACAAAGATGTATATTGCATCTCTGAGCTACAACGCTTCCTCCAGCAGTGAAATTAATGACATCGACTTCTTTACTCCCTACCTGCCATAAATTCTTCCTGTGAGTGGGCTCAGAGGAGGGTAAGAAAGAAGCACGAAATCTTCCAGTTGGAGGGAATCTTGGAGGTTATTATTTCAGTCTCCCACTCAGCGGAGGAGTCCTATCTACACATTCCGGCCCCAGGTGGCCATCCTGTCTTGGCTTGAACACTTTCTGTGATGGAGGGGTTACTCCCTCTCAAAGCATCTCGGTCCTCGGGCGGGCAGCAGTGACAGTTAGAGATGGAGCTGAAATCAGACCCCCTCCAACCTTTCTCCACTTGTCTTAGTTCAACCTTCGGGAACAACACAAAACCAGTTCACTCCCTTCCACCCTTGACAGCAAATCAAAGGTTTGAAGATGGCCATCAGGGCCTTTCCCTGGGATAAACATTCTCAGCTTTTTAACTGTCCCTCTAAGACCTTTCCCTAAACAGGCTGGCCTCCCTGGCATGCCCAATCCTTGGTCAATATCCTTTTCAAACCTGGTGGCACCTCCCTGCCACTGCCTCCAAATGGAAACAGCTTAAATGTCCGCGAGTGAGTCAATTTAAACAAATTAAGTCATATGCATATGATAATGGTTGGGGTGACCATTAAAACTGTGTTTTCAAAGAATATATAATGAGTTGGGGGGAGGAATTCAGGATATGATGTTAATTAAAAACAAAAATTTCCCTCCATATTCCTCCATCTCACACAAAAAAAGGCTTGAAGGACACATACCAAAACAATACCAGTAGTTACATCACTAAATGGTGACAGTTGGATCATTTTTGTTTTCTTTTTTTCACCTTTTCTACGTTTGTTGGTTTTCTACCATGACTATACTTTTCTTCTGTAATTAAAAAAAAAAAATTACCGAGGCCCACAAAGCGGAATGTGAAAGAGCAACACGGTGCCCGGAACAAACCCAGATGCTCTGATGCGGGCAGCCAACGGGGTGCCCGCCATCTTGGTGCGGCTTTGGTGTGACAAGCATTTGTTTTTTGGAGCCGTGTCAGAAATTTGTCAGAAAATTGAACTTTTTGTTAACGAAAATCCTCAAGACCCTTTTTTTTTTTTCACATGAACTCTCGTCAATAGTTTGAATAACTGAGTCTCTTTTTTTTAATCAAAATGAAAATCTTTCATTTTCCCCCATTAACTTCCACGTGTTTGTTTTGGCTCCTTGCTTAGCAGACCATATCCCGTTTCTGCCATGCTGTGTATTACTTATACGTTTCCGTTTTGTGTCAGCCCTCATTTATATGGTGGCCTACCGTTCACGTCACTGAAAGATATTTAACAGAACCGGTCCGCACAGAAGGACCAGAGGCATCTTGTACTGTAGACCTTTCTTTGGACGACTTAGCTCAGTCATTCCGTGCTTTCTGGGTACAGTGGGTTGCTTCGTTGTGCCTTTACGGGGCTGGAGATCATCTCTTCCTTACCTGTTCATCTTACCATGAGAAACTTTGCCCAAAACCCTGCTGCAAGATTCAGTACCTCTGGGACAACCTGGTGATGTTTGTTTGTTTGTCTGTTTCCGGTACGCGGGCCTCTCACCGCCGCGGCCTCTCCCATTGCGGAGCAGGGGCTCCGGACGCGCAGGCTCAGCGGCCACGGCTCACGGGCCCAGCCTCTCCGCGGCACGTGGGATCCCCCCAGACCGGGGCACGAACCCGCGTCCCCCGCGTCGGCAGGCGGACCCCCAACCACTGCGCCACCAGGGAAGCCCAAACCTGGTGATTTTTGATAACCTTTCAAGAAAGGAAAAACTATGAAACGATGTTAGTACGATGTGGTCTGTTGTACACAAACTTGTGCTGGCTTTTTGAGATTTCTGCTTCCTTTTTGAAGTGATTTCAATCTAACTTTTTAATAACCCAGGTTAAGGTTTGCTGGGGATCAAAGTTAAACTCAATGGTGCAGACTTCCCGGAACCTACATATTTTGCCCCTTTTGATAACTCGGACCGTTTCCCATCACTAATCCTTTGGCATCACTCCTGAGATTCCTGAAAGATTATCAACAATGGTTCTGTGATGAAGCCCTACAAGTTCTGTCATCCCCGGGGATGAGATTTGTCAGGACCTGGAGGCCTGAGCTTATTTCAAGAGATCAGGTATTTACTTCCTGCAGAGCTTCACACCTAGGGCTGTAGTTTCCTTTCAACCATGTTGAAGACCCTTCTTGGGGACAGAGGAGATGAGAGCTGCTTAGGGGCGGAGCAACTCTGCTTTGTATCTGTCATCTTCTAGCGCTGTGACACCGCCTGCCCCTGGCCCTTCCCTCGTCTCCCAGCTCAAAGCACACTCACACAAAGCTCTTGTAGCTGTTCCGGAGCATTTTTTTGCAAGTCTCAGCTAGATTCTGAGCTCCAGCCTCACTAACACGATGGCTACAAACCCGTGGCGCTCTTTGCTGTTCTCCTCTTGTTCTGAGCTCCTCCCTTGCACTGCTGTAAAGGCTCTTGGAGAACCTGAGGCTGCTGGAGGGCTTCCTTCGCAGGCTCTGGGTCTTCCCTTTGCTTCATTGTCGGGATCGTGGGAGAGTGTACTGTCAGAATTTAACTTCAGGAAGAATTTTTTTTTTTTAAGTTTCAGGATAGTTGATTTACAATGCTGTGTTAGTTTCAGGTGTGCAGCAAAGTGATTCAGTTATAATATATATATGTATATATATACATATATATATATTCTTTTTCAGATTCTTTTCCATTATAGTTTATTATAAGATATTGAATACAGTTCCCTGTGCTGTGCAATAGGACCTTGTTGTTTATCTATTTTATATACAGCAGTGTGTATCTGCTAATCCCAAACTCCTAATTTATCCCTCCCCATCCCCTTTTTCCTTTGGTAACCATAAATTTGTTCTCTATGTCTGTGAGTCTATTTCTGTTTTATAAATAAGTTCACTTGTATCATTATTTTAGATTCCACATATAAGTGATATCATATGATATTTGTCTTTCTCTGACTTACATCACTTAGTATGAAAATCTCCAGGCCCATCCATGTTGCTGAAAATGGCATTATTTCATTCTTTTTTATGTATATACAGCAGTATTCCACTGTATATACATCTTCTTTATCCATTCATCTGTCAGTGGAGTTTTAGGTTGCAGGAAGAATGTTTCTTTAATACATCCCCTGTCCTCTTACCTTTAAACAACAAAACACCAACGTAATAAAATAAAACACAATAACAACAGCAACCAAAAAGCTCCTCTTTAGGCTTGCTTCTCATCACGGATGCAAACGAGGTCTGATAAGACATTGGAAGTGGGCATTTAGGCTCCTCTTGGTATGTTTTCTTAGAAAAACGTATGACAAATGATGAAAAATGTTGCTTAAGTTGCTTCAAATACGAATGTGGAGGAGCTATTCTTTCCTGTTTATTGTGCAGTGAGAAAGAGGGGAGAGGAGAGATGGAGAAAGAAGGGAAATTAGTATTGAGTACCAACCACGTGGTTTCATTTAATCTTCCTGTCAATCCTGGAAGCACCGTCCCAATTTTAAAGGTGGAAAAAAATGAAGCTCAGGTTAAGTAAGTTGAAATAACTTTATTCGTGGTCCAAAAGGTAGAGCCAAGGGTTGAACTCAGAATCAGTTTGATTCTGTCACTCGTGCTTTTTTCTACATAACAGGTTGTAGGTAAGCAGCTCACGGGACAATCCAGCCCAGAGATGTGGTTTTTGGCCCACCCTGTATTTTAAAATTTTTGAATATATTGCCAACATATACAAGGTAGGAGATTTTACATCAAATTCCAGATTTCCAGCTTCTTTTGAAAATCTCTGGACCCACATTTCTCCCCATGGCGACCACTGGCCAAGCTGAATAAGGGCGACCCCTTTAGAGAGACCATGCCCCCTCCAGGCTGCCATAATCTCCGATTCTATCCTCATTTACATCCTCTACTTGGTCCTGCTGGTATCTGCACTTGCAATGCCCTAGGCCATGCTGATGCTCTACTGGTTTTCCTGGTTTCAGAGAGAAAGGCTGCTGCCATATGCAAAGGAAGGGAGCAAAGGATATGAAAATCACAGGTACGTCTCTCACACTCAATTCAGCCTCATTATTGCCCTGGAAAGGGGGCTCCCAGAAACTCAGGATGTCCCCAAAAGCATGTGCTCGTTTGTCCCAGGCTCCTCTGTTCCCAGTTATGTACTCAACTCTCTGTACTGTTTTTTTTTTTTTTTTTTTTTTTTTTTTTTCCGTATGCGGGCCTCTCACTGTTGTGGCCTCTCCCGTTGCGGAGCACAGGCTCCGGACGCGCAGGCCTAGCGGCCACGGCTCACAGGCTTAGTTGCTCCGCGGCACGTGGGATCTTCCCGGACCAGGGCACGAACCCGTGTCTCCTGAATCGGCAGGCGGATTCTCAACCACTGCGCCATCAGGGAAGCCCTCTGTACTGTTTCTTAAACCACAGCGTCTAATAAGAGTATCATTTAAGACTTCGTAACATCCAACAATGGGCAAAAGGGTTTGTTCCTATGACTGTTTAAACGGGGGTCTCGGGCATGATCAAGCTCTGTGCTGTGCCAGAATCTCTGGCTAAGCCCACCCTCACAGCTGGATGCTACGGACAGAACAGTAAAAATGGACGTAGGCTAAATAGGCCAGACAGTGGGGAGAACCAGGCTGGAGATCAGGAACCTGTTTCCCGTTCTTGGTCTTGTTCTTTTAAGGACACCAGAGTGTAGGATATTACAGTAATACAGACCTCAGGAGGTAAGTCCGAAACTGGGGCTAGTAAGTTTGAATGACAAATGTAGGGGGAAATGTGAAAATCAGTTTGAAGGGAGAAATTCATTCATTCAGTCAGTCATTTGACACATGTGTATTATGTGTCCACTACATGTCAGACACATTTTAGGCCATGAGGATTCAGAAGTGAATGAGACAGGGCAGAAATTCCTGTCATCATGGAGCTTACTCTTTTATAGGGAAAGACAGACCCTAAACAACCAAACAAACAAGACTAAAAAGGAAATACATATCATGTCAATTGATGATAAGGCCATGGAAAAGCTCAAGCAGGGCAAGGGAGTTAGGGAGCTTTGAGACTGCCAAGGGGGATATTTAAACAGAGTGTAGTCCGACCTCAGAATTAATGCGGGTTCAGTTCCAGACCACAGCAATGAAGTGAGGATCTCAATAAAGCAAGTCCCATGAAGTTTCTGGTGTCCCAGTGCGTAGAAAAGCTCTGTTCACACTATACTGTAGACGATTAAGAGTGCAATAACATTATGTCTAGAAAAACAATGTACAGACATTCATCAAAAAAATACTTTATTCCTAAAAGATGCTATAACCATCATCTGAGCCTTCAGCAAGTTGCGTTCTTCTTGCAATGGTAACAGCGAAGATCAAGGATTCCAGGTCAACCACCACAAATATAATAAGGATAAAGTTTGAAATACCAGGAGAATTGCCCAAATATGGCAGAGAGACATGAAGTGAGCAAATGCCGTCGGGAGAATGGTGCCGACAGACTTGGCTGACGCAGCGTTGCCGCCAACCTTCAATCAGTGAAAAATGCAGTATCTGTGAAGAGCGATAAAGCAAAGCATAATACAATGCGCTCTGCCTGTAATTGAAGCCTCTCCACCAGGTCCACCAGGAAGATAATATTTGGATAGAGACCTTGAAGGGAATCAGGAAGCAAGCCCTGTAGGTCTCTGGGGAGGAGCCTGTGCAGACCTGGAAGTGGGACCAGGGCCAGCGTGTGTTTGGGGTGGAGCGGAGGCCAGGTAGCTGGAGAGGAGCCGTCAAGGGAGAGAGTGGTTGGAAAAGGGGTGGATGGGCCACATGGCCCCAGGCCATGGAGGGGCTTGCAGATCAGTGTCAACACTCGAGTTTTGCTCTGATTGTCCTGGGAGGCAGGGAGGTGACATGATCAAACTTACATGTTAACGGGATCACTCTGAGAGCTCTGCTGAGACTAGTGTAGGTAACACGGTAGAAGCAGGGAGTCCAGTTAGGAGGCTATTATACAGTGGATGGTCTAGGGAGCAGCCTTGGAAGGGGTGAGATGTGGTTATAGTGTATACATATTTTGAACATAAAGAGTAGGATTTGCAGAAGAATTAAAATAGAGCATAGGGTGGGGAGAGAGGAACAGGGAGGGAGGGAAGGAAGGAAGGAAGGAAGGAAGAGGGAGATAGAGAGAGGAAAGAAAGAAAGAATAAAGGAAAGAAAGAAAGAGAAAGGAAGAAAGAAAGGAAGGAAGAAGGAAAGAAAGAAAAGAAAGAAAGAAGGAAAGAAGTAAAAAGAAAGAGAAAGAAAGAAGGAAGGAATAAAGGAAAGAAAGGAAGAAAGAAAGGAAGAAGGAAAAAAGAAAGAAGAAAGAAAGGAAGAAGGAAAGAAAGAAAGGAAAGAGAAGAAAGAAGAAAGAAGGAAAGAAGGAAAAAGAAAGAAAGAAAGGAATAAAGGAAAGAAAGAAAGAGAAAGGAAGAAAGAAAGAAGGAAAGAAGGAAAAAGAACGAGAAAGGATGAAAGAAAGAAAAGAAAGAAAGAAAAAGAAACAAAGAAGGAAAGAAAGAGAAAGGAAGAAAGAAAGGAAAGAAAGGAAGGAAGGAAGAGAGGAAGGAAGGAAGGAAGGAAGGAAGGAAGGAAGTCTAAGATTCTCCCCTGAGCAACCAGAAGGCCATTAACCGAGTCAGGGTACGTGGTGGGCAGAGCAGGCTTTGGTAAGCAAGACCAGGAGTTAGTTGGCGGTATATTCAGATGCCCATTAAACAGTGAAACAGAGACCGTGAATAGGAAACTTGCATGTACACGCGTGATTATAAACGAGGGTATATCACAAGCGTATTGATCCCATTGAAGGCCGTGGACTGGATGAGCTCACGGAGGAACAGGGAGCGGACGGAGGGCTGGGCCTTGGGCGTTCCGATACTGAGAAGCAGGGAAGATGGTAGAGTCAGCCTAGGAGACAGAAAAGGGGTGTCCAGGAGGCAAAACTGACAATCCAAAGAGGAAGGTGTATTAAGGAAGAGTGGGGTGACCAGCTCTGTCAAACGCCAGCCCGGGCTCCGGCGCGATGAGGACCGGGAGTGGCCCTAGGCTGTGTGGTGGGCAGGTCACTGTGATCCGGGTAAGGACAGCTTTAGCAGCGGTGGGGTGTGGGGGAGGGACCCGGACGGTGGGCGGGGCCATGAAATCCTACATAGAATGAGATCAACAGAGAGACTGGTACCGAGGGAAGACTGGAGAGTGTGCGCGCGAAAACCATTGCAAGGAGTTTTGCCGCGAAGAGGAGGAGAGAAGCAAGCGGACATGGTGGAGGAGAGAGTGGGGTTAGAGGGGGCTTGCTGTGTGTGTGTCTGTTTCTAAGGCGGGAGCAGGTGTGAACGCTCGTGAGGCAGATCCAGTGGAGCCCGGGGTGGGCGGGAGGGGAGAGCTGCTGGGCCAGTGAGTGAATTTGAGGGCTGGGATCCTGCACACACGTGGCGGAGCAGGCCAGCCCATCCCTGGGGATGGTATAAAGGCGGAGACAGATAGGCTGGTACACGGGGTCACCGGAGATTCTATAGCCAGGCTGGTCACCAGGCTGAACACGGGGCCTGCAGGGAGGGGACAGCTCAGGAGCCAGGACCAAAGGCCCACGGAGAGGTCAGTAAGGGGAGATGTCTTAAGCTCCAGTAGCTGAATCTAGAGGACAGACCTTTAAACCACGAGACACAGGAGAGCTGGGAGTCACAAAGAAATGAAGACTGTGGAAGCTTCCATCAGAGCCTGAAAACCTGAGACGGTGTGAACCCTCTAAGAAAGAGGGGAGCACAGAGAGGAGCCCGGGCCAAGGGGGCGCCTCACAGGGACCCCGCACTCAGGGAGCCGTGTGTGTGTGTGCGTGTGTGTCTGTGCACGCACATACTGGGGTGGAAGAGGAAGCAAAGAGCCTTGCTTTGTCTGTCGGTTCAGACCTACTTTCTTGCCTGAAGATGTGGAGACAACGGAACCTGCAAAGGAGTGGAGAGCATCGCTTGAAGGAAGGAAGGAGCCACCGGCTGGGCCACCAGCCTCGGGAGGCCACGCAGAGGGGGATGGTGGCTTAGAAAGTCTCCAGATTGAGAAGAAGAAGGTCCCCGGCTTTCGAGGGAACAGCTGCAGTAGAGGAAGGTGGGCAGATGCCAGTCGCGGGGGCTTAAGATGTGGTTAAAGCACCAAGTGGAGCCAGCACATGGGTGGGAGGTGCCACACGTTGAAGTGGTGTCCCTACCAAATGAACAAACAGAGGAAAAGCCATACGGTGCCTCCAAGGACCAAGCAAGACATTTTAAAGGCGTTGGAGGCTGACATCGGGAAAGGGACCCTTGGAGAGGGCGGGATGGTGGAGACGGTGGTCACCACGCCCACACGCGGCCCGGGGTGTTTCTGTCTGGGCTTCCTCCCAGCAGATCCGGCAGCTGCAGGACGTGTCCAGACCCTTCACCTGTCCCCGAGCCTCCTGGCAACATGGTGCACAGCAAGGACACGGGAAAAGGAGAAGCACGGTGTCCTAACGCCTCCCGGATCTGTCTGGGTGGGAGCCTCCACGGCTCGCACGAGACGGCGTGAAGCAGAAGGTGCAAGTATCGGTCTTGTGTTGCTTTCCTCATTCTCTTTTTGACTTACTTTCCCCACTTGTCTCTAAGTCTGGATGCAAACGTGTGTCTCTGGGGGGGCGTTCTAACGAGCGCTATTCAACGTGAGAAGTCCGACAGCTTCCTCTCGCGGACGGTGACTTCAGGGCTGGACCCTGCATCATTTGGGAAATAATAACACATTGTGCTTTGGGTCCTAAAACATCCTCCTAGAACCACCTTATGAAGGCCTTCATGGACACGCATAGCCGAAACCTTCAGCCACAGTAAAACAGGACAGCTTCACGCCCCCCTCCTGCTATGTACTCCTCTTACGCTCTTAGAGAAGGTCTTATTAAGCCTTTTAGAGCTAACGCACCAGTGACAGTTTTCACTCTGGGAAAGAACTTCTGTTTTTCTTATATTTTAAAGATACATGTACTTATTTTTTTATGCATTGATTAATTTATTCATCAATACATTAAAGTGCAGAAAATGAAGTTTAAAAAAGATCACCTCTCCACTGAAGGGAACAGCCGTTTCACGCAATAAAACAGATATTGCTGATAGTACGTGAAATATGCCAATCCTGGGCCCCGTGCTTGGTGTGCATGATCAGATTTAATCTTCAGAACAAATTGATGAGGTCCGTAATTACTGTCCCTATTTTATAAACGTGGAAAAGGAGGCGCAGAGACATTCACCGGCCCAAGACCAAGAGCCGGTAAAGGGCAGAGCCAGGGCCCCTTGCCCCATCTGCTGCCCTGAACGCGTGTTTCTACATCCTTGGGATCCCCTGATGAGGTTTAATGAGCAATTTGTTCACCACCCGTGGTGATGAGGGGCTTCCCCACGGGAGGAAATCCTGCAACCCATCCCTTCTCATCCCGCCCTAGTGATGCCCTGGTTCCAAGAGGACCTGGACTACCTCCATTTCTGTCTCAGGAGAGCCTCTGGGGGTGGAAAGAGGCAGGAACGGAGCCTCCTGCTGGTGGGAGGCCAGCTGTGCAGATGCTCAGGGGCTCACAAAGCAGCCCGGTCCTGTCCTGGGGCCCCTGGAAGCCCGACCTTGCCTTTCACTTGCTCGGGAGGAAGGAGGGGCTGATCTTACCCTCCTCCCTTGAAAGGTCCAGCAGGGGAGTGGGAAGTATCAGAGACCAGGCTGGAAGGGAAGGGAAAAGACTGTGGGAGAGCCGGGGTCCAGGCAATGCGCTGCCTGGAATTTGCAACCTGGAAAGCTGGGGGGGATGAGGGTCAGGGGTTCAGGCACGGGAGGGATAAGGCTGGCTTCCCAGGCGTAGGATTTCCCAGGGAAAGTACTTCCTTAGCTCCCAGTGACAAGGTTTGGGAACAGGAGGAGCTGTGGCTTAGGTGGTGTAATTTCTGGATGATTGTTACATGAAAGGGAGCCGGGGTGCAGGAGTTTATGTTCCCACGCCTGATGATCCATGCAGCAACACATGTGGCCGGGCTGTTCCTTCACACAATTTTACTTTTGCTTTCCTGGAAGGAGTTCCAGCGTTATCGTTATGTTTAACAGTTATAAACACTCCCATCTATTACGAGCTCACTAAGCACCGGTTTCACTTCTCTTTGCCTGGGAAATTTGCGTTTATCACCCCCAACCAGGGCAGTGAAAGCGCTGTACAGACGCTGCTTTACAAGCTGGGAGTGACTTGTTAGTTTGCAGCTGCCTTATAGCAGTAAGCGATGGGCCTCTCCGTCCCTGACTTCTCCTGGAGATGGCAGACTCCCCCTAAGGCAGAGGTAGTGACCCCAGGGAGGTGAGAGAGCCTCTTCTGCCCCATGTGGTGAGGTCTTAGGAGCAGGGAGAAGGTGTTTGCTAGTGTGGCGCAGGGCACCCCCCCACAGGAAGAGAGATGTTCACTTCCTCCTAGGTTCTGGGCTCTAGCCTCACTAATCACTGTCACAGCGCTTCTCATATCACAGTTTGTTTGGCAGCCTCTCCGCCAAGACTGTGAACTTCTTGTAAGCAAAGTCTTTGTATCTTTTGTGTATCTCCGCATCCCAAACGCCATGTCTGCAGCAGGGTCTGGTCCCTGGGGAATGCCCAGGGCACGTGCTTCTGACACGCTTCCTGAGCGTGAGAGTAGCTTATATTTGGAAAGACTTTACTTTTCCTTTGTTACAATCTCATCACAAGTCTTTCCTCACAACTCTAGTACTTTTATGACGGTGGTGTGATCCTGAAGTGTTCTGTTAAGATTACTCACTACAGTTTACAACTTACTATGGACAAGTATCTCACAAATGGGGTGCAGGGGAGAGCGCTTCCTGCCTTTCCATGTGCTAATGTCTTTGCACAATCCATGTCTGCTGGGATGTACACCTGGTACTGATGTAGGACACACAGAAGTAGTTCTCCCTTACTAAGAAATGTAACTATACTATTTATAAACCTGGCCTCCGACCCAAAGCTTTAGGTATAGGAAAGGTTGGACTAGCGTAGACACCAATGAGTCAGGCTCCATCCTGAACCAATTAGTAATTTTGTACGTTCAGCAACTTTTCTCCAGTCCCTAATCTGCACTGGCTTCCGGAAGAAAGTGAGCCAGTTTGGGCTCCATTGTCAACTGTGTACTAGAGTCCCTTTTTTGTCTTGAAATGTATCAGGAGGTCAAGAGTTCAACTACTGGAGCTCACCTTTCCTTGACTCCTAAGATGAAAAAGGCACTTCCCCATGTTAGAGAATTACCTTGATGTTCTTTTTTTTTTTGGTTTTTAAAAATTTTTTAATTTTTTTAACATCTTTTTTGGAGTATAATTGCTTTACAATGGTGTGTTAGTTTCTGCTTTATAACAAAGTGAATCAGATATCCCCATATCTCCTCCCTCGTGCTTCTCCCTCCCACCCTCCCTATCCCACCCCTCTAGGTGGTCACAAAGCACCGAGCTGATCTCCCTGTGCTATGTGGCTGCTTCCCACTAGCCATCTATTTTACATTTGGTAGTGTATATATGTCCATGCCACTCTCTCACTTCATCCCAGCTTACCCTTCCCCCTCCCCGTGTCCTCAGGTCCATTCTCTACGTCTGCGTCTTTACTCCTGTCCTGCCCCTAGGTTCTTCATAACCTTTTTTTTTTTTTTTTGGACTCCATATATATGTGTTAGCATATGGTATTTGTTTTTCTTTCTGACTTAGTTCACTCTGTATGACAGACTCTAGATCCATCCACCTCACTACAAATAGCTCAATTTCGTTTCTTTTTATGGCTGAGTAATAGACCATTATATATATGTGACACATCTTCTTTATGCATTCATCTGTCAATGGACACTTAGGTTGCTTCCATGTCCTGGCTATTGTAAATAGAGCTGCAGTGAACATTGTGATACATGACTCTTTTTGAATTATAGTTTTCTCAGGGTATATGCCCAGTAATGGGATTGCTGGGTCTATGGTAGTTCTATTTTTAGTTTTTTAAGGAACCTCCATACTGTTGTCCATAGTGGCTGTATCAATTTACATTCCCATCAACAGTGCGGGAGGGTTCCCTTTTCTCCACACCCTCTCCAGCATGTATTGTTTGTAGATTTTTTGATGATGGCCATTCTGACTGGTGTCAGGTGATACCTCATTGTAGTTTTGATTTGCATTTCTCTAATGATTAGTGATGTTGAGCATCCTTTCTTGTGTTTGTTGGCGATGATAATGGCCTGGAATTCATTCAACATCCAGGAGGGTTTATTAAGCACCCCGGGCATTGCTCAACAAGGGTAAATCAACAACTATAGAATTCAACAACACACCCACACCCAGATGCCCCAAGCATTGTCATGAGGAAGGCCCAGATGATTTGCACTGAGTGCATCAGAAATTTAGAGGAAGGAGAGCCTGGGGCCGGGAGTGGTGCGGAAACACTTCCCAAGGGCATTGGTCATGGGAACTGGGTCTTAAGGGAGGAGTAGAATCTGACTGAGCCAGGTGGCTGGGAATAATAGTCACCTTGGGGAAGTGACCTTAGCAAAAAGATGGGGAGGAGCACACACACACAGAAAAGTGGACATGCCCACCTGAATGGAGAGAAGGCTGGTACCCGGGGAACATGGGAGAGATGAAATGTCGGGCCAGGTATGTCGGCTCTGAGTGTCACACTGAGGTGTTTGGATTCTAAACCAAAATGTATCCTCAAAACAAAAAGAGGAGGACCTACTTACAGCACAGGCAACTATACTCAATGTTTTGTAACAGCCTATAAGGGAAAAGAATCTGAAAAAATACATATGTATATACATGTATATACGTATATATATCTCTGAATCACTGTGCTGTACACCTGAAACTAACAAGACATTGTAAATCAAGTATACTTCAATTTTTTAAAAAAAAGGTAGAACAATTTTACTGAGAGGACACTGAAAGCCAAGATAAATGAGAACAGTTAGTTAGAAAATGTTAGCTGGCTCGAGACATAGAACAGAGACCATCAGACCTTGAAGGGGCCTTCAACTTCATCTGGTCCAAATGCCTATTTCCCAGATGGGGAAATTACAGCTGAAATAAAATCAAAACCTGCCCGCGTGCACTCAGCGGATAAAGGGAAAAGCCAGAGCTAGAAACTAGTGTGGTGTTTTTTCCCCGCCCCTGCCCCCTTAATAAATTCAAATCTCCAGACTTAGACAAATCACATCCCAGGTTGCTCAAAGAACTCCCAGAACCCTTGTCAATAATGTTTGAAAAAGCATGGAGAATAGCGGAACTGTTAACAGACAAGAGAAGAACAAAGTTGTCCCGATTCTCAAAAAAGGGGGAAAGGGGCACATTATAAAAACGATAAGCCAGTCAGCTTGACAATTATCCCTGGCAGAATATTCTAGAACAGAATTTTAAAAAGCTATTTACTCCACAACCATTATTATAATGATAGAAACGAAGGGGGAAATAACCCACAATTTGACCACTTTAACCCATCAACTGAACAGATTATTAAGTAGACTCTTTGTAAGTCTTTAGAAAAGCAGAGATCGCTCAGAGCCAACCCGAAATCTCAGAAAACAAAACACGTCTTCATTTATTCCTTTTTTGATGGGGATGTTGGACTAGTAGAAAGCAGTGGCGTCAAAACCATACTTGCTTTCAGCGCGGCGCTTGACAAGATCCATCATAATCTCCTTGTGGCTACGACGTGAACTGGCGCACAGCCAGTGGGAACGGCCATGGCTGGTGTAAGAATTGTACCTAAAGACTCTGCTGATTAGCGTGTATATCAGCCTGAAAGGACGCTATGGTGGTGAGCCATGGAGCGCTCTCTTTACTCTTCCCTGAGAGTATTTTTGTCTTACAGGGGATACTTACCAGATTTTCACATGACATGGACAAGGAGGAATAGCTAATATGAAGGACCCTTGCTGTGTTCTGTGAATTACGTTAAATATACTTTTCCCACAAAATTATCACACTTAAATCGTACCACCCTGGGAGGCAGGTAGGAATGTTATGTCCATTTTAGAGATGAGGAAATTGATGATTTGAGATGAATCGTTTGCTTAAGATGACACAGCTCAGGAGGGGAGGAACAAAACTTTGAATCCAGGTTTGCCTGCCGCCAGAGTCGGAATGAAATGATCGTGTGTAATTTTGACAGACCACAGCTATGAGCTTAAGTCCACATTGTATCACAGAGCTTAACACCTGCATTTTAATTCTAAAAATCAGTTGCATATCCAAGGATTGGGCCGATCTGACCTACCACACCCATGGGAATGACCTGGGGGTTTTAGTTGCCCACAGGCTCCATCGAAAAAACAGTGAAGAGAGTTAACCAAATTTTGGCTGCATTTATTGATACATAGTGTTTAAATCAAGGCAGCTAAGGGTCCTGCTGGCTATGTGATCAAAACTTTTTTTTTTTTTTTTTTGTGGGCCTCTCCCACTGCGGAGCACAGGCTCCGGACGCGCAGGCTCAGCGACCATGGCTCACGGGTCCAGCCGCTCCGCGGCACGTGGGATCCTCCCGGACCGGGACACGAACCCGCGTCCCCCGCATCGGCCGGCGGGCTCTCAACCACTGCGCCACCAGGGAAGCCCTGTGATCAAAACATATTTGAAGATAAATCAGAGAAAAGTAACCAAGAAAGATGCAGAAACTACGTTATATGAAAAATGGTTGAAGAAACTGATACTATTTTAGGCTGAGAAGGCCGAAATCGTCACATATTCAAGGAGAAGTCATATTAAAAAACGACAGAACGGGATCCGTGAATAGAAGTTATGAAGGGCCAGGCTTTGGTGCAATCTGAGGACAAACTTTCTAACTGTTGGAACTGTCTGGAAATATAAGACAGTGGTCAGTTTGCAGTTACCACGAGAGTTTAAACAGACTGGACGAGCCCGCGTTAACGTGGAAGTGGTTCCCGTGGGAGCTGAGAGGGAGACAGAGGCCACATACGCTTCCCTCCAAATCCCAAATCCCGACCCCGCTTAGATGTTCGCTTATCAGGACTTGGTTAGTCGTTCGAGTTCAAATAGTGAAGTATTCATCAACTGAGCCATCAAATAATCCTCACACAGATCCAGATTTGTTAAAACAATATGGTGTCTTGGGAAATAGGAGAGTTCCTACTTTCATTCCTCATTTCATTTGGGGCTATACCCGAATTCAGGTCAGCGTCGTCTCACTGGCAAAGACCCATCCGTATCAGGATAAGAATCTAAACCTTATCACCAACTCTGTTTTTGGACACTACTTAGTTAAGAGATTTATAGTTCTTTACTAATACTTTTACCCCGAAGTATATTATACTGCTTTCATTCAGTCCTGACCATTTCGCCGATTTAGGGTAAAACAGTACAGTTAGATTATCGCTATTCCCGAAAGCTATTCTGACATGTGCTTGACAAAAGCTGATCTTGGCCATCCAGAAACAAAGGAATTCTCTGGTTTATTGGAAAGTTTGTGCTCACATTTTAACATCAGAGCCATTCTTTTGCCTGTCTGCCGGCGCCATCTAGTGATGCAATGAGCACATTTTTCCAGCCTGGGAGTAACAACCCAGTTTTGAATATCCATGAGGCACCACCATTCTTTTCTGGACCCCAGAATATTTGGATTGGAAGAAACCTCTTGGGGCCAAATGTTTAATACCCGTGTATCATCCAGGCAGGCCTTCCCCAAGATCACACCCAGAGATATCAATTTTTAGTCTAGTCTCCAGAGTGAGTATTAATCCAGGAGGCCAGAGCTCCCAGGAAGAATGAAAATGAACAAATTGAATGGGAGAGATCATAGTGATTTTTCTCATCTATTTCCTTTTCGTTTCAATTTTTTTAGAACTCTGGGCAGGTTAAGACTTGAGGCAAAGGCTTGTGACCGGAGACTTGCAGAGATGTTCAGAAACAGCCCCGGAGAGTAGATGGGACTAGATAGGAAAATGCACATATATCCTACAAAGTGGTGTAAGAACTTAATTTTTTTTTTTTAGGGCACTGATTTTTGAGAAGTGGTTGCTGGGAAGATATTGTTCAAGTCCATGCCAATGACAAGACTTGTCTTAAACAATTTCTTATTTAACCCATTGTGCATTCCTGTTCTTGTTTCAGGATTATTCAGGATCGAGGATAATGTTGAGGATATTCTATCAAATTATTATAAGCACAAGACAAGCATCCTCCCAAATGCTAAGTGGAGATGGAGGTGTTTGGACTGGATGATGCTAAGATCCCTTTTCTCCTCTGACAGTTTCTTATTTGGTGATTTGAGGCCATCCACAAGATCGATAAGGTGTGCCTTTGTATCAGGGGCACCCAGCCCATGAGATCCAGGACTCGGCAGGGTAAGAGCCTCCTTGTTGCTTTAGGTACACAGGTGAGTCAAAGCAAGGTGAACTGGACCAGAGATCTGATCACTCCTGATTCTCAACTACTTCCTGTCCCTTGCATTCTTTACATGGCTTATCTTATATCTTTGTCAAGTCTTACATGTGGCTCTCTTTTTAGTCTCCTCCAGTAAATGAAAAGTTCCTCAAAAGCACAGAGTGTATCTTTTGCTTCCTGTATCTCTTGCCTGACATATCTGACCCCAGCATCTCCTATGGCATCAAATCATGGGCTGTGAGAGCTGGCAGCCACCTTGGTGCTTACCTGGTCCACTTGGCTCATCAGATGAGAAACAGAGGCCCCAAAAGGGATGTGACTTGCTTAACACCATTCAGCTCGTCAGAACCAGAACTTGGATCAGCCCCTGAATCTCCAGACTGTCCTAGACATCCACAGGGCACACCCCATAGTGACAGAGAGGCAGGGCGCCCCCCCACCCCGAGCTGGGAGCAGCTATAACCACGAGCAAGAAACTGTTCCAGACCCTCATGCATGTGACTATCGCCTTCTACTCCATAATATGTACGTGTTTCTTTTAACATTAAAATGTTAGAATTATTTTTTCTTGTAAGGAAAATCGATACTGAAGTTATAATGGGAAAGAGTCACTTGTCTTCCTTGACATAAAGCTGTAACCCTCAGAGTCAAAACAAAGTTCTAACTTTTGTGCTTGGGGCTGAGGAACCATGAACATCTTTCTGAGTGTGGCTCTGGGTCCCTGAGGATAGAGGTCAGGAGGAGGGTAAACCAGGGAGGGGAAAGCCAAGATCCTATCTTTTTAAAAAATTGATTGTTTTTACAGCCTTATTGAGCTATAACTCACATACCATACAATTCCTCCATTTAAATTGCATAATTCAGTGGTTTTTGGTATAAAGGTGCTTTGTCTTGAGTGAACAGCTACAAACACACATCCCCACGCAGCGCCTGATGGAGTAGAAGGAAAGGCGAGATCTAGTTTCTAAATGCAATTTATGCTCCACCCTGCGTCCTCGAGATCTGTAGGGCATTCTTAATCCACAGAAGCCCCCCTTCACTGCTCCCCAACTCCCCCTCCCAAGCTGAGCGGAAGCTCTATCCATACACAGTTATTTAATGTTCTGGGCAGAAGTAATGGACCGCGGTGATGAACTCGCAGGAGAGGCAGTTCTAGGGTTGGTAGAGAAGGGAGCAAAGGGCCAGGGAGAGGGTTGGAGGTGATAAAGCAGGGAACAACACTGCTTTTTTAAAAAGAACGTCAATTGGTCCTAGCGGAGTACTTGAATTCCAATTGCGATTGGGTGACCGGGGCTGGTTGTAGAAGGGGATGGCCGGAAACCACACAGAGGGGTGATCAGAAGCACAGGTTCTGAGGCCAGGAACCGAGGTTCAGATTCTTGTTTGGGGACAGGTTAAATAATATCTCTGTGCCTCAGTTTCTTTTCAGGTAGAAGCGGTTAAAGAGAGTACCTACTTTACAGGGTTGCTGGGAGAATTCTATTTGTTAATTATATAAAGAGGTTATAACAGTGTCAGGTCCTAACTTCGTGTTATACCAGGACCCGTACCATCTGCATACCTTCTCCTCAAACACAAACTCTCTCTCTCTCTCTCTCTCTCTCTCTCTCTCTCTCTCTCTCTCAGGAACTCTGACCAGCTGTTCCCTCTGCATGGAATCCTCTTTGCCCAGATATCACTCGGCTTCCGCCTTTACTTCCTCAAATCTTAGCTTCTCAATGAGGACCATCTTGAATACTCTCAACATCCCTTACCCGTATCTATGTTTTTTCTATAGCTCTTATCACCTTACAGCATACTATACAATGTGCTTATTTATTACAGCACGGTATCTGTGTCCATCCCCCGACACCCAAGCCCCAAGCCTGCCCCACCTCACCTTCCCCAGCACGTAAATTCCACAGGGGTAGGGATTTTCCTCTATTTTGTTCACTGATATAGCCTAGGAAGCTAGGGACAGTGCCTGGAACATTGAGGGAGCTTGCTAAATATTTGCTGAATGAAGAACTGAAGAGCAACTCATATTAGATCATCTGCGGTGGCTTCCTGACCTCCCTGGATGTGATTCTTAGGAACTGGCGAAAGTCCCCATGTCTGCAGTGACCCAAGTGCAGGCGGGACACCCTCCAGCCGCCCTTTCCACCACTCAAGGCTTGTACTTGCCTCCCTCTCCCCTAATTTTAAAAATGATATCTTATTGACGTGCTTTCCTGCTTGCTGCTTTTCGCTATGAAGCTTCTCACACGCTAAGTCGTTTCTGTTCTCTCTTTCCAGATCATTCCTATTAAGTCCTTTTTGAGAATGCCATGACCAAAACCCTAAAGTGGCATTCCTGGAAGGAAAGCACCAGCCAGGAATGTCACAGCCCAAGAGCCTTTTCAGAATTCTCCATCCTCTAATTAGGATGGCCACACATCTCAGCTGCTGCTTTTGACTGCTGCTGTGAGCTGCATGTTGATGTCCGTCACTGATCCACCCCCCCCGCCCCCCCACCCAGCAGCAAAAACTAATCATCAGTGGTATTTGCAAGAGAGCCTTTCCGTTCAGTGTGAGTGAATTATTTAGCACTTCATTTTTTTTTTTTCAGTTGAATTTAATTCCTTGTCCTGTTTCCTAATTAGGAAGATTTACAGGATTCATTCTGATTTTTTGAAAAAATATTCCTTCCCAGGGATGCTTATCTCGGCTTCAGCAAATGTTTCATCTGCTTATTTCACCTCTTAATTCCTGCTGGAGTTGTTAACTGTCATACTCCAGCAGCAGGGCTGATTCTGGCGCTGCCTCACTGTTGGCTCTTTTTCAGACTGAGGCTGGGTCTTTATATTCAGGGCCCATGGGCACAAATGCAGCTTTTTCTCCCTCACTCCTGGACCCTCTTGCGGCCCCTCATCTCTCCCTGTGCCTCTTCCTGTCTCCTGCTTCCCCTTTTCTGTCAAAAACAGCCTGTCCCCCATATACATTCCTAGCTAGCCCCCTCCATTTCTGGCTGTCTATATGGCCGTTAAAGATAAAAACAATTATGAAAATAACGTTTAAATAATAGATAATACTATATCGTGCGTCTCACCAGTTACTTGGTTCTTTTTTCTCTTTCTGTTGTCTTAGTGGAGGTTGATTCCCTCCCCCCGCCCCCCCCTCCCCCGGCCATAGACTGACCTTGCCATTCTGTTCCTTCATCGGCCTGTTTTTGCCATCTGATTATCCTTGCTTTCCAGACATAAGATAGGTCTCCTCTGCACCTTTCCCCCTCCCCCTCTCCTTTCCCCTTGGGCATTTCCTCCCTGCTCTCCTAGCATTCTAAGATCTAATCAACTCAACCAGGTGTGAGGGAGGCTGCCGTCCCAGGATCCCTGGGCATATCACCACCCAGAACACACACAGGACACACGAAAGATAAAGGAAAATGTCTTCTATTTGTCTGGCTTTCCTGAGAAAACGAGTGACCATGGTCAGGAGGCATAGTTTCTACAGCTGTGGCACTTAGCCCAGAACGATGATGCAGAGGGAAGCTGTCCCGGCCCCAGACCGTGTCACAGAGAGTCATCTCTTGAAAGACCATGAGAGGCTGAGCTCCATGTCTGAACCCTCCCTGGAAAAAGTTATGGGAAAGTGCATAACGTTGTTTCCTATGAGAACATTCTAGAAGGTCCCAGATCCATTCCACTTCCTCGACAAAAGAAGAGGTGGATTATCATCAGTTATGAACCCGAATACCTAAGGGGCCCAGGAAGGTCATTTAAACGAGGAAAAGAGATACAGGTCTGGTAACTCAGGTAAAGCTAAGAGCCCGTTCCCAGTCCAAAGAGGTCAGTATGACCAGTCGTTGGTACAGGAGGATGGTGTGTAAGGGAAGCTGGAGAAACACATTATTTAGTGTGAAATTTCCCAGTTCTAAAATGGTGGGCACTTATCAAAACTTTAAAAATACTTTGTGGGCTAAAGCTCATTAGCTCTGTTTGTGACCCCTGGACTAAAGGATCTAAGGTCCCTTCCCACACTTGCTCTCTAACAGTGGTCATAAATCCAGAATAATAAGAATAAAGATAATTACCAGACTTTTCACAGCTCTTTTCAGTTTATGAAATGTGTTCTCTTCACATTAGGGATATGGCAGCATATTTTAAAAACATATCCACCTGAGATATATCCACATCAGTTGTGTTCTCTCCATCTCCCTCTCTGACCACCAGCCCAGGCTACCCCCGGGCTTCAAGGAAATGAAGTATAGCTCCAACCCCCCAAAAAGTTAAGGACTTCATCCTAATCTTTCCAATTAAACTTGCTTTGTAAAAATCCACTCCACCTTCGAAGAAGAGCTAGTTGCTAAATTATTTAAATTGCTACTGTTCACTTTGCAAAACTTAAAGACAATCACCAAAACCCACCGATAACAATGGATCAATGTCATGACTTATAAATTTTATTCCTAAATAAAAGATTAACAAATTGAATGCAGCAGTTTTTTCAAAGAATAATGAATATGTGACTAAGCAGAGTTTATTTCAAGAAGGTAAGGATGGGTTGAAAATTAGAAAACCTACTAGTATAGTTCATTATATTAATGAGTCAGAATAAAAAAGGAATATAGTGATAGAGCTCAAGAGACAGTTGATAAATTTAACATCCTTTCCCAATTAAAACCTTATAGTGAACTAGGAATAGAAAGAAATTTCTTTAAAGATGATAGTGTATTTAAAGAATATCTAGGGGCTTCCCTTGTGGTGCAATGGTTAAGAATCCGCCTGCCAATGCAGGGGACACGGGTTCAAGCCCTGGTCTGGGAAGATCCCACATGCCACAGAGCAACTAAGCCTGTGCGCCACAACTACTGAGCCTGCGCTCTAGAGCCCACAACTACTGAGTCCTAGTGGCCACAACTACTGAAGCCCTCATGCCTAGAGCCCGTGCTCTGCAAGAAGAGAAGCCACAGCAATGAGAAGCCCATGCAATGAAGAGTAGCCCTGGCCCACCGCAACAAGAGAAAACCCGCACAGCAACAAAGACCCAACACAGCCAAAAAAAAAAAAAGAATATCTAGCACCAACCAGGGGCAAACGTTTGCCTTACCTAACTAAAAACTGAATGCTCATTACCTTGTCCTGTATTCTTCAAAAATTTTCTGAAATTTTGGCCAATGCAATACGAAGAGTGAAAACTGCATTATTTGTAGGTGATGTGATTGTTAACATAGAAACTGCAGAGAGATTGGCTGACAAGCTATTAAAACTAATAAGACATTTTCAGCGTGGTAGGATGCAAGATACATACACATAGCATTTCATAGCTTGTACGCATGTTACACACATATACACTTGAAATAATCCACTGTGATAGTTAAGTAGTTTTCAATTTTTTACTATTCCAAAAAATACAGCAATAAACATTCTTGTACAGATTATTGTGTACATTTGTCTACCTCCTTGAAATTAGTTCCTAGAAATGCAATTGTTTAATAAAAGATTATGGAAATTTCAAATTTTGATACATATTGCCAAACTAGACTCAAGAATAGTGTGTGAGCAACTAAGACCCAACACAGCCAAAAATAAATAAATTAATTAAAAATAAATCTTAAAAAAAAAGAATAGTGTGTAAATTTGCACTCTCTAATTTATTCTGGTAAATGGATTAGGATAGGGATCTTCACTTTACCTTTTTTTTTCCCCTCTTTAATTTTTGCCAAATGCTAAACCAGTTGCCCCAGTATCACTTCTCGAATAATCCTTTCTTTCCCCACTACTTTGAAATAGAATTACTCTACATATTGGAATGAAGGATATCTAATATCATAGTAGGTGAAAAAATCTGTAGGTATTCTTTGATCAGGTAAAAAAAATTTAATGTGTGGAGACATAGAAAAATTCAGAAGGAGCTTAAACTGTTCCTTTTTCATTTCCTATGGGTAGATGGTACTTCTTTGCCTGGAAGATTCTTCCCCTCTTGTAGCTCAGGTAACTTCAATAGGAGGGCATCCTTGAAGTTTTGGCTTAAACTTCTTGGTGGGGGGCTTGGATTGGGGGGGGCAGATACCCTGTCCTAGGTAGGCACCCTCTCAAAGAACCCTGTACTTGCCATACTACCTGTAGACCATCCTGCACCTTTTAATTTTATCTAAATTACTTCTTACTTTTTTCTCTAGACTCTAAGCTCCATGAGGACTGCATATGGGTCACTCTTGCTCATTGCAGAGCCTACACAGTGTCAGTGTCTGGCAAATAACCGTCACACATTGAGCACTTACTGTATACCAAACACCATGCTAGGTGCCTTCAATGATCACACTACACGCTCAGATAATAGTTATCATCACCTCCATTCTGAGCACGAGGAAACCGAGTCAGAAGCTTGTCCCACAGGCTATTAATTCCCAGGCCTGTCTGCCTCTTGGCCACTACATTCCCTATACGGTGATCAATAAATATAGGAGGTCATCAATAAATATCGAGGCTTGAGGATCACTTGGAGGGGATTCTGCAGAAGGCATGCAGCCCTGGAGGGTGGCTGGACTCGTAGCCCTTTAACAACCGCATTACGACCCAGACCCTCGCAGGCCCCGCCCACTCCGCGCCGAGGCCGGAAGGGAGAGGCAGGGGCGGGGGCGAGCGGGGGCGGGACGGGGCGGGGCTGGCGCTGGTTGGCCGGCTTCGGCCGGAAGTCGGGAGGTTCGAGGGGGTCCGAAGACGCCGGTTTATGACGGGGAGGCTTGCGTGGAGGTTGCCTCTCTGTCCTTTCGCTCCCCGGGCCCTCGGGAAAAACCCAGCACACCGGCCCCGCGGCCAGCCCCTTCCGCCAGGCTCTCTCCGCTCGATTTCGCCACCGTTATGTGGGAAGCGAATCCGGTGAGTAGCCGGGCGGGACGGGGCGGACCGGTGGGCGGGGTTGATGGGAGAGGGAGGGAGGGGTTCCCGGGATCTACGCCGGCCCCCACCCCCCAAGGCCGCGTCGACCGGCTGTTGAGTTCCGGGGGCGTGAAGGCCCCGGCGGCTCGGGCAGTCGCCTTGCGAGCAATGGTGACGGCTTGGTGGGTCCCCAGCGCCGTGCGGCTGTCCCGTCCCAGTGATTGGACTCGCTGTGGTTTCTCCGCCCCCGTCCCTCCACCGTCTTTGTAAACTTGGCGTTTTGCTCTCTGCCTGGAGTTCCTGGGCTTCGGACCTCTGACTGACTTACGCTCTGGTGTACCTGCCAACCCCATCCCCATCCCCGTCCAAAGCGAGGGGACTCGCCCTCCGGGTCCTGAAATGGGCCTAAGGGGAACCGCCAGGGCTCCTTTTCCCTTCCTGGTGGACAGCCATGGAAAACGGGTCGAGCGTGTGTTCTAAGCCTCTAAATGGTGAGGTTCTTAGATTTTTTTTTTTCCAGTGGACAGAAACTGATGACCTGGAGCTTTTCCACTGCAAGTCTTGTGTCTCCCTCCGGTATTTGCATTGTGTCTGCATGCATTTTTGTTTACCTTGCTTTTGTACATTCATTTATTTAATATGCAGCCTTCAAAGAGTGGAATCCGCTTGCCAAGAGTATTCCATTAATCTCCTGTTAGAGGTGAAATCGCCTAGTTACACGGCAGATAGACACTACTTACGCCTTTGAGTTGACTGGAAAAGTGGCAGAATCACGTATCAGCAAATTGTTGGACTAAAATATGTGCAACTATCCCACGTGCTGAGATAACTTCCTAAATTTAGTTTAATAACCCTGTTTCCATATTTGCAGTAACTCCTTTGCTGTAATCATTACTTCTTATTTTTTCCATTCCTGGCATATATTTCCAGATAAGTTAGAGAGTTTGTCAGTAAATTTGCTTCTGTTTTTACGTTTTTACCCTGTAGAAACTAGTCTGTTGGTCTGGATTTTTTTGGTTGCGTATCATGATTACATCCCAGGCCATCGAATAGCGATGATCATCATCTAAGACTCCCCACCCACCCCACCCCCTTTTTTTTTTTTTTGGTTCAAACATACGATCCTTTAAGGCCACATCAGAGGATAGTAATTGCTGGGTTTTGATTTTAGCAAAAATAATTTCAAATTGTGAGAATGTGCTCTCTGCTTATATATTCAATTTCACTATCTGTCATCAGTAAGTTTCATTTTCTATTATTATAATATGTGTGTATATGTGTGTTTGTGTTGTATTCAGTTTTTATTGGCAGTCCTTCACCTTCCTGGGTTCTCCATAACATACCCTTTAGTCATCCAAATACATGTCTTGCCCAAAGTCACATGTCTTAAATCCTTCACCATGTTAGAAGCTCCATGTGCGCAGAGATTTTTGTCTGCTTTGTTTACTGTGGTATCCTCAGACTAGGGAACAGAGCCTGACGTGTAGTAGAGGCACTCAGTAAATACCCATTGAATTAACAAAGTGATTGCATCAATGCTAGAGAGTCCTTTGCTCGCAGTGTTCATTCTTCCAGCTCCATCACATATACATCAGAACTGGCTATTGGCTCACTCATGTGTCTGTGAGGATTATAAAGGCATTAACGAGTATCTCATATACTCGGTTTGTTACAGCATTATCTCACTTCTTTGCAAGGAAGGCTTGGTTTTCTCTGAAATCTCCCTAATGATTTTGCTGGATTTCAGTAGAGCAGACTGACTTGTTAATAGTGGTGAACCTTCCCCTACAAGCCCACATTCTCCCTTTGACCCTTACCGCGCCGCTCTCATAGATCTTAATGCTCCTGTGTTTTCTCACCGATACTGTTTTTCTTCCTCTGAGTGTATGAATGTTGTCAATAAGGACAGTTTCGTTTTGTAAAAGTACAGTGAACATTCTGCATATGGATTTCCTCTTGTAATTTGTTAGTTTCTTTGAATAGAAGAGGCATCTGAATAGTCTGTCCAGCTGTGCTCGTGGAATGAAAATTAATTTTAATGTTTCTCGAAGCCAAACACAATTGGAAAGATGAAAAAGAAAACCCACAGTGCATCCTAAAGATAAATACAGATGACTTTTGTATTACCCACCAATTTAAATTACTGTTTACCATTTCTTTCCATTGAATGATGCAATAAATTCTGCTTTGTGGAGGAAGGCCATAGAGAACTGCTTTAACGGAAGACTTCTGCTAGTTTCTCCCTGTATTTTTTTAGTAGCTTCCATGACTTTGATATGCCACCTGTGATCTGCAAATTCATCTCCTCTTGCAAGTACGCCTTCTGTGTGATACTGTATTCCGCTTGCAAGTGTTTTGAGGAAATATGACACTGACTCTGGCCATAATGCTCAGAAGCAGCCGCCCTTCTATGTGGAAAGTCTCCATGACATGCTTTGAGTATGGAAAATCCATTGAACTTGGAACATTTTCTTGGGCAGGGGAACCCAAAACAAGATAACCAAGGAGCTATAAATATACTGTATCTCAGTACACCACTTTATTTTATTTTTCAAGACAGTCATGAGGTCAGTGATGATTCTGTTCAAGCCTTTCACCGACCAGGCTCCCTGAGGTCCCTGCCAAGGCAGAGGCAGGTTGACAGGGCAGCAGGCACTCAGTTCTGGTGTGAGATCCTGGCGGTTCTCCACCCACCTCGGGGGGAGGTGGCCCTGGACTAATGTCCCCCAGTGTAGGAAAATGGCAGATCTGTAGGAAGGAGTTGGAGGGGATGCCGTCATTCCCTTGACTCTGTGTACCCTGACTTTGCCCTGCCTTTTTCTGTCTCTTTGCCGCTGTCTTCCCCCTCTTCACAGGAAACAGAGTCAGCATCAGCATTACATAGGAGGGAGTTTCCTTTTCTCTCTGACAACAGAAAATGAAAAATGGCAAACATTTGTTACCATTAACAAATCATCTGTGGCGGTGATAGGACCTTACTCTGTAAAGAGTGATAAACTCTTCAAAATTCCTTTTCGCTTATTAATTCATATGATTAGAACAATCTAATGAGTTAGCTAAGGGAGAAGGAAGTGACTTCCCCGAGGTCTCGCAGGTGGGTGAGCCACAGAGTCGTTGAGCACCGCTCTGCCACCACCCGGCCGCTCGGTCGGGGCAGCGATAACGTTTGTAAATCGGTCCAGCGCTTCGCTTTACCCGCTGAGCCTCCCTTTTCTCTGTTTATTTATATTCACAGCTGCTTCCATGCTCCCTTGGCACTATGATTCTCTCTTTCCTCTGTCCAGCCTCTTGAAAGAAGAGTCTTATACTTCCTGTCCTTCGTACTCAGACCTCAGCCCCCCTAGCCCCGCCCCTGCCCCAGCACCTGACTTGCTAGGGGGTCACTGAGAGTTTTCGAATCACCACGCACAACGGCCACCTGCACACCTCACTCTCCTCTGTCATTTTGCAACAGTAATGCCACTGGAGGTGTTTCTCAAAACTCTCTTTTTTTGATTTCCTGGGACTGTATTCCTTTGGATTTCTTCTCCTTTCTATGTTTCATCCTTGAATCATAATCGTGGGTGAGCTGCCCCTGAAATGTTCCACCTTAACCTCTTTCTTCTCTCGGCACATCCTTTTTTGGTGAGCCCCAAGGCTTCAGATAGCTCTTTAGTGACTCTGCCTGCCACATGTACATCTTTAGCCCTGACCCCCTTTCTGAACCCCCTTTCTGAGCTGGTTGATGGACAGCTCTACTGGTTGTCCCTCCGGGAGTTCAAAGTCAGTATGTCCAAATCCAACTCCCTCAGTCACCGAGTCATTATTTCAAGCAGTCAGTCAACAAACACTGAATAAACATCTCTTGTCTGAAAAACACCGTTCCAGGCACTAGGGAGGGGCAGGGCAAACCTGGACCAAGTCAGAGCCTGCCCTCCAGGGCCTTGGAGATACAGTTTGAGTGGGAACAGTGTTACCAGAGGGCATCTGGGGGCCTGGGAAGGTTTGTTGAAGCAAGTTACACTTGAGCTAGGTGTCCGAGTCCCAGAAGTGGTCTTGTGGGAAGGGCAGAGGAAGCAACATGGCCAAAGGCCACGGAAGTGAGAGAGAGAATGGCCACCACAGCTTGGATGGAGGAGTGACGTGGACAAAGCACATGTCCCGTGGTCGTCTCGGTGAGGACACCACGAGAGGATGAGGGTGGGGTGCTGCGAGGACAGCAGCTGGCGTCTGTGGCACATCCTGCCTGAGGAGGCAGTACCTTCTATAGACGTACCTTTGGGCTGGAGGGGGACAGAGGTCGGATGTGTTCCTGGCGGTGAAAGTTCTAGAGAATGTAGTGTCTATGAAGATGTGTTCTTAGGGTCAGCGTACACTCACAGGTTCATAACTGACAGCTTTATCTTCTTGGCAGTCTTTGTAATCGTTCTAGCAGTGGGCTTAGCTGAGCTGACAGAGGAGTGTGGCGTGCCAGTGTTTGGTGTCTGGGGGCCGTCTAAACAGAGTATGGGGTCATCCAGTACCTCTGAGGTGGGGATTTATAAATTATTGTTCTCTTTTTTAGTGATGAGACTAAGGCTCAGAGTTGGGTGCACTTTCTGAATGAGGGCAGCCAGGTTCTAAACCCAGAACTTTCTGGCTCCAGAACAGATACTCTTCCCAGTCCAACTTAGGATCTAGGCTTTAAAGTGAGTAGAAAAGACCCTGTGAGAGAGTCACAGGGACTCAGAGCTAAAGGAAGCGTTCTCAAACTGCAGGAAACCTTGACGTTTCTGTGACACCAACTCCTGTGCGTTTGGAACTTTTCTAGTGATGCAGCCCACGAGCAGGAGGAGAGAAATACTGTGGCCTTCCCAGGGTTGGCACGGCAGATGCTTCACAAGGCTGAGGAATGAGTCTAGTAGTTTTTGGTATCAGGGGACAAAACAGAGTTTGGGAAGCAGGCTGGAGGCACGTGTTTGTGGTCGAGGCCTGAGGGATGGGGCGAGGCAGCTTGCCCATTGTGACCTGCCTGGCCTGCTGCTCCGGCAGGAGGCCGAGGTCTTTGGCTCATGCAGCTCCCCTCTAAGAGTTAGACCTGCTTTGGAAACAATGCCTGAGGGCACTCATGTATTTATTTAGCACCTACTGTAAGCCAGTCAGCTCTAAATCCCAGGGTATACAGTGGTGAGCAGAACAGAACAGGCCCAGCCCACCCGGCTTGCTGTCTGTGCAGGGTGGCGACCTTAAGCCAATAATTGCACAGTAACATTGAGCTCCAACTGTAGTAGAAGCTCTGAAGGAAAAGGTACGATGATGGCGCCGAGTAGTAGGAGGAGCTAGTGCTGGGCTTGGAGGTCAGGCCAGGCCGCCCAGTGAGAGTTACTTCTACAGAGATCTGACGGGCTGCGCAGGGGTCAGGCAGGTAAGGGCTGGGTGGGAGGGGAGGAGGCCTGTCAGACAGCCGCAGCAGCCTGAGCAAAGGCCCCGAGGCAGAAAGGAGCTTGTGAGAGAAGCCGTGTGTGGCTGGAATGCCGTGAACCAGGAGTTAGGGCCGGCAGGTAGGTAGGAACAAGCCATGTGTGGCTTTGTGGCACATGTTTAGGAGTTGAACTTTATCCTTGGAGGAATGGGGCCATCGAAGTGTTTTACACAGGAAGTGACGTGGACATACTTGCGTTTTGAAAAAGATCATCCTGGCTGCTGTGTGGAACACGAGTTATTTGTTAGAGAGTGTACGAGGCAGATGATGGCCTGCCACAGATAACCGTGTCCGCGCCACCGGGAACTGGGCGTGTGTTCCGTCCCAGAGCAAAGGGGAGTTAAGACTGCTGATAGCCAAGTACTGACAGGGAGATTATCTTGGATTATCCAGGCTGGGTCCTTAAAAGTATCCATAGAAGGTGCAGACAGAAGTGAGTCGATGTGAGGATGGGAGGATAATCAAAGATACCAAGGGCAGGGGGGAATTGGGAGATTGCGTTGACACATATACACTATTGATGCCATGTATAAAATAGATAACTAATGAGAACCTACTGTAGAGCACAGGGAACTCTTCCCGGTGCTCTGTGGTGACCTAAATGGGAAGGAAATCCAAAAAAAGAGGGGATATGTGTATACGTACAGCTGATTCACTTTGCTGTACAATAGAAACTAACACAACATTGTAAAGCAACTCTAATCCAATAAAGATGAATTGAAAAAAACAAAGTTATACACGGTTGCTGGCTTTGGAGATGAAGGGGACCACGAAGCAAGAAGGTGATAAGCTTCTAGAAGCAGGAAAAGCCAAGGAAATAGATTCCTGCCCACGCCCCCCAGCCCCCCCGACGACAGCCTCCAGACAGGAATCACTAGTTGATTTTAGTCCGGTGTGTCCCACGTCAGACTTCAGCAGAACTGCAAGATAAGAAATTGTGTCCCTTTAAGCCACTAAGGTGGTGGTAGTTTGTTCCAGCAGCGATTAAAAACTTACACAGGGAGCATGAGAAAGTCTGTTCGAAGACACTTAGGAACCTACAGTGTAGTCCAGGGTGCGGGTGTAGGGGACTTGGGCTAAGCGGGGGAGAGAGAGGAGCGGATCAGCCCAGGCTGCGCTTTGAGTGACGGAGGCTGGGTTCCCGGCACGGGCAGCCGGGAAGAAGGGCCACGTTCACTGAGGTGGGGAGACTGGGAGAGGGGACGATGTGGAGGGGAGCAGGAGTTTGGTTTGGGGCCTGTGATAGGTTTAACGTGCCTGTGAGGCATTCAGGTAGAAAGTCAAAGGGGCGGTTGGACGACTGAGTGGAGCTCAGCGGAGAAGGCTGGGCTGGAAATGGCCGCTTATGGCCTCAGCCTGTATAGACAGAAGGCTTTTAAAATCTTGGGAGCGAGATCCCTAGGACAGTGTTTCTCAAATTTTCAGCACCCATGCAGATCACCAATTTTAAACAATATTTTATTATTTATTTTAATTTTACATTATATATTTTAAAAATGAATAATGTTTTTATTGTTAAATAGATGACATTCTTGCAGCCTCTTACGAAGTATCTAACTTGATAGGTAGCTTGAGATGTAGGTTAGACCCAGACACTTCAAATTTTTACCCTGTGTTTCTATTAAAATAGGAAATCCCTTGCTGTAATTACAGATTGTCAAGATTCGCAGCTAGTGTTTGCTGGCCCTGTTAGATGTCTTGGAATACCAAGATAGAACACAGACAGAGCAATTATGGGGCTTCTGGGGCTATTCCTAGTGCTTTGTCAGTTGCCAAATTGAGACGCTTATAATATTAAATAACTGTAGGGGTGGATGTTTCAAGCAGCCGGAATGCTTGGAAGCAGGGAGCGACTGGATTCTGGGACTACTTCAGTCTCCGGAAAATATCTGCTCGTGTTTTCTTGTAACGTTGGCTGTGTTCTTTATACAGCCACAATAGTAAAGTCAGTCTCACTCTGATGAGTAAAGAAAACCGTCAGATTCTGGGAAGAAACCACAGCCTAGCAATTGAGTCCATTTGCAGCATAGTTTGCTGACTTTGAGAAATCTGGTATCTTACTCTCAGCGTTAAAATTTGGGGTATTTTGGCCTTGAAATAGTAGGTTCCAGTTATTTATGATGCTGACTGTATTTCAGCATCTACTTCAGTAGGCCTCTGGAAATCAAGAATGACCATTGGTATTATTAGCATCATGAAGAAACGTTTTTATCTCATCCCTCCTTTCAGAAACTCTTGTCAGCACTTCTCTCCATGACAGCTAGTAAACCGCGGTGGGAAGAGTAATCGTGCACACACCGCCGTTGCTTTCCTCAGCATCCGAGAGCACGTACTCTGGGTTGTCAAGATTTGCTGTTATTCAGTTTTCACTGTTTCCTTCCACACCCGGTTACAATCAGGAGGCACACTGGTGCCTTCTGTCTGTCCCAGATGTTTAAAACATCTTTTAGGAACCCAGCCACACCCTTCCTTGCTATTCGTATAGCTCACGCTCTGTCAGTTTTGAATGGATTGCACCTTTTTCAGCCCATGTCACACCTCACAGAGATATCATCGCCTGAATGAAAACTGACTTCCCTTGTACCGTGAGCTTCCACCCACAAGCAGAACAAAAGGTTGTCGAGTATTTCTACCCCGTTACATACTACGTGTACTGCAAGAACGGATTTGTATTTTTGCTCAGGTAGTTTGTTCAGTTTTAAAACTAAACATGTTGAAGCACTCAAGTGATGATAATTGCTTTTCTATGTCATGTGCCAAGTCACAAGATGTGACTTCCGACAGAGTCATTTAATAAAGAAATTTTGTCAGTAGTTTATTTATTTTTTTTTTACAGCAGTTAAATTGGGCATTAAATTTGGATTGACAGCTTCTCAGCAATATTCAGACTTTTACCTGTTTTAGCTGGGTAATGCCCCTTCAGTCTTGGTCCCTTCTCTATCCTTATTAACAAAGCAAATAGACTTGGGGCTCTGTTAGAAGATTATGTGAAAATTTATTTGGTTTTACACCATTGTATTTGCTGAACACTAGTTGATATGAACTCAGTAACACAGACTGAACATATTGAGATGCTATGAAAATAGAAGAATTTTTGTGAAAATTGTAATTAATCTTATATTTCAACTTTGCAAACTGTATGTGATCAAATTTCTTTCATTACTTTTTTTCTGTGAAAAATGCCTTTGAACCACTTCCTAATTCTTGAGGACCATGTTTTAAAGATGCTGAGAAAGACAAAAAAGGGCTAAGACTGAGCCCCAGTAACCTGCAAGTTACAGGCTGAACCGAAGTAAAGTTGCAGAGGATTGAGTGTTTGTGGCCAGAAATCTAAGATGATCTGGAGAGAGTGATTTAATGGAAACCAAGAAAAAAGTAATGCAGGACAGTGGGTAAACTGTGAAATGTTACTGAGAGGTCAAATAAGACACGGTTTGATAAAAGTGCATAGGATTTGGTAACTTGAAGCTCATTGGAGATCCTAGCAAGTGCCTCCTTTTGTGTGTGTGTGTGTGTGTGTGTGTGTGTGAGAGAGAGAGAGAGAGAGAGAGAGAGAGAGAGAGAGAGAGAGAGAGAGACGGTGGTGGGAGATATTAGCCCAGAAGCTAGAAAAGCTAAATTAGAGTGGATTTTGGCATGCATGGAAAATGAAGAAATAAACAGTATGTGTAGACACACAAAGAGTTATAAGCCACCAAAGGAGATAAAGTGGAATCCCGAAAAGAAGGTACATGATAAGGGGAACAAAGAACAGATGGGACAAAGCAAGATGATAAACTTAACCCTAACCATATCAATAATCATACCAAAATAAATGCTCTAAACACCCCCAATTAGAAGGCAGATTGTCAGATTGGATTAGAAAGCAGGACCCAACTGTAAGTTGTCTACAAGAAACACACATTGAATGTAAAGACACAAGCAGGGGGACTTCCCTGGTGGCGCAGTGGTTAAGAATCCACCTGCCAATGCAGGGGACACGGGTTCGTGCCCCGGTCTGGGAAGATGCCACATGCCGCGGAGCACCTAAGCCCATGCGCCGCAACTACTGAGCCTGCGCTCTACAGCCCACGAACCACAACTACTGAGCCCGCATGCCGCAACTACTGAAGCCTGCGCGCCTGGAGCCCATGCTCCACAAAAGAGAAGCCACCACAATGAGAAGCCCCCGCACCGCAGTGAAGAGTAGCCTCTGCTCCCCACAACCAGAGGAAGCCTGAGTGGGACAATGAAGACCCAACACAGCCAAAATAAATAAATAAAAGATAAAATAAATAAATTATTTTTAAAAAGACACAAGTAGGATAAATAGAAAGAGATATATATAGTGCTAACACTAGAGAGAAAGCTTGCGTGGAATGTTAATATTAAAGTAGGTTTCAGAGATAATATTATTAGTGATAAAGAATGTCATTTCCTAATGATAAAGAGGTCCGTTAATCAGTAACAATCCTAAACATTTATACACCTAATAATAGATACATGAAACAAACATGAAACAAAACTAATAATAGCTGTAATGAGAAATAGGCAAATCCCATTATAGTTGGAGATTTTAATCCTCCTCTCTGAATAATTGACAGAATTAGTAGGTAGAAATAAGAAAGGATGTAGAAGACATGAACATCTTCAACCAACTTGACGTAATTAATATTTATAGACCAGTACACTAGCAACAGCTGAGTACACATTTTTTTCAACTACACAGAGAACATTTAACAAGATAGACCATATTCTGGGCCATAAAAGGAGTCCCAATACATTTAAAAGAATTCAGGTCTTATATAAAGTACACTATCTGATTAAAATGGAATTAAATTAGAATTCAATAAAAGAAAGATCTGTAAAATCCTCGAGTATTGGTAAATAAATAGCATGCTCTAAAATAACCCATTGATCAAAGAAATAAAAAGCAAAAATAGAACATATGAAAGCATATCAAATTTGTGGTACGCTGCTACAACAGTTCTTAGAAGGAAATTTATAGCTATACTGATGCTTTTATCAAAAAAGAAATGTCACAAATCAATGACCACAGCTTCCTCCTTAAGAAGTGAGAGAAGAGCAAGTTAAGCTCAAGCAGGAGCAAAGAAGTAAAGATTAGAGTGCAAAGCACTAAAATGATGGTTGGTGATGTTCCAGTCTTCTACATCCTTGCTTATTTCTACCTACTAATTCTACCTACTTTCAGAATATAGAAATGAAAGTAATACTTCACAACTCACTCTATGAAACTGGCATTACCCTAATTCCAAAGCCAGTCAAAGACATTATAAGACAACTACAGACCAATATCCCTAATGAACATAGATGCAAAAATTCTAAACAAAATTTTTGCAAATCATACCTAACCATATATAAGAAGGTTAATGCATCATTATCAAATGATGTTTATCCCCCAAATACAAGGTTTGTTTAATATTTGAACAGCATCAGTGTAACTCATTATATAAGCAAACTAGAATGAAAAACTGCGATTATTTCAGTGCATGCAGAAAAAACATTTGACAAAATCCAGTATCTATTCCTGATACAGACCCTCGGCAACCTTGGACAAGAAAAGAACTTGTTCAGCCTGATACGGGGTGTGCAGAAACGGTTAACTCAGCAGGCCTGGGTTGCTCAAACCTTGCACATTCTCAAGAAAGGCCTGTTTCCATGACTGTCCTTTGCCTAGCTCCAGAGAACTGAACTCCTGGAATGGTTTGTCTCATGAGTGTATCTGCATGCCTGAGAACTTCAGCCGTGCTCCACCAGTCTGTCCAGAAAGTTTATACTAGCAGTGTGATTTATGGTGAGTTCCTTCCCTCTGGAGATCTGGAACTTCAGCAGCTGAGGTCATTCACACAGGTGCTATAGGCTTACATGACCAACTCCCAATAAAGACCCTGGACACCTAGGCTCAGGTGAACACCCCTGATTGGCAACACTTTGCACTTGTCACACATGGTTGCTGGGAGAGTTTAGTGTGTCCTGTGTGACTCCACTGGGAGGGGCTGCTTGGAAGCTTGTACATGGTTTCCTCTGGACTTCATCCCACCTACTTTTTCCCCTGTGTTTATTTCACTTTGTATCCTTTTACTGTAATGAACTGTAACCATGAGTAGAACAATTTCTGAGTCCTGTGAGTTCTTCTGTTATGAACTAGAGAGTAGTCTTGGGGACCCCTGGCACAGGGGCATCTGCAAAATACCTGTATCTAATATCAAACTTAGTAGGCAAAGGCCAAATGCTTCCCCACTAAGATCAGGAACAAGGAAATAATGCCTGTTCTTTATTCAGCATTGTACTGGTGACTACAACCAGTGCAATAAGGCATGAAAAAGAAATAACAGGCATCTGTATGCTAGAAGAAAGAAGTAAAGCTAGCTAGCTAGCTAGCTAATGCCTATAGAAAATCTGATGGAATGTCAAAAATCTCCTAGAACTAATAAGTGAGTTTAGTAAGGTTGCTGGATACAGGAACCATATCCAAAAATCAGTGTATCACTATGTACTAGCAACATTCAATTAGAAATTGAAATTTAAAATGCAATTCCATTTGCCATAGTATCAAAAATATGAAATACTGGGCTTCCCTGGTGGCGCAGTGGTTGAGAGTCCGCCTGCCGATGCAGGGGACGCGGGTTCGTGCCCCGGTCCGGGAAGATCCCACGTGCCGCGGAGCGGCTGGGCCCGTGAGCCGTGGCCGCTGAGCCTGCGCGTCCGGAGCCTGTGCTCCACAACGGGAGAGGCCACAACAGTGAGAGGCCCGCCTAGCACAAAAAAAAAAAAAAAAGAAATACTTAGTCATGAATCTTGCATAAGTGATATGCAGGACTGTACACTGAAAACTATAAAACATTGAAACAGTTAAATAAGACCTAAATAAGTCAAGAGATGTACCTCATTCATGGGTTGGAATACTCAATATTGTTGAGATGCCAATTCTTCCAGATAGGTCACTATGCAATCCCAATCAAAATGGAAAAGATCTAGACTAACCAAAGCAGTTCTGAAAAAGAAGAATAAATTTGGAGTGCTAACACTACAGTGTAGTATTGGTATCAAGAGAGAGAAAATGTTTATTAGAACAGAAGAGGGTCCAGAAATAGGCCCACAAACAAACAGACAACTGATTTTCTATAAAAATAAGACTCAGTGAAGAAAGGGTGGTTCACTCAGTGTTTGGTCAGAGGTTATGTTTAACCCCCTTGTGCCAGTGAGGCTACCCCCCTGTGTTGATTGATCTGTGTGCAGCCTTGGGAACGCTGTCATGTCTGCCCCGTGACCTGCTCTGACCGCTCCTGGGTAGATACAGCCTAGAGCTTGTGCACAGCCTTCCCGACTCCCACCATGGACTGTAATCCCAGGAGGGCTTTCTTGGCTGTCCCTGGTTCTCTGTATTAAATTTCTGCCTACTGTGCCATTCTGCTTGTGGCAGAGCTCTGGGCCTCTCCTTAATTGTTTTTCGTCAAAGGTTTCCATTTTTTTCGATAATGCTCTTAGACGTGAGGTTCTCTGTACTCCGTTACGTGTAGAATCAGTCCCCTCAGGCAGAGTCACGGATCTCTTTGTCCTCAGGATGTGCTTTTCCTCCTGCAGTTGAGCCCCTGTGTCCCTGGAGCTGGAGTTGGGAGCACACTCTTCCCAGAGTGACACCCTGGGCGGGAGGGGTGGTGGCAGCCCCTGGTCTACTTGACTTAGCCCTCCCGCCATGAAACCCCTACCCTAGAAACCACCCTGTACCTGGGTGGGAGCAATCAGGGCCCAGTATTCACAGCCGGATGGGCCTGGACTGGAGCTTCCACCAAATGAGTGGGGACCAGATAGAGGAAAGGAGATCGGTCCTCTGTGTTGCCTGCCCGGAGTAGACCTTCTGCACTTGTGGGCAGCCTGACCCTTCCAGGGTGAAATAGGCCCGGACTGGGAGCTGGAGGGAAAGGGGAGCCCCTGTCTTCTCGTCTGCAACCCTGAACGGTTGGGGTGGGGAGTGGTGGACCAGATCTTGGCCCAAATGCCAGACTCTTGCCTGTTCTGGAGATTTAGTAGATTTTCTTGACTAAATATTTCTCTATTTGCTACATGATCTTAAGACAATTTCCAGAGACGTTAAATGTTGTTCTTTTAAATAACGTCCACCAGTTAATATGCAGTTTTGCTGGGGAGAGGCCCACTGCACTCCTTACTCTGTCATTCCAAAAGTTCCACCCTGTTTGTAAGCTTTCCGTATCCAGTTTTGGACCTTCTTCCTGTAAGAGACAAGGAAGTTTTCATTACCATCTATGATTTCCTCAAGGTGTTATGTTTATCCTAACAAAATAAATTATATTTTGTTTATTTTAATAAACTCATCAGAAGGGTTTTAACCAATCTGGAAGGTGGCATTATTTTTCTCCCATAGACCAGGGTTTTGATTTTAAGCCCATCTTCCACCCGGCCTTTCAGTTTGATGACCCAGATTGATTGCTCCCAGGCTCTGTAAAGATTCTGGTTGGAATAGCTAGCATTGTAGACAGGTTCCACCAGCATACCCATTGCACCGGAAAATTTACAAAACGCTCGTCCAATTTATACTAGCTTTTTTATCCTCAGCCTGAAGTGCAGGAAGTAGCATCGTCTGCCAATTAAAAACTGGAAAAGCAAGGCAGATGATGGTGTTGTGGCTGATCTAATTCATTCCACTGACATTCATTCACTGCCTTTTCCCTGGTGGGCAACTGGTGCACACTCCTTTTGTTGCCTGTAAATGTATTCTATCCTAGATCCATTACTACTCTGGTTACAGTATTTTAGAGTTATTCGTTGAAGCTTGACTTAACTCTTTGAGCCTAATTATACAGAATAGCCATTCCTTTGGAGGATGAACTTGTAGAAAACCATAAGAGTCAGTCTTATGAACTGAGTCTGAGTCTTTGGAAAGAAAGCCATAGCATCTGTGAAGCAAAGCAGTCACATTCAGCTTTGGCCCCAGAGGAGAGAAGGAACAACTGTCCATGTAGGAAAACGAGGCAGGGGGCCGACAGCTTAGGGAAGAGCTGACGGTCCGGAGGCCTCGGGTGTTTCTAGAATCTTCTTTGAACTGCCAGCTCCATGATTCTAGACAACATAATTGTATCTTCTCTGCTTCACTTTTTTTCCCCTAAAGTTAATTGGAGAATGACTTCTCCTGTGCTTTGGGTTTTAGAGAAAAAAAATTAGTGTAAACTGACAAGGAATTTTATAAAATTTGAAGCGCTTCAGGGCAGTGATAGCTGTCTGTGGTGCTGCCCTCTCCGCCTAAGGATGACTGTGAGATGAGTCTGTCCTGCCCACCTCCCCCCGCAAGAGCTGCTTATGACAGGACGCTCTGAAAGGACTTTTGTGAAACACGTCCACTTGTAACCTGGCTCATGGTGTGGTCTTGGGAACAGTGTGACGTAGCAAGGCACGCATGTTGCATGTGTGCTGTGTAAAGGGGGTTTCCTATTTCCCATTCCCTTTTCTCCTAGATGGAACGCATAAGCCACATATTTATCTTAACTATTTCCTTGAATCTCATCCTTCCATATTTTTCTGGTTATTTTCAGAAGAAAAACTAAATTTAAGTCACTCTCACTTTCTTTCTCTCTCAGAATAAAATGAGCAAATTATGTGAAAAATAAGTAATAGAAGGCAGAGCAGGTGTTGTGAATAGTTAACCTGCACAACTGACCTTAAATTTTAAATCGTTGCCTTTTTTATTGGGTTAAAATAGATAAGGTAAATAGTGGGCCCCAAATCTGCAGCTCTTGCTCCTAAGGTGTTCTGGTTTTCATTTCTTAGTGGCCAATCCACTTTAAAACATGAAGGAAAAATCCGGAACATAATCACAAAGCATCCCTTGGAGAGAGTTTCCAAACGTGAATGAGAAAATAACAAGCCCCATTCCCTGAGCTCAGGTACTGTGCCTGGTACCTCACTGCAGTACCGAGCATCCCTTCTCCCAGCAGCTCCGGGAGGAAGGAGCCTTTCATCTATAGGTTCTGTGAGGAGGAAGCTGTGGCCTTAACAAGGCCATGGAAGCTTATCCCAGGTTACACCACTTCTGTACCCTTTAAACAATGAAATTTAAAGCAAATATTTTCCAAATTACCCAAGTATAGTACATATTCTTTGTTAAAAAAAAAACAGAGATATAGGAAATCAAATTTTTAACAAATTAGCAGAAACCATATACATTTATATGTGTGTATATGATGAAACACATATACACACAGAGAGAGAGAGAGAGAGAGCAAAGCCTGAAAATTGCACAGTAAGCAGACAGTATTGATTAACCCTGGCGAAGGAAGGCGAGAGGTACCAGGAATGGAAGTGATAGTCAAAAAGAGTCTTTAGCTTTATCTTAAATGTTCTGGTTTTTTGCAAGGAGAGATTTTCATGTATTCGCTGTGTAAATTTAAATTAATAATTAAAAAACCCTTAAAGAATGAGGACAGAAAGCCACATTCCAGATTAAGTTGAATCTTCTTTGATCAACTTCTTCACCCCTATTCTGACGACCTCGTCTTCATCACAGTCTCCACCCAAGAATGTTTCAAACTTTTCAAAAATAATGTGTACAGAATATAGGCAAGATTATAAAGTCATTGATAAGGAAGTACAAGGTAGTATTCTATGGTGCTTACATGAACAGACCCTGGATCCAGACTGCCTGGGTTTGAATCCTGGCTTCCCCGTTGTGTGACCTCCTCATTTATAAACTTGAGGTATTAATAGTACATATCTTAAAGGGTTGTTGTGAGGCCCAAATGACTTATTATTTGTGCAGTACTAAGGACAGCACCTGGCACATAGTAAGACCCCTATAAGGGTTACTATTATTATTATCCTAATATTCAGGAAAAACTATGATAAATGTTTATGTATCCATCCAGACTTTTTCTGTGTGTATGTACATATGCGTATACCCACACATACAGATACAGACACATACACAAACATTCATGTGGGTAAATATAGATGTATTTTTAATTAAAATCGGATCATACTATTTCTATTTATCGTAATATTCTTTGTACTCAACACTATATGTTATAAACATCTTTCTGTGCCACTAAATGAAATATGAATACTTTATTTATTTGGCCACACTGAGCGACTTGCAGGATCTTAGTTCCCCAACGAGGGATTGAACCCAGGCCCCGGCAGTGAAAACGCCGAGTCCTAACCCCTGGGCCGCCAGGGAAGTCCCGAAATACGAATATTTAAAACAAAAATCAGTTGTATTTGGTCTTAACTAGTTGTGATAGTGGATCCTTTTGACCAAATACGTGAACATTTGATAAGACAGAAATTTCTTGGCATTAAACTGAGAATCTGGAGTGCTTATAGGTGTTGATACAGCTTACTTAAGTGGTTGCGTGGACATTGATATATCCACCTAAGTGTCTGATTGTTTGTCTTATTTGTTAAGTGTGAGGATATTCAACATTTAAAAAAATAAAGACCAGATTTTTTTTTTTTTTTTTTTTTTTCAGTACGCGGGGCCTCTCACTGCTGTGGCCTCTCCCGCTGCGGAGCGCAGGCTCCGGATGCACAGGCCCAGTGGCCATGGCTCACGGGCCCAGCCGCTCCGCGGCATGTGGGATCCTCCCAGACCGGGGCAAGAGCCCGCGTCCCCTGCATCGGCAGGCGGACTCTCAACCACTGCACCACCAGGGAAGCCCAAGACCATATTTTTTAATCAGATTGTGGACAGTTTAAACGAAAAATTAAATTTCTGGTTTATTTCATAATCCCAAACTGAATCTTTCCTTTTTCTTTCTCAACAGTCCACTATGGAATTTTTCTTACAAGCAATTAACCCAAAACACCCAAATCATTTCTGTAGCAGTTGCTGCTAAAAAACTGGAATGTTATGGCCCTTGTCCAAGAAAGATGTGCTGATGTGATAATTAAACATTTAAAAATGTTTATTTTCAGAGCCCGTATGTGAGATAGAATGCTATTTGTCAACATCACTGTTGGAATACAGCTCTTTGTGAGAAGAAAAATGATACGTGAAAAGCACACTGGTTATTAAGAGCACGTTTTCTTCCTCTCCCTCTTCCCGGTACTTCAGGAGATGTTCCGCAGAGCAGAAGAATTCTTATCCAAGACTGCAAACAGCGAGACGGATGAGATGGACACGTCGGACACGCAGTGGGGCTGGTATTACCTGGCGGAGTGCGGGAAGTGGCACATGTTTCAGGTAGCGCCCCTCGGGCGGATCAGGCGGGTTTAGACTCACCGAGCGCCGTTGTGCAGGTGTGAAAAGGGGGTCCAGGCGGCACCCGAAAGAAATCAAACCTCAGGGAAGTCAAAGGGCGGAACAAAAAGAAAAATCAGAAATTCTTCCGGTCCTTTTCCTTTCCCCAGGTTTTCACAGTGTTTACTCAGAAGAAACGGTGTGTGTTTTCTGTGTGTCCAGAGTGCAAGCATGACTGAGGGGTACGTGGCCTTGGCACGTGTGAGCAAGGCCAGGCCTGGTTTGGTGGACAAAGGGAAGGGGAAGTGACCAAGCCGGTCTTACACCCCTCTGTGCTCCTGGTGTTAGGTTAGGGGGTGTAGAGAGGTCTTCTCCTCCAGCCTCACAGCAACCCGAAAGCAGATGCTAGCACTCTGTCTTACAGCCAAGGACAGTGCAACTCAGAAAAGTTACTGTAATTGGTCTTGAGTCACACAGCTCGTTAACGGTTAAGCTGAGACCTGAACCCATACTCAAGAGCTTGTGGACTTTTTTTTTTTTTTTTTTTTGCTTACAAGGCTACTTAAAGAAGATTTGATTTGAGCCACTTAAGATGTGTAATTTTGGCAATAATTTGGAAACACTGTAACACTTTGGAAAAAGTCCTTCTAACCAGTTATTGAAGTTTCTTTGCTGGAAATCCTTAAGCTGTTTCCCATATGCTGTCTTAGCTGAGATTCTCCCCGTGTGTTGGGAACTAGAACAGGTGATTAGTAAGTTTCCTCTGTCCCTCCACTCTCTGTCTCTGTCCCCCATTACTGCCTTTGTGGCCAAGCCATTCCTGTGAACAGCTGGTAAATGAACTTTCTGGTTTGTCTTAAAGCCGGATACCAACATTCAGTGTTCAGTTAGCAGTGAAGATATCGAAAAAAGCTTCAAAACAAACCCTTGTGGCTCCATTTCTTTTACTACTTCCAAATTCAGCTACAAGATAGACTTTGCAGGTATGTTTTTTTCCCTAATAGTTGTGTGTTCTTAGTATGTTGATATGGTGAAATCTGCAGTTCTGAAAATCAGGGTTAGTTGACATACTTGCAAACGACAGAGTAAATCCTTTTTGTAACACATAAAAATACCTGTACAAAAATTCAAGATTTATAATCTTTTTGAGCAACACTGCCTTTTATAAAGGTTATTTATATGCTTATAGATACTAACATATATGGAGATTGTCATGTATTTTCCTGTAATGCTTCTCTTCTAAGGAACACAAAACACCTCTAAGCCATTGTTTTATTCATCATCCTCTCAGCCTTTTGCAATAGGTAGGATCAGTCAGATATTTTAAGGATCAATCAGAGAGGTTACACGACAGTCATAGGTAGCTGGATTGAGTTTTAAGACCAAAGTTCAGCTGAATGACCCATCTCTTGGTGTCTTTCCTAGAAAACTACTCTTCAATGGACATTGCCTCCTGACACTTTCTGATTTTGTTGGCTCTTTCACAGACTAACCAGCTAATCTGGAAATCAGCCCTGCTTTATATTTCATGCATGATACACGGGCATGTTTTTAGGGACCCCATGAGAAACCTGTTGGACTCACCCTGCAGTTTCAAGCTGCCAGCCTCAGCTGTCTACTGCTTAGAGGCAAACAAAAGCTGGAGGGGGAGCCTTTCTTAACAAAAGCACCTGTGGGCTGCCACACAGCTCAGTCCTCTAGGTGTTCTTTCCCGTTCGCTGTGAGTGGAGTCCTTATGGCAGAGTCAGTGCTGTACTGTGGTGCGGGAGGGTGTTGGAACCCTAGGAGGTTCCCTTGGAGGGTCCAAGGCCCAGACATGCTGCGGGAGCTTTGTCCACTAAGACGCTGATGGAATCGGGTCTCTCATGACTGCCGGGCCCCCAGAGTTAGTTGTTTTTTTTTTTTAATCAAGAGTTAAAGCCATTAGATTCTTACTCCTGACTAAGCATAACATATTTTACGACATTAGGCAAATAGGCTGCCTTTAAGGGGGCCTGACGTTTGTCTTAGACGGAAGGTGTCAGCAGACACTTCAGTCTCGTGTACACCTGTCAGTTTTGAAGCCGTACGGAGACATCACAATGTGCAGACATCAAGCTTCACGTAGAGGACGGAGTTTGTCAGAGCTTTTGGTAGGTAGCCCAGCAAGCCGCATTTTCTGAAAGGATATTTTCTAGTAAGCTGTATCTTTTTGGAAGTTTTCTCTCAGACGGTGCAGTTTATTTAAGTCTTTATCAAAGAATAGGAGTCACGTGTAATAACACCAGCTCCCGCTCCTCTGTGTGATGACACTGTTTCAGAGGTACAGGTATTAGCATTCCCCGTGTACCACTTGTAAAGTTAGCCCCCATGGTTCTACCACAGGCCGGCTCGGCTTCTCTATAAAAATGGTGAAAAGCAAACTTGAAACGAGGTAGTAAAAGAAGAGCGCAGCACAGGCTTCGCTGCATGTGCTGGGATGACCTGTCTTTTTCCCTGCACGATGGTCGCACCAGCGTGTGCAGAGCCTAGGAGAATGCGGAGGGGCAAACGCGCTTCACACAGCCTTGGCCTGGGTGGGTGAGCCCCTTTATCTCGGAGCGGAATGACGCCAGTTAGGCAAGGTAAACTGACGAGAGTCTCACGTTAAGACTTCGCACCTGACTTTGTGGGGACGAAGAGGGGGACCTAGTAAATACTGCCGCAGCCGAGGGACAGAGGAAAGAAGAAAACGATGCTTTAGTGAGTTCACTAGTCTTTCGTCACTGGGATCTTTCATAGAAGTCTGTGTTGAGTCTAGCTAGGCTTTCTATTGTTTTGGTTTAGGTGTACAATTTAAAGAGAAGGCAAGAAATGTACAGATTTTTGAAACTGTGAATTGTACACGTTTTATCATGGTAATGTATCTTTTTTATCATTTCCAAAATTTTTGGAGAAATCAAAGTAACATTTTTCACTTACGAAGCCAACCAGAAGATTCAGTACTGTAATTTCTTTCTCTTTCTAGTACTCTTAATTTTCCTAAGTTTGAGAACTCTCCTATTGTCAAGTCAGTTTAACCCAAGTATGGTTACAGAAAGGGATAGACCTTACATACTGAGCCGTGTATGAAGTTAGCTTCCTCCTGTGTGAGCTTAGATCAAGTGATGAAGCTGCTTTTTATGCCATGATAAACAGATGTTGGTCAAGTATCCCTAATATACTGTGCTTAGTAGCTACTCGCAAAGCTCCATGATTCCCTGACCATCGTGTAGTGTGGCTAGAAATTTTCATGACAATTTATAGCACGGTGTGTTTCTGTGACTTATCTAACATCTTTATCTTTTTGCACAGAAATGAAGCAGATGAACCTCACCACTGGAAAACAGCGCTTAATAAAAAGAGCCCCTTTTTCTATCAGTGCTTTCAGGTATTGTGGAGAGAATGGGGTGGAAAGCAAGAGTGGGCTTTCTCTCTCTCTCGTCTTCCTTAATATTTAACAGAGGAACAAATAAACTGTTTCGGTAGGTTATTTAATAATCTTGATATTGGTCTTTTCTCTACTGAGTTTCGCATTCATTGATGCAAGAGCAGTATTGTTATTTTCTGCTGGCATTTCCTTTCCTGTTGTCCTTCCCATTTCCCCTTATATATTTGTATTTTTCAATTCTTTAGAGCACTTTGCATGGTAGTTACAAAATGCTTTATGCTCTCTGCTATAAATCCTTAACATAACCTACTGAGGTAAGTTTTAATTAGCTTGGAAAGACTCTCACAGGACCATCCAGTTATTTGGGCCATAAATCCTAGGTAATTACCCACTTGGTCTTCACCTCCACTGAACCCCATTGGGCAACTCCTAGAAGTAATTTCAAATCTGTAGTGACTGAAGGGGACCTGGGAAGATGGGAATGCATGGGACAAGGGCACAGCCTCCTGCTCCCTGGATCTGGGTGACAAGTTTTCTTTTTCTGTCTCCTGCTGTCTATAGCCTGAAAAGAGAGGTGTAAATGCCAGAAGAGAATAAATATCTGTTTCACATGAATGGAGTTGAAGGGCATGTCTCCTATTTTCTGGAACGATTCCTCAATCAAGTATTGAAATTCCTGCTGTTCAAAGAATTTAAAATGAAACAGAAACAATGCTAGCATGTGAATTGTAGGAGATGCCCATTTGTTCCTTTCAAGGAGATATTTTGAAAGGATTAAAGACAGAAATTTTTTAAGTTTCTGTCAGTTAGTTTCTTGAGACTTTTGGCTTACATTTTAGGGTCATGATTTAAAAGTTACTCAAGTACTTATATAAGGAATGCTCCAGTACTTCTGTGGAAGGGAGAGAATCTTACTTCCTTACCAGCTACATCACATCCTCATTCTTAAGTGTAAGGGTTTTCATAAAGGAATTACTTATCTTCAGAGGGTATGGAATCTGGGAGAAAAATGAGACATAATAAGGAAAACTGTTATTGTAACTGTGTGTTATTATATCTGGTACCCTTTGGTGGGGAGAAGCACTTAATGGGGTCAAGCACTTTGTTCTCTCACAGACTATACAAGCCATAGAACAAAGATAGGAGAGGGAGAGAATTAACCACAACAGAGGACAAAAAGCAAGATAATAAAAGAGGAAGAACAGTTAGGTAGGATACAGAAGAGTGATGAAGATGAGGAGGTATTGATACACAAATGTTTATTTATTACAGGAATATGTTGAGCCTTTTTTGACATATGCAAAGTGAATAGTACATTTCCTACCGACAAGGAATTTACAATTAACTAAGGCTACAAACATTAAACAAACAAAAATCTTTTCCATAGCTAAAAGATACATCAGGCAAAGTAAAAAAACAAAAACAAAGAAAACCTGGGAAAGGTATTGTTAACTCGGTATCACAGTCAAAGGGTTCATCTGTATAGTATTTGAAGTACTTTTCAGAATCTCTAAGTAGAAGACCAGCAACCCCTTAGAAGGATGAGAACAGAAGAATTCTTGGAAGAATTTGAATAGTTCATGCAACCTCACTCGTAATAAGAGAAATACAAATCACACCAGATTATTTCTTACCATCAGATTGACAAAAATTCTCAAGTTTGACGACACACTCCTTTGGAGAGGTTGTTGGCAAATAGGCATTCTCTACATTTCTGGGGGAAATGTCAATGAGTATAGCCTTCGAGGAGGGCACTTTGGCAGTTTCTGTCAAAATCAGGAATAAATATATTCTTTGACTCAGAAATGCCATTTCAAAGATGTTATCCTAAAAATTGACACGTGGCCATGTACAATGACCAAGGGACAGACTTGTTCTTTGCAGCATACTTAACAGTAGCAAAGAGTTGAAGAAGGCTAAATGTCATCAGTAGGGGACTTGTAATCAGTAGGGGTGTGTCCACGCGACAGTGTCTGCCCTGTGCCAGGCTCTGTGCTAGGATGCTCTCTTACCTACTGATATGGAAGGATCTCTAAGAACATAGTCAGTGAAAAAAAAGAGCAGCTGCAAAAGACACATGATTATGCTACCATTCGTGTGTGCAAAAAAAAAAAAAAGGCTTGTGTTAACCTAGAGAAGTTCTGGAAGAATACCCAAGAGACTAAAAACAGTGGTTACTTGGAATGGAGGCAAGAGGTGAGACGTAGACCAAGGACTGGAGTGGGAGGGAAACCATGTTCACTTTTTTATACCTATTCATCTTTAAATCATATGATTGTGTGATCTCCCCAAAGTTAAAATGAGAAAACATACGCTAAAGATAGGCTTGAAATTGATGAATCTCTTCTGTAACCTCCAGTCACCAGAAAGGATTCACACCAATATTATCAGTTACAGCCTTTTGCCATCAGGCTCCCCGAGATCACTGTCTTTTCCTGTGTTCACATCCAGTGGCTTAAACATGGTGGGCAACTTTACGGGCTTCTGCGCTGAGTGAGTTCCTGGGGACCGTGCAGGGGGACAGTGGACAGTAAAGAGAGAAAGGTTTAGGTTTGAGGTAGATCTTGAAGGATGTTGAACGTGCAGCCGAGGGTTCGGGATGGTATTTAATAGGCAGTATACATACATCTCTTAAAGAGGTTTGTTGTTTTAATCCAGAATTTTTGATTTTCTTCTTGGAAATTCCTTTTCTTCACCTAAAATCTTCCTACATTTAAAAGAAATTCTGAAAAAATAAGAAAAACAGGACCGAATTAAACGACTGTTTTTGAAATTTTAATGTTATGTAGGATTAGACGTTTCCCATCCGATTTCTCAATTCAGCCCCTAAAAAGCTGCACACAAGCGGATGTTCAGTAAATATTTCAAAATAAAGAAACCAAGGACTACACTTAATTGCATTTGTCACAATACCTCAGCATGAAAATTCAGCTTGGGAGAACACGTCTAAGTCATTGACAGTGATTTGAATCAGCTTCTGATCTTTTGTTTTGTCTTTTCTGTTTAAAGTTATATCTGTGAAAACGAGGCCATCCCCATACCGCTCCACTGGGAGAGTGTGAACGCCGACCTGCCCTATCAGGTGAGGGCAGCGCTGGCCAGCTGCAGGTGGGAGAGATTGGAAAAGACCCCAGTAAAACTGTGCCAATTTCTCTTTCTAGCTCATTCCTTTGCACAATCAAACACACGAATACAATGAAGTTGCGAGTCTCTTTGGGAAAACAGTGGATCGCAACAGAATTAAGAGAATTCAGAGAATTCAGAACCTAGACTTGTGGGAGTTCTTTTGCAGGTGAGACAGTTTCTTCTCTGAACCCCCTCCTTGGAGCACAAATGTTTAATCGTATTCCTTGCCAGTGGCACCACCACGTGAGCTGTGTAGACGCACTGTGCGTGTTTTGACCTGCTTTTTCAGCTCTCTTCCTCATCCTCAGGGAGAGCTGCTCTGTAGGGCAGCACCAGCACCCCGTGCAACACTGTCTGACAGCCTCTTCTGCGCTGGTTTCAGAGTTTCGAGCTGGGCGTCGTGGCTGAATCAGCAGTACCAGGGGGTGGGGGTGGGGGCTGTTGAGTTCTGTTACTGTGACTTTGTTGCCTCAGACTTCCCAGCCTGTAAGTCATTTGCTTGTTTTTAGCTTTGAAGGGCATTGTAAAACGTACCGTTTACGTTCTAGATTTAAAATCTCCGTTCATTACTCAGCTTAGGTTGGAAATGACCCATTGGATTGCTTGGTGCGCACTTAACCTAAAAATAAAGCCCAGTACGAGAGGCTTAACAGGTATTGTCCACATGAACACGTGGTGCTGAATTTTTTTGAATAACAAGCATTCCTTAAAACAAGTGATTTTCTGAAATACTTTTATTAAATCTGTGTTCAAGGTTTGATTTCTAATATTTTTTAATACAAGCATTTAACATTTAGTCAGGAACATTTTAAATAATAGAGTCTAATGTCATGAACCGTTTGCATCCATCATCCTGATTTAACATTTATCTAGATTTATCATCATAATCTATCTCCTCTTTTGCTATGTTATTGTCGTTGCTGAAGTATTTTAAAGCAAATCCCAGGCCTTAACTCATTTCATTCTCATATACTTGAAAATCAGGCTGACTTTTGTTTGGTGATAATATGCGGAATTCTTTCATGCTTCTGCTAGGTCAGTTCCTACAGCCTGAGTAAACTCCAGGTTTTATTCTCATAAAAGTTTATATTATAAAATGAGGGTTTTCAGCTTGTATTCTTTGTAATTTTGAGTCTTTGGGCCCAGCCCACTTTTATTTCTGACCATACTGAGTTTAACTGAGTTTAGGTTTTATTCGGGTCTTGTTTATTAGGTGACTCTTTTGTAGAGGAGGATGGAAGCCTCCGTCTTCTTTGATCTTATTCTCTCAGTGAATAAAGTAAGTTTTCCTAAAATGTTCTGATGAAGACTTAATTCCTTCTGAATCGGGCCTCTGAGGTGGAATTCCTATCAGTCTTCCTCGTAATCTGAGAGCTCAGTTGATTCCTAGCGGTAGAAATGTTCCAGTGAATCCCCGGCACATCATGTACTAAGACTCTCACTGGAGATGTTTTTACTCTGTAGATGCCGTCCGCGATGTTCTGTGAGGTCGGCCTGTAGAAATCTGTGACGGGAGTGAACCTGCCACCCGCCGTGAAAGCAGAAAACACTGAGCCACACTTAAAGGACAGCCTGTCACTCTGGTCCCTCTGTGCCTGAAGGACGAGAACAGACTCGTCCGCCCCGTTGTCCCGTAACCTGTGACTCGCTGTACAGGCGGGAAAAGCCCGCGTGAGCCCAGCAGGTGTCACTGTGCATGTTGTCCAGGCCTCCCTTCCCTCCTCCCTTCTTCCAGAAACATGTTCCAGAACCAGCTTTGTGCCGGGCACTGTTCTAGGCACTCGGGATGTAAGAGTGCCCAGGCCCAGAGCCTGGGCAGAAGTAGGCTGGGGCGGGCGGTCACGGAGCACTTCCTACGCCGGTGTCATCTCGGCCGGGTGCGGGAGGAGAGGGGAGGGCGCCCCCGGCATCGGGCGCAGCGCGGGCCAGAGATCGATGACAGAGGGAATGTAGAACATGGAGAGGGTTTCAGATAGGACAGAAGATAGGATGAATGGTGAGAGAAGATGCTAGAAAAGTACTCAGGAGGTAGAGCATGCAGGGCTTTGTGGGAGACCCACTGGGTGGTCGTGTGATTTTCTCCATCAGCCTTATGAGTTGGACTGACCTGGCGTCTGGGTCAGAGGGTTGGCGCAGGCCAGGCCACGCAGGGCCTTGTAAACAAACAAAGGGCTTTGGGTTTTTCCCCTGGGACACTGGAAAGCCATTGCAGGACTTTAAGCAAGACAGTGATGGAGCTGATTTGCATCTCAGAACAATAATTTATGAGGCTGCATTGTGGAGAAGGAGTTTAAAGCAGTGGTTCTCAGTGAGGGGTGATCTTGCCCACCAGGGGATGTTTGGCAACGACTGGAGCTGTTTTTGGTAGGATGGGGGGTTCCACTGCGTCTGCGGGGTGGAGGGCAGGGATGCCGAGCGTCCTGCGAGGCACGGGACAGGCCGCACGACGAGCTCCCCAGCCCAAGGCGTCAGCAGTGCTGAGGGTGAGAAACGGGTTTAAAAGGATCACAGAAGGCTGACCAACTGAGGAAATTGTTCCAGTTGTCACAGACGTGACACACTGCATGGCCTGAACCACGGTGCCGTCTGTACCACTGCGGCGAAGAGGACTGTTTTGTGATATTAAAGATATAGAATGATATGTCCTGGTACTCGGTTTAATGTGCATGATGGGGTGGGGAGGGGAGATGGGAAAGAAAACTCCGAGGATTCAGACTTATTTGTTTGGATTGACTGAGGGAAATGGGTAGGAACAGGTGTTGGTCTGGGGAGGACGGGGAGGGGTTAGCAGTTGATACATGGGTTGGGAGCTCAAGAGAGCAGTGTAGACAGAGATACAGGTTTTGGAGTTACTGGAAAGTGTGGGGTCATAGAAGCCAAAGGAATTGATAAGATGACCGGGTGTTTTATGTCGATTAGGAAAAGAAGGGGGTAAGGACCAAACTCTGGAAGGGATGAGCAAAGGAAGAGAAGGCTCAGGGAGGAAACTGAGAAGTGACCACATAGAGTGGAAGAAACCCGTAGAACGTGGGGTCACAGGAGCCAACGGAAGAACGTGGCTGACACGAGTATGTGTCATCGTCAGGGTGACACACGGCAGAGATGCCGAGGAAGATGTGTCTTGAGAGCGTCCTTTGGATTTTGCAATAAAACGTCCTCGGTGCCCCAGGCGAGAGCAGCGTTGATCGTAGGTGCTATACTGTGTGTGCAGCAAACGCTGACAACTCTTTCAAGGCGCTGGGCGGTGAAGAGAGTGAGAGATGTGAGAAGATGGTGATGCCGGCGTGGGAAGGGTGCTTGGTTTTGTTTTTCGAATTTAAAGCCAGGAGAGACCTGAGGATATTTACGTTATTAGAGGAAAGAACCTATGCAGAGGGAGAGTTTAAAAGACAGCAGAGAGCGGGGCAGGGGTCATGGGATGGGACTCAGAGAACGCGGGTCAGAAGGACAGAGACCGGGTGGTCCAGTTAGATTTACAGATGAGGAGGGGGAGGGGATCGGGGATGAGGTAGGTCAGGGAGTTCCTTCCTGATACTTTGTTTCCTTGCGGGAGGAAGAAGTGAGGTCGCCTGCAGAGAATGAGGTGCTAGGCAGGGGGATGTGAGGGAGGGAGAGGAAAAGCGGAGACAGGTTCCACAGCCACTGTGGAACCCAGCCCGGGGCGGGGGAGAAAGAGCTAACCTGGGAACCATGGGGTCTCCATCAGTGTCGAGGGCGTAGCTGACGTGGGAACGTGCGGATTTGGGGTGGGAACCATGGTGATGTTGTCTCATTGATTCCAGCACTCCCAGTTCTAGAGCAGTGAGGGGAGCCGGTTGGATCGGTCCAGGGTTGGGAAGGATACGGCAACAGGAAATAAGAGCAGGGAAGGCTGCTGCTTTGTTAAGAGTGCTGATTTAGCTGTGAGGCTCTCCATCCTGGCTGCCTGTCAGAATCACCTGGGGAGGCCCTTTAACCTATATGGGCATCTGTCACCCATCCCAGTTACACTGAATCAGAGCCTCTGCGTTCTGACAGTTTTATCTTTAAAGAGGTCTACAAGTGAGTGCGGTGTTCAGCCAGGAGCGAGAACTGCTGGTCTAAACTGGACGAACCTATTTCAGTCCAGAGCGCGACGCTCTTCCTGCCGCATTTGGAATGTGGGGCACGCCCAGCCTGGCCCGGTTGGCACCCTAGTCCCTGGGGGGGAGGGTACTTTTAAGACATCTTTGAGAAGTGGGTGCAACAGCATCTGCAGTGAGTTCAGAGATGAGTGTGGGCTTGGCCAAAGGTGGGCAGGGTGGTGGAGAACCTAGTTCGGTTTCAATCCTGTGACTTTCCCGGAAGGTTTAACTGGAGCCCAAGAGGCCCTGGAACCCAGTGTTCGCCTTTCTAGAGTAAGGTCATAGTGTGAGTCTCCGCGTGTCCTGGGTGCCTTGGCGATGGGCACTAAAGTCAACCGTGCACGCCGTGGGGGGTGCAGAGCCGTGACCACCCCGTCCCATAGGTGCTGCACCTGTCCAGTGACTGAGCAGAGCTTCAGTGCCCACACCTCTGGCTCTTTCACTAACCACCACTACATTTATCTTATCTAAGAGAGACTCGAGTGAATTTTCAAGCCAGAGTTCATTCTAATCTGCACCTGAAAAGTAGTGATGAGTGAATATCCTGATGATAGCGTGGATTCTAGTCATTACAGACCATGAAGCTTAATATTTGAAGGACGTATGTTAAATAAATGTTTACTTAGCAAAAACCAGAATGAATTCACTGATGCTCCTCTAACTAAGAGGACTGCCATAGTGGTAGGTGGATAAGCCCCTTAGACAGTGTAACTTGATTTCTACGAGTGGTTGAGAAAGGTCCTTACGATGGAGGCGAGATGGAGAGATGGGTGCCGGGTGACCATACAAAGGGAAAAAGTAATATCTGGTTAAAAGTCTAATCAGACAGCAACTTGCATGGCATGCATGCTTTCTTCTTGAGCCCTTCCACATCTCTGTCAGGAATTTGGATGAAAATGTAGGAGGCTTGCTTATCACACTTGTGGAAGGTTCAAAACTAGAAGGGGAAGCTTACTTGTGGGGTGAATTAATCAGGAGTCAGAAAGACCTTGGAAGATTGAAACAGTGAGTCTAAACAAATGTGATTATCTTCTCTTAAAAAGATTTTTTTCTTAGTTAGAAAAGCAACAAATGTGCACTGTAAAAAAAAAAAAAAAAAAAGGCAGACAGTACATAAAGGTCTAAAAAGAAAGTTGGCATAATTTGTTCTTTGTGAAAACATGATAGCTTTTTCTGAAATAAATGTTGGTTTAATGCACATCCTCCTAACGTCATGCTTAATGGTCTGAAAAGACTGTCTCCAGTAGAAGAAAGCATATGCATTTGAATTTTGATACATGCTGCCAGAGGGCTCTGAGAAAGACCATATACATTTCCATTCTCTCATCATGTAAGGGCAAGTGTCCTTCCTCCCAACCCCGAACGGTCCCTAAGCTGCCTGCTCTTTATATGAAATAAACCTATTGCATGAGATTTAGACATCAGTTGCACAAATCTAGCGAGCCGAGAGAAGCCTGCTTTGAGAAAGCGCCGGCAGTTTTAACTGACTACAAGCGAGCTCAGCTGGGCGCCGTCCCACGACATCCAGGCTGTTTCTGTTTCTTCCCAGCCTTTTCGGACTAGAAGGGTGTCCAGCAGATTCCTGCCCGCTAAAGGCTGTCCAGGATGGAGAAAGGCCTAGAAGCCACGCCATGGGAGGAATAGTTGAGACAGTCGTGTCTGTTCACCTGGGGAAGAAAGCCTGTCAGTGTTCCTAGTTATTCCTGGATATTTGGAGTTGTTTTGTGTTAAGTGTTTGGTTGTTCTGCGTTCAGAAGGGAATAACTAAGACCGATAGTAGAAGACCGGGGAGGCAGATTCTGGTTCACCGTGGGGGGGGACTTTCTCACAATTACAGCTGGTGGCCAGTAGCTCGGCTGCTGTGCAGAGCGGGGCGCACCGGACTCTGGGGTGAGCTGAGCGGGCACGCGGCAGCTCTCATTACAGAGCTAACGGGGGAGGGTTCTTTTACATCTTTAAGACATCTTTTGAATGAAATATATTTAAATGACAATGCAGCCAACAGTTTACAGACACCCGTGTACCTACCAATCAGATTTAACATCTTAATATTTGTGACATTTTCTTCATCTTTGTGTCTGGGTTTTTGGGGGTTTTGTTTTTTTCAGGTACACAGCATTAGAGAGCAAGGTGGAGTGTTTCCCCCATCCCCATCCTCTCCTCCTTCTTTCCCCCTCAAGTTGCTGTGATACCTTCTTATCCATGTTTTTATATTTTTTACTACCTATGTTTGTATGCCTCTACAATACACATTATTATTTTGAGATACAGGTCTCTTTTTGCATCATTCTTTTTACATTAAACATTATTTTTCAAGAGGTATCTATGTTCATACGTATAGATCTCTAGTTCATTATTTTAACTTTCATGTATAGATATATAATTATTCATTTTTCTGTGAAAGAATTTTAGGCTGTTTTCGGTTTGTTTGTTTTTTTACTATTACAGTAAGTCCTACATTGAATATCATTTTATGTGTTGGAAGAGGATTGTCCATTGGCAAGAGGTTTGGACTGGATGGCTTCATGTCCCTTCCAGCCCTAAGATGCAAAGTTCAGTTCAGTTTAACCAACATGTCCTACTGTGGGGATAAAAAGATTAAGGCATATGGTCCATGCTCAAGGAATTCACTGTGTAAAGACTCTGTGAAGTATGTATTATTTACTGTTTGTAGTGTCATTTTTAGGCATCTGTAAAGCTTGGCTGGCTTAGGCGATCAGTCACTTTACTATGATGGGGCATTGTCTGGGATAGCTGTAGTTTTTGGTATAATTTTCAACATTCAGTGTCAGTATTAACTAATAATTTTTGATGAGATGATTTGTGTGTCCAAGATCATCTGAGATTATTTTTTTTTCCCAGAGCTCTTTGTTCACTTATGATGTATGTTAAAGAACTGTGTTCTGTTTTACCCTTTCTGTTGAGGTTTGCTCCTTGAAAAATTAATAATGCCACTTATGGTAGATATCTGTGTATTTTGTGTCTGTGTTATGTGTTTTTAGGAAAAAGGCTCAGCTCAAGAAAAAAAGAGGTGTGCCTCAGATTAATGAACAGATGCTATTTCATGGCACCAGCAGTGAATTTGTGGAAGCCATTTGCATTCATAACTTTGATTGGAGAATCAATGGAATACACGGTGCCCTCTTTGGAAAAGGTAACTGTCTGAACCCAGTCAGAGCGCTGGAAGAGGGTCTCCTCTCCTGAGGGAGGTTGACTGCTTGTGGCTCAGGGGCTTGAGAGTCACTAAGTTAAAAGTTACCGTCCTGGGTTCCTGGCACACCCTCAGAGTTTCTAAGACACCAAAAAGCCACTTCCTGCGCGTGCAAGATGGAAGGAAGACTTTTTACACCTCTACCAGATTAGATAACCCCCCAAGTCCCAGTCATTCAGATGGGGCATCCTGTCCAGATTTGCTGATTTTTGCATTGTGACGTTTACTTTCCATGCATAAGTCCTTTCCATGGATAAACCCATACACTGAGCTGTTTTATGTCAAGTACATAGAGCACTATAAAATCAATCAATTAATGTGCACATTGTACGTAGGTCTATTTTTTTGTTCGTTTTGTTTTTTAACAAATGATAGGTAGGAATATTAATGAGCATCAAGGAATCATGGGGGAAATCCTCACCGTTTTTCTAATGTTGTGAAAGTCTAAGCTCCCCAGTTTGTGCTCACTACTCAAGCAAATTAAGGAGAGAGGGAGGGGAAAAGGCAAGGGGTGGACATTTCTTTGCTTGGTCCTTATTTTGTACTTTACCTCCAGCAAGAGAACTGGCTACCACTCAGGATCAGGAGGTGCTACATTTTTAAGAGTCAATTAATTTTTAAAATAACGACTTTAAAGGCCATCCCATTTATTTAACTGTAAGAGGATCAGAAAGGTGTTACATTAAGTCCTGTCAGATTTGGGTAAAATAGGAGACTTTGCAGTTCATTTCCGAAATGTTTTAGGGTAAGTATTTCCTTAATGATGTCAGCCTCCTAGGCTTACCATTTTGGAAGAGTCGGATTCTTCATGGAATCGGATTCTTCCTCTTTAGGCAGCGGACAAGTGAGCTTGTCCTTTTGGAATGTTCAGGTGTGAATAGCATCACACTCTCCAGATATCTTTTCCTGGATATGGGGTTCTCTCATCTCCAGAAATAATATCGAACGGTTACCCTGTAGCACAGAAATGTGGTTTCTTGGGGTTTGAAATCATCTCTGCAGACCCATGGTTTCACCGTGCTCTCCAGTGGATGCTTAGATGGGTGGGTGGTGGATGGGGAAAGGGTGGAAGGAAAGAGAAGTGGGAGGGAGGTCTGAGCAGTGACAAGGCAGGTCCTGTCACTTGTAATCACAGAAACCATTTGTATCCATCTTACTACGTATTGGATTTCTTTATAAGACTCTTTTTGAAAACACAAGTCTGGTTGCTGCGTTTTGGTGGGGACGGGGATGGTGTAGGTGGGGACTCTGGTCTGTACTAACAGATCCACCCCGGTGGCAGCCTGCACCACAGCTGTCCGTGACAGACGGATTTCTGTTCTTTTCTTTAAAGCCTACTGGCGAGGAAATTCCATGTCTATTCCTGTTACACAGTTCCGTGTGTCTCTCCCCCTAACAATCACAGTGGTTTTTTTGCTTGTGTTTCATACACTCCTTGGAGTAATCTTGGCTCTTCGGGCTCCTTTTTGTTTAAGGAACCTATTTTGCTCGAGATGCTGCTTATGCCAGCCGCTTCTGCAAAGACGACGTAAAGCACGGAAACACATTCCAGATTCACGGCGTAGCCCCGCAGCAGCAGCATCTGTTTAGAACGTACAAATCTATGTTTCTTGCCCGAGTGCTGATTGGAGATTACATAAACGGAGACTCCAAATACGTGCGCCCTCCTTCCAAAGACGGGAGCTACGTGAATTTGTATGACAGCTGTGTGGATGACACCTGGAATCCCAGGGTCTTCGTGGTGTTCGACGCCAACCAGATCTACCCCGAGTACTTGATAAACTTTCATTGATTTCATTTCCAAGCTTCCGTGGTCGAAGAAGTTTTCTTTTTCGCAGGGAGATCTGCTTGCCGGTCACCTAGCTGCTCAATGTTAATTATCTGATCCTTTTGAAGCAGATACGAAAGAAAGAGGCCTCCCTATAAAAAGACGTAGTGACTTTAGGGTTGGTTTGTTGTTGTTTTGTTTTTGTCCATTACTCATGTTTGTTACTCATGTTTGTTACAGATCGATACCATTGCTGTTTTAACACCTGGGGTGAAACACAGCGCTCAAAACGCAATCAGCTGAGTCCCTCCACCTTTAAAGTTTACATCCGTGTCTTCAGGGTAAATGGTTTCAGCTCAAATAGACTTATTCATATGTATGTTCAAAAAATAAAAATACAGACATAGAGGTGTCCCTTCAGAGGAATTGAGCCTTTGTGACCGAATTCTGAAATGAGTGTCCCCCCATCTACCTGTTGCTTTGCTGGTCTTCCGAAGGGGGGTGGAATTTAAAACCTTGAAGCAGCCTGAGTACCTGGAGAGAAACAGAAACAGGAGAATCGTTGGCAGTGCTGCCAAACAAGCCAGAAGGAGAGGATCAAGACAGGGTGCCCTGCTCCGGATGCCTTCGGGCGGCAGGCAGCACTCTCGGCCTTGCCCTTCTCCTTCTCCTCCGCTGAACTGAGCGTGATCAGACGGCGCGCCGTCCGTCCGTCCATCCCCCCCTCCCCCCCCCGCCCCGCGCTCCTGAGGTCCTGCGCCAAGACTCACCGCACGGGGTTTTTACTGCATCTTCAGGATGGAGCTTTGATTTATTATTTAAAACACATACTTTCCCTTTGTTTTGGGGTCCCTACAATGATTACTTCGAAGAGATTTTTCTATCTGCCGCCCCCACACACAGCTATTCAATGATTTATAAAATTCCCACTTCTAAATTGTATCTCCCCATTTTGAATCATTTGCAGAAAGCCTGGGATGCTTGGAACACATCTGGTTTATTCTTTTGAGTAGCAGTTGACAATACGCTCACTCTCTTGAAAAGTTAGGTCTGATGCGTAATCATATGCCCAGTGGAAGTTTGTTTACCTGCTGCATCTGTTTGGCTCTTCTATTTTAAGGAGGGCTAAGTGACGCTGGAACAGCTTCCTGCCCCTCACGCTATTCCAGCAGAGGCTGGACAGCCACGAGGCGGAGATGTTATACAGGAGTCTGGGTGTCAGGTGGGGGGATTGGCCGTATGACTGTTAAGTGTGTTTCCAACCGTGATTTTCTATGATTCTACCTGAAAAAAGCAGAACAGTGGTATCTTTTCTGGGAAACCTTTTTTCTAACTCAGTTTAATACTAAATTCCCTCTCCATTATCTTCACTCAGTTTGGGCTGAAAGGTAGTGAATGTAATTTAACTTCTCAAGAAAAATCCAGTACATGTCTATGCCTGGGACGCTCGTTCCATCACTTGAACTGGGAAGGCATCTAGAAATAATACAAATAAGGAGTAGGGAGCATGATTAGGTGTGTAATTCTTCAGCTGCCACATACCCCCAGATGCTCATCGTAGCCCAGAGTACACGCGATTGTGCAGCCGAAAGTCAGTCGCGCACAGGGAGTACCTAGTACTCAGGAAGTCGCGTGTCCAATGCTTTGTAGTCAAGTGACAACAGAGATTTCCCAATATTCTGACGTGCAGACTAGCAGCCGGTTTCGATGAAGCGCTGTTAGTGTTTAGAAAGGACACATCTTAGAAAAGTACGCCGAGGTCACCAGGGAAATAAAGGCGGGAAAGTCGGCAGGCTGCCTTGTGGGAGGTGGTACACCGCTGCTCCGGACTCGCTCCCCAAAGAGGACCTTAGAGACATCAGGGGGTCAGATTCTGCAAAGCTCGCTCTTCTGCTTACTTGTTATTTGCATGCAAGATGATGTTACAATGGTCAGCACTTCAACACGGCTGTCTTTCTTTTTTTTTTTTTTTCCAATTTAACATGATGCCGCTTGCATCACTTGAATGGGGTAACTGTTGTAGTTTTGGGGGTTGTTACTCTTTTAGACACGTGCCAATTTGATCTACAGGAGACTAAGAGCCCAACGTTGAAACTTGCAAGGCAACGGGTGTGAACTCGGCACTGCGCTAGCTGGCTCATCTCTAGTAGGCAGCGTGCCCTGCGCTAGACACTGTAAGTAACAACTGTGCTGTTATCCGTGTGTGAGACCATACTCCAACTCCCCTTTTATAAGAGAAAGCTGACTGTGACGGCCTTTTTAAACGTGAGAGCGTTGACTTCATCAATGTTAGTGTTCCTCTTTGTTCTCATAAGTAGATCGAGTCGAGAATCGTATCATCTGTGTCATCAGAACCAGACACCGCCGTTTGCCATCTTTTCTCATGTCGTCACATAGTGTTGGGGGTGGGAGTGGGGAGAGAAACATTCCAGAGTCATGAATAAATGATTTTTTAAATTCTGCATTAAATACACTCCAGCTGATAGTAACTCTTCTTTTCCACTTCGGTAATATCAGCCTCAGGGTGAAAAAAAATACCTGTGTTTATAAGAAACAGTCTCCGAAATCTTGGCAGTAACGAACAGGAAGGTTTCGTATTAATGCCAAATACAAAATACGATAGACTGTTCCAGTGAGGATGGTCAAGACTTGGGAGTCATTTTGGATGTATGAATGTATTGTTTTTACATGGAGTGATTAAAGCTTTCCGTAGCAGGTCCTGGAGGTCTGTGTGTGCCATATATTTGTTTCTGTGATTTCTGTATCTCATCTCCACCTCGCATTATTTAAACCTAAATTTTCAGCTCAAACTTAATGGACTGGAGGTGTTTGTTTCCTGTAGCTCTTATGGAACCGATTTGCGGGTGGGGAAAGACCCTTGCTCTCAGTTTGAATCGTCAGGAGCGCTAGCTAAGCATATAACCCGTGGGGAACAGCATTGACTCCGTGCAACCGAAAATTCTGAAACAGACCAAGGCCTGGCGCCTTTACGCTCAGTGGCTCCTGGCCCAGAGGAGCGTTCTGGAGGGTGTCTGCTGTCACCCGAAGAGCAAGCTTCCTGAGTCCACCAACCTCCAGCTGCTCCCGGTATGTCCTTTTGAAGTACGTTAGACGTTTCACTTCATCTTTTAAGCTTCTGTTGGCCAGAAAGGAAGGTATCAAAGATACCTTAATCGTAGAGCTGGGAGAAATGCAAAGCAGAATGACCTATCGACCCACGGAAACAGGCAGGTCTTCCATTCGCTGAAACCACGTCCCAGTCTGTGTAAATGCTGGACTATCACTGAGATTCATTATGACGAAAGTGATGTAGACAAGTGACATCTTTACAGAATTGTGCCTAAGCCATCCAGGCATTTGAGGTCACCTCCCGGGTCACCAGGAGCAGCGCTAAAATCAGTCTTAATAGTGAGCGGTCCTGGTCGTGTTTCCGTCCCAGGCTGCCCTCTGGCCCCAGGGAAAGATGTTTTATTTATTTTTCAACAAATGTTTTATTTTGCGTAAAACAGTCCACTTCTAGATGAAAGTATACATTCTGTACTTGTAAAGAGAAAAAGGAAAGGTAATGAAAAGATAGCAAGGAGAAGAAAAACCAAAGCCTTGTTTTTGATCAGAAGCTTTAGCAAAGTGATTTTGCTTCATTTTACCCCTTTGCACCACATGCAGGAAGAGGTTTGGTGAAACAAGCCGCCTGCCTCACTCCCTGTGAGTAATTGGATCGTGATGCTTGGGCACCGCTGATGGAAGAAAGGAACATTTGAAAGAAATACGAGATACCTGGTTCTCGGGGGCTGCCTGGTCAGTGAGAGTGATGTATAAGGGAGAGGTGATCCCCAAACGTCTTGGAAAGATGTTCATAGTTCATCATTAACCTTCACTATTCCGCAGGAGTACTTTTCTTCTCGTGTTTTCCCAGACTCCAGGCTGGGAGCTAGCTGGGGTGTTGCTTTGGTCCCTCTCTTCCCCCGCCCGCCTCCTCTGCTGCCCTGGGCTCCATCCATCCCAGCTCCGAAGGTGTCTTGCTTACTCCTAACACCTGATGGCTCCTTCCTTGCTGTGACTCAGCACGGCCTCCTGCTGTAAGATTATGTAATGCGTTTTCTCAACTCCAATTTCCTGGCTTTCATTCCTCAGCCCTGCAGGCTAAGAACTTGGCTTTTATTTGAACTTTCTCCCTGTGTGGCTATGGATCTAAGAAATTAGCACTGGCTTCTTGTGAGAACGGAGCATAGGGCCTTGCCAGAGACATCTGTGTTCCCTGCAGCGTTTTAGCTTTGCTGTACCTTCTGTGGAGAGGCTGCCCGGCAAGCTGATTCCGACTCGCATCTCACTATTTAAGCCAGTTCAGGAGAGTCACAGTCCAGAATTGAATTCAGATCATCTCTGCCATCTTAACCATAAATCCAGATGGTGCTTCTCGTGTTTTCCTGTTCCTTTTTAAGAAATACCTTGTCCTGAGAGGCCCGTTACACTTTAGTATCTCCTTGGGTCACACGTGGAAGCTGCAGGCGTTCTAAGTCCACACTCGATGGCATTCTGAGAGAATCAGCATTCCGGCCCAGTTCCTCCTCTTTATTCCTTTAAGAAAAAGATCAAAGAACTTCCCTGGCAGTCCAGTGGTTAAGACTCCATGCTTCTACTGCAAGGGGCACGGGTTTGATCCCTGGTCTGGGAACTAAACTCCTGCAAGCCATGCAGCCAAAAAAAAAAAATCAAGCCCCATCTTTTTTTTTTTTTTTTTTTAACATCTTTATTGCAGTACAATTGCTTTACAATGGTGTGTTAGTTTCTGCTGTATAACAAAGGGAATCGCCAATACATACACATATCAAACCCCATCTTGAGAGCGCTGATCTGAGTTTTCTTTCTGGCTTTGCTGTTTGGCTCCGTGTGACCTTGGATAACTCACCAGAGGGCGAAGGTCACTTCTCAGAAGGTGCAGTTTGTGAAGGACTGAGCGGACTCTTGTTAGAAGAAAAGCTCATGGGTGGATTTCTGTAGGCAACACCTTACCTGACTGAGGCCCAAGAGGCAAGCGTTTGGGATGGGGAGGGAAAGGGATTGACCTGGTTCTCCCCGAATCCCCGGCACTCAGTCTCTTCCTCCTTGAGTTCACAACTCGGAGGTCCCGGGGTGCGCCCGGCAGTGACCGAGTGCAGCACAGCCCCGCCCTCGTGCGACTTACCGTCCAGCAGGAGGACACATCCTGAACTGTCACAGGAGCGACCCAAAGGGAAGTTGAGGCCCCTCGGGAGCCAGTGACAAAGAGATCCAACCTATCCCAGGGGTCAGAGGAGGCTTCCCTAAGAAGTGACGTCTGGACGTGGAGGCCCAAAAGAGGGGTGGGCGTCAGTTAGGTGGATTCTGGATTCTGGCCACACCCAGCTACCCTACCAGGCTCCAGGAGGTGAGGGACAAGGTGTGAGTGGAGGCCCATGGAGCACTCTTTATCATTAAAGTGAAGGTGACAGGATCAAAGCCACGTAAAGAACCAGACTGTGTCGCCCTAATGCCCGCACTGGCCCTGGCCCCGGGAGCCAGCCTTCAGGGAGCCAGGCCAGTGCTGGGGTTACCTGGGGACAGCAGCGGGGCGTGTGAAGATTTTTACTCAACTTACTAAATGTCCAGATGCGCGTTAGGCAGAGTTGTTACTTCCTGCCCCTGGACCTTTGCTCATGCCTTCCTGTCTGCACCCTCCCACCCTCTCAGAACACGTGCCGCATACCTCCTACCGTCAGATTCCTGTTTACCTGAAGCTTGGGCTCTGGAGTCAGATGACCTAGTTGAACCCTAGCGCCACCACTTGCCGGCTCTCTGACCCTGGGGAGGTTACCTAACCTCTCTGTGCTTCGCCTCCTCGTCTGTCAAGAGGGATAATAATGGTGCCGCCTTGCAGGATGAAATGACGTCTGTGAAGTGCTTAGGGTAACGCCTGGGGACGTATTGCCGGGTGTTAATACGTGAGACCCGTCTTCTTCCAGGAAGGGTTCTGTCACGAACACAACTCTCAGAGCCGTGGGATCCTTACAGGATCCACGCTGCACTCGGGGTATTCTTTTTGTTTCTCCTTAACATTTACTTGGTCAGTGCTCTTCGGCCAGACGCCCGCAGAAGCAGCCCTGGAGCTAAACAAGCAGGGCTGTAGCGAGCGAGAGTCCAGACCAGGAGCGGTGGAGTGTCCCAGGAAGAGGGGCCTAGAAAGAGCTTATTGAGGATTTGGGGGAACATCTAAGGAAATGGGGCTTTGCCCTAGATTGGAGGCTGCCAGGAAGCAGGCAGGCGAGTCTACGATTAGGTCTTATCTGCGTGAGGGAAAGACAAGCCTGTGGATAAGCTGTGATCTGTAAAGCAGCAGCAGCCCTCGCTGTGGCTGAGGGACGGGTGTTTGGTATTCTGTGGGTGGCACACTGACCTTATTTTCGTCTGTGCTTAGACAAAATTATGAGGTGGCCTTGCCGTGTCTCATTTGGTCAGAGTCTCCTCGTAACCTTGCCCGAGGTTGGCATTCCATGAGTTTACGAGCAATGGGAGAATAACATGGCAGTGCAGGTGCCGGGCGAGGTTCTAAATGTCAGGGGCGGTTCTCTTTTTCTCTCTCAACCAATTAATTAACTGTTTATTTGGACTAGTTTTCTTCTCCCAGGGAAATTGTGAGTAAATTCATTCATTCAACAGAGCACAAGCGGAGTATCTATCTGGACTAGGTACCAGGCCCTGTGTCAGGTAGGATACAGTGGTGAAAACTCAGCCTTCCTTCAAGGAACTCAAAGTCAGGCATAAGAGGAGATTTAAAGACTGTCCGTGTCACTCCATTTTGCTAGTTGAAATGCCTTCTTCAGCTTGCCCACCAAGAAATTCTCCATCCTGTCTGGAACTCCCAACCAACCAACCCCTGCCCCCACGAGGCGGGGCTAGAAACTCAGCATGAAGTTTTAGACCTGCCACCCCTCCCCGTACCTTGCACCCCTCGGACCGTGTCTGCCCAATAAAGATACCCAGACCAGGTGCTCTGCGTGTTCCCTGCTGCACCCCTGTGTGGTCCACACTCGGGGTGTAAGGGAACCTGACATCCTCACATCTCAACACTGAACTGGCTCCTCTCATCGTTTTCTCAAAAGGATATTTTAATTCAACAAACAACTTAATGTTTTCTGAATGGCTTTGCTATGTAGGGCGATTCTGTCTGGGTGGAGGACCCACACCACGATGCTGGGGGTTCCTAAGTAGACGGGCGTCTGGGCGGTGAGGTGTTGTTGACGGTGGAGCAACAGGCACTAGAGGGCAGCAGCTCACCCAGAACCCGAGCCGCCAAGTCAGGAACTGAGCTCCTATCACTAAGCTTCGGAGAACAGGGTGGGAGTCCCCTCCGGAGAGGACCTGGTCTCCTCCGCCACGAGGTGGCACCGTCCCTGGCCAAGTCCATCTGGCTCTGTATTCATCCCTTTTGTAATAATTGCTAGGAAAAGCACGCCCCTTTCCAACAGTAGCCTCTTCAAATGTTTTAGAATCTGGCCTGTCGGAAAGCGCTTCCCAGACAACCTCTTTCCGTACTGTCATTGAACCCTATGTTCTTTCCTTTTCTCATATGAAATTTTATGTCATCCAGCAAATAATTGGGGGTACTTTCTGAGTCCATAAATAACAAAGAGACTCTTCAAACCTTCCCTCTTCAGGCATCAAATACAGTAAACTCACCACCTCTAATCCTGTAACTTCTCTCTTGCCTTTTACCCTCCAGCTCTTTATCTCCCCACGAGGCTAGAGCTCCGGGGGTGCTCTGTGTCACCATTGAGTTACGGGGCCCCAGAGGTTCACCGTCCTCCTTGGCACAGCTGAGAGACTCACTTTTTTACAGTTGTAAAGTCAGCACCTTGGAGCACTGCATATCTGTGCTCTTTACCAAATGAGTGTCCAAAAGCTGGGCCATAAACTTAGCTTAAAATTGGAATCTATATGGGCTTCCCTGGTGGCGCAGTGGTTGGGAGTCCGCCTGCCGGTGCAGGGGACGCGGGTTCGTGCCCCGGTCCGGGAAGATCCCACGCGCCGCGGAGCGGCTGGGCCCGTAAGCCGTGGCCGCTGAGCCTGCGCGTCCGGAGCCTGTGCTCCGCAACGGGAGAGGCCACAACAGTGAGAGGCCTGCGTACCGCAAAAAAAAAAAAAAAAAAAAAAAAAAAAAAAAAAAAAAAAAAAAAAAAAAAATTGGTATCTATGACATATCAACACACATTTCTGAAATACTTCTCTCAAAGTCCGAGGAATTGAACTTGGTACACTGCAGAGTTTTTAAAGGTAAAATTTCATACCGTTCCTGTGAAACTGAGGTGGGGTCAGGTAGTAATTTGTCACTGCGAGGACAGGAAAAGCTGACTCCCGAGGTCATGTGTCAGTCTCAGAGTTGGCAGAGATCCCAGACACAGGCTTTGTGATCACGGGGCCAGCGATCCATCTTCTACTGTAACTTCGTTGTAATGTGGCTATAGTTGCCTGCTCTGGGCTCCGATATCCTCCATTTAAAAACTATATGTATTATAAATTAACATTTAAAAACTATGTGTGTCCTGGGTTTAGCATTTTCTGTTTGCAAAACAATGTGATGTAGTGAAAAACATACGTTTCAGAGTCAGACCACCGTGTGTTACAGACCCAGCTTAGCCACTTTCTAGCCACGTGGGCTGGGAGAAGTCGCCCAGCTTCTCTGAGCTGCCGTCCCCTTGTGTTTTAACGCTGCTGTGAGAATCACCCGAGACTGGGCTATGAAAGCGCTTGGTACAGAGTCTGATGCACACTGGCTGCTCCACACTTAGATACAGTTTTATCCCTGGCTGAGCTCTTCCCAGAGGAGGGCATCTGTCAGGCCAGGGTGAAGGCCCAGAGGCCTGGGAAAAGTGACAGTGGAGAGCTAGTGTCAGATCTCAACACAGGCCGTCGTCTCTCAAGGAGCGTAAGAGCACAAGGTGCAGGAGAGGAAAACCAGGCACGGACAGGCCAAACGGCACGAATAAGAATCCATCTGAGACCTAGATTCCATCCCCCTGCTTCCAGACAGCCTGGTGGGCTGGGGGCAGAGCAGGTTGTTGACAGGAGTGGTAGGATTTCGGATATTCCTTCCAGCCTGAGGACTCTCTGTTGAGAAGTCTTCATACATGTTCATCAGCAGCAATAGCAACAATAGCACCTAATGCTTTGGCTCTTCCTAGATTACCATGGCCTGTGGTCAAGAACCTGCCATCACTGACTGTCACGTCCTCGGGGCCAGGTTGTAATTTTTCTTCTCTTTTCTTCTGGCAGAATCTAGCTCGTTGTCTTAAATACGCACATGTATATTCGTTGGTTTTACAGTTAGCTGCGTTGACTTGAATCTCATCTTGGCTCTTCCCCAACCTTAGCAAGTCACTTCCTCTCCCTGGGCCTCAGCTCTACATCTGTAACATGTGGGGGTGGTCTCAGGCCCATTGTAGCTCTCACTCTCTCCGAGCCGCCAAAACTAAAAACAAGGTCACTTCTGCAAAGCAATTTATGTTGCCAGTTCTCCCAGTTTAGCATTAGACTTGGACCATAAAAAGGAGGGCAGACAGAACACTAAATAATAAGCAAAATATACTAAAGTAAAGGATGAAGTAGCAGAGATTGAGGGTATTTCAGTGGAGCCAGAGGTGTTTGGTTTTTTTTAAATATTGGCTATGTTACCAGTGCTGTACAGTATGTCCTTGTAGCTATTTTATTTTTATTTTTATTTTTATTTATTTTTGCTGAACCGGGTCTTAGTCACGTGGGATCGTAAGTCATGTTAGATGACGTGGGATCTTCGTTGCGGCAGAATCTAGTTCCCTGACCAGGGATCAGACCCAGGCCCCCTGCATTGGGAGTGCAAAATCTTACCCAGTGGAGCACCAGGGAAGTCCCTAGCCAGAGGTGTTTGAGAGAAAGTGGACGCTCTTGCCAGATGACCTTTGAGAGTCTGGTCCATTGTAATAAGAGGAATGATACCACTGGGGGTGTTCCCTGCTGCCATGCAGGTTATATGACATCCACAGGCAGGGAACATCCTCATAGGGAATCTAGAGTTTGAGGAATCCCCCCAAATGTCTGGGGCCGTGAAGCATAAGGTAACTGGCACAAGTCTGGGTGCCAAGTCCCCGCCTAGAGCAGAGGGGGTACAGTGGCTTCGTGGGAGCTGTCTGGCTTCATGCCTTAGTCTTCTGTGTGAGAAAGCAAATCGCAGGGGGATGACATGGGGGGCCATTCTGAGTAAATTCTAATGCGCGTGCAACGCTCAAAACTAAAGGCTCTTAATTGCAATAGCAATTTACACAGCACAACTGTCTGGAATCTTTGTGGCTGAAATCTGCTAACCTAGGGAAAAGACTCGGGGCTGAAAAACAGGTTTTTGCCTCGCTGAGCGTGCAGCCAGCTCCACAGGTACATTGTCCGTTCACTTGTCAGTAGCGCAGTGTGCACTTTGGAGCCCAGGGAAGATAAAAGTCTGTTTAACGTTCGGACTAATGTGACAGTGAAGAAGCTTCAAAAGTGTATATGGCGGTACGGGGCAACGGCCGTTACAGTAGCATTTGGCGAGCTTGAATAAAGTATTTTGGATGGAAATAATGAAACCAAATTCACCCACTCGTTAGCCTTTAATTCACTCTCATTTCCTAGAGGAAAGAAAAGGGAACTAAGGAGTTTGGGTAATGTGAGGTTTCAGCTATTAAAACTACCAAGTGAATTCTCGAAAGTAGAAACTGTTTATTGTTGCTTTAGTCGTTAAACATCACAACAGCGTCCTACCGTAGAGCACAAAGAACTATATTCAATATCTTACGATAAACCAGAATGGAAAAAATATATAAAGAAGGAATGCATATGTATATGTAACTGAATCCCTTGGCCGTGCAGTCGTAATTAACACAGCACTGTAAATCAACTACACTTCAATAAAAACATTTTTTTAAAAAAACCACAAAACATTGATTGACCATCCATTATGTGCCTGGGGGTAGCCATTCACGTACCAGGCTCAGTGCTAGAACTGACTTCAGAGATGAACAACGGGGCTTCCCTGGCGGCGCAGTGGTGGAGGGTCCGCCCGCCGATGCGGGGGACGCGGGTTCGCGCCCCGGTCCGGAAGGATCCCACATGCCGCGGAGCGGCTGGGCCCGTGAGCCATGGCCGCTGCGCCTGCGCGTCCGGAGCCTGTGCTCTGCAACCGGAGAGGCCACGGCGGTGAGAGGCCCGCGTACCGCAAAAAAAAAAAAAAAAAAAAAAAAAAAAAGATGAACAACGGATGGTCCTTGCCTTCCAGGAGCTCTTGGCCTCACAAAGAGACACACAGGTCAGCAAATAAATGATAATTCCTTGTGATAAGTGTTGATCAGAGAGATGAATTCACATGTCCTGGGAAATACAAAGGGGTCAGATGCGCCTGGAGAGCAGGGTAGGTTTAACCTAAGGGTAAGGCCACTTTCTACCTTGATCTTGAAGGAAAATACAGGTGACAGAGTGAAAAACGACAGTCTAATCCAGGCAGACATGAGCGTGGGCGAACGTGCGGGGCTGCAGGGGGCTGTGTGTCCCAGGAATAGCGAGCAGGCGGGGCGGCCGCGTGCGCTTGTCCGCGAAGCAGAGAGCGGAGCGGCTGAATCTGCGGGGGTGCGGCCAGAGGGACGGCTTGGGCCCGGTCGGGGGGGGCTTTGCGTTCTAAGCCAAGGAGTTTGGATTTTGTCTGGGGAACCGACCAAAGTTTTTGGGAAGTTCCGGCACAGTCGGCAAGACTGGATAAGCAGAGACGTCGTGGGTGGAGATTAAGCGTACGGAACACAAAGCATCGCTGGAGGGCGCAGTGGACATTCACGTTTTACTTACCTGGGGCTGCTCCCGTCTCCTGGGAACAGCGGACACACCTGGACGCACCTGTTCTCTCCTGACCCAGCTTGAATAAGCGAGCCTTACCAAGAGCTACCTTTTTAATTTAAATTTTAAAATAATAAAAATATTTTAATAGAAAAGGTATCTCCTTGGCTATAGTGATTGTTCTAAGGGTAGATACCAGATACAAGCTAGTTCAATCGTATTGTCTTATTTTCTCCACTGTCCAGAGTGACCAACATATGGGCATGCGACCTAATCGGAGACCTTCTGTGATAATTCTGAATTTTGACTTGTCACTAAGGCTTAGGGCCTTTTTAAATTTTTTCTGATGGTGAATCTGTCAAGTTCCAAACCTACAGATACTAATGGTTATGTCTCTGATATTTGGAAAAAGCTCATCTTCAGTAGAAAACAATAAATAAAACTAACATAAGGAGAGAAGCAGACGTGAGAGACGGAAGGAAGGAAGTTCGGGTGGCCTTTCAGCCTCTGGTGCCAGGCATCCCGGAAACTAGTCTCATCCCTGCCTGTCCTACGGTTTGGTTAACACAAGCCAGTACATTACCCTCTTTGCCTTAGGTAGTTACTATTGGGTTTCTGACACTTGGAAAGGAGAGCCCTGACTGATGAAGACAGGAAGATAATGAAGTCTGATCTTGATCCACTGCCGTTTAAAAGACTCTTCTCTGGGCGGTAATGGAGCTCAAGCGGAAGATGAGGACCAGAGGTAGAGATTTGGAGTCATGTTTGGGTTAGTTGTCTGAGCCACGGAAGCAAGTGAGCTCACCCAAGGTTGAGCGTAGGAGGTGACTGGAGGTGGGGAGGCGTCTTGAAGAATGCCAGCCTATCCCAGGGCACGGGGGTGTGGGCAGCTGCCTCGCTCTCAGGCCTTTTCTGATTTCACCCAGCTCTTCTGTTCTCAGGGTCCTCCGTGGGGAGAAGGCCATCTCTAAATCCACGAGGGGCCACCAGCGCTCGCTCTCTCTCACTTTTTTTAACGGTTCCAGGGCCACATCTTTTGAAATCTGCCTCCTATCGCTTTTAGGCATCAGAGCAATTCTAATTCTTCTTCCCCCAAACGCTCTTCCTTATATTTGAAATCTGTGATCTCACAGCTTCCGTCTTCTTCTTCAGGGTTAAGTCTCTCACGTCTTTCAGCCGATACCCATCTGACAGTGATTGGATTTTCCTGAACCCTTTGGGTCTTTTTCGTGTGTGGTTGTTCTGTAGATAGTCGCAACGGTGTGCTTGTGAGAGGTCTTAGCTGCTCTCTGAACTCTTCTAGATGCTTGTCCGTGTTGCTTGGGAAGGGTGGTGTCTGGAACAGATACTACGTCCGATTTGATGTGCCCAGCACAGAGCACAGCGGAACTAATGTCTCCCTGACCTGAGCACCATGCTGGTTGAACAGCTGGGAAATACTGCCCTCGTGAACAGCCAAAAGATCCTAAGGCTTTCTTTTCTTCCAGAAATTGCTGGGAAACCAGACAAATAGAATCTATAGTTGTGCTCGTGTTTGAGCCTAAATAAAGGACTTTAGGTTTTTCTCTGTGAAATTATTTTTAATATAAAAAGATGATCATTGTAACATTATTTTTTAAGACCAAATACAAGCACACCTCATTTTACCACACTTCACAGATACGGTGTTTTTACAGATTGAAGGTCTGTGGCCGCCCTGTGTCGAGCAAGTCTATCCGTGCATTTTTCCTACCGCGTTTGGCTCACTTCGTGTCTCTGTGTCACATTTTGGTAATTCTCACAATATTTTAGACTTTCTCATTGTTACTGTATTTGTTATGGTGATCTTTGCTGTTACTATTGCAAAAAGGCTACGACTCACTGAAGGCTTACATAATGGTTAGCCTTTTTTAGCAATAGAGTATTTTTTAATTAAAGTATATATATGGGTTGTTCTAGACATAATGCTATTGCACAGCTAATAGACTACCATGTTGGATAAATACAACTATGAACGTGCACTGAGAAGACAAAAAATTCACGTGACTCACTGTATTGAGATATTCACTTTATTGCTATGGTCTGGAACCAGGCCCGCCGTATCTCTGAGGTCTGCCTGCAATTAGACACAACATACCTGGTCAAAAGAGGAGAATGAAAAATATATTTCAGTACATACATAAGATGGAATATTGTGTGTCTGTGAAATGGTCTTTCTGAAGGAAGGATTTAGGAGGTAGTAAATGGATTAAAAAAACACAACTGCTGGTACCACCTCAAATTATTTAGGATCCAATTAAAATATGACATTGCTATATCTCTTTATTTCTCATTCTGCCACTTGCCTCTCCTTAAGGAGGTGACTATCTGGATGGCGAGCAGACCTCCCTTGTCCCCTAAAAGTGCTGTTTGGGGATGAACTTCTGTGGGTTTTAACGGTCATGACGTGGTCCCAGGGTGCATCCTAGTCTGTTTATTGTCTCTGGGAGAAAGTCACTACAGCCACCTTTCCGCTGCCTCTACATCCAACAGCTTGTCCGTGTGGCCAAGGCAACCGCACTGTCCTCCGTGTCGCTAACTTTGGCAGAAACTTGTTTGCGTGAAAATGAAGGACCGTGTCTGTGTCCTGTTTTCTCCGCCAGTCCGTGATGAGCAGTTGTGTCTGGAGCTCTGGAGGAACTTCTTAACTGTCTCCAGCCCTCTAAAGGGTTGTGATGCAGAAGGTGGTGCCCAGATGCCCTCCATCCTCTCTGAGGACAGACCAGAGGGGCCAGACTGAAGCTACAGAACAAGATGTTTCCGGAGACATCAAAAAGAATTGTCCATCGTGGCTTGGTTTTATTTTATTTTATTTTTAAATTAACTTTTATTGGAGTAGAGTTGATTTACAGTGTTGTGTCAGTTTCTGCTGCACACCCGTCCACTCTTTTTTAGATTCTGTTCCCATACAGGTCATTACAGAGTATTCAGTAGAGTTCCCTGTGCTCTACAGTAGGTCCTTATTCCTGTCATGGTTTTCAAATGCAGAATTGGTGACAAGGGCAGCAGTGGAATTCCTTGCCTTGAGGCTGCTTAAGGACAGGAAAAACGGGCAGCTGGACTGGGCAGCCTCCTAGGGAAGGTGACGTGGCGAGGTCGCCCCTCCATGGATGACCCTCCAGGCAGACACGCGCTTGTCCTTAGAGCTGCTCGCATGGCTGATCACGAGGTGGGCTCACGCCTCATCTCCCCCCTGCCCCAGCCTCTAACCGTGTTTGGGGCAAGGAGACTATCTGACATGGCCCCTTGTACATAGGAGAGACTCAGGAACGGTTTTGGAGGGGATGAATCAGTGCAGATGGAAAGTGTCTTCGGAATTCCTCAGTTCCTCACCTTCTTTTTCACCTCTTCCTCCTTTCAGCCCGTCCCCCAGCTCAGGTGAGCTCCCAGATCTCCTCCAGCTCAGAAATTTTACTAGTCCGGGTTTGCTTGGGTTGTCACGACACCCTTTCACCTTTCTTGGCAAACACAGGTCTTACAAGTCACCTAAATGTGAATTTCCTGACAGAAATAATAGCTGCAGAATAATAGACATTATTTCAGTGAATCCTCACAGTGCTATGGACTGGCATCATCATCTCAATTTTACAAAGAAGCAAAGCTCAGAGACTGTGACACGTCCCAGGTTCCGTAACTAACAAGGATGGAAACTCACGTCTGTCTGACTGCAAAGCCCAGCACTTAAACACAAGGCCAAGTGAGTCTGCTCACCCAGGAATATACAAAAGTATCTAAGCGCATTACCTATGTACATGTATATGTATACCTGTACCTGTATCTCTACCCGTATCTGTACATACACCTATATCTGTATATCTATCAAGGAGGAAAAGCCCAGGAGACATTAGTCTCTTTGCTTAGTCTCCTACGATGGGAGAGCGCATCCTGTTCACCAGGGTGCGGGAGACACAAACGGAATCGTATCAGGGACTAAATCCCCACCCGCACTGGAAGCCAGTCCTGGTGCCCGGCCGCCTGAGCCTAGCTGGCCCTAACCTGCAAAGAGCAGGCAGGCCCCCAGCTGTCTACCGGCACGGGGGTTACCGGGTGGGTGCCTCAGGGGTGCTTGGGGCCCTGATACTTGAGTGTGTGTTACTGCCTGGCCAGCGTGGGCCTCGGCGTGGCGTCCACCCGCAGGGTCGGTTTCCATCACCTCCGATGTGGCAGCTGAACCACGGGAAGCAGGATCTCTGTCAACAGCCCAATTTTATGCTTTACGTTTCTCCCCTTCAGTTGATCTGTTCTCATTGGGCGTCACGGATCCACTGCGGGGAACCGATGATCAGACTCAGGTCACAGAGGACCGAGGCTGTGGTGGATTTAACTGCTGCATCAGAAATAATAGCAAATATACTGAAATGCAGCGCACGTTACCTGCGGGCCTTGTGCGCTGAGCTCTCCTGGCGCATTTCTTACCTTTTGACCAGATACGCTGCTCTTCTGAGACTCCTTTTTAAGAAAGTTATAAATTCCCTCCTTGTCATTATAGAGCGTAGTTCACCAGGAAAGTATGATTTAATTGGCGCACAATTTTCTTGGATTGAATAGATCAGCCTAAAGCCATTGTCTGTGGAAGGTTTGTTAGCCCATCACTGGAGAAGACGGTCTAATTATCATTTAGGGCAGGGACTGCTCCGTTCTAAGGTGAGGGCCGAGGGGGAAGCACGGGTTTATTTGCAGTGGCACTGGCCTTGGTTTCCAAAAACTTGCATCCTCTGTGCTGAAGCGAAGACAGGCCAGGGCAGCTGGGACGCGGGGCCCCCACTGTGAAAGGGTAACGAGCCCTGGGAATTCACCCACTAGACTGTGCAATGCCCCATGGGTGAGGCCTATTGCCATACACCTGTATCCAGGGCAGCACGGTGCGGTGAGGTGCGGTGATCAGCAGTATCGACCCCGAAGCCAGGCAGCGTGGGTTCAAGTCCTGCCAGGAGCGCTCGCAGGCTGTGTGGCCCCTCTGTGCTTCAGCTGCCCCATCAGTAAAGCATCCCAGCCGTCCCCCAGGGCTGCCGTGACAGCTCGCTGGGCCAGTACACCTCAGTGTTCGCACACAGCCTGGACTGTAGCAAGTACTTTGCATCTAACACGGTGCCCAGTGCCTCCTGGGCTCACACAAGTCCGTGAATGAATAGAGCAGCCTTCCACCTGTCCTAATTCCCAAGGATAAGCGGTGTCCTTACCCCTGGATCAGAAAGGCAGGGACACAGCTCTAGAAAGAAAAAACTGACTAGTGGGAGTGACTGACCGGGAGGGGAGTGAAACCTCCTTCTTTGTGGTTCTCGTAACAATCCTGACTCTCCTGGGTTCGGGAGTCCGGGGTGTAGTCCTGCGTATTTACCAGGAGCTGGAGGCGGGGGAGGGCGGGGGCTCGTGAGTTCTTCAAACCAGAGCAAGGAGGATCCTCTGCTCCGACCGTGCGCGGGGCCACGCTGGCTACAGCCGCCGCCGTCCGCCAGAGGGCGCCCTGGGGTTGACGTGCCCGAGACAGTAACCGCGCCTACCCCTCTAGGGGGGTCTCAGCTGCGTTTGTCAAGGACTGTCCTTGGTCTCTGTTGAATTTTTACGGCCTGGAGCCTTGACGCTATCAGCTCCCCCCCCCCGCCCCCCACCCTTCATCCTCTTCCCTGTGACCCCGAGCCTCTGGTTAAGGACTATGCCCTGTACGCTTCACAGTATTTAGAGATCACGGTGAACGCGATTCTGTGATTCCTCAGAGGAGATTGTCTGGTGGTTTTCTAAGCATTATCGCTGTGGCAGATCCTCTCACTGTCAGCCTGTCTTTAACATGTGTGTTTGCATGCACGTACGCATGGGCACATATACCCACTTGTATGTAATTTATAACTGAGTATACGTGCAGGCACTTTAAAAATATGACGTTTGTACTCCTATTCCCTTAAGCTGTAAAATGCCTTGCTTCTCCTGCTGCTTGAGGCTTCTGGCTTTCCGTGTTCCTTCTACCTTCCCAAGATTGCAATCTCCAGAACGCTTACCTTGCTACCGGGCCAGTCTTGGGTCCCCTTGCTCACGGGCAGTAAAGCCGATCTACTGACTCTGGGTTGTAGGGAAGGAAAGGGCAGCTTTTATTGCAGGTGCCAAGCAAGGAGTCCGGGGCAGCTAGTGCTCCAAACACCCGAACTCCCCCATGGGTTTCAGGAAAGGATTTTTAAAGGCCAGGTGAGGGAGAGGAGTCCCAGAGTATGTGCTAAAAACTTGTGCACAGTTCTCCGATTGGCTGATGGTGAGGTAACAGGGTGGTGTCCCAGGGGTTCACATGATCAGTCCGCAGCCTCCAGGAGTCCTATGTGCTCATGGTCATCAAGTAGTTAACTTCTCCCATTTGGTGTGGGGGTTCACATCTGTAAAAGAACTCAGGAAATGTGCATCAGATACTATTATCTGACTCCTTCAGGGAGGAGCTACAGCAGAGGATACAAGGGAGGGGTCTGACCCCGAAGGCCCCATAGGTTCCTGCTCGGTTACAGCCTTGCACCAAACGTGGGGTGTAGTTCAATGCCTGGAAGCGAAAGGAAAGAAAAGGAAAAAATTGTCCCGTCTCATATTCTGCTGGCTTGAGAATGCTTTACATTTTTCAGGAAACATTAACTTTACCAGGAGATGAACTTGTAATTCCTACCAAGTGAGCCAGTTGACCATACCTCACACACACCACAGGTACACAGACCATACCTTACACACACCGCATCTGCTGAGTAGTATACTGTCTCCACACGTGGTCTCCCCGAATTCTCCATCCTCCAGATGCCAGGGTCCTCAGGGAAAGAGACGGCGCTTTTCAACTTTTATCCCCAGCCTCCCCTACCAGAGCCTGAAAGACAGTCATTAGTTACATGAAGTTCGGGTACTCATTTCCTTGACTGGCTGGCTGTGAGGGTTGGCGGGCGGGGGGACTGTGCGTGTCCTTTGCAAGGAGCAGACGTTTCCGCCGGCTCGAGAGGAAAAGGGGGGTTCGCTGCAGGGTGACATGAGAGCTCGAACTGGAAACAGTAGCAGGATTTCAGCAGTTTTAAGACACCTGTCCTCCTTCCCTCTGCCTCAGTGTCTCTCTCTTGGCGCATTTTCTCACCTCTGTGTATCTGCTCTTCTTCCCTTTTGTCCTTGCTGGTCCATCCCCTCCATCCTCTCCAGCCTAAATCCTGACGGGCTTAAGTCGCTCCTACGGCCCTATTGGACAGCACGCTTCTTGCAGACTCTGCCTCGCGGATCAGGGCCCAGCCTACAGTTACGCGTCCCCGGGCCCGATGCATCATGGTCTCATCAGTGGCCACTCCCTCCAGAAAAGACCGCCTGGCTGCGCAGCTTTGAAGGCTGCAAGGGCAGTGCAGCTAAAGGGAGCAATGCGACTCGCAGCAGAGCCTCCCTGGAGAGGGGCACTGCTACCCCGTAACAAGCAAGCAAAAGAGTGACAGCTCCTGTGATCTTTCAGGCCAAGTTTGTTTCAAGCCCTTCACACACAGTCACTCACCTGACCATTTATGACGCAGTGTTAGGGTTGCCAGATTTAGCAAGTACAAAAACAGGATGGACACCCCTGCAATATTTGGAACGTACTTATGTTGCAGGCAGGGGGACCGCCTCCAGGGCCCGAGAGTGGGCTCTTGTCTAACACGCAGAAACAAATAGTGTGAGGGGACACACGTGCTGACAAAACAAGAGACTTTATTGGGAAGGGCCCCCCGCCGCCCTGGGCGGAGAGCAGGAGGGCAGGGGAACCCAGGAGGACTGCTCTGCCACGTCGTTTGCAGTCTCGGGTTTTACGGTGATGGGGTGAGTTTCCGGGTTGTCTCCGGCCAATCACTCTGACCCCGGGTCCTTCCTGGTGGCCCGCACATCGCTCAGCCAGGATGGATTCCAGCGAGGAGGATTCTGGGAGGTTGGTAGGACACATGGACTGGCGTCTCCTCTCTCCTTGTGACCTTTTCCTGAATTCTTCCGGTTGCTGGTAGCTTGTTAGTTCCGTGTTCCTTACCAGGACCTCCTGTTGTAAGAGAACTCATGCAAACCTGGCCAGGGCAGGGGGTTTTAGTCAGTGGTTCCCCTAACACTTACACTAAGGAATTATGTGTTGTTTATCTGAAATTCCTATTTAACTGGGCACATTGTAGTTTAGATGGTAAGCCTATTTATCCCCATTTTACAGATGAGGGCACTGAGGCACAAGGAGACTATTTGCCCAAGGATACACAGCTAGGAGGTGGCAAAGCCAGTTTGGCTTCGTTTCCTGCGCTCTCAGCCAGGGTGCTAAGTTGCCACTTTAAACCTCTGTTAACGGCAAAGACATGCGCGCACACACACACCTTCTAATAAAAGAGAGTCTTTTGTGCAAAATAAAAAGAGGCCTTTCTTCAAAACTAAAAATGAAACACCACAGTGTACTTAGTGTATTCAGAGTCCGGGCAAGAGACAGAAATCACAGCGGAAGTTTGAACAGGGAAATTTGATGAAGAGACTTTTGACTACAGAAGGGGTTGGCAATTATGACAAGGGGTCCGAGAGAACTCTAAGGGATAGAGAGCCAGTAACCGCAGGAGGCAGCCACTTGGCTGGGGACGGAGGGAAAAGTGAACGGGGAGGAAGCTTAGACTCGCAGAGTAAAGGGCCCACACGCACGCTGGCCTCAGACCCCGGAGGAGAGTTTCCTGTGTCTCGGGAACACGCCACTTGCAGCGTGTGGTGACGGGTGATGGCGAGCAGGGTGAAGACACCCACTGCCGACCGCCGAGGGCAGCCTGCCGCCCCTACGAGGGGCCACCGTTGGCCTGCTCGCTGATCTGCTTGCCGAGGAAGAGACAATGGGAACGGGAAGGAAGAGGCCCTTCTTTCTCTCCCAGCCCTGCACTGTCCCACCCACAACTCCTGTCGTCCAAACCTCATGTCCAGCCAGCTGGCCACAAGAAGCCTAGCCTGTAGGGTCCAGCTCCAGGGTTACAAAGCAGGAGAAAGATGGGGGGTTTGGAGCTGAAAGACATTAAATTAATAAGTGGCACAGATGGAAAGGTAGATGTTTTCACCCGAGGATGGAAAGAAGCCCAAACGTCGTCACGCAAAAGGGAGATAGATTGACTCAGAGAGGCCTCTGCACCTAAAAAACCAAAGGTTTGCATGAAAACATCTCTTGGCGTAGAGCTGTAAAATGCAGTCTGCTGGCTGCCAACGTATTGGGGTGAGCAAGACAGGGTGTTATAAAGCCTATTGTGGAAAAATATGCAGAATGCTGAGGGCTTTTCAACGGAGCCAATGCCCAATGCAGAGTTAAGATAGCTGTCCTTTAATGATCCAGTAAAAAAGTCAATGATTCAAAGACAGATCACCCTTTTGGGAGCCTCTTTAGTTATTACTTTCAAAAAAGGTGATAAGCTTGTATTGTGCAAAATAGCATTTACCCCCTGAAATCGTGACATTTCCGGGGAGTGTAAGGCTGATGTTTGTAGCGTCCGGGGCACAGACTTGGTGAGCTGCAAAGACCCCACTCACTGCCTGAGGGCGTGAGTCTGAGGAGGATGAATGAAGACAGCTCTCTGCGCACGAAGGAGAGGAAGTCGGGCATCCGTCAGCCTCTGCTTGCGATGATGGCCGGTTTGTGCAGTCAGCAGTTCCTCCTCTCCCTGCGCAGCCCCGACTTTCCTGCCTCCATAGCAGCTTCTCTGATTGCAAAGTGTCCTCCTTGGTTTGCTCTCCAGACCCATCGCATCCGCGCTGAGAAGTGCTGACTCTCCGCCTTGCTGGGCAAATTGGACACATCACTCTTTGAAATGCCGGTGGTGGCAGGGTCAGTCCAAGGCGCCCTCTTCTATATTGAAGCAAGCTTCCTCCTCCTACCCACCCCAGCACTGGTGGCTCTTAGTATTTATGGGACGTCTACCCGCAGCTGTACCAGGTCCGCATGAACGGAGTCAAGCCGCAGGCCATCCTGTAGGCATGGAAATACGGCCTCCCTATAGCCCATGCTTTAAATGCACCCTCTTTAAACTTGAGACCAGGGCTACTGCCTACTCTTTCTTCAAACATCTAAGTGTGTTTTAAGGCTTTTATACTTCCAATACTTACTTGAGAAGCAATATAGCACAGCACTTAAAACCATGAGCTAGACTTCCTGGGTTCAAATCCCACCTCTAACGTTAACCAGATTCATGAATTGGGGTGAGATTTTTTCATTCCTCTGTGTCTAGTTTCCACATCTATAAGATGAACATAACAATAATAGTGTCTATCTCAGAGGCTATAATGAGAATTAATGTACATAAACGGGACTTCGCGTAGAAGCCACTGCTTTGGGAACTTCCCTCCTGCTCTAAAGAAGTAGAAGGCATTGAACAACAGGGAGTGTAGGCCTAGGATCTCTGAAAGAAGAGAAACAAACTAGGGGCACCCTATGATGCCCCAGCTGAGTGTCTGGAGGCAGTTTACAGGCTGCAATGCAGGGCAAGGGGATACAAAGGCAGTCCTGCAGTCTCACTAAATTGATCAGAGCTCAGCGATTGGGGAGGCCCAGGCAGCTAGAATTTGTGGTGCAGAGAAGCCCCAGACAGCCGCAGAGGGGTCCCCTCCAGTCTATGGCTGATGATCTGCATTTGTGTGAAGCAAAACTCCACCAGGCTGAAGAAATAATCATCAGGAAGAAGTAGGTTGAGCACTTACCAGAGCTCATACAAGGCTGAGGGTCTTTCCCATATTCCACTGACCTGAATGGAGAAAAATTACAGTACACAGGACATCGGGCAGGGCTCTTAGAAGGGTCATCCTTTATAGTGGAGCTGTGCTCTGGACCCACTTTATCAAGCTTAAAAGCAAGCCTCTAAAAGAATAAACATACCTTCTGGTAACTTAATCATATTCCAGGACAAAACCCAACATTCTTTAAAGGAGTACAACAAAATCCAGCACTCAACATCATAAAATTCACAATGGTTGTCATACAATAAGAAATTACCAGGGATCCAAAGAGGCAGGAAAATATGACCCATAGCCAGGAGAAAAAATAAATTGATAGAAATAGATCAAAAAATGAGAGAGATGATGGAATTAGCAGATAAGGACCTTGAACAATTTTATATATATGCTAAAAGATGTAAAGAGAAACATTAACATATTGAAGAAGAAAATGGAATATATAAAAAAAAACAAATAGAACTTCTAGAGATGCAAAATATAATGTCTGTAATGAAAAGTATACTATCAAGCAGTATGAACTAATTGATATTGATAGAACATTCCACCCAGCAAAAGCACAATACACATTTTCTTGAAGTCCACATGAAACTTCACCAGAATAGACCATATACTGGTCGATAAAATTAGTCTCAATAAATTTACAGTATTTGAAATTATGTGGAGTATGTTCTTTGGCCACAACAAAAATAATAACATAAATATATCAGGAAAATCCCCATAGAGTTGCAAATTAACACTCTTCTAAATAACACATAGTCAAAAAAGAAATTAAAAAGAGAATTAGAAAATACTTTGAACTGACTGAAAATGAAAAAACACATGCTAAAATTTGTGAGATGCAGCTAAAACAGTGCTTAGGGAAAGATTTATCACGTTGAATGATCACATTAGAAAATTTAAAAGTTCTTAAATTAATAATTGTATCTTCCATCTTCAAAACTACAAAAAGAAGAACAAGTTAAGCCTGAAGTAAGCAGAAGGAAGGAAATAATAAAAATAAAAGAATAAACTAATGATACAAAAAAGAAGTAGAGAAAATCAATGAAACCAAGACCAGCTTCATTTCAAGAAATCAGTAAAATTGATAAACCTCTAGCCAACCTGATCAGTAAAAGGAGAGAACACACAAATTACCAATATCAGCAATGAAAAAAGGATGTCACTACAAGATTCTCAGACATTAAAAGAATAACCAGGGAATATTATGAACATCTTTATGCCAATATATTCAACAACTTCAATGAAATGAAAAATTCCTTGAAAAACTCAAACTAACAAAGCGCATCCAAGAAGATAGCGATGGGGCTTCCCTTCCCTGGTGGCGCAGTGGTTGAGAGTCCGCCTGCCGATGCGGGGGACGCGGGTTCGTGCCCCGGTCCGGGAGGATCCCACGTGCCGCTGAGCGGCTGGGCCCCTGAGCCATGGCCGCTGAGCCTGCGTGTCAGGAGCCTGTGCTCCGCAACGGGAGAGGCCACAACAGTGAGAGGCCCGCGTACCGCAAAAAAAAAAAAAAAAAAAAAAGAAGAAAGCGATGGACTGGAAATTCATATATCTATTTACTATTTTAAATCTGTAACTTAAAACTTGTCCACAAACTCCAGACCTAAATGGTTTCCCTGGTGAATTCTATCAAATATTTAAGGAAGAAATAATACCAATCCTACAAAAATGCTTTTACAAAGCAAAAGAGAAAAGGGGTTTCCTAACTCATTTTATGAGTTCAGCATTATTCTCATAAACAAACCAGACAAAGCTATGACACGCGTCCTCTGTTTTTTGAAAGTTTGCTTTGTGCCCCTTCACTTTTATGAAAGACCTTTATTAGTACCTGTTTCTGCTAAGTGAAAGAAATCCCAAGAGGATTTTTGCTGTTATGAAAAAAGGCAAACAGCTTCCAACGCTTGTTTTGTGGTGAGCCATTAGAGAGGCGGGGTGCACCCCAGAGTGGCAGCAAGAGTGGCCCGGCCACGCTCCTTCCCCAGGAGCAACACTCAGCATCTCCGCATCTCCGCCGCAAGCCTCCACCGCTTTCAACTGTGTCTGTGAGCATCCGTGCTTTATCTCGGTTTATTGTGTGCATCCATTAGCAAGATGTGTCCTAAGGTCATTGCTTCTGTGCTTTATGCCATCTCGGCTTACAAAAGGTTTCATAGAGTGCTCTACTTTCGGAGAGCGGAGAAAACCTGTGCTAGAAAGCTACAGACCAGGGCTCCTCAAGAACGTTAATGCAAAAAACCCTTAACAAAATATTAGCGAATTAAATCCAGCAACATATAAAGAGAATAAACATCCTGGCAAAGTGGAGTTTGTCCCAGGAATGAAATATTAATTTAATCTTTGAAAATCAAGCAATGTATCAATAATTCATCACCTCAGTAGACAAAAAGAGAAACCGCATGATCAACTCAATAGATGCAGGAAAAGGATTTGAGAACATTCAAAACTCATTCATGATGAAAACACACAGCAAACTGGAAATAGACTGAAACTTCCTCAGACTAATGAATGCAATCTAGGAGAAGCCAACAGCTAACATCGTATTTACCAGCGAACAATTATAGGCTCCCTCCCTAAAATTAGAAAGAAGACAAGGATGTCTGCTTTCCTCACTTCTACTCAACGTTATACCAAAGCTCTTTGGAAATGAAGTCAAGTAGAAAAAGAATAAAAGGAAGGGAAAGGAGGAAGTGAATTGGAAAGGAAGAGATAAAACAATATTTACAGCTGACATACTCTTAATATGTACAAAAAAGTAAATCTACAAAAAGTGAATAGAACTACAAAAATGAACTTACAAAAAAGTGAATAGAACTAACTAGAGTTTAGCAAGATTGCACATACAAGGACAATACACAACACATCAATTGTGTTTCTATATACTAGCAACTAATAATTGGAAATTGGGATAAAGATAATACTGTTTACAACAGTGTCAAAAAACATGAAATACTTAAAGTTTACCAAGATGTATGCAAGAGTTTTACACTAAAAACTATATGCTTATGGATGAAAAGACTGAATACTGTTAAGATGTCAGTTGTCCTCAAGTTGTTCTATAAATTCGACACATTATCAAGCTGATTCTTAAATTTATATGGAAACTCAAAGGTCTTAGAGTAGTCAAGACAATTTTGAAAAAGGATAAAATTTGCACCAGCTTGCATTACCCAATTTCAAGACATATTAGAAGATACAGTAATCAAGACAGTATCATATTGGAATAAAGACAGAAAAGAAAGTCCAGAAATAGACCTGTGGGTCATGTATAATCGACTGATTTTTGTTAAAGCCACTAATTCTATGGGAGAAAAGGTAAACTTTTTAACAAATAGCAGTGGAACAATTGGATAGCCATGTGGGAAAAAATAAACGTTGACTCATGTCACACCATACATTAAAAAATAACTCACAATATTATAAATCTAAACATAGAGCTAAAATTTTTTAAACTTTAGAAGAAACTATAGGAGAAAAATTTTGTTACATTGGGTAGGCATAGGTAGGACACAAAAGGTACAAACCAAAAGCACTGATGAATTAAACTTCATCAAAATTTAAAATTTTGCTCTTGCAAGACAATTTCAAGAAAATAAAAAAGCAAGTCACAGACTAGGTAAAAATATTTGCAAAGCGTGTATCTGATATAGGACTTTTATCCAAAACAAGAACTCTTACAATTAAGTTGTAAGAAGAAAAATGATTCATTTTTTTTAAGTGTAAAAGATTTAAACAGACACTTCACCAGAGAAAATATATGATTGGCAAATAAGCTCATGAATAGATGCTCAACACTATTTAGTTATTGGGGAAATGCAAATTAAAGCCACATTAAGATACCACTACACATCCACTGGAATGGCCAAAATTAAAGAGACTAGCAATATGAAGTGACAAGGTCTTTGAGCTGTGGGACCTTTCATACATTGCTGATGGGAAAGCAAAAATGATACAGCCACTTTGGACAAACAGTTTGGTAGTTTCTTAGAAAGTTACTAAATGCCTCAGCAATCCCACTTTTACATAATTACCCAACAGAATTGAGAACATACGTTTATACAAAGACTTACTTGTACACAGATTTTTCTTAGCCGCTTTATTAATAATAGCCCCAAACTAGATACATCCAAATTGTCCATCAGTTAGTTAAGGGATAAACAAATTGTGATACATTCATTCATTAGAAGACTACTGATAACATGGAACAGTGTGGATAAATTCAGAAACAGCATGGTAAGTAAAAGCAGACACTCAAGTCTACACAGTGTATAAGTGCATTTACATGAAGTTCTAGAAAAGGCACAACTATAGAGATAAAAAGCAGAACAGTAGTGCCTGGGGTCATGGTGTGAGAAAGCTTTGGTGGTAAGAGGGGCACAAGGGAGCTTTTGGAGGTAATGGAAATGTTCTGTCTTGCTTGTCGTGATGTTTACAGCGTATATACATTTGCCAAAGCCCGTCCAATTGCACTCAAAATGGAGAATGGATAAATAATGGCATATTATTCAATAATAAATAGTTATAAACTACTGATGTATAACAATGTGGATAAATCTAACACATTATGCTGGGAAAAAAGCCAGACACACAAGAATACATAGTGGATTATTCTGTTAATCTGAAGTTCTTGAATAGACATACATATATATATATATATATATATATATATATATATATATATATATATATAAAAATGTATGTATATATATAATCTACAGTGAAAAAAAAAGAGAGATGTGTTTGGATCTGAAGCAGGGCCTGGGGAGTATTGACTGGGAAGAGGTAACTTTTTGGGGTGGTAGTGATGTCTGCATTTTGATTGAAGTGTAGGTTACACAGGTGTGTACATTTGTTAAAAAAAACTCATTGAACTGTATATTTAAGCTCTATGAATCTCATTGCATACAAATTCTTCTTCAATAAAATCTTCTTAACAATTAAAACATGTTTTCATACACATTATTTTTTTTGTTCTCCACAACAGACTGACAGAGGAATGCAGCGAAAATTCTCCCCATTTCACATTTCAGAAATCCAGTGTTCAGATAAAAAATTCTATGAGTTTCCTGAGATCACATAACTGTGACAGGATTCAGTCTTTTACTCCTAATTCCATTCTTCTTTCTATTACTTGTGGTATTTAGTGGTTTTAGCTGAACCATGAAACAGGGTGTAAGTTGGGTCTTTTTATAAATACGTAATACGTATTTATACGTATCACACCCACCACCCCACACCATATACGGGATATAATGTTCCAGAGCCAAACCAAACCTGCATGTTTCCTGAAACAATTGACTCAAATACAAACTAGAACATAAAAATATTCTCTGCAGTGATATTTCACATAGGCATGCACAACGTTTATTTTAAAAATTTAAAAATTGAAATATAGTTGATGTATAATATTATGTTCTTTTCAGGTGTACTAGGTAGTGCTTTAATATTTGCATATACATTGTGAAATGATCACCATGGTAAACCTAGTAACCATCTGTCCCCATACAAAATTATGACAATATTTTATTTATATTCCTTAAGCTATATATTACATCCCTGTGGCTTATTTATTTTATAACTGGAGGTTTGTACCTCTTAATTCCCTTCACCTTATTCACCTGTCCCCCCACCTCCCTCCTCTCTGGCAACCACTCATCTGTTCTCTCTATCTATGAGTCTATTTCCATTTTGTTTTCTTTCTTTGTTTTGTCTTTTAGAATCCATACAAAGTGAGATCATGCGGTATTTGTCTTTCTCTATCTGACTTACTTCACTTAGCATAATACCCTCTAGATCCATCCATGTTGTCACAAATAGCAAGATCTCATTTTTTTAATGGCTGAGTAATATTTCATCAGCAATATACATTGCATGTATATATATGTGAATATGTATGTGTATATATGTATATATATATATGTGTGTGTGTGTGTGTGTGTTTGTGTTGTCTTTTTTGATAGTAGCTGTTCTGACAGGTGTGAGATGATATCGCATTGTGGTTTTAATTTCCCTGATGGTTAGTGTTGTTGAACTTCATCTTTTCATGTGCCTGTCGGCCACCTGTATATCTTCTTTGGAAAAATGTCTTTTCAGGTCCTCTGCCCACTCTTTAATCGAGTTGTTTGTCTTTTTGATGTTGAGTTGCGTGAGTTCTCTGTAAATTTTGGATATTAGTCCCTTATCAGGTATATTGTTTGCAAATATCCTTGCCCATTCAGTAGGCTGCCTTATGTTCTGTTGATAGTTTCCTTCACTGTGTAAAAGCCTTTTAGTTTGACATAGTCCTATTTATTTTTGCTTTTGTTTTCCTTGCCTGAGGAGACATATCCAAAAGATATTGCCAAGACCAATGTCCAAGAAGGTACTGCCTATGTTTTTTTCTGGAAGTTTTATGGTTTCACTTCTTGCATTTAAGTCTTTAATAAATTTGAGCTTATTTTTGTATACAGTGTGAGAAAGTAGTCCAGTTTTCTTCTTTTGCATGTAGCTGTCCAGTTTTCCCAGCACCATTTATTGAAGAGGCTGTCTTTTCCCCATTGTATATTCTTCCCTCCTTTGTCTTAGATTAATTGACCATAAGTGTGTGGGTTTATTTCTGGGCTCTCTATCCTGTTCCATTGATCTATATGTCTGTTTTTGTGCCAGTACCATGCTGTTTTTGATTACTATAGCTTTGTAGTATAGTCTGAAGTCTGGGATTCTGATTCTTCCAGCTCAAGATTGTTGTGGCTATTGGGGGTCTTTTGTGTTTCCATAAAAATTTTAGAATTATTTGTTCTAGTTCTGTTAAAAATTCCATTGGTATTTTAATAGGAATTGCACTGAATATGTAGATTGCCTTGGTAGTGTGGTCACTTAACAGTATTAATTCATCCAATCCAAGAACACAGCACATCTTTCCGTCTGTTTGTGTTGTCTTCAATTTCTTTCATCAGTGTCTTATAGCTTTCCAAGTACAGGTCTTTTACCTCCCTAGTTAGATTTATTTCCAGGTATTTTATTCTCGTCGATGTGATTGTAAATGGGATTGTTTTCTTGATTTCTCTTTGTGATAGTTTGTTATTAGCATATAGAAATCCAACATATTTCTATATATTAATTTTGTATGCTGCAACTCTACTGAATTCATTTACTAGTTCTAATAGTTTTTGGGTAGTGTCTCGAGGATTTTCTATATATAGTACCATGTCACTGCAAACACTGCTATTATTAATTGGCTTCTTACAAAGGTTGCTTTGGTGTAAGTTCCAGCTTTGCCTGCTCAGTGGTTTACATTTCTGGGAAAACTTCAGAAAGGGTCCATTCCTGCATCTCTCTACCTCTAGATGGCACTCTTCTCATCCCAACCCAGATTTCAAGGCTTCCAAAAATGCCAGGGAAGAAGATGGCACAGATGTTGTCCTGTATTCTTCTTTGTGTGAAGGTTCTCACACAAAGAATCTCCCTCCCTCCCTCCTTCCTTCCTTCCTTCCTTCCTTCTTTCCTCTTGTTCAGCAAGTATCATTGAGCACCTCCTATGTGCCAGGCATTGAAAATGCAAATGACACAATGCTTTTCCTTAAATTACATCTAGTAACAGAGACAGATGTGTACCCAGATAATCAACATGATTTTAAAGTGTGTGATAAAAGCAGGGAGGAAGAGGACCTCGGAAGGGAAGGTTAGGTCTAGATTGTAAAGGGACTTGTATACCATCTAAGGGGCTAGATTTACTCGGGGGAGGGGGGACATCAGAGAACCTGGGAGAGCCTTAGCAGGCAGGAGTCAGGACCACATCTGAGTTTGGAGAGGTCACCCTGGCCTCAGCATGAAGGGTGGATTAAGCTCTGAGAAGATCAGAGCCTCCTTTGCTGGCTGTCCCTCCTTTTCCTGACCTCCAGATACTGGAGGGTCTCAAGGCTCCATCCTGGGCATTCTCATACCTCCCTTTCTCACGTCTTGCCTTCTCTAGCTGCACCCCCTCCACTGCTGCCAGGTGATCTCACCTCGTCCCTGATTTAAATAGGATCTATTGAGTGATGACCCCCCAGTTTTATATCTCCAGCCTCTCTCCTGACCCACAGCATCCTGTATCTAAAAGCCTTCTTGGCCTCCACTTGACTGTCTAAAACCTATTTTCCCCCTCATTTTTCCCAGCAGAATAAATACCACCACCATCCACCAGTGAGTTCCCATCAGACATCCTCTTCCTCCTTCATGACCCCACACCAACACATCAAGACTGGTCCTTCCCCAGAACACATCCTGGATCCATCCCCTTCTCCCCACTTTCTCTACTATCCGGCTCAGCGAAGCCACAGTGACCTCTCAGTAGTTTCCTAAGTGCCCTCTCTTCATTCATTTCACCCCTTCCAATCCACTGGCCAAATGCTAATCGAGTGATTTCCAAAAAACATAAGTCAGATTACATGACACCCCTCAACCCCTGATTAAAACCTATCATTAGTATCCACTGCACTTAGAAAAATATCCCAGCTCCAACCTGAGGACAGCAAGGCTTTCTATCCTTCGGTCTCTGCGCCTCGCCCTGCACTAGCCTCTCCCGCTCGCTGCCTCCAGCCTCCTGTCTTTGGGTCCCCGGAACGCTCTGCACCTCCTCCTCCTGGGAAGCTGTGGGTGAGGCCGGCCTCTCCTCCTCCAGGCCTCAGCTCCCCGTGTCCTGCTAGAGCTGCACTGTCTGTGTAGCCCCTCTGCCCTCGTCTACCTCTCCCTCTGCTTTCCTCCTAGAGCTTACCCTAATTTACAATGATCTTACTTAGAGGTTTTATTGTCCGGCTCTTAGAGGTTTCATTAATTAATAAAACTTAGAGGTTTTATTGTCCAGAAGCGTGTGAGTGAGGCTCTCTTACTCATCACAGTGTCCCGGGCCTAAGAGAGCCTGATACAGGATGCACGCCCTGAATAAAGAGACATGGCTCGTTTCCAGGGCCATGGCAATAGTTCAGGTGAGCGATGATGATGAGGCCTTGACCTTGAGCAGGTCAATGTCAGGATGGGAAGCAGAGGAGCTGTCAATCAACGTACATGCAGAAGATTGAATCTGCAGGACTTGGTGACTGAGGGTCTCAGGGGTGAGGAAGAGGAGTGAAAGACTTTTCTTGTCCGGGTGGATCTGATGCCATCGATGTGTGATGCAAAATCCAGAACAAGGAACAGGAATGAGCATGGAGATGTGTAGGAGTAGGAGCTCGAGGCTGGAAGGAATGAGGAGAACTGGTGACCTGATTTGTAGACTTGGCTTCCGTTCTAAAAAAATTTTACAAGTTTAATTAGACTTGTAGATATTTTCAATTAAAATCCAGGTTTTTGCAAGTTAGGCATGTACTAACATATTGTATCTGAGTCTACTTTTTTCTCTACTTCTATTTCTAATTCTTTGTCTTCTCTTCTGCTTTTAGAAATGGTGTTTTTTTGTGTGTGTGTGATACACTCAAAGAAAATGCCAGAAAGTGAGTGTACCGATTTAACTGTCTGATCAGGACTCTGCTATTTTTTTTTTTTAATATAAAGTTTTTTGGCTTCAAAACAGCTAAAATCTCCAGAACCACGTGACTTTTTCAGATCCTTCGTATACTTTGAGCCCAGGTAGTGACGTGTACTGAGGTAAAGGAATGGAGAGTTTTAGGGGTGGATGGCACATGGGAGGTCATCAGCTCAGCAGAGAAAAAAATGCCCACGTTCAACAGAGCTTCAAGTGGCTGAGGTGGGAAGAGAGCCCAGGGGATGTCGTCCAGCTACAACTAAACCCACTGAGCAGCCCCGAACCTCGACCTGGCTTCTGTGCGCAGCTTCTTTGGAATATGCTGGTGGCCTGTTTTTTGCTGGCCTGTCACGGTCTCTGTATTAACTCAGTTTAATTTTCCAGCTGTCACAGCCAGCACCCACCCTCATCCTTGTCCATTGCAGGGCCAATCCACGGTATTTAAGCAGAAGTTACTGCCTTGTAAATGAACTTACTTACAAAACAGAAATAGAGTCACAGATGAAAAAAAACAAACTTATGGTTACCAGGAAGGAAAGCGGGGGGTATAAATTGGAAGAGTGGCATTGACATATACGCACTGCTATATATAAAATAGATATAACTATTAAGGATCTACTGTAGAGCACAGGGAACTCTACTCAGTACTCTGTAATGACCTATATGGGAAAAGAATCTAAAAAAGAGGGGATCTATGTATATGTATAACTCATTCACTTTGCTGTGCACCTGAAACTAATACAACACTGTAAATCAACTAGACTCCAGTAAAATTTTTTTTTTTTTTTTTTGCGGTACGCGGGCCTCTCACCGCTGTGGCCTCTCCCGTTGCGGAGCACAGGCTCCGGACGCGCAGGCTCAGCGGCCACGGCTCACGGGCCCAGCCGCTCCGCGGCACATGGGATCCTCCCGGACCGGGGCACGAACCCGTGTCCCCCGCATCGCCAGGCGGACTCTCAACCACTGCGCCACCAGGGAAGCCCCCAATTTTTTTTTTAAGTCAGTGGTCAGACTTAGTACATCTCTGACCCCTCCATCCCTCTTTCTGAGATAGGAACCCTCGCTTGCGCCCTTCCCTTCTGCTTCCGTCGCAGGACTTCTGGCCCCAGCAGGTGTTTTGTATTCCTGGAACCAGCAGCCAAGTCGTCTAGGGAACGATCCCCGGAGGAGAGCGGGGAGAGGTTCTGCCTATTTGTCACCTTCTAGACTCTTCTGACAGCCTGCCTGAGCCCGCCTGGCTCCTCCACTTAAGAACCTTTGTCTGTACAGTGGAATTAATACCAATTTATCTGACAGATCCTGAAACAGCACGGGCGCACTCCCCGTATTGGCTGACCATCTTGCTAGCGTTGAAACACGAGAGACCCTGCATGTAGGAAGGCCATCCTCACTTTCTAAGCTTCAGGGGAGACCGACTTGTGAGCAGACCATGCCCGGGGCACATGCCCCAGTGGCCGGCTCTTATCCCCAAGATCCTTACTTGGCTCTGGCCACACAGGGCCTCAAAAGATGAGAGTTCCTTTTCCGTTCATGGCCTCCCAGGGCCCCCACCGAGCTTCAGTCTCAGGCTGGATGGGAATTAAAGGTCACCCAGGAGAACCATCCATACTGTGTGACCATATGGGGGCATTCTCTAGGTGTGACTTATAGATCTGGTCAGGATGGAGCCAGAGTCTGCATCTCCATCGTTTACATGCCGTTTGAGTCAGAGAAGGTTCACATTGCCTACCCAGAAGTGAGTCAGAATCTGGCCTGGGAGTCGATGTCCCCCGTGATTGGACTTCAACTTACATTTATAGACCTGTGCTCCCTGACACAATTCTGTATTTTAGCAAAACGATATGGTTTTTCTCCCAAATACATCTTGTGCTTTCCCATTTCTAATAGCCTCTAATCCCACGTACTATCTTTGCTTCTACTAGTGGTCTTGCCACTTTGTCACTCACAGTTACATCCTTCCTGAAGGTCTGATTTCAGCACTACTTTCTCCATAAAGACTTTCCTGACTCTTCCCCTCAAAGCCGTCTTGCTTCCTCAAACTCTGACGGCTCAGTTTGTATCACTGTTACCACGTTAGCTACCAGTTTAGGTATTTGTGTGCACCTAGTCTACCTCCTGCTGGAACTGGATTGTAAACTCTCCGAGGACGGGCCATCCTCTGCCATCTCTGTATGCCCCACAGCATCTAAGATAGCCTTTTGCACAAACTAGGAGCTCCATAAACATCTGTTGTGAAATGAATGAGAATCAAGAAATGAGTAGTTAAGGAATTTTGGAAAACTCAGCTGGCGACGGGCTCCAGAGTAAAAGAGAAAGTCAAGAGCAGGAAATGTGCTGGTTTGATCCCTCTTTGGAGGAAGCCAGCTGCAGTCCTAACAAAATTCTTCCCTTAAAAAAAAAAGAAAAAAAAAGAAAAGTCCCAAAGCAGCAAAGTTGGCAGAGGAAGTGATGACGTCAGCCTTTCATTCCTTCCCAGATGTGTCCCTCAAAGACACCAAATGACATCTCCAGGCCTCATCTTCCACGCAGGTTTCCTGGAGCACGTGCGCACGCGCACACACACACACACACACACACACACACACACACACTCTCATTCCTGGGCGACAAACAAGAAGTATGTTTTAGATGCTTGATAAGTATTCTTGTTGGGGCAGAAAGTGTCACCCAGGTTATGCAAGTACAAAGCATTAAAGTCCATGTAGTTCTTTTTTGGTGTAAAAGCCACGATTGTAGATGAGAATTTATTTTTGTTAGATTTATAATAAATCCACGTGGACTACCACAGGTAACAGAATTATCTCTATATCGTGATGCTAAAAAGTATTGAGCAGGCGGCTGAAACCTGACACCGTGTCCCAGAGCTCGTGACAGTGAAATCCAAGGACCCACAGGGGCAATGGACCTCTGGAAAGGCGTGACCTGACCAGATCTGGCTTTGGCTGGGGCTGCCGTGCAGTCAGCCGGGGTGGGTCCGGGGGAGGGAGAGGGAATTTATGTCACAGCAGGATGTCCTTGTCTGTACTTGTCTCTCTGGGCTTACATCTTCCAGAGGGCACGTCTCCCTTGTTGAATCAGTCCTGGGCATCAGACTTTGTTTTTCCAGATTAGTGAGGTATAATTGACATACCTTAAAATTCACCCCTTGCAAGGATATGATTTAATTATTGTTAATAAATGTATAGAGTTGGGCAGCCGTCACTACAAGCCAGCTTGAGGACGTTGCCATCATCCTAAAAATGTTATTAAGTTCATTTGCAGTCAACATTGACTCCCATCTCCCGACCCAGGTGGTCACGGATCTGCTTTCTGTCTCCGTAATTTGCCTTTTCTGGGCATTTAATAGAAATGAGTCATATAATACGTATAGGCTTTGCAACTGGCTTCTTGAAGCATGATTTACTTAGGTTCATCCATGCTGTAAAATGCACAGGTATTTCATTCCTTTGAGTGGATATACCACGTCGGGTTTATGCATTCAGCAGCTGGTAGACATTTGGATTATTTCCAGTTTAGAGCTGTTATGAATAATGCTGCCGTGAACATTCACTTACAAGTCTTTGTGTGAACACATCTTCCTTTCTCTTGGATGGATTCCTTAGAGTGAATCTGCTGGGTCTGGGGTCAGTTTATATGCAAAGTGTGGATGTTCCATCTTCATTCCTGCCACAGGGATGTGTGTGGGGGGGTCTGGCCTTCTAAATAGAGCACACCGGTGAGTGTGCGGTGGTATCGCACTGCGATTTTCATCGGCGTTTCCTGATGCCCAATGACGCTGAGCCCCTTTCCATGTGCTTATTAGCTATTCATATGGCTTTCTTGGTGAAATGTTTACTCAAGTCTTTTATCCATTCTTCAGTGCGGTTGTGCGTCTTCTAATTGAGTTGTAAAAGTTCTTTTTTTTGTTGTTGTTTTTTTTGCGGGCCTCTCACTGTTGTGGCCTCTCCCATTGCGGAGCACAGGGCTCCGGACGCGCAGGCCCAGCGGCCATGGCCCACGGGCCCAGCCGCTCCGCGGCACGTGGGATCTTCCCGAACCGGGGCACGAACCCGCGTCCCCTGCATCGGCAGGCGGACTCCCAACCACTGCGCCACCAGGGAAGCCCCGTAAAAGTTCTTTTTATATTCTGGATACAAGTCCTTTATCAAATACATGTTTTGCAAATATTTTATCCCAGTCTGTGGCTGGATTTTTCCATTTGTTAAGGTTGTTTCTTGAAGCATAAAGGTTTTTTAGTTTTAATAAAGTGCAATTTATCCATTTTTTACGGCTCTTGTATTGGAGCCATAAAGATTTTCACAAGGTTTCTCAAAGATTTTTCTCTTATGTTTTCTTCTAAAAGGTTTATAGTTTTAGCTCTTACACGTAGGCATATGATCCATTTTGAGTTAATTTTTATGTGTGATGTGAGAGAAGGTTCTAGGTTATGGATATCCCCCATCCCAGTCCCTCTTGCTGCAAAGATTATCATATCTCCATTGAATTGTCTTGTCACTTTAGTTGAAAATCAAATGACCATAAATGTAAAGTTTTATTTCTAGACTTTCTTTTTTTTTTTTTTCCCGGTACGCAGGCCTCTCACTGTCGTGGCCTCTCCCGTTGCGGACCGCAGGCTCCGGACGCGCAGGCTCAGCGGCCACGGCTCACGGGCCCAGCCGCTCCGCGGCACGTGGGATCTTCCCGGACCGGGGCACGAACCCGTGTCCCCCGCATCGGCAGGCGGACTCTCAACCACTGCGCCACCAGGGAAGCCCTATTTCTAGACTCTCAGTTCTGTTCCAATAATCTATATGCCCGTCTTGATGCCAACACCACATTGCCTTGATCACTGAAGGTTTTTAATAAGTTTTGTAATCACGTGGTGTAAATCCTCCAACTTTTTTTTTTCTTTTACAAAATTGTCTTGGCTACCCTAGGTCTTTGCATTTTCCATAAAAAATTTTAGGATCAACTGGTCATTTCTACCAAAAATCAAATTAGGGAGAAATGACATCTTAACAACATTGAGTCTTCCAATTCATGACCATTTCACCTTCATTTATTAAGATCTTACTGTAGATTTAATTTGTTCTTCTTTTTCTAGGTTCCTAAGATGGAAGCTTAGGTTATTGATTTTAGATCTTTCTTCTTTCCTAATATATGCATTCAATCCTATAATTTCCCTTGAAGCACTGCTTTCACTGAATTTGACAAATTTTGATAAGTTGTATTTCATTTTCATTTAGTTCAAAATATTTTAAAATTTCTCTTGAGACGGGAAAGTAGGTAATGGTTGGAGAGGTAGGTAGACTGACTTGAGACTTCTTTCACCATGAGTTATTTAGAAACATGTGATTCAATCTCCAAATATTTGGGGATTTCCCATCTATCCTTCTGTTATTGATTTCCACTTTAATTTTGTTGCGGTGAGAACACACTTTGTATTATTTTTATTCTTTTAAAGGGTGTGTAAATGTTGTTTAGTGGTCCAGAATGTGTCTGTCTTGCTGAATATTCCATGTGAGTTTGAGAAGGCTGTGTATTCTACTTTTGTTTAGGTGTTATGTGAGTGTTGATTAGATCCAGTTGATGAATTGTGCTACTCAGTTCAACTATATCCTTATTGATTTTCTGCCTACTGAATCCATCAGTTACTGAATGAGGGGTCTGAAGTCTCCAGCTGTAATAGTGGATTTGTCTCTTTCTCCTTGCTTTCTGTGTTGCCGCTCTGCTGCCAGGTGCATACACGTTAAGGATGGAGTCTTCCTGGGGAATTGACTCCCGTATCACTAGGTAATGTCCTTCTTTATCCATGATAACCTACCTTGTTCTGCAGCCCGGTTTGCCAAATTAATGTAGCTCCTGCAGCTTTCCTTTGATTAGTGTAGTGTGGTACACACCCCTTTCATTTAATCTATCTGTGTCTTTATGTTTAAATTAGGTTTCTTATAGACAACGTATAGTTGGGTCTTGTGCTTTTACTCATTGTGACAATCTTGGTCTTTTGATTTCTGTATTTGACATTCATATTTTAAGTGATTTTTTATAACATTGGATTAACATCTACTGCATTTATAACCATCTTATATTTGTTACACTTGTCCTTTGTTTCTTTGCTTATTTTTCCCTCTTTATCTTCCTTCTCAATTTCTTCCTCCTGTCCCTTATAATATTGCTGTCATTCACTTATCTACGTGGTACAATCACCCCAAATATTGTTATTACTATTACTCTAAACAAATATTTATCAATTAGATCAATTAAGAATAAGATAAGTAAAAAATTTTATTTTACGTCACTTATTCCTTCCCTGATGTTCTCCCTTTGATTATATAGATCCAAGTTTCTGACCTATGTCATTTTCCTTCTCTCTTTTTCTTTGTCTTTTTTTCCCTTTATTTTTTAATTGAAGTATATGTGATTTACAATGTTGTTTTAGTTTCAGGTATATAGCAAAGTGATTCAGTTATACATACACACATTATATATATATACATTTATATTCTTTTTCAGAGTCTTTTCCATTATAGCTTATTACAAGATACTGAGTAGAGTTCCTTGTAGTTTACAGTAGGTCCTTGTTGGTTATCTATTTTATATATAATAGCGTGTATACCTTCAGGGGAGACAGGGAGGCTTTAGGGAGCTGGAGCTGGTTAATTGCCCTCCCCCCCGCAATGGATAAGGCTCTGGTAAAGTTGGTCCCTTGGAGAGCAGAACTGCGTTATGGAGAATGTTCTGGGACTATATAAAAGTGGTTACTTACCCCAACCTCTGCCTGAAACATGAGGGAATTTGTGTCGGGTCCTGACCTTGAGAATCCAGTGGGTTCCTGAAAGTAGAACTCGTAAAAGTGGGGGGGGCCTCCCTAAAACTGCACCTCCAGGAGCTTCCCACTCTCCAGCAAATCCACACTCAGCCTCCAGCAGTTCATCAAAATGATCATTTAAGTGTTTCTACCCCTTTATGGCCACAGCGACTTCTTCCCCAGATGAACTGGTCAAGGCTGTGGTTCTCCAGATTCACCCGTTCCCCCAGGATGGTGCCTTGCCTGTGATGTCCATTTTCTGAGATTCGTTTTCTAAGATATTCATTTATTTTCAGTTGGTTCAGCTTTTATCTTGTCACAAGTATAGAAGTGATGGGTTCCAAGCTCTTTATGTGTTTCAAATGAAACTGGAATTCCTCCATTCTTTCGCTTTTAACATAATTGTTTCTTTGACTATAAGCCACTTCTCTTGTAGACAGGATGTAGTTTGATCTTGCTCTTTTTTATTCAGTCTGATAATCTGTGCTTTTTAAGTGGAGTGTTTAGTGACAATTCTGTACCCAGTTCCACGCGTGGGTCTTTTTTCTCACACCACCAAGCAATTCTCCGACATCGGCTGGGTTTTCAATTCAATTTTGACACTACCTGGAAAGAGCATCTGATTCCATAGGTTGAGGGTTCAGTCGCACAAGCCTGTCCCCCACTTCAGATGCCAATTGCAAGTCCAGGTTGTTACCTGGGCTTCTGACCAACCAGCTATAAACTGAAGGTTCCCACAACCCCCTCCTCTGGTTTGATTAATTTGCTGGAGTTGCTCACAGGACTCAGGAAACAAAGGATATCAAAAGATACAAATCAACAGCCAGATCAAGAGATACACAGCACAAGGTCCCAAACAAAAGAGCTTCTGTCCCGGCGGAGTTTGGCGTCCAGCATGGTGGCACACGGAAGTGTTCTGGTTCACCAACCTGGAAGGTCTGCAAACCCCATCCTTTGGGGGTTTTATGGAGGCCCCATTACACAGGCATGATTGATTAAATCGTGGGCTATTGTAATTGACTCAACCTTCAGCCCCTCTCCCTTGCCCAGAAATCGGGGGGTGGGACTGAAAGTTCCAACTCTCAATTCATGGTTGGTTCCCCTGCCAACCAGCTCCCCCATCTTTAGGGGATTTCCAGAAGTCATCTCATTAATATAAACTCAATTGTGGTGGAAAGGGGCTTGTTATAAATAACATGACACCCATTTTACCTTTACGACTCTGAAGCTATTTGGGGAACTGAGGACAGGAGACCAAATATTATAACAAAAGACGCCCCTGTGGCTCTAATCACTTAGGAAGTCCCAAGAGTTTGGGGAGCTGTGAGTCAGAAACCATGGACAAAGACCAAATATATATTTCTTATCATAAATCACAGTATCGCAGTAGCCCATTTACATTTAGTGTAATTACTGATATGGTTGGATTTACATCTGCTATTTTGATATTTGTTTTCTATTTTTCTCATGTCTTTTTAAATTCCTCTCCTCCTCCCTTCCTTCCTTCTTTTGTGTTAAATAACTATTTTTAGTGTATCATTTTAATTCCTCGGTTGATTTTTTTTGCTATATTTTTAGTACTTTCTTGATGGTCGCTCCAAGTATTATAATATGCATCTCAACTTACTACAATCTAATTGAGAATAACACCAAATTAATTCTAGAAACTTTGTTTTGATATATTTTCCTTTCCTCTCCCTCCTTTGTTCCATTATTACCATATCTATTTCTACATAGCTCTTTCTACCCAGTAACAGTGTTATAATGTTTGCTTTATACAACTTCTTTTAAAGAAGTTAGGAGGGGCTTCCCTGGTGGCGCAGTGGTTGAGAATCCGCCTGCCGATGCAGGAGACACGGGTTCGTGCCCTGGTCCGGGAAGATCCCACATGCCGCGGAGCAACTAAGCCCGTGAGCCATGGCCGCCAGGCCTGCGCGTCCGGAGCCTGTGCTCCGCAACGGGAGAGGCCACAACAGTGAGAGGCCCGCATACCGCAAAAAAAAAAAATAAAATAAAATAAAGAAGTTAGGAGAAGAAATGAGAAAATACAGTTATAGAGTCTTTTGTATTTACTCACATCTTAATCATTTCTGGAACTCTTCGTTTCTTATTGTGGTTTTGAGTATTATCTGGTGTTACTTTCTTTCAGCCTAAAGGACTTCCTTTAGTATTTCTTGTAAGGTGTGCCTGCTAGTAAAACATTATACTGGTCTTTGGTTGTCTGGGAACATCTCTATTTTGCTCTCATTTGTGAAGGATGGTTTTGCTGGATATAGGATTCTCGGTGGACAGATACTTTTCAGCACTGTGAATACGCCAGTCCATTCCTCTGTGGCCTCCATTGTTTCGGAATGGATTCATTTGTGTAATTTCTACCTTTTTATTGAGGTTTTTAAAATTCATTGAATCATTGTTGTCATACTTTCCTTAAATTTTTACACATAGTTTCTTTTACTTACTTAAACATATTTATAATAGCTGCTGTAAAGATTTTGTCTGATAAACCCAACATCTTAGGCACACACAGAGACAGTTTCTCTGGACTGCAGTTTTTTTTCTGAATGTGGTCACACTTTCTTGTTGCTTTGCCTGTCTTGTAATTCCTTTGGTGAAAACTGGGTATTTTACATAGTATATTTAGCGACGATGTCTTCTAATTTTCCACTGATGGTGTTGGTTTTGGGTGTGTGTGTGTTCCTTTAATAACTTGCCCGCCCTAAATCTGCTAAGTTTCCCACCTCTGTAGGGTGCATCCGTGAAGGCCTCTGCCGTTTTGTTTTTCTTCTGTTTTATTCTTGAGCCTAGCTTTAGATAGTCATCCTTTGTCTTCTTAGATCAGTGTTCAACCAAAGACTGGTCACAGGTTGGGCTCGAGTACCGTGAGCCAGTAAGACCGCCGCTCTCTGCTGATAAGTCTGTGAGTGAGCTGGGCCGCACACACTCCGATGTACAGGTTTTGTGCTTTTTCCCAAGTCTGCCCAGGCTTCGGTTCTCCATCAAGCCCTTGCACCTCCACCGTACGTGTGGCAGGTTCCGCCGGCCAGCACTGTGTGGGGGACGTGGGCTGTTCCTGTCTGTGCAGTGCTCGCAACCTGGGTCAACCCGTGATATGTGCAGAGTTTATCCATCTCCCCGTGGCTGCTTCACCTCCCTCAATTTCCTGTTAAATTTCCCGGTATGATTACCAGTCCATTGCTCACCAGTTTCAAGCTAGCGGAGCTGCTGGCCCTCCCTCTCCACTTGCTTCTGAGATCACTGTTTACATTGACACCTCTCCAAATACAAAGAGGCCACTCTGGCAATGACAAAACACTGCTCATTTTTCCAGTCTGCCCTGGTTGAACCATCAAACAACAGAACTTCTGGGGACGGGAACAGCTCCAGGCAAGAACACAAATTCAGTCGTTTTCGTGGACAAACATTTTTCAGTTTGTGGCATGTTTTCGGTCAATTTCTGGAGGGCTGAAATGGTCGTTTGTGACACTTTTGACCAAGCTTCATAGTTGCTTTTTGGAGAACTGGTTTATCAAACTCTTTACGTTCTCATGCTGGAAGTTACCTTCTGAGCAGGAGGTTTTTACTGTGTCTTTCCCAAGCCTGGAGAAGTGATGTACTAGGAAGGTAAGAGCTCTGGGCTGAAAGCTTTTCAGTCTGGACTCTGCCTCTTAACCAACTCTTGCCCTTTGCCATTTCCTTAGCAGAAAAGCATGGGGGTGGATGGGTGATTGCCATGGTTTTTCCCATTTTGAAAATGTTGAGTTTCTAATAGAATTCAGCTCATAAATGTACACAGTGGACCTAAAACTATTCATTGATTTCACCCTTTCCCTGATCCTGATGTCATTTTTTTTTTTTTTTTTTTTTTTGCGGGCCTCTCACTGCTGTGGCCTCTCCCATTGCGGAGCACAGGCTCCGGACGCCCAGGCTCAGCGGCCATGGCCCACGGGCCCAGCCGCTCAGCGGCACGTGGGATCCTCCCGGACCGGGGCACGAACCCATGCCCCCTGCATCAGCAGGCGGACTCTCAACCACTGCGCCACCATGGAAGCCCCTGATGTCATTTTTATGTCAAACTTTGTCCCCAAGGAAGGTTGTGTGTGTGTGTTTCATCTAAGAAGAGGCAAGTCCTTTGACTCCAGTAGATAAAGGAGGTAATTGATTTCTTTTTCTCCCTTCTCTTTCCTTCCATCCCCTCCTCTTTTCTATCCCCCCACCCTGTCTCTCTCCTAGTTTCTTCCATTCTATCCCTGTGAGCCCCGACTTAGTCCCACGCTCTGGACCAAGTGCTGCCTCTACTACGTGAGTTATCCCCTCCCCTCCCCACAACAACCTCATCACGTGGGTCCTGCGTTCATGACATATGACACACGAGGAGAGTGAAGATGGGAGAAACTTCCCGGTTTGCGCAAAGCCAGAGAGTTAGTTTGTGTCTGCCTCTCTATCCCCTTCCCCTCTGGGACGCCAACTCCAGAAATAACTTGGGTATGAGGGGGCAGTGCGATCGTGTCTCTGGGAGCCGTGGTTGGGAGTCGGGGGTGGGGGGTAGGATGCTCCTCCCCGCTGGGAGGTGAGGGCGAAGGCTTCCTGTGCAGGGGTAGCGTGAGCGCTGGATCTGGCCCTGGACTTTGGATGGAGACGGCCGAGAAGGCCCTTTGGGCAGGAGAACAAAGTTGGCACAACACTGGTGCTGGAGTGCCGACGAGAGGCTCTTAGAGGCCTGTTGTGGGCGAGTCAGAAGCAGCAAAGCTCACGGGTGCCGAGGGCTTTGGAAGCCAGCCTAAAGATTTTGGATTTCATTCAGAAAGGGGGTTCCTGGAAGGTTTTTTGGTGCAGAGAGGGGCCAGGTCTAGAATGTGGTTTGCATTTGTCATCATCTGGCCATCCTGTGTAGGGAGGAGCATTGGGTGTAGGAGAGAATAAAAGTATACAGTCAAGGTCACTCTGCAGAAAGAGGTGAGCAAACCTGAGCCCAGGTGACAAACTGGGAAAGGAGACCAGGGGCAGGCCAAAGGCATCACCAAGGAGATTTCGTGGGACTTAGGAGGACTTACAACCTCTTGAGTCAGTAGCAAAATCCTACTACAAATCTCATCTTTTATTGCTGTCTAGTGAGCTGTTTTATACCCTCTGTATTGTTTCTCCTGAAATAACGTTAAGCAGTTGTAGTCTTGATTATTTCTTCTTTTCCAATGGGTCAAGAGACAACTGTAGCTTTAAAAAAAATGGGTCATTTACATTTACTCTGGGAGGCAAGACAGATGCTGCCCTTCTGCATGGCAGCTGGGAAGAGTCAACATTGAAAGTTCTGTTTGGTTTTTTTGGCTTCCACCTGTTGGAAATTCTGTTATCGTAGCCGCTCATAATAAGGAAGAAAGGCCAGCAGGAAATTCCTGCACTGGGACAGGGAATGTTTCCACTGTTCCCCTGGGGGACCACACACACACAGCAACTGGCCTCCCATTATAGTTGAGACCAGCACATTAGCAAGAAAACACAGAGAAGCCGTGGGGGTGGGGGACGAGACGACTCAGGAAGAGGAGAGCGCATCTCCCTGAAGTGTGCCCTGCAAGCCCACGGACGGCTCACGGCCCCCCCCCGCCCCCCGCCGGGGCGGGTGGACAGCAGCCCCCTCATGAAGAATAAGTGGAGTTTGGTGAGATAAACAGCCCCTTGGAAGCAGCGATTCCTTGGATGAGTCTCAGCCTTTCCAACCCTCAGTCACTCCACCTGTAAAATAATGCAATGAACAGTAGCAAAGAATCAGTAAGAGCCAACGCATTTGGCATTTTTTACGTACCAGCTACTAGTCTAAACCCTTTAAAGACACACTCTTACTTAGATCCTTAGAGCGACCCTGTGATACAGGAACTGTCACTGCCCGCATGCTAGCAGTGGAGGAGTGTTCAGTAACTCGTCAAGGTCACAGCAGACAGCTTGGAGCACCGAGGTCCAAACCCAGGTCTCTGGCTCCAGACGTGTACTTCACCGCTGGTACCTTAAGACCTGGTGGGACCCAGAGGGGCAAACAAGCATCAGTACGTGGAATGGCTTTAGGACTCGAAAGGCAATCTCAACCCGCAACGTGACAGTATTAATAGTACCTTTTAACAACAACGGCAGCGATGGTAGGTACCTCTGATGCCCCGGGTCTCTTTGCCCTCGGGGATGGGTCGGCTTCACATCAGATGAGCTACATGAGCCCTTGCAATCCTCGGATGCTGATAATGAATGTCCTCCTTTCCCCTCAAGGGGCTGGGCGAAGGGCAGGCCATCTGTGCAGCTCGCTCCGCTACCTGGAAGGCCAGCCTTCACATGCGTATGACGGGACAGCACGAGACTCAGACATGGACACAGTCATCTTTTGTCCTTGGGGCTGACGCAAGCAGGCATACCCCAGAGCAGGGACGGAGGAACCCAGTGCGTGGCGCAGGGGTGCGAGAAGGAGGGGGCGGGAGAGGCCCGGCAGCCTGCTGAACCTCTGGTGGGGACGGCTCTGGTGCGTCCCTGCTGCTGGGGTATGGGGCGGGGTGGGGCGAGGGGAGGCTGTGAGCCTGTGGTGCCCGGGCTTCATGGAGAGGCACGTCCACAGCACATAGCAATTTATAACAGCATCTCGATAAGTGTTTATCGAGTGTTTCCATCCCTTCTGGAACGGGGCTTGGTGTGGAGGGGAGGGAAGCAGAACCGGGGAGAGAAAGATGCTAATCTATAAACCAGCAAGGGAACCGTGGGTTCACCAAAAAGGGGCTGAGGGTTCTGTTGGGGCCGGCGTCTGGGGAAGGATTCCCTGAGAAGCGGGCATTTCAGTGGGGCCCGGATGGATGAGTAGGATTTCGTGCGCGGGCAGAGAAGAACGGGAAAGCACATTCCAGGCAAAGCAAGAGCCCCCACCCCCCACCCCCCGCAGCTCGTGTGTGGCCGCCAGAGCGTGGCTGCATGTGTGTGTTTGGGGGAGAAGCTGTGAGCCTGGAAAGTTAGCTCGTGTCCGGAGAGCGTGCGTGGAGGGCCCTGTGTGCCGGGCTCAGGGTCACCCTTCAGCCTGACTGCCTCGGGAGGCCTTTGAAGATTTATCTAATGCTTTATTAATTGGATGCTTTTTATTACACAAGCCCTCATGACCACGGTAGAATGTACAGAAGAGGCAGAAATGTATAAAGGACAAAACCCCAGAGATACCGGCTGGAGGGGGCCTGGATGTTGCAGGTTTTCAAGGAGACTCACCTAGTCTGTAACTTTTTCTAGCGGGCTGCTAAGGCCGGGGACTGATGTCCACCTGTAGAGAAATGCCTGGAATCATCCCGCAATGGGGGCCAGAGGCCTCTGGGACTCCGGAACAGAGGGGCCCGGGAAGCCCGACCGGTCAGACAGGCTGTCACCAGCAGCCCCGCCCTCGACACCCAGGCGCCCCCGCAGGGCAGTCAGAGGTCGCCGCCGGCCCGGTCCCCACGCGGCGGGCGCGCGCAGATCCCGGAGGGCGCCCAGGAGGCGGCGGCTCCCCGGCGCCGCTTCCGCTGGGGGCCGGTTCATTGGCGCGGGGTCACGCGGAGCGGCGGGAGGGCGGGCGGTGCCTGACAGCTGTGGGCCGGCCGGCGGCGCAAGGTGGCTGCGGAGTGGCGGCGGCGGCGGCGCGCCGGTGCAAGGTGGGTCCGGAGCGGGGAGGGAGTGGGAGGTGCGGGTTGGGTGGGCGCCCCCCCGCCCTGCCCTGCCCGGCAGCCGGCCCGGGTGGCGCTTCCCGCTCTCCGGCCCGCCGCGGGGGCCAGCGAGTGTGTGCAGCACATGGAGTTCCGAGGCGTGCGCCCCAGGGAGCAGCCGGGCTCCCCACCCCTGTTCCCGGGCCCCGCCTGGCCCTGGTCCCCCCTGACGCTCTGAACCCTGTGCGGACTAGAGGAGGCCCAGGAGCCCCCGGTCTGGGATCAGAAGGGACCTCAGGGACCCTGTCGCCACACCCAGCCTCTTCATTTCACAGAAGAAGAAACCGAGGTTCAGAGTGGTGAAGGGACTTGTCCAGGATGGCAGGTCTGGAAGCCAGAAGTCCTCACCTGGAGGTCAGTGCTGCTGGGAGCCCTTGCAACGGGGCCAGGACAGCAGGCCGTGGCCCTGAGTAGAAACAAAGCGCTGGGAGAGGCAGAGTCAGAAGGACAAAGAGACAGAAAGAGAACCTCCCAGAGCAAAGGAGGGTCAGGAAATGGGGCGGCACTTCCTCCTTGGCCCCGCTTGAGCTGTGGTCTGGCTGCGTGACTCAGCCAGCCTTGCTGACTCTGGCCTAGGTGTGTGTGCATGTGTGTGTATGTGTGTGCGTGCACGGGAAAGCCCTCTGACTACGTACGTCTGTCCACATACGCACAGTGACCTTGCTGGGAGTCTGCCCTGGGTTTGGTATCTGAAGAGGATACCAAGGACCCCAGGTGACTTAGTTCTGAGTGGCTCCAGACAGCAGGAAAGGCCTGGAGGGTGGGAGTCCCCGGAAGGGGGCGCGGATCAGAGTCCAGGAGAAGAGCCTGACTCATGAGGCCATGAGTTTGCTGTCTCTGGAAGAAACCAGCATGTACCGAACAAGGCTGCGGGCCTAGGAATATGAAACTTGCTAGGGCAGCGTACTCCGTGTAGAACTGGAATTATTTTAGTTTGAGGGTCCGGGGTTCCTGTCCTTTTGTGGGTGACATTACCGTGCATATGGCCATGTTGGGTAGTGTTTGCCCATCAGAGCTGCTCTGTGCACGGTTTCGGGGGATAGATGGGAGGCTTGTGTCTGCCCTCTGGGGCCCCCTCGCCTCTCAGTACTGACTGGAAAGAGTGATGAATAACGTGAGTCCAGGGTGAGTTTGCAGGAGGGGGTGGTCACCTCTGCAACGAATGGGTCAGGTGGCCCTCTGGAGGTGGCGCGTCGGCTGGGCCTTGAGGAGGAGGCTGGGTCAGGGCATTTGGGGGCAGGGACGTCTCAGCAGAGTCGGGGAGGTGGCGGCGTCTGGGGACCAGGGAAAACGCAGTGGACAGTGTGGTGCAGAATGTTGGCCGGAGCGAGGTCGGGGAAGGCCTGGTGTGTCAGACCAGGAAACTTGCACTTCTTATTCGGCCTGGGCATTTCTGGATGGGTTCTGAGAAGGGCCGTGAGGTCACTGGGGTTCAGAAGAACTTGTCATTTGGCAGCGATATCTGGGAAGCAAAGGATGCTGTGGGAGGAGAACCTGGGAAGGAGGGGAGGCCGAGCAGGGCTGCAGGGCATGCAGAGAGGGGCAGGACTGGGGATGCTGCTAAAAGGGACCAGGGTAGGAGGAGAAACGGTCTGTTATAGGCCAGCCCCCGTGGTAGGGCATTTCCACCCAGGATCCCATTTAGACCCCCCAACAACCTTACGAAGAGATTGTTACTACTGTCTCCACTCTGTAAACGAGGAAACTGAGACTCAGAGAGGTCAACAACTTGTCCAAGGTCACACAGCACATGAGTGGTGGGGCAGGGACTGAACCAGAGAAAGCTGGAATAGATCCAATCTGGCAGCTAAATAAATGTCAGAGGCCAGAGCAGAGGAAGAGACCGTGGTGATGGAGATTGGGGTTCCAGTGCTGGACAGGGAAGCCCAGGTTTGGAGCAGGGTCGGGTTTGGTGGTGATTGGAGATGTGTGAGCCTGTGATGGTCCCAAGCACCGGGATCGGGGCTGCAGTAGCTACGGCTCTGCACCCCTGCCTCGAGGCTCCCTGTCATGGGTTTGCCGAGCCCACAGGCAGCTGGGTGGCGGGGGCCGGGCTGAGGGAGTTTGGTGGGGGACCCCCCCCCCAGGGATCTGGTAAGTCCGTCGCTGAGTTCACGCCCACACGGAACATGCGTGTGTGCTGGGCCCGTGCTCAGGGCCCTCAGGCATTTGCCTTTAGTCCTTGGGCGAGAATTCGTTCAGGTTGTCACCCTGTCCCAGGCCTTGGTTCCCTCCTGTGTTTCACCCATGCGAAGGGCTGGACAGACCCTGAAGATGTGTTTGCAGAATATTGTGGAATATTCCACAAGTGCCATTTCAGGATCCTAAGAACAGGGCCAGGCCTCTTACAGTGTCAGAGCATCTGAGTGACCTAGGGCCAAGTGTGCTCAGTTTTACAGATGGGGAAACCGAGGCTTCGGAAATCACGGACCCTCACCAGTGGTGAGTGCGTGGCGGAGAGGGTGCTGAGCCCTGAGCTCCTGGCCCTCTCCACTGCCATGCGGGGGGCAGCCTCCAGCCTCTCCCTCTGCAAAATCGCCCTGCGGGGGCCGTTTCACAGACAGACCCCCGCATCGGATGGACTCTCTCCAACTGTTATTCTCTTTCTCCCCCTTAAACAATACGCACTCACAGCCCCACACAGAATGGACAGTGACTTCCATTCACCTGTGTGGTGGTCCAGTCATGTTTGACGTCTCAGAGGGTTTCCATTTCTCTAAGGGAAATGCGGTGAGACCTCCCTAGTCTAGTCAGTGAGCCAGAAAGCATCCCATCTCCATGTGCAGAGCCAGGGGGAGTCCCCACGAAAGTCGGAATGTAAATAAGGTGGCACCCATAGGGAAGCAGCGGAAAGAACAGTGAGGGGGAGACCGGGAGACAAAGGGACAGAAAAGGAGGAAAGGAAGTCTGAGCAAGTTCCCGGCTCGGGGCAGAGCTTCCTTTGGGGACACGCCCTCTGGGGGCCTGGTTGTCTGATCCGCCCTGTGGAGCAGGGGGGTAACCAGGGGGACCTAAAAAAAGACAAGAGCTCCTCAGCCTGACCATCCATCCTGCAGCCCATTCACGGTTCAGAGAGAGTGCTGGCCGTGATGCTGGGACAACGGGCCGAAGCTAGGCCGTCCTGGGCGAATCGTTGGCCTGACAACAGCACACATTGAGCACCAGCTGTGGATCCGCTCGTTTAAGGCTCACGAGAACCCAGGGGCGTAGGCGCCGCTACCGTTCCCGCTTTATAGGGCGAGTACGTGAGGAACAGAGAGGCAGAGCACCTTGTCCGGGGTCACACAGCCAGTCACTGGCGGAGGCAGGATTTGCAGCAGGCGGTTTGGCTGCCCCAGAGCCGGGGCCCACAGCTTCGCACCCCACTGGCCCTGGAGGCTTGGACGCACCAACGGCTTTGGCACAGACCTGACTCCCTGTCCCTTTCCACGGCTCAGCCCGTGACCTTCTGGTCCGTGTCACCCCTTCCCAGCTGCTCTCAAAGGCCGATTTAGCCTGACTTCACCTGTGGCTGAGCCCGAGGTGATGGAGGAAGTGCCCTGCAGGGTGTGTCCTCTGTGGCCTCTGCACCTGCTTCAGGCTGGTCTCTCCCTTCTTTCTTGCCTTGTAACCGCTCTGCCCTTTCGGACAAGGTCACGGGGACGGATGCGCTGGGTCAGGCTCCGGAAGGCCCTCTTGAAGGCCAGCGTGGGGAGTGGGTTGTCTGCCTGAGGGGACTCTCAGGGGCCACCGTCTGGGGGACTGAGTGACACTCAGGGGGCCTCTCCCAGCTTGAGGAACATGAGCTTTACTTTTGTGACAGATTCTTCCGAGACGTTGCATTCCCTTTGTCAGTTTGTTTTGGCTCCCAGCCCTGGTTTCTCAGGATGTCAGCGGTACTTTCTCCCCTGCCCGTTTGTTGACACATCCTGGTTGGGCAGCAGAGCCTGACTCTGGTGAGGCTCCAGCGCTTCTGGAACATGTAGGTCGGAGGGAGCAGAGAGCTGTCCCAGGGGGCTCGGATTCCAAGGGCCTCCGAACCGCCTGAGCCTGTGCTGAAGGCCCTTTATTTGCATAGTAGAGCAGCCCTGTGGCTGGTTGCCTTGGCCCCGGCCCTCTGCTCCCGGGACCCCTGGGTCTGTGCAGCTCCCCGTCCTGCTGGGCCGAGAGGAAAGGTAAGAAGGGCGAGACATAGTGCACCCGCTGTGGGTGTGCTGGGACCTGCCGGATCCAGGACCCAGCGGTGTGGACGCCCGCCTCCCAGACCTGCATTTGCACCTCTGGCCAGGCAGCTTCCTGAACTCCCTTTGTAACTCAGGGGGAAAGGAGGCTGGCTCCAGCGGCTGAGTTACCAGGGCAGACAAGAGGAAAATCTCCTATTACTGGGCGATTGGCTTATTTTCACTTTATTTACCTTAGAGATCGCTCCGTGTTGAGCTCCGGGATTTGGTGAATGGATGGAGCTTTGCCACATTGAAGCCGTGTAAACACAAACCCTTGCCCGCTGGTTTGGAAGGTTGCATTGGTGCTGGGGTGGGAGAAGGAGACCAGCTTCCCGCAGTGCTACCCTGATCCAACACAGAATGTCAGGAACCCCCTTCCCACCTGTGCCTTGAGGCTGGGTGCACAGAAATGCACCAGGCGTGGCTGAGGGCTTGGCCCCAGTGGACTCATTGGTCCTTACTACAGCCTTGCAAGATAAGTAACTATTATTATTCTCCCCGTGTTATGGATGAGAAAACCAAGGCTGCGAGAGCTGGAGTAACTTGCTTGAGGTCATACGGGTCCTGAGAGGCTGAGCGGGCATTTGAACCCAGGCAACCTGGCCCCAGGGTCACGGGCTCAGCCCGGCCCGCCCCTCGGGATGCTGAGCGCCGGGAACAGTTCTGACTCTCACCAGCCACGTGTCCTCGGGATTCACTTTTCTGGCCGGCAGGGGCTGGGTCACCACATCAGCGCTTGTTCTTGACTGTGATCAGTTGTGCTTTTCTGTCCCCTCTTCGTGTCTTGCTGTCACCCGATCCTGCATCTGCTTAGGGCAAGGTGCTTTATTCCTGGGGTGTGGCTGTCCTGCTACAGATGTGGCTAAGTGTGTTTCCTAGTTCTCCAGCAGGCATTCTTTCTAGCATTTTTATCTTCTGCGCTGTGTCTCTCTGGCACATTTCTCTTTGTGTTGGGGGGAGGGGTTCAGCAAGGCATTTAATTAATTAATTAACTTTTAATATTTTAATTTTACTGGAATAAGTTGATTTACAATGCTGTGTTAGTTTCAGGTGTACAACAAAGTGATTCAGTTATACGTATATATATATATATACACGTATACATACATATATATATATGTATCGTCATATTCCTTTTTAGACTCTTGTCTCATAGGTTATCACAGAATATTGAGTAGACTTCCCTGTGCTCTACAGTAGCCTCTTATATACAGTAGTGTGTATATGCTAATCCCAAGCTCCCGATTTATCCCTCCCACCATGTTTCCCCTTTGGTAACCATAAGTTTGTTTTCGATATCTGTAAGTCTGTTTCTGTTTTGTAAATAAGTTCGTTTCTATCTTTATTTTTTAATTAGATTCCACATATGAGTGATATCATAGGATATTTGTCTTTCTCTGTCTGACTTCCTTCACGTCGTACGATGATCTCTAGGTCCAGCCACGTTGCTGCCAACGGCACTATTTCATCCTTTTCTATGGCTGAGTAGCATCCCATTGTATATATATGTACCACATCTTCTTTATCCATTCATCTGTCATTGGACACTTAGGTTGTTTCTATATCTTGGCTATTGTGAATAGTGCTGCTATGAGTATTGGGGTGCACGTATCTTTTCAGATTATGGTTTTCTCCAGATATATGTCCAGCTGTCTGGCACGCTTCTTGTTGCTTGTCACTACCCTCTCCGTGAAGTATACTAGCCCCTGCTGTACTCAGTTGCCCTGTACTCAGGTTTTGGGGGTTCATCTTTGCTCGGGGCTCGGGGTTCTGGCTTCAGTAGATGTGGTGTAATTCTGGGGATGAAGGCAGCTGGAGAAGCAGCAAGGCCCCCAGCAGACTCCCACAGGGACCCCTGCAAATAAGAGAATGTATTGAGTGCCTGCCGTGTGCCAGACACTTTTTCTCATCTAGGACTTAGCATCCCCATTTTACAGATGAGAAAACCGAGGCTCAGAGAGGTAAATAGGTCGTCCGAGTTCACACACCTAGTTCTGGTATAGACACCTCCCTCTGGGACACCCCACCATGCTGCTTCTCCCTGCGCCGCACGCTGGCTGCCTGCAAAGAGCTGCCCTGGTGGGTGGAGGGCTCTGTTAACACACCTGTAAGATCCCCTGACTCCACACCAGGTGAGCTGCCCCAGGCACAGGCCAGTGAGAAATACAGGGGTGGCGAGGGCCAGTTAAAAAGTCTGCTCGGGAGCTTCTTTTTAAGGAATGCAATTTTAATACATTGAACCACAGCTCAAATCAGAAACAAAGACGCAGAAAGGAACTGCTAAGGGAAATGAATGTTAATGAAACAAAAAAAAATGACTAGGCCTCCATTATGTAATCACACATTGCAAACTAAAAATATTTTTTTAAACGCACAAGTCCTATTTACTGGAATTAAAAATAGAATCAAAAGCTCTAATTTGTACTGAATAGTGATCATGTTATTCCACACACCACATCTGAATTTCCTGACACTGGAGGGACTAAATCAATGCGGTCTTATTGAATGTTAATGCCCCCCCCCAACAAAAAACCCTCCGGAAAAAAGCAAGATGGTTGACCACCTACTGTGTGCAGTGACATTGTATTGGGAGAAAGAGCAAAGGCCACAGTACTTCTTCTGACAGCATAGGAGAGCCCTGCTGAGGGAGCAGGACAGCCTGTATGCTCTCTAGAAGGACATGGGCTTTGGACAGGCTTAACTAGTTAGGCGAGAACAGAGCAGGGCCTGCAAGGATGGTGGAATTCAGCAAATGGGAGTGGTGGGGTCCTGGAAGAATGTTCCATGGGGGCTCTTCAGTCCATCTTAGTAGACAGCGTCTGAGGACCAGTCTGCATGGAAATTAAGCCGATGAAGTTCTGCCCAGGCCGTAAGATGTGCCTCGACCCTCCCCATATTTCTAAGGGTCACCTCCTCCTCTGGCTGGCCTCCACTGACTCAGTTTACCATCTAAAAGCTGTGAGGACCCAGGCTGCGGCCCTGGACCCTCTGCACCTTCCTGTTTCCCGTGGAGAGAGGCTGTCGTGGAGAGTCAAGCACAGCTGGCCCTGCATTGCACACGAGTGTCTGCTCTGGAGGGGGGACCTCTAGAATCTGCATGGGTGTGGGTGTGTGTTACATGGACCACGCTCCGTTAGGAAGGAGATGGTGATCAGAACCCCACAGAAGGTGCTGTGGGGCTGAGGGGGAAGCGGGAAGGCCCACCCCCAGAGACTGACTCCCTTCATGCAAACTTATCCACCAGGAAAGCCAAACAAAACAGACGGCAAGGAGAAGCCAGGTGATACCCTTTTAACAATAGGCCGCTGTTAGCTTCTCTCCCGTCTGCTGCCTTGTCAGCCCCGCTTGGTTACAGGGCCAAAGGCAGCTTTTCACAGGTGGCCCCGTCCGAGGTCTGGTCACAATGGTTGGTGGAGACCTCTCTGCCCCTGCCTGCCCGGGGCTGTGGTGTGTCCCTCACCGGGCGGCGGTGCCATGCTCTGTCTGCAGCCGGCAGAGTCTCTGGGCTGGGCTGTCCAGAGTCACTTTAGAAAGAGACGCTAACTAGCACGGTGGTGGTCATGGCTGACCATCTCGCCGTCACCCAGGGGACACGTGTGCCCGCCCCACTGCCGGTGGCACTTAGCTTGGCCTCCAGGCCAACCGAGCATGTGTTTTCTTTCCTGGGACTAAGACACAAGCTGAGTGACCAGCTCCCGTCCTCTGGCCCTGCCCCATCCTGATGGGGTCCATCTAGGGGACCCTCCTAGGATGCAGTTCTAGGACTCAGTGCCGGGGGCCAGAGCCGGCAGATGTGGGTGAGCGGCTGTGCCTGGTGGCAGGTTTGTGTCGGGAGGAGCCTCTCCACGTGCAGGTTGTGGGCCTGGGCTGCCTCACGGATCAAATAGCCGTCCTTCCCATCTCTTAGGCAGGTCATAACAGTGGGATGGAGCAGTGCCAAGGTGAAAGTGCTTTGAAGTGGGGCTGCTTATGTTTTTTGCAGCCCGGTGGTTTCCATCCACTCGTCAAGTTGGGCTGAATTAACCGTTTGCTTGGCAGGTCATCTAACAGGTCCACGTGGTGTCGGCTCAGGCCCGGGCGCCTTTTAATAGGGTGGCCGCACGGTCCAGTTAGGGGACTGAGGCTTAGCCGGCGACCTCTATCCCAGACCTCTCTGGCCGCTGAAGCAAGACCCTCAGCCGGCAGTGGGAAGAGTCGGGCTGCCTGGGACCTCGGGGAGCCTGGGCTCTGCTTCCACCAGAGCAGCCCGGAGACACCCACAAATCTAGCGAGAAGCTGAAGGCCGGGCGTCTTCAAGAAGCCGTCCACAGTGGGTTCTGTTGTTCCGGGCTTCTGCCCTCCCTGCGCAGATATTTGCCCAGGCGTGGGGAGAGTGCATGTAACCGCGGATAATAAAGGGTGGAGGGTGCTGGGAGTCAGGGGGCGCCGATGTGTGTGGCCAGACACCCGTGGCCTTAACCCGGGGTCGAGACAGTCAGTTCTCATTCCCGGAGAGCCTCCCACGTGCGGAGCCCTGAGCTGCGAGGTGGGGCTAACGTTACCATCCTTCGCTTAGAAGCGAGGAACTGAGGAGCTAAGCAACTCGCTCAAGGTCACAGAGCCGGCCAGCGTAGAGTCGGTCCCAGCACACGGGCACTTGGACGGCGGCGCCCCCGCCCTTAAGAGGGCCGGCCGTGCGCCGCCCGGTCACGATCCTTCATGCGGACGGAGCTCTTTGCCGCGTACACAGCCGTCCACGCTCTGCTTTTAAATCCTTACAGCACTGAGGTGTGCGTTATGCTGGGTACTGTGTACCTGACGGTGCATAGTAAATGAAGTTATGACTGAGGAAACAGTTGGGAAATTGTAAAATGCTCTACAAACATGGAATAATTGTTGACTCCAATTTACAGGCGAGGAAAATAAAGTCGGAGAGGTTAACTGGCCTGCCTGGGGACACATAGGTGACAAAGGGCAGAGTAGGGGTGTCAGCCCAGGTCCTGGGACCTCCTACCTGGTGCTATTTGTTTCCTTGACATCATCAGGGAAAGACTGGTTCTGAGTGTATCTGTCCCTTCTCCATCCCCATGTCCCCTCCCTGCCTGCCGCCACCAAACTGGTGCCATGTGAAAGTTAGGCAGAGAATCTAAAGGAGACTAAGCTCGCTTTCCTCAGCTTGGCTTCCATGTCCTAAATGAAAAGGAGAGTGAAGTTAGGGGTGGAGTTGGGGAGGGTGTCTGTCAGCACAGGGGCAGAGGGGCAGGATGCAGAAGCTGCACGGAGGGATCCTCTGTGCGCTGCTATACCTCCTAGCTGGCGGAAGAGCCCTGCGAAGGGGTGGGCAGGACAGGCCACTTTGCCCCCCTGGGTGGGCCACCACGTATTTTGTGATCTCATGAAACCGTGAACACAGATTTATTTTAAAATTGTGAGTTCAGCTGGAATCCAGGGCCTATCCCTGGGGCTTGTGTGTTCACATGCAATATTTATAAAATAAAGAAATCATAAATATTTTGTCTGAAAGACCTCAGGCTTGCTACTGAAAAGTTGAAAAGAAAACCTCTAAAGCATCAGCTCTGCAGTGCAGCCTCTACGATGTGGAAAAGTGCTAGAGTTCCATCTCACACTTGAAGCAGAGGGAGGGATTCCTTCTTGCTAACAACGTCTTATTTACTTGCTTGTTTATTAATTTTTGAAAAGATAAGAAATGCACATTTATTTCACACCTTCTAAATGCAGAATCTATGTTCTGAGCATTTATATGTGGTGGCTCATTTATTCCTCACAAAGACCTTGCTTATGTATTTTTAAAATGAGGCTATCAAGATTCTGAGAGATTAACTTGATTCAAACTTCCCAGATAGTAAGAAATGACAGCAAGATGCGAGATAAATATGTCTGACTCCCAATTGATGTTATTTCCTCAACAGCAGACTGAGAAAATCTATTTTCATTTTCTTTGTTTTTCATTCTTTCTTTAATCTCAGATCTTCCATCTAGAATCTTTCCTCCCATCTGAAATACCGCTTTAAAAAATGTCATTTAATGAGGGTCTGTTTGTGACAAACTAGAGTTTTATTTATTGGAGAATATCTTCATTTCTCTTATTCTTAAAGGCCATATTCTTTAAGGCTAGAATTCTCAGATGACAGTTACTTTGGTTTAGCGTGTGGAAGGTATTCTACGTTGTAACCATTGAAAGGGAACTCTTTCTCTTTGGCTACTTTTAAGAATATGTTAAGGCTTCCCTGGTGGCACAGTGGTTGAGAGTCCGCCTGCCGATGCAGGGGACCCGGGTTCGTGCCCTGGTCCGGGAGGATCCCACGTGCCGCGGAGCGGCTGGGCCCGTGAGCCGTGGCCGCTGCGCCTGCGCGTCCGGAGCCTGTGCTCTACAGCGGGAGAGGCCACAACGGTGAGAGGCCCGCGTACCGCAAAAAAAAAAATAGAATATGTTAGCCTCTATTTTTCATGTCTCTTCAGCTCCCATATTTTTGAGTCTTTATCTTTTGGGGCTGCATTTGTTAATTTATTTTGATCTAGTTTCTAGTTCACTGCTTCCTTCTTAGGCTGTATCTACTATGCTATTAAGTCTGTCCACAGTTTGTGATTTCAGTTATTTAATTTTTATTTCTAAAAATTCTCTTGGGTCCATTTTTCTTGAAATCGTCTTGATTATTTCTCATGGTTTTTTTTTTTTTTTTTTTGGTTGTTGTTCCCTGTTCATATTTCCCAGCTCGTCTTTAATTTCTTTAATTACATTATAGTCATTATTATAGTCAGAACCTGAATATCCCATTATCTGAAGACATGCCTGGCCAGCGAGTTCCTTCCTTTTTTGCCAGCTCGTCAATGCTTTTAGAAATGTTGTTTTTTATCATTTATACAAGATTTTCAGTGGGAGGCTCAGTCTAAGTGCTTAGCCTGCCGTAATGCGGGAAGTAGTAGTGCAGCATATTTATTTAGTATTGACAAAATTAGGAGAGGAAAAAGCAATCCAATGGAGGTCGACCTTCTGGACCTAGAAGCCCACCCTGTACTGAAAGGCTGCTGTGAGCGCCCCGGACAGCTCAGGAGATGCCTCGGTGAGCAGTCATGGCGTGGCTCACCCAGCGGAGACTTGTTCTGTTCAGCAGCCACACCCACCGAGGACGCGATGCCGGAAGGAGCATCGAGCAAACAAGAGGAGGAGATTTTCAGGAGCCGTTTTATCTCTGAGAGTTTCCAGGATGGATGTAGAGAGGACCACTGAGTCCAAGGCAGCCTCCACCTCTCCTCCGCCTTTGCCGCATAGAACCCCTGCATCCTCTTGATCCTACTTCGAAATAGCCTAGCATCCATTCACCTATACCTACTCATCTGCCTCCGCCCTGGTCAGGACACACCCGCGTCTGTCTGGACTGTAATATTCCCCTAAGGGGTCTCAGTGTATCCACTCCCCCTCCTAAATTCATCCCCACAAGGAGCCCAAGTCACCTTTTAAAAATGCACGTCAGATCCTGTTTCTCGCAGCCTTTAGGTGTTGCTTCAGTGATTTCTCACAGCTGTGTGGATGGAGTCCCAGGTCAGCATTTAAAGCCAGAGCTCTCATTCCAGAGAACAAAGCTTAATCCTGCCACTTCCCTGATACCAGAGGAAGGTGGGCCTGCATCTCCCTTAGGGGCCAGGAAAACATTTCCAGGGTCCCTCCCACAGAGCCCCTCTCCTGTCCCAGTGACCAGTGGGGGGTCAGAAGCCCACCCCCACCGCCCTCCGGCAAAAGGGCCTGCACTTGCTTTGACTGGATGGGGCCCTGAGCTGAGGGTCGCTTATTACCCTGAGTGATGAGCAAAACTGGAATCTCTTTGGAAAGGAGGAAGGGAAAAATGAGGGATATTAGGCAGGCAGCCAGGGTCTGCTGCAAAACCTGACCCCAGACCACAGCTGGCAGTGGATTTCAGAAGTCCCAGGAGGAAAATTAAGAGACTTTCAGGGCGTGTTCTCTATCCTGAGATCTATGCTGAGTTACTTGAAGCCAAACTGAGGACACCTTCCGTCTGTGTTCTGCCGGCAGGTCCCGCCCTGACCACAGCTGCCTGTCTGGAGACTGGCCTGGAGCCACGGTCGGGCCACTGGGCTGCTTGTCAAGGGTGGGGCGGTGACGACTTGCCGCCTTGCCTCATCAACCCGGCCCGGGGCTCCACCTGGCGTTCAGCGCGGCCCCGGAGAGAGCTGCAGCAGGACCCCGGAGACCGGGATCCAGAAGAAGCCGCAGGGGAGACCCGTCAAGGTGAGCTGTCCCCACCCCTGCCTACACCCCGGGTGTGTAGCTGGGCACGAGGCTTCTTATGGTGAGAATCAGACGTTCCCAGGGGCAGGTACGGTGGGAGCAGCCACCTGCAGGAAGGCTGGGCCGAACGAGCAGAGGTTCTGAATGACGCCACGGGAAACAGGACCTCCCATCTTCTGTAGCCCCTCTGAAAAACCCTCGGTCAGCTTTTACCAAAGTGCACCCCCAGACCAGGCCCAGACCGTGCGGCCCCTGTGTTTTCTGCGTGCCGGGTTCGTGGAGGGGCTGCAGGAGAGGCTCACCGGCCCTCCAGGGCCTGCCTCTCTGAACGGAGGAGGCAAGTGGGTGAGCAACCAACGTGAGAGCCTTCGATCGAGGGTGGCAGGTGAACGTCACGGACAACAGTGGGCCTCCGCGGTGGCCGAGGGGTTTGGGTTCCAGGCCAGGAGCAGGGGCCACAGCTTCTAGAAGTTGTCTGCTAGCCTGACATTCTGGTTTCCCCAGTTCCTCAGCCAAAATGAAATACACTAGAAGATGGGGTCCGATGGCAGCACAGTAGGGTTTAGTTACGGGTGACCCGTGTAGCGTCCGCCAGGGGGTGAGGTCACGCTTATTTGGCCCCTGTGATGTGTGTTACGTTTTACGGGTCTGTCTCAAATCTTCCGATTGCCGACTCCTCGAGGGCAGTCACGGAATACTCTGCTTCTCTTATGTTCCTCACGAGGTCGGTACTCAGTAATCGCGTACTGTTTGATCGTTCGCTGAATACCTACGCGATAAAGCGTGATCCTTCAGGGCCTACAGCTGTCACTCGCTGGGCAGAGTCGCCGTCAGCATCTCCTGAGCGCCTCCTGCGGTGGCAGAATGTCCGATGCCGTTGCCACGAGAGCTGGCCTGACTGTATTCATTCCTCAGGGCTGCCCTAGTGAGTGCCGCACGCTGGGTGATTTAAAACAACGGAAATGGGTCGTCTCACGGTTCTGGAGGACGGAGGTCCAAAGTCAAGGTGTCCGCAGGGCCCTGCTCCCTCTCCGACCTGCAGGGGAAATGCCTCCTGGCCTCCTCCTTGTCCTGGCAGTTGGTCGGCGACCTTGCGCGTTTCTCGGCTTGCGGCCGCGTAATCCACGCTCTGCCAGCGTTGTCACGCGGTTTATCCCTGTGTTCCTCTGTCTTCACGTGACTGTCTTCTTCTGAGGACACCGGTCACATTGGGGTACCTTCTGAGGTCTTGGGATTTCGGACTTCACTGTGCCTTCTCTTGGAGATCGTAACTCAACCTGGAACGCTAAGTGAGCTCTCCTCAGTGACAAGACGAGGTCGTACGCGGGGCCGGGGGGAATGGTTACTGTGTCCCTCGGTGCGGGTGGAAGGAACGGGGAGATGAATCAGCGGGCCGCGTCCTCTGTTCTCTCGGCATCCTCCGGGGAACGCGGCTGGGCCCAGCGGAACACACGTGACACTCTGGCCAGTGGAGGGACGCCACGCCCCTATCGCTGCACCTTTTTTGTAGGACAAGTCAGGGAGAGGCCTCAACAGACGGGAGCAAACAGACCATCTGGGTTCCGGTCAACCCAAGCTCAGAAGGGGGTGGAGAGTGGCACCCCCTCCTCCTGGGAGAACAGGAGCCCCTGGGCCCAATCAGCTCATTGCCAGGCAACCCAGAGGGCGTTCCAGGTGCCAGATTTGAACAACCTGCTGGTCTTCAAACCCAATACAACCGGGACCCCGTGCTGCCAAATTTCTGCCTCCCGGTCGGGACGCCTTAGTGCAGAGGTTGTAAAGCCGAGGCCGACAGGCCGTGTGTAGTCTGTAGATGTGTGTAGTTCACACTGGCTGGTGTACACATTGTTTTTATATTGTTTTTGGAGTACGTGCTATATTCACATAGCTCAAAAATCAAATCATTAGGGCTTCCCTGGTGGCACAGTGGTTGAGAGTCCGCCTGCCGATGCAGGGGACGCGGGTTCGTGCCCCGGTCTGGGAAGATCCCACGTGCCGCGGAGCGGCTGGGCCCGTGAGCCGTGGCCGCTGAGCCTGCGCGTCCGGAGCCTGTGCTCGGCAACGGGAGAGGCCGCGGCGGTGAGAGGCCCGCGTACCGCAAAGAAACAAACAAACAAACAAACAAAAATCAAATCATTATAGAAAGATATCTAGTTACCTCTCACACCAGCCTCTATCTGCCCGTCCCGCCCCCTCCCCAGTAACTATTTCTATTTGTTTCTTATACATCCTTCTAGAGTTTCTTATGGCAGAGAAGAAGCAGTACAAATATACGCTCTCCCTCCATCCCATTCTTTCTTACGTGATTATAGTATATACATACTCCACACGCTGTTTTACCTCGCTTTTGTCGCTTCGTTGACCTTGGCCATCTTTTCCTGTCAGTGAACCAAGAGCTCTCCCCTCCTTTTTCACAGGGGCGTAGTACTCCGCCGTATGTATCGCGGTGAGCTTCCCTCCGAGGGCCGCTGCGTATCCCATAGACGCAGCAGTTTGTTGTATGGTTGTGAGTGTTCTGTTGTACGGATGCACCGCCACTTATTCAACCAGTCCCTGCTGATGGACACACGCTGTTTATAGCTGTTTGGTGTTTATTGCAAGTAACGTTGCAGTGAACAAAACTATACTTCGTCCTGTACCTGAACATGTACAACATTTTAAAATTCGGAAATATCTTTGAATGATCAAAAGGGCTGGAAGCGCTGGGTTCTAATGACTGTATGTTGACAGCCGGTTGGATCAAGTGGCAGCTGTCCCTCAGGGTCCCTAAGTGGGGACCAGCCTGCCCACACCCAGCGTTTTCTCCACCCCCGCTCTGTCTCTTCCACTAAGGCTGAGTGTTGACTCTCACTGAGCACATGAGGGTGCTGCTTTTCTCACAGTAGATTAAGAAGGAAGGGAAATTCTCTCGTCCTCACGTCTCTTCAAAATGGAAAATGGAAGCCAGGGAGGCCGTCTTTTTCCAGAAGAAAGGGAAGGGCAGACATCTACATGGATGTGATTCTGCTTCACTTGCACCTGATGGGTCGGCCCCTGTGTCTGAGCGCTCGAGTGCAGCCCTGCCTTGCTAGGCCCATGTCTTCTTCTCATCCCAGAGTAGGAGGGAAGGAACTCTGCTCGTTGGTTGCTTTTGCTCTGCTTGGAGAACTTTAGCTGCTCAGAGACCAGCAGTAAAAACGAACAGGACAGTCAAGAGTACTGTTCGATGACACATATCATCTCACCAGAACCCCACGAGGACATGGTATATCCCTGCTCCTGTTTTATAGACAAGAAGACAGTAACGGAGTGCAGCCGCTCAGCCAAGGTCCGTAACTTGTACGTGGCAGACCTAGGATCTGACCCAAGAATTTCAGGCTCTACAACCTGTTGTTTTAGCCGATATATTTATTATGCTGCCTCCAAAGTCTTAAAAAAGAGGTGTGGTTTACGGTTACACCTGTCACCTTCGTGACTGTTGTCAGTGGTGGCACGGTGAGCACGGTCACGACAGAGAGAACATCTCTGAGAATGGCTGAGATGGCGACGTGCCCCAAGGAAGGCACATCAGGAGGATGCCATTTTGTTCTCCTAACAAAGGCGATGGCTCATCCTTTGTGGTCTGTCACATTGTGTAGAGAGGAATTGGCTTCATTGCCCCTGAGGGTCTTTTATACCCAAACATCTATGGAGAGGCTTCTGCATGCCAGGCCCCGTGCCAGGCGTGAGAGATGAGACGAAAGAGCCACATCCTGGTCGGAGGGGCCGAGTGAGAACATGTGGGCCAAAAGCTGCAGTGCCACCTGGTACACGGATGTGTCAGGCTGGGTCCTGAACTTCTTGACAAAAGAAACGAATTCACTGTGGAGTACGGAGGTGGGTGGTTTCCTGTCTTGGGTCCACCGTTGCCTGATGAAGGAAGGAAGCGGGTCCCGGAAGCAGAGGCTGTGACTTAAGGTGTTAAGCCATCCTTCTACCCGCAGCCTCCAGGGAGGCGGATGGTCCTGCTCTCCGGAGGCCGTGGGCTCCTTGAGACGGCCTCGGCCGGGGTCGAGAGGCGGCCGGAAGGAAGCCTCCTTTCCCTTCGCTGTGCCCCAGCTCAGCTTTTCTCGTTCCTGGCCATTTGTTGAGCAGCTGAGCTGGGCTTACCTCCCTGGGAGGCACCGACTCTCTTCCCCAGTGAAGGACTGGCCCGGCCAGTCTGGGGGCGGGGATGGGGCCAGCAGGGCACAGTTCACAGGGCACAGTTCATAGGCCGCCGTCTGGGACTTTTTTTTTTTTTTTAATCTTTATTAGAGTATAATTGCTTTACAGTGGTGTGTTAGTTTCTGCTTTGTAACAAAGTGAATCAGCTATACATATACATAGATCCCCATATCTCCTCCCTCTTGCGTCTCCCTCCCACCCCTCTAGGTGGTCACAAAGCACCGAGCTGATCTCCCTGTGCCATGTGGCTGCCTCCCATTAGCTATCCGTTTTACGTTTGATTGGTACAGCCACTATGGAGAACAGTATGGAGGTTCCTTAAAAAACTACAAATAGAACTACCATACGACCCAGCAATCCCACTATTGGGCATGTACCTTGAGAAAACCATAATTCAAAAAGAGTCATGTACCACAATGTTCACTGCAGCTCTATTTACAATAGCCAGGACATGGAAGCAACCTAAGTGTCCACTGACAGATGAATGGATAAAGAAGATGTGGCACATATATACAGTGGAATATTATTCAGCCATAAAAAGAAACGATATCGAGTTATTTGTAGTGAGGTGGATGGACCTAGAGTCTGTCATACAGAGTGAAGTAAGTCAGAAAGAGAAAGACAAATACCGTATGCTAACACATATATATGGAATCTAAAAAACAAAAAGGGTCATGAAGAACCTAGGGGTAAGACGGGAATAAAGACGCAGACCTATTAGAGCATGGCCTTGAGGACACGGGGAGGGGGAGGGTAGGCTGGAATGAAGTGAGAGAGTGGCGTGGACATATGTATGTCTGGGACTTTTGAAATCACACCCCAGCAGAACGAACTGCAGGCCGGGGCTTCTCGTCACTGGGACACGCCTTTCTCCGTTTTTTATCGTCACTGTTTATCTTTCATCTCCCCCAAGTTTGCAGCATCTGTCATCTCTGTGGTTATCTTAGAGCAATGGGGTGGGGGGGGGTTGCTTTCTATTTATTCGTTCTCGATAACCACAAGGGCCCACAGGCAGGGGGAGGGGGAGGGAGCCAGGGCCTCTTCAAACCCTGTGGTCCTCGGTACAGCTGGGGCTGGTGGTGAAACTGACAAGACCCAGGAGGTGGCCGTGCCCCGGTGACCGTGAGGGCTGGGGGAATGTGGCCTGTGCTTCTGTGGAGGAGCTAAGGGAACGAGTTGCTTTCTGGGTACAAAGGAGAATTTGGAGTCCGGAGGGACTACAGACAACAGGCATTTCTAGGGCCACAGCTGTGCGGGCTTCTCCGTGCTGGCAGCTGGGTGGACATTCAAGAGAGGAATCCTGTGTCCTTCTTGTCCTCAAGGAACTTAGGGACAAGGAGAGGAGATAAATAGCAAGGATTTACTGTAGAGCCCAGGGAACTATATTCAATATCTTGTAATAGAAAAGAATCGAAGAAAAAAGAACGTAGATATATACATATATATGTGTGTATGTATGACTGAATCCCTTTGCTATATACCTGAAACTAACACAATATTGTAAATCAAGTATACTTCCATTAGAAAAAAAAAAAAAAAAGAGGAGCAAAATGTACAGCTGACCTGCCCTCCTGGGCCTGTTTTCTCATTGGAGAAAGGAATGAGGTTGAACTTGGTGAGGATCCCTAATGGGGTCGGCGGAGTGGTGCCTCGCTGTGTGTTCCGTGAGTGGATGAATCACCTGGGGGTCTCCTCATAAAAGGAACATTCTGATGCGGTAGGTCTAGTCCAAGGCTGAAGATCCTGCGTTTCCAACAGACTCCCAGGTGCTCCTACTGGTCCAAGGACCACAGAGCTTTGAGTGTTGAAGCCACGCAGGGCATTCTGGAAATCTGTGGGGTGGCTTTGAACTGCCATGGGACTAAGAGATGCCCTTGGCATTGACTGGGTGCGGGTTAGGGTTAGGGTTAGGGGTTAGGGGTTAGGGTTAGGGGTTAGGGTTAGGGTTAGGGTTAGGGGTTAGGGGTTAGGGATTAGGGTTAGAGTTAGGGGTTAGGGGTTAGGGTTAGAGTTAGGGGTTAGGGGTTAGGATTAGGGTTAGGAAAGGGTTAGGGTTAGGGGTTAGGGGTTAGGGGTTAGGGTTAGGGTTGGGGTTAGGGGTTAGGGTTAGGGTTAGGGATGCTCCATGTGGTTCCACGTGCAAATCAACCCCATCAGTGAAGAACTGTCACCTGCCCTGCCAAATTCAATCCAACACAAAGAGAAATTAGTTAGTACCTTTAGACATAGTAGTGTGAAACATTTTCAAAGAAGTTACGCCTAAAGCCCAGTGATTTAGGGGTTGGTTGTTTTGGGGCGAGAAGCCTAAATGGAATAAAGGCAGAGTCCTGAGGTGACTGGATAATTTCCCCACTCCACGCGTTCTGTCTACTTTAGAGCATTTCCAAACATACATTTACCTGAAAAGGGTTTCAGTGCAATGTGGAGTTACTGCAAAGGCAAGGAAACCTTTGTAACAGGAGATTCGAGACTCCATCTAACAGACATAGACATAGGGCAGCACATTATTAAATTAGCAGGCACCTGAGATGCCACCATCTCAGTGAACTTCTCTATAGAAGCTGTTTTTTAAATAGTTTATAGTCTACTGTATGTATATGTATAATCGAATCTATCTATCTGTCTATGTATATACATATGTATAAGGAGTTCAATGATAAGAAACTGCTTGCAAAATTTATATAGTACAATGGTTTTCTTTGGGGTTGCCTGTGTGTTTCACTCCAACTCTGATGTTCTCATTAGAGTTCTATCTACCAAACAACTTTTTCCAATCCGTCGTCCTCTCCCCTCTCCCTGAAGGAAAAGGATAATGTTTCCAAGGCTTTTTTAATGCTGAAGACTGAATATTGGGATTGACATGTATACACTAATACATATAAGATGGGTAACTAATAAGAACCTGCTGTATAAAAAAATAAATAAAAATGAAGAAAAAAAGACTGAATATGTGTGCCTACCCCATTCCATGGGTGGAAATTCCAGGTTAGAGACTTGTTTTCAATAATACTTTGTTCCATGTCTCAGCACGCTCAAGTACATTACATCATACTTGTATACAAGGCTTAGCTCACTGACAAGAATAATTTACTTCTTTGTTTTCTCTATTTCCACACTTGTAATTAATTTCACAGTGAGGTGATTTCCTTCCTGTTATCAGATGCAGACAGGTAAACGGGTTTGTTATTTCTCATCCTCACATGTTTTATTCTGTTGTCCTCTGCTCTTTTATTTCCTTGTGCTTCTTATATGGATTGTTTAGCCTAACCTTACCCATCACGAGTAGGTATAAGCATCATCTGCCTCATTCTGGGTTCCAGGGCAGTCACGCATGAGTACTTCCTTACTGAAAAAGTTATTATTTTGTTACAAATGGCATTCCCTTTCCTCCTTCAGATTACAGTTAGAGCTCAATGATGCATGTGGGTCAACTGATTTATCTAGGAGTTTCATTTCTGGTGGCAAAGGGGGTGTTTCCAAATATTTGTTATAAAAATGGGGTGTTGATTGGAGAGGGCGGGGCACCATTGGACGAGATGGTCTTGGAGGTCTCTGACCTTCTTTGTGCAACGTTGAAAAAACAATAGATGACAGGCAGTGTGATTTGCGAGTAAACTGAAAATCATCCTATCAGTGAAAGTTGGTGTCACCCATGATGTCTGCTTGGATGAGAGGCTGTGAGTCCTCGAGCCCGGGAAACTCTAAGAAACCAAACAGCAAAACCTTGTTCCCCTCCCTGACCCCATTCCTCACACTCTGACCCCACTCAGGATCATGTGAAACTGAATCTCTGGAGTGAGGCCCAGGCATCTGGAGTATAAAACCGTCCCCAGATGATTCTAATGTACTGAGAGGCTCTGGTTGCCCCAACTACCAGAACCTATGGATGTGAGCCTGTCAGAAAAAGGTTTTTGCAGATGTCATTCAGCTGCAGATCTCCGGGTGAGACCATCCCGATTATCCAGGTGGGCCCTAAATTCAATGACAGGTGTCCTTATAAGAGGCACACGGAGGAGAGACCCAGAGAGGACAAGGCTGTGTGAAGAAGAGGCAGAGCCTCTAGTGGTGGAACCACACGCCAAGGGACACCGGGAGGCGCCAGAAGCCAGAAGTAAGGAAAGGACTCTCCCTAGAGCCTTCGGAGGGAGCACGGCCCTGTGGACACCTTGATTTAGGACTTCTGGCTTCTAGAACTATGAGAGAATGCATTTCTGTTGTTTTAAGATACCTAGTTGTTTCTTTTTTTCTTTTTTAACATCTTTATTGGAGTATAATTGGTTTGCAATTGTTAGTTTCCGCTTTATAACAAAGTGAATCAGCTATATGTATACATATATCCCCATATCTCCTCCCTCTTGCGTCTCCCTCCCACCCTCCCTATCCCACCCCTCTAGGTGGTCACAAAGCACGAGCTGATCTCCCTGTGCTATGCGGCTGCCTCCCACTAGTTATCTATTTTACGTTTGGTAATGTATATATGATACCCAGATTTTGATCATTTGTTTCGGCAGCCCCAGAAAACAAATGCTCCGCCTATAGGGTGGATAAAATTTGGTGTGATGGGGCTTCCCTGGTGGCACAGTGGTTAAGAATCCTGCTGCCAGTGCAGGGGACATGGGTTCAATCCCTGGTCCTGGAAGATCCCACATGCCGCGGAGCAGCTAAGCCCGTGCGCCACAACCACTGAACCAGTGCTCTAGAGCCTGCGAGCCACAACTGCTGAGCCCGCACGCTACAACTACTGAAGCCCTCGTGCCTAGAGCCCGTGCTCTGCAACAAGAGAAGCCACCGCGATGAGAAGCCCGCGCACTGCAACGAAGACCCAACGCAGCCAAAATTAAATTAAATAAATAAATTCTTAAAAAAGAACCATTTATAAAAATTTTGGTGAGATGGAGGGAGTAAAGGAGTTTTTCAGAAATGGAAGCAAAATGAATGAAATTGAGAAGGCACGGCTAGAGGTAGAATACAGGCAGAGTGGCCACCATAGAGGGCTGTTCCTAAGACGAGTGGGAACTCCCTCTGTACAGAGCCCCCGCCCCAGAGCACCCCAGAAGTTGACGATGCCTTTCCTCTCCATCTCTCCTGGCGTATTTCAGGGAATCGCCTTTGGCACACCTCCTTAGAGCACAAAAGGCCCAGGAACCCAGGAAGGGAGTGTGAACTTCCTTCCACAAGCATGGGGGCTAGCAAGGGATGCTGAGGAGGGAGCAACGTGGCAAAGTTTGGAGGCCTGCCTGCCAGGCCTGGGGTTGCACGTCTCAACACTGAGTCCCTTCTGCTCTCCGCCCCTCCCTGCATTGGGGGCGGGGGGGACCTCTTTTCCATGGCGGCTTCATGAGTTTGAGTGGAGCATTTGTTTCCCAGCCCCGGAGGTCTGGGTGACTTCACCAGCATCAGTGGGTGGATCTGCCGACGTCTTAGAAGCTGATCCCTTCTGCAGACCCCTAAATAAAGCTCCATAACTTCCAATGAATCCCAGATCGACCGTCCTCAGCCCCCACCGCATTGGAATGAGAGCAGCCAGCTCCCGAGCACGCACAGTGCCAACTGTACTTTGTTAATAACCAGCCAGTTCTCTTTTGGAGACATCTCGTGGGCACTGCGTTGAAACCCAGACCCAAACCCTACTTTCTGCCAACACAAGCAAGGGAAACGTTCTTTTCGGAGCCTGGGAAACCGGAGTCCTCCCTGACTCTTTGGCCAGCTGGGTGGGAGCTGCAGTGAGAGTGTTTGTACTGGAACTCACTAATCACGTGACTGGATCTCCTGTGTGCACTTCCCAGGCATTGTTTTGAATAGCAGACAAAGAAAGGACCAGTAGCGCGGGAGCAGAGGTCACCCTAAGAATGATTGCCTTAGGGGTGGAGAAGCCCTTAAGTGCTGCCCGGCAGGAGCTGTCTAGGGACTACAGTGCCCTGAACCGGGGGGTGGGCAAGGGCGCCCGGATGGGATGCAGAGAAGGGGCAGAAACAAGGCGGCAGCCAGCTGTCAGCCGTGTTGCGGATTTCACGTCACCTCGTGTCCCAGATATGACGGAAGGGCACAGGAACACCTTCATTGCCTTTTGTGGGGATGAACGTCTTTAGAGAAGGCAGGTCACGTCCTCCACGGACACCCCCCTTTGACACTGTGAGGTCAGTGGCTTCTGTTTTGAGGTCGAGGGCGAGGCTGCAGCATATGCTGGTGCAGGTCGGAAGGCAGCTGCTGACCTCGAGGAGCAATGCTGGGGCCCCCTGGATGGGGTGCTCTGGTAGAGGTCATCCATCCTCCTGCTTCCAGGAACCCCTGCCCATTATGGGTTGTGAAAAAGAAGGGCATCTGCAAGTGAGCCTGATGCTGAAGTCAGGGACGGAGGACCACTGCTGCCGCTAAGCCTCCCCGGGCGCTCATCTCACTGGGACCCCGAGAGAGGGCACCAGTGGAGATGTTTCCAGTCAAGCAGCAGAGCGTTCTGAACGCAGACATACAGACTGTTTCAAAGCCTCCACCTCCCATGTCGTCCTACCGGCGAGAGAACCCGAGGGATTTTCCCGGGGTGAGTGGAGGACACCCACCGACCTGACACTACCTGGCCCCCTGAACTGTGGGGAGAAACTGGACCCCAGGGAGTCACGCCTCCCGGATATTCCCTGCTGTGATGGGACGTCTGGGGCTGGCTGCCTTCCCACGGGGTGGGGGGGGCAACCCGGAGAAGGGGCGGCCCCGAGAGCAGCCAACGGCCCATTCAGTGGACAGACACGGGGTGCGGCCTCCCGCTCAGCACTCGGGACAGGGCTGAGGGTGCTGCTGGGAGCAGGCCAAGCCGCCCTCGGGGGGCTTAGGCCCAGCAGGAGAGAGAGAGGCTGACTGATGCTACACGTCGTTACGATGGGCATACACGCTGGAGAGGGGCTGGAGAGGGGTCGAGGTCCCTGAGAGCCTACAACAGAGAACCTAGCCTGAGGGCCTCAAAGGGCATCTGCCCCTTGAAGATCTGCCCTATTTACAAATGGATGGACCCTCCCCATTTACAGATGAGGAAACTGGCGGGGGTGGGGGGGGGAAGTCGGTAAAGCTGACCTCTTTAGTCGGCGATCGAGATGGATGGGATGCCACTCCTGGCTCCCAGTTCTGTCTCCGGGGGAGTTCACGTCTGCTGCGGTCGGGGCCAGTCTGACGGACATTCGACAGGACAGCGTCGAGGTCAGGAAGTTGTAAAGCCCTGCGGGGGATGGGGGGGCGGCAGCGATGCCTGCAGCCCGGGCTGGCGAGGGGCTCTTTCCACAGGCCCGATTTCCGGGAGGCGGGAGCTCCCAGAACTCAGCCACGTGGGTGAGCCCCTGTGGAGCTGTTTGTCCCTGAGTTGGCATCAGAAGTAACGAGCATGCTCGGGAAGCAGCCGAGGCGCAGGTCCGTGCTCAGGTGTCGGAACTGCCTTCAGGCCGCGCCCTCCAGCCTTTCCCTCCCCTCCCCTCCCCACTCTGAGCAGCTGGGCCAGCCCAGGTCGCCACAGCCCCTCGCTGCTCTAGCCTCCTTGTTTCTACGAGGTTTCGGTTTGACTCCGTCCTCCACACTATCTTCAAACTGTGCTGGTTCTCTTTACCCTTGGCTGTGTGACCTCAGGCAGGTGACTTGCCCTTTCTGAGCCTCGTGGGTAAACGAGGGCGGTCGATACCACAACAGGTTGAAAGTGGGATCAGTTAGGACAATGTCCTTGCACCCGGCACAGCGCCTGGCACATATTAGCTGCCTTAAGTGAGTACGTCTCTGCAGCCCATGATAAGTCCTTATCACCAACGAAATAAAGAGTAACCCCCTTAGCATTCAGCTCATCCAAGGAGCTTCTGTGGACTCCTGTCCTGCGCTAGTCATTGCGCTAGTGCTATGGTTACGGAATGAGTGAGCCAGGATCCCTGACCGCCAGGAGCTAAAAATTTAGTGGGGGGAAAGATGTGAATAGAACCAAGTGTAATGCAGTGTAATGAGTGACGTATTAACAGCAAACACCAAGGGCTATAGGAGCACAGAATAAGCCACTGGGTCCATTTGGCCTGGCCCCCCAGGCTCCCAGGCCCCCAGTCCTACCTCTCTCGACGTGAATGCCCAGGCATAGTCTTATTGCTCTCGTTACCCCAAATCGGCCTCCCCCTGCTTCAGCCTGGTGGACCATTTCATGCTGCCCCCTTTGCCTGGAGTCTCCTCCCCTAGTTTCCTCCCTGCCCAATTCTCCCCATCCTGCGGGGCCCATGTATGTACCCCATCCTCTGCAAAGTCTTCACTTCCCACCAAATCACATATATGTTTATCCTAAGAAGAAAGATCTGAGAAAGTAGCAAACAGTAAAGAAGAGAAAAAAAATCACCCATAAACCCAATAAACAGAGATAATCACTAGTAACATTGGGGTATATTTCCCTCCCATCTTTCTTTTTTCAGTACACACCCCCCCCACGCACATACGCACACGCACACGCACACACACACACGCACACTTATTACCTTGCCCCGTTCCACCTCACATATTAGGTCGTCACATGCATCTGTCTGCATTTGACAGTGAGCTTTCTGCGGGCCCAGCTGACGTGTCACTCACTTTTTATCCCTGTCCCCTAACCCAGCGTCTTGCACTAGGGGCCTCTGTAAATGTGAGCCCATGAGAACTGCTGGGTAAATCCATTTGGCCTTGGGGTGCAGCACATGATTATTCTGAGGAGGCAGATATGCTGTCCTGGGCTTTGCTGATTGGTTAAAACTCACGTGCGTTCCTCAAGCACCAGCCGCTGCCGGCCCGTCAGGCGCTCCGCTGGGTGCCTGGGGAAGGGCATGAAAATCCGTAATGAGGGGCTTCCCTGGTGGCGCAGTGGTTGAGGGTCCGCCTGCCGATGCAGGGGACGCGGGTTCGTGCCCCGGTCCGGGAGGATCCCACGTGCCGCGGAGCGGCTGGGCCCGTGAGCCATGGCCGCTGAGCCTGCGCGTCCGGAGCCTGTGCTCCGCAACGGGAGAGGCCACGACAGTGAGAGGCCCGCGTACCGCAAAAAAAAAAAAAAAAAAAAAAAAAAAAAAATCCGTAATGATTCAGCGGCTGGAACAAGGGTGAGTGATTAAGTGCGGTCTGCATCCCACATTGGGTTGAGTTGAAAGCAGCTCTACCCCTGCTATCTGATGGAGGTCCTTTTCTTGCGTTAGAATGACACAGTTGATTCTGGCCAATCTTTCTTTATTCTTTCTGATCAAAAATAGTGTCGGCGGGCTTCCCTGGTGGCGCAGTGGTTGAAAGCCCGCCTGCCGATGCAGGGGACACGGGTTCGTGCCCGGGTCCGGGAGGATCCCGCGTGCCGCGGAGCGGCTGGGCCCGTGAGCCATGGCCGCTGGGCCTGCGCGTCCGGAGCCTGTCCTCCGCAATGGGAGAGGCCACAGCAGTGAGAGGCCCGCGTACCACAAAAAAAAAAAAAAAAAAAAAAAAAAAAAAAAAAAAAAATAGTGTCGGCGTGTCACCCGGGAAGGTGGGAGTGAGATTTTTCTTCTCTGAGAAGTCAGTTTTGGCTCTAAAATACCTTTGCTCAGATAAAACTCAAGAGACTCTTGAGCTGGGGTTGGAAGTGGAAATGACAGATGCTTCCAAGAAGCTCGGTTTTGAGGGAGGGGGGTGGCGTCAAGTCAGGAGGGGACCAGAGGGGAAAGCGGATCAGAGCAGAGCACACCAGAGGGTTCCACGGGGACAAAGGCAGCAGAAGATGTTCATAGAACATCAGGATCCCTTCAAGGCGTACGTGGAGGACATGGGCGGCTGGAGGTATATTGACTACCTTCCTTTTTGGGAATAAAATGTAGGCACTTCGTCGGTAAAAATGGCAACCGAGGGCTCCCCTGGTGGCGCAGTGGTTGAGAGCCTGCCTGCCGATGCAGGGGACGAGGGTTCGTGCCCCGGTCCGGGAAGATCCCACATGCCGCAGAGCGGCTGGGCCCGTGAGCCATGGCCGCTGCGCCTGCGCGTCCGGAGCCTGTGCTCCGCAGCGGGAGAGGCCACGGCGGTGAGAGGCCCGCGTACCGCAAAACAAACAAACAAACAAAAAATTGGCAACCGAACAGGGAGAGCAGATATAAGGGCAACAGACCCACTTGCCTTCTGAGATTTGTATGTGAATATGGCAGGATGCTTGTTGTTTAGATGTCTTTTTTCTTTCAAGGAGATGTGGCAGAGCAGAGGCTATTTCTAGAATCAAATACCTCTGAGGGAATTTCATGACAAGATCAAGGAAAAAGTCTACAAGGTTTTGGCTTCTGATGAAAGTATTGAAATGCAAGTAAAATGAAAGGGAACCTTAAGCTAACACATTATGGATGTGGGTGATGTGAAGGCATCCAGCCAGAGAGGCTCTTTGGGGGCCAAAGCATGGAGAGGAGAGCATGGAAATATTTGGGGCTCAGGCTAAACGCCAGGATGAGACATGAAATTGAGGGGCCCTGGTGGTCTACAAGCTGCAAAAGGGGAGCTCAGGAGCCCGAGGCCCAAAGCTAGGACACTGGTGGTGACGGAGGGGAATGTGCTTTGTAAGAAAATCCAAAATCTAGTTTTCCTTCTCTACTCCGCATTGCCGTGGGTGGTAAAGGGATTTAGTAGAAAGAACGTAGGTTTGGGATGCACTCGATCTGACTCTTGCCATGTGGGGATACGGGTACGTTCTTGATACTTTTCCCAGACTCGGTGTCCTCCTGTGTGTGACTCCCAAACCGGCCCCGCCTCCTCAAGCGGACCCCCAGCTCTGAGAGCTCTCCTCCAGGCCTCACACCTCCCCGTGCTGTGCTCGTGCGTTCAGGGCCTGTCCCGGGGGGCTGGGGACGCAGCAGTGAACCAGAGCGACAGAGCCTCGGCTTCCTGTTCCTGGTCAGGACCGTGCAGCCCAAGTATGTGGGAGCGCACGGACTTCCTAATAGTCTAGTGGCCCCTGAAGAAGGAGGAAAGGAAGCAGGCGAAATTAACTGTGTTAACATTTTCTTTAACCTAATACACCCCAAGGTCACCATCTCAGCCTGCAGTCAACCTAAAACTTCATTAATTAGACATCGCACATTCCTTTTGGGGGAGCCAGGTTATTCTTACAGCACACCTCGTCTTGGACGGGGTGTGGCGCGGTGAGAGGCCCGCGCACCGGAAAAAACAAAAACAAACAAACAAAACCAACCCTCCGACGTGAATGGAGCAGCCGGGAAGCCAGCCGCCACTGTCTGGAAGAGACAGGGCCCACAGGCTGTGCTGTGGGTTTTCCGGGCATCCTCGTGGCCCTGCTGAATGGAATGACCTTGGGAACTTCCAGATCCCATTGCCTCTCTGAGGCCCACTTTAAATGTCCCCTCCTACCCTGAAGACGCTCTTCCTTGTCAGCCCCCTCCCGTCCTGTCCCATCTCTAGTGTCCTGTAGTGCTGAAGGCCTGGACCCTCACTTAGATCTTGCACTGTTAGCTACACGTTTTCTGTATGGCCGTGCCCCTCCTTTGTGTGGCTTCTCCCAGCGACAGCCACAAATTGACTTGTGACATCCCTGGTGATCTGGTTGGTAAATTCTGCTTTGCTCTAGAGAGGGTTCCAGGGGCTGTTCCATCGCTGTGAATGCCCGTGCTGCACCCCCCCTTGTTTTTTTTTACTTTTCGGCCGTGCCACACAGCATACGGGGTTTTAGCTCCCTGACCAGGGATCGAACCCACTTCACCTGCAGTGAAAGCGCGAAGTCTCAACCACTGGACCTGCTGCCCGCAGTTAAGTTTTCACCCGGCTTTGTGCGCTGCCTCTCCATCCAGGATACACATCCTTTGAGAACTGTGCTCTTGTGACCTTGGCCTCCAAAGAGGATGTCTGCCTGGCTTAGGCTCAGCGACAATGTATTATTGCTCCACATAGAGGAAGAGCGAGTGCCCCCATCCAAACAGCTTCCTCTGGTGCGAATCATTTGCATGATACCCTTTACTTTTATTTCACTGCAGTGACCATGATTTGTAGTATATAGTCACTAGTTTGGTGAAACCTCTCTCCTGCACTGGAGACCTTTTCGGCTCTGCGCTGTATCCCAAGACCCAGTTCAATACCCCTAGAGCCCGGTAGGAGCTTGGGAAAGACTGTAGTTTAGTAATGCATGGGTGAGTCAATCGGCTTGGTCACTTGCACGAGAGGCAAAGGCAGTGGCGGGGAGAGGGGCCGGAGCTGGGGTGCTCAGCGACTTCTCTTTCAGCTCTAAAGAGAAGTGAGGTCAGTTACTGAAGGACAGGTGGAGTAACAGAAAACACATTGGCCTTGAAGTGAGGGCCCTGAGGGTCAGGCATTTTCCGGTACTGAAGTTTATTTTCTATGTAACCTTGAGAAAGTCTTGTGAGGGTCGAAGGAGGTTATTTATTGTGAAAGTGCTTTGTAAACTATAAAGTGGCCTGGAAGGATGTTATTCATCACCCCTAGATCTGGTCCATACCTACCTGTCCAAACATAGTTCTTATTCTTTTGATTTAGCTAGAATAATCCTCTCATCTTTTCAAAAAAATGTTTTTTCCTTTATTGCAAAAATAACACATTGAAATCACAAAAATATTAGAAAATTCAGTGAGGTATCACCTCACACTGGTTAGAATGGCCATCACTTAAAAATCTACAAATAAAAAATGCTGGAGAGGGTGTGGAAAAAAGGGAACCCTCCTACACTGTTGGTGGGAATGTAAATTGGTGCAGCCACTATGGAGAACAGTATGGAGGTTCCTTAAAAAACTAAAAATAGTGCTACCATATGATCCAGCAATCCTGCTCCTGGGCATATATCTGGAGAAAACTATAATTCAAAAATGTTCACAGCAGCACTATTCACAATAGCCAAGACATGGAAGCAACCTAAGTGTCCATCGAGAGATGACTGGATAAAGAAGATGTGGTACATGTATACAATGGAATACTGTCAGCCATAAAAAAGAATGCCATTTGCAGCAATATGGATGGACCTAGAGATTACCATACAATGTGAAGTAAGTCAGACAGAGAAAGACAAATACCATATATCATTTATATGTGGAATCTAACATATGACAGAAATGAATTTATTTACAAACAGACTTGCAGGCATAGAAAACAAACTTATGATTACCAAAGGGGAAAGGGAGGGGGAGGGATAAATTAAGAGTTTGGGATTAGCAGATACAAACTACTATATATAACCTAGAAACTGTCATACAGTGAAGTAAGTCAGGAAGAGAAAAATATCGTATAATGTAGCTTATATGTGGAATCTAGAAAAATGGTACAGATGAACTTATTTGCAAAGCAGAAAGAGAGACACAGACGTAGAGAACAAACTTATGGATACCAAGGCGGGGAAGGGGGGGTAGGACGAATTGGAAGATTGGGATTGACATGTATACACTACTATGTATAAAATAGATAAACTAATAAGAACCTACTGTATAGCACAGGGAACTCTACTCAGTGCTCTGTGGTGACCTAAATGGGAAGGAAATCCAAAAAAGAGGGGGTATATGTATATGTATAGAGCTGATTCACTTTACTGTACAGCAGAAACTAACACTGCAAAGCAACCATACTCCAATAAAAATTTTAAAAACAGAATAAAATAGGTAATCAACAAGGTCTTACTGTACAGCACAGGAAACTATTTTCGATATCCTGTGCTAAACCATAATGGAAAAGATATGAAAAAGAATGTGTGTGTGTATATATATCTATTATATCTATTATATATATATTATGTATATCTATATAGTGGAATCACTATGCTATACACCTGAAACTAATACATTGTAAGTCAAGTATACTTAAATTTTAAAAAAAGAAAAAAACAAAAAAAAATTCAGAAGAAAGTCAAAATAAATCATCTCTTAAGATTATCATCTAGAACTAACACTATTAACATCTTTTTTTTTTTTTTTTTTTGCGGTACGCGGTCCCCTCACTGCTGTGGCCTCTCCCGTTGCGGAGCACAGGCTCCGGACGCGCAGGCGCAGCGGCCATGGCTCACGGGCTTAGTCGCTCCGCGGCACGTGGGATCTTCCCGGACCGGGGCACGAACCCGCGTCCCCCGCATCGGCAGGCGGACTCCCAGCCGCTGCGCCACCAGGGAAGCCCTATTAACATCTTATATACAGCCTAAAAGAGTTTTTTTCGGACTACATGTGACCGAAGTTTGCCAGGTGTCAGCAGCTGGGAGCAGACGCGGCGACACTCCTCTGTGTCCCCCCAGCGCCCTGACTTTGCTGACGGCTCTGCCTGGGAAACCACTAGAAGGAGGAACCTCCCCACTGCTTTCTTCCCGCACCCCGGGGGGCAGAGCTGACAGCAGCGCCAGGGAGTGTTACAGAGAGGTGCTCTAGGGATATAGGCTTATCTTCCTCCAGCACTTTCTATCACCTGAAAATGCTGACTGGGTTTAGAGATTTATTGTTTGCCTCTCTCCACTGGAACATAAGCTCCACGAGGTCCAGAGCCCGCTGGATTTGCCTGTTGCTGCCCCTTTGGCACCTAAAACAGTGCCTGCCCGGAGTAAATATTCATTGAATGAATGAATGAGCGCCCGCATGCTGTACAGCGTAAGAAGGATTTGCTTCGGGTGAATCGTGCGTATTATGAGCTGAGCAGAGACCACAGTCACTGGCGATGCCCGCAGTATCCCGTCGTCCGCGGTCGCGGCAACGGCTGGCGCTTCGGCCGTCACCACTGCCTCCCGCCGGTCGTTCCAAGCGTGCGTACAGACCCCGTGACTTAGCACGTGGCCAAGGCATTCCGCCAAGTCCCTCGCCAGGTTCACTGTCTTAGCATCCCCAAGCTGCCCCAGGCCAGGAGCCCCATCCTCTCCCTGGCCCTAAGCCTGGTCCTCCCCCAGCATCCTCAGCTGGCTCTCCTCCCGGGGCCATTATGCTCCTCTGACAAATACTCTGCACGTCTCACTCAGGTAGGGATGCCACAATTCTGCCTCTCGGTCTTCAAGGGTGAGCTTCAGTGATGCAGACGACATTTGTGGGTTGGGTGCAGAAAGCGTCACAGCTGAGAGCTGGGGCTTCTGGAGGGGCTGACTAGTTTGCCTGAGGCCACCCCCTTCTCTCGCCCAAGGGTCCGCCCTCACTGGGCTGGGCACAAGTCTCCAGACTCCCGTGGCTAAGCAGACAGCCCACTGCTACCCCTCCTCCTCACCTCCTCTTCCCCCAAACCTGGAAGAGGATAGGACTGAGTCCGTTTTCTTCTGAGACATGGCAGCCCTAGCAGGAGGGGCTTTTTCTGCCAGTTTTCTCTAAATTGTCGTAAAATTGTGGCCCCAGTGGAAAGTAAGGCGTTCTCACCTCTGTGTGTTTCTTAGGTGGGATTTGAATCACTGGTAGCAAAAATGTCCCCCTCCCCTCCAGGTGTGAGGATTTTACGCATCCTCTGAAGAGCCAGGGCCTTCATCCACAGTCCACAGCCCTCAGCACCAGGCCCTGTGCCGGTGCCTCCGACGCTGTGTTTAATATTCAGGAGGATCGTCTGTGGGCGCTTAGATTGGAGAAGCCGAGTTCATCAGACTAGCCATTTCTTCCAAGCCTTCTTGAGCACAGCTTCTTTCTCTTTTTTCTATCTTTTTCCCCCAGCTTTGTTGAGATGTAATTGACATGTATAACATTATAGAAGTTTAGGGTGTACAACATAATGATTTGGCGTATGTTTGTGAATATATGTGAAATGAATCCCACACTTACTTAAGTTAACATCCATCACCTCACATAGTTATAATTTTTTCTTGTGATGAGAACTTTTAAGATCTGTTCTCTTATTAGCAACTTTTAAATGTGCAATAGTGTGTGATTAACTAGTCACGCTGCAGTACGTTACATCCTCAGGCCTTATTTATCTTATAAGGGGAAGTCTGTACCTTTTGACCCCCTGCACCCATCTCCCCACCTCCTACTGTTGGCAACCACCAATCTGTTCTCTATATCCACGAGTTAATTTTCTTTTAGATTCCACATATAAGTGAGATCATACAGTATTTCTTTCTCTGTCTGACTTATTTCACTAAGCACCATGCCCTCAAGGTTTATGTTGTCACAAATGGTAGGAATTCCCTCTTTTTTATGGCTGAATAATATGTGACTATCTAATTTCCCAGCACCATTTATTTAAAAGACTGTCTTTTCTCCATTGAATATTCTTGGCTCCCTTGTTGACCATATATGTGTGGATTTATTTCTGGACCCTCAATTCTGTTCCATTGGTCTATATGTCTGTTTTTTATGCTGATACCATACTTGTTTGATTACTATAACTTTATAATATAGTTTGAAATCAGTAAGTGTGATGCCTCCAGCTTTGTTCTTATTCCTCAGGATGGCTTTGGCTATTAGGGGTCTTTGTGTTCCAAACAAATTTTAGGATTTTTTTTTTTAAATTTCTGCAAGTAAATGTCATTGGAACCTTGATACAGATTGCATTAAATCTGCAGATGGCTTTGGGTAGCATGGACGTTTTAACAATACTAATTCTTCTGATCCATGAACATGAGCTATCTTTCCGTTTATTTGTGTCTTCTTAGTATCTTTCATCAGTGTCTTATAGTTTTCAGTGTACAGATGTTTCACCTCCTTGGTTGAATTTATTCCTAAGTAGTTTATTGTTTTTGATGCTATTGTAATTGAGATTGTTTATTTCTTTTTCAGATAATTCACTGTTAGTATATTGAAACGCTGCTGAGTTTTGTATGTTGATTTTGAATCCTACAACTTTGCTGAATTTATTGATTAGATCTAACAGGTTTTTGGTGAAATCTTTAGGATTTTCTATATATAACATTATGCCATCAGCACACAGACAGTTTTATGTCTTCCTTTCTGATTTGCCTGCCTTTTATTTCTTTTTCTTGACTGCTCTGGCTAGGACTTCTAGTACTATGTTGACTAGGAGTGGTGAGAGTGGGCCCCCTTGTCTTGTTCCTGATCTAAGAGGAAATTCTTTCAACCTTCGACCACTGAGTATGATGTTAACTGTGGGCTTGTCACATATGGCCTTCCTTATGCTGAGGTATGTTCCTTCCATACCCAATTTGTTGAGAGTTTTTGTCATGAATGGATGTTGAATTTTGTCAAATGCTTTTTTGGCATCTCTGGGGTCGCTTGTACGATTTTTATCTTTTGTTCTCTTAAGGTGGTGTATCACACGGATTGATTTGTATATGTTGAGCCGTCTTTCTAACCCAGGCATGAATCCCACTTGATCGTGGTGCACGATCCATTCAATGGTGCTGTTGAATTTGGTTTGCTAGTATTTTGTTGAGAATTTTTGCATCTGTATTCATCAGGGATATGAGGACACAGTTGCTTAAGTATTAGATGACAGAGGTCTGTCCTTCCCCATTGGGGAAGTTGGTGAAACAAGTGGATATCACTTAAGTTTGTATAAAGGAGGCCTCTGGAAGAGGAAGCTTGTCACTTTTCCTAGATCTTTTTGCCCTGCAGTTACATGTGGGCAGAAGAACCTGGAGCCTTTGCTGGCCCCTCTCCACGAGGAGCTGGTGCCAGGCACTCGCTTCTCGTAGGAGTCGACTCCCCGTGGAGCATGCCCGTCTCTCTGCCCTCCTTCCTCTGCTCTCCGCCCTTCCCCATAGCAATGGTGAGGATACGTCTGCGTTTGTGTACAACATCACAGTTCACTTTCATACTCATCTGACCCTCCTCCCATGGGACAGGTGGGAAACAGTTAGTTCTGTGTCCACTCTAACGCCCCTAGCTCTTAGCTCTTTACTCTCAAAGCCCCCGTTTTCCCTTCGATCATGACGTTGCACCTGCTTTGGAGACTGGGCAGGGAAGGATTGGAACTAAGGGGGAACCGGGGAACTGACTTAGGTTGGGTTCCCCGGAAGCAGAGACCCCGAGAGAGGGCTGGCCAGGCAAGTGGTTTATTAAGGAGGTGCTCCAGGAAGACCTAGTGAAGGAGTGGAACACAGGACAGGAGAGGGGAGGAAGCCAGAGTGTGACGTGGGGCAGAGTTCCAGCTGCAGCTTGGCCTGACAAAAGTGTAAATCCCAGCTCAGAGGCTTCCCCACTGAAGCAGGGAAGAATGGGCTTCCCTGCTTCTGCCCCAGGCCGGTATTGGCTAAGGGCTGTTTAGGGGTGACTGGAAAACTTCAGACGCTTCTGGCTCTGTCCGTGAGACAGAGCAACTCCAGAAGCCCAAGGATGTGCCTTCTAAGAGTCACAGACGCAGGGAGCTAGGACAAAGGCGGGGACGGTGGAGGGGGTGGGTAGTGCACAAGTATCGGAGGGGATGTGGGTGGGGCACCCATAGTGTCGCCTTGGTAACTGCATCCGTAACTGTGTCCAGCTGTACCACTTTGCAGCTTCCTCATCTGTCAAACAGGGATCGTGTTCATTTTACTTGCCCACATCATAGAATGATCGCGAAAGCAAAATAAAATGAGAACAGGGGCCCCAGAGCCATGTTGACAATAATCAAGACATTATACAAAGCCAGGTGCCGTGATTGAATCATTCTCTTCCAGGCCCAGAGGATACATTAGCTCTTGGTCTTCACCCGTCTGTGTCTGTCAGACATCAGCACCGACAGTCCTGGGGAAGAGCTTGTTCTGTTGCGAAGAAAGCAGGCACTGACTTTTTTAATGTTGATAAATTTTGCAGCAGTGTCTTTAATGTATACCAGCCGCCTTGAAATACATCTGATTAACCACCAGCCCTCACGCTGAGCCTGTGCTTGGCTTTGATGTACTCATCTGCAAGGAAATATTGGAAAGCTCATCATAATAGGACTTAGCTCTTATACAACACCTTTTATCTTCAAAGTGGTTTTACAACCACTAATTATGAGACGCATCAGTGTGGAACAGCAGCCGTGTCACCGAGAGCCCCAAACCGTTATCAAGGCCTTTAACGTATCTTGTGACACAGCAAGAGAAGTGTGAATGGTGCCGCTGAATGTTCGTTGTCCAGACTTGGAAGAGCTATTTTGTAGCGGTAGAGACAGCTGTTCCCTGTGTCCCTTGAGGCCAGACGAGGAGACCGGACCTAATTCAAGGAAAAAGGAGGCAGAACACAGCAGTTGAACAAGCCACAGCAGGCAGAGTGGTGCGTTGCCCTCTCAAAGGTGCTTCTGTACAGCTGCCCCTTTAAATGGGCCGGTGGGGCACGCGGCCTTCCTGGTGGCCTGTGGTGGGTGACGTCACACCATGAGGTCCCCTCCCACTGGGCCGCCAAAGGTAGATCGTATCTCTTCATGTAGTGTTTTTTTGTCATTGTGTTGCTTTTTTGTTTATGCGTGTGTTTTGTTAGAATTGTGTCTGGGGTGGAGGAGGCCAGTTTGGGTTCCATGATGATAAGAATAATAATAGTAGCTAACACTCGTAAGGTACTACCCTGGCCTTCATTGTACAGGTGAGGAAAGTGGGGCTCAGAGAGGTTAAGTAACCTGTTTGTGGCCACACAGCCAGGGGCTCGGGGGCTCTGGACTTGGACCTGATGTTCTCACCCACCGCAGTAAGAGGCCTATCAGAGAAGGGGTGGGACTGTCCGAAGCCGCCCCAGCACTGTTGAAGAAGTAAAGAACAATCTGATACAGAACAGGGAAAGACTCCTTTCCAGACTGGCCTGGCTCCCGTGCTTAATATTTTCATCTTGAGCAGCGGTTGGTGAAGAAGCAGCATCTTTGTTCACCTGTCTCACCGTCCTGGTCCCACCAGAGGGTCTTCCCAGGGCTGTGGGGTGTCAGGCAGCACAGGCACACAGGCGTGAATGTCAGGCAGGCCACCTGTGACACCCCGAAGCTCGGGAAAAGCACGTTTTCCCAGGTACTGGGCCCCGCCCTGTGAGCCTAGGGTGGGGAATACAGTTTAAAGAGGCACCTTCACCGGTGCAGACCGTGCTGGGGTTTCAGAGATCACCGCCTCGGGAGGCCCTGGGCAGAAACATCAGCCTCACGATTTCTTCCGTGGTGAGAGCTGGCGCTCGCTCGGTAGCTTGACAACGGCCACGGTGGGAATACCGACACCGTAGAAATAGGCAGAAGCTGCAGATCGGGGTTCTTCCCCACCCACCCAGGGGGACTGCTGGTTAAATATTGCGGGTGTCTTTTTCTCTAACACCGTTTCTGACACCAGATGTGTGTCCTAGGGTCCAGTTCAATTCTAACGCTAACACAGACCCCACAGGGTAAAGGCTCAGTCCCACAAGACTGTCCCCTGTCAGATGCCAGCTGCACCTCCCAAGTCGTTACCCTCTTGTGCTCCACCCTGCAGACCTGCGAGCCCTGTGCTCGCCCAGCCTCAAAACCGAAAAAAGAGCCTGGAGACAGCGACAGAGACATGAGTGGTTTATGGAATATAGGGGATTTTACAAAGTCGGAAGCGAAAGGGTCCTGGAGTGACGCCCCCCCGCCGTGCACGGCAGGTGGGACCTGGCAGCGGTGTCGACTCCCGGGGAAGAGGAGGGTTACCAGCCGCAGAGGGGACTGACCGAGGTTGGCCCATCAGTTGGTTACGGGCAGAGGGGCACACGCCCCTCACTGCCCCTTTGATCAGCTACCGTAGTGGAGACGTTCTGGTCTGAAGACACAGCCACTAGCTGGGGCTATAGGGGCAAGTACGAGGCATTTATTGATTAGGCTGTATGAGGAGGAGGGAAGGTCAGTCGCGTGAGTGGGTGTGGGTGCAGCAGGGCCTGGTCGCGCAGGGGATGTGCAGAGAGCGAGAGAGCAGCCACCTTGGGGCCTCATCATACACCCGTGTGAGTCTGACCGACTAGCTGTAAATTCTGAGCTTCCCGCAACCCATCCTCAGGTTCAAAAACTCTCCAGCGCACAGAACTCAGGAAGGTGCCTTACTTATCATTACCATTTGTTATAAAGGATACAACTGCGGAACGGCCGGAAGGAAGAAATGCCCAAGGCAAGGGAAGGTAGGGTATGGCGTGGGTGCGGCACCCCCTAGATCTTCCACGGGTTCGCCAACCCGGAAGCTCCCCAAGCCCCATCCTTTGGGGCTTCTTATGTCGGCAGAATCGATTAAATCATCGGCTGTGGGTGATTAACTCAAGCTCCGGCCTCTCTCTCCTTCCTGGAGGTTGGCGTGGGGCTGAAATTTCCCACCTACTGTGGACAAAAAATGTCACCATTTCAGTAAACAACAATGTTGAGACCATCAAGCTATCGGCCACTGCAGCCACCCCGAGCCGTGAGGTGATGCAGGATGGAGAAAAACGAGATACTGGCCCTAGATACTTACGATGCATATGAAAGGAATCATTTCAATGAGCCCAGACCCTTGCATCTTCCCATACATAGAAAAGTCCTAAAATCGTTAACTTGAGAGCTCTGTTCTTTGTGATTAGCAGTAATCTTCTGATCTTCGACTACAAGTTTTATTTTTCAGCAAAATCTCCTATGTATCCTGGCTCCTCCCCTGCCTCTTTGGACCAGAGCGACCTGAGAGGCTGCCTTCCCGTGCTAGGCTCCTCAGGAGGGCCCTCAAACGAAACATAATTCTTAACTTTTAGGCCGTGCAGTTTTTTCAGTCGCCACTTCTAATCACGCGGTTGGTTCCTCTGGCCACCAGCCCCCAGTCCTGAAACCCACCCAGAGTCACCCCTTAGCATGGACTCAGGTGTAGTTGAGAAGGGGCTCATTGTAAATAACGAAAGACCCTTCTTTCATTCAGGAAGTTCTGAGGGTTTTAGGAGCTCTGCACCAGGAGCTGGGACAAAGACCAGATAGATATTTTTCCTTGTACCACCGGTACGTTCCCTTCTCAGCCCTCACTCTCAGTGGCCAGTCAGGAAGCCAGCACACGCTTACGGAGCACCTGTTCTATGCAGAGTACCAGGCTGGGAATTTGTTCATTTAAATGGTCAAATATCAATTTCACACTTACTAAGATTTATTGATAGGGCTTCTGCTTTTGCAGAAGAAATAGGACATATCATGTGCACTTGAAAATCTAGCCAACTGGATCAAGCCGGGTGTTCTAATGCATAAAGCATGAAAGAGTAAGTACTCAGAGGGACAGAGGCCAAAGCAGTCCAGACCAGGGAGTCAGGGAAGACTTCTTGGAGGAGGCGGACTTAGAGCTGGGCCCTGAAGGCACATACAAGGCTGAGAGTTGGCGCAGACCGTGGAGTGTTCTTACAGGGAGGGAGGATGAACTGAAAACTGCCCTTCACTGAGTCCTAGAAAACAAACGCAGCCCCAGCATGCCTCTGGTCTTGTCACTTACTCTCAGGGGTGGTAAGTTCAAGTCCCAGCTCTTCTTGATGACCCTGGACGGGTCACGTAACCTCTCGGAGACTGAGAGGTTCATTTTACTAAAAGAGGGAAACGACAGCCAGTCCTGACAGCTTCACAGGATCGCTGTGGAAATGGGATGGAGATCGGATGATACAGGTGAAAGTTCTTTTTAAACTGCGAAATATAATTAGCATCATTATGAGTTTATATGTCTTTCATTATTTTATCACCTCCCAAGGAGTCATCTCACTATCAGAATTTCGAACTAAAAGGAATAATACTGAAAATGGCCTAGAAATTATTGTAAGAGCTCAACTTACCAACCCCTTACTGTGTGCCAGGCGTCGTTTCCAAGTGCTTTACGTGTTTTTACGTTGCCCGGTCCTCACAGGAAGCGGGTACTGTCACCTGCTTTTTTGCAGACGGGGCAGTTGAGGGTCAGGGCCTGTGTGGATGGCATGTGGGTGGCCCAGAGCCTCTCCTTCTCCCACGTCCTATGTACCAGATGCTTTTGGTGGCCTGCCCTCATCACAGCGGGAGGGCTGACCATTTCCTTGTCCCGTGGCCACTTCCAGCTGCTGGCCTCTGTCCCTTTGCCTGGGGGCTTTCTCCAAAGCCATCTCCCGTGGCCCACTGGAGCGCTGGGGGTTAACCCCCTCAGGGGCAGCCTCCCCATGACCGAGGGGTTGAGATACAAGTAGCCTGACCCTTTCCCCTGAGACCTGTGACCTACCCTCGAGTTCCTGGGAGGCCCCAAGCCCCAGCAGCTGCTCGCCCGTCGTTGGCTGGGGAAGGCGCCTCTCACAGGCTGCTCCCCTTCCCACTCCCCGGACAGTGTTTCCCACGCCCCTTCCAAACAAGCCACTTTCACCCAAGTCCCTGTCTCAGGGTCTTCTAAGACACCACCGATTAGAGGCTAAATTGCGTCCCTGAAAGGTATGTTGAAGCCTTAACCCCCAGGACCTCGGGATGTGACCTGATTTGGAAGTAAGGTGATTATGAATGTAATTAGTCGAGATGAGGTCGTTGAGTGGGCCCTTAATCAACACGACTGGTGATGAGACAGGAAGAGGATGGGGGCAGACACGGGAGGGGAGAGGCCACGTGATGGAGAAGGCAGAGGGCACAGGAGAGACGCAGCCGAAAGCCGAGGACTCCAGGGTGGCCGCCACCTCCAGACGCTGGGAAGAGGCAAAGAAGGATCCTACCTGGAGTCTCAGGGAGCACAGGCTGCTCTGAGACATCTGGATTGTGGACTTCTAGCCTCAGAACTGTGAGAGAGTGAGTTCCTGTTGTTTAAGCCACCCAGTTTTTGGTCCTCCGTCGCAGCGGCCCTAGGAAACTAACGCACCTGCTGTCTGAGGCCTTGATTCTTCCTTAACTTGCTCCCTCCCAGGGGTCCGGTAAGACCTGTGAGCATCTCACGTCCTTTCCTGGTGCAGCTCTCTTTCAGATCCTTTGCTCAGCAACCCTCCTGTGTCCTCACAGCTTTTGACACGACTGGCCCGACCGCCTCTCTTTGGCACGGCCAGCGCAGAGTTAGTGGTGGACACGTGGGGGTACTGCCACATGTGGAATATGCCTCCACTGGAGCCTGGGTGATTAATGGGATTTGAATGGGTCCTGAAGATGCTCTGGGGCTCTTGACTTCCTAACTGTCTGCTGCAGGAGAGACTCAAGGGAGATCAGGGTGACTTTCGAGTCGGTCTCGGGTGTGGTGTGCCGCAAGGTATCAGCCATTCTCCAGCTCCGTGGAGCCCAGAGTGAGGGGGAAGGGAGCTTAGGGCCTTCAGAAGGGATTTGGGCTTGGTCCCTGAACGTTCTGATTACAGCAGTTCCTAAGCTGTGAATTACTTTGGAAGCCTGGGAAACGTTCCTGGAAATATTTGAGGGCTGGATAATTTCCATCTGTGTATAAAGACTTCCATGGAACCATTCTGGAGGGAGAATGGCAGTCTGCCAGCTCTGATAGAGACGGGGCAGATCATCAAAAACTCTAGAAACAATAAATGCTGGAGAGGGTGTGGAGGAAAGGGAACCCTCTTGCACTGCTGGTGGGAATGTAAAGTGATACAGCCACTATGGAGAACAGTATGGAGGTTCCTCAAAAAACTACTGATAGAACTACCATGCGACCCAGCAATCCCACTACTGGGCATATACCCTGAGAAAACCATAATTCAAAAAGAGTCATGTACCCCAATGTTCATTGCAGCTCTATTTACAATAGCCAGGACATGGAAGCAACCTAAGTGTCCATCATCGGATGAAAGGATAAAGAAGATGTGGCACATATATACAATGGAATATTACTCGGACATAAAAAGAAACGAAATTGAGTTATTTGTAGTGAGGTGGATGGACCTAGAGTCTGTCATACAGAGTGAAGTAAGTCAGAAAGAGAAAAACAAATACCGTATGCTAACACATATATATGGAATCTAAGAAAAAAAAAATGTCATGAAGGACCTAGGGGTAAGACAGGAATAAAGACGCAGACCTACTAGAGAATGGACTTGAGGATATAGGGAGGGGGAAGGGTAGGCTGTGACAAAGTGAGAGAGTGGCAGGGACATATACACACTACCAAACTAAAATAGATAGCTAGTGGGAAGCTGCCGCATAGCACAGGGAGATCAGCTTGGTGCTTTGTGACCACCTAGAGGGGTGGGATAGGGAGGGTGGGAGGGAGGGAGACACAAGAGGGAAGAGATATGGGAACGTATGTATATGTATAGCTGATCCACTTTGTTATAAAGCAGAAACTAACACACCATTGTAAAGCAATTATACTCCGATAAAGATGTAAAAAAGAAAAAAATAGTGGTCTCTTTTTTCCCTCTGTGATGGTGATGGCCTTTGCCCTTTGCCTCTGGAATGCATCGCACCCTTTTCCCTTTTATGGGTGTACTGTCTGGTGGCCTAAAAAATCTTGGAGACAGAAAGCTGTGTCCAGCCGGGGCCCAGGGCATCACAGGACTTCATCCAGGTGTGAGGCAGCCAATCGCATCACAGGGCTTCCATTTTATTCCGAAATGAAAGTAGAAGCACTTGTGTTGTTTTGTCTTCCCTTCTACTCGGAAACCCCACGGATGCTGTGGGAAGATTGCAGGTCAAAGCCGGAGGAGAAAGGAGGCGAACTCATAAGGGGAAATTGTCTGCAGGAGGGACTCTGCCCTGCTCCCTTACTTTCCAAGTTCATTTCGCTCCCTACACGAAGGGACTGAGCATTTTCACAAGGAAATTTCTTAATTTTCAGCCATTTCCGGCTTGCCAGAGTTGAAGGTAAGAGGAAGAAACAGGATCCTGGGAATAAACACAGTAGGCAGGCCTAGATTTGCAAGTCCCGGGGAATATGAGAAGGGTCTGGCTGACCTATTCTTTTTTTAAAAAAATAGACCTAGTCAACTATTGACATACAATAAACCACACATATTTACAATGTGTAATGTGATGTTTTGGTATATATTTGTATCTATATGTATGTACATTTGCGTATGTGTGTCTGTCTGTCTGTACATGTATATCTCCATGAAACCATCACCACAATTAAGATTTCGAACACATCCACACCCCCAAAAGTTTGCTCTTTGCCCATTTGTCTCCCCTCCTTTTCACCCTCCCCAGCCTCCCTTTCCTCTTTCCTGTCACTATAGGTGAGTCTTCATTTTTAAAATAATTTTATATAAGTAGAATCAAATAGGATGCGCTCTTTTTGTCCAGCTTCTTTCACTCACATGATTATTTTGAGATTCATACAGTTTGTTGCTTGGACCAACACTCCCTTCCTTTCAAAGCTGAATAGCATCCCTTTGTGTGTTTATACCACAATCTTACCAGTTCACCTGCTGATGAATATTTGGGCTGTTTTTGGCTACTACGAATAAAGCTTCTGTGAACCTTCATGGACAAGTCTTTGTGTGGACGTATGCTTTTATTCTCTTGGGTAAGTCATATTGAGGCGTGTCACGGCTGGACCAGATGGTAGAAGTTTGTTTGACTTTTCTAGGAGACCACAGAGTGTTTTCCGAAGGGATTGTACGTTTGTGTACATTCCCACCAGCGACATATGAGTGTCCCATCCTGTCACACCACATCGTTGGCAAGACTTGGTCAATCTTTTTCATTTCAGACATTCTAACAAGTGTGTAGTAGCATTTCATTTCGGTTTTACATTTCATTTCGCTTATGACTAATAATGATGAACATTTTCATGTGGTTATTTGATATCCACATATCTTATTTGGTGAAGCACCTGTTCAGATGTTTGTCCATTTAAAAACAACTGAGTGGTTGATTTTCTTTTAAAATTTTTAAAACAGATAGAGTGTTGTTCGGGCTACCTATGTCTTCTTGAATGAGCTTTGATAGTGTGATATTTCAAGGAATTTGTCCATCTCATCTAAATTGTCAAATTTATTGGCATAAAGTAGTTCGTAATATTCCCTTATTATCCTTTTAATGTCTGTTGAATTTGTAATGATGTCATCTTAATTTCCTTATACTATAATATGTATCTTCTCTCTTTATTGATCTTCTTAAAGGCCTAGCTTTTAGTTTTGTTGATTTTCTCCATTGTTTTTCTCTATGGTTTTCTATTTCATTGATTTCTGTTCTGATTGTTATTATTTCTTCTCCTTACTTTGGGTTTAATTTACTCTTTTTTTTCTAGTTTCTAGAGGTAGAAGATGAGGCCATTGGCCTGAGACCTTTCTTCCTTTCTGATACATTTGTTTAGGGCTATAAATTTTTTCCTGAGTACTGCTTTAGCAATATCCTACAAAATTTGAAATATCGTACTTCTATTTTCATTTAGTTCAAATTATTCTTAAATTCCATTTTCATTTCTCTTTTGAGCCATGGGTTTCTAGAAGTATGTTACATAGTTTCCACATTTGGAGATTTTCCAGAGGTCTTTCTGTTATTGGTTCTAACATAATTCCATTGTGGTCAGAGTACATACTTTGTATGCCTGAATCCTTTTAAGTTTATTGGAACTTGTTTTGTGGACCAGAATATGGACTGTCTTGGTAAATGTTCCATGTGCACTTAAAAGTGTGTTCAGGTTTTGTTGGGTGGATTGTTCTATAAATGTCAAGTAGGTCAAAATAGTTGACAGTTTTGTTCAAGTCTTCTGTATCCTTACTGATTTCTGTCTTCTTGTTTTATTAATTATTGATAGAGAGGTAATGAAATCTGAATGTGATAGTGGATTTGTCTAGTTCTCCCTGAAGTTCTATCAGTTTTTGTTTTATGCATTTGCTTTTTGCACCTGTTGTTAGGTGCATATGTGTTTAGATTGTTTTATCCTATTGATGAATTGCCCTCTTTATAATTATGAAATGACTTTATCTCCATTAATATTCTTTGTTTTATAGAATCTACTTTGCCTGATATTAATATGCAGCTTTCCCTTCACTAGTGTTAACGTGCTATATATTTTTTCAGTCTTTTACTTTTAACCTATTTGTGTCTTTTTTTAAAAATATAAATTTATTTATTTATTTATTTATTTTTGGCTGCATTGGGTCTTCGTTGCCACAGCTTTTCTCTAGTTGCAGCGAGCGGGGGCTGCTCTTTGTTGTGGTGCGTGGGCTTCTCATTGCAGTGGCTTCTCTTGTTGCAGAGCACGGGCTCTAGGTGCACGGGCTTCAGTAGTTGTGGCTCGCGGACTCTAGAGCGCAGACTCAATAGTTGTGGTGCAGGGGCTTAGCTGCTCCACAGCATGTGGGATCTTCCCAGGCCAGGCCTCGATCCTGTGTCCCCTGCATAGGCAAGCGGATTCCTAACCACTGCGCCATCAGGGCAGTCCCCTATTTGTGTCTTTATGTTAAAGTACATTTCTTTTAAGCAGCATAGAGTTGGGTTTCCTCAATTTAGGCATCTGTCAGGCTCCGCCTGGGTTTCCCCTTCCTGTGCCGTGAACTGAAAACTCTTTAGGCAAAATAATGGGGCATATTTCATTTGTTTCCCATCTCTCAGGATCAAGGCTTAGACTAGAGGGAGGCAAGTGTGGGCCCTTTGGGAGCAAAATTTAAAAAGCTATAGTCGCTCTCCGATACACAGCTTCGAGAGTGGAATCCTCTCCTTGCGCCTTTTGTGTGTGTGTGTGTGTGTGTGTGTGTGTGTGTGTGTGTGTGTGTGTGTGCGCGCGCGTGGTACGCGGGCCTCTCACCGCTGTGGCCTCTCCCGTTGCGGAGCACAAGCTCTGGACGCGCAGGCGCAGCGGCCACGGCTCACGGGCCCAGCCGCTCTGCGGCACGTGGGATCTTCCCGCACCGGGGCACGAACCCGCGTCCCCTGCATCAGCAGGCGGAGTCTCAGCCACTGCGCCACCAGGGAAGCCCTCCTTGCGCCTTAAGAAGACACTCTCAAGAGTGGGAGTACAGGGTTAGGGCCTGAGACTCGACGCCTCTTGATCTGATACTTCAGGAGCCTCCCTCCACTCACCCAGTCCCAGCCCTGCTGATCAGTATCCTTCACTGCCTGATATCCAGTGTCTGGAAAACCATTAAAAAAAATATATATATATATATATCATCTGGATTTTGGGTTATTTCAACTGGGAGGGTAAATCCAGTCCCTGTTATTCCATCTTTTCTGGAAACAGAAGTCTGGACTTATTCCTTATGAGATGAAAATCCCATATAAAGAGCTTCCTGACCGAAATACAAATGCTTTCAGGCATCCCTGCAAAGAATTTACAAAAGAGCCGTCCTCCTTCATTCAACAGAGAATCAAATGAGCACTTACTTTATACCATCTTTGGGCTGATACCTGGGGTTAAAATCAAATAAGAGGTGGTGCCTCTCTTCTAGTGCTCATAGCCGACCTCTTTAGAACTGAGAGTTTGCCTCTTTTATGCCATGCATAGCCTGTGACATGGGCCAGGGAAGCTGGGAGCCAGAGAAAGTCAGACCTAGAACGGAGAGATCAGGTTTGCTAATTCCCAGGCCCAGAGTGGCTCTGGCGCTCTCTTCAGCTCACACAGCTGGTCAGTAGTAGTGGATCGCTATGCACTCTATTTTGAGGGCTATAGAGGAGGAACCCAACCCCAAAGACCTGCCTCCACGGCCGGACACCATGACTGAAATCCACCATTAGAGGGCGAGGAAATGGGAAAAAGTATAGAGAGACCACGGTGTGGTGCCTGCCTCCAAGTAAACACTCCAGAAATGGAAGCTGATCTATCAGCATCTGTGTTCTTGCCGTTGATTTAGATCGGGAGAAATTCTCTGGCCACCTCCTTTCAAGCTGGAAATGTCTGTTTTTCTTTCCCCCTTCTTCTCTGCTCTCTTTGATGGGCTGGCTGATCTGTTAATGATCAGGGCACGTGTGCCCTGGTTCCGAGCTTGTGCTGATGAAGAGAGAAACAGGCACCGGTGAGCGGTCCTCCGCTTCCCTCCCATCCCCCTCCCACCCTTTTCCAGCCTCCCTCCATCCTTACCACGCCCACTCCTCTCTCTCATCTTCCACCTTCAGGTTCTGAAGAGACTGGAAGAAATTGACAGGTCTGGATGGCCACGCCGGACAGGGGAGTGGTCTCCAGACCCCGGGGACCTGGCTGGGGGCACCACGGGAGTGGGGCCTGCCCGGGCCCCCTGGACGACGAGCCGTGTGAGGGGGCCCAGGAGCTGGCGCCGGCGCAGCTGACCATGCTGAGGAAGGCACAGGAGTTCTTCCAGACCTGTGACGCCGAGGGCAAGGGCTTCATCGCCAGGAGGGATATGCAGGTAAGAGGGTCCCGGGTTGCACCTGCCCACCTGGAATGCATGGGTCTCCCTTTCTTGGGCTGGGGCCTGCCCCACGGGAGGTGGCGTCTTTAACAGAAAAGATGCCGTCAATTCAGTCCTGGAAGAGGAGGCATCGGCCTAAACTCTCCTGGGAGCTAGATCTCCTGGGTTCATTCTTTTTCTGGCCTTCGCTTGGTGTCAGACCCCGGGGGCTATTTTCTCTGACTCAGTAACTCCCCAGAAGTGTGGGAAATGGTGGCAGCAATATAAGAAACTTAAGTGAGACAGGGAGAAGAACCTTCTGGAACAAAGGTGGGGAGGCACTGACTTGTTACTTTACAACACAGCTCCGAGCTGTGCCCAAGCCACTCCCACAAGGTGCCATGACTCTCAGTCAGCTCTGTCACGGTGTTACTGAACCAAACTGGGATCTGTTCGCCCACGCACAGTAAAGCCGATCTACTGACCCCAGGTTGTGGTGAAAGAAAGGGCAGCGTTTATTGCAGGCGCCAAGCAAGGAGTCCGGGGCAGCTAGTGCTCAAAACACCTGAACTTCTTCAGACTTCCCTGGCGGTTCAGTGGTTAAGACTTTGCCTTCCAATGCAGGGGGTGCAGGTTTGATTCCCTGGTCGGGGAGCTAAGATCCCACATGCCTCAGGGCCAAGAAACCAAAACATAAAGCAGAAACGGTATTGTAGCAAATTCAATAAAGACTTCAAAAATGGTCCACAGTAAAAAAAAAAAAAAAAAAAAAACCGAACTCCTCAGTGGTTTTCAGCAAATCATTTTTAAAGGCCAGGTGAGAGAGGGGAGTCCCAGGGTATGTGATCAGCTCGTGCACAGTTCTCTGGTTGGTGTTGGTACCAGGGCGGTGTCACAGGGATTCACCTGATCAATCCTTAGGCTCCAGGAGGCCTGGGGGCTATGTGCTCGTGGTCATCAAGTAGTTAATGTCTCCTGTTTGGTGGTGGTTTTAGCATCTATAAAACAACTCAGGAAATGTGCATCACATACTGTTATCTAGGCCCTCCAGAGAGGAGCTAAAGCAGAGGGTATGGGGAGGGGGTCTGTCCCCAAAGGCCCCCGTAAGGTCCTGCTTGGTTACAGCGACACTAGCAGCCCACTACAGGCAGTGTGGAGACAGCAGAGTGTGGCCTGTTCCCAAACAACTTTATTTACCTACACTGAAATGTGCATTGTATGTCATTTTCATGTGTCTCCAAACGTTATTCTTCTTTTGATACTGTTTTCAACCATTTAAAAATGTAAAAGCGATTCTTAGCTCCTCTGGCTGTGCAAAAGCAGGGCACGGGGTCCCATTTACAGGGCGGGCCGTGGTTTGCCCACCCCTGGTCTGGTGCCTTCCTAGTGTCTTCCTTAAGTCTCTCATGCTGCAGTCACGATTTCACCCCGAGAATAAAGGAAGCGCGGGCTGCACTGGAGCTCTGGCCGCATCTCTCCACACCACCCTCCCGTCACTCGTACGTCAGGGGCGTTTGGGGGAGGGACCCACAGCTGCACTAAGGGACAGAAGACCCGCGACGGGCAGGTTTTCTTTTCTAAGGGTGGCTTTTCAGAGTACCCTGAAGTTGGGCCACGACACGCAGACCCTCGTTCGTATCCGTCCCACATCCACTTGCCGTGTGAGCCTCGTGGCCTGGAGGCTCGTGACCTGGATGGAGCACCGCAGGCCTCTCTCCCACCAGCCCCACGGGGTGGGACACCCTGGCTTCTCCCAGACTCGCCCCCGTCCAGTAGGTGCTGCAAGATTTGAGGGGAAAGACCTGGGAACAGGGGTACCTTAGCCCGCGAGTGAGCCTGCGCCTCGCTAGTTTTCAGCCATTGACACCTGGTAAATTTCTTCCACTGATACTCATTCCCAAGGCCTCACCCCACCTAGAAGTCCAGCCTATAGGTGTGTTTTGAGAAAACCTTGACAACCCCAGCCCGGGAATTCATAGCTGGCCTTCACAGGCCTGTGGCCATGGTGCCTGTAGGACTGGTTTTAATGGCATGTTTCATGTGTACTTCTCCTTCTAGAAAGAAAGAAAAGGGAATTCTCTTTTATTGAGGGTCAACCGTGGGTCATATGCACATTGCAACTCAGCACTCTCACTGAATATGCCCCCATTAACCTGCCCCAAAGCCCCCTCTTTAATGAAGGCCGGGAGAGGCACGGTGAGTTTAAACTGTACAGTATCAGTTGTTCAAGAAATCATCTGCGTTGGGCTCGGAGGGAAGTCAGAAGCATCAGCTCCCAGAGACACCACCGCAGCCTTGTTCCCTCCGGCCTCGCCCCTGGTCCAGACGGCAGGAGGAGGGAGGGGCATCCCACCAGCTAATCTGCCGGGTCCGCGGCATTCAGCTCTGCCGGCTGCAGTTTCCCGAACCTTCTGCGTGCCTGCGGACGGCGAAGCATTTGAAAAGTTCAGCTCTTCAAGCTGAGAGAATGATATCACGAGAGAACAAAACGCGTCATCGAAGGGCCGCCTCTCTGCTGCTTTCACGGTCATGTCTGGAGGAGGATGGGCTGGAAGGAGCTTTGGGAAGAAAGTCACCCCCTTGTCTTCCACCCTGGGTTCCCTGTGAGGCCCACGCGCCCTTGGTTCTCCTGGCAGGACTGAAGACATCCGCCTGCTGCTGTCACCCCTGCACGTACCGCGGCGGCCGGTGGCTGGCCCCTTGGTCCCGGTCACCACCCCCTTTCTCACCCTCGGCTCCCAGCACGGCCTCCCGGGACCTGGAGAAGAGCTCACCGCACGCACACACACCCAGATCCAGATGCCGGGAAAGGCCTGTTAAGGCGGAGAGCGGCTGGGTCGGGGTGGGGAGCCAGGGCAGGAGGGGCCGGCAGGGGAGGGGAGCTGGCACAAAACTGCACACAGTGCCCTCCTTTGGGGGGGGGAGGGGCAAGGCTGCCCCCCACAGGGGCTCCCATTCTCCTTTCTCCCGAGTAACGGAAGAAATCCACCTGCAGGGGGTGAGACAGGTTCCCAGCCGTCCGAGAGGTGGGGAAGCCCAGGCATCTGAGAGGTGATCGGAGAGCAGCAGCCGTGAGCAAACAGACACCCTGACAGAGCAGGACCCCAGACGGAAAGGAGCAGGTCCCAACAGGGCCGAGGCCAGGGCGCAAGCCACCCCGAGCTCGGGTTGCGCAGGAGCTACGGGACGCTGGATGGATGATATTGACCTGTGAGCGCACAGTTTAGGCAGGGGTTGGAGGGTCTTCAGCTCCACCCGTGGCCCCCCAGACCTCACTCCCTCCTCCACAATGAACCCCTCTGTGTGTCCCATGGAGATCATTCCAGGCAGAACTGGGGTGAAGATTGCTTTGCAGGGAGGGGTCCCCTAGAGAACCAGAGTCGTGAGCCGGAGGGTCCCTACTAAGAGGTGGAGGGACACGGGAGGACCAGGCTGGAGAGGGCGTGGAGGGACCCCTCCGGCTGGGAGAGGGAGATGGGGACAGGTCGGGCAGGAGATCTCTGAAGACACCAGCAGCCTCACAAACCCTGTCTCCCTGATTTCTTAGAGGAGTGTAATGGTTATTACCAATGCCAAGTACCCACCCTGCAACACTGCCTGGAATTCCTGGATTAGCCAAACTGTAAAGAACCATCTAGGTGTTGGCCAGCCAGCCAAACCTGCCTCACTCGCTGTTCTTGTGAGTGCCGTGTAATTGGAACACAGCCGGGCTCTTTCCTTCTCATACCATCCACAGCGGATTCCAACTTACAACGCGGACCTGGGAAGCTGTGACAAAGGCCTGAAAAGCCTCAAATATGCATGATCTGGCCTTTACGGGGGATGCTAGTTGACTCCTGCTTTAGGTGAACAAAGAGACTCTTAAAGAATTTTGTGGTACATTTGCCCTGAGTTTTAATCCTGAATCTGCCACTTATTAGCAATGTGAATTTGTGTAAGTCTCTTAAGCCCTCTAAGCTGTTAGCCCCTCATCTGTGAATTATTTATAACTAACTCCCAGCGTTAGAAGAGAATCAGGCGCGTGTGTACATGCAGAGCACTTAGCCCACAGCTGGGACCTGGAAATCTCTCCATAAATGCTTACTGTGAGTGTGTGTGTCACTGGGGCTGGGGGGACTCGTACCCCGAGTCTTAACACAATTCCTAGTGTCCTCCACTCTGTGATGTTTCTAAACTGTGGTAAAATACATGTAACAAAGTTCCCCATCTGAACCATTTTTAAGTGAATGTTTCAGGGCTTTTCCATACTTTCATATTGTTGTGTAACCCTCACCAGAACGCTCCTTATTTTGCACAATAGAAACTCTGTCCCCGTTAAACACTAACTCCCCGTCCCCCAGGACCACCATCCTACTTCCTGTCTCCGTGGATATGGCTCCTCTGGGGACCTCGTATAAGTAGAATCATACAGTATCCGGCCTTTGGTGACTGCCTTATTTAACTTAGCAAAATGTCTTCAAAATCCCACATGGTGGCACGTGTCAGAGTTTCCTCTCTCTTTAGGGCTGGATAAGATTCCATTTTATCTATTTACCACATTTTGCTGATATCCATTTGGCCGTCAATGGGCACTTGGGTTGCTTCACACCCTTGGGTGTGAATCACGTTGCTATGGAGAGGGACGTACAAATGCTCTTTGAGTCCCTGCTCTCAGTTCTTTGGGGTATATACCCCAACGTGGGATTTTGCTGGATCATGTGGCAGTTCTATTTTTAATATTTTGAGGGTTCCCACACTGTTTCCGCAGCGGCTGCACTGTCGTACTGGGAGGTCGAGTGCAAGTCTTCTGTCTGCCCCAGAGATCAAGAAGGGGGCATTTCTGCTGGAGAGGGTCCCTTCCATCCGTCTCTAGCTGGTGCTGCTCTTGTTTGTGTCCAGTCTATGTGAGCGAGAGGGCAGTTTGGCTTCTTAGAGGACATTTGGCAGAGACGAGGGGCGTTCTTGATTGGAATGACTGGAGAGGGAGGTGCTACGGGCATCTACTAAGCGATGTCCGGAGATGCTGCTCAATGTCCCGTAAAGCACGGGACAGCTCCTCCCCTGCCTCCCTCTCCAACAAAGAATTCCTCATCCCGAGTTGTCAGTAGCACAGAGGTTGGGACTGCCGCCTGCAGCCAGCCGTCAGCCCGAACCAAGCACATCAAGGCACCAGGCGGAATCAAGGTAGAGCCCGCCTCTGGGCCGTCACACGTCACATCCTGAAGATGTTGTCTGGAGCGTCTGGGCTCTACCGCAGGGAAGAGGGTGGTTGGTGCTGGGAGAAGGGTCTGAACAGGAGGCTTTGGGAGCCTGGAGAGGGGGAGAGGTTAATCTGGCTGTAAAGGTGGGTCTCCTGGTTTTCTCTTTAATGAGCATTTTTCCCTTAGACGCATTTGAAGCTATGCAACCCTTGGCTTTCAGCTGCACGAGGCATGTTGCGGGCTGCTGACCAGGAAGGTAGAGGGTCCGGCTGGGGTGTAGCGGGAGACAGCGTTTTCCCCTGGCTCTGGGAGCCTGTGCCCTCAGCATGGCTCCTGCGGGACTGTTTCCTGCTCCACACCCCAGTTTATAAGACCTCGCCGAGCATCCCTGGGTGGGGAACGGGGGCTGGTCAGGACCTAGAGTGGATGGGGTCTAGACAAGTACTGCGTGGACAGGAGTTCAGGACCGCCTGCTATCACTTGTCGTCATTCATTTATTGATTCACTCGTTCAACAAGTATCTAAATACCGCCTGGGTGTCAGCACTGGGCTAGATCCTGGGGCCATGACAGTGAACACAAATGAACGGGGTCCCTCTTCCTAGGGCTTCCGGGCCACTGAAGGAGCAGACATTCATCCACTAATCGCATCCATCAGTATGTAAAGTACAAAGTGAGGTGAGACTTGTGAACGAAAGAAGTGTGTTTGGGGGGGCGGGTCTGGATCACTGGTCTAAGCCGGGGGCTGCAGAGGCTTCCTGAGGAAGTGATGCAGGAATTCAGAGTCCAGAGGAAGCAGGAATTTAGCGTGAACTGGAAGGCGGTGGAGGGAGGCCACGGTTGGAGGGAGTGTGGGATCGTAAAGAGCCACTGGTTGGGCCGTGGGCAGAGTGAGAAGGGCGAGCCTGCCTTCTCCCCGACTCCCTGCCCGCCCCCCTGCTCTTCCAGGCGGGAGTGGGAGACAGGATCCACCCGTGACGCGGGATTCTGGAAGGCTGGCGCGCGTGGTGCTGGCCGGGCAGACTTTTGGTGGCAGGGGTGGGACGGCATTGAGAGAGAGGAATTAAGGATGCGTGGGTGCACGGAGAACCCTTAGCTGACAGTGGAAGCCCTGAAGGGGAAATTGCTTCGTTATCCCAGCCTGGCCTCCACCGTGACTTTAGGCAAATCTCAGAGCTTCCCGGGTCATCAACACCGTGGAATGAATCGCGTCCCTCTCCACCTGGCTTGGCTCCTTTAGTGAAAATGTAGACAGCGCTAGGGACCCAGGGGACAAGAGCAGGATCAGTTGGTTTTACATGGCTCTGCAGGCCCAGAGAAGAAAGATAAATAAGAGGTAATTACGGTTATTAAGACTAAAGGATTTTCCAGGTAGGGCCAGTAAAGAGAGGTTGAGGCATCAGGCATGTGCAGTTTACAGAGGAGGCTGGAGGAGCCCTCGGTACTACTTCGGCAGGGCGCGAAGAGGGAGGATGGCTTGGAGACTGTCGTATTGCCCTCCCCAGCCTCAGCGACAGCAGGAGGAGGAAGCCGGTTTGAGACAGAGACAAGGAATAGGATTAGAGCACGGGAAGGACTTGGGGTCAGAAGTGTTGCTGGATTCGGGGATGGCGCCTGAGGCGGGGTGTGACCTAGCTTTTCCTGGGTGATGCTAGCAAGGGTAAGGGTGCCCACGCATGGGTATTTTGGGCAAGAGGCAAGCTGAGGGTCCCACTGACTCTGCAATTCCTTTCAGCCCCTTTCTGGGTCCGGCACAGTGTAAGAGACCACATTTTAGAGAGCGTATTCAGGTGGAGGGTAGGGAGCGGGGCAGGATTATCCCAAGGAAAGGACTGGAATCTTGGGTTTTCACCTGACCTCCGATGCGATGCCTTTAGCTTCCAGTGTAGCTAATGAACTTCCTGCTTGCAAACTTGACCCCATCCTCGCCCTGCATTCTCTGCCTTTGGCTTTGAGACGGCTGGTTTCTGGACTGTTGATAAGCCAGAGGTTCTGCTGTTTGCTCGGCTGATGCACTGCTGGGATCCTTGCGCACGCTCTCACTTACCTTCCTTTTTAAAAACCTCATTCCCGTGTAATTCAGTGATTCTAAACGGCGCCCACGTCATCCTGTCCTCTCTCTTAATGCAAGTACCTGCCAGATTAACGGCTCTGGCTTATCAGCTAGAAGGTGCCTGAGGGTCGAACCGAGTGTCTCGCAAGTTACCAGCTCTTTTTGACTGTTCAGATGGGCGTGTACCCTCCTTCCTGTGGCCCCCTGGTCCTTGTCTTCAGCCACCAGTCACTTCCGCAGCGGCAGCTTTTGCAGTCATCCCTCGAGGAACTGGGAGGATGGGGGAGGGTCAGCGGGGCTGTAATGAACTCCCTTGCGGAGTCTTCATGGGGAGGTTTTGATCATTAGGGTAGAAGAGGGTACTTGCTTCCACGGTGCAAATTAACGTTGGCCTGGGGCCACCGGTGCGTCAGGCAGAGGCCAGAGGGGAGCGTCCACAGCTCAGCCACTTTGCTCCTCATCCACCAGTGTCTGCCCCTTCTCTCCCTGCGTGGTCTGGGGCAGCCCAGGACTCAGGTCCGGTGACCTCACACCCCATCTTGGCCAGTTCCCTTTCACAGCACAAATACTCTTTTTTTTTTTTTTTTTTTGATGTGGACCTTTTTTAAAGTCTTTATTGAATTTGTTACAATATTGCTTCTTTTTTATGTTTTGGTTTTTTTGGCCACGAGGCATGTGGGATCTTAGCTCCCGAACCAGGGATCGAACCCGCGCCCCCTGCATTGGAAGGCAAAGTCTTAACCGCTGAACCGCCAGCGAAGGCCAACACAGATACTCTTATCCATACCTCAAGCCGGTGGCAGTTCGTGTCTTTTCAGGAAGTAGTTGAGAGCCAGCAGAGAGCAGGAGTGGGGGGCAGGCTGGTATGATGGGTGCGTGTCACCCAGTGGCCTTGTCCAGCTTTTCCCTTCAGAGCTAAAGGACCACAGTGTGTGTCCACAGAAACTGCAGCCCTGGGACATGAGGGGCCTCCATCAGGGAAGGCTTCTGAGAGTGTGACCCACACCTGCATGGCAACAGCGGGACAGAGGGAGGGGCTCGGGCAGAGCAGGTGAAACCTGGCTGTGCCGTTCACTCACCGGGTGGCCTTGGTGGGTCAGTGGCCTTGGTGGGGGCCTTCTGCTTCCCCCTTCCTTCCTCTACCTCCCTCATCCTTTTTACTGAATGCTTTCTCTGTGCCAGGTACCGTGCCGTATCCTTTACATTCATTAGCTCATTGACCCTGACCGCATCGTGTCGTGTGGCGATTATCCTAACGAGGGTTCAGTCCCACGCGGTTCTGGTCCTTTACAGCTGTGAACAGTGCCAGCTTTGAAGTCAGACCTGGATTTGATCCCGGCCGTGTCACTTACTGGCATGGACAGGTCACTTAACATCGTGCTTCATCTATAAAAGGGAGATAATAATGCCCGCTTCAAAGAATTGTCATGAGAATGAAGTGCAAACATATATATAATAAATTATATATAAATACAGTAATAAATACACACATATTTACTTCTAAATCATCCAGCAAGTTGCCTACCACATGAGTAGGCAACCAAGAGATGGTGGATGTCCTAATATTCAGAGGAGGAGAAGCGTGGAGAAGCCTCAGACTCTGGCTTTCCTGGCTTTTGTCGGCGGGGCTGGAAGGCGCTGCCCCGCTCGGCAGCCGTCCTTGACGAGCCTGTTAACCAGCGCGGTCTGGATCGTTTTCAGAGGCTCCATAAGGAGCTGCCCCTGAGCCGGGAGGACCTGGAGGCTGTGTTTGATGCCCTGGACGCTGACGGCAATGGCTTCCTGACCCCCGCGGAGTTCACCACTGGATTTAGTAAGTTCTGGTGGCTGCCGGGGCCCCAGGGTATGGGTTGGCCTAGAGCCGTATAAACGGCGTCCCTGCCCCGGCAGCTCTGAGGGTCCACGAAGCACAAGCCTCCCTGCCTCCTGAAGTTTCCGGGGGGCCGGGGGCCATCTGGTCTCTTTTCACGTGTCCACCTCCGCTGCCCACACCGCTGCTGCTCAGTGCCCAGCACGCCGCCACCGCCAGGTCCCCTCCTACGGGAAAATGGCGAAAGGAACAGGCAGGGAAGCGCGGGCAGGAAGCTCAGTTTAGGAGAGGGGGGCTGGGATGGGATTTCCCGCCTGTCCGTTTCTGCCGAGATACCGGCGGACAACAGGGTGGGAGGCTTGTGTGGCTCGTTGCAGCCAGAGTGAGGCTGAGTCCTCCAGGCTGAGGGGCAACAGCTTTCAGAGGAATTTGCAAAGGGTTTGAATAGACCAGTCGTTCTCAAGGCGACCAGGAGGAAGAACAACTGAGATCCATGACCAAGATAAAAAAAGAGAAAAACAGATACATCATCAGAGCCGACACTGATCAGATATTGATTAGGACAAACATGGATCAGATAACTCGCCATACATCTGCCTCCTTCAAGGTGCCAGGTATTTGCTTGGAAGTATCTGATGCCTTTCCTGGCCTTCAGGAATTCATGATTGACTTGTAAACGTGAAGCACGGTGATGCTGGTGGCCGGGGTGACTCGGTGATAACACAGAGCTTAGGCAGGCAGGCCGCTGGAGTGCGACGGGGGCAAGGTCTTGTTTAGAGAAGAAACCAATGAAGAGATGATCCTACGGCAGCCTTTAAAAGATTAGCATCTCTGGCAGAATCTCATGCAAGTAGGAAAGACGTAAAACCCAGAGCATGGCACCCAAGGATCTTTGCTACAGGGAGTCTGGCCTCCCCTTTCCGCCTCTCAGCTGAACCTCAGTTGATTGCTGGCCACTGAGGAAGCAAAGGTCTTCCTGGGTGAGTGTTGCCTAATCCAGATTCCTGTGCCCGTGCATCCCCCAGGGGACTTCTTCTTCGGCCAGCATAAGCCACGCGAGGAAGATACCGGTGAGCACCTGGCCCAGCTCCGGGAAGAGAAGGTGTATCAGACCCGAGGGGATGCGGATCTGGGTGACGTGGACGAAGAGGAGGAAGCCCAGTTCCACACGCTGATGGACAGGCTTGGAGCCCAAGAGCTCTTGGAAGAGTAAGTGGCGACCGTGATCGGGGGGGATGGAGCCCAGCCTGGGGGCGACCTCTCCGTCTGCTCTGTCCG